>NC_053495.1:167005485-169475485 GCF_905171775.1 Rana temporaria | reverse complement strand
CCTTACAACCTGAGCTTCAAGAGCCATGTCATTTCAGCCAGAGACAATGAAGCAGGATTGCATCTTTGCCCTTGGGACATCAGATCTGGACGGTCTGGTATGGTCCATGATGCGTCTGCCAGAAAACTTACCAGGGTCAGTATACCACAAAAGCCTGGGCCAATCTAAAGCAATGAGAATCACCAGAATACCTTCCATCTCAATCCTGCAAAGCAGACAAGGATGTTTAAAGCAGAGCATTCACTGCTTCTGTCAGAAGATCCCTGTACCTGGGTACAAAACCTGCCCAGTTATGGTACCTGGAGGCTGGTAGGTCCCCATCCAGCACCCGTGACTCAGGTTAAGGAACATTTCTGGGTGAAGCACCACGCTCCTGGGTCCAGGCACTCACTGCCAGCTGAGGAAATCTGCCTGTAAGTGTCTATGCTTTGAATGTACATGGACGACAAGGCCGAAATATGCAAATCTCACCGGGACAAAATCTGCTCTACCTCATTAGCAACGTAAAACTTCTGGTTCCTTCCCGATGTTCAATGTATGCCAGTGTCATGTAGCTGTGCAACTGAAACCAGATCACATGGCCTTCAAACAGGTTGGTCCAATACTAAAGGGACAGTAAAATCAGCCAAACATTCAGGATGTTTACCAGGAGAGGAGATTCTACTGTCAGGGTGCTCAGGACACCTTCCAAACTCATTTAGCTGGCATCTTTTGTGAAAATATTCCATAAGATGGAAAGAAAAGACATTTCCTGACTCCAGAGCCAGATTCCTGACCCACCAAGGAAGAGATAGCCTGATCTCTGGTGTCAGTCTGTCCAGAGAAGGGACCGATTTGTCCCATGACCTCAGAACGTTGTTTTTTGCAAATATCTGGAGTAAAACTGGGCAAAGGAAACGGCCTTGAAAGAGGCTACAAGACTCTTATGCAGACAAAGAGTCGGATGGCTTCTGGACTGAAGAGTTCCAAGCTGAGACAAGAGAGTCCTAAACTCCTCCTGGGAACGGAACCCTCTAAGCCAAAGTGCTCCAAGCATATGCACTGAAAGGACACACATGCGAGAGATAAGACAGGAATCTTAAAGCAAACTATCACGGAAGAAATTTAACACTGCATCCATCTGCCCCACGTGTTCATCAAGAAAGGGATCAATCACAACAGTGGCTAAATCCTTTTTATGGGATTTTGACCAATCAGACATGATATGGCAAAGTAAAGTAACAGCCAAAATCAAGTGCTAAACAGGACCTGCCAATGAGAACAAAGCTCTGGAAAGGGCTTTCAAAAACTTACTGGTTGGATTCTTGAATCCTCCACCTCTATGGTAGTCCGCGTGTAAAGGCAAAAAGACTGGATCCTTTCTGGAATGACCAACCAATTCATAATGCCACAGAACCACGTGGTTCCACAATTTTCACACATCCAATCCTGTTCTAGGACAATCAGCATCTCCTATGACACATTCTATTTTGGGTAGATTAAGGTGTCTCTGTGCTTCCTCTGAGGATAAATGTTGGGGTATCTTTCTGACACTCATTAGTGTCTTGGATGAGCTGTGAAACATTTTCAACATTACAGAAGGTGTCTACCAGCTAGATATTATAGAACTACTACTACTAGCTAGAGCAGGGTTCTCCAAACATTCTAAAAAAAAAGGTCCGGTTTATTGTCCTTCAGACTCTTGGAGGGCCGGATTTTGGCCAGTGGGACTGGAAATTTTCCTGGTATCATTTTTAGTAAACATCTGTTATTAGTGGGAGGAATAGTGCCCCATTGCTGGGATCATAGGGAGGAATAGTGCTCTATTAGTTGTGTCAGTGGGAGAAATGGTGCTCCATTGTTCGTTTCAGATGGCAGAATAGTGTCTCGTATCAGTGGGAGGTATAGTGCCCCAAGGGCCGGCTAAAGGCAAGCAAAGGGCCACATCTGGCCCTCGGGCCGCAGTTTGGAGACCACTGAGCTAGAGCACGACCTGGATAAATCAGAGCACTTAGTGGGGGTTATTTACGAAAGGCAAATCCACTTGAAATTGCACTTGGAAGTGCAGTCACTGTAAATCTGAGGGGTAGATCTGAAACGAAGGGAAGCTCTGCTGATTTTATTATCCAATCACGTGCAAGCTAAAATGCTGTTTTTTATTTTCCTTGCATGTCCCCCTCAGATCTACAGCAACTGCATTTTCAGTGCGATTTCATGTGCACTTTGCACTTGTAGTGCAAAGTGGATTTGCCTTTAGTAAATAACCCCCAAATGCCGCGTACACACGACCGTTTTTCATAGCGTTCGTAATGGAGATAGCACATTCGTCACGCTGTAACAGACTGAAAAGCACAAAGACTGAAAAGCACGAATCGTCTGTCACCAAACTTTTACTAACACGAAATCAGCAAAAGCAGCCCAAGGGTGGCGCCATCCGAATGGAACTTCCCCTTTATAGTGCCGTTGTACGTCACCGCGCTTTGCTAGAGCATTTTTTTTTCACGATCGTGTGTAGGCAGGCTTGACAAGAATCGGGTTGAAAAAAACATTGTTTTTTCTGGACCATTAAAAATGGTCGTGTGTACGCGGCAAGAGTCTTCTTTATAATGGCACCAAAATATAAGGCTTCGTAGCTGCTATTGTCCTTTGTCTCATCACAAAAGTAGTACTACAGCCTTCAGATTACACACGCCTCTCACCTGCAGTTTATCTGCCTTTGTTCTAGTTTCCAGCAGCTTTTTCTCAGTTGGATTGATCCGTAAACCTTCATCGCACAACTTCAAAGCTTCTAAATAATTCTTTATTTCTATGTAGCATAAAACACCTGAAACACAGCAGAGAAAACAGTCAGTACAAGGGAGAACCTTTTATTGTTGTCTGTGTCCTTATGACTGTCACATCCTGACCACCAGGGTATTGCTGGAAGATGAAGTTCCTGTATTCTTCATATTTTCTTTGATAGAATCCACAGCCGAGTTAGTGACAATGTTACCGGTCCATAACAGTTCCTGTATGGATCTCTCTATATGTGAAGAATACAAGACGCAGGAAGAATACAATGCAGACAACGGAAACACAAAGTTCAGCTTCCAAAAAGGACAAGCATACCCACTGGCTCAAACAATACAGAAAGAGCGCCAGACCAAAACCAGATAAAGTCCAAGATAGAAAAAAAAAATATATATAATATATATAGCAATTAAAATTATTATATAAAACAAGTCAACACATTTCAGGGGAAACGCCACTCCCCCTTCATCAAAGCTGAACACAGGTTAAAACTTGGACGGACCCTGAGAAAACAGTGACTTGAAATGCTTCTGTTGCAGCTCAGCTAACTCTGTTAGTACACACAAGTTTTATCCTGTGTCGAGCCCTGAGGAAGGGAGAGTATGTTGCCCCCGAAACGCTTTACACGATTTAACATTACTTCCGCCGCCCCCCCCCCAACAATTAAAATTATCTTGAACTCTTTCATCTGTCTTTGCTTTCTGTATTTTTACAGTTTGAGCTACTGTACATGGGGGAGGAGCTTCTTGCCGTGACGTCACCCACGTCCTTTCGACTGCTGCTCATTTTTGTATTGCGATCCATTCACTGGCTACCTGTCCCTTGGCGGAACCCCCCCATCTTTGTATCCACTGAGATCAGATTGTGGCCTATGGTGGACTTTTTTGCTTTTACTCTTTGGAATAATAAACAGTCTACACTTAGATCGTGTTTTTACTTTTATTCCACATCTGACCCTACCATCTGATGTCTGTGCACCACGCCGTTGGACTCTGCATCATCACCCTCATGGTGAGAACAAGCTGATTTGACCACTTGTTATGCAAATCTGGTAAGGAAGCACTTCTTTTGTTGGTGGAGGATATATCACTTTCACTTTCAATTGAAGAAGATTTGCTGCATCACTGGGTGTCATCTGTAGTTTCTTATTCATGGACTTTATTGCGCTGCACTTATATTTATTTTTGACTGTACTGTGTCCACCGGGTGAAGCCTTGCTGTGTGTGAGCTGCCTCACCAGAGCTATGGAGCTTGATACAAATTTTCCATCATCTGACTACCTATGCAAGTCTATAGGTTTCCAGCACATCTGAGTATGATGTACAGTGATGAAAATAAGTATTTGAACACCCTGCTATTTTGCAAGTTCTCCCACTTGGAAATCATGGAGGGGTCTGAAATTGTCATCGTAGGTGCATGTCCACTGTGAGAGACATAATCAAAAAAAAAAAAATCCAGAAATCACAATTTATGATTTTTTAACTATTTATTTGTATGATACAGCTGCAAATAAGTATTTGAACACCTGTCTATCAGCTAGAATTCTGACCCTCAAAGACCTGTTAGTCTGCCTTTAAAATGTCCACCTCCACTCCATTTATTATCCTAAATTAGATGCACCTGTTTGAGGTCATTAGCTGCATAAAGACACCTGTCCACCCCATACAATCAGTAAGAATCCAACTACTAACATGGCCAAGACCAAAGAGCTGTCCAAAGACACTAGAGACAAAATTGTACACCTCCACAACGCTGGAAAGGGCTACGGGGAAATTGCCAAGCAGCTTGGTGAAAAAAGGTCCACTGTTGGAGCAATCATTAGAAAATGGAAGAAGCTAAACATGACTGTCAATCTCCCTCGGACTGGGGCTCCATGCAAAATCTCACCTCGTGGGGTCTCAATGATCCTAAGAAAGGTGAGAAATCAGCCCAGGACTACACGGGAGGAGCTGGTCAATGACCTGAAAAGAGCTGGGACCACCGTTTCCAAGGTTACTTTTGGTAATACACTAAGACGTCATGGTTTGAAATCATGCATGGCACGGAAGGTTCCCCTGCTTAAACCAGCACATGTCAAGGCCCGTCTTAAGTTTGCCAATGACCATTTGGATGATCCAGAGGAGTCATGGGAGAAAGTCATGTGGTCAGATGAGACCAAAATAGAACTTTTTGGTCATAATTCCACTAACCGTCTTTGGAGGAAGAAGAATGATGAGTACCATCCCAAGAACACCATCCCTACTGTGAAGCATGGGGGTGGTAGCATCATGCTTTGGGGGTGTTTATCTGCACATGGGACAGGGCGACTGCACTGTATTAAGGAGAGGATGACCGGGGCCATGTATTGCGAGATTTTGGGCAACAACCTCCTTCCCTCAGTTAGAGCTTTGAAGATGGGTCGAGGCTGGGTCTTCCAACATGACAATGACCCGAAGCACACAGCCAGGATAACCAAGGAGTGGCTCTGTAAGAAGCATATCAAGGTTCTGGCGTGGCCTAGCCAGTCTCCAGACCTAAACCCAATAGAGAATCTTTGGAGGGAGCTCAAACTCCGTGTTTCTCAGCGACAGCCCAGAAACCTGACTGATCTAGAGAAGATCTGTGTGGAGGAGTGGGCCAAAATCCCTCCTCCAGTGTGTGCAAACCTGGTGAAAAACTACAAGAAACGTTTGACCTCTGTAATTGCAAACAAAGGCTAATGTACCAAATATTAACATTGATTTTCTCAGGTGTTCAAATACTTATTTGCAGCTGTATCATACAAATAAATAGTTAAAAAAATGTGATTTCTGGATTTTTTTTTTTGATTATGTCTCTCACAGTGGACATGCACCTACGATAACAATTTCAGACCCCTCCATGATTTCCAAGTGGGAGAACTTGCAAAATAGCAGGGTGTTCAAATACTTATTTTCATCACTGTATATCACTGAGTTAGTGAAGAGGAAATCACTTTCAGTGGCACAGGCAACCAAGAAAACCTATTTCAATGGGGTAGAAATGCGTAAACCTTTACAAATTACCACACCTTTGACTTAGTTCTTCAAAAGACAAGGTTATTCTCTATTTTTTTTCACTGATTCTTCGTTTTGATATTATAGTAGACATGGGATATACATAGCAACCAAAACCTCGCAAAAGTCCTAACATTCCCCCATTTCCTCTAAATATAAATATATACAGTAAGGGGGAAAAAGGTATTTGATCCCCTGATGATTTTGTACATTTGCCCACTGACAAAAAAAATGATCAGTTGATAATTTTAATGGTAGATTTTAACAGTGAGAGACAAAATAACAAAAATACATGCGCTTTCTTGGTTTAATGCATCGCCCATGGAGATTTTTAAGTACTGTAGTTTTGCACCATTCAATGAGTGTGTGCAATTTTAAAGTGTGACATGTTTGGTATCTATTTACTTGGAAAACCATCATCTTTTATATTTTACCAAAAAATTGGGTCATCTACAGGCAGTCCCAGAGTTACAAACCGAATAAGGACTGTAGTATTGTTTGCAAGTGGAATGTGTTCGTAAGTCGGGAACACTGCATGCAAGTGTAAATTCCACCTGTGCAGGGATGTGGGATGTTCTGGGCACTTCTGGGGCTTTTCTGGCCATGCAGTACATGAGGTACTGCAGTGTGGAATGTGGCAAGATAGCTGCTCGGAGGTATCCAGGACCAGCGTGGAGCACAAACAGCCAGCATTGAGGCCATTCGTAAATAGGAGTCGTTCGTAAGTCAGGGACTGCCTGTATTGTGTTTTCTTGCATTAAAATTCATTAAAGTGTATTTTCTTCCAAAAAATTGCGTTTGAAAAATTGTTGCGCAAATACCCTGTGACATAAGCAGTGATCGCCATTTTATTCCCCAGGGTTTGGAAGTTCTGAGTAATTTTCAAGCAAAAAAAGCCAGAACTGTCTTGGGTGGCAAGTGGTTAAACAGGAGATTTTCAAAGAGATGATTTCCACAGACCATAACCCCGCAACAGTAGCCTGAGTGCAAAACGTAAATGTGATTTCCTCATGGAAATACAGTGTTTTATAACATGATGATATAAGCTTTATATGTAGGAGATCTGGGGAAAACGGTGTCCTCAGGGCCAGGCTGACACAGAGGTAGCCACCTCGGGCGCTGAAGTGCTGGGGATGCAGTTGAGGCAAAAGCAGAGTATCACCAGTCAAGCATTTGCTGGTAGATTAAAAATACATACTGTGAGATAATATAAAGAATAGAAAAAAAAAATTACCTCGAATTATGGCCTTTAGGTGGTCTGGTTTCTGTTTTCTTGCAGCAACTGCATCATTAAGAGATGAGCGGTAGTTACCTATAACAAAAAGACACTAGCAGCTGATTATGACACATTTCTTTAGGCAGCAGGATAGGTAACACTATCCCTCGAGAAATCTATGAAGATAAAAAAAAATAAGAAATCCACTTTTTCAGACTGCTGGAAAATTGTCTGTTTGTCTCACAGACTGTTGTAGACTTTTTGCCGGACATTCTGAAGTGGGGTGGGAATCACAGTTTTTTATGTGTGTCTTTGTCCCATTGTGTATCTCCTCCTAGGTGTGCATTTCCATTGTTAAATTGAGTTAACGGAGTCACCTATTGTTTCTGTCTGTTGGCCAACTCTTGGAGGTTACTATTAACTTTAGCCCGGTATCTAACCCGTGTGATGTTTTGGGTAAATATTTTGTTATTATAGGTCATATGGTGACTGGCCTACGTATGAAGTGTATAAAAACCTGTATTTCCTTCGGATTTTACCTCAACATCTTGTCTGTGTATGATGTTCAGGATAAAGGACTGGTATTAGCTCTAGGTCTGCTGGAAGTGTTTGTAGGGCAGGAGGCACTGTTTGGCAGAAGCTCCAAGGCTGGGTGCCAGACATTCCATCACAGTTCCCTTTAAACCTTAAAGTGGAGGTTCACCCGGAAATGTTAATTTTTAACATTAGATTCATGCTCATTTTGTCAAGGGGAATCGGGTAGTTTTTTTAAAAACGGAGCCGTACTTACCGTTTTAGAGAGCGATCTTCTCCGCCGCTTCCGGATATGGGCTGCGGGACTGGGCGTTCCTATTTGATTGACAGGCTTCCGACAGGCTTCCGACGGTCGAATCTATCGCGTCACGATTTTCCGAAAGTAGCCGAACGTCGGTGCGCAGGCGCCGTATAGAGCCGCACCGACGTTCGGCTTCTTTCGGCTACTCGTGACGCGATACATGTGACCGTCGGAAGCCTGTCGGAAAACTGTCAATCAAATAGGAACGCCCAGTCCCGAAGACCATACCCGGAAGCAGCGGAGAAGATCGCTCTCTAAAACGGTAAGTACTGCTTCATTTTTAAAAAAAACTACCCGATTCCCCTAGACAAAATGAGCATGAATCTAATGTTAAAAAAAAAAATTTCGGGTGAACTCCCGCTTTAAAATAACCCAGTATTATATTACCTATACTTTGCAAAGGTGCCTAGATGTGGCATTGTGGATTCACATGTTTTTGCAACAAAAACCTGTTTTTAAACTAAAATGTTGAAATAATTAAAATAAAGTTTGTTTGTGCCGATTAGATGGAGTGACCTAGGGAATTTTGCATTGCTCTATAGATTATTCTGCACCCATGCCTCTGTACATTTGCTAGATTAAAAACAATTAGCTTGAATGGTTGCCATTATTCCCCATCAGTGCCACAGACAGCAATAACGTCATAGAAATCATATACCCTCTAAAACATAATATTTTTTTGAATTTCCATTTGGTGTCCAGCCAGACGTTTTAGATTACATAATCCTTTACCCTACCTAAATGAAACTGTGCTGCCGCCCTGTTGGTGTACAGGACGGCATTCAGCTCCTGGTCTTTGCTGTTTTTCTTGATGCCCTCTGTATATGCCTCAATGGCTTTCTTGTAATTCTTCTCCTTAAAATAGTCATTGCCTTCTTCTTTGCAGGAGCTGGCCAGTTCTGTTGCAGAAACACAGACAGCGAGTATGAAGAGGAATATGAACGCTCAGCTAAAAAAATGACTTGTAAATACAATCTAAATTACAATTCATGACATAGGTAAAGGTTTCAGAAAAATAACATTTGTGCCATATAGTCATGCACAAAGCAATTCTATTTTATATTCATTGTTATAATGCATAATAGGTAAATACAAAGATATACAGTATATCAATATCATATACTTCTATGTGTACTGAGTAATATAGGAGCGCTCAAGTCAAAAATGGACTGCTCCCCTATAAATACTTTTAAGAACAGCCCTCTTGGTGCAACCATCTTACTGATTCTCCACTATTTCAGAGATTATCCACAGCGATAGTCACATTCTGCATGAGGCAGAAGCACCGATTGGCTGTTGTCTGGAAGGGTTGTGTTCGGTATCAAGCAGAGGTATTGATTGGCTGATACCTGCTGATTACCCTCTAGCCATTGGATAGGATGGATCCTGTGTGAGGCAAAAGCACCGATTGGCTTCGGATGGCTCTTTCCTCACCATTGACAGGCTGCCTCTGTCTAAGCAGCCAGTCTTTGCCTCTAACCAAGTGGGTCAAAAAAGTACACAAGAGCTTTTATTATAGGTTAGAAGCAAGGGAGATGAGGCTTAAGGCCTGCTTTAATAAAACTTTGATAGATGTACATTATTTCTATTAATTTCTCAGAAAGGTGCCTGTACTGTGGGTTAAAAATTAAAACCTATCCACCTCTTTCTTTAGTGGTAATTATCAGTGTTTCTATTTATACATTCATCTAATGCAAGTCTTGATATGCCTCAAGTTGCATATACTTTCTTTTCTATATATTTACAGCAAACCTTCCCCCTGAAGATGACCATAAAGGTTGAAACGCGTCGGGGATTCGTCATGCTATAACATTTTCTGTATAACTGTTAACATTGGTGTTTTCACCCTGCACTATTGAACATCATGTTGCATGATATAGCCAGTATCCTTTGTTTTTTAATCATAACATGTTATCATTATCATATTAATAAATAACTATGTATTTCATCTTGTACTGTTTACCTGATTACATTGCTGTTCAAAGCCCCACGGGGGGAAATTTCCCATTTTTCAAAAATTAAAACCGGCAAGATAATCAGTAAAGGATTTTATTGCTGACGGACTCTCATGTTGAGCTGGCTCAGCGGCAGAGCAGACCTATGAAGTATCGCATATATGGGGGTTATTTACTAAAGGCAAATCCACGTTGCACTACAAGTGCAAACTAGAAGTGCAAAGTGCACTTGAAATTGCACTTGGAAGTGCAGTCGCTGTAGATCTGAGGGGGACATGCAAGGAAAATAAAACAGCATTTAGCTTGCACATAATTGGATGATAAAATCAGCAGAGCTTCCTCTCATTTCAGATCTACCCCTCAGATTTACAGCGATTGCACTTCCAAGTGCACTTTGTATTGCAAAGTGGATTTGCCTTTCGTAAATAACCCCCATAGTGTTGTGCTTGCCCTGCAACTAGAAATCCATAAAGCAGCCAGAAAATTGGCAACCTCCAGACCTGGGTGCCACCCTTGGCTTGGCCATGCTGACAAGGTCCCCTAACTACTTCAGTTCCGGAAGGTTTTACCCCATTCACGCAAGGCCATTTTTTCCATTTAGCACTGTGCTACTTTAATTGGTAATTGTGCAGTCATGCAAAGCTGTACCCAAATTAGATTTATATTGTTTTTCTCACACAAATAGAGTTTTCTTTTGGTCGAATTTGATCACCACTGGGTTTTTTTTTTTTGCTATAAGACAAATTGAAAAAAAAAAATCTACTTACCTGCTAAAAAAAAAAAAACATATCCAATTAAAAATCTTAATTTTTTTTAATATTTGAAAGAAAAAAATAATAATTTCGTCACATATTTTGGCAAAAAAGGAATTCTGGTACATGTCTTTGGTAAAAAAAAAAAAAAAAAAAAATCCCAATAATTATATATTGTTTGGTTTGTGTGAAAGTTATAGCATTTACAAACTATGGTATATACAATGCTGTGAAAAACTATTTGCCCCCTTTATGATTCTTTTATTTTTTGCATATTTGTCACACTTAAATGACTCAACAAACAAATATTATTACACAAAGATAACCCGAGTAAATACGAAATAGCTGCACATCCAAAGTTTCCAAAAGTGCTTTTTATTGCACATGACTAACACCTGGTGCCTTGGTGTAATTTGACCGTCTTCAATAAAAGGCACTTTTGGAAACTTTGGATGTGCAGCCATTTCTTCTTTTTCTCAAGTTTTTACGGAGGCGGGCCGGGGCTAGCACTCCTACTTGGTTCCAATCAAAGTACTGCACACACCTGGAGCAGCAGATTCCTCTTCTCTACATAAACAGTTATGCAGGGAGGTGAGGAGGTAGGGCTGCACGATTCTGGTCAAAATGAGAATCACGATTCTTTTGCTTAGACAAAAGATCACGATTCTCAAAAAAAAAAAAAAAATTAATAAATAAACCTGTGATTTATCTGAAAATATGAATATATAAAAAAAGAGACCAGTGATATGTCTATAATGTTAAAGATCATATAACTCCTATGAAAAAAGCAGAATCAAACTTTGATTCAGATTTTTTCATAGGAGTTATATGGTCTTTAACATTATAGACATATCACTGGTCTCTTTTTTTATAGATCAGAAGCAGTACTGCCAGCAACCATTGGGTGGCGCATGGATACACACAGTTGTACGGAACTGTGAGAAGGTTTAATACATCTGAAGCAGTACCGCCGGCAACCACTGGGTGGCGCATGGATACAAACTACTGTTGTGAGAGAAGCTCAGGCATCTATCAAGCGGCGCAGGCTGCTGACGTCGGTTTCGATATCGGCGGCATTTGCGTTCCACGCTGGTTACGTGGAACCAGCCGTGAACACAGAAGAATCGCGGGTCATCCCACGGGGAGATCGCGGGCGGGGAGAATCGAGATCGCGATTCTCTCCGCGATTAATCGTGCAGCTCTATGAGGAGGGTAAGAGCTGGGCCAGCACAGACAGTAATTAGACTCTCCCAGAAGAGGAGAGGGTTATGATGAACAAGGAGGAAGGGGACTTTGCTAAGGAACCGACTAGTTCATTTGCCTGCAAGTTCAGAGGCACATTGCAAGTTAACCACTTAAGGACCGCCTAACGCCGATATACGTCGGCAGAATGGCACGGCTGGGCACAATCAAGTACCTGTACGTGATTGTTAAATGCCCAGTCGTCCCGGTCCGAAGCTCTGCGGCCGCGGGACTCGATCACCGCTGGAGTCCTGCGATCGGTCCCCTGAGCTGAAGAACGGGGAGAGCTGTGTGTAAACACAGCTTCCCCGTTCTTCACTGTGGCGCCGTCATCGATCGTGTGTTCCCCAATATAGGGACACACAATCAATGACGTCAGACCTATAGCCACACCCCCCTACAGTTAGGAACACAGATGAGGTCACACTTAACCCCTTCAGCGCCCCCTTGTGGTTAACTACCAAATTGCAATTGTCATTTTCACAGTAAACAATGCATTTTTAATGCATTTTTTGCTGTGAAAATGACAATGGTCCCAAAAATTGGTCAAAATTGTCCGATGTGTCCGCCATAATGTCGCAGTCACGAAAAAAAAAATTGCTGATCGCCGCCATTAATAGTAAAAAAAAAAAAAAAAAAATAATAATAAAAATGCAATTAAACTATCCCCTATTTTGTAAACGCTATAAATTTTGCGCAAACCAATCGATAAACGCTTATTGAGATTTTTTTTACCAAAAATAGGTAGAAGAATACGCATCGGCCTAAACTGAGGAAAAAAATAGTTTTTTTCCTCAGATATTTTTGGGGGATATTTATTATAGAAACAAGTAAAAGATATTGCATTTTCTTTCAAAATTTACGCTCTATTTTTGTTTATAGCGCAAAAAATTAAAACCGCAGAGGTGATCAAATACCACCAAAAGAAAGCTCTATTTGTGGGGAAAAAAGGACGCCAATTTTGTTTGGGAGCCACGTCACACGAACGCGCAATTGTCAGTTAAAGCGACGTAATGCCGAATTCGCAAAAAGAGGTCTGGTCCTTTACCTGCATTTTGATCCGGGTCTTAAGTGGTTAAGGAAGATCTCCTGGTATTAATATTTTAGGCAGGGTTACATTGTTCCAACTTGGACCAATGTAACAATCTATATACCATACCTGGCTGACGCCCCTGGAAGCTGAAAAATCACTAAAATAGAAAAGTGACCTTAATGCCTCACCTCGTCCAATCTGGGAGCGCATTGCATTCATTCAGAAACTGCAAAGCATACTCTGAATGACACCTGTGCTGAGCAGTTGACTTCCTGTGTTCAGAATGGAGCAGGGCAGCCACTCGGCGAGGGCCCTGCAAGCAAGTGGCGAATACTGGAGTAGCGGTGTCCATTTCAGTGATTTCCAGCTTCCAGGGGCATCGGCCAGCTACAATATATACATAGTTACATTAGTCCAAGCTAGACCAAGGTAACTACCGTATTTGCCGGCGTATAAGACAACTGGGCGTATAAGACGACCCCCTAACTTTCCAGCTAAAATGTTGGTTTTGGGATATACTCACCATATAAGACCTCACTGTGCCATTACATGCATCACTGTGCCCAATTACATGCATCACTGTGCCCAATTACATGCCTAACTGTGCCCCACTACATGCCTAACTGTGCCCCACTACATGCCTAACTGTGCCCCACTACATGCCTAACTGTGCTCCACTACATGCCTAACTACATGCCTAACTGTGCCCCACTACATGCCTAACTGTGCCCCACTACATGCCTAACTGTGCCCCACTACATGCCTCACTGTGCCCAATTACATGCCTCACTGTGCCCAATTACATGCCTCACTGTGTCACTGCTTACCTTATCCGTGACATGCAGACCGCGGCCGTCTATTTTTCAAAAGCCGCGCCTCCTCTTTCTGCTGTTCCGTGATAGGCAGAACACTCAGCTTCCCAGGAGACACTGTGTTCAGTGTTCCGCCTATCACGGATGCCCTCTCGTCCTCGGTCTCGGACGAGAGGGCATCCGTGATAGGCGGAACACTAAACACAGTGTCTCCTGGGAAGCTGAGTGTTCTGCCTATCACGGAACAACAGAAAGAGGAGGCGCGGCTTTTAAAAAATGGACGGCCGCGGTTTGCATGTCACAGCTAAGGTAAGCATATTAGGTTACCGGCGTATAAGACGACCCCCGACTCTTAAGAAGAATTTCAGGGGTTAAAAAGTCATCTTATACGCCGGAAAAAACGGAATGTATAAAATTTCAATATTTGGTATTATTCTTTAACAATAAAAAAAAATCATTTAAGAAAGGGAAACTGCTGCAACTAAGCATTTAAAATACTTCAGCTTTCTGTCTGATTACATGCAATCTAAGTTGGTGGCAGGCTGTCTTTGATATAAATGCCTTTTAGTAGCTTTTTAAAAAATGTAAATACTACCTTCAGGATCATCAGTCAAAATTGACTGCAGACAAGCCAGCTCCGGGATGTTCTCTGCTTTGACTTCATCAGGAGCTTTCTTCATGAACATGGGAACCTTATCAAATTCCTTCAAGGAATGCAAAAAACACTCATGAATCCACAATAAGCACCTACTTACCATTACAGAATAGTTCATTATTAGATCGTAAGCTCTTCTGAGCAGGGCCCTCTTAATCCTCTTGTATTTTATTATAACTGTATTGTCTCCCTTTTATATTGTAAAGCGCGGTGTAAACTGTTGGCGCTATATAAATCCTGTATAATATTAATAATTATGTATGTAATGACCTCTCTAGGTTTAGGTGTACCTATATACAGAACAAAATTGATATTGTTCAGTGGAAATAGCAGTCCTCTTGTGCAAAGGTCAGCAATCTACAGTAACCAATCAGATTTCAATAAGCCATAATCATCAAAATTAACATTAAGAAATGCTTCAATTATATCCCTCTGTGTAAAATATATGAGTTTCACTTTTTTAATTGAATTACTGAAATAAATTAACTTTCTGATAATATTCACATTTTTTGAGATTCAACTGTATATTATATATTAAGTAAAAAATAAATGAAGATTTCTCATTGGTTTCTATCATTTAGTACACCTCTTTATCAAAGAAAACCCTGAATCTTACCTCCTCCCATCGTTCTTCATTAAAGGCCCCCTTGTATTTGTGTTTGCCAAATTTTTCCATAAACTGGTCCATGGTTTCATCTTCCTCTTCTGGCTTAGGATCCATGGCAGCAACTAAACACATAAGCAGGATAATGCTGAAGGTCCATATTGCGCTACAATGTACATCCTCTCACTGAAGTGTCCTCTACTAGGCAAGGTTAAGCCTGGAATTTGTAGTAAAACTGTTAAGGTGACCATATACAATATGATCTGATTGTACAATCCCTTTGAGATCTACCATCAACCACGTAGTGCCAGTCTGATTTCACACACGTTCAATAAATTGTTTAGGTTTGTCCCCATATTACATAGCTTTGGTAAGTCTAAGGGCTCATTTACACTTGCTTCGGCTTCAAAAAGGCTTTGTTAAAGCTCTCTGAATGTAGTCAAAGCTTCTGTCACTAAATAAAATGGTTAGCCTACAGTCCTGTTTACACTTGCTTTTACTTTGCTTCAAAAATTATACCCCATGTAGCTTCAGTGGTGCTTCGAGGTGTCTTCAAAGCCTCCATAGAAGTCTATGGCAAAGCTTGCTTGAAGCCCCAACGAAGTTCCACCAAAGCCCCACTGAAAGCTCCACCACCAAAGCCCCGAAACAAAGCACCACCGACAAAACCCCCAATCAAAGCTCCACCACCAAAGCCCCCAATCAAAGCTCCACCCCCAAAACCCCCAATCAAAGCTCCACCAAAGCCCCCAATCAAAGCTCCACCACCAAAACCCCCCAATTAAAACTCCACCACCAAAGCCCCACCACCAAAGCCCCCAATCAAAGCTCCACCACCAAAGCCCCCAATCAAAGCTCCACCCCCAAAACCCCCAATCAAAGCTCCACCAAAGCCCCCAATCAAAGCTCCACCACCAAAACCCCCCAATTAAAACTCCACCACCAAAGCCCCACCACCAAAGCCCCCAATCAAAGCTCCACCACCAAAGCCCCCAATCAAAGCTCCACCACCAAAGCCCCCAATCAAAGCTCCACCAAAGCCCCCAATCAAAGCTCCACCAAAGCCCCCAATCAAAGCTCCACCAAAGCCCCCAATCAAAGCTCTACCAAAGCCCCGAATCAAAGCTCCACCAAAGCCCCCAATCAAAGCTCCACCAAAGCCCCCAATCAAAGCTTCACCAAAGCCCCATGGAAGCACCAAGCAAAAGCAGGTGTACACTGACTGTAAGCTAACCATTTTATCTAGTGACAGGAGCTTTAACTTGCGTTCAGATGGTTTTTAGCAAAGCATGTCCGATGCCATGTTTTAAAGCAAGTGTAAACTAGCCCTAAAGGAGATTATACAATCAGATTGTATAGTGTATGGCCAGCTTTAGGTGATAATGAAACGTGTACCTTGTACCTGTAGTACAGAGGCACTATACCTAGCTCTTAGGAGGCCAGCAATGGCAGCACCCATGTTTCTCTATGACAAGTCCAAACTCCAGGCAAAGCTTTATACTTTATTACAGAGTAAGGATGAGCTCAGGCGTGTTCGCAACCGCACTTGCAGAGCCCGCCAGGAAGTTGGCACTGTACAGCGCTAATCACAGGCAGCGAGACATTTCCTGATCTCTGCAGCCACGGATCGGGAAAAGGTCTCACTTTTTGTGATAAGCGCTCCGCAGTGCCGACTTCCTCACGGGCTCTGCACGTGCAGCTGCGAACACGCCTGAGCTCATCCTTATTACAGAGCAAGGGGAAGCTAGAACCCGTCAGCTTTTTGTTGTCGTCTGTTCCCATGTCACATATTTCCTTCACTGATAAAAGAAGAAGGTGTCACCGGGGCAGGAAGTGAGGGGAAATTTCTCTAGTGGGTTCCAGAAAGCAGTAAAAACCTGACGGAGTTTCTAACCTTTCCCACGCTATCCCAAACTAGAAAAAATAAAGCTTTGGCTATAGATACACTTTAAACTTTCCCTATGACTGTAGCTAGGCTTTAAAACTGTCATGTCATGCAAAGCTGGCAATAGCTGATGAAATTTATAAAACAGTTGCTACAGATCTTAAAATTGGCAGATTTATATCTGTCCGATAAATGTACCAATACAGTGTGAGGACCTGTCTAACCGATCAGAATTATAGACATACCAACTAAAACCTGTGTTTGGTCAAACTGCAAGCTGAAGCCCTTAACCGCTGCACAGCCTGGAGGCCAGTAAGTTGTGAGTCCTGGCTGGGACTTGTAGTCCCACACTCTTCAGACACAGCTGGCCTATACATGTAAACAAACTGAAACAGCTGACACCTGTAAGTGCAATCCCCTGATTGGAGCAGTGACTCCTCGTTGGGACTTGTAGTCCTTCACTCTTCAGACACAGCTGGCCTATACATGTAAACAATAGCTGACACGTGAGGGTGTAATCCCCTGATCTAGGTAGTGAGTCTCCAGCCACAGACATGGCCTATATATGCAAACAAACAGCTCAAACCTGTAGGTGTGATCCCCTGATCTAAGTGCTGAGTCCTGGTTGGGACTTGTAGTCCTTCACTCTTCAGCCACAGCTGGCCTATACATATAAAACACACAGGTGACACCTGTAGGTATAATTTCTTGATCTAAGCAGTGAGTCCTGGCTCTAAACACAACTAGCCTAAAGATATAAACAATAGCAGACACGTGTGGATGTAATCCCCTGATCTAAGCAGAGAGTGTTAGCTGGGACTTGTAGTGGGTACTGGCTGGGACTTGTAGTGGGTACTGGCTGGGACTTGTAGTGGGTACTGGCTGGGACTTGTAGTGGGTACTGGCTGGGACTTGTAGTGGGTACTGGCTGGGAATTGTAGTCCCACACTCTTCAGACACAGACATGGCCTACGTATGTAAACAATAGCTGACAAGTGTGGATGTAATCCCCTGATCTAGGTAGTGAGTGCTGGCTGTGACTTGTAGTCCCACACTCCCCAGACACAACTAGCCTACACATGTAAACAGCAGAGATCTGCAGATGTAATCCCCTGCTGTGAGTAGGGAGTGCTGGCTGGGACTTGTAGTCCCACACTCTCCAGTCAAAGCAAACCTATACATGTAAACACCCAGCAGATCCCGGTAGGTGTAATCCCTGCTCACAGACACAGAGTCCCCGTACACAAAGAGTCCCCGTACACAAAGCGTACCTGTACCAGCTCCCCTGTCACACTCTTCTCCACTTCCGGTTCTTGATCCTCCTTTCTCCATGTGCTTCCGGTAGTGCAGCTCACTTTGTCTTCCCCCACCATGTGTCAGGTGTGAGCTTCCGGGTTGTGTTACCCTTGGCAGTGCTGTTCTGGGAGGACAGAGTAGAGTGTATGGTGAGTGTGGCAGTGCTGGGGGGGGAGAGCTGTATACAGGGACGGACTGTGCTCTACCGGCTGCGTTCTGTTCATTAGAGGGACTTCCTCTCACATCCAGTCATTTGTCTTCTCCCAGTTTCAGAATGAAGGAGATCTGATGGGTGGCTGGCAGCTTCTCTTCTCCTCCAGTTATTTATAAAGCTTTATTCCTGCTTAGTTTTGGACAGAGTGGGGGAGATAGAACCCGTGTTAGGTCTGTGTCCCCAATTGGGAGATTCCCCCCACTTCCTGCAAGGAGAAAAAGCAATAGGAAATCAGTGGGGACGTAGACTGCAGATAAACGCTTCTTTTTCAGGGATAACCTCTTTAAAATGGTATTAACCTCAAAAGCAAACATTTATTATATTGCAGCTTACCAGTTGTTAGATGTGATGGCTGCATTCGTTTCCTTTTTTAGACTTTCTTTTCTTTTCATCTCCATCCAGCCAGCAAGTCTGTTTTTTTCACAGCACAAACTCTCCAGCAGAATGTACCAGTTTATATGGATGAGACCAATCACTTAACACTGACAGGGGTTCTTACAATGACCAGCTTTTATTTAACCTCTTGCCAACTGAATAACGCTGGAGCAGGCTTTTGTGCGCAGGACCACATACTAGATGCGTGATCCGGAACTTCAAGGTGGGGGGGGGCGTGAGTGCATGCTGTCGGCGACCCGCCTCTGCTGTGATTAGACACAGCAGATGCCAATCAGTGGGTCGGCCAATGGATAACAGCCAGCACCCACTGATCCGGAAGACACACAGGACAGAACTCTGCCTATGTAAACAAGGCAGAGTTCTGTTGTCAGTGGGGAAATTATGGATTTACTTTCCCTGCAAAACAGGAAAAGAAAATGTATTGTTTCCCTTAATAAAAGCAGCACATAGTTTACACCAAAACACTGGATAGATACACATTTAGGGGCAGATCCACAAGAAGAATTACGCCGGCGTATCTCTTGATACGCCGCGTAATTTCAAATTTTGCGTGTCGTATCTTTGTTTTGTATCTACAAAACAAGATACGACGGCATCTCGGATGGATCCAACAGGCATACGTCTTTGTACGCTGTCGGACCTTAGGTGCAATTTTTCGGCAGCCGCTAGGTGGCGTTTCCGTTGAATTCCGCGTCGAGTATGCAAATTAGCTAGTTACCGCGAACGTACGTACGTCGGCGCATTTTTTTACGTAGTTTGCGTTCGGCTTTTTCCGGCGTATAGTTAAACTTGTTATTATGAGGCGTACTCAATGTTAAGTATGGGCGTCGTTCCCGCCTCGCATTTTGAATTTTTTACGTCATTTGCGTAAGTCGTTCGCGAATAGGGATTTGCGTCGAATGACGTCACTCGTCGTAAACATTGGCTTGTTCCAGTTTCATTTCGAACATGCGCACTGGGATACCCCCACGGACGGCGCATGCGCAGTTAAAAAAAAATGTCGTTTACGTCGGGTCACGACGTATTTACATAAAACAGCCCCCCATCACAGAGATTTGAATGCCGCGCCATTACGCCGCCAAAGATACACTACGCCGCCGTAACTTAAGGCGCAAATTCTTTGAGGATTAAAAAAAAAAAGATAAGTTACAGCGGCATAGTGTATCTTAGATACGCTACGCCCGGCAGAATAATGCGCCGTTGTACGTGGATCTACCCCTTAATTCTTTCCCAGACAGTGTCATTAGTACAGTGACGGTGCATAATTTTAGCACTGATCACTGTATTAGAGTCCCTTCACACTGTGGCGTTGTGCGCGTCAGCGGTAAAGCTCCGCTATTTTTAGAGTCGCTTTTCAGCCACTAGGGGGGGTCCTTTTAACCACTTGGGCACATATACCCCCTTCCTGCCCAGGTGAAATTTCAGCTTCCGGCACTGCGTCGCTTTAACTGACAATTGCGCGGTCGTGCGACGTGGCTCCCAAACAAAATTGGCGTCCTTTTCTTCCCACAAATAGAGTTTTCTTTTGGTGGTATTTGATCACCTCTGCGGGTTTTTTTTTTTGCGCTATAAACCAAGAAAGAGCGACAATTTAAAAAAAATAAATAATATTTTTTACTTGTTGCTATAATAAATAGCCCAATTAAAAAAAAAATTCTCAGTCTAGGCCGATACGTTTTCTACATATTTTTGGTAAAAAAAAAAATCGCAATAAGCAACTGGTTTGCGCAAAAGTTATAGCGCCTACAAAATAGGGGACAGAATTATTATTTTTTATTATAAATTTGTTTACTGGTAATGGCGGCGATCTGCGATTTTTATTGCGACTGCGACATTATCGCGGACACATCAGACACTTTTGACACATTTTTGGCACCATTCACATTTATACTGCGATCAGTGCTATAAAAATGCACTAATTACTGTATAAATGTGACTGGCATTGAAGGGGTTAACACTAGGGGGTGAGGAAGGGGTTAAATGTGTACCCTGCATAGTGTTACTAACTGTGGGGGGAGGGGGGTGACTTGGGGAGGTGACCGATCTGTGTCCCTATGTACAAGGGGCACAGATCGGTCTCCTCTCTCCCTGACAGGACGTTTACACACACAGATCCACGTCCTTGTCTCTGTAACCGCCGATCGGCACGCGCATCGGCATCTCTGTGATGTGGCGGGCACGCGCGCGCGCGCCCCCCAGTGGCCAGGAGGAGCGGAGGCCGTAAAAAGGCGGCGTGTCAGAGATTTAGAGCCACCCTGGTTAACCCCTACTAGCGGCCGAAAAAGGGTTAAAAGCAGCACTGCAGCAGCGCTTTGCCGGCTCTTCAGCACTGCTGCCCATTGATTTCAATAGGCAGGGGCGCAGTAGGAGCGGTGTGTACACCGCTCCTACAGTGCCTCAAAGATGCACTGTAGCCTGAGTGTGAAAGGGGTCTAAGTGTCACTGGTTCCCAAAAAGTGTCAGAATGTCTGCCACAATGTCGCAGTCCCGCTATTGGTTGCTAAACATGGCTATCACTAGTAAAAAAAAAAAAAAATCCAGTACACATAGTTTGTAGACGATATACGCCTTTGCTATACGCTTTTGCGCAAACCAGTTAATATACGCTTATTGAGACTTTTCTTTAACAAAAATATGTAGCGGAATACATACTGGCCTAAATTTATGAAGAAATTCGTTTTTTTTTTTAATTGGATATGTTTTATAGCAGAAATATATATATATATATATATATATATATATATATATATATATATATATATATATATATTATATTTTACTTAAAAAAAAAATGTATTTAACTTTTTTGTTTATAGTGCAAAAATTAAAACCCGCAGAGGTGATCAAATGCCACCAAAAGAAAGCTCTAATTGTTGGAAAAATTGACACAAATTTTATTTGGGCACAGCGTCCCATGACCGCACAATTGTCAGTTACCCTATGTGTTTTTAGTGCGTTTTGTTATGTTTGTGATGCTAATTTTTTTTAATGTGTTTTGCGATTTTATTTTTTTTCGTTTAAACACTGTATATAGCTGGTTGGTAAGGAGCGGGCAGGGAAGCCCCGCTGACAGCTGAGCAAGCGCCCCCCCGAACCATACCAGGCCACATTCCCTCAACATGGGGGCAAAGTGCTTTGGGGCGTGGGGCACTGCTGATGGGTACATGGGCCTCTGCCCCACAACCCTGGCCGGTAGTTGTGTGGTCTGCGGACAGGGTGCTTATCAGAATCTGGAAGCCCCCTTTAAGAAAGAGGGCCCCCAGAATAGATTCCACCACCCCCCCCCCCCACATGTGAATGAGTATGAGTATACCCCTACCCGTTCACCCCAAAAAAGCAGTGAAGTGTTAAAAAACAAGAAACGGTTTCTGACACGTCCTCTATTAAAAATAAAAAATGTCCCATGTCGTAGCTCCAACGTTTATTTCTCCGGTACTGATGTCTTCTTCCTCTGGTAGATTCTGCTGCCTCCGGTGCAGTCCTCTCCCCCTCAGCCGCCACTTACTCACTAAAAATAAAGACAAACAATCTTCTTCTAACGCTGTCTTACGGCCTGTACACACAATCCGAAAATTCAGACAAAAAATTCCGCTTTTGACACGATCGCGCGATAATCGGATCGTTGGTACAGAGCTTTTAAGAGTCAATCACGACAGTTCATCCAATATTATTCGACAAGCACAAAAATGTTCCCTGTACGATGCCTGATCATACGATTTTCGTTTCGTCATTTGGCATGTCATATTTTTTGGGGGCAGGGGGGGTGTACCCACTTTTTAGTGGGACTTCCTGTCCCACTTCCTACTTGGTTTTTTTCGGCCACCTAGGTGACTCCTCCTCTCACCCTAGGTGGCGAAAATTAATCAGAACCCCCAAACATTATATATTTTTTTCCAGCAGACACCCTAGGGAATAAAATGGCGGTCATTGCAACTTTTTTTCTCGCACGGTATTTGCGCAATAATTTTTCAAACGCCTTTTTTTGGGGAAAAAAAAACGGTTTTAATGAATTAAAAAATAACAAAACAGTAAAGTTAGCCCAATTTTTTTGTACAATGTGAAAGAGGATGTTACGCCGAGTAAATAGATACCTAACATGTCACGCTTTAAAACTGCGCACACTCATGGAATGGCGCCAAACTTCTGTACTTAAAAATCTCCATAGGTAACGCTTTAATTTTTTTACAGGTTACTATTTTCAAGTTTTAGAGGAGGTATAGTGCTAGAATTGTTGCTCTAACGCACGCAACGATACCTCACATGTGGGGTTTGAACGGCGTTTACATATCAATAAGACCCCACATCTCTCCTGCAAGCATGAAATCGATGAAAAAAAATCACTGATCACATGCCGACAGCCGCGATTGTGGCTTTGTTTACTTCCGGGTACCGTGCGTGACATCATAACGTCGTGCCCAGGCCTCCGACGGTCATAGAGATGACTGGTGACCATCTGGTCACCAGTCATCTCTATGCCTTCCAGCAGCGCCGACCGATTCGCTCTCCGGGCCCCCGATGGCACGGGAGAGCCCAGAGAAGCGGCGGGAGGGGGGGGACGTCCCCTCCCGCTGCCTCTAAGAACGATCAAGCGGTGGAACCGACGCTTTGATCATTCTTATGGTGCAGAGAATCGGCGGCTGAAGACGGCGATATCTGAATGATGCCTGTAGCTGCAGGCATCATTCAGATATCACCGCACAAAGCCGAGGACGTCCCAGGGACGTCCTCGGTGGTCAAGAGGTTAAGGAAAATATGGAATGGGCCTTTCAAGGTGCAATAGAACACAAAATATATATAAACATTTTTTTTTTTATTATTACAAAAAAATAGAAATTCATAATTAAATATAATATTCATCTACAGCATAACATGCAGTTTTAGATATGCATACAGACAAGTTTCTATTGACATGTTTCGCCATTATAAATTGGCTTCTTCGGGAGTCTGTCAAGCACTACTAAAACAAGAGAAAATAATAATATAAACAAATACAGAAAATATTTTAATATACAATAAATCAGGGATCGACAAAATCCGGGCGCCTGATCGCAAATTGCGACAAGAAATTGTGACCTGGCGCCCAGGGAAGCTAAGGCCTGCAGAAGGCCGCAAAGCCGCGGCATCAATTACCGGCCGTGGGGAAAAAATACACTTTTTTATAAAAATAAGACAATAGTAGTTAGCCCAATTTTTTTTATATTGTGAAAGATAATGTTACGCCGAGTAAATTGATACCCAACATGTCACGCTTCAAAATTGCGTCCGCTCGTGGAATGGCGACAAACTTTTACCCTTTAAAATCTCCATAGGCAACGTTTAAAAAATTCTACAGGTTGCATGTTTTGAGTTACAGAGGAGGTCTAGGGCTAAAATGATTGCTCTTGCTCTAATGATCGCGGCGATACCTCACGTGTGTGGTTTGAAATACCGGTTACATATGCGGGCGCTACTCACGTATGCTTCTGCGCACGAGCTTGGCTGGACGGGGTGCGTTTTTTGGCTCCTAACTTTTTTTAGCTGACTTCTAGATTCCAAGCAAATTTGTCAAACGACCGCCATTTTATTCTCTAGGGTGTTAGAATAAAAAAAATATATAATGTTGGGGGGTTCTAATTGGAGGGAAGGAGATGGCAGTGAAAACACAGGGAAAGCTCAATTAACATGGCTGGTTTACTTGTCATGCCAACGGCCACCACAAGATGGCGCCAGATCACAGAAGGAAGCATAGGCCTACAGAAGGAAGCATAGGCCTGCAGAAGGCCACAAAGCCGCAGCCTCAATTACCAACCCGCACAGTGGGGGAGGTGGGGGCGCACGGAGACACAGGATGGGGTATCCTGTGTCTCTGTGCGCCCCCACCTCCTGCGGCGCGATCGCGTCAGGCCGCACCGGCCGGTAATTGAGGCCGCGGCCTTCTGCAGGCCTATGCTTCCTTCCCCCGGGTGACAGGTCACTAATTCTAGTCGCAATTGTGATCGGGAGCCTGGATTTTGTCGAACCCTGGTCTAAACTATGAAAAAGAATCCAAAAGTTTTGAATACCTGTAGATACAGATGGAGAGGCCTAAAAGATTAATTAAGGGAGACACCATCAGAGATGGACTCATGGGTGCCTATGACTTACAGATGACAGGTATTATTTAAAATTTCTACCTGTGATATCAGTGTCAGTATATGTATTTTGGCTGTGTGTTTAGCACCTGGAGTCCACTTTTAAAATCTTAGGTGTAAACTTATGGATTGTATACTGTGCTGAGAACTTACAACACGAAATGTTATGCTTGTCTTTCACAGGGAGCCCCACAATGGTGAGACTGTTGAGAATATCGTTGCCCCACCTTGTGGCCAGTAGATATCATTACCACAATGCAGGCCAAAGAAGTCGCCGCTTAGTCTCTAAGATTTATAATCCAGCAAACCTCTGGAAAGAAAGTCCTTCAGAACTGCAGCAAAAATCCAACGAGCCGACCAGCAGGAGTCAAAGACTCATGGCCAAAGCAGGCTTAATACAGCCCTCTAGCCCTGGCTGTTTCCATTACATGCCATACACTGTACGGGCCATGGAGAAGCTAATTCGCCTTGTCGATCATGCCATGCAGGAGATTGGAGGACAGAAGATGGACATGACTACTCTTTGCTCCGCCACGCTTTGGAAACAAAGCGGACGCTGGGATTTAGTTGGAAAGGAACTGTTCTGTCTGATGGACAGACACAACCAGGAATACTGCTTGGGGCCAACACATGAAGAGTCTGTTACCCACCTTGTTGCCACAGAAGGGGGTATTACCCAAAAACAGCTTCCCCTGCTGCTCTACCAGATCACACGGAAATTCAGAGATGAGAAGAGGCCATGCTTTGGCTTGCTGCGCGGCAGGGAGTTTTACATGAAGGACATGTATACGTTTGACATGACCGAGGAAGCTGCCTACCAAACGTACAGCAACGTGTGCAAGGCCTACTCCAAACTTTTCCACACTCTTGGCCTGAAGTATGTCAAAGTCCAGGCAGATACGGGAAACATTGGTGGGAAAACTTCACATGAATACCACTTACCTGCTAGGATTGGTGAAGACAGATTAATGGTGTGTGGGAGTTGTGACTTTGCGGCCAATGTGGAGACCTTAAAAGACGAGGAGGAGAACTGTCCGGCATGTTCAGGAAAACTGGTGGAGAGCAAAGGCATTGAGATAGGGCACACGTTCTATCTGGGAACCAAGTACTCCCTTGTGTTTAATGCAGTCTGTTATGATTCACAGGGCAAATCCACCATTGCTGAAATGGGATGCTATGGCATTGGCATATCAAGACTTTTGGCAGCATCTATAGAAGTCCTTTCCACCGAGGAGGATATTCACTGGCCGGGTTTAATTGCCCCATACCAGATCTGTCTTATTCCCCCTAAAAAGGGAAGCAAAGAGATCGCAGCATTACCAGTAGCAGAGGAACTCTATGATGCCATATGTGCGGTCCATCATTTGAGAGATGAGGTCGTTCTAGATGATCGGGACCATTTGACTATAGGAAAAAGACTGAGGGAAGCCCATATAATGGGCTATCCATATATAATCATAGCGGGCAAAAAGGCTTTGGACAGTTTACCGCAGTTTGAAGTGCATAATCACAAAACTGGGGAGGTCCAGTTCCTCTCTAAGGAAGGCGTGCTAAGCTTTGTGCAAGAAATCCAGGTGGTCTAAATAAAGGTTTTTCTTTGGGACTAGAGCTGGTGTGTGGCTCGCATGCCCTTATTTGTGTGGTCTCCAAACTGAGGCCCATTGCCCTTGAGGCACTTTTTCTTCCACTGATGCAAGACACTATTCCGCCCATTGACACCAACAATGGGGTATAATTCTTGTTGCTGACATCAATAACAATGCACTATTTCTCACATTGACACCAATGACGGGACACTATTCATCCCACTGACACCAAAGATAGGACACTATTCCTCTCACTGACACCAACAGTGAGGTGCTCTTTCTCTCACCAATACCAGTGATGGGGCACTATTTTTCCACTGACAACCAATGATGAGGTACTATTCCTCCCAGTGACACCCAACAATGAGGTACTATTCCTCCCAGTGACACCCAGCGATAGGGGCACTATTCCTCCCACTGACACCTATGATGGGGCACTATTCCTCCCACTGGCACCTATGATGGGGCACTATTCCTCCCACTGGAACCTATGATGAGGCACTATTCCTCCCACTGGCACCTATGATGGGGCACTATTCCTCCCACTGACAGCAAGGATAGGGGACTTTTCCTACCACTGGCACCTAGGATGGGGCACTATTCCTCCCACTGACACTAAGAGTGGGGCACTATTCCCTCCACTAATACCAATAATGGGACACTATTTTTCCACTGACAACAAACAATGAGGTACTATTCCTCCCAGGGACACCCAGTGATGGGGTACTATTTCTGCCACTGACACCAACGGTTGGTGTCAGTGGGGGGAATTACTCCCCCTAATGCCAAAGATGCGCTGTTTACTCCCACTGTCAACAAATCAATTTCTACTCCCAATGGCCACTGTCCAGTCCCCTTCAAGGCTGAAGTACGGTAAACTTGCCCTTTGTTTAGAAAGTTTGAAGACCCCTGGTGTAGAGTATCAGGTTGGAACAAAGTATGATGTGAGCCTAAGAAAAAAAAATCTCATGCATGCCAAAAAATATTAACTAAATAATAAGAATAACCAATTTCAAGGAATCACAGACATGTAGACATGTGTAAAGCAGACTCATGTAAGCCCCCTAACAAATACAGATTAGCCCCCTAATATATTCCCATTTTAAATTTAGACCCAAGATCAGCCCCCTTTAAATGCAGACCCCAGATAAAACCCCTTGAAATATTCTGACCCAGATAAGCCCCTTTTAAAATACTTAGAACCCTAATAAGCCATCTTAACATTATCAGACCCTAGATCAGCCCCCTTTACATGTAGACATCAGATCCCTTAAAATATTCAGCCCCCCGTTTAGATCCCTTAACATATTCAGACCCCAGATCAGATCCCTTAACATATTCAGACCCCAGATCAGATCCCTTAACATATTCAGACCCCCAGATCAGATCCCTTAACATATTCAGACCCCAGATCAGATCCCTTAACATATTCAGACCCCAGATCAGATCCCTTAACATATTCAGACCCCCAGATCAGATCCCTTAAAATATTCAGACCCTAGATCAGATCCCTTAAAATATTCAGACCCCCAGATCAGATCCCTTAAAATATTCAGACCCCCGTTTAGATCTCTTAACATATTCAGACCCCAGATCAGATCCCTTAAAATATTCAGACCCCAGATCAGATCCATTAAGGGATTGACTGTCACAGCGTCACATGATCGGAAAGCTCTCGATCGCATGTATGCATTGGGAGCTTTCTTATAAGAAGAATATAATGAAGTCTGTAGAAATGTTTGTAACATAAATTGACCACAGAATCATTCAAGATGATAAATTTCAAGTTACACAGATCGAAATGTGAGAACACTACTGACATTCACTTTAGACAACACAGCGCCTTCATTTTTCTACATTGTCTCCTAACTTATATACTTCTATCTGTCTTGGGGTACTTCATAAATATCATTCTCCTTTACTGTACCAATGCAATGGTCTTTGGTGGCTGTAGCGAAGCATATCTAAATAGTACAAGAAACCTCATACATTCAAAGAGGGTCAGTTAATAAGGCCCCACCTACTTCCCACTATGCCCCACCCTTTTTACAGATGCATGAGAGACCTATTTACCACTACATGATACAGCCTCCGTCCTGCTATATCCATTTTGCTTTTTAATGCTCTGTATCTAATATATGGCAAGTTCACATATTGTGCTATGGCTGTGAAGATATTTTTCATATACACTCAGTGGACTCTTGATGACCATTGCTATCTAGTCTGCCAAATTCTGATTCAAACTGTACTAAGGGGGTAATCCACAAAGATCCGGCGTAACGTAAATTTTCCCATTTAAGTTACACTGCCTTAAAATTTCTACCTAAGTGCCCGATCCACAAAGCACTTACCTAGAAATTTTTGGCTGTGTAACTTAAATTCCGCCGGCGCAAGGCGTTCCTCTTTTCATGGGGGCGATTCCCATTTAAATTAGGAGTGCTCCCGCGCCGGCCATACTGCGCATGCTCGTGACGTCATTTTCCCGACGTGCATAGCGCGAAATTACGTTACGCCGAGCTTTGTGGATCGCGACGGGTCAATAAAGTTGCGTCGAAAAAAAAAAAAGATACAGCGAAAAAAAAAAAATTCAAAACAAAAAAAAAATCACGTCGCTGGACAGAAGGGTCTGCTTTTACAAGGTGTAAACAGTTTACACTTTGTAAAAGCAGCCCTAATTTTGCGTTTGCAAACTAATACTTACGGAGAAAAAACGAAGCTGAAAAGCTTCGTGGATCTCCGTAAGTGCTAATTTGCATACCCGAGGCGTCATTTCGACACGAAATGCCCCCAGCGGCGGATGCGGTACTGCATCCTAAGATCCGACAGTGTAAGTCCCTTACACATGCCGGATCTTCTGTCTATCTCTTGGAAACTGATTCTGTGGATCAGTTCCATAGTTAGAAACAGGGATACGCAGGTGGAACAGCAGTTACGCCGGCGTATCCCTTTTGAGGATCTGGCCCAAAGTGTATATTTTGTAATGAACCGCGCTCCCTTTGTGCATTAAATTAAAGTGCACTAGAAGAAGGAAAATCACCGCTCAAGGTGGGTCTGCTATAGGGTCATACACAGGTGTAGGATTCCAAGGGTGCTGGCAGTGCACTAGGCAAGCATTGGCGTAAAATGAAGGATCGATGGCCGCACTCCAAACCAAACAGGTTGTCTTTATTTAACCAGTTCCCGACCCCCGCATGTACATATACGTCCACAATATGGCACGTACAGGCACATGGGCGTACACGTACGTCCTCGCCTATTAGCGGGTGGGGGGTCCGATCGGGACCCCCCCCGCAACATGCGGAGGTCGGGTCCGCTCGGGGAGCGATCCGGGACCACGGCGCGGCTATTTGTTTATCGCTCCCCGGAGCTGAAGAACGGGGAGAGCCGTATGTAAACACGGCTTCCCCGTCCTTCACTATGGCGGCGCATCGATCGCGTCATTCCCTTTATAGGGAAGACACGATCGATGACGTCATTCCTACAGCCACACCCCCAAACAGTTGTAAACACATACTAGGTGCACCCTAACTCCTACAGCGCCACCTGTGGTTAACTCCCAAACTGCAACTGTCATTTTCACAATAAAGAATGCAATTTAAATGCATTTTTTGCTGTGAAAATGACAATGGTCCCAAAAATGTGTCAAAATTGTCCGAAGTGTCCGCCATAATGTCGCAGTCACGAAAAAAATTGCTGATCGCCGCCATTAGTAGAAAAAAAAAAAAAAAAAAAAAAAATGCAATAAAACTATCCCCTATTTTGTAAACACTATACATTTTGCGCAAACCAATCGATAAACGCTTATTGCGATTTTTTTTACTAAAAATAGGTAGAAGAATACGTATCGGCCTAAACTGAGGAAAAAAAATGTTTTTATATATGTTTTTGGGGGATATTTATTACAGCAAAAAGTAAAAAATATTGCTTTTTTTTCAAAATTGTCGCTCTATTTTTGTTTATAGCGCAAAAACTAAAAACCGCAGATGTGATCAAATACCACCAAAAGAAAGCTCTATTTGTGGGGAAAAAAGGACGCCAATTTTGTTTGGGAGCCACGTCGCACGACCGCGCAATTGTCTGTTAAAGCGACGCAGTCCCGAACTGTAAAAACACCTTGGGTCTTTAGGCTGCATATTGGTCCGGGGCTTAAGTGGTTAAACAAACAGCAAAAACATACCGGATCACAGCAACAGAAACAGGAGGATAACCGACGTTTCGCACTGACTTTGTGCTTATCCATGAATAAGCACTAAGTCAGTGCGAAACGTCGGTTATCCTCCTGTTTCTGTTGCTGTGATCTGGTATGTTTTTGCTGTTCGTTTAAATAAAGACAACCTGTTTGGTTTGGAGTGCGGCCATCGATCCTTCATTTTACGCCTAAATTAAAGTGCACGGTGCAAAAACATACCCAACCACTGGATGTCCTCAGTGGGTAAGTATAGCAATATTATGCAAACCGATCATATTCTAAATTAAAGCGCACAGTGGAAACACAACCACTAGGTGTCCCCAGTGGAACAGCAATAATATAGTTGTATTGTACAATCAACTAATGTTCAATGAAGGGCAAAAGTGAGTCGGGTAAGTGATAAAAGTGAAAAAGAAGTCCAAAAAACTTTCATTAGATGGCTTCCAAGATGCAGTGATCGCATGAATCCAACAATCAAGTGACTGAAATATTCCTCCAACACCAGTCACTCAGCCTACTCAACAGACAGTAATGACCCCCCATTACAGAAGTCATTCACAGCATATGGATACAAAGGGGGTTATTAACGAAAGGAAAATCCACTTTGCACTACAAGTGCAAACTACAAATGCAAAGTGCACTTGAAATTGCACTGAAAGTACACTTTGAAGTGCAGTTGCTGTAGATCCGAGGGGGACATGCAAGGGAAAAAAAAACAGCATTTTAGCTTGCACATGATTGGATAATAAAATCAGCAGAGCTTCCCCTCATTTCAGATCTACAGCGACTGCACTTCCAAGTCCACTTTCAGTGCAATTTCAAGTGCACTTGTAGTGCAAAGTGGATTTGCCTTTCGTAAAAAAAAAAACAAAGTGTTCCCGTTGTCGGTTTCACTAGCTCAGAAATGCAGCCGCCCACTTATATAAATGGCGTTCAAACAAAATGTGAAGTATCGCCGCGAACGTTAGAGCGAGAGCAACAATTCTAGCCCAAGACCTCTTCTGTAACTCTCAACAGGTAACCTGTAAAATATGTTGTCTCCGGAGATTTTAAAGTACCGAAATCTGGCACCATTCCATAAGTGTGCGCAATTTTAAAGTGTGACATATTAGGTATCTACTTTACTCTGCGTAACATCATCTTTCACATTATACAAAAAAAGTAACTAACTTTACTGTTTTTGTTTTTATTTATATATGAAAAATTGCTCCGCAAATACAGTGTGACATAAAAAAATTGCAACGACCGCCATTTTATTCTCTAGAGTCTCTGTTAAAAAAAACATATATAGGGGCAGATCCACAAAAGAATTACAAAAGAAATCTATTGATACGCCGGCGTAATTTGCAATTTCCCACGTCGTATCTTTGTTTTGTATCCACAAAACGAGATCCGACGGCATCTCGAGTCGATCCGACAGGCGTACGTCTTAGTACGCCGTCCAATCTAAGATGCAATTTTTCGGCGGCCGCTAGGTGGCATTTCCGTCGAATTCAGCGTCGAGTATGCAAATTAGCTAGTTACGGCGATCCACGAACGTACGTCCGGCCGGCGCATTTTTTTACGTCGTTTGCATTCGGCTTTTTCCGGCGTATAGTTAAAGCTACTGTTATGAGGCGTACTCGATGTTAAGTATGGCCGTCGATCCCGCGTAAGTCGTTCGCGAATAGGGATTTGCGTAGAATGACGTCTCCGTCGTGAGCATTGGCTTGTTCCGGGTTAATTTCGAGCATGCGCACTGGGATACCCCCACGGACGGCGCATGCGCAGTTAAAAAAAAAAACGTTGTTTACGTCGGGTCACGACGTATTTACATAAAACACACCCCTATCACAGAGATTTGAATGCCGCGCCATTACGCCGCCAGAGATACACTACGCCGCTGTAACTTACAAGGGGGGCAGGGTGAGAAATAGTGGGCTGTGACAGGTGGGGACAAGGTGAGGGATGGGGGAGCTGGAGTAAGGGGGCGGAGAGGATGCTGCGTGTCATCGGTCCAGCAACCAATGGCTGTTCTCTTATAGTGATCACACCCCCCTGTACTGTCCGCTCCTGATGTCACCCTGGAAGGAGGGGTGCCTCTTCTATCACATGGCCTGCTTTTCTCTCAGTGTCCAAATACAGCTTTACACAAAGTTGCTGATGTTTCATCAGATTTGGTGACCCATCAGAATGTGACATTTCGTCGCCGCCATCTTGCTACACCCCGCACTTCTTTACAGTAAGGATAGAGTGAGAAGGGGGCAAGCGGACATCTTGTTGCACCCACCAGAGTTTTGCATTTTACGCTTACTCAGTTTATATTGTTTATACAGTACTTAGAACTCTGTCTGAATGTTAAAGCGGTTCTCCACCCTAAAGTGGAGTCCCGCTGATCGGAACCCTCCCCCCCTCCGGTGTCACATTTGACACCTTTCAGGGGGGAGGGGGGTGCAGATACCTGTCTAAAGACAGGTATTTGCACCCACTTCCGGCCCGGCATTCACGGGCAAAAGACGGGCATTGCGTCACATCCCGTCGCCCCCCCCCCCATTGTGTGCTGGGAACACTCGACTCCCAGCACACAGCGGGAGCCAATCGGCGGGCGCGACTCGCGCATGCACCGTAGGGAACCGGGCAGTGAAGCCGCAGCGCTTCACTTCCTGGTTCCCTCAGCGTGGATGGAGGGGGGAGCAGCAGAGTGACGAGCGATCGCTCGTGCTCTGCTGCGGACGGCGCTGGACTCCAGGACAGGTAAGTGTCCTTATATTAAAAGTCAGCAGCTGCAGTATTTGTAGCTGCTGGCTTTTAATATTTTTTTGGGGTGGAACATCCGCTTTAAGATGTTGAATTTTAAAAGCAGCGGTAAGCCTGCTGATCTCAGAGGTTTGCTAATTGGACAGAAGTCCGCTGCTTTTAAAATTCAACATCTAAACATAGTGAAATAAGTACTGTATTTCACTATATAAACTGAGTTTACTGTTAAAAAAAAAAAGTGTAAAATGCAAAACATTAGTAGGTGTAACAAGTTGTGCGCTTGCCCCCTTCTCAGTGTATCCTTACTATGGAGGAGTGCGGAGTGTAGCAAGATGGCGGCGACGGAACGTCACTTCCGTTACACATTCTGACAGGTCGCCTAATCTGACGAAACACCCTGTAAAGGAATAAAGTGACCACTTAACTCTCTAGCTGCCCTCTGAACACCGCTCTGTTGTAGAGACTGCTTCACATGATGGACTTACCTGAAATTGAAGCCTCCAGCAGTGAGCTGTCACCGCCGAAGTCGCTCCGTCTTCGCCCCGGTCTTACTTCCAGGTTCGACTTTGGCAATGATGTCACTCCGGCGCACTGTTTATAACATGGCACAAGCATGCCGTTTCTTCAGCACGCTTGTGCCGTGAGGTCATCTTCTGCATGTAAAGTAAATGTCTTCTAAATCTAAACAGTACACATTTAGGAGATATTTACTGTTCCTATAAGTAAGTCTTATTATAGGATAATATAGTACTACAGCGCTACTAAATACTTAATAAATATGACATCAAAAAAATTACTAAATAATAATCGCAGCATATAATAATGTTAGCCAAACAAAAAATAGTGAATCAATAGTAATAATAATATGCGCTGAGTATTAACTCCTGTGATGTGAAAACTTTGGACAAAAATACAGATGATTCAATTGAATCAATATAAGTATACAAAATTAATAGTCCCAATGCATGCTGTGTGCGTGCACATGTAGTGCTCCTCCTGTGTGCAAAACCCAATGCTGTATACTGGCTTGAAAAATGTATGGTGCGATCAAACTCTCAGAATCTTAGCTGGTTGTTTCACATGTGAATATCAGATCCTCCACATTTGCACGGCTCATAAGAAACAAAGAGAGAAAAAGAAAACAATCCTCATAGCGCAATCTTGCATGAACCATCAATGGGAAACAGATAGCAAGCTTGTAACAAGGGCACACTCACAAATCCACCAATCTAAACAAGCAACAAACAATCCTCCATTAGCCGCTCAGCTTTAGATGTTTCTCCTCATTCAGATGTACGATCCGTCCCGCTTGTAGCTCCTCCCCCAGACGTTACGTCACTGGACACGTGACTTAGTCATGGGTAATCATCTGTATTTTTGTCCAAAGTTTTCACATCACAGGAGTTAATACTCAGCGTATATTATTATTACTATTGAAGTCTTATTATAGACTTACCTATAGGTAAAAAAAAAACATGCAAAAGGGAGTTTACTCCCACTTTCAGACAGTGTCAATCCATTGTGTCCCCACTGCCATCAAAGGCTCCTCCCAATGTCCTCTGTTATTACAGTGTCCTGATTTAGGCGGACCTTAGTTAATTAAAGCTGTATGTTACATTGGAATGCTAGCCAATTTTTCCTCCCAATTCATTCAGATGGAGGGGGGAAGGATTAGAACACCTGTCCCTGTTGGATAGATTTCCCTTCACTCCCTGTCCTTGTAAACACAAAGGAAGTTTCCTCATCAGTGGCACAAATGGTTCTAATCCTTAAAGCGGTCCTCCACCCTAAAGTGGAGTCCCGCTGATCGGAACCCTCCCCCCCTCCGGTGTCACATTTGACACCTTTCAGGGGGGAGGGGGGTGCAGACACCTGTCTAAAGACAGGTATTTGCACCCACTTCCGGCCACACGCTACGGGCGAAAGACGGGCATTCCGTCACATCCCGTCTGTCACCCGTTGTGTGCTGGGAACACTCGGCTCCCAGCACACAGCGTGTGAGCCAATCGGCGGGCGCAGCGCGACTCGCGCATGCGCCGTAGGGAACCGGGCAGTGAAGCCGGAGCGCTTCACTTCCTGGTTCCCTCAGCGTGGATGGCGGGGGGAGCAGCAGAGTGACGAGCGATCGCTCGTGCTCTGCTGCGATCGGCGCTGGACTCCAGGACAGGTAAGTGTCCTAATATTAAAAGTCAGCAGCTGCAGTATTTGTAGCTGCTGGCTTTTAATATTTTGTTCCCATGGCACATCCGCTTTAAGACTAGGATGGCTTAAAAAAAAAAAACATACTCATTTAGGTGGATTCATTGATCTGATGTATCTGTACCTCACTGGCTCTGTAGAATGAACTGAGCGATCAAACACAGCTGATCGCTCAGTCCTCCCCTCCGCCCTGAACAGATTGGGATTGATTTACTAAAGGCAAATCCAATGTGCATTACAAATGCACTAGGAAGTGCAGTCGCTGTAGATCTGAGGGGGACATGCAAGAAAAAAAAAAAAGATTTTTTGCTTGTACACCAGGGATATGCAATTAGTGGACCTCCAGCTGTTGCAGAACTACAAGTTCCATCATGCTCTGCCTCTAGGTGTCATGCTTGTGGCTGTGAGAGTCTTGCTATGCCTCATGGGACTTGTAGTTCTGAAACAGCTGGAGGTCCGCTAATTGCATATCCCTGTTGTACACGATTGGATGATAGAAATCAGCAGAGATCTCATTTTAGATCTTCCCCTCAGATCTACAGCGAGTGCACTTGTAGTGCACAGTGTATTTGCCTTTAGTTAATAAACCCCACTATGTATAATTACCTTTCAAGAGTGCTCCAATGGTGGGGGAAACAAAAGCAAAGGGTGGTCTTGTGGGTGTATGAGATATATATAATATTATAATTTTTTCATACACAAGAGAACTTGAACTATGTGCAATAATCTGAAGCACCCAATAAACATTTTATCCTGTCCAGCAGTATGGTGTAGGGGCCCACTTGGGGTGCCCATGTCCATAGACCTCAAAAGGTAGTTGTATGCCCAAACATCTCGGTTTCACAGTACGGCCCTAAGCCCCATGTCTGCTGACATCCGCCACTCCATAGAGTCCTATTTTGTCCACCTGAAAACTGACAGACGGACCTGATCGGTCCTTTAGTGTGAAAGGGGCCTCACAGACAGAAATTCGATTACATTTTTGATCACTTTTATTCCTATTGCAATAATAAGAATGGGGCATGACAGGTCCTCTTTTTCTTTTTTCCTCTACTGTCTGATCACCCACTACCGCCTATAAGAAGGGGTACAGAGAAGAGATGCTGCCAGGTCACACAGTGACAGCTCCTTGCTTAAAACAGCCTGCCGGTGTTTTGTGTGACGGATGTACAAAAGGAAACATTCATAAATGGGCGTAACTTTTAATCTGCTTATATTTTGCTTTCCTTGATTTATCCCCCCCCCCCCCATCAACATGCTATAAAGATTAACTAAAACCTGTTTTCGTCACATTCCTTGTTTTAGACCAAATAGCACCAATACTGGGTCTCTATATAGTATAGAGCAGTGATGGCAAACTTTGGCACCCCAGATGTTTTGGAACTACATTTCCCATGATGCTCAGCTACACTGCAGAGTGCATTAGCATCATGGGAAATGTAGTTCCAAAACATCTGGGGTGCCAAGGTTCGCCATCACTGGTATATAGCATCCTGAAAACATGAAGCTATGGTAATGCCCACTTGTGATGCTAAGCCTCCATTATTGAAGGATCTGAAATCCAGTGAATGAGCGGAGGGCCAGAGACAGTAAAGCCTAGCACACACCACAGTTGTTTTTCTTTTCGTTTACCCCCAGCGATCTCCCCGCTGAGCTACAGTATTGTGTTCTGACAGGGTGACAGCCCCCTACGAGAACACTCCGGTCAGCGCTCTAAGCCATTGGCTGAGAGCGTTGATCTGGAGCTGGTTGGCTGCTGCTTTTCCAGCATGCTCCTCCGATTGGATCGGCTGCCATACACACGGGCCGAATGTCACCTGACATTTTTTATTGAACCGTCCAATGTAACCCGACATTCGGCTCGTATGTACTAGGCTTTAGGCTGGACAAGAAAGGGATATCCTCCTAGAATAGGATTAAGGTCCCTGTCCCCGGACCAAGTTTGTGCCCTGGATTTGATTTCAACAGGAGCTGGGGCAAATTCAAAGACAGTCATTGCAGAATTAAGAAAAAAAAAAATCGGAATTACACCCCCCTGCTCCTACTAGTTTAAGGGGGTGTATTTGTTTCCATTATCTGTGTCCCTTTCTGATGATCAGATGCTGGTTGGAGCGGAAAGACTATTTTTTCAGTTTCGGGTGCATGCCCATTCAGCTCCGCTCGCATGTTCTTCTGCCTAGACGCAAATTCCGGCCAGCCGCCTGCCTGCTTACCTCCTTGCCTTCCCCAGCAGAGTGATCTTCCTCCTCTCCCCACCCAGTAGTAGCCGGGGCCCAGCACCCAGAACCCATGTTATGTGACAGAGCCATGATAGAGTGCCTGCTGCCTGTGTCATAATGCTGATGATCTTAACCAGTTACTGATTTACTGCTACAGTGCGGTCGCGCTGCGCAGGATCACTTATATACGTGATCCTAAATTTCTGGGTATCTGAGCCAATCAGCGGGTCCACCTGACTCGATGACCACCGGTACCCACTGATCGTTATGTGCACAGGCAGAACAGTGGTCTGCCTATGTAAACAAGGCAGTTCGCCATTCTGTCAGTAAGGAAGACATTGATCCTGTGTTCCTGCAAAGCAGGTATAGGGATCGATGCCTTCCCTTAGTAAAAGCACCCCAACCACAGTGAGAAAACACTTGTAAAGCCTCGTACACACAATAGGTTAACCAGAGGACAACGGTCTGAAGGACCGTTGTCTTAGGTTAACCGATGAAGCTGACTGATGGTCCGTCACGCCTACACACCATCGGTTAAATAACCGATCGTGTCAGATCGCGGTGACGTAAAACACAACGACGTGCTGAAAAAAACTAAGTTCAATGCTTCCAAGCATGCGTCGACTTGATTCTGAGCATGCGTGGGTTTTTAACCGATGGTCGTGCCTACTAACCTATCGGTTACCAATCCATAGGTTAATTTTAAAGCAAGTTGGCTTTTTTTTAACCTATAGGGCCCACACACGATTGGTTTTGACCGATGAAAACGGTCCTTCAGACCGCTGTCCTCTGGTTAACCTATCGTGTGTACAAGGCTTTAGGCACACATTTAACCCTTTGATTGCCCTGGATGTTATCCCCTTCCTAGCCAGTGTCATTAGTACAGTGAAAGTGCAAATTTTTAGCACTGATCAATGTATTAGTGTCACTGGTTCCCACAAAGTGTCACTTAGTGTCCAATTTGTTCACCGCAATATTGCAGACCCGCAATGAGTCGCTGATTGCTGTCATTAGTAGTAAAAAAAAAAAAAATATGTCCCCGGATTTCATTTTAAAAATCTGGTCACCTTATCCTAGAAAATGAGGTGGGCTCTATATAGTTTGCTGCACCTACTATTGCACACTGTGTAAAGCTCAAAGACAAAAAGGTAAGGCTGGAGTTCATCTTTAATAACAAAAACATTTTTTTGGTTGTAGAATACAGCTTTATGTTTATCAAAACGGAATTAAATTGTAAAAAATATATACACAGGCTTATCTAATATGGCAGTTCAGTAGAGCTGACACACGGCACCCATACCGGCTAATCATACTTTCATTGGTTTAGTGTAGACAGGACAATAGAATCTGACTTATCGCTGGTTGCTATGCATGACTCCACTTCCCACAAAAGCTCTTTGCCTTATTATATCACTTCCAGCATTTACATGATGTTATTTCCTTTACAGGCCTTGATTTAGAAGGAAGTGGACCGGCTGCTTAGCCTCAGACTTGGCCTCTTGCAATTCACCTTCATAGACTGAAACAAAAGCTTCACCAAGTCCATTTTGCCCATTGCAATCATAGCTTTAGAAAGATCAACAATTTCCGACGTGTTGTTTCTGCACACAGTCTGTAGTTCTTGGCTTACAGCCTCTGATGTATATTTCTCCTGAGTCCGCTTTACCCAAACTTCCACTTCCTGGATGAGCTCCTCGGCGTCCATTTTGTTCTGGTGGTATAAGCCCAACAGTGTCTCCATTATGCACCGGAAGGTCTCGGTGCCCAGCGAGCCTTTGTTGTCCAGCTGAAATGCTTGCTTGAAACACTTGATAGCATTTAGTTCTTCACCTTTGACTCTAAGGCATTTTCCCTTCAGGAGCTGCAGTTCAGGGAGAGTATCGCCCATGTCAAACTCCATGGCTTTGGCAATGCAAACTAATGCGTTATTTATTGCATTTTCATCAGTTGGGAGAAGTTCTTGGACAGCATCCACACCCATGTAATAACAGACCTGAAATGAAGAATACATAGCCATTTGCACACTGGATAAAAAAAATGTGCACCTTTAACGTGGTATTCAACTCCGCCCATCCAAAATGTTTTTTTTTTTTCCGCCCCAGTTACCCTGTAATGCTCTTCAAAGCACATACTCACCCACACAGCGAAACTAGCATTGTCCCCCTGAAACCTACTATTCGGGTACCATCACTTCTGGTTAAGCAGTTATCTTGGTCCTTCTTAGCTGGCTGCCTCTTCTGGGTGTAGACAGTCAGTTCTGAGGATGCACCAGGCCCGTCCTTCAGACCACCCCCTAGTTCAGTGGTCTCAAAGTACCGGCCCGCGGGCCATTTGCGGCCCGCGGACCAGTTATAAATGGCCCGCAGGCAGGGTGGAAGTGAGGGCGCCATCTGGTGGTGAGCTGTTGGTATTACAAGTTATTACCACCAGATGTGAGCTAAGTTAAGCATTACAAGTTAAACAGCAATTCTAATGTCATTTTACACTATTTTCACTGCCATACTCTAATTAGAACCCCCAAACATTATATATATTTTTATCCTAACACCCTAGAGAATAAAATAGCGATCGTTGCAATACTTTGTTACGCCGTATTTGCGCAGCGGTCTTACAAGCGCACTTTTTTGGGAAAAAATTACACTTTTTTTAATTAAAAAAAAAGACAACAGTAAAGTTATCCCCATTTTTTTTAATATTATGAAAGATAATGTTACGCCGAGTAAATTCATACCCAACATGTCACGCTTCAAAATTGTGTCCGCTTGTGGAATGCCGACAAACATTTTTTACCCTTTAAAATCTTCATAGGCGACGTTTAAAAAAATCTACAGGTTGCATGTTTTAAGTTACAGAGGAGCTAGAATTATTGCTCTCACTCTACCAATCGCGGCGATACCTCACATGTGTGGTTTGAACACCGTTTACATATGCGGGCACTGCTCACGTATGTGTTCGCTTCTGCGCGCAAGCCCGTCGGGACGGGGTGCGTTTTCTGGCTCCTAACTTTTTTAGCTGGCTCCTAGATTCCAAGCAAATTTGTCAAACCCTGACTTACACCAGTGGTGGTAATAATGCGCTCGCTGACACCAGTGCTGGTGGTAATAATGCGCTCGCTGACACCAGTGCTGGGGGTTAATAATGTGTTCGCTGACACCAGTACTGTTGTTTTTGAAGTTTGAAAGTTTGCATGCGGCCCCCCATGGCATATGAAAACTTGTCTTGTGGCCCTCAGGTAATTTGAGTTTGAGACCCCTGCCCTAGTTGCTCTGTATGCCAAACCTGCAGCCTCCTAGGAGATGTGATGCAAGTATCCCAGGAGGCTGCAGGACCAGGTACATGTCATTGACGGTGGTTCGTCAGATATGGCGACCCGTCAGAATTGGTAACGGAAGTGAGGTTCGGTCGCCGCCATCTTGCTACACCTAGCACTCCTCCATAGTAAGGATACTCTGAGAAGGGGAAAGCGGACATCTTGTTACACCCACCGGAGTTTTCCGTTTTACACTTATATTTAAACAGGAAAGTGAGTTTATATACTGAAATACAGGGCCTAGAAGTCCGTCTGACTGGTTAGATATTGAATTTTAAAAGCAGTGAACTTGTGTCAGATTATCAAACCTGTGAGATGAGCACGCTTGTCGCTGCTTTTAAAATTCAACATCATAACAGTCAGACGGAGTTCTAAGTACTGGATATTAGTATATAAACTCACTTTACTGTTAAATATAAGTGTAAAATGCAAAACTGCGTGGGTGTAACAAGATGTCCGCTTTCCCTTTCTCAGAGTATCATTACTATGGAGGAGTGCGGGGTGTAGCAAGATGGCGGCGACGGAATGTCACTTCCGTTACCAATTCTGACGGGTCGCCATATCTGATTAAACACCTGCAATTTTGTTTGAGGATAGGGGGACTGTTAAAGCAGAGTTAACTTCCCTTTGGGAGTTTAGTTCCACTTTAGAGCGGAGGTTCTGCCATTTTCTTTTTTTAAAAGTCTGCAGCTAAAAATACGGCAGCTGCTGACTTTTAAAAACGGACACTTACCTGTCCAGCGCGCCCGCGATGTCAGCAGCCGAGGCTGAGCAATCGCTCGGTCCTCGGCTGCTTCCGCCGCCATCCATGCCCGATTCCCTACTGCGCATGCGTGAGGATCGCGGCGCGCTCTCTCCTGGGAACAGTGTTTCCCAGAAGACAGCGGGGGGGAGTGGCGTCACAGGCCGGATTCCCCGCGGGGGACCGACCCGGAAGTGGTGCAATTACCTGTCTCAGACAGGTATCTGCACCCCCCTCCCCCCTGAAAGGTGCCAAATGTGTCACCGGAGGGGGGGGGGGATCCAAAAAGCGGAGGTTCACTTTTTGTGTGAACCTCCGCTTTAAAGAGAGCTTTCAGGTTTCGTGGATTCTTTACACTGAAAAGTAGTAATGCAGAATAATAAAACAATAAATGGGAGGGGGGCCAGCCGTGCCTGTAAGGGGCCCTGGGGATGATCGGGCCCGTTACAGGTGTAATGCAAAAAAAATAAAACGGGAGGGGGGCCAGTCGGGCCCCTTACAGGTGTAATGCAAAAAAAAATTAAACGGGAGGGGGGCCAGTCGGGCCCCTGGGGACCATCGGCCCCTTACAGGTGTAATGCCTGTACTCCCCTGATGGTGGCCCTGCTGTCTATCATAGCAGTCTTCTCCTTGTTAGATGTGTTGTCAAACAGCTGTGGAGAGAAGAGGGTCGCTCTGTCCAACCTCACAGCTAGCCTTAGGCAGCACATAGGAAGATGGGACAAAGTACTAAACTTACTTACAGAACACATTAATAAAAATCAAAGTGAGACATCTTCTTTCCATGATTAGTAAATGTTAGGTTTGCATGTTTAATGTGAATTACTATATGGAATTGTTTCACTTACTTGTCCCATTTCGAGGTAAGTCTTCAGACAGGGATACACGTCGATGATGCGGTCCAGGTCTGATTTGGCACTGGTCAGATGGTTTCTGTCTGGCAGTCCATATGATCCCATCTTCGTCCTTTCTAGGTCTCTCATGTACATTCTGATGTAAATCTGCACAGGAAAAGATAAAATTATATATCCTTAACTGTCAAAGCGTAACTAAACTGCATCTGAACACAACAAACTGAAAACACCATTTTATTCAAGACATTTTGGACAATTTCATGCTCAGAAATTTCTAGGAATAATTTGGGGACGGCCCCTTCCTGTTCCAACATGACTGCTCACCAGTGCACAAAGCAAGGTCCATAAAGACATGGATGAGCGAGTTTGGGATGGAGGAACTTGACTGGCCTGCACAGAGTCCTGACCTCAACCCGATAGAACACCTTTGGGATGAATTTGAGTGTAGACTGCGAGCCAGGCCTTTTCATCCACATCAGTGACTGACCCCACAAATGCGCTTCTGGAAGAATGATCAATCATTCCCATAGACACACTCCTAAACCTTGTGGACAGCCTTCCCTGAAGAGTTGAAGCTGTTTTAGCTGCAAAGGGGGGGGGGGGCAACATTAAAGTTGATGTGCGTGTAAAGGCAGGTGTGTCCCAATACTTTTGGTAATAAAGGGCCAGATTCATAAAGACTTACGACGGGCGTATCAGTAGATACGCTGTCGTAAGTCCGAATCCGCGCCGTTGCAACTTTAAGCGTATGCTCAAACTGAGATACGCTTAAATGTTGCTAAGATACGACCAGCGTAAGTCTCCTACGCTGTCGTATCTTAGGGTGCATATTTACGCTGGCCACTAGGTGGCGCTTCCGTTGATTTCCGCGTAGAATATGCAAATGAGCTAGATACGCCGATTCAAGAAACGTACGTGCGCCCGGCGGATTTTTTTACGCCGTTTACGTAAGGCTTTTTCCGGCGTAAAGTTACCCCTGCTATATGAGGCGTAGCCAATGTTAAGTATGGACGTCGGGACAGCTTCGAATTTTCCCTCGTTTACGTAAGTCGTTCGCGAATAGGACTTTGCGGCGTAATTGGGAGCATGCGCACTGGGATACGTTCGCGGACGGCGCATGCACCGTTCGTAAAAAGCGTCATTTACGTGGGGTCACGATGATTTTACATAAAACACGCCCACATCTTACACATTTGAATTAGGCGGGCTTACGCCGTCCAATTTACGCTACGCCGCCGCAACTTACGGAGCAAGTGCTTTGTGAATACTGCACTTGCCTGTCAAAGTTGTGGAGGCGTAGCGTAAATAGGATACGCTACGCCCGCACAGAGTTACGTGCTCCCTACCTGAATCTAGCCCATAGTGTATATGTTTTTATCTATTTACTAAGATTAGCAGTATACGAATTAAAAAGGGTTCATTTTGTTTGAGAGAGTTTAGTTCAGCTGCGTTTTTGCAGCCGTTTTACTCCCCAGCGTGCATGAAGCCCAACAGGGGGAGGAGTTCTGTAGTCCATGAAGATACAAGGGAATAATGATAACTAATAAGAGTCCAGAGGCAGAGAGTACATGGAGTTATACTTAATAGCTGTTCATCCAGCCAGAAATCTTATATCTTTTTTTTTTTTTTGGACAGATACATTACATTAAAACGCTTTCAATGGTGTATTTACCAGGTCACTTTAAGAACACTGGGGTAGATTCAGGAAGCAATTACGCCTGCGTATCCATAGATACGCAGCGTAATTGCTAAGTAGCGCCGGCGTATCGACTTTCTGTATTCAGAAAGCTCAATACGCCAACTGTAGCCTAAGATATGACTGGCATAAGGCACTTATGCCGTCGTATCTTAGGGTGCATTCTTACGGTGGCCGTTAGGTGGCGCTCCGGTAGTTTTCAGCGTAGAGTATGCAAATTGCATACTTACGCTGATTCACAAACGTACGCGCGCAGACGTTAGTTTTTTTACGTCGTTTGCGTAAGTCGGTTTCGTCGTAAGGCTGCTCCTGCTATTAGGAGGCGCAGCCAATGTTAAGTATGGACGTCGTTCTTGCGTCGCGATTTTCAAATTTTGCGTCGTTTGCGTAACTCGTTCGTGAATGGCGCTGGACGCCATTTACGTTCACGTTGAAGCAAATGAGGTCCTTGCGACGTCATTTGCCGCAATGTACGTCGGGAAATTTTAGGGACGGCGCATGCGCGGTACGTTCGACGCGGGAACGTGCCTAATTTAAATGATCCACGCCCCCTACGGGATCATTAAAACTACGCGCGCTTACGCCGGCCCGTTTTACGCTACGCCTCCGCAACTTTACCGGCAAGTGCTTTGTGAATCAACCACTTGCCAGTAAAACTTGCGGAGGCGTAACGTAAATTTATTATGTTACACCAACGCAGTTTTGCACGCCCCTACCTGAATCTACCCCACTGTATACAGTGAGGTATGATGCCAAACATATAATAAAAAATAGGTTTAGGCCGGGTTCACACTATTGCCAATTGGATGCGGGATCTCTGCATCTAATTTGCAATAACAGGAGAATATGACCAGCTCTCTATGGAGCCGGTTCACATATCTCCGATGCGGCTCTGGTGCAAATTTGCACTGGAGCCCTGTGCGTCTTTTGGTCCGTTTTCAGGTCCGAATTCAGCCCAAAATTCGAAATCGTATCTGAAACGGTGAACCAGGATGCACAGGACCCCTTTTGGGAGCCCCATTGGCATCCAGTGTGAACCCAGCCTAATGCCCCGTACACACAATCGGAAATTCCGACAAGAAATTTTTTTCTGATGGAATGTTGGCTCAAACTTGTCTTGCATACACACAGTCACACAAATCTTGTCTGAAATTCCGACCGTCAAGAACGTGGTAACATATAAGACGTAGGACGAGCCGAGACCAATGAAGGTTCAATAGGCAGTTTGGCTCTTCTGCTTGATTCTGAGCATGCATGTTTTTTTTGCGCGTCAGAATACAGACAAGCGGAATTTCCGACAAGAACTTTTTCCTTTGAAAAATGGTTGTGTGTGGGCTTTAACGACGGGGGAAAAAACGCACATGCTCATAAGCAAGTTATGAGAAGGGAAATTTGCATAATCAGCCTAAAGGGTTGCGCCATTTGAATGGAACTTCCCCTTTATAGGGCCGTCGTACGTGTTGTACGTCACCGCGCTTTGCTCGAGCATTTCTTTTCACAATCGTGTGTATGCAAGGCAGGCTTGACAAGAATCACGTTGAGAAAAACTTTGTTTTTTTTCCATGACATTAAAAACGGTCGTGTGTACGCGGCATTACAGCTTGGGGGGGGGGGGGGGGAGTAGGGCGCTGCCTCTCAATGCAGGTTTGGCTCTGAGAGCCTATTAAACGGGTGTCAATATGAGCCCTATAGGTTGCCAGTTCAGCTTCAGACTTTACCTGGGAGCGTGTGAGGTATGCCTGCCAGTTCAGCTTCGGATCTTGAATCGCATCCAGCGCCATGTTACAGATTCCTGTGGCCATTTCTTGCTTTCCCAGGAAATGAAACATTTTCGCCAGTCGGTTTAGTGTCAGCGGATCACCTTTGCCTATTTCTATAGCCTGTGTGAGACAAGGAGTGATGTCAATTATTTACACACTGATAGGAAGAAACCATACCTCCCAACATTTTGAGATGGGAATGAGGGACACCTACTAACAAACGTATGTAGGCATAGGACACACACCCTGTCACACCCCCTTAACCATTTATGCCCCGGACCATTTTGTTGCTAAATGCCCAGGCCAGGTTTTGCGATTCGGCACTGCGTCGCTTTAACAGACAATTGCGTGGTCGTGCGACGTGGCTCCCAAACAAAATTGGCGTCCTTTTTTCCCCACAAATAGAGCTTTCTTTTGGTGGTATTTGATCACCTCTGCGGTTTTTATTTTTTGCGCTATAAACAAAAATAGAGTGACAATTTTGAACAAAATTCAATATTTTTTACTTTTTGCTGTAATAAATATCCCCCAAAAACATATATAAAACATTTTTTTCCTCAGTTTAGGCCGATACGTATTCTTCTACCTATTTTTGGTAAAAAAAAAATTGCAATCAGCGTTTATCGATTGGTTTGCGCAAAATTTATAGCGTTTACAAAATAGGGGATAGTTTTATTGCATTTTTATTAATTTTTTTTTTTTTTTTACTACTAATGGCGGTGATCAGCGATTTTTTTCGTGACTGCCACATTATGGCGGACACTTCAGACAATTTTGACACATTTTTGGGACCATTGTCATTTTCACAGCAAAAAATGCATTTAAATTGCATTGTTTATTGTGAAAATGACAGTTGCAGTTTGGGAGTTAACCACAGGGGGCGCTGTAGGAGTTAGGGTTCACCTAGTGTGTGTTTACAATTGTAGGGGGGTGTGGCTGTAGGACTGACGTCATCGATCGAGTCTCCCTATAAAAGGGATCACTCGATCGATACGCCGCCACAGTGAAGCACGGGGAAGCCAGGTTTACATACGGCTCTCCCCGTTCTTCAGCTCTGGGGAGCGATTGTGAGGGGGCGGCTAGAAACGAATAGCCGCGCCCTCGTCCCGGATCGCTCCCCGCGGGTTACCGACCACCGCTTTTTCCCGGGGGGGGGGGGGGGGGGATCAGACCAAAATGAGGGGGAAAGAGGGACAAATCAGGGACAGTCCCTCGAAATCAGGGACAGTTGGAATCTATGAGAAACAATGAACTACCTAGAGTGCTCAACAGCGACTTGGTAGTTCATTGAGAACTACAAGCCGACAGCTGAAAAGGCTGTCAGTACTTGTAGTTCTCTTGTTCACAGAACTTTGTGAATACATGACATACATAGCCAGGTGGGTGGAACACCACGCGGCCAAGTTTTTTTTTAAGTTGTGACAGCAAGCAGGGGGAGAAGATCTCCTGCTCGCTGTCACAACAGGGGGTCAGGGGCTGCGTGTTACACCCTGAATAAACGGTGAACTTATCCTTTATAAGAGAGTAGAGATTCAATTACTGACTTTGTGAAAACATATTAGAGATTGGGGCTTCATAGCTATTCGAAGTATGTAAAATACTAATAATGCATGCGAGACTTTATATGTTGGCAATTAAAGGGGAATACCACCTTTTGCAAAAAAAAAAAAAAAGCATCCATTCTGCAAAAAAAAAAGTGGTATTTGTTATTTTGTTTTGCATTTTAGCCTACAAAGCATTGCAACCACCATCAGTGGCTCATGGGTGCAATGCCATGGCTATTCCTTCATCTCCTTGCCAGTACAAAGGTGTCAATTACAGGGCTGGAGGAAGTATCAATGGATCACAAGTGCAGTCATTTTATGCCATGTACACACGGTTGGAATTTCCAATGGAAAAAGTCAGATGGAATTTTTTCATTGGGTATTCCGACCGTGTGTATGCCCCATTGGACGTTTTCTGTCGGAAACTCAGACGGACTTAGAAAGAGAACATGCTCTCTATTTCAGGGTTTCTCAACTCCAGTCCTCGAGGCGCCCCAACAGGTCATGTTTTCAGGCTTTCCATTTTTTTGCACAGGTGATTTGATCAGTTTCACTGCCTTAGTAATTACCACAGCCATTTCATCTCAGGGAAATCCTGAAAACATGACCTGTTGGGGCGCCTCGAGGACTGGAGTTGAGAAACACTGCTCTATTTTTCCGACGGAAACATTTTCTATCGGAAATTCCATTCGTCTGTATGGAATATGGAATTCCGACGGAGAAAAAAAACAGGCATGCTCGGAAACAATTCGACTCATGCTCGGAAGCATTGAACTTCATTGTTCTAGGCTAGTCGTAGTGTTGTACGTCACTGCATTTTTGACGGTCGGAATTTGGTGTGTCCGTGTGTATACAAGACAGCTTGCGCGGAATCCGTGTGTACGCGGCATAACTCCACTTTTGCTCCTTTGAGAACAACAGTGTTACTACGGGCGCAGATGGGACTTGTAGTTTTTTCATTTACAACTTCCTGTGTATAAATGTCACAGCTGTGGTGAGAAGAACACCACAATCCTGTAAATATGTTTGTGGGTGGGGTCACACTTAAACACTTTGAAGTGGTTGTAAACCCTGTACTACCACTTTTACCTACAGGTAAGCTGATAATAAGGCCTATAATAAGGCTTACCTTTAGGTACCGTAAATATCTTCTAAACTTGCACCGTTTAGGAGATATTCACTGAATGTGCCGACATCATAGGCACATGCGCACTTACCCATTTGTAAATGATGACATTTAAAGTCCTACATACACCATTAGTATTTTACGTGCTTCTTATTTTTAGCTAGGGTACTGCTTTTACTTCTACTTGCTTTACTAAAGGGTCAGTTCATCCAAAAAATGTATTTTACTTCTAGCTTTGTGGGCTGCCAAATCCCAACCTAGCAGCATTGGGGTCTTTGGTTCAAATCCCAACCTAGCAGCATTAGGGTCTTTGGTTCAAATCCCAACCTAGCAGCATTGGGGTCTTTGGTTCAAATCCCAACCTAGCAGCATTGGGGTCTTTGGTTCAAATCCCAACCTAGCAGCATTGGGGTCTTTGGTTCAAATCCCAACCTAGCAGCATTGGGGTCTTTGGTTCAAATCCCAACCTAGCAGCATTGGGGTCTTTGGTTCAAATCCCAACCTAGCAGCATTAGGGTCTTTGGTTCAAATCCCAACCAAGCAGCATTAGGGTCTTTGGTTCAAATCCCAACCTAGCAGCATTTGGGTCTTTGGTTCAAATCCCAACCTAGCAGCATTGGGGTCTTTGGTTCAAATCCCAACCAAGCAGCATTAGGGTCTTTGGTTCAAATCCCAACCTAGCAGCATTGGGGTCTTTGGTTCAAATCCCAACCTAGCAGCATTGGGGTCATTGGTTCAAATTCCAACCTAGCAGAATAAGGGTCTTTGGTTCAAATCCCAACCTAGCAGCATTGGGGTCTTTGGTTCAAATCCCAACCTAGCAGCATTGGGGTCTTTGGTTCAAATCCCAACCTAGCAGCATTGGGGTCTTTGGTTCAAATCCCAACCTAGCAGCATTGGGGTCTTTGGTTCAAATCCCAACCTAGCAGCATTAGGGTCTTTGGTTCAAATCCCAACCAAGCAGCATTAGGGTCTTTGGTTCAAATCCCAACCTAGCAGCATTTGGGTCTTTGGTTCAAATCCCAACCTAGCAGCATTTGGGTCTTTGGTTCAAATCCCAACCTAGCAGCATTGGGGTCTTTGGTTCAAATCCCAACCTAGCAGCATTGGGGTCATTGGTTCAAATCCCAAACTTGCAGCATTGGGGTCTTTGGTTCAAATCCCAACCTAGCAGCATTGGGGTCTTTGATTCAAATCCCAACCTAGCAGCATTGGGGTCATTGGTTCAAATCCCAACCTAGCAGCATTAGGGTCATTGGTTCAAATTCCAACCTAGCAGAATAAGGGTCTTTGGTTCAAATCCCAACCTAGCAGCATTGGGGTCATTGGTTCAAATCCCAACCTAGCAGCATTAGGGTCAATGGCCTGGATTCAGAAACGCGATACGACGTCGTATCTCCGGATACGCCGTCATATCTCTGAGTGCGGGCCGTCGTATCTATGCGACTGATTCAGAGAATCAGTTACGCATAGATTTCCCTAAGATCCGACTGGCGTAAGTGTCTTAGGCTGCATATTTACGATGGCCGCTAGTGGCGCTTCCGTATAGTTACGCGAGGAATATGCTAATTGGTTATTTACGCCGATTCAGAAACGTACGTCCGGCTGGCGCATTTTTTTACGTTGTTTACGTTAGGCTTTTTCCGGCGTAAAGTTACCACTGCTATATGAGGCGTAGCTAATGTTAAGTATAGACGTCGTTCCCGCGCGGACTTTTGAAAATTTTACGTCGTTTGCGAATACTGCTGTATGTAAGTTACGTTCACGTCTAAAGTAATGACGACTTGCGGCGTAATTTCGAACATGCGCACTGTGATTTTTTCACGAACAGCGCATGCGCCGTTTTCGTAAAATACGTGGGGTCATAGTGAATTTACATAAAACACGCCCACATCATCCCCATTTGAATTAGGCGAGCTTACGTCGCCACACATACGTTACGCCGCCGTAACTAAGGGCGCAAGTTCTTTCTGCATACGGAACTTGCGCCCTAAGTTACGTCGGCGTACCGTATCTGACATACGTTACGCCGCGCCGGCAGATACTGCAATGTATCTGAATCCGGCCCATTGGTTCAAATCCCAACCTAGCAGCATTAGGGTCTTTGGTTCAAATCCAAACCTAGCAGCATTAGGGTCTTTGGTTCAAATCCCAACCTAGCAGCATTAGGGTCTTTGGTTCAAATCCCAATCTAGCAGCATTAGGGTCTTTGGTTCGAATCCCAACCATGACATGTTCTACCTGTGGCTGTGTGGATTTTCTCCCACAGTCCAAAAACATGGATCCTGTCTAAATTGGCCCAAGTATATGTATGAATGTGAGTCATGCAGGCTATAGACAGTGCAAATTTCTTTCCTGCAACCACTGGTTACAGGAATAAAATGTGCACAATTCCCCCATCAATGCGGACAGGTGAATCCCCCCTGCTGGGTCATTGTGTTCTCGTGAGAGAAGACCGTGATTATTGCTAGCAGCTATAGCAGCCGCTAGTGACAATCGCAAGCAAATCCGATATGCTGGTTGTACCCAAGTTTATCTATTGATCGATCGGCTTGGTACATTCAGCCTGCTTATACATGGTTTGAGTCTCGGCTGCTTCCTGCTAAACCGGCTGAGATTTAAACCGTCTATGACTGGCCTTAGGGACCTAGAGCTCCTCGAGGGCAGGAACTGATGTGAATGTACAATTAATATGTAAATTGACGGCGCTATACAAGTACCTATAATAAATATATTAATTATACAATGAGGAGAATGGGGAACCTTATAATAGCCACAGGGTGAGCAGACCCAGGAACAGAAAAGTACAGAGATCTCGTAAAACAAAATCTGAGACATCTAAGAAGCTCTCGAGTGGTTCAGCTGTCCACTATCTACAAAAAACTAAAATACAGTTTGGATGGACTGGCACTTGGTGGTAAGTGTTGGGGAGGGGCGTTTGGCAGGTAAAGGGCTAATTTTGGGGGTTCAGGGGGTACGGTATAGCCTGGAATTCCACTTTTAGAAAATTGCTTGACCTTCTGTCTTTGCAAACCAAACTGAGCTAAAAGAACAACATTTTTTTTAGAAAAGCACATTGACCAAACCTTGCTGAAGCAGTCCAGTGGGTCAGTTCCTGAAAATCCGTAGTCATGGATTCCCATCGGCGTGGTGGAAAATGTTTGTTGTTTTTCCAGCATCATCCCGATGTAGCACCAGGACAAAGCTAAACAAGAATTACAACAATGTGTAAAAAAACATGTGACAAATGACAACTCATTGCACCTTCATAGTGTCACTGACATACACATTGTAAAATGAATGAGCAGCAGGTTTCGTACATGTATGGAGAAGCACACAAAGGTTTCTTCACAAGTATTAATATTTTTGGCATCCTAACACAACAACAAGCCATTTTTTGATGGTGATCCATTCTAAAAGCAAATGGAGATCTTTAGGTCATATATGGGTTGCATGCTGGAAAATATTTATCTACATAGTTAATAAGGTTAAAAGGACTTATGACTATCAAGATCATCTTATGCCCTACATGGGCAAAGCACTGGTTCATTTTGAAGATCTAATGCCGCGTACAGACAGTCGTTTTTTTGTGATGAAAAAAAACGACATTCTTGAAACTTCATTTTAAAAAACGACGTTGCCTACACACCATCGTTTTTTCAAAATGCTCTAGCAAAGCGCGGTTACGTTCAGCACTCTTTTCCATTGAAGCTCGCTTCATAACTTGCTTCTGAGCATGCGCGGGTTTAAAAACGTCGTTTTAAACGTCGTTTTAGCTACACACGGTGATTTTTTATGACACAAAAAACGACATAAAAAATTGAAGCATGCGCAAATTTTTTTTTCGTCGTTTTTCAGAAGACATAAAACAACGTTTTCCCCACACATGGTCATTTTAAATGACGTTTTTAAAAACAACGTTTTTTTTTCCATCACAAAAAACGACCGTCTGTACGCGGTAAGGGTCATTCATACTAGCTGTGCTCTCGGAAGAGTGATAAAAAATTAGGGGCTAAAATTGCGGCTGAAGCATATGTACACCTCCAGTTACTGCCTCTGAAGCCAAGGGGTAGCTATTAGGGGTGGGGATGGGCAGTAAAAAAGTGTGGCTTGGCCGTGGGATTTTACTGCTCCCCAACTGTAATGCACACGGTCGTTTTTCGGCATGAAAAAAAAATGACATTTTTAAAAACGTCATTTAAAATGATCGTGTGTGGGCTTCACATCGTTTTTCAGCTTCTGAAAAACGTCAACATTTTTTTTGAACATGCTGCATTTTTTTATGTCGTTTTTTAAAATGTCGTTTTTCGGGTTGTAAAAAAGGATCGTGTGTGGGCTAAAACGACGTTTTAAACCGGCGCATGCCCAGAAGCGAGTTATGAGACGGGAGCGCTCGTTCTGGTAAAACTACCATTCATAATGGAGTAAGCACATTCATCACGCTGTAACAGACAAAAAAAGCGCGAATCGTCTTTTACTAACACGGAATCAGCTAAAAGCAGCACAAAGGCGAATAGAACTTCCCCTTTAGAGTGCCGTCGTACGTGTTGTACGTCACCGCGCTTTGTTGATCATTTTTCAAAAACGATGGTGTGTGGGCAACGTCGTTTTTAATGATGAAGTTGGAAAAACTTTGTTTTTTGGACATGCTGAAAAACAACCGTGTGTACGCGGCATTAGTGTGAACAAACCCCTTTAGTTGTAATAGGCATTGGTAAAGATCAACACCAGGGATGAGGGATAAGCTTGGGTTTGGTTCGGTTGAACCTGGAAAGAAGTTGGCAGTGCTAGCCTAATCCACTGTGGCTAGGACATAAGAGCAAGGATACTTGTGATATCCTTGACCTATAGCCACATGGCCATATTAGGTCCACACCAACCCAATTTTTTTGAGTTTTAGATAGAATAGGGAAGAGTTATAACTTCTCTCAACTTTTTAACGGCTGTATGTGTTCCCATTAAGCCCCGTACACACGATCAGACCTTTGTCCGACCAAAATCACATCGGAATTCCAATGGAATTCCATCGGAGTAAAAGAGAACATCTTCTCTATCTAAACTCTGATGGAATTCATTGAAATTCATTTGCGTATCCGCCGCAGAGACCACTTTTATCTGAAAGAGGACCGCCAGCTCTTGAAGAGGGTACCGAGGTTACGGTAGCTAGCTGCTAACATAACAACGGTATTCCTCTTCAAAGTAGCGACATATAACGACGGCGGGCGGTCCCCAAAGTGGTTGATAAAACACAGAGACAGATTATGTTAACATGTGAAAGTGGGTTAAGAACCACTTTAAAGCGGAGTTCCACCCAAAAGTGAAACTTCCGCTTAATCCACTCCTTGCCCCCTTACATGCCACATTTGGCATGCAATTTTTTTTGGGGGGGGGGGAGTGGGGGCTTCAGGAGGAGTGGGACTTCCTGTCCCACTTCCTCCTTCCGCCGAGGGGCTGCTAAGGCGAATAGTCTAATCGCCTTTCTGCAGCCCCTCCCTATAGGCGATCGCCTGGGACACGTGACAGGTTCCAGGCGATCGTCTGTCCGATTGAATGGCGCCGCTCGCGCATGCGCAGTGACGCTCGCGCATGCGCAGTGGGTGCCCCGCCGTGAAGCCGAAAGCTGTCACGGCCGGGTGCCCACACTTGGAATGAAGACGCCGGCCAGAGAGGGGGGGGGGGGAGAGGAGCGGAGCCCCGGCCGGCGCGTCGCTGGAACGTGGAGCAGGTGAGTGTATGTTTATTAAAAGCCAGCAGCTACACTTTTTGTAGCTGCTGACTTTTAATAAACATAAAAAATGACTGGAACACCCCTTTAAGAAGAGATCAACTACATCAGGGATATGCAATTAGCGGGCCTCCAGCTGTTGCAAAACTACAAGTCCCATCATGCTTCTGGGTGTCATGCTTGTGGCTGCCCAAGTCTTGCTTTGCCTCATGGGACTTGTAGTTCTGCAACAGCTGAAGGTCTGCTAATTGCATATCCCTGCACTAGATAATATACATAGGAATAATGAAAGAAAGAATTCATCCGACCTCCAAGAGCCCAATGTTACATAACAAAAGGTTCTATATAAACAGAAACCTGCCGCTGACATAACAGATACATTGTCTATTGTAAAGAAGACAAAGACACACTTACCTCTGTAATGACTATGGGAGGACTTCACAGCTTCACGGAGCAACATCAATGTCTTGTTAAAAAATAACAGTCGGCTCTGTTCAGGTTCTTCTTTTTTCATGAAGATTTCATCTAACCTAAAAATACAAATACTGTATTATAAAAACACAAATACTGCAAAATAATGAACTATGTTGGGTATCAAATTACTGAGTTGATATTGGTAAGTTTTATCAATAAGCACTAATATGAGCATTGCTTGCTCCTGAAGCCTTTAAATACTGTTAGGTAGATTCAGTAAGAGTTAGGCCGGAGTATCAGTAGATAAGCCGACCTAACTCAGAATCTACGCCGACTTATGTTTAAGCGTATGCTCAAACAGAGATACGCTTAAACATATCTAAGATACGACCGCTTGCGCCGTCCTATCTTAGATTGCAATATTTTGGATGGCCGCTAGGTGGCGCTTCCATTGCGGTCGCGTAGAATATGTAAATGAGGAGATGCGCCGATTCACGAACGTATGCCCGGCCGACGCAGTACTTTTACGCCGTTTACGTAAGAGATAGGCCGCGTAAAGTTAGAGCTAGGCCCTATTGGAATAGTAATGTCAAGTATGGCCGCCGTTCCCGCGTCGAAATTCAAATTTTTTACGTCGTTTGCGTAAGTCGTCCGTGAATCGGGATTTACGTCGTTTACGTCCACGTCAAAATCAATAGGCCCGTGCGGCGTACTTAGCCGCAATGCACACTGGGAAATGTAGGCGCCCGGCGCATGCGCAGTAAAAGAAAACGTAAGGTCAAGCCTTATTAACATAAAACACGCCCCCCTCAAACATATTTGAATTAGGCGCCCTTACGCCCGCCGCTTTAGGCTACGCCGCCGTAACTTAGCAGGCAAGTACATTGTGAATCATGTACTTGCCTCGCAAACTTACGGCGGCGTAGCTTAAATTCCTTAAGCTAAGCCGACGCAAATGTACCTGAATCTACCTATGTGTGACTGCACCAATCTCCTCCATGAAATGTCCATGATTACAGTACACTAGGGGTTGGGTAGGTAAACATCGCATTAACCTGTCCCATTCGGGTATTAAGGCTTCACACTTGTACATTCTGTTGCAGTGCATTACCGCATTCACCTTAAAGCCCAGATAAGCTTTTTGTGTAAATTAGCTAAATAAATTCCAGGTGCATCAATGCAAGTGGTGTGTGGCATCCTATGGTTTGTTTTTTTAGAAAGTCTTCATAGCCTGTGTAGAAGAGCATCTCATTTGTGAATATATTGCAGAAATGTCCTTTGATCTTTGTGTGAAAGCAGTGGTCTCTCTGCAGAAGTCCCACATTCTCCCTTTTGAGTTCTGAAATGCTCCCTGCCGATTGGAAATTGCTAGCTGTGACTCAGTGGGGGTCATGTTGAACCTCTGCAGAGAGACCACTTCCTCCAGAGAGAGAGCCACTGTCTTTCTCTACAGCATGCTATCAGGAAACACATCTTTGTACGTCTTTCTTTGATTATCTGGAATGTATTTAGCGGATTTTAAATAAACGTTTTGTTTGGCTTATTGTGTTCAATTTTGCATGTTAACATGTGTAGTGTTAGGGCAGCCTATTTATTTAGAATGGGCTGTCAAAGTATGGCAGTGAAAGAACTTTACAGTGCATGTGCACCACAATGCATGGCATGTAAGTAGCTTGTAGACTACTGTACAGGGCTGCTGATAGGGGGGACCACCAGCCCTCCTGTAGGGGGCCCCGGCACACAGAGGGGCCCGGACAGCAGGAGGATCGGTGAAGAACAATGCCCTCCGTGTCTCTCACCCAGGTTCGTCATGTAGGCTGTATGGGGCCCCATGATTCCCAACAGCGGCCCTGCTACTGTACATGTGTGTTGGGGTAACATTACGGTACCATTCTAAATGAATGACACTGCAACACACCATACAATGTACTGCGTGTCAGGCCTCGTACACACGACCAAGGAACTCGTCGTAAATGAAACATCGTTTTCCTCGACGAGTTCCTTGTCAGGCTTGTCGAGAAACTTGACAAGCTTTCTTTGCGTACACACGGTCAAGACCAAATCTCGTCGTTCTCAAACGCGGTGACGTTCAACACGTACGACGGCACTATAAAGGGAAAGTTCGATTCCACTGGCGCCACCCTTGGGGCTGCTTTTGCTAATCTCATGTTACTGTGTGTTAAGTAAAAGTTTGGTGAGAGACGATTCGCACTTTTCAGTCTGTTACGGCGTGACGAATGTGCTATCTCCATTACAAACTCTACTTTTACCAAAGGCACGCTCCCATCTCATACTTTATTCTGAGCATGCGCGGGTTTCTAAGCATACACACGAACGTGTTTCTCGTCGTAAACCAGCCCGACAAGGAACACGATGAGAAAATTGAAACTCCCGTTAAGGAAAAAGAGAACTTGTTCTCTTTTTTTCTCGTCGAGTTCCACGACACTTTTCTCGACGAAAAACATACACACGACCGTTTTCCTCTGCAAAAAAGCTCTGCCACCAAGTTTCTTGATGGATTCTGTCGAGGAAAACGGTCTGGTGTACGAGGCCTTACTGTAATGTGCGGTAAAAATTTGCTATTTCCTATAGGTGTAAAGTCAGAATCACGCACTGAAAACTTCTTTCTTTCTGAACAAGGAGCCCCAAAATCGGAGATGCCTTCTATGCATGTACTTCTAGCCAACGGGGCTTTTTTTCTGCGGGAACGCTAAGGAACGCAGTTCTGGCACCTTCAACACTGAATGTATGTAATGGCAAGGGGTGGTGGGGTGTGCTGGAGGTTCTATTGTTGCCGGGGGATCTGTTTTTCCAGGGGAGGTCTATTGTTGCTCGGAGAGATATATTGTTGAGTGACGGGGGGTCTACTGTTGTTTTCTGCAGGAGGGGTCTATTGATGCTGGCTGGTGGGGGATCCATTGTTGTTGGTGGGGTCTATTGTTACTTGGGGGGGTATATGCTGTGGAATTTATTATTTCTGGGGGTGGGGGGTATATTGTTGCTGAGGGGATGTATTTTTGCTGGGGGTTGTAGCTGGGAGAGATCTACTGTTGAGGGCTGGCTGCTGGGGAGTTAATTGATGCTGGCTGTTGATCTGTTGTTGGAGTAGTATTTTGCAGCTGCGGTCTTTTGTTGTTGGGGGAGATCTGTCGTTGCTGGGGGGAGGGGTCTATTTAACTGTTTTTCTTGTTATCATTAACAAATTCCATACAAATTGCTTATTTTTTTTTTTTTTTTCCTCACAGGGACTCAATAAAGAATTAAATATTGAATTAACACTTAATATGATTAGGGAAGAGGGTTTGGGGTTTTTTTTTTTTTCCTCCACGAGTGGATTTGAAGGGGAAAACTGTTAATTAATTCCCCCCCCCTTAAAAAATAAATAAATAATGTATTTGTTTAATATAATGTGAATTGTGTATATGTTTTAAAAAAATTTGAAATAAAAATAAATTGAAACTACAAATTGCTTAGCACCACAAAATGATACTTGGTTCTGTATTCTCTAAGGGCTAGGTAGGGGGTGGACCAAGGGGACCATGCTCAGAGGTGGGTAGGGGCGGAGCCAGGGGACCATGCTCAGAGGTGGGTAGGGGGTGGAGCCAGGGGACCATGCTCAGAGGTGGGTAGGGGGGGGGGGACCAGGGGACCATGCTCAGAGATGGGTAGGGGGGTCGAGCCAGGGGACCATGCTCAGAGGTGGGTAAGAGATGGAGCCAGGGGACCGTGTTCAGAGATGGGTAGGGGGTGGAGCCAGGGGACCATGCTCAGAGGTGGGTAGGGGGTGGAGCCAGGGGACCGTGTTCAGAGATGGGTAAGGGATGGAGCCAGGGGACCGTGTTCAGAGATGGGTAGGGGGTGGAGACAAGGGGTGACTTGGAAGATGGGAGGAGTTCCTGCACCTATTTTCTGAGAAAAAAGCCTTGCTTCTCGCACTAAATTAAGAGATCCCCCCCAGCAAAATGCTGGCCACAAAGACCTGGCATATTGGTTGTTGCCGACTATGGAATACCAGGCCCTCCAAAATGACTCCATAAGGTACCCTTGCTCAATATCCTGGCATCTTTTTACAACCCAAGATCTTTATGTCTGCTATGGAACCAACCCACCTCACCAAAATGAGGTTACCATACTTGGAAGTGACTTACCGCATACAGAGAGAGGCCATTGTGAAATACCAGCTCCTTTCCTCTTCCAATGAGATCTAGAAAATAAATAGCAAATGCAATGTTCAAATATTTGTTTTGGGTTCGTAAATGAAAGTGTATTATATTTATTTTATTAACATGAGAAAAGGATTTATTAAAGCAGTGATTTATTCGTTTGATTTCCATCACTGAAGCTTATAGGAACGACATTTAGCATCTCTTACTAGGATCAATACAACACACTCATGCTGGGACCTCCTCCTTTACACAGGACATTTTTATTGTTTTACTGGCAGGACCTGGCTTAGTATATTGTGACCGTGGGGTTGATTTACCAAGGAAAATAGACTGTTCACTTTGCAAGTTCTGCAATTTTTTTTCCCAGAGCTTATGAATGAGGTGAAGCTCTGCAGACTTCCATCATCGAATCATGTGCAGGCCAAAATGCTTTTTTTTTTTTTGTACAGTATTTTTATTGCACTTAGTTGAGTTTTCTTGGCAAAGTGAAATGTCACCACATTCACCAAGCTCTGGGGCAAATTCATTTTTAAAAGTGCAACTGACTTTGTAGAGTTACCAGTAAAAACAGTTTTTAGTCCTGACTCTTAAACTGGCTAGCGTTTGGGCCCAATAACATCGTTGGCACGCTTGAGGACAGCCACAAAGGCCTGCAGACAGTAACAGGGCTATAGGGGCGCCAGACCAAGTGCAATATTAAAATCGTGGTCTGATGAAGAAGCAGTAGTTTCTAAATGCATTTGGACACAGGCTGTGTCAAGATGTAACCAGGATGCCGTAGACAGCGTGAAACGCAAGATAGCGCCAGGCTGGACGTGACGTCACAGGAAGGGAGTTTGTGAGAGGAATGGTAATGCATTTAGAAACTACTGCTTCTTCATCAGAACACAATTTTAATACTGCACTTAGTCTGGCGCCCCTATAGCCCTGTTACTGCCTGCAGGCCTTTGTGACTGTCCTCAAGCGCGCCAACGGTGTTATTGGGCCCAAACGCTAGCCAGTTTAGGAGTCAGGACTAAAAACAGTTTTTCTTAGTTAAGAGGCACCTCTCAGTGAGCGCTACACCCTACCCTATCCATTTTATTAGAGTGTACTCTAACCTAGTTGTAGTGATATTATTCATATTGTAGTTGACACTGTTTATTGCGGATTCGCTTGTTGATTCCCATTTAGTGGTAGAGAACCTGATGCCAAGTTGCTTTGGTATAGCCATTACTTTGTCTTACTTGGCAGACTTTTTATGTGCTGTGTGCTCACTTATGTTCAACCTTCCATTCATCCGTATATTGAGTTCATCTACCACTGAATGGTCTTGTGTGTTTATTTTTTCTGCTAGTAACCCACAGCCAGGTTAAAGGTATATATACTCATGCTTGTAATGGTTTTCCTCCAATCAGGTGTGTCAGAGATGCTGAGGTTGTTCTTGAAGTTGGGGGTGCAGAATGGAAAACCCACAATTACCAAGGGGGCTCCTTTGAAGGGAGAACCAGTAGTGTATTTAGGCCTGACTAAACTCGTGCACCCCCTAATTTACATATGACCCACCCCTTCCTGTCAAGGCCACACCCCTTTCTAAGACCCGCCCTGACATTTTGCGAGTGGGGACACTAGTTCGGAGGGCCTGGGGAGGGCAATGGATTTGCTTAATTTGCATATATTTCCTTTTACTTCATGTTTGGCTATGGGGCATGAAGTGAAGGGAAATCTCTACAATTGGACAGGGATGGTAAAAAATAAACTGACAGGGGCTATAACCCTCCCTTACTCTATCCAAAATGAAAAAAAAGGGTTGCCTATACTGTAGTTCTACTAAGCACAAATTTCTGATAATTTTATGGAGAGGACTAGGAAGATATAACCATGCCAATGGTGCAGCAGAAAACATTTAGGGCCAGATTCACAAAAGAGATACGCCGTCGTATCTCTGTGATCCGCCCGTCGTAACTATGCGGGTGATTCATAGAATCAGTTACGCATAGATAGCCCTAAGATCCGATAGGTGCAATCGAATTACACCGTCGGATCTTAGGATGCAATTCTAGGCCGGCCGCTAGGTGGCGATTCCATAGTGGTCGGCGTAGAATATGCAAATAACTAGTTACGGCGATTCACGAACGTCCTTGTTACCCGTCGCTCTAACTTTACGTCGTTTCCGTCGAGATACGCCGCGTAAAACTAGGGCTGCCCTCTAGGTCGACTGACCAATGTTAAGTATGGCCGTCGTTCCCGCGTCAAAATTTAAAAAATCACGTCGTTTGCGTAAGTCGTCTGTGAATGGCGCTGGACGCCATTTACGTTAACATCTAAACAAATGACGTCCGTGCGACATCATTTAGCGCAATGCACGTCGGGTAATTTTCCCGACGGAGCATGCGCAGTACGCTCGGCGCGGGAACGTGCCTAATTTAAATGGTGCCCGCCCCATTTGAATTAGGCGGGCTTGCGCCGAGCGGATTTACGTTACACCGCCGCAAGTTTACAGGTAAGAGCTTTGTGAATCAGGCACTTACGCTGTAAACTTGCGGCGGTGTAATGTAAATCAGATACGTTACGCTGCCGCGGAGGAACGTAAATGTACCTGAATCTGGCCCATACTGTAGAACAGTGAGAAAGGTTTGTGGTCCAGGATGTTAGGATAATCAAAATTAAAAGCAGCAATATCCCCCCCCCCCCCCCCACACACACACAGTTGCGGAATGCCGGCCGCCTGCACACCGGAAGCAGTGCGGCCGCTTTATGGGGGCGCTAAACTAATTTGCCTCTCAGCCCAGTCCGCCCCATAAGACTGGCGCTACACTAACAGTGTAGCACAAGCCAGCGGGGACTCTTTCCGTGCTGCCCCCCTGCAAAGTGCTGCCCTAGGCCTGGGTCTTGTTGACCTAGGCCAGGATACAGCGCTGGGTAGCACTACAGGTAAAGGCCCGGATTCAATACACAATAGTGTATCTATTGGCGGGCGCAACGTATCTCGTATCGAAAATTTGACGCTGGCCCGACGTCCATACTTAACATAGGATACGCCTCATATAGCAGGGGTAACTTTAGGCCAGAAAAAGCCTAACGTAAACGACGTAAAAAAATGCGCAGGGCGGACGTACGTTTCTGAATCGGAGTATCTACCTAATTTGCATATTCCTTGCGTAAATCTACGGAAGCACCATCTAGCGGCCAGCGTAAATATGCAGCCTAAGATACGACGGTGTAAGACACTTATGCCAGTCGGATCTTAGGGAAATCTATGCGTAACTGATTCTATGAATCAGTCGCATAGATACGACCCCGCAACTCAGAGTTACCACAGCGTATCCGGAGATACGCCGTCGGAACTGCTATCTGAATCGGGGCCAAAATGTTTAGGTTGGGTTACAAACGGATAGATATTACTCTAGTGTTCACCAAATGTGAAGTATATTGTAAAAACAAAGACCCATGACAGCAAGAGACATGGCTTTTCAGCAGAGGCGTTGCTAGGGGGGTGCGGGGGGTGCGGTCCGCACCCGGGTGACACCCGCTAGAGGGGAAGGGGGGGGGATTGACACCATATTTTACCGCACCAGGTGACACCAACCCTAGTGACGCCACTGCTTTTCAGGCCCCCAGACAGCGAGGCTTTGATCCTGATATAACAGCTCTTCAAACCCTCATGGATGGAGATTCATATCCACGTGGCTCTGTATTCACTTATATAATACAACTGAATCCACAGACAGGTGTACTGTTTGCCTAAGGACGCACCTTAATTCAACCGTCTACACACACCAGGAATTATGAATATAATTATATAACAGTGATTTTATGGATGCTGAAATAAAATGGAAAAATAAATATGGATGACACTTGCTGGTTCAGCGACTTCAACAATTTGTCAGAATAAATTAAACTCTCGTAAGCTCAACAGATAGAAAAATACACGCCTTAATTCCAGGGATGCAATTGTTCACTGAGCAAATATGTCACACCTGATTTTATATGGCCGTCTCCCGCTCCTCCCAAAAACAGAGACTGCAGCTTGTTCTTACCTAAGATATACTAAGGGCTGTAAAGTGTACCTGTCACATGCAAGACATGCTGCCATTTTGTAAGCTGATCAAGCTGCAGCAATGTTACCATAGTTCCCAACTGTCCTTTATTTGAAGGGACAGTCCACCCTTTGGAACCAAATCTCTCCATCCTCTTAAATTTTCATTTTGTTGGGTCTAATGTATAGATCGGTATGAAAAAACAATTGCACCAAGTATTTTACCTTCAAATGGTTATTTACAAATGCTAAAAATAAGGTAAAGTAGCAGTGAGAATAGCACGAGAGAGTTTATATTCTATGCTTGTCAAATCAACGTTTTTTCTTTGCACATACTGTATATATATTAACTAGGTCTTGGGGCTCTTTCACACGGGCGGCCCGTTCAGGTCCGCCTGCCAGTTTTTTAGGCGGACCTGAACAGGCGCTCGTGCTCCTCTATGGAGCCGCGGATGTCATCGGTGACATGCCCGCTGACATCCGACCTGCTCCGATCCGCCAAAGTGTGACGGAGGAAAAACCTATTTTTCTTCCGTCTGGCGGATCGGATCGGGTGAACACGGACAGACGGTCCGTGTTCATCCGATCCCCCCATAGGGGAGAGTGGAGAAAAGACAGGGCGGTCCCTGCACACAGGGCCAGATTAAGAACATTATGGGCCTGGTGCTGAGAATTTTGGTGGGGCCTTTTAGGCTGCATTCACACCTCCGCGACAAGTAACGCCGCGTACGCGGCGTATTTTGCCGCGAATAGTGTAACATTTTTTTTACAAATCCTTCCTATTGCTTTGTATGGCCGAACGCCAATGCCGCCTGAAAAAAAGGGTCCGGGACTTTTTTTAATGCCGCAGGTGTACGGTGTCTATGAGATGTGAACCATCTCATAGACAGCAATGGGAATTCTCCCCTCCAGCGGCACGAGCGGCCGGCGTTGGGCGTTTTGTCGCGGAGGTGTGAATGGGGTGTAATAAATAATAAATAAATGCGTGGGAATGACATGAACGCAGCCCAGCCAAGGCAAGTGACCAAAGGCACAGAACCCAGAAGGAAGACCGGGTGAAGATGGAAGTGTCCAGGCCCCGCCTGATTCATCGCAGCACTGGAGGGCTCAGTCTGAAAATTGAAGTGTACACTAATGTGCTAATATGCTGTGCATACTTGTACGTTGTGGCATAACCTACCCCAGGGCCTCTAAAAAGTAGTAATGTCAGGAAAGTTTACTACCGCTTTAATATCACAGGATCCCAGGAGCCTCTCATGGGGCCCCTACTGACCCAGTGGACGGTGGCCCTTGGGCAGTGCCTAAGTGCACAGTTGCCAACATTTAAAAAATATTTTCAGGGCCACTTTTTTTATATAAGTGCTATATTTAGAGTAGCTGAGATCCCCTATGTTCCTCTATACATCATAGTAGTAATCACAAAATTAAATGAGTACTAATAATGGGGCAGAACAAATATGAGAACTGATATTTCCTTTAGTTGAACTAACAAAAGTGTGTCCATTCTAGAGCTGGTAACATTGAGGATATTCAGTATAATTTTAAAGAACTGTTTTTGTGGGTAAGCGACATAGGGGAGGAGTATGGACGGTATATAAGTGGGAAGTATGTGCAGGTGAGGGAGAGGAATGTGGAGGGTCTAACAGTGGGCACTATGTACAGGAGAGGAGTACAAAGGGTACGGAAAAAAGCACTATGTACAGGAGAGGAGTGTGAAGGGTATGACAATGGGCAGTATGTACAGGAAGAGTGAGGGGGTATGACAGAGGGTAGTACGTACCAGAGAGAAGTGTGGAGGGTATGATGGGGCAGTATGTACAGGAGAGGAGTGTGGAGGGTATGACAGTGGGCAGTATGTACAGGAGAGGAATGTAGACGGTATGATAGTGGGCTCTATGTATAGGAGAGGAGTGTGGAGGGTATGACAGTGAACACTATGTATAGGAGAGGAGTGTGGAGGGTATGACAGTGGGCACTATGTATAGGAGAGGAGTGTGGAGGGTATGACAGTGAGCAGTATGTACAGGAGAGGAGTGTGGAGGGTGCGACAGTGGGCACTAAGTACAGGAGAGAAGTTTATGACAGCAGGCACTATGTACAGGAGAGGAGTGTGAAGGGTATGACAGTGGGCGCTATGTATAGGAGAGGAGTGTGGAGGGTATGACAGTGGGCACTATGTACAGGAGAGGAGTGTGTAGGGTATGACAGTGGGTACTATGTATAGGAGAGAAGTGTGGAGAGTATGACAGTGGGCACTATGTACAGGAGAGGAGTGTGGAGAGTATGACAGTGAGCACTATGTACAGGAGTGGAAGGATATTTAGGGACTGAGTAGTGGTTAGGCGGGTCATACATGGATTGAAATTACGCCAATTATGCAGAGACCAGCCATAGTCAATCTATGTATGGGCTAGCTGGTTTTACACAAGTCAATCTATTAATCAACTTGAGTACAACCAGCCTGTTTTTTTTTCTTAAAACAATCAGTGCTGCCAGCTAAAGTTAGCAACTCTGATCATTGTACGCACTGGCAGAACACAATAACACTGCAGGAGTGATTCCCCCATCCACAGGTCAGCAGGTGAGAGGGTGTGTGGGGACAGGCTGGGGAGAGATACTAGTCAGTGGCTGGGTAGGCACTGGTAGTATCAGAGCCAGATACACACAGGTTACATACGCCACGATCGTTAGAGCGAGAACAATAATTCTAGTACTAGACCTCCTCTGTAACTCTAAACATGTAACCTAAAAAAAATGTAAAGCATTGCTTAGGATACCAAAAAAAATTGTGCTAACTTAACTAACTAACTGTTTTTTTAATGAATGAAACATTTTTTTCCAAAAAAACATGTTTGAAAAATTGCTGCGCACATACCATGCTAGAGCTGCACAATTAATCGTTAAAAAAATCGTGATCTCGATTCAACCCCCCTGACGATCTTCAATGCAGAGTTTGCTGATTCTTTCATATAAGTGGAGACACTTTCAGCTGTCAAAAGAAAATATCTGGGCAGTCTGCCAAGTTTTTAACAGGAAACATTGTAACTGACACTTCCTTCTTAGATCAAAGGGATACACTTCTGTGTGTAATGAACAAATCTGGGCAGTCTGCGAAGTTTGTAAACAAAATGAAACATTGTAACTAACTAACATTGTAACTAAATGTAACCACTTAAAGTCCAACACTTGTTTCTTAAGTTAGAAAGCAATATTATTTGCTAGAAAATTACTTGGAACCGACAAACATTATATATATTTTAGCAGAGACTCTAGGGAATACAATGGCTATTGCTGCAATATTTTATGTCACACTGCATTTGCCCACTTCAATGAATAATAAAAAACATAAAAACAAAACAGTGAAGTTAGCCCGTTTTTTTTGTTTTAATGTGAAAGATGATGTTACACCGCAACAATCGTGAGAGAATCGCGATCTATCTTCTAAGCAAAAAAATTGCAATTCTCATTTTAGCCAGAATCGTGCAGCTCTACACCCTGCAACATAAAAAGTGCAAAGACCACCATAGAGTCATTTTCTAGCAAAAAACAAATGATGATTTTTACATGTAGTAGAGAAGTGTCAGAATTGGCCTGGGTGGCAAGGGGTTAATTACCATGAGTAATATGCAAATAATTATTATAAGCCCTGTGATCCTATCAGTCTGCTGTAGTGTGTCAGCTTGTATTTATATTGGCCGCTCTGAATGTAGCTTCTGACAGGCTGTGCAAGCAGGCCCGTATCTCCGGAACCATAAATGATAGCCGTCCCATATTTTAATCAGTTGTGGGGTAGCTCTTCCCATGCCTACCCCCAAATGTGGGGTTTCTGTGACCTCTGGTCATCGAGCTACAACACCCCAAATTCGATCTTAGAAAAAAAAAATTCTTAAAAAAAAAAAAAAATTTTTTTTTTTTTTTTTGGGCAAATGGGCCTATCTTGAGAAAGGGGCCTGGAGCTGCAGCTCCATCAGCCCCATTGTTAATCCGGCCCTGCCTGCACAGTGTGCGGGGACCGCCCTGTCATCCGCCGACTCAGCGGGGATCAACGGAGCGATCCCCGCCGAGCAAGCGGAGGTTCACGGGGCGGATCATTACTGATCCGCCCTGTGTGAAAGGGGCCTTAGGCTCCATTCACACTTGTGCGACTTGTCATGCAACTTTGGACAACAAAGTTGCATGACAAGTCTTTCCCTATGATACCCATTCATCTCATCCCTTTAAACCCGAACACATAGTAATTACACAGGTTCTGAGGATAATTTAATGTTGATAAGGCACCACCTTAATCAGCCAACCTGTGTAATTAATATGTGTTCGGTTTTAAAGGGATGAGGTGGCAACCCTATTCATATATGCGTGACATATAGCCAGTTTTAGAGAGAGTTACGCTGAACTCTGAATCTGCGCCGCTGTAAATTTAAGTGTATTCTCAAATTCAGATACACTTAAATCTAGCTAAGATACGACCGCCTGCGCCGTCGTATCTTAGCTGTCTATTTAGGCCGTCCGCTAGGGGCGTGTACGCTGATTTACGTCTAGAATGCGTAAATCAGCGAGATACGCCTATTCACGAACGTACGCTTGCCCGTCGCAGTAAAGATACGCCGTTTACGCAAGGCGTTTTCAGGCCTAAAGATATTCCACCAAAAAGATGGCGCAGCCAATGTTAGGTATGGACGTCGGAACCGCGACGAATTTTCTAATTTTTGCCTAAGTCGTCCGTGAATGGGGCTGGGCGTAATTTACGTTCACGTCGAAACCAATAAGTCTTTGCGGCGTAATTTGGAGCATGCGCACTGGGATATGTCCACGGACGGCATATGCGCCGTTCGTTAAAAACGTCAATCACGTCGGGTCACGATTCATTAGCATAAAACACGCCCACCTCTTCACAATTTGAATTAGGCGCGCTTAGGCCGGCACATTTACGCTACGCCGCCGTAACTTAGGACGCAAGTGCTTTGTGAATACAGCACTTGCCTCTCTAACTTCCGGCGGCGTAGCGTATATGATATACGCTACGCCTGCCTAACGTTAGGCAGGTCTACCTGAATCCAGCTAATAGACTTCAATGTTAACCCTCAGAAGTTGCATTAAAGTCATACCTGAATATTATACAATGCAACTTGTGTGCAACAGTTGTCCATTATCACTGGTCAAAACCAAAGTCATATCCAATTTGCACCCATTCAAAGTTACACCCATCCACAGCGCAATTTTGAAGTCGTTCAAGTGTAAATAGAGCCTTAAAGTGATATTAAAGTCTTGTTTTTTATTTTTAAAAAACAAAACAGTAATTTTGCACAGAGCAGCCCGTATTTTCCTCTTCTCGGGTCCCACGTTGGCACTTTTGCCCGTCCCTCTTGCCGAGTGCCCCCACAAAAAGCAGTTTGGAGACCACGGATATAGACCATGCAATTGCTAGAGAGCCCAGCAGACAGGACACCGTTTGTCAGCGTTATCACTAGGGATGAGCTCTGGCGTGTTCGCGCAGTCCACGTGCAGAGCCCGCCAGGAAGTCGGCGCTGCGCTAATCACAGGCAGGTAGATATTGTCCCGATGCGTGGCTGCAGAGACCGGGAATTGTCTCACTGCCTGTGATTAGCGCAGCGCCGTGCCGACTTCCTGGCGGGCTTTGCACGTGGAGTGTGCGAACACACCGGAGCTCATCCCTAGTTATCACTTTCATATAATTTTGAATAAAAAGAATGTATGTGAAGTTGTTCAAGTCACATTAAATGGCCAGTCCATCCAAAATGAATATTTCATTTCTAGGTACATTTTGGTCGAGTGAGTTGCCTTCCAACTTAATTTTTCTCCTGAAGTCTGTTGGCAAGATGTCCCTGCCATAAAGGAATATGTGAACCTTACTTCAGTTAGAATACTCTTTGTAGCTGAATTCATAGGGCCAGATTCACATAGATTTAGAAAGGCGCAGCGTATCAGAGATACGCTACGCCGCCGTATCTTACCTGGCTTTAAGTCGAATCCAGGAAGATTTCGCACCGTAAGTTACGGCGGCGTAGTGTATCTCTCGGCGCGTAATTCAAATCGGCGGGTAGGGGGGGTGATTCATTTAAATGAAGCGCGTCCCCGCGCCGATTGAACTGCGCATGCTCCGTTTTGAAATTTCCCGCCATGCTTTGTGCGAAATGACGTCGCAACAACGTCATTTTTTGAACTTCGACGTGACTTACGTCCATCCCTATTCACGGACGACTTGCGCAAAATTTTTTTCAAATTTCGACGCGGGAACGACGGCCATACTTTAACACACAACGTTTAGCTGCGATTTCGTTGCATGCAGTTTGGTGCGAATAAAAAAAATAGAATTGAATGCGTCCAGGTGCGATTTAGCGCAGCTATATGCACTTAACCGCTGGTAATCGCAGTCTTTTGTGTCAACTGCGGATAGCAGCGTGAGAAAAAAAAAAAAAAAGAACAGGAAGCACATCATAATCAAAAATAAATAAAAAGGGTTGCTATGGAAATGACTACTGCAGCTAAACGCGGCCGCATGTAATCGCACGTAATCGGAATGTACAATGCAGCTAATCGCAGTGCCCAGAGCCTTGAATTTCACTGAAAAAGTACATGCTTTAATTGCGGGAAACTGCCATCCGTCTGAAAGGGGCCTAAAGGGACCGATGTACAGCTACAGTATTTCGCGGGATCTTGCCGACCTGCCGCAGTATAATGACGGCGGCTGGACGGCAAGTGGTTAAGCTTACAGTGACACTAAACTCTGGTTTAAAAAAAAAGGAAATTCTATCCAAGTGTGTATTCTTAACTGATAAAAGTACTTTATATTGCTCTCACCCCCCTCCATTTCTCCACATTCCTTTTTTTTTTGCTGCTGTGATCAAACATCCTGTTACTGGGTGGCTACATTCGATCTCCATGGCCCCTCTGTATGTAGGAACTCCCGAGATGGACTCTGGACTATGTACTATAGGATTAGTAGTTTGCATAGAGCAGTTCACGTGATCACATCTAACATACACACTGCTCATTCCACACAAATGGAAGGGAGGGGAAGAAGGAAATATGAGTGTCTGCTGTACACATAGCCATGTACTATGGGCCAGATTCTCGTAGAACTCCGGCGGCGTAACGTATCGTGTTTACGTTACACCGCCGCAAGTTTATAGCGTAAGTGCCTGATTCTAAAAACACTTACCTGTAAACTTGCGGCGGTGTAACGTAAAGCCGTCCGGCGCAAGCCCGCCCAATTCAAATGGGCGTGTACCATTTAAATTAGGCGCGCACCCGCGCCGGACGTTCTGCGCATTCTCCGTTCACAATTTTCCCGACGTGCTTTGCATGAAATTACGGCGGCCCGACGTGTTTGTGAATCGCAACGTGCGTAACGTACTTACGCCGAAAAAAAAAAAATTCAAATTAGACGCGGGAACGACGGCCATACTTTAACATGGGCTGTGTAAAGTTAAGGCATGAAAAAACATGACTAACTTTGCGACGGGAAAAAAAAACTTGCGACGACGTAACGATCGCCGTAACTGCTAATTTGCATACCCGACGCAGGAAAACGACACGAACTCCAACCATCGGCGGCCGAAGTATTGCATCCTAAGATCCGACGGTGTAAGTCAATTACCGTATTAATCGCGGTATAACGTGCTCCCGCGTATACCGCGCACCCCTAAAGTGGCCCCCAATCCTGTGGAAAAAAACGTTTTTTTGTTTTTTTGTACTTACAGTTTTGGTGTCTTGCGCGGCGGCCTCGTCGGGTCCGGCGTCCTTCTGCGGCTTCGGGTGTCCTCTTCGGCGGGTCCGGCGTCCGTCTTCGGCGGGTCCGGCGTCCTCTTCGGCGGGTCCGGCGTCCTTCTGCGGCGGGTCCGGCGTCCTTCTGCGGCGTCCTCCCCGCTCGTTTCCCGACACGAGTTTGAATACTGCGCCGGCATATACCGAGCGCAGTACACTCGTGAATCTTCGGGTAGGCTCGGCAACTGTCTCGCTGACGTCCTGTACGCTCAGGACGTCAGCGCGAGAGGCGCCGAGACTGCCCGAAGATTCACGAGTGTACTGCGCTTGGTATATGCCGGCGCAGTATTCAAACTCATGACGGGAAAGCGGGTATCGGCGTATATCGCGCACCCACGATTTTGCCCTGATTTTCAGGGCAAAATAGTGCGCGGTATACGCCGATAAATACGGTACACCTGTTGGATCTTAGGGCTATCTATGCGTAACTCATTCTATGAATCAGCCGCATAGATAGAACAACAGATACGCCGTCGTATCTCTTCTGTGAATCTGGCCCTATGTGCCTGCTAGAAGAAATAATAACCAATCCATACAATCCATGACCTGATTGATCGCTAATGTCTGTCCATTAATAAATATCTCTGGTCTGTATCTGAAGCAGTATTGCGCTCCTCTGAATGCAAATGTTAAACCTCGCCAAGAGCAGCCATGCAAATGTCACATTGAGCAAAAGGGAATAAAGGAAATGCTACATTCAGCTTGTCTTGTCTGGAATACATGAACTTTGTTTCATGTAGAAATATGTTTGGCAATACAATCTTACAGCTCCAGTCTAACAGGAATCTTGTGGATCCTGACCGTTGTTGGGCAATATCTAACTTTCTCCCCAAGACTTCCTACCTGGCTGCATTTCCAAAACCATAGGGCAAGGGAGCCTGACAAAACACCATGCCGGTCAGCAATCCATTTACAGTGACAACTGCTTATTCCCTTTCAGAGGTGTATCATTTTCAACAGCAATTGTATATAATTAGGTAACTTTTTCTCAGGCAGTCCCCCGTGAGACCTTTTGTAAATCTCTCCCAATTACATTTGCTTTTGTAACATGAAGCCCTTGGCTTACGTGTCCATATTTTTTGCATGTAAGTCCTACATGCAGAGAAAGGGTCCCTGACTCTCACACCCAAGTTCATAAAGGGGGCCTTTTAGCATCCGCTGTGGGACAGGGGGTGTTCTGGACAGTCAAAACAGGAAACCTCTAGACCAGTGGTTCTCAACCTGGGTGTATGGTTTGCCAGGGGTCACTGAATCCTGGGCTGTTCCTGAAGTGCTCACCGCTCTCCCAATCTTTTTGCGGCTGCCCAGAAGGGCTGTCCCTGGAGTCCGCGGCCGCCCACTCGGCCTCTTTGAAGCTGTCCATTCAGTTCACGGCATGGCTGGGAGGCAAAGACTAGAGGTCTGGAGGAGACCCTATCTCCTGATTTTGGCATAGGTGTCACTGCTACGAGACACCACAAAGTCAGAGACACAGTGAGTAACACTACCTGTGATTATAGCTGCCATTAAAAGTCCCCACTACAGTTCTCAGATCAGCAGATGACCTTGGTCAAGAGCACCTAAGTTGGCTGATCAGAACCCCTGCCACCGATCCCAACTCCCCGCCAGCACTGCCACCGATCCCAACTCCCCGCCAGCACTGCCACCGATCCCAACTCCCCGCCAGCACTGCCACCGATCCCAACTCCCCGCCAGCACTGCCACCGATCCCAACTCCCCGCCAGCACTGCCACCGATCCCAACTCCCCGCCAGCACTGCCACCGATCCCAACTCCCCGCCAGCACTGCCACTGATCCCAACACCCCGCCAGCACTGCCACTGATCCCAACTCCCCACCAGCACTGCCACTGATCCCAACTCCCCGCCAGCACTGCCACTGATCCCAACTCCCCGCCAGCACTGCCACTGATCCAAACTCCCCGCCAGCACTGCCACTGATCCCAACTTCCCGCCAGCACTGCCACTGATTCTAACTCCCCCCACCCCCCACCAAGGAGTAAAAATAGAGAATACATGGAAGGGAGAGAAAAAGAGGGGGAGGAACAAAGAAAGGGAGAGAAAGAATAAGAACAAGAAAGACGGATAGAGAGAGGGATGGGGAAAAAAATTATAATTTTAGGATAGAGAGAGAGAAAGAAAGGAGATCAAAGAGAACGACTGGTACATCCTAAAATGTACCATAAGGGATTTTAATACTGTACGAGTGGAAGGGACTCAGGGAGCGCTAAATGTCCGTGGGTTAGGGGCGCAAATTACTTGTCTTGACTTGGGTGCTGATAACCCACGCTACGAAAATAATTTTACTGTTAGGGGTCCCCACAACTTGGGAAATTTTATCAAGGGGTCACAGCACTAGAAAGGGTGAGAACCAGTGCTCTAAACCTCTTTAATTCTTTGGAACCCCTGCTAAAAATGATATGTTACAGTACAATAATAAAAATTAGGAAGTTATAGATATAATAATAATAATAATAATAGAAAGAATAAAATGTGGAAAAGCTAGAAAATGTGGAACCAATGAAGTGTAATTTTGAACAACTCTATAGAATTATTTTCAGTAACAACCACAACATTAAAATGAAAAATCATTATAATGTCTTGAAAAGAAACACAGGTAACACCTTACATTGGTGAATATGATAAAGTGAGGGTGCTCTTGCGCCTACCTAGTAAAGCTTAAGATGTGAAGTAAAATAATAGTAATGAACTAAAAGTGATGATGCTGCTCAATCTAATAATGTATAAATATCAAATAGAAATACAATAAAATAGTGAAAGGTAAAGTGACGAGCGCAATGAATATGACTAAGTAATCAAAGTGTTAATCAGTGAACATTGATAATAAACTAAAATTGAAACAAAGTGCTAAAAAATATAAAAACATCAATAATGAATAAAAACGTTCAGCCAGCAAGTGGCCAGTGAAAAAAAAAAAAAAAAAAAAAAAAAAAAAGTGTGCACAAAAATAGCTGCAAAAGTCAGCAGGCAAACATAAATATGAAGCCTAAATCAGTCCTGGAATAATAGGCTAACAATACAGCCTTTATACGTGCATAAAAGTGTAGGAAGTTCCATAAAGACAAAAATAAATATAAACTTCTCCAATAGTGATAAACAAATGTTTAAAATCTTCTCATGTGGGTCTTCAAATAATGTGGGCTCACAATGCGCTTACCTTCCCAAGGTAGTAATCAAGCCTTGATTAAATGGATATCCACAAGGGGTGTTGTTGAATCTGCAACTAGCTGTGGATGTTCAGGGCGTCCTGTATAATCCAATGTTTGTAGGCTCCAGATTTCTATTTGGCAGCGGTGGTGCTCAGCATGGGGAAATAAAAAAGGTAGCTTCCCATAGTGTAGTAAACCAAGGCTAATTTATTGGTAAAAACGCTAACAAGTGCATTTTAAAAGATCAAAGAAAACGAAACTAAGAAACAGCTGATGACAGCTTACTGATGTATTGCTTCAAAAATCAGTCCGTCCCTTACATGTTACACCACGTCACGTGGCTTCATCAGAGGTCTGATGAAGCCACGTGACGTGGTGTAACATGTAAGGGACGGACTGATTTTTGAAGCAATACATCAGTAAGCTGTCATCAGCTGTTTCTTAGTTTCGTTTTCTTTGATCTTTTAAAATGCACTTGTTAGCGTTTTTACCAATAAATTAGCCTTGGTTTACTACACTATGGGAAGCTACCTTTTTTATTTCCCCATGCTGAGCACCACCGCTGCCAAATAGAAATCTGGAGCCTACAAACATTGGATTATACAGGACGCCCTGAACATCCACAGCTAGTTGCAGATTCAACAACACCCCTTGTGGATATCCATTTAATCAAGGCTTGATTACTACCTTGGGAAGGTAAGCGCATTGTGAGCCCACATTATTTGAAGACCCACATGAGAAGATTTTAAACATTTGTTTATCACTATTGGAGAAGTTTATATTTATTTTTGTCTTTATGGAACTTCCTACACTTTTATGCACGTATAAAGGCTGTATTGTTAGCCTATTATTCCAGGACTGATTTAGGCTTCATATTTATGTTTGCCTGCTGACTTTTGCAGCTATTTTTGTGCACACTTTTTTTTTTTTTTTTTTTTTCACTGGCCACTTGCTGGCTGAACGTTTTTATTCATTATTGATGTTTTTATATTTTTTAGCACTTTGTTTCAATTTTAGTTTATTATCAATGTTCACTGATTAACACTTTGATTACTTAGTCATATTCATTGCGCTCGTCACTTTACCTTTCACCTTACATTGGTGGCCCCTGGGAGAAGGGCCCCAATATAGTTAGTGAGAGAGCTGCCTCAATAAATCTGTAATCAATGAGAGGAAACATGTCTATTACATTGGTAGACAGTGAAAATAATGCACCACTTAATTATGGGTGAGTTGGAGAAGAGCATTCTTACATTGTGATCAGTAGGAGGATTGCTAAAAGATGATTAGTGTAATGCCGTTGGCTTTGTTAAGTGATGTAGGTCCCAGAGCTATGCAGCTACCAGGGCCGCAATCAGGAATTATGGGGCCCCTTACACAGCTTCAGGCATGGGCCCCCTGGAGCGGAGAACCGGGGGGGGGGTGCTGCCGCCTGAAATTGAGAAGTGGGGGCTGCCGCGGATTGAGAAGCGGGGGGGCCCTTTACACAAAAAAGAATAAATAAAGAAAAAAATATATAAAAAAAAAGGGGGTAGCCATCTGGGGACCTCTGGGCCCTTTAATAAAAATAAAAAAGATATATAAAAAATATATATATTTTTTTTAAAAAGGGGGTTGCCATCTGGGGACCTCTGGGCCCTTTAATAATATATATAAATGTTTGTGTGTGTGTGTATGTATATATATATAAAGAAATTACAAAAAAGGGGGGTTGCCATCCGGGACCTCTGGGCCCTTTAATAAAAATGAAAAAAAGAAACCTCTGGGCCCTTTAATAATAAAATGTTTATATATATATATATATATATATATATATATATATATATATATATATATATATATATATATATATATATAAATTAAAATAAACATTTATGAAAAAAAGGGGGGTTGCCATCTGGGGACCTCAGGGCCCTTTAATAAAAAAAAATATATATATATATATATATATATATATATATATATATATAAACAAAAATAAAAAAATAAACATTTATAAAAAAAAAAAGGGGATTTGCCACACATGGGCCTGGGACCTCTGAGCCCTTTAATAATATATATATATATATATATAAAAAAATATATAAAGACAAAAAAATATATATAATTTTTTTTAAAAAAGGGGGGTTGCCACCCGGGGCCCTGGGGACCTCTGGGCCCTTTAATAATAATAATAATATTATATATATATATGGGGACCTCCGGACCTCTAAAAAAAAAAATGGCCCTTTATTAAAAAATAGAATAAAAAAATATAAATAAAATATTTTTTTTTTAAAAAATAAATAAAAAAGGGGGGGTTGCCATCCGGGGCCCTTAAAAAAATATTTTTTTTTTTTAAAGGGGGTTGCCATCCGGGCCCCTGGGGACCTCCGGGCCCCTTACAGGTGTAATGCCTGTACCCCCCTGATGGCGGCCCTGGCAGCTACCATAAGAAACCCCCAACAACCTCTGGAGGAACCCCAGAATTGCACGGAACCCTAAATGAGAATGCCTGCTCTAGACACTTGTAGAGATGAAAGCTGTACACTAATGATGGTTTCCCTAAGCACATTACTGGAGGTCCTGCACATAAAGTGGAGGATTCCATTGTACTTTATCAGTGGCGGCTGGTGCTCAAAATTTTTAGGGGGGTGCAAACAAATGAAAAAAAAAGACAATTGCAGCCTCCACTGTGCCCATCAAAGGCAGCCACTGTGCCCATCAAAGGCAGTCACTGTGCCATGCCATCAATTGTCGCCACTGTGCCATGCCAAACGCAGCCACTGTGTCCACATCAATTGTCCCCACTGTGCCCACATCAATTGTCCCCACTGTGCCCACATCAATTGTCCCCACTGTGCCCACATCAATTGTCCCCACTGTGCCCTGTAAAATGCTGCCAGTCAGATTGCCCCCCCCCCCCCGGCACTTACCTTTCTGGGGTTCGCCATTCTCCTTCTACGGTCCCTCAATGTCTTCTGCCGCCCTCGATGACGCTTCAGCCAATCAGGTTACTTATAACCAGAATCAGTGAACCTGATTGGCTGAGACGGCCGTCAGTCTTATCCAAGGGACGTAGCTCACTACGTTCCGAGGAGAAGACATCCGGGAGCTGAAGGGCTGTACTGGGAAAGCCTATCAGAGCCGCTGGCTCTGATAGGCACTTCCGCACAGCCAACCAGCTGTCCTTATTCAGATAATCGGCGCCCAATGTCCGGTTATCTGAATAGGCTGGCCACAATAACATGCAATGCATGAGTGTATGTTATTTGCGCGGCGCTGCAAAACGAATTTTTAAAAGCCTTAAAGGGCCCGTTTTTTTTTTTTTATGACTACAGGAGAGGGGGGGTGGGGCGCCCGGGCCGCCACTGTATATAGAGTCTGAATACACAGGAATTGCATTTACACTGCAAAAGGGTTGTTTTGCACACTGAAAGAATCTTACATTCAGAGAGGAATCCCACTGTACAACTCATTGGCCCTGGAAAAGGTCAGGTGGGAAAGACACTATCTTTTGCATTAAAGTGATACTAAACATTCGCATTTTTTTTTAAATAACAAACATGGAATACTTACCTCCACTGTGCAGTTTGTTATGCACAGAGTGGCCCCGATCCACCTGTTTTGGGGTCCCGCGGCGGCTCCTCCCCGCATTAGATAACTCCCTCTGGGAAACTCTCACCAGAGGGGGTTACCTTGCGGGCGCGCTCCTGAGTCATACACTCTGCGTACATAGTTGCTATGTGTATGACTCGGCCCCGCCCCCTGGTGCTTGCGTCATTGACAGTAGCGGGAGCCAATGGCTGCGCTGCTATCAATCTATCCAATCAAAGCCGGGACTCCGTGGAGAGGAGGACGACTGGAATCACGCTCACAGAAATTCGGGGCTCAGGTAAATAAAACGGGGGGGGGGGGGCTGAGGGCCGGACACTGCAAGGTGTTTTTTCACCTTAATGCATAGGATGCATTAAGGTGAAAAAACACGTAGGTTTACAACCCCTTTAAGGGCTCTTTCACATGGGAAGACTGATCAGGTTTTTTAGGCGGACCCGATTGGACCCTCCATTCTCTTCTATGGAGCGGTGGGTGTCAATGGACATGTGTCCATAGACACCCACCGACATTCGATCTGATACTGTCTGCTAAAAACAGTTGGACAGGGAGCCATTCCCCATCTGTCTGGCGGATCAGATCGGTTCAGATGGCAGTTAGATGTAAACAGACAGGCGATCGGTTTACATCCAATCACCCAGTTGGGATCAGTGGACAGATTCCTCCTGAGCAGGCAGACTCCAATGGATCCCATCCTGTGTGTAAGGGGCCTAAGGATCCATGCAACTAGGGGTAGAAAAAAATGTCAGAACCTCGGGCAGAAAAAAGCGGCAGAACAAATTGCTCATAGTGGCTCACATTGCACAAGAGTTTATAGGCATTTTCTTTTATAAGCATTTCCCTCGGCTCATTTTTCAAAGTACAATTGAAAATTCTGAACGCTTCCAAATGCCGCCCTAAGGGTCCATTTACACTGAGCACAAAAAATGCTGCTTATACAGGCTGTTTGCATTATTTGTTCTTCAGCCTGTAGAAGCAGCTCTATATTAGCCTATGAGGCTTATTCACTAAAGCTGGAAAGTGCAAAATCAGTCTCACTTCTGCACAGAAACCAATCACCTTCCAGGTTTTATTGCTAAAGCCTAAAGTGGTTGTAAACCCTTTATAACCACTTAATGCTACAGGTAAGCTTGTAGCTACCCAGGATATCTACTAAACTGTACGATTTATGAGATTGCCCCTGTCCCCTGCATGTGCCGATGTCATCGGCACATGCGCACTGGGGAAAACTGAGGCAACGGCACCTATGTGCCGTTGCTTCAGCCCGTCTGCCGTTAACCCCCGGCTCCTGTGCGCAAGCGACATTTCTCCCGGCGTTTATTTCTGGGTATCGCGGCTCCGGCGCTGTGATTGACCGGAGCCGCAATACCCAGAAGTAAGCACCGGGAGAAATGTCGGGAGACGTGGACCACTGCGGGGGATTCTGAGGTAAGTGATACATAACGAGCTAGTATGCTATGAGCTAGCATGCGCACAGGGGATTCTCGGCTGGAGGCCCAGCAGACGCTAGACCTTCCGCGGCTCCAGCCACTCACAGCGATGGAGCCGCGATACTCGGAAGGCATGACGAGGCAACATGTCAGCTACTTCGGTGTGGACCAGGTAAGTTACCGACGCCTCGTTCTAAGGTAAGTATTTCATAATGAGCTATTCGGCAATGCCTACTAGCTCATTATGCCTTTTGCCTTACAGGTGACCAAAAAAAAAAATATTTAGGGGACTATACAACCGCTTGAAATATGTTGGTTGGATTTGTCAGGTGACACTTGTGACACTTCTTGGGGTAGATCTAGCGCCAGTTCTGCTCTCTTTCCCCATTTGATCTCAGTAATGGCATGAAGACAAACCAGTATTTTTTTTTCCTGTTACGACATTTAACCAAGTACAATGCAACTGTATACAGTAAACTTTATGGATTGAGTTCCTCAAATACTCAACATACCACTGAAGGTTAGTGCAATATATATATACCGTATTTATCGGCGTATACCGCGCACTTTTTTGCCCTGAAAATCAGGGCAAAATCGTGGGTGCGCGATATACGTCGATACCCGCGCCGAGTTTGAATACTGCGCCGGCATATACCGAGCGCAGTACACTCGTGTATAGTCGGGCAGTCTCGAGACACCAAAACTGTAAGCACAAAAATCTTTTTTCCACAGGAATTTCGGGGGCAACTTTAGGGGTGCGCGCTATACGCGGGAGCGCGCTATACCCCAATAAATACGGTATATATATAGTAAAACCTTGGTTTGAAAGTAACTTGGTTTGAGAGCGTTTTGCAAGACAAGCAAACATTTTTTATAAACTTGGACTTGATATACAAGCGATGTCTTGATACAAGAGTAGCGTCATGTCACAACTGAGTATAAAAGAGAAGAGAGGCGCCTCTAAGTGTAGCAATATGGTTCCATTTAATGAAGATACAACATTTAACAACTCACATGGCTGATGATTAAAACAGGCACATCTAAGTATGCAGAGATCTGGGGGAAAAGCTGTCCACATAGACCAGGGATGTCAAACTGGTGGCCCTCTAGCTGTTGCAGAACTACAAGTCCCATCATGTCTCTTCTTTTGGAAGTCATACTTTTAACTGTCAGCCATGCAATGCCTCTTGGGACTTGTAGTTCTGGATGGCCACCAGTGACATAGACCATGCCCCGCACTGCCATTGACGCCATCCCTTCCACTCTGCGCAGCACGGCCTCGCTTTCAGATCACTCTACTGCAGGGTAGTCTTCCCGGACACGATTGCAGACTGACAGCGGTGAAAGTTGGCGGTGCGGAGAACGGTCTGTGTGGACAGCTTTTCCCCCCGGATTTCTGCATTCTTAGATGTGCCTCTTTTCATCATCAACCATGTGAGTTGCTAAATGTTGTACCTTCATTAAATATAACCACATTGCTACACTTCGAGGCGCCTCTCTTCTCTTTTATACTCTGTAGCTCCTGATGGATTTTGCTTCTAATCCCCTTGTGGAAGCTTCCATTTGTGAATGGACATTGTATGGTTACACAACCCATCACATTGCTATGATCTTTTTATAATAAAAACGGAAAGACTTATGAATAAATGGTTGTGGAACGAATCATCTGAGTTACTATTATTTCTTATGAGGAAATTTGCTTTGATATACAAGTGCTTTGGATTACGGAACGAATTATGCTCGCAATCCAAGGTTTTACTGTATACTTTAGCGAAATGTTCAATACATTTTAAACATAAAAGCTTAAAACTTGAGCCAAAGTCAGCTCAGCCATTCACAATGATCCTTCTAGCAAAGTGTCGTATTTGCCACAATGCTACTCTTATGCCGCGTACACACAGTCGTTTTTTGTGACAAAAAAATAAAAATTCGAGCATGCTTCACTTTTTTATGTCGTTTTTCAAAACGTTGTTTTTTGTGTCATAAAAAATGACCGTGTATAGTTAAAACGACGTTTAAAACAATGGGCCAGATCCACAGACGAAGTACGCCGGCGTATCTACTGATACACCGGCGTACTTTCAAATTTCCTGCGTCGTATCTTTAGTTTGAATCCTCAAACCAAGATATGACGGCATCTGGGTTAGATCCGACAGGCGTACGGCTTCGTACGCCTTCGGATCTTAGATGCAATACTTTGGCGCCCGATGGGTGGAGTTTGCGTTGTTTTCCGCGTCGGGTATGCAAATTAGCGATTTACGACGATCCACGAATGTACGCGCGGCCGTCGCATTTTCTAACGTTGTCTGTAGTCGGCTTTTTCCGGCGTATAGTTAAAGCTGGTATTTTGCGGCGTATAGATGAAATTAGATTTTTTTTTATTTTTTGCGTAAGGCGTCTGTGAATAGGGATGGACGTAACTCATGTCTAAGTTAAAAAAAATGACGTCCTAGCGACGTCATTTAGCGCAATGCACGGCGGGAAATTTCGCGACAACGCATGCACAGTTCATTCAGCGCGGGGATGCGATTAATTTAAATGAAACCCGCCCCCAACCCGCCCAATTTGAAATCCGCCGCCAGAAATACACTACGCCGCCGTAACTTACGGCGCAAACTCGCTGAGGATTCGAATATACACCAGGTAAGGTACGGCGGCGTAGTGTATCTCTGATACGCTTCGCCGATCTAAATGTATGTGGATCTGGCCCAAAGTTTTTAAACCCGTGCATGCTCAGAAGCAAGTTATGACGCGAGCTTGAATGGAACAGAGCGCCGCCGTACGTGCTGAACGTAACCGCGCTTTGCTAGAGCTCTTTGAAAAAACGATGGTGTGTATGCTATGTCGTTTTTTAAAATGAAGTTTGAAAAACGTCAGTTTTTTCATGCTAAAAAATTACGTTTTTTTTCATCACAAAAAACGACCGTGTGTAAGCGGCATTAGCTTGACTCTTTGTAAAGTTTAATATTTAACATTTTTATACTGACCTTGTGTTTGCTATAGTTGAGGGCTTTGTCATACAGACTAATCCCGGCCATCAGTTTCTCCATGCTGTCTTCTTCATTCAGCAGTCCCACATCATAGGCATGGGCATAACCCTGCTCTGCCAGGCAGCGGGCAGCCCTTAGCCTATGCTCCTTGCTGCCCTCATCCTCTGTCTCCAGGCCCATGAGATGAGATATCTTATCTGTGCAGTGTGAAGCCTCTTCCTCCAAATTGAGTCTGTCATACACATATGCCAGGTTGGCCCATGCGTTTAAATTATCCGTTTCTTGCTTGGTGATGTTATCAAAAATCTCCTTGGCACTGTCAATCTCATCCAGATAGAAAGAAAAGACGCCAAGCAGATTTCTGATTGCTGAGTGCTGGAAAGTAGAGTCAAACTCCAGCTGGAACTGAAGGGCATCCCGCTTCAATTTAATGTCCCGTCTTCGAAACTCTGCTGGGGTGCAAGATTCAAAGTTAAGGTTCATTTCCAAGTGGAAATGGCCAGGAATGTATTCAAATTCGTCTATGAGAGTTTCTATGTCCACGCCGGACTCTTCCTCCATGGCTGCAGAGCTAGTAAATCCCTTTAGTCGTTCCTGCTCCGTGTACCTGTATATCTGGTCTGAGTCACCTGTAGCCTGGGAGGAGTTTCACCTGGGAGAGGTGGCTGTGTACAATTTCCTCCTCACCCAGGTGACTTATACACAGATTTGGCAAGTCCATGCATTATTTATACCTCTCTGCTTTGTCATTATAGTTTCCCATAGAGCACAGAATTAGAACAGATGCAGATTCAACATACACACCGTATACTGCAATGGTCCCCTGAAAATGCAACGGATGATTTAGTAATTAATAATGGGTATTATGGCTGTCAATGCCATGCTGGAGAGAGTTCCAAAGGTACAAGCTATTAAGTCAAAAGTTATTGAGCTGTAAAGTTAATAGGCATGGCTCTATAAATTGTGCTATGACAGGTATAAGCTGGAAGCAACATATGGACAAGAAGATGAACTCATATAACATCTTAATAACTGCTAAATATACAGGTGAAATATATACAAGGGAGCGGTTAAATCTGGTAAAATATTTAGATTTCTGACCAGAGGTGTAACTAGAACCTTCAGGGCTCCGGTGCACGAAACCAACCCACTGATTACGGGGCCCTTGACTCCCATCAAGGGGCCCTTTATTGCAGTCCTGCAGCGGGACCCCTTCCTGCCAACTTGGGCCGCCCTCCCACATAGGCGGAATACCAGGGCCCTGCAACCCTGGTAGTTCTGCCACAGTAGTTTTCTATTTTTGTTATTTTATTTTGTACCATTTATTTTTTTTGTTTTTACTTTCTTTTTTATTATTATTATTATTATTATTATTATTATTATTATTTATTACGATTTTTTTGCCTGGTAGTTCTGCCACTGGTGTCAGTAGTTTTCTATTTTTGTTATTTTATTTTGTACCATTTTTTTTTTTACTTTCTTTTTTATCATTATTATTATTATTTATTACAATTTTTTTTGCCTGGTAGTTCTGCCACTGGTGTCAGTAGTTTTCTATGTTTGTTATTTTATTTTTTACCATTTAATTTTATTTTTTTACTTTCTTTTTTATTATTATTATTATTATTATTATTAGCGATTTTTTTTTTGCCTGAAAGCTTCAGGGTGGCGTAATGCTGGGGCTCTGCCACTGGTGTCAGTAGTTTTCTATTTTTGTTATTTTATTTTGTACCATTTAATTTTTTTTTTACTTTTTTTTATTATTATTATTATTTTTATTTATTACGATTTTTTTTTTGCCTGAAAGCTTCAGGGTGGCGGAATGCCAGGGCTCTGCGACCCTGGTAGTTCTGTCACTGGTGTGAGTAGTTTTCTATTTTTGTTATTTTATTTTTTACCATTTAATTTTTATTTTTTTTACTTTTTTTTTATTATTATTATTATTATTAATATTTTTTATTACGATTTTTTTGCCTGAAAGCTTCAGGGTGGCGGAATGCCGGGGCTATGCAACCCTGGTAGTTCTGCCACTGGTGTCAGTAGTTTTCTATTTTTGTTATTTTATTTTGTACCATTTAAGTTTTTTTACTTTTTTTTTATTATTATTATTTTTATTTATTACTATTTTTTTTTTGCCTGAAAGCTTCAGGGTGGCAGAATGCCAGGGCTCTGCGACCCTGGTAGTTCTGTCACTGGTGTCAGTAGTTTTCTATTTTTGTTATTTTATTTTTTACCATTTAATTTATACATTTTTTTTACAAATTTTTTATTATTATTTATTTTGGAGCCCCATTGGGGGGCTTTAGTGAGTTATCAGGGGTCTAAACAAACATCTGATTTTCCACATTTGAGACAGAGAAAGAAACATCTCTGCAGACTCAGCTGCATAGAATGAATGTACATAGCTTCCCAGTCATTCACAGACTGAAGCATAGTAAACAAAGTTTTCCTACGCTTCACATATGAATGAACAGTCAGTGATTTGTACTGATCACTGACTCTGTCCATTCAGAAAAGGAAGGAGCCTGTAAATTACATATATTCAGGCCCCTTCCCGCTCTCCACCGGGAAAGCACCCCCCTTAGCAGCTGGCGGGAGAGGGAAGGGGGGAAGCTGTATGAGCTGCAGCTGAAGGGGGGGGGCTAGGAGAGTATACAGGGGCCTGGGGACCTCAGACGGTGTAGGGGGGGTGACACCATTTTTTTTTTTGCACCGGGTGACACCAACCCTAGTGACGCCACTGCAGTGGGGGGAGATATTACAGTCGGGGTGGAATGTGGATAATACAGTCGGGGGGGGGGGGATGTGGATAATACAGTCGGGGGGGGGGATGTGGATATTACAGTGGGGGGGGGATGTGGATATTACAGTGGGGGGGGGTGTGGATATTACAGTGGGGGGGGGTGTGGATATTACAGTGGGGGGGGTGTGGATATTACAGTGGGGGGGGTGTGGATATTACAGGAGGGGGTTGTGGATATTACAGTGGGGGAGATTTTTTTTTAAAAATTGCTGATCCGAAAAATGATCCGATCCGTGACTCCTGATCCGAGGAACGATCCAAACCGTGAGTTTTTTGATCTGTTGCACCCCTAATAATATAGCATTAACACTTGCTACACAAGTCATATTGTAATTAAATGTTAATATTACCTTTCCTTTTTACCTGTAAAACAAAATTACCTTTCCTTTTCAGTCTGCAGTGCTGTAATTTTCTGTAAAAAAAAATGATAAAAATAAAATGTAAGTGAAGCAATTCGCTAATACACGTTTAAACAAGGTTACAAACAAATACATATTATTTGCATAGATCACTCTTTGCACTTTCAGCAATTGTATTGGGAGCGCCCTTTATCACATCATCACTATATGTACATAATAAAATGGTAAATTGGAGATTGTTTCTTGACTGCAGCCTGACTTTCCCATATTAGATTAGAATTAATGTTCTAATTGTGAGTGAAGACATAAATGCACCGTAAAAATGTTGCCTTTTTAAATCTCTTTGTGTGTAGATGCTCCCTCTACAGTTTTATGTTAGAGGAGTTCAAATTCCTCCTTTTTATAATGCAAAAGTGTTACTTTGTGGGAGATTTCCTGCTGCCTGACTGGTAAATCCAGGGTAGTGGTAATTAGAGAGCATATGTAGATGTGGTGCAGTGTTCTGCACAGCAGGATGCTGCATTGAGGTGCATCTCTATGGGCCTTCTCACACAGCAATGGGAAAAAACACTTCCATACCAGGCACTTACGCACCTTCCTGCCCAAGCCAATTTTCAGCTTTCAGCGCTGTCGCAATTTGAATGACAATTGCGCGTTCGTGCTACACTGTACCCAAATGAAATTTTTATCATTTTGTTCCCACAAATAGAGCTTTCTTTTGGTGGTATTTGATCACCTCTGCGATTTTTATTTTTTGCGCAACAACTAAAAAAAGACCGTCATTTTTGAAAAAAATAAAATTTTATTTTTTTCTGTAATTTTTTTTGTAAATAAGTAAGTTTTCTTCTTCAATTATGGGCACTGATATGGTGGCACTGATGAGGTAGCACTGATGGGCACCGATGAGGTGGCACTGATGGGCAGCACTAATGGGCACCGATGGGCAGCGCTGGTATGCTGCACTGATGGGCATTCATAGGCGGTACTGATGGACATTCAAAGGGGCACTGATGGGCACTCATAGGCGGCACTGGGCACTCTTTGGCAGCACTGATGGGCACTCATGGGTGGCACTTATGGGTGGCACTGATGGTACTTATGGGTGGCACTGATGGGTGGGCACTGGGCATAGATGGGCACTAAGAGGTGGCACTGATAGACACTGGTGGCACTGATGGACACTGAGGGGTGGCACTGATGGCATTACTTATACAGCGCTACAAATGCAAACTGAATCGCCTCAAGGCGCTTGGCATCCATTTTCCTTCAGTTTAATTGAGGTGAATTGAGGGTCCCATTTGGTCAGGCTGATCATGTGAAAAGGGCCTAAGACTGCTTTCACACTGATGTGCTGCAGTTTACCCACACCATGGGTGCAGCATAGTGCACATTTGTCTATCCTGCGGGTTAGCTGAACTTTTCCATAGACTCCGCCTGTGGCTAAAGCCAGCGCTGTAGAGGAAGCATCGGTTTATGGGGCTCTGCTCCGCAGCTGCTTTCTTCCTCTTCCACTAGCTTCATTCACAACACTGATGCTGTGGTATGGCGGATCGGCAACCTGCAATCTGGGCTTGCCAACCGCCATTCCAGAGCAGAAGGTCGCGGGCCACATCAGAGGGCTCCGCGGGCCACATGTGGCCCCCGGACCACTGGTTGGCCACCCCTGCTTTAGGTCATGACACATGAAGGAGTTGACCAGCTGAGGGTAGATGATGCAGGGTGTACGCTAATGAGGTCAGCTGGTCTACTCCTTCCTGTGTCATGATCGAAAGTCTAACCTGGAAGTAAGACAGAAGTAATGGAGCAGTATGTTTGAACAGCCATGAAGAGAGTTAGGTAAGCAGGTGTAGAATTAATGGAAATCTGTTTTATTTTTGCAAAATAAGTACATTGGGCCATATTCTTATACATCTAAGGCGGCGGAACGTATGTACTTTACGTTACTCCGCCGCAAGTTTAAGTGGCAAGTGCCTGATTCACAAACCACGACGTATATCTGCAGGAGGCGGTCCTTAAGTGCACACATTAGGGAACACAATTAACCCCTAGTGTTAACCCCTTCCCTGCCAGTGTCATTTATACAGTAATCAGTGCATTTGTATAGCACTGGTCCCAAAAATGTGTCCAATTTGTCCACCGCAATATCGTAGTCCTGGTAAAAATCACTGATCCATTACTAGTAAAAAATAATAATAAAAATTTCATAAATCTATCCCCTATTTTGTAGTTGCTATAACTTTTGCGCAAACCAATCAATATACGCTTATTGCGATTATTCTTTTACATATTTTTGGTTAAAAAAAAAACATATCGGCCTAAACTGAGGAAAATTTTCACAAATGACGTCCAGCCCCATTCACGGACGACTTACGCAAACGACGTAACTTTTTAAAATTTCGACGTGGGAACGACATCCATACTTAACATTGGCTGCGCCTCATATAGCAGGGGCAACTTTACGCCGGGAAAAGCCTAACGTAAACGTTGTAACTTTACTGCGTCGGCCGCGCGTACGTTCGGGAATTCGCGTATCTAGCTAATTTGCATACTCGACAAAGATTTCGACGGAAGCGCCAGCTAGCGGGCCCAAAAAAAATGCACTTAAGATCCGACGGCGTAAGAGACTTACGCCTGTCGGATCTAATGGATATCTATGCGTAACTGATTCTAAGAATCAGTCGCATAGATACGACCGCTCAGATTAGGACCTACGACGGCGTACATGGCGCTGCGCCGTCGTAAGTCCTTTGAGAATCTGGGCCCTAGTGCCTAACTTTGGCACATTAGTCCTATGCTGGGCTCTGCCTAGTGCCAGTGGTAACATAAAAGTCAAGTGGGAAAGGGAAAGTGAGATTGCTGTATCCAGGGCTTTTTTTTTCAGAGAATAGGTGCAGGAACTCCCTACTTCCGAATCACCTGTTGTGAGCACCATTCCTTGGTTCCAACTGTCTACTTACCTCTGAGCACCATTCGTTGGTTCCACTCCCTACCTACCTCCAAGCACCATTCTTTGGTTCCACTCCCTATCCACCTCCGAGCACCATTCATTGGTTCAACCCCCTACCCACCTCCGAGCACCATTCCTTGGTTCAACCCCCTACGCACCTCCGAGCACCATTCTTTGGTTCCCCTCCTTACCAACCTCCGAGCACCATTCCTTGGTTCTACCCCCTACCAATCTCCGAGCACCATTCCTTGGTTCCACTCCCTAACCACCTATGAGCACCATTCCTTGGTTCTACCCCCTACCCACCTCCGAGCACCATTCCTTGGTTCCACTCCCTAACCACCTATGAGCACCATTCCTTGGTTCTACCCCTTACCAACCTCCGAGCACCATTCCTTGGTTCAACCCCCTACCCACCTCCGAGCACCATTCTTTGGTTCCACCCCCTACCCACTTCTCAGTAATAGATTCAGAACCAAGTATCAATTTGTGGTGCTAAGTAATTTGTATATGATAGGAAGTAAAATAGATCCCCCTGTAGCCAGCAACAATAGACTATGAGCAGCTAGCAACAATAGACTCCTCCCTCAACAATTGATGTCTCCCAGCAACGATTGTCTCCCAGTAGCATAAGAGCCCTCCAGCAACAATAGATCCCCTACCAGCGACAACTGACCTCCAGCAACAATAGACCCTCCCCCTGTAAAAATAGATCCCATTCAGCAACAATAGATCCCCCAGCAGCCAGCATTAATAGACCCTCCAGTACACCCCAGCACTCCTTGCCATTACATACAGTACATTCAGTGCTGGAGGTGCTGGAACTGCGTTCCCCTGCGTTCCTGCTGAAAAAAAGCCCTGGCTGTATCACTCCCTATATTGGTATCCTGGCGTAGTGATCAGGAGCCAAGTGGTGATCACATTCCAGGTCAATCTGGGTGAGGAATTGGGGCAATGCAGCTGGCAGAGACCTGTCTAGCCCCAATGCAGCGTAAGCCACCATAAGGTGCGCTGGCACCCAATAGGAGCCAAGGGGAGCGTGGCACGACTCTGGGGACAATTACAAACACTAATAGAGTCCATTACAAGTGCCCATAAAATTGCATCTGTACAGCTGCTCTTCCGCGACTTAATTACACATGAGAAAGCTGCAAGTGAGTGTCGTCTTACTAGGTCAACATATGTTTGCCAATGAAAGGAGTTTCACTCTTGCAAAGTATTTGACTAATGGCATTACAGCGAGTGTCTTCATTCTTCCCTGAGGGGAGAGGAGGTAGAGATGACACAGGGAGACAAATGGCAGGAGAGGGGGTGGAAGGCGAGTCACACAGATGACAGAGGAGGGTGTGGAGGTGACATGGGAAACAGGCAAGACCTGAATAGAGGCTCCTGTACGGGAAATCAGTAGGTGAACCTGTCACTGACATATGCCCAGAATTCGGAGAAAAAAGTTACACGTATTAGAAATTTGTCACATTTATTTTTTCTGACTTTGAACACAAATCAAATTCACAATAAAATAATAGTTTGCATTTACCGTATTTATCGGCGTATACCGCGCACTTTTTTGCCCTTAAAATCAGGGCAAAATCGTGGGTGTGCGATATACGCCGGTACTCGGCCGCCGACATATACCGAGCGCGGTACACTCGGCCATGCTCGGCTCCCCTCGCGGTAATGCGAGAGAAGCCGAGAGGAGCCGAGCGTGCCCGAGTGTACTGCGCTCGGTATATGTCGGCGGCGGCGTTCAAACACAACGCGGGAAGCGCCGATCGGCTCAGAGACCAGCGCGGGAGAAGCGGGGAGGACACCACGAAGGCCGCAGACGGACGCCGGACCGGACAAGGCCGCCGATGGACGCCGGGCAAGACACCAAAACGGTAAGTAATAAAAACTTTGGGGTAGATTCAGTAAGATTTGCGCAGTTTTTACGTAGGCGCAGGGCACCGTTTTTGCCCTGCGCCCCCGCAAATTATCTGGGCTACCCTCGATTCACGGAGCAGTAGCTCCGTAAATTGCGTGGGCGCTCCGGCAAAATGCCCGGCGTAAGCGCGCGCAATTTAAATGATCCCGTAGGGGGCGTGGATCATTTAAATTAAGCGCGTTCCCGCGCCGAGCGTAGTGCGCATGCTCCGTCGGGAAACTTTCCCGACGTGCATTGCGGTAAATGACGTCGCAAGGACGTCATTTGCTTCAAAGTGAACGTGAATGGCGTCCAGCGCCATTCACGATTCACTTACGCAAATGACGTAAAATTTAAACTTTGCGACGCGGGAACGGGTATACGTAACATTGGCTGCCCCTGCTATTAGCAGGAGCAGCCTTACGCGAAACCCGACGTACGCAAACCCTACGTATGCAGGGCTCGCGTAGGGTTGTGAATCGGCGTTAGTATGCAATTTGCATACTATACGCTGACCACAACGGGAACGTCACCTAGCGGCCAACGTAAGAATGCAGATAAGATATGACGGCATAAGGAGCCTTATGCCAGTCATTTTTTAGGCTGCAGTCGGCGTAACGAGGTTCCTGAATCAGGAGCATTCGTAACGCCAGCGCAGGTAAGCAATTGCGCTGCGTAACTATGGTTACGCAGACGCAATTGCTCTTTGAATCTACCCCTTTTTTTTCAGGAATAAGTCCACATTAGGGGTGCGCGCTATACGCGGGTGTGCGCAATTCCCCCGATAAATACGGTAATTCTATCTATATTTGCATACCTTTTATTTTAGGGGTCTTGTATTCTGACCAGTCCAGTGACATCATGGGTCCTCTATCTTCTTCTCCACCAATGATGGTGGGCTGTCCATCCTTTTAGAAAAAAAACAACAATGTGGTTACCATTCAGTGCATTAATACTCTGAGCCTGGGCAAGCAAGATGACATACCCCCCAGAGACGTAACCCCCCAGAGACATAACCCCCCAGGGACATACCCCATTAGACATACCCCCAGAGAGTTCTCCATAACAGCCTGGGCCCAGAAGACGTGGGTTGCATGGTACTGACCGTTCTTCAACCCGGAAGATTGGCAACATGTAGTGGCAGTTCTGGATTGAAGGTTAGTGTGGCAGCAAAGGTTTTTTTGTTTTTTTTTGTTTTTTGAGCTATGTATTTTTTATGATCTTTTTAAACTGGAGGTCTACTTTAATAAACCACTTCAGCCCCGGAAGATTTGGCTGCTCAATGGCCAGGCCATTTTTTGCGATACGGCACTGCGTCAATTTAACTGACAATTGCGCGGTCGTGCGTTGTTGTACCCAAACAAAATTGACGTCCTGTTTTTTCCACAAATAGAGCTTTCTTTTGGTGGTGTTTGATCACTTCTGCGTTATTTTATTTTTTGCGCTATAAACAAAGAAGAGCGGCAATTTTGAAAAAAAAAACACATTAGCTTTTACTTTTTGGAGAGAGGAGACATCCTGGACTGCTGCACTCTGTTCAAGCGATATACGCGTTTCACATCAATATTCGATGCTTACATGAGCTCCATGCGAACACGCTGGAGCTCATCCTTAGTCACCACTCTAAATGAAGGAGCAACAGAGACACCTTTGGCCAGCAGCATTATCAATCTAAAGGCCCGTCCGTACACAGGATCGGATAATCCGACCGGCTGTACGCTCCATCGGACAATTGTTGTCGGAATTTCCGACAAATGTTGGATGGTCACGCTCTCAAATTGTCTGACAACAAATGTGCTCCATCGGATTATCCGATCGTGTGTACACAAATCCATCGGACTAAAATCCAAAGTGCTAACCATCAAACAACAATACCAGAAGTTTCCCAAAGGGTGGCGCTAAAGAGAAGAAAAAAAAAAAAGTGTAATCTCTTCTCTCCTGATGCGAGATAATAAGTGTGGGGGGGGGGGGGGGGGGACTACGGGCCTCTTACAGGTGTGATGCAAAGAAAAAAAAAACTGGAGGGGGCCGGCTGGGCCTGTAAGGGGCCCTGGGGACCATCGGGCCCCTTACAGGTGTAATGCAAAAAAAAAAAAAACAGGAGGGGGGTCAGCCAGGCCTGTAAGGGGCCCTGGGGACCATCGGCCCCTTACAGGTGTAATGCCTGTACCCCCCTGATGGCGGCCCTGATTGTCCCCAGAAACATTATAATAGAGGGGAAATCTTCCTGGAGGTCCCCAAGGAATTCCATATTTGCAAGATTTCCTCTCACTTCCTGTTTGGCTACAGGACAGGAAGTGAAGGTAAATCTCCTCAATAGAACACAGTGAAAAAAAAATTGTCATATCCCTCCCCTGTTCTATGCAAAATGAAAATGTTTTGCCTATGCTGTAATTCTGAGGCGCAGACACATACACCCCAATACAAAAGGCAGCACACATCTATGCAGTTTATAAAATCAGACCTCTGCCTTCTTGTACAAAACGTATAGGAGCCATTTCATCACCATGACAGGCAGGTAAGTGCTATTTGCAGTAATGGCGGCTTCTATATCCCCCTCAGTACAAGCCTGTGAGCTGCAGATGGAGAAAGCCTGTCCCGTCCATACTCAGGAGTGACACCTGACGTCACATCGCTCCGCCCAGTCTGGCCGCTACCTGCAGTCATGTGACCGCTAACCTGGAGATGTTGACAGGCGTCCCGTTACCATGGAGACAAGACTCGGCATGGAGGAAAAGAAGTTCACCGGGGCGCCCTTCGGCTGTCAGAGTGCCAGGTAAAGTGTACCGGGATACGGAGCACAGCAGCCGCACACAGATGAGCACACGGGACGCCCGTCATTGCCAATTACAGAGCAGAACACCCTGATCATGTTTAGATCGGTGACCCCGGAGATCAGGCTGGGCTCTCTGTGCCTGGCAGTGTGTCTCCCGGTCTTAGCGATGCCAGGGTCACCCCATGGCAAGACAGGCTCAGGATGCCTCTGCTCCTGGTTTACCTGTGTGTGTGCATTCCAGGGGCAGGGAGCTTTGAGAACATCTGAAATGCAGAAAGGGGCCCATTCACATCATCGCCCTAGAAAACCTTCTGCGCACGGGAGGACGCCCTAAAAATGCAACGTTTTTAGGCATTTTTCTTTTGTTTGTAATGGACCTGTACACACAGGGATGCAAACTTCAGTAAAAAAATAAAAATCTGCATTGCCAGTCAATATTTGTATGCCTGTACACAAATATACGCACGTTGGGCTAGATTCAGGTAGGGGCGCGCAATGTTACGGCGGCGTAGCGTATCGTATTTACGCTACGCCACCGTAAGTTAGAGAGGCAAGTGCTGTATTCACAAAGCACTTGCCTTCTAAGTTACGTCGGCGTAGCGTAAATGGGGCCGGCCTAAGCGCACGTATTTCAAATGTGGATGGGGGCGTGTTTTATGTTAATTCTTGGTGACCCGACGTGATTGACGTTTTTTACATACGGCGCATGCGCCGTCCGTGTACATATCCCAGTGTGCATTGCTCCAAAGTACGCCGCAAGGACGTATTGGTTTCGACGTGAACGTAAATTAGGTCCAGCACCATTCACGGACGAGTTACGCAAACGACGTACATTTTTCAAATTTCGACGCGGGAACGACGGCCATACTTAACATTGCATGCACCTCCTATTAGCAGGAGTAACCTTACACCGGAAAAGCCTAACGTAAACGACGTAAAAAAATAGTGCCGGGCGTACGTAAACTTGTGAATCGGCGTATCTATGTCATTTGCATATTCTACGCCGAAAACGACGGAAGCGCCACCTAGCGGCCAGCCTAAATATGCACCCTAAGATACGACGGTGTAATAGACTTGCGCCAGTCGCATCTTAGGCTAATGTCGGCGTATCTTGCTTTCTGAATACAGAAAGAAGATACGCCGGCGCAGATTTGAATTTATCTATAGATACGCCGGCGTAAATTCTCTCTGAATCTAGCCCATACAGCGCTTTATCCTGGCCTAGGCCAACAAGGCCCAGGCCTAGGGCAGCACTTTGCACGGGGGCAGCACGGAAAGAAAAAAAATCCCCAAATTCCCCTTCTCCCAATTTCCATGTGGTGCACTCCCAACTCACACAATACCACAATGCCAAGGGCATTTCATTGTGGGCCACATCAGCATTATAGTTGCCCTCAAAGGTATCTCTAAGACTAATAGCCGGATCCATAGAGAGTTACGCCGGCGTATCAGTAGATACGCCGTCGTAACTCTGAATCTACGCCGGCGTTAATTTAAGCGTATTCTGGAAACCAGATACGCTTAAATTAGGCTAAGATACGAGCGGCGTAAGTCTCCTACGCCGTCGTATCTTAGGGTGCATATTTACGCTGGCCGCTAGGTGGCGCTTCCGTTGAGTTCGGCATAGAATATGTAAATGACTAGATACGCCGATTCACGAACATACGTGCGCCCGTCGCAGTAAAGATACGCCGTTTCCGTAAGAGGAGATACGCCGTTTCCGTAAGAGATACGCCACGTAAAGATAAAGCTGCCCCCTAGGAGGCGTAGTCAATGTTAAGTATGGGCGTCGTTCCCGCGTCGAAATTTGAAAATTTTACGTCGTTTGCGTATGTCGTCCATGAATGGGGCTGGACGTAATTTACGTTCACGTCGAAACCAATACGTCCTTGCGGCGTACTTTGGAGCAATGCACACTGGGATATGTACACGGACGGCGCATGCGCCGTTCGTAAAAAACGTCAATCACGTCTGGTCACGAGTAATTTACATAAAACACGCCCCCCCATCCTCATTTGAATTAGGCGCGCTTACGCCGGCCACATTTACACTACGCCGTCGTAAGTTAGGAGGCAAGTACTTTGTGAATACAGCACTTGCCTCTCTGACTTACGGCGGCGTATCATAAATACGATACGCTACGCCGCCTTAAAGACGCGGCGCTCTACTTGAATCTGGCCATTAATGTCCAGAGCACACCACTCCCCCTTACATCAAATGTCAAGAGCCCCCCAACCATCAGAAGTTAAGAATCCCCCACATCACAGTGCACCCCCTTTACCTTGTGCTGCTGCCGGGAAGAACTGGGGGGCGGAGCTCGGAAACGGAAAGTAAAGGGTCTGGAGGAGGACCAGAGGAGGGCTGGAATCAGCTGCTGGAGTCTGCTGAATGCTGAGACCAGGAGACCAGACGAGGGGGTGGGGTGGCTGCACAGAAAGGTGCAGGATCTGTAGCAGGAGTTCGGTCCTTCCTGCTGAGTTCTGTCCTCCTCCCTGCTGAGGAGGGGGGGCAGAGACAAGCCTCGCCACAGCTGCGCGGAGAAGTGCAGGATCTGGAGGAGGAGTTCTGTCTTCCTCTTTCCTGGGACAAAGGAGTTACCGCAGCTGCAGGAGAGGTGTAAGGGCCACATGAAATGGCCTGTAGGGCCATATTCGGCCCGCAGGCCTTGTGTTTGACACATGTCAAGGGCATTTCCCCCATTGGGGTTTTTGGGCAGCTCAATTAATAAATTGTAGACAGATGTGCCTTAGATGGACTTGACTAAATAATGAATTATGAACTCCAGCTAACATATTTTAAAGGGGTGGTAAAGTGAAAGAAAAACGTATGATCAGGCAGGAATCTAACTGCCTGCATGCAGTCTTCTGTACCCGCGTGAAAGTGATGTCATCCCATGGTGGCCAATCAAGATGGAAGAACCTGGGCATAAAATCCACAGCAACAGTTTTTTTCCCTTTTGGGATAAAGGTATATTCCGCCCTGGTTCACACTGGGTACGATTTGGAACGATTTGAGATGCGATTTGACATGTCAAATCGCATCTCAAATCGGCGGCAATTGTCGGCAATGGCACTGTCCTAATCAGTGCGACGCCGCATCTGCGATTTCAAAAAGTAGTTCCTGTACTACTTTTTGCGATTTCGGGCCGCGATTTACATTAAATTGCGGCCGAAATCGCGGCAAAATCGCGGCCGCGAAATCGCGATTTTGAATTCGCAGCAGTGTGAACCTAGGCTCAAACGTACAAAATACTAGTGAAAGTGTAATACAAGGGACAACAGCCAGCACGGCAAAAATAACAAGAGCGCTAAATTCCAACTTACCAATTCTTAGATGTCATGAGATTCCTAATTTTAGACTTTTTTTTCCTTTTTTGCACCCGGTGATCCAGGCGGTCAGTTTGTTTTTATCAACTTCATTCTCCAGATCCCAAAAGGAACAAAACAAACTGTCATTGGAATGAATAATGTCTTTCGCGCTACTAAACAGTGAATAAATAAATAGATAAAGTCTTCCAAAATAAACAGTGTTGAAAATGCAGCAAAAACTAGCAGCGTTTACAATACACAGCAATAAATAAATAGGTGAAAATTAGTTCTTGCGCATAATCTATAGGACACATTAATAATGTGACCAAAAAGTGCATAAGTAGTAGATGGTGGAGATAATCAAAAGTGAAATAAATAAATAAATGTAGTCCATATGTGATGTGGCAGTGAATACTGCTAAAGAGAAGTACTAATAGGTAGATTCACAAAGAGTTAGGCCGGCTTATCTACAGATAAGCCGACCTAACTCTGAATCTAAGCCAACCTATGTTTAAGTGTATTCTCTAACAGAGATACACTTAAACATATCTAAGATAGGACGGCTTGCGCCGTTCTATCTTAGATTGCAATGTTTATTTTGGCCGCTAGATGGCTCTTCCATTGCGGCCGGCGTTGATTATTTAAATGAGGGGAAACGCCGATTCACGACCGAACGCAAGCGTACTCCAGGCCTACACCGTCGCATTACATCGTTTCCGTACGCGATAGGCCGCCTAAAGTTACTCCACCTATGAGGTGGAATAACAATGTTAAGTATGGCCGCCGTTCCCGCCGCGAGGTTCAAATTTTTTACGTCGTTTGCGCAAGTCGTCCGCGAATCGGGATTTACGTCGTTTACGTACGCGTTCGAAATCAATAGGCCCGTACGGGCTACTTAGCCGCAATGCGCACTGGGAAATGTAGTCGCCCGGCGCATGAGCAGTGTAAAAAAACAACAAAAAACGTCAAGCCTCATTTCCATACTACACGCCCCTCTCCCAGTCATTTGAATTAGGCGCCCTTACGCCCGCTCGTTTTAGGCTACGCCGCCGAAAATTTGAGGGTAAGTGGTTTGAGAATCACTAATAGCCTAAATAATTTACGGCGGTGTAGCCTAAAAAGACTAGGCTAGGCCGTCCTAATTTTAGGCCAACGTACGTGAATCTACCTATAAATGTCCACAAATCCCATAGAAAGGTAGATAGCTGCACCAAAAACGTCTGTCTGGTCTCCCAGAACTCTCACCTCACTAATGAATAAAGCCAGCAGTATGGATAATCTTAGATGTCTTCACCGAATACAGCCCCCCAGATGAAGACACGTGACCGTGTTGTAACGCGTAGGGATTGGCCGTGGGCAGACGTGAGACGGCGCAGAGGACGCCACTGTTCATTTTTACTTGCACTCGTTTTATCTTTTCTATGTAAGAGCATACACACCGCAATAAACGTTCCCCCTTTGTTATAATACTACACCATTGGAGGCCCTCTTTCTTCCTCCTGTTCCCCGGGACGGAGATTATACAGCTATTGAGTGAGGAGACTGGATGAGGCTTTGGCTGTCTGGACGGAGAGGCACCAGGGGAGTGTTTATGTGGAATGTTTTATTCGGTGAAAACATCTAAGATTATCCATACTGCTGGCTTTATTCATTAGTGAGGTGAGAGTTCTGGGAGACCAGACAGACGTTTTTGGTGCAGCTATCTACCTTTCTATGGGATTTGTGGACATTTAGTTCTTCTCTTTAGCAGTATTCACTGCCACATCACATATGGACTACATTTATTTATTTATTTCACTTTTGATTATCTCCACCATCTACTATTTATGCACTTTTTGGTCAAACTGTCATTGTAACTGCTTAACAGTGTAACTAAACCCATTGATTTGCCTATCTCCCCAATCAGTTACATGGAAAGCACGCTGTGACTGATAACTGTTTCCGTTACTAATGTGCTTGTGTTGCCAACAGTAGGGATTAGCTCAGGCGTGTTCAGACAAGAGTACCAACCTGCCTGAGCTATCCTGCTGGGAAGCTGTCATAGTGGATAGCCAGTCATAGGCAGTGGAGGTATTCCCCCCAGTGTATGTATTAAAGTCCCTTGCATGCGCATGCCGTCGCAGTGGCAAATGCCTCTGCAGCCTATGATTGGCTGTCCACTTTGACAGATTCCCTGAAGAATAGCCTAGGCAGGTTGGTACTCTTGTCTGAACATGCCTGAGCTAATCCCTACTGTTGAGGTTTGGGCTCATATCTGAACACACCTGATCTTATCCCTACTTCACAGAACTGTCAACAGTGGCGGCTGGTGTTTTTTGGGGGGGGCAGCAAGCAACCAGCCCCACCCCCCCAAATGGACCCCCCCCCCCCCACTGTTTGCCAGTCGGTTTGGCACTTACCCCATCGGCAGTGGCGGGTGGCAGGCAGCAGGCAGCATGGTTCAGCGGCTCCGTGTCCTCTCCTCCATGGCGGCTTCCAGCTCCTCCCTTCCTCCTCCTAGGAGTCCAATAGGATCGCCTGTCCTTTTAGCCGATCGGGTGACCGGTGTCAAAATCGGCTTCCTAATTGGCTGGGAGGAGGATCAGTGTTACAACAGCGAATAGTCATTCACTGTTGTAACACACCTGGGTGGGATTAGAGCGCACTCTCTGCGACCTGAGCCCACCCTATATTGAAGCCTATTAGAGCCTCTGGTCGCTTCCTGTATATGGATTCATCGGGTAGTGTGCGGGTTTTCCGTCACTTCCTTGATGCCGCAATGTCTCCTGGGAGCTTTTGTCATTGTTCCCAGGAGACATTGTGGAGGTCCGCCGCGAGTTATCGCGGGATTTAGGAAGAACTTGCTTCTGTAAGTAACATAAAGAAATACTAAGGTACAGTGTATCGAAAAAAAACATGCAGTTCAATAAGTATCCACTTCCCCAGGGCCGTACGACTTTGTTTGGCCGCTGGGTGGCTCTACTTCTCTGAGTGGCCGTCTTTTTACGGCCTCCGCTCCTCCTGGCCACTGGGGGGGGGCGCGCGAGCTCGCCCGCCGCACCACTGAGATGCCGATGCGCGTGCCTGGCTGCCGCGATGTCCGCTAGACACCCGTGATCGGCGGTTACAGAGAGAAGGACATGGATCTGTGTGTGTAAACACACAGATCCACGTCCTGTCAGGGAGAGAGGAGACCGATCTGTGTCCCTTGTACATAGGGACACAGATCGGTCACCTCTCCCAGTCACCCCCCTCCCCCCACACAGTTAGAACACTATGCAGGGTACACATTTAACCCCTCCCTCACCCCCTAGTGTTAACCCCTTCAATGCCAGTCACATTTATACAGTAATTAGTGCATATTTATAGCACTGATCGCAGTATACATGTGAATGGTGCCAAAAATGTGTCAAAAGTGTCCGATGTGTCCGCCATAATGTCGCAGTCCCAATAAAAAATCGCAGATCGCCGCCATTACTAGTAAAAAAAAAATAATAATAATTCTGTCCCCTATTTTGTAGGCGCTATAACTTTTGCGCAAACCAGTCGCTTATTGCGTTTTTTACCAAACATATGTAGAATACATATCGGCCAAAATAAAAAAAAATGGGATATTTATTATAGCAACAAGTAAAAAAAATATTTTTTTTTCAAAATTGTCGCTCTTTTTTTGTTTTTAGCACAAAAAATAAAAACCACAGAGGTGATCAAATACCACCAAAAGAAAGCTCTATTTGTGGGAAAAAAAGGACGTCAATTTTGTTTTGGAGCCACGCCGCACGACCGCGCAATTGTCAGTTAAAGCGACGCAGTGCCGGAAGCTGAAATTTCACCTGGGCAGGAAGGGGGTATATGTGCCCAGTAAGCAAGTGGTTATGCATATGAGCGTATCGTTTTTTTTTTGGTGGGGGAGTGGATCTTGGTTGGGAGTTCCCCCACATTTTTCCCCAGGACTTGACCCCTGTGTCAGAGTCTTAGGCCCCTTTTACATTGAGGCGGTTTTCATGCGGTACAGCGCTAAAAATAGCGCTGCTATACCGCATGAAAAAACCTGCCCTGTAGTGTTCAATGTGAAAGTCCGAAGGCTTTCACATTGAAGCGGTGCGCTAGCAGGAACGCTCCATAAGTCCTGCTAGCCTCATCTTTACCGCGGTATAGGAGCGGTGTGTTCACCGCTCCTATACCGCGCCTTTCCATTGAAATCAATGGGAAAGCGCGGTAATACATTGCATTGCGGGCGGTATTGACCCTTTTTCGGGCGCTAGCGGGGGTTAAAACCTCACCGCTAGCGCCCAAATATCGCGGTAAATACGACGGTATAGCGCTACAAATAGGCTATACCGTCACCACGGCTCCACGCCTCAATGTGAAAGAGTCTTACTCTCCTCTATGGGGAGATTGGATAAAAACGGACCGCCTGTCTATTTTTATCCAATCCGCCAGATGGATGCAAAATAGGACCACCATCTGTGTGGATTTGGTGGACAGGATCAGATCAGCGCCGCTCCATAGGGGTGAATGGATGGTCTGATCAGGTCCAGCTGAAAAACTGACAGGCGAACCTGCTCGGAAACCCTGTGTGAAAGGGATTTTAGGGTTAGGCTTAGCCTAGATTTACCTAAACTTTCTACACAAATGATGTTTATTTTAGATTGTTTACTCCCCAGGTTTGATGTGTCAGCAATCCACCCAATATATAAGAAGCCTGGCACCTACACTCAGGTATCACACTGCAGGAGAGCAACATCTGAGCAAGTGAGTAACAATAAGATTCACATTCCTGCATAAACCCACCATGATTGGTTCCCTTTAATCCTTCAGTCCACTGTCAAGTGTGAACTCACTAACCGTCATTCTTTCTCTAAATAGTTTAGCAGTTTCTGCTCCCCTGTAACATAGTCTTATTATTACCTGTTTATATCTGTAATGAAACGTCCCACACTCCGCTTGAGTGCTTTCTTTATATACCGCTTCCTCCAGTCTGGACCTTCAGATATCAGATATTACAGCCCATATATTGTAACTAAGAACCAGACGAGCAGTGGCGGCCCGTCCATAGGGGGCACCCGGGCGCCGCCCCCCTCCTGTTGTCACAAAAAAAACAAAAAACGGACCCTTGTTTAATTTTTTTTTTCGTTAAAAAATATGGTTTTTACTAATACTAACTGCAGCGCCGCCCCCTCTGGCTCTCGCAAATAACATACATTCATGCATTGCACATCATTGCACAGTGGTGACAAAGGGCACAGTGGTGACAATGGGCACAGTGGCGACAATTAAAGGGCACAGCGGCATGGCACAGTGATGACAATTGATGGCACAGTGACTGCATTTGATGGGCACAGTGAGGTTGCAATTTTTTTTTTTTTTTCGTTTGCGCCCCCCCAAACATTTTGAGCACCAGCCGCCACTGCAGACGATACAAGCTAAGTTACACAGCTTGAAAATAAACAGTTTTCTTTGAGATCTCACAATATCTTATTAGTAGATCTGTTAATTTTCCATTTCCTTAATCAGGGTGACCACGCTGTTTGTTTGCATTGAAACTGTACAGCCGCAGTTACTGTGTGGACAGGGTAGTCTTAGATGGACATGTAGTTTTAAATGGTCTTTAAAGTGATATGAAACCCAATTTAAAAAAAAATAAAGGAATAAATATAGTTGCATATCTTGTGTCACCATTGCTTTTACTCCCCAGTTTTTTTACAGCTCTAATCAGGCGCTTCCAAAAAAAAATACGCCGCTGTAATTCAGGTGCCTGGCGCCCGACCATAGATAGATTCATGCAATGAGTGGGGGCGGCGCTCCTTGCATCCTTTATGGATGCACCGCCACTGCTGCGTATGCAGAACTTACTGTACAATCTCAGCATGCCTTAGGTGCTGCATGCATGGGAGCGTATATCATCCTGGGGGGAGGGGGTATCAAGGTGGCCAAAGATGCTCAACTCGGAAAAAGACTAGGGAAGACATTGATGACGGAGTGACTAGGGAAGACATTGATGACGGAGTGACTAGGGAAGACATTGATGACGGAGTGACTAGGGTAGACATTGATGACGGAGTGACTAGGGAAGACATTGATGACGGAGTGACTAGGGAAGACATTGATAACGGAGTGACTAGGGAAGACATTGATGACGGAGTGACTAGGGAAGACATTGATGACGGAGTGAATAGGGAAGACATTGATGACGGAGTGACTAGGAAAGACATTGATGACGGAGTGACTAGGGAAGACATTGATGACGGAGTGACTAGGGAAGACATTGATGACGGAGTGACTAGGGTAGACATTGATGACGGAGTGACTAGGGAAGACATTGATGACGGAGTGACTAGGGAAGACATTGATGACGGAGTGACTAGGGAAGACATTGATGACGGAGTGACTAGGAAAGATATTGATGACGGAGTGACTAGGAAAGACATTGATGACGGAGTGACTAGGGAAGACATTGTTGACGGAGTGACTAGGGAAGACATTGATGACGGAGTGACTAGGGAAGACATTGATGACGGAGTGACTAGGGAAGACATTGATAACGGAGTGACTAGGGAAGACATTGATGACGGAGTGACTAGGGAAGACATTGATAACGGAGTGACTAGGAAAGACATTGATGACGGAGTGACTAGGGAAGACATTGATGACGGAGTGACTAGGGAAGACATTGATGACGGAGTGACTAGGGAAGACATTGATGACGGAGTGACTAGGGAAGACATTGATGACGGAGTGACTAGGAAAGACATTGATGACGGAGTGACTAGGGAAGACATTTAATAACGGAGTGACTAGGGAAGACATTGATGACGGTGTGACTAGGGTAGACATTGATGACGGAGTGACTAGGGAAGACATTGATGACGGAGTGACTAGGGAAGACATTGATAACGGAGTGACTAAGGAAGACATTGATGACGGAGTGACTAGGGAAGACATTGATGACGGAGTGAATAGGGAAGACATTGATGACGGAGTGACTAGGAAAGACATTGATGACGGAGTGACTAGGGAAGACATTGATGACGGAGTGACTAGGGAAGACATTGATGACGGAGTGACTAGGGAAGACATTGATGACGGAGTGACTAGGGAAGACATTGATGACGGAGTGACTAGGGAAGACATTGATAACGGAGTGACTAGGAAAGACATTGATGACGGAGTGACTAGGGAAGACATTGATGACGGAGTGACTAGGGAAGACATTGATGACGGAGTGACTAGGGAAGACATTGATGACGGAGTGACTAGGGAAGACATTGATAACGGAGTGACTAGGAAAGACATTGATGACGGAGTGACTAGGGAAGACATTGATGACGGAGTGACTAGGGAAGACATTGATGACGGAGTGACTAGGGTAGACATTGCCGGGGTGGGGGTGGTTGTGCTTTGAGCAATTAGTAGGACATAGTGTGCAAATATGCTGTTCTTACTGTATGTACACGGTATGGCACAAGGCCACCTACCATGATGCAGGCTTTAGTTCCCCTTTAAGAATTATGAATATGTATGACCTTCACTGGGACTGATTGTGGCCCTGATCCAGGGAAGAAGACTGGGACCCGGGACCTATGACCCTGCTCCAGGAGATTTCAGTGCCTCGGTCCTGGAGAGAAAAGCGTCAGCTCCCGGATGGAAAAGAGCAGCGGAAACAGAAAAGCTGACTGAGATGCCACATTTTCTCTACAGGGAGACATGGGAGAGGAACAACTGGCTGGTGAGATGACGACTGATGATTGAACTTGTATCCCCTAGGAAATATTAACAATTTTTTAAATAGTATGTGTGCTGTCTTCCTTTAGAAGCAGAACATGGGTCCTGGCCGCTACAACATCAAGTCCTTTACTGATCTAATGGAAGACAAGCCATCCAGCGTGCGAGGAACGTGCACCACTAGAGAAGTCCGCTTTAAAGAGAATATCAAGGTGGGGTACTTTAATAAGTAAGGTATTAGTGATGTTATTATAGTTTCAGTTTTAATATATTTATTGAAATATGACAAGCTCACGGTTTGCCCATGCAGGGACGGAGCTAAACAGTCATATGTAGGAATAAGTACAAATTGGCAATGTATAATGGTAAATCAGCAGAGTTCTAACCAAAACTGAAGAGGGCCAGTAGGATAGTCAAATCAAACATCGCTATCATTGCCTAGGCTGTCCTCTAGGGGGTGACAATCTCCAATGAGTCTAGACATGTGCACTGCCAAAAAAATCGTTTTTTTCGTTTGTTATTTTCTTTTTTTATTTTTTTTTTCCGGAAATTCAGGTAAATCGAAAAAAAAAAAAAAATTCGTTTTTGTTTCATTAGTTTTTGTTATTTTTTCGTAAATTCGGGAAAATCGATAAAAATATTTTTTCAGTTTTATTCGTTTTTTTTGCTTTTTTCGTAAATTCGGGAAATTCGAAAATTCGGATTTCCGAAAAAGCAAAAAACGAATAAAACGGAAAAAACGAAATTTCCGAGAAAAAAAAATGAAACGAAAATTAAAAAAACAAATTTTCCGAAATTAAAAAAATTCGGAAAATTTTGGAAAATTCGGAAATTAAAAAATTGGGAAGTAAGAACATTTTTTAATTCGAAAATTCGGGATTTCGGAATTTCTAAAATTATAAGAGATCGATGTTCTCCCGCCGCTTCCAGGTATGGGCTGCGGGACTGGGCGTTCCTATTTGATTGACAGCCTTCCGACGGTCGCATACAGCGCGTCACGACTTCCCGAAAGTAGCCGAACGTCGGTGCACAGGCGCCGTATAGAGCCGCACCGACGTTCGGCTTCTTTCGGCAACTGGTGACCGTCGGAAGCCTGTCAATCAAATAGGAACGCCCAGTCCCAAAGATCATACCCGGAAGCAGTTATACAGCGGCAGGTCTGCTCTGCTGGGCGAGATCACGTAGCTATACGTCATCTCGCCGAGCAGCCCCCTGCTCGCCCCGCCGGGCACCCGCGATCGCTCGTTACAGAGCAAGAACCAGGAGCTGTGTGTGTAAACACACAGCTCCCGGTCCTGTCAGGGGGAGAAATGTATACTAGCACTGGTCCCAAAAATGTGTCAAAAGTGTCCGAAGTGTCCGCCATAATGTCGCAGTACCGATAAAAATCGCTGATCGCCGCCATTACTAGTAAAAAAAAAAAATTAATAAAAATGCCATATAACTATGCCCTATTTTGTAAACGCTATGCGATTTTTTTTTTTTACGAAAAATATGTAGAAGAATACGTATCGGCCTAAACTGAGGAAAAAAAATGTTTTTTTTTATATATTTTTGGGGGATATTTATTACAGCAAAAAGTAAAAAATATTATTTTTTTTCAAAATTGTCGCATTATTTTTGTTTATAGCGCAAAAACTAAAAACCGCAGAGGTGATCAAATACCACCAAAAGAAAGCTCTATTTGTGGGGAAAAAAGGACGCCGATTTTGTTTGGGAGCCACGTCGCACAACCGCGCAATTGTCAGTTAAAGCGAGGCAGTGCCGAATCGCAAAAAGTGGACTTTTAAATTTTTAATTTTACATTAAAACATTTCAATGTTACCCCATAAGGTTTTAGTTGTCGTGTTTACATAAATAATTGACTCACATATACTTTGACAACATGTACATAACACTGTGGTAACTAACACTGCATTGTTTGAAAACCACACATGTAAAGTGGATGTGTCACATGTACCACCGAAAATACAAACATGTATATAAATACTTGTAATCTTTGTAACCTGTGACCAATATATTGTGTATTTTCTGTGTATTTTGTTCTCTGTGTAGGATTCTTTCCCTGGACCTGGAAGTTACGGGAAAGGAGGGAACCCATACTCACTGATAGAAGAAAGGGCCACTAAGTCTGCCAGCTCCAAGGGCATGATGGATACTGAAGCCGGGAAATGTAATTCAGCTGTCATCAAGGTAAGTGATTACTGCATGACTGAGAGATCTTATACATTTTGGTTTTCTAATGTATTGCTCTTAATCCAGGGCTCCGGGCTGGGACCAGGGACGTACAACTTGAAAAATTCCACCAATGAAGCTTTGAGACATGCTGTTGGAAAACGAGGTCCTTATGACGTGTTTACCGGATCGAGATCTCAGCCCATTCAGTATGGATACTTTGCTACCCCTGTAAGTAAAACTTTTAAAGGGAAAGTACAGTGGGGTAGATTCAGAGAGCAATTACGCCGGCGTATCCATAGATACGCCGCGTAATTGCTAAGTTGCGCCGGCGTATCTACTTTCTGTATTCAGAAAGCTAGATACGCCGACTGTAGCCTAAGATACGACTGGCATAAGTCTCTTACGCCGTCGTATCTTAGGGTGCATTCTGACGCTTGCCGCTAGGTGGCGCTCCCGTAGTTTTCAGCGTAGAGTATGCAAATTGCCTACTTACGCCGATTCACAATTGTACGCGCGCCCGGCGTTCGTTTTTTACGTCGTTTGCGTTAAGGCTTTTCCGGCGTAACGTTGTTCCTGCTATTAGGAGGCGCAGCCAATGTTAAGTATGGACGTCGTTCCCGCGCCGAGTTTTGAATTTTTACGTTGTTTGCGTAAGTCGTTCGCGAATAGGGCTGGACGTAAATTACGTTCACATCGAAACCAATACGTTGTTGCGCTGTACTTGGAAGCAATGCACACTGGGATATGTACACGGACAGCGCATGCAAAACGTCAATCACGTCGGGTCATCAAAAATTTAAATAAAACACGCCCCCCCTTCCACATTTGAATTACGCGCTTACGCCGGCCCCTTTTACGCTACGCCGCCGCGACTTACGGAGCAAGTGCTTTGTGAATACAGCACTTTCTCCTGTAAGTTACGGCGGCGTAGCGTAAATACGAAACGCTGCGCCGCCGTAACTATGCGCGCCCGTACTATGCGCGCCCAGTGTATTTTTATTGAGCCCATATTTTCATTTCACTATTACCTGTTTTTCATGTGACCTTTACATTTTACACACTTGTTCTTTCCCATTTTTGTTATTGTATAAAATCAAAAAAATGTGTAGAACAGCCTCTGTATTGTTCTGCAGTCACACTGCAGATTAAAGCCTCGTACACAAACGATCGGATATTCCGCCGACAATTGTGTGATGGAAGGGTTTTGTCGGATAATCCCACCGTCTGTATGCTCCAACGGACAATTGTTGTCAGAATGTCCCACAGCCAGGGAAGGACTGACCATTGAGGCACTCGGGCACTGCCCGAGGGCCCCATGCCACTAGGGGGCCCCATCAGGGTTGCCAGGCTCAGTAAAACCAGGGATAGTATGTCAAAATCTGTGGTTTTTTTTACATCTGTCCCGGATATGTCCGAAACCGACATGCTTTTGATGTGAAAATCCTGAGATTTTAGCTGCCCCGCCTCTGTAATGCCTCCTGGCTTGGTGGCCATCTGTAAGCCCGGGGGCCCCATAATCTTCTATTGCCCGGGGGCCCCATGAGTTGTCAGTCCGCCCCAGCCAACAACAAATGTTCATGCTCAGGGCTGGACTGGGACAAAAATTTGGCACTGGACTTCATCCAGACTGGCCCACTATGACAGGTCTCTCTCATGGCAGCCGGACAACTTCCGCACCCCCCCCCCTCCCAGGCCACCCAAGCCCCCTCTCCCCCTTCACTAATCACTATCCATTCTACTTTATTAGAGTAGAATGGCTGGTACTGGTACTCTTATAGACATTATTTCACCCGGGCAAAGAATCAGTTCGGTGCCCCCCCCCCCTTATGGGACAAGATTAGGCAGAAGTAAGAAACTCCCAGGCCATAGCTGGTGAGTCAGCTGTCTGTCCCCTCCCCCCATGCTCCTCTAAGCAGGAACAAAAATTGTTTCTTGACAGCCGCACTCTGAACAAGTTGTAGCCTTTATTAAAAAAAAGAACAGTACTACAAGTCACCTCTGACGCGTTTCGCACTGAAACTAGTGCTTAGTCAGTGCGAAACGCGTCAGAGGCTGTCCAGAAACAATTTTTGTTCCTGCTTTGCTAAGTGCATTGCCTGCACCTGAGTTGTCTACAATGGAGGATATTCATCTGGATTCCCACCTGGAGCGGCTACTCCCTTTTCCCCCATGCTCCTCTGTCGTCCCCCCTGCTGGTCCTCCTCCTGCTTCTCTGTTCCCCCCAGGTGAGCGCTGCGGGGAGGGAGAGGAGGTGAGCGCTGCGGGAAGGAGAGACAGAGGAGCAGAGGGGGGAGGCAGTCCGCTGTCACTGAAGCTGGCCCACTGAGCCATCGGCCCACCGGGAAACTCCCTGTAGTCCCAATGACCAGTCCATCCCTGGTCATGCTCTCAAATTGTCCGACAACAAATGTGTTCTGTCGGATTATCCGATCGTGTGTACACAAATCCGTTCGAACTAAAATCCAATGCGCATGCTCAGAACCAATGCCAACCATAACACAACATTAGCAGAAGTTGCCCAAAGGGTGGCGCTAAAGAGCTGAAAAACAACGTAGTTTTGTGTATGTTGGCTGAAAAAGTTCTGCCATCTGTATGCAGAACAAGTTCACGGCCAACGCCCTTCTGACAAAAATCCACGGATTTGTCCGATGGAAAGCCGATCGTGTGTATGAGGCTTTACAATCTCAGGCTAAGAGTGCATTTGGGCCATTTCACACTGCTGCCCTGCGGTTTGGCTGCAGCGCGGCTGTACCCCGGTTTTTCGTGATGGTTACCCATGGTTTTCCATAGACTAGTATGTCCCACGCTTTTGCTGCGTTTTCTAAAAGCGAATCAAGCTCTAAGACTGCATGGTCACTGACAGCCGCTGATCGCAAATAAAATTCCAGTATACTTAGTTTCTAAATAACAAGCCAGTCATAGGAACCATATGACGTATAACTGCTGGGTGTTGTTGTCATAGAGCCTCACACAGAGAGACACAGTGCCAGCTGAAACTGACAGGGCTGCAGCTGTCACAGTGCAATATGGGGTGTAAAGAAACAATAATTACAACAAAAATGCTTTCATTTTGAAAAAAAAAAAAAACTGTATTAAAAATGTTTGTCCATTTTTAAAGCGGATGTGCCATGGGGAAAAAATATTAAAAGCCAGCAGCTACAAATACTGCAGCTGCTGACTTTTAATATTAGGACACTTACCTGTCCTGGAGTCCAGCGCTGATCGCAGCAGAGCACAAGCGATCGCTCGTCTCTCTGCTGCTCCCCCCGCCATCCACGCTGAGGGAACCAGGAAGTGAAGCGCTGCGGCTTCACTGCCCGGTTCCCTACGGCGCATGCGCGAGTCGCGCTGCGCCCGCCGATTGGCTCACACGCTGTGTGCTGGGAGCCGAGTGTTCCTAGCACACAACGGGCGACAGACGGGAAGTCAGAAAAACCCGTCTTTCGCCCGTAGCGTGTGGCCGGAAGTGGGTGCAAATACCTGTCTTTAGACAGGTATCTGCAACCCCCTCCCCCCTGAAAGGTGTCAAATGTGACACCGGAGGGGGGGCGGGTTCCGATTAGCGGGACTCCACTTTAGGGTGGAGAACCGCTTTAAGGTTTTAATACAAATGAGCTGTATTTAACGTGGTTTAAAGGTTCAAGTTTTTTTTTTTTACCTTCATGCATTATATCTGTGTACTTCTGTGTGCAGCAGCTCCCCCAGCCCCCCCCCCCAATACTTACCTGAGCCCCATCTCAATCCATCAATGTGCACGAGAGCCTCTCCCTCCTCATTGACTGAGACAGAAGCAGGAGCCATTGCAAAATGCTTGCTCTGGGGGCACACGGCAGGAGGGGGGGGGGGGCAAGAACACAGGCGAGGCACCCGAGAAGAGGAGGATCAGGGCTGCTCTGTGCAAATCCACTGCACAGAGCAGATGAGTATGACATGTTTTTTATTTATTTATTTTTATTTTTTAACCACTTGCCTACTGCCGTATAGTCATATGACGGCGGCAGGAACCCTTCGTTCCTCCGGGCTGCCGTCATATGACGTCCTCGGCTTCTTGCCGCATCACTGTGGACCCAATGCGCATGCCCGCGATTGCTCATCACAGAGCAGGGACATGGATCTGTGTGTGTAAACACACAGATCCACATCCTGTAAGGGGAGAGGAGAACCGATCGTATGTTCCTTGTATATCGGAACAACGATCGGACTCCTCCTCTCATCAGTCACCTCCCCCCACAGTTAGAATCACTCCCTAGGTAACACATTTAACCCCTTGATAGCCCCCTAATGTTAACCCCTTCCCTGCCAGTCACATTTATACTGTAATCAGTGCATTTTTATAGCGCTGATCAATGTATAAATGTAAATGGTCCCAAAATAGTGTCAAAAGTGTCCGATATGTCTGACGCAATGTTACAGTCATAATAAAAATCGCAGATCGCCGCAATTAGTAGTAAAAAAAAATGAATAATAAAAATGACATAAGTCTATCCCCTATTTTGTAGACAATATAACTTTTGAGCAAACCAATCAATATACACTTATTGTGATTTTTTTTTTTACCAAAAATATGTAGAATAATACGTATCGGCCTAAACTGAGAAAAAAGAAAAATTGGGATATTTATTATAGCAAAAAGTAAAAAATATTGGGCTAGATTCAGGTAGGGAGCACGTATTTGTGTGCGGGCGTAGCGTATCCTATTTACGCTACGCCTCCGCAACTTTGACATGCAAGTATTCACAAAGCACTTGCTCCGTAAGTTGCGGCGGCGTAGTGTTAATTGGCCGGCGTAAGGCCGCCTAATTCAAATGTGGAAGATGTGGGCGTGTTTTATGTAAATTTATTGTGACCCCACGTAAATGACGCTTTTTGCGAACGGCGCATGCGCCGTCCGTGAAAGTATCCCAGTGCGCATTCTCCAAATTAACCTGCAAATAGTCAATTGCTTTCGACGTGAACGTAAATTACGCACACAGCCCTATTCGCAAACGACTTAGGCCAAACGACGTAAAACGTGAAAAATTTGACGCAGTCCCGACGTCCATACAACATTGGCTGCGCCTCCTATAGCAGGGGTAACTATACGCCTGAAAACGCCTTACGTAAACGGCGTAGCTTTACTGCGACGGCCGGGCGTACGTTCATGAGTAGGCGTATCTCGCTGATTTACATATTCTAGGCGTAAATCAGCGTACACGCCCCTAGTGGCCAGCGTAAATATGCAGTTAAGATACGACGGCGTAGGAGACTTACGCCGGTCGTATCTTAGCAACATTTAAGCGTATCTCAGTTTGAGCATTCGGACTATCGACGGCGTATCCACTGATACGCCCGTCGTAAGTCTTTCTGAATCCGGGCCATTGTGTTTTTTTTTTTCAAAATAGTTGCTCTATTTTACAAAAATGTGTCAAAAGTGTCCAATGTGTCCGCCACAATGTCGCAGTTACGGAAAAAAAATCACTGATCGCCGCCATTACTAGTAAGAAAACTAACGTTTTAAACTGCTTGTTAAAGGGTCACTAAAGGAAAACATTGTTTTTGCTGAAATGACTGTTTACAGGGTATAGAGACATAAAAGTTAACTGATTCCTTTTAAAAATGATTACAAATAGATTAAATTCAATCATATAATGTGCCTCTAGTTTCACTTTCGGTTTTAAAAGTACATACATGAAGTCCCGGGTGAGAGGTGAGTCGGGAAGACTCACAGAACAAAAACAAACAAATCCAGGGCAGTGTTTTGTTTTTAAAATTAATCTGATTGGTTCTGAGGAGTTTTAGACACACAGTAATGACAGCTTAGACCACAGTGAAAATCTCCCAGTACCATGGTTATAAGGAAACAGGCAACCAGGAAGTGTGGAGATCACAGCAGAATTACAGCTACTTCAAAGCAAAAACGAACAATGAGGACATGAAACCAGTACTGCAGTAAGGTAAAGGAAGCTATTTAGCTAAAAAAAAAAATTCCTTTAGTGATCCTTTAAAGATTTGTAAAAAAAAAAAAAAATGTCAATACTTTATTGTTCAGCAATATTCAGGCATCCTTTGATTTATCCCCAGAAACGTACTCCATCTGAACCAGGACAATATAAAGTAAAGTCATTTATTGAAGAATTCGAGGGCGAGCATCAGAAGAAACATGGACATTTTGGGAAGATTGCTCAGTATCCGAAAGTCCCGACTGAGAGAATATTATGCAGCTCCCTCACTCACTGGCCCCGGCCAGTTGTAAGTTTCATGCATTGTATAGGTTTATGAAAACATTCTTGCTGGTGGTCAGCACATACACCCAGTGACTACTACATTACGTACAGCTAAAATATGAATTGCGTGGCTACTACTCAGTACATAAAGCATGCAGAGTTGGTTAGGAGGTCTTGTGGTGTTTACCCAGACGTTGAAACAGGAAAAGTGACCGATCTAAGTGATACAGGATTTATATAGCGCCAACAGTTTACGCAGCGCTTTACAATATGAAAGGGAGACAATACAGTTATAATACAATAAAATACAAGAGGATTAAGAGGGCCCTGCTCAGAAGAGCTTACAATCTAATAGGGCGAGGCAGGTGGTACAAAAGGTTGTTACTGTGGGAAATGAGCTGATGAAAGTGGTAAAAGATTAGTTGAAGACGTGATAGGCTTCCCTGAAGAGATGAATTTTCAGGGATCGCCTGAAGGTTGCAAGAGTAGGGGATAGTTGGACAGCTTGAGGTAGCGAGTTCCAGAGGATGGGAGAGGCTCTGGAGAAATCCTGGAGACGAGCATGAGAGGAGGAGACGAGAGAGCTTGAGAGTAGGAGGTCTTGTTGTTTGTACATAGTGGTTGCAGCACCTCAGAAACCAGGGTTCTGTGCAGCCCTAGGGTTCCTCCAGAGGTCCTTGGGGATTCCTTAAACTGTGGTTGATTGTCCTATCATTTGTTGGGGGTCTGGCCTGCATAGTTCCTGGGCCAACACCACTTAGCAAAGCCAGCAGCATTACACAAGTGATCTTTTGGGCTGTCTGTAATGTTGGCATTCTCACCGCTACTTTAAGGTTGCATTCTTTTTATTGACCTTTAACCTTTTCCCCACCGCGCCATAGCGATTTTACTGCTACAGCGCGGTGGAGTTATTCCGGGACGACGTCCCTGGGACGTCCTCCCAGAATGCTTCACTCGCGCGCCCCCTGGGGCGCGCTCCCGGAATCATCTGTGAGCGCCGGGTCTAGAAGACCCGGCGCTTCACAGATCGCGGTAAATCGCCGCTGATAGCGGCGGTTTACCACGTGATCGCTCCGTCAAATGACGGAGCGATCACTTGTAAACAAACCGGCGTCATGTAATGACGCCGGTTCCTCCCTCTCCTCTCTGTACCGATCGGTACAGTGTGAGAGGAGGGGGGGGGGGGAGCGCGGGGTGTCAGCAGCAGCTGCTGTGGGCTGGATCTGTGACTATTGCAGTCACAGATCCAGCCATCCCTCCCTGCGCAATACTCTGCAATATCACCCCTACTATGTGCAATACCCCCCATACTCTGCAATACCCCCCCACACTTTGCAATACCCCCCACACTCTGCAATACCCCCCCACACTCTGCAATACCCCCCCACACTCTGCAATACCCCCCCGCACTCTGCAATACCCCCCTGCACTCTGCAATACCCCCCCGCACTCTGCAATACCCCCCCACACTCTGCAATACCCCCCCACACTCTGCGATACCCCCCTACACTCTGCGATACCCCCCTACACTCTGCGATACCCCCCTACACTCTGCGATACCCCCCTACACTCTGCGATACCCCCCCACACTCTGCGATACCCCCCCACACTCTGCGATACCCCCCCACACTCTGCAATACCCCCCCACACTCTGCAATACCCCCCCACACTCTGCAATACCCCCCACACTCTGCAATTTTTACAGAATTTTCGGTCTTTTTTCTTTTATAGCGCAAAAAATAAAAACCGCAGAGGTGATCAAATACCACCAAAAGAAAGCTCTATTTGTGTGAAAAAAAGGACAACAATTTCAGACGGGTACAATGTTGTATGACTGAGTTATTGTCATTCAAATTGTGAGAGCACGGAAAGCTGAAAATTGGTCTGGTTAGGAAGGGGGTTTAAGTGCCCAGTGGTCAAGAGGTTAATGTAGGGCCATTTTTCACATTGACTCCCAATGAATTGGTTTTAGTAAATGTTCCTTGAGACCTGACAATTAGGGGTTCCTCTGGGGTAAAACAGTTGAAAAAAGATGCTCTAAAGTGTACAGAGAACGATGCAAATCAAATGGAGTTTTACCTGGAAAAGTACCTATTGAGAGCATGTTTTGTGACATAAATACATTGTTTGTGTGATTGTGTACATTTTGTTAAAGTGGATGTAAACCCAATTCATGAAATTTGAGCTGGGCACATATATCTGCAGTGTTTTCTTATCTCTCTTCAATGAGCGAAGTCCTGTAGCTCTCTCCTGAACCATTCCTCTGTTATCAGCCTGATGATTCCTGACAAATTCTCATACACATCAGATAAAAGCAGCCTGACATTTCTGTCAGGGGAGGTTGCTATAAATAGGTTAACAGGGAGCTGGCCCTATTACAAAACACCTCTGAGAGTCTCTGCCTATGATGAGAGGGGGGGTGTGTGCCTTTCCTCCAATCAGCAATTTTAGCTGTCTTGGCTGTATTCCCAGACATCACAGTCTGTGTTAAACAGGAAGAGAACATTTCTTAACACATATGAACTTTCTAAACCTGTAGGAAGAAGATATGTAAAACATGTAGGAAGAAGATTTGGTTCATCCCTGTGTATCATCTGAGGCTGTTCCCTTCACTGGGTGTATGGGGGGTTTACATCCACTTTAACCACTTAAGGGCGGCCGCATGACGATTTACGTTGACAAAATGGCACGGCTGGGCACATGGACTTACAGGTACGTCCCCTTTAAGAGCCCATCCGTGGGTCGTGAGCGCGCCGCCCGAGGCGCGCTCGCGACCTGGTCCAAAGCTCCGTGACCGCAGGACCTGATTGGCTGCCGATGTCCCGTGATCGGGTCACAGGAGCTGAAGAACGGAGAGAGGTGAGTGTAAACAAACCTTCCCCATTCTTCTCTGTGGCTTGTCACCGATCGTCTGTTCCCTGTCATTGGGAACGACGATCAGTGACGTTATACGTCCAGCCACGCCCCCCTACAGTTAAAAAAAATACAATAGGACACACTTGACCCTTTAGAGCCCCCTTAGTGGTTAACCCCTTTACTGCCATTGTCATTTTCACAGTAAGCAGTGCATTTTTATAGCACTTTTCGTTGTGAAAATTACAATGGTCACAAAAATGTGTCAAAAGTGTCCGATGTGTCCGCCATAATGGCGCAGTCACGAAAAAAAAAGTCCGCAATTACTAGTAAGAAAAAAAATATTAATAAAAATGTCATAAAACTATCCCCTATTTTGTAAACGCTATAACTTTTGCGCAAACCAATCAATAAACGCTCATTGCGATTTTTTTACCAAAAAATAGATAGAAGAATAGGTATTGGCCTAAACTTATATATCTTTTTTGGGGGATATTTATTATAGCAAAAAGTAAAAAATATTGTTTTTTTTTTAACCACTAGCCGACCGCGCACCGTCATTTTACGGCGGCAGGTCGGCTCTCCTGGGCGAGAGCCCGTAGCTATACGGCGGCTCTTTGAGCCGCCACTAGGGGGCGCGTGCGCGCCGCCGGAGGCGCGCGCGCGCGCCCCCCGCTCGCCCCCGACTCCCGTGCGTGTGCCCGGCGGGCGCGATCGCCGCCGGGCACACGCGATCGCTCGTTACAGAGCGGGGAACGGGAGCTGTGTGTGTAAACACACAGCTCTCGTTCCTGTCAGCAGGGGAAATGCTGATTTTCTGTTCATACAATATATGAACAGAAGATCAGTGTTTCCCCTAGTGAGGCCACCCCCCCCCCCACAGTAAGAACACACCCAGGCATACTTAACCCCTTCCCCGCCCCCTAGTGTTAACCCCTTCACTGCCAGTGGCATTTTTATAGTAATCCAATGCATTTTTATAGCACGGATCGCTATAAAAATGCCAATGGTCCCAAAAATGTGTCAAAAGTGTCCGAAGTGTCCGCCATAACGTCACAGTACCGAAAAAAAATCATTGATCGCCGCCATTACTAGTAAAAAAAATATATTAATTAAAATATCATAAAAATACCCCCTATTTTGTAAACGCTATAACTTTTGCGCAAACCAATCAATAAACGCTTATTGCGATTTTTTTTACGAAAAATATGTAGACGAATACGTATCGGCCTAAACTGAGGAAAAAAAATGTTTTTTTATATATTTTTGGGGGATATTTATTACAGCAAAAAGTAAAAAATATTATTTTTTTTTTAAATTGTCGCTCTATTTTTGTTTATAGCGCAAAAAATAAAAACCGCAGAGGTGATCAAATACCACCAAAAGAAAGCTCTATTTGTGGGAAAAAAAGGACGCCAATTTTGTTTGGGAGCCACGTCGCACGACCGCGCAATTGTCAGTTAAAGCGGCGCAGTCCCGAATCGCAAAAAGTCCTCTGGTCTTTGGGCAGCAATATGGTCCGGGGGTTAAGTAGTTAAATTGTCGCTCTATTTTTGTTTATAGCGCAAAAAATAAAAACCGCAGAGGTGATCAAATACCACCTAAAGAAAGCTCTATTTGTGGGAAAAAAAGGACGCCAATTTTGTTTGGGAGCCACGTCGCACGACCGCGCAATTGTCAGTTAAAGCGACGCAGTGCCGAATCGCAAAAAGGGGCCAGGTCCTTAACCTGCATATTGGTCCAGGTCTTAACCGGTTAATGTGTACGAGTGCACTGGTGCCGTCCTATATAAAACCCCAGGATTCTAATTGGATGGATATGGAATCAGTGCTATGGATGCATTATGTGTTTTCATGATTTTTGTCTATGTAGCTGAATGTCTTGTTTTTTTTTCCACCAGGATTCTCCAGGGCCCGGATCGTATGAAACAAAACCACTCTTTAAAACAGTAAGACAATCATCAGCCCCATTCCTGACCTCTGCAAAAAGATTTGAAAAAAAATCATGCCGATTACTTTTTGGAAGTTCTGTAAGTAAATTATCTAGAAGATTTTATTTTACTTTTACTTTTTGTAATTTGCTTGCTTTGTTACTGTTAGATCAAAATATTTGTCATTGTACAGTACATGTACAGACATGTTTGCACTTTAATTCTGGAATTGTACTTTGGATTGGACATAAATAGCGTGATCAAGCCCCTTAGCCAATGCAATGTTCTGATGCATATTGACCCATTTAAAATCACTTCTAAACCTGGCCATACACCGTTCAATTTGTTTGACATTGCTCACTGGAGCATTCAATGATGTCATCATTGTATCAACTAATTTATTTCATCCAGACCTGCTAATTGAATGGGTTTCCAGACGTTTTATATATATTTTATATATATATATATATATATATATATATATATATATATATATATATATATATATATATATATATACATACATACATACATACATACATACATACATACATACATACATACATAATCTCACAAAAGTGAGTACACCCCTCTCATTTTTTGTAAATATTTTATTATGTCTTTTCATGTGAAAACACTAAAGAAATGACACGTTGCTACAATATAAAGTAGTAAATGTACAGCTTGTATAACAGTGTAAATTTGCTGTCCCCTCAAAATAATCCAAGACACAGCTATTAATGTCTAAACCGCTGGCACCAAAAGTGAGTACACCCCCAAGTAAAAATGTCCAAATTGGGCCCAAAGTGTCAATATTTTGTGTGGCCACCATTATTTTCCAACACTACCTTATCCCTCTTGGGAATGGAGTTCACCAGGGCTTCACAGATTGCCACTGGAGTCCTCTTCCCCTCCTCCATGATGACATCACTGAGCAGGTGGATGTTGGAGATCTTGCGCTTCTCCACTTTCCGTTTGAGGATGCCCCACAGATGCTCAATAGGGTTTAGGTCTGGAGACATGCTTGGCCAGTCCATCACCTTTACCCTCAGCTTCTTTAGCAAGGCAGTGGTCATCTTGGAGGTGTGTTTTTGGGGTCGTTATCTTGTTGGAATACTGCCCTGCGGCCCAGTCTCCGAAGGGAAGGAATCATGCTCTGCTTCAGTATGTCACAGTACATGTTGGCATTCATGGTTCCCTCAATGAACTGTAGTGCCCTGTACACACGATCGGTCCATCCGATGAAAACGGTCTGATGGATTTTTCCATCAGTTATGCGATGAAGCTGACTGATGGTCAGTCGTGCCTACACACCATCGGTTAAAAAAACGATCATGTCAGAACGCGGTGATGTAAAACACAAGGACGTGCTGAAAAAAATGAAGTTCAATGCTTCCAAGCATGCTTTGACTTGATTCTGAGCATGCGTGGATTTTTAACCGATGGATTTCCCCACAGACGATCGTTTTTTTTCTATCGTTTTTTTATCCATCAGATAATTTTAAAACAAGTTCCTAATTTTTTAACCGATGAATAAATAACCGATGGGGCCCACACACGATCGGTTTAGTCTGATGAAAACGGTCCATCAGACCGTTTTCATCAGACAAACCGATCGTGTGTACGCGGCATAGCTCCCCATTGGAGCAAAGTGTAATTTCTTCAGTGTCGTCACATGAAAATATATAATTAAGAAATATCAATATACAATTTTCACAAGCCATATATTACCTAGATACGGGGTAGGCAACCTTTAAAGGAACACTAAGGTGAATTAAGGTGAAAAAACATTTACCTTTCCAACCCCTCTTGCACATGGTACTAATGTTTGAGCATCTGCATTTTTGTTTTGCAGTATTCGCCTGTATTTATGAGCACATTTGCATGTATATGTGCATTCACATGCATAATACATTCATTCCAAGGGAAAATTCATTATTACCGTATTTATCGGGGTATTGTGCACCCCGGCGTATAGCGCGCACCCCTAAAGTGGACCCGCATTCCTGTACGTCCAGGACGTGACTTCGAGAGAACCCGAGCCTGCCCGACTATACACGAGTGTACTGCGCTCGGTATATGCTGGCGCAGTAGTTCAAACTCGGCGCGGGAAGCGGGTATCGGCGTACGTATTTGTGCGTATTGGCACATACCGGTGCAGAATACTGACTGGAAATGCAGACTTCTCTATTTTTTTTTACTCAAGAATACGCATCGCTTGTTTACACAGACAGTGTGTACAGGCACATTATAAACAAAGGGCTGCATTTTAGTTCAGTAAAAAAAAATGGCTATACTGTACTGAGATTTTTCAAGCTACAGTGTGCAAAAGGCCCAAGAGGTGGAGATCTACCTGGACAACATGGAAGAGATTGAAAATCCCGGGGGGGCGCTCTTTTATTTCAAGTAAAGGATGGCAAGAAGAAAACACGTAGAAAAATATAATAAAACAAATGTCACTGTAAACATATTTAGGTAGATTCAGGTAGAGTTAGGCCGACTTATCAGTAGATAAGTCGACCTAACTCAGAATCTACGCCGACTTATGTTTAAGCGTATGCTCAAACAGAGATGCGCTTAAACATATCTAAGATAGGACGGCTTGCACCGTCCTATCTTAGATTGCAATATTTTGGATGGCCGCTAGGTGGCGCTTCCATTGCGGTTGGCGTAGAATATGTAAATGAGTTGATACGCCGATTCACGAACGTACGCCCGGCCGCCACAGTCGATTTACGCTGTTTGCGTAAGGCATTAGCAGGCCTAAAGTTATTCCATCTATTAGGTGGAATAACAATGTTAAAGTATGGCTGCCGTTCCAGCCGCAAGATTCAAATTTGTCGTCCGCGAATCTGGATTTACGTAGTTTACGTCCACGTCCAAATCAATAGGCCCGTGCGGCGTACTTAGCCGCAATGCACACTGGGAAATGTTGTCGCCCGGCGCATACGCAGTAAAAAAAAACGTCAAAAAAGTGAGGTCAAGCCTCATTACCATAAAACACGCCCCCCTCCAAGACATTCGAATTCGGCGCCCTTACGCCCGCCCGCTTTAGGCTACGCCGCCGTATATTAGCAGGCAAGTACATTGAGAATCATGTACTTGCCTAGCTAACTTACGGCGGCGTAGCCTAAACAGGCTAAGCTACGCCGCCGCAAGTTTGCACCCATGTACCTGAATCTACCTAATTGAACTTAGCCTACCTCAAAATTTAGCTTCAGCAAGAAACTCGCCATTCAACATTTTTTTCATATCTGGAGAGTAATTGATCGCCCTTCACAAGCCTGATGCTGGAGACAATCATGAATGCAGAACAACTGGAACTGCAGGCTGACTTGCTTGACTAGATTGAGGCCTAGCTGGTCTCAGTGCCAGCCTGGTTATCTGCTCTGTTTCCCCTCAGATCTAAAGCAACTGCACTTGTAGGCCCAGATTCACCTAGACTTACGACGGCGTATTAGTAGATACGCCGTCGTAAGGCGGAATGAACACCGTCGTATATTTAAGCGTATTCTGGAAACCAGATACGCTTAAATTTGGCCAAGATACGACCGATGTAAGTCTCCTACGCCGTCGTATCTTATGTGCATATTTACGCTGGCCGCTAGGGGCGTGTACATGGATTTACGCGTCGAATATGTAAATGAGCAAGATACGGTGATTCACGAACGTACCTACGCCCGTCGCAGTAAGATACACCGTTTACGTAAGACATACGCCGGCGAAAAAGATAAACCACCAAAAAGATGGCGCAGCACATGCAAGGTATGGACGACGAAACAGCCGTCGTATTTTATGTTGTTTGCGGAAGCGTACGTGAATGGGGCTGGGCATAGGTTACGTTCATGTCGAAAGCATAGGGATATGCAATTAGCGGACCTCCAGATGTTGCAAAACTACAAATCCCATCATGCCTCTGCCTCTGGGTGTCATGCTTGTGGCTGTCAGAGCCTTGCTATGCCTCATGGGATTTGTAGTTCTGCAACAGCTGGAGGTCCGCTAATTGCATATCCCTCAGTATTTGCGACGTGATTCTGAGCATGCGTGCGCATGCGCCGTACGAACGGCCTTCATTTACATGGGGTCACGGTTAATTTAAATGTAGCCCGCCCACTACATGTCTACTTTGAATTAGGCTGGGGTTACGCCGGCCCATTTGCGCTACGCCGACGTAACTTACGGAGCAAGTGCTTCGTGAATACTGTACTTGCCTCTCTATTTTACGTTGGCGTAGAGCAAATGAGCTGCGCTACGCCGGCTTAAAGATACGCCAAACTACGTGAATCTGGCTAGTAGTGTATTTGCCTTTAGTAAATCAACCTCATTGTCTACCTAATAAATTTATATTAGGCGATCACCAGCTCCATCTAGTGGCCATAATGCAGTCTTACCCTAAAATACCTCAATTAGGAAAACACTGCATTATGGTCACTAAATGGAGCCGAGAATTATAGGAAGTGAACTTATTGGGCAAAATTTGGGATCATTTGTCACAGTTGAGAGAATGCTTGAGACATTTGCATGGGAAAAAAAAAAAATAGACCTCTAAGTAATAATGCGGCTTCTGGCAGGCTTTCCTCACATCGTCTTTCAGTAAGCCAGCTACGCACAATACTAGATCTGCAATAGATTTGTTTATTGACTTATATGGGCTGCTTCTTCATTAGCTCAAAGCTCACTGGCTCAGCAGACCATAGACGTCCATTCGAGTTCCGGTGCATTTAGGGTTGCCACTTTTTCTTCAAGTCAAACCTGAACACTTTAGCGGCGCACAGCAATTTTTTATATATATATATATATATATATATAAACTATACAAATATTTTGCTATTAAACTACATTTATAATCATATGAAATTAAATGGGTTGTAAAGGTACAATTTGTTTTCCTAAATAGCTTCCTTTACCTTAGTGCAGTCCTCCTTCACTTACCTCATCCTTCCATTTTGCTTTTAAATGTCCTTATTTCTGTTCTTCTGTCTGTAACTCCACACAGTAATGCAAGGCTTTCTCCCTGGTGTGGAGTGTCGTGCTCGCCCCCTCCCTTGGACTACAGGAGAGTCAGGACGCCCACTAACACACAGCTCCTTTCTCTATCTGCAACGTAGAGAGCGTCCTGACCCTCCTGTAGTCCAAGGGAGGGGGCGAGCACAACACTCCACACCAGGGAGAAAGCCTCACATTACTGTGTGGAGTTACAGACAGAAGAACAGGAAGTGAGGATTTCTCAGAAGAAATAAGGACATTTAAAAGTAAAATGGAAGGCTGAGGTAAGTAAAGGAGGACTGCACTAAGGTAAAGGAAGCTATTTAGGGAAAAAAATTGTACCTTTACAACCCCTTTAATAACAAGAGTTCCCCTTTACATCAGATTTCACAGAGTTCCTCTTTACATTAGAGTCCACAGAGTTCCCCTTTTACATCTGAACATGCAGAGTTCCCTTTCACTGTAAGGGGGGACTCTGCAGACTCTGATGTAAGGGAGAACTCTGGGGACTCTAACATAAGTGATGCTCTGGGAACACTGATTTAAGGGGGGACTCTGAGAACTCTGATGTACGAAGAAGACTCTGATGTAAGGGGGAACACTGTGCCCTCTGGTGTAAAGGGGAACTCTGATGTAAGGGGTTCTCTGAGAACCCTGATTTACCTTAGTGTAGTGTAGGGTTGCAGAGAGAGGGGGAGACTTCAGTCACAGACAGGCAGACTTGGCAGTCAGCACCTCTCATCCAGATGTATCTGAAGCTGTTGAACTTCAAATTTCCAGCCCCCACTTTCCTTTTCTGAGGCACAGAGCTGGTGATTGGATTGTGGGCCGACAGAGAGGGATAGGGGCCAGAGGAAAAGGTTCAGATCGAGCCCTCCCTTCTCTCCAGTCTGTGTGTGTGTTTTTTTTTTTGGGGGGGGGGGGGGGTAGTGCTGGCTTTAAGCAGTGTGAAAGAGAGTGTAACAGACACTCTCAGCTCAGTCAACTGCAGACAGCAACCCTGCCGGGAAGCCGTAGCCTGGTCTGAATAATGTGTCCGGGTTCCAGTCAATCTGAAACCAAGATGCATGATTCTAAACCCAAACTGTCCGGGTGAATCCCGGACAGGTGGTAACCCTAAGTGTATTACAGTACTCCATTTATCTGGAAGGGAGAAAGCATCCTGCAGTAAAAGAGATAATATTTTCAACTCCATCATTAGTGGCCTGTGCCTCCTACCTTCCTTCTGTTTCATGGCTGCAACTGATAAGGATTGACCCCTGACACAATTCTCAGGGCGAAACCCATTTCTGCCGTTTGACCCAAATCATAATAGTGAATTATGAAGACCAGAGAGAAAAAATCTACATCTTTACCTTTCCAACGTTCAGCCTCAAGAGAAAGAGGTGGAGCCTGTGCGGCTCCTTTTATCAACAACATGACATCACACACGTGAACACATTTCATTGGCTTAGTCCATATATAGTCCCTTATTACACGCCCCTGTGACGTCTGTTCTTGGCATCGTGGCACATGTTTCAAAGTCTTTTGGGGGCCATCTTCTTCACTCGATGGGATGGGCCGGAAGGAGGGAGTTTAGGAGTGTTACAAGGGAGGGATAACAGCTGTTTAGGAGGGGTTTGTAGACATCTGTTTTCACTCTTAAATCCTGGCCAAGATTTTAACCCTATAATGTCTTTTAAAGCGGTAGTTCACCCTCACTCACATGATTTTACCATCGAGACAGGCATTGTAGCGCGAGCTACAGTATGCCTGTCCCGATTTTTTTAACCCCGGACTCACCTTGTTATCGTACATAGAAGATTTCGGCTCCCGCGGGGAATGGGCGTGCCTATGGAGAGGGAGGATGATTGACGGCCGGCCCTGGCACGTCACTCTCCCCGAAGACAGCCGGAGTAGGTCTCGGCTCTTCACGGCGCCTGCGCACAGGCTATGCGCAGGCGCCGTGAAGAGCCAAGCCTATTTCGGCTATTTCCGGAGAAGCGTGACGCGCCAGAGCCGGCCGTCAATCATCCTCCGTCTCCATAGGCACGCCCATTCACCGAGGGGAGTCGGTATCTTCGATGTAGGAGTAAACGGTGAGTACGGGGAAAAAAAATCGGGACAGGCATACTGTAGCTCGCGCTACAATGCCTGATTTTATGGTAGAACAAAACATTTTTTTTTTTTTAGGTTTATAGGGTGAACCCCCGCTTTAAGGAAACTAACAGCATGGTAGTATATTTTCACACATACATATGTAACATTTGAGTAGCTCAGGAGGAAAGTAATCATAACACAAAAATATTCATTTTAGTACTTCCATCACACAACCTCCATACGTCTCTTTAGCATTTTATATTTCTAGAAATGTCAGATGCCTGTGTCCCCTGCCACACGCTGTGGTTGGGTCCACTGACCCCTGTGTCACTACAAGAGACAGCAGTGATGTAGGTCAAAGGTCAAATAATGGAAAAATGGTGCTGGGAGGGGGGGGGGGGGGGGGGGGGGGGGGGTACCGACATATGACACACCTGGAAGACCCTGGAGAGGGGAGTATAATATATTTTGGGATGCTTTCTGCAAATTTTTCCACCCTGGAAGGGTCACTGTACGAAAATACTTTAAAATTAAACCTTCTGTCCTTATCTTCTCGTTTAACGTTTTACTAATTTATCTGGTAATCTGTATACTTCGTGCTTCTGATTTCAGAACCCAGTTGGAGTTGGTCGATATGATGTCAACAAACCACTGAGAGGCAAAACAGCAACAACTTACCGAACCGCCTTTCTCTCTAAAACAGGACGATATTTGTCCAATCTACAAAGGGACAAAATTTTGCAGTACGTATCAGTGGCTATTGTTTGGTTCTTAGGCTACTTGCATTAGAGCAGGGGTCCTCAAACTTTTTAAACAGGGGGCCGGTTCACTGTCCCTCAGACCGTTAGAGGGCCGGACTATAAAAAAAAACTATGAACAATTTCCTATGCACACTGCACATATGTTATTTTGAGCCCCCCCTCAGCACCATTTCAAATTCAAGCCATCATTTCAAGCCCCCCTCCCCCCTCACCATTGCAAGCCCCTCACGATCATTGCAACCCTCCCCCTTCATCATTATAAGCCCCTCATTGCAAGCCCCCCCCTCACAATCATTAATTGCAAACCGATCATGATCATTGCAAGCCCCCCTCGCCATCATCATTGTAAGCCCCTCATTGCAAGCCCCCCCCCTCACAATCATTAATTGCAAGCCGATCAAGATCATTGCAAGCCCCCCCAATCATCATCATCATCATCATCAGCCCCTCATTGCAACCCCCCCTCACCTTTGCCAGCCCCCCTCACCATTATCAGCCCCTCATTGCAACCCCCCTCACCATTGCAAGCCCCTCGTTGCAAGCCCCCCCCCACCTTCATCATTACATCATCAGCCCCTCATTGCAAGCCCCCCCCACCATCATCATCATCATTACATCATCATCATCAGCCCCCCCCACCATCATCATTTCATCATCATCATCAGCCCCCCCCCCCACCATCATCATTACATCATCATTACATCATCATTTCATCATCATCAGCCCCCCTCACCATTGCAAGCCCCTCGTTGCAAGCCCCCCCCCACCTTCATCATTACATCATCAGCCCCTCATTGCAAGCCCCCCCCACCAACATCATCATCATTACATCATCATCATCAGCCCCCCCCCCCCCACCATCATCATCATCATCAGCCCCCCCCACCATCATCATTACATCATCATTTCATCATCATCAGCCCCCCTCACCATCGCAAGCCCCCCTCCTCACCATCGTAAGCCCCTCACAGCCTTTCTCCTTACTGTGCCAAACTGCTGTCACGGTCCCGCTGTGTCACGAAGCTCACAGTGTTGGTAACAGTTCTGGCGTGCTGTGATAAATGTCCCGCCCTCCTCCTCCTAGACCAGCTCGTGTGATACACAGAACACTGGATCTATCACACGAGCTAGTCTAGGAGGAGGAGGGCAGGACATTTTTCTCATAGCGCGCCCGAACTGTTAACACTGTGATCTCCGTGACACAGCGGGATCGCTGTGTTACAACCTGCCGTGTAACCGGCGTTGCCTGTCAGGGTCGGGTGGGCCGGTTAAAAGTCCTCCGTAGTTTGAGGACCCCTGCATTAGAGTGTCCCGTCATCAATCTCATTATTCATCATATACACTAATCAGTCATACCATTATGACCACCCACCATAACCCTTCAGGGCATGGACTCGCTCGTCTGTACGGGGCCTAAGGCTCCATTAACACCTGAGCGTTTTGTCGCCTGAAGCGCGACGCTCCAAAACGCTAGATGGGAAAAAATTAATTATTCTCAATGGAGATGGTTCACATCTCCACTCCAAAACGCCTGACACCGAACGCCTGAAGCTAAAACATTTGCGCGAATGGGACGGTTTGGGCGTTTTTGAGCGTTTGCATTTCCCATAGAAAGTAATGGAAACGCTCGATTCAAGCGACTAGCGCGACAACGAGCGTTTGCTACGGGCGTTTCGTCGCTTTAATCAATAGAACATTTCACCCAGGCAGAAGATAAAAAAAATCTACCAACATAGCAACAAGTGATGAAAAGATGATCATTTTTCCTATTGGCTAAAATAAAAAACGTCGGACGACGCTGTATGCAAATGCGCAAATACGTGCGACAAAACGCCGGAAAAAACAACCAAATAAGCTACGCTCAGGTGTGAATGCAGCCTTAAGATTTTTTGGCTGTCACTTGGCAACTTGAAGTTTCAGCTCCCTCCCTACATTTTCTATAGGATTAAAGTGGGTGTAAACCCACTTAAAAAAAAAATAAATAAAATAACACCTGCAAGTCAAAGGCATAATGAGCTAGTATGCAAATGTAATACTCACCTGGGCTCAACACAGCACCTGGCTGCCGACATGTCGTTCCGGAGTTACTTCCGGGTATCGCGGCTCCAGCGATGTGATTGACATGTGCGCAGGAGCCGCCAGTCACGGCATGTCCTCCTTTAGAAACGGCACGGTCGCCGTTTCTAAAGTGCGCCTGCACCGTTGTCTACGGTGCATGCGCCATATACATCGCCGCAAATCTCTATTGTAAATATCTCCTAAACGTGTAGGTTTAGGAGATATTTTTAGCACCTACAAGTAAGCCTAATGCCCTGTACACACAAAGGGATTTTCTGTTGAAAAAAAAATCGGATGGTTTTTGCGACGGAATTCTGCTCAAGCTCGGCTTGCATACACACGGTCACACAAAGTTCCGACCGTCAAGAACACGGTGACGTACAACACTACGACGAGCCGAGAAAAATTAAGTTCAGTGCTTCCGAGCATGCGTCGAATTGTTTCCGAGCATGCGTATTTTTTTTCCGTCGGAATTCCATACAGACGAACAGATTTTCCAATACGAATTTTTCTATCGGAAAAATAGAGAACATGTTTTTCCATCGAAAATTCCGACCATGTGTACAGGGCATTACTGTGGCGATCTATGCCCGGAAGTGGGAGCAAATTTGAATGTGAATTTAAAATCCAACACATGGCAGCATGATGCTCCTGTAAAAGATATATATTCCGTATATTTGTAAATCCAATGTATTGTTACCATTTGTGTTTTGTCTTTCTAGAGAGCGTATTCAAAAATCTCACACCTCGTCCGCTGTTGGGAAACCATTGGCATCTACTGATCCTACAGATCCACCTTCTACGGCATAAAGGAACAGAGATCACTAGTTGTGGCGTTTAAAAAACAATCAGATAAGATCAGAAAATGTGCAATGTTAAATAAATTTATATCTAGAAAAGTAGTATTTAAATTCTATGTTAAAAGAAAACCCCTTCTACAGTTTATATAACTTGGCTGCCCTCCATATATGTTGGTACAAATCTAGAGCTACCTATTCACTTCATATATCTCTTGGAAATTAGTGGACACATCTACTTGCTAGAATTCACAGTTCTACCTAACTGCCACATTCTTCCAATGGATTATCCATATTATACAAATTAACCACTTAAGACCCGGACCTTTAGGCAGCTAAAGAGCCCGGACAGTTTTTGCAATTCGGCACTGCGTCGCTTTAACTGACAATTGCGCGGTCGTGCGACGTGGCTCCCAAACAAAATTGGCGTCCTTTTTTCCCCACAAATAGAGCTTTCTTTTGGTGGTATTTGATCACCTCTGCGGTTTTTATTTTTTGCGCTATAAACAAAAATAGAGCGACAATTTTGAAAAAAAATTCAATATTTTTTACTTTTTGCTGTAATAAATATCCCCCAAAAACATATATACATTTTTTTTCCTCAGTTTAGACCGATACGTATTCTTCTACCTATTTTTGGTAAAAAAAAATCGCAATAAGCGTTTATCGATTGGTTTGCGCAAAACTTATAGCGTTTACAAAAAAGGGGATAGTTTTATTGCATTTTTATAAATTTTTTTTTTTACTACTAATGGCGGCGATCAGCGATTTTTTTCGTGACTGCGACATTATGGCGGACACTTCGGACAATTTTGACACATTTTTGGGACCATTGTCATTTTCACAGCAAAAAATGCATTTAAAATGCATTGTTTACTGTGAAAATGACAGTTGCAGTTTGGGAGTTAACCACAAGGGGGCGCTGAAGGGGTTATGTGTGACCTCATTTGTGTTTCTAACTGTAGGGGGGTGTGGCTGTAGGTGTGACGTCATCGATTGTGTTACCCTATAAAAGGGAACACACGATCGATGACAGCGCCACAGTGAAAAACGGGGGAAGCTGTGTTTACACACAGCTCTCCCGTTCTTCAGCTCCATGGACCGATCGCGGGACTCCAGCGTCCTTTAAGCCCAGCACGTGCCCGCGACCCCACGGCTGGGCTTAAAGGGCCACGTACATGTACGTGGATGTGCCCATCCGTGCCATTCTGCCGACGTATATCGTTGGTAGGGGGTCCTTAAGTGGTTAAAGAGGAACTGCAGTCTGCTCACATAATTTGTAATAAAAACATCTTTGCCATTCTGAAGCTTCCCTCCAACCAGTTTGCATATTATTTTATATACAGTGTGGAAAATAAGTATTTGAACACCCTGCTATTTTGCAAGTTCTCCCACTTGGAAATCATGGAGGGGTCTGAAATTGTCGTCGTAGGTGCATGTCCACTGTGAGAGACATAATCAAAAAAAAACTTCCAGAAATCACAATTTATGATTTTTTAACTATTTATTTGTATGATACAGCTGCAAATAAGTATTTGAACACCTGTCTATCAGCTAGAATTCTGACCCTCAAAGACCTGTTAGTCTGCCTTTAAAATGTCCACCTCCACTCCATTTATTATCCTAAATTAGATGCACCTGTTTGAGGTCATTAGCTGCATAAAGACACCTGTCCACCCCATACAATCAGTAAGAATCCAACTACCAATATGGCCAAGACCAAAGAGCTGTCCAAAGACACTAGACACAAAATTGTACACCTCCACAAGGCTGGAAAGGGCTACGGGGAAATTGCCAAGCAGCTTGGTGAAAAAAGGTCCACTGTTGGAGCAATCATTAGAACATGGAAGAAGCTAAACATGACTGTCAATCTCCCTCGGACTGGGGCTCCATGCAAAATCTCACCTCGTGGGGTCTCAATGATCCTAAGAAAGGTGAGAAATCAGCCCAGGACTACACGGGAGGAGCTGGTCAATGACCTGAAAAGAGCTGGGACCACCGTTTCCAAGGTTACTGTTGGTAATACACTAAGACGTCATGGTTTGAAATCATGCATGGCACGGAAGGTTCCCCTGCTTAAACCAGCACATGTCAAGGCCCGTCTTAAAGCGGGAGTTCACCCATTTCTAAAATTTTTTTTTTTCTTCCCCTAGATTCCTGCTCGTTCGGTCTAGGGGAATCGGCTATTTGTATTAAAATAGGTGCAGTACTTACCCGTTTTCGAGCTGCATCTTCTTCCGTCGCTTCCGGGTATGGTCTTCGGGAGCGGCGTTCCTTCTTGATTGACATTCTTCCGAGAGGCTTCCGACGGTCGCATCCATCGCGTCACTCGTAGCCGAAAGAAGCCGAACGTCGGTGCGGCTCTATACTGCGCCTGCGCACCGACGTTCGGCTTCTTTCGGAAAATCGTGACGCGATGGATGCGACCGTCGGAAGCCTCTCGGAAACCTGTCAATCAAGAAGGAACGCCCATTCCCGAAGCCCATACCCGGAAGCGACGGAGAGGATGCGTCTCGTAAACGGGTAAGTACTGCACATATTTTAAAATAAATTGCCGATTCCCCTAGTAATAACGAGCAGGAATCTAAGTGGGAAAAGTGCCCTCTTAGGGTGAACCCCCGCTTTAAGTTTGCCAATGACCATTTGGATGATCCAGAGGAGTCATGGGAGAAAGTCATGTGGTCAGATGAGACCAAAATAGAACTTTTTGGTCATAATTCCACTAACCGTGTTCGGAGGAAGAATAATGATGAGTACCATCCCAAGAACACCATCCCTACTGTGAAGCATGGGGGTGGTAGCATCATGCTTTGGGGGTGTTTTTCTGCACATGGGACAGGGCGACTGCACTTTATTAAGGAGAGGATGACCGGGGCCATGTATTGCGAGATTTTGGGCAACAACCTCCTTCCCTCAGTTAGAGTTTTGAAGATGGGTCGAGGCTGGGTCTTCCAACATGACAATGACCCGAAGCACACAGCCAGGATAACCAAGGAGTGGCTCTGTAAGAAGCATATCAAGGTTCTGGCGGGGCCTAGCCAGTCTCCAGACCTAAACCCAATAGAGAATCTTTGGAGGGAGCTCAAACTCCGTGTTTCTCAGCGACAGCCCAGAAACCTGACTGATCTAGAGAAGATCTGTGTGGAGGAGTGGGCCAAAATCCCTCCTCCAGTGTGTGCAAACCTGGTGAAAAACTACAAGAAATGTTTGACCTCTGTAATTGCAAACAAAGGCTACTGTACCAAATATTAACATTGATTTTCTCAGGTGTTCAAATACTTATTTGCAGCTGTATCATACAAATAAATAGTTTAAAAAAATCATACATTGTGATTTCTGGATTTTTCTTTTTTGATTATGTCTCTCACAGTGGACATGCACCTACGATAACAATTTCAGACCCCTCCATGATTTCCAAGTGGGAGAACTTGCAAAATAGCAGGGTGTTCAAATACTTATTTTCATCACTGTATACTGTGATTCTGTACTTGCCAAATATGCTGCAGAAATCTCCTTCCACTGAGTCTGACTGCAGCCATTTTAACTGTGGGCAGCTGAAGCTGCTGCCTGTTCAATTCCTGGATTGAACAGGCAGCAGCAGACACAGACACAGACACACAGAGGCACGCTTCCAGCTCTGCAGCTCTCATTGGCCCTCGTATGACACATCCCCCCCCCTCCTTTCCTGGCAAACTTTCACAAGAGTGAGAGAGAGAGAGCTGGGCGTGATGTCATAAGCCTAGGCTTTTTACCAGACAAGAAACAGGAAGTGGGCTGTGTAAGTTATTTACTGGCAGAAAAATGTTATAGACGCAAAGTTGAAAAAAATGAGTGAAGGTCTGCTTTTGAGAAAATATTATTTTTGGGTGCAGTTGAGCTTTAAGGTCTCTTTCACACTGGTGGTGTTTTAACTCTGGCTGCAGAGTTTGATAGGTGGCAGTTGCGGCGCAGTCCCGCAATGTAAACTTGTTGTTTGACAATTATAAAAAAAAAAAACACGTGCCTGAAGGTGGCAGCAGCACCTCCTAAGCGCCTGAAATCAATGGGCAGCGCTGCCATGGCGCTTTTAACCATTTATTCGGCCGCTATCAGGGGTTAAATGTGCTCCACTATCAGCCGAAAAGCTCCTCTAAAACAATGGTAAAGCGCTGCTAAAACTATCGGCGCTTTACCGCTAACGCGGCTACGCTGTCAGTGTGAAGGGGCTCTAACCAAGTGTAACATTTACAATGTTATAAGACAAGTCCTATGTGGTGTTGTACCAGCTGCTCCAAATCACAATAAAAGTGCTATGCAGCAGTCCTTGTAAATGTCCAATCATGTGTGCCAAAATCACGAAGCACTCATGCCAATGTTCTAAAATAGACACAGATATCAGAGTGGTGAACATAACAGCAGTTTTGCCCTAAGATTTTGGTGCATGCAGTGTAAGCAAGCGCCCCACATGTGACAAATTATTGAATTAGCATGCACCTCATTAACTGCTTGCGGGCCAGCCGCCGCAGTTATACGGCGGCAGGTCGGCTCCCCTGCGCGAGAGCCCGTAGCTATACGTCGGCTCTCGCGCAGGCCACTAGCCTGTGCCCCCCGCCACTCCCGTGCGCGTGCCCGGCGGGCGCGATCACCGCCGGGCAGTGGAGATTGCTCGTTACAGAGCGAGAACCGGGAGCTGTGTGTGTAAACACACAGCTCCCGGTCCTGTCAGGGAGAGAAATGCTGATCTTCTGTTCATACAATGAAAGATCAGTAATTTCCCCATGTCATGCCACCCCCCCTACAGTTAGAACACACCCAGGGAACATACTTAATCCTTCCCCGCCCCCTAGTGTTAACCCCTTCCCTGCCAGTGGCATTTTTATAGTAATCCAATGCATTATTATAGCACTGATCGCTATAAAAATGCCAATGGTCCCAAAAATTTGTCAAAAGTGTCCAAAGTGTCCGCCATAATGTCGCAGTACCAAAAAAATAAAACGCTGATCGCCGCCATTACTAGTAAAAAAAAAATATTATGCCAAAAAAATTCCATAAAAATACCCCCTATTTTGTAAACGCTATAACTTTTGCGCAAACCAATCATTACGCTTATTGACATTTTTTTTTACGAAAAATATGTAGAAGAATACGTATCGGCCTAAACTGAGGAAAAAATTTTTTTTATATATATATTTTTGGGGGATATTTATTATAGCAAAAAGTACTATTTTTGTTTATAGCGCAAAAACTAAAAACCGCAGAGGTGATAAAATACCACCAAAAGAAAGCTCTTTTTGTGGGGAAAAAAGGACGCCAATTTTGTTTGGGAGCCACGTCGCACGACCGCGCAATTGTCAGTTAAAGGCGACGCAGTGCCGAATCGCAAAAAGTGCTCTAGTCTTTGACCAGCAATATGGTCTGGGGGTTAAGTGGTTAATTGGTCACAGAGGGCACTAATTGGGCAGGCATATAGAAACTGACACATTTTTTTGGAATGCAAAAAAAAACAATTCTGCCAAAAAAGCCTAGGCTTATGACATCATGCACAGCTCTCTCACTCTCATGAGAGTTTGCCAGGAAGGGAGGGGGGATGAGTCATAAGAGGGTCAATGAGAGCTGCAGGGTTGCAGAGCTAAAGGTGTGTGTCTGTAAATCCAGGAACTGAACAGGCAGCAGCTTCGGCTGCCCACAGTTAAAATAGTTGCAGCCAGACTCAGTGGAGGAAGATTTCTGCAGCATATTTGATTATTACAAAATCACAGTATACATAAAATAATATGCAAAGTGGTTGAAGGGAAGCTTCAGAATGGCAAAGATGTTTTTATTACAAATTATGTGAGCAGACTGCAGTTCCTCTTTAAACTTTGATAATCCCTCCATTATCTATTGTTTTCAAGCCCAGACTCTGTGACAAAAGTCATTTATTACAATCTTATACTGAAAGATTAAAGCGGAAAAAAAATGAAAGTCAGTAGCTACAAAAACCATAACTCCCAACTGTCCCTGATTTCGAGGGACTGTCCCTGATTTGGAGCAATGTCCCTCTGTCCCTCTTTCCCCCTAATTTGTCTCTAATTTTGGTCTGATCTATACAGTTGTATATAAAATGCACTTTTTGGGCCAGATTCACGTAGGAGATACGACGGCGCATCTCCAGATACGCCGTCGTATCTTGGCGCCTGATTCAAAGAATCAGATACGGTAGAATTTGTCTAAGATACGACCAGCGTAAGTCGCCTACGCCGTCGTATCTTAACTGCATATTTACGCTAGCCGCTAGGGGCGTGTACGCTAATTTACACCTAGAATATGTAAATCAGCTAGATACGCCAATTCACGAACGTACGCCCGGCCGTCGCAGTACAGATACACCGCTTACGTTAGTCTTTTTCCGGCGTAAAGTTACCCCTGCTATATGAGGCGCAGCCAATCTTAAGTATGGACGTCGAGCCAGCGTCAAATTTTCCATCGATTACGTCGTTTGCGTAATTTGTTCGCGAATAGGGCTGTGCGTCATTTACGTTCACGTCAAAAGCATTGGCTTTTTGCGGGTTATTTTGGAGCATGCGCACTGGGATACTTTCACGGACGGCGCATGTGCCGTTCGTAAAAAGCGTTGTTTATGTGGTGTAACAATAAATTAACATAAAACACGCCCACATGTTCCACATTTGAATTAGGCGGGCTTACGCCGGCCTATTTACGCTATGCCGCCGCAACTTTGCTTTGTGAATACTGCACTTGCCTGTCAAAGTTGCAGAGGCGTAGCGTAAATAGGATACGTTACGCCCGCTCACAAATACGCGCTCCCTACGTGAATCTGGGCCTTTATCTTTCAAAAAGTGTTTCCCAGTGTTAAACTTTTCATTCATTTTATAAATTGCTGCATTTGTACATTTTAAAAGCCAATACAAAGGAATAGTAGCGGTAAAAAAAAAAGCCCTTGTGGATTTAATTAACCTTTTTTTTGGTTCTCCTTTAAAAGGGGGTGTGGCAGGGGGTGTGTCCTATGCCTACATACATTTGCTAGTAGGTGTCCCTCATTCCGATCTCAAAATGTTGGGAGGTATGCAAAAACTGTAGCTGCTGACTTTTAAAAAAAAACAGCCACTTACCTGTCCCAGGATCCAGCAGTGTGCTCACCCCAGCCTGTTTCACCTGCTTTCTTCTTTCCTTGGCACCGACATCTTAACTATGGGCACAGATGTGACAGCTTGTGGCTTTGCAGCCAGATGCCTGCTGCGCATCGTGAATGGGTAAGCAGTCTTCTGGGACCTGTCACGCGTCCCAGAAGACTGCGGGGGTTGCCTAGGCGATCAGAGCGCAAACCTGTCAAAATTGGGTACCCACTCCTCAAAAGTTATAATTCTTCAAGAGGAGCGGGGACGAGTCCTTAAAGTGGAACTTCCTCTTTTGGGTGGATCTCCACTTTTACTCCCAATGTGGAGCTTCCCTCTCATATCACATGCTTGTTTTTTTTTCTCTGGGTAGTTAGAAAACGGCTCAGCTTCACTGTGGGTGAACCTACTGCCCTGGAGCTCGTATTCAAACTGGGATGTCAGACTATGGTAGATTCTCTCAGAGGTAATTAGCTTGATGCCAGGGGTCAAGTCCTGGGGGGAAAAGTGTGGGAACTCACCCAGGATTTCCCTCCCCCACCTCAAAAATAAATAAGTGTGCGTGTGTGTGTGTGTGTGTGTGTATATATATATATATATATATATATATATATATAATACGTACCCCATGTGTGGACATGATACAAGAGACTGCAGACATGATACAAGAGATGGCCAGAGACTGTGGACACGATACAAGAGATGGTCAGAGACTGCGGACAGGGTACAAGAGATGGCCAGAAACTGCGGACATGGTACAAGAGATGGTCAGAGATAGAAAATAGAAGAGCACTGGAGGGGGCTGGAGAGTATTGCAGGGGAACTGGAGAGTGCCAGGGGGTCAGGAAGCATGGGGGAGAGCACTGGTGGAGCCAAAGATCACTGGGGGAACGGGGGAGCCAGGGAGCTCAGGGGGGAGATAAAGAGACTGGGGTAGAGCTGAAGAGCACCGGTAGGGGAACTGGAGAGCACGGGGGGGGGGGGGGTGTGAAGAGAACTGGGGGGCCAGCAAAAGAAAGTCAATAGGAGGAGCAACAGGGCAGCTGCACATAGAGGAATTGTTTTTTCCATATTACTCCCGTAGCTGCTGAATGCCTGTTTGTGCTCCTCTCCCTCCTGCTGTCACTCAGGATGGTGCTGGCCTGACACCCCTCAAATGTGGCACCCGGGGCGGACCCCTCCCTTACAGAGCTTGCATACTTCACAGGCCAGCCCTGCAGGACACGGGTGCTAACGGGAACGGCGTTCCTGCTGTGGAAAAAGTACAGGAACGCCCGTTCCCATGCCCGTTCCTGTAGGACTTGACCCCTGGCTTGATGTCAGGTTTCCTTTAAGAGCCAAAAACATGTAATGCTGCTAATATAAAGTATACTAATCTGTATATTGGTAAATGATTCTTATCCTGAATATTAAAGTTACGTGATTCATGTGTTATTGCATATTTATGAAGATTATGAACACTCAGAATTTATGTTTACATGGTCCAGCGGTGGTCTAAACTCATGGCTTGATGAGATTACCCCAACAATGTCTGCTCCCGCAACCTGAGTGCTCAGCAGGGTCCAACAGGAATATTGGAAAACTTTTCTCAATCGGCCAATCAGTTGCAGCCACTGATCAGTGTATTCTGACAGCGGAGCAGTCTTGCTGTCACTGTACAATGGCACAGCGCGGAGGATTCCTCCATCCACTTTGCCACCTATAACAAGCCTTAGGACTGATGTTGGGCTCTGTGGATCTCACCAATCATTGTATCTGTCGGCAGAAGAGGCCTAGATGCCTATAGCAGTCACAGTATTGCCTACATGGCTTTTGTGCAGCAGTGGAAATTAAAGAAGAAACTATTTTGGTTGCAGATACTTGTAGCAGGTCCTCTATTCCAGTGGCCCCCAACCTTTTGGCCCACTAATTTCACAATTTTGAAACACACGGACCACTATCACGAATTTGACTTATACACACAATGCTTCGCGTCTCTACCCCCCTCACCCTGGACCACACTGCTGCCTTCACCTCCTTATCCAGCCCTGTGCTTGAGCTCCATGTTCTCTGCCAGTCTGTGATCAGCGGTGTCATTGGAAGTCCCCTCCTCCTTCACCTCCTGCTCTCGGTGCCTCCCTCTGAGGTCACAGGAGCCGAAACTATAGAGTAGGCATCTGGTATCAATATGCACTCACAGTATTGACTGTCAGCACACACTGGAAACAACATTGGGTGGTAAACATTTGCCACAATGTTGATTTGCCGCAGAACCCCTTGGGACCACCAATACTTTCTCATGGACCATCAGTGGTCAGCGACTTCTAGGTAGGATATTAGCACCATAGTTTAGGAAATGTGGCCCTGTAAAATAAATACATTTTCTCAGCCAAGTACAAAATTTATTAATTATGTATATTTACTTCCTCCATATAACAGAGCAGGAGAAATAAGTGCAAAGTAAGTCCCTATAGCAGCGAATCAGAATTCTTCCACTAAAGTGAATTCTGATTGGTTGTCATTGGTAACTGTATTTAGCACGCGTTTTTTTAAAATGCCTTTAAATATTATAAGATTTTTGATTTCAGCTTGGCATATACAACTGATAAAGGCCTTGGTCCACAGTAGAGCCAACTGATCTGATACAAGTCAGTAATACATACAGTATAAAAAGTGATTTATTTTTTTTGTTTGTTTAATACCATATATACCCGAATATAAGCCAAAGCACCTATTTTTACCCCAAAAAAAAAAAAATGGGAAAACTTATTGACGTGAGTATTAGCCTAGGGTGTCCATCTGCATGCCTCACTTTGCCCATGTGCATGACTCACTGTGCCCACTCAAGCCTGAGGAAGAGACTTGAAAGTCTCGAACGCGCGCACCTCCCGCGCCCGGAAGTGACGTTGAATGCACGCCGAATGCAGCACACAGTGGAGAACTGTTCCCTCCTTGTTGGTTCCGAGGGCGCTTTTGGTTCCTGCCGCCGCCGCCACTGCTGTACAGGCAAGGACAGCTCTGCACACCTGCATGAGGACACCTCGTCGTCTCCGGGAACCCCGCGGATGATACTTTGTACCCCGAACTTTGTCATGCCTTCTATAACATCACCATTGTGAGTAGGCCTTTTATATGCTTTTATACATTTGCCAACATTAAATCTACCTGCTACGCTTAGAAGGCGCTGCATTGTGTTTCTTCTACTCACTGTGCCCATGCCTCACTTTGTCCATGACTAGACTGACATTTAACATATGAGTCTATGGAAGTGGCTTTGAAAAAGTGTGCTCCCCAACCGTAGGTCCCCCAGACAACCAACTTTGCAGACTTGTAGAAGAGAAATGGGGCTACATGTGTGCCACGGCCCGGTTCCAGGGGACCTACGACCAGCCAGTACCGGGTCCCTAAAGTCACCGGAGAAATTACCATAAAACATGGGAGTCTATGGAAGGGGTGCCCGGGTTTTAAAAATCGGTGGTCCTCCAGACAACAAACTTTGCACACTTGTAGAGAAAGGGTGAGGCTACATGTGTGTCAAGTTTGGGGTCCATGAGACCTACGGTACTGGGTAACCAAAGTCCGGGAGATCAGGCGCAAAAAGATGACTTGAGTATAAGCCGAGGGGGGCTTTTTCATCACAAAAAAAAAATGTGCTGAAAAACCTCGGCTTATACTCGAGTATATACGGTACATGAAGAAAAAAAAAAAAAAAAAACACTTTTAAAATATTACGGCTCCAGCTCATAACAAACCCAACCTAATTTTAGTTGCAGATCCCAGTGGCTTTTCTGTGAAAAGGTGGAACTCTTCAGCTTCTTCGCTGGACATCTTAATGGTATTGGTATAATGAGATAAGGGTTAATTTACTAAAAACTGGAGCATTCAGAATCTGGTGCAGTTGTGCATGGTAGCCAATCAGCTTCTAAGTTCAGCTTGTTCAATCAAGCTTTGACAATAAAACCTGGAAGCCGATTGGTTTCTGTGCAGAGCTGCACCAGATTTTGCACTTTCCAGTATTAGTAAATTTAGTCAAAATTCATATGGTGTATGGCCAGCGTAAGGCTGGTTTCACACCTATGCATTTTAAGTGCTTTTTGCAGATTTGCACTACAGTCCATTTTACATGGTTTCCTATGGAACACGTTCTGTAGTGCAAATCTGTGAAATGCAAAAAAAAGCACTAAAAATGCATAGGTGTGAATCCAACCTTAGGTGCCTTAAAACGTTTACATGTATGTGTTTAGATGTTTTAGTTGATCAGTTTAAGTTCACACCTATGCAGGTTGGAGTTTGCATATTCCAGGTGCATTTTGCACTTTCCAATGCACACTTTTGATCCACTGAAGTCTATGGAACCAAAAACCAGAAAAAAAAAAAAAAAAAAAAAACTGGCCCTTTCCAAAAAATGCACAGATGTAAACGTGACCCATAGGAAAACATAAATGGACTGTAGTGTGTTTCTGCAAAACTAAAAAATGCATAGGTGTGAACCAGGCCTTAAAGGGCATCTGTCATCAGTCCAAATACACTTACCAACCACTTTATTAGGTACACCTTGCTAGTATCGGGTTGGACCCCCTTTCACCTTCAGAACTGCCTTAATTCTTAATGGCACAGATTCAACAAGGTGTTGGAAACGTTCCTCAGAGATTTTGGTCCATAGTGACATGATAACATCACGCAGTTGCTGCAGATTTATTGGCTGCACACCATGATGCGACTCATCGCTCCACCAGATCCCAAGGGTGCTCTATTGGATTGGGATCTGGTGACTGTGCAGACCATTGGGATACAGGAACCTCATTTTGATGTTCAAGAAACCAGTTTGGGATGATTTGAGCTTTGTGACATGAAGCATTACCCTGCTGGAAGAAGCCATCAGAAGATGGGTACACGGTAGGCCGAGGTGGTTAAACGATGCTCAATTGGTACTAAGGGGCCCAAAGTGTGCCAAGAAAATATCCCCCACATCATTACACCACCACCAGCCTGAACTGTTGATACAACGCAGGATGGATCCAGGCTTTCATGTTGTTTACACCAAATTCTGACCTTTCATTTGAATGTCGCAGTTGAAATTGACACTCATCAGACCAGGCAACATTTTTCCAACCTTCTATGGTCTAATTTTAGTGAGCCTGTGCAAATGGTAGCCTCAGTTACCTGTTCTTATTGGCTGAGAGTGCTGATCAGGAGACAATCAGAAGACCTTTTTTGGTCATGACTTTTCAACAGAAGCTGGCTTAACGGTCGGCTTCTGTCAGACTGACTACAATACACACGGGCTGAATAGCCAGTCTATCGAACCGGACAATGCCGCCCAACATTCAGCCCGTGCGTGTGCTATGAATAAGCACTAAGTGTGAAACGCGTCGGCTGTTTTTGATTTCTGCTGTGTATTTGCGGTGTTTGCTCATGTTCCTTCAATAAAGACAACTCAAGAGTTCTTTGGTGTGTGGCCGTCCATCCGTCCTTTGCTACTTTCCATTGCCAGCACCCACATCTACCTGGACTTATCCACAATTGCACTTGGGATTTCCCTGGAGCGGTGAACCCCACCTCGCTCCGTGCGTGTGCTAGGCTTTATTTTACACTGCAAATTACTAACAAACTACAAACCCCAGCATCACACTCCTTTAAATACACAAGATTATTTAATTAAAGCATTGAATGCATTGGCACTTTGTTCAAATATACAAACATTGCCTTCATTTGGTTTACATACAAAACAAAACAACCTCACATTTAGGCTTGCAAAGACCCCATTTTCAAGAACAATGTCAAGGTCCAGACCTTGGCCTGAGTGGTCAGTAAAAGAAGGTAAAATCATACGGTTTAGTTGATTTCTAGATTAGAACCAACATCTTCCTTGGGCTCCGGCTGCAAGGGACAGAAGGCACAGTTTTCAAGTTCAGTTGTATATCAAGGTCATTATATTAAGACTGTTTAAAGAAGAGTTCCAGCTTGGAGGGGGAAAAAAATGTGGCACAGGGACGGACGGGGACGTCAGGGGGGAGCAAACAAGCAGAGCTTCCCCTTTTGGGTGGAGCTCTGCTTTAAGTTCTTAACTCAAAAAACAGAATAACTTAATTTAAATTACAGTTTGACCTGAACAGATCTGGGCGTTTTTTATTAAATAGATTACAATTATTTTTTTTTATTATGGATAGAAAAAGCTCAAAACATCCCAGACAGTTTAAACAATTATAAATGAATTAAAGGGGAACCTTTTATATCCAGGGATTGGAATATATCCTACCATTTGGAGATGCCATACTGCTGTCCAGAAACTGCTGTCCAGAAAAAGGGATGGACATGGTCAGCAACAATACTCAGGTACTACTGTCCAGAAACTGCCGTCCCGAAACTGCTGTCCCGTTAAGCTGAAGCAGAATAAAGGCCCATATACACTGTTGTGTTTTAACACACCCGCTAAAATGAATGTGTTAAAGTAAAAAAATTGCCCATTTCCATCTCTGCCATGCAGTGCATTTTTAAAGTCCATTATATAATTCCAATAATAATGTCCATTTTCCCCACTGCATTTGAGTGCATTGGGAGGCCCATAGAAGTCAAGAGGAATGCATAAAAAACACATGAAACATGCATTTGGATGCATTGGCAAGAGGAACTAACAAGCCTTGGTCAATGGCTGTTAACTGTATCTTCTTCAAATCTTTAAAATGAAAAACGCATTGGAAACGCACATCAAAGCCTGTTGATAACGCATCAAAAGACACAAAAAAGCACCTCTACGCACGCATAGATGTACAGTAAATGGGCCCTAAAGGTTTCTTTTCATTGTGACGCTTTACACATTTAAGCTCACACACGGGACGGTTACCATTAAATACAGCTGCTTCCAAATGTCAACACAGTTGGCAGCTACAGTAAGTGACTTCATGTCTTCTGCAGATTAACAGGGAGAAATAAGTCCGATTTTACAAATCACATGAAATGATGAGAAAAAAATAAAAGAATTCTTCTCAGTGGCGAGCAGCTTTGCAAATCTTGTCGTACACCTCTGGGAATGCGTTCTTGCAGTTTAGTTTGTCCCGCAGTTTGCGGTACAGGGATCCATCAAACATTTCCCAGAATTCCTCACGGCTCATATAACAGTCTGCGTAGAGCATCTGAAAGCTGGAGGGAGAAATGACACATACTAAGAGGAAGGCAGAGAAAGATTTCATTTAAAAGGCAGATTGTCACAAGGCTGGATTTACACGTCAAGCTGTAAATATAAATCACAGCTTCATGTGCTTTAAAAAAAAAAAAAAATAATAAAAAAGTCCCCCAGGCAATTGTACTTGCCTTCAATCCAGAGCTGTCCCCCAAACCACCTCTTCTTCTTCACTACCAGATGTTCTCAGTCTTCCAGGCTGAATAACCCTCACTCAACATACACAACTATCAAAAGACTGGCCATCACCAGAAGACCAAAGAGGACTCAATTGGGTTGATATACCAAAATCTGGTGCAGCTCTGTATAGAAACTACATTTTTTTTGTCAACTTCTAATTGAATAAGGTGAAGTTAGAAGCCGATTGGCTACCATGCACAGCTTCACACTCTGGCCCGGATTCAGAAAGAATCGCGTATCTTTAGGCGGGCGTAGCGCATCTCATATGCGTTACGCCGCCGTAACTTAGTCAGGCGAGTAGCGTATTCAGAAAGAACTTGCGCCCGAAGTTACGGCGGCGTAGAGTATATGGGCCGGCGTAAGCCCGCCTAATTCAAATGATCCAGGCAGTGGGTGTGTTGTATGGAAATTAATCGTGACCCCACGTAAATGACGCACTTAACGAACGGCGCATGCACGCGCATGCTCAGTATCACGTCGAATTTTCTCCCAAAGTTATGCCGGCTCAATGTTTAGTCGACGTGAACGTAACCTACGCCCATCCCCATTCACGGACGACTTCCACAAACGACGTAAAATACGATGCTGTTCCGACATCCATACCCAACATGACTTACCCCTGCTTTATGAGGGGTAAAGTTACGCCGGACCGACGCCTTACGTAAACGGCATAGCCAAATCTGACGAGCGCAAGTACGTTTCTGAATCGGCGTATCTACCTCATTTGCATATTTGATGCGGAAATATACGAAAGCGCCCCTAGCGGCCAGCGTAAATATGCACCTAAGGTATGATGGGGTAAGAGACTTGCGTCAGTCGTATCTTAGACAAATTCTGGCGTATCTGATTCTTTGAATCAGGCGCCGAGATACGACGCCTCACATTCAGACTTACAACGGCGTATCTGGAGATACGCCGTCGTAAGTTCTTTGTGAATCTGGGCCTCTAGATTTATTAAATTAACCCCAGTGCATCATGTGTCTGGTCTGGCCAAAAGAAAATATGGCAAATTTTATATATATATATATATATATATATATATATATATATATATATATATATATATATATATATATATATATATATATATATATATATATATACATATACACACACACACACACACACACACACACACACACACACACATACATACATACACACACACACACGAGAGAGAGATTTAAAAAAAAAAAAAAAAAATTCTATCCTCAAGGGGAAGAGGTGGGCATTGGGCGGAGCCCAGAGTTCTGATTTAATGCATGTTATGGCATGTGTTATTGTACTGTATGTTTGGTTGTGTCATATTGTATATTGCATATACACCATACATTTCATGATCTTAAAGCTTGCAGCAACCAGACAAGTGGCTCACCCATGAACGTCTCGGACAAACTTCTCCAAGTGTCGCATAGAGGCTTTGGCATCGAAGTGTTTGGTGTTTGGTTCCCCATATGCGCCAATATCTACATACAACTCTGCCTCGTTGCCCTTGGGATGCACCATGCCAGGATTGCTGGGTAGGATGAAAGGACAAAGCCAAAGTGGGTACACCTGCAAAAAAGAAGACAATACTGTAAAGCTGTATGACACAAATGGGACAGCTCCATAGAACCAACATACAGATATATGCAGATGTACAGGAGTGGGAAGCCACAAGATATCCACAAATTTTTTTATGGGAATTTTGTAAAAAAAAAATGTGTTTAGAGTAAGGATGCTGTCGACCCTCTTAGGGCTCATTCACACCACAATTGTGGTGCGTTTGCATGTTGTGTGTCAACCTATGTTGTGTTAAGACAACATGCATCATTTCTAGCAGAGCAAATGCATGCAATGACACCCTGGTGCAGCGTCGGCAAGGTGCGTGGGGTTCCATTCACAATGAATAGTGCTCTTTTTTTTTTCTCTCAAAGGTTTTTATTGAACAAAAGTAAAAAAAAAAGCATATAAAACTCCAGAGCACAAGATGAATAGTGTTCTTCATACACACCTTGATCTCATTCTGGAAAGCTTCAATGGACTTCTGTAGACATTTCATTGGTACAAGCATATCCTGCACCACGTGATGCTGCTCATACAACTTCCGGATAGTTTCTCCCTGTGTGAGCTTCAACAAGGAAATCTTTGGTGGAACCATCCAACCAAACAGGTAACGGAACACTGGGTGATTACCAAAAGGAATAATATCCTACAATCAGAAAAGAATCAGAATGTTACTGACAAATGAAAATTCATCTAAGGAAACGGGAGTCTCCGGGAGCAATACATACTGCAAGAAAAACAATAAAAACAGAAGGCTAGGACAAATCAGCTGTTTTTATTGCCATCAATGATTCTTCCTCATTTCCGTTTAGGGTGACAATGGGGGTTATTTACGAAAGGCAAATCCACTTTGCACTTCGAGTGAAAACTACAAGTGCAAAGTGCAGTCTCTGTAAAGCTGAGGGGTAGATCTGAAATGAGGGGAAGCTCTACTGATTTTATCATCCAATCATGTACAAGCTAAAATGCTGTTTTTTATTTTCCTTGCATGTCCCCCTCAGATCTATAGCGACTGCACTTCCAAGTGCACTTTTAGTGCAATTTCAAGTGCACTTTGTAGTGCAAAGTGGATTTGCCTTTAGTAAATAACCCCCAATGTTTTTCCAAGACATCAACTAATTAAAGGAGTTCTCCAAAACATTTAGCTGGAGTTCTACTTTAGGGTCCATGCACACTTTGCTTCTACGGGAGTTTTGCTTTTTGCCTGTAGAAGCAGCTCAATATATGTTCACGCACATTAGGATGTATAGAGGCATATGTTAAGCTCAGCGTTTAGAGGTAGGGAAAAAAAAAAAAACTTCTGGTTTGCGCTTTTTTAAAGGGGGTTTTCTGGCAGAAAAAAAAATGCTAAATACTTTTTTTTTTTTAATTCTTTATACTAAATACTTTTAAACACCTGTAGAAAAAAGTGTTTTTTTTTTCTGCCAAAAGAACTGCCAATTTTTTATACCAGTGTGCATTGACCCTTAAAGACTATCCACCAAAGATTCAGTTTCTTTCCCCTTTAAAGATATATGCATTTAATTTCTTAAAAAATAAATAAAAAAAAAAAAAAAAAAAAAAAGGTACATACATAAAAGATAAAAAAACAAACAAAAAAACAAACACACACACACACAACAAAAAATAATAATACAATAAACGATCAAACAACCTTGCAGCATCTCCAAAGATTCCTTTACCACTAATACTTCTTGCATACTCGATACCACCATCAATTCCTCCATACCTCGATACCACCGTCAACTCCCCCATACCTCGATACCACCGTCAACTCCCCCATACCTCGATACCACCGTCAACTCCCCCATACCTCGATACCACCGTCAACTCCCCCATACCTCGATACCACCGTCAACTCCCCCATACCCCGATACCACCGTCAACTCCCCCATACCCGATACCACCGTCAACTCCCCCATACCACCGTCAACTCCCCCATACTCGATACCACCGTCAACTCCCCCATACCCGATACCACCGTCAACTCCCCCATACCCGATACCACCGTCAACTCCCCCATACCCGATACCACCGTCAACTCCCCCATACCCGATACCACCGTCAACTCCCCCATATCCGATACCACCGTCAACTCCTCCATACCTCGATACCACCGTCAACTCCCCCATACTCGATACCACCATCAACCCCCCCATACTCGATACCACCATCAACTCCCCCATACTCGATAACACCATCAACTCCCCCATACTCGATACCACCATCAACTCCCCCATACATCGATACCACCATCAACTCCCCCATACCTCGATACCACCATCAACTCCCCCATACTCGATACCACCATCAACTCCCCCATACTCGATACCACCATCAACTCCCCCATACCTCGATACCACCATCAACTCCCCCATACCTCGATACCACCATCAACTCCCCCATACCTCGATACCACCATCAACTCCCCCATACCTCGATACCACCATCAACTCCCCCATACTCGATACCACCATCAACTCCCCCATACTCGATACCACCATCAACTCCCCCATACTCGATACCACCATCAACTCCTCCATACCTCGATACCACCATCAACTCCTCCATACTCGATACCACCATCAACTCCCCCATACTCGATACCACCATCAACTCCCCCATACCACCATCAACTCCCCCATACTCGATACCACCATCAACTCCTCCATACCCGATACCACCATCAACTCCTCCATACTCGATACCACCATCCGTATCTATATCGCTTTTCTTTCTTCTATAGTCAAAACAACTGTCAGCTCTTCTATACTCTACTACTGTTGGCACTTCCATACACATTCTACCATTGTGAAACGCACCTGCAGCTCCCAGAAAATGCTCCGTGTGTGTCTGTGATAGTAATGTCTTAGGGGTATGTACTCTGTTCCACTTTGGTTTTTCTTTAGGAAAGATTCCACATGGCGGAAGAACCAGGGTTTCCAATAGTTTCCGATTCTATTCACCTTTTAATGTAAAAAACAAATTTCTGTGAATCACACATGGAACAAAATTAAAGTAAAATCTCAATGGATGATACAATGAAGAAACAGACTATGAAAATAATGTGACAAATCAGACGGTCACATACCTGGCCTGGCTCAGCATCATCAGTCAAGACCCCAGTCATAATGACGGCCTCATCTGCAGAGTAAACCAAACCTTCCACAAAGTAGTTCTCTTTCTTCTGAGACTCTCTGGAAAACTTCTCACAGATCTTCTCCAGGCCCCTTACTGGCGTATAATTCAGCTTCACATACTTTTTGAATGGGACAATCTTTATCTCAGCAGCTACCAAGAATCCCAGAGTCCCACAGGACCATGGCACGGCATAGAAGAGATCAGAGTTCTCAGTCTGAAAGAAAAAAAACATACATAAGCATAATAAAAGTAGAATCGGGTGTTCCAGATTAGGTGCCAAAGATTAGACCTTCCTTAGGGAGTATGCAGGTGGAACCTGTCTTATTTAAACCTCAAATATCTAGGATCTGGTGTTCTTTTGGCATTAATGTGTGGTGTCATCATGCCAAGATCAAAAGAGCTCTCTAAGGCCTCGTACACACCACCCAACATGTCCGATGAAAACGGTCCGCGGACCGTTTTCATCGAACATGTTCACTGGGATCATTTGGTCTGATGTGTGTACACACCATCAGACCAAATTCCCTGCGGACATAATACGCAGTGACGTGGTGGCGGCGACGATGACGCCGCGACGTGCGCGCACCAGGAAGTTCAATGCTTCCACGCATGCGTCGAATCACTTCGACGCATGCGTGGGATTTCGGGCCAGCGGACATGTCCGATGAGTCGTACTGACCATCGGACATGTCCGACAGACAGGCTTCCAGCGCACAAGTTTCTTAGCATGCTAAGAAACTTTTGTCTGCTGGAAACCTGTCCGCTAAGCCGGGAAACTGTCCAGTCGCCCTACACACGACCAAACATGTCCGCGGAAACTGGTCCGACGGACCAGTTCCAGCGGACATGTTCGGTCGTGTGTACAAGGCCTCAGGCCTTCAGAAAAGTGGTTGTGGATGCTAGAGCTGCACGATTAATCGTCAAGAATCGTTATCGTGATTTTTTCCCGTTGCGATATTGACATAGTATTTCCAGATCTTTCTATGATTAGAATTCTCTCTGCTCTGCTGAAGCCACAGCTGTAAAATCTGGGCAGTCTGCCAAGTATCAGAACATTCTTTATCAGTGGAACATTCAGTCTAAACATTGTAACAATTTGTCTTTTACATCAAAGGAATAGACTTGGTGTGTAAATGAGGAAAGTTTCACCACATTAAACATTAAACCTTGTTCTGACATTTGTTGGTTTCAAGTTTAACCACTTCAGCCCAGACCATTTGGCTGGCCAAAGACCAGGCCACTTTTTGCGATTCGGCACTGCGTCGCTTTAACGGACAATTGCGCAGTCATGTGACGTTGCTCCCAAACAAAATTGACGTCCTTTTTTTCCCCACAAATAGAGCTTTCTTTTGGTGGTATTTGATCACCTCTGCGGTTTTTATTTTTTGCGCTAAAAAACAAACATATAGAGCGAAAATTTTGAAAAAAAAATCTATATTTTTTTACTTTTTGCTATAATAAATATCCTCAGTTTAGGCCGATATTCTTCTACATATTTTTGGTAAAAATTTGGTTTGTGCAAAAGTTATAGCGTCTACAATATAGGGGATAGTTTTATGGCAGTTTTATTAATATATATTATTTTTTTACTAGTAATGGTGGCGATCAGCGATTTTTATCTTGACTGCGACATTATGGCGGACACATCGGACACTTTTGACACCATTTTGGGACCATTGTCATTTTTACAGCGATCAGTGCTATAAAAATGCACCGATTACTATAAAAATGACACTGGCAGTGAAGGGGTTAAGTGTGACCTAGAGAGTGCTTCTAACTGTTAGGGGGCGTGGCTTGTCGTAAAACGTCACTGATCGCTGTTCCCGATGACAGGGAACAGACGATCAGTGACATGTCACTAGGAAGAACAGGGAGATGTTGCGTTTACACTGACATCTCCCCGTTCTTCAGCTCTGTGACCCGATCGCAGGACACCGTCGGACATCGAGTCTGGGGGTCCCGCGGGCACAGTCACAAAGCTTTGCGACCCCACAGCCGGAAAATTAAAAGGGGACATAAAAAAAAAACAACTAACCAGTAAAGTTAGCCCAAATGTTTTTGTACAATATGAAAGATTTTACGCCAAGAGAATCGTGATCTTCTAAACAAAAAGAATTGCGATTCTCATTTTGGCCTATTTTGTAAACGCTATAACTTTTGCGCAAACCAATCACTAAACGCTTATTGCGAATTTTTTTTACGAAAAATATGTAGAAGAATACGTATCGGCCTAAACTGAGGAAAAAAAACGTTTTTTTTATATATTTTTGGGGAATATTTATTATAGCAAAAAGTAAAAAATATTAATTTTTTTCAAAATTGACGCTATATTTTTGTTTATAGCGCAAAAACTAAAAACCGCAGAGGTGATCAAATACCACCAAAAGAAAGCTCTATTTGTGGGGAAAAAAGGACGCCAATTTTGTTTGGGAGCCACGTCGCACGACCGCGCAATTGTCAGTTAAAGCGACGCAGTGCCGAATCGCAAAAAGTGCTCTGGTCTTTGGGCAGCAATATGGTCCGGGGGTTAAGTGGTTAACCTGCATAAGAGGTGTGCCAGGAAAAGGCCTTTGCTGTCCAAAAAGAACATTGGAGGAAACTACAGTTTGCCATTGAACAAATACACAAAGATTAGGCCGTGTGAAACAATGTGCTCATCAATCAAAGACAGAGATGTTTAGCATATCTTAGCTGTGGGCAGTGTTGTGATCCTTACTGAAATATGAATGTTATTTTTACTCCTCTTTGGGACAACCATAACCTCCCACATCTTCAGAAAGTAACGTACTTTATCTTTTGGAAAGCGCAGGATATTATTTAGGCTCTAATCTAAAGCAGTGGCAGTGCGTCCTTAAAGGGCGCAGGAGCGCCACCCCCCTCTCCTGGCACCGCCCTATTACCATAGATAGATAGATAGATTCATGCATTGCATGAATCTATCTATGGTCGCGGCTGACACCCCCTATTCAGGTGTCCGGGCCCTTTTCGGGCACTGGGCAACTGAATTACAGCGGCGGGGGTGTTTTTTTGGAAGCACCCGATTAGAGCCATAGGCTCCAATAGGCACCCAAAAAAGTGAACAGCGGGCGCCATGCTGGGTGTTAGCAAAGCAAAGTAATTTGCTTTGCTAACACTGAATCCGCCTCTCAGCCAAATCAGATTGTCGGGTCTGTTACCGGTCACCTGATTGGCTGAAGCATAAGGCGCTGTGATTGAACGCCAGAGAGAGGGCGGAAGAAGACATGGAGGACGTGCAGAAGACCGCCGCGACAAAGGTAAGTGCCTGGCAGCATCCGATGGGGCACACTGGCAGCAATTGATGGGGCACAGTGTGGGGCACAGTGGCGGCATTTGATGGGGCACAGTGGCGGCATTTGATGGGGCACAGTGGCGGCATTTGATGGGGCACAGTGGCGGCATTTGATGGGGCACAGTGGCGGCATTTGATGGTTTCTTTTTTTCAGTTTGTTTGCGCCCCCAAACATTTTGAGCACCAGCCGCCACTGATCTGAAGCCCTTTCAAAACCCTAGAAAGGACCTTCACTTTTTCCTTATTACGATTCCTGTGATCAGACCGGTTATTAGGATAGTAAGATTTATTTCCCTTTCCCCACCCCTGTGCCTAATTATCATTGAAGGGTATATGCTCCATATTGCTAATATTGATGTAATTACAGATGTCCATCTTATTGCTGACTACAGACAAAGGCACATACAGTATGTGTTCTCATGTTGCCACTTTCCTTTTTGCTAGAATCCTAGGGAAAAATGTTTTTTGTCTGTAAACTATGAAAACTGTGTAATAAAAATGTAGTTGTTTGGTCACAGTAACAGTAGACAGGTTTGGCGCAAACCAAAGATAGCATCTCAGGAGAAGACCTTCATACCAACTGTGAAGAATGGTGTGGGAATGTTATGGTTTGGGATTGCTTTGCTGCCTTGGCAGGGTTGCAGTCATTGATTATTCAAAGCACACTAGCAAATCCATCTATTCAAATTTTTCATAATCAATTCATGTATGTATGTATGTATGTATGTATGTATGTATGTATGTATGACACACACACACACACACACACACACACACACACACACACTTAGGTAGATTCACGTAGGGTTGGCCTAAAATTAGGACGGCCTAGCCTAGTCTTTTTAGGCTACACCGCCGTAAATTTTTTAGGCTATTAGTGATTCTCAAACCACTGACCTTCAAATTTTCGGCGGCGTAGCCTAAAACGAGCGGGCGTAATCGCGCCTAATTCAAATGACTAGGAGGGGGCGTGTTCTATGGAAATGAGGCTTGACCTCACGTTTGACGTTTTTGTGTACTGCGCATGCGCCGGGCGACTACATTTCCCAGGGGGCATTGCGGCTAAGTACGCCGTACGGGCCTATTGATTTTGACGCGGACGTAAACCCCGATTTGCGGACGACTTACGCAAAAAAATTCGAACCTCGTGGCGGGAACAGCGGCCATACTTAACATTGTTATTCCACTTCATAGGTGGAATAACTTTAGGCGGCGTAACCCTTACGGAAACGACGTAATGCGACGGTGTAGGCCCGGCGTACGCTCGTAAATCGGCGTATCCCCTCATTTACATTAACTAGGCCGGCTGCAATGTAAGCGCCACCTAGCGGTAAGCCAAAACATTGCAATCTAAGATAGGACGGCGCAAGCCGGCCTATCTTAGATATGTTTAAGTGTATCTCTGTTTGAGAATACACTTAAACATAGGCCGGCTTAGATTCAGAGTTAGGTCGGCTTATCTGTAGATAAGCCGGCCTAACTGTTTGTGAATCTACCTAACAGTATTTATATATATATAGTGTGTGTGTGTGTGTGTGTGTGTGCGTATATATATATATATATATCATACATTAATCCAATCCACATCCAGTAAAGATATGTTAAATATTAAATATAAAATAAACCCTTTTGAAATGAATAGTAGCAAGCAAAGGATTTGCCTTACTGGCGTACAACGGACAAGGCTTCCGTCAGCTAAGACAAGCTCATAAGCCAAGCAGATGTGTTGGAAAAGCCCATAGTTATGTGATGAAGACTCAATGCCAGTTCCCATAATAAGACCACCTAAAGAAAAAAGAAGAAGGAATAGTTTCAGAATCTGTCAGGGCCAATTCATCTAAAAAAAAAAAAATACATATTCCATAATGCTTCCAACAGAATTGTGCAACCATGTGAATGTGTTTTTTGCAGGATTTTTTTTTTACCAGATCCGTTATAACTGCCGAGATGTTGACAAAGTAATATAAGAATGTATAATTTAAGCAAATAAGCCCCCCCCCCCCGCCTTTTATAACATACACTATATTGTCAAAACTATTGGGACACCTGCCTTTACACACACCTGGATTTAATGGCCTCCCAGTCTTAGGTGTTCTATTGGGTTGAGGTCAGGACTCTGTGCAGGACAATCAATTTTTTCCACCCCAAACTCGCTCATCCATGTCTTTATGGACCTTGCTTTGTGCACTGGTCCAAATCATTTGGTGGAGGGGGGGTTGTTTTTCAGGGATTGGGCTTGGCCCATTAGTTCCAGTGAAGGGAACTCTTAAGGTGTCAGCGTATATTTTGGACAATTTCATGTTTGTGGAAACAGTATGGAGATGGCCGTTCCCGTTTCAACATAACTGCGCACCAGTACACAAAGAAAGGGCCATAAAGACATGGATGAGCGAGTTTGGGGTGGAGGAACTTGACCATCCTGCACAGGGTCCTGACGTCAACCCGATAGAACACCTTTCGGATGAATTAGAGCGAAGACTGCAAGCTATGCCTTCTCGTCCCTAAACCTTGTGGACGGCCTTCCCAGAAGAGTTGAAGCTCTTATAGCTGCAAAGGGTGGGCCAACTCAATATTGAACCCTACGAACCAAGACTGAGATGCCATTAAAGTTCATGTGCGTGTAAAGGCAGGCGTCCCAATACTTTTGACAATATAGTGCGTCATGCAGTTTTCAGCTTGGAGGCAGTCTATGCGCATTAGATGAAAAAGGAATATCTGAAGGGCCTGGTCATCCTGTAGATCTCAAACATTCGATACAGCTGGACCCCTTCCCACAGCTCATGTAGTATGTGCTGTGCCCCCCTTAAATTAGTGTGTTGTGTGTGCACTGTTTAAAACTAGGGTTGTCCCGATACCGATACTAGTATCGGTATCGGGACAGATTCCGAGTATTTGCGTGAGTACTTGTACTCCCGCAAATACCCCCTGATGCCAGATCTGATATACCCCCCCCCCCCCACGCCGCCGCCGTTACGCCGCATCCGCCGACTGGTTAATACGCGCGGGGAACATCACAGCTTTCATTTGAATAGCTGTAATGATTTGCGCTGCGTATAGACACTCCCCCTTGCTCGGGATTGGACAGTTCACCCGAGCAAGGGGGAGTGTCTATACGCAGCGCAGCAGCGGGGATGCGGCGGGATGCAGGTAAGGGGGACATGGCTGCATATGAGGGACATGGCTGGATATGGGGGGAGACATGGCTGCATATGGGGGGGGGGGGAGACATGGCTGCATATGGGGGGGGGGGGACATGGCTGCATATGGGGGGGGGGGACATGGCTGCATATGGGGGGGGGGACATGGCTGCATATGGGGGGGGGGGACATGGCTGCATATGGGGGGGGGGGGACATGGCTGCATATGGGGGGGGGGGACATGGCTGCATATGGGGGGGGGGACATGGCTGCATATGGGGGGGGGACATGGCTGCATATTGGGGGGGACATGGCTGCATATTGGGGGGGACATGGCTGCATATGGGGGGGGACATGGCTGCATATGGGGGGGGACATGGCTGCATCTGTGGGGGGACATGGCTGCATCTGTGGGGGGACATGGCTGCATCTGTGGGGGGACATGGCTGCATCTGTGGGGGGACATGGCTGCATTTGTGGGGGGACATGGCTGCATTTGTGGGGGGACATGGCTGCATTTGTGGGGGGGACATGGCTGCATATGGGGGGACATGGCTGCATATGGGGGGGACATGGCTGCATTTGTGGGGGGACATGGCTGCATTTGTGGGGGGACATGGCTGCATTTGTGGGGGGGACATGGCTGCATATGGGGGGACATGGCTGCATATGGGGGGGACATGGCTGCATTTGTGGGGGGACATGGCTGCATTTGGGGACACATTTAAAAAAAAGTATCGGTATTCGGTATCCGCGAGTACTTGAAAAAAAGTATCGGTATTTGTACTCGGTCCTAAAAAAATGGTATCGGGACAACCCTATTTAAAACAGTAATCAATCACATGACTTTGCACCACCTAAATTACATGACAAGAAAGGCACCAAACAGATTAACCTGAAAAAAATAAAAATGAATGTGTTTTTACCAACAGTCAAGTCATCAAGTTCTGGCAGTACAGGAAGGGTCCAGCCAATAGAATTCAGCAAGGCAGTCACCTGACCCATGTTCACCAATGGTTCCACACGAACAACCTACACAGAAGAAATGATGAGAGCGCACCGATATTTCACTCATGGGTAACTACAAACAAACGCGAAATTCAGAGAATAAATATGTAATGCGCCATACATCTGTGGCTGCTTTTTTAGTTTCTTTGGAAGCAGACTTTGTAGAGCCTCGATTGTAGGGATTTCCTCTCACTTCCTGTTGTGTCTCTGGGGCAGGAAGTGAGGGAAACCTCCCCAGAGAGACACAGGCAGTAAAAAATAAATGGACAGTGGTTTTAACCCTATACCTCGACTCCTTACAGCCCTACTCCGAGAAAAAGTAAAAATTCCCTTTTACAGTGGGGCTGCACCCACGCGGCAAGGGTTAAAGTGTTTGTAAAGGCTTGTTTATTCTAAATAACAAACATGTTCTACTTACCTGCCCTGTGCAAAGGTTTTGGAAAAAAAAAAAAAACTTATCTTAAAAAAATAAAATAAAAATGTATTCAACAATTTAGGCTGATATATATTCTTTTTTGGGTAAAAAAAAAAAAATTATATATATAACTGGCAATGGCGGCGATCTAATGCCGCGTACACCCGACCCGTTTTTCGGGTTCTAAAAATGAAATTTTTAAGGGTCTAGAAAAAAAAACTAGCTAGATTCAGGATGGCGAGCGCATACTTGCGGCGGCGTAGCTTATGGCATCTAGGCTACGCCGCCGTAAGTTAGCGAGGCAAGTACATGATTCACAATGTACTTGCCTACTAAGTTACGGCGGCGTAGCCTAAAGCGGGCGTAAGGGCGCCTAATTCAAATTAGGCTGAGGGGGCGCGTTTTATGATAATTAGGCTTGACCCGACGTGATTGACGTTTTTTTGGAACTGCGCATGCGCCTTGCGCCTACATTTCCCAGTGGGCATTCCGGCTAAGTCCGCCGCACGGGCCTATTGATTTAGGCGTGGACGTAAACGACGTAAATCCCTATTCACGGACGGCTTACGCAAACGACGTAAAATTTTCGAATTTCGACGCGGGAACGGCGGCCATACTTAACATTACTATTCCATCTATTAGATGGAATAACTTTAGGCCTGCTAATGCGTTACGTAAAAGGCGTATCTGTACTGCGTCGGCCGGGCGTACGTTCGTGAATAGGCGTATCTACTGATTTACATATTCTACGCCGAACGCAATGGAAGCGCCACCTAGTGGTCAGCCTAAAAATTACACTTTAGGATACGAGGGTGTAAGACACTTACGCCGCTCGTATATGAGCCTAATTTAAGCGTATCTGGTTACCAGAATACGCTTAAATTAGCGCCGACGCAAATTCTGACTTAGGCTGGTGTATCTACTGATACGCCAGCCTAAGTCTCTCTGAATCTAGCTAAACGTTTTTTTCAATCCGATCATTAAAACGGCCTTGCCTACACACGATCGTGAAAAAAAAATGCTCTAGCAAAGCGCGGTGACGTACAACACGTACGACGGCACTATAAAAGGGAAGTTCCACGCGGATGGCGCCACCCTTGGGGCTGCTTTAGCTGATTCCGTGTTAGTAAAAGGCGATTTTCTGTCTGTTACAGCGTGATGAATGTGCTTACTCCATTATGAATGCTAGTTTTACCAGAACTCATAACTTGCCTCTGAGCATGTGCGGGTTTTTCACGTCATTAAAGCCCACACACGACCATTTTTTACAACCCGAAAAAACGACAACGTTAAAAACGTCATGAAAAAAATAGAGCATGTTCAAAATTTTTAATGCCCATTTTTTAGATCGTGAAAAATGCTCAGAAGCCCACACATGATCGTTTTTAATGACATTAAAAAAAAAAACTTCATTTTTTAGAACCCGAAAAACGCTTGTGTGTACGCGGCATGAGACCGAGACATTTTGACAAATCTGACCCCAAATGACACTCTTTGGGGACCAGAGACATTATTACATTGATCAGTGCATTTTTATAGCACTGATCAATGTAATAATGTCTATGGCCCCCAAAAAGTGTCATTTGGGTCAGATTTGTCAAAATGTCTCAGTCTCAGATCGCCATCATTAAACTGACAGGGAAGGGGTTAACACTAGGGGCGATCAAGGGGTTAAATGAGTTCCAACTGTAGGGATGGGCTGCCAGGGACATGACAGAGATCACGGTTTCCAATGACTGGGAACAGTAGATCTCTGTCACGTCATCTGTCAGAATGGAGATTCGCCTCATTTACAAAGGTAGATCCCCATTCTGCCTCTGTACTAGTGCTCCCCAGGGGCGGACTGACAACTCATGGGGCCCCCGGGCAATAGGAGATTATGGGGTCCCGGGCAATAGGAGATTATGGGGCCCATGGCCAATAGGAGATTACGGGGGGCCCCGGGCAATAGGAGATTACGGGGGGCCCGCGGGCAATAGGAGATTACGGGGGGCCCGCGGGCAATAGGAGATTACGGGGGGCCCGCGGGCAATAGGAGATTACGGGGGGCCCGCGGGCAATAGGAGATTATGGGGCCCGCGGGCAATAGGAGATTATGGGGGCCCACCTGGCAATAGGAGATTATGGGGCCACACAGTATACATACACACAGAATACACAAACCGAAAAGGTACTGGAGAGGCGGGACAGCTATAATCTTGGGTTTATTTTTAAAAACACAGATTTTTACATACGGTTTCTGGTTTTACTGAGGCTGTCAACCCAGATGGGGCCCCCTAGTGGCATGAGGCCCTCAGGCAGTGCCCGAATGGTCAGTCCGCCCCTGGTGCTCCCCTATGCTCCAGCAGTGGACTGTTCCTTGGCACCCTCATGGTCCACTGCAGGAATATTGGCCCTGCATCGGTCGTGATAACACCACAGGGCTTCCAACTGCCGGGGCACATGGAAGGAGAGACTGCGGGGAGGCAGCCTGGCAGAGCCTGCGGGAATGGAGGATCAGGTAAGTAAAACGGCTTTTTCCAGTCCCCCAGACACAAAACAAGCATTTAACTCTTACACTGCAGTGGCAGCCACACTGCACGGGAGGAGTTTTACTTTTCAGCTTTAAAATTGCAGTTCACCAAAAAAAATGGTGTTTGCCGAGCATGAGTATGAATATTTGTATTCGTAACAAAAAAGAGTATTTAAAACCAAGTAGAGGCGTGCGCCCCCATCAGGGTGTCGTACCTGTTTCTTGGTGTCCACCTCTAAGATATCCATAAGGTTGATCATGATATTCTTATGCGTGTTCTTGTACTTCCCCACCCTCAGCGATACGGTCAGCCAACCCGGCCTCCCGGTACACATGAACTTCTTTGCTCCATCGGCTTTCCACTGACGGACCTGGAAAAACAAAACAGGAACAAACCAAGTCACTACTACTGAACAAGTTTTAAATGCAGAAATGTACATGATGTACTATTAGAGCTGCCCGATTCTGACTAAAATGAGAATCACCATTTTGTTGCTTAGAACAGGGGTCTCCAAACTTTCTAAACAAAGGGCCAGTTTACGGTCCTTCAGACTCTAGGGGGGGCCAGACTAGGGCCATTGGGAGTAGAAAATGTCCAGGTGTCCAGTGGGAGTAAATAATGCCATATCTTTGGTGACAGTGGGAGGACTTGTGCCCCACCATTGGTGTCAATGGAAAGAATGAGGGGAAAAGGACTGTTTCAAGGCCCCCCTTTTCCTTATGCGATTCCTGGCAGGGGAAGTTTCAAGGTTTTTGGGGCTAGTTTGAGCGGGAACAGCAGGGATTGGTGTTTGGAAGCTGTTGCTAAGGGAAAAAGCTAAAGCCAGGATTGGTTAGCAGGGCTCTTAGGCGGGAAAGGCAGGGATTGGTCTAGTTAGCCAGGTTACTGGGGAGAATTCAGGAATTTTAGGGTACCTGATAGGTCATCTGAGGTCATCTGACAGGTAGGAACATTCTAGAAGCTGTGAGAAGGCCTATTTAAGGAGCTGTCTGAAGGGGTCCGGGGCCAGCCGTTCCTGAGGAGGACCGTTCAGCAGAGCTTCCCACCCACCGTCCCTTTGTCGCGGCAGAAAACTATGTGGATAAATCTCTTTGTGGTAACAAAGGGGATGGTTATTAAAGTCATTTTATTGCAGCTCGAGTCGTAGTGGCTGAGTTGTGTATGTTGGTTTGAACAATTGGTTGTGTAAGGTACAGATGTGTTTAAGTTAAAGGTTATAGTAAAAAAATTAAATCCAATAGTTATGCCACGGCCAATTTTTATCCAAAAAAAATAAAAAAATAATAATAATAATAATAATAATAATATAGATGAGTAATATTTATATTTAATAAAGATGTGTTTATTATTTATTTAATAAAAAAAAAAAAAAAAAAAAAAATAATATATATTAAATAATATACATTGGTGTAGTGTCAAGTTATTTTTGTGTGTCCAGGCATCCTGCCTAGAATCCCATTGATGGTGTCAGTTGGAGCAATAGTGCCCCATTGGTGTCAGCAACAAGAATAATGCCCCATTGGAGTTGGATGGAATAGTGCCCCAAGGGCCGCATTAAGGCAAGCAAAGGGCCACATCCGGCCCCAGGGCCGCAGTTTGGAGACCCCTGGCTTAGAAGATAGAGCATGATTCTCTCACGATTAAAACAAAAAAAAATTGGGCTAACTTTTCTGTTTCGTTTTTTTTTTTTTTTCTAATTCATTGAAGTGTATTTTTCCCCAAAAATTGCATTTGAAAGACCGCTGGGCAAATACAGTGCAACATAAAATATTGCAGCAATTGCCATTTTATTCTCTAGCCACTTCAGCCCCGCACCATTTTGCTGGTCAATGACCGGGCCACTTTTTGCGATTCGGCACTGCGTCGCTTTAACTCATAATTGCGCGGTCGTGCGACGTGACAAAATTTACATACTTTTTTTCCCACAAATAGAGCTTTCATTTGGTGGGATTTGATCACCTCTGCGGTTTTTATTTTTTGCGCTATAAAAAAAAATAGAGCGACAATTTTGAAAAAAATGAATATTTTTTACTTTTTGCTGTAATAAATATCCCCCAAAAATTATATATATATATATATATATATATATATATATATAAATGTTTTTCCTCGGTTTAGGCCGGTACATATTCTTTTACAGATTTTTCGTAAAAAAAAAAATCCCAATAAGCGTTTAGTGATTTGTTTGCGCAAAAGTTATAGCGTCTACAAAATAGGGGATAGTTTTATGGTAATTTTTTATTATTTTTTTATTTTTTACTAGTAATGGCGGCGATCAGCGATTTGTATCGGTACTGCGACCTTATGGCAGACACTTCGGACACTTTTGACACATTTCTGGGACCATTGGCATTTTTAATAGCGATCAGTGCTATAAAAATGCACTGATTACTGTAAAAATTTCACTGGCAGGGAAGGGGTTAACACTAGGGGGCGAGGAAGGGGTTAATTATGTTCCCTGGGTGGGTTCTAACTGAAGAGGGGGTGGTACTGACTAGGGGAAATTACAGATCGCTGTTCATACATTGTATGAACAGACGAACAGTCATTTCTCCCCCTGACAGGACCGGGAGCTGTGCGTTTACACACACAGCACACACGCGCCGCGGCGGCACCAGGGGGCGCGCACGCGCCCCTAATGGCTGAAATGCGAAATGACGTATACCTACATGATTTCGTGCAGCCGAGCCGACCTGCCGCCGTATAACTGCGGCGGCGGTCGGCTAGGGTCTCTGCTAAAATATATATAATGTTTGGGGGTTCCACGTAATTTTCTAGCAAAAAATATTGGTTTTAAACTTAAAGTGGATGTAAATCCGATTCATGATACAGCTGGGCACATATATCTGCAGTATTTTGTTATCTCTTTTCAATTAGCTAAATCTTATAGCTCTCATCTGAATGGTTCCTCTTATCAGCCTGAAAACTCCTGACATATTTTTTGAATTTTTAGACAAAAGCAGCCTGAATCTTTTGTCAAAGGAGGTTGCTAAAGTAGAGTGCAGAGAGCAGCTCCTATTACAAATCAGCTCTGAGAGTCTCTGCCTATGAGGAGAGGGGGTGTGTGCCTTTCCTCCAATCAGCAATGTTGGCTATCTTGGCTGTATGCCCAGACATCACACTCTGTTAACCAGGAAGAGAAAATCTACTAACAGGATCTCAACTTTCTAAAGAGTATATAAAATGTGAAGACAGCAGATATACATTTAAAACCAATGTAGGGAGAGTTGGTTAATCTATGTGTATCATCTGGGGCTGTTCACTTCACTGGGTGTATGGAGGATTTACATCCACTTTTTTGATATCACAATGTAGAGTATAAGATTTCCTATCATCTGTGCCCAGTCTTGCCACACAGAGTTAATCCAGCTCTGAGCAATCCTCTTTTATTGTTCAGTGAAATAAAACGGACTTACAGAGAAAAACCAGTGCGTTCCGCCCCCTTGTTGTGAGCGACAGATTATTTACATATCTCATGCACTAGCCTGGAGACAGGTATTATTTTTTAATTCCCACCCCCACTCCTTTTCTGCAGTCATGTGGTTACTTTTCTGGATTTTGACTGGATGTTAGTGATCATAGCAGAATTCAGTGTAAGGAAAACACAGGAAAAGTGCATGTTGACAAGGGGGAGTGTAGAGGAGGGTGGGGAGTCTACTGACATCACGACTCCACCCACAGAGCTCCAGACAACAGATCCACCCACAGAATCTGAAGTTTTTCAGTTCTCATAACAGACAGAGGGGAGACATTTGACAGGTAAGGATACATGCAGGAGGCATCTTTATCCTTATAGATCAGCACTATGGCAGTAGTTTAGAAAGGATGCGAGTGGCTTTACACCCACTTTAAGAAACAAGTGATAGAAAAAGTTTTATTTTGCCATCTGTGTCCTATTGGGGCGATTTCCCTTCACTTCCTGTTCCATAACCACAACAGGAAGTGAAAGGAGATCCTTCAAATATATGGGAATCTCTGGGTCGCCTGAACTAGTATCCCCATTGGAAGATTTTCCCTCTATTACTGTTCTAGTAACAATGCAAAATTTGTAATTTTCTTTCACTCTCTGCAATAAGAGTCACAAATAGGAAGGGTGAATATCCCCAACGGATACAGACAGCAATGAAAACAGACACATTTTGTGATCCCTCTCCACTCTATCCAAAGCCTTTAGATATCTTAGGGTTTTGTTTATCAGTCAGGGGGAAAGCAGCTGACACAGCAATACACACAGAGGCCCGGATTCAGATACAATGTTGTATCTATCGGCGGGGCGTAACGTATCTCAGATACGTTACGGCACCGTAAATTAGGGCGCAAGTTCCGTATACAGAAAGAACTTGCGCCCTAAGTTATGGCGGTGTAACATATGTGGTCCGGCGTAAGCCCGCCTAATTCAAATGTGGATGATGTGGGCGTGTTTTATTTAAATTAATTGTGACCCCACGTATTTGACGTTTTTTACGCCGTTTGTGAAAGAATCCCAGTGCGCATGCTCGAAATTACGCCGCAAATCGTCAATGCTTTAGACGTGAACGTAACTTACGTACAGTCCTATTCGCGAACGACTTACGCAAACAACGTAAAATTTTCAAAAGTCGACGCGGGAACGACGTCCATACTTAACATAGGATACGCCTCATATAGCAGGGGTAACTTTACGCCGGAAAAAGCCTTACGTAAAAAAATGCGCCGGGCGGACGTACGTTTCTGAATCGGCGTATCTACCTAATCTGCATATTCCTCGCGTAAATCTACGGAAGCGCCACCTAGCGGCCAGCGTAAATATGCAGCCTAAGATACGACGGTGTAAGACACTTACGCCGGTCGGATCTTAGGGAAATCTATGCGTAACTGATTCTATGAATCAGTCGCATAGATACGACCCCGCAACTCAGAGTTACGACGGCGTATCCGGAGATACGCCGTCGTAACTGCTCTCTGAATCCGGGCCAGAGTTCATATATTTCTATGGGGGGTAGTTTACTAAAGGCAAATGCACTTTGCACTACAAGTGCAAAGTGCACTTGAAATTGCACTTGGAAGTGCAGTCGCTGTAGATCTGAGGGGGATATGCAAGGAAAGTAAAAAAAAAAAAAAAAAAAAAAAAACAGCATTTTAGCTTGCACATGATTGGATGATAAAATCAGCAGAGCTTCCCCTCATTTCAGATCTACCCCTCAGATCTACAGCGACTGCACTTCCAAGTGCACTTTGCACTTGTAGTGCAAAGTGGAGTTGCCTTTCGTAAATAACCCCCTATGTACTGAAATGTCAGTTCTATACACAAGCAAGCACTGCCAACTCTGAACAAACTAACAAAGTTTAGCGTTCGTCATTGGCACCTTCTGCACAAGTTTGTATATTGACTACAGTGCTAACTGAGCAGCCATACACACATACTTAGATGGTGATGCTGAAACTTGTGGATCCAGTTATACGGCAGTGATATGGCTTCAGGCTCGGTTCACACCTAAACCAGCCATGGATCGCACAGTGCGTCCCTGTTCTCCGTTTCCGCCCCGGAAGAGCCGGTCACATTCTCCCGCATCCAATTAGCATAGGTGTGAACCCAACCTTACCATGGCCACACCAGTGCAAACTATGAGTGCAAAGTGCTTGTAGATCCAAAGGGGACATGCAAGGAAAATAAAAAACAGCATTTTAGCGTGCACATGATTGGATGGTAAAATCAGCAGAGCTTCCCCTCATTTCAGATCTACCCCTCAGATCTACAGCGACTGCAATTTCAAGTACACTTTGCATTTGTAGTTTTCGCTTGTAGTGCAAAATGGACTTGCCTTTCATAAATAAACCCCTACGTCAGGGCTCGATAAATCCCGGGCGCCAGGTCGCCATGGCGACTAGAAATGGTGTCCTGGCGACTTGGCTTGGAAGGTGAGCTGGCGCCATCTGGTGGTGGCCGCTGGTATTACAAGTTAAGCATTACAAGTTAAACAGCAATTCTAATGTAATTTTTCACTGCCATCTTCTTCCCTCTAATTAGAACCCCCAAACATTATATATATTTTTTATCCTAACACCCTAGAGAATAAAATGGCGATCATTGGAATACTTTCTGTCACACCGTATTTGCGCAGCGGTCTTACAAGCGCACTTTTTTTGGGAAAAAATTACACTTTTTTTAATTAAAAAATAAGACAACAGTAAAGTTATCCCCATTTTTTTTTTAATATTATGAAAGATAATGTTACGCCGAGTAAATTGATACCCAACATGTCACGCTTCAAAATTGCGTCCGCTTGTGGAATGCCGACAAACTTTTTTACCCTTTAAAATCTTCATAGGCGACGTTTAAAAAAGATCTACAGGTTGCATGTTTTAAGTTACAGAGGAGGTCTAGTGCTAGAATTATTGCTCTCGCTCTACCAATCGCGGCGATACCTCACATGTGTGGTTTGAACACCGTTTACATATGCGCTTCTGCGCGCAAGCTCGTCGGGACGGGGCGCGTTTTCTGACTCCTAACTTTTTTAGCTGGCTCCTAGATTCCAAGCAAATTTGTCAAACCCTGCCCTACATGTCCCTATAGATCACTCCCTCTGTGGACAGACGCATGGAGATGTGGTTGTCGCTGATTTGAAAGCTGCTGAATCTCTATCACTAGTGTTGGGAACGACATACAGCTACAAAGCGAGCGATTCCACAAGGACAAGCAGGCAGCTTCTTATGACACGTACACACGATCATTTTTTGGGTTGTGAAAAAACTAAGTTTTTCAGGCTCTAGAAAAAAACAACTTTTTTTTCAACTTGATCATTAAAACGGTCTTGCCTACACACGATCGTGAAAAAAAAAATGTTCTAGCAAAGCGCGGTGACGTACAAAACATACGACGGCACTATAAAGGGGAAGTTCCATTCGCCTTTGGGCTGCTTTAGCTGATTCCTTGTTAGTAAAAGACGATTCGCGCTTTTCTGTCTGTTACAGCGTGATGAATGTGCTTACTCCATTACGAACGCTAGTTTTACCAGAACGAGCGCTCCAGTCTCATAACTTCTGAGCATGCGCGGATTTTTCACATCGTTAAAGCCCACACACGACCATTTTTTACAACCCGAAAAACGTCAACGTTAAAAACGTAGTGAGAAAATAGAACATGTTCGGGAAAAAAATTGCACGTTTTTCAGAACCCGAAAAATGCTCTGAAGCCCACACACGATCGTTTTTAATGCAGGGTTGACAAATTTGCTTGGAATCTAGGAGCCAGCTAAAAAAGTTAGGAGCCAGAAAACGCGCCCCGTCCCGACGAGCTTGGGCGCAGAAGCGAACACATACGTGAGCAGCGCCCGCATATGTTTCAAACCACACATGTGAGGTATCGCCGCGATCGTTAGAGCGAGAGCAATAATTCTAGCCCTAGACCTCCTCTGTAACTCAAAACATGCAACCTGTAGAATTTTTTAAACGTCGCCTATGGAGATTTTAAAGGGTAAAAGTTTGTCGCCATTCCACGAGCGGACGCAATTTTGAAGCGTGACATGTTGGGTATCAATTTACTCGGCGTAACATTATCTTTCATAATATTAAAAAAAAAATGGGGATAACTTTACTGTTGTCTTATTTTTTAATTTTTTTAAAAAGTGAAATTTTTTTCCCAAAAAAAGTGCGCTTGTAAGACCGCTGCGCAAATACGGCGTGACAGAAAGTATTGCAACGATCGCCATTTTATTCTCTAGGGTGTAGAGAAAAAATATATATAATGTTTGGGGGTTCTAATTAGAGGGAAGAAGATGGCAGTGAAAAATTACATTAGAATTGCTGTTTAACTTGTAATGCTTAACTTGTAATACCAACGGCTCACCACCAGATGGCGCCAGCTCACAAAAAAAACAATTGCGACCTGGCGACCGGGATTTGTCGAGCCCTGTTTTAATGACATTTAAAAAACTTCATTTTTTAGAACCCGAAAAACGGTTCTAAAAAACAACTTATCAAATTATCAATGCCAGGATTGTTAGCGACAGTCGGCCGTGTGACATCAGCTTCAGGGCTGGCCATTCATCAACCACCTATGGATGCATACATACAGACAGTAACAATTGTTTTCCTAAGAAAACAAAGCTGGAATTTCCGTAAATCCTGAACCAAGTAAATGAATGAAGAGTAAGAAATCAGAACATCTCACCTGTTCTTGAATCTCCTTTACCCGCCGGTCATGGAGCTTTGGAGCGCTGCACATCTTAAACACCAGCCAGGCTCTGACATAATAATACAGATCAAAGACAACAGACAGAGGAAGGAGGAAGAGGCAGACGAAGATCCATCGGTGGTGGACGATGACATACTCAAAGCCCTTTGCTTTAATCCACAGGAGAAAGAGGACTGTCAGGCCGGCCAGATACAACAGCAAATCCATTTCTTCGAGGACAGTAGACCTAAAACATGAAATAATAGCAATTCAATATTTTCTGGTAATACGGTTTAGTTCAAAACAGCAAATTATGTACCGCAGTCCCACTTATCTACTGGCGGTTGCAAGAGGCAGTGTGCTGTAGCCTAAAGCAGCCAATAGGATTTGAGGGCCAGATTCAGGTACAAATACGTTACGCTGCGGCGGCGTTACGTATCCCATTTACGTTACACCGCCGCAGGTTTACAGCGTAAGTGCCCGATTCACAAAGCTCTTACCTGTAAACTTGCGGCGGTGTAACGTAAATCCGCTCGGCGCAAGCCCGCCTGATTCAAATGGGGAGTGTACCATTTAAATTAGGCGCGTTCCCGCGCCAAACGTTCTGCGCATGCTCCATGTGAAAATTTCCCGACGTACTTTGCGCGACATTACGGCCCCCCGACGTTTTTTTTGAACAGCGACGTGCGTTACGTTGTTTCATATTCCCGGACGTCTTACGCAAAAAAAAAAATTTGAAATTCGACGCGGGAACGACGGCCATACTTTAACATGGCTGTTCTAAATGTAAAAGCAGGCCTAAGTTTGCGACGGGAAAGACCGACTAGCGACGACGTAAGAGATTGCGACGAACGCACGTATCTTCATGGATCACCGTAATCAGCTAATTTGCATACCCGACGCTGGAAAACGACACGAACTCTACCCAGCGGTCGCCGGAAAATTACACCTAGGATCCGAAGGCGTATGAAGCCGTACGCCTGTCGGATCTTAGCCAAAAGCCGTCGTATCTTTTTTGTGAATTACAAATAAAGATACGACGCGGCAAATTTGAAAATACGCCGGAGTATCAGTAGATACTCCGGCGTATTTCCTCTTTGAATCTGGCCCTGAGTTTTCAGCGGTCAGACCATTGGGTGATGTGTTCTGATTGGCTCTTATGAGTTTCTGCAGTTTACACTAACCCTACTAAATACTGAGGGCCGGATTCAGCATGCGTGCGCAGGTGCCGCCACTAACGGCACGCTCAGTGCGCCGTAGACATTGGTGCCTTTCTTTTGAAAATATCTCCTAAACCGTGTAGGTTTAGGAGATATTTCTCGCATCTACAGGTAAGCCTTAATCTAGGCTTACCTGTAAGTTAAAGTGGTCTGTAAGACTGCTTTCACATTGGGCAGCGGAGGTGCGGTGACGGTATAAAAATAGCGCGGCTATACCGCCATATTTACCACGATATTCGGGTGCTAGCGGTGAGGTTTTAACCCCCGCTAGCGGCCAAAAACGGGTTAATACCGCCCGCAATGCGCCTCTGCAGAGACGCATTGCGGGCGGTATTACCGCAGTTTCCCATTGATTTCAATGGGAAGGCACGGTATAGGAGCGGTAAACACCGCGCTCCTATACCGCTCTAAAGATGCGGCTAGCAGGACTTTTGGAGCGGTCCTGCTACCGCACCGATTCAGTGTGAAAGCCTTCGGGCTTTCACATTGAAGCCTGCAGGACAAGATTTATTCATGCGGTATAGCAGCGCTATTTTTAGCGCTGTACCGCATTAATAACGCCTCAATGTGAAAGGAGCCTCAGGGTTTACAATCACTTTAAATTGGTTGTAAACCCTTACAGACCACTTTTACCAACAGGCAAGCCTAGATTAAGGCTTACCTGTAGGTACAAGAAATATCTCCTAAACCTCCACGGTTTAGGAGATATTTGTAGAAAAGACGGCACCGATGTCTACGGCGCACTGAGCGTGCCTGTTGATGAAGGCGATCGTGCCGTCACTGTCGGCAAACGAGGGCTTCGATCTCAAGTAAGTACTGCATAATGAGCTAGTATGCTATGCATTCTAGCTCATTATGCCTTTCTCTTGCAGGGTGTAATTTTTTTTTTTTTTTTTTGATGAAGGCTTTACTTTCTCTTTAAAGGGGTTGTAAAGGTTTGTTTTTTATTTTTTAAATAGGTTCCTTTAAGCTAGTGCAGGGATATGCAATTAGCGGACCTCCAGCTGTTGCAGAACTACAAGTCCCATGAGGCATAGCAAGACTTTGACAGCCAAAAGCATGGGACCCAGAGGCATGATGGGACTTGTAGTTTTGCAACAGCTGGAGGTCTGCTAATTGCATATCCCTGAGCTAGTGCATTGTTGGTTCACTTACCTTTTCCTTAGATTTCCCTTCTAAATGTTTTTTTCTTTGTCTGAATTTCTCTTCCTGTTTCTCCTCAGTAAGCTTGCCCCCATCATCCGAGCGGTGGTTAGTCAGCCAGAACAGCTTACTGAGGAGGAACAGGAAGTGAGAAATTCAGACAAAGAAAAAAAACATTTAGAAGGGAAATCGAAGGAAAAGGTAAGTGAACCAACAATGCACTAGCTTAAAGCGGAAGTAAACCTATCGATTTAACAGTTTAAAAAAGCAGTTACATTTCCGAGATTGCTTACTGTCACATTGGTTGTGCTCTCAACCAAACTGTCAAACCATCCAATGGCTGGTGTCATAACTGATCACATGTGCAGCATCATGGCTGTTGAAAATTAAACAGAGGCCAAGATGGCAGCTTCCTTGCCTAAAAATTATAGGTGGGTTTACTTAAACTTTAAAGGAACCCAATAAGAAAATAAAAAACAAACCTTTACAACCCCTTTAAGGGCACATAGGGGCAGTGTAGTGCCAGTTGCTGCACCGCATATTCTTTTAGCTTTTATGTGTTTTTTTGTGGCGCATTTTTGGAGCGGCACCATTTATTTGAATGGGCCTCCCTCCACTGCAAAGAAGCTCATGTACCAAATTTCGGCACAGAGCCAGAAGCGTTTGGCTTTGATTTGTTGCTGCAATTTTAGTGCATTTTGTCACTCGACAATTACAGCAGAAAAAAAAACGCGTTTGGGGTGCCATTAAAGCGGGATTCCACCCGCAAATTCTTTTTTTTAAAAGTCAGCAGCTACTAACAGTGTAGCTGCTGACTTTTAATAAGGACACTTACCTGTCCTACTTGCCCGCGCTGATGGCCCCCCCCAATGCCGATCCCACGAACGATGCAGGTCCCGCGCCACCATTCACACTAGGGGAAACAGGCAGTAAAGCCTTACGGCTTCACTGCCCATTTCCTACTGCGCATGCGCGAGTCTCGCGCCGACTTGTGAATGGGCGGCTGCTCTCTAAGAACACACACAGTTCCCAGAAAGCAGCGCGCCCCATTCACTAGGAGAAGCTGAAGAAGAAGATAGACCGCGGCTACGGAAGAGGCAGATTACGAACTTCCGCATAGCAACAGGTATTTCGGGTGAGTATTTATGATTTTTGGGCAAATGTTGTTTCCCTGGGTGGAACTCCACTTTAAGAATGGCATTGCAAATGCGTCCTGTGTTTTGCTGCGATTCTGAAATCATGTGCAGAATCGCGAGATTCCACCCACGATTCCACTACGCTCAGGTGTGACAGAGCCTTAAAGCCTCACCTATGGAAAATAGAGTACTGAAGTTTGTCGCCATTTCACAGGTGCGCTCAATTTTAAGGTTTGGCATGTTGGGTATCTATTTACTCAATGCAACCTCATCGTTTATATTTTCACAAACCATTGGGAAATTTCTTGCATGTATGTGCGCTAAAATTGACTTCTGTGTATTTTTTGTTGAAATTTTGCATTTTGGAACCTGTTGTGCATCAAAGTAAAAAATTGGAACTACCACCATTTTATTCTCTAGTCTAGGGTGTCTGCTTTCAGAAAATAGATCGGGCCAGATTCTCAAAGGACTTACGACGACGTATCTCCACATACGCCGTCGTAAGTCCGAATGTGAGCCATCGTATCTATGCGCCTGATTCTTAGAATCAGTTACGCATTAATTTGGCCAAGAAACAAGCGGCGTAAGTCTCCTACGCCGTCGTATCTTGGTTGCATATTTACGCTGGCCGCAAGGGGCGCTTCCGTAGATTTACGCGTTGAATATGTAAATTAGCTAGATACGCCGATTCACGAACGTACTTGCGCCCGCTACGCCGTTTCTGTTAGGCTTACGTCCGGCGTAAAGTTACCCCTGCTATATGAGGCGCAGCCAATGCAAAGTATGGACGTCGGAACAAGCGTATCTTTTTACGTCGTTTACGTAAGTCGTACGTGAATGGGGATGTGCGTAGGTTACGTTCACGTCACAGGCATTGAGCCGGCGTATCTTAGGGCGTAAATTCGACGTGATACTGAGCATGCACGCGCATGCGCCGTTCGTTAGGCGCGTCATTTACGTGGGGTCACAGCTCATTTGAATGCAACACGCCCACCTCTTCCAAATTTGAATTACGCAGGCTTACGCCGGCCCATTTACGCTACACCGCCGCAACTTACGGAGCAAGTGCTTTGTGAATACTGCACTGGCCTGTCTAAGTTGCGGAGGCGTAGCATAAATAGGATACGCTACGCCCGCATAAAGATACGCTCTCCTACGTGAATCTGGCCCATCATCTTTAGGGGGGGGGGGGGGGGTAATCATGTAAACTGCAAACTTAAAGCGGAGGTTCCGGCGATATTTTTTTTTAAAAGTCAGCAGCTACAAATACGGCAGCTGCTGACTTAAAAAAAAAATGGACACATACCTGACCAGCGCGCCCGCGATGTCAGCAGCCGAGGCTGAGCAATTGCTCGGTTTTCGAATGCTTCCGCCACCATCCTCAGTGAGGGAATCAGGAAGTGAAGCCTTGCGGCTTCACTGTCCGATTCCCTACTGCGCATGCGCAAGGATCACGGCGCGCCGTCACTGGTCCACGCTCTCTCCTGGGAAGAGTGTTTCCCAGAAGACAACAGCGGGGGTGACGTCACAGGCTGGATTCCCCGCGGGGGTCAGAACCCGGAAGTGGTGGAAATACCTGTCTCAGACAGGTATCTGCACCCCCCACCCCCCTGAAAAGGTGCCAAAATGTGATACCGGAGGGGGGGAGGGATCCAAAAAGTGGAGGTTCACTTTTCGTGTGAACCTCCGCTTTAAAATTATTTTTTTAACATGTTTAACATGATTGATTATATAAATATTGTATAATAATAATAATAATAATAATAATAAAATCTACAAAAATGACTCTGACAGCAAAAGGGTTCCTGCAGGCTGACCAATGAGAAGGACTTCTCCCCGATTGCTGGATTTCGATGATTTCTATAATCAGAGCTGGGAATGCTTCTGCTATTGGAAATTACAGACAGCTTTCTGTTCAGTGCTCTCCCCTCCCCCCAGCCCCGGATAATGCTCTATCCTGCACTCTATCAATACACAATACAATGATGAGACCAGAGGCGGCCACTTACCTGACTCCGCAGCCGGCAGCGTTCCTACTCACCTACCCGGTGTCACCGTCCCCTCGTGTTACACCACTCCTCGCTGTCAAACTAAGTCCCGCCCCCCAATCACATCACCCCGCCCACCCCGCTCTACCATTGGCCTTCGCGCAGGGCGATCAAGCTGAGCTCAGATGGCGAGTTTGCCGGAGCGGTCCAATCAGAAGCGGAGGCCAGCATCGGAACACAAGTGGAACGCGGCGCTTTGGAGGAAAGCTCCAATCGTGTGTAGGGAGGGCGGGGCAGGCTGGTTGTCTTGGTGACTGAAAGCTCAGCGGCATAGGGGAGCAGAGCCATTGTAGTCTCGCGAGACTCGTGCAGTTCTAAGATTTTGTTTAGTGTTTGAGAGCAATAAATAGAGTGCGATGTCATCTGATATAATAATCATAAGGCCGGTGTTCTCCTCATAGGGCACGTTCTATAGAAATACACGGAGACTCTCATGTTAGAACGCACTGTACACCCCGTGTCCCACTTCTACATTGCAATGAGAGAGGCCAGTTGGCAGGTACAAGGTCATTATTAGCACAGGACGGGGGTCACCGACCTCTATACAGTCACTGTCATCACAAGTATTAGATAACCAGTATGGCAGCCGGTGAACAACATATGACACTTCATTAATATATAATTCAAGATCAGTGCAGCTACATTGGGCCAGATTCACAAAAGAGATACGACGTCGTATCTCTGTGATCCGCCCGTCCTAACTATGCGGCTGATTCATAAAATCAGTTACGCATAGCTAGCCCTAAGATCCGACAGGTGTAATTGACTTACACTGTCGGATCTTAAGGATGCAATTCTAGGCCGGCCGCTAGGTGGCGAGGCCATTGCGGTCGGCGTAGAATATGCAAATGAATACTTACGGCGATCCCCGAACGTCCGAGCTGCCCGTCGATCTAACTGTACGTCGTTTCCGTCGAGTTACGCCGCGTAAAATTAGGGCTACCTCCTAGGTGTCCTAAGCCATGTTAACTATGGCCGTCGTTCCCGCGTCGAAATTTAAAAACCAACGTCGTTTGCGTAAGTCGTCCGTGAATGGACGCCATTTACGTTAACGTCTAAGCAAATGACGTCGGTGCGACGTCATTTAGCGCAATGCATGTCGGGTAATTTACCCGACGGAGCATGCGCAGTACGCTCGGCGCGGGAACGCGCCTAATTTAAATGGTGCCCGCCCTATTTGATTTGGGCGGGCATTTACGATACACCGCCGCAAGTTTACAGGTAAGAGTTCTGAGAATCAGGCACTTACGCTGTAAACCTGCGGCAGTGTAACGTAAATCACATACGTTACGCTGCCCAGGAGCAACGTAATTCTATGTGAATCTGGCCCATAGCTCCCAACTGTCCCTGATTTCGAGGGACTGTCCCTGATTTGGAGCAATGTCCCTCATTCCTCCTCATTTGTCCCTCATTTTTGTCCGCTCTGTATAAATGTACAGTATATAAAATACACTTTTTATCTATCAAAAAGTATTTCCCAGTGCTAAACCTTTCATCTGATTTCTAAATTGTTGCATTTGTAAATTCCAAAAGCCAATATAAATAGTAGTGGTAAAAAAAAGCACGTGTGGGTTTAACCAATCTTGTTTTTTTGTACAAGTCCCCTTTAAGGGGGCGTGGCAAGGGGTGTGTCCTATACCTGCATACTTTTGCTGATAGGTGTCCCTCATTGCCATCTCAGAAAATTGGGAGGTATGTAGTTGGTATCACTTCACATGGGACAGGAGCTGGCACTACAGAGGAGGCATCAGCTTATGTGTGTAGCGCCTGTGTACTTTCAGCACAGGTGCTATTTTAAATTTAGAGGGGGATGAGAGAGTTAATTAGCTCTCATCCAAGTGATTTGTGCAAATTGGGCCTCTGTTCTAGCTGGGCTGTACTGTCGTTTCATTCTGTGTTCCTGAAGTGCTTTTCCACCCCGGGGCGGCAGGTGGCGGCAGTGGAGTCCAGGCTGGGGTGCCTCTTGCCAGTAGCCAATAAGGAGGGGTTTTTCCTCGCGGGGCATGCTGGAGGAAGGTACTTCTTGGGCAGACACCATTAGGCGGGGTCCTTTTTTCATTCCGGGTGTGGCACCCACCTTCAGGGTGACCACACATCACGGCCCCCGGCGATATGGCCTTTCAGGCCGGGGCGCGTGTGCTATAAGGAGTCCTGTTCCTGGTTCTGGGACCATGTTGGCCCGGAGCATTTGAAGTTGTGGCGGGGCCCCAGTAATCGACTGGGTCCCCAATTCTGAGGAGATCCCAAGCGAGATAGCTGTTCGGTGGGGAGTCAGCATGAGGAGCGCCAATGAGAGGCTGGCGGTCCAACAGGGCCTAGACAATCCACCGGGGATTGAGGTAACCGGACACTGAGAGGTGGAAGTTAGCCACCTACCAATAAGAAAACTACCTGAGCGAGATTGGTTTCAGTAGGGTAGTGGATGGTGTCAGTAGATTTTATTATGTTATTTTGTATTTTTTTTACAATTTTATTTGTTTTAATATTTTTTTTTTTAAATAGGGTGAATGTGTGGCACATGGGATTGCTTAGGGTGTGCCCAGGCATACCTGACATACTGTACATACCGCCGTATAGCTATTTTCCCCCCGGCTTCCGGGTAGTGGATCCCACGGGAGTGGGCGTTCCTATTCAGAGACTAAGGGCCAGATCCACAGACGAAGTACGCCGGCGTATCTACTGATACGCCGGCGTACTTTCAAATTTCCCGCGTCATATTTTTAGTTTGAATCCTCAAACCAAGATACGACGCCATCTGGGTAAGATCCGACAGGCGTACAGCTTTGTACGCCTTCGGATCTTAGATGCAATACTTCGGCGTCCGCTGGGTGGAGTTCTCGTTGTTTTCCGCGTCGGGTATGCAAATTAGCGATTTATGACGATCCACGAACGTACGCGCGGCCGTCGCATTTTCTAACGTCATCTGTAGTCAGCTTTTTCCGGCGTATAGTTAAAGCTGGTATTTTTCGGCGTATACATAGACTTGCCATGTTAAGTATGGCCGTCGTTCCCGTGTCTAAATTTGAATTTTTTTTATTTTTTGTGTAAGTCGTCCGTGAATAGGGATGGACGTAACTCACGTCTGAGTTAAAAAGTGACGTCCTAGCGACGTCATTTAGCGCAATGCACGGCGGGAAATTTTGGGACGACGCATGCGCACTTCATTCGGCGCGGGGACGCGCTTCATTTAAATGAAACCCGCCCTCAACCCGCCCAATTTCAAATCCGCCGCCAGAAATACACTACGCCGCCGTAACTTACGGCGCGAACTCGCTGAGGATTCGAATATACGCCAGGTAAGGTACGGCGGCGTAGTGTATCTCTGATACGCTGCGCCAATGTATTTCTTTCTGGATCTGGCCCTAAGTGATTGACGTGATGACAAAAGCTTCCCCCCGGCACATAATGCGCGTCACCAGTTTCCGAAAGAAGCCGAACGTCGGTGCGCAGACGCCGTATAGCGCCGTGTAGAGCCGACTCGCAGTTCGGCTTCTTTCGGAAACTAGTGACACGCTTATGCGCCGGGGGGGAAGCTTGAATAGGAACGCCCACTCCCGCGGGATCCACTACCCGGAAGCCGGGGGGAAATAGCTATACGGCGGTAGGTATAGCGGAAAAAAAACAAAAAACAGCATACTGTACATGTCGGCAGTATGCTGGATGGAATGGTATATACTTGTTTTTAGGGTGAACCTCCGCTTTAAGATCAGGAGCCCCCGCAGGGTAGTACTCCTCTTGTACCTGTGTACACGTAGCAAAAATGTAAATTCACTTCTATTACACAACTGAAATCAGTTTCTACAGCATTGAAATTGTTGTTTATATTGAATTTGCTTGAATAATGCATGTCAGTGTAAATCACCTGTGTTTATACTCAATAAACGGAGTCACCTGTCAACAAAGTGACACCGTGCCGAATATTTATAGTGAAAACACTGCAGTTGTCAGTCACAAGTGGGCATTCATATGAAGTGCTCATTAAACTGTGTAAATACAATGACATTTGTTTGCATTTACCTAAAACCCTTGCTGGATTTCAAATGTCAGATTAGGAATTGGAAGCTAATTAATAAATATTTACTGTACATCATTGCTATGGTAAGCTTAAAATAATTGCTGATTCCTTGTTAGTAAAAGACGATTTGCGCTTTTTTGTCTGTTACAGCGTGATGAATGTGCTTACTCCATTATGAACGGTAGTTTTACCAGAACGAGCGCTCCCGTCCAGGCCGGGGGGGGGGGGGGGGGGGGGGGATGTTGCTGCCAAAAATGACATTGATCATTGGGGGGGGGGGGGGGGTGCTGCTGCCGAAAATTACATTGAAAACCATCTCACCTCCTCTTCCCTCTGTTTTCTCTCCTCTCACCATCTTTGAAATGACAGGGGGGAAATTAAAGTGTCCTCTCCTCTCAGCTGCAGTGCCGCCCCTGCACCCACTGCCGCCCCAAGGCCTGGCCTTGTTGGCCTTGTCTGGAATCCGGCCCTGCTCCCGTCTCATAACTTGCTTCTGAGCATGCGCGGGTTTTTAACATCGTTTTAGCCCACACACGATCATTTTTTACAACCCGAAAAACAACATCGTTTAACCACTTCCCGCCCGGTCAATGGACAATTGACGTCCGGGAAGTGGTTGTGAAATCCTGACTGGACGTCTATTGACGTCCTGGAGGATTACATGCCGCCGCGCGCCTGTGGGGGCACGCAGCGCGGCGATCGGTGATGCGGGGTGTCAGTCTGACACCCTGCATCTCCGATCTCGGTAAAGAGCCTCCGGCGGAGGTTCTTTACCACGTGATCAGCCGTGTCCAACCACGGCTGATCACGATGTAAACAGGAAGAGCTGTTGATCAGCTCTTCCTCACTCGTGTCTGACAGACGCGAGTAGAGGAGAGCCGATCGGCGGCTCTCCTGACAGGGGGGGTTTGCGCTGATTGTTTATCAGCGCAGCCCCCCCTCGGATGCCAACACTGGACCACCAGGGAGTGCCCCCCGGTGCCCCCCGGTGCTCAATAAAAAAAATTAACACAATCAATGCCAATCAGTACCCACAAATGGGCACTGACTGGCAACATGGGCAATGGCTGAAATGATGCCCAGCAATGCCATCAGTGCCACCCCTCAGTGTCCATCAGTGCTACCCAGTGTCTATCAGTGCCACCTCTTAGTGCCCATCTATGCCCAGTGCCCACCTATCAGTGTCCATCTGTGCCACCCATAAGTACCTATTCCTTTATTTTCTATTCTATTTTATTCTCTTTGAAAATTGGAAAACCATTCAAATTCAAAAAATACAAATTTAAAAACTTTTCGAATTTGAAAACTATTCAAATTATTATTTTGTATTACCGTATTTATTCGAGTATAACGCGCAAAATTTTATACCCCAAAAAAAGATCAAAGTTTGGGTGCGCGTTATACTCGAGGACTTTGTCCCCCCCGCCGCTACCGCCGCCGCACACGCCGCTGCTACCGCCGCCGCCACCGAAGCCACCAACGCCGCTACAACGTTAATCACGCTGCGCGGGGGAACATTAGACAGCTTTCGTTTGAATAGCTGTTTTCCCTGCCGCGCGTAGACACTCCCCCTTGGACGGATCTGTCCAATCGCGAGCAAGGGGGAGTGTCTATGTGTGGCAGGGAAAACAGCTGTTCAAACGAACGCTGTCTGTAATGTTCCCGCGCGCCGCACGCTCAGCCTATCAGCGGCCGCAGCAATGTCCCGTCGCGGCCGCTGATAGGCTGAGCGCACTGTGAGTCACCGACCCCCCCGAAAGGGGGGAAGAGACCGGGACCGGAGAACGGGACGGCGATATCGGAACAACGGGGGATCGTAGGCAGGTAAGTGAAAGTTTATTTTGTATAGTTTTACAGCCCGGGCACAGCGGGGGTTAAAAGTTTTAGCTTAGAGAACTCCTTTTTAAAGGTAAGGGCACATGGCTGGACATACAAGGGGCATGACTGGACATACAGGGGGCATGGCTGGACATACAGGGGGCATGGCTGGACATACAGGGGGCATGGCTGGACATACAAGGGGCATGGCTGGACATACAGGGGGCATGGCTGGACATAAATGATTTTTGGCAATTACAATGATTTTATACCGATTTTTAATTGAAAATTAGGGGTGCACGTTATACACGGGTGCGCGTTATACTCGAATAAATACGGTAGTTTAAATTCGGTACTATTGTAATTCGGATCCATCCGAATTTCCCAAAAAACACTGTACCATACCATTCTTTTAGAGAGTGGACTCTAGACTAGTTATAGTATTAGTCACATTGCACTTATTTCTTATATGCATTGTTAATTGCTGACTCATGAGTTAATCCCAGTCTAGTGGTGCAGAACTCTATTTTAATTTACCGTGGCATAGTGGGTATACTGTCTAGTGGGCTGTGTATGAACCTACCTTCTGTGGGCCAGATCCGATACGCCAGCGTTCTTTCAAATTTCCCGCGTCGTATCGTTGTTTTGAATCCTCAAAACAAGATACGACGGCTTCTGGGTTAGATCCGACAGGTGTATGTCTTCGTACGCCTTCGGATCTAAGATGCAATACTTCGGCGTCCGCTGGGTGGCGTTTTCCGCGTCGGGTATGCAAATAAGCGATTTACAACGATCCACGAACGTACGCGCGGCCGTCGCATTTTCTAACGTCGTCTGTAGTCGGCTTTTTCCGGCGTATAGTTAAAGCTGGTATTTTGCGGCGTATAGATAGAATTGCCATGTTAAGTATCGTTCCCGCGTCGAAATTTGAATTTTTTTTTTTTTTTGCGTAAGTCGTCCGTGAATAGGGATGGACGTAACTCATTAAGCGCAATGAACGGCGGGAAATTTCAGGACGACGCATGCGCAATTCATTCGGCGCGGGGACGCGCTTCATTTAAATGGAACCCGCCCCCAACCCGCCCAATTTCAAATCTGCCGCCAGAAATACACTACGCCGCCGTAACTTAAGGCACGAACTCGCTGAGGATTCAAATATACGCCAGGTAAGGTACGGCGGCGTAGTGTATCTCTGATACACTGCGCCGATGCAATTGTATGTGGATCTGGCCCTGTGTGTTCATTTATGCTCAAACAACCACTTATTCTAACTTGTACCAATACATTGAGTCATTCCTGGGGCTAGATCACAACCAAGTTAAAGATGTCTATACCGTGTTTCCCCAAAAATAAGACCTATCCCAAAAATAAGACCTACTTCGATTTTCAGGAAGGGCTGCAAAATAAGTCCTACCCCAAAAATAAGCCCTAGTGTAGAGTGCTTGTGTGCATAGTGTATACACTACTCCGTTTCAGTAGTGTTGACTGTATGTGTCTATTTAATACAATTGTGCCAAGTACCTTCAGAATAGCGCCGCTCTGCAATCAGCTGATCTCCTGCTCATCTCCTCCTCTCCTCCCAGCTGTCAGCGGTGGATCTGCCCCTCCCCCCCTCCACAGTGCTCGGAGCAGGGAGGAGAGGTTTGGCGGGCTAAGGAAGTGGCGAGCTGCACTCAGCTAATCTTCCTCTCTCCAAGATGTCAGCGGGGGATCTCAGGCTTCCCTTCCTCTACAAACCTCCGGCGGGTCACAGGCGCTATAAGAAGGTATGTAGCACTACATCTCAGCATCCAGCAGTTTTGCATTGTGTGATACTGTAACGGAGTGGATTCCAACATTCTACACAGGGGATTCATGACAGGCAGGGAGGGAGAGAGACAGCACATGGCATGATAAGACCTACCCCGAAAATAAGCCCTACTGTGTCTTTTGCAGTGTTAATTTTGGCAGCAAATTTCGATTTAGTTTTAGTCTTAGGCCTCGTACACACGACCGGATCTATCCGCTGGGATTGATCCGCGGATCAGTTCCAGCGGACAAATCCAGTCGTCTGTACGGCCTAGCGGATATTTATCCGCGGAAATTCGTCCGGCCGATCGTTTTCAAGCGGATAGAAATTTCTTAGCATGCTAAGAAATCTATCCGCTTGAATCGTGTCCAGCAGAATTGATCCGGTCGTCTGTACAGACTCACCGGATCAATCCGTCCGCTCCCCTCCCTCGCATGCGTCGTAATGATTTGACGCATGCGTGGAAGTACTTACCTTCCAGCGTCGCGCACGTCGGCGCGTCATCGGCGCGACACGTCACCGCGGATGTATTCCGCGTGGATTTTGATCCGATGGTGTGTACAAGCCATCGGATCAAAATCCGGAGGAGGAATCTCCGCTGGAAACGGTTTCCAGCGGAGATCCCCTCGTGTGTACGGGGCCTTAGGGGTAGATTCACATACCTACGCTGCGCCCGGCGCAGATGTCAGATATGCTACGCCGCTGTAACTTACATTGAGTTGGTTTGAATCCTCAACGAATTTGCGCCGTAAGTTACGGCGGCGTAGTGTATCTCTCGCGACGTAAGGGCGCGGAATTCAAATTGGGCGGGTAGGGGGCGTGTTTCATTTAAATGAAGCGCGTCCCTGCGCCGAACGAACTGCGCATGCGCCGTCCCTAAAATTTCCCAGGGTGCATTGCACTAAATGACGTCGCAAGGACGTCATTGGTTTTGACGTGGAAGTAAATTACGTCCAGCCCCATTCACGGACGACTTACGCAAACGACGTAAAATTTTAAAAATTACACACGGGAACGACGGCCATACTTAACATTGAGTACGCCACCATATAGCAGCTTTAACTATACGCCGGAAAAAGCCGAACGGAAACGACGTAAAAAAATGCAACGGCCGCTCGTACGTTCGTGGATCGTCGAAAATAGCTAATTTGCATACTCGACGCGTAATACGACGGGAACGCCACCTAGCGGCCGCAGAAAAATTGCATCTAAGATCCGACGGCGTACTAAGGTGTACGCCTGTCGGATCTAACATAGATGCCGTCGTATCTTGTTTTGTGGATACCAAAACAAAGGTACGACGCGCAAAATTTGAAATTACGCGGCGTATCAACAGATACGCCGGCGTAATTTCTTTGAGGATCTGCCCCTTAGTCTTAGGACTAAAATGCCATTTTAGTTTTAGACCCATTTTAGTCTTCTGCAATTGTTTTATTTTTAGTTGTATTTAGTAGACTAAATCTCTGGTACATTTTAGTCTACTAAAATCCAATGGGTGTAATTAAATTGTAAATGCATTAGTTAATATTTCTCTACAATTTCCAAATGTATTACCGTATTTATTGGCCTATTGCGCGCACCGGCGTATAGCATGCACCCCTGATCTGGACGTGAAATTCCTGAATTTTTTTTTTCATTACTTACAGTTTTGGTGTCTTGCCCGGCGTCCATCGGCGGCCTTGTCCAGTCCGGCGTCCGTCTGTCTCTGAGCCGATCCCCGCTTCTCGTGCTGTGTTTGAATGCCGCCGCCGACATATACCGAGCGCAGTACACTCGGGCACGTTCAGCCACGCTCGGCCATGCTCGGCTCCTCTCGGCTTCTCTCGCATAACCGCGAGGGGAGCCGATCAAGGCCGAGTGTACTGCGCTCGGTATATGTCGGCGGCCACGTTCAAACACAGCACGGGAAGCGAGTATCAGCTTATATCGCGCCCCCACGGTTTTGCCCTGATTTTAAGGGCAAAAAAGTGCGCGGTATATGCTGATAAATACGGTATATACTACTGGCGTGAAACTAACTATTTTTTATGGTATTGAGTTATGAACATGCACTACAGACCAGTGTAAATTTTGAAGTCAAATTTAGTTTTAGTCTAATGCCTCGTACACACGATCGGAATTTCCGTCAAGATAAGTTTGATGGGAGCTTTTGGTCGGAAATTCCGACCGTGTGTAGGCCACATCGGACATTTTCTGACAGAATTTCCGACCGCAAAAATTTGAGAGCTGGTTATCAAATTTTCCGACAGGAAAAGTTCTTGTCGGAAATTCCGTTCATCTGTATGCAATTCCGATGCGCAAAACTCCTACGCATGCTCGTAATCATTGAACTTCATTTTTTTCAGCTCGTCGTAGTGTTGTACGTCACTGCGTTCTTGACTGTCGGAATTTCCGACCACATGTGGGTGACAAGTTTGAGCCAACATTCCGTCGGAAAAAAATCCACGGAATTTCCGATCATGTGTCTTTAGTCATTAGTCTTTTGACGACTAAAATGCCATTTTAGCTTTAGTCGTATTTTAGTCATCTCAATTGATTTAGTCGTATTTTAGTCAACTAAAATAGTATTCATTTAGTCGACTAAAATGTTTTAGTCGACGAAATGAACACTGGTCTTTTGTTGCCAAAATTAATATAAGACCCAGGCTTATTTTTGGGGAAACACGGTAGTAGTGTTCTGTGCGTGCTGTAATGCCGCGTACACACAATCGAAATTTCCGATGAAAAAGTCTGATGGACTTTTTTAATCGAGAATTCCGATCGTGTGTGGGCCCCATATGACTTTTTCCCATCAGAGTTTAGAAATAGAACATGTTTTATTTTTTTTTCCGATGGAAAAAAAAACATAGGAAATTCCTATCGTCTGTGTGCAACTCTGACGGAGGAAAAACCTACACATGCTCAGAATCAAGTCGACGCATGCTCGGAAGCATTGAACTTCATTTTTCTCGGTTCGTCGTAGTGTTTTACGTCACCGCGTTTTGGACAGCCCGAATTTGGTCTGACAGTGTGTATGCAGGACAGCTTGAATGGAATTCCGACAATAAATTCCATCGGATTTTAGGCCATCGGAAATTCCGATCGTGTGTAAGTGCAGGAGATACATACACATCGTATTACATGGTGACGAATGACACGTTTGAAATCATATGCACTCTTTACAGCCGAAAGCACAGAGGTGCCCCTTACTCCATTTTACTGAAATACTTAGAAATGAGGTTTAGATCTGTAGATATTTCCATTAACATGACAGAGGTCATTTTTAAATCCAGCCAGCCTGATCTAATTGCCAAGATAATGAATGGTTGAAGGTCAGGACAAGGAAGCTTGGAAGGCTATGAGGATTTCTGTAACCCTGTGTTCATTCTTTAGTAAACTCCAGAGCTTTGTATTAAAACTTTGCTGCAGTGTTATTTGTAGTAACCCATGGCAACCATCCAGATTTAACTTTAGAATAGTCAGATCAGTTAAATGTCAGTTCCTTTTGGTTAAAGTATAACCCAAACATGGTTTAATTATGGATAGAGCAGGGAATGGGTAAACCCCTATTAAGTTAACCACTTGCTTACTGGGCACATATACCCCCTTCCTGCCCAGGCGAAATTTCAGCTTTCAGCACTGCGTCGCTTTAAATTAAAATTGCGCGGTCGTGCGACGTGCCTCCCAAACAAAATTGACGTCCTCCAGATACGCCGTCGTATCTCTGAGTCCGGCCGATCGTATCTATGCGCCTGATTCATAGAATCAGTTACGCATAGATTCCCCTAAGATCCGACCGACGTAAGTGTTTTACACCGTCGTATCTTAGGCTGCATATTTACGCTGGCCGCTAGGTGGCGCTTCCATAGATTTACGCAAGGAATATGCAAATGAGCTAGATACGCCGATTCAGAAACGTACGTCCGGCCGGCGCATTTTTTTACGTCGTTTACGTTAGGCTTTTTTCGGCGTATAGTTACCCCTGCTATATGAGGCGTAGCTAATGTTAAGTATGGGCGTCGTTCCCGCGCCGAGTTTTGAAATGTTTATGTCGTTTGCGTAAGTCGTTCGCGAAAATGGCTGTACGTCATTTACGTTCACGTCGAATCCAATACGTCCTTGCGGCGTAATTTGGAGCAATGCACACTGGGATATTTTACCGACGGCGCATGCGCCGTTCAAAAAAAAACGTGAAAAACGCGGGGTCAAGTAAAATTTAAATAAAACACGTCCCCAACATCCCCATTTGAATTAGGCGGGCTTACGCCGCCACACATACGTTACGCCGCCGTAACTAAGGGCGCAAGTTCTTTCTGAATACAGAACTTGCGCCCAAAGTTACAGCGGCGTAACGTACCGGAGATACGTTACGCCCGCAGAAAGATGCGCCCATCTTTCTGAATCTACCCCAATATTTTTTTACTTTTTGCTATAATAAATATCCATTTTTTTAAAAAAAAATAATATTTTTTTTCTCAGTTTAGGCCGATACGTATTTTACATATTTTTGGTAAAAAAAAGCGTATAGTGATTGGTTTGCGCAAAAGTTATAGTGGCTACAAAATAGGGGATAGAATTCTGACATTTTTTTTTTATTATTTTTTTTTTACTAGTAATACGGCGATCTGCAAATTTTGTCAGGACTGCGATATTGCGGCGGACACATGGGACACTTTTGACACATTTTTGGGACCATTCACATTAATACAGCGAACACTGCTATAAAAACGCACTGATTACTGTATAAATGTGACTGGTAGGGAAGGGGTTAACACTAGGGGGTGAGGAAGGGGTTAAATGTGTATCCTGGGAGTGATTCTTACTGTGGGGGGAGGGGACTGACAGGGGGAGGTGATCGATGCTGTGTCCCTATGTATAAGGGACACAACATCTGTTTCCTCTCTCTGACAGGACGTGGAGCTCTGTGTTTACAAATAGAGCTCCACGTCCCTGATCTGTCATTGCCGATCGCGGGTACCTGGCCACCGCCAGGCACGCGCATCAGTATCTCGGGGACGCGCCGGATGCGCGCGCGCACCCCCCAGTGGCCGGAGGACGCTAGGCCGTCAAAAGACGGCCTCCCGGATTTATAGAGCCACCTGGAGGCCGTATTTTTACTATGGCCCGGGTCTAAAGTAGTTAAAGAATATGTTAACCTAATATATATTTCTGATATGTGCCTGCTGTATCATGTAGTTGTGAGAAACATGTTCCATTCTCTTAGCATTGGGTTGGGCTGAGACCCGTGTGGTCTGTACCACTGAGCCATTATCTGTCGGTCTGGACATCCAGTCACATTCATATCTTTGTAAATGTATTTTCCTGGCCAGCCTCACGTCAGCACAGCATGGGTGTACAGCAGGGATGGACCGTGAGAGAAGGAAACAGCACAAGCAGCCAATCAGTTCATGCGTTGACAAAGAGTATGCTAAAAGGAGGAGAAGGCAGGGTGCTCTGTGCTGCTTTTCCTCTCACTGTCCAGTCACAGGCTGGGGTGGGTCCAGGATCAGGGGAAGTGGGCTCCGAATGATGCATGCCATCAGACTAGATATTTAGCCAGAGTAAAAAATACAGCGGGGAAATCTCTGCAATCAAGGTGAATATCGCAGCAAATGCTCGTTTTGCTATTTTATCTTTAATGGGCTTTTTCGGTTTTATGAGTTGTTGTTTTGGCTGGAGCTCTGCTTTAACCACTTAAGGACCAGCCCCTGTATATATACGTCGGCAAAATGGCACGGACAGGCATTATCACGTACCTGTACGTCCCCTTTAAATGCCAGTCCGCATGATCGCAACCCTGTCTCCATCCCCGTGAGTCGCCACGGGGATCCCTGCGATCGTCTCACGGAGGTATAGAGCGGGGAGATGCTTGTGTAAACAACTATCTCCCCGCTCTGACTAGTGACAAGGACACTGATCTCGGCTCTGTGTATTTGGAGCCGAGATCAGTGTCATGTGACACAGAGCCCATCCCCCCTACAGTAAGAAACACTATGCAGGGAAAACTTAACCCCTACAACGCCACCTAGTGGTTAACCCCTTCACTGCCAGTGTAATTTTCACAGTAACCAGTGCATTTTTATAGCACCGATCGCTGTGAAAATGACAATGGTCCCAAAAATGTGTCAAAAGTGTCCGATGTGTCCGCCATACTGTCGCAGTCACGAAAAAAATCACTGATCGCCGCCACTACTATTTACATTTTTTTTTTAATAAAAATGCCATAAAACTATCCCCTATATTGTAGGCGCTATTAGCCAGATTCAGAAAGACTGGCTTAAGTTTGTGCGGGCGTAGCGTATCTCAGATACACTACGCCGCCATAACTTAGAGAGGCAGGTACCGTATTCACAAAGAACTTGCGTTCTAAGTTACGGCGGCGTAGTGTAAATGGGCCGGAGTAAGCCCGCGTAATTCAAAGTAGGCTGGTAGTGGGCGTGTTGTATGGTAATGAATCGTGACCCCACATAAATGACGCGCCCAACGAACGGCGTATCCCAGTGTGCATGCTCAAAATCACGTCGCAAATAGTCAATGCTTTTGACGTGAATGTAACCTACGCCCAGCCCCATTCACGTACGACTTACGCAAACAACGTAAACGACGTGAAATTCGACAGCTGTTCCGACGCCCATACTTAACATTGGCTGCGCCATCTTTTTGGTGGTTTATCTTTACACCTGAAAAACGGCGTAGCTTACTGCGACGGGCGTACATACGTTCGTGAATAGGCGTATCTTGCTGATTTACATATTCTAGGCGTAAATCAACGTACACGCCCCTAGCGGCCAGTGTAAATAGGAAGCTAAGATACGACAGCGTAGGAGACTTACGCCGGTCGTATCTTAGCAACTGAGAAGCGTATCTCATTTTGAGAATACACTTAAAGATACGACGGCGCGGATTCGGACTTAGGACGGCGTATCTACTGATACGCCGTCGTAAGTATTTCTGAATCCGGCTATATAACTTTTTCACAAACCATCAATAAACGCTTATTGCAATTTTTAACCAAAAATAGGTGGAAGAATACGTATCGGCCTAAACTGAGGAAAAAAAATGTTTTTTATATATTTTTGGGGGATATTTATTATAACAAAAAGTAAAAAAAAAATGCTTTTTTTTTAAAATTGTTGCTCTATTTTTGTTTATAGCGCAAAAAAAAAAAAAAACGCAGAGGTGATCAAATACCACCAAAAGAAAGCTCTATTTGTGGGAAAAAAAAGGACGTCAATTTTGTTTGGGAGCCACATCGCACGACCGCGCAATTGTCAGTTAAAGCGACGCAGTGCCGAATCGCAAAAAGTGGCCCGGTCCTTTAGCTGCAAAATGTTTCGGGGCTTAAGTGGTTAAGCATCGCAGACAGTATTATAATTTGTACCATTTCCATAAATATTGATGAAGATTACACAATAAATGTTCTATTCTGTACAGTAGGTATAACAGGTACCCAATCTAGGTAAAGGATGAAGACATTTTTTACAACAGAAAGTTCGATATTTTATTAGGTATACATGTATACACAATTACCATGATATGTTTTTATAGCGGATGAAAAATTCCAAGCACTCCGATAGTAAAGCATTGTAAAGTGTACGTGCGATAATCACGCATTGCAGCACATACCTCCCCCAAATGTTTCTTTCATAAACACAACAGGTAAAGGTGTGGATATTGCAGGTTATTTATACCTCCAGGGAAGGTAATCACTCAGGTGTTCAGTCCGGCATCACTGGAGTGGAAATCTCAGCAAACCATTTGCATTCATTTGGCTCCTTTTAGAACTGGCTTGATCAACTTTGGGCAGGACTGGGCTAAGCCAGGTTGGGAGAAGTATTGGCTGTGTGCGAACTGTCAGAGTGACAGGAGCTTTCACCTGAAGCCTGTCTGAGTAAAGAGACCCTCTTTCATACCTGGATAACTTTTACCTTCCATCTGACGGACATGGCCGAGGATAAAACTTTTCGCTATGGGCTCATTGTACTGGGATTTTTCATGATCATGATTGGCATGTTCATTATGAGTGCGGATAAGCCTAACATATACATCACTTTCTGCAGTATAGGGGTCTTACTGATATTTATTGGAATCACATGGAGCATCTGTCAGTGCTACCCAAAGGTAGGAGACCTTTTACTGAGCTTGCACAACTGTCTGTTTATATATATTGTGTGTATGTATATTTTTTTTCTTTTCAAATGTATATGTACAGATCAAAGATGTGCGCAGCCTATTGCATTAGGGTGTGCACCCCAAAGAAATAGTGTCGGTAGCGCAGTGGACGATGTCAAAAGGGCAGAGACTGGTGTCCGTTTATTTTTTTTAATTATATTTTTGTCTTTTTTTAAAGTGTATTTTGTGCGTGTACTCGAGAGAGGAGCCGGACTGCAGGAGTTGGGAGTAGGCAGGCCTCCCCCAGAGGCAATCTGCCACCTTTCTCCATGCCCTGGGTGGCAATGGCAGGTGTGTGAGGGGGTCCTCCCACACAGCCCGCCCTACCTGCTCCGCTTTGAAGCCCAACGGGGCAGAGGGACTCCCTATAGGGGAGTGAGAGGATTTGCCCGCTCAACCAGCCCCGTTAGTCCTTTGCCTCTCTTTTTTAGAGACCGCGTGGTCAAAGTGCGTGCATGTTAACCCAATTTCAGAGTGCGTGTAAGTGTGGTGTTTTTTTGTGGGAGGGGGGTGGGCGTACTAAGCGCAGGCTTACCTCGCATAGCACACCCACCGGGAGCCGGGCTGAGACCACCAAACTCAATTCACATGTAGCTGAGACCGGGATCCGAACCCCTAGCTGCAGAGGTGAATGGCTTGTCAGCGCAGTGCCAATCGCGTTGAGCCACCGCAGCTCCCAACTCAGTTTATTTTTTTATTATGACCTTTTTACAATTTTATTATTTTTTACAATATATTCACTTTTTTTACAATATTATTTTATTTTTTACAATTATTTCTTTTGGAAGCCCCGTGGGGGGCCTAGGTGAAATATAAGGGGGGGGGGTCAAAACCGACCCCTGAAGTCTCACTTTTGAGACAGAGATTCCATAGTTACTTTCTCTGCAGCCAAGTAGCAGAGGGAATTTGCCCAGCACAGGGTCATTAGAGTGTGCCCAGGCACACCTGGCACACGCCTATGGTACAGATTAGGATTTGGAGCCACAACATGTTGTCTACACAATTAAAAATTCAAATTTTAAAGAAGAATAATGAATAATTCTTAGCAATGTAGTCTGTTTTTAGTCAAACATTGAAGAAACTTCTCACATTATAGCAGCCTTTCTCAATTTTTTTTTTGTTATACCTGTAGGAACTCCTAAAAAAGTTTTCAGGTCTCTCGGAACCCTTACTAAAACCAGTTTGTCAGTGGAAAAATGCCCCTTACATTGATGGTCAGAATGCCCCCCTTACAGACAGGTAAAAAGATCATTGGTGTTAGGCAGATGGCTCTAACAGGATTCATTGACCCCAGAACTATGTAGGGGGTCAATGGGGGCAAAGGGCCAGTTTAGTGTCTTTCAGGCTTTAGAGTGGGCAGAGTGTGACCAGTGGGAGTAGGAAATGCCTCGACATCAGTGCTCCATCGTTGGTTCTAATGGGAGGAATAGTTCCCTATTGTTAATATCAATGAGAAGAATAGTGCCCTATTCATGGTGTTAGTAGAGGGAATGGTGCTCCATCATTGGTGTCAGTTGGTGAAATAGTGGCCCAAGGGCCAGATAAAGGCAAGCAAAGGGCCACATCTGGCCCCCGGGCTGCAGTTTGGATACGACTGATGTAGGCACGATCAGATAAGAGGTCAACCACGGGTCAAGAAACCCCCATCAATAGCAGGAGGAACCCAACAATTGCTGGAGGAACCCAACCCAACACTTGCTGGAGGAACCCAACCCAACAAATGCAGAAGGAACCCAACCCAAGAATTGCAGGAGAAACACCAACACAGCAATTGCTGGAGAAACCCAACCCAACAATTGCAGGAGGAACCCAACCCAACAATTGCTGGAGAAACCCAACCCAACAATTGCTGGAGGAACTAAGGTTCCATAGACACTGGTTGAGAATGGCTGCATTATAGCATTGCCCTTACCAATGCAGCTAAGATATAATTTTCACAGGATCAGCAAATCATATTGAATATATTAAAAATGGTACAATGTTGTACTTTTTGTTATATGTAAAGATGTATTACTCGAACAGTGATTGTAGCTGATTGGCTGTTCAACTGTGCGACTGACTTTTTTCAGCCCGTGTCCTCAACGTTTTTTGAGCCGGGTGGTGTTGACAAAGCCACCATTGGCTCAAATTTAATCCAATTCACAGAAATTGTCCATAATTCAATTCATGTATGGCCAGCTTTTAGAAATTGTATTTCTTACAAATGCAGCATTTTTTTGTTATTTTCTGGACAAATTAAAAGTCAGTTTTAGCCACTTTCATGTTTATCATCTAATTTTCCTTGGAATTTTATTTCCTACATGCTGGAATCTTATTGTTTTCATAATAATCATTCAAATTCTTTCCATCAGCTCTAGGGATAGTTATTTCGATAAAATTGATTTAGCCATAAATTTGCTGATTTCACCATTGACTAATCTTATTTGAAGCAGAAAATTCCTTCATTCAGCTTCTTAGGTGACATTTGCTTGAAAAAATTGTAATAAAAAAAATCTTTTATTTTTTTCCCTTTATTTTGAGGGTGATTTTTTGTACATTTTGGGAAGTTTAAGTTGATTTCAGATATTGCCCATCATGTCTAGTTTTTTAATGTGATTTTAATCTTTAAGTGTCTACTGTCACACTGTTTTAATTTTGGAAAAAAAAATGCTAATGAGGGACGATATGTTTTGGCACAAGGTCAAGAGTAGTTGAAAGGAGTTTCTGTATCCCTCCAGGGCAGTTTACAGCCCATTGCTACCTTAAAAACATCCAGAAACCACATTAATTTTCCCTGTCTGTTGACTCCAAGGCATTTCATCAAAATGGTGAAATTTGGCCAAACCTCATGATTTTTACAGAAAAATTGGGAAAATTTAAACTTCACGAAAAATAACGGAAAATTGTATACTCACTTTTCCGTAATTTTCCTTTCCTGACCCATCTTCATGGCAGCACACACTGGGCCGCGGCTCCTCTGGCCTGTTATGATCCCACCCCGGGCACTTCATCTGCCTCCGATCCGTATGCCCAGCTAGCAGAGACCCAGTGTGTGCTGCCATGAAGATGCGTCAGGAAAGGAAAATTAGGGAAAGGTGAGTATACAATTTTCCGTTGTCATACTATTTTAGACACCCACTCTCAATACCACCCTTTTTTCTTTGGTACACAATCACAAATTTACAGTAACATTTATCAAATGCAGTGAAATGTAATTGTTCTAATATTTCTCTCCTAAAGGCCAAACGTATGTCTTAAAAAAAACTTTGAAATAAACGATTGTCTGATGCCCCTAAGGCCGGGTACTAACGAGCAAACATGTACGGTGAAACCGGTCCGTCGGACCGTTTTCACCGTACATGTATGCCAGAGGGCTTCTGTACGATGGTTGTACTAACCATCGTACAGAAGTCCGCGCGTAAACATTACGCAGGGCGTGGCCGCGATGATGACGCGGCGATGACGCGGCGACGTGGGCGGGCCTGCCATTTAAAGGCTTCCACGCATGCGTCGAAGTCATTCGACGCATGCGAGGGACGGCGGGCGCTCGGACATGTACGGTAGGTCTGTACTGACGACCGTACATGTCCGAGCGGGCAGGATTCCAGCGGACGGTTTTAAAACACGTCCAGGAATATTTGTCTGCTGGGAAAAGGCCCGGCGGGCAAATGTTTGCTGGAATTCGGCCCGCTCGCGCCCACACACGACCGAACATGTATGCTGAAACTGGCCCGCAGACCAGTTTCAGCATACATGTTTGGTCGTGTGTACGGGGCCTTACATTTAAATCCAGACTTGTTTCTTCCATAAAGTAAAGTAAAGTCCTCCCTTTCCCTCCATGGTGGTGGCCATCAGCAGTCTCGGGGCTTTTGGAAGTCTACACAATGGTGGCAAGTAAATAATAGACAAAAAATACATGTACTGCACATGTAATCTTATGGGAAGGTTACAGGTCTCTTTAACTGCAGGAGACCAGGCTTGATTGGTTAGGTACAAGTAGAGCATTTTAAATTCCAGATTTTCAGATATCTGGTTTGAAAGTCATTTAGGATAATGGAAAGTTTTTCCGGTGCTAGTAAGAAGAGTACTCCACTATTTACACCCTAAGGCCCAGATTCTCAAAGGAGATACGACGGCGTATCTCTGCGTCTGGGCGGTCGTATCTATGCGCCTGATTCTTAGAATCAGTTACGCATAGACTTCTATTAGATCCGACCGGCGTAAGTCTCTTACGCCGTCGGATCTTAACTGCATATTTACGCTGGCCGCTAGGGGCGTGTACGCTGATTTACGCCTAGAAATATGTAAATCAGCTAGATACGCGAATTCACGAACGTACGCCCGGAGCACGCAGTACAGATACGCCGTTTACGTTAGGCTTTTACCGGCGTAAAGTTACCCCTGCTATATGAGGCGTAAATGCGGTGTACCAATGTTAAGTATGGACGTCGTTCCCGCGTCAAATTTTGAATATTTTACGTCGTTTGCGTAAGTCGTCCATGAATGGGGCTGGACGTCATTTTCGTTCACGTCGAAACCAATACGTCCTTGCGGCGTACTTTGGAGCAATGCACACTGGGATATTCCACGGACGGCGCATGCACCGTTCGTGAAAAACGTCAATCACGTCGGGTCACAAGTTATTTACATAAAACACGCCCACTTGTTCCAAATTTGAATTAGGCAAACTTACGCCGGCCTATTTACGCTACGCCGCCGCAACTTACAGAGCAAGTGCTTTGAGAATACAGCACTTGCCCGTATAAGTTGCGGAGGCGTAAAGTAAATAGGATACGTTACGCCCGCTCAAAGATGCGCCGATCTACGTGAATCTGGGCCTAAATGTGCACTTTGCTTTCGATAAAGTTTCACTGCTAAAAAAAAGAAGAAGCTTTGTATGTGAATAAAAGAGTCCAACGACTCTGGAACAGAGACAAATTATGCCTTGTACACACGATTGGAATTTCCGATGGAAAAATTTAGACGGAAATTTTTTCATCGGATATTCCGACCGTGTGTGTGCCCCATCTGAGTTTTTCCATCGGAAATTCCGACGGACTTGGGAAGAGAACATGTTCTCTTTTTTTCCCAATGAAAAAAAATTCGGAAATTCTGTATGGAACTCCGACGGAGAAAAAAACACGCATGCTCAGAATCAAGTCCCATTGTAAGGGAGATTTTCCAGACTCCCTTAAGTTGGGCTTTAAATTTGAACTGAATGCAAAAAATAAAATCTTGCTAACAGGCAGGCTGTTTTTTTGCAGAGGCATGCAATATATATTCTGCAATAAAACCTACCTGCCTGTTCGCAATCCTCCCCCAGAATGCATGCACAGCTTTGTTTACATTACACTGGCAGGGCCGCCATTAGGAAATCAGGAATTTTGGGGCCCCTTACACAGCTTCAGGCATGGGCCCCCTGGAGCAGAGAACTGGGGGGGTGCTGCTGCCCGAAATTGAGAAGCCGGGGGGCTGCCGCAAATTGAGAAGCGGGGGGGGGCCTTTACAATGAGATGAAGAAAAATATATATATATAAAAAAGGGGGGTAGCCATCCTGGGGACCTCTGGGCCCTTTAATAAAAAGAAAAAACAAACCTCTGGGCCCTTTAATAAAAAAAATATAAAAAAAAATAAAATAAACATTTATAAAAAATACATAAAAAAGGGAGGTTGCCATCCGGGGCCCTTGGCCTTTTAATAAAAAAAAAATATATATATATAAACAAAAAAAAAATATATAAACAAAAATAAAAAAAATATACATTTTTAAAGGGAGTTGCCATCCAGGCCCCTGGGGACCTCCGGGCCCTTTACAGGTGTACTGCCTGTACCCCCCTGATGGCGGCCCTGTACACTGGTACCGAGCCGGGATAAATGACTCTCTGGCATGCACAGGAGTGACATCATCCTGCACCTGCCAATCAACATTACTGACTGGTACGTCTTAAAAAATTGGCAAGAACATTCTATGAGAAAAGGTTTTCAAGCATATCGGATATGGTGTCCATAGAGCCAGATGAAGGCATATACCATATACATACATACACTTGTATTATGTTTTTCATTCTTACAGATCACCTTTACTCCTGTGGATATGGAAGCTGTACCTTTGGCAGAGAAGTCCGATCTTTCAACTCCAACCAAGCAGTGGTATGTCTAATTAAATTTCATTGCTTTTACTTTTTTATTTAACTGCTTGCCAACCGCTCCATAAATGTACTGCGACTCCTAAAGGCGTTTTTTTTACTTCCTGGTTTGCGGCGCGCACGCCCGCCACCGCCGCCGACCAATTCCCACAGTGATTAGACACAGTGTGAGCCAATCAGCAGGTTTGGTGGACCAGATGTCCGCTGGGATACGCCGATCACTCCCGACAGAGGCAGTATGTAAACAAGGCAGATCGCTATTCTGTGATAAGGAAAGACAGAGATCCTGTGTTTCTACTAAGCAGGAACACAGATCTCTGTCTTCCCACAGTACAAGCCCCCCCTCCTCCCCACACAGTTAGTAAGCACTCCCTAGGAACACATTTATTCCTTCAATCGGCCCTGATGTTAACCCCTTCCCTGCCAGTGTCATTAGTACAGTGACAGTGCTCCTAATTTTTTTTAGCACTGATCACTGTATTGGTGTCACTGGTCCCAAAAATATGTCACTTAGTGTCTGATTTGTCCGCTGCAATGTTGCAGCCCCCTATAAGTCGCTGATTGCCGCCATTACTAGTAAAAAAAAAATATCCCATAATTTGTAGATGAAATAACTTTTGCGCAAACCAACCAATATGCACTTATTGTGATTTTTTTTCCCAAAAAACGTGTAGCAGAATACATATTGGCACAATTGAGGAAGAAATTAAATGTTTTATGTTTTTTTATTGGATGTGTTTTATAGCAGAAAGTAAAAAATATATATATATTTTTTATAATCGTTGTTTTTTTATTTATTTTTTGTTTATAGAGCAAAAAATAAAAACCACAGAGATGATCAAATACTACCAAAAGAAAGCTCTAATTGTAGTTTTAAAAAAAGGCATGAATTTTATTTGGGTACAGCGTCGCACGGCTGCGCAATTGTCAAAGTAACACAGTGCCGTATCACAAAAAAGGGCCTGGTCATGAAGAGGGGTAAACCTACTGGAGCTGAAGTGGTTAAAGTGGTATTAAACCCAAAATGTAATATATAGCAACCTACCAATCATTACAAGTGAGGGCTGCATTAGTTCTCTCTTTTTTTTAGGCTTTTTTCCTATTGTTTTCACCTGGTGATCTGACTTGTAACACTCCTCCTGTATTAGAGTGCTGCCACTCTGGATGAAGGAGAACAGGAGGCACAGTGGACAGCAGCATTGCTAGTCTGGGGGGTAGTGTCAGATGTTCTCGCATATTTAACCGGTTAACGACCGGCTCACGCACTTTTAAGTCGGCAGCAGGGGCGAACTGACCATTTGGGCTATCGGGCACTGCCCGAGGGCCCCATGCCTCTAGGATGCCCCATCAGGGTTGCCACTCTCAGTAAAACCAGGGACAGTATGTAAAAATGTGTGTTTTTTTTTACATCTGTCCCTGAAATGTCCCATACCGACATCCTTTTGGTCTACAAATTCCAAGATTATAGCTGCCCCGCCTCTCCAGTACCTTTTCAGTGTCTGTATGTGTATTCTGTGTGTATGTATACTGTGTTGCCCCATAATCTATTGCCCGAGGGCCCCATAATATCCTCTTGCCTGGGGGCCCCATAATCTCCTATTGCCCGGGGGGGGGCCCCATAATCTCCTATTGCCCGAGGGCCCATGAGTTGTCAGTCCGCCCCTGGTCGGCAAAATAGCATGGCTGGGCAAAGTGACATATATATACGTCACTTTGAATTTCCCGCCGTGCGGGCACGTGCCCCTGCCGCGAGCTCCATGACCGTGCCCGCGAGACCCGCAGACTCGATGCCTGCCGGTGTCCCACAATCGGGTCACAGAGCTGCAGAACGGGGAGAGGCCAGTGTAAACAAGTTTCAGTAAACTTTTTTTTTTTTTTTGTTCCTTATGGAATAAAGGTTTTACCTAAATAAATAAAAGCTGTGTTAAATGGTTTGTCCCATCCCTGTAAACTGATACATCTGGAAAAGGGCTTGTTCTTGTTTGAAAAACAGACAAATGGAAGAAAAAAAGCCACAAAAAATAAAGAAAACAAATGCAGCCAGCACATCTAAGAATTGGTAAACTGCAATATAATAAATGTTTGCTTTTGGGTTTAATATCGCTTTAAAGGGTCACTAAAGAAAAACATTTTTTTAGCTAAATAGCTTCCTTTACCTTACTGCAGTACTGGTTTCATGTCTTCATTGTTCGTTTTTGCTTTGAAGTTGCTGTAATTCTGCTCTGATCTCCACACTTCCTGGTTGCCTGTTTCCTTATAACCATGGTACTGGGAGATTTTCACGGTGGTCTAAGCTGTCATTACTGTGTGTCTAAAACTCCTCAGAACCAATCAGATTCATTTTAAAAACAAAACACTGCCCTGGATTTGTTTGTTTTTGTTCTGTGTGTCTTCCCGACTCACCTCTCACCCGGAACTTCATGTATGTACCTTTAAAACCGAAAGTGAAACTAGAGGCACATTATATGATAGATTAAATTCAATTTTTAATAATTTTTAAAAGGAATCAGTTAACTTTTATGTATCTATACCCTGTAAACAGTCATTTCAGCAAAAAAATGTTTTTCCTTTAGTGACCCTTTAAGGAATATGATAACATGAACATAGCATAACATAGCAACCACCTAGCTTTTTTCTTACTTGTTCTGACTGCTGAAATTCAGCTGCTATTGGTTGCTGCATTGTTATTGCTCTCTGTGTCGCCTTATTACTCAGTATAGAATATTACAATTCATCACTCATCTCATTTTAATCCAAGGTCAAACATTACTGGGATCTGTAAAATGAAAAGTATGCTAGGTTTATCTGCAAGTACATCATATTAAACATGAACAAAAATAAGGCCATTTATGACCAGACACAAGGTGGTGGAAAGGTCTTGCATATATAGAAACAAAGACTGATGATAGCAGATACCTGGCTCATCTAGCCTGGCCATGAATTTTTACTCCCCTAAACAGACTTGTGTTTATCCAAAGCAGATTTCAATGACTGTACACTTGTACATGTAAAGCCAACTACAGTGCAAGGATTACCTGCTAGTTTATTTTACATACTCGGCCCTCTGCCCCTCCGGCAAGCTGCGCTCTTTCATGCTCTGGTGGTGAACTGTCCCTCAGCGTCTTCACGTCCAATGGCGGGCTATAGACCCTGTGTTGGTTTTGATGTCAGGACTTTAGAGAGGTGGAGCATGGGGGAGAAGACATTGAAGGGAACCGTCTAGTGGAGGAGCTGGTAAATTCCTCTTTTCTGTGCCCCCTAGAGAAGTTAAAGCGGATGTGCCACGGGAAAAATATATTAAAAGCCAGCAGCTACAAATACTGCAGCTGCTGACTTTTAATATTAGGACACTTACCTGTCCTGGAGTCCAGCGCCGATCGCAGCAGATGACGAGCGATCGCTCGTCACTCTGCTGCTCCCCCCGCCATCCACGCTGAGGGAACCAGAAAGTGAAGCGCTGCGGCTTCACTGCCCGGTTCCCTACAGCGCATGCGCGAGTCGCGCCGCGCCCGCCGATTGGCTCCCGCTGTGTGCTGGGAGCCGAGTGTTCCCAGCACACAACGGGGGGGGGGGGGGCGACGGGATATGACGGAATGCCCGTCTTTTGCCTGTGAATGCCGGGCCGGAAGTGGGTGCAAATACCTGTCTTTAGACAGGTATCTGCACCCCCCTCCCCCCTGAAAGGTGTCAAATGTGACACCGGAGGGGGGGAGGGTTCCGATCAGCGGGACTCCACTTTAGGGTGGAGAACCGCTTTAACCACTTAAGTCCTCTTTCTACTTTTCTTTCTTTTCTTTTTTTTTTTAATTGTATTTTGTGCGTGTACTCGAGAGAGGAGCCGGACTGCAGGAGTTGGGAGTAGGCAGGCCTCCCCCAGAGGCAATCTGCCACCTTTCTCCATGCCCTGGGTGGCAATGGCGGGTGCGTGAGGGGGTCCTCCCACACAGACCGTCCTACCTGCTCCGCTTTGAAGCCCAACGGGGCAGAGGGACTCCCTATAAGGGAGTGAGAGGATTTGCCCGCTCAACCAGCCCCGTTAGTCCTTTGCCTCTCTTTTTAGAGACCGCGTGGTCAGAGTGCGTGCATGTTAACCCAATTTCGAGTGCGTGTAAGTGTGGTGGTTTTTGTGGGAGGGGGGTGGGCGTACTAAGCCCAAGCTTACCTCGCATAGCACACCCACCGGGAGCCGGGCTGAGACCACCAAACTCAATTCAATGTAGCCGAGACCGGGATCCGAACCCCTAGCTGCAGAGGTGAATGGCTTGTCAGCGCAGTGTACACACGATTGAGTTTCTCGGCGGTGAGCCCAGTATCGAAAACCAGACCGCCGGCTGAAGAGATGGACACCTGGTTTATGGCTGCTAGCTGCTGCCATAACAGATATCCCTCTTCAAACAGCCAACGTATATAGTCGTGCGGCGGTCCGGGAGTGGTTAACCCTTGCTGTGTTGGTGCAATCCTATATGCAAGGAGGAACTTTCCAAGTTTCCAGAACTGGACTTTAAAGTAAACCTGTGCTCACCACAGTGACATGTTTGGCCCTCAAACTACCATTAGCTGTTCCATGAGGTCAGTTGATGGCAGTTTCCAGTTCTGGTCAAATTGGGTATGGAAAGGTAATTATTAAAAGTTTCTATTTAAGGGTTTTACGTTAAAATCCATGGGGCAGATCCACAGAGCAAGTACGCCGGCGTATCTACTGATACGCCGGCGTACTTTCAAATTTCCTGCGTCGTATCTTTTGTTTGAATCCTCAAACCAAGATACGACGGCATCTGGGTAAGATCCGACAGGCGTACGGCTTCATACGCCTTCAGGTCTTAGATGCAATACTTCGGCGCCCGCTGGGTGGAGTTTGCATCGTTTTCCGCGTCGGGTATGCAAATTAGCGATTTACGACGATCTACGAACGTACGCGCGGCCGTCGCATTTTCTAACGTCGTCTGTAGTCGGCTTTTTCCTGCGTATAGTTAAAGCTGGTATTTTGCGGCGTATAGATAGACTTGCCATGTTAAGTATGGCCGTCGTTCCCGCGTCGAAATGTGAAATTTTTATTTTTTTTGCGTAAGTCGTCCGTGAATAGGGATGGACGTAACTCACGTCCAAGTTAAAAAAATGATGTCCTAGCGACGTCATTTAGCACAATGCACTTTGCTGGAAATGAAATTTCGGAACAACGCATGCGCAGTTTATTCGGCGCGGGGATGCGCTTCATTTAAATGAATCACGCCCCCTACCCGCCGATTTGAATTCCGCCGCCAGAAATACACTACGCCGTCATAACTTAAGGCGCAAATTCTTTGAGGATTCGAAGATCCGCCAGGTAAGGTACGGCGGCGTAGCGTATCTCTGATACGCTGCGCCCATCTAATTATCTGTGGATCTGGCCCCATGTCATTAATATACACTATATTGTCAAAAGTATTGGGACACCTGCCTTTACACATGCAAATGAAATTTATTGGCATCCCAGTCTTAGTCCGTAGGGTTCAAAATTGCGTTGCCCACCCTTTGCAGTTATAACAGCTTGTCTATGGGAATGTTTGAACATTCTTCCAGAAAAGCATTTGTGAGGTCAGACACTGATGTTGGACCACAAGGTCTGGCTCGCAGCCAACATAATTAAAGGCATCCTCTGTGTTTGTACTTATTATATTACCTTGACTTTTTACTTTTTTTTTTAATTTAGCGTATTTTTTTATTATAAAAATATTCTAATAAATTATTAAAACTATCCGTCCTGAACAGGTGTACCACAGCTTACACAAGCAAGGAAGAGGCGGCGCGCTATGAGGCTACCTTGCCTTCTTATGAACAGATTCAGATTAAGGTGGAGGAACTTGGCGAACCTCAAGGAAACCAGTCGGCACCTTTTCCACAGACTGTGCTGGTAGATATTTCACAGCCAAAGTTACAGGCCAAGGTGGAAGTACACAGGAATTCAATTGGTAAAGAAGAACATGCAGTCGTAGAAGCCAATTGGTGAGTAAGAATTTGTGTGTTTTTCCACTCTGCTTAATGGAAAATGCTCAGATTTGGCTAATAGACATAGTGGAATGTGTCTGTAGATTTTACAGATCCTGCATTCCATTTACCTACAGCATTTCCTATGGCAGCCAGAACCATAAGAACATTTACCATTGGGCCTCCTTCACGTGGGAGCTGTGGCCTGAACAGTGTGAACAAGTGCCTTGTTTATGCAGCTGGAATTTAAACAGTTGTTGCATCCAGAGGCGGCTCTTTAATTAGGCAAATTAGGTGGTCGCCTAAGGCCTCGCACTCACAGGGGCCTCGCAGCCTCCTAACTTACCCAATGCATTACTCCAGTTTTGAGGGACAGGGGGCCTGAACACTGCTGTGCTCAGGCAGCGTTAAGAGCCCAACGTCTCTAAGGACCAGTGAATATCGTGACACCACCCCTTGTGACGTCAATGACCCAGCATGGCCTCAGTCAATGATGTCACAAGAGAGCGGGTTCACCAGGTGACATCACCGGGTGGCCCCCTTCCCTTGGTTATTAAAGAGCAGGATCTGGGGGCTTGTTAAAGAGGGCTTCCAGATTCCAATAAGCCCCCTGCCCGCAGACCCCCTAAACCACCTGCCAGGGTTGTGGGGAAGAGGCTCTTGTCCTTGAATTTTTTTTCCCATCATGGGCGTGAGTGGGGCCCCCATGTCAAGTTTTGCCTAAGGCCTCACAAAGCCTAGAGCCGCCTCTGGTTGCATCCCCTTAGAGAATCATAGACTACTGCCATGCAGCACCTGGCGTCTCTCCCGTTCCCATAGACAAAGCACTCACTCATGCTGTATGAATCATAACGCCCATATAAATGAGGCTGTAACCATAATGGATACTATAAAAGCCTGTTCAGGCTGAATTCACACCTGCATCCAATTCGCATAGCAGGAGAATGTGACTGGCTCTCTGTGGAGCTGGTTCACATATTTCCGCAGCAGGTGTGTTTTGCAGGAAAAACATGTGTTTTTTGGTCTGTTTCAGGTCCGAATTCAGCCCAAAATTCTAAAATCGGACCTGAAACGATGAACCAGCACGCACCCGACCCCTGCTGTGCGACAGATGCAGCAGATCTTGAATTGTATGTAGTTACACTCAGGGCTTTTTTTTTTAGGGGGAACTTGGTGGAACTCAGTTCCACCACCTCTGGCTCAGACACTTGGGGGGGGGGGGGGGCTGCTCACCACAATCACTTGTAAACACAGAAGTCCGGTTTCTGTGTTTACAAGTTACAGCTCTGCAATCTGTGTGTAACCCCCCTGAACTCTGCACTCTGTATGTAATGCAATCCTGGTATTTAAAGCGGAGGTTCACCCGTACATGACTCTTTTTCCCCTTAGCTTCATGCTCGTTTTGTCTAGGGGAATCGGCTAGTTGTTTTAAAATATGAGCTGGACTTACCGTTTACGAGATGCATCTTCTCCGCCGCTTCCGGGTATGGGCTGCGGGACTGGGCGTTCCTATTTTGATTGACAGTCTTCCGAGAGGCTTCCGACGGTCGCATCCATCGCGTCACGATTTTCCGAAAGAAGCCGAACGTCGGTGCGCAGGCGCAGTATAGAGCCGCACCGACGTTCGGCTTCTTTCGGCTACTAGTGACGCGATGGATGCGACCGTCGGAAGCCTCTCAGGAAAACTGTCAATCAAGAAGGAACGCCCGCTCCCGAAGACCCATACCCGGAAGCGTCGGAGAAGATACAGCTCGAAAACGATAAGTACAGCTCATATTTTAAAACAACTAGCCGATTCCCCTAGACAAAACGAGCATTAATCTAAAGGGGATTGTTTGAAAAAATTGTCTTATGGGTGAACTCCCGCTTTAATGCCCCTTTAAGATTCTCCTACTGTTCGTGAAATTTGACTGACCTCACTCACTATTTGATGTGATTTGGAGGGTGTATGTGGATGGAGGGGTTTTGTGGGGTCGTGGTTGAGTTCCAGCACCTATTGTTTGAGAAAAAAAGCCATGCACACTGGTAACCATTTGATTAAAACTAGTAGAAGTAGTGGAGCCAGGGACAGATTTATACTTTTTCCTCTATACATTGTGCTATCCCTTCTACCCTAAGCAACTATTGTGGACACTGTTATCACCACCATGTTCACCCACAAAACACAAAACTGCTTCACATAAACATGAACAAATAATCATAGACACAGTAAATTAAATATTTGTTAACTGTATAAAAAAAAAAAATCAATTGCCCAAATAATATGACACAACCAGAAAAGACACACCATAAGTACCATGCTGATATAACAAGCACCATGTTTAGAGACATGATGACCTGGCCCTGTCACCCCCATGTTTTTCTTCTTCTTTCCATCTCCATGCCATTACTCAAACAGAACAAGTTTTGTAAGCCACTCCCCAGCATCCTGTTTTTGGGAAAGGGAGTAACTGGAGATGTAGTGGAGGTCTAGGTGGGCAAGTGTCAGTAAGCTGTAGAAACAGAGAAAGGGTAGGATGGGAGTATTGCCTAACCGGCAAGGCCTAAAAGTAGCAGTGGCCAGCACAATCCTTAAGCCTCGTACACACGATCAGTCCATCCGATGAAAGCGGTCTGAAGGACCGTTCTCATCGGTTAACCGATGAAGCTGACTGATGGTCCGTCGCGCCTACACACCATCGGTTAAAAAAACGATCGTGTCAGAACACGGTGACGTAAAACACAACGACGTGCTGAAAAAAATTCAATGCTTCCAAACATGCGTCGACTTGATTCTGAGCATGCGTGGATTTTTAACCGATGGTTGTGCCTACTAACGATCGGTTTTGACCTATCGGTTAGGAATCCATCGGTTAAATTTAAAGCAAGTTGACTTTTTTTAACCGATGGTTAAATAACCTGTGGGGCCCACACACGATCGGTTTTGACCGATGAAAACGGTTCATCAGACCGTTGTCCTCTGGTTAACCTATCGTGTGTACGAGGCCTGAAAGTGGCCTGGGCAGCTACTATAGTCTGCATGGTCTGAGTGGAGCAGATACTTAATTCTCCTGGTGAAATATTATCAGAAAGAACTGTACATTATAGTGAAGTACTTTAGTACGATCATGCCAATCCTAATCTGGTATGTGGATAACAACATGAAAAACAATGTTTTCCTTCATTTTACAACTTGATCTCCTAGTTATCAAATTCGATAACAATTAATCTATAGGTCAAGTAGAGATGGACTTTAATAACCAGGTCTTGCTTTGCATTTGTTCAGCCAGTCTGCCCCTCTTGCCTGTCTAAAAGAAGAGACCACGGTAACAACATCGGATAAGACAAGCACGGGAAGTAGTGCATCCTCTCTTCATAGCTGTGAGGACTGGCAGCCACAGAAGCATGATGTCGCTGTGCAGTTTGGAGGACCCCTCTGTGGAGATGGATTTCATCTTATAGATGGTCCTGCATGTGATGGAATAGGGATGATTGATGCACCATTTTGTGAAGCCATCCACCCACACATGGATCAAGAAGGTCTATTTATCTCCAACCACAATGATGATAACGCTGGTGAAGAAGGAGCAAGGGATACCTCCCTTACTCAGGGAGCTGCACAAGACCATGAAGCAGATGACCTTTATTATGGAATGAAAGATGAAACTGAAAATCTAATTAAGGAGTTTGATTCTGATTTTGAACACTAGCATTATCATGATTTCTGATTCCGAGATGAGATAAAAAACACGACATGGAGTATAAAACCGAGGGAACAGTCTATATTGTCTATAGCAACAAGCCAGAATCCAGCTGTCTGTTTTAAGTAAAGGTTACAAAAATGAAAGAAGGCATCTAAAGGGTTGCTAATGACAACACAGATCTTTTTGTCTAGTTGTGTCAGAATCTGAACCAGACCAGTCCAGTGTTAAAAGAAATATTGAAGATTAATGTATCCACTGTATTAGGGCTGTATTGTAAGTTGTTTCTCCTCTATTGTTTTCTCATCTAGAATACATTTCAATCTCTTTTATTTATTTTTTTAATTGTATTTTATAAAGTTTTAGACATTACAAAACATGGTTAATGCAGTTAAAAACGTTTCTGCCCAGGCTCTATAAAGGAAACAAAAGCCTCACCCCACTTTGTTATTCCGTAACAATTGCCAGTTGTCATGAGATAATCAGATTGTACTGTAGTTTACTACAAACAGGACACATCTGGCCAATGTAACAATGTATAGCTGAATTGAATATCTGATTAGTTAGTCAGAGAAATCGTAATACATTATAAATGAGTGTAAACAAAGTGGCTAGTGAGAATAGCTAGAAAAAATATAAGAAATGACATGGGGTTTCCCCCATAATTCATACCAGGCCATTTAGGTCTATATGGATTTTAAGGGGTACTTCAAGCAAAGGAAAAAGAAAACGTATGGGGTTCCTCCAAAATCTATACCAGACTTTTTGGGACTGGTAGGGGTTTTAAACCCCCCCCCCCCCCCGACACATAGCTGTGCTTGCAGAGTCCCTGGCCAGCCCCTTTTTTGAACAATAGCACACCACATGCCCTCACCATGGTACCTTGCCATGAGGGAAAATCTCTGGCAAGCACTTTGTCCCCATGTACCATAGATGAGGGCAAGGGTCTTTTCTCCACAAACCTAGCCTTGTGGTTGTGGGAGAATTAACAATAAAGTGGTCACCTAGATACCAGCCCCCTTCATGTAAATAATTAAGGGGGTACATGTAGGTGTATGGAATTTAAGGGGGGACACACCACACTGTTTTTTTTTCAACAATAAGGAGGCACCTAGATGCCAGCCCCTTCCGTGTGAATGATTATGTAGAGATATGGAATTTAAAGTGGAGGTTCACTCAAAAAATCAATTTTTAACATTAGATTGAGGCTAATTACGAGAAACAGAATTGGGTGTTTTGTTTAAAATCAATGCAGTACTTACCGTTTTAGAGATAGATGTTCTCCGTGGCTTCCGGGTATGGGCTGCGGCACTGGGCGTTCCTATTTGATTGACAGCCTTCCGACCGTCGCATACAGCGCGTCACCAGTTTCCGAAAGTAGCCGAACGTCGGTGTGCAGGCGCCGTATAGAGCCGCACCGACGTTCAGCAAATCGTGACGCGCTGTATGCGACCGTCGGAAGGCTGTCAATCAAATAGGAACGCCCAGTCCAGAAGACCATACCCGGGAGCGGCGGAGAACATCTATCTCTAAAACGGTAAGTACTGCATTGATTTAAAAAAAAACACCCGATTCTGCTTCCCGTAATTAGCCTCAATCTAATGTTAAAATTCTTTAAGGAAGGGGGGGCGCCACACTGTTTTTGTTTTTTTGGTTGGTTGTTTTTTGTTTTGTTTTTGTGGGGTTTTCCTTAAAATCCAGAACTGAAGGACCTTTATAATTATGAATGGAATCTACTTACCTACTTAAAAATTAACAAAAACAAAATATGATTTCATGAAAATGGGGAAAAAACAGTGGTCAATCGGAGAAGACTAATGTTTGCATACATTAATCGAATTATTTTAGGAATGTTTTAACAAATAATTAAACCAGTTTACATGCAAAATGGCCTTATATGGTAATGCTGACATTTCACAGGTCGATAAACATCAATGTCATCTTAATATGCTAAATTTATTAATGTGATTTTAATATATGTTGTGTCCTGGAAGACTGTTCCTTGCCTTGGGGGGGACACAATATTTTATAAATATTCAGATTTTTAAATAAGTAGAAAATAGCAGACCTCTTAAAATTGGGCACCTGCCAGGGAGTGAATGGAAAAACACTCTCCTCTTCCCTTAAAGCGGGGGGTTCACCCAAAAAACAAATTTTTAACATGAGCTTGAGGCTTATTATGGGAAGCACAATTGGGTGTTTTTTTTTAAATCAATGCAGTACATACCTTTTTAGAGATAGATGTTCTTCACGGCTTCTGGGTATGGACTGCGGGACTGGGCGTTCCTATTTGATTGACAGGCTTCCGACCGTCGCATACAGCGCGTCACGAGTTGCCGAAAGTAGCCAAACGTCAGTGCGCAGGCGCCGTATAGAGCCGCACCGACGTTCGGCTTCTTTCGGCAACGCGTGACGTGCCTCAAGCTAATGTTAAAAAAAAAATTTCGGTTGAACCCCCGCTTTAAATTCCAATAATCTGATTGTGTTTTTGTGTTTGTAATGTAACAATTATTCATAAGAAAGCTCATAATAATATAATTTTTAAATTGCATATCTTTATTTAGCAAAAAGCATTGCAACAGTTACATTTTTTTTACAAAACATTTGTAGTTAATCCTTCGAGGAGTCCCAAGTAGGGTGCAGTCATTCTAATTCTTATGAGGCTCCCTAAGGTCTACTTTAGGTATCAGTCTTCTGTGGATCTGCAGGTAAAGAAAACCCTAGGTCCTAGGCCTAGACATGGTAAGAGGCCTTTTTCATCCTACCCTACAATGCATGAGGACATCAGAGTGCTGTGACTGGCCTGACAGCAAAATAAAGCAGCTTGCACGAAGAAGATTAGGCCTGCAAGAGTGTGGAATAAGGTAAGTATTTGTACTTCTTTCTTCCCTCACTGGCCAAACAAGCATTTAAGCCATGCAGTGCAAGGGGACCCCACCGCATGAGTACATTTATAAGTTTAGGTAAAAAAAAAAAAAAATCAGCACAAGGGACCATACTTATATTTAAATAGGGGTGAACCTTGTGATGTGCTAGCTATCCTAATTGCAGTCCTCTGCTCAACCATTACCCCCGTTTCTGGTGTTGCAGAGGTCACAACAAGCGCTGGTCATAGGCACCTGTCAAGTGTGGCAACTATCCCCACCTTTTCCACCGCCTCCTCCATTCATGGATGCTGTACTATAGCTTGTGTTAATGAAAAGCTAAGAATGGAGAACGGGCAGATGAATGAAAGGTCCTTCATTCATAGATCGCTTTTCATTCATGGAAGCTGTGGTTGTAAATGGTGGGCAAAGTCGGCGCTCTTGTGCCAGGTCCCCGGCAGCACTGTAGATTATCGCTTTTGGGTTAGGCAGTGGGGCAGAGGATTTTAGATTTTAACTAGGACAACCAACACAAGCACAAGGGACAATTCTCATTAAATGTAAGTACCATCCCTTGTGCTGATTTCTCTTTTTAAATTAGGCTTTAAAAGCAGCCTAGAGTTGGGTCTTCAGATTAGTTTGCTATGAGCTTGGGCACTATAAAGGAGTTTGCCCAATCAGATTCTAAAGTGTATGGGCAGTTTAAGACAATATGCCGCTTTAGTAACATCATGGCTTTATGTCACCTATGTATTGTAGCTCCTCAGCCACGTCAAATGGTAACATGACAGTTTGTTAATATACTACGAATGTGATAAGAAAGAATAAATTATACGTGTGGAAGTAGGTTATGGGAATTCTGTTTTATTCATAAGGACCTCAGTGTGGTATAATAATTTTCTAGTCCCTTATCAGATGGGACATGTCAAAAATCATGCTTTATCTGCCAACGATGGGCCCGGGATTTAATGTGTATTATGTGGTTCTCTGTGGTTGAATGAACTTCTGTTGCAGGAGGAAATCATGGAGCCGCTCTGATAGGGAGTGTTTTGATCTGAGATAATCTATAAACAGTCTCTCATTAAACTTGTGTTCATAATAAACATGGAAACTGACCAGGCACTGCCCTTCATGCTAGGTTGGATGGGATGTTGAAGGTGAAGTGACTGGAGAATAGGCTGCTAATGTGGAAAGATAAAGGCTACAGAAGAAAAATAATGGAAATGGTATTTCTGAATATAAAAGTGGCGCTATCATTACAATTCACATTTCATGTAAATCCATAGTGTTCATCAGCAATGCCAAATCATATTATTATTGGCATAAAAAAATGTATGTCGTAACCAGTCCTGGATAGAGGAGGATTTATGGGCCAGATCCACAAATATCCTGCGTAACTTAAATCTTCCGATTTAAGTTACACCGCCGCAAAATTTCTACCTAAGTGCCCGATCCACAAAGCACTTACCTTGAAATTTGCGGCGGTGTAACTTAAATGTGTCCGGCGCAAGGCGTGCCGAATCTAATGGGGCGAGTCCCATTTAAATTAGGCGCGCTCCCGCGCCGGACGTACTGTGCATGCTCCGTCGGGTAACTTACCCGACGTGCATTGCGCTAACAGACGTCGCTCCGACGTCATTTGCTTAGACGTTACCGTAAATGGCGTCCAGCGCCATTCACGGACGTCTTACGCAAACGACAAAGAGTTTAAAATGTTGACGCGGGAACGATGGCCATACTTAATAGGGCTTAGTCAAATAGGACTTAGCCCTATTTTTACACGGCGTAACTCGACGTAAACGACGTAGATTTAGCGCGACGGGCCCGTCGGAACGTTCGTGGATTGCCGTAAGTGTTCATTTGCATATTCTAGGCCGGCCGCAATGGCCTTGCCACCTAGCGGCCGGCCTAGAATTGCATCCTTAAGATCCGACAGTGTAATTCAATTACACATGTCGGATCTTCTGCCTATCTATGGTAAACTGATTCTGTGGATCAGTTCCATAGATAGAAACAGGGATACGACGGCGTATCAGTAGATACGCCGGCGTATCCCTTTTGTGGATAACCCCCTATATCTCTAGCACCACATCCCAAATTGTAAATATATAGTGCAAAAAAAATGGGGGTTTTAAAGGTGCTGATTAATACATGAAAAGGGACAAAACACGTATGTAGAGAGATAGTGCTGCTCACCCCCGAAAAGGATATCAAGGGTATTTTCCCCAGTGGGGTTTTTGGGCAGCGCAATTAATGATTTAGGAAACAATGTAAAAAAAGGAGAAGGTTTTTATTGGATTACATGTACAAAATAAGGAGGATATGAGGTAGTTAAGATATGAGATGTGGTATTACAAAATTATTAAAATTCCATACATATGTGACACAACAAGTGGATATACAGCTTGGCATGTGTAGGTACAAGCATATCACAATTTCTTCCGCGTTTCGACCCTTGCGGGTCTTCTTCAGAGGTTTTGTTGTAACTGGAAGAAATTTACAAAATTATTAGATGTTTTGTTGATTGGCCCCCTCTCCCGCCCCACCTTTTTATACATGTAATCCAATAAAAACCTTCTCCTTTTTATACATTGTTTCCTAAATCATTAATTGTGCTGCCCAAAAACCCCACTGGGGAAAATACCCTTGATAATATACAAACATGTAACCATTTTTTTATTTATTTTCAAATTAAAAACATTAATCAAAACCAAGAATCTCATTTGTTCTGATCAGCAACATAGTTTACATATTCCATGTTACAATAGATGCGTCAATCTCGACGTGTTTCGCCAAAAGTTTTCAGCTTCTTCAGGAGTTACTGCATCAATTTGAGAGACTACAAAAAAATACATACATTAAAAAACTAAAATGTATGTAATAATATTTATATAAAAAGCAATTTTAAACAAACTTTTCAATCAGATATATTTTACACTTGTGTTTATATATTGCATTGCGCATCCAATAACATGGATGTGCAATGCAAATCCGAGCGCTGATCAGGAGCCAGACCTTTTTCAGTCATACCCCTTTGACAGAAGCCGGCTGAACGGACCTACTGTAGTACACACGTGCTGAATGTCGGCCGGTTTCTATTGAACCAGCCGACGCCGCCCGACATTTAGCCTGGAAGGTAGTGCTGTGGTTGGGATTTGAACCGGTGACCCTAGCGCTGCTAGGCTGGCGCCTGCTGAACTTTTCAAATTTGATCCATCCACGGAAAGCTTTACTCTGCATTTGTAGCCTTGTAGCTACTAAAGAAGTATAAAATACACAATTCTGTCTTCATAAGTTTTCTAAGCCTATTTGCACTAGCCAGACTTCCTAGGTGGTCAGACTAGATTTTGCAGGTTGATGGAGCGCTCTACAATGTTTTGAGGTCTGGACACCCTGAGGGTGATCAGATTATGTCTGACTGCCTTCTAATCTGTAATAACATCATTCTGGTCACGAGCTTAAAGGGGTTGTAAAGGTAAATGTTTTTTCACCTTAATGCATCCTATGCATTAAGGTGAAAAAACATCCGATGGTACCGCCCCCAGCCCCCCGCCCCCCCCCCCCCGAGCCCCCGTTTTTCTTACCTGACCGGTCGAAATTCCCAGGCGCGTCCATGTGATGTTCTTGGGTTCCCAGCCTGGCCGTTGTATGGCTAGGCTGGGCAGATTGATAGCAGCGCAGCCATTGGCTGGCGCTGCTGTCAATCACAGCGGATGACGCGGCGCGCTGGGGGGCGGGGCTGAGTGATACAGTCGACGGCTATGGCCGCCGCTGTATCACGAGAACGGGCTCGCAAAAGCTTTCCACCATGCGAGCTCGCATGAAGGTCGAAAGCTTTTGCGAGGAGGAGCTGAGACAGCCGCCGAGGGACCCCAGAAGACAGGGTTAGGGGACACTCAGTGCAAAACGAGCTGCACAGTGGAGGTAAGTATAACATGTTTGTTATTTAAAACATTTTTTTGCCTAAAATTAATGTCTGCAAGGTAGACAGACAGAATAGTGTAATGATTCTGTTAAAAAACTAGTAAATACCTATTAAATTCCTTCATCTATATCACCTCCGGCATTCTAGTTTCTGTTCTCTCATTCACTTCCTGGTTTGCATCGTTTGTTCATGTAAGAATTACATTTCCCAGTATGCATTGCGGCACGCCCAGTAATTCACACCTCCTTGAAGTCTCTAACACGTAGAGTAAGGTGACCAGATTTTTAAAATGAAATCTGGGGACATATTTTTTCTTTACTAGTAATGGCAACAATCGGCGACTCTCTGCCCGTTGCCGCCCGCCTTACAGCCTCTCAAGTCTTACTCTTCAGGCCCTGGCTACTACTGGGTGGGGAGCGGAGGAAGGCAAGGAGATAGGCAGGCGGCTGGCCAGGATTTGAGACAAGGCAGAAGAACATGCGAGCGAAGCTGAATGGGCATGCGCCCGAAACTGAAAAAATATTCCCTCCGCTCTGACCAGCACATGATCATCAGAAAGGGGCACAGATAATGGAAAAAATACAACCCCCTTATGCTAGTAGGCACGGCAGAGCGAGGGTGTGTAATTCTAGTTTTATTTTAATTCTGCACTGATTGTCTTTGAAATTGCCCCTGACCCCTATTAAATCCAATCTGGGGACAAAACCAGGGACAGACTTGGTCTGGGGACAGTGTCCTCAATCAGGGGACTGTCCCCTGAAACTGGGGATGTCTGGTCACCCTAACGTGGAGAGCGTCCTGCCACACAGATGTAGTTTCCCAGGAGAGGGTGAGCACGTTACTGACCACCACAGTAAAGCCTCCCATCACGGTGGTGAGTTACAATCAGACAAGCAGGAAGTGAACAGAACAGAGAAGAAATAGAGCAACTTCTGAGCAAAAACGAACAATGAGGAAGTGAAAAGAGGAATGTCTGCAGGTAAAGGATGCTTATTATGTAAAAAAAAAATTCCTTCACAACCCCTTTAAGCCAGAAACAGCCAGGTAACTAGCATTTTCAGAAGTAGGTCATTAGTGGGAGCCATTATAATTCTCTTACTGCAGGAGTTAATTAAGATGAGTGGGCCAGATTCACAGTGGAGATACGACGGAGTATCTCAGATACTCCGTCGTATCTCTCAGAGTATCTATGCGGCTGATTCATAGAATCAGTTACGCATAGATATCCCTAAGATCCGACAGGTGTAATTGTTTTACACTGTCGGATCTTAGGATGCAGTACCGCGGCCGCCGCTGGGGGGAGTTTGCGTCGTAAACCAGCGTCGGGTATGCAAATTAGGAGTTACGGCGATCCACAACGGTTTTTCGCGTTCGCTACGTCGCTGCTAGTCTAGTTTCCCATCGCAAAGTTAGTCGTCGTTTTGGGTGCCCTAACTTTAGTCAGCAAACGTATTGCTGTCTAAAGTATGGCCGTCGTTCCCGCGTCGAAATTTAAAATTTCACGTCGTTTGCGTAACACGTCCGGGAATACGGAAGTACGCTACGCGCGTCGCCGTTTGAAAAAATTACATCACTTCGCGCAAAGCGCGGCGGGAGTTACGAAACGGAGCACGCACAGTAGGTCCAGCGCGGGAGCGCGCCTAATTTAAATTGTACCCGCCCATTCGATTTGGACCGCCTTGCGCCGGACGTATTTACGATAAACCGCCGCAAGTTTCCAGGTAAGTGCTTTGTGGATCGGGCACTAAAACTGAAAACTTGCGGCGGTGTAACGTAAACGGGTTACGTTACACGGCCGCAATTGTACGAGAATCTGGCCCCGTATTTGGGAACAGATTGTGAGCCCAAGGAAAAAATAGCTGACTCTACGGACTGATTTCTCTGCTGACGTCTGTCTGCGTATGTTTAACTCCAATGCAGTTGTTTCTGCATAGACAAGACTATACAACTGAGAATTTTATTTTCCTTTATAACCTTTTTAATAAATAATCACTGCTACATCTTCGGAAAAATTGGGGTATTTTGGTAGAAAAACACATAACACATCAGTTGTTCATTCCTCTGCCTTCATGGTCATTTTCTACAATCATACAGAATTGAATTTTGATTGTATAGTTTTGCTCATAATTGCAGCTTGGGGCAATGTCTAAAAATGTTATTAAACTCTCTAAAATAAAAAAAAATGGTGATTCAGAAATCAGCACTGTGCTTTCCCTTTGTCCTCATGTCATTGCTTGGCATTCTGTATCTAAAAACCCTGTCTCTCTGTTTTCAAAAGGTTGCACCACCTTGCAGGGTCCAATGGTGGTCTTCCGTAGTCACCACTGCATGCTCAGCCCCAACGGCACAGCCATACCTCTTATCTCTATGTGCACAAAGCCAGAAGCCCATGACACTAAAGTGTTATTAAACCCTCATTGTGTGCAGCAGTGGCGGCTGGTGCTCACATTTTTTTGGGGGGAGCAAACAAACTGAAAAAAAACCACCATGAATTGCAGCCACTGTGCCCATCAAACGCAGCTACTGTGCCCATGAATTGCCGCCACTGTGCCAATAAACGCAGCCACTGTGCCATCAAACACAGCCACTGTGCTGTCAATTGCCACCATTGTGCCCATCAAATGCAGCCACTGTGCCCATCAAACGCAGCCACTGTACCCATAAATTGCCGCTACTATGCCCATCAATTGCTTGATTGTCCCATCTGTGCTAAACAGTGTGGATGGACATATTTTCAGTTCCGCTGTTCGGACAACAGTCCGGAATGAGCAGGGTTCCATAGTTCAAAATGTGCTTGGCCACATAATAGAAAAAAAAAAATATTGAGAAATGTTTTCTTAATACTAGGTGACATCGCTACTATCTCTTGTGTTTTTTTCCTTCAGATCTAAAAAGGAAGTAAAGCATAATGAGAAATTAGTTGACCAGTCTGCGATTTTTAGTATAAACATTTCTATCACGGCATGGAATTTCTATGGTGTTTTCAGAAAAACAAAGGAAGGACAGAACTGAGAATGCACTAAGATTACACATAACATAGAAAAACTCTCAGGCCGGGATTCAGATAGCATTTACGACGGCGTATCTCCGGATACGCCGTCGTAACTCTGAGTTGCAGGGGTCGTATCTATGCGACTGATTCATAGAATCAGTTACGCATAGATTTCCCGGGGATCCGACCGGCGTAAGTCTCTTACACCGTCGTATCTTATGCTGCATATTTACGCTGGCCGCTAGGTGGCGCTTCCGTAGATTTACACAAGGAATATGCAAATTAGGTAGATACGCCGATTCAGAAACGTACGTCTGCCCGGCGCATTTTTTTACGTCGTTTACGTTAGGCTTTTTCCGGCGTAAAGTTACCCCTGCTATATGAGGGGTATCCTATGTTAAGTATGGACGTCGGGCCAGCGACGTATTTTCCGTCGATTACGTTGTTTGCGTAAGTCATTCGCGATTAGGGCTGTGCGTAATTTTGCATTGGCGATTTGCGGCGTAATTTCGAGCATGCGCGCTGGGATTCTTTCACGGACGGTGCATGCGCTAGTCGTAAAAAACGTCAAATAGGTGGGGTCACAATTAATTTAAATAAAACACGCCCACATCATCCACATTTGAATTAGGCGGGCTTACCCCGGACCACATACGCTACACCACCGTAACTTAGGGCGCAAGTTCTTTATGAATACGGAACTTGCGCCATAAGTTACGGCGGCGTTACGCCCGCCAATAGATACACAATTGTATCTGAATCCGGGCCTCAAACTCTCCGTCTATAAGGCTACTTTTACACTGGCAGCGTCGGCCTTTAGCGCTAAAGCGTTGGTTGTTTTTTCACATTTCGGCCGCTAGAGGGGTGTTTTTTACCCCCAAAAAAGGTAGAAATGCCATTTTACGGCGCTTTCAAATCGCATTAAAGGCATTTAAGGCATTAATTTAATTTCAATGGGCAGGGCATTTTGGGAGCGCTAAATACAGCTCTCCCAAGCCGCCCCAAAGATGCTGCTTGCAGGACTTTTTATAACGTCCCGCAAGCGCACCGCCCCAAAAGACACACTGGAATGAATGGGAGGCGATTTTCAGGCGCTTTGCAGAGGTTATTTCTAGCTCTAAAGCGGCTGAAAACCACCTGAGTGTGAAAGATGCTGCTGGCAGGACTTTTCATAACGTCCTGCAAGCGCACTGCCTCAAAAGACACACTGCAATGAATGGGAGGCGGTTTTCAGGCGCTTTGCAGAGGCTATTTCTAGCGCTAAAGCGCCTGAAAACCGCCTCAGTGTGAAAGCTCAGCTAAAAGCATTCCCCCCTGAATTCTTCACAATGTTATCTCTTTCAGACCCCTTTTCACACTGAAGCAGTTTTCAGGCGTTTTAGCACTAGAAATAGCGCCTGTAAATTGTCTCCCATTCATTGCAATGGGTGCTTTCACACTGAGGCGGTGCGCTTGCGGGACATTAGAAAAAGTCCTGCAAGCAGCATCTTTGGGACAGTTTGGGAGTGATGTATACATCTCTCCCAAAACGCCCTGACCATTGCAATGAACGGGCAGCGATTCGGAAGCGCCTGAAAAGCGATTCAGGAAGCGCCGCAGCGCGGGAGTTTTTAACCCCTTCTTTAGGGTTAAAGGCACCTCACTAGCAGCTGAAAAGCAGTGCAAAAGTAAACAACACAGGGCTCTCTACAGACAGCAGCAATGTGCCATTCTTTTTCTCCCTGCAAAATAAGGAGTAAAAACTGGCACATTGCTTAGTAAAATAGCACAAAGTACACACCCTAAACATTGTTAGGTACACAGTGCCATTGGTACAGTAACAGTGTATATCATTAGCACTGATCACTGTATTAGGGTCACTGGTGCATACTTGCCAACTGTCCCGTTTTTAAAGGGACAGTCCCGTCATTTGGGACCTAGTCCCGGTTAATTTAGCCTGCCGGGACTTGTCCCGGCTAGTGGGGAAATCAGGTGCGGCTTCCAGAGTTGTAAAACAACAATCAGAGCTGGCCTGCTGGTGTCTGTCGTCCGATTGGCTAATTCGGATGGTGGGCGGCGCTGTGTGTTCCTGTGTGTAGGCTAGATCGTAGCACTACACCCGCCCCCTGCCTGCACTGTACTAGTCCCTGAGCAACAGTAGAGTGGAGTGGGCGGGGCGCATGGGGTTGGGAAAGCATATCAATGCTTTCCTATGGTTCCAGATACTGTACATACAGCTTTCCTGCTCCTCTGCTTGCCCGGACAGCAGCCTCTCTTTCCCTCTCCATTGATTTCTATCACTCCTGCTTTCAGAGTGTCCGATGTCTGTGTGACATCACCAGCTCTGCCCCCTGTTGATTTCCTCCCTTCTCTGGACAATGTGGAGGTGACCCCTTCCCTCCTGTGCTCTTTCCCTCGGGTCCCCTCCTCTCCAGTTCTACTGCAAAGTGAGTGGCGTCTCTGTGCTGCTGAGGCTTCCACTACTCAGCTAACAGGTAACCTTTCAGGTATGATTACACAGTTCTAGCTGTGAAGACAACTGTTCTTCCTGATTCTTTTTTTATTAAGGACTTCTTAAGATGAGGCACAGACATGTGGCTCCCATGCAGGGCTATCTTATCAGCATGGGGATGCATGAACATTATGTGCATCCCTGTGTCAGCACCCCATTCATTTCTACTTGGACATGAGGTTGCATTCACATAGCCTCTATTCTAATATGACATGCAGGTTTGGGTCCCAAAAGAAATGAATAGAACACTGGCACAGGGGGCACACAATGCACAAGAGAGCCCTGCACATGGGCACACATGTCTGAATGGGCCTAAACAACTCATGTGCATGGAGGCTTAGTGTGTTCCCCAGCTCCCCAGGCATCAGAAAACAACAGGGATTTTACACATGAGCTACTGATGGAAATTCAGCTGGTTCACCAAGGATGAGTTTCAATCCATCTATGGCCATTCATGCTAAAGAGAAGTCACTATAATATGATCAGAGCCCTGCACTCTGTACAACGCACTCCTGAGCCCTGCACTCTATGCCTGAACCTTGCACTCTGTGCATTGCATGCGCCTGAGCCTTGCACTCTGTGCATAGCAGGCACCTGAGCCTTGCACTCTGCACATAGCATCCTCCTGGACCATGCACATAGAATCCTCCTGCACGTAGCACCAGCATACATGGGGCACACTGACCACCAGCATACAGAGGGGACACACTGACCACCAATATGCTGGGCCAGTGGTTACCACTATACAGAGGAAATAACAAATCAAGTAAAACAACCATACAACCCCAAAAAAACCTCAAAAGCAATAAGAGAATCTTGTCAGCTAGTTGGCAAATGGACTTATAAGTGTAATGGTAAAACCTATAAATGAATATCCAGTGCAAATCAATCAATGTACTGCAATATAGTAGTAATGGTGTCACCCCCTCTGCAAATGGTAGAAAACATTGCAGAGCTGCAATGTGCGAATAGTGGTGAAACCCCCTATATATAATCCTAATAAAATATGTACATCAATTGTACATTTTATTATGATTTTGCACATTGCAGCTCTGCAATAAGTCCTACCTTCTGCAGAGAGGGTGACACCATCACTACTATGTCCTAATACACGTGTTGATTTGCATCTCTGTTAAATAATATTGTATGTAGGGGGTTTCACAATTATTTGCACATTGAAGCTCTGCAATTTCTCTAAATATTTTTGCAGCGGGGGTGACACCATCACTACTATATTGCAATACATTGGTTGATTTGCACTGGATATTATTTTATAGGTTTTACCGTTGCACTTATAAGTATATTTGTAGAATTGTATAAGGGAAGTGTAGAGTTGTGTAGCGGCTTGCCAACCGCCGCACGACGATGTACGGCGACAGAATGGCACGGCTGCGCACATGGGCGTCCAGGTATGTCCCCTTTAAGATGCAGAGCCATTGGTCGCGAGCGCGGCGGCATGTTCGCGACTTGGTTTGGGAGCTTAATAGCTGTGCTGCAAAGTGTCCCTGGAATTTTTTTTCAAATGTTGGCAACTATGCTGGTGATGTTGCGTGTACGAGCGGCAAAGCAGGGGTTTGTGTGTGTAAACACACAAATCCCTGTGCTGTCAGAGAAGAGAAGACAGATTGTGTGTTTCTACGTAGAAACCACAATCTGTCATCTCTCCTAGTTAGTCCCATCCCCCAACAGTTAGAACACACAATAGGGAACACAGTAAACCCCTTGATCGCCCCCTAGTGTTAACCCTTTCCCTGCCAGTGACATTAAGGCTGGATTTACACCTATGCATTTTTAGTGCTTTATGCATTTTGCAGATTTGCACTACAGTCCATTTACCATGGTTTCCTATGGAACACGTTCTGTAGTGCAAATCTGCAAAATGCAAAAAGCAGTAATGCATAGATGTGAATCCAGCCTTACATAGTAATCGGTGCATATTTATAGCCAATGGTCCCAAACATGTGTCAAAAGTGTCCGAGCTGTCCGCCGCAACGTCGCAATACAGCAAAAAATTGCAGATCACCGCCATTACTAGTAAAACATTTAAAAACACCATATAAATGCCATAAATCTATAGTTTGTAGACGCTAAATCTTTTGCACAAACCAATCAATATAAGCTTACTACAATTTTTTTTTTACCAAAATAATGTAGAAGAATACGTATTGGCCTAAACTGAGGAAAATCTTTTTTTTTTTTAATTGGGATATTTACTATAGCAAAAAGTAAAAGATATGGGGCTAGATTCACATAGATTAGCTGATCTTTAGATCCGCGTAATCTATGTGATTTACGATCCGCCGGTGCAATTTTCCGAGGCTAGTGCAGTATTCACAAAGCACTTACCTCCAAACTTGCACCGGCGGATCGTAACTCCCCCGGCGGAATTCAAATTCTGCGGCTAGGGGGAGTGTACAATTTAAATCAGGCGCGTCCACGGGCTGTCCGTAAATTTACGTACGGTTGGCAACACAGGTCCCCGCGCCGATTTAACTGCACATGCGCCGCCGGTAAAATTTCCCAGTGCGCATGCTCCAAATGACGTCGCTAGGACGTCATTGTTTTCGGCGTTAACGTAAATTACGGCCATCCGTATTCGCGACCGACTTACGCAAACTACGTAAAAATTCAAAACTCGGCGCGGGAACGACGGCCATACTTAACATTAGCTACCCCTCATATAGCAGGGGTAACTATCCGCCGGAAAAAGCCGAACGCAAAGGACGTAAAAAAAAAGCGACGGGCGGGCGTTCGTTTCTGAATCGGCGTATCTCCTCATTTGCATATTTGTCGCGAGTAAAACACGAAACGCCACCTAGCGGACAGCGGAAGATTGCAGCCTAAGATCCGACGGTGTAAGTCACTTACACCTGTGAGATCTAAGGGAGATCTATGCGTAACTGATTCTTATGAATCAGTCCCATAGATCCGACCGTCGGATCTCAGAGATACGACGGCGTATCAGGAGATACGCCGTTGTATCTCTTTGTGAATCTGGCCCCTGGTGTTTTTTTTTTAAATTTTTTTTTTTTTTGTCTATAGCGCAAAAAATAAAAACCACAGAGGTGATCAAATGCCACCAAAAGAAAGCTCTATTTGTGGGGAAAAAAAGGACGTAAATTTTGTTTGAGTACAACATCGCACGACCGTGCAATTGTCAGTTAAAGCGAAGCAGTGCCGTATCGCAAACAAATGGCCTGGTCATTGAGCAGCCAAATCCTTACGGAGCTGAAGTGGTTAAAGCGGAGTTCCACCTAAAAATGGAACTTCCGCTTAATCCACTCCTTCCCCCCCTTACATGCCACATTTGGCATGTAATTTTTTTTGGGGGGGTCAGGAGGAGTGGGACTTCCTGTCCCACTTCCTCCTTCCGCCAAGGGGCTGGTAAGGCAAATAGCTTAATCGCCTTATTGCAGCCCCTCCCTGTAGGCGTGCGCCTGTCCAATCGGACGGCGCCGCGCCGCTCGCGCATGCGCAGTGCCGCTCACGCATGCACAGTGGGTGCCCAGCCGTGAAGCCGAAAGCTGTCACTGCCGGGTGCCCACACTAGGAATGAAGAGCGGAGCCCCGGCCGGCGCGTCGCTGGAACCGTGAAGCAGGTAAGTGTCTGTTTATTAAAAGCCAGCAGCTACACTTTTTGTAGCTGCTGACTTTTAATAAACTTAAAAAAAGGCTGGAACACCACTTTAAGTACTGCCTTCAAAAAAGAGAAACTTGGGACTTTATATGAGTACTCACTGCCTATTCAAGTATACACAAATGGCCACAAGAGGTCACTGCAGAGAAGATCAGATCATGTACACACTTTAGTTTCAGTTTGCGGCTACAGCTGGTAGGATTTCAAAAGGTTCTTTCCGTTTTCGAATCTTTGGTGGGGTCAAATCAACAATTGTTTTCGACCACAAAATCGCGGCACTTGCGTTTTTGATGCAGGTCCATTGAATTCTATTGCATGCAAAACGCTGCTTTTTGCAGGAAAAAAGTCCCTGACCCTTTCCAAAAAATTTCCCTGCATTTCTGCAAAATGCATCAAAAAAAGCATTAGTGTGAATGGAGCCTTAGGGTGTGCACCCCAAAGCTTAGACACACACTACCCATCACTCGCCACGTTCATTCAGAAAGGGAAGGGGCTGATAAATACATATTTAACGGCCCCTTCCCTCACTCATCCTAAAACATCTCTGCAGCAACAGACGGAAGGAGAGGAGAGAAGGGAAGCCGGAGGTGCTGCAGAGGAAAAGAGTGGGGAGCCAGGGCGGCAGGGGGTATCTGTGCTGCACAGAATGATTAGGGTGTGCCTAGGCTTACCCGGCACACCCTGTGCGCACGCCTATGCTAATTGCCCAAGCCATTTTTCAGCTTTCAGTGCTGTTGCACTTTGAATGACAATTGCGCGGTCATGCAACACTGTACCCAAATTAATTTTTTATCATTTTCTTCCCACAAATAGAGCTTTCTTTTAGTGGTATTTAATCACTGCTGGGTTTTTAATTTTTTTCTAAAAAAAAATACCAAAATTGTTGGTAAAAAAACAATGTTTTTCTTGGTTTCGGTCAGTAAATTATGTAAATAAGTAATATTTCTCCTTCACTGATGGGCACTGATTGGCTGCACTGATGAGGTGGCACTTATGGGCACTGATGAGGCGGCACTTATGGGTACTGATAGATGGCACTGATATGCAGCACTGATGGGCTGCACTGATGGGCATTGATGGGCAGCACTGATGGCAGCAGCGGCCCCCCTCCCCCCGCAGTTCACTCCGAGTCCTGCCCACGGCCAACACAAAGAGCATACCTTGCGGGGGAGAGAGGGGGGGGGGGGCCGCCGCTGCTGCTGCTGGATTGTAGCTGAGAGCCCACGGCCAACACAAACACAGGTATGCTGGTGGTGGCGGAGCTGGCTGGCAGTACTAGCAGCCGCGGGAGTGCTGGTGCTGGCGCGGGGGATGGAGCCGGGAACACTTACCTTCAATGGTTGGCGCCGCTCCTCAATGATGCCCCCACACGTGCTACAGAGAGATGCCGCCGGAAGTGATGATACCGCCCACTGACCTCTGCTCCGGTCCTGCCGAGTGCCGCGCCAATCCCATGACAGCTAGTGGACATGCTAGCAAATCAAATCAAGTGGAAGTGTGTGCGGGCGCACAGCTTGCGCCCTGCACACGTCCTAAATACAGGCAAATTAGCTTCCCAGCCTGCAATCAGCGGATTGCAGGCTGGGAAGCTTCCCATAGACCGCCGCATGTCCGGTGCCTGGTCACTCTTAAAGTGACATTTTTTTTTAATTTTTTTATTTTTTCACAGCTTGGGGGGGCGGCGCCCGAGCGCCCCCTATGGGCGGGCCGCCACTGACTGATGGGCAGGCACTAAAAGGCAGCACTGACTGGAATCACTAATGGGCACTATTTGGAGGCACGGGGGGCTTTACTGTAACCGGTCCTGGTGTCGCTGATCGGCTCTCCTCGCCACACACTCTGTCAGTGTAAGGCGATGAGAGCCAATTACCGCATTTACATGTGACCGGCTGTGATTGGACACAGCCGATCACGTGGTTAAAGAGCCACATCATCGGCTCTTTACAGAGATCGGAGTCGCGTCGTGCCCAAGGAACCATCATTTGATGGTGAGCGGGCGGCAAGTGGATATGCAAGTGACATCCAATAAAATGTTCTACCCTGTGTGGAATCTGGTGTCAAACATGTATATTTTTACTGCCAAAATAAAAAAAAATGATGTTTAATATCTGTAACTGGTCATATGAATATTTCTCCTGAGTCTGACAGTTCTTTTAGTCTTGTCACTGTCCTATCTCCCAGTAATATATGACCCATGGCTCTTGTCTTGTCACTTAGAAAGGAAGTCACTAATCTACTGCATTCCAGACCCTTTTGAGAGGAAGCTAAAGTGACAGTCAGTATATTTAACCCTTAATTGGGCCAACTTGAGGGCAAGATAAGTCGTGTTGCCCATCTGCGTGCTGATTATCAGCAGAAAAAAGTGTAAAAGTGCCCTTTTCTGCATAGAACACGAAAGCCTCGTACACACGATCGGATATCTGATGGAATCTAATCCGATGGATTTTTTCATCAGATATCCGATGAAGCTCACTTTGATCAGTCTTGCCTACACACACCATCGGTTAAAAATCCGATCATGTCCAATGCGGTGACGTAAAACACTACGACGTGCTGAGAAAAATGAAGTTTAATGCTTCCGAGCATGCGTCGACTTGATTCTGAGCATGCGTGGATTTTTGACCGATGGATTTCCCCACAGACGATCGTTTTTTTAAATCGTTTTTTTAACCATAAGAAAAATTTAAAACAGGTTCTATTTTTTTTCACCGATGGATAAAAAAAACCACACACGATCGGTTCGTCCGATGAAAACGGTCCATCAGTCCGTTTTCATCAGACGAACCGATCGTGTGTACAGGGCTTTAAGCTATCTTAGGACAGAAGGTATTCACATATCTTGCATTACATATCCCAAAAGTAAGAGGATTATTACTTTTAGAAGGACAGTGGGCAGAACCACGGACATCATTTAATCATGCCCAAAACCGACAACCGCGCATCCAATGGAATAAAGGCAAGACAAATAGAGCCTGTCTTACTTACTGGCTGGAGGACATCCAGCATCATATTTTTTCTCCCTAACCCGCCTCTTTCTTTCATTGGATTTGACTTCTTTCATAGGCAGCTCTTCTAGGAAGTTCAGCATAATATGTGGGCATTACCTAGGGTGGTCATGCTGAGTCTATGGGCTGAACGTAAGATATTTACTAGATTCCACTAATTAGTGCAGATGGACGAGTCTCCCCCTCCGGCTATTGTATTCTGACAGCCAGCACCCTTGGCTGTCAGCATACCCTAACAGTGACAGCTGATGACTAGCTATATTCACTATATGGCTGTTTTTTTTCCTCCCGCCTCCTTCAATCTTGAACATACAAACATATTCGCCAGCACACCCAGGATCATTTAAAAACGTCCAAAAATTTATTGCATATTAGCGATCCAAAAAGCAACGTTTCGAGGTCGCGCAGGACCTCTTCGTCAGACCTTTTTGCCTGACGAAGAGGTCCTGCACGACCTCGAAACGTTGCTTTTTGGATCGCTAATATGCAATAAATTTTTGGCCGTTTTTAAAATGATCCTGGGTGTGCTGGCGAATATGTTTGTATGATTTGCTTTCCGGTTCCCAGCTAGTGATCGTTTCAGCACCCTTTTACTTATCGGCTATTTTCCTGGAAGGTGTGCGATTGGAATATTTTTGAGTCCTTCAATCTTGAGACCAAAGTTTGTTGAGCTGGGTGGTGCCATCAGGACAAGATTCCTGGCAAGATTTTCTTGCCCGCCGAGTGTACACATGTACGATTCAAAAGAACCACCGCTCGTCACATTCGATGCCGTCGCCGCTGTAACGGTCACCACCGTTTACGATTTCCATTCCATCAACCATGACAGCTTTTCCGACACTCATGAATTATCATTTCTCAGCCATCCTATGCCCAAAAGGGGCATAGGATGACCCTAGACCCAAGAGTCATTAGTAACGCTGGCACAGGAGTACCCCACATCCTTCAAAGGTCTCTGGGTGTCACGGGCCATTCCGTTACAGCCGCCATCTTGCTTTACCCTACCTATGCCTTGGAAGCTACCGCGCATGCGTCAAAGTCATTTCGAGCATTCGCTGGTTTCCATGGAGACCGGTAAGTATACACGCGCTCGGGTGTCTCGGCAGAAAAACACTGCCCGAGAATCACAACGAGAAAATAGAGAGCAGGTTCTCTATTTTTCTCGTCTAGATTCTGGGCAGTTTTCTCGACAAGAAACCTCAAAGCCTCGTACACACACACGGTTTACTCAGCAAGAAAGATCTGCCAGCAGTTTTCTTGCTGTTTCTTGCCGAGAAAATCGTGCGTGTGTACGAGGCTTAAGGCTGGCCATAAATTATACAATTTTCTTGTACAATTTTCCTTTAGATTTACCAAAACCATATAATATGAGGTCAAACCAAAACACTTTCAATTTGTATGCAATCAGGCTGGCCCTTGTAATAGTTGAAGGTAAATACAAAAGAAGAGAGCGGAGAGTCGGAAGAAGACCCCCGAAGTCGGAAGAAGACCCCCCCCGGAGCTGCCTAATAAATGACTTTAAAAACCTGTGTGGTGTGTTTTTTTTTTCTTGACACTTTTTTCCCCCAGGTGAATGGGTAGGTGTACGATGTACCCCGTACTCATTCACATAGGGTGGGGGGCCGGGATCTGGGGGCCCCCTTAATAAAGGGGGCTCCCGATAAGCCCCCTGCCCACAGACCCCTACAACCAACGGCCAGGGTTGTCGGGAAGAGGCCCTTATCCTCTTCAACATGGGGACAAGGTGCTTTGGAGTGGGGGGCCACAGCGCGCCCCCCTGCCCCAAAGCAACCACCCACTATGTTGAGGGCATACGGCCTGGTACGGTTAAGGAACGCTCGCTTGTCCCCACCCCCTTTCCTGACCGGCCGGGCTGCATGCTCGGATAAGGGTCTGGTATGGATCTTGGGGGGATCCCCACGCCGTTTTTTTTTGGCGTAGGGGGTTCCCCTTTAAATCCATACCAGACCCAAGGGCCTGCTATACCCTTGGAGGGGGAACCCATGCCGTTTTTTTATTTAAAATTTGGCGTGGAGTTCCCCCTCAAGATCAGCAGAGCACAAGTCGCATGCCAAAGTCAGATCATGCAAGACGGTGTTCCGACTTTGATACGACTTCAATGATATTCAATGGGCTGAAGTAGGATCAAAGTCGGACTAAAGTAGTACAGGGAGCATTTTCAAAGTCGGACCGACATGTGTTGGACCAGTTAAGACGTCGGCTCTCATAGGGAAACATTGATTTTCACATGTCATGTGACATGAGCTCCCAATGTCGCACCAGTGTGAACCCAGCCTTAGTGCACTCCAGTCCAAACAGCACTGACAGTCCCACTCCTGGCTTGCCTTGATCCCGTTCCGCAACCCAGCACAAGAGGCTCTGACCGCTCAGCTCGGCTCCCTTGCACTATGACATCACCCGAAATGCAAGCACAGTTCTGAGCCGAGTGTCACAGCCATATTTTTTACGGACAACCTTTTCCTGAACACACATGAACTTTAATGACATCCCAGTCTTAGTCCGTAGGGTTCAATATTGAGTTGGCCCACCCTTTGCAGCTATAACAGCATCAACTCTTCTTTGAAGACTGTCCGTAAGTGGAGTGATGTCACGCGACTTCCGGCCACTCACAGAGCCAGATTCCGCGGCCCTGGAAGGAAGAGGGGTGAAGAATGGCTGGTCGGTACTCGCGAGAAAGACGGGGACATCGCAGACTTCTCCTGCAGGTAAGTGTCACATAATGGGCTACTATGCGATGCATAGTAGCCCATTATGCTTTACCTTTGCAGGCAAAACAAAGAGGAAGTAACACCCATCAGGGTTTACTTCCACTTTAAATGTAACCAAATTGCTACACTTAGAGGCGCCTCACTCTTTTATACTCTGTAGCTCCTGCTGGACTTTGCTTCTAATCCCCTTGTGGAGGCTTCCATTTGTGGATGGACATTTTATGGTTACACAACCCATCACCAGGGGCGGACTGACAACTCATGGGGCCCCCGGGCAATAGAAGATTATGGGGCCCCTTGGCTTACAGATGGCCACCACGCCAGGAGGCAGTGCAGAGGCGGGGCAGCTAAAATCCTGGGATTTTCACATCAAAAGCATGTCGGTTTCGGACATATCAGGGACAGATGTAAAAAAAACATCGATTTTTACATACTGTCCCTGGTTTTACTGAGTCTGGCAACCCTGATGGGGCCCCCTAGTGGCATGGGGCTCTCGGGCAGTGCCCGAGTGACTCAATGGTCAGTCTGCCCCTGCCCATCATATTGCTATAATTTTTTTATATGGACTATAAACTGAAGGACTTATGAATAAACGGTTGTGGAACGAATCATCTGAGTTTCCATTATTTCTTATGAGAAAATTTGCTTTGATATACAAGTGCTTTGGATTACAAGCATGCTTCCGGAACGAATTATGCTCGCAATCCAAGGTTTTACTGTATATTCTTTTGTTGGAATTAGTCCATCTGACCTCTTTAAAATCAGTTGTGGGTGACCTTTACCCTTTGACCATATCAAAGAAGAAAATGTTGCTGAATCTTCGGGTTCATAGCGGAAAACACAAAGTGTGTTTAATTAAAAGATCAACTGCTGCTGAAAACATTTTAAGATCAAAAGCTAAGATTTAAAAATTAGCTCCAGAGAATATGCAAAATGTTTCCCAAAATAGCACAAATAATGAGCAGTGGGCATGGCAGATAATTGGAGAGTGAATTTGTTGAGGGGGGCAGGGAACAGACAGAAATGACTTGCTATGCCCAAGCAGGGTGGATGCAATGCCATCAGAGGGCAGAGGTATTGTGTGTGTGTGTTTAGCGTGTATGTGTGTGCGTAGCGTGTATGTGTGCGCATGTGTGTGTGTGCTTAGCGTGTATATGTGTGTGTGTGCGCTTAGCGTGTATGTGTGCTTAGCGTGTATGTGTGTGCTTAGCGTGTATGTGTGTGTGCTTAACGTGTATGTGTGCTTAGCGTATATGTGTGTGTGTGCTTAGCGTGTATGTGTGTGTGTTTGTATGTGCTTAGCGTGTATGTGTGTGCATGTGTGTGTGTGCTTAGCGTGTATATGTGTGTGTTTGCTTAGCGTGTATGTGTGTGCTTAGCGTATATGCATGTGTGTGTGCTTAGTGTATATGTGTGTGCTTAGCGTGTGTGTGCTTAGCGTATATGCGTGTGTGTGCTTAGCGTATATGTGTGTGTGCTTAGCGTGTATGTGTGTGTGTTTGTATGTGCTTAGTGTGTATGTGTGTGCATGTGTGTGTGTGTGCTTAGCGTGTATATGTGTGTGTTTGCTTAGCGTGTATGTGTGTGCTTAGTGTGTATGTGTGTGTTTAGCGTATATGCGTGTGTGTGCTTAGCGTATATGTGTGTGTGTGTGCGCTTAGTGTGTATGTGTGTGCTTAGCGTGTGTGTGCTTAGCGTATATGCGTGTGTGTGCTTAGTGTGTATGTGTGTGCTTAGCGTATATGCGTGTGTGTGCTTAGTGTGTATGTGTGTGCTTAGCGTATATGCGTGTGTGTGCTTAGCGTATATGTGTGTGTGCTTAGTGTGTATGTGTGCTTAGCGTATATGCGTGTGTGTGCTTAGCGTATATGTGTGTGTGTGTGCTTAGTGTGTATGTGTGTGCTTAGCGTGTATGTGTGTGTGCTTAGCGTGTGTGCTTAGCGTATATGCGTGTGTGTGTGTGCTTAGCGTATATGCGTGTGTGTGTGTGTGCTTAGCGTATATGTGTGTGTGCTTAGCGTGTATGTGTGTGTGCTTAGCGTGTGTGCTTAGCGTATATGCGTGTGTGTGTGCTTAGCGTATATGTGTGTGTGTGCTTAGCGTGTATGTGTGTGCGTGTATATGTGCTTAGCATGTTTCTGCATCCAGGTTGCTCTCACACAGGAATTTTGGAGGGAGTGAAGGGGCACTACATGCTCAGTCCTGCATGTGTTTGTATGAGGGGGTGGCATTACGCCATACAACATTTCTCCTTTGTAATCTGACTCTAGGATTCAGGTTCAGCAAACCCAGGTAATCAGTAACCAGACTGGATCATCCGATGAGACAAGAGGTGGTGTGATTCTGCTTTTCCCCACCCAAATCTGGGCTTTAGGAAGCAAACTTTGTGAGTAGTCTAACCCTTTTCCTAATTTTACTTATTCCGTAAGGTCTCTGTACTGTTATTCTTCCTATAGCCATTTATTATCTGTCTGTCATCTGTCAAGTGTAATAATCAGGGACCTTTGCTGATATCCTGCGATCACTTTCAGGTTGCACCCGTGGTGTTTGCTCAGGGTCACGCCATGATCCTACCTGGCTCCTTTTTGTTGTTGACCTTCTGCCTGGTTCTTGGACCACTCCAGATTGTGGCGGATGAGGCCGACTATGAAGAAGAGATTGTCCTCAGGCTTGTCACGGAAGAAGATGCCCAAGTTGACAGCGAGAAGAAGACGACTCCTGGGGTTTTCCTTTGGAGTAACAAGGTACAAAATACTGTTTGATCCAAAATCTTGAAATGTGCCTGGTATATTAACTACTTCAGCCCCTGAGGATTTGGCTACCCAATGATCAGGCCATTTTTTGCGATTCGGCACTGCGTCGCTTTAACTGATAATTGCGTGGTCGTGCGACGTGACGCACAAACCAAATTGACGTCCTTTATTCCCCACAAATAGAGCTTTCTTTTGGTGGTATTTGATCACCTCTACGGTTTTTATTTTTTGCGCTATAAACAAAAAAATAGTGATCATTTTGAAAAAAAGCAATATTTTTTACTTTTTGCTATAATAAATACCCCCCCAAAAAAGATATAAAAAAACAAATTTCTTTCTCAGTTGAGTCCGATATGTGTTCTTCTACGTATTTTTGGTAAATAAAATCGCAATAAGTGTATATTGATTGGTTTGCGCAAAAGTTATAGCGTCTACAAAATAGGGGATAGTTTTATGGCATTTTCAATAATATTTTTTTTTTACTAGTAATGGTGGCGATCAGTGATTTTTATCGGTATTGCGACCTTATGGCGGACACTTCGGACACTTTTGACACATTTTTGGGACCATTGGCATTTTTATAGCGATCAGTGCTATAAAAATGCATTGATTACTGTAAAAATGTCACTGGCAGGGAAGGGGTTGAATGAATGACTTGTATAGCGCTACTCATGCGAACTGAATCGCCTCTAGGCGATTAACACTAGGTGGCGAGGAAGGGGTTAATTATGTTCCCTAGGTGTGTTCTAACTGAAGGGGGGGTGGGACTGACTAGGGGAAATGACAGATCGCTGTTCATACATTGTATGAACAGACGAACAGTCATTTCTCCCCCTGACAGGACCGGGAGCTGTGTGTTTATACACACAGCTCCCGGATATCGCTCTGTAACGAGTGATCGCGGGTGCCCGGCGGTGATCGCGCCCGCGCGCGGCACCAGGGGCGAGCAGGCGGCGCACACGCGCCCCTAGTGGCTGAAATGCAAAATCACGTGATTTCACGCAGCCGACCTGCCGCCGTAAAACTGCGGCGGCTGGTCGGCAAGCAGTTAAACACTAGGGGGCGATGAAGGGGTTAAGTGTGTCCTAGGGAGTGATTCTAACTGTGGGGGGGCTGGGCTACAAGTGACACAACAGTGATCACTGCTCCCGATGACAGGGAGCAGTAGATCCCTGTCCTGTCACTAGGCAGAACAGGGAAATGCCTTGTTTATATAGGCATCTCCTAGTTCTGCAGCTCTGTGACACGATCACGGGACACCGGCGGACATTGAGTCCCGCGGGCACGGTCACAAGTCAAATCGCATGCCAAATCGGCGGCTAATGCCAGCAATGGCACTGTCCAAATCGGTGCTGCACCACAAAGTCCCAAATTCCTGTACTACTACAAGTAGTCCCTGTACTACTTTTAGCGACTTTGGGGGCAATTTGAATAGACATCTGTGCATTAACCCACACAAATGTCTGTCAAGTCGCCCCTGAAGTCAGACTGCATACTGCATTGCCGGTTTGAAATTGTGCGAGTTCAGCTAAACTTGCGCGATTTCTAACCCACATCAGTGTGAACCTGAGCTCTTCCCGACAACCCTTGCCTGGTATCGGAACCTGGAAGCCCCCTTTAACAAGGGGGCCCCCACATCCTGCCCCCCCCATGTGAATGAGTATGGGGTACAAAGTACCTACCCATTCACCAAAAAAAGTAGTGTAGTGTGAAAAAATACAGTAGACCATTTTTGCTAAAGTCCTTTACTAAAAATAACTTCTTCCGGTCTTCCTCCATCTTCTCCCGCATCTTCCTCCTCTGAGCTTCTCCTTCTCCTGCTTCTTCTTCCGCTCTTCTTCTTTCTCCTGTCTTCTTTGTTCAGTGTTTTTCTTTCTCTGACGCCGCCGACCCTCCTCCAATGCTGAGTCCCACTCCCGCCGACGACCCTCCTCCGATGCTGCATCCCGCTCATCTGTCCATGCCGATGTCAAGCATGTCTTAGATAACGATGGGGGCACGGCCATCAGAGGACGTCATCTGGAGGCCCTGTCCCCTTGTGACGTCACAAACCCATCATGCCCCCCACCCGCAGACCCCGACAACCACCGGGCAAGGGTTGTCGGGAAGAGGCCCTTGTCCCTATCAACATGAGGGCAAGGTTCTTTGGGGTGGGTGGCGCAGAGCCCCCCTGCCCCAAAGCACTCACCCTCCATGTTGAGGGCATGCTACCTGGTATGGTTCAGGAGGGGGGCGCTCGCTCGTCCCCCTTCCTTTCCTGACCTGTCGGGCGGTATGGGATGCTCGAATAAGAGTCTGGTATGGATTTTGGATGGATCCCACGTAATTTTTTTTTTAAGTTTTGGTGTGGGGATTCCCCCCTCCGAATCCATACTAGACGTAGTATGGACCTGGGGGGACCCCATGCTGTTTTTTTCATAGCTGGCATTTTTTTAAAGCTGGGAATTATTATTTTTTACATTCAGCAGGGAGGCCCGCTGACAGCTGATGACTTATCGGTTGTTAAAGTGGAGGTTCACCCTAAAACAATTTTCTAACATTACATCCAGCATACTGACGACAGTATGCTGGTATTTTTATAAATTTTTTCGCCGTACGTACCGTTTAACTGTTATTTTCACCCCGGCTTCCGAGTTCTGGCTCCTGCGGGACTGGGCGTTCCTAATGAGAGCTTAGATGATTGACGTGTTGTGAAAAACTTCCCATGGCGCATAAAGAGCGTCACCAGTTTTCCGTAAATATCTCTATATGGCGCCTACGCAGTCAGCTCTACATGGCGGGCGCAGGCGCCATATAGCGCCGACTCGCAAGTCGGCTTTTTACGGAAAAATGGTGACGCGCTTTATGCGCCATGGAAAGTTTTTCACAACACGTCAATCATATAAGCTCTCATTAGGAACGCCCAGTCCCGCGGGAATCAGAACCCGGAAGCCGGGGTGAAAATAACAATTAAACGGTACGTACGGCGAAAAAAAAAATACCAGCATGTCATCAGTATGCTGGATGTAATGTTAGAAAATTGTTTTAGGGTGAACCTCCACTTTAAAGCGGGGGTTCACCCTATAAACAAAAAAATATAAAACATTTTCTTCTAGCATAAAATTAGGCATAGTAGCGCGAGCTACAGTATGCCTGTCTTGATTTTTTTAGCGCGGTACTCACTGTGCAATCGTACATTGAAGATACCGACTCCCCGCGGGGAATGGGTGTTCCTATCCAGACGGAGGATGATTGACGGCCGGCTCTGGCACGTCACGCTTCTCCGGAAATAGCCGAAATAGGCTTGGCTCTTCACGGCGCCTGCGCATAGTCTGTGCGCAGGCGCCGTATAGCGCCGTGAAGAGCCGAGACCTACTCCGGCTGTCTTCGGGGAGCGTGACGTGCCAGAGTCGGCCGTCAATCATCCTCCGTCTGGATAGGAACACCCATTCCCCGCGGGGAGTCGGAATCTTCAATGTACGATTGCACTGTGAGTACCGCGCTAAAAAAATCAAGACAGGCATACTGTAGCTCGCGCTACTATGCCTTCATTTATGCTAAAATGTTGCTATGGAGGGTGAACCACCACTTTAAGGACGCGGCGGCCGACTTCCTGACCCCCCTACTTAGCAACCAGTTATTTGCAAAATGCAGAGCATTTCGCTTTCTCCCAGGGGATCATTTTGACAGGTCTAGACCATGAATTTACCATGAGCAATATAATATGGCTTTGAACACAGCACACTCCCATGGTTGGATGGAGTCGGGCTCATTGGTTTATTGAACACTCCGGAGTATATTATCTTATCTACTCACCTTTTCTTAAAGGGCTATTTGTTGCCCTTTGTGGTCATTTGTATTCACTTTCCCCTGTGTGAAGTTACAACTCGAAGATATTTATATCTCTAACCCAAGAGCCACTGGTTCCTTTGACTCCGTGTTGTTAGAACTGCGCTCTCCTTCTGTGAGCCTACTTCTTTTCCTGTACTGGATAAATCTTCGTTAGCCATTTGCTGATCACAACTATTTTGTTTGCAAGATAATGAGACCCTTTTTCCTTGCTCTTGCAATTATTGAATCCTGAATGCGTCCTGAAGAAGCCTAACGGCGAAACGCATTGATGCACTCAGGCTCACATCATATACTATGTATTTTATGTGTATGATTTTAAAATAGCTTGTATGTCCTTTTGTATACCATGTATGTGTCTATTTTTCTATTAAAAATTTATATTTTTTTACATCCTTATTGTTTACTGTGCCATTAAAGTCCCATCTGGGATTACCTTCGGATTCCCTCCCCCCCTTTTTTGTAATATTATTATTTACGAATGTGGCAATGTGAGTGCTGTCCTTTTATAATTGCAAAACGCAAATCGCAGCAAAATCACGGTAAAAACGTCCAAAAACGTCCATCGCGATGCAGGTCGCGATGCAGGTCCATTGAAGTCTATTACATGCAAAACACTGCATTTTGCGGGGAAAAAAGTCCCTGACCCTTTCCAAAAACGCAGAGGCACAAAAATGCATTGATGGAAATATGTTCCATAGGAACCCATGTTAAAAAATGTCACAGTGCAGTCTGAGCCAGTCTGTTAATTTCGGAGAAAGGATGAGCAGGGGAGTGCTTTGCCATCCTAGACTACAGGATGTAGTGTTTCTATTGATGCACACAGTGTAGGGAGACACACCCCTAGTCCTTACACACCAGGCTTGTGGACAGCCTTCCCAGAAGAGTTAGCTGTTATAGCTGCAAAGAATGGGCCAACTCAATATTGAACCCTGTGAACTAATAGCTAGATTCAGGTAGGGCGGCGCATCTTTCACGATACGCCGCCGTAAGTCAGAGAGGCAAGTGCTGTATTCACAAAGCACTTTCCTCCTAAGTTACGGCGGCGTAGCGTAAATGGGGCCGGCATAAGCGCGCCTAATTAGAATGAGGATGAGGGGGCGTGTTTTATGTAAATGATTGATGACCCGACGTGATTGACGTTATTTACGAGCGGCGCATGCGCCGTCCGTGTACATATCCCAGTGTGCATTGCTCCAAAGTACGCCCCAAGGACGTATTGGTTTCGACGTGAATGTAAATTACGTCCAGCCCCATTCACGGACGACTTACGCAAACGACGTAAAAATTTCTAATTTCGACGCGGGAACGACAGCCATACTTAACATTGACTAGGCCAGCTATTTGTTCGACTAACTTTACGCCGGAAAAAGCCGTACGTAAACAACGTAAAAAAAATGCGCCGGGCGCACGTACGTTTCTGAATCGGTGTATCTAGTCATTTGCATATTCTACGCCAAACTCAACGGAAGCGCCACCTAGCGGCCAACGTAAATATGCACCCTGAGATACGACGGCGTAGGAGACTTACGCCGCTCGTATCTTAGCCTAATTTAAGCGTATCTGGTTTCCAGAATACGCTTAAATTTAGGACGGCGTAGATTCAGAGTTACGTCGGCGTATCTACTGATACGCCGGCGTAAAGCTATCTGAATCCAGCTATACGACTGGGATGGCATCAAAGTTCATGTGCGTGTAAAGGCAGTGTCCCAATACTTTTGGTGATATAACGTATGTTACATGGTATCATTGTTGAAATCCAAAGAAATCTGTCTTCTGTCGTTTTTGGCATGGGTGCCATTAAAATTCATGTGTGTGTAAAGCCATGCGTCCCAATACTTTTGACACTATAGTGTATGTTATGTAAAGAAGGGCCTCATCCACAGCCATTGTATCCAGCGGTAGAGTTTTGGCCGAAAAAATGCGTTAACGCGTCTAAGCACTAGGCACGTTTAGCGCTTGCGCATGAATTCATTTCAATGGCTGCAATACATTATTATTCTGGCAAATTAATGAATTAATGCCCAAGTGCTAAACGCGTCTAAACAAGCCTAAACACATTACACGAGTTTACAAACGTCAAGCATTTTTTTTCTACCAAAATTTTCTACCAAATTTCTGCCATCAAAAAATGGAGATGAAAAATAATATACATTCATAAACGCACTATAAAAATTAAAAGTACAATTACAGTACATATTAGCCAATTGGTGTTGTAAGCAACTTCTGTCCCTATATTGCCGTAACAAATTGTCTTTCCTTCCTTATTACAGGAATCCTGGAGAATGTCTGGCCAATATGTTGTGGTGCTGAAAGAAAACACGCACAAGTCGCAGACAGAAAGGGTGATCCGTCGCCTGCAGACCCGGGCAGCAAAGCACAGCTATCTGACTAAGATTCTTTATATCTTCAATGAACTATTCCAGGGTTTTGTTGTTAGGATGAGCAGCGATCTGTTAGAGATGGTGAGTAACCTTATTTGTCATCATTGGTTGGGGGTTTTACCCAACTTTTTGTATGAACCAAAGGGCAAGGGAATAATAAGACTCTTTATTAACCCGGACCAAAATGCAGCTAAAGGACCTTGCCCCTTTTTGCGATTCGGCACTGCGTCGCTTTAACTGACAATTGCGCGGTCGTGCGACGTGGCTCCCAAACAAAATTGGCGTCCTTTTTTTCCCACAAATAGAGCTTTCTTTTGGTGGTATTTGATCACCTCTGCGGTTTTTATTTTTTGCGCTATAAATAAAAATAGAGCGACAATTTTTTAAAAAAATCAATATTTTTTACTTTTTGCTATAATAAATATCCCCCAAAAATATATATATAAAATAAAAAATTCCCTTTAGTTTAGGCCGATACGTAGTCTTCTACATATTTTTGGTAAAAAAAAACGCAATAAGCGTTTATCGGTTGGTTTGCGCAAAATTTATAGCGTTTACAAAATCAGGGATAGTTTTTTTGCATTTTTATAAAAAAAAAAAAATGTTTTACTACTAATGGCGGCGATCAGCGAGTTTTTTCGTGACTGCGACATCATGGCGGACACTTCGGAAAATTTTGACACATTTTTGGGACCATTGTAATTTTCACAGCAAAAAATGCATTTAAAATGCATTGTTTATTGTGAAAATGACAGTTGCAGTTTGGGAGTTAACCACAGGGGGCGCTGATGGGGTTATGTGTGACCTGAAGTGTGTTACAACTGTAGGGGGGTGTGGCTGTAGGTGTGACGTCATCGATTGTGTCCCCCTATAAAAGGGATGACACGATCGATGCTGCCGCCACAGTGAAGAACAGGGAAGCCGTGTTTACGCACGGCTCACCCCGTTCTTCAGCTCCGGGGACCGATCGCGGAACTCCAGCGGCGATTGGGTCCGCGAGTCCCGCGGTCACGGAGCTTCGTACTGGGTCGCGGGAGTGTGCCGCGGGCGCGCGCCCGCGACCCTACGGCTGGGCTTAAAGAGCAACGTACCTATACGTTGATGTGCCCAGCCGTGCCATTCTGCCGACGTCCTTAAAGCGGTTGTAAACCGCATAAACTTTTTTTTTTTTTCCCAAACCTGCAATGCAAAAGGCATAATAGGCTAGTATGCACCGCATACTAGCCTATTATGAAATACTTACCTCGGAACGAGGTGTGTACCACTTACCTGGTCCACGCCGAGCAGGATGTCATCTTGCTCTGGCGTGTCTTCCGGGTATCGCCGCTCCAGCGCTGTGATTGGCTGGAGCGGCGATGACGTCACTCCCGCGCGTGCGTGCGGGAGATTTAAAATCGGCAGGGTCCGGCGGATGCCGGTCCTTCAGCCGTGGATTCCCCCCTGCGCATGCGCCGCCCGCATTGCGGGGGGAATATCTCCTAAACCGTGCAGGTTTAGGAGATATTCTCCTTACCTACAGGTAAGCCTTATTATAGGCTTACCTGTAGGTAAAAGTCCAAATAGTGGGTTTACAACCACTTTAAGTGGTTAAATTTACGTCCTTTTTTTCCCCACAGATAGAGCTTTCTTTTGGTGGCATTTGATCACCTCTGCGGTTTTTATTTTTTGCACTATAAACAAAAAAAGAGCGTACATTTTGAAAAAAAAGCAATATTTTTGACTTTTTGCTATAAATATAAATATCCCCAAAAATATATATCTAAAAAAAAAAATCCTCAGTTTAGGCCGATATGTATTCTTCCACATATTTTTGATAAAAAAAAATGCAATAAGCGTATATTGATTGGTTTGCGCAAAAGTTCTACAAAATAGGGGATAGATTAATGGCATTTTTATTAATCATTTTTTGTTTACTAGTAATAATGGCGGCAATCTGCGATTTTTATCGTGACTGCGACATTATGGTGGACACATCAGACACTTTTACGCTATTTTGGGACCATTGTCATTCATACAGCGATCAGTGCTATAAAAATGCACTGATTACTGTGTAAATGACACTGACAGGGAAGGGGTTAACCATTAGGGGGCAAGGAAGGGGTTAAAGCGGGAGTTCACCCATTTATTAAAAAAAAAAAAATTTCCCTTTTTTTCCCCTTAGATGTATGCTCGTTTGGTCTAGGGGAATCGGCTATTTGTTTTAAAATATGAGCAGTACTTACCGTTTTCGAGATGCATCTTCTCCGCCGCTTCCGGGTATGGGTCTTCGGGAGCGGGCGTTCCTTCTTGATTGACAGTCTTCCGAGAGGCTTCCGACGGTCGCATCCATCGCGTCACTCGTAGCCGAAAGAAGCCGAACGTCGGTGCGGCTCTATACTGCGCCTGCGCACCGACGTTCGGCTTCTTTCGGAAAATCGTGACGCGATGGATGCGACCGTCGGAAGCCTCTCGGAAGACTGTCAATCAAGAAGGAACGCCCATTCCCGCAGCCCATACCCGGAAGCGACGGAGAGGATACATCTCGTAAACGGGTAAGTAAGGATCATATTTAAAAACAAATAGCCGATTCCCCTAGACAAAATGAGCAGGAATCTAAGGCTAAAAAGTGCTCTCTAAGGTTGAACCTCCACTTTAAGTGTGTCCTAGGGAGTGATTCTAACTGTGTGGGGGCTGGGCTACCAGTGACACGACATTGATCACTGCTCCCAATGACAGGGAGCAGTAGATCAGTGTCCTGTCACAAGGCAGAACAGGGAAATGATATACCAAGAAAGTGCAGCGCAATAATGTAAACCAAGATGAGTAAAAAATGTGGAAATAATACAGTAAACAGTCCTAAAATTATATATAGGTGATGAATAATAAATAGGAGTCCACAAAATCTTCCACCAGTGCTGAAGAATTCACAGATTGTGACAATCCCTCCACCTTAAGTCTATCTGGGTACTCTCACCTTCCAGCATGGACCCCTGAGTCATCAGGAAGTCATGCAGGCAGAATAAACATGGATCAGATGCCTCAAAGGCGTCTCCTAAAGAGCAGCTTATATTCCAGGTAATGAACGGTCTCCTTTCACTCAGCCGGCAACGTAGGATAATGCAAATAAAAAAGAGGATCTAAGTGCTCTCTGTTAAACTAAAAAAAGCATTTATTTTAAAAATACACAGGCTACTCACATTGAAGCCGAATAAAACAGCGTGTATGGTAACAAGTCTGTGGATAGCAGCGGGTGACGACATACGTAGCTACCTCCCCCAGAACAGGGAAATGCCTTGTTTACATCTCCATCTTCTGCAGCTCCGTGACACGATCGTGGGACACCGGCGGACATCAAGTCTGAGGGTCGCGCAGGCATGGTCACAGAGCTCGTGGCAGGGGCGCACGCACCCGCACGTGGCAAATTCAAAGCAACGTACCTGTATGTTGCTTTGCGCAGCCGTGCCATTCTGCCGATGTATATCTGCAGTAGGCGGTCGGCAAGCGGTTAAACATGTCATAGCTGCAGCTTTAAACAATGTTTTAGCTGACTTTAACAAGCAACAGATCTGCTTTAAAGTGTTACTAAACCCAGGAACCTGCATTCACTATAGCTGGTCGCCCACAGTACACAGAACATGGAAATGTCAGTGTAAACACAGCATCTCCCTGTTCTGCCTAGTGACATGTCACTGATGTCTGCTCCCTCTCATCGGGAGCAGTGATCAGTGACATGTCGCTCGTAGCCACGCACCCTGAGGCCCCATACACACGAGAGGATTTATCCGCGGATACGGTCCAGCGGACCGTATCCGCGGATAAATCCTCTCGAGGATTTCAGAAGATTTCTATGCGATGGCGTGTACACACCATCGCATTGAAATCCGCGCGGAAATCCTCTGGCGATGACGCGTCGCGCCGTCGCCGCGATTATGACGCGACAACGGGCGCGACGCTGTCATATAAGGAATTCCACGCATGCGTCAAATCATTACGACGCGTGCGGGGAATCCCTTTGGACGGATGGATCCGGTGAGTCTGTACAGACGAGCGGATCCATCCGTTGGGATGGATTCCAGCAGATGGATTTGTTGAGCATGTCAGCAAATATCCATCTGCTGGAAATCCATCCCAGGGGAGATTTATCCGCGGATAAATATCCGACGGAGTGTACACACCATAGAATCTATCCGCAGAAACCCATTTGATGGGATTTATCTGCGGATAGATTCTATGGTGTGTATGGGGCCTGACAGTTATAATCACTCCCTAGTACACACTTAACCCCTTTCCGCCCCCTAGTGGTTAACTCCTTCACTGCCAGTCAGATGGTGTTTGTACCATCAGGAATACTGGCATTAACCTGGCAGTTTGCTTTTGTCCAAACAGTAGCTTGCAATAGCGTTTTTGGTTGTAGCATGACAAAATGTGAAAAATTTCAAGGGGTATGAATACTTTTTCAAGGCACTGTATCCCGTTAGTTTGGTGCTGTGAAATGCTGCAGACTAGGACATCCATTTACAGTAGTAAAAACTGATTTCTTCTATATTTGCATAGCGTTTTGCAATTTATTACCCTAGTCAATGATTGCTTGGGTCACGTATGCTTGACAATATTTGTATGCGGTGACAACAAACGTGAGTGCACAGCAATAAACTGTACATGGCTTGTAACCAAAAACACATAGGCCAAGGTGAGTTTACTTTCATCTCTGATTTTGCTGAAGTCTAAAGTTAAAATGGAATGTATTCTGTTTTTGTAAATTTTCTTAAAGTGGTAGTAAACTCACATGTTTGCTTTTTACCTATAGGTAAGTCTATAATAAGGCTTAGGTAAAGGTATATATATATATGTAGCGCCCCCTTGCTTTCAGCATGGGCACTACGCTAAAGTTAGTGGGGAATGGGAGAGTTACTTTGCTCCCATTCATGGTTTATTTAAATTTAGGGACTTCTGTCATTCCTGAAATGTCCACAGGGTCAGTCTGTGGTCCATGGGTGCAATACCACCCCTGGCCGGCAGTTGGCACCAGAGGGGTTCTGGCAGAGCAAGTTTTCCCCAGCAACCAATTGGAGGAGTTTTTCCCTCGCGGGGCATGCTGGGGGAGAGTATATCTGTGACAGGGGTCATGTGTTAAAAAATCTTTGCGGGGTCCCCGTTCCAGGTGCGGTACCCACCTTCAGGGTACGCGCATTCATGGACCCCGCCGGCGCGGCCCACCTGGCCAAAGCTGAAAACTGCATCGAACCTCATCCTGAGGAAAAAGGGGACCCCAGTGCTTCGCTGGGTTCCAGGACCTGTTGAGAAAATCCCAATCTGGGATCGGGTGTCCGGACCACTGACAGGTATGATTGCTGTCATCCGGGGGCCTATATAGGAAAAGTCTACTGGGAGGATTTGCTCGCTTTAGTCCTTTATTGAAATTGGCCTGTGGCAGAGGCCCTAGAGCCGGGTCTGTGTGAGAGACCTGTTCCTCCCAGCTAGTTCAGAGTGACACTTCGGCTGCCAGGCCTATCATAGGGGTCTGTCCGGGGGCGCTTTACCCACTCCGAGCAGAGTGGCGACGAGTTACAAAATTGGTACTATACAGAGCAGTACTGACTGCTCCATTCAATATGCAGGCCTGATACCGCAAGGTTCTCTTTCTTTCCTTCATCAACCTTGACCTTCCCAATTTATGTTGATGTTGGCCGTGTTTGGCCTGGACAATAAAGCATTGAAAAACTCTTTATTGGATGTCTGGACATTCGCTCACTACTGCTGTTCTCACAACTGCACCCCTAGACACCGCCAGGGTAACTTAGTAGGCCGATCCCAAAATCAACCAGCGGCTCCTTCGGGGGTGAGCGCTACATATATAAAACCCTATAAAGCATGATCTAATTTGCTCTAACAGGAGAAAGTTTATTTTGGATCTCCAAAGGCAATTCTTGCTGGTCATTAGGAGGGAATCCTAACTTGCTGGATCTACATTCTTCTGCTGTGTTGTTAACATTCTACTTACAATGTTATTGCGGGCCGGGGACTCTTGTCTGCACCCCCTGCAACCTTCCACCCTTCAGTTCTGGAGCTGCATTTACTCACAAATATTTAGGAGGCCAAATAACATTACATTGTAAATACTGTTTTATAATATATTTAATATGCCTGTGATTCTTTGCCACCCTAGCACAGGCCCAAAGGGCAGATTATTGTATTTAATGTTTTCTTTAGACTTTTTTTGATAGCACATTGTTGGGATAAACATGCATTGATTAATTTCTGTTCTAGGCTCTGAAGCTGCCGCATGTTGATTACATTGAAGAGGACTCCTATGTGTTTGCCCAGAGTGTCCCTTGGAACCTCGATAGGATTGTCTCTACTCCACATGTAGCGAACCACTTCAACCCCCCAAGTAAGAATCTTAATTATAACTTTACTTAAATCTGACCCCCAGATAAAGATTTAAAGTGTTGACCATCTGCATTAAAGTGTTATTAAACCCAGAACCTGCATTCACTCTATCTGGTCTCCCACAGTACACAGAATATGGAAATGCAATTATTTTAGTAAACATAAACTGCTAAATACCTTTTCTCAGCAGCAGTATATAGCAGTCTTGTTATTTATATCAGTGTCTGGTAAAGCTTGTAGGAGAAATTTTCATTCTCCCCTGATTGGCCTATGAGGCTGCAGAACCCCTGACCCTCTGTCTGGACAGTGCTTATTGGCCCTGTGCTGATCACATGCACCTTCCCAAGAAAAACTCTCTAGCAATACACAGCAAGCTGAGCATGTGCAGCTTGCCCCCAAGGCTCTGTTCTATCAGCAGATAGATTGGGGACTGTGAAAAAGGGGAGAATTAAAGCAAACAGGATCAAACAGCTTTTTCTACACAATGCACAATGATTAACCCCAATGCACATTATGGCAGATATACATGCAAAGCTATCCCCTCCATTGATGTGGGGTCAGCGGACTCTGCAGTCATGAGTGCTTTCATCATCTTTCTGGACAGCTTGCAAGGTTAAATGCAAGCTATTTAACAAGTACTACAGCTATAGAAGTTCAGCATCTTCCTGATACAGACACTAAGCAAAGAGTGAAGAGGAACTGATTAGAGCAAGGGTGCCGCCTATAGGGGAGCAACTTTTTGTTAAGTGCAAAATCCAATAGTTAGGACGTATACTACCACAGGTATTGGATTGTCCTCCAATGAACGATAGAGAAATTCAAGGTAAAGATGTGAGTCATTATTTTGATCACTGGCTGCCACTGAAAACTGGAATGTGTTAACTATTCCATGAACATGTTTTTTCTGTTTAGATACAGGAGATCTGGTGGAAGTATATCTCCTAGACACCAGCATACAGAGCAATCACAGGGAGATTGAAGGGAAGGTTCTCGTCACAGAGTTTGAGAATGTACCAGAGGAAGATGGCACTAGATTCTACCGACAGGTCAGTCATTTCCTTCTTTGTTATAATAGAATGCATTTCATAGATCAATAGACGTAGTCAAAACATAAGCCAGGAAGCCAAAACGTATAATCGGATGAGCCAGTAATCAGAAAATTAGAAATCAGCGAAGTCGGAGGCAAAAGAACAGGATCGGGCAAAGTCTTTCGTGGGAATACAGCAGAGACGTTTTGACCAGGCGAAGGCACAAAAGAAATGAACAAGTCAGTTTAAATAGCCAGAAGGGGCTAGCTGTAGGCGGGACTGACGAGCAGTTAATGATAAACAGGTGAGCCACTGTGGAAATAATGAGTGTTGACAATTGTAACGGAATGACCCGGGACAAACAGAGACTTTGGAAGGATGAGGGGTACTCCTGTGCCAGCGTCATTAATAACTCTTATGTCTAGGGTCACCTTATGTCGGATAGGGCCATAGGGTGACTGAGAAATTATATCCTAAATTACAGGACAGGGGACATTACTGATAGCTCATATTGCAGGAGATAGTGCAACGTGTTGGTTTATTCTATGACTCATCTCTCTGTGAAGACTGTTGACATGTTAAATGAGGCTGGCTCTTGGAAGGCCTTTCATTCATTGTGTGATAACACTGTTTAAAGCCTATTGAAGCTCAGAGGTGTGAATACCTTTCTGTCGGCGACGGACCGTCTGTCTAAAGATGTGGATTGAGAAGAAATCATTGTGTGATGGTGTTTTGTTTGAATTCTGTTAATGAAGGAATGTGACTTCTCAGGTGCAGGTGAATGACTTATTGTCGGAGACGTAACGTCTGGGGGATAATTAACTCCTCTATGTAATTATCTAAAATAATGTGATTGAAGCTCATTGTGTGATGTATGGGTGGGGTGGGGTTTTGTTCCTGTGATTACTGTAACCTGTTGTACTGTATATAAGACTGAAAGTAACCATTAAAAGTTGTCTGACATTTGAAACCAGAACAGAGCTGTGTGTCTCGTGTCTGGGGGGAATTCTTATGGGCCGTGTTCGTTTGCCTGATTGTGGAGTGTCGATAAGCTGTCTTGGGTGGAATGGAATATCGTGAACGGATTTAACCCCTGTCCCATTTGGGGTTCCGTTACAATTGGTCGCAGCAGTGGGATGTTTCCATCGGCAGAAGGACGGCTACAAGGACACAGGACAATGGAGACGCTGTATGAACGGCTGAAGCTCTCTTCCCTCAAGGACTTACTGGAGAGCCGGGGCAGATCGGCCTGCAATCATAAGAGAAGGGACATTATTACAGAGCTTGTCCAAATGGATAGAGCTGAAAGGCCCAGCGTAACAGAAAGGCCCAGCATAACAGAAAGGACACCCGAGGAAGAGTTTTTTGACCGGGCTGTTAGACGTGGACTGGCACAGTATGGACCTAATCCTCCACCGGAGATCATAGACCGGGTTATAGCGGCTGTGGATGCCACTTGGCTACAGCAAAGAGATGCTGCAGCAGCAGAAGTCAAAGCAGCACCAACTGAAGAGAGAGGAGAGGTACAGATGCCAGTCACCATGGAAGTGGAGTTCCAGGGAGCCGGGGCAGTTGGCCCCTTTCCCCAGCAACAAGCTGTGGTGGTAAAGCGCTTACTCCCAGCTGAATCACTGGCGGCAGGGCAGGAGGCTACTGGCTGCTGCACACAACTGCAGCTTGAGCTGACATCGGGGGATGGGACTGTGGTCTCCCCTCAAAGCGACCCAGCAGAAGAGCTGGCAACGGAGCAGAGTGCCACAAGCCTCTGCTCTCAACTAACGGAAGAGGGAGTTCCTGGGGCAGTGGATGGGACTGTGGTCTCCACTCAAAGTGACCCAGCGGAAGAGCTGGCAACAGAGCAGAGTGCCACAAGCCTCTGCTCTCACTTAACGGAAGAGGGAGTTCGTGGGGCAGTGGATGGGACTTCAGTCTTCACTGACACAACCTCAGAAAATGGTGCGTCACCGAGACAGGAGGATGTCGGCTTTGCTTTGCAAGCATCAGGGGATTTTCTACCACCAGTGGATGGGACTTCAGTCTCCACTGGTATACCCCAGGGATGGGGGCCAGTTGGCCCAGATCCCCAACAACATGATGGACTGAGCCCAGTCACCCTGTCTTCTCTCCAGCGGCTGAAAGGACTCCAGGGAGAAGGGCCAGTCCAGGCCTCTCCCCAGCGGCAGGCAGGTTCTCTGAGAGAGACAGAGGTTGGCGGGGTGAGTAATGCTCTGTTTGGAGCAATTTATTTGGGGTACGGTATGGATACCAGCATTGAAGGACTGGTACTACTGACTAACTTCGGAGTCAACCCGTTCGGGGTTCCCTCCTGTGTCAGTCTCCCACCGAAAGGGGAGAGATGTAACGGAATGACCCGGGACAAGCAGAGACTTTGGAAGGATGAGGGGTACTCCTGTGCCAGCGTCATTAATAACTCTTATGTCTAGGGTCACCTTATGTCCGATAGGGCCATAGGGTGACTGAGAAATTATATCCTAAATTACAGGACAGGGGACATTACTGATAGCTCATATTGCAGGAGATAGTGCAACGTGTTGGTTTATTCTATGACTCATCTCTCTGTGAAGACTGTTGACATGTTAAATGAGGCTGGCTCTTGGAAGGCCTTTCATTGTGTGATAACACTGTTTAAAGCCTATTGAAGCTCAGAGGTGTGAATACCTTTCTGTCGGCGACGGACCGTCTGTCTAAAGATGTGGATTGAGAAGAAATCATTGTGTGATGGTGTTTTGTTTGAATTCTGTTAATGAAGCAATGTGACTTCTCAGGTGCAGGTGAATGACTTATTGTCGGAGACGTAACGTCTGGGGGATAATTAACTCCTCTATGTAATTATCTAAAAGAATGTGATTGAAGCTCATTGTGTGATGTATGGGTGGGGTGGGGTTTTGTTCCTGTGATTACTGTAACCTGTTGTACTGTATATAAGACTGAAAGTAACCATTAAAAGTTGTCTGACATTTGAAACCAGAACAGAGCTGTGTGTCTCGTGTCTGGGGGAATTCTTATGGCCCGTGTTCGTTTGCCTGATTGTGGAGTGTCGATAAGCTGTCTTGGGTGGAATGGAATATCGTGAACGGATTTAACCCCTGTCCCATTTGGGGTTCCGTTACAACAATTATACGACAACTGTGCAGCCTGAGCATAGAGAAGAGAGCTTCTAAGAACCCAGCCCTGACATCTCTATACTTTATTTGTCTGAGAAATCATTTTTAAAAACACCCCCTGGCATTTCTGGCAGTGGCCATCTTGAGTAAGGGCAGATGATGCATGTAGCATTTACTTCTTGGAATCCATCTAGCTCTAGGAAACCATTAGCATGGCTTAGGTCAGCATAGGTTGAACTGAGAACCATACCTCCCCTCCTGAAGAATCCTGGAATGTATAACCTAATTTGCCTAGGCTTGGAACCCCCCCCTATGGTTTCTAACATCAGCCCTGAGGGCCTGTGTATAGTCACTACATACTGTATAAGAAGTAGTTCTGAGCAGAAGAGAAAGACTGCATAACTCATGAGTATGAATTTACTTGTTGCCTGATTTACTCCTTAATTAAAATTTATAGACTGCTGGGGCCAGATTCACAGAAGAAATACGCCGGAGTATCTACTGATACTCCGGCGTATTTTCAAATTTGCCGCGTCGTATCTTAATTTGTGATTCACAAACAAGATACGACGGCATTTAAGATCCGACAGGCTTACGGCTTCGTACGCCTTCGGATCTTAGGCTGCAATACTTCGGCCGCCGCTGGGTGGAGTTTGCGTAGTTTTCCAGCGTCGGGTATGCAAATTAGCTTTTACGGCGATCCACGAAGGTAGTCGCGTGCGTTACGCCGTCGCAAGTCGTTTTTTCACGTCGCAAAGTTAAGCCTGCTTTTTCATGGCTTAACTTTAGACCAGCCATGTTAAAGTATGGCCGTCGTTCCCGCATCTAATTTTATTTTTATTTTTTTGCGTAAGTACGTTACGCACGTCGCCATTCACAAACACGTCGGGGCGCCGTAATTTTGCGCAAAGCACGGCGGGAAATTTCTAAACGGAGCATGGCAGAACGTTCGGCGTGGGAACGCGCCTAATTTAAATGGTACACGCCCCATTTGAATTAGGCGGGCTTGCGCCGGACGGCTTTACGCTACGCCGCCGAAAGTTTACACGCAAGTGCTTGGTGAATCCGGCACTTGCGCTGAAAACTTGCGGCGATGTAACGTAAAGACGATACGTTACACCGCGCAAATGTACCTGAATCTGGCCCCTAATGTTTTGGTTTAGTAAGAACCATGTACAGAATAACTGAGCTTCTGTGATGTCAGATATTTATTTACTTTTTTTGCAGGCCAGTAAATGTGAAAGTCATGGAACACATATGGCTGGAGTCGTAAATGGAAGAGACGCGGGTGTTGCCAAAGGTGTCAACCTCCGCAGCCTGCGAGTTTTGAATTGCCAGGGTAAAGGAACAATTAGTGGCAGTCTAATGGGTAAGTATATATAGTTACATAGTTAGTCAAGTTCATCCAGTTCAACCATAAAATATATATATATATATATAAATATATATATATATATATATATATATATCAATCATACAATCCCACATACCCAATTCTATACCCACAGTTGATCCAGAGGAAGGCGAAAACCCCCAGCAGAGCATGATCCAATTTGCTACAGCAGGGGAAAAATTCCTTCCTGATCCCCCGAGAGGCAATCGGATTTTCCCCGGATCAACTTTACCTATAAATGTCAGTAACCAGTTATATTATTAACATTTGGGAAAGAATCCAGGCCTCTCTTAAAGCAATCTACTGAGCTGGCCAGAACCACCTTTGGAGGGAGTCTATTGCACATTTTCACAGCTCTTACTGTGAAGAAACGTGTCTGTATTTGGAGATGAAATCTCTTTTCCTCTAGACGTAAAGAGTGCCCCCCTGTCCTTTGTGAAGACCTTAAAGTGAATAACTCCACACCAAGTTCAGTATATGGATCCCTTATATATATATATATATATATATGTTAACCCTTAAAAGTTACAGTTGTACCTTAATGTTATACAATGCAACAGTTGTCCATTATCACTGGTCAAAGCAAAAGTCTTTTCCAAGTTTCCTCCATCCAAAGTTGTATGGAAGTTGCACTCCTAGTCCGAGCAACTTCGGTGTAGTACAATTGTGAATGGAGCCTTATTCTTTTGTATCATATGATAAATATACTACCAGTCCACTTATCAGAAAAATTCAACTTCAATATGAGGAATTCTGTATCCTTTTCAGGTCTGGAGTACATCAGGAAGACGTTGATTGAACAGCCATATAGCCCCCTGATCATCCTTATCCCCTTTGTTGGGGGATTTAGCCGAACACTCAATATGGCCTGTCATACTCTCATCAAATCTGGTGTGGTGATCATTGCAGCCGCTGGGAATTATAAGGATGATGCCTGTCTGTATTCCCCAGCATCTGAGCCAGAGGTACGAAATACTGATGTATTGTGGTCCAGAATGAAGTTTTATTACTTCACTAGAAACCAATGATTTATCCCTTTAAAAGGCTTATCATGCCGTTGTCCAATATATCATATTAACCAGTAGGCCATTGCCTTACTAGCATTTTCTAATACGTTACTTCTACATTATTGCTATATTCTAATGTCTGTTGGTTGCATAAGGGCTGTAAACCAAAACTGTCTAAAATCAACTGCGCGGATTAGCCAGGACCACTTTTTTGGGTTGAGAATTGCTGCTCTTGTCATTTTTCATTCTGTGAGAAAATGTGATTTATTGGACACCTTTGTCTTATACAGGTTATAACTGTCGGAGCCACTAATTATGAGGACCAGCCAGTAGCAATGGGAGTGCTTGGTACAAATTTTGGAAATTGCGTTGACTTGTTTGCTCCAGGAGATGATATTATAGGAGCCTCTAGTGACTGCAGCACTTGCTTTATATCTAAAAGTGGAACTTCACAAGCAGCAGCACATGTAGCAGGTATGGGCACATACAAAATACACTGGGCCATGCAAAGTGCCAAGGCTTTATGCAAATTACAGTAACCCGTGGCATTTTAGATCAGTAGAAAAATTCTTACCAGTAGCTTGGATTTGTTTTTTGTTTTTTTTTATATGTCTCTGTATCTTTTACTATGGGGCTTGGGCCTAAGATTGGCCGCCTAACCCTAATTTTCATGGTATTCCCATTGTGGAGGCCTGTGCCATTCTACAACAATAACAAATACTATATTATAATCAATGGCCCGGATTCAGTAACAATTGCGCTTTTTTTACGGAGGCGCAGGGCAACGTTTTTGCCCTGCTCCCCCGCAATTTTTTTGCGCTGCCCTCGATTCACGGAGCAGAAGCTCCGTAAATTGCGCGGGCGCGCCGGCAAAATGCCCGGCGTAAGCGTGCGCAATTTAAATGATCCCGTAGGGGGCAGGAATCATTTCAATTAGGCGCGTTCCCGCACCGATCGCAGAGCGCATGCTCCGTCGGGAAACTTTCCCGACGTGCATTGCGGCAAATGACGTCGCAAGGACGTCATTTGCTTCAAAGTGAACGTGAATGGCGTCCAGCGCCATTCACGAATCACTTACGCAAAGTACGTAAATTTCAAATTTCGCGACGCGGGAATGACGGGTATACGTAACATTGGCTGCGCCTGCAAATAGCAGGGGCAGCCTTACGCGAAAACCGCCGTACGGAAACGACGTAAACTGCGTACACAAGGCTCGCGCAACGTTGTGAATCGGTGTTAGTATGCAATTTGCATACTATACGCTGAGCACAACGGGAACGCCACCTAGCGGCCATCGCAAGAATGCAGCCTAAGATATGCGGGCATAAGAGCCTTATGCCGCGCATATCTTAGGCTGCAGTCGGCGTAACGAGGTTCCTGAATCAGGAGCATTCGTTACGCCGGGGGAAGTAAGCAATTGTGCTGTGTAACTTATGGTTACACAGGCGCAATTGCTTCTTGAATCCAGGCCAATATTGTCAAACCAATCTGACCGAGCTACTTAAAGCCTGTAAAAAAAAAAAAGGATCTCTCATAATCTCGCCCGATCACTCAAATTCGATGGCCGCACGAAAATCGGCAGTTACTGCGGCCCACTAATGGTGGGAAATTTGAATTAAAATTCTAAGTTACGATTTTCGAAAGAAAATACAAATACAAAATGCACATTTTAATGTTTTATGTATTGACATAATTTCTATTTCTTCTGACAAATTGATTTGTTGGTCACTATTATGTAAATTTCTGTTCTAGGTATTGCAGCAATGATACTGAATGGCAAACCAGACTTAGCTGTAACTGAACTGCGACAGCGGCTGATCCATTTCTCTACTAAAAATGCCATCAATGAAGCTTGGTTCCCTGATGAGCAAAGACTAATCACTCCAAACAGAGTTGCTGGATTACCTGTTAAACTAGCCAGTGGTAAGCAGTGGTGTATTTAGGTTTTGTGCTGCCCTAGGCCTGACTAAACTTGTGCAACCCCTAATTTAAATATAATCCACCCCTTCCTGTCAAGACCACACCTCTTCCTGTTTAAGGCTTGCCCTGAAATTTTCCAGTGGAGATTTAGCTTAATCTGCAGAGATTTCCTCTCACTTCCTGTTTGGCTATGGGGCAGGAAATGAAAGGAAATGAACGGATGGCAAAAAAATAATTAACAGGGGCTATAACCATCCCTTGCTCTATCCTAAAAGTGTAGCACAAGCCGGCGGGGACTCTTTTTATGCTGCTCCCCTGCAAAGTGCTGCCCTAGGCTTGGGCCTTGTAAGGCACCGTAACTAAAAACATCATGGCATCCATTGCTTCCTCTCCTGCCCACTTTGCTGCACTTGCTACACATGTTCACGGGTTTAAGAGAAGAATTGTCTTTGACCCCACTCAAATTGTTTTGTTCTCTTTTACTGCAAACAGAGAATCTGGTTGGTTGCTGTGAGATACACAGATTGACATTTTGGGGCAGATCCACGTACCTTCGTGCAAGAATCCGCCGGGCGCAGCGTATCTAAGATACACTACGCCGCCGTAACTTTTTTTTTTTCGAATCCTCAAAGAATTTGCGCCGTAAGTTACGGCGGCGTAGTGTATCTTTGGCGGCGTAAGAGCGCGCAATTCAAATCTCTGTGATGAGGGCGTGTTTTATGTAAATACGTCGTGACCCTACGTAAACTATGTATTTTGCGCCGTCCGTGGGGGTATCCCAGTGCGCATGCTCGAAATTAACCCGGAACAAGCCAATGCTCACAACGGTGACGTCATTCTACGCAAATCCCTATTCGCGAACGACTTACGCAAACGACGTAAAAATTTTAAATTTCTACACGGGAACGACGGCCATACTTAACATTGAGTACGCCTCAGAATAGCAGCTTTAACTATACGCCGGAAAAAGCCGAACGCAAACGACGTAAAAAAATGCGCCGACCGGACGTACGTTCGTGGATCGCCGTAACTAGCTAATTTGCATACTCGACGCGGAATTCAACGGAAACGCCACCTAGCGGCCGCCGAAAAATGGCATCTTAGATCCGACGACGTACTAAGACGTACGCCTGTCGGATCCATCCGAGATGCCGTCGTATCTTATTTTGTAGATACAAAACAAAGATACGACGCGCAAAATTTGAAATTACGCGGCGTATCAAGAGATACGCCGGCGTAATTCTTTTGTGGATCTACCCCTTTATTTTTATGGGGAAGTTTTTTTGTGCTTTCTTTCCTGGGAAGATTTACCCCACTGTTTTTCCTGCTGACCAATGTCAGATAGAATTTTAAGTGGTTGTAAACCCTTACATACCAACCGAGATGCCTGGCCTCAGGTGATACTCAAAGATGAAACAAATCCTCCTACATATGTTGTACCTGTTTATCTGCTGTCTTCTCTTCTCTACATCCAATTCAAAATTCCGAATAATAAAGCTTGCCTGCGCTGTCAGAAAAAAGGGGGTGGAGAACTGACGTTACACTCTGCAGAGCTTAGTGAGGAGAGCTCTGAAAGTTTATTGGAGCAAAGGGACTCACCCCCTTCACGCAGCACACAGGAACAGAGCTGAGGCTGTCAATCAACTGGAATGTGCTCCCCTGTCACCTTTTTTCTCTTGGTGTCAGGAAAACTTGTCAGAAGTGACTCATGCTGATAGAGGAATGAGGCAGCAGACAAAAAATACACTTAGGCCCAGATTCACGTAGGGCGGCGTAACTTTGTGTGGGCGTAGCGTATCTTATTTACGCTACGCCGCCGCAACTTAGAGAGGCAAGTGCAGTATTCACAAAGCATTTGCGTCCTAAGTTACGGCGGCGTATCGTAAATGGGCCGGCGTAAACGCGTGTAATTCAAAGTAGGCTGTAGTGGGCGTGTTGTATGGTAATGAATTGTGACCTCACGTAAATGACGCACCTAACGAACGGCGCATGCGCCGTCCGTGAACGTATCCCAGTGCGCATGCTCAAAATCACGTTGCAAATAGTCAATGCTTTCGACGTGAACGTAACCTACGCCCAGCCCCATTCTGAATCGGCTTACACAAGCGACGTAAATGACGTGAAATTCTACGGCTGTCCCGACGTCCATACTTAACATTGGCTGCGCCATTTTTTTGGTGGTTTATCTTTACGCCTGAAAACGCCTTACGTAAACGGCGTATCTTACTGCGACGGGCGTGCGTACGTTTGTGAATAGGCATATCTTGCAAATTTACATATTCTCGGCGTAAATCGCCGTACATGCCCCTAGCGGCCAACGTAAATTTGCAGCTAAGATACGTCGGCGTAGGAGACTTACGCTGGTCGTATCTTAGCAACAGAGAAGTGTATCTCAATTTAAGCATACGCTTAAAGATACGACGGCGCGGATTCAGACTTTTGACGGCGTATCTACTGATACGCCGTCGTAAGTCTTTGTGAATCTGCCTATTAGTGCTCTTGATTGAGACGCAATAAAAGTACACACTATAGAGGGATGGGCTTTGTTCATATTTCATATCTGAGGTTTACAACCACCCTAAATTTAACAGTTGTCATGAGAGCAAGAACTGAGGGGAATTCTTCCAATGTTGCTTTCTCAGGTTGGGAACAATTTGTTGATAGATGAAGGCAAATTTTTACCTAAAAATCTGCCCAGGTATGTCTGTGTATTTTACAATTTCTGGCCACCAGAGTCAATGTCCTTCAATCACAGTCTGTCTATATCAGTTGGTTTGTAAACTACTAAAGTAAGCCACACACCAGTAGAAACATTTATATTCTTATAGTTAGTGGGGTCGAATCGATGTTAATTTTCCAACGTAGCGATGAGTGAATTAACCACTTCAATACCCGCCCATTGTCATTTGACGTCCACAGATGGGATCTCCCATCCTGGGTGGACGTCAAATGACGTCCTGGGCTTTGCGGGTGGATATCTGAATGATACCTGCAGCTAGAGGCATCATCCAGATATCCTTGTGTTCTGCCGGCGATTCTGCGCAACATAAGAACGATCATAGCGGCGGTTCCACCGCTTGATCGTTCTTACAGGCGGCGGGAGGGGACATCCCCCCCCTCCCGCCGCCATCCGGTGCCTCTCCGGGCTCTCCGGTGCCTCTCCGGGCCATCGGGGGCCCGGAGAAAGAATCGTCCGGCGCTCGCAGGAAGCATAGAGATGACTGGTGACCAGATGGTCACCAGTCATCTCTATGACCGTCGGAGGACCCGGGCGCGATGTGATGACGTCACGTCCGGGTCCCTGTAAGTAAACAAAGCCGCAATTGCGGCTAGTAAGCAACAGTATTCATGAGATCAGTGAATTTTTTTTCACCAATCTCATGGTTTCCAGCCTGGGGGAGAGATGTGGGGTCTTATTGACCCCGCATCTCTCCATAAAGAGGACCTGTCACACACATTTCCTATTACAAGGGATGTTTACATTCCTTGTAATAGGAATAAAAGTAAAAAAAAAAAAATTAGAAAAGAAGTGTAATTTTTTTTAAAAAGAAGTAAAAAAATAAATAAAAGAATAAAAAATAAAATTAAAACGCTCCTGTCCCCGGTAGCTCGCGCACAGTAGCGAACGCACACGTAAGTCCCGCGACATATGTGAACGCCGTTTAAACCACATATGTGAGGTATCGCCGCGTGCGTTAGAGTGCCAGCAACAAATCTAGAACTAGATCGCCTCTGTAAATCTAAACTGGTAACCTGTAAAAAAAAATTAAAGCGTTGCCTATGGAGATTTTTAAGTACCGAAGTTTGGCGCCATTCCATGAGTATGCGCAATTTTAAAGCGTGACATGTTAGGTATCTATTTACTCGGTGTAACATAATCTTTCACATTATACAAAAAAATTGGGCTAACTGTTTTGTTATTTTTTTAATTCATAAAACAATTTTTTTCCTAAAAAAAGGGCGTTTGAAAAATTATTGCGCGAATACCGTGCAAGATAAAACGTTGCAATGACCGTCGTTTTATTCCCTAGGGTGTCTGCTAAAAAAACATATATAATATTTGGGGGTTCTGCGTAATTTTCTAGCAAAAGAATGATGATTTTTACATGTAGGAGAGAAGTGCCAGAATACGCCCGGTAATGAGGTGTGTATAAAAGCCCGGTATTGAAGTGGTTAAAAGAAGGGCATTTTTTTTTAACAAACAAAATTCTAACTGTAAATGTAGTTTTCATACGTGAAAATTTGTATTTATTGTAATAAGCATGGATCCTGTAATTAAACATTGAATATGAAACATTGGCATTGAAATCTAACTAAACTTTCTAGGGTCTTCATATGAAATTTGTTGAATCCATGATGGTATTACTGAATGCTCCGATGAACAATTTTTCTGAATTTCACTACAAATGTTTGAATAAAATTCCATTGGCGTATGGCCAGTTTAAGGATATCAGGGCACACTTTAGTGTTCTGTGGCTTATAAAAACATGCACAGCCTATGGCCTTGTGTGTTTTTGTGGTCTCTGAACTCTTCAATCAGTCCTAATTCTTTATTACTCATGGTAGATAGGCTGATTAAACATTTATAATATGGGTCTCTGTACACACAGGGGCAGATCCTCAAAGATCTGCACCGGCGCAGAGTATCTGAGATACGCTACTCCGCCGTAACATACCTGGCTTTGGTTTGAATCCAGAAAGAATTTGCGCCGTAAGTTACGGCGGCGTAGTGTATTTCTCGCGGCGTAAGGGCGCCGAATTCAAATGCGGCGAGTAGGAGGCGTGTTTCATTTAAATGACGCGCGTCCCCGCGCCGAACAAACTGCGCATGCCCCGTCCCTCAAAACTCCCAGGGTGCATTGCTCCAAATGACGTCGCAAGGACGTCACTGTTTTCGTCGTGAACGTAAATGGCGTCCAGCCCCATTCACGGACGACATACGCAAATGACGTAAAAATTTCAAAATTAGACGCGGGAACGACGGCCATACTTAACATTGAGTACGCCACCAGATAGCAGCTTTAACTATATGCCGGAAAAAGCCGAACGGAAACGACGTAAAAGAATGCGACGGCCGCTCGTACGTTCGTGGATCGTCGGAAAAAGCTAATTTGCATACTCTACGTGGATTACGACGTTAACGCCACCCAGCGGCCGCCGGAAAATTGCATCTTAGATCCGACGGCGTACTAAGGCGTACGCCTGTCGGATCTAACACAGATGCCGTTGTATCTTGTTTTGAGGATTCAAAACAAAGATACGACGCGGGAATTTTGAAATTACGCCGTAATTTCTTTGTGGATCTGCCCCATAGTCTAAAGCTGTCAATATATGGATTGAAATTCAGCTGGTTCAGCAGGGACCAGCTGAATTTTGATCCATCTATGACCGTTCTTCAGCTCAATAGAAGATGATCTAATGATAGACTTCTGTGGAATGGAACTGTTGGGAAAACTCTGCAGCTGCTGAAAAGTGTATTTTGGCAGCAGAAGAATTCCATTGTCAGAATACAATGGCTGAGCCACAACTCTCAGCATTCCCAGCCAATGTTGAGTGCTCCATGACCCAGGGGAGCTAAAGCTGTAGAATCACGTGACCAGATCAGACAGAACTAAAAAAAAGGTAAGCATATACATCTTTTTTACACATGGGCAGTGGCGGTTCGTCCATAGAGGGCGCTGGAGCGCCACTCCCTCTGGCTCTCACCGCCACTGAGTCTAATAACATAGATTCATGCATTGCACGAATCTATGTTATTATCGCCACTGCCGCTGTTCTATTCAGATGGTCGTCGCTCATGTCCGGCCATCTGAATAACGGCAGCTGGTTGGCTGTACGGCTCTGATAGGCTTTCCGAGTACAGCCCTTGGGTCCCGGAAGCTTATACAAGGAACGCACTAGGGATGCGCTCCTTGGATAAGACTGACAGGCGTCCCAGCCAATCAGGTTGGCTAATTCTGGCTACAGGTAACCTGATTGGCTGAGACGCCTGTCAGTCATCGAGGGCGGTAGAAGACATCGAGGGACGTTGATGGCTGACTCCAGTAAAGGTAAGTGCCAGGCGAGGGGGGGGAGGGGCACTTTACAGGGCACAGAGGCGACGAAGGGCACTACTAGGAATGTATGGATGAAGCTACATTAACATTTTCCACAACAAAGTAGCTAAGAACGTTCTAAATCCACCATAACTATAATAATTACGAAATGCCTGATAGTATCAGGCTGATACAAGGGGTGAATACTCTTACACATCAAATGTGGCATTCTCTTCCTCATCAGACTGCTATTCTTGAATAAATATTAGAAGATATGGTTTTATTGATGGCACAGTGGCTGTGTTTGATGGCATGGCACAGTGGTGACAATTGATGGCACAGTGGCTGCGTTTGATGGCATGGCACAGTGGTGACAATTAGTGGCACAGTGGCTGCGTTTGATGGCATGGCACAGTGGTGACAATTGATGGCACAGTGGCTGCATTTGATGGGCACAGTGAGGCTGCAATTTTTTTTTTACGTTTGCGCCCCCCCAAAAATTTTGAGCAACAGCCGCCACTGGTAGACAGGATAGGTGGGATAGAATGGGGAGGGAACATGTTTAAGAATATGTTAAGCTTAATTTCCATGCACATAGGGCCAGATTCACATAGATTAGCGGATCTTTAGATCCGCGTAATCTATGTGATTTACGATCCGCCGGCGCAATTTTGCGAGGCTAGTGCAGTATTCACAAAGCACTTATCTCCAAACTTGTGCCGGCGGATCGTAACTCCCCCGGCGGAATTCAAATTCCGCAGCTAGGGGGAGTGTACAATTTAAATCAGGTGCGTCCCCGCGCCGATTTAACTGCGCATGCGCTGTCGGCAAAATTTCCCAGTGCGCATGCTCCAAATGACGTCGCTAGGACGTCATTGTTTTCGGCGTTAACGTAAATTACGGCCATCCGTATTCGCGACCGACTTACGCAAATGACGTAAAAATTCAAAACTCGGCGCGGGAACGACGGCCATACTTAACATTAGCTACCCCTCATATAGCAGGGGTAACTATCCGCCGGAAAAAGCCGAACGCAAACGACATAAAAAAAAGTGACGGGCGGGCGTTCGTATCTGAATCGGCGTATCTCCTCATTTGCATATTCGTCGCGAGTAAAACACGAAACGCCACCTAGTGGACAGCGGAAGATTGCAGCCTAAGATCCGACGGTGTAAGTCACTTACACCTGTCGGATCTAAGGGAGATCTATGCGTAACTGATTCTTATGAATCAGTCGCATAGATCCGACCGTCGGATCTCAGAGATACGACGGCGTATCAGGAGATACGCCGTTGTATCTCTTTGTGAATCTGGCCCAGTCAGTATAATGTTATGGGATGATTGATGTTGATCCTGGCCTGGTGACAGGTCCTCTTTAAAGACTTTAAAAAAAGCCACTTGCCTCTGGCTTAAAGCTTTGCAAATACTTTGTAAGAGCTTGCTGTATACATTGCTCTTATTCATGATGATGCCTGTACTGTACATGGCCTGTCAGTGCTACACCAGTCATGTCCCCAATAGATTTACTCCAAAGCCAATAAATAAAGCAGGTTGTCCAAAATATATTTTCAGTCTGAGAGAGACACCTGAACTTTAATCTCCAGCAGCTGCCAAATCAAACTGCTCTCTTGATAACACAAAGGCCCGGATTCAGTAAGATTTGCGCATAAATTACGGAGGCACAGGGCAACGATTTTGCCCTGCACCCCCCGCAAATTTGCGCCGCTGCCCTCGATTCACGGAGCAGTAGCTCCGTAAATTGCGAGGGCGCGCCGGCAAAATTGCCTGGCGTAAGCGCGCGCAATTTAAATGATCCCGCAGGGGGCGGGAATCATTTAAATTAGGCGCGTTCCCGCGCCGATCGTAAAGCGCATGCGCCGTCGGGAAACTTTCCCGACGTGCATTGCGGCAAATGACGTCGCAAGGACGTCATTTGCTTCAAAGTGAACGTGAATGGCGTCCAGCGCCATTCACGAATCACTTACGCAAACGACGTGAAATTCAAATTTCACGACGCGGAAACGGCGGGTATACTTTAGCATTGGCTGCCCCTACTATTAGAAGGGGCAGCCTTACGCTAAAGACGCCGTACGGAAACTCCGTAACTTGCGTACGCAGGGCCCGCGCAACATTGTGAATCGGTGTTAGTATGCAATTTGCATACTATACACTGAGCACAATGGGAGCGCCCCCTAGCGGTGTTTGCAAGAATGCAGCCTAAAATCTGCGTGGCATAAGAGCCTTATGCCACGCAGATTTTAGGCTGCAGTCGGCGTTACGATGTTCCTGAATCAGGAGCATTCGTAACGCCGGAGCAAGTCAGCAATTGCGCTGCGTAACTATGGTTTTTTTTTAATCCAACAAAAGTTTTTATTTGTTTTGCAGAGGTACAAGGCATACAGAATCCCCTCGACACGTCGGGGACATAAACATAAAATAGAGAAAAAAAAAAATCAAGGCCATACAAACATGTACAGATATAGCAATCCCATTCTGGAGGTGAATCCCCTCCCCCGCCACCACTCCGGACATTGCTCTCATGGCATCCGCACCCATCCAGATCTCACCCAACATTAATACCCAGCAACCTATCCATCACCAAGTCCACCGGGGCTAGGCCCGGTACATCCAACCACTTTGCCCATAACTTCTCAAACTTGTGGGCATTGCCCCTGTGTTGGTATACCAGTTTCTCCATCCTCATCGTTGTCCCAATGTTGGTGATCCACTCAGCACGGGTCGGGGGGGCCTCAGCTCTCCAATGAACCATGATGAGTTTCCTCGCCTGGAACAACACCCTGTGAATCACTTCCCTGTCCGCCTCTTCCCATTCGTACTCCTCCAGAGCCCCCAAGAGACATGCCCTCGGGTCCTGCGGAAGAGTCACACCAAATGTTGAGTTAATGGTACTCACCACTCCTGCCCAATAGGTGTGGAGTTTGGGACATCTCCATAACATATGGATCAAATCTCCATGGTCTCTCTTACAGCGTGTACAAGTAGGGTCAAGTTGCGGGTTCATCTTACTAAGTCTGTGTGGGGTGTAATAGGTACGTAACAGGATGTACAACTGGGTAAGCTTTTGTGATACATTCAGGGAGCACTTGCCCACCGCCTGAAAAATCTCCTCCCACTGTTCCCCATCCAACTCTCCCGCATCCGCTTCCCACCTCTCTCTTATCCTCAGGGGGTGCTGCTTCATCACATATTGCAACAAAATGGTATAGCACTGGGAGATAAAGCCTTTCGACGTTTCAGCGTCCCCCAGAAGACTAAAAGCAGGAGTAGGTGACAGGCACCACTCGGAAGAGCGACCCTGCACCACCACTGCGTGCCTCAGCTGTAGGTAGGAGAAGTACATTGACTGTGGCAAGCCAAACTCCTCTTGCAACGCAGGGAACGTACGTAACACTCCATTACGAAATATGTGTGTGAGGTGTGTGACCCCATATCTTTTCCATCTGGTCCCCGATTGCAACTTGGCGAGTTCAGTGTAGGTGTCATTCTGCCATATTGGACTGTATTTCGTGAATCCTTCCGCATTCTGAACATATTTGACCTTATTCCATACCTTCTGGGTTAGACTAAAAGTGGGGTATTTCTTATGTGGTTTAGCAAAGGCCTGTGCCTCCAACGCGTCAGGAATCGGACTTCTGCCCACGGTGTGCTCCAGGAGCTTCTGAGCTGAGGACCGCACCGCCGGCCGAAACATACCGACCAGCTGCTGCATCTGGGCCGCCAAATAGTACAGCCAGGGGTTTGGCAATGCCAATCCCCCGCTATCCTTAGGTCTCTGTAGGTGCTCTAATTTAATCCTAGGAGCCCCGTCTCTCCAGATGAGGCCTCGAAAGATACTATTAACCGTGTGGAAAACTTTCAAGGGGATGACCATGGGGGTGTTATGGAGGAAGTATAATAACTGTGGCATAAGTATCATCTTAACTAAATTCACCCGGCCTGCAACCGATAACAACAGGGCCTTCCAAGTTTTAACTTTGTCCCTAAATCGCAATAACAAGGGGGATATATTGAGACGGATGAAGTCCCGCGGCTGAGCCGTGATCTGCACCCCTAGGTACTTAAAGGAGGGAGTAATGGGAATAGGGCACAAGGGATTAATTACCTGCGTGTTGTCACCGTCCAGCAACAGCAAGGCCGACTTTGACCAGTTAATAAGTAAACCGGAAAATCGGCCAAACTCTGTGATCGCTACCATGGCCTCTCTAAGGGAGGTGTCCGTATCCCCCAGCAAAAGGAGGGTATCATCCGCATATAACATCACCTTTTCCTGCTCATCTCCATAGCAGAAACCGGTGATGCGGGGGTTGGCTCTGATACTAATGGCCAGCGGCTCAATAGCCAAAGCAAAGAGGAGGGGAGACAGAGGGCACCCCTGCCGAGTGCCCCTCCTCAGTGCGAAACTCCCTGACAGGGAGCCAAACGCCCTTATTGCCGCCTGTGGCTGACAGTATAGCAAGCGCACCCAGGAAATGTAAACCGGACCAAACCCGAATTTCTGCAACACCGTCCAAAGGTAGTTCCAATCTATACTATCAAACGCCTTTGTGGCGTCTAAGGACAGTAGTGCCCTACTGCCCATGTTGTCCGCCCGTGCCTGTATATTAAGGAACAGCCTCCTAAGGTTGACCGCCGTGGATTTATTGGGCATGAAGCCAGCCTGGTCTCCATGCACAATTGAAGTTATCACCCCATTCAGCCGCATGGCCAGCACCTTGGCCAGTATCTTAATATCACTTTGCAGTAAGGAAATGGGGCGGTACGCACCTGGGTCTACAGGATCTTTGCCTGGCTTAAGTAGCAGGACTATGTTAGCCTTAGTCATAGACGGGGGTAAATTCCCCCTTTCCCTGGCCTTGTTAAAGACCTTCAGTAATTGGGGGAGTAATGTTTCAGAGTACTGTTTATACACCTCCATGGGCAGCCCATCTTCCCCCGGGGCCTTGCAGTTGGGGAACGCACCGACCGCCCCCACCAGTTCCTCCACTGTGATTGGCTTATCCAGCAGAATACGCTGGTCAGCGTTCAGTTCTGGGAAGGCCAGTTGGGCTAGGTATAGCTCTAGGTCTCCCTGTGTGTATGCCGTGCCCGAGCTGTACAGGGTCTCATAGAAACCCGCCAGTTCCTGCATAATCTGTTCTGGTTGCGAAACTAATCCTCCAGAGCTAGATCTTATGGCCCCTATAGCCGGCGATCGTTGGTGGGAGTTCGCAATCCGGGCCAGTATACGGCCAGTTTTCTCACCCTCCTCAAAGAACGCCTGTTTTGCAAAAAAACGTTTCTTCTCAGCAGACGATGAGAGAAGTTGCTGGTAGGCCGACTGAGCGGCCTGCTAGGTTTCCCTGGTCGAGTCAGAAGGATCCGCCACGTAGGCCCTCTCCATGTCCTGAACCCTGTTCTCTACTTCAATCAATAAAGCTGTTGAGGCCTTTTTAACCCCGTTCACTTCCCTGCTAAGTATGCCTCGAAAATGCTCCTTGAAGGCGTCCCAATGTTCCACCTCCATGTCCATCCCCGCACCCGCTGCAAAGTACCCCCGTACCTCCTCCAATATCTCCCCATGTGAACGTATGAGCTGTAACCAGAACGCATTCAATTTCCATGGTGCCTTAACTAAGTTCCCCTGCGGAGCCACTAAGAGCTGTATCACTAGAGCTGAGTGATCCGACACGCTGCGGGGCCTGTGTGACAGGTCCGCTATCAGCGGAAGCATGCTCAGATTTCCCACCCCCAAATCAATCCTGGACAGACAGCCGTGAGTTTTTGAGAAACACGTATACTGCCTGCCTCCCGGGTTACGGTGTCGCCAGACGTCCACCCAGCCCACCTCTTGCAACAACCGCGCCAGGGGAGTACTCCTAGCGAGGGCAGAGGGTCTAGGGGCCGGATGTCTATCCGCCACCTGATCCAAGCAACAATTGAAATCTCCCAACGCGAGCAGCGGAGCCTCCGGCCTACCGTCCAAAAAAGAGAGGAGGAGCCGGAGCACCACTGCCGTGAAGGGCGGGGGAATGTAAACGCATGCTATGACACAGATTAAATTACCAATTTTACAGTGAACAAATACATAGCGGCCCTCTGGGTCTATGACACTTGCGATCTCCTGAAAATCCACTGCATTATGCACCAGTACACTCACCCCCCTCGAAAAGGAGGTGTGTGTAGAGTGATACGCCTTACCCACCCATTTGTATTTCAGGAAGCACACGGTCTCCGCCGTCAAGTGAGTCTCCTGAAAGCAAATCACCCCTGGCAAATATTTCTTTAAACACATAAACAACATTGTACGTTTTAGTGGTGAATGCATACCCCTCACGTTCCATGAAACAATAGGCACTTTAGCCATGAGAGTCCTCCACTAAAATCATGTAACTATATACTGGTGAGCATAAATACACATTCTGGTCCCACGTCTGGGAAGGCAGACCCACCCCCAGGACCGTCCACATCTGTATACTACCTTGCAAGCGGGCCAAAGGCCTAAGTCTCGTGCCATGTACCTCTTTCCACGAATGGCAACTGAAAAAGTGATAGAAATTAATGTAACCTGTGGACCAAACGGGCCCCAAATATCCACGTACCACCAACAGGGCGGATACAACTCTTTTTGCGATTACTTGTCGACTGACACTGTTCGCATTAACCATCAGCATAGCACACTTTTTGTTTAGAGCATCACTCCTCACATCTTGCTGCCACTTATCATGTCCCCCGGCCAAGAGGGTGAAGAAAGAATCAAAAAAAAAAAAAAAAAAAAATTTTTATTTTGCGGAAATGGATCTTCCTATATGGAGCATAAATGTCTGAAAAAGGAGATCAACAGGGAAAAAGTAGGGGCTCCCCCCTAAACAGGATCAACTCAGACATTCTCTCGGTTGTGCAGAATAGGTGCCCGAAGGCAAACAGTAAACCTCCCACCCCAGTCCCAGGGCTCACTCTCCTTCCTCCTGCGCTCGCCTTTGTAAGTATTGTTCATTGCGGTCCAGCCACGACATGGCCTCCTTAGCGGATTCAAAAAATTGGGCTTGGCCCCTAACCACCACTCTGAGCTTCGCAGGGTATAGCATTGCGTAGGGAAGTTGCAGGTTTCGCAGCCGTCGCTTCACATCAAGGAATTTCGCCCTGCGTCTCTGCACCTCTTGTGAGAAATCCGGATAGAAGGACACCCGCACTCCATTATATTGAATAGTGGCTTTTTCCCGGGCCTGGCGGAGCACTGCCTCCCTGTCACGGTAGTGAAGCAGTTTAGCCAGGATAGATCTGGGGGGGCCCCCCTGTTGTGGTGGGCGCGAAGGGACTCTGTGGGCCCGCTCCACCGCAAAGAACGGTGACAGTGTTTTTTTGCCAAAAAGTTCCAATAGCCAGTTCTCTACGAACGTGGTGGGGTCCTTGCCCTCCACCCTCTCCGGTAGGCCCACTATGCGGACGTTGTTTCGTCTAAGACGGTTCTCCATATCTTCTACACGGTCATAAGCCTCCCTTGCCATCTGCAAAGCTGCCCTGGTATCCTGGGCCATGGGGTGCATCTGGTCCTCCACCTCACTGACCCTGCTTTCCACCGCAGTGGTGCGTTCACGAATTTTTTGCATATCCTGCCGCAGCAGGCCAAACTGTTCCTTAATGGTGTCAACAGAGGCCGTGCATTTGTTCACAGCTTGTAATATGTCCGCCAGCGTGGGCTGCACTGCAGTCGCGGCCTGTGGTGCATCGGCCTGGCCGCCATCTGGCATGGAGCCGGCCTGATCCCCATCCACCTCCTCTCCCCAATGCAGCTGGGCAGTGTCTTCCTGCATAGCAGGCCCGGCCTGGTGTGCGTCCCCAGAGCGGGACGGTTGTTCCTGTCCCCCAGCCCCCGACATTTTTTGGGCATAATAGAGCATGTCCTTAGGGGGGTCTTTGCCCGAGGTCTTGCCCTGCTTACTGTGCTTGGGCCCCGATTTCTCCGCTCCACGAGGCGTCCCCTTCACAGCCAGCGCGGCGGCGCCATCTTGGATCTCCGGCCCTGCGGTCTCTCCTTGTCCTTTGCGGGTCATCCCCCTGGTACAGAGTGCCGGTGGTGGTACCGCTGTGATCCCGGTGTCGTCAGCTGCCAGCATAGGGTGGTTGCGGATCGAAATTTTGGCCGGGGAAGGATCGTTACCGGATCACCGCTGGGAGCTGTGAGAGACGCGTCCTCTCACATGCCTGTCCTGGCCACGCCCCGCGTAACTATGGTTACGCAGGCGCAATTGCTCTCTGAATCCGGGCCTAAGTTCTTATATTCCCATGGCATGTTGACATACTATGGCTGCCTGGGGTATAGTGTTTTGTGCAATGAACAGAACAAGGAGCAGTTCAGTTTGTTCACATTCATGTATTATTTAATTTTCTGTAACCCCTCTTAAAATGGCTATAAGGGCTTAAAGGGGAGTTCCACCCACAATTTCACTTTTTAAATATAAATACCCCTGTAATACACAAGCTTAATGTATTCTAGTAAAGTTAGTCTGTAAACTAAGGTCCGTTTTGTTAGGTTGTTACAGCATTTAGATAGTTTATAATCTAGAAATAGACCGTGCCCATCTTAAGTGTGGGCATCATGAAGCCAGACTGTATGACTTCCTGGATTTCAGCTTTCCATATCTCGCACATGCTCAGTGCACAAGCAATGTAATAAGTTTCAGTCAGGTTTGCAAGGACTACTGGGAAACATGATGCCTATCCCAGAAACCCTTGCAAATAGCCTAGGCAAATAAGGAGGAGGAAGTAATGAAGGATTACAAAATAAAGGTATTTACAAGCAACAAATTAAATAAAAATTGTCCATTCTGAACACTATGAGATTAGAGCATGCAGCACAGACTAACATAAAAAAATGGGTGGAACTCCACTTTAAGGTTTTTTTTTTTTTACCTTAATGCCTTCCCTGCATTAAGGTAAAAAACCTTCAGTGGTCAGTCCCCACCTAAATAATTACCTATACCGGATCTCAATCCAGTGCTGTGCCCAAAAGCAGCGGCACCACTCTCTCTTCTCACTGGACATGGAGGCTGTCAATCAAATCCTGTGAGGAAGGAGCAAGGGGTGGGGCCAAGCAGTGTGTGTCAATAGGCACAGACAGCCTGGCTCGGAATCAAGCACGTACCAGTGCCCCCGTAGCTTGCTTTGGGAGCACTTGGAAGGGAGGAGGAGCCAAGAGTGCTGGTGGAGGACCCCAGAAGATGAGGTTTGAGTTGCTTTGTGCAAAACCATTACACAGAGCAGGTAAGTATAATATGATGGTTATTTAAAAATAAATAACTTTACAATCACTTTAAATTAAACAGCACATATTTCTAATTCCCTACTGCTATGAGGTTAACCCATAGATTACATTTGCCCAATTGAAATCAGGGATGAGCTCAGGCGTGTTCGGACTCTAGTCGAAACCCATCTGAGCTATTTCACCTGAAAGCTGTCACTGCTCACCACCAATCATAAGCGACTGAGGCATATAAATCTGTTTCTCACCTTTTTTTTTTAGATGAGGAGCTCCTATGTCGAACGGCTTGGTCCAAAATATCAGGCTTTGCCCGAACAGCAACGACCTCTGTCCAATGTACTGAGAACGAGGAAATGTTCAGTTGCTCTAGTTTCTCGAAAAATGGAAAAAGGAAAGGGGAGCAAGTGGAGGTAGGTGTAAAGAATATTCAAATAACCTGTGGAATGGAATTTTATCTGCAGAGGGTATGATTAGGAAACGGTACGGCCAACTTGAGGCTTTCAATGTTTAGCCTCAACATGCTCGGTGGGAAGGGTACACTGAGTCATGTAGTTTCTGAATCTCATCTTCAATTCCAGGGGTCTTCAAACTTGCTCAGTTTGCGCAGTGCTTTACAACATCAGGGAAGACAGTACATCACAATACAATTCAATACAGGAGGAATCAGAGGGCCCTGCTCGTTAGAGCTTACAATCTAGAAGGGTCAAGTGGAACAAAGGGTAGTAGCTGTGGGGGATGATCAGATGGACAAAATTAAATACAGTTGTTAGGTGTGGGTAGGGTAGGCTTCTCTGAATAGGAGGGTTTTCAGGGATCCTCTAAAAGCTAATAGAGAAGGAGATAGACGGACATATTGGGGTAAGGAGTTCCATAGGCTGGGACAGGCTCTGGAAAAGTCCTGGAGACAAGTATGGGAGCAGGTGATGAGAGAGCTAGAGAGCAGGAGGTCTTGAGAAGAATGAAGAGAACCATTAGGTTGGTATTTAGAGACTAGGTCATTGATGTAGCTAGGGGCAGAGTTGTGGATGGCTTTGTAGGTAGATGTTAGTATTTTGAATTAAATTTGTTGGGCGAGCGGAAGCCAGTGGAGGGATTGACAGAGAGGAGTAGCAGAGACAGAGCGGTTGGTAAGGTGGATTAGTCTGGCATCAGAATTCATGATGGACTGAAGGGGGGGGGGGGGGGTAGAGTATGCAGAGGTAAGCCAATAAGGAGGGAGTTGCAGTAATCGAGACAAGAGATGATCAGGGAGTGAATTAAGAGTTTTGTTGTGTCATTGGTTAGGAAGGGGCATATTTTGGAGATGTTGCAGAGGTTGAGGCCGCAAGATTTGGACAGTGATTGGACGTGAGGCTTAAAGGAGAGTTCAGAGTCCAGGACTACTCCTAGGACCTTGGCATGTGGGGATGGGCTGATAGTTGTGCCATCAATTTTGACAGAGAGATCAGGGGAAGAGGCACGTGGGGGAGGAAAAATGATAAGTTCAGTTTTGGATAGATTAAGTTTGAGGAAGTGGTGTGACATCCAAACTGATATATCTAATAGTAAATTAGCGATACGTGAGGAAAATTAAGGAGCGAGTTAAGGTTGCAGAGAAATAGATTTGAGTGTCGTCAGCGTAGAGGTGGTATTGGAAGCCGTGGAAGGCTATCAGCTGACCCAGGGAGGAGGTGTAGATTGAAAATAGGAGAGATCCAAGAACAGAACCTTGCGGGACCCCAACAGAGAATGGAAGAGGAGAGGAGGAAGTAGAATTGTAAGCAGGGCCGCCATCAGGGGGGTACAGGCATTACACCTGTAAGGGCCCCGGAGCTCCCCAGGGGCCCGGATGGCAACCCCCTTTAAAAAAAAAAAAAAATTTTTTTTTTTTTTTTAGGGGCCACTTTTTTTTTTTAGAGGTCCGGAGGTCCCCAGGGGCCCGGAGGCCCCGGATGGCAACCCCCCTTTTTTTATTTATTTTTTATAAAAAAATATTTTATTTATATATTTTTATTTTATTTTTTAATAAAGGGCCATTTTTTTTTTTTTTAGAGGTCCGGAGGTCCCCATATATATATAATATTATTATTATTATTATTAAAGGGCCCAGAGGTCCCCAGGGCCCCGGGTGGCAACCCCCCTTTTTTTATAAAAAAAAATATATATTTATATATATATATATATATATTTTTTTTTTTTGTCTTTATATATTTTTTTATAGGGCCCCGGATGGCAACACCCCTTTTTTAATAAAAAAGTTATATTTTTTTTATATATATATTTTTTTGTCTTTATATATTTTTATATATATATATATATATATATATATATATTATTATTAAAGGGCTCAGAGGTCCCCAGGGCCCCATGTGTGGCAAATCCCCCCTTTTTTTTATAAATGTTTATTTTTTTATTTATATATATATATATATATATATATATATATATTTATTTTTTTTATTAAAGGGCCCTGAGGTCCCCAGATGGCAACCCCCCTTTTTTTCCATAAATGTTTATTTTTATATATATATATATATATATATATATATATATATATATATATATTTTTTATTATTAAAGGGCCCAGAGGTTTCTTTTTTTCATTTTTATTAAAGGGCCCAGAGGTCCCGGATGGCAACCCCCCTTTTTTGTAATTTCTTTATATATATATATATATACATACACACACAAACATTTATATATATTATTAAAGGGCCCAGAGGTCCCCAGATGGCCACCCCCTTTTTAAAAAAAAAATATATTTTTTTTATATATCTTTTTTATTTTTATTAAAGGGCCCAGAGGTCCCCAGATGGCTACCCCCTTTTTGTATACATTTTTTTTCTTTACTTCTTCTTTTTTGTGTAAAGGGCCCCCCCGCTTCTCAATCCGCGGCAGCCCCCACCCCCCGCTTCTCAATTTCAGGCGGCAGCACCCCCCCCCCCCCCCGATTCTCTGCTCCAGGGGGCCCATGCCTGAAGCTGTGTAAGGGGCCCCATAATTCCTGATGGCGGCCCTGATTGTAAGTAACGCTAAAAGTGCGGTTGGATAGGTAGGTAGAGAACCAGCGAAGAGTACAATCATGGAGACCAAATGTGTGGAGTTTTTTGAGGAGGAGGGGTTGGTTAACCGTATTGAAGGCGGCAGAGAGGTCCAAGAGTAGGAGTACAGAATAGTGTACATACAGTATACTTTAAGCTGAGAGGTGACAATCCCAGCGTTCAGTTTAGCAAAGTGAAGTGTAAGTTACACCACCATTTTCCAAGCACTCTTTCTATGCTTAATCTCTTTAACTAGGTGAGCTATATTTGTATTAAGCCTGATATTTGTTTAAAAAAATTAGCACAGAGGGGGGAGCACTCACATTTGCCAACATCCGTAAATACAGAGGACAGAAAAAATTACTTGAAGGACAGTAATTAATGGGCGGACTTTTGAGTAGGGGTGCAACGGATCAAAAAACTCACGGATCGGATCGATCCTTGGATCAGGAGTCAAGGATCGGATCATTTTCGGATCAGTAAAAAAAAAAAAAAAAACACAAGACAAACAAAAGTTTTGTCTTTTTACATTTTTATTAATATATTTTTTTACTACCAATGGCGGCGATCAGCGATTTTTTTCGTGACCGCGACATTATGGCGGACACATCGGACAAATTTGACAAATTTTTGGGACCATTACAGTGGGAAATATGGCAATTACAGTGTTACTGTTTTACTAGTGTGGGGGCAATGTTGGCTATGGCTATTATTAATAGCCATAGCCAACATTGCCCCCACACTAGTAAAACAGTAACACTGTAATTGCCATTTTTGCCACTGTAATAATAGTCATAGCCAACATTGCCCCCACACTAGTAAACAGTAACACTGTGTGTATAGCCATTTTCCCCCTGTAAAAGCCATTAGCCAACTCACTGTACTGATGTACTCGGTCCGTCTCACTGTACTTGTCACTGTAGGTTGCATGCAGAGTCAGCGCGCTCTTGCAGAATAGAAAAGATCCACGAGCAGAGGAAGGGATGATGACGTCAGCGCGCACCGCCGCCGAGTGTACCAAGATGGCCGACCGTTCCGGAGCTAGGCCGAAGCCGCGGTCTTTCCTAAGGCCGCGGTGGCGGTGCGTTCCGCGGATCGCATACTGTGCCGATCCGAACAGGTCGACCCGTTCGGATCGCGGATCGGGCACGATCCGTTGCACCCCTACTTTTGAGGCAAGACGGGAATATCAAAAATACATAGATTTTATTACAGAAATTATACAAAATTTATACATAAATAAATCAATAAAAGATAACCATATAGGATATATGATATGGAAAATATCCTCTGTGCATCGTCAATGCCTCTGTGCATCGTCAGTGACGATGCACAGAGGATATTTTCCATATCATGATATATCCTATATGGTTTTCTTTTATTGATTTATTTATGTATACATTTTGTATAATTTTTGTAATAAAATCGATGTATTTTTGATATTCCCGTCTTGCCTCAAAAGTCCGCCTATTAATTACTGTCCTTCGAGTAATTTTTTCTGTCCTGATATTTGTTTGTTGTGCTGACACCATTCAGATAGCTACGCTTTCCAATTTGTTGCCCAGGTCAGGATTCTAAAAGATACACAGAACTCATAATAATGTCTTTCTTTAACACACAGGATAAGGATGGTAAGAAGACCTGCATTGCCCACAATGCATTTGGAGGTGATGGAGTATACGCTATTGCAAGATGCTGTGTTTGGCCAAAAGCAAACTGCCAGGTGAATGCCAGTATTCCTGATGGTACAAACAGCATGTCTACCGCCAGCTGCTCGGAGGAGGACCATGTTCTAACAGGTACTTACTAATAATCTAAAGAAAAGTCATACATATATAGTGATATATATATATATATATATATATATATATATATATATATATATATATATATATATATATATACACACACACACACATAGTGCCTTGAAAAAGTATACCCCCTGAAATGTTCCACATTTTGTCATGTTACAACCTAAAACGTAATTGTATTTTATTGGGATTTTATGTGATAGACCAACACAAAGTAGAACATAATTGTGAAGTGGAAAGAAAATGATAAATGGTTTTCAACATTTTTTACAAATAAATATCTAAAAAGTGTGGCGTGCATTTGTATTCTGCCCCTATTACTCTGATACCCCTAACTAAAATCTAGTGGAACCAATTGACTTCAGAAGTCAAATAATTAGTAAATAGAGTCCACCTGTGTGTAATATAATCTCAGTATAAATACAGCTGTTCTGTGAAACCCTCAGAGGTTGGTTAGAGAACCTTAGTGAACCAACAGCATTATAAAGGCCAAAGAACACACCAGACAGGTAAGGCATAAAGTTGTGGAGAAGTTTAAAGCCGGGTTAGGTTATAAAAAAAATATCCCAAGCTTTGAACATCGCATGGAGCACTGTTCAATACATTATATGAAAATTTAGTATGGCACAACTGCAAACCTACCAAGACATGGCCGTCCATCTAAACTGACAGGCCGGGCAAGGAGAACATTAATCAGAGAAGCAGCCAAGAGGCCCATGGTAACTCTGGAGGAACTGCAGAGATCCACAGCTCAGGTGGGAGAATCTGTCCACAGGACAACTATTAGTCGTGCACGCCACAAATCTGCCCTTTACGCAAGAAGAAATCAAGTGTTGAAAGAAAGCCATAAGAAGTCCTGTTTGCAGTTTGCGAGAAGCCATGTGGGGGGGACAGCAAACATGTGGAAGAAGGTGCTCTGTTCAGATGAGACCAAAATTGAACTCTTTGGCCTAAAAGCAAAGCGCTATGTGTGGTGGAAAACTAATGCCGCGTACACACGATCAGTCCATCCGATGAGAACGGACCGATGGACCATTTTCATAGGTTAACCGATGAAGCTGACTGATAGTCCGTCGCGCCTACACACCATCAGTTAAAAAAACGATCGTGTCAGAACGCGGTGACGTAAAACACGACGACGTGCTGAAAAAAAACGAAGTTCAATGCTTCCAAGCATGCGTCGACTTGATTCTGAGCATGCGTGGATTTTTAACCGATGGTTGTGCCTACTAACGATCGGTTTAGACCTATCGGTTAGGAATCCATCGGTTAGATTTAAAGCAAGTTGGCTTTTTTTTAACCGATGGTTAAATAACCTATTGGGCCCACACACGATCGGTTTTGACTGATGAAAACGGTCCATCAGACCGTTGTCCTCTGGTTAACCTATCGTGTGTACGAGGCCTAACAATGCGCATCACCTGAACACACCATCCCCACCTTCACGGTGGTGGTAGCAACATGTTGTGGGGATGCTTTTCTTCAGCAGGGACAGGGAAGCTGGTCAGAGTTGATGGGAAGATGGATGGAGTCAAATACAGGGAAATCTTAGAAGAAAGAAGAAAAAAAGGGTGCACGGAGAAGAAAACCTGTTAGGCCTCGTACACACGACCGAACATGTCTGCTGAAACTGGTCCGCAGACCAGTTTCCGCGGACATGTTCGGTCGTCTGTACGGACGACCGGACAATTTTCCGGCGGATCGGACAGGTTTCCAGCGGACAAATGTTTCTTAGCATGCTAAGAAACATGTCCGCTGGAAGCCTGTCCGTCGGACATGTTCGGTCGTCTGTACAGACTCACCGGACATGTCCGCTCGGCCGAAAGCCCTCGCATGCGTCAAAGTGATTTGACGCATGCATGGAAGCATTGACCTTCCAGGGTCGCGCACGTCGCCGCGTCATCGTCGCGGCGACAGCGCGGCCACGTCACCGCGTTCGCTGTCCACGGGAAATTTGGTCTGATGGTGTGTACAGCCATTAGACCAAAATCCGCCAGCGGACATGTCCGATGAAAACGGTCCGCAGACCGTTTTCATCGGACATGTCCCGTCGTGTGTACGAGGCCTTAGAGTCTGCAAAAGACTTGAGACTGGGGTCGGAGGTTCACCTTCCATAAGGACAACAACCCTAAACATACAGCCAGAGCTACAATGGAATGGTTTAGAAGTCCAGACCTAAATTAAGAATGTGTGGCAAGACTTGAAAATTGTTGTTCACAGACGCTCTCCATCCAATCTGACAAAGCTTGGGCTATGTTGCAAAGAAAATTTCACTCTCTGGATGTACAAAGCTGGTAGAGACATCCCCAAAAAGACTTGCAGCTGTAATTGCAGTGAAAGGAGGTTCTACAAAGTATTGACTGAGGGGGGCTGAATACAAATGTACACCACACTTTCCTCATATTTATTTGTAAATAAAATTGAAAATAATTTATCATCTTCCTTTCACTTCACAATTATGTGCCACTTTGTGTTGGTCTATCACAGGGGTCCTCAAACTTTTTAAACAGGGGGCCAGTTCACGGTCCCTCAGACTGTTGGGGGGCCGGACTATAGTTTAAAAAAACAGGAAAAAAACAATACAATATTTAAAATAAAGAACAATTTTTATAAACATATTAGTATTTCACAGACTCCCCTCATCACAGAACCACCCCATCACAGATTCCTCCCCCATCAAAGATTCCCCCATATTAGGCCCCCCATCACAAGCCCTCCCAACACAAATTTCTCTCCATCACAAAGCCCCCCAACACAAACTCCTCTATATCACAAATCCCCCAATAACAGACCCCCCACCACAAACTCCTCGCCATCAAAAAAAAAAACATAACAGATCCTCCTTTTCATAAAGCCCCCCAACACAAACTCCTCTCCATCACAAATCCCTCAATAACAGACCACCCCATCATAGACCCCCCATAACAGATCCCCCATCACAGACTCCTCTCCATCACAGATTTCCCCCATCAAAAAGCCCCCATATCAGATCCTCCCCATCACAGACTTCCCCCCATCACAAAGCCCACCCAACACAAACTCCTCACATAGCCCCCCATAACAGGCCTCCCCATCACAAATCTCCCACCCTATCACAGATCCCCCCCATCGATATTACACTGCTGCCCCTTCTATAACATTCCAGCACTCCGCCTCTCTGCTACCTCAATCACACAAGACGCAAAGCATGGCAAATCCGGACAAAGGGCGGGGCTTTGCTAGTGAAAGGCAGGTGTTTGCTGAAACCGCCCCGCTGCTTAACTCAAAAGACCCGCCTTTTGTCCGGACCTGTCATGTTTCTCATCTTGTGTGATAAAAAGTAGCAGAGGGGAGGGGGATTGCTGTGATATTAATGGGGCAGTCCGCGGGCCGGGTAAATCACACTGGCGGGCCGGATCCGGCCCCCGGGCCTTAGTTTGAGGACCCCTGGTCTATCACATAAAATCCCAATAAAACACATTTACGCTTTTGGTTGTAACATGACAAAATGTGGAAGATTTCAAGGGGTATGGATACTTTTTCAGGTCACTGTATCCTGTGTATATATATATATATATATATATATATATATATATATATATATATATGTGGAGGGGACTTATGTTGTCATGGAGTCCATCAGGAAAGTTAAAATATGGTGAGTATTTGGTAGGAAAGTTTCCATTTTCCTGACAGACTCCATGGCAGCATACGTTTGGAAACTAACTAGCCAGAAGAACAAGGGTGGGGATTCCGGCAAGGTTTTAGTTATAGCGCTTAGCCAACAGAAAGACCTTGTTTGAGGAGCATAAATAAATAAATATATAAAATACCACTAAGAGGTCTGTATACATAGTTTGCTGAATGAATGTGACATCCACACAGCTCCAATGAAACCTGCTGTATTCTGTGTAATATAATTATCTCCTATGATCATAATCACCAGAGTGCTTTTTTTCCCACTGGCTGGGGTATTAAAAAAGATGCCCCCACGTTATGGCCACTAGATGGTACTCACAGTCATAGAAGGTAATTATACTATACAGAATACTGCAAGTTTGTGTTGCAAAAGGTATGACTGAAGACAGTATGATGTGCAGGGAGCATAGGCGTGCGCACAGGGTGTTCCCAGGCACACTCTAATCACCCTGTGCAGCACAGATTCCCCCTACTGCCCTGACTCCCCACTCCTTCCCTCTGCAGCTCTTCTGGCTTCCCTCCTCTCCTGCCGGATGTTGCTGCAGAGATGTTTTAGGATCAGTGATGGAAGGGGCTGTTAAATATGTATTTTTCAGTAGACATGTGCGTTCCCGTTTGTAACGAATGGATTTTCGTACAAATTTGTTAGTATTCGTACATTCGGATCAATTCGAACATCCGAAAAGCTGAAAGAACCAAAATACGAAAATTACGGAATTACGAATAAGCAAAAAAACAAACAAGCGAAAATACGAACGTACGATTGGACAATCTTACTAAAATATAAAACACCGAAACAGCAAAATGACATCTATAACGAACGATTTGCAATTCTTTGTCTGTTCTTATTTTCATTCGTATGTTCGTATTTTCATGTGTGTGTTTTGTAAATCTGTTTCTTTGTCTGTTCATAAATTTGTGTACTTGTATCGTTCTTTCGATTGGGCACTGGGCAGTGTAGTTAGTGAGTGATGTATCTTACTTAATATCTTAGCCAATCAGCTTATATCTTTTGTGCTGAGTCACATTGGACAGTGTAAAGCCTCGGACTTCAAACAAATTTTTCTGTGGATTTTTGTCCGAAGGGAGTTGGCCGGACTTTTGAAACCGAAAAAGTTTGTCCGATGGAGCGTACTCACGGTCGCATTTTTTGGAAAACACTCATTTTGAAGTTTGTTGGCAAAAAGTCAGACCGTGTGTACGGGGCTTAAGAGAAAGTCTGAAAGAAGAAATAACAAGATGCGCTATATAAAAAAAAATTAAATTAATTCTAGAGATCATGACATAAATCAGTGTCCATGAATGATACAAAACGTGAAAAATCAATAAACATAGTCTTTAGACAAGCCATGAAAGTCCTGATCACCAGTGCAGTGAAGGAAACAGAAAAAACAGTCCATAAGAGCTGGTTCACACAGGGGCGGCACGACTTCGGGGGCGACTCGGTAAGGCGTCCTGAAGACAACTTCAAAGGCGACTTGCAAAATGACTTCTGTATAGAAGTCAATGCAAGTCGCCCCGAGTCGCCCCCGAAGTCGTACAAGAACCTTTTTCTAAGTCGGAACGACTTGCGTCGCTCCTATTAGAACGGTTCTATTGACTACAATGGGACGCGACTTGTCAGGCGGCTGTGTCGCCTGACGAGTCGCCCCAGTGTGAACCGGCTCTTAGTGTTGATCAAAGGCTGCGGTGACGATCCAATAGACAGAAAAACCTCCACCATAAATCAATATATCTGCTTACCAGATATCCAGCAGTCTCTTAATTAAAAGAAGACCCCAGAAGGCGTGTGGGTAAACACTATGGTAGTTGGAATGTAGAAAGGCTGATTATCATGTACACCTCCGTCTCAAGCCAATGGATGGAAAATTGGGATCCCGATTACCATGGAAGACACATAAGGGCCACAATAGTGTAATAACGTAGGTAACATTTATTAAAAAGAAGACAAAAACGCACTTACATATAAACAGTGTAAATAGGCATGTCAAATTTGGAGCTCCGGCCGGAAGCCAACCAAAAAGACCCGTCCAAGTAGGTAGGGAAAGGTGCAATCAACGGGGGGTGATCCGATGCGACACTCGTTCCGCCCGACCGGTTTCGCGAAAACTCGCTTCCTCATAGGGCACGTAAGAGAAAGTCTATCTTAATATGGATTAGCCGCGTGTTGCTATGGATTTACGAAAGTACAAAATTACGAATCCATTAAACAAAAATTATTATCTAACAAAATTACGAATTTCGAATCAACGAAAATAAATTAGACAGAATTACGAATCATTCAGTATAAACTAAAATAAAACTGTTACGAAAATACGAACGGGTCCGAATAGGAAAACTTGAGTCTTACGAAATACGAATGGGTCCCAATAGGAAAACTTGCGTCTTACAAAATTACGAATCTTTTCGAGACGAAACTAAACAAAAAAAAAAACGAAATTTTTTGTTGTGCACATGTCTATTTTTCAGCCCCTTCCCTTTCTGAATGAACATGGTGAGTGATGTAAGTAGTAGAGAGTAGTGTGTGTTTGAGCTTTGGGGTACACACCCTCATAGGTGTGCACAGCCTATTGCATTGCACCCCAAAGTTTAAGTACACATGAATGCCACCTGCTGTCACAAGGAGGAGGCTCTGGTGGTGGGAGACAGTTGATTGGGACCATATTACATTACACCCTAAATACGGGTGTAATGTGTTCCTATGGTTGAACCTAGCCTTTAATATATTGGGGGCATTTACACTGGCCACTGGCACCCCCAACCTGGTGCTGCCGCTGGATAATGCTAATGTACATGGGGGGGATTAGGGTGTGCCCAGGCACACCCGACACACCCTGTGCGCACGCCTATACACACCCTAATGCAATAGGCTGCACACACCTATGGCAAGGAGATATTTATGAAGGCTATGATGGTGGGAAGTACATATATGAGGATTGTGGATTGCATGATGGGGTGCAATATGTGCAGGAGAAGAGTGCGGAGGGTATGCCGGGGGTGGGGTGGTCAATATATGCAAAGGAAGAGTAAGCAGTGAATGACAGCAGAAAGTATGTGCAGGAGAGGAATGCAGAGGGTGTTATGGGGGAACCTACTGTATGTACAGTGTTCTATTTTTGCATATAGTCATACACTGGCTGTACACATATTCATGATAGCACCGCTGTATACACTAGTACAGCAGCGCACAGATATTCATGTCAGTGACAGACTATGCGCTGCACCTGTGAGGAGGAGACACTGGGAATTATGCCAGCCGGTGTGCAAAACCCCTTAAATAACTACTAATATTTTTTTTCTCAGGCTGCAGCTCCCACTCTCTGAACGGACATTTTAGTGATCACGTGAGGCCGGTGCACCACACTGGCAAGAAGGATCCTGTGTGTATTGGCAAAAATGAGATTACCTCTCATGCGCTATGCTGTCATGCTCCTAGTATCGCCTGCAAAGTCAAAGAGCATGCTCCTGTGGGCTTTACAGAAAAGGTACTACTTATTTAATGCAATTAATTTCATTGTTGCAATGGTATGGTCCTTCTTTTTTAATGAAACAGAGCATCTTGATAATATGGAGGTTATATGCTACTTTACATAATAACGGAAAAGCTGTCATGTGGGGAATATGAGGTTTTCCATTGGTGTCTTACCATTGGTGTCTTACCCTTCTAGTTGCCTGGCCTATATCATGATTCTTTGTTTCCTATGATTCTATTGTTACTAACATGGGCTCTCTGGATTTCCTTAATCTGTATGCCTATTCTGGTTCAGGTGCCAGACAGCTGCCATTTTTTTTAAAAAGTGGCATCTCCCCATATTTTCTCATGACATGCATACTTTAAAGCCCAATAGCAGCTAAGGCCAAAGAAAAATCTATGTATCCCATAGCAGCACTTCAAAATAAATAATCACACCAATTCAGAGTTGAGTGACGTCCAGTACCAATCAACCTACTTCCTGTGAGCCTAGGGTGTCAAGGCTCCACCCCCCACATTTGACAGGATAACGCTGCAGAGAATGGCACCAATGTACGGTAGTTACATGGCATTGGCACTGCTTTCTACATCTTTCAGGATGAGTGCACATTTTAGGCAAATGTGGGGAGCATTGCGAGCTTTAAAGCTGAAGTTTATTATTATTATTATTTATTTTGCCTTCACTGGTTCCTCCCCCATCCCATAAATATACTAATGATTTTTATTAAAACATTTTCATCACACACCTTTATTAAATTCAGTGGCCTAGATTCAGGAAGCAATTGCGTCTGCGTAACCATAGTTACGCAGCGCAATTGCTTACTTGTGCCGGCGTTACGAATGCTCCTGATTCAAAAACCTTGTTACGCCGACGGCAGCTTAAGATATGACTAGCATAAGGCTCTTATGCCAGTCATATCGTAGGCTGCATTCTTACGTTGGCCGCTAGGGGGCGTTCCCGTTGTGGTCAGCGTATAGTATGCAAGTTGCATACTAACGCCGATTCACAACCCTACGCGAGCCCTGCGTACGCAGTTTACGTCGTTTGCGTACGTCGGGTTTCGCGTAAGGCTGCTCCTGCTAATAGCAGGGGCAGCCAATGTTACGTATACCCGTCGTTCCCGCGTTGCGAAGTTTAAATTTAAGTCGTTTGCGTACGTGCATCGTGAATGGCGCTGGACGCCATTCACGTTCACTTTGAAGCAAATGACGTCCTTGCGACATCATTTGCCGCAATGCACGTCGGGAAAGTTTCCCGATGGAGCATGCGCACTATGCTCGGCGCGGGAACGCGCCTAATTTAAATGATCCACGCCCCCTACGGGATCATTTAAATTACGTGGCTACTGCTTCGTGAATGAAGCGTAGCGCAAATAATTTGCGGGGGCGCAGGGCAAAAACGGGACGCTGTGCCTCCGTAAGGAGTGCGCAGCGGTACCTGAATCTACCCCAGTGATATTATCACTAGGTCTGTGCTTCTCTATGCAATACAGGCAGATCACTGCTTGTGCAGGCAGCCCCCTGCTTGAGTAGTCTCAAGAGCCCTCAGTCCTGATGTAAACAGTAGGTTGTCTCTTGGGAGTTCAAATATCAAAATGCCTTGATGGATGGATGTCAATTTGGAAGAGTGGGCATTACTAGGCAGACTGCCCAAGGCAATGCCAACATATTATGCTGACTCACCCTGAATGAAATTTCTTCAATTCAGTGAATGAAAGGGAGGTGGGTGAGAGTTAAGCCTTGTAGACACAATCAGATTTCCATCGGACAAATCCGTGGAATTTTGTGCGAAGGGCGTTGGCTGTGAACTTCTTCTGCATACAGACGGCAGAGCTTTTTTAGCCAACATACACAAAACGATGTGTTTTTTCTGCTCTTTAGCGCCACCCTTTGGGCAAATTCTGCTAATGTTGTCTTAAGGACTTAAGGACCGTTGTCATCGGTTAACCGATGAAGCTGACTGATGGTCTGATGTGCCTACACACCATAGGTTAAATAACCGATCGTGTCAGAACGCGGTGATGTAAAACACAACAACGTGCTGAAAAAAAGCATGCGTCGACTTGATTCTGAGCATGCGCGGGTTTTTAACCGATGCTTTTGCATACTAACGATCGGTTTTGACCTATCGGTTAGGCGTCCATCGGTTAAATTTTAAAGCAAGTTCCTATTTTTTTGACCGAAGGATAACTAACCGATGGGGCCCACACACGATCGTTTTGGACCGATGAAAACGGTCCATCAGACCATTCTCATCGGATGGACCGATCGCGTGTACGCGGCCTTATGGTTAGCATTGGTTCGGAGCATTGGTGTTTGTACTTTGGATTTTAGTACGACGAACTTGCGTACACACGATCGGATAATCCGACGGCACACATTTGTTGTTTGAAAATTTGAGAGCATGCTATCCAACATTTGTTGTCAGAAATTCCGACAACAATTGTCCGATGGAGCGTACAAACGGTCGGATTATCCGACAAAGACCCTTCCATCACACAATTGTTGTCGGAAAATCAGTTTTCGTGTACGGGCCTTTAGGCTGCAGTTGAAGCAGATAGATAATGCTGGATGTTTTCCAAGCAGGAAATGAGGTGGACTCTATTTTGCTGCAGCTTCTGTTGCACACAACTGTGCAAGACTGGAGTTTAGCTTTAAATGTTACCAACCATTCCTGGAGATATTTCACACCTGCGGACCGTATGTCTGCTTTTTCGTCCATCCGTTTACGGATGAAAAGGGGACATACATTAATCCCTATGAGATCCCGGGTGTCAGCGGATGCACATCCGCTGACACCCAATCTCATCAGTCTCCGCAATCCTCCGATTCTGCAGATGGAGGAAAATTCTATTTTTCCATCCGTATGCAGAGCGGATCGGGTGAACACAGACAGATGGTCTATGTTCATCCGATCCCTCCATAGGGGAGAGCGGAGTTCTGACAGGGCGGCCCCTGCACAGTGTACAGGGACCGCCCTGTCATCAGCGGGGATCAACGGAGCGATCACCGCTGAGCAAGCGGATACGCATGTACGGATCCTCACGGGATCCGTATATGTGAAAGGGGCCTTAGAGTTAAAGTGGATGTCACAATGTAGAGTATAAGATTTCCTATCATCTGTGCCCAGTCTTGCCACACAGAGTTAATCCAGCTCTGAGCAATCCTCTTTTATTGTTCAGTGAAAATTAACAGACTTCCAGATAAAAACCTGTCTAAATACAGTGGACCAGATTCAGAAAGAGATACGACAGCGTCCTGATACGCCGTCGTATCTCTAAGGCCGGCCGGTCGTATCTATGCGACTGATTCATAGAATCAGTTACGCATAGATATCCCTAAGATCCGCCAGGTGTAAGTGTCTTACACCGTCAGATCTTAGGCTGCAATGTCACGCTGGCCGCTAGGTGGCGCTTCCGTATGTTTTACGCGAGGAATATGCAAATTAGGATTTACGCCGATTCAGAAACGAACGACCGTCCGGCGCTTTTTTTTTACGTCGTTTGCGTTCGGCTTTTTCCAGCGTATAGTTACCCCTGCTATATGAGGCGTAGCTAATGTTAAGTATGGCCGTCGTTCCCGCGCCGAGTTTTGAATTTTTTACGTCGTTTGCGTAAGTCGTTTGCGAATACGGCTGGACGTAATTTACGTTCACGTCGAAACCAATGACGTCCTTGCGACGTCATTTAGAGCAATGCACACTGGGATATTTTACCAAAAAAACGTAAAAAACGCGGGGTCAAGACAAATTTAAATAAAACACGCCCCCTACATCCCCATTTGAATTACGCGGCCTTACGCCGCAACACATGCGTTACGCCGCCGTAACTAAGGGCGCAAGTTCTTTCTGAATAAAGAACTCGCGCCCAAAGTTAGAGCGGCGTAACGTATCGGAGATACGTTACGCCGGCCGGACAGATACGCTCAGGTATCTGAATCCGGGCCAAAGTCCTTTCCTCTCTTCTTGCTTTGAGTGACATGTTATTTACATATCTAGCTTGGACATGTTTATCATATGTTATGTTATGTTTATCATAATATGAGGTGATCCACAGGTCATTGTATATTACCAGGATGTGTTATGTGGGGGAGGGGTGGATTTCTCACTTTTTATACTGTGGGTCACCTCATATTATGATAAACATAACATAACATATGATAAACATGTCCGAGCTAGATATGTAAATAATATGTCACTCAAAGCAAGGAGAGAGGAACGGACTTTGTATTTAGACAGCTTTTTATCTAGAAGTCTGTTAATTTTCACTGTACAATAAAAGAGGATTGCTCAGAGCTGGATTAACTCTGTGTGGCAAGACTGGGCACAGATGATAGGAAATCTTATTCTCTACATTGTGACATAAACAAAAAAAAATTGGGGTTTACATCCACTTTAAGCAATAACCATCTTTCTATCTGACTGTAATAATACAAATGTAACATTGTTAATGTTTGCATTGCAGGTGACGGTGTCATGTGACGATGGCTGGACCCTGACCGGTTGCAATGGCTATACTCGAAGCTCTACCGCTCTTGGGTCCTATCCAATTGATAACACGTGTGTTGTTTTTAATCCAAAAGGCGGTAAAGGAGCTGCAGCTATTGCGATTTGCTGCCAGAACAAAAACACAGACAGCAATCAGAATTCAAACTATAGGTGAATGTCTGTCTCTAAAGGGGACTTATCACATTTACATGGTGAAGGTGACCATAATGCTGGATGAACTTACATATTATTGGAATGCAGCTCGTCACTTCAACTCAGGGCAGTATTAGACATATAACCAAGACTCCGAATAAACAAACCAAACACAAAGCACTATCTGACCACATAAGATAACTTCAATGCAATGTCTGAAAAATTCATATTATGGATTTTAATAAATTGTACCTGGGTTTGAGCTCTCCTCCTCATGTTATAGGAAATCTATGTGTGACTCCTATTAACTAGTAGAAATATTTTTTCCTGTGCATTATGTGTCAGTTATGATGAAGCTGGGGTTGAGGCTAGACACAATATGGCTTCTTATGACTTTATATTAGGACAGGACATTATTATGCGTGTTTAGTAAAGTCAGTCAATTTGCAGATTAGCTCCTCTCCCTGATTCGGAAATTGGCATATATTATATATATACCGTATTTATCGGCATATAACATGCACAGGCGTATAACACACACCTTCATTTTAAGAGGGAAGTTCCAGGAAAAATTATTATTTTTTTAAATAAAGAACTTTGAAGCAAAATAAGGGTCAGTGCCTGATCAATGCCCATCTGTAGCCTCAAAATTGCCCATCAATGCAGCTTGATTAATGCCCTTCTGCAGCTTCCCATCAATGCAACTTGATCAATGCCCATCCTTAGCCTCACACTTGCCCATCAATGCAGCTTGATTAATGCCCATCTGCAGTCTTTCCATTGCCATGAATGCAGCCTGATCAATGCCCATCTCAGGGAGGGGGGTGGGATTAGCGCTGTCAGATTACATACAGTGAGAATCTCCTTTTTACTCTTTAATACAAAGTCCCGCCTCCTGGACTGGCTTTTATGATAGACAGAACATTGGTCCAATGCCCAGGAGACAGGACTTCCTATTACAGAGGTTACTAAGTAAACAGGAGCTTCTCGCTGTATGTAATCTGACGGCGCTCGTCCCGCCTCCCTCCCTGTTCTCTCCGAGGCAGCCCAAATTGCAGTATCGGCGTATAACACACACACACACACACATGCTATTTGGAACCATATTTGCAGGGTGAAAAAGTGAGTGTTATACGCCAATAAATACAATGGGCTAGATTCAGGTACAGCGGCGTACCTTTTGGCCAGCGTAGCGCATCTCATATGCGCTACGCCAACGTAAATCAGGGAGCCCAAAACAGTATCTCGCGCTGTACGTTGCGCCGGCGTAGTGTAAATAGGCCGGCGTAAGGCCGCCTAATTCAAAATAGGCAGGTAGGGGGCGTGCCTCATTTAAATTAGCCGTGACCCCATGTAAATGAATGGCCGTTCTTACGGCGCATGCTCAGAATCACGTCGCAAATACTCCCTAAGAAACGTTGGCTCAATGCTTTCGACGTGAACGTAACCTACGCACAGCCCCATTCACGTACCACTTACGTAAACGACGTAAAATTCAACGGCTGTTCCGACGTCCATACCTTAACATTGGCAGCGCCTCATATAGCAGGGATAACTAACTTTTATTAATGGCGTAGCGGGCGCATGTACGTTCGTGAATCGGCGTATCTAGGTCATTTACATATTCTATGCGTAAATCTATGGAAGCGCCCCTAGCGGCCAGCGTAAATATGCACCCTAGATACGACGGCGTACTAAGACTTACGTCGGTCGGAGGAAGCCGAAATTCAGGTGTATCTAGCTCCCTGAATAGCAAGCATAGATACGATGGCGCATCTTTCAACTTACGCTGCGTATCAATAGATACGCCGACGTAAAGGCTTTGTGTGTGTATATATAAATATATAGAGATTGGAACAGCTCCGTCAATCGAAACATATACAGTACAGTGTCCATTTTAGGAAATATTTCTGTATTCTCCTTACAGCCCCTCCAAATCTTGCTCCATCTACGAAACCTTGTCCTTCTCCAAAGCCCAATCAGTTCTCCCACAAAGATACGTCAGTTGATGAATTGTTTCCTTAGACCTCATCCAAACCTTGCTTAGGTGTCACTTTTCTACTTGTCACTTGTTCTTCCCTCTGCGGCCAGTGCTATGTAATAATTTGTCGTACTTCCTCGGGCCCCATGAAATGTCTCGCTGGCCAGAGGCGCAGCAGATTTGTTTATGATGTTGTTAATAAAAACTATTGTATATTAAAAGCTGTTGGCGTTTTCATTCCTTTAACAAGATTCAGGAGTCAGAATTTGGACGCTGCAGTGGCCCAGAAAAGTGGCCTAGAAGAGCAGCACAAAGATACAGTAGGGATATCACTTCTTGACTGGGGCGGCCGTGGATCCCAAAAGAGTTCTGTGCATTTTTGGGCGCAAATTCAGGCAAAAAATCTAACCTGAATCGTACCTAACCTGAACCGTTGAACAAAAATGCACTGGACCACATGCTGGGAACCCGGCCTCAATCACACATATGCAATGTAAAACATATACTGTAAATGTTATATACCAAAAAAAAACAAAAAACTGTGTGAAATAAATAAAAAAATTAATATAGAAAGAATATCCAGTGCACCAAAATAAAAGTCCAACACCATAGAGCAGGGATATGCAATTAGCGGACCTCCAGCTGTTGCAAAACTACAAGTCCCATCATGCCTCTGGGTGTCATGCTCGTGGCTGTCAGAGTCTTGCTATGCCTCATGGGATTTGTAGTTCTGCAACAGCTGGAGGTCCGCTACTTGCATATCACTGCCATAGATGATCCTCTGAATCACTGAACATCAGACATCCAGCATCTCAAAACTCCTTCGACACAGGCTCTCAAAGACAGGCAGGTGCCAGAATACTGTTCGACTTGCGGGCATGCGTGGTGATGTCATGCCCTACATGTTTCGTCAAGTATGAATTAATCGGGGGCTTCAGCCCCTGCTGGAGAAGTTTTGATATGCCTGATGTTTGATGTGCAGTGATCTCTGCAAAACAGCCAGGCTAGTTACCACCTAGCACAACTAAATTTACTAGTAGCCCCTGTTTAAAACAAGGGTGCTACACAAGCTTAGTAAATAAGTACATTGTGTGCTGTGATTGAACAGTGCATTATACATGGTATACTAAACATTTTAGGTTTCTTTGTATATGAATTAGAGCTTTTATTTTTTAACAGGTGTACCTGTATTTGAAAAAAAAAAAAAAAAAAAACGTAGCTAAAAGCACTGCCCCCAACTTCTGCATTTCCATACTTACTGAACAGCACATCTCAGCTACTTTTGTCTCTACTGACCTGGTGTTATAGTTTGCATCAGACATATTCCAGATGACAGAGCTGTACTGTTTTATTGAGTGGTAGGGGTGCAGATACTTAAAAATGATCCCCCTAGAGTGCAGCTGGAGTGAAAAGAAAGAAAGGAGGAGCAGAAGCTGGCAGCGCTGCAGGGGGAGCCATAAGAAGCTCAATGCCAGCAATAAGGCAGTACAGCCAGCTCTTCTGCTCAGCAGGTGCCTGGGCCCTCATACAGGAGGGCCACCTGTACTGCCCTGGTGACACACATTGGATGTCAGAGCAGAGAGACAATATTTACATAGCGAACATTGGGGTCCATTTACACAGGTGAGTAACTTCTCCGCCAACACGCCGTGAGTGGGTAGAGGTGGCCAGCAGATTTATACAAATCAATGTCAGAAACTGCTGTTTGCATGCAACTACTCATCTGAGCAGGGACTCTGTTGCATGTAGTGCCGTTCAGTTTTCATCCATGACAGCGTTTCTGGATGCTGCAGCCATCAGCCTAGTTTGTATGCGGCCGGAGCACGGAATGTGGAATGCAGAGGTCGTATTTAGCTGCATCTTGAAAGCAGCAGCCCATTTGCCCTTTCATCGGCCTATATAAGGCCTTAAGGATTAGGTTACCGTTCACACTTATTTTGGATGCGGCACACAGCAGGGGGGCGGCGCGTCCCCGTTCTCAGTTTCAGGGATGAATCTGGCCCAAATATTTGCCTGAATTCGGACCTGAAAAACTGAGCCAAAGACGCACAGGACCCCTGAGCAATGCGCTTCGCAGCCGCACCAGAGATGTGTGAATCGGCTCCATTGAGACCCGGTCACAGTCTCCTGTCATGCGAATTGGATGTGGAGAAAACCTGTTTTCAATTCGCAAAGGTGTGAACCCAGCCTGAATAATAAAAGGTGTGCTTTAAAGCAAAGCTTTTCTAAAAAAAACTCAATGCAAGGACCAGTTGCTTGGCTGCCATATTAACATGTTGCTTCCATACTTTGGGCCTATAACCAGGAGTACATACGCATATGGAATTCTGACTTTAGACTCATTTGTTTTAGGTCAGTGAATGAGAAATGCGGAAACCGGGGTTAAAGTGGAGGTTCACCCTAAAACAATTATCTTACATTACATCCAGTATACTAACGACATGTACAGTATGTAGGTATTTTTTTTTTCTTCGCCATACATACCGTTATATTGTTATTTTCCCCCCGGCTTCTGATTCCCGAGGGACTTTGCGTTTCTATCCCTGGGTTAGATGATTGACGTCTGGTGAAAAACTTTCCATGGCGCGTCACCAGTTTTCCGTAAATAGCCGACCTGCGAGTCGGCGCTATACGGAGCCTGCGCCCGCCGTTTAGAGCCGACTGCGCAGGTGCCATATAGAGCCGACTCCCAGGTCGGCTATTTACGGAAAACTGGTGACGCGCCTTGTGCGCCATGGGAAGTTTTTCACCAGACGTCAATCATCTAACCCAGGGATAAGAACGCCCAGTCCTGCGGGAATCAGAACCCGGAAGGAAAATAACAATATAACGGTATGTACGGCGAGAAAAAAAAAAAAACCTGCATACTGTACATGTCGTTAGTATGCAGGATGTAATGTTAGATAATTGTTTTAGGGTGAACGTCCACTTTAAGCAGAGGGGGATCAGCAGCTCCGTGTTGTTCCCCAGAGACGGTATCTTTTAAAAGCAATGCTCCACTCCGATTGGTTTTATGTTATCGAGATCTGTCAGGTTTATATTGCAGTCTGCAGCCCCAGAGGAATATTTTTCCTTACTTCCTGCCTAAAGTATCAGACAGAATGAAAAAAATTAATAAAATAAAAATACCATTTATGGCAGTGGAGGAGAACTTTGGCACCTCAGATGTTTTGGAACTCCATTTCCCATGATGCTCATGCAGTCTTCAATGTAGTGGAGCATCATGGGAAATGTAGTTCCAGAACATCTGGGGTGCCAAGGTTCACCATCACTGATCTATAGGAACACAAAAAGTTCCAAACCTTTCCAACTCTAATGAGAACATTGGGGATAGAGTTGGGCTTTAATATCTTTGATCAATTGAAAGGTTTAGTGTACAAATTTTAAGTGTGAAGGTGAATGGCTTATTTTATTTTTATATGTGACTCCTAATATACATACTTAACCACTTCATTACTGGCCACTTAAACCCCCTTCGTGTCCAGACCAATTTTCAGCTTTCAGCGCTTACGCATTTTGAATGACAATTGCGCGGTCATACAACACTGTACCCAAATTATATTTTTATCATTTTTTCCCCACACATAGAGCTTTCTTTTGGTGGTATTTGATCATCTCTGCGATTAAAATTTTTTGCGCTATAAACAGAAAAAGACAGAAAATTTTAAAAAAAAAACACAATATTTTTTTACTTTGTGTTATAATAATATCCCATTTTTTTCCCTTGGTTTAGGCCGATACGTATTCTTCTACATATTTTTGTTAAAAAAAAAATAATTGCAATAAGCGTTTATTGATTGGTTTGCACAAAAGTTATAGCGCCTACAAAATAGGGGATAGATTTATGATTTATTTTTAATTTTTTTACTAGTAATGGCGGCGATCTGCGTTTTTTTTTGTCAGGCCTGCGATATTGCGGCGGACATATCAGACACTTTTGACACAATTTTGGGACCACATTTATACAGCGATCAGTGCTATAAAAATGCACTAATTACTGTATAAATGTGACTGAGAGGGAAGGGGTTAACACTAGGGGGTGAGGAAGGGGTTAAATGTGTATCCTGGGTGTGTTCTAACTGTGTGGGGGGAGGGGGGTGACTGGGGGAGGTGACCGATGCTATGTCCCTATGTACAAGGGACACAGATCGGTCTCCTCTCCTCTGACAACACGTGGAGCTCTGTGTTTACACACAGAGCTCCACGTCCCTGCTGTGTTACCGACGATCGTGTGTACCCGGCGGACATGGCGGCCGCCAGGTACACGCATAGGCTTCCCAGCGATGCGCCGGGACAGTGTTTACCCGCTGCGCGCCCCCCAGCGTCCACTCGGCACTTCAGGTCCGCGCTGCAGACGTCTTTTGTCTATAGCGCGGATCTGTAGTGGTTAAGATGTGAGACCGTAGGCAGCGCTGTAGATGGACTCTCATGTTATTTTTATTTTGTAATCAACAAAAGTAATGCTGGCTGCTTTAGTATGTTAACCTGTCCCATCAGAACGCGGATACCGCCATGCATAACCCTTAGGTAGGTTTTATTATAGGTACTCAAGAACTTGCTGATAAAAAATTTATTTGACAAACTGACAAATGCTGGAACTGCCAGATAAAATTATAAAAAAACACAAAAGTGCTTTAAGCCATCCCTATGGAGGAGCCAGATGGGCAGACGGTGTAGTAATGCTGAAGAGATCCGCTTTCCACTCCGAGGGGCTGGTTAGTGCAGATGGCTTGTAGAGCAGATTCCTTTGCATGTGGTGTGACTTTAGTCCTTTACATATATTACAGAAGTCAGTCTTGGCTTGTGGTTAATACTGAATATTGTTTATTGCGATCTCTGTGAAAAATCCAAGCACTCGTACAAGATGGTCTTTGCTGAAGAACTATAAAAAATAAAATAAAAAACAGAAGAAAATTAAACCAACAATCTATAAGAAATGCATTTTCCTTCATTTTATAGTCTTGAACCTAAGGCCCCTTTCACACTGGGGCATTTTTCAGGCCCTTTGGCGTTAAAAAAAGGGCATGTAAAGCGCCTGAAAGAAGCATCATCTGCAATCCCAATGTGAAAGTCTGAGTGCTTTCAGAGCCCTTTCACACTTGCCAGCGCCCGAAAACTGCTGGTAAAGCTCCGCTAAGACCCCTTTCACACTGGGGGCGTTTTTCGGGCGCTTTGGCGTTAAAAAAATCATCTCAACTGGAAGGGGTGCTTTAGGAGTGGTGTATTCACTGCTCCCAAAGGGCTGCTTGTAGGATGTTTTTTGACGCCCTGTAACAGTTCTATAAGTCAAGGTCTTCAAACTGAGGGCCTTTGCCCCTTTATCCGGCCCTTGGGGAACCATTCCATCCACAGACTCCACGCCAACGGTGGGGGCCACCAGTCCGTCCACAAATGCAAACGGTGGGGGCCACCAGTCCGTCCACAAATGCAAACGGTGGGGGCCACCAGTCCGTCCACAAATGCAAACGGTGGGGGCCACCAGTCCGTCCACAAATGCAAACGGTGGGGGCCACCAGTCCGTCCACAAATGCCAAACGGTGGGGGCCACCAGTCCGTCCACAAATGCAAAACGGTGGGGGCCACCAGTCCGTCCACAAATGCAAAACGGTGGGGGCCACCAGTCCATCCACAAATGCAAAACGGTGGGGGCCACCAGTCCATCCACAAATGCAAAACGGTGGGGGCCACCAGTCCATCCACAAATGCAAAACGGTGGGGGCCACCAGTCCATCCACAAATGCAAAACGGTGGGGGCCACCAGTCCATCCACAAATGCAAAACGGTGGGGGCCACCAGTCCGTCCACAGACACCAATGATGGGGCCACTACCTCGTCCACTAACACCAAAAATTTGATCATTTGTATTCCCACTACCCACCGAGCTGGTGGCGTTGTTTACTACTGTAATGGAACCCCAAATGGGACGGGGGTTAAAGCCGTTTAGGAAATTCCATTCCCGAACACAAGGCAGCTACCGACACTCCACAGTCAGGCAAACGAACCCCAATAACGAGACACACAGCTCTGTTTGAGGTTCAACACGAATGACCCCTTTATTGAGAAATACAGCTCTTATATACACTTTAGGATACTGCAGTAATCAAATGAACAATGACCCAACTCCACCCACATCACACAATGTTTACCTAATGAGCCCCAATACACATCCTCCTCAATACATCTTTTAACAGACATCATGACTCCGGCTCCTGACCTAATTTACATGAGCTAATTAACTACAGCTGATGACTCATACACCTGACCTTTAGGCTGTCTGTTAACTTACAATACACACATTATCATGAATAGACCTTCACACAATACAGGGTCAATTAGCACAAGCCACAATGAAAGATCCTTAGAAGTTAGTCTGGATTCAATTTACATTACACAGGCAGCCAGGTAGCTGGAGGTGACGACATCTTTCAATTAACCTGTTGAGTTCAGAATCAACAACCAGTAATAGTTCCTTACAGATATCCTGGAATATATTGTGAATTACAGACCCATGTTAAAGCGATCCAAGATATATTCTGAATGTCCATTATTTTCTGTCTCATGCTTTCTAAGAGCTTCTGGGTTCCACGAGCCCTCCCGTTACAACTACCAATGATGTCAGGGCATTTTCTACTCTCACTAGCTACAGCCCTGCTCCCCTAAAAGTGTGAAGGGCAATAAACTGGACCTTTGTTTCGAAAGTTTGGAGACCTCTACTAGAAGCAATAGTCATTCCTTTGGCAATTCTTATGATTTTTGATCATGCAACATTGATTCGGAGTGGATTCGATTTTACATTTTTCTCCCCATCAGAAACTATTTTGCACCAAAGTAAAAATAGATCTCTGCAAAAGCCTGGTACATACAGATCGAATATCGACCGCTCAACATCGGCCCGCTTGCACATCAGCCTGACTGCCAAACTGGCTTCTTTTGAAAAAACAAAAAAAACAAAAAAAACACACACTTATCCATGTATGGCCACAGCCTTGGGTCCAGATCAACCTTTCCTAATCTTTTCAACACAGGAGGAACCCTTTCCAGTCTCAAGGATCTCCTGCAAAAAAAATCTATAACTGCACAAATGATATATTATTGTAATAGTCCGTGGGAAGGATTTTCCTTACACTTATGATCATTGGGAAGAATTATCCCCTTATGGATAGCTAAAAAGGTCAGTGGGAACTTAGAGAGGCAGAAATTACTCTTTGCTCAAGGAACCCCCAACAACCTCTGGAAAAGCCCTTGTGTTCCATGGAACGCTGGTCTAGATACAGAGAGGTTACCCCACTACTCCTTAAAAGCAGAGCTCCACCCTAAGGCCCCTTTCAGACTGAGGCAGGAGCTGCGGTTGCGGTATAACGCCGCTAAATATAGCGGCGCTATACCGCCGGGATTACCACGGGATTCGGCCGCTAGCGGTGCGGTATTAACCCCCGCTAGCGGCCGATAAAGAGTTAATACCGCCCGCAATGCGCCTCTATAGAGGCGCATTGCGGGCGGTATTGCCGCGGTTCCCATTGTTTTCAATGGGAAGGAGCGGTGAAGGAGCGGTATACATGCCGCTCCTCTCACCGCTCCAAAGATGCTGCCGACAGGAGATTTTTTTGTCTCCCGCCAGCGCATCGCCTCAGTGTGAAAGCCCTCGGGCTTTCACATTGAGTCTGCAGTGCAGGAGTTTTTCAGGCGGGATAGCAGCGCTATTTTTAGCGCTTTACCGCCTGAAAAACTCCTCAATGTGAAAGGGGCCTAAAGTGGAACTTCCGCTCATCAGATTCCCTCCCCCTCACCGGTGCCACAATTGGCACCTTTGGGGGGGGGGGGGGGGGGGGAGACAGGATACCTGCCTTTGACAGGTATCCTTTCCCACTTCCGGCCGTGACATCACCGAGGGGCTCCCTCCTCCTCCCCTGGCCGCTGGGCTAATAGGAGAGAGGAGCGGGACCCCGCGCATGCGCAGTAGGGTTCCCGGTGTGAAGCCGAAAGGCTACACTGCCAAGTTCCCTTACCTGCAATGATGGCGGCAGCAGTCGACAGCTGATGGAAACATTAGCTTGGGTGCAGACATCAAGGGACTGCAGGACAGGTAAGTGTCCATTTATTAAAAGCCAGCAGCTACAGTATGTGTAGCCGTTTGCTTTTAAAAAAAAAATTCCCCGGAACTCTGTTTTAAGGATCAGCTTTGGGGAAATTTCACCAGGTTTAGGCAGATAGTAGGGAAGCATTAGTAGATGCCTTCATGCTGCTCTGTCAGATATGTAGATATGCACAAGGAGATGTCCAAGTGTACACTATTTGGCCAATAATCAACAAAAGGGTTAAACTCTTTTTGTACATATCTGCAGATTAACTAAAATTATTTTACTACAGTTTAAGTCAGGCATTAGAATTGGAAAGAGCATGGCAGGGAATGGGATGGACACTTGCCAACAACAAGCTTTCTACCAAAAGACACCAACAGGAATCATATGACCTGTCTGAAAGAGAAACAGGCCTCAGTGGCTAAGACCCCTTTCACACCGAGGGCGTATTGCAGGTGCTATTATAGCGTTAAAAATAGCGCCTGCAATCCGCCCTCAAACCAGCTGCTCCATTGTCTCCAGTGTGAAAGCCCGAGGATGACAGTGCTATAAACCATCTTTCAGCTATAGCCCGATCAGCAGGGGGAGGTAGAAGTGGACGGCTGACAAAAGCCCAGGTGCCAGGATGCAATTTCTAGTTACCAGGGATTTGTCGAGCCCTGGTTTAAATCTCATTTAAAGTGGGTGCTTTAACCGGTTCCCGACCGTGTCACGCGGCACAATGGCTCTTTGGGTGAAATCCCATAGGGGTATGTCCTACCCTTTTATGGCCACCAGAGGGGTGCAAGTGCCCGCTGCTTGTAGCCTGCGGGCACGGTCGCCACCGGCCACGTGTGATCGCGTGCACTAGTGCCAGCACAGGGATTTGTGTGTGTGTGTGTGTGTAGACATAAATCCCTGTTCTGTCAGAGGAGAGGAGCCATATCGTTTGTTCCTACTAAGTAGGAAAAACAATACGTCTCCTCTCCTAGTCAATCCTATTCCCATACAGTTAGAACACACCGAGGGAACACACAATTAACCCCAGTGCATGTTTATAGCACTGATCGCTGTACTGTACAAATGCCAAAAAAAGTGTCAAAAGTCTCCGATCTATCCGTAGCAATACAGCTAAAAATCGCAGATCACCACCATTATTAGTAAAAAAAAAAAAAAAAAATCCCTCAAAATTCTACAAACAATAATCCATAATGACAACATGAAAGAAGATTTGTAAATGCATTTAATTTTTTCCCCCAATAAATTATCACATGTACATAAGTATTCACAGCCTTTGTGAAACACCTTTGGCACCAATTACAGCCACAATTCTTTTCAAGTATGATGCTACAAGCCTGGCACAGCTATTTTTGAACAGATGCTTCTTTGCAGGACCTCTTAAGCTCCATCAGGTTGGATGGGGAGTGTCGGTGCACAATCATTTTCAGATCTCTCCAGAGATGTGATCAGGTTCAAGTCTGGGCCACTCAAGGACATTAACAGTTGTCCAGTAGCCACTCCTTTGTTATATTGGCTGTGTGCTTAGTAGAGTTGTGCAATTTTCTCCCAATAAAGTTTTTTTTTTTTTTTTAAATCGCAAAAAGAAATCGGTACTCTTGTATTCGGTCTTTAAATAGTGGTATCGGGACAACCCTAGTTTTGATCTGGGATTGGGACGGGAAGTCCTCATCCCTCTGCTGGAACACAGCACTGTATACTGTATGTAGCCGAGGCTACAAATAGTTCATACAGCGCACACAACTGCTGTCTCTTGGTGAAGTAAATAGTTAGAATCAGCTGGGTCCAAATAAACCATTTAAACTCCACTACTAAAATAGTTGTAAAAGCTCAAAGTTTTACCTTCATGCACAAAAGGCAAAAAAAAAAAAAAAAAAAAAAACTTCTGTGTGCGCAACAGCAGTCTCTCCCCCCCCCCCCCCCCCCCGACCGATACCTGCCTGAGCCCCATCTGGATCCAGCGATGTCCACAAAAGCCTTGCTGTCCCGGGTCCCTCCCTCCTCATTGGCTGAGAGCCTCCCACCACTGTCAATCACAGCCAGTAAGCCAATGAGTAGAGAGAGGGAGGCGGGGTGAAAACATGGCTGTGTGTGTGTGTATGGACACGCAGAACAGCGTCTCAGGAGCCCCCAAAGGAATCTGCTTGCTGTGGGGGCACTTGGCAGGAGCCAGGAGCGCTGGCAGAGGACCCGATTGGGCTGCTCTGTGCAAAACCATTGCACAGAACAGGTCATATTTGTTATTTAAAAAAAGAAAAAGAAAATCCAATGTTTAGAATCACTTTAAAGTTAAATGAAATCTTGTAACAGGTGCTGTGAACACCTTACACAGCTACTAAAATGTACGTTTACACATCACAAGCTTACCTTTACTTTGCCGTCACAGTGTGCCGAGACCACAGCCACAGTCACCTTTACCAGCTGCGTCGCCGATAAGTGGATTTTAAAGTGTCTGAAGAAATGTGAATAAAGACATTGAAATAAATGTTCTACTTCCTCCACCGTCACCTCGTCCTTCGATTTTTGAATGTTATTCCACAGGGTTTTAAAATCCTCCGGGTGAATGGCAAAAGAGATGTCCATGTGTGGCTCCACTGGCACAGAGAATACCAGTTCTGTGGTGGGCACATGCCCATGCACTTCATATCCTGCGCACATAGCTGCCAACCACCTAAGATCATGTGACCTGATCACCAGTTTACCAAAACAGCAGTCAAACGCCTGTTGGAACCAAGTGCCCACTATAGTGGTGAACGTCTCTGACCCGTTAATAAGAAACAGTGGAAGACAGGTGAATGTCTGTGGTATCACTTCCAAAATGTCCTCCTCCGCGTATGTCCCACAGAACCAACCAGTCCACACAATCCGCTCTTCTGTGCCCGACTTGGAATGCTGAGTTTGGGATTTTCCAGCAATCTGGCAGAGAGAAGAAAAAAGAAAAACATTAAAATTAGTAGCGTGGAGAAGGAAAGGCTGCGCTGCCAGGGAGGGCGATGTTAAAGTGGACCAGTTACTTAGGCCAGCACACATGCACCCCATACCTGGAAGCTCCCAACATTACCCTCTGCTCCCAGAGGCTAAAGAAAGTAGCGGGGGAAGTAAAGGGTGGTATTTGATCACCGCTGCAGTTTTTATTTTTGCACTAAAAAACAAAAACAAAAAAAAACGCGACAATTTGGAAAATAAAAAAATGAGTCTTTACTTTCTGCTAAAACACATAGCTAATCATTTTTGATTTTTTTTTTATCAAATCGCTTCATCAATTTAGGCCAATATGTATTCTGCTACATATTATTGTTAAAAAAATAAGCAAATATTGATTGATTTACACAAAAAAAAAAATAGCGTCTACAAACTATGGGATAGATTTATGGACTTTTAATTATTTTTTTTTCACAAGAAATATTTTTATTTTTTTTAAAGTAATGACGGCGATCAGCGATTTGTAGCGGGACTGCAACATTGTGGCAGACAGTGTGGTAGGAGACGCCGTACAGTCACCCTTATGAATCTTCTATGCTGATTATATGTGAACAGTGTCTAGCTTTATGCATATTTTTCTAAGTGTATTTCTTAAAAGGGGGGTTGTTTTAGGGAGCTGCGGTGGCTCAACGCGATTGACACTGCGCTGACAAGCCATTCACCTCTGCAGCTAGGGGTTCGGATGCCGGTCTTGGCTACATGTGAATTGAGTTTGGTGGTCTCAGCCCGGCTCCCGGTGGGTGTGCTATGCGAGGTAAGCCTGCGCTTAGTACGCCCACCCCCCTTCACAAAAACCACCACACTTACACGCACTCGAAATTGTGTTAACATGCACGCACTTTGACCACGCGGTCTCTAAAAAGAGAGGCGAAGGTCTAACGGGGCTGGTTGAGCGGGCTAGATCCTCTCACTCCCTTATAGGGAGTCCCTCTGCCCCGTTGGGCTTCAAAGCGGAGCAGGTAGGGCGGGCTGTGTGGGAGGACCCCCTCACACACCCGGGGCATGGAGAAAGGTGGCAGATTGCCTCTGGGGTAGGCCTGCCTACTCCCAACTCCTGCAGTCCGGCTCCTCTCTCGAGTACACGCACAAAAAGGGGGGGGGGGGGTTGTTTTTAAACGGAATTAAAAACTATGAAAACGAGATTACGCCATGTTAGAGAGAGAGACTATAGTGTCTGGCACGGGAGAGGACACACCCGTGGGGAAAGTACAATACCTTGTGATTTATGCGTACTGATCAAGCTCTTTTTGGTAAGAGTTTTCACAAGAGGGGGTTTCTTCGCACACCCCCTCCTCTTCTCTTTCTGCACGTGTGGAGGTGTTGGCGTCAGCAACATTAGCATATGTAATCATCAAGGACTGAATTGTTTCACCTTCGTTTGTTTATAACAGCCAACCTTGAAACTTTTTATGGACTACACCAAATGTGCCCATATTGATTTGATTTTTCTATGCTTTTTAAAGAATGGTTTGTATTGCGCTACCTGGGTTTACTAGACCAGGGTTTGACAAATTTGCTTGGAATCTAGGAGCCAGCTAAAAAAGTTAGGAGCCAGAAAACGCGCCCCGTCCCGACGAGCTTGCGCGCAGAAGCGAACACATACGTGAGCAGCGCCCACATATGTAAACGGTGTTCAAACCACACGTGAGGTATCGCCACGATTGGTAGAACGAGAGCAATAATTCTAGCCTCCTCTGCAACTCAAAACATGCAACCTGTAGATTTTTTTAAACGTCGCCTATGAAGATTTTAAAGGGTAAAAGTTTGTCGGCATTCCACGAGCGGACGCAATTTTGAAGCGTGACATGTTGGGTATGAATTTACTCGGCGTAACATTATCTTTCATAATATTTAAAAAAATGGGGATAACTTTACTGTTGTCTTATTTTTTAATAAAAAAAAAAGTAATTTTTTCCCAAAAAAGTGCGCTTGTAAGACCGCTGCGCAAATACGGCGTGACAGAAAGTATTGCAACAATCTCCATTTTATTCTCTAGGGTGTTAGGATAAAAAAAAAATATATATATATAATGTTTGGGGGTTCTAATTAGAGGGAAGAAGATGGCAGTGAAAATAGTGAAAAATTACATTAGAGTTGCTGTTTAACTTGTAATGCTTAACTTGTAATACCAAAGGCCACCACCAGATGGCGCCAGCTTACACATCTGGTGGTAATAACTTGTAATACCAATGGCTCACCACCAGATGGCGCCCCCCTTCCAAGCCAAGGCGCCAGGACCCTATTTCTAGTCGCCATGGCGACCGGATTTGTCGCGCCCTGTACTAGACTATTGTTTTCACTGTATAAATGACACTGACAGGGAAGGGGTTAACATCAAGGGCGATACTAGCTCATTATGAATTGCATACCTGAGATTGAAGCCCCCGCAGCGGTCCTCGTTCCCCTCCTCCGGCGCCGCCATCTCTCCCGGGTATCGCGGCTCCGGCGATGTGATTTGACAGAGCCTCAATGACGTTGCATCCTACTTTGGAAATGGCACGATCGCCTTTTCTAAAGTGCGCCTGCGCCGTTATTTACACTAGAGACTTGCACCGTAGACATCTCCTAAACCGTGCAGGTTTAGGAGATATTTCTCGCACCTACAGGTAAGCATTAATCTATCCTTACCAGTAGGTAAAAGTGGTCTGTAAGGGTTTACATCCACTTTAAGCAGCAACCTCAAGCACATTTGTATAATTGATCACCTATCTATTTATAGAACCACACATAGCAGCACGGAAGTTTCATTATCTTTTTATTTTAGGTATTTTTCTGTACTTGCAGCAGAGCCAAAACATGGTGAAATGTGCCGTATGGCAGAGGATTTTTTAATTTTCTTTGCCCAGAAATAGTTTATGAGACTAGTCCAGTGCAGACGCACTCACCTGAACTAGTACTGCAGTTGGATCTTTCTCTTTCCCCCGGAGTCCAGGCAGACAGGAAAAGCTGGCTTTGAGGTTAAAGTCTGCCCCCGGATCAACAGCAACACCCTTCTGCTTTTCAGCCGCAATGGTGGCAGATAAGTGCTTGGAGTATTCCTTTAGCTTGTTATATGAAAAATTATGCATCGGCGTCACACTGTAAAGAGTCCATTGTTTTTGGAGCAACAAAGCTCCCTTCTGTTGATCGAGGGTTTCCTGAAAACGGACAATAAAGAGATGTCTTGTATGAAAAACACATAAAAATACCGGATTTTCTTTAAAGAAAATGTTTGTTAACATAGGTAGAAAGAGCAGTATACATGAAGGAAAGGTATTGCTGGTCTTTAAGCATATAGACATCACATGTACAGTAATAGCACTTTGTCATCTTAACTGGTTGCCGACCAGCCGCCGTCGTTTTACGGCGGCATGTAGACTCCCCTGCACGAGAGCACGCAGCTATACGTCGGCTCTCGCACAGGCCACAAGGCGCGCGTGCCCGGCGGGCGCGATCGCCGCGCACACGCAATTGCTCGTTGCAGAGCGAGGACCAGGAGCTGTGTGTTAACACACAGCTCCCGGTCCTGTCAGGGGGAGAAATGCTGATCTTCTGTTCATACAATGTATGAACAGAAGATCAGCGTTTCCCCTAGTGAAGCCCCCCCCCCCCCTACAGTTAGAACACACCCAGGGAACATACTTAACCCCTTCCCCGCCCCCTAGTGTTACCCCTTCACTGCCAGTGGCATTTTTATAGCACCGAATGTTATAAAAATGCCAATAATCCCAAAAAAGTGTCAAAAGTGTCCGCCAACAATTTCGCAGTACAGAGAGAAAAAAAATAAAAAAAAAAAAAAAAAAGCTAATCGCCGCCATTACTTAATAAAAATGCCATAAAAATAACCCCTATTTTTTAAACGCTATAACTTTTGCGCAAACCAATCAATAAACGCTTATTGCGATTTTTTTTACGAAAAATATGTAGAAGACTACTAATTGGCCTAAACTGAGGAAAAAAATGTTTTTTTTTATATATTTTTGGGGGATATTATAGCAAAAAAATATTCATTTTTTTCAAAATTGTCGCTCTATTTTTGTTTATAGCGCAAAAACTAAAAACCGCAGAGGTGATCAAATACCACCGAAAGAAAGCTCTATTTGTGGGGAAAAAAGGACGCCAATTTTGTTTGGGAGCAACGTCGCACGACCGCGCAATTGTCAGTTAAAGCGACGCAGTGCCGAATCGCAAAAAGTGCTTTGGTCTTTGACCAGCAATATGGTCTGGTAGTTAAGTATTAAAAGCATATCCTATGGTACATATGGTAGGAGAAGATGGCGCTCATTTCAGGGTCGCAATAGATCCAAATAAAGAGTCTGAAAGTATCAGTGCTCAGGCTTCAAGTGTCCTCTGATCATGTATCGAATGCAGATAAATGTAAGTAGCCGGTGTTCTATCAGAATACTGCTACCCATCAGAAAATGCAACTGAAGTTTCAGACAAAATTGCTTATTGCGCATGCACTATGCGTTCCAATAGTTTTTTTTAAATCGGACATAACATGAAGGAGGCAGCGGACATCTTGTTACACCCAGGCAAGTCTTGAATTTCAAACTTATTTTAGCAGTTAACTCGCCATATATACTGGAATCGACTAATGAGGTCTACTGATGACGAAACACGTTAGGCGTATGACGCAAGCACGCTACTAGCAATGGCTATTTTGTCTATTCCGTTTGATGCCTGATTTTATTGGAGGTTTGTTTTTTCATTACGGGCTTCACTATAGGATCCTTTAGGTTTATTACTTTGCTGAGTTTCATTTGATCCCGGAGCCGACTGTGTATATGATCGCGATACCGTTTTCTTTAACCCTCCTTGGTTTGGAGTCTGCATTTACAGCCCACAGACCATTGATGCGAGCCACTTCACCTCATGTCCAGTGCCGAGTTTGGGTGAAACCTGCGTCACGTGGGCACATGACCACCATATAACTTGAGGGTCCAACCGCTGTGGTAAGGAAACTTACTGGATACACTGTGGTGTTGTATCATTTATCACACTGAAGTGGGGGCGGGGCTTTCGACGGTCTCTTTAAAAACCAACCACATGGACTTTATACATTATATGCAATATTAGATTAGCACTGCATAGTAGTAATTTTAACTTTTGTATTTGCAATCAACAAATTGATGCCGTCTGCTATTTTATGATTTTTTTTTAATAATAGCTAAACCTGTGAGTTTATAGTTTTTTTTTACATCATTGATTACTATAAATCACGTGTGGAGACTGGGTGTTATTTGTTCTCTCTTTGCATATTATTTGGTTGAACATAATTGTTATACCTTACCTAAAATTGCAATTATTTTGGGGTTTATTCTTTACGATTTTATGCCGTTTATGGTGGCAGCAATAATTGAATTAAACACCTTAAAGCGGTTGTATACCCCTTTTTTTAACTTTTACCTACAGGTAAGCCTACAATAAGGCTTACCTGTAGATACAAAGAATATCTCCTAAACCTGTATGGTTTAGGGCAGGGATATGCAATTAGCGGACCTCCAGCTGTTGCAGAACTACAAGTCCCATGAGGCATAGCAAGACTGACAGCCACAAGCATGACACCCAGAGGCAGGGGCATGATGGGACTTGTAGTTTTGCAACAGCTGGAGGTCCGCTAATTGCATATCCCTGGTTTAGGGGATATTCCCTTTGCATGCAGCCGCTGACGTCAGCAGCGCATGCGCTCTGAATGCCAGCAGACGCTGCCGGACCTTGCCAGAAAGAAGTCTCCCACGCGTGGTTCACAGTGCCACTCACAGCGCTGGAGCCGCGATACCCAGAAGACACGCCGAGGGAAAATGTCAGCTCCCTTGGCGTGGACCGGGATTCACCTGCTGACGCCTATTTCTAAGGTAAGTATTTCATAATGAGCTAGTATGCGGTGCACACTAGCTCATTATGCCTTTTGTCTTATAGGTTTAAAAAAAAAAATTATGCAGGTATACACCCGCTTTAATATTGATTATTGAATAAGTCTGGTATTCCTTCACTTCCCTACCAGGGCACTTTCACCCGCTTCTTGTCCAGGCCAATTTTCAGCACTCTCACACTTTGAGTGATAATTTTTTTAGAGAGACAGAGAGCTTTTCTTTTTGGTGGTATTTAATCACCACAGATTTTTTATTTTTTGCTAAACAAAAAAATAAAAAATAAAAACAGGAAAAAATAAAAAAATTTATGAAATTTTGCAAATAATTTTTCTTGATCACTAATGTGCGCACGATGAGGCAGCACTAATGATCAGTGCCCGATTATCTGTGTATGACCGCCTTGATGGTAATCAGCACTCCTTTCCTCACACAGACACAGCATATGAGGAAGAAAATGCTGATAACCGGCAAGTCTGTTTACATGTAATCAGCTGTGATTGGACACAGCTGATCACATGGTAAGGGGCCACTGTGATTGCCCCTTTACTCTGATCAGTTATGTCCTATGGACACAGGGCGCTTGGTGGGAGAACGTCCATGGATGCCCTCCCAGAACGAGGGCATCCATGTTGCCGTCTTTCGGAGATAGCGCGATAATGAAGTGGTTAAAGGCTTACTTCACCCTTTGGACCATGTTTCGCTCATACTTGATGAGTATCATGAAACACGGTGCCATTCTCCAAAAACATTTTCAATATTGCTTCCTTGACAGAAAAAAAGTGTTTTCAGAAGAAGTTGGAATTTACCCCTTCCATGATGTTCTCTCTTTGCAAACCCATGTGTATTATAGGCTAAGAGAACTTACCTGGAAAGGTGTGCTCGGTGGTACCCTCCGCTTGGACAGGAGACGGTATGATAAACGTCGCCGGGCAGAAGTTAGGCATCCAAGAGGGTACCTAGAGTTCTGGTAGGGGGCGCTGCTGCGCGATGCCGACTTACTTTTGGGGGTCGACACCCCGTCAGCAGGAGTTTGCATAGCCTAAAGGAAGGAACAAAACGCAACAATGAAGACATATGACAGACACTCGTCTTCACTCTACTAAAATGGGTCAAATACCGATGACAGAATTATTTATAAGATCTATTTTGCTCACTATTTTCGTACTGATAAATACTACAGATCACACCCTCAAATTAAAGCTCAGTGCCAGCCAAAACATTTTATTTTTTCCTGGTAATCCAGCTAGTAAGTCTAACTGTACTGTAGATGTAGCAGTTAAAGGGGTTGTAAAGGTACAATTGTTTTCTCCTAAATATCTTCCTTTACCTTAGTGCAGTCCTCCTTCACTTACCTCATCCTTCCATTTTGCTTTTAAATGTCCTTTTTCTTCTGAGAAATCCTCACTTCCTGTTCTTCCGTCTGTAACTCCACACAGTAATGCAAGGCTTTCTCCCTGGTGTGGAGTGTCGTGCTCGCCCTCTCCCTTGGACCACAGGAGAGTCAGGACGCTCTCTACGTTGCAGATAGAGAAAGGAGCTGTGCGTTAGTGGGCGTCCTGACTCTCCTGTAGTCCAAGGGAGGGGGCGAGCACGACACTCCACACCAGGGAGAAAGCCTTGCATTACTGTGTGGAGTTACAGACAGAAAAACAGGAAGTGAGGATTTCTCAAAAGAAATAAGGACATTTAAAAGAAAAATGGAAGGATGAGGTAAGTGAAGGAGGACTGCACTAAGGTAAAGGAAGCTACTTAGGGGAAAAAATTACCTTTACAACCCCTTTAAAGGGATGCGACAAACTATTTACTACTACAGTGGGGAAAAAAAAACAAAGAAAAGAAAACGAATGCAGCCACCACATCTAATGGTTGGTAAGCTGCAATGAATTACATTTTTGGTTTTGAGTTAAAAAATAAATAAATTAAAGACACTTCTTTGCCCCCTGTGCCCTGGAGAGCAAGGGGGCATCGGAAGTGCCAGCTTGTTTGGCGAGTGGTCTCCTAGCGGTCATTCTTCAGACCCTCCGCCTGGCGCTACTTTCAAGACCCTCTGCCCAGGGAAACGCCCCCAGACCCTCCGTCTGGCACTACTTTCAAGATGCTCCGCCCAGGGATACCACCTAGACAGTCCGCCTATGGATACCATACCAAACCCTCTGCCTGGCTCTACCATCAAGACCTTCCACCCATGGATACCCTCCAACCCCCCCCCCCCCCCCATGTCTCTAGTGACACCACTGTTCGGCACACAGGCTTGCCCTGCAGAGCTAGGGGGCATTGAGGAGAGCCTCCCCCTAGACACTCCACTGTCTGCACCTCTCCACAGCAAGATAGAGAAACATTCATCACCCAGATCTAATACTACACATCACTGCTCTCCAATGCTTGCCTTTCTTCTTGGGGCACTATTCCACCCACTGACACCAAGTATGGAGCACTATTCCTCCCACTGACACCAAGTATGGAGCACTATTCCTCCCACTGACGCCAAGGATGGGGCACTATTCCACCCACTGACACCAAGGATGGGGCACTATTCCACCCACTGACACCAAGGATGGGGCACTATTCCACCCACTGACACCAAGGATGGGGCACTATTCCACCCACTGACACCAAGGATGGGGCACTATTCCACCCACTGACACCAAGGATGGGACACTATTCCACCCACTGACACCAAGGATGGGACACTATTCCACCCACTGACACCAAGGATGGGGCACTATTCCACCCACTGACACCAAGGATGGGGCACTATTCCACCCACTGACACCAAGGATGGGGCACTATTCCACCCACTGACACCAAGGATGGGACACTCTTCCACCCACTGACACCAAGGATGGGACACTCTTCCACCCACTGACACCAAGGATGGGACACTCTTCCACCCACTGACACCAAGGATGGGACACTATTCCACCCACTGACACCAAGGATGGGACACTATTCCACCCACTGACACCAAGGATGGGGCACTATTCCACCCACTGACACCAAGGATGGGGCACTATTCCACCCACTGACACCAAGGATGGGACACTATTCCACCCACTGACACCAAGGATGGGACACTATTCCACCCACTGACACCAAGGATGGGTCAGTGTTGCTCCCCCATAGAAGAGATGGGTCAGTGTTGCTCCCCCATAGAAGAGATGGGTCTGTGTTGCGCCCCCATAGAAGAGATGGGTCAGTTTTGCTCCCCCATAGAAGAGGTGGGTCAGTGTTGCTCCCCCATAGAAGAGATGGGTCAGTGTTGCTCCCCCATAGAAGAGATGGGTCAGTGTTGCTCCCCCATAGAAGAGATGGGTCAGTGTCGCTCCCCCATAGAAGAGATGGGTCAGTGTCGCTCCCCCATAGAAGAGGTGGGTCAGTGTCGCTCCCCCATAGAAGAGGTGGGTCAGTGTCGCTCCCCCATAGAAGAGGTGGGTCAGTGTCGCTCCCCCATAGAAGAGATGGGTCAGTTTTGCTCCCCCATAGAAGAGGTGGGTCAGTGTTGCTCCCCCATAGAAGAGATGGGTCAGTGTTGCTCCCCCATAGAAGAGATGGGTCAGTGTTGCTCCCCCATAGAAGAGATGGGTCAGTGTCGCTCCCCCATAGAAGAGATGGGTCAGTGTCGCTCCCCCATAGAAGAGGTGGGTCAGTGTCGCTCCCCCATAGAAGAGGTGGGTCAGTGTCGCTCCCCCATAGAAGAGGTGGGTCAGTGTCGCTCCCCCATAGAAGAGGTGGGTCAGTGTCGCTCCCCCATAGAAGAGATGGGTCAGTGTCGCTCCCCCATAGAAGAGGTGGGTCAGTGTCGCTCCCCCATAGAAGAGGTGGGTCAGTGTCGCTCCCCCATAGAAGAGGTGGGTCAGTGTCGCTCCCCCATAGAAGAGGTGGGTCAGTGTTGCTCCCCCATAGAAGAGGTGGGTCAGTGTCGCTCCCCCATAGAAGAGATGGGTCAGTGTCGCTCCCCCATAGAAGAGGTGGGTCAGTGTTGCTCCCCCATAGAAGAGATGGGTCAGTGTTGCTCCCCCATAGAAGAGATGGGTCAGTGTCGCTCCCCCATAGAAGAGGTGGGTCAGTGTTGCTCCCCCATAGAAGAGATGGGTCAGTGTTGCTCCCCCATAGAAGAGATGGGTCAGTGTTGCTCCCCCATAGAAGAGATGGGTCAGTGTTGCTCCCCCATAGAAGAGATGGGTCAGTGTCGCTCCCCCATAGAAGAGATGGGTCAGTGTTGCTCCCCCATAGAAGAGGTGGGTCAGTGTCGCTCCCCCATAGAAGAGGTGGGTCAGTGTCGCTCCCCCATAGAAGAGATGGGTCAGTGTTGCTCCCCCATAGAAGAGATGGGTCAGTGTTGCTCCCCCATAGAAGAGGTGGGTCAGTGTTGCTCCCCCATAGAAGAGGTGGGTCAGTGTTGCTCCCCCATAGAAGAGATGGGTCAGTGTTGCTCCCCCATAGAAGAGATGGGTCAGTGTCGCTCCCCCATAGAAGAGGTGGGTCAGTGTTGCTCCCCCATAGAAGAGATGGGTCAGTGTTGCTCCCCCATAGAAGAGATGGGTCAGTGTTGCTCCCCCATAGAAGAGATGGGTCTGTGTTGCTACCCCGGATACATAACACAATGATGGGAAGGTGTTGGCGGCTCTTACAGCGATCCCGCTCCTCGCCGTCTGTTCCCCGCACACATCCACCCTCCGATCTATAGCAGCGATCTCTTCATCATAATATCCGATCAGTAATACGATCCGAGGCCCTCGCCGGTTCCGTACACATCCACTGTGGCAATCGGGATCCAGCCCCACTTTGGCGGTTACGATTTCAAATTGCGCTCCGCTTTCCGGATGTGACTTAATTCTCAGGCGCGAGTCTTGGAACGCACACCAACTTCCGCATTACGTCATGGCACGCTGCGACGGCTATGACGTACGATGCCCTCAGTAAACATGGCTACTGTGTATGCTTGGGTTCTTCCGTGTCCCGTATGATGACCGCTGTGTTCTGGTCGGTGCTGTACCGGGAGATTGGTGTTGGTCAGTCTGAGTGTGCGGTTTGGAGCTGAGAAGTCAGTTTGTGTGTGGGTGTGAGCGCTCCAGGGGATATCACGTGCTCCTGGTACCCGGATACTGACAGGTGAGGCTCACATGGTGCTAAGAGAGGACCCTCCATGGTGGAGGTTTTTGTTTTTTTTTACATTTTTTTTTTAACATTAGAAGTGTAGATTTTATGTGAAGGGTAGAGGTCACTCTGCGTGTATATGAAGAATGGAGGTCATAGGTCACCCTGTGTGTATGCAAAGGTAAGAGGTCATAGGTCACCCTGTGTATATATGGAAGGAAGAGGTTATAGGTCACCCTGTGGGTATGTGAAGGATGGAGGTCATTGGTGTGCACTGTCCAGTTTTGTAGTAGTGTAAGGTCATGCTTGTGTATATGGAGGTCTTAGGTCACCCTGTGGGTATGTGAAGGGTAGATATTATAGGTCACCCTGTGTGCGTGCGTGTGTATATGAAGGATGGAGGTCATATGTCACTCTGCGTGTATATGAAGGGTAGAGGTCATAGGTCACTCTGCGTGTATATGAAGAGTAGAGGTCATAGGTCATCCTGCGTGTATATGAAGAGTAGAGGTCATAGGTCATCCTGCGTGTATATGAAGGCTAGAGGTCATAGGTCACTCTGCGTGTATATGAAGGGTAGAGGTCATAGGTCACCCTGTGTGTATGTGAAGGGTAGAGGTCATAGGTCACCCTGCGTGTATGTGAAGGGTAGAGGTCATAGGTCATTCTGCGTGTATGTGAAGGGTAGAGGTCATAGGTCATTCTGCGTGTATGTGAAGGGTAGAGGTCATAGGTCATTCTGCGTGTATGTGAAGGGTAGAGGTCATAGGTCACCCTGTGTGTAGGTGAAGGGTAGAGGTCATAGGTCACCCTGTGTGTAGGTGAAGGGTAGAGGTCATAGGTCACCCTGTGTGTAGGTGAAGGGTAGAGGTCATTGGTGTGCACTGTCCAGTCTTGTAGTGGTGTAGGGTCATGCTTGTGTATATGCCGGTTGTAGGTACATTAATTCATTATTTTGAATGTCCAGGAGACCTGAACAAAGCCCAAATCGAGTCTCGGATCTAGTAACCTGGAAATGATGTCATGACATTGCTTCCGGTTTACAGAATTAAATAAAAAAAAATGACAGTATTCAAAACAGCCAGAGTTGGCGATTTGAATACCTTTAAGTGCAAAGGAGGAATTTAGGGTCTTAATGACCCCCAGATCCCTCCATAAAGAGTACCTGTCACTGCCTAATATTGTCACAAGGGATGTTTACATTCCTTCTGACAGCAAAAAAAGTGATCAGAATTTTTTTTTTCAAAGGGACAGTGAAAAAAAACAAAAAAGATAAATGTAAAGCACCCGTCTCTCTGTGTTTGCGGGCTGAAGCAAACGTATACGTAAGTCGAGAGCGCAAATGTAAACCGCGTTTAAATCACACGTGAGCTATAATTCTAACCTCCTCGGTAACTCTAAACTGGTAACCTGTACAAATGTTTAAAGTGTCGCCTATGGAGATTTTTACGCACCGTAGTTTGTCGCCATTCCACCAGTGTGCTCAATTTTAAAGGATGACATATTGGGTATCTATATACTCGATGTAACATCATCTTTCACATCATCCAAAAAACATTTGGGCTAACTTTACGGTTTTGTTTTTTAGTTCATGAAAGAGTATTTTTTCCAAAAAGGAAAAAAAAAGGTCTGCCGTGCAAATACAGTGTGACATTAAATATTGCAACTATTGTCATTTTATTCTCTAGGGTCTCTGCTAAAAAAATATATATAATAGTTTGGGGGTTTTCTTGCAAAAAAATACATATTTTAACTTGTAAGCGACAAATGTCAGAAAAAGGCTTAGGCAGGTGTTAAAATAAAAATAAACCGTTCCAAGATCTTTATAAAGTCCCAAGGATGCTCTAAAGTTGAAAGAACATTGGAGAGAGCGGAGTGCATCACAGGAGATGCCAACCTTAATAGCTGAAGGACAATAATAAAGCATGTTTATTCATAAGTCGAGTGTGAGCTCTCAGAGGAACACATGGGAGGATTGGGAGTGTGTTGTTTAACCACTTGCTTACTGCGCACATATACCCCCCTCCTGCCCAGGTGAAATTTCAGCTTCCGGCACTGCGTCGCTTTAACTAACAATTGCGCGGTCGTGCGACGTGGCTCCCAAACAAAATTGACGTCCTTTTTTCCCCACAAATAGAGCTTTCTTTTGGTGGTATTTGATCGCCTGTGCGGTTTTTATTTTTTGCGCTATAAACAAAAAAGAGCGACAATTTAAAAAAAAATACAATATTTTTTACTTGTTGCTATAATAAATATCCCAATTTTAAAAAAAAAAAAACACATTTTTTTTTCTCAGTTTAGGCCGATACATATTCTTCTACATATTTTTGGTAAAAAAAAAAAAAAATCGCAATAAGCGACTGGTTTGCGCAAAAGTTATAGCGCCTACAAAATAGGGGACAGAATTATTATTTTTTATTATTTTTTTTTTTTTTTACTAGAAATGGCGGCGATCTGCGATTTGTATTGGGACTGCGACGTTATGGCGGACACATCGGACACTTTTGACACATTTTTGGCGCCATTCACATTTATACTGCGATCAGTGCTATAAATATGCACTAATTACTGTATAAATGTGACTGGCATTGAAGGGGTTAACACTAGGGGGTGGGGAAGGGGTTAAATGTATCCCTGCATTGTGTTCTAACTGTAGGTGGAGGGGGGGTGACTGGGGGGGGGGGGGTGACCGATCTATGTCCCTATGTACAAGGGACACAGATCGGTCTCCTCTCCAGAGACAGCACCGCTGTCTCTGTGTAAAACGGCAATGAGAGATGATCTCATATGTTTACATATGAGATCATCTCTCATTGGCCGCACAGATCGCATCGCAAACGGCCACTCTGATTGGCCGTTCGCGGCGATCTGTAATTGGCTGTGTCCAAGGGACACGGCCAACACAGTTTCCCCGCTGCGCGCTCTGGAGCGCGCGCGGGGAACGCCCAAAGGGGCGGACGTCTATTGACGTCCTGTTGGATTTTGGGATCCGCGCTGTAGCCGTCATTTGACTATAGCGCGGCTCCCAGGAGGTTAAAGAGGAGTTTGTCGGATATCTTCACCAAGGACCTATAGATCGGGATACATTCTAAACTGCCTTTTGGCCCCTCCTCTATGGGGGTCAATACATGACCATAAGAGGCTGTGTGATTGGATGAGGGTGACGGATTCTCCTGTGATGCACTCCGCTTTTTCCAATGTTCTTTCAACTTTAGAGCATTCTTGGGACTTTATAAAGCAGGGTTTGACAAATTTGCTTTGAATCTAGGAGCCAGCCTTAAAAGTTAGGAGCCAGAAACACGCCCTGTCCCGCCGAACTCGCACGCAGAAGCGAACACATACGTGAGCAGCGCCCGCATATGAAAGCAGTGTTCACACCACACGTGAGGTATTGCCGCGATTGGTAGAGCGAAAGCAATAATTCTAGTCCTAGACTACTTCTGTAACTCAAAATGCAACCTGTAGAATTTTTTAATTGTTGCCTATGGAGATTTTAAAGGGTAAAAGTTTGTCGCCATTCCAAGAGTGGACGCAATTTTGAAGCGTGACATATTGGGTATCGATTTACTCGGCGTAACATTATCTTTCACAATATAAAACAAATTGGGCTAACTTTACTGGTGTCTTTTATTTTTTATTAAAAAAGTTATATTTTTTTTCCACAAAAAGTGCGCTTGTAAGACCGCTGCGCAAATACGGTATGACAGAAAGTATTGCAATGACCGCCATTTTATTCACTAGGGTGTTAGAATAAAAAATATATATAATGTTTGGGGGTTCTAATTAAAGGGAAGGAGATGGCATTGAAAACAGACGGGGAAGCTCCATTAGTATTGCTGGTTGTTGTGTCATTCCAACGGCCAACCCTAAATGGCGCCAGATCACAGAGGGAAGCATAGGCCTGCAGAAGGCCGCAAAGCCACGGCCCGACACGATCGCGAGGTGGGGGCGCACGGAGACACAGCTGTGCCGCCCCAGGCACCAAGTCGCTAATTCTAGTCGCAATGGAGACTTGGCGCCCGGGATTTGTCAAACCCTGTTATAAAGAACTTTGTTGTGGACTTTTTTTAGTCTTGGAACTGTTTGTTTTTATTTCAAATAAGGTCTTTTAGTGCTGCACCTTTTTGTTTAGGTTGTTTGTTTGTTTATGTTGTTTTCCAGCAACATTGTGTCAACTGCTTGTATCTATCAAAGTTTCTATTGATAACCTGAGTGCAGCTAACTGATATATATTATTAAAATATATATATATATATATATATATATATATATATATATATATATATATATATATATCATTTTTTTTTTTTTTTTCTGCTGCTTGTGTTTTTGATTATTAGATATATCTATGTATTATCAATTTTTTTTATTTTTGCCTTGCAGTACCTTGCTTTCTAAGGAGGAAGACGTCCCTAGAGGATCCGTGTTCAGTTGTCATATCACAGGCATATTGAATGCAATCAGTGGACGGCCGTCCCAATTGATGTTATGATGGCTCTTCGTGCTGGTCTCAGGTTATTCATTGGCTGTGCAGCTGTAAGCAGGCGACAGGTTATCAGAAGCTTCTGCCTGGTGCACAGAATACAGGCTGCCAGTTCTGGTCATGAAGGTCCTAGAACTCCAGGTGAGGGATTGTTCATTATTCAAAGGTTACTGTGATGGGGTTGCTGCAATCACTTTAATAAAGACAGATGCATATGGCTTCTGCTACATGGTAATACTACTGTAAATATTTCCATGCTTGCAGAGGTAGCGTGAAGGCGCTAGAACCGTGGTTGAATTGCACTTTAGTACTTGATTTTTTAAAAATTATTATTGGTACTTTATATAGCGCTGTCAATTTACGCAGTGCTTTACACATATATATCATACATTTAGTCCTTGCTTTCAAGGAGCTTACAATCTAAGGACTCACATTTATACATACACATAGTAGAGCCAATTTAGACAGAAGCCAGATAACATTCCAGCATGCCTTTGCAGTGTGGGAGGAAACCGAAGTACCTGGAGGAAACCCACGTAGGCAAAGGGAGAACATACAAACCCCAAGCAGTATGTATGTGTGTGTATTATAATATTATTTTTTTATTTTTTTTTAGCTCTCCCCTGTCACTCCTGTGAATGCCTCATATAGAACACGCAGCGTAGGGCAAGCATGTGTATGTAGACATCAGTTGTGCAATAAAAGTGAGTCATCAACGTTGAAGTGAGAGCAATAGCTCTAGGGCAGGGATCCTCAAACTACGGCCCTCCAGCTGTTGCAGAACTACACATCCCATGAGGCATTGTAACACACTGACATGACTAGGCATGATGGGAATTGTAGTTCCTGAACAACTGGAGGGCCATAGTTTGAAGACCCATTCTCTAGGGCGGGGATAAGCAATTAGCGGACCTCCAGCTGTTGCAAAACTACAAGTCCCATCATGCCTCTGCCTCTGGGTGTCATGCTTGTGGCTGTCAAAGTCTTGCTATGACTCATGGGACTTGTAGTTCTGCAACAGCTGGAGGTCCGCTAATTGCATATCCCTGCTCTAGGACCATAATTCATGGTAAACTCTAAACCGGGGGAGTAAATAAAGTTGTTGCAGGGGTCGCAATTGCGACCCAACCCTATGCTCCAGGTGCGGACACCTGTATAGGAGGAGCAGCAGGGGCGGCTGCCTATAGAGGAATCGATCTCTCCGTTTTTTCCCTGCAGCTGCTGAATGCCCACGTCTCCTCTCTCTCCTGCAGGCATTCAGTGGCTGCAGGAGGAAAATAGAGAAATCAGTTCCTCTATATGAAGCTGCCCCCACTTAACAAATTTTAAAAAAATATAAAAGAAAAAAGATGATAAATAAAAAACTTCTGACACCAGTGGCAGAACTTACCAGGGTCACAGAGGTTGCATTTGCGACCAGGCCCAGACGTTCCGCCAACAGGCTCGCTGGTATCGCGGACCCCATGATGATTTCTTGCTCCGGTCTAGTTATGCCACTACCCTAGACCTGTAAAGGCTTTTATTTTTGGTGCCATCGTTTTTTTTTTCTGCGATTTACACAGGCGTGCACAATTTTAAGTTTTATATCGGTCTATGTGATGCGACCCAATCTTTTATGTTTTACCAAAAAAGAGGGTATAATGTGCACTAAACATTTTTTTGGTGTATTTTTTTGAAAATATGCTTTTGATAAATATTTATGCAAATATCTTGCGACATAGAAAATTGTAACTGCCACCATTTTATTCTCCAGGGTCTCGGTTTTCAGAAAATATATACTCGTTTAGAGTCTGCATTTTTTTTGCTAGAAATGCCTTTCACAAAAATGTAATAAATGTCCTCTGTAAGCAAGTGGCTAAGGGGAATATGTAATTGGCTGGTATGGATTCAGGGTTGTAAAACTATTAGCTGCATTCAGGTAGGCGGGCGCATCGTTTTTACACTACGCCGCCGTAAGTTTGCAAGGCAAGTACTGTATTCACAAAGTGCTTGCCTGCTAAGTTACGGTGGCGTAGCGTAAATGGGGCCGGCGCAAGCGCGCCTAATTCAAATGAGGATGTGGGGGGCGTGTTTTTTGTATATTAACTGTGACCTGACGTGATTGGCGTTTTTTACGAACGGCGCATGTGCCGTCCGTGTACATATCCCAGTGTGCATTGCGGCAAAGTACGCCGCACGGACGTATTGGTTTAGACATGGACGTAAATTACGTCCAGCCCTATTCACGGATGACTTACGCAAACGACGTCAAATTTTCAAATTTCGGCGCGAGAACGACGGCCATACTTAACATTACTAGTCCAGCTATTTGATGGAATAACTTTACGCCTGAAAATGCCTTACGTAAACGGCGTATCTGTACTGTGTCGGCCGGGTGTACGTTCGTGAATCGGAGTATCTAGTCATTTACATATTTTACGCCGAACGCAATGGAAGCGCCATCTAGCGGCCAGCCTAAAAATTACACTTTAAGATACGACGGTGTAAGACACTTACGCCGCTCGTATCTTAGCCTAATTTAAGCGTATCTGGTTACCAGAATACGCTTAAATTTGCATCGGTGCAGATTCAGACTTAGGCCGGCGTATCTACTGATACGCCGGCCTAAGTCTTTCTGAATCCACCTATATGTCTGAAAGAACTTGGTCGCGTTTAGCAGCTGGTTGGGATAAATATTTCCAGATCAGAAGGAGATAATTATTTTTTTGGGCAGAAAAAGACAAACTGCTGTTCTGCAACTCTGAAAATAGACAGAATGTGATTATTTATATCTACGCTTATTCTAAAACCTTGTCTTGCCTTTTAATAGAACAAACAAACAGCAATTTGTCCAGAGAGTAAGAGATTAGAAATAAGTGAAACTATGACAAATGTAACAAATAGAAGTCTCCACTCACGATTCACACCACCTTCATCCAAGATTAACAGATTAACACACATATTTTTATAATTGGATTAAATTAGAAAAATGTGTAAATCGTGGTTAAAAAAAAAAGCGCGTCCCTTTGCAGGGAAAAAAAATTGCATTTTTTTTAGCCTGTAAAACATTGCACCAACGGTCAGTAGATTGCTGGTGGCATGCAGGTCTCCTGCAGATCTGCCAGTGTGCCTGTACATCCTGTACGGGCAAGTGGGTACAATCTGACAGGAAGAAGCAATGAACTACTACGGCGCTCCACAGCACCGCTGTGTTTTTTGAGAACTACAAGCCGACAGCCACAAAGAAGGCGGACTAAGACCTTTTGAAATTCGAGAAATATTCATGCAATTACTTGTGTGAATATTCACTTTAGGCTACTGGGGCAGGGGGGCGTTAGCGGTAAAGCGCCACTAATTTTAGAGGCGCTTTACAGCTGGTATAGCGGCACTTTTCAGCCTCTAGCGTGTGCTTTTTAACCCCTGCTAGCGGCTGAATAAAGGGTTAAAAGCGCCGCTGCGGAAGCACTTTGCAGGCACCGCTCCTTCAACGCCCCAAAGCTGCTGCTTGCAGGACTTTTTCTAACGTCCTGCAAGCGCACCTCTCCAGTGTGAAAGCACTCTGGCTGCAGGGGAGGCGTTTTTCAGGCGCTTTGCAGGCGCTATTTTTAGCCCAAAAGCGCCTGAATAACGCCCCAGCGAGAAAGGTGTCTAAATTAGCCAATCGTGCATGTACAGGTGAAATAGGTAAACCGTAATTTGCTTTTTACTTGATTTTTAAAGATTCTTTAGTAAATCTGCCTTTGTGTGCACACTTGAGGCCCTCTACATTAAGAAAGTTGGCCACCTCTCATCTACATCAATTTTTATTTTATTTTTTCAATTTCCTGCAGATTTGAGCAGCTTTGTTTCTCGGTCGCACACATGCGGAGAGTTGAACACGGATCACGTGGGTCAGGAAGTCACGTTGTGTGGGTGGCTCCAGTATCAGAGGTGAGTACTGAGAGTTGTTGGTGTATGCAGAATGTTGTGCTACATACAGCCTGCTTTTCTCTTCTCAAAGACAGAAATAAGGTTGTATGTCATCCAAAAAATATTATAACTTGCCATCTGTGCTTAATCATTTAATGGCCTCCTTTTGTGGTAGGAGTGGCTTCCTCCTATAGTTTTCTGTTTGGAATCAAGTAACTGACTTTTGTAGACTTTGCTTAGGCTGTCTGTCTAGATTAAGGCAGCATTCACATCTAGGCGGACAAAATCGCGGCGTTTTGTCCCGCGAATTGCGGCGACAAATATCGGCGTTTTGTACCGCAATTTGCGGCGACAAAACGCTGCGATTGTCCGCCTAGATGTGCCCCTAGATTGTCCCCCTATGGAGATGGTTCCCATCTCCTATGCCGAAAGCCGCCTGAAAAAAAGGTCTGGGACTTTTTTTCAGGCGGCAGGCGTTCGGCGTGGAGATGTGAACCATCTCCATAGAGGGCAATGTTAAATCATCCCTCTGGCGTGTCGGGGCGGCAGCGGCGTCACACTACAGGCGACAAAACGCCTAGGTGTGAATGGGCTCTAACTGTATAGGTGTGGATCGTCTCCTGTTGTATGTAAATTAAGTATTAAGCCCTGTACACACGATCGGATATCTGATGGAATCTAATCCGATGCATTTTTTCATCGGATATCCCATGAAGCTGACTTTCATCAGTCATTGCCTACACACCATCGGTTAAAAATCCGATCATGTCCAATGCGGTGACGTAAAACACAACGACATGCTGAGAAAAAGTTCAATGCTTCCGAGTAGGGTTGTCCCGATACCACTTTTTTAGGAACGAGTACAAGTACCGATACTTTTTTTTCAAGTACTCGCCGATACCGAATACCGATACTTTTTTTTAATGTGTCCCCAAATGCAGCCATGTCCCCCCACAAATGCAGCCATGTCCCCCCAGCCATGTCCCCCACATATGCAGCCATGTCCCTCTAGCCATGTCCCTCTAGCCATGTCCCTCACATATGCAGCCATGTCCCTCACATATGCAGCCATGTCCCTCTAGCCATGTCCCTCACATATGCAGCCATGTCCCTCTAGCCATGTCCCTCTAGCCATGTCCCACCAGCCATGTCCCTCCAGCCATGTCCCTCCAGCCATGTCCCTCCAGCCATGTCCCTCACATATGCAGCCATGTCCCTCTAGCCATGTCCCTCACATATGCAGCCATGTCCCTCACATATGCAGCCATGTCCCTCCAGCCATGTCTCTCCAGCAATGCCATGTCCCTCCAGCAATGCCATGTCCCTCCAGCCATGCCATGTCCCTCCAGCCATGTCCCTCCAGCAATGTCCCTCCAGCAATGCCATGTCCCTCCAGCCATGTCCCTCCAGCAATGGCATGTCCCTCCAGCCATGCCATGTCCCTCACATATGCAGCCATGTCCCTCACATATGCAGCCATGTCCCTCTAGCCATGTCCCTCACATATGCAGCCATGTCCCTCTAGCCATGTCCCTCTAGCCATGTCCCACCAGCCATGTCCCTCACATATGCAGCCATGTCCCTCTAGCCATGTCCCTCTAGCCATGTCCCACCAGCCATGTCCCTCCAGCCATGTCCCTCCAGCCATGTCCCTCCAGCCATGTCCCTCACATATGCAGCCATGTCCCTCTAGCCATGTCCCTCACATATGCAGCCATGTCCCTCACATATGCAGCCATGTCCCTCCAGCCATGTCTCTCCAGCAATGCCATGTCCCTCCAGCAATGCCATGTCCCTCCAGCCATGCCATGTCCCTCCAGCCATGTCCCTCCAGCAATGTCCCTCCAGCAATGCCATGTCCCTCCAGCCATGTCCCTCCAGCCATGCCATTGTCCCTCCAGCAATGTCCCTCCAGCAATGTCCCTCCAGCAATGTCCCTCCAGCAATGCCATGTCCCTCCAGCAATGCCATGTCCCTCCAGCAATGGCATGTCCCTCCAGCAATGGCATGTCCCTCCAGCAATGTCCCTCCAGCAATGCCATGTCCCTCCAGCAATGTCCCTCCAGCAATGGCATGTCCCTCCAGCAATGGCATGTCCCTCCAGCAATGTCCCTCCAGCAATGCCATGTCCCTCCAGCAATGTCCCTCCAGCAATGTCCCTCCAGCCATGTCCCTCCAGCAGCCCCTCCAGCCATGTCCCTCCAGCCATGTCCCTCCAGCAATGCCATGTCCCTCCAGCCATGCCATGTCCCTCCAGCCATGCCCCTCCAGCCATGCCCCTCCAGCAATGCCATTTACCTCCAGCAATGTCCCTCCAGCAATGTCCCTCCAGCAATGTCCCCCATACCTTTGCCGCCGCCGCCGCATGGAGAAGATCACAGCATTCATTTGAATAGCTGTAGTGTTCCCGGGCATATAGACACTCCCCCTTGCCCGGGATTGGACAGATCACGATCACCCATCCAATCCCGGGCAAGGGGGAGTGTCTATACGCCCGGGAACACTACAGCTATTCAAATGAAAGCTGCGATGTTCCCGAACGGCGTTTAACCCATGCGGCGGTGCGATGCGGCGGCTTTCGATGCGGCGGCTTTCGATGCGGCGGCGCGATGCGGCGGCGGCAGCGGCGGGGGGGGGGGAAAGTATTCTATTTAGTATCGGGGGTATTTGCGCGAGTACGAGTACTCCCGCAAATACTCGGTATCGGTCCCGATACCGATACTGGTATCGGTATCGGGACAACCCTACTTCCGAGCATGCGTCGAATTGATTCTGAGCATGCGTGGATTTTTGACCGATTGACTTCCCACAGACAATCGTTTTTTCCCATATCGTTTTTTAATCCATAGGAAAAATGTAAAACAGGTTCTATTTTTTTATTTTATTTTTACCGATGGGGGGAAAAAAACGCCACACACAATCGGTTTGTCCGATGAAAACGGTCCATCGGTCCGTTTTCATCAGACAAACCGATCGTGTGTACAGGGCTTTAGTGTGCAAGAAATTGGGATTATTCTTATGTAGAAAACAGACCCCCCAACTATTCCACTGTTTCTTGTGCTAAAAGGAACCTGATCTGGTCATTTCCTGTTCCTACTTGTATTTAAAGGAGTAACTTGTATCATGATCCTTCACTAGTGAATTAAAAGCATGATATGCACAGGCTGGTTTCCAGGTCAATAACTATGTAGTAAATGAAGGATCAGGATGACCAGCAGTCCTCTGTCTGTGTATCGCCTCACTAGATTTAGTGAAACTTGGTGAAATCAGATTACATTTGGGGTACACTGTTGTAAGGATAAATGTGTCCTAAGGGCAGTGTCTTTTTAAAATACAGTGCCTTGCGAAAGTATTCGGCCCCCTTGAACTTTGCAGCCTTTTGCCACATTTCAGGCTTCAAACATAAAGATATAAAACTGTAATTTTTTTTTTTTTTGAAGAATCAACAAGTGGGACACAATCATGAAGTGGAATGAAATTTATTGGATATTTCAAACTTTAAAAAAAAAAAAAAACTGGGAAATTGGGCGTGCAAAATTATTCAGCCCCCTTAAGTTAATACTTTGTAGCGCCACCTTTTGCCGCGATTACAGCTGTAAGTCGCTTGGGGTATCAGTTTTGCACATCGAAATTTTTTGCCCATTCCTCCTTGCAAAACCGCTCGAGCTTAGTGAGGTTGGATGGAGAGCGTTTGTGAACAGCAGTTTTCAGTTCTTTCCACAGATTCTCGATTGGATTCAGGTCTGGACTTTGACTTGGCCATTCTAACACCTGGATATGTTTATTTGTGAACCATTCCATTGTAGATTTTGCTTTATGTTTTGGATCATTGTCTTGTTGGATGACAAATCTCCGTCCCAGTCTCAGGTCTTTTGCAGACTCCATCAGGTTTTCTTCCAGAATGGTCCTGTATTTGGCTCCATCCATCTTCCCATCAATTTTATCCATCTTCCCTGTCCCTGCTGAAGAAAAGCAGGCCCAAACCATGATGCTGCCACCACCATGTTTCACAGTGGGGATGGTGTGTTCAGGGTGATGAGCTGTGTTGCTTTAACGCCAAACATAACGTTTTGCATTGTTGCCAAAAAGTTTGATTTTGGTTTCATCTGACCAGAGCACCTTCTTCCACATGTTTGGTGTGTCTCCCAGGTGGCTTGTGGCAAACTTTAAACAACACTTTTTATGGATATCTTTAAGAAATGTTTTTCTTCTTGCCACTCTTCCATAAAGGCCAGATTTGTGCAGTATACGACTGATTGTTGTCCTATGGACAGAGTCTCCCACCTCAGCTGTAGATCTCTGCAGTTCATCCAGAGTGATCATGGGCCTCTTGGTTGCATCTCTGATCAGTCTTCTCCTTGTATGAGCTGAAAGTTTAGAGGGACGGCCAGGTCTTCGTAGATTTGCAGTGGTCTGATACTCCTTCCATTTCAATATTATCGCTTGCACAGTGCTCCTTGGGATGTTTAAAGCTTGGGAAATCTGTTTGTATCCAAATCCGGCTTTAAACTTCTCCACAACAGTATCTCGGACCTGCCTGGTGTGTTCCTTGTTCTTCATGATGCTCTCAGTGCTTTAAACGGACCTCTGAGACTATCACAGTGCAGGTGCATTTATACAGAGACTTGATTACACACAGGTGGATTCTCTTTATCATCATTAGTCATTTAGGTCAACATTGGATCATTCAGAGATCCTCAGTGAACTTCTGGAGAGAGTTTGCTGCACTGAAAGTAAAGGGGCTGAATAATTTTGCACTCCCAATTTTTCAGTTTTTTATTTTTTTTAAAAGTTTGAAATATCCAATAAATTTCGTTCCACTTCATGATTGTGTCCCACTTGTTGTTGATTCTTAAAAAAAAATTAGTTTTATATCTTTATGTTTGAAGCCTGAAATGTGGCAAAAGGTCGCATAGGGGGCCGAATACTTTCGCAAGGCACTGTACATGTCTAATATTTACCATTACAAGCGCCGGCGAATACAACCTTTGCATGCCTTGTAGTGTGCAGGATACTAGTATATACCTGAAGCTCTATAGCAGGGATATGAAATTGGGCAGGGCTGAGAACACTGTATCCACAAATCTGCTGTGTGTTGTCGGTACACAACAGAGCCGAAGAGCTGAGCGCATTATTTGGCAGATCAAAAGGTAATTTACTTTGTAGGGCTTCAAAGGGCTCAGTCAGATGGGCAAATGGTCTGCTGCGTTCAGATGTTGCTAAATGTCACATCTGGCGGCAGCAGCACTATGTGCAATGGCTGTATACACGCTTAACTATTAGTTGCCACCAGAACCACTGACCCTGGGTGAAAACTGTGTCCAGGGCCATGGGAAGCCCTAAATGCATGTACTGAAAAATTTTGTTTTTTGTTTTTACTTTACATCAACATACACTTTAAATAAAGCCTATACTTTTAAGGGAACCTGCTGGTTATAAATATCATCTTTTTATTAGGTTTTGTTGGACCTTTTACAGTGCATTCGTTGTTTAGTAGTTGTATTAATAGCTGTACAGGTGCATCTCAACAAATTTAAATATCATCAAAAAGTTTATTTCAGTAATTCAATTAAAAAAGTGAAACTCGTATAGATTCATTACACACAGATATATATATATATATATATATATATTTTGATGATTATGGTTTACAGCTAGTAAAAATTTGAATATTACATAAGACGAGGAGGGAGTGGACGTGTCAGTGATTTTGTTTTGATTTTTTTTATTTAACTTTTTATTGTTTTTACACTTTTTTTTTTTTTTTTTACCTTTTTTAAATATTTATTACAATTATTTTATTTTTATTTTTTATCAGCCATGTTGGGGGGCTTTGGTGAGATATCTGGGGTCTAAACAGACCCTAGATATCTCCACTTTGAGACAGGGAAATGGACTAAGGACACACAATCCCCAGTCCCTTTCTCAGCAGCCTCCGCTGCACTGAAAATGAATGGACAGGAGACAGCGGCTCCTGTTCATTCATAAACTGAAGCAGAATAAACACAGTTTACAATGCTCAGTTATGATTGGACAGAGTCAGTGATCACTAACTCTGTCTTGGGGACAGGGACCCCTTCTCCTCTAGGGACAAAAACCCGATCTTTAGACAATGCTGGCTGGCATCAGCCACCTTTTGGGTGCCAGGATGGGGGAGGGGGGCAGTAAAATCTTAATCTCCAGCTACATAATCCCTCAGGGTGAACTGGCTTTGCGTTAGTGAAGCACTTTTAAAGATAGGTAACATGTACTGTTATTACTATGTTAGGATTTTTCTAATTTTCAGTTATTAACAGGTGAATGCGGCCCTCCATGCATTCACATACATTGAATCCGGCTCTTAAGTGGAAAAAGGTTGCTGACCCATCCCAATGGGAGAGGGGGGCCCTATGCGTAGGGGTGATGGCCTTCTGTCCCCTGCCCCCCCCCCCCCCCGCACTGTAGTGTCCTCTGTCCCCTGCACCCCCCCCCCCCACCCACTGTAGTGTTTTTCCTGTCCCCTGTCCCCCACAAACACACACTGTGTAGGTAGAACTCTCCTACCTTACACAGGTGTGCAGCAAGCGGAATAGCAGAGATCGACATCACAGGGCTGGATGGGGGCGAAAACTGCTGAAGTTCACATTTCACATTAACAGGCTGGTGATTGGTTGCTAGGATCGCCTGGCAACCAATCACCTGCTATTTAATGAAAAAGTAAACTCCAGCAGTTCCCACCCCCATCCAGCCCTGTGAGATAACGGCCTCTCGCCGCTGTACAATGAAGAGGACAGCTGCGAAAATGTCCGTGGGCCGGGTGCCCGTGAATTTATCACGGACACTGACGGGCTGGACATTCAGCTGTGGCGGCCCGTGTGCGAGCCGCGGATTGCCGACCCCTGAATTAAAGCTGCTGATCCCTTGAGTGGCTCCCACCCTACTAAGGCCGACAGGTGCTGGCTCTGCACAAATGCATGGGATTGGAAAGAAATCCTGGACTGCCGCAACGGATTTCTTCCCAATCCCATACATTGTAAAGCGAAGAGGTGATACCGCTCTGAAAAAGCTGCTGATCCCTTGAGTGGCTCGCGCCCTACTAAGGCCGACAGATGCTGGCTCTGCACAAATGCATGGGATTGGAAAGAAATCCTGGACTGCCGCAACGGATTTCTTTCCAACCCCATACATTGTAAAGCGAAGAGGTGATACCGCTCTGAAAAAGCTGCTGATTCCTTTGAGTGGCTCCCACCCTACTAAGGCCGACAGGTGCTGGCTCTGCACAAATGCATGGGATTGGAAAGAAATCCTGGACTGCCGCAACAGATTTCTTTCCAATCCCATACATTGTAAAGCGCTACGTAACCTGTTGGCACTATATACATTGTGTATAATAATAACTTTCTGGTGATATTCACATTTTTTTTTGAGATGCACCTGTATTTAATACATTCATCTTTTTCCATCCTCGCTATATACCTTCCCACCCTCTGTATTGTGATTTGAAACTGCTAGACAAAGTCATGTTACTAGAGCTGCATCTTGTTCCCATAGAGGGAAGCCACAATAATTTTTTGTTAATGTGTGGTTCTGAAAAAAACACGTCTCTATTGCTCTATCTTTCTTTCCACAGAGGGGATATGTTCCTTGTACTGAGGGATTTTCATGGACTGACACAGGTTATTCTTCCATCAGGAGAGGTATGATGATTTTATACTGTCTATCTAGTCTGGATTTTGTGTCTGGAAGATAAATTGCAGATTTATTTATGAGCCAAACAGTGACTCTAGCCAGAGGTAAAGAGCTCCAAAAATAGGATTTCTGTAGTTTCTAATTTTTGGAGCTTATCTCCTTTTTATAACCTATTTAGCGTATATCTGTCATCAACCTGAGCGATTCAAACTGGGATTAAAGGCGCTGTAAAGCAAGGTTTGACAAATTTGCTTGGAATCTAGGAGCCAGCTAAAAAAGTTAGGAGCCAGAAAACGCACCCCGTCCCGACGAGCTTGCGCGCAGAAGCGAACACATACGTGAGCAGCGCCCGCAAATGTAAACGGTGTTCAAACCACACATTTGAGGTATCGCCGCGATTGGTAGAGCGAGAGCAATAATTCTAGTCCTAGACCTCCTCTGTAACTCAAAACATGCAACCTGTAAATTTTTTTAAACGTCGCCTATGAAGATTTTAAAGGGTAAAAGTTTGTCGGCATTCCACGAGCGGATGCAATTTGGGTATGAATTTACTCGGTGTAACATTATCTTTCATAATATTAAAAAAACAAATGGGGATAACTTTACTGTTGTCTTATTTTTTAACTACTTACCCCCCGGACCATATTGCTGGTCAAAGACCAGAGCACTTTTTGCGATTCGGGACTGCGACGCTTTAACTGACAATTGCGTGGTCGTGCGACGTGGCTCCCAAACAAAATTGGCGTCCTTTTTTTCCCACAAATAGAGCTTTATTTTGGTGGTATTTGATCACCTCTGCGGTTTTTATTTTTTGCGCCATAAACAAAAATAGAGCGACAATTTTGAAAAAAAATTATATTTTTTACATTTTGCTGTAATAAATATCCCCCAAAAATATATAAAAAATTTTTTTTTTTCCTTAGTTTAGGCCGATACGTATTCTTCTACATATTTTTCGTAAAAAAAAAATCGCAATAAGCGTTTATTGATTGGTTTGCGCAAAAGTTATAGCGTTTACAAAATAGGGGGTATTTTTATGGCATTTTTATTAATATATTTTTTTTACTAGTAATGGCGGCGATCAGCGATTTTTTTTCGTTACTGCGACATTATGGCGGACACTTCGGACACTTTTGACAAATTTTTGGGACCATTGGCATTTTTATAGCGATCAGTGCTATAAAAATGCATTAGATTACTATAAAAATGCCACTGGCAGTGAAGGGGTTAACACTAGGGGGCGGGGAAGGGGTTAAGTATGCCTGGGTGTGTTCTTACTGTGGGGGGGGTGGCCTCACTAGGGGAAACACTGATCTTCTGTTCATACAGTGTATGAACAGAAAATCAGCATTTCCCCCGCTGACAGGACCGAGAGCTGTGTGTTTACACACACAGCTCCCGGTCCCCGCTCTGTAACGAGCGATCGCGTGTGCCCGGCGGCGATCGCGCCCGCCAGGCACACGCACGGGAGTCGGGGGCGAGGGGCGGGGGCGGCTATACGATAGGACGTATAGCTACGGGCTTTCGCCCAGGAGAGCCGACCTGCCGCCGTATAATGACGGTGGCTGGTCGGCTAGTGGTTAATTAAAAAAAGTGTAATTTTTTCCCAAAAAAGTGCGCTTGTAAGACCGCTGCGCAAATACGGTGTGACAGAAAGTATTGCAACGATCGCCATTTTATTCTCTAGGGTGTTAGGATAAAAAATATATATAATGTTTGGGGGTTCTAATTAGAGGGAAGAAGATGGCAGTGAAAATAGTGAAAAACAACATTAGAATTGCTGTTTAACTTGTAATGCTTAACTTGTAATACCAACGGCCACCACCAGATGGCGCCAGCTCACATTATTTATTTTTTTTGCCCACCTTCCAAGCCAAGTCGCCAGGACACTATTTCTAGTCGCCAGGGCGACCGGGATTTGTCGAGCCCTGCTGTAAAGGTACAATTTTTTATTTTTTTTCCTAAATGGCTTCCTTTACCTTAGTGCAGTCCTCCCTCACTTACCTCATCCTTCCATTTTGCTTTTAAATGTCCTTATTTCTTCTGAGAAATCCTCACTTCCTGTTCTTCTGTCTGTAACTCCACAAAGTAATGCAAAGCTTTCTCCCTGGTGTGGAGTGTCATTCTTGACCCCACCCTTGGACTACAGGAAGGTCAGGATGCCCACTAACACACAGCTCCTTTCTCTATCTGCAACGTAGAGAGTGTCCTGACTCTCCTGTAGTCCAAGGGAGGGGGCGAGCACGACACTCCACACCAGGGAGAATGCCTTGCATTACTGTGTGGAGTTACAGACAGAAGAACAGGAAGTGAGGATTTCTCAGAAGAAAGAAGGACATTTAAATGCAAAATGGAAGGAAGAGGTAAGTGAAGGAGGACTGCACTAAGGTGAAGGAAGCCATTTAGGGAAAAAAAAATGTATCCTTTACAACCCCTTTAAAGGGTAAAGCTGAAAAGGCAGAGATCATCTTCAATGAAAGCCATGTTTTAAAAACAATCAATAGATCCAGAGACCTACCTGCTCAATGTCTTATATGCATATTATGGCTTTTACTGTTAGAGCCAGTTCACAACCAGACGCAGTGTGTTTTTTTTTCTGCACTAAAAATGCATGCGCAGTGTTTTCCATGTATTCCAATGGCTCTAGTTGGCTCTAGTTCACACCATGCAGTCAGTTTATGGTGCAGAAACTGACCGGAAACTGACTGCATGGTGTGAACTAGAGCCAACGGAATACATGGGAAAACACTGCGCATGCATTTTGTGCAGAAAAAAAACACACGGAACTGCGTCTGTTGTGAACTGGCCCTAAATGTCAAACGTGGCTTGTTTTCTGTCACCTTCTTCTCCTGTAAATTGGTCCCTTAATGTGTTGGGTGCCTTCACTGACCAATAGGGAGGCAGAGAATGGAATGAAGACGAGCTCAGATTTTTAGGGTGCCACATCAATGGTTTTAGAGTCCAGACTAGTTCTTTATTGATGAGAAATCAGCAGGATAAGAGTCCCAATGTGTTTTAAGGGGCCACAAGCTCCTCCCTCGCCAGGGTTTGTGGGTTATGTCACTTGAAGAAGAATTTGTCGATTTCATGTTGAGTAACTTACTTGTCCATGTGTTTGATATTATATCTCTAAATACCTTCCAACCCTTCAGCCCTGGTTCACAATGATGTAGTGCTATATTTGCAGCAATTCCTGTGATTTTTCAACAAAAATATAGTTATTTTTTCAAAAAAGGCCTGGTCATTAACCCCTTGCCGACCAGCGTACGGCGATATACGTCGGCACAATGGCACGGCTGGGCGTACCTGTACGTCCCCCTTTAAATCGCGGCCACCGCGTACTCCGTGAGCGTGCCCGCTGTCCATCGGGGGCCCGCGATCGTGACACGGAGCAGCAGAACGGGGAGATGCCGTTGTAAAGAGACCATCCCCCCCTACAGTTAGAACACCTACCTAGGACACACTTAACCCCTTGATCGCCCCCTAGTGTTTAACCCCTTCCCTGCAAGTGTTATTTACACAGTAATCAGTAATTTTTATAGCACTGATCGCTGTATAAATGACAATAGTCCCAAAATGGTGTCAAAAGTGTCCGATGTGTCCGCCATAATGTCCCAGTCACGATAAAAATCGCAGATCGCCGCCATTAGTAGTACAAATAATAATAATAAAAATTAAATAAATCTGTCCCCTTTTTTGTAGACGCTATAACTTTTGCGCAAACCAATCAATATACGCTTATTGCGATTTTTATCAAAAATGTGTAGAAGAATAAATATTGGTCTAAACTGAGAGAGAATTTTTTTTATATATATTTTTGGGGGATATTTATTATAGCAAAAAGTAAAAAAATCTAGCTTTTTTTTAAAATTGGCGTTTTTTTTGGTTTATAGCGCAAAAAATAAAAACCGCAGAGGTGATCAAATACCACCAAAAGAAAGCTCTATTTGTGGGGGGAAAAAAAAAACATCAGTTTTGTTTGGGTGCAATGTCGCCCCCGTTTGGCAGTTAAAGCGATGCAGTGCCGTATCACAAAAAGTGCTCCGGTCAGGAAGGGGGTAAATCCTTCCGGGGCTGAAGTGGTCAAAAGTCATATTTCATCCAGAACTCCACCTTAATAAGAGAATCAGTAACACTAGGAGGTTTTAGAGACTCTTATGTATGCATTCACTTGTAGCTGCTGTCCTGCGCCCTACCGACCTTGGCTCTCCTTCACCTAGAAGAGACATCACATGCTGAGCTCAAGTTTACATCTAAGCTACATAAGACATAGACAACAACATACATATTTGTACACTAGAATGTACGTATACCAAATTTATATGCTCTGCTCTTAATAGTAAACCTAGACTGGTGACCGATTACCAGAAAAATCAGTCTGGTCTGCCAAAACTTTCCATTGGCAAAGGAGAGCTCACCAATGGGGTTATGGACAACAGTGAAGGCTTAGCGAGGTATAGAACCCTGACATACTCATAGCAGAGATGGGCTATTTTTCATTGTGTTGCTCTTTAATCCTTTATTTTATCGAAACAAATCTACTCCCCCTAACTGGTTATTATTATTTTTTGCAGTTTGGCTCCGAGGTCAGAAAGCAGGTGAAAGAGACCCCTTTGGAATCTGTGCTCCTGGTAAAGGGGATAGTGATAGGCCGCCCATCTGGTCAGGAGAATCCTGTGAGTCTTCATTTTTTTTCTTATTAGTCTTAAAGTGGAAGTTCAGTCAAAACCTGATGCTAAATCTACTCTCAGCCAAATTCTAAACCTAATCTATCTAACCCTGTAAAGAAATAAATCGCTCTACATACCTTTTTTTGAAGTCGATCCAGTCCAGTCTCCAGCGGCGGCCCCGGTGTACAGAGAGACGGCGGACAACGGCTGGGAAGTGACCTCACCCTAAGTTACTATGGGGTTTCCATTGTCGGCTACCTCTCCTATACACTCCCACAGCCGCCGCTGACAACTCGACATGGGACCGGAGCCACTGCAGAATAAGAAAGTATAGCGATCTCTCTTTACAGGGTTAGATTAGGTTTAGAATGTGGCTGATAGATTTAGCATTAGCTGAACTTTCACTTTAAGATCTCCACATATATTGCTATCTGATTGTACAATCTCCCTTTAGATTTACCAACAACTATGTAGTGCAGAGCCCTGTCTGATTGGATACAAATTGATTGGAAATTTTTGGTAGGTCCTTGTACTTTATTAACAAAGAAAATAATGCAGCACCTCCAAATAAAGAACATTACGCACTTAAAGCGTGTGCTATCAACACAGCATTTATAATGTGCAAAAAACATCCACAATATTCAAAAATTATAATAATTAAAAATAAAATGATATATTCAGTGTGAAAGTCCAATCCAAAAGAGTCCAACATTTTTGATCAATATTACCGCAAAGAAAGTGTCTACCACCAGCTAATGAAAATCGTCTACATCATGCATGAGCAACAGAAATAAAATACATTCACTGACATTAAAGCTTCCAGAGGAAAGCAACAATATGCACGTTTGTGTCAACAGGATCCTTCACACGTGGTTAAAGTGGAGTTCCACCCATAAATATAACATTACATCAGTATCATTTTTTTTTTAGATGCCTTCAAAGTGTTGTTGCTAGGCAGAATAGTTAATCTTCCCTCTTCCTGCACCTAGGTGCTTAAGCTTCCTAACCTACTCTGCACAGACTCCTGGGAATGTAGTGGGTGTAACTTTCCAGGAGTCTGTGCACTCCCCAGTCTCAAAGAATCATGTGACTTGGACAGCACAGGTGCTGAAACCTGATCTGAAACCTATTACACTGATTGTGCAGCACTGAGCATGTGCGAGATCTGCAAGGCTGAAATCCAGGAAGTCATACAGTCTGGCTTCATGATGCCCACACTTAAGATGGCCCCAGTCAATTTCTATTTTATAAAGTGTCTAAATGCTGTAACAACCTAACAAAACGGACCTTAGTTTACAGACTAACTTTACTAGAATACATTAAGCTTGTGTATTACAGGGGTATTTATATTTAAAAAGTGAAATTGTGGCCGGAACTCCGCTTTAATAAGCTCCAGTCTCACAATGGGGACACCCAGCAGTACCGCTTGGGGATAGTAAGAAGGCTTGCCTGATACTGTCTGGGGAAGTAAATGCTCACCACACAGAGCCACAAGCAGGGGACCACATATTGTAGTCTATTTATTAAAAGGTATAAATTCCACATAAAAAGTAAAAGGCTTCATCTAAATGCCCGTATAACGATTGTCATGACAAATAAAACGGTGAACACTTAGAAAGAGAGCCGCCATGGAAGTGGCAGCAGGACGTCAGCGTGTAGCTCTTGCACCAATGCGTTTCTTGCGCATCTTCAGGGGAAGCGCACATGCTTGTGGCTCTGTGTGGTGAGCACTTGACAGTCTCAAGCAAACCTGACTGTCCCCAGTGGTGAGAAGCGGTACTGCGGGGTGTCCCCATCGGGAGAATGGAGCTAGTTGACCACGTGTGAAGGATCCTGTTGACATAAACGTACATGTTGCTGCTTTGCTCTTTCAGTTTTAATGTTGTGAGTGCATTTTAGTTCTGTTGCTCACACTTGGTGGAGAGGATTTCTATTAGCTGGTGGAAAACACTGTCTTTGCAGTGATATTTATCACATATGTTGGACTCTCTTGCATTGAACTTCACATTCATTTCATTTAATTTTTTTAATGTGTGTGCGTTTTTTTTTTTTTATTATAATTTTTGAATATTGTGAATGCTGTGTTGATGGCACATGATTTAAGTTTGTAATATTCTATATTTGGAGGCGCTGCATTATTTTCTTTGTTTATTTGGGTTCTGTATATCTACCTATTGCAGGCTGCCAATTTCTTTTCTTTTCTTTAGCGTTAACCCGCTTTTCCTCGTACTATATTGTTTTGGTAAATTATAAAGTTGATTATATCGTATGGTGAGTTTTAAGGTCACCACATATGTTATATCTCTTTTAGATCCTGAACGTGAAACATTTGGGAAACGCATTGTATGCACATGAACTGGTAAATGCATCCGTGTTTCCAAGATAAGGGCTGTGCCCAGCCATTCACTTGTATGGCAGACTGTATGTGGCACCTGCGGCTCCCCGGGCACAGGATACAGCTGGGAAATTTCTGCCTACAAACATTCATGGGCATGAACCCTAATGTATGTGCACAGATTTTTAAACCAGACTATGTAACTATGTTTCAGCTTATGAAATGGCTATATAAGAGGAAGGAGTACACATTATGGAATATCGCCACAAAAAAGAAAAAAAATGCATTTATTGGGTCTAGTTTATCAGGATTCAATTTCCTGCTGGCCATTCATTGCTATTGATTTTTCAGCAGATCCATTTTTCACACCATACTATTATGTAGAATTCTGTAGTGGTCATAGGACACAGAAATGCTGCATTATCTGCCATAAAAAACAACCCATGAAATTTTTCAAGTGGGATTTCAGGGAAGATCTAACTAAGCTTAACATTTCTTTTACCCCCTCCTAACTCGTATTCTAACTACCCTGTGTAGAAGATGCATATATTTGCCTATTTTCGGAGTGCTTTGGTCTGGTCGGCTCCCAGCGGCCGGGTTCAGTGTAGAGGTGGGAAAGTCGACAATGAATGCCCCATAGTAAGTCTATGGGTGAGGTGACTTCACTGCACAGGCATTCCATTCTTCGGCCCGGATTCACGTAGGGCTGTTTTACTTTGCGCGGGCGTAGAGTATCGTATTTACACTACGCCGCCGCAACTTAGAGAGGCAAGTGCTGTATTCACAAAGCACTTGCTTCCTAAGTTACGGCGGCGTAGCGTAAATGGGCCGGTGTAATTCAAAGTAGGCTGGTAAGGGGCGTATTGTATTTAAATGAGGCTTGACCCCATGTAGATGCATGGCCGAACGAACGGTGCATGCGCGCGCGCATGCCCAGTATCACGTCATATTTTACATCCAAAGATACGCCGGCTCAATGCCTGTGACGTGAACGTAACTTATGCACAGCCCTATTCGCGTACGACTTACGCAAACAACGTAAAAAGATACGCTTGTTCCGACGTCCATACTTTGCATGGGCTGCGCCACCTACAGACCAGCTTTAACTTTACGCCGGCGTATGTCTTACGTAAACGGCGTAACTAATTGCGACGGGCGTACGTACGTTCGTGAATCGGCGTATCTTGCTCATTTACATATTCGACGCGGAAATCAAGGAAGCGCCACCTAGCGGCCAGCGTAATTATTGCACCCCAAGATACGACGGCGTAGGAGACTTGCGCCGCTCGTATCTTGGCCAAATCTATGCGTAACCGATTCTATGAATCGGGCACAAAGATACGACGGCGGCCATTCAGACTTACGACGGCGTATCTGGAGATACGCCGTCGTAAGTCTTTGTGAATCCGGGCCATTGTCTGTGTTCTCTTCCCTCTCCTGAAGCCGGCAGGTGGGGGTATTCGCATGACCAGAACAGAGCAGCCTGAGAATAGGTAAGTATAAGCATCTTGTGTCTACAGGGGAGTTGGAAGGGGGATCGGAGCCATTTTTAAGCTTGAATCTAATTTGAAATTCCACTTTAAGGATATTATGGGTACTTAAAGAGAAATAAGAAGTTGGGAGAAGACCATGCACCAGTTTTCATGTATTACTATAACTAATTCATAGGTGGGTGCACTCTCTAGCACAGGGGTATCAAACTGGTGGCCCTCCAGCTGTTGTGACACTACAAGTCCCATGAGGCATTGAAAGGTTGATGGTTACAAGCATGACTCCCACAGGCAGAGGCATGATGAGACTTGTAGTTTTGCAACAACTGGAGGGCCGCCAGTTTGAGCCCCTTGCTCTAGAAGCATCAGAGGGAGAGGAGAGAGAGAGAGAGAGAGAGAGAGAGAGAGAGAGAATCACGCTTGAGTCCCAGACAGCAGAAAAGTGCTTGTAATGGCGTCCATCTCCACTGACAATGAGTTGTGTGGTGACCTTGTATTCCTGCAGTGCCTGCATTTCACTTTTTGTTTTCATGAATGAAATTACAAGAGAGTGCTGGACAGATGATTTCACAGTTTGTTTTTATTGTACTATTGTTTGCTATGGATACTTGAATTATTTTTTAACATTTTAGTGCTCCATGTTCACATTGCCTATATCACTACTGTATTCCTCTTTTATCAGCCATGCTGTGTGTTCTGATTTTAGACTATGCCCACAGGAGCCATCGAAGTTCAGGCGGAACAAGTGCAGATCCTGAACCCGTGCAAACCGCTGCCATTTGAGATTAAAGACTTTGTAAAGGTGATTATTTAACTTTTTTTTATCTCGCCTTTTTTTCCCTCTAAGTTTGGGTTCACAATGCTGTGGTGCGAAACACCACATGTAATTCGCACAGGAATTGCAGCACATTTTTGTGTGAATTAAATGTGGTAACTCTGGAGTGCGATTTGAGCCATGGATTTTTATGGCTCAAATCGCACTGCACTTGCACCAAACTCATGCAAGACCCTGATTCTTATAGTCTAATAAAAACTCCACTAGTAGCCTTTTTTTTTTGTCTAGCAATCTATATATTTTCCATAGTATTTTACAGGAGATTTATTTAGTGAAGTGCAGTTTTGGGTGTCAGTGGGCATTTTCCCACCAAGCTACACTGCAGAAAAGACAGACAGGGGCTTGAACACTGCTTCACACCATGAAATTGGTTCTTGGTGAAATTGCTTGATATTTGAATCAGCTGTAACGTCATTTCTTTAATAAGAGAATCTGTGCATTGTCAATGCAGAGCAAATCAATAGGTTTGCCTTAAAGGGGTTGTAAAGGTTTGTTTTTTATTCTCTAAATAGGTTCCTTTAAGCTAGTGCATTGTTGCTTCACTTACCTTTTCCTTCGATTTCCCTTCTAAATGTTTTTTTTCTTTGTTTGAATTTCTCACTTCCTGTTTCTCCTCAGTAAGCTTTCCACCATCATCCGAGCAGTGGAAAGTCATTTAGAACAGCTTACTGAACACCTTACTGAGGAGGAACAGGAAGTGAGAAATTCAGACAAAGAAAACAAAGAAAAAAAACATTTAGAAGGAAAATGGAAGGAAAAGGTAAGAGAACCAACAATGCACTAGCTTTAGAAAATAAAAAACAAACCTTTACAACCCCTTTAACCCAGACCTCCCCAGCAGTACATATTTTACAACCTTACCCTTTCTTGCTTTGCAAATGTTGCTTTTAAGAGCCATTGCAGTCAGCAGGTGGATCAGATCCTCAGCATAAAACTTCAAGGGCAGTTTTGGTAGTGTAAAGCCTCGTAAAATGACTGACATATCCATGTTTTGGTTTACGCTGTATTGTTGAAAATATTCAATAAAATGTTTATTTAAAAAAAAAAAAAAAAAAAAAAATAAAGCCTCGTACACACGATCGGATTTCCATCGGACAAAGCCTTATGCCGCGTACACACAATCATTTTTCAGCATGAAAGAAAACGTTGTTTTTCAGCATGTCTAAAAAACTACGTTTTCCCAACTTCATCATTAAAACGGCGTTGCCCACACACCACCGTTTTAAAAAAATGATCTAGAAAAGCGCGGTGACGTACAAAACACGTACGACGGCACTTTAAAGGGGAAGTTCCATTCGCCTTTGGGCTGCTTTAGCTGATTCCGTGTTAGTAAAAGACGATTTGCGCTTTTCTGTCTGTTACAGCGTGATGAATGTGCTTACTCCATTATGAACGGTAGTTTTACCAGAACGAGCGCTCCCGTCTCATAACTTGCTTCTGAGCATGCGTGGGTTTTTAACGTAGTTTTAGCCCACACACGATCATTTTTTACAACCCGAAAAACGACATTGTTTAAAACGACGTTAAAAAATGCAGCATGTTCGAAAAAAAAATGTGTCGTTTTTCAGAACCTGAAAAATGATCGTGTGTACGCGGCATCAGACTTTTGTCCTAAGGGCGTTGCCGTGAACTTGTATTGCATACAAACTCAAAGTATTGTCGGCCAATAGCAGGGCCTGGATAAAAAGAGGAACCCCCTAGCAGGAAGGCTGAGCTTCTCTGTGTTCATATGGTAAGCTTTGTTTTTGCTGAAATAAACCTTTAAAATTGGTACAGAGATCCAAAACATTTTTGTAACTTAAAGCGATCCTGTGCTTTACTTATGAAGGGCAAAGCAGCACGTAACTTCTATTTGTTCCCCAGATGCATTGTTTGGACCGGTTACCGGTAATTATGCGGATGGAGAGCATGCGAGTCATTCCCTGTCCTCCCCCACATTGACAGCACTGGTGATTGGCTGCTCAGGCACCCAGCACTGCCTTGTGGGGGCAGGGAAAGTGTCACTAGCACTGTGTAAGCTCCAAGTCTTGAGTCAGGCTTCATGTCTTTGCTCCAGGTGGCCAAACGTAGCAGTGGTGGGGTGAATGAAAGGTAAGCATGTGCAGATGGGTTAGCCAACATTAAAGTGAACTTGTATGGACAAAAGCGGTTTCTCCCCAAAGGCAGAGATGCATGCGATATATTTACAGCTTTTTGTTAAAATATGACTTTATGACATCAGTCTAAACATTGGATTTTACTGGCAGAAAACAGAAGCTCTGAGAATGCAATATCGTTATCTGGACATTCGCAGTGCCCAGCTCCAGTACAACCTCAGGATAAGATCTAAGATGGTGATGAAGATGAGAGAATATCTGTGTAACCAGCATGGTAAGGGCCAGTTGTGGTGGAAAAATTCCCGCCAACTTTTTGAAGGGGACAACGCTCACTGTACTGCTGCCGCATTGTTCTCACTCTCGCAACACTCCTATACATTCAGATGCACACGGCACCCACACTTACTGCTGTAAATCTTTATTATAATATTATTTTTTGGTATTTTTTTACTTTACATTCTTGAGATCTTCTATAATGTTGCAGCCTGCAATTGATTACATTGCTTTTAGTTTATTAAATTTTTAAACTAAGATTTTATCTCTGGTCTTGTATATACTCCATTTTTGTTTTGCAAATTAAGGGAGAAGTATAGCCAAAGTTATTTTGGCTATACAGTACTTCTCCTATGGATCACAGGAGTGTAGTTAGTTCTGCACTTCTGTCACCTGTTTTCAGCCAACAGCGGGTTAAAGCCCACTGTCGGCTGATGTCCCAGAGCCGGTCCAGGTCAGGATCCAACTGGAACCCTGGACCAGCACCTGGCTCAGCCTCTCAGCGAGTGGCTGAGAGCCAGAGCAGACTGACATTCCCCGGCTCTCTGCTCACAGAATAGTACTATTAAGGCCCGTACACACGATTGGATATTCCGACAACAACTGTCCGATGGACGTGTTTTGTCGGATAATCCGAACGCCTGTATGCTCCATCGGACAATTGTTGTCGGAATTTCCGATAACAAATGTTGGCTGTGCATGCTCTCAAATTGTCCGACAACAAATGTGCTCCGTTGGATTATCCGATCGTGTGTACACAATCCAAAGTACAAACACGCATGCTCAGAACCAATGCTAACCATAAGACAACATTAGCAGAAGATGCCCAAAGGGTCGCGTTAAGAGCAGAAAAACCACATCGTTTCGTGAATGTTGGTTGAAAAAAATGCTGTCTGTATGCAGAACAAGTTCACGGCCAACGCACTTCGCACAAAATTCCACGGATTTGTCTGATGGAAATCCGATCGTGTGTACAAGGCTTAAGAGTAGAGTACTAAGTGATCAGCTGTGTGTGTGTTTGCTCAGTTCTCAGCGTAGAGCCAACGGGGACAGATGCAGCATTGGATCGATGCTGCATCCACCCGAACTTCTCTTTTACCGTTTAATACAAGCTGCTGTTGTTGGTCATGTCATTGGCAGTAACAATAGCAAGATAACGCGCAGGAGAAATGATGCTGGAATTGAAGCTTATTTATCATTGTTGATTGAAGGGTGTCATTTAAAGATGAACGTATCTCCCACAGAGACTATTGTAATCTGCCTGCTGGCACCGGATGCAGACAGCGGTGGTCAGAATACAAGAGGTGCAGGCGCTGTTCTGCTGACAGTTTTCTCCCTTTTTTTTTATCGAAGGGTAGCTATTGGAGAGTTGCTGACAGGATCACCCACTGATCAAGTTTGGGAAGTTAAATTGGGTACAATACTAGACAAAGATTTCCATTGTGAGCTTAAGGCCCCTTTCACACAGGCTGCCAATCAGGTCCACCTGTCAGTTTTTCAGGAGGACCTGATTGGGCCCTCAAGTCTCCATTCCGATCCTGTCCACCAAAAACAGACGGATGGTGATCCTATTCCCTCTCCATCTGGCGCATTGGATGAAAACCAACAGTCCGTTCCTATCAGATTGCCCCATAGACTGTGTCCGTGTCTGCTCTACACAGCGGAGAGGACATGAACCTGTCATCCACCTATCTGCTCAGTGGAGTGATCCCACGCTGAGCAAGCGGATTCCACTTTGCGGAGGCAGTCTTGTGAAAGGACACGTGTGGAAATGACACACAGGTAAAAAATACATTTAAGTTAGTTTAGGCACGCAAACACAATACCTGTTAAATGACCCAATTTTTTGTAAAATATGAGGTTGCACAGAGTAAATAGATACCAAATATGTCAAACCTTGAAATTTGTGTGTGCCTGTAAAATGGCAGCAAACTTCAGTACCCTATATTTTCCATAGGCAACACCTAAAAGCACCCTATAGGTCATCAGTTTAGCATTACAGAAGAGGTCTGTTGCTAGAAATATTGCTGTCACTCCGATATACGTGGTGATATGTAATGTGTATAGCAATCAGCATTTTCATGCGTAGATATCCTCGACGTGTGTGTTTACATTCGTACCTGCTTATATGTGGGGGGGGCCTCAAAAATAAATTGTGCTTGGGTGTAACTTTCATTTTTTACAATTAAAAAAAAATATATATATAATTTTTTTTTTTTATCACATTAGGTGGCAAAAATTCTCCTATTAGGTGATATTTTGGTGACGGGTTCTCTTTAACCATATAAGACCCTGACCAAAATGCAAGTAAACCTGGCCAGTTTTTGTGATTCGGCACTGTGTCGATTTAACTGAAAATTGCGCGGTCGTGCGACGTGGTTTCCAAACAAAATTGGCGTCCTTTTTTCCCCACAAATAGAGCTTTCTTTTGGTGGTATTTGATCACCTCTGTGGTTTTAATTTTTTGCGCTATAAACAAAAATAGAGCGACAATTTTGAAAAAAAAATGCAATATTTTTTCCTTTTTGCTATAATAAATATCCCCCAAAAATATATAAAAAAGTTTTTTTTTCCTCAGTTTAGGCCGATACATATTCTACCTATTTTTGGTAAAAAAAAAATCGCAATAAGCGTTTATGGATTGGTTTGCGCAAAATTTATAGTGTTTACAAAATGGGGGATAGTTTTATTGCATTTTTATTAATAATTATTTTTTTTACTACTAATGGCGACAAACAGCAATTTTATTTATTTATTTATTTATTTATTTTTCGTGACCGTGACATTATGGCGGACAATTTTGACACATTTTTGGGACAATTGTCATTTTCACAGCAAAAAATGCTATAATAATGCATTGTTTACTGTGAAAATGACAATTGCAGTTTGGGAGTTAACCACTAGGGGGCGCTGAAGGGGTTAAGTGCGACCTCATATGTGTTTCTAACTGTAGGGGGCAGGGCTGGACGTGTGACGTCATTGATCGTGCTTCCCTATATCAGGGAACACAGATCAATGACAGCGCCACTGTGAAGAACGGGGAAGTTTACACACAGCTCTCCTCGTTCTTCAGCTCCGGGGACCGATCGTGGGACTCCAGCGGCGGACCGGGTCTTGGGCGCGCGCCCGCGACCTACGGCTGGGCACCTAAAGAGGACGTACAGGCACGTGCGACCTCTAAGACCCTCCATGTCTCCCCTGTGCGGCACTGAATGTAATGTAATGCAATGCCATTTCCGCTCACTGTATCACTCGGCCCTGGCGCGCCGCATCATTAGATTTGATTGACCGCAGCGCGAGCCTATGGCTGCGCTGCTTTCAATCCATCCAGTGTAGCCAATCAACAGCCGAGCTCAGAAACGAGGAGGATGACAGGGGCGAGCGTGGGACTTTTGAGGGGGGGGGGGGCGGTATTGTCGGATGCATTAAGATGAAAAAACATTTACCTTTATAACCCCTTTAAGCAAACTTATATATATATATTTTTTAACAGTCTATTCCAGGAATTAAATTGTCACGTCTCGTACTGTTCAAACCCTTCCTTATAATGTCTGCATTTCTGCTGTCTTCTTTTTGGCATATTTGTGCACAATGTTTAGGTTTCTTTTGTATGAGGAGTTTTTAAGGAGTGTTTTTTTGTTTTAGGGTTTGTGGATGTGGAAACACCAACTTTATTTAAAAGGACGCCTGGGGTATGTAGACAATCTGTCTGTTATGTTAAGGGACTGGGTGGTGGCTGGTCGGATAAGACAAGTGAATAGAATGTGAGATGTGGATGGAGTCCAGGGTTCGAATCCCGCCTCCGCCATCACAGTGAAATTTGTACTCTATGGAAGCTGAATGTCTAAATATGTGCAGGTGAAGTGTATCTGCCCGTACTGTCAGTCTTCCTATAATAATGTCCTGGAGATCTCTGTCTGGCTCTGCACAGTATACACAGCCTGATCGTTCCTCTCCCCACAAAACCTCTCAATTGCCTATCTGGTTGTTTCTGTTTTACTTATTACTGCTTTTATATAGAAGAACCAATTTGTTTTTTTTATTGTCAGGGTGCCAAAGAATTTGTGGTGCCAACCCAGGAGCGTGGCAAGTTTTATTCATTGCCCCAGAGCCCCCAGCAGTTCAAACAGCTTCTTATGGTTGGTGGTCTGGACAGGTGAGTCTGAGGTACAATGGAAGCATTTTCAGTTCAGCTCTTTTCCTTATGGGAACTCTTGTTTTATAACAGCATAGTAACAATGGGTGATCTATGGAATGCGCCCTAAAAAGTCGCCCACCGTTGCGCCTATGGAGGAGTGGATGATGCCTAGCTGCTGTTTAGAAGATAATAAGTGAACAAAAAGAATGTAAGATGATGAAACTCTCTAAGGAGTGTCAACAAATTAAAACAGCGCTATCAAATAACTGTGCATATTTGACTATATAAAATACATTACTACAACCCATATGTAATGATATACAGTGGTAATAAACAAAATATATCCAGTTTAAGAAATAAACACTAAACTGTGACTGTAATAATAAACACCCGTGATTGACTTAAACGTGAAGTGAACGCACTGAAAGTGCAAGAGACAGTCTTTAAAAATAATTTAGAACGTGACCAAACAAAGCAAAGTTCATGTGTATAAGGATCCTGCGATCTTCAAATATTTCCAAAAACTTCCACCACACCCGACAGTGCTCAGTGACTCCTCCCCCATCAAATGGACACTCACCGGATAGGTATGCCTCACACTCTCGTGTTTTGGCACAAAAAACCTTATCAGATGTAGTTGTTCCCGTCAATAAAGATGTAATCCAAATATGACATCCAATCAGTTCCACATATATGTCAGAGAGAGACAAAAGAAGTGCAAATAGTGTGATACCATCAAAGGTTTAATAGCACACCAAAATAAAACTTCAAACAGTGCACTCACAAACAAAATCTTGTAAAACAGCAGAATATCACATCAAGAAACTCCTTCAAACGTCAAAATGGTGAGAAGCGGTCACGGCGGACCCCCGATCAGCGAGAAAAAGTGAAACCAATTCTCCTACTCACGGTGCCATGGACTTCTGTCAGATGCAGCTGCACATCCACTTAAATAAAAAACTTCAAACGCACTCTGCATCCAAAAACGCAGCACTCACTAGTAAAATTAGACTGTATGGCAATACCCCGACATGTTTCGTTATAAAAACTTATTCATGGGACTAACCACACAGTCATAAATGGTTACCTTATATCTGATGTAGTCAGATCAATCAGCCTATCAGTCCTGGGCGTTTTCCCACTTCCTCCATAACTGTGGGCGGAAGTAAACGATATTCCCAAACTACTGTGGGCTGACAGCATCATCCACCACCACTGGCTGGTGTATAAATCAATCAGCCAGTGCGATAGGCGTGGCGCCAGTCCCCAGATTCCAATAGGTGAGAGAGGATGTTAATCACATCCCCCAACAGCAGCAGTCTGAGCCAATCACGTGCTGCGCAGCGCATCCCGCTCCGCCCACAGCGATGGGCGGGCATAGAGCGCTTATGCAGCCAAAGCTAGGAGGAAGTCAGCGCCTCCTCCATTGGCTGGCTGTCTTACCCAGCAGCCACAGCGGTAAGCCGACCTGATAGGTCGAGCAGACGCTGCTCATGATAGGCTCGCCGCGGGGAATGGCTTCTAACAACACAACAGGGGCAAATCAGCTGTTGTATAGGCAGACGTGGGCGGCGGAAATGAGAGGAAAAAAAAAAAAAAAAAGGCCGATTTCCGGGTGTCCCCGTGACCACGAATCACATCTACAGCACAATCATTACACTGTGTTTATATTGAATAGCCATACAACAGTTCCTAATTAAGTCATCAGCTGATATATATCAATCATGCGCTGGAGTATATCAACAAATACATATAAAAACATTTGTCACTGGATGAAGGCAATAGTCAGTTAAAATAAATTAATAACATTTTGCATTAGTACATATTAGTATCAAACGCTAATTGCAAATTCATATAAATGATTAAATATATATAATTAAAATATATCTAAAATATGTAAGAAATGCATTAAAAATGAAACTCGATAAAATCAATCTAAAACTGGAACTAAATACAAGTGGTGAATTAGTGATCGCTGAGCTGATCGCAAATGGTCACCGATAACACCACCACTGGAGAAGGGATTCATTAATAGCAAAATATCAGATAAATGAATAAAAGAGTACATATACTGAAAAGATGCCAGAAAGGGTAATACTAAACCCACGGAGGGAAAGGTGTGGGTATGATAAATGTCTAAGAATTATTGATGAAGCAATTCAAGTCTACCTCTATATTCAACCCCCGCGGAAAAAGACATTTTAGCAAGAATATCCAGTGAGTTTCGCGCTGTGAAAGGTCACGGACTCTGTGTGACCCCCTCCAAGATGGGTAAACCACATCTATGCCACAAAATTGAGCAAGCGTGGGGTCCTGGTTATGTACCTTTTTAAAATGCATGGAAACGCTATGTTCCTCAAAGCCTTTTTTAATATTTGCTAGGTGTTCTGATATGCGGATTCTTAGAAGTCTTTTAGTCCTCCCAACATATAATAACCCGCATGGGCACCATAGCAAATATACAACATATGACGAGTTGCATGTACTGAATTCTTTAATGTCAAACATTGTGCCATCGGAGCTGGTAACTTTGTTAATTCCTTTATTGTGTTCTTTCACCGTGCGGCAGCAAATACACCTTCTGCAAGGAAAGAATCCTTTCAGATCTATTTTCAATTGGCGATCAGGTGGATCCAATATTTTGCGGACCACTCTATCGCCAAAATTGGGCGCACGTCTATATATAAAACGTGGCTGCTGAGGAATCACTCCACCCAGATGTCTATCTCTGCTGAGGATGTGCCAGTGTTTCTTATATATGGTTTCAATTTCCTTATATTGGATGTGGAAGCCCGTCAGGAAGCTCCACTGGTGTTCATTTGTGGATGGTTCTTCTATTTTCTTCTTAAAACAATCTTCTCTCGGCTTCTCTGCGATCTCTTGAATCATTGACACCAGGTTGATCTCATCATATCCCTTTTGGGCAAATCTCTTCTTCAGTACATTCGCCTGCTCAAAATAATCTGAGTCATCAGTGCAGTTTCGGCGCACTCGGAGAAATAACAGTTATCTATCGATCAGAAGTGGACACCACCCTGCTTGGATAAAGAATATCCCTAAAGGGCAATTTCTCCGAGTGCGCCGAAACTGCACTGATGACTCAGATTATTTTGAGCAGGCGAATGTACTGAAGAAGAGATTTGCCCAAAAGGGATATGATGAGATCAACCTGGTGTCAATGATTCAAGAGATCGCAGAGAAGCCGAGAGAAGATTGTTTTAAGAAGAAAATAGAAGAACCATCCACAAATGAACACCAGTGGAGCTTCCTGACGGGCTTCCACATCCAATATAAGGAAATTGAAACCATATATAAGAAACACTGGCACATCCTCAGCAGAGATAGACATCTGGGTGGAGTGATTCCTCAGCAGCCACGTTTTATATATAGACGTGCGCCCAATTTTGGCGATAGAGTGGTCCGCAAAATATTGGATCCACCTGATCGCCAATTGAAAATAGATCTGAAAGGATTCTTTCCTTGCAGAAGGTGTATTTGCTGCCGCACGGTGAAAGAACACAATAAAGGAATTAACAAAGTTACCAGCTCCGATGGCACAATGTTTGACATTAAAGAATTCAGTACATGCAACTCGTCATATGTTGTATATTTGCTATGGTGCCCATGCGGGTTATTATATGTTGGGAGGACTAAAAGACTTCTAAGAATCCGCATATCAGAACACCTAGCAAATATTAAAAAAGGCTTTGAGGAACATAGCGTTTCCATGCATTTTAAAAAGGTACATAACCAGGACCCCACGCTTGCTCAATTTTGTGGCATAGATGTGGTTTACCCATCTTGGAGGGGGTCACACAGAGTCCGTGACCTTTCACAGCGCGAAACTCACTGGATATTCTTGCTAAAATGTCTTTTTCCGCGGGGGTTGAATATAGAGGTAGACTTGAATTGCTTCATCAATAATTCTTAGACATTTATCATACCCACACCTTTCCCTCCGTGGGTTTAGTATTACCCTTTTTGGCATCTTTTCAGTATATGTACTCTTTTATTCATTTATCTGATATTTTGCTATTAATTAATCCCTTCTCCAGTGGTGGTGTTATCGGTGACCATTTGCGATCAGCTGAGCGATCACTAATTCACCACTTGTATTTAGTTCCAGTTTTAGATTGATTTTATCGAGTTTCATTTTTAATGCATTTCTTACATATTTTAGATATATTTTAATTATATATATTTAATCATTTATATGAATTTGCAATTAGCGTTTGATACTAATATGTACTAATGCAAAATGTTATTAATTTATTTTAACTGACTATTGCCTTCATCCAGTGACAAATGTTTTTATATGTATTTGTTGATATACTCCAGCGCATGATTGATATATATCAGCTGATGACTTAATTAGGAACTGTTGTATGGCTATTCAATATAAACACAGTGTAATGATTGTGCTGTAGATGTGATTCGTGGTCACGGGGACACCCGGAAATCGGCCTTTTTTTTTTTTTTTTTCCCTCTCATTTCCGCCGCCCACGTCTGCCTATACAACAGCTGATTTGCCCCTGTTGTGTTGTTAGGCTCGCCGCGGGGAATAGCTTCTATCATGAGCAGCAACTGCTCGACCTATCAGGTCGGCTTACCGCTGTGGCTGCTGGGTAAGACAGCCAGCCAATGGAGGAGGCGCTGACTTCCTCCTAGCTTTGGCTGCATAAGCGCTCTATGCCCGCCCATCGTTGTAGGCGGAGCGGGATGCGCTGCGCAGCACGTGATTGGCTCAGGCTGCTGCTGTTGGGGGATGTGATTAACATCCTCTCTCACCTATTGGAATCTGGGGACTGGCGCCACGCCTATCGCACTGGCTGATTGATTTATACACCAGCCAGTGGTGGTGGATGATGCTGTCAGCCCACAGTAGTTTGGGAATATCGTTTACTTCCGCCCACAGTTATGGAGGAAGTGGGAAAACGCCCAGGACTGATAGGCTGATTGATCTGACTACATCAGATATAAGGTAACCATTTATGACTGTGTGGTTAGTCCCATGAATAAGTTTTTATAACGAAACATGTCGGGGTATTGCCATACAGTCTAATTTTACTAGTGAGTGCTGCGTTTTTGGATGCAGAGTGCGTTTGAAGTTTTTTATTTAAGTGGATGTGCAGCTGCATCTGACAGAAGTCCATGGCACCGTGAGTAGGAGAATTGGTTTCACTTTTTCTCGCTGATCGGGGGTCCGCCGTGACCGCTTCTCACCATTTTGACGTTTGAAGGAGTTTCTTGATGTGATATTCTGCTGTTTTACAAGATTTTGTTTGTGAGTGCACTGTTTGAAGTTTTATTTTGGTGTGCTATTAAACCTTTGATGGTATCACACTATTTGCACTTCTTTTGTCTCTCTCTGACATATATGTGGAACTGATTGGATGTCATATTTGGATTACATCTTTATTGACGGGAACAACTACATCTGATAAGGTTTTTTGTGCCAAAACACGAGAGTGTGAGGCATACCTATCCGGTGAGTGTCCATTTGATGGGGGAGGAGTCACTGTCGGGTGTGGTGGAAGTTTTTGGAAATATTTGAAGATCGCAGGATCCTTATACACATGAACTTTGCTTTGTTTGGTCACGTTCTAAATAATTTTTAAAGACTGTCTCTTGCACTTTCAGTGCGTTCACTTCACGTTTAAGTCAATCACGGGTGTTTATTATTACAGTCACAGTTTAGTGTTTATTTCTTATAACAGCATATGCTTAATATTCTTTAACCACTTGCTGCAAATCACATACATGTACGTCATTTGGCTTTAAAGGATAGGCTCGCCTTTTAAAAAAACTAAATAAATGCACATCTTTTTTGCTGGTAAAACAATGCGCATTCATTACTTTTTTTATTGGGAGCCTTGAAAGCATTACACCCACGATCATCAGATCATCAGATCATGTGGGTGCAATGCAGGGCTCTTGGAGGCTCGTACATCATACAGCCAAGCAGTTACACACCAGCAGGAAGCATTAATGGACTACCACAGCACCATGGTAGTTCATTGAGAACTACAAGCAGACAGCTACAAAGGCTGCTCGGTCTTTCAATTTGCGGAACTATGCAAATTAATGACGTGGACAGACGGAGCCCCACATGGCCACGTTCTTTGCAGATTGTGACAGAGAGCGGGGGAAGAAGATCCCCCCACTCCCTGTTACAGCAGGAAGCGAGTGGATTTGTAACATGTTACAAAAGGTGAACTTATTCTTTAAGGGGTTGTACAGGGATAATGCCTGCCGCTACAGGTATCATCCTGGTATTGTTTTTTTTTAAAGCCTCTTAATTAGTTGATGGATTGCTTTTACAGGTAGTGGGACAGGTCTTCTCCGGGATCCCCCATCCCGCTGGCTTACCACAGAGATCGTGGAAGACCAGAAGGTATCCGATGATCTCTGTGGTATAGGAACCTGGAAGCGAAGTCACTTCTGGTTTCTCAGATGTAAACGGTGTCATTTTTAGGTTGGTACAGCATCTGAACACGCCAATCTTGGTCAGATGCTTTTAGGGTAGAGTAGACCTCTGAGGTCTAATAGACCCCAGCTCGCTCCCTGTCGCTGCCAGTTTAAAAAAATAAATAAACCAAAAAAAATGTAAGCGCCCCCGTCCCCCTGTGCTCGCGTATACATAAACGGCTATCGTACCACACATGTGAGGTATTGCTGTCAATGCCAGAGTGAGAGCAATACTAGCACCCGACTTCCTCTGTAACTCTTCACTAGTAACCTGTAAAGACTTTTAAAGCATCACCTAGTTTGTCGCCATTCCACCAACGTGCGCAATTTTAAAGCATGACATGTTTGGTATCTATTTACTTGGTATAACATCAGTTTTGTTTTTGTTTTTTTTATACCAAAAATTTGTTTATTATATTCTGTTTGTGTGCATTGAAATTAAAGTGTATTTTTTCCAAACAAATTGCGTTCGAAAGACCACTGCACAAATACAGTGTGACATAAAAAAAATTGCAAAACCCATAATTTTATTCTATAGATGGAGATTATATATATATATATATATATATATATATATATATATATATATATATATATATATATATAATCTCCATCTATAGAATAAAATTATGGGTTTTGCAATTTTTTTTATGTCACACTGTATTTGTGCATTATATATATATATATATATATATATATATATATATATATATATATATAGATATATATATATATATATATATATATATATATATATATATATATATATATATATATAAATTCTAAATTCTTTCTGCTAACCATGGCAAGTGTATTCTGTGTATGAATTCGATTGCCCAAAATGTACCCCTGTATGTAATTGGGTCACTTATTTTCCTTCTTTGTGGTCAAATTAAATGCAGTTCCCTAAACAAATAACATTTTCACCATAAATTTCAGACCTGTTTACCAATAAGTACGTAATGGAAACATGTCATTAGAAAAATATGTAGACCGCCATTGAAAATGGTACCTATCTAGCTATATCTACCTTCCATATTTTTGAGTCTATGACCAGGAACAAGCATACAGCCGGTAAAGTCGGAGCACCTGATCTGTGTGCTAGCTCTGGGATGTGTACTCCGAAAGTATTGAAACCAGAGGAGAGTATTAAAACAGACAAATGTTTAGCATTTTCAGAATGGTATCAGCAACTGTGTCCCCTGTATTTCTCCCATGACCTGTTTACTTTTCCCATGATAATAGACAGATGGGGGGGGGGGGGGGGGGTAATTGACCAGCATTTTGGAAACCGTGTTTTGTCTCATTGCAGATACTTCCAGATTGCCCGTTGTTATAGAGATGAAGGATCCAGACCAGACCGACAGCCTGAATTTACGCAGGTAATCTGCTCAGCTCTTCAGATGGCCACTTTTTTTTTTTTTTTAAGTAATTGTTTATTGATTTTCCAAAAGAAATTATTTACAGGCATTTATCAAAAGGTACATACTGTATACAGTGTTCATTATATAACCAGTAGCCAAACATGGCCAACTTATAACGCATTAGTAACTTAAACCCCGGTTCCTCAACGGAGGGAAGCTTGATAGAAAGGCTCATCAAGGTTACTATATGTGGACCATGTAGGGCCCAACACCAGTACGTCATATTGCAAGAAACTATAGAGAAAGCCCCATTCTGTGCGCACACACACACACACACACACACACACACAAAAATGTAACCACCATTTGGACCTCGCCACCCCTACCCCCTGACATGTTACACTAGCAATTTATTCTCTGGTGAGTTAGAATCACTAATGCACAACTCGCCTTCTTCTTTTGCTTACCTTGCTTGCCCTACCAGCAGGACATCACCCTTTCCCATTCTAGTTCAATAGTCACCAGTCCTAGAAGTCAATGGTTCCCAGCTTAGTTCACTATGTTTTAGGGGTACTCTCGTGTGTGTTTTTTTTTATTGTTTTTGTAGAGTATGTGTGTATATGTATGTGTGTATATGTATGTGTGTATATGTATGTGTGTATATGTATGTGTGTATATGTATGTGTGTATATGTATGTGTGTATATGTATGTGTGTATATGTATGTGTGTATATGTATGTGTGTATATGTATGTGTGTATATGTGTGTGTGTATATGTGTGTGTGTGTGTGTGTGTGTGTGTGTATATATATGTATGTGTATATATATATATATATATATATATATATATATATATATATATATATATATATATATATATATATATATATATATAATATATATAAACATTACGAGGTATTTATAGATCTAAAAATGTGTACTATGTGTAAATAAGGTTTATATGTCAATCTTCTACCAATTGGAGATAATTATTATGGCACCTCAATTTAATAATAGATAGAAAAAAAAAAGGCAATAGCTATCCTGTGACTTGGTAACCATAGCTGGTCACTTGCGTGAAACGCACAGCCTGCCAGTCACTTACTGGTGTTTAGGGAGGGGTAACGACTGAGGTGTGGGTGAGTATGAGATTGAAGGGAATGTAGTTGGATGGGGGAATGTGACTGTCCTGACTCCATGTATTATAAGCAACATCAGGGCCACAGAAGCGTCCTGGTCTTCTTGTAGTTCTCAAAGTATACAGCTTGTGACCATGTTGTGGACATGTTTGTGGTGGTTTTGGAACAGTACTGACTGATTTGGGGGGGGGTGAATAATTGATGTAAATGGTTTGGCAAGGAGTACGTGGGTGGAAAAAAGTTTGGGAACTACTTCCCTGAATTGTTTTAGAATAAAAGATATGGCCAGTTCTGCAGAAGTTTGAAGTTTGACGATGGTACAAAGGGAAATATTTCACACCTGTAATTTCTATGTATTTTTTCTTTAATTAAGAATTATATAAGTTTTAGCGGCACTATCTACTTTTAATTATCTCTTCTTGTTCAGCAACTGTTCTCCTCTCATTCCTAACCCTTAGAATGTGTTCTTCTGTGTATAGGTTGACATAGAAATGTCTTTTGTAGACCAGTTGGGGATACGGCGGCTGGTGGAGGGATTATTGCGATATTCCTGGCCTGAAGACAAGGGACCCCTTCCAGATTCATTCCCCATTATGACGTATGCAGAGGCCATGAGCAGCTACGGTGTGGACAAACCTGACACCCGCTTTGAGATGAAGGTGCCCCATTTATCTTGAGTTCTTTATAGCGGTTTGTTTTCACATTTTGAAAGAGTTCAAAGATTTTGAGTAGACCTAGTGGAATTAAAAATATTCCATAGTCTTGGATATGGGATTTAAATCTAGGTGGCTTTATCCTTTTCTAGAATTGCCATTAATTTGCGGAGTGTCTGACTCTGACGTCTGGTACTGGTCACCTTGTGAGCTCTTATTGGATTGTAAAATAACAGAATTTGACTGGGGTTGGTGGGTGGGAGTCATGATATCCTGTGATAGACTTGTTTTCTTTTATGTTGGTTTAAAACTTTCTTGATAAAGGCAGCAAGTGGTTGACACAACATGCTTGCAAGACATTTTTTTTTTTTTAATTATCTGAATCCTCCAAAATGTCTTTGTAGGTGTGAGAAGAGGAGAGAGTGAATGGAGTTCCCTTTTTAATGTAATCTACTGACTGTTTGATTCACCCCTAGATTACTGATGTAACGGCACAGATGAGGACAGCCCAGCTGGGATTTGTGCAGGAAGCACTTGGAAAACCCCATGGATGTGTGAAAGCCATCAGAGTACCTGAGGGAGCGGTGAGTAGAACGATACACGGTGCCTGTGGAAGATTGAAAGAGATGTATGAATAATACATTGGAATTACATTATTTATTATAGTGCTCCAGCCCTCAACCAAGTCATACACTGCAATGGTGAACAATCCATGTTTCACAAACTCCAACTTTATCTAAGCCCCCAAAGTCCTCCTCGTCCCCCGCCGCATCTAGTTTTCATTGTTATTGCCCCTCATTTTTTTTTCTTTGTTTTTGCTTTTGTTATGCATTTTACTGGCCTTCTGCTTTATGTAAAGCCAAACCTATAAAGGCTTTTTTGTTTTAAGGAAAAACTTTTGCCTCCCATTTGTGAAAAAACAAAAACAAAAACATTTTTCTCCAAGTCCCTCAAATGCCTATTAAACCTGATGTAGCTTCCTGTGTGTGGCAATGATGCTGCACTGCTCCTGAATTCAGAGCAGAGGTGTGTGAGGAAGAATTGATTCATGTGCTGACCAGATGCAAACTGATAGGAGGAGAAAGCTGAGTGGCAGAGAGATGGAACTAATCCGTCTTCTATCATTGTCCATTCAAAAGGTGGGGATGGCAATGGGGCCGATTGCCCGATAATGAGGCATGATTCATTTTTTTTCACAGTTCATGGGACAAAGTACATGTAGCACCCGTAGCACTTTGTCTCATATTGCTAAGTTCTTTCCAAGTCTAGTTATGAGGTCCAACCTGCCCCCTTTCCCACCACAGCAAATCCGACAACAGCTAGGAAGGAGATGGCTGCTTCATAATGGCAGATTGCCATGGCTCTAAGCATTGTCCACAGACAAACAATGGCAAGAGGAATTCAGAGAGGGTGATGGGTGTCAGCCTCTGCATTCCTTTTGCTGTTGCCTGTCTGTGGAAAATGCCCAGAGCCATGGCAATCTGCCATTATGAAGATCTGTCTAATTCCTAGCTGTTGTCTGATCAGCCATAGCAAGGGGAGGGGGCCTCATAATTAGACTTGAAAGGCACTTGGCAACATGGGACAAAGTAAAGCATGTACATTTGTCCCATAGCAGAGACAGAACCGTCAAAAGAAAAAAAAAATCTTTAATGCAATTTCAGGTCAGCATTCTAGTGTGAAGTCCTTCCTGTTAATGTCTCTCAACAGTCAAAACACTCTCTTCTCCACAGCAGGGGGCTGTTAGTGGTGGGGATCGGCAGACGGCTTATACCTCACAATCACTCCATTTGCAACAGATTACTTTAGTTTGTTTAGGAGATCCACTTATTTGCACATTAGCACCTCTCTTGGTTTTCAGGGGCTAAAACAAACGGCTTTGTTTTTAGAGCTCAAGACAGGCCTTCCAGTAGAGACAATAGGGGAGGTATCTGTGCTAAGGCTGGAGGTTTTTTTTTTTTAAATTGCGAATAAAAGTGTTGCTTTTCATCTATTGTTTTCTTGTTATTTCCAGAAACATATTAAGGGTAAACGTCTGGATTCCATGGTGGAGATGGTCAAAAAGCAGTTTGGACAGGTAAGAGGTTGTCCACGGCTGTGTTGTACTTCACAGGGTGTGCTCAGAGATAAATTATGGTTTTCTGTTATAGTAGGGTTCAAGCTACTCATGCGACGGGCAGTCATCTAGCTTGGCAATTACTCTTGCAAAGATATTGGGGGAAAAAAGTTACCTAGGAGTGTACCTTGATCTTCTAAGTCTCTATAATGAAACATTAAAATAGATACGAGGGATATTAAAGCAGAGCTCCACCGAAAAAAAGACGCTCCGTTTGTTTGCGCACCCCCCCCCCCCCCTTTCAGCTGACACATTTTGCACCTTTTGAGGGGAGCGGATACCTGTTTTTGACAGGTACCCATCCCCCGGAAGTTCAGCCCCCTCCCACTCCTCCGCTGCTGGGTAATTAAAAATTTTCCGCAGGCACTGCTGTTTTCCCATACAAGGAATTATGGCTGCAGCTTTAAAATTGCACACGCTCATGGAATGGCGGCAAACTACAGTACTTAAAAATCACCATAGGCAACGCTTTAAAAATGTTTAAAGGTTACCTGTTAAGAGTTAGAGGTGGTCTTGCGGTAGAATTATTGCTCTAATGATCGCTGCGATACCTCACGTGTGGTTGGAACACCATTTACATATGTGTGCACGACTTGCTTATGCTTCTTCGTGCATGGAGGGATAGGGCCCTTTATTCCTTATTTTTATTTTTTTCCTATCTATTTTACTTTTTATTTTGACACTCTTGCTTTTTTTATTTATCACTTTTATTCCTATTACCAGGAATGTAAACATCCCTTGTAATATAAATAAGCATGACTGGTCCTCTTTATTGGAAGATCTGGGGTCAAAAAGACCCCAGATCTCTCATTTACCTTTTAAAAGCGAAAAAAATTATTTGACCCGAGAACCGGAAGTGTCGTCAGATGTCGCTTCGGTCCTCCAAGGGCATAGAGACAAGTGGTGGCCATCTTGCCCTCATTTAACTTTCTGCCCAGCAAACAGCCGTATCGGATTAGTCAGGGTCAGGTAAGCAGGTATATTTTTTACAATGGGTCGGTCGGCAAGTGGTTAATTTGCTGAGATTTCCTCTTACTTCCTGTTATGGGACAGGAAGTGAAGGTAAATCTCTATAATAGGGGACAGATGACTAAAAATAAAAATCTTAACAGGGTTATAAAAATTTCACACAAAGATTGTACAGTGTTTTTTACTTTGTAGGATTTTTATCAGCTGACGTCTTCCCTGCATTAAACTTTGTTGTAATTGGCTGAAGCTCGCTTGTAATAGTATCTATAACTGTTAAAATACAGGAAGTGATGACAATTGCTGTGCGATCAGATGGCTCCTGGAAGACTCTTCTTGTCAAATACCTGGGTGAAGAGCAGAGGCAGGATCTTGCTCGTGTCACTGGGGCAGTAGCTGAAGATCTCCTCTTAGTGGCTGCAGGGCAGCATGACGCAGTGGTGAGTATCTACCCTTTCATCTGTTTTGATTTTCTTTAAAGGCCGATTTCACACTGCTGCATTGCTGTTTGGCCACATTGCAGGTGTGCTCACGGGTTTTCATGCAGTTAACCCGCGGTTTCCAATAGACTTTCCATTAGGTTGTGTGTTTTCTGAAGGCCCACCAAAGATGCATCATGCAGGACTTCTGGTGCCTTTCAGAAAACGTGCCAAAAACATTCAACCTAACAAAGTCTATGAGAAACCGTAAGCTTAACCACATAAACAAAAACTGGGTACACCTGGGCTGCAGCCAAACCAGCTTAAGTCTGCCTCTAAAAATACAAATAAATGCAATTTATGTAATGGGTCTCAGACCAAGCTATATCACTTATCTGTAGAGTATTCCCTTGGGGTCCAGGACCCTGGATCCTGTTTGGCAGGGGTATCTTTTCAAGATTGATTCAAGTGCATTGCAAATTCTGTCAAATACGCTCATTTGTATGTATTTCAACTGTATCTTAACATGTGTGCCTGGGGTTCTTGTTTAATTACACTGCTGGGGTCAGGTAACACGTATTAATATTTGATTGGTATACTGCCAACCTTTCTAGTGTTATATTGTCTTTTTTTTCCTCTAGTGCACCGCTTTAGGAAAGTTGCGTCTGGATGTAGCATCTCGGCTAGAGGAATGTGGGGTGTTTCTCCGTGACCCCAAAAGTTTCCATTTCTTATGGGTTGTCGACTTTCCACTCTTTCTCCCCAAAGAAGACAATCTAGAAGAGTTGGAATCGGCTCATCATCCCTTCACAGCTCCTCACTCGGAGGACATGGACCTTCTGTACACAGAGCCGGCCAAGGTACCACTACTGGCCTGACATAAAGGCCCATAGAGTTGGCACTTTCCACATTTAGACTTGTAGTGCCTCAGTCTACATTTGGGAATGAAGTATAGTTATTATTGTGGTGTGCACAGTGGGTAGCTATATTTAAAAGAGGTCAGATTGATCACGATAGGTGTCATTTTAAAGCCTATTTATAAAAGGGAGGTTGGACTCTCAGTCAAGATGTGGCCCGACTCAAGTCAAACAAACCTCTGGTACTGCAGAGTTGGGACCAAACCAGGACGGTGGGGGGAGGAAGAGGTGTAGAGTAGGAGCTAACTTATCAGCAAGGGGAGAATATTATAAATCAGTATGTTTTCTCATCTGCCCAGTCAACTGGCTCTTTGGACCCACCTGATCCCTCCATTTTCACATTTATTTCTTGCCCATGATTAGACTGAGACTCTAAAGCTGGTCACATGCAGTACAATCTTGCATTCACCAACCGTTCTAGTGCGGGGGCTTGCCTAACTTGGATGTAAATTGGAAGGGTTGTATAAAAAAGGCCTTACACCGCATAGTCTTTGGTTCTACATAATCATTCTAAAATGAAGATTTAATTTAATCAAAATCGTTTCATAGAAGTAAACTTGTTAATTTTCAAATTATTCCCAGTTAGTGCCATCTGTACTTGTTTAGGCTTGGTGTCTGAGGTGTGTATTGACACCCTCATTTTACAAGCCTAACCATAAAATACTTTACAACTACTTCTGTATGATTTACTCTTCTAGGTACGCGGCCAGCACTATGACCTAGTCTTAAATGGTAATGAAATAGGAGGTGGCTCCATCCGCATTCACAGTGCAGAACTGCAACGCTGGGTCCTCCAGGATGTTTTAAAGGTAAGCAGCCATGATTTGCCCATTATGGGACTGAAGATTTTTCCCTCTGTAATACACCATTAACATAGCATTTGTAAAGATGTGTAAGCCAGTTTTTAGAGGTTTTTTTTCGGTTTGTTTGACCTACTTCAAGCTGCTTTTACAAATTCTCAAGCAAACAAAAGCTTGTAGATACAAATCCTTTCAGTGCCCAAACACACTCCATTCTTCTAGCGTCCCCAAAGGCACACAGAGGGGAGGCTGGAGACTGTACCTCCTATACAGTTTAGTCTGTGTCACTGTCACTGTGTGCAGTGGGCCACTACCACCGGGATTATTATTTTAAAGGATTTATATAGCGCCAACAGCAGGGCCGTCTTTAATATGGTTTGGGCCCAGGGCAAACATTTTTTTTGGGCCCCCCTCCAGCTTATTTTGGGCCTGGCTGGTTCACATGTATGTTTTGGCGGTCCTCATTTGTGCAGGTACAACAGCCCATTGATTTGAATGGGCTGCCATGCCTTTGTTTCCTGCAGAAAAAAGGTGCATTCAGCATTTTAAAAATACAGTTGCCTTGAAATCCATTCTGCTTTTGCACCATGCTACTTACCTGCAGTTCTTGCACACACAAACGTACTGTGTTTTTAAAAGCGTGACCTAAACGTCTAAGTGCTGTATTTCAGTGCTTGATGGGCATAGACGTGCCGTGTGCGCAGCCTATTACATGAGGCATGCGCTTTTCTTTGCAGGAAACGCAGGCATGGCGGCCTATTCAAATGAATGGGCTGCTGTGCCTGCGCAAATGTGGGCCGCCAAAACACATACATGTGAACCAGCCAGGCCCAAAATAAGCCCATCAAGCAGTTAAATACAGACAGTAATGCCATGTGTTTTGAGGCTTTACTCAGCCTGGACTGCAGGTCTGGTCTGTGATTTAAAGAGTTCCTCTATTTTACACATGGCATGGCATGGGTCCCATGGTGCTAAAGAAGAATGGACAGACGGTGCTGTGACCTCATGCCATGCCATGTGTAAAATAGAGTAACTTTTTAAAACACTGACCAGACCTGCAGTGAATCATCAAATATTATAAAGACTTTGGGCACACTCTACAGAAAACTTCTATTTACAATATAGATTAGCAAACAGTGACATACCTTGAGGAGCAGGACATGAAGAAGTCAACCTCGGGAAGAGCAAACTGGGGATGTTATAAAATCACATTCTAATTCACTTTTAAATACAAGCAGCACCCAGTGGCAAGAAGGGAGAAGTGCATGTCTAAAGGGAAGCCAGGGGTGCTGTACATTTTAAAACACTGGGAAGGGAAGCAGTACTGTCACTGGCTGCGTGCCGCTGATGATTTTCAGCCTGATTTGTGGGCAGCACAGGGGCTTAACGGGCGGCAGGGCCGCCATCAGGAATTATGGGGCCACTTACACAGCTTCAGGCATGGGCCCCCTGGAGCAGAGAACCGGGGGGGGGTGCTGCCGCCTGAAATTGAGAAGCGGGGGGGGCTGCCGCAAATTTAGAAGCAGGGGGCCCTTTAGAAATAAAGAAAGAAATAAAGAAAAAAAATATATATAAAAAAAGGGGTGTAGCCATCCGGGGACCTCTGGGCCCTTTAATAAAAAGAAAAAAAGAAATAAAAAATATATATAAAAAATATATTTTAAAAAGGGGGTTGCCATCTGGGGCCCTGGGGACCTCTGGGCCCTTTAATATTTTTTTTTTTTAATAAAAATAAATTACAAAAAAAGGGGGTTGCCATCCGGGCCTCTGGGCCCTTTAATAAAAAAATAATAAAAAAAAACATATAAACAAAAATAAAAAAATAAACATTTATAAAAAAAATAAAGGGTGTTTGCCACATGGGGCCCTGGGGACCTCTGAGCCCTTTAATATATATATATATATATATATATATATATATATATATATATATAAAATAGAAAAAAAAGAAATAATATATAAAAAAAATGTTTTTTATTAAAAAAAGGGGGGTTGCCATCCGGGGCCCTAGGGACCTCTGGGTCCTTTAATAATAATATTAATAATAATAATAATAATAATAACATTTATATTATATAAGATATATATATATATATATATATATATATATATATATATATATATGAAATATATAAAAAAATATTTTTTTTTTATAAAAAAGGGGGGTTGTCATCCGGGGGCCTGGGGAACTACGGGCCCCTGGAGACCCCCAGACCTCTAAAAAAAAAATTGTCCCTTTAATAAAAAATAAAATATATTAAATTTAATTTTTTTTTTAAATAAATAAAAAAAGGGGGGTTGCCATCTGGGGCCCTGGGGTCCTCCGGGCCCCTGAGGACCCCTAAAAAAAATTGCCCCTCCGGACCCCTAAAAAAAAAAAAAAAAAAAAAAAATTTTTTTTTTTTTTTTTTTTTTAAAGGGGGTTGCTTTGGGCCCCCAACAGTGACAGGGCCCAGGGCACCTGCCCCATTTGCCCTGCGGTAAAGACGGCCCTGGCCAACAGTTTATGCAGCACTTTTCAATATTAAGGCAGACAGTTACAATACAGGGGGAATCAGAGGGCCCGATTAGTCCTGCTGTGCCCTCTCAGCCATGGCCCTTACCGAGTGATCATAGTGAATGTACAAAAGAATCAGTCCACCAGGGAAGGCATTGACAGCTGTAAACTAGGAGGTGCAGGATTATATGCCTGGATCCCTGAAAATGAAGGAAAAACTCCATCCTCTGATCTCACCTCCTGCGCCCCTCTGTTGACCCAATTCTCCTGGGCTGGTTGTGCTGCCTTAGCAGCGGTCCTGCATCGTGCCCTGTACACACGAGTGACATTTCCATTGGAAAAAAGTTGGATGGTTTTTCTGACGGAATTCCGCTCAAGCTTGGCTTGCATACACAGGGTCACACAAAATTTCTCTGAACTTTTGACCGCCAAGAACGCGGTGACGTACAACACTACGAAAAAGTTCAGTGCTTCCGAGCATGCATCGCATTGTTTCCGAGCATGGGTGTTTTTTTTTCCTGTCGGAATTCTAAACAGACGAACGGATTTTCCGATAGGATTTTTTTCCATGGAAAAATTGAGAACCTGCTCTCTTATAAGTCAGTCGGAAATTCAGACAGAAGAAGTCCGATGGGGCATACACACAGTCGGAATATCCGATTAAAAAGCTCACATCTGACTTTTTCCCGTCGGAAATTCCGACTGTGTGTATGCGGCATCAGAGGTTGATTCTACCCACTCCTGCTTTTGATTACTGGATTATATTGATTGTGTCATTAAGGTTTTTTGAACAGTTGCTTGGTTATGGCTTTTGCGTCTACCAATATAGCAGCTGTCTTGCAGCTCTATGATATGGATGAAAAAGTGGGTCTAGACAATAGAACATTTATTAAATGTTTACTATCGGTGTTATATCACTTAGGATTTTCTCACATTGCTTGAAGGATAAGGTCGCACGAGTCTATGTCCGTTATAATTCCTCTGTGTCTCTGCAGGAGGATGTTGGTCTTCTCTCTCATCTCCTGGAGGCTCTGGAGTCAGGAGCACCTCCTCATGGTGGGATTGCATTGGGTAGGTGCTTCATATTTTGCGTGCTTTAATTCCAGACATCCTACATTATTTTCACTTTAAAACTACTATTATTAAGTCATGTTATAGATTGCTGACAAATAATTACCAAGGTATATGCACATGACATGTTTGAAAAATACTGCTCTCCTTACAGTATAGTCTGTATATAGAACAGTCTGTTGGGGAGAGATTGGGGGTGCTAAAAGGATTCACACAACTCCTGTACCATTTACTAAAATTAAGCACACTTAAATTCAAAACAACTATATCCAGCTGGAGTGTATGGAAGATGCCATCAGGCAGCATGGAAACATAACCCATCCAATAGGGTCAATCATGCAGCAGGATGGAAACCATGCCAGTAATGGACAAATGGCAAGCCGATCGGCAGAATCTGTAACCGCAAACAAAGGCAGCGACTGTCAACAGAAAAGGAAGATGTTGGGTCTGGGTGGGCCGTTATGTTTCAGGGGCTGCCGCCTCTGTTTGCAGCTACAGGCGCTGCTGGTCAGCTCGCCATTTGTCCATTACTGACACGGTTTCCATCCTGCTGCTGCACGATCAGCCCTTTTTGGATGAGTTTGTTTTAAATAGAAAACTAGGCCCAGAAAAAAGTGAACGGAGGGTGGCAATTTGACCTCAACAGAACAAAGTCAAGAAGCACAACTACAGAAAAGCAAATGATTTCCAAAGTTGAACGCCATCTATAATACTTTTTTTTTTTGTTATGCACAGAGTGGGGAAATGTTGCCCCAATGTCAGTTTTCCTATTGATACTATAGATCCAAAAAAAAACATTTTACTTGGTAATAATCATTACAGGTTCCATTAAGATATGTTAGGCTGGATTCACATATGTGCAAATTGGATGTGGATTTCCGCTGCATCCAATTCACATAACATGCAAGTGTGACCAGCTCTCTCCATGGCGGCCTTGGTCCGCATTCCAAAAAGGGTCCTGTGCATGTTTGGGCCTGGTTCAGGTGTGAATACAGGCAAAAAAAATCACCTGAACCAGTGAACAGGAACTCACCGGACCCCATGCTGTGAACCCGGCCTTTTAAAGTATAAAACTATTCACAATGGGGTTTATTTACTAAAGCTAGAGATTGGTCACATTTCTGCATAGAAACCAATTGGCTTCTAACCTCAGCTTGTTCAATTAAAGGCAAAAATGTTTTTTTTTTAAATGTTATACTTACCTCCACTGTGCAGCTCGTTTTGCACAGAGTGTCCCCGAACCCTGTCTTCTGGGGTCCCTCGGCGGCTGTCTCGCGCCTCCTTGCAAAAGCTTTCCACCTTCATGCGAGCGAGCTCGCATGGTGGAAAGCTTTTGCGGGCGCGCTCCCGTGATACAGCGGTGGGCATAGCCGCCGACTGTATCACTCGGCCCCGCTCCCGGCTTGCCGCATCATCGGATGTGATTGACAGCAGCGCTGCTATCAATCCGTCCAACCTAGCCAATCAACGGCCAGGCTGGGAACCAAAGAGGATCACGAGGACGCGCACGGGACTTTCGAGGGGTGAGGTAAGTAAAATGGGGGTTCGGAGGGGGCCAGTGCCGATGGATGTTTTTTCACCTTAATGCATAGGATGCATTAAGGTGGAGTCACTGTCATTTCATGGGTTAAAATCCAGACGTGACCTGACCCCGTTGATAACAGTAAAAATATGGAGAGCTGGTGTAGCAAGGAAGAGCTATTCGAAAGCGAATGTATCCCCAAACACCCCATTATGGAGAAATCCTGAGCTTCCGCATCTAGACTCTATTCAAGATCCAGGGGTATGGACAAAATATGGAGTTAAAATACACAAGTAATATATATGGGGGAGAAATATTTTAATTTGTAGAAATGAGGTAGCGCTGGAATATTCCTGAGAGTTCCACTTTCAGATATATGCAGTTGGTATACGCTTTGTCAGCCCAGATCCCTGAGGGTATGCCACAATTGGTAGAACCAGGGTTAGAGCAAATGGTAAGAAAAAGGGGAAAAAAAAAAGAGAATTTCACGTCTATACACTTACCTATCAAAGACTGCATTTGTCAGATATCCAACATTCACATAATTTGTTTATAAGAGATGTCCCAAAATTAGTAGCAGAAAACTGGGAGGAGATTCAGATTTTAGTATCACTTCGAGATAAATTAATACAATTTGAAATTAAAACATAGGAGTCATTATACACCGTATAAAATATTCCCATCAAATCCTAAAAACGGCTGGAGATGTGCAGATGTTCCAGGAAATGGTATTCATATATTTTGGTCTTGTCCGAAGATAGTGGTATTCTGGAGAGAGTTCTTGAGAGTAATTGCTATAGTAACATCAGTTTCTCTGGATCAAGAGGCAGAGATCTGTCTATTAGGATTAGTAGGGGAAAATATTGCTTTTCTAGAAAGGAGAATACAGGTGGGCTTGTTGCTCTTCTATGCAAGGAAGGGAATAGTGCTAAACTGGAAGAAGGCTGATCCCCTCGTTGGTATATTGGAAAAACTTAGTGAATGGTAAGCTGCCATTGTATAGGGAGACATACTGTAATAGAGGAAACAGGGAGAAATATGAAAGAGTATGGGCAAATTGGATAGAGAATTCTATGATGGCTTCAGGGTAAGGGGGTACAAAAATAGGGCAAACTACACACCACTGGAAGAAAGAGGTTAAGGAGGGGAATAAATGTATAAGTGTTTGTAATGAAATGATTACTAAATGACCTTTTATGAAAACGCCTGAGTGAGCAGATAAATGTTAGTTGTGAAATGTATATTTGGAAAAAAAAATATATTACAGTACAGACCAAAAGTTTGGACACACCTTCTCATTCAAAGAGTTTTCTTTATTTTCATGACTATGAAAATTGTAGATTCACACTGAAGGCATCAAAACTAAATATAAAAATAAAATATATTTCATATTCTAGGTTCTTCAAAGTAGCCACCTTTTGCTTTGATTACTGCTTGGCACACTCTTGGCATTCTCTTGATGAGCTTCAAGAGGTAGTCACCTGGCACAGCACCCCATCACTCTCCTTCTTGGTCAAATAGCCCTTACACAGCCTGGAGGTGTGTTTGGGGTCATTGTCCTGTTGAAAAATAAATGATGGTCCAACTAAACGCAAAGCGGATTGGAATAGCATGCCGCTGCAAGATGCTGTGGTAGCCATGCTGGTTCAGTATGCCTTCAATTTTGATTAAATCCCCAACAGTGTCACCAGCAAAGCACCCCCACACCATCACACCTCCTCCCCCATGCTTCACGGTGGGAACCAGGCATGTAGAGTCCATCCCTTCACCTTTTCTGCGTCGCACAAAGACACGGGGGTTGGAACCAAAGATCTCAAGTTTGGACTCATCAGACCAAAGCACAGATTTCCACTGGTCTAATGTCCATTCCTTGTGTTCTTTAGCCCAAACAAGTCTCTTCTGCTTGTTGCCTTTCTTTAGCAGTGGTTTCCTAGCAGATATTCTACCATGAAGGCCTGATTCACACAGTCTCCTCCTAACAGTTCTAGAGATGTGTCTGCTGCAAAAGGTGGCTACTTTGAAGAACCTAGAATATGAAATATATTTTCAGTTGTTTCACATTTTATTGTTATGTATAATTCCACATGTGTTAATTCATAGTTTTGATGCCTTCAGTGTGAATCTACAATTTTCATAGTCATGAAAATAAAGAAAACTCTTTGATTGAGAAGGTGTGTCCAAACTTTTGGTCTGTACTGTGTGTGTGTGTATATGTGTATATATATATATATATATAGCTAAAATAGAACCAACAGAAATTCTACTCTATTGAAAATGAAAAATACATTCTGATTGAGTTACTTTTTATATATAAAAAAAGTAACTCAATCAGAATGTATTTTTCATTTTCAATAGAGTAGCACTTCTGTCGGTTCTATTTTAGCACAATACATTATATATAATTTATCGATGCATCACCTGCGTATACAAGTCTTTTTAAAGTGGTAAATGTTCCGTTTTCAGGATTGGATCGCCTGATTGCCATTATCGTTGGAGCACGAAGCATACGTGAGGTTATTGCTTTTCCAAAATCATTTAGAGGCCATGACCTTATGAGCAACGCACCCGATTATGTTTCCCCCGAAGAGCTCAAGCCTTATCATATAAAGGTTACAGATAAGTGAAGATGGATCATTAAGTGACTTCTATGATGGGGTTCTGTGCCCATGGAAGCACATCAGTCTTCCCCTTTGTACATTTTATACCAGATAAGAGTCGCATTTCCTGTAATGTTGCTGATGGGTCACTCTGGATACATGTTATCTCATGCTGGCATCACCAGTGACTAACCTAGCTAGACGGAATCTGGTGTTTACAATCTACCGGTGATGTAGTCCCCCTTTCATCCAGCGGTGCATTCCATCAGGTATGTGAGAAGATGAGCACTTTATTATATTTATAAAATCAGGAATTACATGTCTAAATTACTGCTGCTGTTTATTATGTATGGGAATGAAAGAACTGGCTGTGCGATGCAAGAAATCCGATTCTTTTCATGGTTCCGGTGCATACGAGTGAGAATGTGGTTGCTATAAAACACACACACTTCTTTCAGACCCTTTTAAAATATGAGGACTTTGTTTACTGAAGCATTGCTAACAATCTGATGTACTGTATTTGCCAAGAACTTTGTTTTTTGCTACCATAGAATGATTTTATTTTTTTCCTGTTACCGCAAGTCTAATAAAACTATGAACATTTTAGTTCAAGAATATTTATTACGGCATCTGTTGGCCAACATACAGCGGTGATATCTGTTACTGCTGCATCATTGGAATACATCTACTAAACAAAGTGCAATATCCTTTGGGCTGTATGTATACTGTGCAGATTTTGAATGAACCAGAACAATTGGCACATACTGCCATCTAAGCAGGATGGAGTCGCCCACCTTGTAGTGTCTTGGAAAAACATGGTAAAGTCTGCAGATGGCCTACAGTAACCTTTTTACCCCAGAGGGACCCGCAAAATAATTTTCAGGACTTGGGGAACCCGTTAAGATTAGTCGATTGGGAAAATGCTCCTTATACTGGTGATAAGTGGGAAGAACGCCTCCCCCTACAGGTGTGGTCAGAATGACATCCTTGCAGTCAAACTGCTGTCTGTGCCAAGTAATGTTGGACCTGCCATAATGCAGACGCCATCAGATGGAAGGGTAAGTTACCCATGGCTCAGGGAACCCTTAGCCACCCTAGTTAAGAATGGGAGGCCTACAGGTATAACATTGAAAAGAAGTTTATTTTTCAAAAATCTGAACAGTGTCTTTTTTTTATTGAACTGGGGCTGCTGGAATGCACAGGCAATCTTATTGTAAGGCGCCATTCACATTGCTTGTGGGGCAGACTACACTTGCCTGCAGAAGACTCAGGGGTTTCCTGAGAGTAGCTGTGGGGGAGGGAGAGTCTGACAGCACCCGCAGCAATTAGCATGCAAATTGTACATGAAGAAAGTTACCTTTTGATGATTGCCCATAGACGCAGACAGTCTGCATACAGGTACTCATCACATGTAAATGGCTGTTGGTGCTGTCAGCCTCCCATTGCCTTTAACTGCAGGGAGGAAGCCCCATTTAAAGCAAAACAACCCCCCACACACAGGTGTGAATGGGGCATAAAGGTGAACTAACCCTTTTAAGCACCCGTTTTATTGAATACAATGGGCATATGCGTGTCATCCCTTACAAACGAGCATTGATGTGCAATGCAAATTGAATTACCGTATTTTCCGGCATAAAAGACGACTTTCTGGATGCAAAAAAATGCATCCAAAGTCGGGGGTCGTCTTATACACCGGGTACGGTCTCAGTACTCACTTTTTTCCCCCAGCGCTGACATGCTGCGATCGCGATCGTGAATGATTTCAAAGCCGCGCCTTCCCTGCAGAGTGTTCTGTGATAGGAGGAACACAAATCTTCCCAGCAGCGCCTCTGTTCTTTGTTCCTCCTATCACAGATGCCTTCTCATCCCCGGACGAGATGAGAAGACGTCCGTGATAGGCGGAAAACATAACAGAGGCGCTGCTGGGAAGATTTTTGTTCCTCCTATCACAGAACACTCTGCAGTGAAGGCGCGGAAATCATTCACGATCGCAATCGCAGCATGGGAGACTGTCAGCGCTGGGGAAAAAAAGTGAGTGTTATTGCACTGGGGGGGGCAACAAGTTCAGGCACAGTGGGGGCAAGTGATGGCAATGTGGGGGCATGTAATGGCACAATGGCAATGTGGGGGCATGTAATGGCAATGTGGGGGCATGTAATGGCACAATGGCAATGTGGGGGCATGTAATGGCAATGTGGGGGCATGTAATGGCACAATGGCAATGTGGGGGCATGTAATGGCACAGTGAGATTTGAAAAAGCCTGTTTCTGTCAGCAGTTCTGGCTACCCCTCAGCTTCCAGAAAGACTAGTAGGAAGGGGGTAGTCTTATACAGTGAGTATATCCCAAAATCAAAATTTTTCCTGGAAAATTAGGGGGTCGTCTTATACGCCGGGTTGTCTTATACGCCGGAAAATACGGTACATTGTGTCTCCATAGATTTCAATCTACCAAAAAAAAAAAAAAAACGGCTGTGGATCCCACCTTTTAAAGTAAACCTAAACATTGATTGTAGGTCAATTATGTACATTGTGAGGAAGATGGAAAACTTGGTATTTGATTCTGGGTTGTAGACGCTAACAAATGTTAGTTAGACACTCCGCAGGCTTTGCACTACCATATAAACTATGGGAAAGGCACACACTGCTATAAATGCCAATTTACTTGAATTAGAATCTAAAGCCTCATACACACGATCGGATTTTCTGCAGACAAAGCATAGGACTTTTGTCCGAAGGGTGTTGGTCGTGAACTTGTCTTGCATACAAACGGCAAGGAATTGTCAGCCAACAAACACTACTACATGGTTTTTCAGATCTTTAGCGCCACCCTTTGGGCAACTTCTGCTAATGTTGTCTTATGGTTAGCATTGCTTCTGTGTGTACAGAAGAAGTCTGTCGGACAAAACTCCAATCGGATGATCCAACAACACACATTTGTTGGTGGAAAATTTTAAAGTATGTTTTCATACAACAATTGTCCGATGGAGCATACAAACTGTCCGGCCTGTCATCACACAATTCCCGTCAGAAAATCCGATCGTGTGTATGGGCCCTTACGCAGCACCTCATTTAAGAAGTAGGCTGGCGCAGCATAGCGGTCTTAAAGTCCCACAAATTTCTGAGTCCTTGTGATGAAATTCCGTTTTCTTCCTTAACCGCTTGTGGACCACCGCACGATGCTATACGTCAGAATGACACGACTGGGCACAATGGCCGTACATGTACGTCCCCTTTAAGAACCCAGCCATGGGTTGCGAGCACGCTGCCGGCCCGAAGCTCTGTGACCGCTGGAGACAGGGACCCGATCGTGTCACAGACCTGAAGAACGGGGAGAGGCGAGTGTAAACAAACCTTCTCCAGGGCTTGTCACGGATCGTCTCTTCCCTGTCATAGGGAACGATGATCAGTGAGGTCACACCTCCCCCCCCCCCCCTACAGTAAGAATCACAAACTAGGACACACTTAACCCCTACAGGTTAAACCCTTCACTGCCATTGTCCTTTTCACAGTAATCCGTGCATTTTTATAGCACTGATCGCTGCAGTGATCCCAAACATTTCCGATGTGTCCGCCATAATGTCGCGGTCACGATAAAAATCACAGATCGCCGCCATTAGTAGTATAAAAGATTATTAATAAAAATGCCATAAAACTATCCCCTATTTTGTAGACGCTTTAACTTTTGCGCAAACCAAGCAAACACTTAGTGCGCTTTTTTTTTTTCCACCAAAAATATGTAGAAGAATACGCATCGGGCCAAACTTTTTTTATATATTTTTGGGGGATATTTATTATTATAGTAAAAAGTTAATATTGCACTTTTTTCAAAATTGTCGCTCTATTTTGGTTTATAGCGCAAAAAATAAAAACCGTCAATTCTGTTTGGGAGCCATGTCGCACGACCGCGCAATTGTCAGTTAAAGCGACGCAGTGCTGAATCGCAAAAAGGGGCCTGGTCCTTTAGCTGCATAATGGTCCGGGGCTGAAGTGGTTAAACTGGCCATGCATAGCACACTGCATTGTATGTACATCCCTACATTTTCCAATATCTTTGTATTGTGAGGGACTAGCTGGATGTAAACTGACTGTTTAGGTAGGGCCTTGTACAAGATACTTGTTAAGTCTAATGGAAATGATACAGATTGTTCCACGTGCGGTCACTTACCTTATTACATAGTAAGAGTCTTAACACAGACTGTAGCAATGACTTTTTATTACTGATAATATTGTGATGGATTAATAAATTGTCAGGTTGCATACAATACAACACTGAAAGTCCCAGGGCAGAAATCCCATAGACAAATGATAATAAAAAAAAAAAAAAATATTTAGCACTTTTGTTTTAGGCAGCAATATGTCAAAACTTTTTGATCAAATATGTATTTCTATAAACATTTGTATTTCCACGCCAACATATTTTATACATACAAAACACGCACATGAATCAGGCAGCCAGGGCAACATTTCGCAGGTCAGCCACTGGCTGGAGCCTAGGGCCCTTCTTATACTAAAATAGTAAAAGTTCTTTAAAAGAAATAAAGTGTAAAAAGTGGCAGCAGCCTAAAGTAAAGTTCAGTTGCAGGAGGCAGAAGTAGACCGTGGCATGGAGATTAGAAGCTGGCTGGGCACATCGGTGATGGAAGAGAGTCATGTGACCTCCATTCACCCAGGAGGCATCGGTACCCTTTTGCTCGCGATTCTCTGCTTCCCATTTGGTCGTCTTGTGCTCTTGTTGGGTTCTCTTCCCTGGTGTTATGTGCTCTCCTTGGGGGCCTGCAGGACTGGGCTGGAAGCTTGGGCTCCCTGTGGAGACTGTGCGGTGGTAGGCTGGGTCCCTGTAGCAGTTTTAATAGAGTTCAGGGTTTTGCTAAACCAGGAGTTTTTAGCAGCTTGGATCTCATTGAGCAGCGCTCCTCGCTGATGCTCCAGCTCCTACAGAGGGGGAGAGAGTGAGAGGTCAGAGACAGGAATGTACCACCATTGCAATTGTTCTGTAGTGCAACAGTTATAAAGAGGGGTGGGAAGGAATCCCAGGGTAGCAGTGTGTAGGCCACCTTCCCCTGGATACAGCTATAAGCTCCCATCTATACACAGACATTCACATCTGACTGCCCTCTAATGGCTATGGCAGTCTTAAGGTCCACCTTTGCAGCCAAACATGTGCACTGTGTCCTAACAAAGGGTTAAAGTGGTTCTAAATCATTGTTCCCCCCTTAATGTATTCTCTGCATTAAGGTAAAAAACATTCTGTGTCCAGGACCCCCATTACTTACCTGAGCCCGATCTTGATCCAACACTGTACAGGAGCGCAGGGGGTCATCACTGGGCAGATTGATAGCAGCGGGAGCCATTGGCTTCTGCTGCTGTCAATCAAATCCTATGAAGAGGGGGTGTCTATAGATGCAGAGTGGGGCTCAGGAGTACCCCCCCCTAAGCAAGAGACTTGCTAGGGGGGGCCCAGAAGAGGATCAGGTTGCTCTGTGCAAAGCTTTTGCACAGAGCAGTTAAGTAGTAGATGTTTGTTATATAAAAATAAAGGCTTTAAAGATCTCAAGGCTCAGGTGGAGCATTGTATGTTAATGCGCTTTTAAACGAAATAGCTGCAACGTATAAAACCTGCTCCAATGAAAAAGCTAGAAAGGCAAAACAATTTTTTTTTTTTTTTTAGGCATGTTGTATGAATAAGAAACACAAATGTATAGCAGGTTTCATCAAATGTATCTGAAAAGGGTGGAAATAACCAAGTCAAAGAACAGTGACTTAATGCTTAAGACCCCTTTCACACTGGGGCGTTTTTTTGGGGGTTAAAAATAGAACCTGAAAAACAGCTCCCCTGCAGTCTGTGTGAAAGCCCCGAGTGCTTTCACACTGAGGCGATGCGCTGGCAGGACTCCTGCAAGCAGCATCTTTGGAGTGGTGTGTATTGAAATGAATGGGCAAAGTGGCGCTTTGCAGGAGTTAAAAGCGACCCACTAGCGGCCAAATACCTCCGCATAAACGATGGTAAATCGCTGCTAAAAATAGTGCCGCTTTACCGCCGATGCTGCCCGCGCCCCAGTGTGAAAGCAATCTTGCAGCAGTTGGTTTCCAAACTGTGGCCCTTTGCTTGTCTTTAAAGGAGTATGAATTTTTTGTCTGACATTAACGGCACCTTTAGCGCAAGAAAAGCTCAACAAAAATGCATCGATTTAAAAGCGGGGGTCCACACAAAAAGTGAACCTCCGCTTTTTGAAGGAACTTGAACTAGAAAAAATGGACAAGTAATATAAAAATCTATAGATATTTATTATAGAAATCTGTCTTCTGGGAAACGCACTGGTCCCAAAAGACAGCAGGGACCAGTGAGGGCACGCCGTGTGGCTCGCGCATGCGGGAACCGGGCAGTGAAGCCGCAACACTTCACTTCCTGATTCCCTCACAGAGGATGATGGAGGGGGTAGGCTGAGAGACAAGTGATTGATTGGCCTCAGCTGCCGACATCACGGGTGCGCTGCACAGGTAAGTGTCCATTTTTTTAAAAGTCAGCAGCTGCAGTATTTGTAGCTACTGGCTTTTTAAAAAATAAAATAAGGGTGGACTTCCGCTTTAAATACTGTGGGGGTTATTTATTTACGAAAGGCAAATCCACTATGCACTTGGAAGTGCAGTCTCTGTAAATCTGAGGGGTGGATCTGAAATGAGGGGAAGCTCTGCTGGTTTTATTATCCAATCATGTGCAAGCTAAAATGCTGTTTATTATTTTCCTTGCATGTCCCCCTCGGAGCAACAGGGACTGCACTTCCAAGTGCAGTGGATTTGCCTTTAGTAAATAACCCCCCCTATGTCTTCACACTGGTTGGTTGCGCTTCCGTGGTAGTGTTAAAAACCTTGCTTCCTGCATTTTTGGTCAAAAAAAAAAAAAAAAAGGCACCAACACACCCTTGTTAATTTTCTGATGAGGTTTTTGAGTCGCATGACCTATGAAAAACACTCCATAAGTGCAACGATTATTTTGGCTGCTGAAATTTCGGCGCATCTCTAGTTTCATCAGCCAAATGTATCCAACCAGACTCCGCCTAAACCTTAAATATGATAATTGGGTGGGCAGGACATTCTAATAGGATTCCTAAAAGGAAAAAATTCCTGCAAATATAAAGTTCAGGGATCTAGAAGTATGCACATGTACACACAGGCAGCTAAATGCCGGGCAGTTCTACACACAGGCAGCTAAATGCCGGGCAGTTCTACACACAGGCAGCTAAATGCCGGGCAGTTCTACACACAGGCAGCTAAATGCCGGGCAGTTCTAAACACAGGCAGCTAAAAGCCAGGCAGTTCTAACAGGCTTCAATACTTCTGGGTATTGTCTCTTGCTGGTAAGCTCTGCCCCCCCACTCAGCCTATTGGCACCTCACTGGCTAACAGCAAGGGGCAGGCAAACTTCAGTAGTTGCCAAAAGCAGCCCAGTGTTCAGCCATAAAAGCAGATGAAGACAAGAACCTCTGCATATCATAACAGGTTCTCTTTAAAAAGAGCCATGTAAAATAGTAAACTTCACAAACAAAACATAAGAAAGTATAATAACTGCTTCCATATATGGTTCTCCCCAATACAAGGTGAATTCTCTAACAGTACCATATTGGGATGGTCCCCCGGCCGTTTCCTACGTACCTGGATTTTGCACTTGGCCTCCACCAGCTGCAGTTTAGTCTGTGCCAAATCCAGCTCCATCTCCCGCAAGTGTTTCATCAGAGAGTCCTTCTCGTCATCTCCTCCGTCACCCTGGTTGGAGCCATGCGCCGACCCCTCCTTGCTGAAGATCTCACTGCAGTGACTGCAGGACATCAACTTGGCCTTAAAACATACAAAATAGTAAGAGGTGAAAATACCGTTTTCAATCGTTGACACGCTGAAAGCCAATTCTTGTCATGGCACATTTATGAATTTACTAGATTTGTGTTCATTTCTCACCTTTAGGATCTCCAGTTCCTCCCGGCTTGCCGTTTGTTGTTTCTCCAACCGTGTGCTCAACTGGGAACATATCTAGAAGTGAGATTAGAAGAGATGTTAATGAGACATCACTACCAACACCATGTCACAGTGATGTTTCGGGCCAACTTCAACTAATAAGAGGGGCTTGTTAATAGTTTGTTAGACAGTCTTCTAATTTCCCAGTCAGTCACCTAGGGGTTAATTTACTAAATCTGGAGAGGGCAAAATCTGGTGCAGCTGAGCACGGTAGCCAATCAGCGTCTAACTTCCGTTTTGTTCAATTAAGCTGTGACAAATAAAATAAAAAAGTGGAGGCCGATTGGTTGCTATGCTGAGGCGCACCAGATTTTGCACTTGCCATGTTTGGTAAATCAACCTCAATGACTTCCATGACCAGTGGCAGCGAGTCTATAGGGCGCACGGGCACCGCCCCCTCTCTCCTGCCACCTGTCTATCACCATAAATTCCTCTATGGTCGCCGCTGCCACCCACTATTCAGGGGCCAGGCCCCTAAATTACAGCAGTGGGGTATTTTTTTTTTTAAAGCACCCGATTAGAGCCATAGGCTCCAATAGGCATCCAAAAAGGTAAACAGCGGGCACCATGCTGGACACTCGCAGTTCACTTAGTGTTGTGTTGGAAAGCGAATATTCATTCACTTTTCTAACACTAAACCGCCTCTTAGCCAATCAGGTGCTCGGGTCTGTTACCTGTCACCCAATAGGCGTCCAATTCACAGCACCTGTCGTTTCAGTCAGCCAATCAGGCGTCCAATCATAGCAGAGGATGGGAGAAGACATCGAAAAGCGTGGAGTATATCGCAGCCGTGACCCACTGCCCCACCGAGACAGGTAAGGGCTAGGCGGGCGATGCACACGATGCACACTGGCAGCATTTGATGGGCACAGTGGCTGCATTTGAGGATTTTTTTTTTTCTGTTTTTTTGCCCACCCCCCAAAATTTGGAACACCGGCCGCCACTGTCCATGATGCAAAATCTCTCTCAACCAACATCAACCTGGAGAGTCTCAGACTCCCTAGAAGAAACAGCCACAAGTGCTCCTCTTATAGTGAACATTGCACACCCTGGTGACTAGAAGAGGGTTCACTTTGTTGTGCCAACTCCTTAGTCTAACAAAATTGATGGGTGAAAGCTGAAGAATCTTTTGGTAGGCTTGAAAGAAATGTCTACTATCTGTCTTTAGTCACCTGAAGAAACGGATGTGCAGGTTGAAGGCCCTGAAAGTTGATTAGACTGGACATAGTGGCAGAAAGAGATCATGGAGGTGAATGGATTTTATACTCCAAACCACCTTAAGAATAGGCCTACATTTTTATTGCAGCTGTTCGAAGACCTACAGAAATCAATAGTTTTCCTTGTGTCCTAACAGTGATGCCACTTGGCAGTGCAGTAAAGCGCCAGTCATTGCACACCGTGTGAATTGGCCCTTATGCTTTCTGTAAACATATCTAAATTTTGCAATTACTTTATGCACATCGAATAACAATCTGAGATGTAAATCTACCATGTAATGACTTACCTGTTTGTACTCCGCTATGATCGCTGTGGTCTTCTTAATTTCCTGCTCTGCCTTTTCTAGTTGTTTCCTGAACACTTCCTTCAGCTGTGAGGAGACAATATCTTTTCATTAAACCACAGACCAAAAAGTTTTTAAAGAGGAGCTCCAGACTTCCCTCAAAAAATTAGGTCAGCAGCTACAAATACGGTCACTGCCGACTTACTATAAAGACACTTACCTGTCCAGGGATCCTGCTATGTCCTCCCCCGAGTGGATTCTTCACTCGGCTTCAGGTGCCAGAATAAGGATAAGTTCACCTTTCATAACATGCTACATCTATATGCAGGGTGTAACATGTTATGAAAGGACGGGCCCCTGCTGTGACAGCTAGCAAGGGATCTTCTTTCCCTGCTAGCTGTAAAAATAAAAAACACGCCCAAGGGGGGCTTATTTACACTCCGCCACCTTAGTGACTGTCAGCTTGTAGATTTCAATGAACTACCATGGCACTGTGAGAGCTGTAGTAGTTCATGGATTCTTCCAGTCAGCGTGCATCGGTGCGCTGGTAACAAGGTATGGGGCAAGCAGATACACTGACCCATAGGAGACGTGCATGGGATCTGCTGATCGCTGGTGCAATGCCTTACAGGCTCCTACAACAGAGAATAAATGCACTTTTTTTTTACCTGCAAAAAAAATTGCATTTATATTTTTTGTCAAAAGGTGAATTTATCCTTTAAAGTGGAGTTCCACCCATAAATATAACATTACATCAGTAGTTTTAAAAAAATGTTTTTTTTTTTTTAGATGCCTTCAAAGTGTTGTTGCTAGGCACAATCGTTAATCTTCCCACTTCCTGCACCTAGGTGCTTAATGCTTCCTAACCTACACCGCACAGACTCCTGGGAATGTAGTGGGTGTAACTTTCCAGGAGTCTGTGCACTCCTCAGTCTCGAAGAATCATGTGACTTGGACAGCACAGGTGCTGAAACCTGATCTGACACTGCTTGTGCAGCACTGAGCATGTTCGAGGCTGAAATCCAGGAAGTCATACAGTCTGGCTTCATGATGCCCACACTTAAGATGGCCCCAGTCAATTTCTATTTTATAAAGTGTCTAAATGCTGTAACAACCTAACAAAACGGACCTTAGTTTACAGGCCAACTTTACTAGAATACATTAAGCTTGTGTATTACAGGGGTATTTATATTTAAAAAGTGAAATTGTGGCCGGAACTCCGCTTTAAGTGAGGGAAACCGGCAGGGCAAGGATACTGGACAAGGAAGCAATTGGATACAATATTGGCTATGGCCAGCTAGGAAGAAGCAACTGCCACATGTTCCAACCAGAAAAAGTACAACGGAATACAAAAAAAATCTGAACAACTTCCTAAAATTCAATTTGTAGTAAAGCCAAGTCAACAGCATCTATCTCCTGCTAGACACAAATCAGAACATCTAGCAGAGGGGTAGTGCCAGGACAAGGGTGACTGTAAGGTAAAGCTAGTGCCAAAGTATAGACCAAGCCACAAAATGTGAAACTATAGTTAGTATTTTCCTTGTATAGCCATTCTGGACTTGTGTGTGTAATCACAACAGTCTGTAGGCCAGGAAACTCATCATGGCCTCTCTTATTCCAAGGTCTGTACCTTTTAATTAATGCATGTTTGTTTTAAGCCTTGTGTGCAGGATCTGCGTTGAATCGCTATTCGTAGGGGAGGGGCAGAAAAACTCTTGCTTAACCATGCGATTTTACTGCCCCTCTCAAACCACAAGTGAAAATGAGGCCTTAGTGTTTTGATAATATTGTGGAAAAAACTGGTGCATAATGGTGTCAACATATCTAGATATAGCCCCTGATCAGCTATACCAACTGCTGATAGTAAATCATATAGCCCCATAAGTCTGCTGTACCTGCAGAAAACATTAAAGAGGAAGTAAACCCTGATGGGTTTTACTTCCCTTTTGCTCCGTGCAAATTCAAAGCATAATGGGCTAGTATGCATCACGTACTAGTCCATTATGTGACACTTGCCTGCAAATGAAGCCTGCGATGTCCCCTGTGCAGGCCGCATAAATCTTTGTCCCTCTTCCTTCAGGGGCCACGGACTCCGGCTCTGTGACTGGCCGGAGCTGCGTGATGTCACTCCCGCTCATGCGCTCGGGAGCCGTCAGTCATGGCACACGCTGGGGAAGAAACGGCATGGAGGCCACTTTCTTCACAGCACATGCACCGATGACACCAAGGGAAATATCTCCTAAACGGCGCACAGATATTTCCACTACCTATAGGTAAGCCTTACCTATAGATAAAAGCAAGGCAAAAAAAGGGTTTTATACAACCACTTTAAGAGAAACTGTATGACGTATGATCATATGAAACATGGCTTCTTACCTGTGCCGTCTCCTCTTCCTGTTTACGCTTCTCCTCCTCCGTTTCTACAAGCCTCTGTTTAGTCAGGAGAAGTTCCTTATTTAATACCTCCGCCTTGTCTTCTGCCTGCCAAAAAAACACCAAGTGTCACACTGGTTTCTATTTACATTCCATGACTAGTACCAGATCAAAGTTCATCTTTTATATGCAAACAGTTGAAAGTAAAAAAATTGTGCATTCATGCATACTGGCAAATCTGGGTTACTTTTTGAATTATTCATAGCCCATCTTGCTTTTGTTGTTATCAAGCATTAGTGGGAGGTTATATGAGGACCCCCCCCAGGAAGGTCTCTGAAGGAGAACAGTGTGTGTAATAGGGAGGATCTATCACCACTCAATCCTCCTCGTTCTTATATCAGCCACATCTGGACTGTTTGGTCTGTAGAGGCATCAGCTGGGAGACCTCCTGGAAAAGCTAAAAGGCAAAAAATAGTTTTGAAGGTATGCCCTATTTTAGAATTAAAAAGACATTCTGCTTTAGTGCCGGTTCACACAGGGGCAGCCAGACTTTGCAAGGCAACTTACAACGCGACTTAAAGGGGTTGTAAATGTTTGTTTTTTATTTTCTAAATAGATTCCTTTAAGCCAGTGCATTATTGGTTCACTTACCTTTTCCTTTGATTTCCCTTCTAAATGTTTGTTTTCTTTGTCTGAATTTCTCACTTCCTGTTCCTCCTCAGTAAGGTGTTCAGTAAGCTGTTCTAAATGACTTTCCACCGCTCGGATGATGGTGGAAAGCTCATCGAGGAGGAACAGGAAGTGATAAATTCAAACAAAGGAAAAAAACTTTTTGAAGGGAAATTGAAGGAAAAAAGGTAAGTGAACCAACCATGCACTAGCTTAAAGGAACCTATTTAGAAAATAAAAGATGAACCTTTACAACCCCTTTAAAGTTGCCTCCAGGACAGCCGACTTTAGCGGTGGCCAATCACAAAATAATTAGCTCTGTGATAGGGAGGGGTTTGCCTGAGAGAACCATTTTCTCTTCCTGTAAAGTTGCTTCAGTTAAGATGGAGATCCGACTTTGCAGGCAACTTCCATTGAAATCCATGGGTACAAGTTGCCTTGAAGTAGTACAGGAACCTTTTCTGAAGTCGGAGCGACTTCAGTGGTGTACATCAAGACGCACTCATTCACTTCAATTGAATCTCTTATGTCCAGCGACTTGAGGTCTGACAAGTCGGATCCCAAGTCGCTGTAGTGTGAACCGGCACGTAAGGTTTAGGTTATCTAAAGCGGATGTCTGGCATGGACAAGCTGGATCAGCCTTCAACTTGTAGAGACTACAGTAGTGGCGAGATCACTCAACTAGAGGCCCTGGCTGCAACTTCCCCCATGCTAGTCCATTCCTTGGAATTTTTTCAGACTGAAAAAATTAAATTAAAAAAATCCAGAAAGTGCAGCACTTGGATGAGGTAAGGAAGTCTGGTACAAAGGTCTCACCTCATCCACCAATTATGAGCTTCAAGGATTGCTCTAGTTTTCCTCAACTGGCTGATAAAGTGCCCAAAGCCTCTTCTGGAAGATGTGAAAAGCTCCAATGGTGTGGCAGAAATGAATATTTGCCAAAAAAGATCTACATTTGGACACAGGCAGGCAGATGAATCCACAAAATGCTCTAGATTCTTCTACTATGGAGGTCTCTTCATGGAATGGTGAAGAAATCGGGACCTGCCCAGGAAATCTCTGCGATACCACGAGCTTCCAAACTGCTCGAGACCCCCTCTACTGCAATACACTACTACAGAAACAGCCATCTGAATGTGGAACAGTGTTGCTTTATTTAGAAATCTAGATGGGCAACTCAACTGTGAGGACAGCTACAAGTGGCCCTGAGGGGACATCCTACTGAGGGGACATCCTCTTCCCAGCCTAAAGTGCCCAACAAAAAATAATAGACTGCAGCCAGACACTGAGAAAATATTGCATTATTAGGCTTCCACATTTCTGAATGCCGAGATTTCGGCTGTTGGCCTGTGTTTGAGCACATACTATGCCAAGCCAAAAGGTCCATCAGGCCTTGTCATGTGGACCTCACACCCAGAACATGGCAGAACTCAATTCCCCCGACTCTCACCTTCTGCTCCTGCTCCCTACTGTCACTTGTGAACACCAAAGCCTTCTTTGTTTAAGGGACAGCTTTTCTCCCGAATCTAACATATCCCTGCATGCACTCACAGTGGGGACAGATCTCCATAGAGAGAACGATCTCCATGCAAGGTGAGGCAGAGCTGCCTACACAGGGAGGTGCTAGAGCCGGGGCAGTTAGGAGACAGAGATGCAAGGAAGCTTTGGGGGTGGGACTGGTGTTGCACACCCTACATGACACACCGCTACACCCTGTGTTAGAGAATTCGACCTCCAGAAGGTTCTTACAGATTTCTGGTAGAGAGATTTGATTTTGAAAGCAGGCTTGCCTGCTGAGGCCATGTGCGACAAACCACAATCCAGAAAAGGATAGGGAAATTTCATACCTAGAGCCTCCCTAATAGTCTCTAGTGATTTCAGCTTGCTGACCCATTAGAAGGGGTTGTAAACCTTCCGTTTTTTTTCACCTTAATTCATCCTATGGGCCGAGTGAAACACTTGATGGCTATGACCACCACTGTATCACACGGGAGCGCTCCCGCAAGTTAACCCTCTTGGGAGAGAGCTTCCCCAGAAGGGGGTTAGCTCTTGCCGGGAGGAGCCGAGACAGCCGCCGAGGGACCCCAGAAGATGGGGATCAGGGCCACTCTGTGCAAGACGAACTGCACAGAGGAGGCAAGTATGGGATGTTTGTAATTTTTTTTAAATAAATACATTTTTAACCTTTACAACCCCTTTAAAAGGCATATGGAATTGTGCATATTGGTCTACGGAGAGATAATTGATCCTATGATGTAAATTTCCACAGCAAAGTTTAATTTGAAGTGTTACTTCTATCATATCGGAGGCTCCATTTATTTTCCTCAGATGATAATCCCTCCTGATATATTGCTGGATTCAGCCTACAATTGATGTGCTCTTCACAGCTATGGAACTCTCTGCTCTTCCCCCAAGGTGCTGTGATAAGAGCAATAATCTGTACACCCTCACATCTGGGAATACCTATAAAGGGTCACTTTTGCTTATAGATCACAGAAATGACACTGCGGCTTGAAACATTTCTTATTGATCGTTCTGAACTTACCTGGTCAAGATCATTGCGCAGAGCAATCTTACTGGTGACCAGTTCATGTGCAAGGTCATCGTTCTCCTGCTCCAGTCTCATGCTGGTCTCCTGCAGCCGCCGGTTCTCTCTCTGTGAGGGAAGAACATGAAGACAGGGTAAGTTATAGAGCTATAGACCAACGCTCAGGTTATATTTTTTTTAGTGGTTAGTATTGCAAATAACATTGAAAGCCAAAAACATTTAGCCACAACGGGACCAGTCCATAAATCTAGCCAGATAGCAGTTTTACCAAACAATCCATCCAAAGAGATTTTAGATTTTCGTATTGGAGGAGCATGCATGATTGCGTCCACTACAGGTCACTTACCTACCACTGTCATCATTGTGGAACAATAACCTCCATTAAACGTGATTTTGTCTTTAGCGCTTTTCCTTATTACGTGTCACTTATTGTGCCGTCAATAAATATTGAGGCTGCGCAAACATGTTACATCCCAAATACAAGATACAAGATACATGGAACATCTTCCAAAAGGTGAACTTATCCTTTAAGATTGCACTGACACCAGCTGCAGATTGCAAGGGCAGTGTGGGAAACGTGCGTGTATTGCATGGTTCCCTGCACCGCATTAGGCCCGCCAAACGCGGTTTGAATCTGAACCGGTCCAGAATTGAACTATTAGTGGTCAGGCTGAATGTGTCAAGTTGATCGATCAACTTGGGTACAACAAGCCTGCCGGATTCTCTTACAATTATTGCAAGCGGCTGCTATAGCTGGTGTTAAGGGAATCCCTCCTATCGAGCCACTGCGTTCCCCCTGTGGAGGGGGGCGGAAGAACACAGCAATTACTGCTAGTGGCTATAATAGTCACTAGCAATAACCACATGTAAAATCCGACAAGCTGGTTGTACCCAAGTTGATTGAGCGATATGGGTCCTATCAGCCTGCCCATACATGGTTCGAATCTCGGCCGGTCCCTGCTGAACAAGATTCGAACCATCTGTGGCCAGCTTTAGACAGCCAACTAGAGTTTTGCGATCTTTTGCAACAGAGTTACACCTGTGCTTAAATAGGGGGCTTTTTCTAAAAACATCTGGGCTCTTTCTGCAATTTTCCTGAAAAGGCCATCCAATAGAGGAATGAGAGAGATTGGTAAACTACACTTTCTTTCAGGAAGTTTAATAAGGAGTTCTAAGGAGACTGAACTGGTTATAGGAATGTCTGAAGTGCTCACAAATCCCTGTGCCCCCCGATAAAGGTACTGAGAGTCCCACAGTGCTCTGGCAGCCATGCTAGGACTTGTAGTAACAGCAGGAGGGTCCTGATACCGGTTCCATCCAACAACAGCAAAGCTTGGCACATCGGCACACTTATGAAACTGGTCCTGGCAGCAGCGTAGCATTGTAAACACACTGCAGAAAGAAGCAGCAAGCGGAGAGGAATTTCATAAGCATCATGGAGCAACTAGCCCAGGGCACTTTGTTTAGCACAGATGTAAATTCACATGAATTCCAGAGACAAAGAGCAGCTTTTATCACATACATGCCATTATTAGACCCGCATGTTCAATTATTCCACAAGATTGGTCCAGGTTCCTAAATTATCCACATCGAGCCAACGCATTGCGGCCCTCACCACTCGTACATCAGGCCGCCCCATACTTACCGTTTTAGGTGTCCAGTGCAGGCGACTTTACTTCGGGTCTCCTAACTGGATGGACATTAAATTTTCAGTTGCGCATTTCCTTGCCGATTAGCAGCGAGCGGTTCTGAATTTCTATGTTATGTGATGGCTCAGCTATTTCCTGACTTGCTGCTGTGCAGGAAACTGAATTGCTGTAGCTATTGTGATATGCCGTGCTTCTCAGCATTTACCAAAAATAAACACAACATCGTCTTCCTGGACAAACCTCTGCACTATTTTCCTTGCTCATACTTCATATCAGATCAGTCATGGGGGAAATTACACCAACCACACATTCAATGAACAAACACTTGATGCAATAACCTGCTGCAACAAATAAGAGATCACTTGTACAATCTGGATACTGATTGTTGCTGCAGGCACTGCACTTTGCATTTAGCGTGTTGTCCCTTGCTTAGATTTATTAAACAAAAGCATTTGTTTTTTGGGGTATTTACTTTAGAACTTTAACCTGTATTACCTCTACAATGATAGATCCACACCCTAAGGCTGGGTTCACACTGGTCCAACATGAGCTCCCAATATTTCCCTATGAGAGCCGTCTTACTGGTCCGACACAAGTCGGTCGGACTTTAAAAATGTTCCCTGTACTACTTTGATCCTACTTCAGCCCATTGAATATCATTGAAGTCGGATCAAAGTAGGATCCTTGGGCCAGATTCACAAAAGAGATACGACGGCGTATCTCCTGATACGCCGTCGTATCTCTGTGATCCGCCCGTCCTAACTATGCGGCTGATTCAAAAGAATCAGTTACGCATAGATAGCCCTAAGATCAGACAGGTGTAATTGACTTACACCGTCGGATCTTAGGATGCAATTCTAGGCCGGCTGCTAGGTGGCGAGGCCATTGCGGTCGGCGTAGATAATATGCAAATGACTAGTTACGGCGATTCACGAACGTCCGCGATGCCCGATCTAAATTTACGTCGTTTCTGTAGCGATACGCGTCGTAAAGTTAGGGCTGCCTCCTAGGTGTTCTAAGCAATGTTAAGTATGGCCGTCGTTCCCGCATCGAAATTTAAAAAATCACGTCGTTTGCGTAAGTCGTCCGTGAATGGCACTGGATGGCATTTACGCTGACGTCTAAACAAATGACGTCCGTGCCACGTCATTTAGCGCAATGCACGTCGGGTAATTTTCCAGACGGAGCATGCGCAGTACGTTCGGCGCGGGAACGCGCCCAATTTAAATGGTGCCCGCACATTTGAATTAGGCAGGCTTGCGCCGAGCGGATTTACATTACACCGCCACAAGTTTACAGGTAAGAGCTTTGTGAATCAGGCACTTGCGCTGTAAACTTGCGGCGGTGTAACGTAAATCAGATACGTTACGCCGCCGTGGAGCAACGTAATTCTCTCTGAATCTGGCCCCTTGTCCTTACCATCCGACTTTTGACATCCGACATGTAATTACAGCAGCAGTAAAAAGGAATGCATCTCACACTGGGATTATTTTGATTGGTTAAGGCTGGGTTCACACTACTACACTACTTTCATCCTACTTTGCTCTGTGTTCAATGTTTCCCTATGAGAGCGTCTTGTAGCGTCCTACACAAGTCGGTCCGACTTTGAAAATGCTCCCTGTACTACTTTTGGTCCTACATTGATCCTACTTCAGGCCCATTGAATATCATTGAAGTCGGACCAAAGTAGTATCCTGTTCATGAAAGTAGGATGGATGTAGGACCAATGTAGGATAAATGTAGGACCAATGTAGCAGAGCAAAGTAGGATGAAAGTAGTGTAGTAGTGTGAACCCAGCCTAAAGGACAAGTCAGACTATCACAAAGTCGGATCAAAGTAGTATCCTGTTCATGAAAGTCGGACCAATGTAGGACCGATGTAGGACCGATGTAGGACTAATGTTGCGTCCTATGACTGTTGTGTCATATCAGTGTGAACCCAGCCTAAGGCTGGGTTCACACTACTACACTACTTTCATCCTACTTTGCTCTGCTACTTTGGTCCTACATTTATCCTACATTGGTCCTACATCCATCCTACTTTCATGAACAGGATACTACTTTGGTCCGACTTCAATGATATTCAATGGGCCTGAAGTAGGATCAATGTAGGACCAAAAGTAGTACAGGGAGCATTTTCAAAGTCGGACCGACTTGTGTAGGACGCTACAAGACGCTCTCATAGGGAAACACTGAACACAGAGCAAAGTAGGATGAAAGTAGTGTAGTAGTGTGAACCCAGCCTAAGAGGTGGAGAGCTTAGAAATAGTAGCAGGAATTCCATGGCTTTGTTAATCAGTGAATGCTCCGAGCCGGAGTATTTAAATGGGTGAAAAGTTGAGGTGCGTCACCAGCAGGTCAGATGTTTTACAAATAATAAATTGCACTTGAAAAAGAAGAAGTGGTGGATATAAAAACCCAAACATAAATCCTTCCTGGGCTTAAGTGGTTAAACTGACCTCATTTACAAACTGAATTGCCTTTTTTTTTTATCTAAAAGAACCAAATGTTACATTGCATCACTTCTCCATCTCCTAGCACTGAGGAATGTTGATAAACATTTGCTGGCTTTTTGTTTTGCCCAGCTCTGAGCAGAGAACTGCTCTGCACTGTTTACATAGAATTGTGGTAATTCCTGATAAAGATCGTGAGGGGGGATCGAATCGAGATTGTGATTTTCTTCATTCACATCGGCGCAATTTAGATTTTTAGATTGCATGCCAAATGGCAGCCTATTGCCGGCAACAGCACTGTACTAATCGATGCAGCGCCGCACCAATTTCCAAAAGTAGTTCCTGCTCTACTTCAGGGGGCGATTTCAATAGACATCTGTGCATGAACCCGCACAGAGGTCTTTCAAATCGCCCCCGAACTCACACTGAAATGCAGGTTTAAAATTATGCGAGTTCAGCTGAACTTGCACGATTTCAAACAGCAGGTATGTCAGGTCTGTGGAAGGCATTTATAAATTCTTTAGGAAAAGGTCACGAGACACCCAGGTAACATGAAATCAGCCTCGCCCCACACCCCTCCTGTATGGCACGGCTCACATACTGGTTTAACAAGCTGAATTTACATTTGAAACCACCTCTTTGTAGTAGAACACTCAGCATTTCTAATTAAAATGAGGCATGGGCACACAGTGCCTCCTTTTATTCATTAGTATTAATCCACAAAGCTGTATATTAGGCAGCAGGTACAAAACTGCAATAATGCATATCCCACCAGTAATAAAAAAACAAAACAAACTAGTATTTCTGGGCAACGTGCAGGTGTGTGTATATTATATATATATATATATATATATATATATATATATATAAAATATATGTGTATATGTATATATGCATACACACATGGAAGCAGTTTGTGACTACTAAACACAATGAAGGTGTTATATCAGACAAAGCTGCAGCACGTTATGAGTGATCATGCTGCAGATATGCCAAAGGTATTGAGTGCTTATGGCAGGATCTACACTAGTGGCCTCCAAACTGCGACCCTTTGCTTGCCTTTATCTAGCTCGAGGCATTATTCCTGCCACTGCCTTCAACAATGATGCATAATTCCTTCCACTGCCACCAACGATGGCACATAATTCCTTCCACTGCCACCAACTAATTCTTCCCCTAATATCAAAGATCGGAAGTCTGAAGGACAGTATTTCTTTGGAAAGTTTGGAGACCCCCGATCTACACCGACATCCTGCGCAGCATAACCTTGTATTGGGCCATTTGTCTTCACACTAGCAATACATAAAAAACAATTTTAAATCAAAAAGAACTGCAAAGCAAACTTATGTTTTTTATCCTGTAGCAACCCATATGTCAGCTCTGATAGGCAACTGCCAGATCTGGTTATAATGGGCAACCAACTTTCCTTTCCTTTAGTTTTTGGTAAACTTAAAGCTTAAAATAGTCTTCAAAATCCAACTCCATCTAATAAGCTGAAAGCTGCACCAAGCATCACACTGCAAAACAAGCCATGATAAGCACAGCAAGCTGGAGACTCAGGACAATCGATAAGCTGAGACACCTTACTTACTGCACAAGCACAGAAGCAGCAGGGACTTACCTCCAAGGCTGAGTCACGGGACGGTCTGCCTAATAATACACCAGACATGGAATGAGAACAGAGCGAGGTGTGGAGGGCTGGAAGCAGGGAGGAGGTGGCCGGCTGTTTCTCTGTTACTTCCTCATGGCAGAAGGTTGAATACAAAGCTGTCTGAGCAGATAACATAGAAGCCTCGGCTGTCTTTATCAGGCTTGTCCATACAGAAATTTCCAGCTCCAGAGCAGGTCACAGCAAACCTTGCCAGACACCCGCAGTGCTCCAGGTTGTAACATGCCCTGCCGCAAGCAGGTACAGATCTCATATCAGGTGTGATGGTTGCCTGTCTTCTGAGCCATTGGGGGTTAGCACTGTTCCTCAGGCTTCCATGCACCCCATTACATGAAGCTTTCAGTGGAACTGCCAGAAACGTTCAGGGCTAGTTCACACCACGCGTTTCACTTTATCTGCATCCAAAAACGCATAGAAAGTAGGTTGCATCATTTTCCCTGGCATAGTTCACACCAGTGCGTTTCAGAGAAAAAAAAGTAGAACATGCTGCATTTTTCCTGCACAGAACTGTACTGAAACGCAGTAAAATGCATTAAAAACGCACTAAAAATGCATAAAAAAAACACACCAGACCCCAGTACAGTGAAAAAAAAAGAAAAAAAAGCATCTGGAACGCATCCGGAAATGCGATAAAACATGCAAGCAGAAACAGATCTGGAGGACATTTCTGTCTTTCACACCAAATGCATTTTTAATCTGCATAAAAAATGCACGCACATCGTTTTCTAGGTAATCCAATGCCGCCAGTTCACACCAGTGCGGTGTGTTCCAGAGCAGTCAACAAAAATAGAAACATGCTGAATTTCTTCTGTATGGAACACATCTGGAACGTGGCAAAAAACACTGGAACACACACGTCCTGAACGGACACAAATAAAAATGTGAAAAACCGCATTAAAAACGGGTGTAAACGTGCATTGTGAACCGAATCTAAATCTGGCCAGACATTGAAGGCAGGTTCAAATATGGCTCAACAATACATTTTTAATTCCCCCTCAAAACATCTAGACTAAGGCTGCATTCACACCTAGGCGACAAAACGCCTGAAGCGCGACGCCCGTGCCGCTGGAGGGGAGAATTTCCATTGATGTCTATGAGATGGTTCACATCTCAAACGCCGTACGCCTGCCGCCTGAAAACAAGTCCCGGACCCTTTTTTCCAGGCGGCATTGGCATTCGGCCATAGACATCAATGTAAATTCTTTGTGAAAAAAAAAAAAAAGTAAACTAATCGACTAATCGCGGCAAAATACGCCGCGTACGCGGCGTTACAATGTGAATGGAGCCTTAGCCTTACAGTCAAAGGTGCAACTATAGCCATAGCAGCCCATGTGATCCAGAGCTGTCTGGATAAAAACGAATTTAGGTCGGTAGCTAGAACACAAAAATGTTCACTTAAAAAAATACTCCTTAGCCATGAAGGATATAACATTCACTTTGTGTGCCTTTGCAAATCCAGATATTACCTTGAAAATGTAGCAGTGACATCATCACTGGGCTGTACATAGTATGTGCAGAGAGTAGAGCTGTAGAAGGGGGGCCAGCAAACCCCACCCACTACAGGCTGCCTGCTGAAAACTACAAGAGGGGGCGGAGACAAGACCAGTCACCCTGCACAAGGAAAGAGAACAGCAGTGAGTGGTCTTTATTACAGGAAATCCTGCAGAGGCAAAACTTCATGCTGGATCCCTGCACAGAAGTACACAAAGCACACAGTGATTCAACTAAGAATACACATAGGCCCGGATTCAGAAAGCACTTAGGCTGATGTATCTTCTGATACGCCGCGTAAGTGCACAGATGCGCCGTCGTATCTATGCGCCGGATTCTTGAAATAAGATACGCCTGAATTTTGGCTCCATCCGACCGACGTAAGTCTCCTACGCCTTCGGAGCCTGGGCGCATATTTACGCTGGCCGCAAGGGGCGCTTCCATTGATTTACGTGTCGAATATGCAAATGACCGAGATACGCCGATTCACAAAAGGTACTTGCGCCCGTCGCTGTAATCTACGCCGTTTACGTAAAGCGTACATCCGGCGTAAAGTTATTCCACCTAAAGCAGGTGTAAGTCATGTTAGGGACCAGGGAACAGCGCCGTATTTTACATCGTTTACGTAAGTCGTACGTGAATGGGGCTGGTCGTAGGCATTTAGCCATCGTATCTTAGGGAGTATATGCAACGTGATTCTGAGAATGCGCCGTTCGTCCCTTCATTTACATGGGGTCACGCTTCATTTTAATAGATCACGCCCACTACCTTCCTACTGAATTAGGCGGGCTTACGCCGGCCAATTTACGTTACGCCGGCGCAACAAAAGGGGAGCAAGTGCTTTGTGAATACTGTTGTTGCCTCTCTATGTTACGTCGGCGTAGCGCATATGAGATGCGCTACGCCGCTCTAAAGATGCGCCGATCTACGTGAATCCGGGCCATCATTTCCCCATCTTGGAGTTCAGCTTTAATGAACCAAAAGAATTGCCTTGGAGATGGGAGATCAGAGACCGGTAATGAATTTGCTATGGAGTCCACAATGCTTTGTGAATTTTTAAATACAAAAAGTAGTATTGTCGTTGATAAAAAAAACTCATTTTCTACCATCACACTTATTGGTACTAAAAATTGTGTCCTTTTGTTTATCCTTTTAAGTTGTGAAGTTAATGTTGAATTTTTTTCACTTCACTTAGAATAATTACAAAATTGATCATTCTAAAGATTTCGGTTTTCCTTTGGCTCTCAGAGAAGTGTTGGGGATAATATGTTTGTGGGATTGCGACAGTCATAGGCTGAGGGCATCCATGAACGCCATTGAGCAACGCCAACAGTTGTGTACATATTACATTGTCTGAGCTCTGCAGCTTCCGGTGGCTCAGAACACTCAGTTAATGCTTTTAATTCTATTTACTGTTAAATAAAAGCTTAAAAGGGATAATAAAGCATTTTATGTGGTGCTGTGCTAAGTTTATAAGAGGCGGAGTGCCGAGTGATGTAATCTTTCCTGATTTTACTTAGAGGTAATCTACAGGCTGGCTACCAGCCATTTATTTACACTTTCATGGCAGCAGCTATCAGAATACGAATTCAAAACCCATCGTAGTGATAATTTGTCCCGGAAAACAGTTCAACTTTAAAATGTATTTAAAATTTTAGACACTGCTCCCCAATTTTCCACTGTGTTTGAAGGGAGAGCTGTCAGCAACTGATCATTTATTTATTTCATTTTCTCTGCCTTGAGAGCGATAAGCCCAACTCCAGACAAAACTATAGTCTTGGATACAGTGGAAAGGGTTGGACCCTGGTCAGGTTTGTATTCAAGGTTACATCACAACTGGGGAGATTTTGCCTTACTTCCTGTCCTGGTTACCGGCTGACATGTGGACAGGAAGCAATAGGAACCAATGTGGACAAACACAGCAACAAAGAGAATTCAGAAGAGGAAAATAATTTGAGCCTCCACCAAGTTTGTGCTCAGACTACTTCTGTCTGTGAAGCACAGATATGGGGCCTGGTTTTACCCAAACCAAGTTACAAAGTCCATATCTGAGCCAATTTGTCCCCATAAATTATGAACATAAATAAAAATTCCAAGTCACGCGACCTTTCACAGCATCTCCTCCAGAAAGGCCATTGCAGTCTGGACCTGTTGCCTTGTCATGACGACATCTTGATGACATCATGATGCTGCTGAACTCTTCAGTGAGCACCCTGCCAATAGACATCCAATGGCAAGTGTATAACATCGCCAGGCAGTATCGCAGCCCCCCCAAGCTTTGCAGTTCAGAAGACTTGGGATCCAACACGTGTGCAAATTCCGGAAAGTATTAGGACAATTTAAGAAGTTTTAACTGGAAGCGGTTGTGTGGTAATAAGCCTGGAGAGAAGCTTTCAGAAATGCCCTTCAAGAAGCTTCTCTTCCTTCTCAAAGTCCAAAACATGAAAACAATGCAAGGTACAAATTTCAATATGGGGCAGTGCAATCTCAATGCGACACCTTTAAACTGTTTATACACACACACACACACACACACACACACACACACACTCTGTGACCACTTTATCAAGTACACCAAATTAACACACCATATCCAAACACCAAACCATTTGACTGCAACTCTACACCAAGTATGCAGACTAATGCCGTGTACACGCGATCTGAATTTCCGACAACAAAACCATGGATTTTTTTCTGACGAAATGTTGGCTCAAACTTGTGTCGCAAGTTTCCCCCAATCACCCACGTCTGAAATTTCCGAACGTCAACGATGTGGTGACGTACAACAAGACGACGAGCCAAACAAAAGGCGGTTTTCATTGATTCAGAGCATGCGTTGAATTGATTCTGAGCATACATAGGATTTTTGTGCGTCGGAATTCCATACAGACGATCGTAATTTCCGACAAGAACTTTTGTTGTCGGAAAAATTGAGAACCACCTCTCAAACATTTGATGTCGGAAATTCCGACAGCAAATGTCCGATGGAGCCTACACACAGTCGGAATATCTGACCAAAAGCTCCCATCGAACATTTGTTGTCGGAAATTCCGATCATGTGTACGCGGCAATAGTCAAGAGATTTAGTAATTTTTCAAACAAATTTTAGAATGGGTTATGCAAGTTTTACCATGGAATAATTTGCATTGTTGTTGAATCATCTTTGAAATTGCTGATCTTCTGGGATTTTCTTACTGTAGAGTTTACAGAAAATGGTTTGAAATAGCTGTTATTGTTTGATACAAAAAAAAATGCCTTGTAAAATGAGACAGAAGTCAGAGGAGATTTGGAAGACCTTCTCAAATTTACAAGAACTAGACAACTACTCACATAAACCCAGTGAAAACACGAGGACACACTAAATCTCTGAACGCACAACGGAGGTTTTGCTACAACAACAGAAGGCCTCCTCCTGTCACCTAAGAACAGGAAAACAATCTACAGAGGACATGGGATCCACAAAGGGGGCCATATAAAGACTGGAACGTCATTGTCAAGCCTCAACATGCAGATGGCAGGGTCATAATTTGAGAGAAGGAGATTCACATTGCGAATATGTGGCTGACAAAGCTTTGGGATCTGGGTGTTCAAATCTACCCCAGGAGGACGGTGAGAAGGTTTCTGGTATCCTGCATGAAATTTGTCTTCTGATGTATAAAAAGTGTCCTACCTAGAAGAGAGGCGTACCTAATAAATGGCCACCAAATATAAAGCATCTCACAAAGTGTCCATTACAATCAGTTCCCAGGTATTTAAGTTTGTAGACCATTAAACAGATATTGAAAGGAACAAAATAAAACATGGTGATATTAAAAACTTTATTTATATTTACAACAGTTTAGCATAAAACTAAGGCATTTCAAAGAGTCCAAGATGGCTCAGTCAGTCAAAGTTCACCACATGTTCTCCTTCGGTGTCGGTGTGAAGGAGCCCATGAAAGTGCAGAACACAGTGTGGGAATGATCAGTCAGGAGTCCAGTCACATGGCGTAGAGGTCTGGTTTACAAGGAAAAACTGAAAGAAAAGGGATATTATCTGTTTAACTGCGCCCGTCATCTCCACTCATCAGAGGCAGACTTTTTTTTTTTTTTTTTTAGAGGCTCAGCCTATTTTTTTGTGAATATAGCATAAACCGGGCATATGCCATATAAAAAGAATGCCCCCAACCCCAACCTGCACAGCTTACTAGCAGCACTTTAAAACCCAATATTCAAGAAATATTGTTTAACCCACTTGTTAAACAAAAAAATACTTCAATGGCTGTACTTTACAAGGATTTGAACCTAACATTTCTTTTAATTATCCTCAAACCAAATTAATTAAAGAGATAATTTGAGCATATCGTCTAAATCTGTTTAGCTAAATTAAATAAAATGCTCAGAGGTCTGTTAGACATGGCCGGGTGGACAGCTAATTATAGTCATGGTGAGTATATCATCAACAATGAAGCCTTTGCCTGTCTGTAGAAAGGCCACATTGTGGAGTAATTACAAGGCAAAAACACCATAGAACCCCTCACTGCCAAATAGGGACATATAGAAAAGAGCATATCCCATGTTCAGGGGCGGACTGACCATTCGGGCATTGCCCGAGGGCCCCATCAGGGTTGCCAGCCTCAGTAAAACCAGGGACAGTATGTAAAAATATGTTTTTTTTTACATCTGTCCCTGAAATGTCCCTTACCGACATCCTTTTGGTCTAAAAATCCCAAGATTAGAGCTGCCCCGCCTCTCCAGTACCTTTTCAGTGTGTGTATGTATAGTGTGTGTGTGTGCATACTTTATGTGTGTATACTGTGTGTATGTATAGTGTGTGTGTGCATACTTTGTGTGTATACTGTGTGTATGTATGCATACTTTATGTGTGTATACTTTGTGTGTGTGTACATACTTTATGTGTGTATACTGTGTGTATGTATAGTGTGTGTGTGTGTGTGCATACTTTATGTGTGTATACTGTGTGTATGTATGCATACTTTATGTGTGTATACTTTGTGTGTGTGTACATACTTTATGTGTGTATACTGTGTGGCCCCATAATCCATTGCCTGGGGGCCCCCTATATGTAAATGGAGCCAAACCAGAAGAAAGAGTGAACCCTCATAAGGAGGGCTCCCACTCTCATAAAGGACCACAGGTGTGCAGACCCAGGAACACAAATGTATCAATCACCAATAGAGTCCCTGAAAAACATCTGACACAATTACATGGTTCTAAAGGCGAAGTTCACCTTTTGGAGCATCGTCATCGTCATACATTACACACATAGGATGTAACATGCCCCTCCCAACACACACAAAGTCAAGCTTTCAAACTGGCAGCCTGTACAGAGGTATGGGCTGAAAGCTGTGGGGCATGATTGCAAAGCCCAAGACCCATATCACACTGGAGGCGTTTTTTCAGGCACTTTAGCGCTAAAAATAGCGCCTGTAAGTTATTACTTATTTCGATAATTTTATAAGGTACTGTATTGTGCACGGACTATGTGCAAATGACAGTACCCATTATCAGATTTCAGTTGCGTGTATTTTTTTTTTTTTAAGTGACTTTTCTGGGTTACTACACAATGTATACAGATGATGCACTTTGCAAACCCTTGTAGAGTATATCGCAAAGTATTGACTTGGCCTAGGAGTCCACCACAACAGCACCGATAGGCTCAGCTGTGTTCCATGGAGTGAGTCACATGCTTCTCCTGGAAGATTTGGGTATTTTCTTTGGCACCCAGTGCTAAATGAAGAAGTGGGGGACAGAAGGAAAGAGAACTCTATCCCAGGGATTGGGGGGGGGGGGGATTAAATAAACAAGGTTACCTTGCCCTGAAAGGGAATAGCAAACTAAAGTTCCAACCACATGGCAGACTAGTATATCATCACCCAGACCATATGTATGGGATTGCAATATTCTATACACATGAGGGTTTTTGCATGAACTGTGGAAACAGAGATGCCATATACAATAAAAGCAATGCAAATTGCAATCACTATATGCAAAGTGTTGTAACTAATGGCTGCCAAAAATTTGCTGCAGGTTTTCATGTTTTTCACAAAGTCATTGCCCTGCCTTACAATTCTTCTCTTTCACCAACATACATAATGCCATTAAAAAGGACCACCTAAAAAATGACAGCAACATTCTTGTGACTCTCATGTTTAGTAATGAGGATGCATCCGCCCACCAACTAAACCAGGACGCTGGTACAAGGTGTCTGGTACAATGGCAGGTTAGTACAGACATTTTATAATATAGTAAACAATAGTGTGCCCTCAAAGGCATATACCGGTCTCTACGGAAAGAAAACATACAAGCAAAAAAGAAAAATAACTTGGTCCCAGCTTGGGCTTTGTGTGCCATACAGTATAACGAATATACACCGATCAGCCATAACATTATGACCACCCACCTAATATAGAGTATGACCCATGACCCATAGACACCAGAGTAACAGCCACATTAATGGCAGGACCTAAGGTTTTCCAGCATAACATTGCCTCTGACAACTTTCCTTCTTATACTGCATCCTGGTGCCATCTCTTCACCAGGCAAGTGACGCACATGCACAGGATAAAAAAAATAAAAATAAATGTGATTCATCAGACCAGGCCACCTTCTTCCATAGTTCCGTAGTCCAGTTCTGATGTTCATGTGACCATTGTAGAAGCTTTTGGCTGTGGACATGGGTCACCATGGGCTTCACAGCCCCATACACCAAGATATCCTACCAATTTTCAGATTGCATTGCAACGAGTTATTCCCTTTACCCATCAGTGGTCATATTGTTATGGCTAATCGGTGTATGCATGAAATGGGATAAGGACGAAAATGTATTGACACAGAACACACGTTGCTGCAAAGGTGAAAAGATGTAGATTTTGAGAGGTATTGAGCCTGTAAAGTAGTGGTCCCCAACCTTTTTGGCACCAAGGACCGGTTTGTGGAAGAATATTTTTGCAAGGCCCGATAGGAGGAATCGCGATGTGTTGCGTTAGCGGTTAGTGCGGGAACCCTGCAAATTCCACATCACAGGTTTTGCGGCGGCAGTTCACATTGCCCTATGCAAACTGCTGGGAGTGTCCGTTAAAAGTTAACACCCTCAAATCAGTCCTGTGCGAGTTTGATGTTAATTCAGCCATACAATTTCTATGGCTGAAATCGCATCACACAGAGATCGCATGTGATGTGCACTGAAGTGCGGTGCAAATCACATCCGAACTCTGACATCGGTGCAGTGTGAACCAGCCCTAAATGTCCCAGTGTAAAAATATTATTGAATGTCCCAGTATGAAAAAAATATTAAATGTCCCAGTATAAAAAAAAATATTAAAAGGTTCCAGAATAAAAAAAAAAAGGATTAAGTGTCCCAGTATAAAAAATATATATACAAGTCCCTCTGCAGTGCCCACTGTACTTACAGTCTCAGCACAGGAATGTGAGGGGGAGCCGTTAGAGATGGCATGGGGAGGGTGGGCGGAGAGATGACGTCATTCTCTCTCGCTCTCATCGGGCGGCCGCGCGTAGCCTTGCAGCCCCGTATGTTAGGGCGGGACAGCGGCGTGCCTCTGCATAGCGCAGAGAGATGGCGTCATCTCTCTGCTCGGACAGCTGCATTTCTGACGGTCTCCTCCATGGCCCGGATATAGCGTCAGTACGGCCCGGACAGTGTCCCTTGCGTTGCGGCCCGGCTAGAGAGGGGGTTGACGACCTCTGCTGTAAAGCACTTAGAAGGAATTATCTATATGCAATTCCATTATTTCTGACTACAAATGTTCAGAAGACTTTGTAGCCGGCTGTCATCAAATGTTAGGGGGTATTAGCTGCCTGCTTTCTAGCATCTGTCCAGTGTTGGGGTTTTGCAACACACAAACCAATCAGGTGCCAGCGTCAGCATGGGAATTCCAGCACACAAACCAATCAGGTGCCTGCGTCAGCATGGGCATTCCAGCACACAAACCAATCCGGTGCCTGCGTCAGCATGGGCATTACAGCACACAAACCAATCCGGTGCCTGCGTCAGCATGGGAATTCCAGCACACAAACCAATCAGGTGCCTGCGTCAGCATGGTCTTTCCGGCAAATGACAAACAGGATACAACTTGAGTATCATGGGTGAGTTACAGACAGTTGCGTGCTGCTCCAATTAATGTGTACACAGAATGCATGTTCTATATTTATTACCTTGTATCTCTCTATTGGGTCTTCCTGTTGCAGCTGACTGTCTCTCATTGCCAGATATTCCTTCTCATACTTCTTCAACTTCTTTGTAGGCACCTGAAAAATATAATTAGATTACATGTTATGTTACAAGCTCGCCACTAGAGGGAATTCATGCTTGAAAACAAACTTCGGAAAGGGTTACAGTTACCATTTTGCCCACCAGATGGCGGAATCTACCTCCTGATAACAGAGAACACCTGCTCTTTAGCCATAGCAACTGGAAGGGAAATAAATGTTGCAATAGCTTTGCAGGCATTACAGGTATTCCTTCCACTTCTATGTTTTGTATGTAACAAGCGTACACCCTTGTAATGCAGTTTACTCAAAAGGTGTGTCAAACAATGCCAGCTGTAAAGCTTGTAATAAAGCGCACATTTAAAAGAATAAGGCATTATAAAACTAAAAATTTTTATGAGCAGTTTAAAAAAACAAACATAAAATCCAATAGAAAGTATTCTATATCCAGATAACATCTACAGGCCTCTCCTGCTGAACTGGCCACAATTCCATCTGTGTGCTCCCAGATAGCTACAGACATGACCTGACCATTTAACACAAGCACTAGGGTTGCCACCTGTCTGGGATTCAGACAGTTTGGGTTTTAAATCATGTGTCCGGGTTTCAGTCCACCTGAAACCCAGACACAATATTCAGACAGAAATACAGCTCAGAAAAGGGCTTGATGGTAGGGTGAGGGGGGGCACTATTATTATTATGCCACATTACTATTCTCTTGCGCCTAAAGGTGTCCCAGGTCTTTTACAAGCCTATAAAAGTATGGCAAAAAGTTTTTTTGCTGTGCACCGCTAAAGTGTTCAGGTTTGGCTTGAAGAAAGAGTGCCAACCCCAACAACCACCCTGTACAAGTGTCATGGTTGGGGGGATCAATAATGATTGTCCTTAATTATATATCCCAAGATTGGATGCCCAGGCGCAAGCCTTACAATAGCCAGCCACATGATAATTCCCGATTGACCATTATATACTGGATTGGGCGATGATCACATGGAAAGTCATAGATCACGATCAGAAGGGACGACCCACATATCACAAACACATAAATAACATAAAGATACAGATTAGAGAGACAACAGCTAAAGTCAGTACCTGCTGTGAACACAGGCGTCATAGGTCTCTATATAATGTTTATAAAAGTATATAATCCCTTGTACAATACACACTGATACCATACCATGCCTGCTCTCAACACCAGTTAAATGTGAAATGATGCCACTATACAATGCCATGTTCCTGTAAGATCCGGCACCTGCAGGTAAGACCCGCCATACATAGATCAACATTTGGTCGGTCGAGCAGGGACCAGCCGACATTCGATCCATCTATGGGCAGCATAATGGTACCCAAGTTGATCCATCGATCGCCTTGGGTACAGACTGTTGGATTTTTTACATGCGATTACTGCCAACGGGGCACTTCACTAGCAGTAATCATGTTCTCCCAGCCAGGAAGGCTACCTGTGCCCCCCTGTGTTGTGGGGGAATCAAACGACTTTCTTTCCTTCCAACCATATTGTAAGGAAAGAGAATCAAATCATCCATGACCCGCTTAAAGCATTACTAAAAACGTAACAGTAAAATCAGTCTGTATATGCAGTAAAGCATGCTCGTTATACTCACTGTGGAACCCAAAGCGTTAATGTGGAGCTTCACCCGGAAATAAAAATTTTTAACATTAGATTGATGCTCATTTTGTCTAGGGGAATCGGGTAGTTTTTTTTAAATCTAAGCAGTACTTACCGTTTTAGAGATGCATCTTCTCCGCCGCTTCCGGGTATGGGCTGCGGGACTGGGCGTTCCCATTTTGATTGACAGTCTTCCGACAGGTCGCATCCATCGCGTCACGATTTTCCGAAAGTAGCCGAACGTCGGTGCGCAGTATAGAGCCGCACCGACTTTCGGCTACTCGTGACGCGATGGATGCGACCGTCGGAAGACTGTCAATCAAAATAGGAACGCCCAGTCCCGAAGACCATACCCGGAAGCGGCGGAGAAGATGGATCTCTAAAACGGTAAATACTGCTTCGATTTAAAGAAAACTAGCCGATTCCCCTAGACAAAATGAGCATCAATCTAAGGGTAAAAATTTTTTTATGGGTGAACTCCCGCTTTAAGTAAAAGACTGTTATATTCTGTCTTCTTTGAGCCTCCCCTTCTTCCACTGACCCTAAACCATCTCCTGACAAGACAGAGCCTTTGGAGTCACTCTGTACATGCTCAGTTTGGTGTGTACTGCTACAGAGTTTTTTTTTCTTTCTTGGGAGAGTGCATGTGATTGGCACAGGGCCAATCAGCACTGTCCAGACAGAGGGTCAGGGATCATGCAGCCTCAGAGAACAGTCAGGAGAGAATGAAAACTCGTCCTTTAAGCTTTAACCAGACACTAATAAAAAAGTCACAAGACTACTATAAACTGATGATGGAAAAAAAAGGCAGTTTATATTTACTAAAATAATTACATTTCCATGTTCTGTGTACTGTGGGAGACCAGATAGACCTGGGTCGAAGTTGCCTACCTCCCACTGCATTTTTTACTGACAAAACATGGAACATTCACTAATGGAACTTTTTTCTGCCGACAACCTTAAAAATCACAGAACTCTTATTGAAAAACTAACAAAATATTTAAAACAGTATAAACATGATAAGTAAACACTTACAATACCTATCACAAGTAATTTGTCTCATTTACACTTAGAAAGTCAGAGCATGACAAATTATCAGCCCCCGATATTTACTGACATTTGTAAGAATTTTTTTTTCTTTTTCTTTTTACACACAGGATTGGCGACCCCGTCCTGGGTTTAGTAACACTTAAGTCACACTGCAAACATGCATTCTAGAGCAAGTCACTAAAAACATTACCTTCGCTAACATGAATGTGAAAGTGAAAAAAAAAAAAAGGTACTCATAAGTAACAGTCACTCTGCAACATTACGTAGAAGTGGAAACCTAGGTAGGATTTTGAAGCGCGTAGAAAATTGAGCAGCAATTTAACACTTTCTTTCCAAAATAGCTAAAAATAGCACCTGAAAACTGCTTCCCATTGATTTTAAGGGATGCTTTCACACTGGAGTGGTGCAGAAAGTCCCACAAGCAACATCTTTGGGGCATGTTTGGAGCACTTTAAAAAGCGCCTAAAAAACGCCTGTCCATTGAAATGAATGGGAAGAGTTTCCAAAGTGCTGCAAAATTGCTTTTTTCTTGTCACATGACCTTAAAAAAAGCACACCGCTAACACCGAAGAAGTGGCGCAAAGACGCCTGACGTTTTATGGGCAGTGAGCGCCTCAATGTGAAAGAGGTCTTCGTGGGAACACAGTAACATATAAAAGTAGGCATGATATACGCGTTAAAGAGGTCAACTGACTGTAATGCCCTGTACACACGATCGGTTCGTCTGATGAAAATGGTCCGATGGACTATTTTCATCGGACGAACCGATCGTGTGTGGGCCCCATCGTTGCCCCCCATCCCCCACCCCCCCCCGCATCGGTGAAAAAAAATAGAACCCGTTTTAAAATTTTCTGATGGTTAAAAAAAGATAGAAAAAAAAATAATAATAATAAAAAACGATCGTTTGTGGGGAAATCCATTGGTCAAAAATCCACGCATGTGTAGAATCAAGTCGACGCATGCTCGGAAGCATTGAACTTAATTTTTCTCTGCACGTCGTCGTGTTTTAGGTCACCGCGTTAGACACGATCGGATTTTTAACTGATGGTGTGTAGGCGAGACTGATGAAAGTCAGCTTCATCGGATATCCGCCGAAAAAATCCATCGGTCCGTTTTCATCGGATGAACTGATCGTGTGTATGTGGCATAAGAGTTCCAAATTTTGCTGCAAACATTTTAACACAACCGGTATTAAAGGATATTACTTTCCACAATTTGTGAAAAGTCGTCTTTTGAGGCTATACAATAGCACATTGTTAGACAACTAGCTAATCTACTGCTGAGATCTAATTAGCCAAACTCAAGCTGAGCCGTCCATTTATAGGGCACAGAAAAGTCTTGTGACAGCCTGCAAATTCCTGGTTAATGAAAGGATAAAAATAATATCAGAAAAAGGTACAATCAGGATAAAATGCATGGGACATCAGTTTGAAAGACTGCACAGTGCAGGAATTTATACCCTGTGTCAGTTATTTAAATCCTGTACTCATGTAGCAAACAATTGTTGTGACAGATTATGGGGCAACCGGACAATGGGCTTGGTTCTTCCAATATGTTTCAGCTTAACATGAAAAGATCATTTAAGATAAGTTGTGGCAAGAATAGGTGCTGCAGCAAATCACATGCAAAAAGAAAGGGAGCAGCAAGAGAGGTTGTCTATCTGTTTAGGGAGTGGACTTAAAGCGGAGGTTCACCCTAAAAAAAAAAATCCTTGGTCTACCATCCATTCCAGCATACTAGCGTCAGCTACAGTATGCCTTTATTTATTTTTTTGGCGCTGTACTTACAGTTTAATCCTTTAGTTTCGTTTCAGACTCCCGCGGGGAGTAGGCGTTCCTATGAAGAGGGGAAACGGATTGACGGCCGGCTATGGCGTGTCACGCGTTCCAAAAATAGCCGAAATAGGACTCGGAGCTATACGGCGCCTGCGCAGTCAGCTCCTAGTCTGTGCGCAGGTGCCGTATTGCGCCGAGTCCTACTCCGGCTATTTTAGGAACGCGTGACGCGCCATAGTCAGCCGTCAATCATGTTTACCCTCTTCATAGGAACGCCTATTCCCCGCGGGAGTCTGAAACTAAAGTGACGGATAAAACAGTAAGTACAGCGCAGTATGCTGGTTTGGATGGTACATTGTTGTTTTTAAGGGTGAACCTCCGCTTTAATAGGGGATGGGCCTCCTCTTCACATAAGTACCCTCAAACCATCATCATTTAGCACACTATCCATCTTCCCACTGTCCCACGTTTCCCATCACTGCATATTTGCCAAAATAAACTGAAACACACATCCCTACAATAGTAAAGAAATGCTGCTAGTTTGTATGCTACACCCCAAACCAACCCACTCCAGAGGACAAGCAATGGTGACACTGTTCTGTAGATATAGAGAAACTATGTGTAGCAGGGTATCGCCCTTTCTGATGTGAATCAAAAGACTACCATTGCTGATCGTAAAGGATCTCAGCTCCCTCCGGTGGCCGAGTTGGGTTAGAGCCACCTGTTTACATTTCATTCTGGTACCGCAGTGAATGTTGGGGGATTGAGTTCAGAAGGAGAAGAGACTCCATTTGCCCTGGCCTGTAATGAACTACATTACCCAGAGAGCAGCTGTGCGACCCCAAGATGCTTTGCCTTCTGCATTACCTGCTGAGGGAGGCAATTTAAGGGAGAGGACGTGTTTGGCGCACTCTCTCGGGACCGCCTCTTCAACCCAGGAGGACACTGTCAGAAAAGTCTCCACGGGAAGTAGGCCGCAGTTGAGGCCTACATACGCCCGGGCGGATCGGCTTTGAGAAGGAGGGACGGAGTTTCTGCCGGAGTCATCAGACGAGATCCCAGTAACCCTGCGACCTGTCTGAGGACCGGAGACTGCTGACCGACCAGACGGTGTGCCGTAGAAGGACAAGGCCTGAACCGGTTGGGTGAGGCGGGCACTTGCCTGAAAGTACTGATTGTCTTGCGGAAGGGCGGATTGTTGATATCCATCTTTGCAGGTTTGACTATTCAGAAAAAAACTTTTAACAGTTTGCTATTACCCTTTTGGATTATAAATTGCTCTTTGCATGCCAACGCACAAGTGCACGAACTGTTAGCAGGAGACTGTATTGAAGTTTGGCCTGGGACACCAGGCCATCCTTATTAGTTATAGCTATAGTACCCAAGGGTTATCTATTTAGAGTTGTATATTCACTATATTCATTGCATTGCTCGTTGACCGAGTAATCAATTCTATTATTTTATACAGTTTTGTAGAGAGGCAGAGAGCTGGGTGAGGTCTGGCAAGAGGGCGTTTCAATGTATGTTTTGTTGAAGGGGTCCCTCTTGCTGTGTGCTCACACAGGTCTATATGACATTGTAGCCTAGTTCACACTTAAGCCTTAATATGGTTATTGATACTGCAGGGATCTGCGAATAGAGTATCACTGTCTTACTCATGTTCCTTTGTTTCTTCTTTAAAGTGGAGTTCCGGCCACAATTTCACTTTTTAAATATAAATACCCCTGTAATACACAAGCTTAATGTATTCTAGTAAAGTTAGTCTGTAAACTAAGGTCCGTTTTGTTAGGTTGTTACAGCATTTAGACACTTTATAAAATAGAAATTGACTGGGGCCATCTTAAGTGTGGGCATCATGAAGCCAGACTGTATGACTTCCTGGATTTCAGCCTTGCAGATCTCGCACATGCTCAGTGCTGCACAAGCAGTGTAATAGGTTTCAGATCAGGTTTCAATAGCAACGGGAGTGTCAGAGGAAGTTGACACTTCAGACTCCTGGAAAGTTACACCCACTACATTCCCAGGAGTCTGTGCGGTGTAGGTTAGAAAGCTTAAGCACCTAGGTGCAGGAAGAGGGAAGATTAACTATTCTGCCTAGCAACAACACTTTGAAGGCATCTAAAAAAATAATAAAAATTCTTAAAGGACTAATGACATTTTTTTAAAACTACTGATGTAATGTTATATTTATGGGTGGAACTCCACTTTAAGTAAAACATTACTTTGGTTATCTGTGTGCAGCCTATCTTTCATATTGCAAGATGTTTCATTTAAGGTAACCCCTTTTATTTGCATAATCTGTTGTAGTGTAACGGGATATTGTGCTTCCCCGCAAGCTACTGGGGTCCACAACTCCCATATTACCAGGTGTGTCAAGGGAAAGTTTTGAGCCACTTTAAAGGGGTTAATCACAGAGCGTAGACCCAAAAACAACAAGCAGCTCCTCCGGGGGTAGTGCTACATATGTCCAAGTTGACACACAGCAAATGTCATCACAATCTGAGCGGCTACCAATCCCAATGCCAAGTTAGCTTTGGCATCGGACCAGGTAATATTAAAAACTTCAAGGAGAAAAAAAAGCCTTGAACAAAAAAGACATTGAAATACTCAAATAATCTGGGTAAATGTTATACCATGGACTCCATTCTTAACAGAGACTGTGATTTAACGTCAGTGAGTGTGCATTTCGAGCCACGACCACAGCAGATCGCATGGATGTCGTGCGATTACAATGCAGGAAACACACAGGACTCTGTTTCCCGCAATGCATCAGCATGAACCGGGGCTGAAGGTACATTTGACACGATCTTCTGTTTTCACCATATTTTACTGATGGCATTTTTGTTTTGTATTGGCTATCTGAATGTCAAAGAGTACATCACTGAGGAGCTCAAATAAAAGGCAAGCCACTTGGAAAACAATCTCCAATGAATCCATTGGGGTCTGATCTGACCTACAGGCTTGTTTAAAGAGACAGGAGACCTATGGACCATGACTACTGTGCAGCAGTACATATACGCCTCCTTGGGCACCTACAAGGAGAGACGTGGACGTAAGAGAGAGGCGGGCCAGGCAGTCACATGAGCGCGCCTCAAATACAAACACAAGGTACGGAGCGCTCTCCCAGGAGGGGCGGAGCCAAAACATCGATTATTACGATCGCATGCATTGGTGCCGCATCGGGGGAACCCGAATCGCGATGCAGCGATTAAATTTGACACCCCTAGTTTAGATAGGAGTCCACATCGGTATAGAGATCAACGTCTTTGAGACAACCAGTTAAAACCATTTTCACTCCCTATATGTAAGAAAAGGCATTGATGGCTCTCAATTCTGAAGGATTTATGAAAGATGCTCTGTCATTCATAAAATCAGTTTCCAATGCCTCGCACTTCCTCCAGCGCAACTTCTGTACTGACACATATAAATTAGTCAGTTGTTCCACCTTATGCCCCCCCCATGTGTCAAACCACTGCTGAAAGGTCACATATAAAATTGTACATATAGTCATTTCCACCAAAACCCATTTCTTCCTACTGCTAAAATGCATTTTTACATTTTAGGCTTATGGTTAAAGGGGAAACGTACGTTTAAAAAAGGTTTCTACCCCAGCATGCAATGAGCCCGGTCTAAGAGCATCCTTAACTGTAAATCCCCCCCCCCCATTTTTTAATTGCCTGCCATATAAGGAGATATATTACATTTTTTTTAATCCAGCACCAAAGCCTCTTCAGCATGCAACAAACTGTGGTTTCATTCTCCCACCCATATGTCATTCGAGGATACAGCAATGATGTATGGTTCTGAGGATAGAACCACAGTATGAAACAGGGCACACAGGCATCTGGAAATTTTAGATTCAGAAGGGTCTGGTTGAGGTTTCAGTATTGGTGGGAAGGTAGGAGACGTCAGCCACCGGAGAGGTGAGTATAATAGCTCTTCTAATGCAGGGAACCTGCCTTTTGTTTTCTTTTACAGGGTAACCTGGCATGTACCCTGATTCACCATTATAGCAAGGCCATAATCTTACCTGTGCAAAGATTTTACAGGGTGCTAGAACACTTGAGGATACAAACAATTCCCTGTACTGGGCAGCCAGACATTGGACTTGTATGCACCGGACATGTATACCTTCAATAGCAAATTTAATGAGGAGAGCAGGGCATGGGTAGAATACCAGTTTTTAGTGATGCATCAAAATTTTGGCCGCCGGGAGTTGTGAGTACCGTTAACTCAGCATTTGGCGTGGCTCTTCCACAGGACCTGAGGGCTTGTCTCTTGGGGGCTCTGGAGGAGTACGAATGGGAGGAGGCGGACAGAGAGGCGATACACAGGGTTCTGTTCCAAGCAAGGAAGCTTATTATGATGGCTCCTCCGACTCTGGCTGAATGGATTAATAATATTGGGACAGTGTTGAGGATGGAGAAAGTGATATATCAACACAGGGGTAATACCCACAAATTTGAGAAGCTGTGGGCAAAGTGGTTGGATGTACCGGGTCTGGCCCCGGTGGACCTGGTGATGGATAGGCTTTTGGGCATCAATGTTGGGTGAGGCGGGGACTGTGCTATTTGTCGGGATGGTGATGTTTGAAATGTTTGGGGGAGGGGGGTCTACCTCCTGCTTACAGATGCTTTGCGAGTATTGGTTATCTTATTCTTTGTTCTTAATCTGTCCCCGCAATGTCAAGGGGACCTTGCATGCCTTGTACCTTTGCAAACTAAATACAATTTTGTTGGATTAAAAAAAAAAATTTTGGCCGCCAAAAATGATCGCTGAAAACTCAATTTTCAGACGATGCGTCGAAAGAAAAAAAAAAAGGGCCAATAATGGCTGCTGAAAACGCCCACAATTTTTACAGTGATTTTTTACAGTGCTTATGGTGTGTTTTTCATAGATCATGTGACTCAAAAAATGCATCAAATACAACATGGGTGCATTCTTCAATACATTTCAATGATGAGGTAGGTTTTTTTGTGTGTTTTTTTTTACAGACCAAATAAGCACCAAAAATGCAGATTTTTAACACTGCTTTAAAAGATGGCAATGATGGCCGGAATAAATTCATATTTATTTAAGGATATTAAAAAAAAAAAAAAATCGAATACAATCATTGAAAAAATGATATTCGAGATTTAGATATATACATCTATAAATCTCTCTCCATCTAGAAAAAAATTCAATGGGAAGTTTTGTCCAGCAATCCCATTGAATTTTCTCTATATCGAAGCCGGTGGGAAAGCTTGATTGCCATGCACTACCTGCTGTTACTGGCATGCAACTCACCCTTTGGACACACACACACACACACACACACACATTAATATAAATATATATATATATATATATATATATATATATATATATATATATATATAATATTTTAAACCGCCAATTTTTCAGTTTTGCTTTTTATAAAAACAGTCAATTTCTGTTTTAATTTTCGGCCAAGTGCATTCTGAATTTTTGGTTTCGGCACTAGAATTTCATTTCGGCCCACCACTACCAGTTTCTAAATAAAAGTGCACTTGCTTTTCAAGAGGTGTACTAAATTAAACCAATCAGTGGACTATTAAATCAATGTTGTTAACACAGCAAGTGTGATAAAATTTAACATTTGCTCGTTTAACCATGAATTACCAATAACAGCAGCTAGATTTTTACAGACCATCTAACAGGGTCGGCAGGAGGGCACTGGGACTTTATAAAGGCTTTGCCCGTCTCACCAACCACTCTTAAACTTCCAAGACAGGTTTGACTACCTTTGTTGGCTGCGAGACACAACTTAATAGTGACATTTTTTAATGAGGCTTTCTGTAAATAAAAGGCAATGAGCCTGTAGTAAGCATTCCAGCGTCTACAGCAAGTGTGTTCTGGAATCGACAGATGACTGACAAAGTGACTTGGGTGGGCTGGTGGTCTACAGCCTCAATAAAAGACTGAACATGTGTAATGGTAGTGTGTGCTTCCTTTCCACTAGACTGAGAAATCAACATATGATGGCTCCATAGCGATCTCTGCTCTTCCCACTATTTGCAGCGCTCAATAAGTAGCTTTCCCCGGATGAAGCCTTTCAGCAGCCAAATATTGGTGGCCTGACCTAGATTCCAATGAAAGTAAAAAGAAAGCCTTGTTCACTTCGCTGCCAACCTCAGATGGCAGCCGACACGGCTCACCCAGCCTGCAACGCAGCAATGTGGCCAGATCGGGGGGGATTATCACCATAGATATAGTTCTGTTAACCCTTCTAGGCACACAGGCTGATCGAATATCACTTTTTTATAATATTCTTAAAAACCCAACCTCTCCTCCTTCCCTCTTATCTCCTGACTGCAGGGCTCCAACCCCCCATCACATCCTGTACAGTTAATTACAATTGTCCTTGCTTAGAGAGCTCATTAGAATTAATTTACAAGCAAGTATCTATGAAGATGCAATGAACTAAATAGGCCTGCACATTTCTATGCACCTACAAAGGGCATCCTCAATCCCAGCATGCCATAGAGCGATGCCCTAAATAAACATCACACTGAATGCAAGATGTGGGTTCATCATTGAGGCCTCCAACTTCATACAAGTGCCACACTCATTAAAGCAAACAGTCCCATTAATGTCACCATCTTGTGTAATTATGCAGAACCCGGAGAATTAATTTCTATCCAAGGTTATCCCTTGAGTGCATTACATATGCCTTGTTTCCACTGAACTGAACGGTTCGGGTCAGTATGTTTGGAACGGTTTAGAATCGACCGGTCTATTCTCGTGAGTGTTTCCACTGCAAATCGGAACCATACAGGATTTAGAAAAAATGCCTAGCGCGTCCACCAATCAGTGAGATGTATTTGTAGGTCCACCCTAATGGAACCGTTTCATTTTCTATGGCCCCACATCTGAAGCAGGACCCAGAATGGTCCGGGTACGGTTCGCTTTTATGGCACGCTTTCATAATGGAAACACCCAAAATAGCGTACCGAACCGATCCGCTCAGTGGAAACGAGGCATTAGAGTGCACTGCATACATATGACTTCACAGCACAAGAGGCACCAGTCAAGCCCAAAGGTGCTATGAACGTCTCTTCTCCAATGACCAGGGTGTAATATTGTAGCAGGTCACAAGGTGAACGGCCGCAGAACAGGCTGATCTGTGTCAGACATTTGAGAACACCGTTACAAACTGTACAGACACCAGGACTTACATAATTGTCACCTCTGGGTCACCATCACCGACCATGAAGTAGCTGCTGAGACTGGATAATTGGGCTGATTTAATAAAGGGGTTGAGAATCTTTAACCAGTTATAGTGTGAATATTCACTACAGTTATCCAATCAAGTGCAGGTGAAATAAGTAAACTGAAATTTGCTTTTCCAATGACTGGACAACTAAAGTCAATTATTCGCAAACGCCTTCATTAAATAAGAACCACCTTGAAGAAGATTGCTCAAAGAAAAGTGGATGAAGGTATTGTCAGCGGAGTGCGGTGATCCCTGGAATACACGTGGCATAAAATATAGTCAAGGCTAATTCTACTCTGTGCAAACAAGTTACTCTTTCTGAAACCAAAGCTTGGGCCACGTGCCACTAGGCCACAAGACTCAGGAGTCCATGCAGTCCCACTCCCAGCCGCCATGCAACACACCAAAGGCCTCTAAAGACCCCCCCAAAAGGAGGAGGAAGACGGGGCTTACCAGCCAGAGGCTTACGGAGGTGACCCCCTACAACTACATGCGGCCCAAGATCCTGGAAAGTACCGTATTTGCCGGTGTATAAGGCGACCGGGCGTATAAGACGACCCCCTAAATTTACAGTTTAAGATGTTTTGCCTGTACTCACCTTATAAGATGACCCCCCATATTCTTCTTCATTCTTGCTGGAGCCAATCACGGCGAGCAATGTATTCTATTAATAAATACAAAGCCTGCTTGGATTGGCAGAGGCTGTAACATCATCATCCCACGCCTCTGACTCTCAAAACCAATCCGAGCAGGCTACTGTATGTAACCTGCTCGGATTGGCAGAGGTTGTTACTCCAATCCGAGCAGGCTCTTTATTCATTTGAATACATCGCTCATCGGGATTGGCTAAGTGGTATATACTGTATGTAGCCGAAGCTACATACAGTATTACCGCACATCCAGCAGACATCCGAGCAGCTGACCCGGCGTATAAGACGACCCCTGCTTATTGGCCAGTTTTTTTAATTGTAAAAGGTAGTCTTATACGCCAGCAAATACAGTATAAGAGGAACCTTCTTATCCAGGCAGAAGTCTAAGGGAAGACAAAACAGGGCGGATCTCCATCAAAAAGGGGGACTGCTAATCAAATGACCATCCAGACAAGATAAAACAAACGACTCCTGGATGGCAGAACATTCTAAATTGCGGGCAGCGGGGGGGGGGGGGGGGGTGGAAGTGTTTATTCTTGTTTTTTTACCAATTTGGCTTGTATTTCCTGCATGGGTGGAACCAATCATCTCTCAGGTTGCAGCCATGGAAAATGATAGCTTTATCAATGCTGGATACTAGTGCCAGCTATATTCTTCTGGTTCTCATACATTGCAGAAATAGTGTCGTGTAGTCACCTCCTGGACAAGGGGAGATCCTGTCATTTACTCGCCTTTCCTTTCTCAGAACATCTTGCATATTCTGAAAATACTGGAGGAGCCACAGGACACTATTCCTGGACTGTATGAGAGCCAGAACGGAGGGGCACCAACACTTAGCACCCAGCAACAGTGAAGATATTATCTCTACACCACAAAGTAGGACGTAGGATTACCATCACTGAAGGTACTCCTTTGCACACAACAGAGCGCAGCGCGACTCGTGCATGTGCAGTAGGGAACCGGGCAGTTAAGGCGCTGGGGGCAGCCGAGAGACGAGCGATTGCTCATCTTTAGCTGCCAATGTCTCTGGACTCCAGGACAGGTAAGTGTCCATTTATTAAAAGTCAGCAGCTGCAGTATTTGTAGCTGCTGGCTTTTAATATTTTTTTTTTTACGGCGGAGCTCCGCTTTAAAGATAAACCCAACAGACTTTCTGACTGTAGCACAGCTACAGCGTTTCCTGGTTAGCTGTAGCAATTCACTGCATTTACCCAATTGCTCTGTAATGATCAATGGAGCAGCAGTTGGGCACAGATACTTCGACAATGCCAAGTCAAAGACACATAAATCTGTTCTATGAACGTGTCATCATACCCGCTCTCTCTCTCTCAGCCTCTCTCCGCTTCACATAATCATCTCCAAATAATGTTTCCCTGTTACTAATAATACTGAACACCGAGAATTAAAGAACCATTTCAGCGCCGTCATTCTATAAGGGGCTTTAGGGAGGATTTGTGTTTTAGCAGCTTCCTAGCAACAGAACACTGCAGATCTCCGCTAAATCAGCTGCTCGCGGGCTGAAATCAAAGGCAGAAGAGAGAATTAATGGGAAACACAACTCCCTATTTAATCTCCAAGAAAAGCTTGGCTGAACGTAATCTCTAGGAAAGCTCTGTGCTGAATATGCTGGATGATCATTGTTTTTTTTCCTTTGTTTAGTGATCTGGTGAAGGAGACATTGCTGCAGAGCTCTTCATGGGAAGGTCACACAAGTACACGAGATACATAAGGAGGAGCTAGTAAAGCTGGACAATTAGGAAGAGTCACTTTTTCTATAGTGAATGTATTGAAGTATTAGAGGGCTGCCAAATCCTGGCCAGGGGACAAAGACACCTAATGGGATGTGCAAATAGTCTGCCATCTGTCCAAGACAAGGTATTAAAACATTTGAAATACACTTTCATGAAAAAAAAAAAAAAAACAGTAAAGTTAACCCAATTTTTCGTAGAATGTGAAAGATGATGTTACGCCGAGTAAAAAGATACCCAACATGTCATGCTTTAAAATTGCGCACACTCGTGGAATGGGAACAAACTACGGTACCTAAAAATCTCCACAGGCAACACTTCTACAGGTTACCAGTTTAGCATTACAGAGGAGGTCTTGTGCTAGAATTATTGCTCTCGCTCGAACAATTGTGGCGATACCCGACATGCATGGTTTGAACGTGGTTTACATTTGCGGTCGTGACTTACGTATGCGTTTGCTTCTGCGCAAGAGCAGGGAGGGATGGGGCACTGTGAGCTGAACTATTCAATGAACAGATCTGAAAGTCTCTACCTATAAGGAAAGGGGGTGTGTGCCTTTCCTCCAATCAGCTGTCTTGGCTGTATGCACAGGCTTCACTGCAGTTCTGAACAGGAAGAGAATATCTCCTAACACAATCTTAACTTTCTAAAGAATATATAAAGCTCAAGACTGCAGATATGCACGTAAAACTTATGTAGGGAGATTTGTTTCATCTCTGTGCATCATCTGAGGCTGTTCACTTCACTGGGCATATGTGAGGATTTACATCCACTTTAAGCCAGTAATACAAATGAAAACCTGCGCTCAATGTGTCAGTTTTCTATTTTGATGAAATTGCAAAGCAATTGGAAGACATATAGTGGTAGTTTCAACTCGCCACAAGGAAATGGGGTCAAATTTACCCCCACTGAATAGAACAGAAAAACCCACTTGCTTTCAAAGAAATTGCCATAGTTTTTCTTCCCTTTTACGATTGACAGTTTTAAAAAAAAAAAAAAGCAACAATGTATTTCCCAGTTCTGGCTTAAATGACTGAATTTGTGTTGGCAGATTGAACCTAATCTGGCAATTGCTTGCAATCTTGTGAGATTCCTGGTGAAAGAAAAGTGTCTGAAACTGATGAGAGAATTTGTCAGCTTTAGGCCTAGACAGCCTCTATCACATGACCTTTGGCTACCGGGAGCATCATAACCGCGTTTCGCATCATTAGAGCCTGGAGAGAGTTAATTATACTCACAGGTCCTGTCTGGTAAACTTGAGAGATGAAAAAGGATCAAGCAAGGCACAACTAGTAAGCAGAGTCCCTAAATAGAGCAACTACTACTTTACCCAATGCACATACCAAAAGCAAGAGAGGGTGCCACTAAATAAGTGTATACGGTTTATTAAAAGCAAAGGATAAAGATATATAGCCGGATTCAGGTAGACTTACGACGGCGTATCAGTAGATACGGCGTTGTAACTCCGAATGAGTGCCGTTGTATATTTAAGCGTATTCTGGAAACCAGATACGACCAACGTAAGTCTCCTACTCCGTCGTATCTTATGTGCATATTTACGCTGGCCGCTAGGGGCGTGTACGTGGATTTACGCGTTGAATATGTAAATTAGCAAGATACGCCGATTCAAGAACGTACGTCCGTCGCAGTAAGATATGCCGTTTACGTAAGACATACGCCGGCGTAAAGATAAACCACCAAAAAGATGGCGCAGCCCATGCAAGGTATGGACGACGGAACAGCCGTCGTATTTTACGTTGTTTACGTGAATGGGGCTGGGCGTAGGTTACGCTCACGTCGAAAGCATTGAGTATTTCCGACATGATTCTGAGCATGCGCGCGCATGCTCCGTACGAACGGCCTTCATTTACATGAGGTCACGGTTAATTTAAATGTAGCCCGCCCACTACATGCCTACTTTGAATTAGGCGGGGTTACGCCGGCCCATTTGCGCTACGCCAACGTAACTTACGGAGCAAGTGCTTCGTGAATACTGTACTTGCCTCTCTATTTTACGTTGGCGTAGTGCAAATGAGCTGCGCTACGCCGGCTTAAACATATGCCAAACTACGTGAATCTGGCTAATAATGCACTCACTGCGTGTAAAATAAGGTCAGAATGTCATAAAGGGCAGGGTAGAGTCCTCCGTGGAGTGACTCATGTGCTCAGATCAGCAGGCAAGCAGCCTACACTTAGATGGTGGTGCCCTCTCTTGCCTGCCTTTGGAATGTGCATTAGTTAAACTCAGGACCTGGTCCAGGGGAGCAGCAACCATCTTCAATAGTAACGGATATTTGAACTTAGCACTGAGCCCTCTTCATTACCGAGTGGTCTAGAAGCACCACCCTTTATACTATAAGAGTTGCATAATGCCAGCAAAATCACTTAAACGACTACATCCACATTCTGTTTTGAAGCATTCCATATTCCTCCCAGATTAGATAACGTTACCTGCTCCCTAATTATTTATGAGCCAGGGTTCCACTCCCTTCGCACACTTATCACAGATAGGTAAAACGCTCACACAGTGGCTTCCTGTTAATTGAGGTGTGCCTTGCTCCCTGCAATTCTGGCCTGACTTTCTACTATGCAGAATAATGCAAGGCGATCTCACTACCAGCTAATTAAAAGTGGATCAGTATCAGTTATGTGCGCTGGCTCTCTGCACTACAGGCACACCGGGATAATCCACGTGAGACAGCCTTCTTTACCAAACAAAGGTACACTTGTTGCAGGCCTGACATTCTGAAGAACAAAGACATGAGAGTCAGACAAGTCCAACACAACAGAATCCGCTCCATTCAGAGAGGTCAGCGATGAAAATTTCCAGGAACTTGTCCAAGGCAAACTTTTTTCCTGTGGAAAAATGACTATTTTCCAGCACTGAACCTTTAGGTAACGTACACACAGGTGTAAAAAATGTGGAGTCTAGCAAACTTTAATGACTCATGAGATCTCCCCAATGTCCAGGGGCCAGGAGAAGCTCAGATTTGCACCACACTGTACAGAAAAAAAGCACAAGAGGCCAATAAGACAATTATAACACAACAAGCCTTTGGACATGGGTGCCTGTTGTATGACGTAAAATTTGGAGCCATAGGTGCTGCATACAGCCATCAATGGCTGCACCACTACTTACATGAACATGTGCATGCATACCGACATACGCCTAGGATGCAGACTGTCTGGGTATAAAGCCATTCATTTTCAGGGATGGTTGTACCTGTTGCTCCTGAGCGAGGCATTACATCCACATTTTTATAGTGCCCATGCCACAGGTGTCAATGCAATTTCAAACACAAGGCAATATCTACTTCAAGGGGTGAGGGAGCTTTCTGAAAAATGACCGCTTGCCCTGGGATAGTCTGCCAATGGCAATCAAAAGAAGGAGCAGACTGTAATATGTGCAGAATGGATGAGGTGTCACTTCTTGCATTATTCTGCTGCATGTGAGCTCCTTTCATCAGTTTCTCTACATTGTCATAAAATAAGAGGCTGTTCTGTGAGCCTCAAGAATTTATAGCAGGGATATACCACAGAGCATTATTTCAGTGACAGCTCCGAGTTTGCCTGGGGCCAATGATGAGACATCCAAGATGGCGGCACCCAGCAGCAGTCTCAGACCTGTTCAATTTTACTACAGTATCTATAATTACATGGAGATTAACCGCTTCATTATGTTGGACGCATCGGACACTTTTGGCACCATTTTGGGACCATTGTCATTATTACAGCGATCAGTGCTATAAAAATGCACCGATTACTGTAAAAATTACACTGGCAGTGAAGGGGTTAACCACTAGGTGGCGCTGCAGGGGTTAAGTGTTCCCTAGGAAGTGATTCTTACCGTTAGGGGGCGTGGCTACACGTGACACGCAACTGGTGACCATTTGCAATTACGGGTCACTAGGCAGAATAAAGGAATTCCTTGTTTATAAAGGCATCCACTCTTGCCGACCGCAATCGTGAGACTCCCGGAACATCGGGTTCCCGGGACTCGCTGAGCGGTAGTTTCAAAGTGACATCTGCCTGCCCGTGTCGACGTAAAAAGTCGTGCGGTGGGCGGCAAGAGGTTAATTGTACATAACAAGGAAGCTGAACATAATCCTATAGCAAGACCGTTGCTCAGAGTATGAGGACCGCGTCTCTTGAACAACTTTGCACCAAGTTTACTATATGCATCATCCATGTATTTATACAAGGTGGATAATCAAATTGCAAAGCGTATTTCCAGCGCAAGAGAAATGTCAAACCGTCTTATTAATCGCTAGAAGAGATTTGAAGGTATTACTCATTTTTATACGAATATTGAGAAAGTAAAGATCTGCAATAAGCGACTGCAATATCTCACTTCCCCCAATAGATCTTTTAACATATAGACCGTTGTGTCATTAATAATTCATAACAAATACTAATGAGTGTTACAGCTCAACAATTATCCATACAGCTGAAAAGGATCATTTACCACATAATTAAAAGTTATTTGAGAAGACGCAATTGTTTCGTTAAATATATATGTAATCATACACCTTATTCTACTATGAACATAATTCTAGTTTCTCTTAATGTTCCCATGGTAACGCAGTAGAGAGTGAGCTATAAATGGAGGGTAGGTTATTTTCATATGAAGTCTGACAGGCAGAAAAAGCAACGGGGCATTTGCGCATCTGTTAAAGAGGACCTGCCATTGTCTCTTTACTTTCAGGATGTCTCAACCACCAATAAAGTCTCTTGTAATTAATAACAAACAAAAAAATGGGTTTAATCAAGGTCAGAATTAGAGCTTGCAATAGCCGCTACATCCGTGACCTTCGCTGCAAAGTCACTAGAGCATAGGTGGCAAACACGAGGCCCGCGGGCCGAATCTAGCCCTCCAGGCCATTTCATGTGGCCCTCGCACCTCTCCTGCAGCTGCAGCCCTCCTCAAGACCCTTACTTTCTGCTTTTAAGCAATGCATCCAGCTTCTTCCCAGCAGCAGCATAAGGAAAGGGGGGTGCACTGTGATGTAAGGGAGAGTGGGGGACTCAACTTCTGATGGTGGGGTGGCTCTTGGCATCTAATGTAAAGGGCAGGGGATGCGCTGGACATCTAATCTTACAGATACAACTGGCCCTTTTGAGGGCAATCATAATGCTGATGTGGCACGCGATGGAATGGAGTTTGACACCCCTGCACTAGAGGTCCTCACAAAGGGTTAAGCAGTAGGCTGTGCTATTATCAATGCTGGTGCACCTTTTACCGACTCTCCCGGGAAGCAGTAGCTCTTAGTACATACTCGCTTGCCAGAACTTTTTAACATACATATGTGCAGTGAGCAATTCTCTTTGCCGAAACTAGTCTGCTACTGACTGTACTCACTGTGAAGGCTTCACAAAAAATATGCTTGATGTTATGGAGTTGCCGGCTGCTTCTTTTACGCGATGACCTCTTGCCAGAACATCTTGGTAAACCAAGTTGGGAAGCCAATTTTGACTCCACAGATACTGGTTCTCCACATGTTGCCCAACCCCAGTAAAAACTACAAAGAAAACAAAGCCAGATTCAAATCTACTCACATGCTGATGTGAAGATGCTTCTGTGCAGTGCATCTTCTCCTGTAGGGATGAGCTCCGGTGTGATCGCACGGTCCACGTGCAGAGCCCGACAGGAAGTCCGCACCGCGCTAATCACAGGCAGGGAGACATTGTTCCAATGCTCAGCTGCAGAGATCCAGAAATGTCTGTGGTTAGCGCAGCGCCGTGCAGACTTTCTGGCGGGCTCTGCACGTGGAGTGTGCATACACGCCGGAGCTCATCCCTATTCTCCTTGATCCCAGGATCTCACTAGAAGAATGGTTACCACACCATTCCAGTGCAAAAGCCAAGTAAAAGGAAAGTGTGTGTGTGTTTTTTTTTAATAAGCGTAGGAGACCTTATGTTTTAATCAGACCTTGCATTTTAATGCAAGGGCCATCATAAGGGCCCATTTAAAATAATTTGGGATTTCGGTGTTTATCAGCCTAAAGATGAAGCTGCCATTCTGACTCCCATGTTACATAAAGCGCAAAAAATACCCTCCAAACCACCAAAGGGGGGGGGGGGTAGACTATTGTGGGCTACCTTTAAGTACACATAAATGTATTGTCTTCTTTTTCTTTCTTTAACAAGAGAAAATGTCTTGCCTTTTTGATCCAAGATCATTGACTGGCAGGTTATGAGCCATTTGTGCAATATATTAAACTCAGACGTTTTTGTATAAATAAAATTGATACTTTTATATTATTGCAATTATGTGCAATAGCCCCCCCCCCCCCACCCTTTGGTGGTTTAGAGCAATTGTCTCCAAACTGTGGCCCGCGGGTCAGATGCTGCGCTTTGCTTGCTTCTATCTGGCCCTTGGGACACTATTCCTCCAACTGACATCAATGATGCCATCAATGGTGCACATCGATGGGACACTGTTGCTCCTACTAAGACCAATGATGGGGCACTATTCCTCCCACCAACGCCATTGATGGAGAACTAATGCTCCTGTTAAAACCAATAATGGGACAGTGTTTACTCCCGCTGATGCTGGGATATTTTCTACTCCTACTGACGAGAGTGCGGCCCGCTAGAAGGACAGTAAACTGGCCCTTTGTTTAAAACGTTTGGAGACCCCTGGTTTAGAGGGTATTCATGTTCCAATATTTGAGATGATGGCTACATCTCAGCACCACACCCCTAGAGTTTCACGGATGTTACATAAAGCTGAATGTCGCCTGGAATTCACTCCACTAAAAATCTCTATTCCAGCAATGCAATTGCAAGCAGTCAGAGAAAAAGCAAGCTTCCATTTAAAGTTTTTCACCCGGGCATTCTTATTCTTTTAGGCCCAGTAAAAAATAAAAAAAAATGAACCAAACCAGTAACTTCAGCTCAGGCACCTCCGTGATGTCACTTGCTCCTATTTAACCGTTTTTGCATACCAGCTATGCCTAGGAAATCCAACTATGCACTAGTGGTTATATTTTTTCTGACTGAGATCCATGATGTAGCCTTTAAGCTTACCAGGATTTCCACTTCTGCTAACCATTCAAAGTATTATCATCAGAAACTAAAAAGCACAAATTTTGGATCTACTCAATAACTAAACATGAGGCATCATTAACCACTTCCATACAGGGCACGTATACACCTTCCCGCCCAAGCCAATTTTCAGCTTTCAGCACTGTCGCACTTTGAATGGCAATTGCGCGGTCATGCTACACTGTACCCAAACATAATTGGCGTCCTTTTTTTCCCCACAAATAGAGCTTTCTTTTGGTGGTATTTGATCACCTCTGCGATTTTTTTTTTTGCGCAACAACTAAAAAAAGACTGAAAATTTTGAAAAAAAATATGTTTTTATTTTTTTCTGTTAATTTTTTTGTAAATAAGTACGTTTTCTCTTTCAATTACGGGCACTGATATGGCGGCACTGATGGACATCGATGAGGTAGTACTGATGGGCACAGATGAGGTGGCACTGATTGGCGGCGCTTGTATGCAGCACTGATGGGCACACATAGGCGGCACTGATGGGCACACATAGGCGGCACTTATGGGTGGCACTCATGGGCGGCACTTATGGGTGGGCACTGGGCATGGATGGGCACTGTGGGGTGGCACTGATGGACACTGTAGGGTGGCACTGATGGACACTGTAGGGTGGCACTGATGGACACTGTAGGGTGGCACTGATTAACCTATGTTGCCAGTCAGTGCCCATTTGTGGGCACTGATTGGCATCTTTTTTTTTTTTTTTAGCCTTTTTTTTTTGATCTGCCCTTCCCTGGTGGGCTTCCCTGGTGGTCCATGTGGCGATCCGAGGGGGGGCTGCGCTCATAAACAATCAGCGCGAACCCCCCCTGTCAGGAGAGCCTCCGATCGGCTCTCCTCTACTCGCGTCTGTCAGACGCGAGTGAGGAAGAGCCGTCAACGGCTCTTCCTGTTTACATCGTGATCAGCCGTGATTCGACACGGCTGATCACGTGGTAAAGAGTCTCCGTGAGAGACTTTTTACCGAGATCGGTGTTGCGGGGTGTCAGACTGACACCCCGCAACAACGATCGGCGCGCAGCAGCTCAGAATCCTGAGGACGTCATATGACGTCCGGTCAGGATTCTACAACCACTTTGCCGCCGTCAATCTGTCATTGGCGGGCGGCAAGTGGTTAAACTAAACTAGATATCCACCAGCGAGGCCCAATGTATTTTGTACTAGGTTACCGAAAATGATTCAGCTGTCAGAAAGTACACAGAAAACAAGAGGCCTAGTTAGTATTTGGTGGACCTATTATTACATTCTAGACAGAACAAGACCGACTAACCGGTCAGGAATGACCAGAACTTCCTGTGTACTTGAAATAAACAATCACCTTTGTTTAGTCTTTGTAAATGTGTTTCTTTGGACACAGAAAGCAGGTTCTGCACCACAACAAAGAGCGGCTCAAACAGTTTCGCTATCTGTAGTATCTGATTAACATAAGACAACTTTCACAGACTACTAATTGGTTGTTGTGTCAACACACAGTCAGTCAGAAGAAGACAGCCCTGATTAACATAACTGCTTCCATTCAGGCTTCGTTCACACCTGAGCGACCTGAATTGCAGGCGGAATCACTGCGATTCGAAATCGCGGCAAATCGCAGGATCTCATGACTTCCTAATGGCACCCAAACCGTGGCGTGATTTTGCCAAAACAAATCATGCTGCAATCGTGACAAATCATGGGGAATGGGAAGGGACCACCCCCAAACTGTACCCACAAAGTTGGGAGCATGAAATTGTCCAAAATGTCTTGGTATGCTGACGCCTTAGGCATTCCCTTCACTGGAATTAAGGGGCCAACCCAACCCCTGAAAGACAACCCCACATTATAATCCCTCCTTCACCAAATGATTTGGACCAGTGCACAAAGCAAGGTCAATAAAGACATGGATGAGCGAGTTTGGGGTGGAAAAACTTCACTGGCCTGCACAGAGTCCTGACCTCAACCTGATAGAACATCTTAGGGACGATTTAGAGTGGAGACTGCGATCCAGGCCTTCTCATCCACATCAGTGCTTGACCTCACAAATGCGCTTTTGGAAGAATGGTCAAACATTCCTATAGACACACTCCTAAACCTTGTGGACAGCTTTCCCAGAAGAGTTGAAGCTCTTATAGCTGCAAAGGGTGGGCCAACTCAATATTGAACCCTACGGACTAAGACGCCATTAAAGTTTGTGTGTGTAAAGGCAGGCGTCCCAATACTTTTGGTAATATAGTGTATATAGGTGGTGTCGAAATTCCCAAAAATATATGTTTCTGATATAAAGATTTTCTTTATATAAGCGTTCACAAGTTTGTATGTATTCAGTCTTTATTTGAAACAGTAGCTTGCCAACTTTTATCTAAGTTAGACACAGTGGCCCGGATTCAGAAAGAATTTACGTCCGCGTATCTATTGATACGCCGCGTAAATTCTAGGATGCGCCGGCGTATCTTCTTTCTGTATTCAGAAAGCAAGATTACGCCGAAATTTGGCTAAGATACGAGCGGCGAAAGTCTCTTACGCCGTCGTATATTAGTTGCATATTTACGCTGGCTGCTAGGTGGCGATTCCGTAGATTTACGTGTCGAATATGGTCATGAGCTAGATACGCCGATTCAGAAACGTACGTGCGCCCGGCGCATTTTTTACGTAAGGCTTTTTTCGGCGTATAGTTACCCCTGCTCTATGAGGCGTAGCCAATGTCAAGTATGGACGTCGGGCCAGTGTCGAATTTTGCGTCGTTTGCGCAAGTCGTACCCGAATAGGGCTGTGCGTAAGTTACGTTCACGTCTAAAGCATTAACTATTTGCAGCGTAATTTGGAGCATACGCACTGGGATATTTTCACGGACGGCGCATGCGCTGTTCGTTAAGAACGTCAATTACGTGGGGTCACGGCTAATTCGCATACAACACGCCCCCTACCAGCCTATTTTGAATTAGGCGTGCTTACGCCGGCCAATATACGCTACGCCGCCGTAACTTTAGGTGCAAGTTCTTTCTGAATACAGGACTTGCCTCTCAAAGTTATGGCGGCGTAGCGTATATGAGATACGCTACGCCCGCCTAAAGATAGGCAGATGTTTCTGAATCCGGACCAGTGTTTACAATGTTTTTGCGTATTTATCATTGCTGATGCAGAGCCCTGCGGAGCTTTGTTTTATAGTGGTTTTAAAATGCTAAGTTTTGTGGTAAATAAAGAATAGATTTCAATTAGAACTTTCCTCGTGGTTTCAGATATCAATCTTTTACCTATTCATACATACTCCTGCGTGGATGAAGTAAAAGATGGAGACTGGACTATTTTTTTTCTTTTGTTCAAAGTTGAAACCTGACTATTTTTTAGTTTTAGACGGCGGAGACCTGACTTTTTTTTATTTTTAGATGGTGGCGACCCGACTATTTTTTCCTTTAAACTTTAATAGCCAAGCTTACGCATCTTTGTGTCTCCAATTTAAAGAAATGCCCATTAAAACCTTGTTTGACAATTTCATGGCCAATCAGACCAATATCGTACTCCGAGTACGGTACAGAGAGCGCTCAGATAATATTTTCAGATTACCGCGAGTATCCGGTCATTTGTAGCAAAGTCAGATGCTACAGATTTAGTTGCGAGACTTTATTTTCCCTTTCAGAAAGGCTGTTCTGTTTTACGTAAAGCAGGCTTCCTGCATTCACTGAGACAATATTATTTCCTCACATTGTTTCAGACACACAAACAATACCACATGAAGGCTCCAACTACTACAATGTAGACTCATCTCCTCCCACACCTCTGCTAATAAATGCAGAGGAAACAGGGGGCTGTTCAGTGGAAAATGTTACCTATGAGACAGTTACAAGAGAGTGTTCGGAGACTGCAGTAAGCGAGGGAAGAGTTTTCTCCCAACCAGTGGTGCCCATCCATAGAGGCTGCATGGGCGCCACCTTCCCTATCCATGCGTCCGGCTCCCTGATCTACATATCAGTGGCACTGGACCATAAATTCCTATGCGGCGGGGTGTTTTTTTTGAAGCACCCGATTAAAGCCAGAGGCTCTGATAGGCTTCAAAAAAAGGGTGAGCTCGGAGCGCAGAGCATTGCACTCTGAGCCCACCCAGTTGTGTGACCAAAGCGAATACATTTTTGCTATTATCACACTAAACCCGCCAATCAGGAGATCCTAATGGATGCCTAGCGCTTTGGCAGAAGACACGTGGCGGAGGAAGCTGGAGGAGCGGACACAGGAGCCGCCGCGGCCCACACACCGGGAGAGGACACCACAGCCCCGCCACACGAGAGGGTAAGGGCGCGGGCCGGGGGGAGCTGTGCCACACCTCCGGGGGGTGTGTTTGTTTGCCATCCCCCCTCCCCAAAGAAGAACCCACCACTGCTCCCAACACAAATATATGCTGGAAAATTATCTAAAAAGTAATATAGGAAAGAACAGAGGCTGTGAGATAATTACATCAAGAAATAAAACAAATTACAAGCTAATTTACAGACAAGTAGAGTCGCATTATCTATATAAAAAAGCGGTCATGGGTTTATCAGAAACAAACATTTGATATGTTGTAGTATTGTGAGGGGGAGACGCTTCCTACACACAAACCACTTCCTGTCATGTAATCCTGTAGAACAAAACTCTACCCCCCGCCAACAATGGTAATCTTTCTACTCCTAAAAACGTTGAGCATACGTCAAAAGGAAAACCAGAGTGTATTGTGATCAAATAGACTGTTTACTGTAACACTGGGGGCTGTTCACAAAATATGCAATGGGATGTGCTAGGCAGTCTTGCCCATAGCAGTCAACCATTTGCGGGGCATTTTGTTTTTCGCACAGCGTGTTGCGATGCAGTACACTTTATAGCAACCCGATGAGGTGAATAAAGATAAATTTAATGCCACTTTGTGACATTTCAATAAAGCTGAACATGTTTTAAAAAGTTAAACAGTGCACTACATAATTTATGATATATTGGCACTGTTCCCTTTACGGCACATAACAGCGGCTGCTGATGTGACCAAGCCCGGAAGTTATTTATTTTTAGCCCCCATTGCTGGGCCATGCATCTTAAAGCAGTGGTCATCAACCCTGTCCTCAGGGCCCACTAACAGGCCAGGTTTGCAAGATAACTGATATACATGACAGGTGATATAATTTGCTGCTCAGTGATTGCAGTATTCTAGTCTGCATCTCCCCAAGGTAATACATAAAACCTGCCCTGTTAGTGGGCCCTGAGGACAGGGTTGATGACCACTGTCTTAAAGGATAGGTTCACTTTTCTGCAAAAAATAATAAATGCAGGTAAAAAAAATAAAAAATTATTTTTTGTAGTAGGAGCCTGTAAAGCATTGCACCAGTGATCAGCAAATCGCTGATGCCATGCAGGACCCCTGCACACTGTCAGTGTATCTGCTTGCTCATACATCCCATACGGACAAGCCGTTACTCACTGACAAAAACACTCCATGAACTACCACAGCGTTGAGGTAGTTCATTGAGAACTACAAGCCGACAGCCGCTAAGGATGTCAGGGGTTGTAGTTTATTCCCACACAGAGCTGTGTGTATAAATGATGCAGCCATGTGGGCATGTGAGTCCTGTACGGCCGCACTGTTTTCAAACAGTGACAACTGGTGTGGGGAACTTCTCCCCGTACTGCTTCCACAGGGAGGGGGGCAACAAGCGGTGGCTGGAGCACTGGGAACATGTTACATGTTCCACCCTAAAATCTGTTCCCAAAGGTGTACTTTAAGCGTGCCATAGACAGTCCCAATCTCGGCCGGTTCAGCAGGGACTGGCAGAGATTCGAACCATGTATGGGCAGGCTGACAGACTACTCAACTTGGGTACAATGAGGCTTTTCGTACAATTAATAGCCGGTAGAAATAATATCTGTGTTCTCCCAGCAGGCGCCTCTGCTTGGAGAACACAATAGCTCTGTGGGAGGCATTCCCCCCCCCCCATCAACACTGACTGTGTTGATGGGGGAAATCAAGCGATTTTCTTTCCTGCAACCCGTCTAACACTCAGGCCCCGTACACACGACAGAGGAACTCGACGTGCTTGGCACGTCGAGTTCCTCGTCTCGTTTTGGGATGAAGCCGCCGAGGAGCTCGGCGGGCCGCCTTCTCCTATAGAACAACGCGGCCAACGAGAAAATAGAGAACATGTTCTCTATTTTCTCGTCGAGCTCCTCGGCGGCTCCATCGAGCCAAAACTGTACAGACGACAGAGATTCTCGGCAGAATCCGGGTTTTGACCGAGTTTCTCGGCGAATTCTGCCGAGAATCTCTGTCGTGTGTACGAGGCCTCACACTAGTGTTCATCTTTATATCAGGTAATCAATCTAGAAACCAACCCAAGGGCTGTGGAGGCAAGTTCACATAGATGTTTAGTGGCGACTGGCCATGCACACAGAATCTTGTCAATAAACAATTATTTTAAAAAGATTGTGGTATAAAATACAATCATGCTTACGCCTATCACAAAAGTTTGGAGATTTTGCAATAAATCCCAGAACAGGTTTTCTAAATTTGTCCAGCTGACCCCACAAAGCACATCTTCAGAATTCCCTGCACGTATAAATTTCTCGCAAGGCCAATGTATGACTGGATTCCACGGATTCCCAGAACCATTTTTTTTTCTGAACACACAGGGTTTTACATTGTGCTGATCACTCATGTCACCTAGTCAAGTTGGAGGTAATAGAATGGGGCCGGAATGACACAGCAAGAAAAAGCCTGGTTAAGAAAAAAAAAAAAAGGGGGGGGGGGGAAAAAAAAAAAAAAGGGAGGAGGAAGAGAGGAGAAATGAGGATAAGAGAGGAGAGAGAAGAGAGAAGACTTCAGAGAAAGTTAGTTACAGATTAACAGTATGGGATAGTTTAGCCAAGTTTTATTAATATGGTGTACTGCAAGTGGTCATCAACCCTGTCCTCAGGCCCCACTAACAGGCCAGGTTTTATGTATTTCCTTGGGGAGATGCAGACTAGAATACTGCAATCACTGAGCAGCAAATGATATCACCTGTGAGATGTATTTCAGTTATCTTGCAAACCTGGCCTGTTAGGCCCCTTTCACACGGGGCGGATCAGTACTGATCCGCCCCACGAACCTCCGCTTGCTCAGCGGGGATTGCTCCGTTTTTAACCCCCGCTGAGCTGGCGGATGAGAGGGCGGTCCCCGCACACTGTGCAGGGACCGCCCTGTCTTTTCTCTGTTCTCCCCTTTGGGGGGGATCGGATGAACACGGACCGTCTGTTCGTGTTCACCCTATCCGCCAGACGGATGGAAAAGTAGGTTTTTCCTCCGTCACACTTTGGCGGATCGGAGCGGCTCGGATGTCAGCGGGCATGTCACCGCTGACATCCGCGGCCCCATGGAGGAGGACGGAGCGCCCGTTCAGGTCCACCTAAAAAACTGGCAGGCGGACCTAAACGGGCTGCCCGTCTGAGGACAGGGTTGATGACCACTGATGTACTGCGACAGAGAATGGATTGGATGTTATAGTACAGGAATACTCTGATTACATTTGTGCAATTCCATTGGTTAATAAGACCTAGTTATCCAACCTACTTCTTTAGCAGGGGCTCATAGAATTCTGGAAAACTTACCCATGCCAGGACAGTGTCCAACATCTCGACGCTGATAGACGCAGCTTTAGAAGGCCAGTCGGAGTGAACTGCCATAATCTCGGGTGTCCCTTGCATGGAATCCCAACAGCTTAGCTGGTTGATGGAAGGAGGAACAGGGTGTTAACACAAGAGCTCTATCTAAATGTGAGTGTGCCTTTCCCTACTGATCCTGACTATTCCTTTTATCACCTTCTGAGCCAGGAATCCACAATGGTTTCCCAGCATCATTACAGGTGTGGATGATCGCAATGAGCAGGGAAATCAGACCGCACCCACTAGATTCCCATCCCTTGTATGGGGTCATTTGCATGCAGTTTCAGGAGCAACAAGAGAGTTTCGGGTCAGGCATAGAGGATTAATCAGATCTGCATATAAATAACAATCCTGGAGGGGAGGTAATACAGGTATGGCTAGATGTGTAACATGTTAAAAAAAAAAAGAGACATCACTTCAAAGACCCCTCTAAAGTTTGAATATATTTCAACCCATGGAAAGCAATGATTTTTTTAAATCTTGCACTGGGCAGATTATTGAGGCTGAATTTACACTATTGTGTTGCAGTAATCAAAGTGCTTGGTGGTAATTTCTCTCTATCAATTATCTATTCATATAACTGCCACCCTAAGGCCTGGTTCACACCAATGCAGGTTGCAGTTTGCATATTGCGGGAGCATTTTGCGTTTTTCAATACATGCTTTTCATGCATTGAAGTCTATGGAACCAAAAACCAGAAAAAAGTCCCTGGTCCTTTCCATAAAATGAACAGATGTGAACTACATCCATAAGGAAAACATGTCAAATGGACTGTAGAGTGTTTCTGCAAAACTGAAAACGCACTGAAAATGCATAGGTGTGAACCAGGCCTTCGTTATCTGGCGTGTCCAAGGTCTTTGCTTAGTGCTGGAGGATGCCATTACCTACCTCCTCCTGGAAGTGGTGCTAGTTCTAAGACAGGCGGTTTACTATATAACTTTAATATTAAAGGGGTTGTAAAGGTACATGTTTTTTCACCTTAATGCATTCTATGCATTAAGGTGAAAAAACATCTCAGCATTAGCGGCCCCCTGAGCCCCCGTTTACTTACCTAACCCTTCGAAAGTCCCGCGCCGTGAACGTGCAGGCTTCTCGGCTCATTCATTGGTTGATTGAAAGCTGCGCAGCCGTTGTCTTGCGCTGCTGTCAGTCATAACCAATGACGCAGCGCGCCAGCTGTATCATGGGAGCGCGACCGCAAGAACTTTCCACCATGCGTGAGAGCTCGCACGAAGGTGGAAAGTTCTTGTGGGGGGGGAGCCCAGACAGCTGCCGAGAGACCCCAGAAGACCAGGTTCAGGCCCCTCTGTACAAAACTAGCTGCACAGTGGAGGTAAGCATAACATGTTTGTTATTTCAAAAAAAAAAATGTCTCTTTAGTGATCCTTTAAAAGACTTAGGGCCTATTCACACTAAAGTGATCCATTGCAGCAGGTTAATGCTTGTGCGTTTTTTTTTGCAACTGTTAATGTGTGTTGCGTTAAGGCAGATTTTCCATTGTGAATGGGCTGTCAAAACGCCACAAAGTTGAAAAAAAGTGCATGACCCTTTTTTTCAAAACATAGTACACAGTTTCTTTTTTAAAGCTGGAAAGTGCAAAATCAGGCTCACTGCTGCTAAACCAATCAGCTTCCAGGTTCTATTGCCAAAGCTCAAGCCCACATTCACATCGGGCTGTTTTGACATGTCAAATTGGCAGCTATTGTCGGCAATGGCACAGTCCGAATCGGTGCAACGCCGAATTTGCGGCCTCCTGCACTACTTTTGGTAACTTTGGGGGCAATTTGAATAGACATCTGTGCAGGATGGTCCGTGTTCATCTGATCCCCCCCATAGAGGAGAGCGGAGAAAAGACAGAGCGGTCCCTGCACAGTGTGTGGGGACCACCCTTTCATCCGCCGGCTCAGCGGGGATCATCACTGATCCGCCCTGTGTGAAAGAGCCCTTAAAGCAGTTGTAAAGGGAAAACATTTTTTTTCCTTTAAAATAACAAACATGTCATACTTACCTCCACTGTGCAGTTCGTTTTGCACAGAGTGGCCCCAATCCATGTCTTCTGGGGTCCCTCGGCGGCTGTCTCTGTCCTCCCCGCAATTACTCACCACAGTCATGCGAGACCTCGCATGGTGGTCAGTAATTGCGGGGCGCGCTCCCGTGATATAACTAATTGCGACGGGCGCACGTACGTTCGTGAATCGGCGTATCTAGTCATTTGCATATTCTACGCTGAACTCAATGGAAGCGCCACCTAGCGGCCAGCGTAAATATGCACCCTAAGATACGACGGCGTAGGAGACTTACGACGCTCGTATCTTAGCCTAATTTAAGCGTATCTGGTTTCCAGAATACGCTTAAATTTACGACGGCGCAGATTCGGACTTACGACGGCGTAGCTACTGATACGCCGACGTAAGTCTCTGAGAATCTGGCCCTATGTGTTCTGTTTTTGAAAAGTTGTGCATGTTGTTGTACATTGGCAGTCCATTCCTAATAAATGGGCTGCTTTCGTGCAATGCACGTTAAATGTTTAACACACCTCAATGGATCACTTTAGTGACCAGAATCTCAGAGTAAAAGCAAGCCAATTTTATTGGAAGAACTTGAGCAAAGTTTAGGGTTTCTGTAAAACTTCATATAGCGTGGAGGAAGAAAATCCTACAACACAAGAACCTCCAGTGACATTTTAGGCTTCTACTATTAGCTCCACATAAGTGGCCAGGACTATTCAGATATGACTGATAGGGTGGTAGTCTGGTAGATGTTCACGATATGGTCTTGTTCTCAGTATGATGTATAGACATATGGCTGTCTCAGTATATGTATACAGAATACAGTGATCAGGTCAAACAAGCTAGCTGGGGGAGGAAGCTAACAGAGCTTCATTAGCCAATGGTCATTCCTAGTGGAATGTGGTGTTTCTAGGTGGGTGTAAGAGATTCATCTGATTGATTAAACTTCAGACAGAGGTCTCCCACAGAAAATACTATAAGGCTGGCTTCACACTAGTGCAAATTGGATGCCGGTTTCCCCACATTCAATCTTCGCAGGAGATCGCGACCGGCTCTTAATGGAGCCGATTCACACATCTCCAGAGCGGCTGAGGAGCGAATTGCACAGGGGTCCTGTGCATCTTTGGCTCCATTTCTGGTCCGAATTCAGGCATAAATTTGGGCCTGAAACAGAGAACAGGGATGCACCGGACCCCTAATGTCAGCCGCATCCGTTTTTAGTTTTAACCCAGCCTAAGGCTTGATTCGCATCTATGCATGTTGGGGGGATCTGTTGTTGGGCAGATTTGAAAATGCAAATTGTGGCAAAATCACGTTAAAAACGCAATACAGTAAAACCCTGGTTTGAGAGTAACTTGGTTTTGCAAGACTAGCAATATTTTTAAATACATTTTGTGTGAATGGAGCCTAAAGGTTTGCCCCCCAGACTCCGGAGTAATGAGGCACGAAGCCTACAGTATCTATGCAGTAACTGAGTCCTGAACGGAAAATGTGGACGGAAATTGCTTGTGACAATGGACAGGCAGATATTTTACTGGGATTTACAGGCATGAGACATCTGCACATGTCCTGTAATGCATCGTTCCTGTCCATTTATGCTACAGACAGTATTATAATGGTGTTAAAGGGGATCTCCACCCTAAAGTGGAACTCCCGCTGATCGGAACCCTCCCCCCTCCGGTGTCACATTTGACACCTTTCAGGGGGGAGGGGGGTGCAGGTATTTGCACCTACTTCCGGCCACACAGTCTCGGGCAGACTGCGAGCATGACGTCACCTCCCGTCCCCCCTCCCCCCGTTGTGTTCTGGGAACACTTGGCTCCCAGTACACAGCGGGAGCCAATCGGCAGGCGTAGCGCCACTCGCGCATGCGCCGTAGGGAACCGGGCAGTGAAGCTGGAGCGCTTCACTTCCTGGTTCCCTCACCGAGGATGGCGGGGGGGCAGCAGAGTGACGAGCGTTTGCTCGTCACTCTGCTGCGGACGGCGCTGGACTCCAGGACAGGTAAGTGTCCTAATATTAAAAGTCAGCAGCTGCAGTATTTGTAGCTGCTGGCTTTTAATATTTTTTTTTCAGCGGAGCTCCGCTTTAATGTCTTCCCGGAAACTAAGCAAACAGCGTTTCTTCTGTAACGCTGTGCAAACAAACAAAATTAAACAAAGTTAAAGTGTGATAACCTATGGCAACCACTCAAATTCAAGCTGATCTGATTGAATGATATGAGTTACTTCACTTTGAACAATATAATTTCTGCCTAGACAAATTAGCCAGCTACCAATCAATCTGCCTCGCCTACGAGCACCGGAAATTCCTTCTATTACCTGTTGAGATGTTGGAGGTGTGTCGCCCCTATATTCTAAGCCTCAATTTATGTATATGGTATGGGGGGGGGGGGGGGTGGTCTCCGTTTTTGGCCCGCTGCCTGACCCTCAGGCCCCCTGTGACACTACCATAAGTACTAGGTCCCAATGGGATTACGTGCTCCCTCTTTTTCTTTTCTCAAAGTCTACCTTGTTTTTCTTTCTATGTTATGTTGAAAAAATTAAAAAGGATGGCTTATTGTTTGATGTAAGACGCTTTTGACAACATGAGTTGTGATGTATTACTATGCCGTCCACAAATAAAGATTTTACAAAAAAAAAAAGAAAACCAATCGGCTTCCATTTTTTTTTTGTACAAGCTGAAGTTAGAAGTTGATTGGCTACCATGCACATCTGCACCAGATTTTGCACTCTCCAATTTTAGTAAATGATCTCCTATGTCAGTGGTTCTCAACTCCTGTCCTCAGGACCCACTAACAGGCCAGATTTTAAGTATATGTATAATCATATCACCGGTGATGTATTTCAGTTGACTTGCAGACCTGGCCTGTTAGTGGGTCCTGAGGACAGGAGTTGAGAACCACTGACCTATGTGAACTAAGGCTTCATTCATATGGGCAACTACTGGCAGAGATGTTTGCATGCAGTGTGGGGAAACAAGTGCTGCCATATTCGTACCCTGTACCAATCAAAGGCTGGTGTTTTACACAAAAATGTACATGTGTGACTGGCCGCGGATGCAGACCGTTTGTGTCAATGTTTCTGGATGCATACAAACTGGCTGCACCCAATCATCCAGTCTGTACGCGGCCATAGCACAGGATGTTGCCACATTCAGAGGCGGTGTCTAGCCAACCCTGAATGCAGCAGTCTATCTACCCACCTGAACAAGACCTAAGGGTCCCTCCTGGTCCAAGTGGGTGCATTAGGTTTTTGACAATACACTTAGGGCCCTTTCACACGGGGCGGATCAGTAATGATCCGCCGTTGTGTGTCCGTCAGCTCAGCGGGGATCCTCCGTAAAATCCATGCTGAGCCGTCGGCTGACAGGGAGGTCCCCGCACACTGTGCAGGGACCGCCCTGTCTTTTCTCCGCTCTCCTCTAGGGGGGGATCGGATGAACACGGACCGTGTGTCCATGTTCATCCGATCCGCAGACGGAAGAAAAAATAAGATTTTCTTCCGTCTGCAAAATCGTAGCTTTGCGGAGGCAGGTGATTAAAGGTGTCAGTGGATGTTCACGCAATCACATAGGGACCAATGTATGTCCCGTTTTCATCCGCAAACGGATGGATGAAAATGCGGACATACGGTTCGCACATGTGAAAATGGCCTTATTCAGTCCCAATCACACACAAGGTAATGTAAGATTTTACAATGCAAATATTACAAGTGGGAAAACTGTATGTTATATCATATTTTAATAGATACAATTCAGTGTTCTGATTTTTACTATAAGGCTTTCACTATATGGTGTGATCAGTAGCAACACTCAGCATGGAAGCTTGATCCTCCTCCTGTTACTATGGCAACTACAGTTAAGTTTAGACAAGTCCTTAGTAACTGTATAAAATCAAGGTCAGCCAGGGAAATTCCTATAGAGCCAAGACTCCCACCTTAACAACTGCAAACACTAGCCATGTTATTTCCTAATACACCATACCGAGAATCTGTTCCAAAAAAATGAGAAAAGGATGGATACACTGCGCTGCCTAAAAATAATACTGGTAGCTGCTGACACTGCTTGTTCAAAAAAAGCATGAAACGAAATAGGGGTGTATGTGTAGCGCTAAGTCTGATACCAAAGGTATCAGAAAACCATAATGTGTGTAATATTACAATTAAATAACACTACATCAAATGTAAAACAGGTGTGTTGATGAAAGCAAAAAAAACTTCCAACAAACAAATATTAGTGCACAGAATATATAAACACGAGGAAAGCAAAAAAGTCCAATAAACTCAATTTTAGGATGATTGAGTATCCATAACAAAGTCAATTGTCATCCGCACATCCTCCACTCATGTGAAACAATGAACCACCACTGTGTCATCCGTGCATCCTTCACTGAGGCAAAAAATAAATGAATGTGACTTCAATAACGTGATAGTCCCACCACCGGTGACAGTGCAGGCTTACCGGAACTAGTTGATCACTAGTGGCATATGCCAAGAGAGATCAATCTGAGCTTTTAGGAAGTTGATATTTCAATGACAATCCTGGACAGGAAGCGTGGCACCAAATGATGGAGAGATCCAAACACACTTGGGACTGTATAGTTGTTAATGTCTTGAGACAAGTTGGAAAATGGGGTTGAATGAAAGCATATCACAATATTCCTCCACGTGGGTCCATAAAATATTATTGATGACACCCACTATATTTCCAGGCAAACCAGGCTTCCCCTTCTTCAGGAATACAGGGGAACAATATAGAAATATGGCCAGTAAAACGTTTGTTCCAAAAAAATGGCATAAGGCTCAATGCACACTGCCTTAAAAATACTCCAGTCCCCTTGGCAGAAAAGAACAAAACCAAATGGAGCCTTTTTGTACAGAGTTTAGACAAGTTTTTTTTTTCCCTGCTAGAAAACGCCAAGCTCAAAATATGCACATAGGATAATATTAGCTGCTTCTACAGGTAAAACACAAAATTCTTGTAGAAGCAGCGATTTTTAAGCCAGTGTGCATGGAGCCTTATGCCACGTACACACGATCATTTTTCGGCATGAAAATAACGACGTTTTAAAAAAATGTAATTTAAAATGATCGTGTGTGGGCTTCACATCATTTTTCGGCTTCTGAAAAACGACCAAAAAATAATTCGAACATGCTGCATTTTTTAACGACGTTTTAAACAGTCGTTTTTTTGGGTTGTAAAAAATGATTGTGTGTGGGCTAAAACGACGTTAAAAACCGCATGCTCAAAAAGGTATGAGACGGGAGCGCTCGTTCTGGTAAAACTACCATTCGTAATGGAGCAAGCACATTCATCACGCTGTAACAGACAGAAAAGCTCAAATCATCTTTTTTTTAATGCCGAAAAATTATCGTGTGTACGCGGCATTAGAGACACTTCATGGAAAATCTGCACAACATAAAAGATCCAGCTAAAGAAATGAGTATTTATATCCTGCATCTCCCAGCAGCAAACCACCTTTGGGATAAAGATGCTGCACTGTTATCCAGCTGACGTCACCATAGACTACATCATCATAGCTACATAAACAATGTCACGGAACAGACCTCATGTGTTTGTTTTGTTGCATTATAACAACTTTCTCAAATATTTAGGTAGGCTTTAATAGTTGAGTGCTTATTGATAGAGCCACAAACAGAAGTTTTTAGGGAAAACCAGCATGCACGTATAACCTATGCATCATCTAACTGGAATGGCCATAAATTAAGTAAAGTACTAAACAGGGGGTCCCCTAGTTACAAACATCTGACTTACAAACGGAGTGAGACAACAGGAAGTGAGGGAAAATCTACCCCTAGGAAGGGAAAGTCTCTCCTGTAAGAGTCATTATGGGAAAAAGGTATCTCTACTGATGCTTTATCACCAAGGCTTGTTTCTACAAAAACCCCAAATTTTCAAAATCCAATTGTCACCGGGACAGAAAGCGAGGTGAAATCTTTTGAACAGGGGCACAGACAGCAAAACAAATGTTACAGGGGTGTTAACCCTTCCCTATGTTTTCCAAAAAGCTTACCTGTTCCAACTTACAGATTCAACTTGAGAACAAACCTACAGACCCCATCTTGTTTGTAACCCGGGGACCCCCTGTATCCACAAACATGGACTTATTAAATAAAGCACAGCAGAGTGACATTATGATGAGCAAGGCATTGTAGCCTAATTGTTTTAACATTACATTGTTTTCTAGTAATAAAAATATATATAATAATAAAAATATATATAATAATAAAAATATAACCTCAAATAATAAAAGGTAGTCAATTGGAAGATATGACACGAACATGTGCAATTGGACAGTTCAAGCATCCAGGTATATATCAAACGGAGAAAACCTGAGTGCCACCCTTATTTCACGTAAACTACAGTGATAATTTGGGAAAAGTCCATCCCAAACAATCGATTGTACTTTTGAGACTTGGTGTCTTTACCACAGGCATATGATCATTCCCTGATCCAGAAGCCAGATAAGGTCATGCCTGTGATCATCTGTGAGTACTTCTAGACAAAACGTAATTTGAAAAATTGAAATACACTATAAACTCAGATTACATTTTTTATAGCTCAGGTTAAACTAAGGCATAATTGGTTGCTCTGGATTTAGCACTTTACTCATACTCTGGACTGGTTACTATGGTTGAGTACTTCACTCATTATCACTCCTTGATCTGTCTTACTGAAGATGCCCCGTTAAGCCTTATTCCATGAAGAGTTCTTATGTGCCAAAATCCAACTTTAACAAGCCAGAATCCCCTCTGCTAATGTCAACCCAGTCCATAATCAATTCTTATTATAGGTTATTGCATGTATGCATAACAACTCTTTATAGAATGAGTCCATATGTTTTTCTACCAGTGCTCAAAATAATTTTACATCCCCCAACGCATGTCCTACTTACCACAGGTTTAGGCTTGCTGATCTCAACCAGCTTTGCCAGAAAGTCCTCATCTGAGAGCTGGTTAAAGAGGTGGGCATCATAGGCCATTGAAATGGAGATTTCTTCCATCATCTTTGCAGGTATTGCTGTGAACTGCTACGTCACTAGTGAAAAAAGTCAATTAAGGGTCTGATTTAAGGCAACCCCCTTATAAGTCCCTCATCAGAAGGAGGACCCAAACAAGGTAGAACTTTCCGCAAGTTTAGTTTCACTGGTGTAGGCTTGCAGGTGGGTTTCTGGGAGGAGCTTGTGTTACCTGTTTTTCTATTTTATTATCCTTTGAGTATTCCTGTTCACTGCTTTCAAAAGCCCATTGTCACTTGCATGTCACCTGCTTTTACCGGCATTACAACTCCACTTCAGCTTTCAGTTTTAAGTTCAGTGGTCTGCATGTGGAAGTAGGTTCACTGTGGCTTTCCGGCGACAGGTTGGATCAGTGAGGCTGTCACCGGGCACAACACAAATTATTTAGCGTGAATCATCAGAGCGCTCAGGAGTTTAAGTGAAGGAGTGAACTTAGAAACTATTCAAAAAATGCCTGGAAAGCCAGGGATTGCTACATCAGCGTGTTCTTTGTAAAACAGGATTCTTCTAAGGAAAGCATGGCAAAAACTAGGGAAGACGGGCTTGATCTCTATTGCCAAGATAGCATTAGTATCTCAGTTAATGTAAAAACTGTTAACGTGACACGTTAAGAGAGGAACATTATCTGTACAATCTAGAACATAAAGAACAAATAACTGACTCAGTCTTTATACCGTTGCAAGTTTAGCGGAGATCAAACCAAAAATCAGTTTGTTGCAGCAATATAGAGCAGATGTCTTTACGAATAAAAAAAATGAGAAGGGATAAAAGGTTTCTTCAACAAAATGTGGTTCAAATATCACAAATAATATAGTAGAATATAAAAAGAGGATCCCGATTGAAACAAAAAAAAAAATTGCACAACACAGGATGACATTTCCACTTTCCCTGCACGTCCATCCTCTCGGGTTCCTCAGTCTTTTCTTCCTGGAACACAGGTCCAATATTTGCACAGTGACATGTCGGTGGTTTGCATCTCAATAGGCTGCTAAAACGGCAGCAAAGGGAGTGTAGAGCATAGCAGTGTAGCAGGCAGTCTCCACGGCAGGAGGAGGACAGGGAGACATTCGGCTGCCATCCTGGTAATACAGAGGCGTTTAACAGGCTAAACGTGAAATATTTGATGGCATCCAGGAGATTACAGACGTTAACCCTCTAAAGCCTGGTTGCAGTCACAGCTGCTGCCCCTTTCTCCTTGGGCTTGGCAGGTGATCGATCTGGTTATTGTGCAAAAGGGAGAAAGCTCAGGTGGAAGTCTCTGGAACAAGAGCAGGATCTAAGAAAGCAGAAAAAGCACCTGTCTGCTGTCCTTATCTCATTGGGAGAGGCTGCTCCCTCCCACCAGACGTTCCTGCTGTGTCACACGTAACGAGGGCCAGTAAAATGTGAAATATGCTGTCACCGATGATCCCAGCACCAGCCTGAGACGCAGAGACTGGGTGGATTCAGAGGATGCACAGAGGGGAAGAGGACACCTGTTGCAGAAGCTGCTGCTGCCGCCTCCATGATCTTACTGGCTACCCACCAGATGGGGACACCATCCTAACAAGAAGGACCAGCCACAAAATATTACAAGCATCCTACTGAAAAAAATGGCATTCTGCAAGCAGGGCTGGGGGAGGGGGAGGGAAGATGATGAGATACTGATCACCATTTCCTTAAAGTCACAGCTCACGAGTCACAGAGAAGGGAGGAAAGGGGGCATGTCATTGCTTCAGTTCTGCTAATCAAGACAAAAGGAAAATGTGAATTCAAGCTTTGCAAGCTATTTGTTATGGATATTTAAAGAGTCAGTCCGCCTAAAACTGATATTTCAGTGACAGGTAGATATTATTGAGCTGAATCACCAGATAGTATGTTCTTCTATCTTTTGAGGTTCAACAGAAGTGAGATCTCGTAATTGGAACTCCCTCCGATACAGATTGTTGTGTGTTTTGCTACCCGTCTCAATGGTCAAGACAGGGGGGTGGAGTCTCCAACAAAGTTTCAGAGATATAAAAAGACAGTTTCAATTCATCTACATGTACCTAGAACTGAAATACTGTATAATTCTGATTCCTCTTATACCAAATTGTATTGTAACTAATGTCTGCCTTCATTTTGTAAAACGCTGCGCAAACTGTTGGCGCTATATAAAAAAAACCCTGTATAATATAATAAGAATTTTTGGATGTACTGATCCTTAAAACAGCACAAGGCATGTCAAAAAATGGGAAGGTGGTTAATTTTAACCTTGAGAGCCGGTTCACACTGGGGCAACATGACTTTCAGCACGACTTTGGGAGGCAACTTGAACACGACTTGAGTATGAATCACAACGCGACTTGAAGTCGCCTCCAGAAGGGGGAACTCGATACCAAATTTTAAATAAAAAAAAAAAACGGCATGAGTTCCCCCTCTAGGAGCATACCAGGGTGGGGGGGGGTCACAGGGCACCCCCCTGCCCCAAAGCACCCACCCCATGTTGAGGGCATGCCACCTGGTATGGTTCAGGAGGCGGTGGGGCGCTCGCCCATCCCCACCCCCTTTCCTGACCGACCGGTCTGCATGCTCGGATAAGGGTCTGGTATGGATTTGGGGGAACCCCCACGCCGTTTTTTCGGCGTAGGGGGTTCCCCTTGAAATCCATACCAGACCTAAGGGCCTGGTATGCTCCTAGAGGGGGAACTCTAGGAGCATACCAGGCCAAACACAGGACAACAACCATTATGTGCTATAAAGTATACTGTAAAAAAAGATGGCAACCACCCCAATTTATAACTAGCCTTTGCAATAAAGAGCACATGGAGGAAATGGCTTCCTTCAGGCAAACCCGCCCTTAATTTATCCACTTCTATATATGCTTCAGACACTCAATACTATAGAGTTAGAGCCACAGTACACGGAGGAGCCTTGACATGGGTGCTGTGGCTTCTGCATATATTTGCATATATGTGCAACAAAACCCTCTGGCCCAGATTCAGCATAGCTTGCGCTATATTTGCGGGGGAGCAGGGCAACGATTTTGCCCTGCGCCCCCGCAAATATTTTGCGCTGCCCTTGATTCACGGAGCAGTAGCTCCGTGAACTGCGAGGGCGCGCCGGCAAATTTTCCCGGCGTAAGCGCGCGCAAGTTAAATGATCCCGCCGGGGGCGGGATCATTTAAATTAGGCGCGCTCCCGCGCCGAGCGTACAGCGCATGCTCCGTCAGGAAACTTTCCCGAAGGCCGGCTATACTTTAGCATTGGCTGCCCCTACTATTAGAAGGGGCAACCTTGCGCTAAAGTTGCCGTACGGAAACTCCGTACCTGGCTTGCGCGGGGCCCGCGCAAGCTTGTGAATCCGTGGTAGTATGCAATTTGCATACTACACGCTGATCACAATGGGAGCGCCCCCTAGCGGCAAGCACAAGAATGCAGCCTAAAATCTGCGAGGCATAAGTGCCTTATGCCGCGCAGATTTTAGGCTGCAGTCGGTGTAACGAGGTTCCTGAATCAGGAGCACTCGTTACACCGGAGCAAGTAAGCAATTGCACCGTGTAACTTATGGTTACACGGGCGCAATTGCTTCTTGAATCTGGGCCACTGTTTTTAATGTGAATTGTTAGACAGGGTCCATTTGGTTTGTTTGCAGGCTAGCTGGGAAATTTTGGTTTGTTTGTGATTATGTGCAATGGATGCCAGCAGCACAGATAAAGGATTTTCTGTTATACTACTTTTTACTTTGTTCTTATTTTTTTTTTAATAAATAGGGGGGGGAGTAGTTTATACAATTTAACATTTATAAATATATATTTATATATTAATAAATTGTAGGAAACTACGGCTGAACATCTATACGTTTAATAAAGTGTAGAAGCGACAGCTACACAAAGCCCGTTTTTTGCTAGTGATGCAAATATTCCAAGCATTGCTTGTTTAGGAATTATCCATCACAGAGGAATGTTCCCCACAAAACCCAACACAGAGTGAAATGCCTATACACTGGTATTGTAGATGGCAGTCCTCGGAGTTCATCCATAGAGCTTGAACCACCGAAGTCCCTGGGGAGCACAAGACTAACACTGGATTTACCTCTCCAGAACTTAACTATAACAGAAATATTACAATCGGTTGAAAACATTACAAATTAAATATTATCTTTTAATATAATGTTGTTTTTTTCTTGTTTGTTTTCTGCTCGATCATGTGACCGACATGCGATCAATTACATTACATTTATTAAGAGTTCGTAAAAGAGATGCACAGTTGCGGACTGAATGATCAATCTCTCATGACTGTAGACGTGTAGGAGAAAGTATTATTGATTACACTACTCTTCTCCGAAGGCTTGAATAGAGAATGAAATTAAAAGTTTAACAATTTCCTACTTATTAGAATAATTTCAAGTTTGAGGTACAGTGAGACTAACCCAATGACAATAAAACAATTTGCCATAAATAACTGATACAATAGCATCAAAGTTATCTGAAGATATTAGACATTTCCTGGTTGGTTGTCACTGTTTCGCCCAAGATGGCTCCCACAGTGCTCCACCCTTCTCCCCCCTCCATGGGGGGGGGGGGGGGGTCTGAATGTTTGTAGAATGATCTTTCATTAGAAAGATTGTTTGGAGGCCAGATAAATCATGCATGACTAGCTCCCATTTAATGTCTATAAGTAGCTTTAAAAAAAATAAAAATAAAAATTGGTCTTTGAAATTAAAAATTGTGTCTTTATGCAACGTGTCTTCCATTGAAATCAACGGAAATGTATGATAACACGTTGTTACTTTATGAGGGCTTTGCGACACCTGGCAACTCTGTGCTCTTAATTCTGCCTGAGCACAGCAGCGTTAAGGTCCCCTGTTCCTCAAAACTGGGGTAACGCATTGGGCAAGTTAGGCGGCCGCGAGGCCCCTGTGAGTTCGAGGCCTTAGGCGACCACCTAATTAAAGAGCCGCCTCTGACTAAAATAGTGTTGATTTAGTTGACGCAAATATTTTCGTCTACAAAATTAAACACTGCTCACAAAGTATGTGATGTAAGATAGGTGAGGCATTTTTATAGGACAAATTATGCCAGAGCACACACAATTAAATACATTTCTCATACATGTAGTCACAATTCTGGAATTTACTTTTGTAATGTGTCGCAATGTCAGCTATACAAGCTTCTTGTGCAGTGCTGACTACTATTGACTCCAGACATAAGAAACACAACTAACTTCTGTAAATTGGATTATTGGCTCTACTTTTTAGGCTGCATCTCTGTTATAATACAATTCTGCATGTACAGTTGGTAACAGGGACACAAGGGAATGATTTTAATTTCTCCCCAACAATCCTTAAAATAATAAACCTTTTGTGTCTTGGATCTGTAATGAAATGACAACCCATGAATACACACAAGTTCAGTTCTTGATATCCTTCTGAAATTGCTCACTGTCCATCTGATTGACTGCTGACCCACTGACTTTAACATGGTCTCCAAGCAAAAAGCTACATTTATGAGCGTTTTACTTATCAAAGTAATTGTAATTTGGTCAGCGATTCTTGTTATAATCAGAAAGATCACTGCTACATTCTTAATAACATGCTGATCGGCTACCTGCTGACTTGACAGGTAATGATGCTGACTCTATGTCCAATATGGGTTCTGGAGGCCGACAGGTGACCCGCAACTCTGAACCCAAAAGATGAATTTATTTAACAATAATTGCCCTAGTCTGGCTGTGTAGAAAATGTGTGTAAATTTCAAGGTACCAATGATGGAGAACTAATCCTTCCTTTGACACCAAGGATGTCACACTATGCTTTCCAATACCAGTCACGTGATCCTGTAACTCTGGCTCCCTTTTGTATGGGAGCGCTCAACAATGGCTGGGGGCCTTAAGAGCTGTGACGTCACAAATAGGTTCCTAAAAGTTGGCGATCCCTCCTTTCTTCTGCAGCAGCCGCTCACGGACACAGAGGAGCCAGAGCTACTGGATCACTTCACGGGATGGGAGCGAATGAAAAATTAAGCAGGCTAGGTAGGAGGGAACATTTTTTCCAATTCTCATATGACGTCCTGTAGTTTAAAGCGGGGGTTCACCCTTAGAGGGCACTTTTTCCCCTTAGATTCCTGCTCGTTTTCTCTAGGGGAATCGGCTATTTGTTTTAAAATATGTGCAGTACTTACCCGTTTACGAGATGCATCCTCTCCGTCGCTTCCGGGTATGGGCTGCGGGAATGGGCGTTCCTTCTTGATTGACAGGCTTCCGAGAGGCTTCCGACGGTCGCATCCATCGCGTCACGATTTTCCGAAAGAAGCCGAACGTCGGTGCGCAGGCGCAGTATAGAGCCGCACCGACGTTCGGCTTCTTTCGGCTACGAGTGACGCGATGGATGCGACCGTCGGAAGCCTCTCGGAAGACTGTCAATCAAGAAGGAACGCCCGCTCCCGAAGACCCATACCCGGAAGCGACGGAAGAAGATGGAGCTCGAAAACGGGTAAGTACTGCTCATATTTTAATACAAATAGCCGATTCCCCTAGACCGAACGAGCAGGAAGCTAAGGGGAGAAAAAAAAAATTTATCAAATGGGTGAACTCCCGCTTTAAGTGGTTAAATCTGAATAATGCCTGCAGCTGCAGATATCATCTTTTTCTATCACCGATTCCCTATCATGTAAAAACAATCATAGCGGCTGCTCAGCCTCTGATGCTTCTACCGGCTCGCCCGTGCGATCGTCAAACTGGAAAATAAATCGGCCGGCGGCGGCCGATTACCATAGAGAATACCACAGACCAGTTGGTCCCTGGTGGTCTCTATGACCTTCGGAGGCCGGGTGCAACGTTAACATGTCACGTCCGGCCTCGGCAGATGCAAACACTGCCATTGCCTTTGCTGGGAAGCTAAATAGTCTTTTTATTTAAGGCTTTCCAGCATAGAGGCGCGATATGGGGACTTGTAGACCCCAGATCTCGCTGTAAAGAGGATCTGCTATGCCAGGGATATGCAATTAGCGGACCTCCAGCTGTTGCAGAACTACAAGTCCCTTGAGGCATAGCAAGACTCTGACAGCAACAAGCATGACACCCAGAGGCAGAGGCATGATGGGACTTGAAGTTTTGCAACAGCTGGAGGTCCGCTAATTGCAGAAAAGGGTGCTATGCCCTATTCCTTTTACAAGGGATGTTTACATTTCTTGTAATAGGAATAAAAGTGATAAAAAAAAAAAAAAAAAAAAAAGGGAAAGTGGCAAAATTAAAAAAGTCAAATAAACAATAAAAAAAGTTAAAGCTCCCCTGTCCCCGCATGCTTGAATGCAGAAGCAAGCGCATACGTACGTCTCGCCCGCATATGTAAACGACGATCAACCAACACATGTAAGGTATCGCGCAGGAGTAAGAATTCTAGCACTAGACCTCCTCTGTAACTCTAAACGGGTAACCTGTTAAAACATTTCTAAAGAGTCGCTTATGGAGATTTTTAAGTACTGAAGTTTGGCACCATTCCATGTGTCTGCGCAATTTTAAAGCATTACATGTTCGGTATCCATTTACTCGTTGCAACAACATCTTTCACATGCATCACTGAGCCTTGGTCACTCATGATCCAGTCGCCGGTTTTCCTTCCTTGGACCAACATCCAACAAGAGCTGTAATTTTGGAGTTGCTCTGACCAACCCTTGTCAATGTCACTCAAATCTTTGCGTCTGCCAATTTTGTCTGCTTTCAAAACATCAACTTCAGGAACAACATGTTCACCGGCTGCCTAATATATCCCACCCACTTTCACGTGCCATTGTAACAAGATAATCAATGATATTTATGTTACTTTTCAGTGGTCATCATTTTATGGCTGATCATTGTGTATATATACATGCCCGGATTCACGTAGGAGAGCGCATCTTTGTGTGGGCGTAACGTATCCTATTTACGTTACGCCTCCGCAACTTTGACAGGCAAGTGCAGTATTCTCAAAGCAAAGTTGCGGCGGCGTAGTGTAAATAGGCCGGCGTAAGCCCGCCTAATTCAAATGTGGAAGATGTGGGCGTGTATTATGTAAATGTATTGTGACCCCACGTAAATTACGTTTTCTCCGAACGGCGCATGCGCCGTTCGTGAAAGTATCCCAGTGCGCATGCTCCAAATTAACCTGCAAAAAGCCAATGCTTTAGACGTGAACGTAAATTACGCACAGCCCTATTTGCAAACAACGTAATCGACGGAAAATTTGACGCTGGTCCGACGTCCATACTTAACATTGGTACGCCTCATCTAGCAGGGGTAACTTTACACCAGAAAAAGCCTAACGTAAACGGCGTATCTGTAATGCGACAGCCGGGCGTACGTTCGTGAATTGGCGTATCTAGCTGATTTACATATTTCTAGGCGTAAATCAGCGTACACGCCCCTAGCGGCCAGCGTAAATATGCAGTTAAGATACGACGGCGTAGGAGACTTACGCTGGTCGTATCTTATACAAATTCTGGCGTATCTGATTCTTTGAATCAGGCGCCAAGATACGACGCCTCAGACTCAGAGATACGACGGCGTATCTGGAGATACGCCATCGTATCTCCTACGTGAATCCGTGCCACAGTGTATATTTACAGATAAAGGAATAATCTGAGCCTTTATACAAGCATGATAGAGATACTAGAATAGACCAGGTGGTCTCAGCACAGCACAGACACACAGAAGAAAGCACTGGAATAGAAAGGCCACTTCAATGTGCCGCAGAACATCCAGCACTTCATCTACATGAACACCTATTGGCATGAGAATAGATCAGAAACCGGCTTTCAAGAAGCACAATCACACAATCAAGTACTAAACACAATGCATTCAAAACTTGTTTTTGGAAATGGTAATACGCCAAGCTGGAACTGCATTGATATACACAAAATGGCAACATGAAAGTATATTTTTACATCAATATTTCTTTAGTATTTAAATCTTCTAGAGGACTTTGAGAGCAGAGCAGAATCAACACGACAGAGAGAATCCCCTAACAAATGGAATATTTCGAAATGTAGAAAGAGATGATTGTTACAGCATCACCTTTTTCAGAAAATATCAGTCTTTTTTTGTGTCTGGCTTTGCAACAAATGAACCAGACTGCGCAATTCTGCCCCCTAGGGGCTGTCTAAAAAAAAATGTCTCTTATCCGCGGAACACAAACGTTTGACAGATTTTCTCTGTAAGGTCGAGTATATGGATGAGCCTGTTCATCCTGCTCCGTTACATCCTAATGGTGTGGGGACTCCGAGTCTAATCTTCATACGGCTGTACTTTGTCCTCTGATCATGCTGCCAGTATTAAGGTGGGAGGATGAAACCCGCAGCATGTGAAAAAGACTGAAGGACAGAAAACCTGCAGAGATCATTTACATAGCGATGTACATTACTTCATAAAGTCCACGTGTCTGCTTTTGTTTTCCTAAACTGGGGTCCTCACACAAAAATTTTCTTTCTTGCATTTTCTTTTTAACCAGAAATTAATTAGAACTAATTAAACCAAATTTAAACCAAATTCTTTCAAAAGCAATGACCTTAACAAAAGAAGTTGGAGCTCTGAACAAGTTACCTACATTGAGACCCCAAACTGGTTCCTGATCCCTTTAGAGCCCCCCCCAATTAGCCCTAATAAGATCCAACCTGCACCATAACTTACTATACCCCAATCCACGTTCCTTAAACTACACTATGGGCTAGAATCTAGATTCAGAAAGAATTTACGCCGGCGTATCTATTGATACGCCGTGTAAATTCAAATCTGCGCCGGCGTATCTTCTTTCTGTATTCAGAAAGCAAGATACGCCGAAATTAGGCTAAGATCCGACTGGCGTAAGTCTTTTACGCCGTCGTATCTTAGGGTGCATATTTACGCTGGCCGCTAGGTGGCGCTGCCGTCGATTTCAGCGTAGAATATGCAAATGAGCTGGCTACGCCGATTCAGAAACGTACGTGCGCCCCCTTTTTTTTACGTCGTTTGCGTAAGGCTTTTTCCGGCGCAACGTTACTCCTGCTATATGAGGCATAGCCAATGTTAAGTATGGACGTCTTCCCCGTGTCGTTTGCGTAAGTCGTTCGCGAATAGGGCTTTGCATAAATTACGTTCACGTCAAAAGCATTGACTATTTGCGACGCGATTGGGAGCACGCGCACTGGAATACGTTCACGGCCGGCGCATGCGCCGTTCGTGGGAAACGTCATTTACGTGGGGTCATGTTTTATTTGCATAAAACACGCCCACCTCTTGACAAATTGAATTTGACGCGCTTACGCCGGCAGATTTACACTACGCCGCCGCAACTTACGGAGCAAATGCTTTCTGAATACTGCACTTGCCTGTCTAAGTTGCGGAGGCGTAGCGTAAATAGGATACGCTACGCCTGCACAAACTTGCGTCCCCCTACGTGAATCTAGCCCTATATTGTCAAAAGTATTGGGACACCTGCACACGGACTCTAAAGTGGTTGTATTCCACTTTGTACTACAGGTAAGCCTATAATAAGGCTTACCTGTAGCTACCCTGGATATCTCTTGAACCTGCATGGTTTAGGAGATATCCCCTGTATCTGCATGTGCCGACGTCATTGGCACATGCGCACCGAAGCAATGGCATGTTCATGCGGTTGCTTCAGTTAGTGTGCCGTTAACGGCAGCTCCGGCCAGCATGTACGGGAGTGACATCATGGCTCCGGCCAATCACAGCGCCAGAACCTGCGATACCCGGAAGTAACTCGGAGCGATGTCACCGGCCGGAGTGGTGTACGGGGACCACTGCAGGGGAGCTTCGATCTAAGGTTTAGTATTTCAAAATTAGCTAGTACTACTAGCTCATTATGCCCTTGTCTTGCAGATTTATTTTTTTCTATTTAGGTGGGTTTACAACCTTGAGGTCATTTAGTTTGCATTTGTAGCGCTATACAAGTTACTCACTTTAATGGCGTCTTAGTATGTAGGGTTCAACATTGAGTTGGCCCACCCTTTGCAGCTATAACAGCTTCAACTCTTCTGGGAAGGCTGTCCACAAGGTTTAGGAGTGTGACTATGGGGATGTTTGACCATTCTTCCAGAAACGCATTTGTGAGGTCAGGCACTGATGTTGGATGAGAAGGCCTGGCTCGCAGTCTCCACTAATTCATCCCAAAGGTGTTCTGTCCGGTTGAGGTCAGGACTCTGTGCAGGCCAGTCAAGTTCCTCTATCCCAAACTCGCTCATCCATGTCTTTATGGACCTTGCTTTGTGCACTGGTGTGCAGTCATGTTGGAACAGGAAGGGGCCGTCCCCAAACTGTTCCCACAAAGTTGGGAGCGTAAAATTGTCCAAAATGTCTTGGTATGCCGACGCCTTAAGCGTTCCCTTCACGGAAAAAGCCCAACCCCTGAAAAATAGGATTTTTGTACTCATTGTAAAATCCATTTCTCTGAGTTCATGGACGGACACAGCAGCCTTTGACTGTAGGGTTATGCACCTTCCTTCCAGGAGAGTTTAGGCTACAGTCAAAGGCTGCTGTGTCCGTCCATGAACGGAAGAGAAAATAGGATTTTTGTACTCACCGTAAAATCAATTTCTCTGAGTTCATGGATGGACACAGCAGCCTTTGACTGTAGCCTAAACTCTCCTGGAAGGAAGGTGCATAACCCTACAGTCAAAGGCTGCTGTGTCCGTCCATGAACGGAAGAGAAAACAACCCCACACCATAATCCCCCCTCCACCAAATGATCTGGACCAGTGCACAAAGAAAGGTCCATAAAGACATGAATGAGCAAGTTTGGGGTGGAGGAACTTGGCTGGCCTGCACAGAGTCCTGACCTCAACCCGATAGAACATCTCTGGGATGAATTAGAATGTAGACTGCAAGTCAGGCCTTCTCATCCACATCAGTGCCTGACCTTACAAACGCACTTATGGAAGAATGGTCAAACATTCCCATAGACACTCCTAAACCTTGTGGACAGCCTTCCCAGAAGAGTTGAAGCTGTTATAGATGCAAAAGGTGTGCAAATTCAATATTAAACCCTACAAACTAAGGCCAGGATGCCATTAAAGTTCATGTGCGTTTCCCAATACTTTTGACAATGTAGTGTATATACTTCTCCCCAGTCCTCCTCATACTCCTGTTGTAACCTCTAACCTATAGTGTCCCAAATTCTGCTAGTTATGGTACCAAAATGGCACCAACCCTTCATTTTATTTACGCTGGACAAATTGAAAGTGACATATATAAGAGCAGCTCACCACACAGAGCCAAGAAGTACTAATAGGTGTAGTATTTTTTTTAAATGATGACTCAATAAAAGATTGCAATAAAAACTGCAGCATCAAACATATAAACAAACTCGGTCAAACGTAAAAAGATGGCCGTCGTCCAAGCGTGACGTCAGCACATAGGCCCCTCCCATTCCTCCTCTCCCCTAATTCTGCTAGAAATGATACTCAATGGCACCAACCTCAACTTTTATTCAAGCCGGACAGATTGGAAACCCCAACCTTGTAAGTGACATGCAACGCCAAGTGACCCTAAAACCTCAACGCACACTTTCATATTCAACCAACTATCATCACCTTGTACAATGTATATAGTAATCAAATATCTATTGTATACACTGACTGTGCAAAAAATATGTATCTACGATGGACCTATTCTCTGTAATTGTAAAAAGGTACAGTGGAACCCAGGCCCGTCGCTACAAGACAGGCAAACCAAGCAATTGCTTGGGGCCCCGAGCTGGCCTGGGGCCCCAAGCAGGGCCCTTGCTTGCCGCACTTCCTACAGCCGCCTGAGCTCTATAAAGAACCTGCAGCACTGCTGCCTCGAGTCATCACTTCCCCTTCTCTGTGTAGCGTGGCCGAGCAGCTCCCCTTCCTTCCTCCTGTCAGCCTGGACTCCGGCACAGGAGATTCAGTTACCTGTTCCCAGCTGGACTGACAGGAAGTGCACAATGAGTGCTCACTTCCTTTCAGTCCGGCTGGGAACAGGAAACAATCTCCTGGCACGCGGTGTGGACCCGGTGGGGGGGGGGGGCCCGTGGGCAGTGAAAAAGAACATAAGGAGGGAGGGGCCGGGGGGGGGGGGGGGGGTAAAAAGAACATGGGGGGAGTAAAGAAAACAAAGGGAGGGGGAGGGGGGAGTAAAAAAAATGGGGAGGGGGGGAGTAAAAAAGAACATAGGGAGGGGGAGAAGAGGAGTAAGAAGCACACAGGGAGGGGGAGGGGGGAGTAAGAAGGACACAGGGAGGGGGAGGGGAGTAAGGACACTTTTTTATTTATATAAAGTGTGGGTGAACTTAATTTCGCAGATTGGCGACATTCGGCTCTGCTCTGGCGCCCCCCCACCTCAGGCCAAAAGCGGTACTGCACACCGCTTTGGCCTGAATCATGCTCATTATGCGAGACAACACTCGCAAACCGAGTCACGATTTTTTAAAATACAGTGCTCGTATTGCAAAACGCTCTTAACCGCGTTACTCGCAATCCGAGGTTCCACTGTAATATGCAAAAACAAGGAAATCAGGTGTATAGGCGCTGCAACCTTCCCATATAAAAGTTCCACCCGGTGCTTAGACCATGAGGCTGCCAACACCTCCAACATACCAGAAGAAAGAAAAAGGATGGTCGGCACTCAGAATGACATCCAAAATAGTATTTATTTTTTAAATGCATGTACAAAGCTGTAAAACAGCCTACGCATTTCGCATGTTAGTCCTTAGTCATGGCATTTTACAACTTTGTACAAGAAATCCTATTTTGGATGTTATTCTGAGTGCCAACTATCCCTTTCCTTTACAAGCAAAGAAAAATGACAAGTTTCCACATCAACCAATCATATTATTTCATTTTCCAATCTGATCCAGGATTTGATCTACTGTTGTACACTTTGCATTATAATAAGAAGTATGTTCACTGATTGCTAGGTGCACTGTGAGAAGTTTTAGGTGCATTCAGGATAATATAAATAAATATGAATGGTAATTTTAATGGCACGATTCTTGATAGATACACAACCAATTTGAACTTTGACTGCCATAAACGGGCAGTGTCCGTCATACAACTGGTTAGTCCCAGAGATGGTTCCAAGCCAATGCACAAACTTCATTGCGCTAAAATAGAGGGAAAAGTCATAGCAGTTGCAGGCACATTTTAGTGCAGTTACACTACGTTTTCTAAGCCTGGAGCCCACATCAACCTTTACCAAAGTAAGAAGTACAAACTCCTAGCTGGAAAGAATGCAGATTGTGGCGCTTGATGGAGATTTTACGCTGCTTTTGTCCCACTAGGTGAAAAGGCATCAAGAAGAGCTAGATCTACTGACAGCCTAAACATTTACTGCTCTTCTGGGGCTCTGGGCTTCAGCAAAATGGCAGCCTCTGGCAAGAAGAAACAGGAACAATGCTGGAGGCAATATACAGCACACACTCATTTTGGTAATCGCAAGTATTAATGTGGAATGTATGTTTCTTGCTAAAACACATAATTTTTTATCAGGTTGTTATGGGTAAAGTTCCACTTTAAAGCCAGCCCAAGAAAAGCCTTAGATAAATATACAGTATGGGTAAGAATACAGTAGTCAGTCATTTGTCACAATGATCATATAAGCAGTCACAGTATATTTATGCTAAAAGAAAACAGCATTACAAAAGCAGTGAGGAAATACCGCATGCTCTGCTTTCCTCTATGCTCTGGGCAATGAAATTGTTCTGTTATCTGATGGATATAATGAAAAACAGATATCAGGAGAACAGAGTGCTACACATGGCCTCAAGGCAAAGTAGAAGCGGTCATGGAGCTTTTGTATAGTGTCAAGGAAACAATTCATAACTTGCTGTGCATGTACTGATAAAGCGCTCCGTACATCTTTCATTGTAGCTCACATTTCCGAGTGCTGTGCACTGCCAAGGACAAGCTCTGTTGTGCCTACAACAGGAAATATCTTCCTTGGAGTTTGTAAGTACAGACATTAATAGATACATCCACTGCCACTTAACATTGAAAGATTAAAAGCATTAAGGCAGAATGTTTTTTGGCAAGATGGCAGCTTTGATCCCCCCCATCCAATGGATCTGTGGTCTTCAAACGTTGGCCCAAGAGCCTGATGTGGCCCATTGCTTGCATCTATCAGGCCCTTCGGTCACTACTCCACCAATGATGGGGCACTATTCCTCCCACTGACAAAGATGGGGCACTAGTCCACCCACTAATACCAACACTGGGGCACTATTCCTACCACTGATACCAACAATGGGGCACTATTCCTCCCTTTAAAACCAACAATGGGACATTCTTTACTCCCCTTGGCCACAGTATGGCCTCCTGAAGAACCGTAATAAGGCCCTTTGCTTAGAAGGCTTGGAGACCCCTGTATTAGACTGAGAAGACACCCCATTCTTCTTCTGGGGTCTAGAATGGCCCCCATCAGCAGGGCTGGACTGGGACAAAAATTTGGCCCTGGACTTCATCCAGACTGGCCCACTATGACAGGTCTCTCCCACAGCAGCCGGACAACTCCCCCCCCGGCCACCCAAGCACCCTCTCCCCCTTCACTAGCCACTCTTTATTAGAGTAGAACGGCTGGTACTGGTACTCTTATAGGCAGTACCAGTGGGGAAGCTAGACATTATTTCACCCGGGGCAAAGAATCAGTTTGGTGCCCCCCCTTATGGGACAAGATTAAGCAGAAGTGAGAAACTCCCGGGCCGCTGTCACTGAAGCCGGCCCACTGAGCCATGTAGTCCCAATGGCCAGTCCATCCCTGCCCATCAGACACCAATTGCCTATAAGTACATCCTCCCTTTTGAAGTGACAAGCAGGTGCACTATCCTCCTGGTTTACTGCTGATCCATAAAGGTTGTACCTGGGCGCCCTGGACATTTATGTGGTTGATTGGGTCTGATTAAAAAATACAGTATAAATACATTTCAACATAAAGAGAATCAATATTTCCACAAATGTAAAATAGCCACCTACAGTAAATGGTAGCCTCTGTTTCTGGTATGTGAATTACACTTGCCTCTAGGTACATGCCCAGATTCAGGGACCATTGTCATCAGAGTTTCGGGCTTCAGACCAGGTGTACCACTGCAGATGCCTGATGCCGCGTACACACGATAATTTTTCGGGTTGTAAAAAAAACAAAGTTTTTAAGGGTCTAGAAAAAACGTTTTTTTCAACCTGATCATTAAAACGGCCTTGCCCACACACGATCGTGAAAAAAAATGCTCTAGCAAAGCGCGGTGACGTACAACACGTACGACGGCACTATAAAGGGGAAGTTCCATTCGGATGACGCCACCCTTTGGGCTGCTTTAGCTGATTTAGTGTTAGTAAAAGACGATTTGCGCTTTTCTGTCTGTTACAACGTGATGAATGTGCTATCTCCATTACGAATGGCAGTTCTACCAGAACAAGCGCTCACGTCTCATAACTTGCTTCTGAGCATGCACGGATTTTTCACGTCGTTAAAGCCCACACACGACCATTTTTTACAACCCGAAAAACGACAACTTTAAAAACAGTGTTAAAAAATAGAGCATGTTAGATTATTTTTTTTGCCTGTTTTTCAGAACCCGAAAAATCCATCCCAGAGCAGGAGGTCGCGGGCCACATCAGAGGGCTCCGCGGGCCACACGTGGCCCCCCGGGCCACTGGTTGGGCACCCCTGCCATAGATGAATATTTTTTGTTCGTTCAACCAATGGGATGAAGAAAAAATGAGACTTCTCATTATCAGAATACACCGATTAGCACTGCCAGCGGTGCTGATTGAGCAGAAATTTTCCAACAGGGTGGTTGTCTTTCTAGCTCTGCTGAACTGGCCAAATTTCGATCCAGGTATGGCCAGCTTGAGAAAAATCTAACAAGTCCCTGTAACAAAGCTATCAATTCCTCCTATAAGGGTAATATCTGCTTGTAGCTCTGTAGAGAAATCATGTAGCAAAACGTCATTTGGATTTATTTTGAATTTACAGGGCATGGCTATATGGCATCAGGAAGTCCCATCAGAGCATTGATCAAAAGGATCTCAGCAGTGTGGCGAGACGCCGCTTGTCTCTTGTTTGAAGCCTGGCTTCTAGAGCTATTTTATGGTTGATAAGCGAGATGTTATGTATGACATACAATTTTAAGCACAGAAAATAAAGAAAGGAAGAGAGATTTGCACTTTTTACCTTAATGTTGCAGGCCTGCTCCATCAACCTTCGAGCATTCTCCTCGGCCCGGTATCTTTTTGGCAGCTGAACCCGGAAAAACTTTAATGCACCTTCAAAATCAGCCTGCAGGAGGTCTTCCTTAGAAGTCTGAGGGAAGAGTAAAGAGTAGACAATGGTTATTCCTATTTTCTATTTAATCAGTTCAAGAAATGTTACCAGTAGTGGATCACAACACACAAACAGCGATTTTAAGCAGGGCTTTATGTCAGTGCCATACTACCCTAGGATACATTTACTATGCCAACACCATGACCACAGATATTTTTTCCCACATAGTTCTATGTAATCTCACTGGAAATGTATAATCAAATATTCATAGTCTCATCCTTGCAAGATTGTATAAAGGACATCCTACTGTCTAAAAGTGGATGTAAACCAGATTCATGAAATTTGAGCTGGGCACATATCTGCAGTGTTTTCTTATCTCTCTTCAAAGCACTATGTCCCGTAGCTGTCTCCTGCTCTGGTCTTCTTTTATCAGCCTGGTGAGTTTTGTGTTTGGAAGGATGCTATAAATAGATTAGCAGAGCCCTGAACTATTATAACAAACAGATGAAAAGCTCTACCTATGAGGAGAGGGGGTGTGTATCTTTCCTCCAATCAGCTGTCTTGGCTGTATGCCCAGGCTTCACTGCAGTGCTTACCAGGAAGAGAAAATTTCCTAATGCAATCTGAACTTTCTAAAACAGTATATAAAGATGAAGACAAAAGATTTAAATGTAAAACTTATGTAGGGAGATTTGTTGCATCCCTGTTTATCATCTGAGGCTGTTCACTTCATTGGGTTTATGTGAGGGTTTACGTCCACTTTAAGCACGTTTTATCAAATCAGGCCCATGTTTATATATATATATATATATATATATATATATATATATATATATATATATATTCCAACTGAAACTATTTGCAGCTTTGGAACATTGCTGTAGGTGTCCATAGTTGGGAGATTTCCCCTTTAAGCTTCTTTCCCAGTGACACCAAAACATGAAGGAAACCATAATAAAACCAACCTGGAACCACTTTTGGGCTCTTCAACAAGCAAGACATTCTCCCTGCTGATTGGAGAGCTCCTACTCAGTAGGGGCATGTCAGATCTCTGCAGACAGATTGCAGCTTCCACACAGTGAGTGTTTGTAAAAACATTTCAAATCTGTCAGATTACGAGGGCATCTCCTGTGCACAGCCCTCTTCAGATCACCCCACAGATTTTCAATCGGATTCAGGTCTGGGCCCTGGCTGGGTTATTCCAAAATGTTAATCTTCCTCTGGTGAAGTCATTCCTTTGTTGATTTGGATGTATGCTTTGGGTCGTTGTAATGCTGAACTATGAAGTTCCTCTTTATGTTAAGCTCTCTAGCAGAAGCCTGAAGGTTTTGTGTCAATATTGACTGGTATTTGGAACTGTTTATAATTTCCTCTACCTTGACTAAGGTCCCTGTTCCAGCTTTAGAAAAATGGCCCCAAAGCATGATGCTGCCACCACCATGCTTCACAGTGGGTATGGTGTTCTTTTGGCGACGCGCAGTGTTATTTTTGTGCCAAACATATCTTTTGAAATTATGACCAAAAAGTTCAACCTTAGATTCATCAGACCAGAGCACATTTTCCCACATGCTTTTGGGAGACTTCAGATGTGTTTTTGCAAAATTAAGCCGGACTGGATTGATTTTCTTTGTAAAAAAAGGCTTCCGTCACTTTACCCCATAGCTCAGACATATGAAGAATACGGGAGATTGTTGTCACATGTACCACACAGCCAGTAATTGCCAGATATTACTGCAGCTCCTTTAGGCCTGATTCACACCTATGCAGGTTGCAGTTTGCATATTCAAAGGTGCATTTTGCATTTTTTAATACACGTTTTTGATCCATTAAAGTCTATGGAATCAAAAAACAGAAAAAAAGTCCCTGTCCCTTTCCATAAAATGCACAGATGTGAACATGACCCATAGGAAACCATGTTAAATGGACTGTAGTGTGTTTCTACAAAACTGAAAATGCACGAAAAAATGCATAGGTGTGAACCAGGCCTAAATGTTGTTGTAGAACTCTTGGCAGCCTCCCTGACCAGTTTTCTTCTCGCCTTTTCATCAATTTTTGAGGGACGTCCAGGGCCAGATTCACATAGAACTGCGGCAGCGTAACGTAGATACGTTACACCGCCGCAAGTTTTCATCGTAAGTGCCTGATTCACAGAGCACTTGCGATGAAAACTACGCCGGCGGCCTCCGGCGCAAGGCGGGCCAATTCAAATGGGCGTGTGCCATTTAAATTAGGCGCGCGCCCGCGCCGGACCTACTGTGCATGCTCCGTTTCATAATTCCCATCGTGCTTTGCGCGCAGTGACGTCATTTTTTCGAACGGCGACGCGCGTAGCGTAATTCCGTATTCCCGGACGGCTTACGCAGACAACGTTATTTTTTAAATTTCGACGCGGGAACGACGGCCATACTTTAGACAGCAATACGTTAGGGCACCTAAAACAACGACTAACTTTGCGATGGAAAAACTAGACTAGCGGCCACGTAGCGAACGCGAAAAATCCGTTGTGGATCGTCGCAACTCCTAATTTGCATACCCGACGCTGGTTTACGACGCAAACTCCCCCCAGCGGCGGCCGTGGTACTGCATCCTAAGATCCGACAGTATAAAACAATTACACCTGTCGGATCTTAGGGATATCTATGCGTAACTGATTCTATGAATCAGTCGCATAGATACTTTGAGAGATACGACGGAGTATCTGAGATACTCCGTCGTATCTCAGCTGTGAATCTGGCCCCCAGTTCTTAGTAATGTCAACGCCATATTTTCTTCTCTTGATGATAACTGTCTTCACTTTGTTCCATGGTATATCTAATGCCTTGGAAATTCTTTTGTACCCTTCTCCTAACTGATACCTTTTAACAATGAGATCCCTCTGATGCATTGGAAGCTCTCTGCAGACCATGGCTTTTGCTGTGGGATGCGACTAAGGAAATGTCAGGAAAGACCTACTAGAACAGCTGAATTTTATTGGGGTTAATCAGAGACACTTCAAATTATGGCCGGTGTGTTCTGACTCCTAACATGAGTTGAAATGTGATTGCTTAATTCTGAGCACAGCTACATCCCCAGTTATAAGAGGATGTGCAGATTTATGCAACCACATTCTCCCCTAAAAGATTTCAGTTTGTTTTTCAATCGAGTCGGTTTATAGGGGACAATAAAGATGAAAGAAGTTCTGAAATTATTTATCTTCGTCTCATTTTTTTACATCACAGAAACTTGACATTTTAAGAGGGGTGTGCAATCTTTTTATATCCATTGTACATGACCTCAATAATTAGTACCAGCCAATCTGGTTTCTCCTTTGATCAGTTTAGAACAGTCAGTATGTATAAAAGTGATTACCATACTTTGGATATCATGGATATCGGGAGGACAGATTGACTGCTATGGTGCATCTGTTCCACTTCCTGTACAATATACCGAAAAACATGCAGTGAGGGAAGAGAGCAGGACTGAAAGTCCCTTCATTACGCAGGTTATTTCATGGTAATATGCTATCATAATGGCCAAGGAGAGGAATGGTCCTTGGAGCTATTCGCCCATGACAATGACCCTGGCTAAGAGATACAGTCTTACTGCAAATTATTCCTCCTGCTTTTCGCTACAGTGGAAATAACTTAACTACCCATTTATATTCTCCAATCTCCGCCATGTAAGCTAGAGAAAATGTGCGCGACTACCGATAATCTGAAAAAAATAATAAAATTACATTATATGCTACTAGTACTCAAATTAAGGTATATGATGTATGCGCAAAGCTGAATATACAAAGATATGGCTAGCGCTGAAATCATATTTTCTTCTTCAAAGGATCACTCAGATGCCTTAAAGTGGTTGTAAACCCTCACAATCCACTTTGTACTACAGGTAAGCCTATAATAAGGCTTATCTGTAGCTACCCCGGATATCTCCTAAACCTGCACGGTTTAAGAGATATCCCCTGTGCCGACGTCATTGGCACATGCACACTGAAGAAATGGCACGTTCGTTCCATTGCTTCAGCTAGTGGGCCAATCACAGCACCAGGGCCCGCAATACCTGGAAGTAACCCTGGGGGCGATGTTGCCAGCCAGAGCTTTGTACTGGGACTGCTGCGGGGCTTCGATCTATGGTGAGTATTTCATAATGAGTACGCTATGCTTTTTTTGTGGGTTTACAACCACTTTAATGTGAACCTGTAATTACAGGGTTACACACAAGGCAGCCTGTAGACAAAGAGGCTCGTGTTGAAAGCAGTCCCTTTGCTGCTCCCTGGCTGCTGCATGTATTTCGCACTTCTGGGTACATAGAATAACTGTACCCCGGCCCCACGCTGTGGTTCTTCCCATGGGTGAGTGAGTGAGTGAGTGAGAAACTTATATAGCACAACACATGCGAACTGAATCGCCTCTGGGCGCTTGGTATCCATTCCCTGGGCCCTCAGAAGAGATGGGTCTTGATCTCTCTCCTGAAGGCCAGGTGGTTTACCTCCAATCGGATGCTGGTTGGTAGAGCGTTCCATAGTCTGGGTCCTTGGACCGCAAATCTTTGTTCTCCTTTGGACTTGTATCTGGCTTTGGGTTTCTGGAGTAGATTTTGATTGGTGGATCGCAGAATGCGATTGGGGTTATGGGCTTTTAGTTTCTCGCATAGATATTGGGGGGCATTTCCCAGAATACACTTATGCATTAGACAGAGTGCTTTGAAAGTGATTCTGTCTTTTACTGGCAACCAATGAAGGGATCTCAATGAAGGTGAGATTGATTCCCATGTTTTTTTCCCAGTCACAAGTCGAGCGGCCGTATTTTGAACGACTTAAAGACGAGTGATTTGGTATTTTGGGAAACCAAGATAGAGGGCATTTGCATAGTCAAGTCTGGAATTGATAAGTGTCCCCACCACGACTGCTATGTCTTCTTTTGGGATAAAGGGAGCGAGTCGGCGTAGAAGGCGCAGCAGATGGTGCGATCCGCTGACTACTGACCCTATTTGTGCATCCATTGTCATGTAGGTGTCGAAGATGACTCCGAGACTTTTGACTGGGAGTGATGGATTGACCCAGAATGGGCGGGGGGCTCCATGTTGTTGCGGGATGAATCTTCCGATTGGCCTGAAACAGGAGAAGTTCTGTTTTTGAGCCATTGAGTTTAAGGTAACTCTTTGTCATCCACTTTTCTATCAAAGAAAGGCATTTCTCTAGTCCAAGATAATGATCCTTTTTGTTGCAGATGCGAAAATACAGTTGTGTGTCATCTGCATAAGAGTGGTAAAGTAACTTCTGGTTGCTGATGATGTACATCTCTAAATTACATTTTCACCAGAGGAGGAACTGCAGCACGTGGTGGTAAAAATGTTGACTATCTGCAACAAATTGGTGGCTTTTCACTAACAGGACTGACTGGACCTCCTCTTCTGGGGTCCCCCGCCAGCGCTCTCTGCTCCTCCTCCCTTTCCGGCACCCCTTGCAAGTCACTTGCTTTGAAGGCACGTGTGAGGGCTCGACCTCCAGCCAGGCTGTATGCGTCTATTGGCATACATAGCATGGCTCGGCTCCGCCCCATGCCAACTCCTCACTAGATTCAAATAACAGCAACTAAAGCCAATTGCTCCAACTGCTGCCTGTGAGAAGAGAGAGCAGCGCTTTAGCCTTTTTAACCACTTTAAGTTAGGTTAACCATTTGCTGACCGTCTTCTGCATATAAACTGCGGCAAGGCGACTCAGCTGAGCAAATCGATGTACCTGTACATTGGTCTGTGCATGTGGGAGCCGCCGTTACCGGCACATCAGCTGAAGAAACTGCACGCTCGGTCGGTTTCTACATTGTCGATGACGTCAGCACATGCTGATACAAGGGATATCTCCGCGCAGGTTTAGGAGATATCCACGGTAGCTATAGGCAAGCCTTAGTATAAGCATACCTGTAGTCAAAAGTGGTGTGTAAGGGTTTACAACCACTTTAAAGAGGTTGTAAACCTCCATTTTCAAGTTGTGCCTATAATAAGGTACAGTAAATATCTCCTAAATATTTATTTTGTTCTGCACCGATGAGGTCATTGGCGCATGCGCTGTGAAGAAACAGCCCTCCCAAGGCCCTTTGGGCCCTGGCATACACTAATCTGTTTCTATATTGCCCTTCTATAGTAGAGATTTCTAGAAGCCTCATGCAATAGGTCTCCAGTCTATGAAGCATGTCTCCAGTAACCCCTGGAGCAGGGGTCTAGGGGGGCTCAATTTCATTGTGGTCCGCATCAGCATTATGGTTGCCCTCAAAGGGCCGGTTGTATCTGTGAGGTTGTATGAATGTTTTCAGGGCTTTTTTTTCTCTGAGAATAGGTGCAGGATCTCAACCTCACCTGTTCCACCACGTTCCAGGTGAAATAAGCCCTGGATGCAAGGGCCACATGAAATGGCCTGGCAGGCTAGATTTGACCCTTAGGAAACATGTCCTTTAGTATATTCACAGCCTTTTGCAGCATGTCTGCACTCTGTCCACATTCTCCTACAATATCTTGTAACATGTTAACAATCTCTTGCCATCTCTTGTATCATGGCCTTATGCCGCGTACACACGATCGTTTTTCAGCATGAAAAAAAAATGTCGTTTTTCAGCATGTCCAAAACTTCCCCAACTTCATCATTAAAACGACGTTGCCTACACGCCATCGTTTTTAAAAAATTATCTAGCAAAGCGTGTTGACGTATAACGGCACTATAAAGGGGAAGTTCTATTCGCCTTTAGGCTGCTTTAGCTAATTCCGTGTTAGTAAAAGACGATTTGCACTTTTCTGTCTGTTACAGCGTGATGAATGTGCTTACTCCATTATGAACCAGAACGAGAACGAGCCAGTACCAGAACGAGTGCTCCCATCTCATAACTTGCTTCTGAGCATGCGCCGTTTTTTTACGTCGTTTTAGCCCACGCCCAATCATTTTTTACAACCCGAAAAACAACATAGTTTAAAACGACGTTAAAAAATGCAGCATGTTCGAATTTTTTTTTTTTTTGTCATTTTTCAGAACCTGAAAAATTATGTGTAGCCCACACATGATCGTTTTAAATGACGTTTTTGAAAAACTATGTTTTTTTCATGCCGAAAAATGATCGTGTGTACGCGGCATTAGTCTCGGACTATATCCTGTTGTGTCTCTGCTGTCTCTGATCATAAAAATTCACAGAATTGTATGTACAGCCCCTTGGTGATGTCAGGAGCCACACTTTATATCAAGAAAGTTGACCACCCCTGTTTTAGAGTATATCTAAGCCCCAACTAGGTGACATTAAAGGGGTTGTAAAGGTTAATTTTTCATATCCTATATAGGTTCCTTTAAGCTAGTGCATTGTTTTCCTTCTAAATGTTTATTTTCTTTGTCTGAATTTCTCACTTCCTGTTTCTCCTCAGTAAGCTTGCCCCCATCATCCGAGCCGTTCTGACTGGGGTTTAGTCAGCCAGAAAAGCTTACTAAGGAGGAACAGGAAGTGAGAAATTCAGACAAAGAAAAAAAACATTTAGAAGGAAAATCGAAGGAAAAGGTAAGTGAACCAACAATGCACAAGCTTAAAGTGGAGGTTCACCCGTACATAACATTTTTTACCCTTAGAGTGATGCTCATTTTGTCAAGGGGAATCGGCTAGTTTTTTTTTAATTAAAGCTGTACTTACCGTTTTAGAGAGTGATCTTCTCCGCCGCTTCCGGGTATGGGCTGCGGGACTGGGCGTTCCTATTTTGATTGACAGTCTTCCGAGAGGCTTCCGACGGTCGCATCCATCGCGTCACGATTTTCCGAAAGTAGCCGAACGTCGGTGCGCAGGCGCAGTATAGAGCCGCACCGACGTTCGGCTTCTTTCGGCTACTAGTGACGCGATGGATGCGACCGTCGGAAGCCTGTCAATCAAAATAGGAACGCCCAGTCCCGAAGACCATACCTGGAAGCGGCGGAGAAGATCGCTCTCTACAACGGTAAGTACAGCTTCGATTTTAAAACAACTAGCCGATTCCCCTAGACAAAATGAGCATCAATCTAAGGGTAAAAAAAATTTTATAGGTGAACTCCCGCTTTAAAGCGGGAGTTCACCCATTTGTAAAAAAAAAAATTTCTCCCCTTAGCTTCCTGCTCGTTCGGTCTAGGGGAATCGGCTATTTGTATTAAAATATGAGCAGTACTTACCCGTTTTCGAGCTGCATCTTCTTCCGTCGCTTCCGGGTATGGGTCTTCGGGAGCGGGCGTTCCTTCTTGATTGACAGCCTTCCGAGAGGCTTCCGACGGTCGCATCCATCGCGTCACTCGTAGCCGAAAGAAGCCGAACGTCGGTGCGGCTCTATACTGCGCCTGCGCACCGACGTTCGGCTTCTTTCGGAAAATCGTGACGCGATGGATGCGACTGTCGGAAGCCTCTCGGAAGCCTGTCAATCAAGAAGGAACGCCCATTCCCGAAGCCCATACCCGGAAGCGACGGAGAGGATGCATCTCGTAAACGGGTAAGTACTGCACATATTTTAAAATAAATAGCCGATTCCCCTAGTAAAAACGAGCAGGAATCTAAGGGGGAAAAGTGCCCTCTAAGGGTGAACCCCCGCTTTAAAGAGGATGTAAACCCTCTGTAATATTTTTTTTAACAAATATACCTGCAAGAGAAAGGCATAATGAGCTAGTATGCACAGCATACTAGCTCATTATGTCTCACTTACCTGAGAACGAAGCCCCCGAAGTACGCCTCAGTCCCGTCCACCGCCATGTCCCCTGGAGTTTCTTCCTTGTTTTTGTATGCGCGAAAACACGGCATTAACCCAGTTATTGCCATTCACAAAAACGGCACTGCTCAGTTCGCCTGCGCCATTGTCTACAGGAGAGTCAGGACGCTCTCTACGTTGCAGATAGCGAAAGGAGCTGTGTGTTAGTGGGCGTCTTGACTCTCCTGTAATCCAAGGGAGGGGGGCGAGCACGACACTCCACACCAGGGAGAAAGCCTCACATTGCTGTGTGGAGTTACTGAAGAACAGGAAGTGAGGATTTCTCAGAAGGAATAAGGACATTTAAAAGCAAAATGGAAGGATGAGGTAAGTGAAGGAGGACTGCACTAAGGTAAAGGAAGCTATTTTGGATTTTTTTTTTACCTTTACAACCCCTTTAACCATGTAGGTTAAGGAGATATTTCTTGCACCTACAGGTAAACCTTAATCTAGGCTTACCTGTACGTGCAAGTTGCAAGAGTGGGTTTACAACCACTTTAAAGGAACCTATTTGGAAAATAAAAAACAAACCTGTGTAACAAACAATTATCACAGCTTTTTTTCCATTAAAAAGGTCCTCAATTAAAACCAATACACAGAGGTCCTTAAAAAGAATACATGAAACAAACTTTTTTTTTAAATACAGTTTTTTATACCCCTCTATAAAGTAATATAAAGGGGCATCCTAGCAGCTCCTAAGTTTCCTTGGGACACAGAGCTGCTCCATGTTGCATATGACACCTGCTGGTGAAATCTGGTATTGTAGTGAAAACAGAAAAAGGTCATCTATGGTTACCCATTGTATTTTGCCATGTACTGTTGTATTCAATGGGATGAGTATTTTAACTGAAGCATTTAGGGATCACCTGTGTTATTACATTTAGGTATTTAAAACAGACAGGGGATTTCCCCTCTTTGAACAGGTATTGTACTATTTTTTGCATTTTAGAATATTTTAGTACACGGAGGTAGTAGATTACACTTATCAAAAAACATGTATTGTATTTAGCAGTTTGTCTCAATGTCCAAGTTCTTATTTATGCAATTGCATTTTTATTGAATTATGAAACGGTATGAATGACAAGCAACAAAATATACAGTACAATCATACAAAATAGATCATACTTCATTGCTCCGTGTTCCCACAATTGGGAAAACTTAGGGAACACATAATGACAGGTGAACATTCTCATGTACCTTGAAAACAATTCCTTGTGACTGCTGCAATAATTTTATCCAATGCCAGTCCCAGTCTAGATATAACAATTCAATAAAACAAGAAAGTTGTTATACCTTGACATGGATTATGATAGTCGACCAAAAACTTTCTGAAAGGAAATCCCTGAGCTTCCCACATTAACCACTTAACCCCCGGACCATATTGCTGGTTAAAGACCAGGCCACTTTTTGAGATTCGGCACTGCGTCGCTTTAACTGACAATTGCGTGGTCGTGCGACGTGGCTCCCAAACAAAATTGGCGTCCTTTTTTTCCCACAAAAATGGTGGTATTTGATCACCTCTGCGGTTTTTAGTTTTTGCACTATAAAAAAAAAAAAAAATAGAGTGACAATTTGAAAATAAATGAATATTTTTTACTTTTTGCTATAATAAATATCCCCCAAAAATATATATATTAAAAAAAAAAAAAAATTCCTCAGTTTAGGACGATATGTATTCTTCTACATATTTTTCGTAAAAAAAATCGCAATAAGCATTTATTGATTGGTTTGCGCAAAAGTTATAGCATCTACAAAATAGGGGATAGTTTTATGGCATTTTTATTAATATATTTTTTTTACTAGTAATGGCGGCGATCAGCGATTTTTATCGCTACTGCGACATTATGGCGGACACGTCGGACAGTTTTGACACATTTTTGGGACCATTGGCATTTTTATAGCGATCAGTGCTATAGAAATGCATTGACTACAATAAAAATGCCACTGGCAGGGAAGGGGTTAACCCTAGGGGACAAGGAAGGGGTGAAGTATGTTCCCTGGGCGTGTTCTAACTGAAGGGGGGGGTGGACTGACTGGGGGAAATGACAGATCGCTGTTCATACATTGTATGAACAGACGGTCAGGCATTTCTCCCCCTGACAGGACCGGGAGCTGTGTGTTTACACACACAGCTCCCGGTTCTCGCTCTGTAACGAGTGATCGCGGGTGCCCGGCGGTGATCGCGACCGCCGGGCACGCGCGTCAGGGGCGAGGGCGCGCGCCCCTATTGGCTGCTCGGCGAGATGAGGTATAGCTACGTGATCTCGCCCAGCAGAGCCGACCTGCCGCCGTATAACTGGCAAGCAGTTAACTAAATACATTCTACCCGTCGTGTTCTACTGCAGGTCTAAAATGGAACTACAATTCTGATTGCTTGCTTTGGTCAGCACAGGCACTTTTGTGCCATAGAGCAGGGGTCCCCAAACTGTGGCCCGGGGGCCATATGTGGCCCTTTGCATGCTTTTATCAGGCCCTTGGGGCACTTTTTTTATCCACTGATACCAACAATGGGGTGTAATTCCCCCTCACTGACACCAATGAAGGGGCACAATTCCTCCCAATGACACCAATAATGGGAAACAATTCCTCCCAATACCATTAACAATGGGGACCAATAATGACACAATTCCTCCTGCTGACACCAACGATAGGGCATTGTTTTTTTCCCCACTACCTTCGGCCCTTTTCCACTCCCAGTGACCACAGTCCGGCCCCCCTAAAGTCTGAAAGACAGTAAACTGGCCTTTGTTTAAAAAGTTTGGAGACCCCTGCCATAGAGGGTTAAAGTTTCTTAATTGTACAAGTCTTGCAAGCTGTTTTTTCATTAGTAAATGTCTTTAGAAACCCCCCCAAAAAGCCTAAAAATAGCCCCCTCCTCATTATTATAAGAATGCAGGTCCGTGTCATGGTCATACAAGATATCTAAAATGTCAACAAGGCCACTGGGCAATCCCGCCTTGTGCTTGTTGAGGAAAGACTGGGGAGATGATGTTCCCTCCAACACTCATGAAATGACAGGCTTATGTAGTAAGACAGGCACTCCTGCCTAGAAAAAGGCATAATGTTATTTACCTATATACATCTTTAAGCTGTGGTCAATAACCCCTAAGAAACATAGTTCCACCCTCCAAAACCCACCACATTCTTATGAGTGAATCCATGGTTTTATGAGTAAAAGACACATGATCTTGGGGTGCAACAGTTGGACAGGACACGGTTAACAAGGTTGGTTCCAACGCTTTCTGCAAACAGAAAAGTGCACACAAAACGCAGCTAACATATGACAAAGCTCATGCAGGGAAAAAAAAAAAAAAAACAACATGCAGATCCCGTGTTCCCTCCCCGGGGTAGAATGACGATGCAACAAGTCTCTCACCGCCAGAAGTCGGGGTACAAACAAGCGATGCCCCATTCCCAGCAGCTCCAGGACGCGGCAGGCGTACTCATTGACAAAGTTGCTCTTCTCATCCTGAATTTCCTGTGACTTTTTCACAGGAGGGGAAAGCTGGGGGGCTGGTGGGGTGAAAGGTATCCTCTCCTCCATGGGGGTTTTCCGGGAACCCCCCCTCTCCTACCCTTATTGAGCCCGGAAAGGAATGCTAGCAAAGTGAATTGGTGTGGTGGTGCATAAAGTCAATGCTGGGCATGTAGGCAATGCCAGTCTGCCTCACTGCACATGGAAATCGTCTTAGGAGGAACACAACCAGACATCCATTAAGAAGCACGGCACAGGTGCCTACTGGCGCATCTACACCCAACATAAAGGCACAGTTAATTTAGAAGTCATCATAGCAGAATCAGAATGGATGGAAAGGACCCAGCAGAGAATGCAGGGGGAAGTCAGGCCCAGCTGCTGGATGTGTGTGCTTGGATGGGTCTGCAGGAACAAGCGATGAGATCACTGCATCCGCCGAAGCTGCTGCCGCTGCTACAGCCTCTCATCATGAATCAGTAATGAAGGAGGGAGAAGGGAGGTGAATGAGCGGGGATGGAGGGAGGATGCTTGCTAAAGGATGCTGTAATCAGAAACCAATAGAAAAGCCCCTAACGCACATCATCCACACCCTGCTTTTTACAGCTTCCCAGTTTCCTTAAATAATCCCAGCCCTCTTCTTCTTTTTTAAATACCTGTCCTTAGTTTTATCAAACTGAAAACAGAAGGAGGTGCAATCAAATGATCTTTTATATTAGTGTGCAAAATACAGCTCCTGATATACCTTTCTGCATGCAATCATTTTACAAGATGACAGGGCAGTGCCACGTTGACCCCCCAGCATTTGCAGACAGATTGCTCCTGGTCAGACGGGTTGGTAACGGGAATCTTGCCCATGTTTACAATATTGGGAATGACATTTCCTTCAAAGATTTCAGGATGAGGTGGAAAGTGCTTGGCATGTTCCTAAGAAGCAGGTGGTGGGGCTAAAGTTAAGCGACAGCGCCCTCTAGTGTCAGACACCCGATTTGCCATGTAAGGAAATGATTGTCTTCCGTCTTGTGAGCACATCTGCTATTCTACAGCATCCTGCCAACCTCGCAGATAGAACAGGCTGCTTGGCAATACACAATCATTTTCATTAATCTCTTTGCCAATGGCGACAATGAAAACTGCAATAAAATCAATCAAAATAAATATAACATTTTGATCAGATCCTAAAAAAAATTAAGAGCATATAGTTATTTCTGACCCCTTTTCAAGTTTTTTTTTTTTAATCTGGAAATACCTAGAAGCAATCGGGCAAAAAAAAAAAAAACGTTCCAATTAATTTCTGTATGCTTTGAAAGTTCACTTTTACTTTTTGCCTCTTTGAGAGTGCCGATCTCAGCCCTGTTTTTAGATATATTCTTGGAAGTGAAAGTGGAGTTCCACCCATAAATATAACATTACATCAGTAGTTTTAAAAATATGTCATTAGTCCTTTACGAATTTTTTTTTTTTTTTTAGATGCCTTCAAAGTGTTGTTGCTAGGCAGAATAGTTAATCTTCCCACTTCCTGCACCTAGGTGCTTAATGCTTCCTAACCTACACCGCACAGACTCCTGGGAATGTAGTGGGTGTAACTTTCCAGGAGTCTGTGCACTCCCCAGTCTCAAAGAATCATGTGACTTGGACAGCACAGGTGCTGAAACCTGATCTGACACTGCTTGCGCAGCACTGAGCATGTGCAAGATTTGCAAGGCTGAAATCCAGGAAGTCATACAGTCTGGCTTCATGATGCCCACACTTAAGATGGCCCCAGTCAATTTCTATTTTATAAAGTGTCTAAATGCTGTAACAACCTAACAAAACCGACCTTAGTTTACAGACTAACTTTACTAGAATACATTAAGCTTGTGTATTACAGGGGTATTTATATTTAAAAAGTGAAATTGTGGCCGGAACTCCGCTTTAAATCTGAACTGCAGTCAAATGGTTTCATAGATGAAATGCATAATACATATAAAGGAGCAGTTTTATAGAGAAAGGAGCTGTGTGTTAGTGGGCTTCCTCACTCTCCTGCTCGCCCCCTCCCCCCTCAAGGGAGGGGGCGAGCACGACACTCCACACCAGGGAGAAATCCTCACATTACTGTGTGTAGTTACAGACAGAAGAACAGGAAGTGAGGATTTCTCAGAAGAAATAAGGACATTTAAAAGCAAAATGGAAGGATGAGGTAAGTGAAGGACTGCACTAAGGTAAGGGAAGCTATTTAGGGATTTTTTTTTTTTTTTTTTTTACCTTTACAACCCCTTTAAGCATACATCATTGACCGCTGCCAGTGTTTACTGACACACAAGTGCAAAAGTGTTTTTAGCAGTTGGATGTATTATGTCTGGAGTTGTCCAGACATATGGATTCAATGAGCATTTTATTCATTGGATTTTGTGACACTACATTTGTATTACAATTTCTGCTATAATTCACAAGTAAAAGGCGCTTTCCCAGACCTCTGGGAGAAACAACTAAATAAATATGCCTCAACAGAATATCAAGCAGTTGTACAAAAGGGACTAGAGCAACCTCTCCCAACAAGGGTTCCTCTGGAGGTTGCTAAAGGCGTCGAGCAATTTCAGCCTTTCAGATAAGTAACCACTGACAGCAATGATCTTTTTAGCAATCTGCAAGGGGGGGACTCTTCCCAATGACCTCCAATTCAAGAAGCGCTCTTCCTAGTGACCACCAATTCAAGAAGCGCTCTTCCTAGTGACCACCAACGCAAGGAGCACTCTTTCCAATGACCACATGCAGGCAGCATTATTTCTGGGGACCACTAAAGTAAGGAGCATTCTTTTTTTCTCAATGACCACTAAGGAGAATTTTTCCCAATGACCACCAATACAAGGAGCATATTTCCCAATGGCCACCAATACAAGGATAATTCTTCCCAATGATCACCAATACAAGGATAATTCTTCCCAATGATCACCAATACAAGGATAATTATTCCCAATGACCACCAATGCAAGCAGCATTCTTCCCAATGACCACTAGGGATGAGCTTCGTATTCGAGTCAAACTCATGTTCGACTCGAACATCGTATGTTTGATCGTTCGTGGAATTATGAATATTTTGGGCCGTTCGCGCCAAATTCGAGTTGCGTTTCACGGCCCATAATTCACTGCGGCATTGCAGTGCATTGCTGGCTGATGATTGGCCAAGCATGCACTATGACCCGCATGCTTGGCCAATCGCAGCTTGCAATAAACGGAGAGCCATAATTGGCCAAAGCCAGGGTGGCTTTGGCCAATTATGGCTCAGGAGGTTTAGTACACGCCCCACACTATAAAAGGCCGCCTGCAGGTCGGCCTTGTGTAGTGTGTTGCGGTGGTTAAAAGAGAGAAGACAGAGAGAGAGAGAGAGAGAGAGTGTAATTTTTAGTAGGTAGATAGAGCGAGCAGGCAGGCAGGCTAGTCAGTTAAAGTTACGGTGTGTAGAGGATATATATGCATCCCAGGTGTTGTATATATATTTATACACTGTATAGTTTAGCTAGATCTGCATTTCCTAATTTACTGGCAGGCAGGTGATTGTGCTAGCTGCAGTATTCTTACGTGGTGTACTGCCTGTGTCCTCTGCAGTGTGCACCTTAAGCTACGTGGTGTGTTTACTGCCCGTGTCCTCCGCAGTGTGCACCTAAAGCTACGTGGTGTGTGTACTGCCCATGTCTGTGCTATTTATCTCAATGATTTTCATCCATATTGCAGGGACCAGACATTACATTAAAGCCGCAAGCAGTTTTAAATTACTTTTTTCTTATAGTAATCTCATTTTGTGCAGGGACAGTTCTAAACACGTCCCACTTCACAGGCATACTATAGACACCCAGCAGGTACGATATTTAAAGGAATTTTTAAGCATCATTAAAATCACTGCTCCCGAAAAATAGACCATTATTAAAACTTTTTTTTCCTTTGATACATGTTCCCTGGGGCAAGACCCGGGTTCTCAAAGACGTTTTACGACAATAACTTGCATATTAGGCTTTAAAATTAGCACTTTTGAATTCGAACGTTCGAGTCCCATAGACGTCAATGGGGCTCTAAATGTTCGCGCGAACGGTCGGTCTGTTCGAAGGTTCTGGTGCGAACCGAACGGGGGGTGTTCGGCTCATTCCTAATGACCACCAATGCAAGCAGCATTCTTCCCAATGACCACCAAGGCAAGGAGCATTCTTCCCAATGACCACCAAGGCAAGGAGCATTCTTCCCAATGACCGCCAAGGCAAGGAGCATTCTTCCCAATGACCGCCAAGGCAAGGAGCATTCTTCCCAATGACCACCAAGGCTAGGAGAATTCTTCCCAATGACCGCCAAGGCAAGGAGCATTCGTCCCAATGACCGCCAAGGCAAGGAGCATTCTTCCCAATGACCGCCAAGGCAAGGAGCATTCTTCCCAATGACCACCAAGGCAAGGAGAATTCTTCCCAATGACCGCCAAGGCAAGGAGAATTCTTCCCAATGACCGCCAAGGCAAGGAGAATTCTTCCCAATGACCGCCAAGGCAAGGAGCATTCTTCCCAATGACTACCAATGCAAGGAGCATTATTTCTAGTAACCACTAAAGTAAGGAGCACTCTTTCTTCCCAATGGCCACTTATGCAAGGAGCATGCTTCCCAGTGCCCATTACACTTATGTGCCATGAGCTGTAGTTATAAGTAATTATTAGCAGGGGCTCCCTGAGACAGGAAATGTATTTTAAGGGTCCCTCAATGATAAAAAAAAATATGGGAAAGGCTGGTCCACAAGCCTGCAGTATGCATTATTTATAAAATGACACTAAAGTGGTATATGTAATATAAAATCCTTGCAATCACAACCCTCTAGGGGAATGTGCGTTATTACAGCGCCACTCTGTACCCCTCATTTACCTTAAACACATTTCCCTGTGTTTGTTCCTCCCAGGGAAGTATTATTGGACAGTCAGCAACAAGGTGATTTATCAGCACTGTTCAGCTCATTAATCTAACACACACACAACCTAGTTTTCAGCCATAGTGGGAGATGAGTGCCTTGCATGACAGTCATATCTGTGCCCTTGAGCTGTTCTAATGAAATCATGGCACTGGGAGAAGAGAGACATGAAAAGCATATCATGCAGGATTGCTCCTAATAGCAGAGAAATTGGCTTAGCCTACATGGCAGCGGAAATAAAGATTTGCTCAATGGGATGAAATGATCGTGCTATCGCTCTCTGAAGGCATACGTGTCTATAGTCCTTTCACTGGCTCCACACTCAACTCACTGAGAGTTAAATAAGAATCTGCAGAGGTAGCGCCATCCGCTATGAAGACGAGATAAAGCAGGAAACTCCTTCTACTACAAAGCAATGTGATCAGACGGGAGCGTGCAGGTAAAATCAGGTCAATGTGCTGGCAGGCTGGATTACATACAAAATGGCTTCACTGGGCGACACTACACTGAAAAATACACAGAGGGAAATACTAACTGCAACCGCTATTAAAGGTTCATAGATTCCCATTAAACCTTATTAAACGATGTCAAACGTGTTCCCATTCACCGAACCATGAAAATATGGAATGGAGAGGTAAATATTTAGCTGTGTCATTTCTAAAGGAAAGAACCATTCAGAAGAGTGTGAAGTGGGAGTCGGTGCACGAAATGGGAATGCTGGAACTTGTAGTTCTACAAGAGATGTACCACTGGGAAACAAGCTGCAGCTTTAAGGGGATAGATTCACGTACCTTTAGGCGGGCGTAGCGTATCTCCTATACGCTACGCCGCCGTAACTTTGAGAGGCGAGTTTGGTATTTTCAAAGATTTTGCCGCCGAAGTTACGGCGGCGTAGCGTATTAGGGCTATTATTAGGGGCATTATTAGGGTATTATTGTTAGCCATGAATAAGCACTAGTCTTGTGCGAAACGTCGGCTGTTCCCCTGTTCCTGTTTTATGATTTAGTGATGTATTTGCTGTTCATTTAAATAAAAGACAACCTGCACGTTTTTTTTGGAGTGCGGCTATCCATCTTTCATCTACTTTTCATGCTTGCCCAGTGCACTGCCAGCAACCTTGGAATCCTGTTTTAAACGTGTGACCATATAGCAGACCCACCTAGAGCGGTGACTCTCTTTTAGCGTATTAAGGCCGGCGTAAGCCCGCCTAATTCAAATGTTAAAGCTGTGGGCGTGTTTTATGTATATTAACTGTGACCCCACGTAAATGACGTTTCGATCGAACAGCGCATGCGCCGTCCGTGGACGTATCCCAGTGCACATGCTCCAAATGACGTCGGCAAATCGTCATGCTTTCGACGTGAATGTAAATTACGGGCCAGCCCCATTCACGGACGAGTTACGCAAACAACGTAAAATTTGACGCAGTTCCGACGTCCATACTTAACATTGGCTGCGCCATGTTTTTGGTGGTTTATCTTTATGCCTGAAAACCCCTTATGTAAACGGCGTATCTTTACTGCGACGGCCGGGCGTACGTTCGTGAATAGGCGTATCTAGCTGATTTACATATTCTAGGCGTAAATCAGCGTACACGCCCCTAGCGGCCAGCGTAAATATGCAGTTAAGATACGACGGCGTAGGAGACTTACGGCGGTCGTATCTTAGCAATATTTAAGCGTATCTCAGTTTGTGAATACGCTTAAATATACGACGGCGGGGATTCGGACTTACGACGGCGTATCTACTGATACGCCTGTCGCAAGTCTTTATGAATCTACCCCTATGTCTACATGAACAGTAGTGTTACCATTGTGTGTACCTTCTTGGATTTGTAATTCTACAGAGACTGAAGAGACAGCGCTGAGGTACACGAGAGATGCCAAGGGAAATCATGCAAGGACCAACTGTGGCCAGGCTATGCAGATAATCAAACATCTATATAATATTATTAAGCAGTAAATTAACTTTTAAACAAGCCGTTGCTGGCCTCGGTAGCTGTGTAGCAATTCATAATCAAAGCTCAGAGAAGACGCACCAAAGTTACTGTACCCCTCTGCTTCCCTCTCCCAGTAGGCACTCAGCAACTTTCCAGTCTCTAAAAGAGAAGTATGGGAATAAAAAAAAAAAAAAAAACGCATTCATACTCACCAAGATGGCTGCAACATTGATCTGATGCTGAGGCCATCTCCTGCTGGCTCTACACCAAGAACTGAGAAATCAAATACTGCTGATCGCTCAGTTCTCAGACTTCAGTGAGCAGAGAGCCAGTGACTGTCAGTCATCGCTTTGTACTCTGCCCCTCCTGTGCCCATTGGAGTGCCGAACTGTGGAGGGGCAGGAGAGTCTGTCTCAGATTCTCAGCAGAATGCCAAGAGGCTGGGCCAGCTGCTGGTTGGGCATCTGGGGTGATCCCAACATTATTATCTGGATCCCTGCAGAGCCTGGACCGGCTCAGTGACGTTCAGCTGACAATGGGCGCTAGGCTGCCATCAGATGATTTGGGGTCACAGGAGAGCTGAACTAAGCGCACAGGTATGGGCAAGAGTTCCAGGTATGTTTATTTTATATAGTTACAGTATCTCACAAAAGTGAGTACACCCCTCACATTTTTGTAAATATTTTATTATATCTTTTATAATAAAGTCAAACCAAAGTAGTGCATGAACTACTCTGAAGTCGCTACGACTTTAAGTCGCACATCTATGAATGTTTATCATTGAGGTACGACTTGTCATGTGACTTTGATGTCCAAAGTCGTATCATAAGTTGCACAAGCGTGCATGGGGTGTAAAGAGTTTGCACAGATAGGTGTAACCAACACTTTCCTAAAAGACTCAATTTTTTTTGTTCAGTTCAAATGTTCCTATTATCACCAACGTCAATGAGGTGTTAGGCAAGTGTAAAGCCCTGTACCAACGACCGGGAATCCCGTCGGGGGAAAAAAAAACGTTGGTATTCCCGAAGGGATTCCTGGCAGGCTTGACTTGAAAAGCCGTGTATACACACAACCACACAAAATCCCGCCGTTCTTTTGAATGGCAAGAACGTGGTGACGTCATTGACTACGACGAGCCAGGAAATACTCTGCCGGGAAACCCGACGAGAAAATAGAGAGCAGGGTTCTCTTGACGGGAAAACTGCTAGGGAGCATACACTCGGCCGAGATTCCCGGCCAAAAGCTCTCCTGGCAGCGTGTACGAGGCTTTAGACTCAAAGACTCGGCTCGATGTTGATGGGGCTTAAAGCTTAAGGCAAAGCTCTAGGCCAGGGGTCCTCAAACTATGGCTCTCCAGTTGTTTAGTAACTACAATTCCCATCATGCCTAGTCATGTCAGTGAATGTCAGAGTTTTACAATGCCTCATGGGACGTGTAGTTCCGCAACACCTGGAGGGCCGTAGTTTGAAGATCCCCGCTCTAGGCAATGAGTGAATCCAATCAGTGAATTGTTAACACTATCCAACAAACCCTGCAACTGTTAAAAGCTAGAAAATCCACTCAATCTAGCATAACACAAGCTCTCTGTATATTATTACAACCAATATCATTGAGCTTTCCACACTGGGTTTTCATGAAGCCTGTGTTGTGTGACTTATCTCTGTTTTATGAATTACCAATAGAAATTAAACTTTCATAACAAGTTTAAACAGGGCTGGAACAAGGCAGGAAAGACACCCACCTCAGGCACTGTCCTAGGGGAGTGTGTGCCTCTTCTGACTAAACATCTTCAGTCAGTCTCCCAAATGGACAGCTCAGTCCTGCAGATTACTCAGGGATAGCATCCCCCCTTTTGTAATTAGGGGATTGTCAGTGTGCCCACTGGTGCAGCTTTATAACAGGAGTGCAGTTTGTTTGTTCTGCACTCCGGTGACCCGTTTTCAGGTGACGTCACACGGCTTGGGCAAGATTGTGACAATGAAGTCAGGATTCTCCCACATGCGTTAGACCGGCACTCAGCTCAGCTAGCGAGCCACTGAGAGTCTGAGCCAGCCGCTCCTGCCCACTCCACAGCCCAACGCTCCACTGAGAGGGGGGGGGGGGGGTCAGAGCAGAGAGCAGTGACTAATGCTGGCCATAAAAAATCGGCCAAACCAATTTTCGAAAAAGGAACATCCAGCCATGGGAACAAACGATAGTGCCATCATGTAATGACTGATAAATCGTTTACTGGACATAAATGAATCAATTTATTGTTCATTTTTATACATATATCTAATGCAAAACAGTTCGGACGGCAAACACATTAACCATTCAATTTATCGTTAGTTTGTTAGAAAATTCTCCAAACTTGTCCTTCGTTTTTTCAGCTCAAAAACTTCCCAACGATTTGATTTTGTGCCCATCAACTGGCCGAAAAACAAACAAAGTGGCCAAATGACTGAATTTCGGCAGATTTTCCGTATAGTGTGGGGCAGCATTACAGTCACCAGCTCTCTTCTCAGGGAGCCCAGAGAACCGAGCGATCTGCGGCGTTCGATCGTGTGGTTCCCTTTTTGCAAGAACTGGCAGGGGACCAATGCTGCATCCACCAAGGTAAGTATAAATCTGCAAAAAAAGTCCATACTTCTCTTTTGAACAGTCCTGTCCTACTCTTTACTCATTTTTTTCATATGGCTGGGTCAGAAGCTATTGCTGCATTCCATCAGCCTCATTGGAGGACAGGTGAGACATCAGGGGTCTTACAGACGCCTGGTGCCTCATTAAAGAGATCCCGTCACCAAAAAATCATCACATGCAGAGTTGTGATGAAAAAGGGTAAGTAATAAAAAAAAAAAAGTAATTAATTTTTAATTTTTCTTACGTTACAGCCAAGCACTTAAAAATACCCCCCCCCCCCCACATACACACACACACACACACACACAAACTTAAAAGCACACATAGGGGGGCGCCTATGCAAAATCATTGATTGCCCTATAAAAAAATGTAAAAGGTTGATAAAAACAAAGTTATTAAAAAAAATGAGGTGCCGACCTGGGCTAGTTTCTATTTTGCACTGAAATAGAAACTAGCATGGGTGGAGCAAAAAGATGTCTATCTGCCTAATGTGGTACACGTCACTCCCAACAGTTTCTTGCACCATTATAATGGCCAGGGAAGCTTAGTTTATTTTCTAAAAAGTGTCAAAAAAGATATATAAATAATGATATATGTTGAACCAATTTATCAGTGCAAAAATCTATTCAAAATGGAATCAATCTATTGCATAGTAGCCTTAAAATATCTAACTCCATACAAGGGACAGGGGTCAAGCAATAGCACACGTAAAGCAGGGATCACCAATGTTTCTTGCGGTATGCCTGAGTAGCAGGTGACACAAAGATGTCAAACAAATTTTGTTTGCAACAAAGCAAATATATTCTTGCTACAAATTCTGCATAGTTCTACAGAACAGTCAGTGCACAGTCCAGATGGGCTTTGTCTGCTGCCTATAGCTGGATTCACACCTGTGCATTTTTAGTGCTTTTTGCAGATTTTCACTACAGTCCATTTACCATGGTTTCCTATGGAACACGTTTTGTAGAGCAAATCAGCAAAATGCAAAAAGCACTAAAAATGCATAGGTGTGAATCTAGCATAACTGCAGACAGGAAACAGGAAATGTTATTCAGGGAAAAGATATAGAGCATACCATAAATGGAGCTACAAACTTATAAACACTGCCATCTACTGGTTGAAGAATATATCTCTTTTAAATACTGATGTGCAGTAGTTGTTGCACAAAATACAAATGAACATTGTATTCCAACAGTTCTATTCTGTTAAAGCACACAAAAAAAAACACTTAGCAACAAGCTTAACATACCTTTAAGAGAGCCAGTGCCACCTGGAAGATTATCGACAGTCCCTGAGGAGAGGAACAAAGAGACGTTATCTCAGTCATGTGTACATATTCTACAGTGCCTTGCATAGCTATTCCCCGCATTTACATCCTTTTGAGGTAAGTTTTTACTAATGTTGTACAATTGAAGCTTTAATTTTTTTCTCAATTAGCCTGCCACAAAACTTCAATTAGAGCAAGGTCTGGGCTTCACCAGGGACCTACAAAGAAACTTGCCAAAGACACGCAAGAGGTTTTATTCTGACTTTGCATTAGTATACTAGACCATGGGATGACTAAACAAGAACACAAATGACCTTACAGAAATAACATTTTAGAAACATTTCATAATTCCTTATTCAAAAGCCAAAAGACTATTTTCTGCGTACCTATAATTTTCTGCATACCTATAACTTTTTTTTATAAATCATTGCTGGATGAAGAGCAGCTACCTTCTGTTTAAAGTGATTGTAAAGGTTAATTTAAAAAGAATAAAAAATAACAAACATGTTATACTTAATTCCTCTGTACAAGCGTTTTGCCCAGAGTGGCCCCGACCCTCATTTTCTGGGGTCCGGTGGCAGTCCTGGCTCCTCCTCTGCATTGAGTGCCCCCACAGAGAGCCGCATTCCCTGGGGGCACTCGTCCACTAACACAGACAGCAGACTTGGCCCCGCCCCCCGTGTCACTGGATTTGATTGACAGCAGTGGAAGCAAATGGCTCCTGCTGCTATCAATTTATCCAATGAGGACCCGAGACAGCGGCTAAAGCTGCTGGGCTCATGCTCATTGCTGTTCAGATCGGGTTCAGGTAAGTAAAAAGGAGGGCTCTGGGGGGGCAGGTGCACCACAAAAGGTTGCATAGAATACATTAAGGTGAAAAGCCTAGAGACTTTACAACCCCTTTAACAAAGGCCTGGTTAACATAAAAACTTTTTCTTTATGATAAATTTCTATCTGGCATCTCTTTGTGTCGGGAATAATTGGTGGTATAATGCCGCGTACACACGACCGTTTTTCATGACGGGAAAAATGCAATTTTTTTAAATTGGTCATTAAAAACGATCGTGTGTAGGCTCCAGAGCATTTTTCTCGATGTGAAAAATGGCCATTAAAAATTTAGAACCTGCTCTATTTTTTCTCGTCGTTATTCACATCGTCGTTTTTTCTCGTCGTGAAAAATGGTTGTGTGTAGGCTTTAACGACTGGGGAAAAAACGTGCATGCTCAGAAGCAAGTTATGAGACAGGGAAATTGGCATAATCAGCGCCATTCAAATGGAACTTCCCCTTTATAGTGCCATCGTACATGTTGTACGTCACCGCGCTTTGCTCAAGCATTTTTTTTCACGATCGTGTGAATACAAGGCAGGCTTGACAAGAATCACGTCGAGAAAAAAGTATTTTACATGATATTAAAAAAGGTCGTGTGTACGCGGCATAAGATTTGATTCCCCTTTCATACCTGTTCTTAGGCCCCATTCAAACTGGGGCTTTTTTTGAGCGTTTTTCGAGCGAAGCCTCATCTGCAATCCCAATGTGCTGGTAAAGCACCACTAAGACCCTAACGTTTTAGGGCGTTTTTGCAGTGCCTCAGTGTGAAAGGGTAAGGCGTTTTTACAGCGCTTTCAATTCATTTCAATGGAGAGGGGCGTTTTTGCAGCGTTTTTTTCAGAGCCCAAAAGCTGCTCCAAAGATGCTGCTTGCAGGACTTTTCTCAACGCCCCGCCAGTGCAACGCCTCAGTGTGAAAGGGTAAGACGTTTTTACAGCGCTTTCAATTCATTTCAATGGAAAGGGGTGTTTTTGGAGCGTTTTTTTCAGTGCTCAAAAGCTGCTTCAAAGATGCTGCTTGCAGGACTCGGTGTGAAAGGGTCCATTGAGATGCATGGAGAGTGTTTTATGAGCGTTTTAATAGCTCTATTTTTAACACTAAAACGCTGTAAAAACGCTTCAGTGTGAAAGGGGTCTTAATGTTTTAACCACTTCCAGACCTGCGCATGACGATGTACGTCCATTTTTTAAAGATGATATCTCGGTAACGGCAGCAGCTGCTGCCACAACCAAGGTATCGATCTTTAGTGTGCGCGGTCTGGTACACGATAACGGCGGTCTCCGCAGCGGATTCGCCGCGAGATCGCCGTTATCGGTGGCGGGAGAGGGGCTCCCGCGCCCTCCGCCGCTTACCGGAGCCGTCGGTAGCGGCGGAGGAGATCGGGACCGTTCGGCAGCTGAGCAGGGACGAGACTGAAGGAAAAATCTCCTTCGCCCGTCCCCATAGTTCTGCTGGGCGGAAGTGACGTCAAAACGTCAGTCCCGCCCAGCCTCTTAAAAAGACATTTTTTTTTTGTCATTTGAAAAAATGACAGTTTCAAATTTTTTTTTTTTTTTTGCATTTTAGTCTAAATATGAGATCTGAGGTCTTTTTGACCCCAGATCTTATATTTAAGAGGACCTGTCATGCTTTTTTCTATTACACGGGATGTTTACATTCCTTATAATAGGAATAAAAGTGATACATTTTATTTTTTTTCAGTGTAAAAAGTAATAAAATAAATAAAAATAAATAAGAAAACAAACCAAAATTTTTTAAAAGCGCCCTGTCCCGACGAGCTCGCGCGCAGAAGCGAACGCATACGCGAGTAGCGCCCGCATATGAAAACGGTGTTCAAATCACATAAGTGAGGTATCGCCGCGATCGTTAGAGCGAGAGCAATAATTCTAGCCCTAGGCCTACTCTGTAGCTCAAAAAATGCAATCTCTAGAATTTTTTAAACATCGCCTATCGACATTTTTTAAGGGTAAAAGTTTGACGCCATGCCACGAGCGGGCGCAATTTTTAAGCGTGACATGTTGGGTATCATTTTACTCGGCGTAACATTATCTTTCACAATATATAAAAAAATTGGGCCCAATTTATTGTTGTCTTATTTTTTAATTCAAAAAAGTGAATTTTTTCCTAAAACAGTGAGCTTGTAAGACCGCTGCGCAAATACGGTGTGACAAAAAGTATTGGAATGACCACTATTTTATTCTCTAGGGTGTTAGAAAAAAAAATATATAATGTTTGGGGGTTTTAAGTAATTTTCTAGCAGAAAAAACTGTTTTAGTCTTGCAAACACCAAATCTGAAAAACACCTAAGGTCTGGAAGTGGTTAATGTGCTCCACCTGTTTTGTGGATCCTATTCTTGAAAAATGTTCAATAAAAATATTGAAACAAAAAACACGGGTCAACACATGAGTGACCCACGTTTTCTGTTTCAATATTTTTATTGAAACATTTTCAATGTCAACACACAAAGGAAATAAACTTGCTTACCCAAACAGCCGCAAAAAAAACACACCTCTACACACACGCATAGAGCTAAATGGACTCTTACATTCAGTTCTATGAATGTAATTCACTTTTGCCAGACTGTCTATGAGGTTTATTGGTCCTCTCAAAGGAACAGAGGCAATTATCCAGTAGGAGGCACTATTGTCAAAAAAATGTTAATAATAAGTTGCCTGCTTTTGGAAGCAGTAAAAAATAAGGCGTTTATAATATACAAAGTACAGTGGAACTGAAAATTAGAGATCTGGTATTGGGGAGCACACAAGGTTAAAAAGCACGCCTGCTGTACCTTTCATTGCCAAAGTTCTGCTGTATAATACATGACTGAAGACTGACGTACAGCTTTGATTGTGGGGATGGAACGCCAGAGGAACATTTCACCGATATAAATGAGGACGGTCTGTGACAGCTGCTGCACACATTGCTAGGCCTTTATCTGCTATGTCACCCTTCCTGCCAGGGATGTCATGCTTCCTAACCTGTCAAGTATCTTCTGCCAGATGATGCCGCATGAGTGACAGGATCAGAGAGCTTCCACATACAAACATTGCGGCATCACCAGCTCAGCGTGGAATTTTTTTACAAGATTTAAAATTTAAATATTGAACTAATCCAGAGATGGCAGCATAGAACCTTTCCAGACAGGTAATAGAATATGACACCTACAGAGCAACCAACCGTTGTTCTATAGTCTGACAATCAATTGGCAGCCAACAGTTGTTTTACAGAGTTGACAATCCGCTGGCAGCAGGCTTCATTGATTGATTTAGACAAAACTAGAACTACTTGCAAATATGAGTGTCTAGCCCATTTAGGGGGCGAGAATCATGATATAAATCGTAAAAACTCCTCACAGATACCTGTCAAGTACTTATGTCAAATGTGAATGTTTTACTCAGTCGTGGGTGGTTTTACTCTTTTCTGTCAGTATAAAATTGGTGCCATACAGGTGTCCTCCTTCTGACTGCAATATGTCTATTAAAAGTAGAACTGCACTGCATCTGAGCACCACAAATATGCTATACAATTCAATTTTTAATATTCAAAGCAAACTCCTCCATCCTTCCATGTCTCCATGCTTTATTTTGCTGAGAAATCACTTTAAAAAACACCCCCTGGCAATTTTTGGAAGTGGCCATCTTGAGTAAGGGCAAGTGATACATGTAGATTTTACTTCCTGGAATTATCTCAGGCATGGGCTGAGCTGAGAACCCTCCCTCCCCTCCTGGGATGCATGACATCATTTGCCTAAGCCTGGAAACCAGGAAGTAACTGAAAGAAATGCAAAAAAAAAAAAAGTAAAAACAAGTAAATATGATATACTTTCCTATCCATTTACTAATGCTAGCAGCATAAGGATTAGAATTAGTCTATGTTGATTGAGAGAGTGAAGTTTCACTTTAAGGGCCAGTTCACTGAATTAAAAAGTTCCAATATCTTTCCAGTTCCAGAAAAAAAGTAGACCACGCTGCATTTTTTCTGCACTGGACTGTACTGGAACGCAGTAAAATGCATCAAACGCACTGGAACGCATAAAAAATGCAGTACAGTGAAAAAAAAAAAAAAAAAACAGGGGAAAAAAGCTTCTTGAATGCATCAGAAACTAATCAAAAACACATCCGAATGTGTAAAAAAATGTGCATGCAGAAACGCATCCGGAACGGAACAGGAGTGCGTTTTTGTGGTGTAAACCAGCCCTAGGTCCTCAAACATAAGGAAGTGCTGCAGCAGAGAATTTGAACTGTGAACCTGTGCATGTCCCTAGTTCCTGACCCTGTTTTAAAACTGACATATTAGTGACATTACTGAATTATAATCAATTTAAAGTGGAACTACAGGAAAATATTTTTTTTTTCGAAACGGCACACAATTGCATCAAATTACTTCTAATAATTAGTATCCTATGTCCACAATTGGTTATTTAACCTATGGTGTGTAGGCACATCAGACCATCAGTCAGCTTCATCGGACCATTCTCATCGGATGGACTGATCGTGTGTACGCGGCCTTATAGGCAGTACCAGTTGGGAAGCTAGACATTATTTCTCCCGGGGCAAAGAATCAGTTTGGTGCCCCCCTTATGGGACAAGATTAGGCAGAAGTGAGAAACTCCCAGGCCGCTGTCACTGAAGCCGGCCCACTGAGCCATCGGCCCACCGGGAAACTCCCTGTAGTCCCAATGGCCAGTCCATCCCTGAATGTGGGTAAAGACGAAGGAGACCATTATAAATTTTAGGAGACATAGAGAGACCAGCTATAAGCCAGTTGTGATTGACAGGGTGGAGGTCAAGAGGGTACAGAACTTCTGTTTATTGGGAACAATAATTAGGGAGGATCTGTCATGGCCAGGGCACATATCCTGATGGGTAAAGCTCATGAGAGATTGTACGTTTTGAGGAAGCTGTGGAGGGCAGGCTTTTCTGAGCGGGTCCTCCTCAGCTTCTATAAGGCTACTATTGAGAGTGTGTTGACTTATCACACCCCCTTGTGGCAAGGGATGCATGGTCCATGAAAGAAATGCCTTACTTAGGCTGATAAAAAACAGTGCAGAAGATTATTAAGAGGGTGTATTTACAGAGTAGCGAAGAACTGGGGGAGAGGAGGTGCCTTCCCGAACGGAACGATGGGCGGTTTTCATCGGTTAACCGATGAAGCTGACTGATGGTCCGTCGCGCCTACACACCATCGGTTAAAAAAACGATCGTGTCAGAACGCGGTGACGTAAAACACAACGACGTGCTTAAAAAAAACGAAGTTCAATGCTCCCAAGCATGCGTCGTCTTGATTCTGAGCATGCGTGGATTTTTAACCGATGGTTGTGCCTACTAACGATCATTTTTTTCCGGTTAGTTATCCATCGGTTAAATTAAAAACAAGATTGCATTTTTGAACCTATGAATAAATAACCGATGGGGCCCACACACGATCGGTTTGGTCCGATGAAAACGGTCCATCAGACCGTTCTCATCTGTTTGACCGATCGTGTGTACGCGGCATTAGTGTCTCTGGAACGATCCACAACTAGCTTCCTTTTGAACCACATACCTTGGTGCTTCCCTCACATCCCAGCATCCTTGTAAGCCATTGTTATCACCAAGTAGGAACCCAGACCCCTTTGAGGGCTTCCTGGCCTAGGATTGTTTTTGGTCCTTTGCCTTTCTGTCCAACAACCTTCCTTTAAAGCCCTTTTCAACAAACTTGTACCTTCCAATTGGACTTTTTGAGTGCCTCACAACTCCACTACAGGGGTTTCCTGCCCCATTGGCGTTTCGGAGGCCTCTCGCCCAATTCGAATCAATGTGTGATTCACAAGAACTGCTTCAACACGCCTTACCTATTATACACTCCCTTTTCGTTCAACCTGAAGAGGACTACTGCCCTCAGTTCTTAACCAAGTGGAAGACAAACCTCAACCTCACTCTCTTCCCACAACAAATGGAACGGATTCTACTTCTAGCCCCCAAATCCTCCATTAGTACACAAACCCAAGAAACTAACTTTAAAATTCTCACAAGGTGGTACAGAACCCCTACAAAATTACACAAACATCTCCCCAATTGTACGGATTTGTGCTGGAGGTGTTAAAAGGCCGTAGGTATGATTTTGTTCTTGCCCATTATTACAGGTAGTTAGACTGATCACTCAAATGTAGTGTTCCCAGTTGCTCGAAACTCTTCCTCCTGCACCACTCATCCATACCACTCAAGAAATCTGTACCCTGGCACCTCTTAAATTCAACAAAGGCCTGCATCCCCATAAAAATGAAGGATCCTGACCACCCCCCCCCCCTTCCATAGCCCTCTGGTTTTGCAAAATAGATGATATAAACCATGTGGAGGACTTGGTCCAAGAACAAACATGAGACCTACAAAAACACCTGGCTTCACTGGAATTACTAAATCTTCTCTGAAGTAGGGAAGGCCCAGCTAGCTGGGGACTTTGTTACCTTGGCAGGGGACTCCACAGGAGTACCACTTCCTGCCCCAGGGGCCTCTTCTTCTTAATAATTAAAAACAAACACTCAGAGCTTGTACAGTTTTGAATCTGTTATGGATCTTGCTTATCTCATCGATGAATAAGGAGGTTTCTCCCCTCACCTACAGCGTATTGTTACCCTTACGCAGGGGTCAAGTCCTGGGGAAAAAAGTTTGAGAACTCCCACCCAAGATCCAATCCCCCACCAAAAAAAAATGATACGCTCATATGCATATATATTTCACAGAAAATACTGGTGCTGGCTTGGCTGGTCTCGGTACTGGCCTGACTGGTCTCGGTGCTGGCCTCAGGGTGCTGGCTGGCCGGCTGGCCTCAGGGTACTCGGTGCTGGCCTGGCTGGTCTCTGTGCTGGCCTGGCTGGTTTCAGTGCTGGCCTGGCTGGCTGGCCAGTCAATCTATATATTTAAATATATATTATAGCAGGGTACAAAAAGGGCTTTTTTACAGCTCACTGCACACACAGTGTCAGGGCAGAGTGCGTGTGACGGTGTGAGGAGAGGAGATGTGGGCTAACCCTAGCGTTGCTGTGTGACTCCGCCTCCACGTGATGTCACACAAAACCGGCCGCGTACTGAAGGACAGGTGGCAGGCGAGGTCGGAGCCTGGAGGAGGAGCTCTGAGTCTGTTCGGCTCAGTTCGCCTGCCCCTGACAGTAACTCGAGTCGAGTCCTTCACTATGCGGCGATGCTGGGCATCGCGGCTTAGTGAAGGATGGGCTCAGGCTGCTCTAGTCCTGCAAAGGGAACGGCGTTCCTACTGTGAAAAAAGTACAGGGACGCCGTTCCCACGCATTCCCGCAGGACTCGAGCCCTGCCCTTACGTCTTTTGTGAAATTTAGTTCTTTAGTTTTTCAAATCTTATACTGTGTTTCACCTTTATAGTGGTGACCTACTCTACTTGTATGTACATGCTCTTGTGCGATTATAGAGAATTAAAAATAAATATATAAAGTATGTTATTATGCGATCTAAGTGCTGTTTTTGTAAAGATAATCTCCATGTGAGGTATGCAATGTCTTATGTGAGGAGGCTACATCTGCATTTTCATTTTATGCTTTTTATTTATTATCATTAATTATGTGGTTAAAGCCCCATTCACACCTAAAAGTTTTGGAGCTGAAGCTCCAAAATGCTCAAGATTCAAAATCCCATGTATTACAATGGCGACTCTTTATTTATGACCGCTCAGACACCTGTAGCTCAGCTCAAAACCTGAAACGCAAAAAGCTACATGAACTATTTTTAAGTCAGATTTGGGCACTCTCGGCCTGTCTAACTTTAATGGGAACCCCTGATGACGCTCAAATGGGGCATTTTTGAGCATTTCTTTAGCTGTATTTTAGAAATTTGAGCCTGTAAGAACTGATCTCCTAATCCTAGTATTTTCCATTGGACAAAATTGCCTGAAGCTTGAATACACAGGTAAAATGCTTCTAAAATGCTCATATATAAGCACACAAAGATTCTTAAAATGCTCAAATAAAAATGCCTGAATATCACTGTGCTCAGGTGTGAATGCAGCCTAAGCTGCCTTGGGACTTCGGAATGCTGGCCAATTACACGTCATCTGATGCTGCTCATAAAGCAAAAACACAAGAGGGCAGCAACGCAACACTGCCAACATCAGCTCAATCACTATCTTCTCAGGCCTCGTACACACGATAGGTTAACCAGAGGACAGCGGTCTGATGGACCGTTTTCATCGGTCAAAACCGATCGTGTGTGGGCCCCATAGGTTATTTAACCATCGGCTTTAAATTTAACCGATGGATTTCTAACCGATAGGTCAAAACCGATTGTTAGTAGGCACAACCATCGGTTAAAAATCCATGCACGCTCAGAATCAAGTCGACGCATGCTTGGAAGCATTGAACTTCGTTTTTTTCAGCACGTTGTTGTGTTTTACGTCACTGCGTTCTGACACGATCGTTTTTTTAACCGATGGTGTGTAGGCGCTACGGACCATCAGTCAGCCTCATCGGTTAACCAATGACAACGGTCCATCAGACCGTTCTCATCGGATGGACTGATCGTGTGTACGAGGCTTTACAAGCCGGATGAAGCACAGCAACGATTGCTTACATTTCTCAACAACTACTTGGCGTAGCAGAGAAAATCTTTAACGTTCAGAGCCTAATGGCATCGATATTGTAACAGGAACCGCTCCTTCACCAAACTTTTCAAAATGTTAGCTTTGAGCTACCTTAACGTCATGCTGGGTTGAAAAGAGACAAAACTGCTGAAATACTTAACTTTTTCGGGAGAAAACAAAAAGGTACCTCTAGAGCTGGTCAATTTATCTCTACAGATTAGGATCAGACAAACTAATCTCTAGTCTTTCCCTAGAAGTGGTTTTAAAGTCAAAAGGTGTTTTACCTTAATGTATTACCTGCATGAAGGTAAACCCCCCTCCTCACTCTCTACATTGATCCAGCCTGTCTGAAGCAGCAATGATCTCTCTCCCTGCTTGTACTGGGCAGATTGATAGTACTGTGAGTCAAAGGATTTCCGCTGCTGTCAATCAAATCTAGTAAGGGGGGATAAGGGGGCAGGGCCGAGTTAAGCTGTCTGTGTCTATGGGCGTACATATCCTGACTCAGGAGAACTGCTGCAAATTCCTCCTCCAAATGCCACCTTTTTTTTTTCTGCTGTCATAAGACTTCCTGTTAAAGGGTTGCTACGTTTCTCTGAAATAATTTGCAATTTTTGTAGCTCTCAGACTTCTCTACCTTCCAATTGGTAGTTTGGCAAACTATTCCAGCTCTCTCATGTTTAAAGGGTGTCTTCTCCAGAATGCATGCTTTTCACAAATGTTCTATAGGATTCAGATATAGAAATCACTTCAGAATAGTCCAAGGTCTTATTCTTAACCATTGTTGGGCGTTTTAGCTGTGTGTTTTTTGGCCATTATGTTGGGAGGACCCATGACATGCGACTGAAAGATCTTTCTGGCCCCCGGGCAGTACATCTCTCTTCAGCATTCCTCAAAAAGTGTTGAAATTTCCCTGATGCAGTAAAAGAGCCCCAAAACATAACTGAGCCTTCTCCATGTTTCACAGTAGGTTTTGATATTCTTTTCATGAAAAGCTTTTTTATCTGTGAATGCCGATATGACTTGTCAAAAACTTCAATTTGTTTCTTCTCATCTGTCTAAAGGACAATCTCCCAGACATATTGCTGCTTGTCAATATGCATTTTTAGTAAATCACACTCTGGCTTTTTTTTTTTCTTCATCAGTGAACTGGTTGTCTTACTTTGAGTCAGTTGTCGCTCAAAAACTGACAATTATGTAGCCAGACACTGGGCTGCCTTGACCTTGACCAGCAGCCAATCCCTGAAGACGTTATCCTCTGACGAAACGCGTAGGCGTGGCTTGCGTCCTGACGTTATTACGTCTCACATAGCGGGCTGGGACAGCGGGAAGAGTGAGGAGAAGACGCCGAGATCGCTCGGTTTAACTGCAGTCTGTATAGGCGGATGCTGTATTTCCATGTGCTTGCACTATCGATTCAAATGTAAGTGCATTACTTTTTATTAAACATCGGTTTTAAAAACAATATCACGCTATGGGGATTCCATGTTTCTTTTTCCCCTCTGAGACATACCTAGGACCTGGAAACCGGATATTCTTTAGTCTTGTTGGGAGACTATAAACATTACCCTGGGCCTATTCTGACTGCTGCAGTGGTCAACATTTCTGGTAAGCGGACTACAATACTTCATCACTCTGGGTGCCTCACTTTGGTGGATACAGATCTTATCGATTACTGTGGATGTCACGTTTTGAACATTGCATAGGCGATTCTCACTGGACTTTACCTTTCACCTTTTGTTTTTTTATTTGTCATTTTCTATTTTTCACCATAAGTGTATTGACTACACTTACTTATTGTCATTATCATCTTTTTACATCACCACTTCATATGAATTTTGCACTATTGGGATTTCAATTCACATGTAATTCTCATATTGTTTGTGTTTTTTATCTACCTAGTTTATTCATAGGTATTATCATCAGTCACTAATAGTTTTTGCGCCGTACCTCTTCCTTTTCACTTGTTCTTTAATTTGTATCTACAATTTTTTCGTACTTGGCTGCATCTACACTTTATTGTTTCTGCGCAGTGTTTTTTCTTGTTAGAAATTTATTTATTTGAGAAAGTTTTTTCCATTTTGACCTTGTACCACCTCAGAAGTTTTCCTTGGCTCTTTATCTGCCATTCAATCAATCATGCTATTCAACTTGGGGTTGATTTTCCTCTTCTGGTCACATCCAAAGAGGTTGATCACACATCCAAGGACATTAAACTTCTTAAAAATGTTTACAGCTGTAGTCACAGGAACATTAGTCTATTTGAACATAATACAATTGCCTTTACCTCTGACGTGATGGTCTATAACAGTGGTTCTCAACCTTCTAGTGCCGTGACCCCTTGATAAAATTTCTCAAGTTGTGGGGACCCCTAATGGTAAAATGTTTTTTCGTAGTGTGGGTTGTCAGCACCCAAGGCAAGACAGGTAATTTGTGCCCCTAACCAATGGACTTTTAGCGAGTCAATTCCACTTGTATGGTATTAAAACCCCTTATGGTACATTTTAGGATATACCGTATTTATGGGGGTATAGCGCGCTCCCGAGTATACCGCGCACCCCTAAAGTTGCCCCCGAAATTCCTGTAAAAAAAATGTTATATGATTTTATTACTTACAGTTTTGGTGTCTTCCCAGCGTCCATCGTCCGGTCCGGCGTCCGTCTGCGGCCTCGGTGGTGTCCTCCCGGCTTCTCCAGTGCGCGCCTCAAGTCGAGTCCCCGCTTCCCACGCTCATTTAGAATGCTTCCGCCGACATATACCGAGTGCAGTACACGCGGGTACATTCGGCAAGGCTCGGCTTCGCTCACGCTCTGTGACGTTTATGCGTGAGCACGAGCGAAGCCGAATGTACCCGAGTGTTCTGCACTCGGTATATGTCGGCGCAGGAAGCGGCTATCGGTGAATATCGCGCACCCACGATTTCCCCCTTATTTTAAGGGGAAAAAAGTGCGCGATATACGCCGATAAATACGGTACTATGCTTTCTCTTTGTTCTCCTTTGTTTCCCTTTTATCTCTCTCTATCCTAATTTCTTGGTCCCCCCCCCCCCCCCCCCATCACTCTTTCTAGCTGTGTTTCTTGTTCCTTCTCTTATGCTATCTCGATTTTTCCTTTCTTTCTCCCCCTCTTTTCCGCTCCCTTCCATGTATTCTATATTTTTATTCCTTCTCTTACTCATTGGTGGGGGGGAATGGGATGAATGGCAGTATTGGTGGGGGATTGGATCTGAGAACTGTAGTGGGGCCTTTTAATAGCAACTATAATCACAGGTAGTGTCACTCACTGTGTCTCCAACTTTGTGGCGTCTCCCAGCAGTGACACCTATGCCGAAATCAGGAGATAGGGTCTCCTCCAGCCCCCCACTTCACATTTCTCACCGGTGAGATGACCTCTAGTCTCTGCCCCCCAGCTGTGAACTGAGTGGGCGGCTGCAAAAAGGCTGGGAGAGCGGTGCGGGCTTCAGGAACAGCCCAGGATTCGGTGACCCATGGCAAATCGTCATTTGACCCCCGAGGGGGTCCCGACCCCCAGGTTGAGAACCACTGGTCTATAACTTCCTTTCTGATCTCCTCAGACAACACTCTCCTTTCTCTGGTCCATGCTCAGTGTGGTGAACACAATGATTCCAAACAGCAGCAGAGCGACAATTTTTTTCAATTTAAATGGCTGACTGATTGCAAAATTGAAGACATATGCGATAATATTTACGGAAGACAGCTTGAAATATCAGTATGATGCAATTGTTTATGGTAATTTCTAGGGGTGCCAATAATATATCTCTTTTCACTCTTTCTTTGCTTTACTTTATGATAAGCCAAAAGCATAGAAGTATACATGAGACTCTCTCTTTTAATTTCATCACTTTTTAATGAGCTGTAAAAGTATTATCACATTTTTCCATGGCTGTAGGTACTGAAAAGCTTGCATAATTGCGTTTACTCTGTATCTGCTTTTCAGGTATAACTCTAAGGCCCCGTACACACGACCGAACATGTCTGCTGAAACTGGTCCGCGGACCAGTTTCAGCAGACATGTTCGGTCGTGTGTAGGCCCGAGCGGACAGGATTCCAGCGTACATTTGCCCGCCGGGCCTTTTTCCAGCGGGCAAATATTTCTGAACTTGTTTTAAAACAGCCCGCTGGAATCCTGTCCGCTCGGACATGTTCGGTCGTCTGTACAGACCTACCGTACATGTCCGAGCGCCCACCATCCCTCGCATGCGTCGAATGACTTTGACGCATGCGTCATGTGTTTGCTCGTCTGTACAAGGCATATGACTCTTCCAAAACCAGCAGCAATACCCCTAATACCCATGAACCCCATATGAGAACTCTCTGTTCTGGAGCAACCCATCAACAGTCCCAAAAATTCTCACATTGCAGAAATTGTGTGAGTAGCAGGCCTTTTTTTCTCAGAGTATAGGTGCAGGAACTCCCCCTTTCTGAGTCGCCCCATTTCTCCTCCCCTACCCACCTCCAAAAGACTGTTACTAGGCTCCACCCCCTGCCCACCTTCCAGTAGTGCCCTTTATAGACAATACAGAACCAAGTATCATTTTTTGGTGCCAAGTAATTTGTATGGAATTAGTTAATAATAACAAGAAAAGCAGTAAAATATATCCCTTGCAGCCAGCAACACCAATAGAACCTCCAGCAACAATAGATCTTCCTACAACAATAATGCCAAATATCCCCCAGGCAAAAATAGACCCCCAGTAACAATAGACTCCCCAGCAACTAGCAACCCCTGGCAACAACAGATATCCCCACAGCCAGCATCAAGAGACCCTCCAGCAGCCAGCAACTATAGACCCCTCCCTCAACAGTGGATCTCTCCCAGCGACAACTACCCCCTCCCCCCCAGCAACATTAGACCCACCCCACCAGTAATAAATCTCTCACCAGTAACAGACTTCCATCAGCAACAATTGACCCTCCCATGCTAAAACAGACCCCCCAGCTACAATAGATCCCCCAGCAGCCAGCATTAGCAGACAAATCAGCACCCCTTGCACACATTCAGTCCTGGAGGTGCCAGGACCGCGTTCCCCCGCGTTCCTGCAGAAAAAAAGCCCTGGTGAGTAGTATCTTCCAAACCATATAAGCTAGTACAAACTTTTATTGTCTAGATAACAATAACTGCATATGGGAAAAGTGGAAGTACCTGTGACAAATAAGATTTCACATATTTAATGGAACACAAGAAGCTGATCTGTTTGCCTATAATGTGTAGCTTATAGGCAAACAGATCAGCTTCTTGTGTTCCACATTATAGAAAAGCAGGATCTGTAACAGATGTGGATAATTCAAGGAAAGTAGCAATGGGGATGATTTCTTTGAAAATTCTTTGTTGAACAGTCAGCTGGAATTCATGTTGCAGAAGAAAGGTATGTGGGAAATTAATGGATTCTGCAATTCACCACAAGGGAACTAAATTTATGAACCGGATAATTTATAACTAGTTAATGTCAAAAGGAAGCTTTAGATTAAACCAAAGCTTTACGATAGCAAGATGGATGTTTCCACCAACCCCCTCACTGCTGGCCTAGACCACAACATTCAACTTTACCTGTAGCAACTCTACAAGCAAATACGGCTATGAAGATTTGTCTATTCGCTGGATTCAGGTATGCGGGCGCATCCTTGCGGCGGCGTAGCGTATCGTATTTACACTACGCCGCCGTAAGTTAGCAAGGCAAGTACTGTATTCACAAAGTACTTGCCTGCTAAGTTACGGCGGCGTAGCGTAAATGTGGCCGGCGTAAGCGCGCCTAATTTAAATTAGGCTGAGGGGGCGTGTTTTATGTTAATATGGGTTGACCTGACGTGATTGAAGTTTTTTAGGAACGGCGCATGCGCCTTCCGTGTACAGTACATATCCCAGTGTGCATTGCGGCAAAGTACGCCGCAAGGACGTATTGGTTTCAACGTGGACGTAAATTACGTCCAGCCCTATTCACGGACAACTTACGCAAATGATGTAAAATTTTCAAATTTCGACGCGGGAACGACGGCCATACTTAACATTACTAGTCCAGCTATTTGATGGAATAACTATACGCCTGGAAATGCCTTACGTAAACGGCGTATCTGTACTGCGTCGGCCGGGCGTACGTTCGTGAATAGGCGTATTTAGTGATTTACATATTCTACGCGGAACTCAATGGAAGCGCCACCTAGCGGCCAGCCTAAATATTGCACCCTAAGATACGACGGTGCAAGCCGTCGTATCTTAGATAGGTTTAAGTGTATCTCTGTTTGAGAATACACTTAAACTTAGGACAGCGCAGAGTCCGAGTTAGGTCGGCGTATCTACTGTTACGCCGGCCTAACTCTTACTGAATCTAGCTATATGACTCTAAAGACGTACATTTTAAAGAGACCCTGTCTCCAGACTATTCATTTCAACAAAGATATTTCATAAGATGATATTTGCATTTAACACATGCTATTTAAGTTTAAAAGCCTAGTGTAGACATTCAAAAGCCCCGATACTGCTGCTGAGTGACGCCATTCTGGATGTGATGTCAGCAGCCCCAGCAGACTCACTTAATTGACATTCCATAGTATTACTCTTCTTTCCTACCTCTGCAGCTATATAAAAAAGGTTATGGGGGGAGCTAGTCTAGCACAGAACATGAGAGGACTATGACATGCATTTAGCCATGTCAGGTGTTTTTACAGCTGTAACGCTGCTGCTCCAGAATGCACTGGCCATGGGGCTTTTTTTTTTTTTGCAGCTTGAAAATACCTATGCCACTTGCAGCTCCTAAAAGCCTATGTGTGCAAGGATATATAGTATAACATGGAGAGGTTTTTTTGTAGAAGCAGCTGTAAAAACGTCCAGTGTGCATGAAGCCTAAGGAGGGAGCAGGCTTGATAGGAAATTGACTAATCAAATGTTCTTGCAAGTCCAAAAGCACAATAAAATATTTACAAAAATGAGACAAGTAATCTCCATGTGAGGTATGTTATGTCTTATGTGAGGAGGCTGCATCTGCATTTTATGTTTTTATTTATTTTATTTATTATCATTTATTAATTACCGTAAATACCCGAGTATAAGCCGACCCGAATATTGCCGAGGCTCTTAATTTTACCATAAAAAAATGGGAAAACTTACTGACTCGAGTATAAGCTTAGGGTGTCCATCTGCATGCCTCACTGGGCCAGATTCAAGAAGCTATTGCGCCCGCGCAACCATAGGTTGCGCGGCCCAATAGCTGTTTTGCTCCCGCGTAGCGAATGCCCCTGATTCAGGAACATCGCTACGCGGACTGCAGCCTAGGATATGACAGGCATAAGCCTCCTTATGCCTTCATATCTCAGGCTGCATTCTTGCGTTGTCCGCTAGGGGGCGCGGCCATTGTGATCGGCGTATAGTATGCAAATTGCATACTACCACCGATTCACAAAAGTTGCGCGGGCCCTGCGCACGCAAGGTACGGAGTTTCCGTACGGCGACTTTAGCGCAAGGTTGCTCCTGCTATAGCAGGGGCAGCCAATGCTAAAGTATAGCCGCCCTTCCCGCTCGTGAAATTTAAATTTCACGTCGTTTACGTAAGTGATTCGTGAATGGCGCTGGACGCCATTCACGTTCACTTAGAAGCAAATGACGTCCTTGCGACGTCATTTGCCGCAATGCACGTCGGGAAAGTTTCCCGACGGAGCATGCGCTGTTCGCTCGGCGCGGGAGCGCGCCTAATTTAAATGATTCCTGCCCCCGGCGGGATCATTTACATTAGGCGCCCTTACGCCGGGCTATTTAGCATAGCGCCCGCGCAATTTACGGAGCTACTGCTCCGTGAATCGCGGGCATATCAAAATATTTGCGTGGGCGCAGAGCAAAAATCGTTGCCCTTTGCCCACGCAAATATTGCGCGGATCTACCTGAATCTGGCCCACTGTGTCTATGTGCATGCCTCACTGTGCCCATGCCTCACTGTGCCCATGCCTCACTGTGCCCATGACTAGACTGATATTTAACATGGGAGTCTATGGAAGGGGTGCCCGACTTTGAAAAATCGGTGCTACCCAGCCGTAGGTCCCCCAGACAACAACCCTTGCACACTTGTAGAGGAGAAATGGGGTTACAAAGTTCTGGGTCCAGGGAACCTATGACCGGCCGGTACCGGGTCCCAAAAGTCACTGAAGAAATGATCATTTAACGCATCTTCAAGGGCACAGTTCTGCATTTAATTGGACTTTTTTAAAATGTGATTACAAGGACACTTATTGAGTGTTAATATTATTAGGTCCATCGGTCAACACTAACACCGCCATGTCTTAAAGTATTATCTAAAGCCAATTTATTTTTTCATTTTGTATTGCGTAGGTAATGCTTAAAACCCATTCGTTTTTTTGCCATCCTAGTCTCATTCAAGAGATTTCCCCCACTTCCTAAACTGTAGACACAAAAGAAAGTGAGAAGAAATCTTTCCAAAGCGAGTAAAATCCCCTTAAAGCCATTTTGCACGGCGGAACAAATAGAATTGTTAGAATATTTTCTCTCTATTCCTGTTCCGGTGACAACTTTAACAATTGGGATTTCTCTCATTTTGTCTCTATTTACACCATGACGTTCCGTTTTCCGGGAATGGGAACACCAAGGTATGAATGGAGCCTTACAGTCCCATTGACAATGGTTAGCAGAACAAATAGAGAGAATGATTTTTCCAATCTAGGCAACAAGAAAAGCCTGACAGGGTTTTTTTTACCCTTTTCTACACTATATTTGGGGAAAAAAGGTTTGGCTTTAAATGCGCTCTAATAACCTCATTTATGAAAGTGCGTGTGACAAGAAATGGTTGTTTTGCATATAGCATATATTTCTTTAAGTACAATTTTAAGGAAGGGCACAAAGCAGCGCATTGCCTACTACAAGCAACAACTCTTCCTTCAGACCACGGGCGTAGGAACCGGTGGGGACGGGGGGGACGCATCCCCCCCAGGAAATAATGCGGGGGGGACATGTATGGTAAAATCCCCCCCAGATGTGACTGCGCTCACTAAACTGTGTGCCCGCTGGCACCGACTCACTGGCTGCCGCGTGCGCTCCTGGGTGGCTCCCATTCCTCCTGTGCGTCTCCTCGTCCTCGTCCCCCCATGGAGGATTGATTTGGTTCATTCCATTTCCACCGCCGTGCGCCGCGTGACGTCACGGAGGTGAGAGAGGGAGGAGGGAGCGAGACTGACTGTCGGCACCAGTCAGAGATCAAGTTGTGACTCATGGTCACGAGGAGCCTGCTGCTGCGCCTGGGCCTGGCCTGCCTTACTAATACTGATTACAGTAAAAACTGTCTGCAAGAAGACAGAACCTTCATAAAAAGTAAGAAAGTATTGTGTATTGGGGAGGGGGGGTGTTGGACTGAGCTGAGGACCTCAATGTTTTTTTTTTCTTTAGTCAGAGAAGGCAAGCTCAAAATAACAAACATTTTTTTAAACTGCTATTTTTTATTTAAAAAATTATGGTCACCTCAGCCTGAGGTGACCATAATTTTTTAAATAAAAAATAGCAGTTTAAAAAAATGTTTGTTATTTTGAGCTTGCCTTCTCTGACTAAAGAAAAAAAAAACATTAATTGCAGCCTCACTGTGCCACCAAACGCAGTCACTGTGCCATCACATGCAGCCACTGTGCCCATCAAACGTAGCCACTGTGCCCATCAATTGTCGCCACTGTGCGCATCACACGTAGCCACTGTGCCCATCACACGCAGCCACTGTGCTCATCACACGCAGCCACTGTGCCATCACATGCAGCCACTGTGCCATCACATGCAGCCACTGTGCCCATCAAACGCAGCCACTGTGCCTATCAATTGTCGCCACTGTGCTCATCACACGCAGCCACTGTGCCCATCAATTGTCGCCACTGTGCTCATCACATGCAGCCACTGTGCCCATCAAACGTAGCCACTGTGCCCATCAAACGCAGCCACTCTGCCCATCAATTGTCGCCACTGTGCTCATCACATGCAGCCACTGTGCCCATCAAACGTAGCCACTGTGCCCATCAATTGTCGCCACTGTGCTCATCACACGCAGCCACTGTGCCATCACATGCAGCCACTGTGCCCATCAAACGCAGCCACTGTGCCTATCAATTGTCGCCACTGTGCTCATCACACGCAGCCACTGTGCCCATCAATTGTCGCCACTGTGCTCATCACATGCAGCCACTGTGCCCATCAAACGTAGCCACTGTGCCCATCAAACGCAGCCACTCTGCCCATCAATTGTCGCCACTGTGCTCATCACATGCAGCCACTGTGCCCATCAAACGTAGCCACTGTGCCCATCAATTGTCGCCACTGTGCTCATCACACGCAGCCACTGTGCCATCACATGCAGCCACTGTGCCCATCAAACGCAGCCACTGTGCCCATCAATTGTCGCCACTGTGCCCAAACGCATCCACTGTGCCAATCACACACAGCCACTGTGCCCATCAATTGTCGCCACTGTGCCCAAACGCATCCACTGTGCCAATCACACACAGCCACTGTGCCCATCAAACGCAGCCACTGTGCCCATCAATTGTCGCCACTGTGCCCATCACACGCAGCCACTGTGCCACCATTTTTACTGATGCCATGTGGGTTTATTTTTTAAATAAAAAATAGCAGTTTAAAAAAAATGTTTGTTATTTTGAGCTTGCCTTCTCTGACTAAAGAAAAAAAAAACATTAATTGCAGCCTCACTGTGCCACCAAACGCAGTCACTGTGCCATCACATGCAGCCACTGTGCCCATCAAACGTAGTAGCCACTGTGCCCATCAATTGTCGCCACTGTGCTCATCACACGCAGCCACTGTGCCATCACATGCAGCCACTGTGCCCATCAAAAGCAGCCACTGCTGTGCCCATCAATTGTCGCCACTGTGCCCAAACGCATCCACTGTGCCAATCACACACAGCCACTGTGCCCATCAAACGCAGCCACTGTGCCCATCAATTGTCGCCACTGTGCCCATCACACGCAGCCACTGTGCCACAATTTTTACTGATGCCATGTGGGTTAATTTTTACTAATGCCATGTGGGTTGATTTTTACTAATGCCATGTGGGTTAATTTTTACTTATGCCATGTGGGTTGATTTTTAGTAATGCCATGTGGGTTAATTTTTACTGATGCCATGTGGGTTAATTTTTACTGATGCCATGTGGGTTGATTTTTACCGATGCCATGTGGGTTAATTTTTACTTACGCCATGTGGGTTGATTTTTAGTAATGCCATGTGGGTTAATTTTTACTGATGCCATGTGGGTTGATTTTTACTGATGCCATGTGGGTTGATTTTTACTGATGCCATGTGGGTTGATTTTTACTGATGCCATGTGGGTTAATTTTTACTGATGCCATGTGGGTTAATTTTTACTGATGCCATGTGGGTTGATTTTTACTGATGCCATGTGGGTTGATTTTTACTGATGCCATGTGGGTTAGTTTTTACTTATGCCATGTGGGTTGATTTTTGCTAATGCCATGTGGGTTAATTTTTACTGATGCCATGTGGGTTGATTTTTACTAATGCCATGTGGGTTGGTTTTTACTAATGCCATGTGTTTTACTAATGCTATGATGGTTTATTTTTTTATATCTGCATATTGCTCTTCGCGTTACCCTCTCTGGATTGCTTTAATAGTTTGATCTATTGGCTTGAGATACGAATATACCTGGCAAGTAAAAATGCTGTCCCCCCCAGATTTGTAAGGGTTCCTACACCCATGCTTCAGACACATTGATAAACTGTGACCATTGCCATAAGTTCCTTACTTAGGGCTGGTATAAGGGTGCTGGTACTTACCTCACAGAGCAGAAGATCCATGATGTGGAAGACCATACAGAGAGGAAATTTGGCTGTAAAAAGGCTCAAGAACCACTGCGAGGCATACATGTGTGCTTCCAGGTTCAGTGACATGAAATGGGAGTAAAGATCTGGTAGCTGATCCTGTTAAAGAGAAACGCAGCATATTATGAAACGCATATCATTTACTGACATCCAAAAAAAATAAAGGATTTTTCTTTTCCTACAAATGTTTGTAGACACCCGACCATCAGACCTAAATTAGTTTGTTGGCCATTCAATTCCAAAAATAAATAGGCTTTATTTAACCATATCAATAGCGGGCAGTTTCACCCACTTCCTGCCCAGGCCAATTTTCAGCATTCACCACGGACACACTTTGCGTGACAATTGTGCGGTCATGCAGCACTGTACACAAGAATTTTTTATATATTTTTTCACATAAATAGAGCTTTCTTTTGGTGGTATTTATTCACAGCTGTATTTTTTTTATTTTTTTGCTAAATAAACAAAAAGACAAAGTTTAGAAAAATAAAAATTGGTTTTCTTTTAGGTCAAAATGTTTTCTGCTACATTTCTTTGGTGAAAATCAGTGTTTATTTTTTAGTCTGTATTATAGAGTGTGGACTCTGATATATATCTGAAAATTGATAAATCCTGATGTACAGACACTTATCTCATTTCTTGAGCCCCGCAAATGCCATGACAGTAAAAAATACCCTCCAAATGACAGCTTTTTGGAAAGTAGACATTCCAAGGTATTTAGTAAGAGGCATGGCAAGTTTTTTGAAGTTGTATTTTTTTGTCACAATTATTTTGAGCAATTGAGTAATATAATGCAATTAAAAAACAAAATTTCACAAATTGTCATCAGTGCAGTACAGCGTTATATAACTGGTGTGGCAGTGATCAGGAACACTGACTGGTGACAGTATATAAAAAGAAAAAGAAAGAAAATATTTGTTTTACAAAAAAAAAAATTCTAACACACAGGGCTGGATTCAGAAAGAAGATACGACGGCGTATCTCCTGATACGCCGTCGTATCTCCGAGTCCGGCCGTCGTATCTATGCGCCTGATTCATAGAATCAGGTTACGCATAAATATGCCTAAGATCCGACAGGTGTAAGTGACTTGCACCGTCGGATCTTAGGCTGCAATTCCAGACCGGCCGCTAGGTGGCGCTTCTATATCTTTTACGCGTCAGATATGCAAATGAGCATTTACGCCGATTCAGAAACGAACGACCGCCCGGCGTTTTTTTTTACCGTCGTTTGCGTTCGGCTTTTTCCGGCGGAAAGTTACCCCTGCTATAAGAGGGGTAAGTGCGGCGTATCCTATGTTAAGTATGGCCGTCGTTCCCGCGCCGGATTTTGAATTTTTTACGTCGTTTGCGTAAGTCGTTCGCGAATACGGCCGGACGTAATTTACGTTAACGTCGAAACCAATGACGTCCTTGCAACGTCATTTGGAGCAATGCACGCTGGGAAAATTTGCGGACGGCGCATGCGCTGTTCGATCGGCGCGGGGACGCGCCGGATTTAAATTGTACACGCCCCCTAGCCGCGGAATATGAATTCCGCCGGGGGATTTACGATACGCCGCCGCAACTTTAGAGGCAAGTGCTTTCTGAATAAAGCACTTGCCTCAAAAAATTACGGCGGCGTAACGTAAATCAGATAGGTTAGCGGATCTTTAGATCCACGTAACCTATCTGAACCTAGCCCAGTGTGACCAGAGCAATACAGTGTTACCATACTAACACTACTGCTGTGGGGAAGGGATTAGGATTTATTTATTTTTTTTACACATTATGTTTGCTTATAGCAGTAAATTTCATGACTATAAGCAAGCATTTTACTGAATGAAATCGATAAAGTTTGTTTCGTTGTGATTAGCCAGAGCTAATCACATGATACAGATAGGCTGTTATTGGTCCTGTCTGTACCATGTGATCACTGTGACCAATCACATCTAGCAACACAATTGTATGCAACTAATGGCTTGAAAGGAAGACATCCATTGTTTACAATTGTCATGTGATCTGCTATGATTGGTCGAAGTTATAACATGGTACTGGCAGCCGAAACAGTACAATGATTTGTCATTGGCCGTGTCCGGTGGACACAGCTGGTAACAGATCTCGCTGCTCTGTGGCCCTGTGAGAGAGGTGCTTTCTGTGATGACCTCATATGACATCCTCCCAGAACAACAGTGCTCCAGCCCAGCCATCATTCTACGATACTCCAGGTGAAAAGGTGTTAATCACCGCTGGGTTTTACATTTTTTGCTAAACAAGAAAAGACCAAAATACCAAGACGAAAATGTAAACTGCTACATTTCTTTGGTAAAAATAACCCAAATCTCAGTGATTATTATTTAGACGGTAGGAAAGTTATAGAGTCCAAATATATTTTGCATTTGTTTTTTATGATGCATACTGCGACCAGAGCAACACAGTGTGTACATAGTAACACTGTACTATTCTTTACTGAATAAAAATATGAATTCACTGTTTACTATTGTGATTAGCTGTGATTGGCCACAGCTAATCATATAACACAGATGGGCTGTGATTGGCACTGTCTGTACCATGTGATCACTGTGACCAATCACAGCAAGCAACACAAATGTACACAGTGAATGGCATGAATGGAAGCCATCCACTGTTTGCAATTGTCATATGATCTGTTGTGATTGATCACAGTGATCACATGGTACCAGCAGCAACAGATCGCACCGCATCGTGGCCCTTGGGGTGCATTCTGGGAGGATGTCATATGATGTCCACCCAGAACAAGAAAGCTATAGTCAAAATGACGGCCGGACGGGAATTGGTTAACGTTGACCCTGTCTTCCCCCACTGGAGGCTCCATTTTTCTGGGAAAGCTTTGCACAGAATTTGTGCTCTTTCAGTCAAAAGAGCATTTGTGAAGTCTGTTAATGATGTTGGACAAAAAGACCTGGTCCACAATCAGCGTTCTAATTAATTTCAAAAGTTTTTCATAGGGTTAAAGTCAGGGTTTTGTGCAGACCACTTCAGTTCCCCTACACTAAATTCATCAAACCGTGGCCCAGATTCAGCATAGCTTGCGTGATATTTGCGGGGGAGCAGGGCAATGATTTTGCCCTGCGCCCCCGCAAATATTTTGCGCTGCCCTCGATTCACGGAGCAGTAGCTCCATGAACTGCGAGGGCGCCGGCAAATTTGCCCGGCGTAAGCGCGCGCAAGTTAAATGATCCCGCCGGGGGCGGGAATCATTTAAATTAGGCGCGCTCCTGCGCTGAGCGTACAGCGCATGCTCCGTCGGGAAACTTTCCCGACGTGCATTGCGGCAAATGACGTCGCAAGGACGTCATTTGCTTCAAAGTTAACGTGAATGGCGTCCAGCGCCATTCACGAAGCACTTACGCAAACGCCGTGAAATTCAAATTTCACGGCGCGGGAAGGCCGGCTATACTTTAGCATTGGCTGCCCCTGCTATTAGAAAGGGCAGCCTTGCGCTAAATTTGCCGTACGGAAACTCCGTACCTGGCTTGCACGGGGGCCGCGCAAGTTTGTGAATCAGTTGGTAGTATGCAATTTGCATACTACACGCTGATCACAATGGGAGCGCCCCCTAGCGGCAAGCACAAGAATGCAGCCTAAAATCTGCGAGGCATAAGTGCCTTATGCCGCGCAGATTTTAGGCTGCAGTCGGTGTAACGAGGTTCCTGAATCAGGAGCACTCGTTACACCGGAGCAAGTAAGCAATTGCGCCGTGTAACTTATGGTTACACGGGCGCAATTGCTTCTTGAATCTGGGCCCTTGTTTTTATGTACTTTTCTTTGCACGCTAAAGCCAAGAAGACCTGGCTCGCAATTAGAGTTCCAATCTATCCCAAAAGTGTTCATCAGGGTTGAGGTCAGGACTCTGTGCAGTCCACTCCACAGCAAAATCGGCAAACTATGTCTTTTTGAACCCAGGTTATTGCACAGAAGCACAACCATGCTGGAACAGAAAAAGGTCTTTCCTGAACTCTTGTCTCAAGGTTGAAGGCGCACAATTGTCTAAAACATCTTTGTATGCTGCATTATCCTTCACTGGGACAGCTGAACTCAATAACTGGGAGTCCGCATGTCTTTGGCTTTATAGAGAAGATACATTGGTCAGGTACATTTGGCTATTTATCATAAAGCGCAGGGGTCTTTAAACTATGGGCCTCCAGTTGTTCAGAAACAACAATTCCCATCATGCCTAGTCATGTCTGCGAATGCCAGAGTTTTACAATGCCTCATGGGACGTGTAGTTCCGCAACATCCAGGGGGCCGTAGTTTGAAGATCCCAGATAGCGTATCAATATATTTAGAAAAGTAAAATGAACAATTGAATGGCATTCTTTTAGGCACTGAAAGTCGCAGACAAGAATAAGACATGACACTCACTAGTCCGCAGCCTTGTATAAAAACCTCTGCTCATCTCACAATAGCACAATGCCAGATTAAGGAATCCAAGCCCTGCTGCGTACTATCTGGCTTGTGCAACTTAAAGAAATCCAGGAGTAAACATTGGCAGCGCAGAAGAGAAATCCATGCTGGAAAATATCAACAGTGACATCCAGGCTGTTTATTATGCAGAATGAGAGCGAAGGGAAACAGATGGCCATTCCTTTAAGGAAAGGTTTAGAGTAATATTGACAGCAGCATTAGTGGGGCCGTGTGTCTGCATATGGATACACAAATGTTTAGTATACAAACCCAATAGGGAAAAAAGTAAACTCTCCTGTGAATACGTAATAATACCTTTTGTGTAAGTTTGGCACAGATCTTCCCCCTAGGTACATTACCTACAATAGATTGCTTTGTGACTGCTACATTGAATAGAAATGTTTTTATTACAAAATCTCATTGCAAAAGTCATGCATTAGGAGAGAATAAGTAATCTACTTCTAGAAAAGTTAATTAATAGCAGCTACATAAAAGATTATGTAGTGAAGTAAAAGGGGGAGGGCAGAGGAGCTGGGCCAGCACAGACATTAATAATAATTTCCAGAAGAGGAGAGGGCTATGACGTAGAAGGAAATGGAGTAGTCACATTTTTCTAACAAGTTTAAGCACTTGCAGATGGCTCCATGCGCATATATGGTGACGGGGCGGCCGCTCTGTGCCGATGACTTGTCGTTAAGGTTCCCCTATCAAGATGGTTCCTGTAAGGACTGCGCAGGCGCAATCCTTGCCGACGGAAATCTCCGAACCTCGGCCGCCATCCAGGCTCATTCCTTAACATCCCCATGAATTTCCTCAAATTCCACGTCGCCCTGGATGCCGGGCCGAGGTTCGGAGATTTCCGTCGGCAAGGATTGCACCTACGCAGTCCTTACAGGAACCATCTCGTTAGCCGGAACCATATAGTCAGATCACCGGATCACGTACATGTACATGATTCGGTAGGGGGAATGCGCACCTTGCCCCATCTGTGCTGTGATTAAGTACAGCACCTGCTGATCGGCTTAACAAATCACAGTACAGAGCCCTGTGTTTATAAACAACCCAGGGCTCTCTATCCACTTAAGGACCGGACCAATATGCTGCTAAATGACCCAAGGGGTTTTTACAATTCGGCACTGTGTCGCTTTAACAGACAATTGCGCGGTCATGCGACGTGGCTCCCAAACAAAATTGGCGTCCTTTTTTCCCCACAAATAGAGCTTTCTTTTGGTGGTATTTTTATTTTCTGCGCTATAAACAAAAATAGAGCGACCATTTTGTAAAAAATGCAATATTTTTTACTTTTTGCTATAATAAATATCCCCCCAAAACATATATAAAAAATATTTTTTTCCTACGTATTCTTCTACCTATTTTTGGTAAAAAAAAAATTGCAATAAGCGTTTATCGATTGGTTTGCACAAAATTTATAGCGTTTACAAAATAGGGGATAGTTTTATTATTATTATTTTTTTTACTACTAATGGCGGCGATCAGCGATTTTTTTCGTGACTGCGACATTATGGCGGACACTTCAGACAATTTTGACACATTTTTGGGACCATTGTCATTTTCACAGCAAAAAATGCATTTAAATTGCATTGTTTATTGTGAAAATTACAGTTTGGGAGTTAACCACAGGGGGCGCTGTAGGAGTTAGGGTTCACCTAGTGTGTGTTTACAACTGTAGGGGGGTGTGGCTGTAGGTCCAACGTCATCGATCGAGTCTCCCTATAAAAGGGATCACTCGATCGATGCGCCGCCACAGTGAAGCACGGGGAAGCCGTGTTTACATACAGCTCTCCCCGTTCTTCAGCTCTGGGGAGCTTTCGCGAGGGGGCGGCTCTCGTCCCGGATCGCTCCTGAAGCCACGGGAACCGCCGCATGTACCGGGGGGGTCCCGATCGGACCCCCGACCCACGTCAAGCAGAGCACGTAGAGGTACGTACATGTGCCTGTCCGTGCCATTCTGCCGACGTATATGTACATGCGGCGGTCCGGAAGTGGCTTTACAGAGCAGCTGTGTGATTGTTTTCCCCCTGCAAAGCAGGGAGAAAAATCAGCCGCATTGATTAGAAAAAGCGCCACACAGGCACATTGTTAGGGATGTTGTTAGGTGTTAACCCCTTCCCAGCCAGTGTCATTAGTAGTGACTGTGTATAGTATTAGAACTAACAAAACAGAGGGAGAACCCAGCGCACTACAAGCAAGCAGTCCCTGATGGGTGACAGACTGAAGGGGCATAGAAGCAGCCAATTAGGGTAAAAATACAGTGTGCTCAAATAGTGGCAGCCGCTGTAAAGAAGCAAGAAAAAACTCTGCAAAGGAAGATTACTTCCTGAAAAGGAATGCTTACTTTTTGCTGCTATAAGGCTCCATGCACACAGAAGCTAAAAAAAAAAAAAAAAAAGCTATAAAAAACGCAAGTAGCTTTGCAAGGGAGCCTTTCAAAGTTTTTTAGCTTTTTTGCAATAGCGTTTATTAGCGTTTTTCAATGTAGCGTTTTTAAGCTTTTTTTTTTTTGATTGGACTGTGACAGGCTGGCGCGTTTTTGAGCGCTTTAGCGATTTTTCCCGCCGAAAAACGGCACTTTGAACGCAAATTTCGGGCATTCAGAAAAAAGCCAATAAACTTCAGAGCTCATTAACACTAAAAAACGCCCATGTGTGCATGGGCACATAGGCTAACAGAGTTCAGTTTATGGGCTTTTTAAAAAAAATGCCAAAACGCCAATAAACTGCAGTTTATCAGCTTCTGTGTGCATGGAGCCTGAAAGTACCTACCTGCTACACTTAGATGGCGCTGCTCTCTCTCCTCTTTCTATAGTGTTAGCACCGATCAATATACACTTATTGGGATTTTTTTTTACCAAATACATGTAGCAGAATACATTCTGGCCTAACTTTATGAAGAAACTCAATTTTTTTTTCACATTTTTATATATGTTTTATAGCAGAAAGTAAAAAAAAATTTTTTTTTTTTTTTTTCAAAATCAGACTTTTTGTTTATATAATAATAATAATAATAATAATAATAATAATAAAAAAAAAAAAAAACACAGTGATGATCCAATACCACCAAAATAAATCTCTACTTGTGTGAAAAAAACGACAAAATAATTTTGGGTACAGTGTTGCACGACCACGCAATTACCAGCAAAAAACAGCAGGGTCAAAAAGGGGGTAAAACCTCAGGCAGGTCAAGTGGTTAAAGGCACATTGCAAGGCAATAAAAAAAAGGAAAAAAACAGCATTGAAAGTGCTTGCAGCTTCTTTCAATTTATCTAAAATGTTTAAGTTGGTGATGGGATCTCTCTAAGACCCCTTTCACACTGGGACGGGAGCCGCGGTGGCGGTATAGCGCCGCTAAAAATAGCAGGGCTATACCGCCGGATTTGCCGTGGGATTCGGCTGCTAGCGGTGCGGTATTAACCCCCTGCTGGCCGCCGATAAAGGGTTAAAACCGCCCGCAATGCGCCTCTGCAGAGGCGCATTGCGGGCGGTATTGCCACGGTTCCCATTGTTTTAAATGGGAAGGAGCAGTGAAGGAGCGGTATACATACCGCTCCTCTCACCGCTCCAAAGATGCTGCTGACAGGAGATTTTTTCCTCTCCTGCCAGCGCATCGCCTCAGTGTGAAAGCCCTCCGGCTTTCACATTGAGGTTGCTGGGCAGAAGTTTTTCAGGCGGTATAGCAGCGCTATTTTTAGCACTGTACCGCCTGAAAAACTCCTCAGTGTGAAAGGTGTCTAACTGCTTACGGACTGCCCACCGCATGTACACTGCTGCAGGGTGGTCCGGCTGCGCGAATTTACGTACAAGTACGTGATTTTGTGCACACGATGTATGGGGGGGGGGGCATGCGGGTTGACCGCCGTGACCCACTGATTGTTCTGTGGAGGGATGGAGCAGCGGTGTGCCTATGTAAATGAGGCAACCCGCTGATCTGTCAGAGGAAAAGAGAGATCTTGCGTTTTAGCTAAGCCGAAACACGGATCTCTCTATTCCTCCGGCATATGCGCCCCCCACACAGTTAGAAAGCACCTCACAGGCACATACTTAACCCCTTGATCGCCTCTGGTGTTAACCTCCTTCCCTGCCAGTGTAATTTATACAGTGACAGTTCATTTTTTTTTTTAGCACTGATCACAGTATTGGTGTCACCGTTCCCCAAAAAAAAGTGTCACTTAGTGTCCAATTTGTCCGCCGCAATGTCGCGGTCCCGCTAAAAATCACTGATCACCTCCATCACCAGTAAAAACAATAAAAAGTCCCTAAATATGTCCTATAGTTTTTGGACGCTATAACTTTTGTGCAAACCAATCAATATACGCTTATTGGGATTTTTTTTACCAAAAGTATGTAGCAGAATACATATTGACCTAAATTGTTGAAGAAATTAGATTTTTAATTTTTTTTTTTATTGGGAATGTTTTATAGCAGTAAAGTAATAAATATTATTTTTTATTCAAAATTGTAAGTCCCCATATTGGCCTAAATTGATGAGGAAATTCGATTTTAAAATTATTTTTGTATTGGAAATGTTTTATAGCAGAAAAGTAAAAAAAAAATTTTGTTCAAAATTGACAGTCTTTTTATGTTTATAGCGCAAAAAATAAAAACTGCAGACGTGATCAAATACCACCAAAAGAAAGCTCTATTTGTGGTAAAAAAGGATATATTTTTTACTTGGGTAAAGCATCGCATGACCGCGCAAATGTCAGTTAATGCAATGCAGTGCCGTATCGCAAAACTTGGCCTGGTCAGGAAGCGGGTAAAACCTCCCGGGGCTGAAGTGGTTAAGTAACCTAGTAGTCTTAGTCATAACTGGACTTGTAATGTTGGATGAAATTACTGTTCATCCAGCTGGTTCCTTAGATTTAATGATATCGTACCCCAGCATTTATAGCCACATGGGTAGCTCAGTCACCTTAATCCAATAACTATTTTGTTATGAAATGCTTCAAGGCAAAAGTGGACTGTCAAAAATATCAACATCTTGACCTTACAATCGGGGCACTTTCTTGTGTAAAACATTTCAGGCCTTTCGGGACTGCCGATGTTGCTGTAATCTGCTATTTGGAAATAAAGCGCTTGTGTTTTTGGCAGTCACTGTATGGACACATTCTTTTCCTTCATATGTTGGACTTAGCAGCCAAGCAAGGCTGAGGTGTTGGCGGCATGCCACAGATGGATGTAGGCTGCATCCCCAAGTAGCAGCAAATCCTTTGTTGCTGAATGACACCAGGTACCAATCAGCCCTCGACAACCGAGGACATCTAGTGGAGAAAAATATTTACTGGAGGGGACAAAAAAAAAAGAAAAAAGGCTGGAGTTTGACTTTAAAGTGGAGTTTCCATCCCAATTTTTTTTTTCATTATTGTGCTCATTAGACCTAAAAAATAAAAAAATATTATTATTTTTTAACTCATCTGGAAATGCCTGTTGCTATGCAGTCCCACTAAATCTGCCTTTGGAATCACCTAGGATTCTGACATCTCCCTCTAATGCTCCTGGGAAATGTGTGTCATCATTTCCCAGGATGCAGTGCGCTACCCAATTATCACTCCCCATCCAAGACTTCCAGGAAGTGCTTGTGGGCTTCACAATGCCCACAAGCAAAATGACAACAGTGTGGACATAGTTTTATAAACTATCTTTTTTGAATAACTATGGGGAGCGGCGACGGATTGTAAAATAGTAAGTGACCGGATTTATATTATAAAAACGCAGGATGAAAGGACATACATTTAAAAAATGCTAATTGTGGTTGGAACCCCGCTTTAATACAAAACTCACTTGCAGGAGACGTTCAAGCTGGTAAAACTTGCAATGAAGATCTTCAAAATTATTCTTGTAAAGGTTTCTAAACTGGTAGTCATACATAATCCGGACCAGCACACAGAATGCCTGCTCCTCCGGCATCTGCACAGGAACAAGAAGAAAAATAACAAAGGTCATTCATTATTGCTAGCATCCTTATATCCCTGGGGCACTAATGTTATCATATTGTCAAACATTAAAATCTTTATGTACAATCCAGTTTCTTGTGCCTTGATTGTACAACTGACTAAAAAATGTACAGTCCAGCATCAAAAGCACTAGCAAAAGTATGACTGGTCTGATACCTATGTCCTTGAACCAATGATATGGCTGCATTCATGAAAAAAAACAAAAAAAAAACGTGCCAACTTTTATCACTGCTTACACACAAGGGGCCAGATTCAGATAGGAGATACGGCGGCGTATCTCCTGATACACCGTCGTATCTCCAAGGCCGGCCGGTCGTATCTATGCGACGGATTCAGAGAATCAGTTACGCATAGATATCCCTAAGATCCGACAGGTTTAACTGTGTTACACCGTCGGATCTTAGGCTGCAATTCCAGGCCGGCCGCTAGGTGGCGCTTCCGTATCTTTTACGCGTCAAATATGCAAATGAGGAGTTACGCCGATTCAGAAACGAACGACCGCCCGGCGCATTTTTTTTACGTCGTTTGCGTTCGGCTTTTTCCGGCGGAAAGTTACCCCTGCTATATGAGGGGTATGTGCGGCGTATCCCATGTTAAAGGGGAGTTCCAGCCAATTTGTATGTTTATTAAAAGTCAGCAGCTACAAAAAGTGTAGCTGCTGGCTTTTAATAAACAGACACTTACCTGCTCCAGCGTCGCGCCGGCCGGGGGTCCGCTCCTCTCCCCCCCTCCCCGGCCGGCGTCTTCATTCTCAGTGTGGGCACCCGGCCGTGACAGCTTTCGGCTTCACGGCCGGGCACCCACTGCGCATGCGCGAGCGGCGCGGCCCGGCGCTGCGCCGTGTAATTGGCCAGGAGATCGCCTAGGACCTGTGACGTGTCCTAGGCGATCGCCTACAGCAGCCCCTTCCTGTAGGCGATTAAGCTTAGTCGCCTACAGGAAGGAGGAAGTGGGACAGGAAGTCCCACTCTTCCTGAAGCCCCCACTCCCCCCCCAAAAAAATTACATGCCAAATGTGGCATGTAAGGGGGAGAGGAGTGGGTTAAGAGGAAGTTCCAAATTTGGGTGGAACTTCTCTTTAAGTATGGCCGTCGTTCCTGCGCCGTGTTTTGAAATTTTTACGTCGTTTGCGTAAGTTGTTCGCGAATACGGACGGACGTAATTTACGTTCACGTCGAAACCATTGACGTCATTTGGAGCAATGCACGCTGGGAAATTTTGGGGACTGCGCATGCACAGTTCGTTCAGTGCGGAGACGCGCCTGATTTAAATATTACACGCCCCCTACCGGGGGATTTATGCTACGCCGCCGCAACTTGTCATTATATTTTTGTTTATAGCGCAAAAAATCGAAAAACGCAGAGGTGATCAAATACCACCAAAAGAAAGCTATTTGTGGGGGAAAAAAAATGGACGTCAATTTTGTTTGGGAGCCAGGTCGCACGACTGCGCAATTGTCAGTTAAAGCGACGCAGTGCCGAATCTCAAAAAGTGGCCTGGTCTTTGGCCAGCCAAATGGACCAGGGCTAAAGTGGTTAAGCCCCCATAACTGTGTCACTAGTTTACTCCAGAAGAGTACTTAAGGGAATAGCAGGAACTAGCCTGGGCTCCCTCGGGCAAGGGCCCAGTTGTATGTAGCTGTATTTGCTGAAAATGTTGTCACTAGAAATACGTATAAAAATCCTGAAGGTGAACTACGCAAAGATATAAAACGGACATTCCAGCTTTATGTGGAGTACACCTTTACATGAATGAGGATTCCAATTACCAAAGTGGTAGCACACTCTACGGGGAAGTGAACAAAGGAATAGTTAAATTCTCAGCAATGTCTCAGCATTTCCAACCTTCCATCATTTGCTGGAGAGCCTCCCCCGCTGTATGAATCACATTGCCTGTTACTCACATGAAGCAGAAGCACTGCAGCAAGGAAGCTCTGGCCCTGGCAGTAGCCAATATCCTCGTCATACAAAGAATAGGCCTGAAAAAGAAACAACAGATCAGAATAGCCATACAGAGATGATAAAAAGCCACATCGGATTAAGCAGAGATCAGCATTACACATATATTATTGGTTACTAGAAGTTTTTTTTTTACTATTGAATTTGGACCACTGGATTCCAACCAATGGCTCCCTCTAATGCCAGACACAAAGCTATCTCTAATGTTGCCCCTGGCAACCATTTCTGCAGAAGATCAGTTCTATGAGTTTTTGCAATTTCTTACCAAATAAGGTTGTCAGTAATGCCGCGTACACACGGTCGAAGTTTTTAAAAACATCATTTAAAATGATCGTGTGTGGGCTTCACGACAAAAAAAAAAAAATTCGAACACGCTGCATTTTTTAACGTCGTTTTTTGGGTTGTAAAAAATGATCGTGTGTGGGCTAAAACGACGTTTTAAACCCGCGCATGCCCAGAAGCGAGTTATGAGACGGGTGCGCTCGTTCTGGTAAAACTACCGTTCATAATGGAGTAAGCACATTCATCACGTTGTAACAGACAAAAAAGCGCAAATAGTCTTTTACCAACAAGGAATCGGCTAAAAGCAGCCCAAAGGCGAATAAAACTTCCCCTTCAGAGTGCCGTCGTACGTGTTGTACGTCACCGCGCTTTGTTCATCATTTTTCAAAAACGATGGTGTGTGGGCAACATCGTTTTTAATGATGAAGTTGGAAAAACTGCGTTTTTTGGACATGCTGAAAAACGATTTCTTTTTTAATGCCGAAAAACGACCGTGTGTACACGGCATAAGGCTTAGAAACACGGATCAATTTTGGTTACTTATTCAGCATGTAAATTAGCAATACTTTATTGAGGGCAAAAATTTTGCATTTTGATTATCTTTATATATAAATTATTCTAGATCAGGCATGTCCAAAGTCCGACCCGCGTGCCAATTTGTGACCCGTGTTCTGGTTTACTATAATTTACTAATTTGAATATAAATATCTTTTGTGACCCCTAGGACCACAAAAGATATATACTGTATTTATCTGCGCTGCCTCAGAGGGGACAGGGAGGGGGCGGGACAAGTGCCATCAGATTACATACAGGAGAATCTCCTGTTTTCTTGACGGCATCTGCAATAGGAAGTCCCGTCTCCTTTACTGGCATCAGCATTAAAGAGGATACAGAGTAAACAGGAGATTCTCCTCCATGTAATCTGTTGGTGACTTCCCAACCCTCCAAAGCTGCAGATGGGCATGGATCAGGCTGCACTGATGGTGGGGCTGCATTCATGGTGATGGTGGGGCTGCATTCATGGCGATGGTGGGGCTGCATTCATGGCGATGGTGGGGCTGCATTCATGGCGATGGTGGGGCTGCATTCATGGCGATGGTGGGGCTGCAATTATGACGATGGTGGGGCTGCAATTATGACGATTGTGGGGCTGCATTCAGGGCAAAGGAGAGGCTGCATTCAGGGCAAAGGAGAGGCTGCATTCAGGGAAATAGAGAGGCTCCATTCATGGCAAAGGAGAGGCTGCATTCAGGGAAATAGAGAGGCTGCATTCATGGCAATGGAGAGGCTGTAGTGCAAATTGCAGAAATCAGTAGTATGTAATGAAAAGTGTAGGGGTCGGCAGTAATTTGAGTGCAAGGGTCAGGAGTAACACAAGGTAAGGTGGTCAGTAGTATGCACATAGAGTGCAGGGGTCAGGAGTACCTAACAGAGTTCAGGGGACAGTGGTAAGTAGCGCAGAGCTCAGAAGTCAGTAGTATGTAATGAAAAGTGCAGGGGTTCAGAGTTAGTAACACAGAATTATGCAAAGTCAGAAGTACCACAAAGTGCAGAGGTCAGAAATAAACACTCAATGCAGGGGTCATGAGTACACAAGCGCAAAGGGTCAGAATAAAAGTATAACTAAACCCAAGAACAAATGCAATAGATTGTAATTTACAATTCTTAAAAGGTGGTAACTGCATTCATTTTCTTTTCTTTCAAGCTAATAAAATGTTCAGCAAATACAGAAGATACCTGTTGATCTTCTATGAGCTACACCAAATAATATCTTCCTTCCTAGCTATCTTCTGTAAACCACCAATTGCTCTGCCACCCATTTAATGGAGATGAAGAGATAGAGATAAGTTTGCAGTACTGTATACACTCGAGTATAAGCTGACCCGAATATAAGCCGAGGCACCTAATTTTACCACATTAAATGGGACAACTTATTGACTCGAGTATAAGCCTAGTGTGTCCATCTGCATGCCTCACTGTGCCAATGCCTAGACTGAGGTTTAACATGGGAGTCTATGGAGGGGGTGCCCGGCTTTGAAAAAAATCGGTGCTCCCCAGATGTAGGTCCCCAGACAACAAACTTTGCATACACGTAGAGGATAAATGGGGCTACATGTGTGCCAAGCTTCGGGTCCAGGGGACCTACGACCGGCCGGTACCGGGTCCCCAAAATCACCGGAGAAATTACCGTTTAACATGGGAGTCTATGCAATGGGTGCCCCGCTTTGAAAAATTGGTGCTCCCCGGCCGTAGGTCCCCTGGACAACAAACTTTGCACACTTGTAGCGGAAGAGTGAGGCTACATGTATGCCAAGTGGGGTCCAGGGGACCTACAGCCGGCCGGTACCGGGTCCCCAAAGTCCGGGTGATTAGGCGCAAAAAGGTGACTCGAGTATAAGCCGAGGGGGGCATTTTCAGCACAAAAAAACTCGGCTTATACTTGAGTATATACGGTATATATCGAAGAGCAGCCTAAAGGGGACAACACTAGCTCCTTCCAGCAGTGGAGGAGTTATATAAACACCCAGGGACAGGTGTTATTTGTAGGATTACTGTACCAGGTAAAAAAAAAGAAAACAAATGCAGCGACCGCATCAAGGATTAGTAAGCTGCAATATATCCGAATTTTGGCTTTGTGGTTAGTTATGTAACACAGTGACAATAGGCTCTGATGCGCTTGTTGATAAAAGTGCTGGCACAAGGCCTTGCTCAAATTGATAGGATTAATATTTTTCAGCTGCTATGAGAGAAATTTGTATGAAACTAATCACACCATACAGTTTGACTCAATGTATTATTTCTCTGATCTAAGGATAATTCTGTGCATAGATTTTAGGAGGGATGTTAATCAAGCAGGTAGAATCAGACCACCCTCAGGACAATGGCGTTGCAGAGTGTTCTATTAGCTTTTATGCGTGGCTTGGTAGAGCCATAACCTAAAATCTATTTAAACTCCAAGAATTAACTTCTCTCATTTGCTCCTTTTTTGCTCTGTTAAAAAACATCATTGAAAGCATTTTGTTCTATCTGTTTGATAAAGGCAAAAAACCCATTGAACCTGCCAGAATTCGTGTTGGCTAAAAGGTTCCTGTGCGCACTGCCCTTGCTGCAATCTTATTGGCTACATTGTTCACAGTTATATCTGAGGACTCATGTAATGAAGAAGAAAACCTAAAATGACAGGCTTGCGTCTCCATAGATAAAGTATTCTTTATGAGTGTTGTCACTCTCAGACAGGAATTGTGTGTTCCAGGTAACTAATGTAGCCACCGTATCTACAGGCTGGTAAGTTGCACTACATTAATAGATTTATATATGCTTTAGAAAGTTTATATTTTTGGAAGGACTGGTAAAATGCCAATTAAATCCAACATTTTACTCCCAGAGTAAGCAGATAAGGCTGGGTTCACACGGAGCGGATCGGTTGGATGGACTCCGCTAGCTCAGTGGCAGATCGCTCCGTTGATCCCCGCTGGGCAGGCCGATGACAGGTCCTTCTCTGCTCACTGTCAGAGCCCCGCTGTTCTCTATAGGGAGATGGGATGAAAACAGACAACATGTCCGTTTTCATCCGATCCGATGGACGGATATCGAATGTATCGCCATTCGTCTGTTTTGAGGGTATCTTGTCGGATCGGATGGCAGGCGGCTTTCAGCGGACACAACTCCGCTGACATCCGCCTGCCCATAGAAGTCAATGGGTGGCACGCTTGGTTCCCCCTGAAAAACAAACAGGTCGAGCTGAGCAGGCTGATCGTGTGAAAGGGCTCCAACGGTGCACACAGGGTCAGAATTACCGTTTACTACCTGTAGGCACAAGTCTTGTGTACAAGGGAAAGTAGCTTATTTCCCCCCCTTGAACATATTCCTCCCCATCAACACACACAGTAATCTCATAAAAATTATTTACACAGTTTCAATATTCTAAGCTGGGTAAGGAAATTAACTGTGCTAAAGAGGTGATGCTTGGGCGCCTACAGGCTCCAGTGATGAAAAAATGCCAAAAAATAAAAAAAGGGGGAAGTGGTTTTCTGACACGGAAATGTCAAAGACAAACTATATTGGCACACCACGAAACAAAAAAAATCAATCATTTTATTATAGCCTTTTTAAAACCTAACATCAAATATTATAAAATATAATATAAATAATATTATAATTATAAAAAAAATAGGGGCTACATACAATGGATATAAAAAATCTACACACACCTGTTAAAATGTCAGGTTTCTGCGATTTAAAAAAATAAATGGAGACAAAGAAAAATAATTTATAGATTTTTTTCCACCTTTAATGCGACCTATAAACTGTACAACTCAATTAAAAAACAAACTGAAATCTTTAATTGGGGATGTACTGTAGCTGTGTTCAGATTGAAGCCATCACATTCAAACTCATGTTAAATAGGAGTCCGTACACACCTGCCATCATTTAAAGTGCCTACGAATAACCCGAAATAAAGTTCAGCTGTTCTAGTAGGTCTTTCCTGACATTTTCTTTGCATCCTACAGCACACCACAATCTCCCCTCAATGTCTTTATTGACCTTGCATTCTGCACTGGTCCAAAATCATTTGGTGGAGGGGAGGATTATGGTGTGGGGTTGGGTTGGCCCCTTAGTTCCAGTGAAGGGAACTCCTAGGGTGTCAGGATACCAAGACAATTTGGACAATTTCATGCTCCCAACTTTGTGGGAATGGATTGGTGATGGTCCCTTCCTGTTCCAACATGACTGCACACCAGTGCACAAACAAGGTCCATAAAAACATAGATGAGCAAGTTTGGGGTGTAGGGATTTGACTGGCCTGCACAGTCTTAACCTCGACCTGATAGAACACCTTTGAAAAGAATTGGAGCAGAGACTGCGAGCCAGGCCTTCTCGTCCAAAATCAGTGCCTGACCCCACAAATGTGCTTCTGGAAGAATGGTCAAACATTCCCATAGGCACACTAAACCTTGTGGACAGCCTTCCCAGAAGAGTTGATGCTGTTATAGCTGCAAAGGGTGGGCCAACTCAATATTGAACCCTACAGACTAAGACTGGGATGCCATTAAAGTTGACGTGCTTGTAAAGGCAGGTGTCCCAATATTTTGACAATTGTGTGTGTGTGTGTGTGTATGTGTATATATATATATATATATATATATATATATATATATATATATATATATATACACATACACACACACATACATACATACATACACACACACACACACACACACACTGCAATACATATAATACAAACAGGCTTCTCCAAATCCAGGTATCTGTCAAAGCATTTGCAGAAAAGTTGCTATATTAGGACAGAGAGGGTATGCAGATGAATATAATCAACAGGATATGGCACCATATAGTCTGCCAGGAGGACATAGAGGCATAAAAGGGATCCCAATCTCCATTAATGTACAGCCATGGCCAAAAGTTTTGAGAATGACACAAATACAAATTTTCACAAAGTCTGCTGCCTCAGTTTTTGAGATGGAAAATTGCATATACTCCAGAATGTTATGAAGAGTGATCAGACGAATTGCAATTAATTGCAAAGTTCCGCTTTGCCATGAAAATTAACTTAATCCCATAAAAAAAAATTCCACTGCATTTGTGAAGAAGGCTTCAGGGTGCCCAAGAAAGTCCAGCAAGCGTCAGGACCGTCTCCTAAAGAGGATTCAGCTGCGGGATCGGAGTGCCACCAGTGCAGAGCTTGCTCAGGAAGGCAGCAGGCAGGTGTGAGCGCATCTGCACGCACAGTGAGGCAAAGACTTTTGGAAGATGGCCTGGTGTCAAGAAGGGCAGCAAAGAAGCCACTTCTCTCCAAAAAAAACATCAGGGACAGATTGATCTTCTATTTAAAGAAATCAAAAACAGAACAAAATAGTCCAAAATGATAAACAGTGCTTGGTTATTGGTTAATAATGTCCAATTTCATATGGGGCATTCATCTGGTGACGGATTTAGAGATCATATAAGTAAAGACAGTCTATAGCGTATCCTACACCTTTTCCCAGAGAAAACACCACACGTGGGGCACACTCCCCTTCGGGGTACTCACTCACCAGAAGGCTAGATAATATAGGCAGTAAAAGGTATCTTTTTCACTGGATCCTCCGTTCTCTAGCTGGGGTCAATGAGGGCAGAGCTTTAGCTCAGGCATGCAATATAGGAGTTGTGCTTAGCTAAAAAAGCCTCCTTCTCTTCTGAAGACTCCTAGGATGTATGACACCATTTGCCTTGGCCTGGAAACCAGTAAGTAACAATACCGATTCTATTCACAGAAGTTGCTTTAATCCAAACATCAGATGACAGGTTACAGCAGAGGAACAGGTTGTAGCATTGTGCGGTCAAAAGATGATACTGTCTGTAGCTTACAATGCAGAATACCTGTGCCCTTGTTACATGTGGCCTGATAAGATGTCTCCATAGACAGGAAGTACAAAACTGAGGAAGAAGGGTGGAGATTGATCTTCTGCAGAAAATATGGTGAATGGACTGCCGAGGACTGGGGCAAAGACATATTCTCCGATGAAGCCTCTTTCTGATTGTTTGGGGCATCAGGAAAAAGGCTTGTCCGGAGAAGAAAAGGTGAGCGCTACCATCAGTTCTGTGTCATGCCAACAGTAAAGCATCCTGAGATCATTCATGTATGGGGTTGCTTATCATCCAAGGGAGTGGGCTCACTCACAATTTCGCCCAAAAACACAGCCATGAATAAAGCATGGTACCAAAACACCCTCCAACAGCAACTTCTTCCAACAATCCAACAACAGTTTGGTGAAGAACAATGCATTTTCCAGCACGATGGAGCACCGTGCCATAAGGCAAAAGTGATAACTAAGTGGCTCGGGGACCAAAACGTTGACATTTTGGGTCCATGGCCAGGAAACTCCCCAGATCTTAATCCCATTGAGAACTTGTGGTCAATCCTCAAGAGGCGGGTGGACAAACAAAAACCCACTAATTCTGACAAACTCCAAGAAGTGATTATGAAAGAATAAGTTGCTATCAGTCAAGAATTGGCCCAGAAGTTGATTGAGAGCATGCCCAGTCGAATTGCAGAGGTCCTGAAAAAGGGCCAACACTGCAAATACTGACTCTTTGCATAAATGTCATGTAATTGTCGATAAAAGCCTTTGAAATGTATGAAGTGCGTGTAATTATATTTCACTACATCACAGAAACAACTGAAACAAAGATCTAAAAGCAGATTAGCAGCAAACTTTGTGAAAACTAATATTTGTGTCATTCTCAAAACTTTTGGCCACAACTGTACTGTATCAAACAGTAGATGGATATGTGGACAAAAAAAGTTGAGTTACTGTTCTAAAGAGTTATAGAAGTTCCATATAAGCTGACAACAGATGTATTATTATTATTATAATACACGATTTATATAGCGCAAACAGTTTACGTAGCGCTTTACAACGTATAGGGACGACAACACAATTACAGTACAGTTTAATACAAAAGGTACAGGAGGGCCCTGCTTGTAGAGCTTACATTCTAAAGGGAGGGGGTGGTGGTACAAAAGGTAATAGTATATAGGAACTTCCAGTTTTGTACCAGGAGCTGGTATTCCCCAAACTGGGTATGGTCCAGGTACTTGCTCCATAGAGAAAAGGGTAAGCACCATAATAGCACACATGCACACCAGGCCCATAGTGCATTAGAGTTATATATCAAGTCTAAGTGCTGGATCACACAGGGGCAACCCGACTTACAGCGCGACTTTGCAAGGTGATTTGAAGGCGATGAAGGCGATTTGAAGGCGATTTGAAGGCGACTTCAGCGCAACTTTGAGCAACTTACAACACGACTTAAAGACTTAGAGGTCCCGCAAAAAAAAAATATTAAAAGTCAGCAGCTACAAATACTGCAGCTGCTGACTTTTAATACATGGACACTTACCGGTCCAGCGCACCCGCAATGTCGGCAGCAGAAGAAAAGCAATCGCTCATCTCTCTGCTACCCCCGCCAACCTCAGTGAGGGAATCAGGAAGTGAAGCCTTGCGGCGCTTTCTGTGTTTCCCAGAAGGTAGCGGGGGGAGGGAAGTGGAGTGAATCCCGTGGGAGTCTCTCCCCGGAAGTGGGTGCACCCCCCCCCCCCGAAAGGTGCCAAATGTGACACCGGAGGGGGAGCGAAAGTTCAATTTTTGGGTGTAACTCTGCTTCAAAGTTGCCTCCAGGACAGCTGACTTTGGCTGCGGCCAATCACAGAATAATCAGCTCTGTGGTAGGGGTTTGCCTGGGTAAACCATTTTCTTTTTCCTGTAAAGTCGCTTCAATATCTATGGAGATAGAAGTCTCCTTAAAGTAGTACAGGAAACTTTCCTGAAGTCGGAGCAACTTCAGTAGTGTGCATTAAGACAGCTCTCATTCACTTCAATGGAATTTCTTATGTCCAGCGACTTGGAGCAACTTGAGGTCTGACAAGTCAGATCCCAAGTCGCTGTAGTGAGAACAAAAACCGACACTAAATGTTGAAAGTACACCAGCCTTCCGTAGCATACTAGGAGCCCTCCCAAGCACTTACACTCAACTTTCCTGGGCTCCCTCATTAATGATTCAGTGCTTGGGCCTAGAAGCCCATCACTAGGTATAAACACTGTCACAAGATGGACGGGGCGTTAAAGATACCCTGTCACGTTTTCCCTAAAAAAGCAAGTGACATAATTGTCAATATACTGCAGAAGACGACAGATCTCAACTCTTTAAAAACATTTTACACGTGCTATGACTGTAAGTGGCATACTTTTTCCATTTGCACACAAAGGGCCAGATTCTCAAAGGCGTTACGACGGCGCAAAGCCATTTGCGCCGTCGTTAGTCCTAATCTGGCCCGGCCTATCTATGCGACTGATTCTTAGAATCAGTTACGCATAGATATCCCTTAGATCTGACAAGCGTAAGGCTCTTACGCTGTCAGATCTTAAATGCATTTTTTTTCCCGCCGCTAGGTGTCGCTGACGTCGTTCTCCCCGTCGCTTATGTAAATTAGCAATTTACGACGATTCCCGAACGTACGAGCGAACGACGCAGAGAATTTACGACGTTTACGTAAGCGTAAACTTGCCCCTGCTAATATGAGGGGCAAGTTTACGTAGGTCCGTCGTATGCCATGTTAAGTATGGCGTCGGGTCAGCGTCGACTTGTTCCATCGGTTACGTCGTTTTCCTAAGTCGTCCGCGAATACGACTTTACGTCAATGACGCCCACGTCGGCGTCATTGACGTTTTCCGTCGAGAACTGGAGCATGCGCACTGGGCTATTTTAAGCCAGGCGCATGCGCAGTTCGATCGGCGCGGGGGCGCGCTTAATTTAAATACAAGCCGTCCCCTTTGAATTACGCGGCCTTACGCCGGGCCAATTACACTACGCCGACGCAAATTACGGAGCAAGTGCTTGGAGAATACGGCACTTGCTCCAGTAAGTTGCGGCGGCGTAGTGTAAATGGCTTACGCTACGCCGCCGCAGATTCTACAAGAATCTGGCCCGAAGGGCGTGTTTTTTTTTTGTTTTTTTGGGCAGACTTCATCTGTAAATTAAATGGAAGCAAACAACTTTGCTGTAGCTATAAAAGTGTTAACTTTGCAAAGGCCCAGAATATTTAAGAATTCTACCCGTGAAGCCCAGTGTCCTTTATGCCCTACTGTCCTAGCCTTGTGTTCACATTGTAGACCTGTGAGCATCTGTTATTTGTTATGATCACAGTAGGAGCTTTCCAGCTCTGATCTGAAGAGCACCGTCTCAGCAGAAAGCTCATTGAGTTCTGTATTCAAATGCATTAAGGTTGACAAAGTCACTTATAGATAAACAATCAATCCTACATTTTAATACACACCTGGTATTTCATAATGAACACAAAGCTGTAAAAGGAGGAGGGCGAAGGAGGTAGACACTTATATGGATTCATTCATTGACGTAAAGAGACTCTGAGACTATTTTTAAATATTAAACCAAAATCATGCCAGCAAAGAAAAGGGTCATTATCCCTCCCTCTGATATCCTTGGTCTTCAGGGGCTTCGCTGGCAGAAAGTCTTTAGCATTTGGAACACTTCCTGGTGTGTGAGATGCCCTGTCCCCTACTACACTCTATGGTTTCTTCCTCTAGCATCTACATCACTTCTGTGTCCTAGAGTGACCTTAGAGCCCAGAGGAAGGAACCAAAGAGCACAGGAGTGGACCAGCTTATCCAACACGCATGAAGAGTAAGGCCTCATTCACACGGACTGACCGGTCGGGTCCGCCTGTCAGTTTTGACGGCGGACCTGAATGGCCGATCCATGCATCCCTATGGAGCGTCAGATGTCAGCGGAGACATGTCCGCTGACATCCGACCCTATCCGATCCGCTAAAAACAGACGTATGGGGGGCACGTCCCCATCCGTCCATGCGGATCGGATCGGGTAAGATCTGATGAAAACGGACATGCTGTCCGTTTTCATGAGATCGCTCCATAGGAGACAGCGGTGACCGACAAGCTCCTCCCCGCTCAGTGAGCAGAGAGGAGCTTGTCATCCGTCGGCTCAGCGGAGATCTGCGGACTGATCTCCCGCTGAGCTGGCGGGAGCAGGCGGACTCCGGAGGAAGTCTGGAACTCTGCTTTAAGTTCTAGCATGTTGCAAAGTTAATCGTTTATTTCTAGTTTCAAATTTGGAAAACCCCCATTGTATGTTTACGTGTTCCCATTCACATCACAGACCTAAAATAATTAAAAAATTAATATTTTTATACCCTTTTAGTTATTTTTTTGGAGCAGGGCTATGCTGTATATCAGGGGTCTCCAAACGTTTCATGCAAAGGGCCACTTTGTTGTCCTTCAGACTTTAGGAGGGCCGGATTGTGGCCAGCAGGGGCAGAAAATGTCACGGGCCCAGCATCAGTGAGAATAAATATGGCCTCAGGGTTGGTGGTCAATAGGAGGAGAAGTATTCCCCCTATTAGTAGGTGGGATGGTATCCCATCATTGGTATCTGTGGAAGATATAGTGCCCCATTGTTGGTGTCATTTGGAGGAATAGTGCCTCACATCAGTGGAAAGAATTGTACCCCAAGGGCCGGATTCAGGCTAGCAAAGGGCCACATCTGGCCCTTGGGCTGCAGTTTGGAGACCCCTGCTGTATATAGAACTCTATAGGCAGCTTATAAACTTTGCTGAACAAATTCAAAATTTAAATTAGAGGGACAGAGGAAAAACATCACTATACAATAGGGGTGCAAAGGATCGTCACCGATCCGTGATCCGAACGGGTCACCCCGTTCGGATCGGCACACCCCGCGATCTGCGGAGCGCTCCGGAGCCTAGGAAAGTCCCCGGCTTCGGCCTAGCTCTGGAGCGGCGGCCATCTTGCTCCACCCAGTGTGCTTGCCAGAGCCCAGAGCACAGCATGACACGCCTCCCCGCCTCAGCGTGTTGACTTCTGTAGTCAGCGCGCTGAGGCGGAGAGCCATTTCACGCTGTGCTCTGGGCTCTGGCAAGCACACTGGATGGAGAAGATGGGACTCAACTACATTTTAATTCTAAAAAAAAGTAAGTTGGCAACACAGCACATTATCATGATCATTTAGGTAAATGCAAGCACATAATTCAAAGCACATCCCTGGCTTTCTTCCACAGGCTTGCACTAGATCAACAAATGGTATGATTTTGGAAGATAATAGTGCACCTATCCTTCAATCTTTTGTAGGCAAACTTTTTTTTTTTTTTAATATCCTTTTATTTAATTTGCCACCGTTTTTGGCAATAAGTGTAGGGAATGTTGATACTATTTATGGAGATCAAAGCTTATACGGTGTGGTCATTTTAAGGAGATTACTTTTTTATCTGTACATTTGAAAATGTTTCTTTATTGCTGATCCGAAAAACGATCCGATCCGTGACTCCTGATCCGAGGATCGATCCGATCCGTGACTCCTGATCCGAGGATCGATCCGATCCGTGAGTTTTTTGATCCGTTGCACCCCTACTATACAATGTACCACTCAAGCCTTGAGATATTTAACCCTTTGTTAGGACAGACAGTGCAGAAACCAAGTTACCAACTAATTTGTGGCTGGGTCCCCTGGACATCCACCACCTCCCAAAGCTTCTGGTTGGATTGTCTTGTGGATGATCCGTCTATGCTTGCATGAGACAGAAGTGCAATATAAGAACATGCATAAATCTTCCCAATGCTCTACAATGAGTCCCATAGAAAACAATACACTTTTGTATTAAAAATGTTTGCTAAAATAGCCACAGGCTTAGTTAGAACAAACCCTCACAGTCTTATAAAATATATCAAACAAATTACTAGTACCGGTTTAGCTACCGGACCTGCATGCCTTTGGATGATCAGAAAAAACCCATGCAAAAACAATAAAGCATACAAACTCCATTTCATTTAGGTCTCCGTTAGAAACTTAGACCATGATCACAGCACTTTAAGCACTATTAAGAAACTGCCCGACAGAAAAAACAAATGGACAACAAAAATATAGTGTTTGCATCTTCTTACCTTACAAATCTTGTACAGAGAGTCTTGTCCATCGCCCTCCGAGTCCTTGAAGTATTCGTGTGCAGGAAACGTTCGGTGGATATCTCTTTTGATAACGCTCTCTTGAGCTGAATCCTAGTAAAAGAACACAAGTCACAGTTATTAACTTATAAAGGCCAAAGGCTGGCGGTATGATAAATCCCACAATACCCAATGGCCCTCGGTGAATTATCTCTCTCTCTAAAGTAAGAACAGGGAAAAGAAATTGACACTTACATCAAACCGTGTCAGTTACTTGCGACAGAAACATCTCATGTCAGCCTAAGTAAGGAAGTGCCTGTGGATACGCCTCTCATAGAATTGCGAGGTATGATTTAATTGAAAGCAGGATATACTGTATATTTAAAAAAATAAAAAAAAAGATTAACGCGGAAGTCTAGTTTTCAGATAGGGGTCACTGAGACAGGATGATATAGAAAATAGTGGCGGCTCTAGACTTTGTGAGGCCTTAGGCAAAACTTAGACATGAGGCCCCCACTCACGTCCACATACCTCCCAACTGTCCCTGATTTCGAGGGACTGTCCCTGATTTGGAGCAATGTCCCTCTGTCCCTCATTCTCCTTATTTGTCCCTCATTTTGGTCTGATCTATATAGATGTATATAAAATGCACTTTTTATCTATCAAAAAGTGTTTCCCAGTGCTAAACCTTTCATCTGATTTCCAATTTGCTGCATTTGTAAATTCCAAAAGCCAATATAAAGGAATAGTAGTGGTAAAAAAAAAAAAAACACTTGTGGGTTTAACCAATCTTTTTTTTTTTGTACAATTCTCCTTTAAGGGGGCGTGGCAAGGGGTGTGTCCTATGCCTGCATACTTTTGCTGATAGGTGTCCCTCATTCCATCTCAGAAAGTTGGGAGGTATGCGTCCATAATGGGAAAAATAATTCCCATTCCACCTCTATAATCTGTCTGCATGTGGCGCTACCTGGAGGACACAGAGGGGGGCGCTGGAGAGAGCCGAGAGTGGCAGAGGGAAGACTCTTCAGGTCGGCGTGGCGCTGATGCTATAGCAGCGCCGCGGCTGCATACTAGGAGAGACCCTCAAACATCAATCCGGATCACTCAGTGGGGACACTGACAGGGTCACCGGGGGTCATTCGCACCCACTCGACAACCTAATTTGCCTAATTAAAGAGCCGCCTCTGATAGAAAATGATACATAGTTCACAGTGGTTTTAATGAGCTCCTGGGTATAGGGGAGAGCAATGTCCATTCGCTTATCTCCCCCACCTAAAAAGAACCTGGAAGCAGCCACTGGATCACCCTTAAAATTATTAATGACTTCTAAAAAGACCTTTATGGCCTTGGAAAACCTTGTCTGATATTCCTGCCCCCACAAAATCAGTTTACTGTATCAGATCGGGCAGTGATTGTGATTGGTTGCCAGAGGTTACAGCTCATCATTACCACTTACTGGCTGGTTGCTAGAGGTTACAGCACACATTGCGGCTCACTGATTGGTTGCTAGAGGTTACAGCAGATAATTTCTTGTTGATTGGTTGCTAGAGATTAATGTACAGTAATACTGCGCACTGATTGGTTGCTAGAGGTTACAGCACATCATCTCTTTACTGCAGAGGGGCATGATATACATATGAATGCCGCCGGCCTTAGCAGTTTACATGTGAATGCCAACGCTATTTGCATATGAATGTTCCCGTTATTTACATATGAATGATGGTAATTTACATGTAAACACAGGGTCTGCGGGTGAGTCTTCTGTACACAATAGGGCAGAGCTGGGCAGTATTAGTAGTAGCACTTCACACTGAGATATCAGGACACAGCACAGGACTAAAATTTCAAGGGACAAGGGAATTTAAACTGGGATAGTTGGCAAATATGAGGCAGGTGCTTTGGGTTTCACAACAATGACAGGGCCCAGGGCAGCTGCCCCTTTTGCCCTGCCTTAAAGACGGCCCTGTGTACAGCCGATACTGCACCCCTGACCTGTTTTGATATGGGAATGTTTCTGTAAATAAACCTCACCTAGGCACCTCAGATTCCTGCAGCGTAGGATCCTTCACATGTTTGAGTACGCATTGAACTTGGGGGGGGGGGGGGGGTTATAGGGGCAATGTTTACCTGTTTTTTTTTACTGTTGTATTTAGTGTTACCGCAATTGGTTGGGGACGCATTCCCTAGAGGCTCTTCCTGGTGGCGCCTAGAACACTTTAATTGGCCAACTACGACTGTTCTGTTTCATTTTTCTTTTTGCACTTGGTTGTTGGTCCTGGGAGACCACTTCAATCATGTGCTGGCAATTGGTTTTTGCTTTGTACATTGTATTGTATATTTTCGACTGAAATAAAAAAAAAAAACATTTGCAAAACCCAATTTTTTAAACCATATTAACCACTTCAGCTTGACCAGGCCATTTTTTGCGATACGGCACTGCGTCACTTTAACTGATAATTGCGCGGTCGTGCGAAGTTGTACCCAAACAAAATTGATGTCCACTTTTCCCCACAAATAGAGCTTTCTTTTGGTGGTATTTGATCACCTCTGCTGTTTTTATTTTTTGCGCTATAAACAAAAAAAAAAAGCGACAATTTAAAAAAATATATATTTTTTCTTTTTGCTTTCCCCCCAAAAAATGTAATAAAAACTATCAGTTTGGGCCAATATGTAGTCTTCTACATATTTAAAAAAAAAAAAAAATTTGCAATAGGCATATTTTGATTGGTTTGCGCAAAAGTTATAGTGTCTACAAAATAAGGGATACATTTATGCCTTTTTTTAATAGTAATGGCAGTTGGCAGCAATTTTTAGCAGGACTGTGACATTGCGGTGAACAGATCAGACACTTTTGAAATTTTTTGGGGACCTGTGACATTTATACAGTGATCAGAGATAAAAAAAATAGCCACTGATAAATGACACTGGCAGGGAAGCGGTTAACACTAGGGGGCAATCAAGGGGTTAAGTGTTACCTACGGAGGTGTTTCTAACAGTGGGGGTAGTGGACTGACTGGGAGTACAGAGAGATCGCTATTCCTGATCACTAGGAACAGACGATCTCTCTATACTCTCTTGTAAGAACGGGGATCTGCTTTGTTTACACTGGCAGATCCCAGAAACCTGCACAGATGTCTGTGAAATTGCCGCTGAAATCGGGACTAAAATGCAGAAGTGAAATCGTACACGTTCAGCTGAACTCGCACGGCTTCATTCCCGCAGCTCAGTGTGAACCTAGGCTTAAACACACTGATGCTGCATCCACCTAGGCAAGGACGAATGAAAAAAAAAATAATGAATAAAAAACAAAGCTAAGTTCTCTTTTAAGACTAAAACGCACTGCAAAATTCAGCTGATACTTGCTGGTTCTGAAGGCAATTGACCTTTTATTGAATGAGCCGGGTGGAAAATTGTCAGCCTTAGCCCAGGTTCACACTGAGCTGCGGGAATGAAGCCGTGTGAGTTCAGCTGAACTCGCACGATTCCACTCCCGCATGGCAGTCTCGATTTCGGCCGCAATTTTCTCGCAGCCGGAAATCGCAAAAAGTAGTACATAAACACATTAAAATGAAAATCTAGACGTTCTGTTCACGTACAACATTTTTTGTTATAGCCCGCACCTTCAGTTCGTCATCCAAAAAGTCGGAATTGGCTGTCGAAGGCACTATACCAACAATCAGAAAATCGGCAGATCGTATGTCGTACTAAATTTTGCTGGTAAGATCTGTTGAGTTCAACCTGCAGTCTAAACGAAAAAATCTATAAGCGTAGGCCAGCTTTTACAGGTTTCTCTGGGACCATGTGTGTCACCTTCCACCCAGTACAGGTGCATTTGTGGTTAACAAATACAGCAGTGGTGCAAAGCGGGACAAATTAATGGCAGCGTAGGCTCAGCGCAGAAATATTGAACAGCTTTACAGCCACTGGATCGCCCATAAATGTATTAAAGCGGAGGTTCTACCGATTTTTTCTTAAAAGCCAGTAGCTACAAATACGGCAGCTGCTGACTTTTAAAAAATGGACACTTACCTGTCCAGCGCGCCCGCGATGTCAGCAGCCGAGACTGAGCAAATGCTCGGTCCTCGGCTGCTTCCACCGCCATCCTCGGTGAGGAAAACAGGAAGTGAAGCCTTGCGGCTTCACTGCCCTATTCCCTACTGCGCATGCGCGTGGATCGCGGCGCGCTGTCACTGGTCCCCGCTCTCTCCTGGGAACAGTGTTTCCCAGAAGACAGCAGGGGGAGGGGGGCATGACGTGCCAGGCTGGATTCCCCGCGGGGATCTGAACCTGGAAGTGGTGCAAATACCTGTCTCAGGTATCTGCACCCCCCCCCCCCCCTGAAAGGTGTCAAATGCGACACCAGAGGGGGGGAGGGATCCAAAAAGCGGAGGTTCACTTTTTGTGTGAACCTCCGCTTTAATGACTTCTAAAAAAGACCTTTATAACCGTACCTGCCATTCTCAAAAGCTCTGCAAAATAAAGGTATTTCTTTCATTTAGAAAATATGTCTGTTAATGTTTAGAGTGGGGAAAAAATAGCTACAAGACACATTGTGAGTGTTGCAGAGAGCAGTCGTTTGGAAATAATGCTTGTACAGCAGTGGAATCTTATAGTCTGGAATTACTATCAGTTTCAGGCTCAGAATGCTTCACGTTGATCCGCTGAGATAGTTTCCTCTTAACGGTTTCAGCTGCTGGTTTGAAGCACAGTTCCCTGTGGAAAGTGTCAATTACTTGTTCTAAGCGTCAAGCTTGCTCTTGAGAGTGTTGTACAATGGTGGTTGTCTGCCTCGGCGCTCTTTAGACCAAAACAGAAAAATCAATGGGTCAGGTATTATTAGCAACTGCACTAGCTGCTCCAACCAATCAGATTGATCCTTTCGTTTTTGACTGCTGAAGCCGATTGGATGCCAAAGCAAAACAGCACCTTTTTCTCCTAAGGCCCAAAATCAATAAACTAGTAATTTTCAAAATGAGCTGCATTCATTCAAGTACATGCACAATGGCGCTGGCAAGTTTAAACGGAAAGTTCAGCCAACAATTATTTCCAGTTTGAGTAGAACCTCTGTCAGATTTTTACCGCCGAGTTTCCGTTGGCAACATTAACCTTCTATCCTGGTGACCCCCCATCACGGGTAGAGAAAATTAAGTAAGGCCCAAAATTTCAGTGCCCCTTCAGAACGTAATGTTTGCTGTGGTATCTTACCAGGACTTTGAAAGGTTTAGTTCAACTTTTGCAAATATAAACTGCTTTAACCACTCTTCCTTACTGGACCCCCTTCCTGCCCAGGCCAAATTTCAGCTTTCAGAGCTGTCACTCTTTGAATGAAAATTGCGCGGTCATGCTACACTGTACCCATATGCAATTTTTATATAATTTTTCAAACAAAGAGAGCTTTCTCTTGGTGGTGATTACTACTAGGGTTTTTATTTTTTGCTAAACAAAAAAAAAAACATTCATAGTTTGTTATAAAATTTTGCAAACAGGTAATTTTTCTCCTTCATTGATGTGTGCTGATGAGGCTGCACTGATAAGCAACAGTGCTGATATGCACTGGTAGGTGCACTGGAAGGCACTGCTTAACAGCTGTGGGCCTGGAGTGTGTGGAACCAATGTTCCATTTACTCCAGGCAGCAATCGGCTTCTTTTAGCTTAATGGCTCTGTTTATATCACGTGATAAGCTGTCATTGGCTGACAGCTGATCACATGGTAAGGGGGCGTGCAGGTATCACATGCACAGGAGAACGTACATGGACACCCTGCCGGCAATATAGGCCTGCACTGTAGGAATCTATGCCCTAAAACTCCCCACCAAAAGAGGCAACTACGATCGCATTCTCCTACAAAAGGGGAAATGGTGGGTTTACCGTTTTAAGTCCCCTGTGCCAGTTGGCTTTAACACTTAATTAAACTTACAGGCCTTCTTGGACGCCTGAAGTGACCTTCTACTTAACCAATGTATGCACCTCTATTGTTGCTTGCTGATTCAGTGTCCAAGCCAACTGAATAGTGATGAATACTCCCTTTAAGGCACACTCCGCCATATATGTCTATATATTTATATATATCTCCCAGAGATAATCTCTCTGGTAGATGTGGGTATGTGTATGGCTCAGTGTGCCATCTTTCTTCTCTTTTCCTTGTCTTTCCTTTGTCCTCAGATATATTAGTACATCAATTTCAGCTTTCCTAAATAATAACATAATGAGTCCTTAGTTATAAGAAGCTGACCAATAGCTTGACTTAGCAATGTACTGCCTTACATCTTTCTGCTTTTCAATATCGCCCCCCCAAATCTCCCCCCCTCCACGTTTATTGTGATTGATTATGTAGGTTAAATTGCATGTTTTCCTTGTGTTCTTATCTTTAACTCTATCTCACTCTTAAACCTTTATTTTTTCTTTCTCTCCTTTTTTTTTTTTTTTTTTAACACATTCCCTTTGTCTGTTTTTTCCTATATTTCTAACTTTCTATTCCTAAGAACAATATACTAGGAATACCGGTCGGGCCATGTATATTGCCGAACCAATGTGGGGACAGAGGTTGCTTTAACATACGGTGACCCCTTGCCCTGCTACCTGGAAACGGCACGGCAATGGTATAAAACCAAGACAAAATGCCACAAGGACTATTTGTCTATTAGTTTTCAAAATGGGACCAAACTTCTCTTTTTATTACCTCTACTTTTCTTCTGGTGGTAATCTCTAGCTGTGCTGTATATAAGAATGTATGGCCGCCGGTGATGGGTTACGTCCGAGATGAAGCTACGCCATTAAGCATGGTGAAACGCGTTGACGTCATCACCCTGCGCTGTCACCTGACGTCTAATGTGCGGTGAATGGGTGAACTGAGCGAAGGAGCCACGGAGCGTTCAAGCCAACGCAGAGCACTGACAGTGAGGAACGGGCATACATGTCAGCCATGATCACCGACCGGCAACACGTACTTGCTGGGAAGCGACTCCCGAACACGCAGTCTGAACTGATTGAGACCAGGGACATCATCTGCCTCCCACTCATCCAGCTCTTTGGCTAAATGATTATCATCATGGGGTGTTCACATCCAACTACCAGGAGCAGCCGCTCCAGCTAATCAACCAGACTAAACGTGACAACTAGCAACTCAGTGGTAATGTATTAAAACACCTCATCAATTGCTCCAGTTACCAGTTGTTTGAATTGCCCCAATATTGCTGTCACCCCAAGCTCGCCATGCCTATAAGACCAATTGGCTATAAGTACCTTTCACTACGCCTTGTGATAGGTCCATTTATGCACGGATAAGGCAAATGAATAGATGGACTATTTTATTTCCACCTATAGGATGCCAACAGATATCATTGGAAACTTAATAACTGGAACGGCTTCACCAACAATACTAACCATACTTTCTGCAGAATTGCATGAATACTTCGCAATACATCCTTACTCATCAATTTAGCAATTGGGACTGCCGATTAACAATATCGCCTATACAGTGTATATACACGACTTTTACTTCCAACACACAAAGTTAAAGTCATTAGGATGCCCCTTGACTAAATTAATGAATTTTTGCTCCTTCTCTCCTTTCACTCTCTTCCCACACACTAGGTCCAGCCCCTTGTAAAAGCCCTCATTGGTCGTGTCGGGGGAGGTACTATCTAGTACCTACATATTGAATTTCCCCCTGCGAACTAAATGAATGTATCCAATTGGATGGAGAGCATACAACTTGCGGCTGGATCTATAACGTCCGGAATAGTGCTGTGTCTATGTTGTTATTTGTGAGTCCTGTTAGTCATTTATGTCTATGGCAATCAATTTCTATATGATTCAATTTTTCAAAAGGTTTTTCATAACCGCACTTTTTAACATGTCATTTTTGATATTGGAATAAAATTATTTTGTATTAATTCCGATTAGATCAGGGTTTGACAAATTTGTTTGGAATCTAGGAGCCAGCTAAAAAAGTTAGGAGCCAGAAAACGCGCCCCGCCCCGACAAGCTTGCGGGCAGGAAACCGAACACATACGTGAGCAGCACCCGCATATGTAAACGGTGTTCAAACCACACATGTGAGGTATCACCGCGATTGGTAGAGCGAGAGCAATAATTCTAGCCCTAGACCTCCTCTGCAACTCAAAACATGCAACCTGTAGATTTTTTTTAAACGTCGCCTATGAAGATTTTAAAGGGTAAAAGTTTGTCGGCATTCCACGAGCGGACGCAATTTTGAAGCGTGACATGTTGGGTCTGAATTTACTCAGCGTAACATTATCTTTCATAATATTAAAAAAAATGGGGATACCTTTACTGTTGTCTTATTTTTTAATTAAAAAAAGTGTAATTTTTTCCCAAAAAAGTGCGCTTGTAAGACCGCTGCGCAAATACGGCATGACAGAAAGTATTGCAATGATTGCCATTATATTCTCTAGGGTGTTAGGATAAAAAATATATATATATAATGTTTGGGGGTTCTAATTAGAGGGAAGAAGATGGCAGTGAAAATAGTGAAAAATTACATTAGAATTGCTGTTTAACCACTTAAGCACCGGACCAATACGCTGTCTAAAGACCAAAGGTGTTTTTACAATTTGGCAATGCGCTGCTTTTACTGGTAATTGCGCGGTCATGCAATGTTGTACCGAAACGAAACTTGCGTCCTTTTCTTCCCACAAATAGAGCTTTATTTTGATGGTATTTGATTGCCTCTGCGATTTTTATTTTTTGCGATATAAACGCAAAAAGACCGTAAATTTTGAAAAAAAATGATTTTTCTTATAACAAAAAGTAAAAAAAATCGAATAAACTAAATTTTAGTCAAACATTTAGACCAAAATGTATTCAGCCACATGTCTTTAGTAAAAAAAATCGCAATAAGCGTATATTTATTGGTTTTCGCAAAAGTTATAGCGTCTACAAACTAGGGTACATTTTCTGGAATTTACACAGCTTTTATTTTATGACTGCCTATCTCATTTCTTGAGGTGCTAAAATGGCAGGGCAGTACAAACCCCCCCCAAATGACCCCATTTTGGAAAGTAGACACCCCAAGGAAACTGCTGAGAGGCATGTTGAGTCCATTGAATATTTAATTTTTTTGTCCCAAGTGATTGAATAATGACGAAAAAAAAAAAAAAAAAAATGTTTACAAAAAGTTGTCACTAAATGATATATTTCTCACACATGCCATGGTTATATGTGGAATTGCACCCCAAAATACATTCTGCTGCTTCTCCTGAGTACGGGGATACCACATGTGTGGGACTTTTTGGGAGCCTAGCCGCATACGGGGCCCCAAAACCCAAGCACCGCCTTCAGCATTTCTAAGGGCACAAATTTTTGATTTCACTCCTCACTACCTATCAAGGTTTCGAAGGCCATAAAATGCCAAAATAGCAAAAAAAAAAACCAAATGACCCCATTTTGGAAAGTAGACACCCTAAGCTATTTGCTGAGAGGCATGTCGAGTCCATGGAATATTTTATATTTTGACACAAGTTGCGGGAATATGACAAACTGATTTTTTTTTGCACAAAGTTGTCACTAAATGATATATTGCTCACACATGCCATAGTTATATGTGGAATTGCACCCCAAAATACATTCTGCTGCTTCTCCCGAGTACGGGGATACCACATATGTGGGACTTTTTGTGAGCCTAGCCGCATACGGGGCCCCGAAAACAAAGCACCGCCTTCAAGATTTCTAAGGGCATACATTTTTGATTTCACTCCTCACTACCTATCACTACCTATCACAGTTTTGAAGGCCATAAAATGCCAAGATGTCACACAACCCCCCCAAATGACCCCATTTTGGAAAGAAGACACCCCAAGCTATTTGCTGAGAGGCATGTTGAGTCCATGGAATATTTAATTTTATGGCCCCAAGTGATTGAATAATGACCAAAAAAAAAAAAAAAAAAATGTTTACAAAACGTTGTCACTAAATGATATATTTCTCACATATGCCATGGGCATATGTGGAATTGCACCCCAAAATACATTCTGCTGCTTCTCCTGAGTACGGGGATACCACATGTGTGGGACTTTTTGGGAGCCTAGCCGCGTACGGGACCCCGAAAACCAATCACCGCCTTCAGGATTTCTAAGGGCATAAATTTTTGATTTCACTCCTCACTACCTATCACAGTTTCGAAGGCAATAAAATGCCAAAACAGCACAAAACCCCCCCAAATGACCCCATTTTGGAAAGTAGACACCCCAAACTATTTGCTGAGAGGCATGTTGAGTCCATGGAATATTTAATTTTTTTGCCCCAAGTCACTGAATAATGACCAAAAAAAAAAAAATACAAAACGTTGTCACTAAATGATATATTTCTCACACATGCCACGGTTATATGTGGAATTGCACCCCAAAATACATTCTGCTGCTTCTCCTGAGTACGGGGATACCACATGTGTGGGACTTTTTGGGAGCCTAGCCGCGTACGGGACCCCGAAAACCAATCACCGCCTTCAGGATTTCTAAGGGCATAAATTTTTGATTTCACTCCTCACTACCTATCACAGTTTCGAAGGCAATAAAATGCCAAAACAGCACAAAACCCCCCCAAATGACCCCATTTTGGAAAGTAGACACCCCAAGCTATTTGCTGAGAGGCATGTTGAGTCCATGGAATATTAAATTTTTTTGCCCCAAGTCACTGAATAATGACCAAAAAAAAAAAAATACAAAACGTTGTCACTAAATGATATATTTCTCACACATGCCACGGTTATATGTGGAATTGCACCCCAAAATACATTCTGCTGCTTCTCCTGAGTACGGGGATACCACATGTGTGGGACTTTTTGGGAGCCTAGCCGCGTACGGGGCCCCGAAAACCAAGCACTGCCTTCAAGATTTGTGTGAGTGAAATCAAAAATTTATGTCCTTAGAAATCTTGAAGGCGGTGCTTGGTTTTCGGGGTCTCATACGCGGCTAGGCTCCCAAAAAGTCCCACACATGTGGTATCCCCGTACTCAGGAGAAGTAGCAGAATGTATTTTGGGGTGCAATTCCACATATAACCATGGCATGTGTGAGAAATATATCATTTAGTGACAATGTTTTGTACATTTTTTTATTTTAATTTTTTTTGGTCATGATTCAATCACTTGGGGCAAAAAAATTAAATATTCCATGGACTCAACATGCCTCTCAGCAAATAGCTTGGGGTGTCTACTTTCCAAAATGGGGTCATTTGGGGGTTTTTTGTGCTATTTTGGCATTTTATGGCCTTCGAAACTGTGATAGGTAGTGAGGAGTGAAATCAAAAATTTGCGCCCTTAGAAATGCTGAAGGCGGTGCTTGGTTTTCGGGGTCCCGTACGCGGCTAGGCTCCCAAAAAGTCCCAAACATGTGGTATCCCCGTACTCAGGAGAAGCAGCAGAATGTATTTTAGGGTGCAACTCCACATATAACCATGGCATGTGTGAGCAATATATCATTTAGTGACACATTTTTCTTTTTTTTTTTTTTTTTCTCATTATTCAATCACTTTGGACAAAAAAAAAAAAAATCAATGGACTCAACATGCCTCTCAGCAGTTTCCTTGGGGTGTCTTCTTTCCAAAATGGGGTCATTTGGGGTTTTTTTGTGCTATTTTGGCATTTTATGGCCTTCGAAACTGTGATAGGTAGTGAGGAGTGAAATCAAAAATTTACACCCTTAGAAAGCCTGAAGGCGGTGATTGGTTTTTGGGGTCCCGTACGCGGCTAGGCTCCCAAAAAGTCTCACACATGTGGTATCTCCGTACTCAGGAGAAGCAGCAGAATGCATTTTGGGGTGTAATTCCACATATGCCCATGGCATGTTTGAGCAATATATCATTTAGTGACAACTTTGCGCAAAAAAAAATATATATATATATATATATTTATATTTCCCGCAACTTGGGTCAAAATCTAAAATATTCCATGGACTTAAGATGCCTCTCAGCAAATAGCTTGGGGTGTCTACTTTCCAAAATGGGGTCATTTGGGGGGGTTTTCAATTGTCCTGGCATTTTATGCACAACAATTAGAAGCTTATGTCACACATCACCCACTCTTCTAACCACTTGAAGAAAAAGCCCTTTCTGACACTGTTTGTTTACATAAAAACATATTATTTTTTTGCAAGAAAGTAAAGTTGAACCCCCAAACATTATATATTTTTTTAAAGCAAAGGCCCTACAGATTAAAATGGTGGGTGTTGCAAAAAAATTTCCACACAGTATTTGCGCAGCGTTTTTTCAAACGCATTTTTTGGGGAAAAAATACACTTTTTTTTATTTTAAAGCACTAAAACACACTATATTGCCCAAATTATTGATGAAATAAAAATTATGATCTTAGGCCGAGTACATGGATACCAAACACGACATACTTTAAAATTGCGCACAAACGCGCAGTGGCGACAAACTACATACATTTTTAAAAGCCTTTAAAAGCCTTTACAGGTTACCACATTAGATTTACAGAGTAGGTCTACTGCTAAAATGACTGCCCTCGATCTGCCCTTCGCGGTGATACCTCACATGCATGGTGCAATTGCTGTTTACATATGACTCCAGACCGACGCTTGCGTTCGTCTTTGCGCAAGAGCAGGGGGGGACAGGGATGCTTTTTTTTATTTTTTTATATATTTATTTCGCTTTTTTTATTTTATTTGTTAACTGTTCCTTCCATTTATTTATTTTTTTACCATTTTTATTGTTATCTCAGGGAATGTAAATATCCCTTATGATAGCAATAGTTAGTGACAGGTACTCTTTTTTTTTTTTAAATGGGGTCTATTAGACCCTAGATCTTTCCTCTGCCCTCAAAGCATCTGACCACACCAAGATCGGTGTGATAAAATGCTTTCCCATATTCTCAATGGCGCCGTTTATATCTGGGGGGGGGGGGACATTCCCTCCCACTGAATGTAAAAGCAGTCTAGAGGCTAATTAGCCGCTAGGACTGCTTTTACATGAAAGCCGACCGCTGGCTGAAAAGAATGATACCAAGATGATGCCTAAACCCGCAGGCATCATTCTGGTATAACCATTCAAAGTCCTGCAACATACCAGTACGTTGATGGTTCTTGTTGGACATGTATTGTAATCTTTTTTTTTTTTCATGCAGTCTGTTGGCTGAACAAAAAAAAGATTGATCGGTGGGTATGCCCACCATTAGAATACCTCCCTTCATCCACCCACTTCTAATGATGGGCATACATGCACCATTTATATATGCCGAAGCATGGGGGCATCCTCCCGCAAAAAAGTTATGCCGCGTACGGTCGGACTTTTCTATGCCGCGTACACACGGTCGGACTTTTCTATGCCGTGTACACATGGTCAGACTTTTCCACAGGAAAGCCTCCGTAGGAATGTCAACCGTATGTACGCGGCATTAGGAGCAAAATCGCTCCTCCGCCCCTAATGCCCCCATGCTCCGGCATATATGCTCTTTTTTGAACTGTAGTGGTGAAATCACCTCCTACAGCATTGGAGTCGCGGCTTTATATATCGTGGGAGCAAACGCTGTTGCTGTCACGCTAAATAAATCCGCACTGCAACTGAATGGCGTACCTGCTAAGCAAATGATGGTTAACATTAAAACAAAGTAACATTCCAGTATAACAGTAAGATCATACCATACCTGCAAAGCAAATACCTATAAAAAAACATAGTAAAAAATAAAACATTTTTTAACGCAACCTGTGCCTAAAATATATATATGCCAAAGCATGGGGGCATCCTCCCGCAAAAAAGTTATGCCGCGTACGGTCGGACTTTTCTATGCCGCGTACACACGGTCGGACTTTTCTATGCCGTGTACACATGGTCAGACTTTTCCACGGGAAAGCCTCCGTAGGAATGTCAACCGTATGTACGCGGCATTAGAAGCAAAATCGCTCCTCCGCCCCTGCTGCCCGCATGCTTCGGCATATATGCTCTTTTTTTTAACTGTGGTGGTGAAATCACCTCCTACAGCACTGGAGTCGCGGCTTTATATATCGTGGGAGCAAACGCTGTTGCTGTCAAGATAAATAAGTCCGCGCAACAGCTGAATGGCGTACCTGAAAACAGTAAAATAAATTACATACCTGAAAAGCAAGCATGAAAAAACATAACAACAATAAAACTTTGCAGAATAGAATACAGTAAAAAGAGCAGAACAATAGAGAGAGAATAGAGAGGGAGAGAACAATAAAACGACAACTATTTTTGGTTTTTTTATTTTATATTTTTTTGTGTGTTTTTATTTTTTACTTTTTTTTTTTTTTTTTTTAACACTTTTTTTTGTAACTGTGAACTGTAACTTCAACTTTTCGGTTCCAGGTTTGGGTCTCTCAAAATGCGATGGCATCTTGGGAGACCCTGTGTGAGTGTGCCTAGCCTGTGAAATGTTTCACCCTACACTAATAATTAACGTGTGTGTGGAAGCGTTCAAAACATTCACCAATACAAAGACCAGGATTGCCAGGACATTTGGGACAAAAATAACGGGTGTCACGCCTAAATCCGCGCTTGGTACAGACACGACATTTTCTTTGGGGGGCTCGTTGGGTAGGGGTACTCGGGAGGACATAAGAAAAATGCCTCTCATGCAGTCGGCTTACTGCATTTGGTAGGAGATGGTGAGGTACAATACCGCCTGGATACAGGAGTTCTGTGATGATATCCCTCTGGAATTGAAGGAAGGATTCATTCCGTCCTGAAGCTCTGTATACGACATGAGCATTCAGTAGAGCCAATTGAAATAAATGTAGAGACACTTTTTTGTACCAGCGTCTCGTCTTACGGGCAATATGATACGGCGCCATTAACTGGTCGTTGAGGTCCACCCCTCCCATGTTTTGGTTATATTCGTGGACACAGAGGGGTTTCTCCACAACACCAGTCTCCGTACGAATTTGGACTGTCGTGTCTGCGTGAAGGGTGGTAAGAACGAAAACATTCCTATTGTCCCGCCACTTCACAGCGAGCAAATTTTTACATCTGCAGCAGGCTCTCGCCCCCGGCCTAACACGGGCATCTACAAGCCGCTGGGGGAAGCCCCGGCGATTAGGTCGCACGGTGCCACATGCTCCAATCTGTTGATCAAATAAGTGGCTAAAAAGTGGCACGCTGCTGTAAAAATTGTCCACATACAAATGGTACCCCTTTCCGAATAAGGGTGACACCAAGTCCCAAACAATCTTGCCAGCGCTCCCCATGTAATCTGGGCATCCTTCCGGCTCTACCTGACTATTTTTTCCCTCGTAAACCCTAAAGCTCCATGTGTAGCCTGTGGCCCTGTCACAGAGCTTATAGAGCTTGACCCCGTATCTGGCACGCTTGCTGGGAAAGAACTGTTTGAAAGACAAACGGCCAGCAAATTTAATCAGGGACTCATCAACGCATACAACCTGCTGGGGATTAAACAAGGCTGCAAAACGTTCGTTGAAATGGTTTACGAGGGGCCGAATTTTGTAGAGCCGGTCAAATTCAGGGTCTCCACGTGGACGACAAAGTGCATTGTCACTGAAATGCAGGAACCGCAGGATCGCCTCGTATCGTCTCCTGGCCATGTGAGCAGAGAAAATGTACATATGGTCAATGGGATGTGTGGACCAATACATCCGCAATGACGGAAATTTGTGTATGCCCATGTTGAGGGTAAGGCCCAGAAAGGTCTTAAATTCGGAAACCTCGAGAGGTTTCCATTCTTTGGCAAGGCGAGACTGGGGGTTAGCGGCGATGTAAGTACCAGCATATAAATTAGTCTGGTCCACAATAGATCTATAGAGATCTTCCGTGAAATACAGCGAATAAAAATCAAGTGACGTAAAGTTCGCTGTATCCACCTGAATACCGGGTTGGCCAGTGAATGGGGGAAGTACAGGTGCTGTAGAAGTGGTGGGGACCCAATCAGGATAGGCAAATTCTACAGGAAGGGCACTATGGGCACGACGGGCCTGTCTCTGTCTTCTTCTTGGTGGCAGCGGGACACTACTTGTGCTTGCCACATCGCCAGCTTCAACTGCACTTATGGGACTCGCCACGTCACCAAGTGTTACTGCAGTGCTGGATAAACGACCAGGGTGTACTAGGCCGCTGGTGCTTGCCAATTCACCAGAAGGAATAGCGGCGCTAGTACTGGATCTCTGCTCCATACGAGGGTCCTGCGGTTCTTGCTGCTCAACAACATCAGAATGGGATCGGGTACGCCTGGCCTTAGCAGGGACCTCAACTTCGTCGTGCGAGCTATCTGACATGGAGCCGCTGTCGTAAATGGGTTCATATTCTGAGCCAGAATCTGTCAGATGCGTGACCTCCTCCTCTTCACTATCTGACATGCACATGAACTCCAAGGCCTGCTTATCATTGTACCTTCGGTTTGCCATTTTGGACTCTAAATTTAGTGGTACAATGGTAAGGATTCACAGGTAAAAAAAGCACCTGACTATAGAAAAGCAAATGTAGAAAACGCTTCAAAAAAAACTGTAAGCGATCGCAGGGATCAGGCCTGTCTCTGCGAACGCTGCAGTTATGTGTCTTGTGTTTTGTAAGTGACAGTGATCGATCGATACTGCACTTGGGTGGGTTGGGCTGGGCAGAGGGGGAAAACGCAGGTGCTAGCGGGTATCTGGGCTGATTCCGCTAACAATGCGTTTTTGGGTACCCTAAACTGCTGGGTACGCTAGTATAGATCTGATCAGATCAGGTATCGATCCGTTCAGATCCTATACCACTAAGGGGGGTGTATGCTTAGCGAGTGGGTGTAAGCGGTACTGGCTCTAACCTAACGCTGCCTGGGGCGACGCAGACCCTGACTGGCGCTAAAATTAAATTTATATCACCCGCCGGGTGATCAGGGGGTTAAACCTATTGGGTTATATACGGCGGGTGCTCTGATGCTATAAACAGCAAACTAACCAACCAGCGTCAACCGTAACACTTATACGGTGATCACTGGTGAAAGGGTTAACTAGGGGGCAATCAGGGGGTTAAAACCTTTATTCGGTAATATATGGGGGTACCTAACGCTTTCTAAAAACCTGGTGGCGAACCTAAAATAACTAAATAACTAACTGGCTAACCACGTCACCAGTGACACTTATACAGTGATCAGTGGTGAAAGGGTTAACTCTAGGGGCAATCAGGGGTTAAAACCTTTATTTATGGGGGTACCTAACGCTATATAAACCTGGCGGCGAACCTCAAAAAAAACTAACTGCCTAGCGGCAACAGTGACACTAATACAGCGATCAGAAACCGATCGCTTAGTGACACTGGCAATAGGGGTGAAAGGGTTAACTCTAGGGGCAATCAGGGGTTAAAACCTTTATTTATGGGGGTACCTAACGCTATATAAACCTGGCGGCGAACCTCAAAAAAAACTAACTGCCTAGCGGCAACAGTGACACTAATACAGCGATCAGAAACCGATCGCTTAGTGACACTGGCAATAGGGGTGAAAGGGTTAACTTTAGGGGCAATCAGGGGTTAAACCTTTATTGGGGGGGGTAGGGGGCTACCCTGGACCTAAAGGGGCCTAAACCTAACTGCCCTGACACTTTTTTCTGTCACACTGACACTAAAAGCAGTGATCAGAAAATAAATGATCACTGCAATCAGTGACACTGTGACAGGGGGTGATCTGGGGGTGCTGGGGGGGTGATCGGGGGGGGTTATGTGCCTATGTGTGCTGTGTCAGTGTGCTGTTGGTGCAACTCACAGTACTGACGTCTTCTCTCCTCTGGAACCGGACGAAAAGACCGCCAGAGGGGAGAAAACGTCACTTCCTCCCTGCCTGTGTTTACAGTTACACAGGCAGGGAGGGCTCAGGTGGAATCCGATTCGCCGAGGGAGATCGAGAGGGGACGGCTGGAAACCAATAGCCGCCCCCTCCTCCCGGACCTCCCGTACACCGTTCCCGGCCGTCGCATGTACCGGAGGGGGTCCCGATCGGACCCCCGAACCGAGGTAAGGCGGGGACGTACCTATACGCCCATGTGCCTGTACGTGCCATATTGTGGACGTATATGTACATGCGGTGGTCGGGAACTGGTTAAATGTGTATGTTTTTAAAATTTTTAAATTTTTTTTTTGAAATAAAAACAAATAGACAAAGAATTGCTGTTTAACTTGTAATACCAACGGCCACCACCAGATGGCGCCAGCTTACACATCTGGTGGTAATAACTTGTAATACCAACGGCTCACCACCAGATGGCGCCAGCGCCCCTTCCAAGCCAAGTCGCCAGGACCCTATTTCTAGTAGCCATGGCGACCTGGCGCCCGGGATTTGTCGAGCCCTGGATTAGATCATTATTGTTGCTAAAAGGTAACCCCTTTCAATTAGCCTTTCCTTAGGCTATTCCCCTCCCCATTCCCCCCTACTTTTAGATCTGCACTGTAGCCTTCTTTTGGCTATTCCTGACACTGACATCAAAGATGGGGCACTATTTCTGCATCTGACATGAATGATACTTCCACTGTCAACAAAGGTGGGGCACCATTTCTGCCACTGAAACCAATGATGTGGCACTATTCCTGCCACTGACATCAATGATGGTGCACTATTTCTGCCGCTCAAACTATAATCAAGGGGCATTGTTGTTTCCACCGACGCCAACGATAAAGCATTATTTCTTTGACTGCCACAAACAATGGGACGACAATTCCTTCAACTAATACCAATGATGGGGCGCTCCTCCTACTGATCACAGGCACAGTGTAATATTTTTGCTCCCACTGACCACCAGGCCTGAGACATTTTCTACTCTCCCTGACCCCCCCTAAAGGCTTACCATAGACAGTTTGAATCTCGGCTGGTTCAGCAGGAACCAGCTGAGACTCGAACCATGTGTGGGAAGGCTGAATGTACCAAATTGATCAATCGATCAACTTGGATATGTCCAGTCTGCCGGATTCAGTTGCAATTTTCGCTAGCGGCTGCTATAGCCACCAACAATAATCAGCATCTTCTCCTGGCAAAGACAGCTTCTCTCGCCCTCCCCTGTTACCCCGCCTGGAGCAGACAATTGCTCGACACTAGGGATTCCATGTCAGCACTATCTGTGTTGAAGGGGGAATCATGAACATTTCTTTGCTGAAATCCGAGGTTGCAGGAAAGAAATTTGCACCGTCTATGGCCTGCCAAAGCCTGAAGGGCAGTAAACTGTCCCTTTGATTAAAAGGTTTGGGGAAACCTGCTGTAATACAATAATCCAATAGTACTATATGCGTATATCACATATACATTGTATGTACAGAAAATCTCTCTCTTAAGCACATGATTCTGACTCCAGGGTTTATAGAAGGAAGAATGAGTCATAAACCAATTGTTAATGTAGAACTAGAAAAGGCCGGCTACCTCCATAAAGACCTATTATTTTAGACCATTAGTTCGAGTATAAAAAGAAAAAAGGGCGCCTAAGAAAAGAACTTTCGGACAAGCGATTCATATACAGTTTTCTTTAAGGAATAAAGTCATGGACCGTTCTGTGTTTTAAGACACCACAGGGGTGACTTGAACATGCCTACATGTCTGGATTAGTGACATGGAACAATCCATGAATTTGCAAGCTTGCAATTGCGGAGGTTCCAAATTTATTTCACAGGAGAGAAAAGGTGAAAGGAGCAGAGAGGGGAAGAAATATTTGGGAATTCATTTTCTAACCAATGCGATTGCTCTCTTGGACCCCACCAGTGGCTTGCCAGCAGCTCCTCATGGCATCCACAGACATAAGATTTGATTCCAATCCAACTGAATATCAATTGCCTTAAATAAAGCCTTTTCAAAAAGGAAGCTACCTGAACATACCTGGCTGTCATTTTGACTCTGTTGCTACGTTAACATTAAAGTACATTTTACTTAGTGTAGCGCCTGGTTACTTTCAGGTACCGGTGCTATTCTAAATTTAAGGGGGGGGTGAGAGAGTTAGTTAGCTCTCATCCAGTTGATTTGTTCAAATCTGCTTCAGCTGGGCTGTACTGTGGGCTCATTCTGTTGTTGCTGGGGTGCTATACCACCCCGGAGCGACAGGTGGCGCCAGTGGAGTCCGGCTGGGGTGCCTTTGGCCAGCAGCCAATGAGGAGGGAGTATCTCTCGCAGGGCATGCTGGGGAAGGGTACTTCTGGAGCAGACGCCATTTGGCGGGGTCTTGTTCCTGGTGTGGCACCCATCTTCAGGGTGACCACACATCACGGCCCCCGGCGAGATGGCCTACCAGGCCGGGGTGCGCGTGCCAAGTTCTGTTCCTGGTTCCGGGACCATGTTGGCCCGGAGCGTTTAAAGCGGTGGTGGGTCCCCAAATTCTGAGGAAAGATCCCAAGCGAGATAGCTGTTCGGTGGGGAGTCAGGCTGAGGAGAGCCAAGAGAGGCAGGCAATCCAATAGGGCCTCGACAATCCATCGGGGATCAAGGTAAACGAACACTGAAAGGTTGGATGTCAGCCGCCTGTCAGTCGGTGACCCAATTGAGAATTACCTGAGGGAGATCCAGGCACAAATACTATTGAGTAGGATTTTTCTCCATGATCCACGTTCTAGGGAAGGGTCTGTGGCAGAGACTGGTTTCCCTCAAAGTTCCGAGTGATACCCTGGCTGCCAGGTCGGTGTGAGAGGCCTGTCCAGGTACACTATACCCACTCCGGCTGGAGTGGCGACGAAAGTAAAGTGTCGTTGGAAGCAGGACTGCTTCCGTACTGTTGGGCCTGAATCTGCTATTTCTTCTCCTCATACATCTTTACTATCTACCTCAAGTTTTATTGTTTACTGTGTTGGGTAAAATAAAAGCACAAGAAAAGACACCTGCTGTTTGGACATTCCATCATTGCTGCTCTCATCAACTACCCTAGATGGCGGAGTCACAGAGGTAACAGGCCATCCCAAATATAACCAGCGGCTCCTTCGGGGGTGAGCGCTACATTAGAATATATGAAGGTTAAAAACCTTCAGCCTTTAGAACCACTAATCAGGACACGTGCATGACATCACATTCATAAAATATAATCAAGCACTTCATTACTGCACGCGCTTTATTGCATCCATCTCAGCTCAGGAAGCCCCCAATTCTCAAGAGAAGCTTTTAATGCTGAAAATTTAATTGTATTCAACATGAAAAAGATAAACATACTTCAGATGGGAAAGTTTTAATTGTGAAAAGTAGAATTTAAATAAAAAGCATTGTTTAAGGGGCCTGTAAAGTTTTATTTGTTGGTTTAAATAAAAGAGCCCCAAACAACTGCCCCAGACAAGCATACGAAGGTGTCACCAGTTTATCTGAAACTCAGTTCCTTCGGTTAGTCTCACCGTAGGTTGCTTCAGTAATGTTTTACTGGACTCCCAGATAATTTGTCTGTTATAGGGAAGGTCTGGCCAAGTATCCTTCTTTATTTGACCTACTGAGTACTTTTACTTGGTGTCTCATCCCTGCTACTCTATAGGGTTGATTTACTAAAACTGGAGCATGCAAAATCTGGTTTAGCATAAAAACCAATCAGCTTCCAGTTTTTTTTTTTCTCAAAGCTTAATTGAACAAACAGAAGTTCGAAGCCGATTGGCTACCATGAACAAGCTGCACCAGATTTTGCACTCTCCAGTTTTAGTAAATCAACCTCTAACACACGATCAGATTTTCCGACGGGAATTGTGTAATGGCAGGGTTTTGTCAGATAATCCAACCGTTTGTACGGTCTATCGGACAATTGTTGTCAAAATTTCCGACAACAAATGTGGGATAGCATGCTTTCAAATTTTCCGACAAGTACAAAACACAAATGCTCAGAAGCAATGCTAACAGTATTGCCAACCTACCAGATTTAAATTTACTGACACAACACCCAAAACTTACTGGCACAGCCAAGCTTTTACTGGCATTTCCAAAAATGTTACAAATTTACAGTTTTAAGTGCAAATTTGAGTATTTAGGCTACAAATATAATATGCAATTAGCATATAGGTAAATAATAAGGCAAAAAACATATTTCTTATTTTATTTTTGATATAGTAAGTAGCTCAGGGACCGGCCTCAGGGGTGGGCAAACGCACATAAAATTGACTCTTAAAGTGACACAGACAGCAGTGTGCAGCAACACAGATGATGAGACCTCACTGACATGACACGTCCCCTCCTGAGTCACAGTGACAGTCTCTATCCAAGCCTAATGGTCCCTCCAGTCCGCTGCAGTCTAAACAGCACTGACAATCCTGGTCCCAGCCTGCCTTGGTCCCATACTGCAGACCCGCACACAAGGCTCTGGCCGCTCTGCTTGGCTCCATTGAACCATGACATCACACCACATGCTCAGGCACCACCTCCGCCAGAGCTGCCCAATCACACTGTAGCAAGCACTCGGATGGCCCCAGACCAAGCTGAGCATCACAGCCATTTTACTGGCAACCTTTTACTTTTACTGGCAGGAGAAACTTGCCAGTTTTTACTGGCTTCTAGTAAAAATACTGGCAGTTGGCAACACTGAATGCTAACCATAAGACAACATTAGCAAAAGTTGCCCAAAAAGGGGCGCTAAAGAGCGGAATAACCACATAGTTTCTGTTTGTTAGCCGACAAAGTTTTGCCGTTTGTATGCAGAACAAGTTCACGGCCAACATCCTTCGCACAAAATTCTACGGCTTTGTCCGATGGAAATCCGATCGTGTGTACGAGGCTTATGACTGCACTCTTCCACAGAATTCAACTGTGGAGTTCTAATCACTGATGTCTTTGGGAGATATAAGAAACCCTTTGGTGACTTCTGAAGCTCCAGACAAATCTAAAGGGAAGGGGTTTATAGCCTCTATCCTTTTTTAAATGCTGTCTGTGTCACCATAGACGAGACTTCCCTGGCACACCTGACAGCTGTCACATGGACCTTCGAAGAAGAGAACTCCCAATGAGGACACACAACAAAAAAGGGGTTCTAATCACTTTATCCTAAAGATTACAAATATAAAAAGGTTTTTGATGAAGTTGAGTCTTAACTTCTCAGCATTTATTACAATGTAAAGTATTAATATGTGGTAGATTGACACATTAGAAGCACCAAAGTAGAGACAAAACTCTCAGAGTGAAGCACAGCGAGACATCTGCTTTTTTGGCATGACCTGCCAAATTCTCATCAACTCAGTTGGCAGTAAAATACTTCTCAAGTGCAGGTAGTTTTTTTTTCCCTGCTAAAGTCTGTCACATATCTCACTATTAATGAGCTTTGTCCGCTGTAAGCAACCTATAAGATTTCACAGTGGCCTAATAAAAATTCCTAGTGCGTTGGTAATCCAGTTTTGTTCAATTTTTTTTTTCAGTATACACCGACTGTTATTTTTGTATGTGCTTATGTAATGTTTTAATGTATTTTGCGTTACTCGGAATAGCAGGAGATTTTGACTGACTGCGACTCCAGTGCGAATTTGCACCGGAGCCCTGTGCGTCTTTTGGTCTGTTTCAGGTCCGAATTCAGCCAAAAATTCAGGCTGAAATCTGACCTGAAACACTGAACATCAGACCCCTACTGTGAGCCGCATGCAAAGATAGTGTGAATCCAGCCTAAATCTCAAAGGTGTGAACCTTTTGGAAAACCTCTTTAGGTATTTTTTAGAATTAGCGCTAGTGTAGTCCACCTTAATAAAAAGGTACAGTATATAGATAGGTGCAAAACAAAAACTTTAGACAAGCACAAGAAATAAGGATTTCAACTTATCTCTGACTTTAATCTGCTGCATGCTTGTTCTGTATCTATGACGCAGACATAAGATAGTCAGGCGACTAGCAGAAAACCGGAATGTCAGCCCACATTCTTTCATTTATTATGCATTTTAAAAATAACTTTTGGCCAGAATATGGTCATTCAAGTATCTACATAGAATTAACTGCAAGTTAATGAGCTTCACAACAATCCCCCACTGATCTCTGAAGCTGCAGGTACTGTGGAACAATGTATCCTCAAATTGCACAGCAGAAGCACTGAATTAATTCAAGTTATTCTCACAGCAGCCCAGCTCCCTTTGTCAAAGCACCTGTTATGTGTTTACATTTTAAGAAGTATTGCCAAAGCTATTTTGGCTGTACTGCTCATGGGGATCAAAGGAGTGCAGTTCATTCTGCACTTCTGTTACTCATTTTCAGAAAACAACAGGTTACGGTGCCTGGACCAAACAAGCCATAGGGTTACTTTAAAGCAGTGGTCTCCAAACTGCGGCCCGAGGGCTGGATGCGGCCCTTTGCTTGCCTTTATCTGGCCCTTAGAGCACTATACCTCCCACTGATATGAGACACTATTCTGCCATCTGACACCGACAATGGAGCACCATTTCTCCCACTGACACCACTATTGGGGCACTATTCCTCCCCCTAATACCAGATGTTTACTCCCACTGATGCCAGGAAAATTTTCACTCCCGCTGGCCAAAGTCTGGCCCTCCAAGATTCTGAAGGACAATAAACCGGCCCTTTGGTTAGAATGTTTGGAGACACCTGCTTTAAAGTAAAAGTATAGTGGGATTTGCCTAAAATAACACCTGTTATGTGTTTACATTTAAAGAAGTATAGCCAAAGCTATTTTGGCCCTACCTCTCCTGGAGATCACAGGAGTGCACTTCATTCTGCACTCCTGTGACCCATGTTCAGCCGACAGCAGGCTATAGCCCGCTGTCGACTGACGTTACTCAGCCAGTCCAGGTTCCAGAGAGATCCCAACTTTGGCGGGGATCCACCCAGATGCCTGAACTGGCAGCTGGCTTAGCCCTTTCAGCAAGCCACTAAGAGCCTGAACCAGCTGCTCCTGCCCCCTCCACAGCCTGGTGAGCGCTGAAGGGGGAGAAGATGGAGAACTACCGTATTTATTGGCGTATATCGTGCACTTTTTTGCCCTGAAAATCAGGGCAAAATCGTGGGCGCGCGATATACGCCGATACCCGTTTTCCCGCACCGAGTTTTGAATACTGCGCCAACATATACCGAGCGCAGTACACTCGGGTATAGTCGGCCAGTCTCGGCTTCTTCCGCGGTCACGTCCTGGACGTACAGGACGTGAGCGCTACAGTTGCCGAGCCTGCCCGAGTGTACTGCGCTCGGTATATGCTGGCGCAGTATTCAAAACTCGGCGCGGGAAACGAGCCGGAACGCAGAAGGACGCCGGACCCGCCGAAGAGGACGCCGGACGGACCCGCCGAAGAGGACACCGGACCCGCCGAAGAGGACACCGGACCCGCCGAAGAGGACACCGGACCCGCCGAAGAGGACACCGGACCCGCCGCAGAAGGACACCCGAAGCCGCAGAAGGACACCCGTACTAGCAGAAGGATGCCGGACCCGCCGAAGAGGACACCCGAAGCCGCAGAAGGACGCCGGACCCGACGAGGCCGCCGATGGACCGATGGACGCCGCGCAAGACACCAAAACTGTAAGTACAAAAATAACTTTTTTTCACAGGATTGGGGGTCACTTTGGGGGTGCGCGGTATACGCAGGAGCGCGTTATACCGCGATAAATACGGTAAGTGATCAGCGCTCTCACTCAGTTCTCAGTCTACAGGTTGCTGGGGACGGATGCAGCATCGGTCTGGGCCTAGGTGAGACTGGAGGACTGTTTTTTTTTCTTCTTTCTAATCCCAAACTCCTCCTTTGACACCTGGTTATAAAAAGGAGTGACCACACAGGGAGGGCATGGTTTTAAGCATGCCAACCAATTTATAGATTTGCGTTGTGAAAGGAGCAGTAGAGCCCAAACATTATGTAGCACTGCCCGTGTGTACTGTGATGTACAACCTACATATTGAAACAAGCTTTTTAAAATATTAGTACAATTGAAAGGATAATTAACATCACGCCGATCTCTTTTACTTGTACAAAACACCTAAAAATTGTTAAGACTATTCATTCCTCTTATGACAGCAAATAGGAGATCTAAACTGCACAAACACTGGCTATTATTACTACTGTGCTTACAATAGGACACAATGTTACATGATATAACATATGCTCTGTAAATACCATCAGTACCTAGTTCGTATTTTATTTATTTTTTGTCTTTTGGATGGCCTCATTAAGAGTATGATCAATATTTCAGATTCTTCAACCCCTAAATGCTCTTCCTATTATATATTTCTCCTTTTTTTTTTTAAAACACACGTTCAAACATGCAGAGCGGCTTCAGAGCGCCTACCCCGGAAGCATCTCAGCTTGGCTTTTACCAGCTAATTTGCCAGTGTTCAGAGGACAAAGCAGCCTGGTAATTAGAAGGCCAGAGGGACAGTTCTCCTGGTGGGGGATCCTGCTGACTTCTCATTTACACGCTAAGCACCACACTGATTCTCTGGGACATAGAAGTCTAATTCTTCCATAGAGCATTCATATTTCATAACTAAATTCCTCTGGTGGCAGCTTGCTCTCCATCACAAATAGAAGCACAATATTTAAAGGGGCATTTAAAAAAAGATTGCTACTAACTGCTACTACCTATTGCAACGTTTAAAAGAAAGAAAGAAGAGCCCACATAGTCAGATAAATGTATTAGGGAGCAGCTGATGAAAAACAACATTTTGGGTTTACGGACATGTTAAATAACATCGGTAACCACTTCACCCCTGGAAGAATTACCCCTCTTCCTGACCAGGCAATTTTTTGAGATACGGCACTGCATTGATTTAACTGACAACTGTGCAATCTTGCGACACTGTATCTGAATAAGATTTACGTCCTTTCTTCCCCACAAATAGAGCTTTCTTTTGATGGCATTTGATCTCCTCTGCGGTCTTTATTTTTTGCGCTAAAAACCAAGAACGACCGGCAATTAAAAAAATAAATAAAATATCCAACAGTAATGTAAAAAATCTAATTTCTTCAACAGTTTAGCCAAAATACATTCTGCTCCATATTTTTGGTAAAAAAATCCCAATAAGTGTGTATTGAACGGTTTGTGCAAAAGTTATAGCGTCTACAAACTATAGGATATATAATTTATTTTATTAAATATATATATATATATATATACATATATATATATACATATAACAGAGCGGCCGCCCTGTAGCAGTAAATCTGGTATGGGATGCTCAGGAAGTGGTTAATAACTTAACCACTTCAATACAGGCCATTATCACCCCCTTCCTGCCCAGGCAAATTTTTCGTTTTCAGCACTGTCGCACTTTAAATGACAATTGAGCGGTCATGCAACATTGTTTCCCAAATAAAATTGTTATGGTATTTTTCCCCACAAATAGAGCTTTCTTTTGATGGTATTTGATTACCTGAGGTTCTTATTTTTTGCACTATAAACAAAAAGAAGATTGAAAAAATATCCCATTTAAAAAAAAAAAAAATGTTTTCCTTAATTTAGGCCGATATGTATTCTTCTACATATCCTTGGTAAAACAAATATTGATTGGTTTGCGCAAAAGTTATAGCGTCTACAAATTAGGGGATAGATTTATGGCATATTTTTTTTTACTAGTAATAATGGCGGCAATTTTTATCGTGATTGTGACATTGCGGTGGACATATCGGACACTTGACACATTTTTGGGGCCATTCACATTTATACAGCGATCAGTGCTATAAAAATGCACTGATTACTGTGTAAATGTGACTGGCAAGGAAGGGGTTAACACCAGGAGACGATCAAGGGGTTAATTGTGTGTCCTAGGGAGTGATTCTAACTGTAGGGGGAGGGGACTCACAAGGGGAGAAGACTGATCAGTGTTCCACTGTACTGGGAACACACCATCTCCTCCCACCTGACAGGACGTGGATCTGTGTGTTTACACACACAGATCCACAGTCCTGCTGTGTTAACGGCAATTGCAGGTGCCCGGCGTACAGCGCAGCCACGCGCACAGGCTCCCAAGCGGTGCGCGTGCGCCCCCTAGACCACCAGGAAGCCCAGGGCGTCGAATGCGGCTCCCGCATGCATGCACGCGAGTGACGTCATTGTGGCTCTGGCCAACAGCAGTGCCGTAGCCCGCAAACCCGTTAACGCCGAAGGGACATGTCGCCAGTCACATCGGTTTACGGGGACCGCTGCATCAGCTTCAATCCAAGGCAAGTATTTCATAATAATCTTGTATGCATGCATAGCATACTAGCTCATTATGCCTTTGCCTTTTTTTTATGGGTTTACAACCACTTTTTTGTTGAAACGTCAATTTTAGAAAAAAAAAAAAAGTAAACCACCACCAAATACCACGTATTGTGCCCACTTATAGAACAATCATTTCCACGTCCTACACCATTTCAACACCTCTAAAGGGGGAAAAGCCTAATAATAGTAGGTCTCCATCCAAAGTAAAAGGGACAACATCAAATAATTCATAAAGATGATCAGAATGTCAAAACAAATCGCATCATAAATGGAAATTATTGGATTGGATGGTGTGTGGGCACCTTAAAGTGGTTGTAAAGGCATGCATTATATGCATTTAGGTTGAGAAAAACTTCTGTTTGCTGCTCTTCCCCATAGCCCCCCTAATACTCACCTAAGCCCCCTCTCGCTCCAACAATGTGCACAGGAGCCTTGGCTCTCCTCTTTGGCTGAGACATTGGCTCCGGCTGCCAGTGAGAACATGAGGAGAGAGTGGGTGCGAGGCAGAGCTGTGGCTCTGTGTGTCCTCAGAAGCGAGCATGCACCAGTGCCCCCATAGCAAGCAGCATGAGATTGGGGCACTGGTCAAGGGGGAGGAGCCAGGTGGATGAACCGAGGAGAAGAGGATCAGGGCTGCTCTGTGCAAAACCACTGCACAGAGCAGGTAAGTATGACAGGTTTGTTGTTTTTTATTTTTTAAAGCCGAATGTTTAATACCACTTTAAGGATGCAGAGACTTCACCATTTAACCTTAGTCACAAACTGGTTTCTATTAATATAAATCTTGAGGATTGTAAAGCATTGTGCAAGTGACCTCCCATCCACTGTACTGTAACTTTCTAATCCTACAACTGCGCAACAGACCAAGTCTCTGCAGGTTCAGGCAAAAGGAAATAAATGCTTAGTATAAATCCACATGGCATATTGGGGTCACAACTACGCCCCTGGGAACCCTTGGCATGTTAGCTTCTGCCATACAACTGAACCTAAAAATAAACAGTGGTTTCAAAATAAGAGTTACAAACAACAAACACTACGCACGTTCAGGGTAAACATTATGATGGTTGTTATAAAGTTTCACACTACTAGAAGTGTTCCTATTTATGTCAAACATAGTGTATACTATGTTGCTAATGTGTTTTGGTATAGCAATGTGTGTCATTATTTGACCTTAAGGCCCCATGCACACGAGACGCTGTTAAACGCGCGTTCAGAGGCAGTTGGACACTTTTTTCAACTGCCCCTTTTTTTATGGTGTTTTTAGGCAGTTGCGTTTAACCTTGTTTTTTCTGAAGCAAAAAAATGGGTTCAGACGCAAACGCTTTCCACGTTTCAGATGCCAAACGCGTATAAACGCGTTTTCGTTTATAAGCGTTTTTAATGGTAACCTATTTTTTTACATTACAAATCTCAAAAATTATGGCAAATGATGTAAAATTATATATATTTTACACTTTAACAGCTAAGGACATCCCTCTTTCTATTATCTTCTAGTTGCTAGACCGACCGTCATCTGTCTTTTTGTTTCTTATACCCTTCACACCAGAAGTACGGGTGAAGCCACTGCCCTGAAAAAAAATAATAATAATTTTAGGGCCAGTTCACATCAGACGCAGTTCCGTTCAGTTCCGTGCGCTTTTTTTTTTTTTTGCAAAAAATGCATGCACAGTGTTTTCCCATGTATTCCAATGGCTCTAGTTCACACCATGCAGTCAGTTTCCGATCAGTTTTTGGACCGGAAACTGACTGCGTGGTGCCAACTAGAGCCATTGGAAAAAAAAAACTGTGCATGCATTTTTAGTGCAGAAAAAAATGCACATGAAGCTGTATGGAAATGTGTCTGGTGTGAACTGGCCCTTACAGAAAACTATTATGCCAAGTACGACCGTTTTTAATGTCCTAGAAAAAACTAAGGGCCAGATCCACAACGAGCGGCCGTAACTTAACTTTTCCTATTTAAGTTACACCGCCGCAAAATCTCTACCTAAGTGCCCGATCCACAAAGCACTTACCTAGAAATTTTCAGCGGTGTAACTTAAATCCGTCCGGCGCAAGGCGGGCCCAATCTAACGGGGCGAGTCCCATTTAAATAAGGCGCGCTCCCGCGCCGGACGTACTGCGCATGCTCCCGACGCGATTTTCCCGACGTGCTTTGCGCGAATTTACGTTTTGTGAATTGCGCCGGGTAAAAAAAAGTTGCGTCGGGAAAAAAAAGAAATGCGGCGGGAAAAAAAAATAAAAAAAAAAATTTGACAGCGTCGCGGGAAAGAAGGGTATACTTTTACAAGGTGTACTAACTTTACACTTTGTAAAAGGTACCCTATCTTTGCGTTTGCAAACTAACAATTTACGGAGACTTCACAAAGGGAAACCGCTTCGTGGATCTCCGTAAGTGCTAATTTGCATACCTGAAGCGGAATTTCGACGAGAAATGCCCCCAGCGGCGGCCGCGGTACTGCATCCTAAGATCCGACAGTGTAAAACTATTACACCTGCCGGATCTTCTGAATATCTATGCGTAACTGATTCTGTGAATCAGTCGCATAGATAGAAACAGGGATACGACGGCGTATTAGTAGATATGCCGGCGTATCCCTTTTGTGGATCTGGCCCCAAGTTTTTATCGACGGGATTCTGGTCAAGCCTGCCTTGCAAATACACGATCGTGAAAAAAAAATGCTCGAGCAAAGCGTGGTGACGTACGACGGCATTATAAAGGGGAAGTTCCATTTAGATGGCGTCACCCTTTTGGGTGCTTTCGCTGATTTTGTGTAAGTAAAAGTTTGGCGAGAGACGATTCGCGCTTTTCAGTCTTCGTGCTTTTCAGTCTGTTACAGCGTGACGAATGTGCTATCTCCATTACAAACGCTAGTTTCACCAGATCGAGTGCTCCCGTATCATAACTTGCTTCTGAGCATGCACATTTTCTATTTGAAAAGTTCTAAACTTTGAATGCCCATTTTTCACGTCGAGAAAAATGCTCTGGAGCCCACACACAATCGTTTTTAATTACCATTTTAAAAAAATTGAATTTTTCAAGTCATGGCGGCATTAGAGACAGACGATGCCTGACTAGAGAGATGGTGCCATTCCTCTGAAGAGGAAAGCTGATGAAGATATAGTCAGGGGAGTTCTGCCATCTGTGTAAAAGGCATTACAAATAAGAAAGGGAACGCGTGTACAGATTAATTAGCTTGCATGCATTTTACATGAAAAAATATATCCGATATTAGGGCCACACCTTTAAATTATTGGTTCAGCCACTAAATAAAGCAAATTCTGTAAAAAAAATACATGCAAATTACTTTTCATGTTGTAAACTGCTGCACAAACTGTTGCCGCTATATAAATCCTGTATTATAATAATAATAATAATGATAATGAAGACCTATTGAAAGGCTAGATTATATATATCACCTATCACACCATGAGTGGTAAAGTCATGGCACAGTCTGGAACGTACTAGTGATCAATGTCTTGTGGCTGCACTCACTGCAAGACACAGAAATGATCATTTGGAAGCTTCCCATCCGAGGCTCGGCTCAGCTCCCCACAATGCGCTAGAGGATTACAATGAGATGAGAAATAATAGGGATTTCGAAGGAAGCCTTAGAACTTGATTGTATACACTGGGCTGCCTGGAAGTCCTTATACACACTGGGAGAAGGTGAAAAGCTTGCAGACAGCTGAGAGATAACATTGAGTTGTGGTGGCAGACCTCGGCGGACCACACTAATTAAAATTCAGTGTGCCCAAGTTGCTATGGTAGCAGCGCGACTCCGAACAAAAGCTTGCTATCAGCAGAGGGAATGCACCCAGCTGATGTGTGTATTTCCACTACATTAAAACGAGAACATTTAACTCCATCTTCTTGGCCGGTGCCACAGTATACTTGAACGGCCGGCACTATTAATATTACTAAAGGAGAACTCGGGCTAATTAAAGAGTTGAATATTGTTTTGAAATGAACAGCTGGTAAAATCACAAAATATGATCAATAAACATGGAACTTCAGCCAAACAGCTAAAAACACAATCAAAATACAAGTGTAAAATATGTTCCAAGCCAATATGTTTTTAATTTTGTAGAGAGAATTTGGAGATTTACGCGTGAGTGAGCGAAGAACTTGTATAGCATTACAAAGGCGAACTAAAATCGCCTCAAGGCGCTTATTCCATCCGTTGCTGTCCTTATCCTTCAAAAGGAGGTAGGTCTTACGTTTTTTCCTGAAGGCCCGATGGTTTTCTCCAATGCGGAAGTTCGTTGGTAGAGCGCTCCATAGCCGTGGTCCTTGGACTGCAAATATTCGTTAGCCCTTCAATTTGTAGTGGGACTTGGGGATGTAAAGGAGGTTTTGGTTAGACGATCGGAGAGTGCGATTGGGGGTGTAGTGTTTTATTTTCTTGTATAAGTATTGAGGAGTCTTTCCTTGTGTGCATTTGTGGGTGAGGCAGAGGGTCTGGAATGTGACCCGATCCTTTACTGTTAGCCAATGAAGGGTCCTCAGGGATGGGGTGATGGATTCCCAGGTTGTTTTTCCCCATTACCAGCCTGGCTGCCATGTTCTGGACGACTTGTAGGCGCGAAATCTGGTATTTTGGTAGTCCTAAGTAGAGGGAGTCACTACACCAGCCAAGCACAGCGTTGGGCAGTGGGACTTACTGCCACACATAGATCTTTCCTGAGAGGCAGGGTCCTGCTCTGCTGATTTCAGTGATGGGCAGCTAGAATTAGAATGGTGCACAGCCATCATGGAACAAGAAGGGGCCATTCCCAAACTGTTCCAAAAAAAGTTGGGAGCATGAAATTGTCCCAAATGTCTTGGTATGCTGACCATTTATGAGTTCCCTTCACTGGAATTAAGTGACCGAGTCCGCTGAACAACAACTCCCCACCATAATCCCCCCTTCACCAAATGATTTGGACCAGTGCACAAAGCAAGATCCATAAAGACATGTATGAGCGAGTTTGGGGTGGAGGAACTTGACTGGCCTGCACAAAGTCCTGACCTCAAACCGATATAGAACACCTTTGGGATGAATTAAGAGTATAGACTGCAAGTCAGGCCTTCTCTCCAACACCAGTGCCTGACCTGCTTCTGGAAGAATGGTCAAACATTCCCATAGACACACTCCTAAACCTTGTGGACAGCCTTCCCAGAAGAGTTGAAGCGGTTATGGCAGAAAGGGGTTGTAAAGGTTTTTTTTTTTTTTTTTTTAATTGGTTCCTTTAAGCTAGTACATTGTTGGTTCACTTACCTTTTCCTTCGATTTCCTCTGCCTAATATTTAGTATGGTTAAAGCATTAAAGCAGCTATGCTCCCTGTAATCAATTCCAGAACTTTTTTCCTGGGCCAAGCGTACCTTTGAACACATACCTCACATGTCTGATGAAGGGTCCCAACGCGGTCGCAAAACATATCAGTCTATGCACTTTGAAACACATTTGTTAGTGGGCCAGAGGCATATCTTTATCATGTTATGCATGGTGATTAGTCAGGATTTGTTTCAGAATCCTTCTTCTAACCACATTGTCTATTCCATTATGGCGTGCAAAAAAAAAAAAAGAATACATTTCTATGCTTGAGAACACAATAATATACCATGCCAACTGAAAACAATTTTGGAGACGAAAGTATGAAAACATTTTTTTAATGGATCATGGGAACTGATCCTGACCTTTTAAAAAATAAATAAATTCAGCCCTTACCCAGCTATGACATGTTGAAAAAACAATGTGTCACAATGTAACGTAAATGTGTGTAGGTGTGGCAGAAACATATGAGCACCATGGAAAATATTTTTTCTTCATGGATCTAAAGCTACATTTCTTAAATAACAGGACCACATATTTCATTGTCATTTGAGATCTGAACATAGTGGCCCAGATTCTCGTAGGAGTTACACCGGCGTATCTCCAGATACGCCGTCGTAACTCTGAGTTTGAGGCGTCGTATCTATGCGCCCGATTCTTAGAATCAGTTACGCATAGATTTGTCTTAGATCCGACCGGCGTAAGTCTCTTACGCCGTCGTATCTAAGTTGCATATTTACGCTGGCCGCTAGGTGGCGCTTCCGCCGATTTACGCGTTGAATATGGTAATGAGCTAGATACGCCGATTCTCAAGACGTACGTGTGGCCGGCGCTTTTTGTTTACGTTAGGCTTTTTTGGGCGTAAAGTTACCCCTGCTCTATGAGGCGTACCAATGTTAGGCATGGACGTCGGAACAGCGTAGAATTTTTCACGTTTTACGTCCTTTGCGCAAGTCGTCCGTGAATGGAGCTGGACGTAAGTTACGTTCACGTCGACTAGGCATTGAGCGGGCGCAATTTAATTTGAAAATTCGACGTGATACTGAGCATGCGCGCGCCTGCGCCGTTCGAAAAAAGCGTCAATTACGTGGGGTCACGATTAATTTCCATAAAACACGCCCACCACTTCCACATTTGAATTAGGCGGGCTTACGCCGGCCCAGTTACACTACGCCGGCGTAACTTAAAGCGCAAGTTCTTTGAGAATATGGGACATGCCGCTCTAAGTTACGGCGGCGTAGTGTATCTCAGATGCGCTACGCCCGCCTAAAGATAGGCGATTCTACGAGAATCTGGGCCAGTGACTTTTTTCTAAATAATATATGAAATTTATTGTGCAGCTTTGTCATCCTGAAAATAGCGAAGATCAAAATCCACTGCCCTGACCAGAGCCACTAAAAGCCTACACCCGTCTGGGCATTTAATCAGGAACAGCTATTTTCTAACACAGGAGGAAAATGAACTTCTGGGGAAGCCTATATGAACAGCGGAGGAACATAAAAATAGTAAGCAGACAATACTCTGGTTGGCATAGAACTCAAGTTCCCTCTAATAGAAATTTACAAAACAATACCTTCCTGAGGACTTTATGTAACTCTATCTTTAGTATAAAAAAATGAAATCAGCATCAGCCTATAGACTTAGGCAGGCCATACATTATCCAAGTTAATCCATATAGAGGTTGACCGCACTCGAGATGCCAGAAAAATGTGAACTTTATTGTATAAACTCCAAGTACAAAAGCATCACAGATCTTGCAGTGATGGTAAACGTGTTTCATGCAGATTGCGCTTATCCATATGCATATATAAATACTTAGGCTAGTGGGGATTATAGAGAATTGTGTGTATCCATCCATACATTTCTTGATAAATTTATGACTTGATAAGAAATATAATAACTATTGGAAATCTTAACAATTTGTATATTCAAGATGTTTATGAAAAATTTACCTATATAAACTTGTAATTTATAATGGATACTCCTGTGCAATTGGCTTGCATGTATATGTGTGTAATATATATATATTTAGTATTTTTTGTTATTTCTTGTATTTTCATATTTTTTCATTCTGTCCATTTTTCGATTTTGGATTTGGTTTTTATCATTGTATATATTTGTGATGGCCTTACTGCAACTTAGTGGCGGTTCACACAGGGGCGACTCGTCAGGCGACTTAGCCGCCTGACAAGTCGATGTCTGTTCTGTACAATGGAACCGATCTAATAGGAGCGACTCAAGTCGCTCCGACTTAGAAAAAAGCTTCCTGTACGACTTCAGGGCGACTTCCATTGACTTCAATACAGAAGTTGCCTCTGAAGTCGTGTGCAGATCGCCTTGCCGAGTCGAGCGGCAAGTCGTGCTGCCCTAGTGTGAACCGGCATTTAGGAAGACAGGTTTAGATGTAGCTTAACTTAGTATTATTTAAGGAGAATAATGGCAGGTATATCCGTGTTCTGACTAGGCTTATACTCGAGTCAATACGTTTTCCTATTTTTTTGTGGTAAAATTAGGTGCCTCGGCTTATATTCGGGTCGGCTTATACTCGAGTATATACGGTAATAAAAATTATGGGGCAGCCTGACTCACGCTAAAAGTTTTTCCCCTCCTAGGCTTTTCCACAAATTAACATCTGCATAGGAGCTAGTTATCAACGAGCCTCAAAAACATATCAGATGTTTGATATTAAGGAAAAAAAGAAAGGTTACAAATTGTATCTTATGGTTCCGATCAATGATTACCTAGGATAAATGATCGAGGTGAGATTTTTCGTTTGTAAAGCTGGATTGCCAAAGGTTGTCTTCTCTCTCGTGCTTCTCATCAGAAATGCTCACCAAAACAATTGCCAGTCTGCTGAGTAAGCAGAGTCTGCAGCTGCCTGGCGTTTTAGCTGGGGCAGCGCTGGCAGTGGAACAGTTAATGGCAGCAGTCTCTTGATAAAAGAGCTGCCAAGCTTGGCGGCAGCTAAAAATAGGCACGAGTTTGCCATCTGCTTTTCTATTCCTGAGCTGGCAGCAGCTTCACGCTCCGCCGGTGCCAGCCCCCCTGTTGCTAGCTATCCGGCGGCAACAGCAAATAATAGAGTGAGCCGCGGATAATAAGGTGTTCGTCCGAGGTGCTGCAGATCCGATTAATCGACCTTTTAACTCCTCAGTTGCCGCAGCTGGAAAAGTTAAGGAGTCTGATCCCAGAAGTGCTTTACAAAAACAAGGACAGAAGAAAAGCTCTATATGTGTATTTTAACCACTTCAGCTCTCATACCTGTATACCTCGTATGGACCACAGGAGTTATTACATTTACAGTATGGGCAGGATTACTCAGCAATCACTTTGTCAATATTTAACATAGTAATACATATATTGTTTTCTTGGGGACAAACTAGGTTGTCTATAGCCAGTATTATCGTGCAAAAATATTTTCTTTTCAAATTTAATCTACAAACAATACATATAACCAAAATTTAAAATATTTTTTTTTTGTATTTTGACCAGTGTTTGTTAAAAAAAAAAAAAAAAAATAATAAAAAGTAGTCTTACTGCAAGTAAAATTTTTCTCATTTAGGCTCCATGCTCACTGAAGCTGATAAAAGCTATAAAAAAAACACCAGTAGCTTTGCAGGGAGTCTTTCAACGTTTTTGCAATAGCTTTAATCAGCGTTTTTGAGTGTAGCTTTTTTTTTTTCAATAAATAAAAAAAAACGCAAAAAAACGCTGGCGCCAGCGTTTGAGCGTTTTGCCTTTTTCCCCCCAAAAAAACTGCACTTTGAACGCAAATTTCGGGCGTTTAGAAAAAAGCCAATAAACTCCAAAGCTCATTAACACTAAAAAACGCCCAGGTGTGCATGGGTATAGAGGCCAACATAGAGTTCAGTTTATGGGCTTTAAAAAAAAAAAAAAAAAAAACGCCAATAAACTGCAGTTTATCAGCTTCAGTGTGTGCATGGAGCTTTAATATTACATTTAATAATGTTTTCAATGCCAAAGTATGGCAAATCTGTCTGGAAATAAAAAAAGGGAATTTCTTTTTATGCAACACTGAAAGAATTGCAAAAAAACAAAACAAAAAAAAAAATCAAATTATTATTAAAGGGTAAAAAAAAGCGGGAAAAAAAAAATCAATAATTATGGATTGAATAGGGTTAACAAAATTAGTAAGGAGTTAAATAAGAATACATTTTATTTATGAAAGCAAAAAAAAATTCATAAATCTTTAACTGATGTCATATGCATATCACATCTATAAATTAAACAGTAAATAGGTTGTACAATGAAACAAAACATTGTATTTACTCAATAAAATTTACAGACTATCTGCAGGTGTAATTTTTCACAGAAGCAGCTGTATTTTGACAGCTGATAATAGTAACCAATAGTGGTAGGAGGGAGAAGTAGGTCATTGAATTTTTTTTTTTAGGATGCTTCTTTTACTTTAAAGAAGAAGTTTGGGGTCCCCCGCTGGCTCTAAGCCCGGGAAATGAACCATTACATGACCGCTGATCTTGGCCTGCTTAGAATAAATAGCAGTGACCGTATGCCACAACTCGGAAGTAGTTAAATATTTTATAGGATTTCGAATGGACAAAATATGGATTTATGAGATTTACAAATTACTTCATTCTGATATTATGTAGATTTTGACCCAACTTATTTGGAATTGGATTCAGGAAAATTTGCATTTGATAAATTGCTACACAAATATCGTGCGACATAAAGCATTGCAACACCCACCATTTTATTTTTCAGGGACTTTGCTTTCAGAAAATATATATTATTTGTATATTAACCACTTCAGCCCCCTGAAGAATTGGCTGCTCAATGACCGGGCCATTTTTTGCGATTCGGAAAAGCGTCGCTTTAACTGACAATTGCGCGGTTGTGCGACGCTGTACCCAAACAAAATTTATGTCCTTTTTTTCCCAGAAATAGAGCTTTCTTTTAGTGGTATTTGATCATCTGCGCACAAGTTATAGCGTTTACAAAATAGGGGACAGATTTATAGCATTTTTATTATTATTATTTTTTTTACTAGTAATGGCTGCGATCTGCGATTTTTAATCAAGACTGTGACATTATGGCGATCACATTTTTGGGACCATTGGCATTATACAGCGATCAGTGCTATAAAAATGCCATGATTACTGTAAAAATATCACTGGCAGGGAAGGGGTTAACACTAGGGGGCGATCAAGGGGTTAATTGTGTTCCCCAATGTGTGTTCTAACTGAAGGGGAATGGGACTGACCTAGAGGAAATTACAGATCGTAGTTCCTAGCCATTAGGGAACACACACGTCCCTGTTCTGCCGCTCGCAGCTGGTGGTCATTGCGACCACCGGTCATGAGTATCGGCACCTCCGCGATGCAGCAGGGGCGCGCACGCCTGCTAGCCTGCTTAAAGCGACCGACGTACAGGTACCACGCGCAGCGGAGCCAACCTGCCATGTAACTGCGGCGGCTGACAGCAGTTAAGTAATTTTCTAGCAAAGAATAGGAGAAATGTCAGAATTTGCCTGGCTTTGAAGTGGTTAAAAAAGCCCACCACGATAAAAAGCAAAAATCCCCCTTTGCGGTGGGGAAGCCCATTCAAGTCTAGAGGACAAGAAAAGCAGGTGGTGGACTCTCCTCAAAGCTCTGGCGGTGGACTGTTCCTTGGTGTCCTCACATCCATTGCAGGGCTAGGCAAATCATCCTGCATCAGTTTTGATTATATCAGGGGCATCCCACCATTGGGGAATAGTGGGAAAGATGCAGCAGAGGTTGGTCTTGCACCATAGTGGAGCCTGTGGGGAAGGAGAATCACGTAAGTATAACTACTTTTCCCGGTTCCATAGATGTAAATGAGCAGTTTACCCTTGCAGTGTTAGGGCAGCCCCATTGGAAGAAGGGATTTTTACTTTTCTTAGGCCTAGTACACACGAGAGGATCGATCCGCGTAAACGGTCCGGGGGACCGTTTCCGCGGATAAATCCTCTGGCGGATTTTGATCTCATGGTTGTACTAACCATGAGATCAAAATCCCTGCGGAATTCCCTCCGCGGTGACGTGTCGTGCCGTCGCCGCGATGATGACGCGGCGACGTGCGCGACGCTGTCATATAAGGAACTCCACGCATGCGTCGAATCATTACGACGCATGCGAGGGATGGATTCGGACGGATTGATCCGGTGAGTCTGTACAGACCATCGGATCAATCCGCTGGACTGGATTCCAGGGGATAGATTTCTTAGCATGCTAAGAAATCTTGATCCGCTGGAAATCCATCCCCGGGGGAAAAAATCCGCGGAAAAATATCCGCTGGATCGTACACACCAGGGGATCAATCCACTGAAACCGGTCCGCGGATACATTTCAGCGGATCGATCCTCTCGTGTGTACGGGGCCTTAGAGTTCAGCTTTAATGTAACTGGGATTTCAGTTATAATTTGGATTTATTCCCAGTGGCATACCAAGTGGGGGGGCACGGTCCGGGTGCCACACACTAGGGGGGGTGTAAGGGGGCACGTTTGTGTGTTCCTATGCTTGGGCTCTTGCTCTTTCCTGCACCGTTGTCTGTGTTTTTCAGGCCTTCCACCTGGTTGGCAGAGGTACAGGGTGCTGTGTAATGTAAAGGGGTCCAGAGGTGCAGGGTGCCATGTAATGTAAAGGGGTCCAGAGGTGCAGGGTGCCGTGCAATGTAAAGAGGTCCAGAGGTGCAGGGTGCCGTGCAATGTAAAGGGGTGCAGGGTGCCATGCAATGTAAAGCGGACCAGAGGTGCACGGTGCTGTGCAATGTAAAGGGGTCCAGAGGTGAAGGGTGCTGTGCAATGTAAAGGGGTCCAGAGGTGAAGGGTGCTGTGTAATGCAATAGGGTCCAGAGGTGCGGTGCGGTGTAATACAAAGGGGTCCAGAGCTGAAGGGGGCTGTGTAATGTAAAGGGGTCCAGAGGTGCAATTGTGGAGAGGGGTACACAGTAGTGACAAAGAGATATTGAAGGATGTAGAGGGCACAGTGGGGTGTTTTTACATTTTAACGTGGGGGGGAGGCCAGATATAGGATCTGCCCCGGGTGCCAAATGCTCTAGGTACGCCCCTGTTTATTCCCTAATGCCAATCCTTCCAAATCTGCCATCCAAATTATGTGTATATACCGATCCCTACAAAGCAGCACCTGGTGTAGTTTCTGCATAGATAGTTTATTGGAGATAAAAATATCCTAATTCTAGTGGACAAGATTCAAAAAAGATCACCATGGTCAGTATCGGCTATAGATGAGAGAAAGTAATGCTACAATTAACCTAACACAGAAGTGGCCCTTGCGGCTATGCTGGAGGCAAAAATACTGTAACAACTTTTAAATATAGTAATAAAGACTACGATAGGCTTTTATTTCAACAAAGTATTTCTCCCACTCTTTAAAACAACCTCCACTCTGTGACTCAAATAATCATTAGTGATTGTCTGAGAAGTTGCAGTTAAACCATAACTTTATAGAGATTTATAGTACAGCTCTGGGGGTGGATAGTAATTGAAAACTCTACCACGCTGGTGTCTTAATTCCAGGAATACAACAGTCAAAGCAATTTTGAAGGGTACCTCTCGCCCCCAGACAAGTCAACTCTTGATGAAATAATAAACTGCATCTGAGCAAATACTTTTTTGTATATTTTAGGTCAATCTTTCTCAACAAGAGTTCCATGAAACCCCAAGATTTTGCCAGAGTTTGCTTGAGGTCTCTTAAACAGCGTCAAATTGGCCTCCTACCAACAACCACCAATGTTAGGAGCACAATAGTCCACTGTTAGCTGATGTCTAGGAGCCAGTCCAGGCTCTGCAGGGATCCCAACATTATGTAGGGAACTGCTTAGATGCCCGACTGTCAGCTGGCTCAGCCTCTCAGTGTGCCACTGAGAGCATGATCCAGCCGCTCCTTCCCCCTCCACAGTATGGCGCTCCAGGAAGAGAGCTGTAGGGGCAGAGCACAGAGAGGTGACTGACAGTCAGTCAGAGCGGACCCAAGAACTGAACAATCGGCAGTCTCTGATCACCGCTGTTCCCAGCGTAGAGCCCGTTGGGGGACAGCTGCAGCATTGATGCTAGCCCTTCTCTCTGAACAAGGGGGTACATCCCCCAAAACAAATCAGCTTTTCAACACAATGGTGCATCAGGTCAGGCCATGCAATACTTATATTTATATGCTCTACCTTTGCGATTGATTTGACTGTTTTGTTCTCACATTAATAAACCCTGGTAATGCATAGGCCTTTGCACCTTCCTGTGTGCCTTTTTAATTGTGTGCCTTGTTGGATGGTCACGCTCTCAAACTTTCTGACAACAGTGTTCCGTTGGATTATCCGATCATGTGTACACAAGTCCGTTGGACTAAAATCCAAAGTACAAACATGCATGCTCCGAACCAATGCTAACCATAAGACATTATTATTTTGTGTGTAAAAATATATATTTTTGGGTGTCACCGGTGCAAAATAAAAAAAAAACTCAAACCCTCTTTTTAAATATTATGGGTCTGCTGCAGTACAGTGTACACCACCAATGTTGTGGAGTGTTCAAACAAATAATATGAAAAATATGATACTGCGCCAACCTTACAGTAATGCTACCATGCAAATAATAGTGTTTATAGTGAACCAAATTTTAGACTAAAATAAATACAAGGAAAAGTATATACTGGAAATGTATAACAATATATATATATATATATATATATATATATATATATATATATATATATATATATATATTGTTATACATTTCCAGTATATACTTTTCCTTGTGTGTGTGTGTATATATATATATATATATATATATATATATATATATATATATATATATATATATATATATATATACGGTAAAAAAAACAACCTGTGAAAATCATTAAGTTGTACTCATAACAAAATCCCATAACATAGGTGCTGTCAGGTCACCTGTGGCCAGGTGACAAGTGTACCCTGTTGGGGTCAGGGATGCACCACAGGGTAGTGAACCGTATAGCCGACTGATGCGAACAGAGAGAAAGCGTGAGCCCAAGATTCCCCAGGGCACAGAGTCGAAGACCCAGCTTGGTGTTCACCAGAGCCTCTAGTGGTGAGGATGGTCTTCGCTGCAGCTAGATCCAGGTCGCGGCCCCTGGAGTCCCCTAGGTCACGCTCCGTAGGGAGAGAGGGGAAGAACCCAAGCGATAGTGATGGGTAAGCCAAGGTCGGGGCAACAGACAGACAAGGGTAACCAAGTGACAGGCAGAGGTCAGGGTCACAGGCAAACAGGAATAGTCAGAGACGAGCCAAATTCGGTACACAGAAAGGTAAACGTAGCACACGGCAGACTGGAACATAAGCAAACAAAGTTAAACAGCAAAGCAGACTAGCAGTGCAGTGGTTAATATAGGCTTCCTGGGATGGCCTGGGGTGGAGCCATACAGGGAGGAGAGGTGATAAGAGGCAGCCAGAAAGAGTCAGGCCTCTAATGAACACATGGAGACAGGTAAGCTGCCAGACTTTATTGCATATCCATGACAGGTGCTGACATACATAAATCATTAAAATACTGGGAGTGGAGTGATTCACCCTAAGATAAAACAAAGGCGTTTATACCATCTAGTTCTAGCGATTGCCCACTTCATAAGTTGGTGGCGGTGGCACTAATTGGTGGAGTAGCAGCTACATTTTTTACAGCACAGAGTCACACTTAAGAGGAATGTATTAAATACCTTTTTTAGAGGTTCACAGGGATTTTGCTATGGGCACATTTTAATGATTTATATATGTCAGCACCTTTGTTATGGGATTTTGTTATGAGCACAACTTAATGATTTTCACAGGTTGCTGTTTTTTTTGCATATATATATATATATATATATATATATATATATATATATATATATTGTTATACATTTCCAGTATAAAATTGTCCTTGTATTTATTTTAGTCTAAAATTTGGTTCACTATAACCACTATTATTTGCATAGTAGCATTACTGTAGTGTTGGCGCAGTATCATATTTTTCATAAGACAACATTAGCAGAAGTTGCCCAAAAGGGTGGCGTTAAAGAGCAGAAAAAACACATAGTTTCGTGAATGTTGTCTGAAAATGTTCTGCCGTCTGTATGTAGAACAAGTTCACGGCCAACGCCCTTTGGACATGAATCCACAGATTAGTCTGATGGAAATCCGATCGTGTGTATGAGGCTTTACCGTTATCTACTAGATCCCCCATCTGAGGAGGGCTGCACCAATGGCGCATGCCAGAAGTATTTTTCTACATTTGACTGTTGATGATCCACCTATAATTGAAACTGTATAACAGAACTCTGAGTGCCAGAGGTGTTTGTATGTAAATGTTTGCTATATCTCTCAATTATCTCATCTATGTGCTTCTTTATCTCAAAAGCCATCCTGACTATAGAAATTAAGCTTAGGTCTGTAGTTACCTAGTAAAGCTTTGGATTCCCTTTCAAACACAGGCGCCACATTGGCCCTGCACCAATCTATTGGTACCAAGACAGTCTTCAGAGAGTCTCGGAAAATTGGAAACAATGGCTTTCAAATAACAAAGCTTAACTCTTTCAGGACACATGGGTGAACATTATCTGGTCCAGATGAAAGCATTCACCTTTTTTGTCTGTTTCTAGACCATTTGAAGCTATGGTTCTACCATCCCCATTGTGGACTTGAGCGTCTCCATTTTCCTTTGTATACATAGAGCTAATGAAAGTTTTTGGATAGATTAGAGAGAAAGACCTGGATAGATTTGTCTTCTCTTTGTGCGCAGTCGCCAACCCTGATCTTGCAATGGGCCCACATGCTCAGATATGATCTGTTTACTGTTTAACTATATTTAAAGAATTTTTGGGGGTTATTTTACTTTTTTTTGCAATCCATCATTCATTTAGAATTTTGTTATATTCTTTTTAATGTTGAAATGAGGAAATTGTTCCTACATTTTTATATTTTCTTAGTCTTTATGCCTTTTTTATACAACAAACCAAAGCGTGATGGGAGTGGAAGGGAGAATGTTGGCTACAGCGTGGCGCACACCCCCAGCAGCGTGAATCGGCAGTGATCTGTGATTTCTGTGTTTCTCGGACACAGCTGATCACAGATCGGGGTAAAGAGCCAATCACAGTGGCTCTTTACCAAGTTACCAGTTGTGTCCAATCACAGGGTAAACAGGATTTGACAGTTATCAGCAATCCTTTCCTCATGCTGACACTATGTGAGGAGAGGAGAGCCGATATCTGGAAAATCCACATCTACATGGATAATCAGAGCACTTAATCGTCAGTGCAGTCTCATAGTGCCCGACAGTGATGCCCGTCAGTGCCCACCAGTGATGCCCGTCAGTGCCCACCAGTGATGCCCGTCAGTGCCCACCAGTGATGCCTGTCAGTGCCCACCAGTGATGCCCGTCAGTGCCGCATATCAGTGCACAACAGTGAAGGAGAAAAATTACTTATTTACAAATGTTTAAAACACAGAAATTAAAGAAAAACTTTCAGTTTTTTAAACAATTTCTGTCTTTTTTTCCCCTCCATTTGTTTAGCAAAAAAAAAAACAGTGGCAATTAAATACCACCAAAAGCTCCGTCTCCAAAAAAATCATAAAAATGTAATTTGGGTGCAGTGTTGCGTGTCCTCGCAATTGTCATTTAAAATGCAAGAGCACCGAAAGCTGAAAATTGCCCAGGGCAGAAAAAGGGTCAAAGTGACCAGTAGTCAAGTGGTTAACGAACGATAAAAAAACAAAACCTCACAATACTGTGACAGCAACATCGTAATCTTACTATGGTGCTGCATTATAGTACTGGATGTGTCACTGCAATGCTCAGTAGAATATTTCAGTGATGAATGTAAAGTCACAATTCTTGCTAGAACATCCAAATATCTATTTCGTAAGTTTGATTATGAAATAAGATTCTCCTTCACCCCTCAATATAGGAAACACTTTAAAATGTATGCAGATAAACGTTAACATAAAAGCAAAACTTGATAATTAATGAGTCAGCACTCATCTTTAATTGTAATCCAATAGAAAGTAAGTCAATTTTTTAAATTATATTATTGTTCAATAATTTTCATCTGCAGCCTGAAGTCTGATTGGTGGCTGCAGTGACAACATTGAATTGTTCTAAAGACAAGTTTTGATGCAGACTGAGCCAAAATAAGGTGGTCGTCTTTAGGCACTTGCTGTTCAGGGCAATTTTTTAAACACAAAGGGCCAGATCCACGTACAGCAGCACATCTCTCCGCTGGGCGCAGCGTATCTAAGATACACTACGCCGCCATAACATATTTTTTTTTTCCAATCCTCAAAGAATTTGCGCCGTAAGTTACGGCGGCGTAGTGTATCTTTGGTGGCGTAATGGTGCGCCATTCAAATCTCTGTGATGGGGCGTGTTTTATGTAAATACGTTGTGACCCGACTTAAACAGCGTTTTATTTTTAACTGCGCATGCGCCGTCCGTGGGGGTATCCCAGTGCGCATGCTTGAAATGAAACCGGAACAAACCAATGGTTAAGACGGTGACGTCATTCTACACAAATCCCTATTCGCGAACGACTTACGCAAACGATGTAAAAAATTCAAAATGCGAGGTGGGAACGACGGCCATACTTAACATTGAGTACGCCTCTTAACAGCAGGTTTAACTATATGCCGCAAAAAGCCGAACGCAAACAACGTAAAAAAAATGCGCCGGCCGGACGTACGTTCGTGGATCGCCGTAAATAGCTAATTTGCATACTCGACGCGGAAATCGACGAAAACGCCACCTAGCGGCTGCCGAAAAATTGCATCTAAGATCCGACGGCGTACTATGACGTACGCCTGTCGGATCCATCCGAGATGCCGTCGTATCTTGTTTTGTAGATACAAAACAAAGATACGACGCGCAAAATTTGAAATTACGCGGCGTATCAAGAGATACGCCGGCGTAATCCTTTCGTGGATCTGGCCCAAAAGCAGCAGTTTTGTCAGAAGATTATTAGACCTGCCAAATGTTTTTTTTTTTATTGCATTTTAGTGTAAATATGAGATCTGAGGTCTTTTTGATCCCAGATCTCATATTTAAGAGGTCCTGTAGTGCCCTTTTTCTATTACAAGGGATGTTTACATTCCGTTTAATAGGAATAAAAGTGACAATAATTTTAATAATAATAAAAAAAAAAAAGAACAGTGTAAAAAATAAAAAGGTGAATTAAATAAGAAAACATTTATAATTTTTTTAAACATGCCGCGTCCTGCCGAGCTCGCGTGCAGAAGCGAATGTATACGTGAGCAGCGCCCACATATGAAAACGGTGTTCACATGTGAGGCATCACCACAATCGGTAGACTGAGAGCAATAATTCTAGCCCTAAACCCCCTCTGTAACTCAAAACATGCAACCTGTAGAATTTTTTAAACGTCGCCTATGATTTTTAGGGGTAAAAGTGTGTTGCTATTCCACGAGCGGGCGCAATTTTGACATGTTGGGTATCAATTTACTCGGCGTAACATTATCTTTTACAATATATAAAAAAAAATTGGGCTCACTTTTCTGTTGTCTTATTTTTTTTTAACTCAAAAAGGTGTATTTTTCCCCAAAAAAGTGCGCTTGTAGAAAGTATTGCAACAACTGCCATTTTATTCTCTAGGGTATTAGGAAAAAAATGTATAATGTTTGGGGGTTCTAAGTCATTTTCTAGCAAAAAAAATTGTTTTTTACTTTTACAGTTAACAGTTTACAGGTTATCAATGTAGAGCTAAAAGGTAACGCCACTTTTTTGGGGGAAAAAAATTGCAAATAAAAAATATAGCATATACAATTGCAACACAAGTCATACTGTAACTGAATGTTTATAAAAATGACTTTTCCTTTCCAGTCTGCACCACTATCATTTTCTGTAAAATAAAATGCAATGCAATATGGCTGAAGGCATTCTTTAAAACAGAATGTGTACAGAACGCCCCCCAGATATACAACTTCCTGCTTGTGTGATAGGCTTATGGATTTTCCCAGAAGTCTGTACTAAGAGACAAGTCAGGTTTTGGGCATCCCCTGCAATACAAATTTCATTTTTGGTGAGATACTTTTAAAGGGAAATCATGTCAAAAAGGATGCAGATCTTGCAGCTTCCCTCAGAGCCCTGCAGGCGCAGCAGCTGATTGATAATTACATACTTACCCATATAGATTTACTTTGCACATAAAAGTTATGAATTCGCAACAAAGTTTGTTAAAATTCCTGCACTGTACACAAATCACCCAGAGGGGAATGTTTTTTTCTCAAAAATAGTGGAATTACACTTTAAGGCCCCTTTCACACTGGGGCAGTATGTGCGGTGGCGGTATAGTGGCACTATTTTTAGCGGCCCTATACCGTCGGAATTGCGGCAGTATTCAGCCGCTAGCGATGCGGTATTAACCCCCGCTAGCGGTCGAAAAAGGGTTAAAACCACCCGCAGTGCTCCTCTGCAGAGGCGCATTGCCGGCGGTATTACCGCGGTGTCCCATTCTTTTTAAATGGGAAGGAGCATCCTATGCATTAAGGTGAAAAAATTTCAGACAATACCGCCCCCCCCCCCCCCTTTATACTTACCTGACCCCTCGAAAGTCCCGCGCTCGGCCCCGACATCCTCTTCCCTGCTCAGCCTGGCCGTTGATTGGCTAGAGCGGATGGATTTAAAGCAGCGCAGGCATTGGCTGGCGCTGTCAATCGCATCCAATGACGCGGCACGCCGGGGGGCGGGCCGAGTGATACAGCGAGCGGCTATAGCCGCTCACTGTATCACGGGAGTGCGCCCGCAAGGACTCCACACCATGCAAGCTTGCTCGCATGAATGTGTGGAGTTCTTGCGGGGAGGACCAGAGACAGAAGACGTGGATCGGGGCCACTCTGTGCAAAACGAGCTGCACAGTGGAAGTATAATATGTTTGGTATTTTTTTTTTTCTTTACAGCCCCTTTAAAGGATAGGTTCACCTTTCGGGGAAAATGTTACATACTTTGGGCCAGATCCACGTAGCGTGGCGCTTTTTTAAGTCCAGCGTATTGTATCGCAGATACACTACGCCGCCGTAACTTACAGCGTATTTTCCGTATCCTGATAGAATTTGCGCCGTAAGTTACGGCGGCATAGTGTAACTACGAACGAGCGAACGACTTACGCAAACAACGTAAAATTTCCAAAATTCTACGCGGGAACGACGTCCATACTTAACATTGAGTACGCCTCATAGAGCAGAGGTAACTTTACGCCGGAAAAAGCCTTACGGAAACGACGTAAAAAAATGCGCCGGCCGGACGTACGTTTGTGGATTGGCGTATCTAGCTAATTTGCATACTCGACTTGGAAATCGACGGAAGCGCCACCTAGCGGCCAGCGTAAATATGCACCTTAGATCCGACGGCGTACTAAGACGTACGCCAGTCGGATCTGGCCCAGCTTCAGGCGTATCTTGTTTTGTGGATACAAAACAAAGATGCGCCGGAGCAACCTAGAAGTTACGCGGCATATCAATAGATACGCCGTCGTAAATTCTTCGTGGATCTGGCCCATTGAGATTATCTCACCAAAAGATAAAATTTTTGTTGCAGAGGATGCCCAAAATCTGACTTGTATCTATCAGACGTCTGGCAAAATCAGTAAGCCAATCACACAAACAAGAAATGACATAACTGTGTACAGAACACCTCCAGGTAGCCATATTGCATTTAATTTTACAGAAGATTGAATAGGAAAGGTCTTTTTTAATAACAATTACAATTTGACTTGGGTTGTACTTGTATATGCTGACCAATCGCCGCTGGAGTGCGGCGATCGCTCCCCGGAGCTGAAGAACGGGGAGAGCAGTATGTAAACACGGCTTCCCCGTTCTTCACTGTGGCGGCTGCATCGATCGTGTGATCCCTTTTATAGGGAGACCCGATCGATGACGTCAGACCTACAGCCACACCCCCCTACAGTTGTAAACACACACTAGGTGAAACGAAACTCCTTCAGCGCCCCCTTGTGGTTAACTCCCAAACTGCAACTGTCATTTTCACAATAAACAATGCAATTTAAATGCATTTTTTGCTGTGAAAATGACAATGGTCCCAAAAATGTGTCAAAATGGTCCGAAGTGTCCGCCATAATGTCGCAGTCACGAAAAAAAATCGCTGATCGCCGCCATAAGTAGTAAAATAAAAAAAATTATAAAAATGCAATAAAACTATCCCCTATTTTGTAAACGCTATAAATTTTGCGCAAACCAACCGATAAACGCTTATTGCGATTTTTTTACCAAAAATAGGTAGAAGAATACGTATCGGCCTAAACTGAGGAAAAAAAATGTTTTTTTATATATTTTTGGGGGATATTTATTATAGCAAAAAGTAAAAAATAGATTTTTTTTCAAAATTGTCGCTCTATTTTTGTTTATAGCGCAAAAAATAAAAACCGCAGAGGTGATCAAATACCACCAAAAGAAAGCTCTATTTGTGGGGAAAAAAGGACGCCAATTTTGTTTGGGAACCACGTCGCACGACCGCGCAAATTGTCTGTTAAAGCGACGCAGTGCCGAATTGTAAAAACCCCTTGGGTCATTTAGCAGCATATTGGTCCGGTCCTTAAGTGGTTAAAGTGAGGGGAATTCCCTTTTAGACAGCTGTCACAGTAACGTCTTCATCTCTCGTTCTTGTAAAAACACTAAGGATTTGTATTCCTTCTCCTCTGTTTAAGGACAAACAGGGGAAATCTCCCCAACAAGAACACAGGAAGAAAGACAAAAAAAATAAATAACAATTGACATGAGATCTAACCCTTCCCCTCTTCATCCCCAAAAATGTTTTCTTGCATACACGTTAATGTTGTTTGCTTGCAACAAAGAAATGCGTTGAATAATTGACACCCAGAAAAGCTTGTTTGGCAGTACAGATGAGAGTCCAATAACGAAAGATTCTCTTAAATCATTGTTGCCAAGTTTGTTTATATCTGGTTTCAACCACGGCTGCTTTACACTATATCGTCAAAAGTATTGGGACACCTGCCTTTAAACGCACATGAACTTTAATGGCATCCCAGTCTTAGTCCGTAGGGTTCAATATTGAGTTGGCCCACCCTTTGCAGCTATAACAGCTTCAACACCTCTGGGAAGGCTGTCCACAAGGTTTAGGAGTGTGTCTATGGGAATGTTTGAACAATCTTCCAGAAGTGCATTTGTGAGGTCAGACACTTATGTGGACAAGAAGGCCTGGCTCCCAGTCTCCACTCTAATACATCCCAAAGGTGTTGTATCAGGTTGAGGTCAGGGCTCTGTGCAGGCCACTCAAGCTCCACCTCAAACTCGCTCATCCATGTCTTTATGGACTTTGCTTTGTGCACTGGTGTGCAGTCATGTTGGAACGGGAAGGGGCCATCCCCAAACTGTTACCACAAAGTTGGGAGCATGAAATTGTCTAAAATGCCTTGGTATGCTGACACCTTAAGGAGTTCCCTTTACTGGAACTAACTGGCCAAGACCAACCACTGAAAAACAACCCCACATCATAATCCCCCACCAAATGATTTGGACCAGTGCACAAAGCAGGGTCCATAAAGACATTGAAGAGCACATTTGGGATGGAGGAACTTGGCTGGCCTGCACAGAGTCCTGACCTCAACCCAATAGAACACCTTTAGGATGAATTACAGCAGAGACTGGGAGCCAGGCCATCTTGTCTAACATCAGTGCCTGGCCTCACAAATGTGCTTCTGAAAGAATGGTCAAACATTCCCATAGACACACTCCTGAACCTTGTGTACAGACTTCCCAGCTGGGAAAGCTGCAAAGGGTGGGCCAACTCAATATTGTAGCATATGGACCAAGACTGAAATGCCATTAAAGTTCATGTACGTGTAAAAGCAGACGTCCCAATACTTTGTCTTTAACCACTTCCCGCCTGGTCAATGGGAAATTTACGTCCGGGAAGTGGTTACACAATCCTGACTGGACGTCTATGGACGTCCTGCAGGATTTCATGCCGCGGCGATCGGTGATGCGGGGTGTCAGTCTGACACCCCGCATCTCCGATCTCGGTAAATAGCCTCCGGCAGAGGCTCTTTACCACGTGATCAGCCGTGTCCAATCACGGCTGATCACGATGTAAACAGGAAGAGCCCTTGACGCGAGTAGAGGAGAGCCGATCGGTGGCTCTCCTGACAGGGGGGGGTTTGCGCTGATTGTTTATCAGCGCAGCCCCCCCTCGGATCGCCACACTGGACCACCAGGGAAGGGCAAAAAAAAAGGGGGGCAAAAAAAGGCAGTAAAAAAAAATGCCAATCAGTGCCCACAGATGGGCACTGACTGGCAACATGGATGCATCAGTGCCACCCCACAGTGTGCATCAGTGCCACCCCACAGTGCCCATCCATGCCCAGTGCCCACCTATCAGTTTCCATCTGTGCCACCCATAAGTACCCATCAGTGCCACCGATAAGTGCAGCCCATGAGTGCCCATCAGTGCCGCCCATGAGTGCCCATCAGTGCCGCATACCAGCGCCGCCCATCAGTGCCACCTCATCGGTGCCCATCAGTAGTACCTCATCGGTGCCCATCATTGCTGCCATATCAGTGCCCGCAATTGAAAGAGAAAACGTACTTATTTTCCAAAAAAATTAACAGGAACAAAAAAAAAAACTTTATTTTTTTCAAAATGTTCAGTCTTTATTTTAGTTGTTGCGCAAAAAAAAAAAAAAAAAACGCAGAGGTGATCAAATACCACCAAAAGAAAGCTCTATTTGTGGGGAAAAAAGGACGCCAATTTTGTTTGGGTACAGTGTAGCATGACCGCGCAATTGCCATTCAAAGTGCGACAGTGCTGAAAGCTGAAAATTGGCTTGAGCGGGAAGGTGCGTAAGTGCCTGGTATGGAAGTGGTTAAACTGGACTTGGAGTTTGTAGATGTAAAGAGTACTGATATATGTGGGGAAATGCATCTGCCAGCGGGATTACTAGGTTAGCCATCCTCTGAGCCTGAAGGGGCCCTCTTGGCAGGTGTATGATTATTACCTCCCCGGAAGAACAGACCCAGCTGTTGTGTGGCATCAAGATAGCCAGTGAACTACATTCTAATGCTGATAGCAGAGACTCCATATCCAGGAGAGGTGGATGAAACTATGTTTTTCCAAGCTAAAGACAGTGATGTACACGAAATTCTGAAATTGCAGACCTCTCCGACGTAAGGGTTCAGTGCTGACCTTTGTACCAGTTTATCAAAACTGGAGCATAAAACAGAGCTACTGTCACAAGAAGACAATCAGAAATCTTGCCGAGATCAATTATGCAACAGTATTGATTACCAAGGAAAACATCTCTACTTTGCTCCACTTTTCTTTATACATCACATGTTTGACACCAAAACAAACAGTTAACATTTAAATAACACTCTAAGGTTACTTTTATTAGCATTTTGTTTATGGCCAACAGGTCATTATGAGACTTTTGCAGCCTTATTAAATAAAATATTTCAAAGCCATAAAAAGGTTTGGACATAACCAATAATAATTTGCAGATTGGATAGTTTGCTGGATTGCAAACAGCACAAGACAAATTCAGTCACTTAGCCACTTAAGCCCCGGACCAATATGCTGCCTAAAGACCCAAGGGGTTTTTACAGTTCGGGACTGCGTCGCTTTAACAGACAATTGCGCGGTCGTGCGACGTGGCTCCCAAACAAAATTTGCGTCCTTTTTTCCCCACAAATAGAGCTTTCTTTTGGTGGTATTTGATCACCTCTGCGGTTTTTATTTTTTGCGCTATAAACAAAAATAGAGCGACAATTTTGAAAAAAATTCAATATTTTTTAGTTTTTGCTATAATAAATATCCCCCAAAAATATATATAAAAAAAAAATTTTCCCTCAGTTTAGGCCGATACGTATTCTTCTTCCTATTTTTGGAAAAAAAAAAATCGCAATAAGCGTTTATCGATTGGTTTGCGCAAAATTTATAGCGTATAGAAAATAGGGGATAGTTTTATTGCTTTTTTTTTTTTTTTTTACTACTAATGGCGGCGAACAGCGATTTTTTTCGTGACTGCGACATTATGGCGGACACTTCGGACAATTTTGACACATTTTTGGGACCATTGTCATTTTCACAGCAAAAAATGCATTTAAATTGCATTCTTTATTGTAAAAATGACAGTTGCAGTTTGGGAGTTAAACACAGGGGGCGCTGTAACATTTAGGGTTCACTTTGTGTGTGTTTACAACTGTAGGGGGGTGTGGCTGTAGGACTGACGTCATCGATCGAGTCTCCCTTATATAAGGGATCACTCGATCGATATGCCGCCGTCGTCCCGGATCGCTCCCCGAGGCTTACCGACCGCCGCATGTAGGGAGGACGTACAGGTACGTGCATGTGCCTGTCCGTGCCATTCTGCCGACGTATATTTACATGAGGCGGTCCTTAAGTGGTTAAAGAGAATTTTTATCCAATGATTTCAATCAATTTAAATGAAATACAGAGATTCCTCAAGTGACTAATCTACAAATCTCGATAGTTTGTACAATAAAAAGCAAGCTTTTAAAAAAACAAAAGACAGGACATTTAAATAAAAAAAAAAAAAAAAAACGGATTTGTATATGCACTGTAAAATCCTTCTCTTGGGGGAAGCTGATCACTCTCTTAACAATTCCTCCATCCACACTTTACGGCACAGATAGACCAATCTCCTGCTGCTGTCATTGTATTTTGACTGGCAGCCCTGCCATTTAATTGGATGCAGCCACTGTTCGGCTGACAATTTTCAACCCAGCTACTTAAATGTTTAAATTAAGTGAGGCGACCAAAGGGTTTGGCCAGCTTTAACGTGTGGGCTATACTGCGGCCTACAGCAGGACTGATCAGCCTGACTTAGTTTTGTATTCAAGCTGTACCAATGATCATAAACAGAGGGGTAGGAGATGTGTTCCTTGATGGACTCCAAGAATTGTTTTTTTACATTGAGTACATAAATCTAATTTCCCCTTCTTGTAAATTGAGGGACATGGAAGTCTGTAACTTGGAATGTTCAAAAGCAGCCCAACCCAGGTGTGAACAACACAACAAACCCCTAAGTGCCGGTTCACACTACAGTGACTTGGGATCCGACTTGTCAGACCTCAAGTCGCTGGACATAAGAAACTGTAGGGCTGTGGAGGGAAATGTGAGCAGAAGTGGGGGATGGGGGAGAGTGGTGCAGAGGCCAAATCATAATGGCAACAGAAACTACCCAAATGACTCTGATCAAAAGTTTACATACCCCGGTTCTTAATACCATGTATTGCCCCCTTCATCAATGATAGTTGAAGTCTTCGGTAGTATTTGTGGATGAGGCTCTTTTTCTCCTCAGATGGTAAAGCTGCCCACTTCTCTTGGCAAAAAGCCTCCAGTTCCTGTAAATTCTTGGGCTGTCTTGCATGAGCTGCACGTTTGAGATCTCCCCAGGGTGGCTCAAAGATAATGAGGTCAGGAGACTGAAATGGCCACTCCAGAACCTTCACATTATTCTGCTGTAACCAATGACAAGTTGACTTGGCCTTGTGTTTTGGATCATTGTCATGTTGGAATGTCCAAATACGTCCCATGCATAGCTTCCTGGCTGATAAATGCAAATGTTCCTCCAGTATTTTGTGATAACATACTGCATTCATCTTGCCATTAATTTTGACCAAATTCCCTGTGCCTTTGTAGTGCACACATCCCCAAAACATCAGCAATCCACCTCCGTGTTTCACGGTAGGAATGGTGTACCTTTCATCATAGGCCTTGTTGACTCCCCTCCAAATGTAGTGTTTATGGTTGTGGCAAAAAAGCTACATTTTGGTTTCATCACTCCAAATCACTTTGTGCCAAAAGGTTTGAGGCTTCTCTGTGCTGTTTGGCGTATTGTAAGTGGGATACTTTGTGGCATTTGCATAGCAATGGCTTTCTTCTGGTGACTCGACCATGCAGCCCATCTTTATTCAAGTGCCTCCTTATTGTGCAGATTGAAACAGCCACACCACATGTTTTCAGAGAGTCCTGTATTTTACCTGAAGTTATTTGTGGGTTTTTCTTTGCATCCCAAACTATTTTCCTAGCAGTTGTGGCTGAAATTTAGTTGGTCTACCTGACCATGGTTTGGTTTAAACAGAACTGCTAATTTTCCACTTTTTGATTAGAGTTTGAACACTGCTGATTCGCATTCTCAATTCCTTGGATATCTTTTTAAGATCACTTTCCTGTTTTTTACAGTTCAACTACCTTTTCCCACAGATCCTTTGACAATTCTTTTGCTTTCCCCATAACTCAGAATCCAGAAATATCAGTGCAGCACTGGATGAAAGATGCAAGGGTCTGTCAGGGGTCCAGAAACTCATTGACCTTTTACACACACACACACACACGAATTACAAGCAAACAGATCACAGGTGAGGATGGTTACCTTTAATAGCCATTCAAACCGCTGTGTGTCAACTTGTGTGCATGTTATCAGGCCAAAATCACCAGGGTATATAAACTTGTGATCAGGCTCATTTGGGTAGTTTCTGTTTCCATTATGATTTAAAAAGAGTAAACACAATTAATTGATAACTTGCTTTGACGAAAAATCTGCTAAGTGAGGTCCAGGGAAGTAATGAACCATCATTTATCCTGATGATGATACTTTCAAGCGTACAGGGAAAGGAGGGTGGGCGGAGTCCAATGGTCTATAATTGTTTTGAAAATTTGTTTTACAATTTGTTTTTTTTTTCAGTCTTCTGAAAAATCAATAAAAAAAAGAATTTGTAAAAAAAAAAAAAAAAAAAAGCCAGGGACAGAGTGTCCCTGGCTTTTTTTTTTTTTTTTACAAATTCTTTTTTTTATTGATTTTTCGGAAGACTGAAAAAAAAAACAAATTGTAAAACAAATATAATAGGTGAACACGCCAACACAAGGACCTACATAGCAGTATACCTGAATAATATTTTAAATCAAGATGCAGATAAAAATAAAATAAAAATAAAAATATTAAAAAAATAACTTTCTGAATTCAATTTAAGGAGTTGTAAATAAAACATTTTTTTTTTTTTTGCTGAAATGACTGTTTACAGGGTATAGAGACATAATAGTTAACTGATTCCTTTTAAAAACAATTAAAAATAGATACAAATCAATCATATAATGTACCTGTAGTTTCTAGTTTTGTTTTTGCATGTTGTTTCCTGCTTCTCTGCTGTACAGAGCCACAGAGCCAATACAGGGCAGTGATGGTTTGGAAAACAAAACTGATTGGTGCTGAGGGGTTTTAGACACACAGTAATCACACCACCTTGAAGTTAGTGACCAGAGAGAGAAAGCTCCCAGTACTGTGGTTATCAGAAAACAGACAACCAGGAAGTGTGGAGATCAGAGAAGAATTACAGCAACTTGAGAGCAAAAACGAACAATGAGGACATGAAAACAGCACTGCATTAAGGTAAAGCAAGCTATAAAGATAAAAAAAATAATCTTTTACAAACCATTTAATATGTTATAGCTTATCAGAGGTCTAAGTACTTTAAAAGTAGTCCAATTCCAGTTGTAAATTGTGCTTTTTTTAAATTACAAGGTACATATCACTAATGATCTACAGCGAATGTAGAAAGTGACTCAAATCAGGAGGCAGTTCTCAGCATGTGAGTAAACGTGGAGGGTGATATAGGAGGCGATTCTTCTCCCGTCATCAGCCAGGGATCATGCATGACTTGTACCCATGTGGTTTATCTCACTGCATACAGTCAGCAACACGTTCATACATGCTGCTTGCTTAGTTTGCTAATTCAATTAACTCCTCCACTAGGGACATCACTGCAGCAAAAGCCAGAAGCGGCAACCATGACTAAGTGGCTTGCATTCGGCTTTGTTAGGAGAGAGAACAATCTGCTGGCGCTTCAATTAACTAGCAGCCTTACACTATTAAGAAGTGCTGAGCACAATAGTTAAATATTAATAGTACAAGGCATTATAAGGCTTTATTTATATTGTGTGAACCGATTACAGAGAGAGCTGTCCAGTCAGAGAATGCTTGCTTAGTCAGCACTTGGAAACTTATTTCCCCTGTGCATGTTAGCAAAGACCACGGGGACAATATCTAGCTGCAAAAATATTACTCACCATAAACAGAGCAGAAGAGTGCAGGTCTAAAGTAGTAAAAGAAGTTTTAATTGACAAAATGACAAACTCGCTTACATCAAATTTTATACTGGAGCACTTTACCGGGATGATCAGGATAGCTGCCAGTGACGTAAAGGTCAGCCGCAGCGGTGAACACCGGTGAAACCAGCGGGTAGCTGGAGCGGCATCCTCCTAGCAGGACCCACTTAAAGCAGAATGAAACTCTCCCAATCAGCATTAACTATTTTAATCCTTATGCTGCTAGCATGAGTAAATGGATAGTAAGGTATTGTCAGGTCACCTGAGGCAAGGTGACAGATGCACACTCTACGGCTGACTGCTGCGGATGGAGCTCAGGGTGGTCCAGGAAATCAGGTCCACTAGAGCACCAACACAAATCCCACTGGGAGCTAAAGTCTGGTGGCACCAGAGTCTCTAGCAGTGAGGATGGACTGCGCTTCAACTGGCTCCAGGTCGCGGTCCCCGGGGTCTCCCAGCTCAAGCTAGGATACTGGAGGATAGAGAGGAAGCAGCAGTCCAGGACAACGAGGGATAGTCAGGAGATAAGCCAAAGGTCGGGGAAACTATTAGACAAGGATTAGACAAATAACACTCCAAAGGTCAGGGTAACAAGCAGGCAGGGATATTCAAAGAACAAGCCAAGATCGGTGAACAAAAACAGACGTAGAGCACACGGCAAGAAACACACAGGAAGCCAAACACACAATATTGATCAGCAAGGCTTATTTAAGCATACAGGTGAACAGCAAATGGCCTCTAAGTGAAACACAACAGAAAGCTGAGTAAACAGACATGGACACTACTGCAGAGTCATGACAGGTAGATAATTTTTACTAGTTTTAATTTTTTTTTGCCGTTTCTAGTCTAGGCCAAAATGATGTCATACATCCCAGGAGTCTTCATTGCATATATTTATCTTCCATCTGGAGGATAGGAGGGACTTTTTCAGCTAAACACACCCTTCTGCCTAAACGAAGGGCAGAGGGATTCCAGAAAATAAATGCTACTTTAATCATTTGCCCTTACTCAAGATGGCCACAGATAGAAATGCTAGGGGTTTTTTTCAAAGTGATTTCTCAACAAAATAAAGTATGGAGACATGGATGAATGTGTGAGTTTTGTTTGACTAATACAAAACTTAATAAATAGCATTATCAGTTTATTACAGTGGTTCCGAAGTCAAAAGGTTTTTACCGTAATGTATTAACTTCATTAAGATAAAAAAAAAATTTGACTAGCCGTTTGTTTCCTCCCACTACCTAAATACGCGATCCAGTGCTATGTCTGTCTACAGCACAGCTGGTGTCTCTTCTCACAGGACAGATTTTTAGCAGCGGGAGCCACTGGCTCCTGCTGATGTCAATCAAATCCATTGAGGAGGGAGTGAGTTTGGCCAAGTCGCGCTGTGTGTGTGTGTGTGTGTGTATATATGTATGGACACACACAGTGCCACTTGGGAGCGAGCCTGCACATGTAGTAGCCCAATATGCTTTACCTTTGCAGGGAAACAAAGAGGAAGTAACACCCATCAGGGTTTATTTGCTCTTTAACAGTTCTTCACTTGATGTACTTCATAAAGAAATTCCAGTCAAATTCTAACTACTGCCAAAACTTACTCCCACCCTCATTCTAGGCGTATTCTATCTACCCAGTAAAAAGAAAGCTGGCTATACTTAACTATTCTGAGTCTTGTCACATGATCAGATCCCAGTGCCAGCTTCAGTGTAGAGGAGGGACTGCCGACAATGGCTGGCCCATAATGAGCCTATGGGTGACGTCATTGCCCAGGCTCTGTTGTTGCTGCCTCTCCCCTACACTAAAGCCAGCGCTGAAACCTTATCAGATAACCGGACTAACTTCAGGATAGTTACGTATAGCCATCTTTTCTTTCACAGGGCAGATAGAATAGTCTTAAAATGGTGATGGGACTTAATTGGAATTACACTTTAACCATTACAGTGCCTTTAAAAAAATGTTTCATACCCTTTGAAATTTTCCACATTTTGTCATTTAACAACCACAAATATAAATGTATTTTATTGGGATTTTATGTGATAGACCAACACAAAGTGGCACATAATTGTGCAGCGCAAGGAAAATGATAAACAGTTTTCCAAATTCTTTACAAATACCGTATTTATCGGCGTATAGCACGCACTGGCATATAACACGCACCTACATTTTAAGAGGGAAATTTCAGGAAAAAAGCTTTTTTTTAACAACTTTGAATTAATATAAGGGGCAGTGCTCATCAATGCAGCCTGTTTAGTGCGCATCTACAGCCTGATCATTGCCCATCTGCAGCACATCTCACCAATGCAGCCTGATAAATGTGGCATGATCAATGCCCATCTCATCATGCAGCCTTATCAATGCCCATCTCATCATGCAGCCTTATCAATGTTCCTTTTTAGCCTGAATGCAACCTCACCATTAATGCAGCCTGGACAATGCATGAAATCACAGAGCCGTCATCTCCTGTTCGCCTCTCTCATTTGGCTTTTACTCGGCAGTCACACAGACACACACAGTCCCGCCTCCGCCATCGGCGTTGGATCAGCTCCTGTGATAGACAGAACACTGGTCCAATGCCAGTGGTGGAGGCGGGACAGTGTGTGACGTGAGAGCCGAACAGATGACGGCTCGTGAATTACGGCTGTGTTCGTCCCCCTCCTTACCTTCTAAGGTATAACACGGCTTATAACACGCACCCGCAATTTCCCTCTTATTTTCAGGGGGGAAAAGTGTGTGTTATACGCCGATAAATACGGTAATTGAAAAAGTGTGGCGTGCATTTTTATTCATCACTCATTACTCTGATACCCCTAACTAAAATCTAGTGGAACCAATTGCCTTCAGAAGTCACATAATTAGTAAATATAGTCTACCTGTGTGTAATTTAAACTCAGTAGCTTCATGAAGGCCAAGGAACACACCAGGTAGGTCAGAAATAAAGTTGTGGAGAAGTTTAAAGCTGGGTTAGACTATAAAACAATATCCCAAGCTTTGAACATCTCACGGAGCACTGTTCAATCCAGCTTCTGACAATAGAACGGGTATGACACAATGGCAAACCTACCAAGACATGGCTGTCCACATAAACTGACAGGCTGGGCAAGGAGAGCATTAATAAGAGCAGTAGTCAAGAGGACCATGGTAACTCTGGAAAAGCTGCAGAGATCCACAGTTCAGGTGGGAGAATCTGTCCACAGGACAACTATTAGTCGAGCCCTTCACAAATCTGGCCTTTATGGAAGAGTGGCAAGAAGAAAGCCATTGTTGAAAGAAAGCCATAAGAAGTCCTGTTTGCAATTTGTGAGAAGCAATGTGGGGGGGACAAGGCAAACATGTGGAAGAAGGTTCTCTGGTTCGGATGAGACCAAAATTCTACCTTCTGGTCTAAAAGTAAAATGCTATGTGTTGTGGAAAACTAACACTGCTCATCACCCTGAACACCATCCCCACCGTGAAACATGATGGCGGCAGCATCATGTTGTGGGAATGCTTTTCTTCAACAGGGACAGGGAAGCTGGTTAGAGTTGATGGGAAGCCAAATACAGGGCAATTTTAGAAGAAAACCTGTTAGAGTCTGCAAAAGACTTGAGACTAGGGCGGAGGTTCACCTTCCAGCATGACAACGGCCCTAAACATACAGCCAGAGCTATAATGGAATGGTTTAGATCAAAAGCATATTCAAGTGTTAGAATGGCCAAGTCAAAATCCAGACCTAAAACCGATTGAGAATCTTTGGGAAGACCTGAAAATTGCTGTTCACAGACGCTCTCTATCCAATCTGACAGAGCTTGAGCCATTTTGAAAAGAATTTCACTCTCTAGATCTAGCAAAGCTGGTAGAGACATCCCCAAAAAGACTTTCAACTGTAATTGCAGAGAAAGGTGGTTCTACAAAGTATTGACTGAATACAAATGCACGCCACACTTTTCAGATATTTGTAAAAAAACAAGGAAAACAATTTATAATTTTCCTTCCACTTCACAATTATGTGCCACTTTGTGTTGGCCGATCACATAAAATCCCAATAAAATACATTTTCGTTTTTGGTTGCAACATGACAAAATGTGGAACATTTCAAGGGGTGTGAATACTTTTTCAAGACACTATATATCAGATTGCACACTGCAAGCACTTTTAATATTTGGATGCTGCCAAAGGGACACCTTACTAACAAGGGTCTTTAGTATGGCCAAGATCAAACCATAGTAACCAATGTGCAATCGGCTTGCATCGTTCTGACCTTGGTAAACTGAGTAATAATTTTTGGTGCATTATCATTGGTACATTATCAAGTCTTCATGGCTAGAGGCTTCTCAATATGGAAGCATCAGTTCAATATTTAACCAGCACTTCCTACACTGTGTTCAGTGTGTCACCAAGATGGCTGCTGCGTGTTAATACCACCTGGACTAAAAGAAACAATGTAATTCTATTATTGTCGGTGTAATTGAAACTATTGTATTTAAAAAAAAGTCAGTGAATACAAAAACATGACTCGTGAAAGGTGTTTTTCTCTGAAAACTAGTTCTTTCTGAGAAATGCTTTGCCCGCTCCAATAAGAACTACTTTGTGGATACCACTGGTCACATCACTGTCCTTAACAATGACTTAAAAACAAGATGGCTGCCTTAGCTGTCTGCAAATGTCAGGTCCACTTTGAAAGGAGATACCTCAACATTGCAGATATTAAAATTAAAGCCATCTTCCATGACTGGAAATTAAAAGCCCAATTTTGCTGTGTGGCAGTGAGTGGAATAAATGTGCACAGGGCCTCGTTACTTCTCTCTCACTGATTCAATTACCTGATTCCAATTCCAGTCCTCTGGGTGATTTCTCTCCCACAGGCTTTGCTGCCAAGGCTTCCCACTCTCACTAGATCTGGCTCTGTACTCTGCATCCTTGTCCTTATCTCACAATATCAGTGAATAAACTACCGCCATCCGAAAGCCGAGATAGCAGATACCGATGCAGGGTTTACGTTGTGCCTGCTGCATTTATCAACTCCCATATTTAACCCGCTACACTGTTCTTTTTACCCTCCAATGATTTTTATATTCCTATATGTTTTCAATGTTTAATATTAACTATTACAGGCAAAAAAATATCTATATCTACGAGGTGTGTCCATAAAGTAATGAGAATATTAACAAAATTCTTTAATTGAAAAATGTCTCCTTTAATGCCCCGTGAACATGGTCTCCTTCAAAGTGTGCCCCGTGTGAGTGTGTACAAGCTCCCAGTGATTTTCCCATTCCGTATAGTATTCCTGGAAGTCTTGAAGTGGGGTGGCGATCAAAGCCTGTGTAGTGGCTCTTTTGACATTATTCACACTACCAAAATGGTGTCCTTTCTCATGTTTAAATCCTGAGTCACTATTTCATTAACAACTGACTTGGTAATTCCAATTTCCACTGCAGTCATTCTGATAGTGAGCCATCAGTCACAGTTGAGAACAGACCTCACTGCATCCACATTCTGTTCCGTTTTTGATTAGAATGATTGCAGAGGAAACCTGAATTACCAAGTCAATTCTTCATGAATTTGTGACTCAGGATTTGAACATGAGAAAGGACACCATTTTGGTAGTGTGAATAATGTCCAAAGAGCCAGCAGGCTCTCAACGCCATCCCATTTCAAGACTTCCAAGGGTGCTATGAAGAATGAAAAAATCACTGGAAGCGTTGTGTACACTCACAAGGTGCATACTCTTTAAAGGAGACAACTAATCAACTATAACAACTTTCAATAAAGACATTTTTAAAATATTCTCATTTCTTGCTGGACACACTTCGTATATACGAGGATTCTTAAAAAGCTTCTGCCCTTTTTTCTAAAAAGTGCAGAAACTTTTTGAAGATCATATATACACATAGGACTAGGGTACCCAAAAGCTCCAAGGGTAACCTGGAACCCTGCCTACTCAAAAACAAAGTTATGGTCATCCAGCAAATTCTATGGAAAATTTCTCTGAGGCTTCCTGTCCCAGTTACAGGGTGTTATAATGACAGGGTGCGATATCACGCGAATGGACAGAGATGGCAACACTTGTCTAGAGTGTAAGGTTTTAACTGCCGTCTCCTCGTCCCAGTGACACCTGTTACCCTAATTTCTTGTTCTAGTGTCAGCAGGTCAGTAAAAGGGTCTCCCCAATGGGAACCCAGACTGAAATAAAAACTTGACAGTAGTCAAGTTGATAAAGAATTTCGGAGGATTGTAAGGTTGGACTGAATTTGTTAAGATATGAAAGTGTTTTTTGGTATCTTTTTGGTGGTTTGGATTTCCAAAAGACTTCTAGAAGAAATGGACCGAAGGCTGCTTGAAAACGCTTAGCTTTATTGCCAGTGCCACCATTTGTCTGGTAGAACTTTTCAAGTAAGTGGCACATGTTTTTTTAGCCCCATCATCCTCTCAGGCAGAGCTGTCAGGAGCATCCTAAAGTATTCTACATACCTTTTCATATGCTGATTTTTAACAATCACTTTTTTGAGCCTGGTTTAGATTTCCAAAATCCATCGATTTCCAATAATGCAAATTCTTAATTTCAAATTTCACAATTTTTTTTATTGTTCAGCCAAATTACAATTGATCAGACTTTTCAGAAATGTGCTCATCTCTGTTGCTGACCCTTCTCCTTTCTATCACAAACAACACAAACTAAACAGTGTGTGTTTAGGATCACTTACATTTTTCTCTACAATTAACTTTAGATATACCAACAAGCATGTACAAGGGACAACCTGATTGGATACGGTTTAATTGGATAGATTAGGCAGGTCTTCATACAACTGGAAACTTGATTACACAAAGATTGTACAGCGAGACTAACATGTATGGAGACATTTAGGAGGTAACAATTTCTTGTTTTGATGTACATAGGAAAATTGCAGGTGTCAAGGGATGGTTAAATCAGCAAACCGTCAGAGCACCAGAGGTGGCGGGAGATAATATAGTCAGATCCATTCAAATGCTTCAAAGAGACAAGACTATTATAAATAAAATGAAAAGCCAAATGATCAGACAGTGTTTGAGGTTTCCCAGCAGATGTGCCTAGAAGGGGGTACGAGGAATTCTCATCGTATGCTGTTCCTCTAATGAACAACATACATCTCTAGATATATTCATTGCTCTGACACTAAGCAGCCACTCTCGCTCCTCCCTCCCTCGTGGCAAAGTCTGGAGGCACAAGTGTTTTTATTTTCTCAGTGTACCAGTGTTATGTAGATGCTTATTGCTTTTTATCTCTTAATTACGTTTCTCCTGCACCATCTGAGACAGCCTATTTTTACCTGTAGCTGTTTTCTGCAGCAAGACATCAATTACCGCAACCTGAAATAGACTCTCCGAACCCCTATTTATAATTGCCCTCTACCAGCTGAGCACAACCTTGTTGGTAAACCCTGACTGGCAAACGCACAACCCTAGTACACACCACATTAAATTATCTCTTATATTCCCTATTAAAAAAGGGCTCCATGGGACTTCCTTTCAGTGACAAGTTGGCTTATTTTAATAACTGTTTTGTGATGGACTATTTACCAAGAATCCTGGTGATCTCACAGAAGGGACTTCCTTGGCAACCATAAGCCTAAGTATATGTCGCCAGTACACCAAGGATAATTGAAGTCCAAGGCCTTGATTGATGAAACACTTACGCTGGCGTAAGTGAACAGATTCGCCGTCGTATCTATGCGTCTAACTCTTAAAACAAGATACGCCTGAAATGTGGCTTCATCCGACCAACGTAAGTTCCCTACGCCGTCGTATCTCGGGCGCATATTTACGCTGGCCGCAAGGGGCGCTTCCATTGATTTACGCGTCGAATATACGCCGATTCACGAACGCACTTGCGCCCGTCTCAGTAATATACGCAGTTTACGTAAGGCGTACATCCGGCGTAAAGTTAGTCCACCATATAGGAGGCGCAACCCATGCAAAGGTATTGACGACGGAACAGCCGTCGTATTTTACGTCATTTACGTAGTACTACGTGAATAGGGCTGGGCGTAGGTTACGTTCATTGATTCAACGTATCTTAGGCGTTCGTTCCGACGTGATTCTGAGCATGCGCACTGGGAAGCATCCACGGGACGTTGCATGCGCCGTTCGTTCGGCCCTTCATTTGCATGGGGTCACGGTTCATTTAAATGTATCACACCCACTTCCTACTTTGAATTAGGCGGGCTTACGCCGCCCAATTTACGTTACGCCGGCGCAACGTTGGGAGCGAGTGCTTTGTGAATACTGTTCTTGCCTCTCTATGTTACGTCGGCGTAGCGCATATGAGATGCGCTACGCCGGTATAAAGATGCGCCATCTACGTGAATCTGGCCCATTGTGTTTATTCAGTGACCATATCAAGATTTCAAAATAGTGCTTTGCAACATTCATAAACCATCTGCATAAAATATATTTACACACACACACACACACACACACATTATATATATATATATATATATATATATATATATATATATATATATATATATATATATATATATATATATATATATATATATATATATACACATACATACACAAACAATAAGGAGGCAGAAAAAAATTATCGAGAAAAGCGCATTTCAAAAAAGTTGAAAATTAATTTGCATTTTATCGAGTGAAATAAGTATTTGGTCCCCCATCAGCAAGATTTTGGGCTCACAGATGTCTTCTATACAGACAACATGCTGAGATTAGGAGCACTCTCTTAAGCATGGTTCACACATATGCATATTTAAGTGCGTTTTCATTTTTGCAGAAACACACTACAGTCCATTTAACATGGTTTCCTATGGGTCATGCTCACATCTATGCATTTTATGTAAAATGACAGGGACTTTTACAGTTTTTTTGTTCCCCAGGCTTCAATGGATCAAAAATGCGTATAGAAAAAGCAAAATGCACCTGGAATATGCAAACTGCAACCTGCATAGGTGTGAATCAGGCCTTAAAGGGAGTGCTCCTAATCTCAGCTTGTTAACTGGATAAGACACATGTCCACAGAAGCAATCAAATTCCAATCTCTCCACCATGGCCAAGACCAAAGAGCTGTCCAAAGATGTCAGGGACAAGATTGTAGACCTACACAAGGCTGGAACGGGCTACAAGACAATCGCCGAGCAGCTTGGTGAGAGGGTGACAACAGTTGGTGCAATTACTCGCAAATGGAAGAAACACAAAATAACTCTCAACCTCCCTCAAGATCTCATCCTGTGGAGTTTCAATGATCATGAGAACGGTGAGGAATCAGCCCAGAACTACAGGGGAGAATCTTGTCAATGATCTCAAGGCAGCTGGGACCATAGTCACCAAAAAAAAAATGGTAACACACTATGCTGTGAAGTACTGAAATCCTGCCGTGCCCACAAGGTCTCCCGGCTCAAGAAAGCACATGTACAGACCAGTCTGATGTTTGCTAATGAACATTTGAGTGATTCAGAGGAGAACTGGGTGAAAGTATTGTGGTCAGATGAGACCAAAATTGAGCTCTAGCGTCAAGTCAACTCAACTTACCGTGTTTGGTGGAGAAGGAATGCAGCCTATGACCCCAAGAACACCACCCCCACTGTCAAACATGGAGGTGGAAACATTATGCTTTGGAGGTGTTTTTCTATATGAGGGTATCACAAATCCATTTTTTTTTTTTTAACTAAAGTTGGCCATAGACTGTTTAAATTGGCCTGCTGAACCGGCCGAATTCGTACAATGTATGGGCAAGTTGAATGCACCCAAGTTGATCGATTAATCAACTTTGGTACAACTAGTCTGCTGGATTTTACATGCGAATAATCACAGTGTTCTCCAGGTAGGAACGGCGTCAAAGAACTACACAATGGTTCAGCGGGAGGGATTCCCATCAACCACAATCCATGGTTGAAGGAAAGAAAGTGGCTCTGCCTATGGCCAGCCCAACACCTGTTTTGAATTCCCAGCTTCTAAAGTGCAAGTCACGTGAATGCCATTTCTACCCTGCAATTCATGGACCTGCCAGCGGGCTTGTTAGAGTGGGGGCACTACATCATTGTCGGAAATTATGTTGCTGTCTATGACCAGAGTGGCTGGAGGCAGGATGAATGGGCGGGAAAGAACTGATGGAAGCAAGGATGGGCAGGCTGGAGGTAGGACAAATCATCAGGAAAAACCTGGCTGGAGGCAGGACAGATAGGTGGGGAGAACCTGGCTGGAGGCGGGACAGATAGGTGAGGAGAACCTGGCTGGAGGCGGGAGATAGGTGGGGAGAACCTGGCTGGAGGCGGGACAGATGGACGGGGGGCCAGCTTAGCACGGAACTTACAGACAGCGTGCCTGTACAGTCAGCCATGATTATTGTGGTCAGTTTACTGTCAGGAAGAGGCACAGACAGAATCAGCCAAGTATTATTCAACACAGAAAGGGAAAAATAACATTGCCTTTGTACAGACCATATTATCTTGCTTTAAAGGGACAGTACTATAAAAAAAAATGTAGGTTTACAAAACACTTTACATGAGAAGTACAGGCAAATCTCGTTTGGCAGTACGTCGCCTGTGGATCACAGGAGTACAGTTCCTTCTGCACTCCTGTGCCCCTATTTTAGCAGACAGCTGAAGCCCGCTGACAACCAAGGTCACAGAGCCGATCCAGGCTCAGGAAAGATCGCAACCATATGGTTGTGACCTGCCCAAATACCTGGACCGGCACCTGGCTCAGCCTGTTAGTGAGCCGTTGAGAGACTAAGCTGGCCGCTCCTGCCCCCTCCACAGCCCAGTGCCCCAGTGAGTAGGGAAGTGCAGAGAAAAGAGCCGGGACTGACAGTCAAGAGCTCTCTGCTCAGGGAGTTCTGAGAAGCGAGCGATCATCGGTGTTTGATCGCTCAGTTCTTAGCCTTAGAGCCTGTATCCACCTAGGTAAGTATGATTCCAAAAACAAACAAACAAATCACATACTTCTCTTTTAAAGCTGAATTCTGGGATAAGTAAATATTGTCCAAGTACAAGAAGCAGATGTATTCTTATATCTTGATGTCTACTAACTGTAGATACTCATGAACATTTTCAGCTTATGCTGGTATGATGGCTGTTATAGCAAACATGGCATTATATCAATACTGCACTATTATGGTAACCTATGTACAATCCTGCATTAGATATAAATATACAAACCCACATACACCCATGAGTGCACACATACATACAAAGTGACATATATGAGGGCGAGAGAGTAAAGGATCCCAGCAGTGGGATTATTATTTTTAGCCTGCCTGAGATGACACCTTCCCTCTCCTTCTAGTACGATGCTCCAGCAGCTGTCTCCATCCAGGCATTATGTATTTAGGAAGCTTGATGGCTCGGTGAGCCTTTTCACTGGCACTGGCCTTGCAATAAGCACTGCATTATCATGCAGATGTGAGCCTGTGATTGCTGCACTCACAGGAGCCCTGCAGAGGCTCACATTGGATCAGTGCTATTTTAAGACTTCCTTTAGTGTCTGCAGGCTCTGAGCAATTCTGAAATCCAACTAACATGTTATACAAATGTTTGGTGGCGTTTGGTCGGGAGTTGCGGGGGAAGGCGGTGTGGAGAAAAGACTCAGCTATGTATCCAACTCTCTTCTCATCAGATTCTGTAATGAACATAGTAGTAATTCAGCCACTAGGAAAAAAAACAAGTTTAAATGGGCAACTAAGCAGCAAATTGTATAGGAAATGAATGTGTTCCCTTTGTGAAGCTACATATATTATATTACATATTAAAATCGACCTTAAATAACTTTGCTAATTGAATATTGTAACTTGTTTGTAGCCTAAAAACTGAAATTTGCACTTAAAACTGTCATTTTGTAACTTTTCGATATGCCAGTAAAAACTTTGCTGTGCCAGGAAATTTTGGGTGTTGCATCAGTAGATTTCAATCTGGTAGGTTGGCAACACTGCTGTGGGACATGGCAGGGGGTTCGGTGCGTCCCCATTCACCGTTTCAGGTCCTAATTTTTTCTGAATTCGGACCTGAAACAGAGCCCAAGACACACAGGACTCTTCTGCTGCGACCTCCGCAGCTGCCCTTGAGATGTGTGAACTTGCTCTATTGAGAGCCAGGCACACTCTCCTGTCATGTGAATTGGATGCAGGGACAGCCGCATTCAATTCGCAATAGTGTGAACCCAGCCTGATGGCAAAAAGTGGTCCATATATATATATATATTATATATATACTTACATACATACATACATACACACACACATATCAGGAAAACAAGGGTCTGTCTAAACAATCTGGCTATTAAAACTATATACTACATCCATAAATTACAACCAGAAAATTCTGCAAACCAACTAAACCTAGAGACACAGGATGTGTGCTGCCATTCTTTCATTGTTACCCTTGCATCGATCTCCTGCCCATGGCTGCCCCATCAGTGAATGCGTTATAGTTTCTGGGATTTCTTGTTTTACGCAGCAGCATTTAATCTGAACACTTGAAAATGGCTCCAACTCTGCCCTCTTTAAGCCAATTGCAGTTTCAACATACACACACGGAGGTATAATCCCATTTTCTTTTCAATATACAAATAGTAAAATGTTAGAACATACTGAACCCATTTAAGATGATTAGGGGAAGCTGTTCACAAGTTTTAAAATGTGTAAGTAGTTCTTTACTGTTAGGGCAGTAAGGATGCTAGCTATACTCCCCTTTTGCAGTTGGAGGTGTCAGTCGAGAGTGTACATACATTCAAAATACTTTTATATGTATTAGTGAACCCAGTATACAGGGATATGGAAAACAGTACACACATGTTGAACTGGATGGACCGGTGTCTTTATTCAACCCTTCCAACTATGTAACTATTTCCACTTCAGGTATGATACACCACTAGGGTCATTGTATTCTGCCAGGCAGAAGGTGGTCAGGAGATGGCATTGAGCCGAGATGATCCGATGGAGTTCTAAAGCTGCAGTTCTAGATATTGTTTTATTCAATATCTTGTATATTATATTTTTGTGGTTTTGGCACATTTCTTCTGCTTGAAAACCTCATAGTATGGCCTGGAATTCCCCATTAAATTCCAAAATTTGTTGACCTTTTCCAGCTTTGAAATGGGCAACCTTCACATTGAATGTTTTTTTGCCCTGTTGCTTCCTCCACCAGAATTGATGTTCCACACAGGCTTCCCTATAGCTCTCTTCTTTTATTTCAAAAATTGCAAATAACCGGGAGGCCGACAGACACCTCATTTGCCGAATGTTCACCTCAATTAATGTCAGGGAGATCCTATGTTATGTCATTATCATTGCTGACACTGATTACTTGCAAATTCAGTTAATCTTCTCCTGTATTCACAGCTCCTTGTGTTGTCTGGCATGCCAACAATTTCCATAATGGTATAATCACGGCAAAGCTTTGAAAAAGAAAAGCGAGCATATTAATATTCCGTAGACCTCTTCTGTGAAACCCGCAAAATTAAGGAAAAACGTTCTGGACAGCCGCACTCCAAAAATAAATTGCTTTTATTTTAAAATCAAAAAGCATGCCACAGCAGACGGGGTAAAAATCTGACGCGTTTCACACCAAACTTTAGTGCTTATTCATCTTCTGTGAAACCCTGTTCATGGGATGCCCATGCCTCTTACAATCTTAAAGTTAGTCAGGCTTACATCTTCTTTAAACTAAACACTGGGCAAACATGTAAATATACATACATTTTCAGTGCAGGGGTTTATGCATAATATTTGAGGTAAACATAACATAATATACACATACACACTAGGGGTGCAACGGATCAAAAAACTCACGGATCGGATCGATCCTCGGATCAGGAGTCACGGATCGGATCATTTTCGGATCAGCAAAAAAAAAAAAAAGGGTCAGTTTTTTCATTGGTCCAAAAAAAAAAATTATATATATATATATATATATATATATATATAAATTTTTTTTTTTTTTTTTGGACCAATGAAAAAACGGACCCTTTTTTTTTTTTTTTTTTTTGCTGATCCGAAAAAATAGCACAATAGCAATTCACAGGGGTGGATTAAAGAGGAAGCAGGTGAGGCTGTTTGGGACTTAAAGTACAATCTTGATGTTTTTACAGCAAAAAAAAAAAAAAAAAAAATTATATATATATATATATATATATATATATATATTATATATATATATATATATATATATATATATATATATATATATATATATATATATTTTTTTTTTTGCTGTAAAAACATCAAGATTGTACTTTAAGTCCCAAACAGCCTCACCTGCTTCCTCTTTAATCCACCCCTGTGAATTGCTATTGTGCTCTTTTTTCCCCCTTTCCCCCCCCTCCTCACTGCTAACATTCCCATTCAGCTTGCTAGAGCCCAGTGCACAGCGTGACACGCCTCCCCGGGGAGGCGTGTCACGCTGGGCTCTGGCAAGCAGACTGGCCGCCGCTCCGGAGCTAGGCCGAAGCCGGGGACTTTCCTAGGCCTAGGCTCCGGAGCGCTCCGCGGATCGCGGGGTGTGCCGATCCGAACGGGGTGGCCCGTTCGGATCACGGATCGGTGACGATCCGTTACACCCCTAATACACACACACATACATTGTTCTCTGCCAAGGATCTAACTCTATTTAGCCAGTTTTACAATCCAGGCACCCTTTCTCAAAGGGCATAGGCACATTGGGGAGCCCATCTCTCTCCACTGCATTTAATTAAATCAACTCCATCACCAACCTACTCTCAGGCTGCCGATTGGGCAATAAAATGTCAACATCACACTGATGAGTTTACCACTCTTGGCACCTGTCGGCAAACCCCCACTATTACATTGAAAGCACTGTGCAATGCAGCATAGACTCAATGGTTCATGGTGCGCTCATCTATCCAGCATGTAGTCTGCTGCAAAATGGATATTCAGAAGTTAAAATAAGATATGTGGATACTAATATAAGCTGTAGAAAATAAATTAATGAGGCTCTGGCCTGAGTGTGTAGCAGGAGATCCCTAGGGAGTTCATCTTTAACATTAATCTATGTAGGGTATTTGTTAGAGGCATAGCCAGGTGATTATATCCCCATTAAATTACCCAGACAACTCCATGTGGATGTATTTCCAAAACAAAAAGACAAGCTCCGTTAGAACACCGTGGACTTTGGTGTCTGTTCATGAAACCGGGATGAGCCGTGATCCTGATGATCGCAGCTCATCTCAGATCGTTATCGGTTTATGAAACAGAGATGATCGGGGGAGAACATGTCCACACACAGAGAATCTGTCACTGACAAACAGAAATGACCAGTTTATGAAGGTGTGATCCCAGCACTTCACTGGCGATTTCTCCGTCAGAATTCTCCCTCTTATCCAGCCCAGAGGTAGAGAATCAGGGAGAGAAGACAGAATCTCCGGAGAACTGAGGAGGATGGTTATTGACTTCCTTCTTCCTCGATCAAATATATATATATGTGTGTATTGTCTAGGGGGCCAATTTTACTAACATGAGGTGGGCGGTCTCCTATCAAAAAAATAAGATATCAATGTGAAGGTTTTAGACTTGACAAGGAGCGACTAATTCACTGCTGATCACCTGGCACCAATGATTTGCTGGATCCGAGAGATTTCCCGGTCTTCTGTCACATAAATTAGTATGTTACGTTCAAAGAAAAGAAATTCTCCCCAGGTGTTAAGGAACATGCTGTACAGGATAATGATAGTAGATGATAATCACCACACACAGCTTCTTCTATTCCGCAGACAAGTTTTAAACTTTTCATATTCCACTTAAAGGCTTCATGCATCTGAGGGACATGTTGAACTCAGAGAGGATTCACATCTATGATACAGTGAGTTGTAAGGCTTATTTATAGCTTGAACTACTGAGTTATGTAAACAGACTTTCAACAGCTAGGAATAAATAGGTAAATACAGAAGCATACAGCTCTACCTTTTGGCTCGTTACTATATACTTTATTTTCATACATTACATTTACTCAGCTGAAAATGAAACTAAAAACTGCAGTGTTCATTTTCAGCCCTGAGCACAAGAAATAACATACAGTATATACGAAAACTCTGTATATTACCTTTAAGAAGCAGGGATGTGCTTCACACAATGAGCTTCAACAGACCTCTTGTCAACTGACCCCGAATTCTAATATTTTGAATATATGCCTCTGGAAATAATGGTCTTTATCATTATCCATTAATTAAGCATGTCAAGCCCTTGAGCATTTATACATTTTTTTGACCATATTAAAAATGTATCCTGGCCATTGAAATGAATGAAGCCCCAAGCGCTAGACACGCCTAGAATTTAAAACACAACAGCCATTTTTTTCGGCCAAAATGCAGTCGATCCTGAATGTGCTGGCAGTGATTTTTTTTCTTCCCCTAAACGCCCCTGCCTATATATATGCCTGTAAATATCAGTTACACACAGGCTAACACTGAGGGGTGTCTAGAGGCAGGAAAAAAACAAAAACCAAGAGACCTCTAGAAGCAGCATTTAAACATGAGATCTAAAGCCTAACTCCAGGAAAACAAAAACTACACACACACACACACACACACACAACTGAAATACATACCTGCACGCTGCAAACCCAAGGAGCTATGTACCTATTCCTCACTCCAGGTCAGGATCTGCAGAAATGCCCATTGTACCAATCTCAAGCTTCCTCCTTTCAGTCACTGTCTTTTGAGAAGGCATTGGACAGGCAGTGAGATGTTATATCGCCTCCTTACCGCTTAATTATCCCTACAATGCTGCCCTGCCACGCTGAAATCAAGTGCAGGAGTTTGTAATGCAGCCCCACTGAACTCAATGGGAGAGTTTGACAAGAAGTGCAGCTCGTCAAACTCTGCACCCTGAATTAAAAACGCTATGACCTGTGAACAACCTTCTCCAGTTGTAAATTTGCAGTTCAGGTGGGTGGCCACAGAGGTAGTAAAACAGGCACCCTTTTTAACCCCCTAACCACTTGTCTTATAAAGCTATATTTCATACCAATTATTCCTAACACCAAGTGTTCTTTTCTATATGTGCAAAATAAATTAATATTAAATTAATTAAAACCGCGCTCTCTAGGTATGTGCTAAGTGCTATATCATAACGTGAATGTGCAATATCAACAAACAACACTTGGTGTCACCAGTGACAATAGACATTGATCAACAGAATGATGAATTCATACAATAAAGTGCAAATGCAGATGTAACAAGTAACCAATCAATTTAAATATAAAAAAGGTGCAATGTCCAGATAAGCAATTATAAGTTAATACTGCAATGTCCAAAAAGAATATGGTGATACAAAGAAAAGTGAAGATAGGCAATGGAAACATCATATAAAGTGCTTTCCCGCTGGTACCTGGTTTCCAATAGATTAGCAACATTTTCAGCAAACTGTTCAGATCTCTGTTTCCGCGGTTGCCCAGACAAAGGAACATATATCCACATCCGATGGCAGTGTCCACTTGTAAGGAAATTCTGGGAAGGGATTTTTAGAAATCGCTTCTAAAATATTTGACTGTATTATATTACCAGATCCAATGACGGCCTTACTTAACATTAAACCAGAAACCCTTTCTCGGAATCAGCATAAGTTATTTCTTTTGTTTATGATAGCCGCGAAACAGGTAATAGCTAGTGCATGGAAATCACCTGCATTACTGTTGTCGGATAATCCAGACAAATCAACCAGAGGGGGTCTTAGCGGACTTGGATCATGCCGTCGGATCTCCAGACATCCGTGGGTAAAGGAAGAAACAGGCTCTCATAGTGAAGTTTGTCATGGATCGGATCATTTTTCGGATCAGCAAAAAATATTGCAGCCTTATTGTGCCCCAAATTGTAGCCTCATTGTGCATCAAACTGGAGCCTCGCCAGGGTGGAGGAAAGGAGAGGGCGGCCAGCAGGGCCGGATTTGCTCTCCCTGCTGCCCCAAGGCCAGGTTCCACAATTCCCCAACCCCCCCCCCCAAATCAACAGAGAATGGCAACCAGATAGAGAATGGCAACCAGATGGCAGGGGCGGCACGGTTAGTTCAAATATTTTTATTTTATTTTTTTATCACTTTTTTTTTATTTATGTGCAGCTTGTTTTATTTTTGTATAATTTTCTTATTTTAATATTTTTCTTATTCTTTACTTTTTAAGTACTTTATTTTAATTTATTATTTCTTTTTTTTTTATCAATTTTTTTTCATTTAACTTTATTGATATCACACAGGAGAAAACAATTCTCTGTGTGATAGCAATTGGAGGTGACAGGTTCTCTTTATTGACCCCGTCACCTCCAAAACAGGAGTCCTAGCACTGTGCTAGAACTCCTGCAGCTGAGATGGGAAGAGCACAGGGACCGCTTGGAAAGAGACAGTCACTGTGACGTGTCGGGGAGGTCCCATCATCATCTGTGCTGGTGCATGTGTGTGTGCATCTATTCTAATTTCTTGCCCTCCTGTCTCTAAGCTACTTACTTACTATATCGAAAATAAAATAAAATAAGAAATATATGTTTTTTGCCTTATTATCTACCTTAAATCATATTGTTAATTGCATATTGTATTTGTTTGTAGCCTCAGGCCCAGATTCACAAAGGAGATACGCCGTCGTATCTCTGAGTTGTGCCGTCATATCTATGCGCCTGATTCTTAGAATCAGTTACGCATAGATTTCTATTAGATCCGACCAGTGTAAGTCTCTTACGCCGTCGGATCGTAACTGCATATTTACGCTGGCCGCTAAGGGCGTGTACGCCGATTTACGCCTAGAAATATGTAAATCAGCTAGATACGCAAATTCACGAACGTACGCCCGGCCGACGCAGTACAGTTACGCCGTTTATGTTAGGCTTTTCCCGGCGTAAAGTTACCCCTGCTATATGGTGGCGTACATGCGGCGTACCAATGGTAAGTATGGACGTCGTTCCCACGTCGAATTTTGAATATTTTACATCGTTTGCGTAAGTCGTCCGTGAATGGGGCTGGACGTAATTTACGTTCACGTCAAAACCAATACGTCCTTGCGGCGTATTTGGAGCAATGCACACTGGGATATGTCCACGGACGGCGCTCGCGTCGGGTCATGGTTATTTTACATAACACACGCCCCCCTGTTCCACATTTGAATTAGGCGGGCTTACGCCAACCTATTTACGCTACGCCGCCGCAACTTACAGAGCAAGTGCTTTGAGAATACAGCACTTGCCCGTCTAAGTTGCGGAGGCGTTACGTAAATCGGATACGTTACGCCCACGCAAAGATACGCCGATCTACGAGAATCTGGCCCTAAATAATCTAATTTGCACTTAAAACTGTAATTTTGTAACTTTTGGAAGTGCTAGTAAAAAACTTGGCTGTGCCAGTAAAATTTGAGTGTGGTGTCAGTAAATTTCAATCTGGTAGGTTGGCAACACTGAGTGGGCCGCTTCTTGTCCCCTAGTCCATAGAATGGACAGCTGTGATCTAGAGATAAACAGGGCCCATCTGGCATGAGTTTCATGTCTACTGGAGAAGCCCTGCAAGTAGCACAGTCATAGGACGTGTAGATCTCTGTCCATGGTGCTGAACGTATTGCTGCAGTCTAGTGGAAAGGACAACAGGCACTCTCGCTATTTTATCTGACAGCTCGCAGAGGAATAACAGAATTGACTGCCTGTCAGAGGTTGCATTCCACAAGGAAAACTCTAACATCCTCAGCTAAGAAAGATCTCTGGTACAAGTCAGCAGGTCAAACAGTCCCATCTGTAACAATTCCTAACTAGCATCGTTAAATCCCTCTCCAGGCAGATGGGCTGCGAGGCTTTCCCTGCTCTACCAGCACAGCAACACAAGTGTTACATCTCACAATCCTTTTTTACATTTTCTTCCCTGTAAATGTCTAAACCTGACTATTTGCAAACTAACCATACGGGTGCAAAACCAACATGAAATCCACACGCCTAAATAAAAGCAGCATGTTATTCGCTTATTCACGCATGGCTAGACACAGGCTGATTGTCTTTCTGCTTTCAACTACTGTCATCATTTGCAATGTCACAATGGGAAATACAGAGTGAAGATGAAGAAGAGCTTACACACAGAGAGAGCAGGAGGATTTCTCATCAATTCAGACCCAGGATAGTCAACTGCACATTCCTCTTCTGCAGCCGTTTGGTTTAACACTTCAATCCCGGTCACTTTCACCCCTTCCTTCCCAGACCAATTTTCAGCTTTCAGCGCTCTCGCACTTTCAATGGCAATTGCGCGGTCATACAACGCTGTACCCAAATGAAATCTTTATCATTTTGTTCACACAAACAGAGCTTTCTTTTAGTGGTATTTATTCACGACTCAGTTTTTATTTGTTTGTTTTTTTGCGATATAAGCGAAAAAAAAACAAGATTTTCTTTTTTCTATTTTAAAAGAAATCCAATAAAATCGAATGTTGTCATAAATTTAAAGCCAAAATGTATTCTGCTACATGTCATTGGTAAAAAAAAAAATCCTGTTAAGTGTATAATAATTGGTTTGTGTGATCGCGGACAGATGTACGCCGATGATCACGGACAGATGTGTGCAGATGATTATTGGGACATGTGATTTTACTGTCACATATGTGGGGGACAGGTGTTTTTACTGTGTAGGGACATGTGTTTTAGGGATGCTATTTTGGGGACTTTGTGTGTTTTACATTGTGTGGGGACACTAGGCTGGTGATCAGTGTGTAAAAAACAGCTCATAATCACTGATCACCGGCCGGCTGCAGCGATCCGCTCTCCTCACTGACAACTTCCGTGTAAGGAGAGGCAAGCCGATCGCCTAGCAATCGGCTCTCTAGTTACATCACATGATGGCTGTGATTGGCACATGGCTGTTATGTGATCAGGAGGGCCAATCACAGAGCCCTCCTGGCGATCAGAGATGCGCTATGTCCGGGTGACATGAGCGCATCGATATCGCGCCGCTGCGCGAGCAGGCGCGACCCCCCCTCCTTCTGAGGGACGTTCTTGAAGGAAGAAGAGCCAACCCGCTGGGTGGGATGTGGTAACCTTCCCTCTTTAAGGCTTACCTACAGGTAGTATAAAAATCTCCTAACCATGCAACGTTTAGGAGATATTTACTGTACATGCAGCCAGTGAAATCACTGGCGCATGCGCTCTGAAAGAACGGCCGCCCCTGCCGTTTCTTCAGAGCCCTGTGCCGTGACTGGTGGCTCCCGCACACTTGCGGCAAAGTAATGTCATTGCGGATCCGGCCAGTCATAGAGCCGAGTCTGCGAACCCGTAAGGAAGACCGGGTGAAGATGGATGATGTCTCCATCGATGACAACGCATTGCTGGAATGCTTCCTTTTAAGGCAAGTTTCACATAATGTGCTACTAGCTACATACTAGCACGTTATGGCTTTACTTTGCAGGTAAAAATAAAAAATAAAACATCGGTTTACAACCGCTTTAAGTTGTGACACACCCCAATATAATGGTGGGGAGTCTGATAATTTGTGTCCAACCAAATAAATCAATAGAGTTTTGCATGGCCTTGGATGCCCAATATCTCATAGATGGCTGTCAGATATCGGTGTACTGGATGACCACTCCAACTTCAGCAATAAATAAATTATATGGTCATCTGCAACAAAGTAAAAGGCACAAAAGGCAACTATTTTTGTACGTCAGGTCTAATTACCATGATGATAATTTTATTTAGCTAGGGAACGTTTCAACCTAAAGTGTTACTAAACAAAAAACGCCTATAAACTAAACGCTGCTAAACTTGGGCTACCGCGTTTAGCGTCTGAAGCATGGAAATCTTCTGCGTCTGAACCCATTTTTTTGCTTTCAAAGAAACGCTGTTAAACGCAACTGCCAAAAAACGGCAATAAACGAGACTGTTCACATGGTCACATAGGAGAACATTGAATGAGTTCAGGAGCAGTTGAAAAAAGCGTCAAACTGCCTTTGAACGTACGTTTAGCAGCGTCCCGTGTACATGGGGCCTAAAAAGGAACAAATATTTTATTTATTTTTTAAAAAAAAGGACAGATTTGATGGTTTACATTCTCTCTAGACCGGAAGTGACATCATGGAATCTTTCCAGTCCTCCCAGATCATAGAGGTGACGAGAAATGATCTGGTCTCTCCTCACCTCTGTCCAGTCGAGCCGGATGGTTTTGCGGTAAGCCTGAGCAACACCAATAAACAGGGGGGGTGGGGTAAAATAAACTCCTCCCACTGCTACTTAAAGTGATACAGCGGCCATCACTAATCAGATTGCTTTTATCTGAAAGAGAATCGTTGGGCCTTGCAAGAAAAAAAGAAAAAAAATACCAGGATTATGGCTGATAGCTTCAGCCATAACCCTGGAAAACCACATTAAACCTGCTACATAAATTTACGTTAGGGGGGGTCTTAAAATGGTTAAAATAATATAGTATAGTCAAACACACACACACACTTGTGTAATATATATATATATATATATATATATATATATATATATATATTAATATTATACATATATATACACACACACACACACATATACTCAAACATTTTTTGTAATGTATTTTTCTAAACAATGAAGAAACTGAAAGGCAAGTTTCCTCCGAATTAGGCAAACCCCTGGAGCCCCTCAACCTGCCTGTTTGAGAATTCTGGGTTAACATCACCCTGGTGGGGCATTGCCCTTTCACAAAATATAGATAGAGGAAGAGAGAGATGGATTGAGATTTAGCATCAAATAAAGAGCTTTCCAAGAACTCATTCCTCATTTGTATTTTAGGGAGGAAGCATTAATCTCTGCAATATAGGTATGTGCTCATATAGGAAACAGATGGGAAAGGGAATGCAGGAAAAGCAAAATTGGTAATTTAGCCAAAAGTACATTAAAGCTGAACTTCAGGGATTATCTATATTGCATAATACATTGTCCAGTTTGGCACAATGTAAATATCCATAAGTCATACCTGGTGGGTCGTTGGGGGAAGCCACAGGAACCACAACCGGTCTTCTATGCTCAGCTCAGGTTATCCAAGTAGTTTCTCCTCTGCACAAAGACCACAGGGGGTTGCTTGTTCGACACCACCACCAAATGGAGATTGGGGTGTCACCACTCCTCCTCTTTACCTTGTCCAATCACAGAGCACCTTGCATTCATTTAAAAAATACAAGGCGTTCAGTCAATGACATTAGTGACAAACAAGCAATCACAGGTAGTCAGTATGCAGGGGAATCCACTTGCACAGAACCCAAAGCAGGACCTGGAAGATCTCGGCACTGACTACTTCAGAGATTTTTAGCGTTCCCAGCAGCCTATCAAGTAAGATTTATGCATACTCACATTGTGCTGAGCTGGAGTTCAGCTTCAAAGGCATTGATAGCATCTGACAAGGATGGTACATTTGATTTTAAGAACGTCTTGTACTGGAATTTTAGGAATTTAAACACACACATACATTCATGGCACAAAGAGATTTTATCTTATGTCTTACTAGAACAGAAAAAAAAAATGCATTAATCACACTCAAAGAATATTTAACCACATCTGCAAAAGAAACATTCACTTAGGCCCCTTACACACGGTCGGACAAAACCGATGAGAATGGACCGAGGTTCAGTTTCATCGGTCCAAACCGACCGTGTGTATAGGCTATCGGTCTGTTTTCCTTCGGTCCAAAATTTTAAAACATGCTTCAAAACCGAACCGATGGACCGCTGCCCGATCGGTCCAAACCGATGGTTAGTATAGAAAAGCATCGGTTCAAAACCTGCGCATGCTCAGAATCAAGTCGACGCATGCTTGGAAGCATTGAACTTCGTTTTATTCAGCACGTCGTGTGTTTGACGTCACCGCGTTCTGACCCGATCGGTTTTTGGAAAGATGGTGTGTACACATATCAGACCATCAGGCCACTTCAGCGGTGAACCGATGAAAACAGTCCGTCGGACCATTCTCATCGGTTTTGTCCGACCGTGTGTACGGGGCCTTACTGACCTTAAAGTAAACCTGTGTTGGAATAGAAGATGATGAACAAGGCGCCGGGCAAGAGGCACCATATAAGGTACGTGGATGTACCTCTTTTTTATTAAAGGAAACCCCTGACCTGCGAGTCGGAGCCTCTCTAACAACACAAACCTTTCTCTCTCTCATTCTACAACACGGCATGGTTGACCTAATGCTGGCCCAAGAACCGTCAGGAGGGTGGCAGGGGGTTGTGACCAAGTATATGGAAATTCTGACTTCTGCTGTAAAAAACTGCAGGAGAAAATCTATAGCATCAAGTGATATAGGTCGAGTCATTAGCACAATTTGACACCATAATGTGGCCCTTTCCTTTGCTCGTGTAACGAAAACAGAAATTGTGACTTGCATGAGAAGTATAGCCAAAGATTTTAGCCATGCTAGGCTTGAGAAGGATATTGACAATATTTTTGGGATCCACCCCACTACCGGATTGGCTGCTGGTTCTGTCATTCAGCATGCAGATGAGAGCTGGAGCAGGTGGCACCCAGCCCCTCCCCAGCCACTGGTCAATGCTCTCCACTCAGCAGAGACCTAGAACTGATCTTCAGTGGTCATTAGAACGCTCAGTTCTCGGTCTTATAGCCGACGTGGAACAGATGCTGCAGCATGGAGGCGAGTATTTTCGTGTTTTTTTTTTTTTTTTTTAAAGCCCATACTTCTCTATACTCTTCTCCCCAATCAGTATACAACTGCTTTATCCAGACATGGAAAACAAATACACTGGGTGAAGTCCAACACAACTTTTCAGAGTTGACAAAGGGTTTCCGCACTCCACCTCTGGCCCGATGTGACAGTGCTGGACTAGTCATAAGGCTTGGGAGAAGAGAGTGAGTCACATGCTCATCCATAGGCAGCAGTGCTGGGTATTTCACGTCCTTCCTGGTGGCTGAACAGAGCAGTGCAGGAGTGAGAGTACATGAGGCTGTGGAGGGGGAAGTCAAGTGATGGGAATTATTTTTAGGTGGGTTTAGAGGACTCCTGTAAACGAAAATTCTAGGTATGGATACTGTAGTTTAATATAGTTGCATTGGTCAAGCTTGGACCATTGTAACTATGCATATATCATACCAGGTGGATTCCTCTGAAAGTTGGAAATTAAGCCTGGTATACACTAGCAGTTTTTTTTTTTTTTTTTCGTTCAACCCAAACTGAAGAGCTCGGGAGGAGATCCTGTACCAACAATCCAATGTTTATACATCAATCTCTCCCCCGCTGAGCTATTGTGTTCTGACAGGGGGGTAGCCTGACAGGAGGGTAACCATTGGCTGAGAGCGATGATCATATGCTGATCGGCAGACTTTTTTTGCCCCTTCTACAGAAGCTGGACGTTCGACAAGCTTCTGTCAGACCGGCTGCTGTACACACAGGCTGAACGTCGGCTGGCTTCTATTGAACTGGCTGGTACTACCTGATATTCGGCCCGTGTGTACGGTTCTTTTACTGTAGTAGGCACAGCTACTACTTTAGAGTTTTTGTGCTTAGTTACAAATCAGCCAAACTATCAACACTGAAAAGATTTGAACAAGACCAGATCATCTGACATTTGGCCTTACCAAAATATATATATCTGTAATAAAGACTAGGGTTGTCCCGATACCTATACCAGTATCGGTATCGGGACCGATACTGAGTATTTGCGGGAGTACTTGTACTCCCGCAAATACCCCCGATGCCTAAATAGAATACGACCCCCCCCCCCCCCCCCCGCTGCCGTATATCGCAAATCCGCCGCTGCTGCGTTAATCACCGTGCGGCGAACATTACAGGCACCTTTAGTTTGAATAGCTGTTTTGCCCGCCGTGCAGTGTATAGACACTCCCCCTTGGACGGATCTGTCCAATCCCGAGCAAAGGGGGAGTGTCCTTTACACGGCGTGGCAGGGAAAACAGCTATTCAAACGAAAGCTGCCTGTAATGTTCGCCGCACGGTGATTAACGTGGCGGTGGTGGCGGCATCATCATTAGGTATGGGGGACATGGCTGCATCTATGTGGGGGGACATGGCTGCATATATGTGGGGGGACATGGCTGGATATATGTGGGGGGGCATGGCTGGATATATGTGGGGGGGACATGGCTGCAATATGTGGGGGGGCATGGCTGGATATATGTGGGGGGGACATGGCTGCATATATGTGGGGGGACATGGCTGCATATATGTGGGGGGACATGGCTGCATATATGTGGGGGACATGGCTGCATATATGTTGGGGGACATGGCTGCATATATGTTGGGGGACATGGCTGCATATATGTTGGGGGACATGGCTGCATATGGGGGGGACATGGCTGCATATGGGGGGGACATGGCTGCATATGGGGGGGACATGGCTGCATATGGGGGGGACATGGCTGCATATGGGGGGGACATGGCTGCATTTGTGGGGGGGACATGGCTGCATTTGTGGGGGGGGGGGGCATGGCTGCATTTGTGGGGGGACATGGCTGCATTTGGGGACACATTTAAAAAAAGTATCGGTATTCGGTATCGGCGAGTACATAAAAAAAAGTATCGGAACTTGTACTCGGTCCTAAAAAAGTGGTATCAGGACAGCCCTAAAGACCACCAATACCTTTCTGGAAGAGCCCACTCACACAGGGGCGACTCGTCAGGGGCTACAGTCGCCTCGCAAATCGCGTCCCGCTCTGTTCAATAGAACCGTTCTAATAGGAGTGACGCAAGTCGCTCCGACTTAGAAAAAGGTTTTTGTACGACTTTGGGGGCGACTTGCATTGACTTCTATACAGAAGTCATTTTGCAAGTCGCCTCTGAAGGTCACCTTGCCGAGTCGGCCCCCAAAGTCGTGCCGCCCCTGTTTGAATGGGCTGTTACAGAATAGGGAATGGCTCTTTAGACAAACCGAAGGTATATCATTTGCCACAAAAATGATTTGCTCTCTGTGTTTCTTACTGCCCATTACAAAATAAATGCAACATCATTGACACTCTGTACTGCAACTAAAGCTTACAAAAGTTCTTCAGCAATGTTCTGCATCCAGTAAAAGTGGCTGAATAAATAATACTAAGCACAAGTTAAACAAGCTCTTCATACAACAGTTTTATTTGGTCAGCATTTCCTTGGATGTGGCCCAAGACCAGCAATAATATTAGTTTTATTTCCTCTGTACGGCTTCCCAGCTGCCTGTAGCAATCCTCCATTTATTGTGAATGTGGCTTTTTAAAAGGCAGTCAGGCTTATTTGCTGCCAAACAATCAGCATCAATCCACAGGTAGTCGCTAAGCCTTCTAATGACATTACAAGAGGCAGAAAAAGCAAGTTAAAGGGACTGAAATGCTCCTTTCACACTGGCGGAGTCTGCCAGTGGATACGCATGCTTAGTAGGAAATCTGTCCGCTGATCCCCGCTGAGCAGGAGGATGACAGGTCCGTGTCTGCTCCGCTGATGCAGAGCAAGCACAGACACAGCCTGCTGTTCTCTATGGGGCTGTCGGATTGGAAATGGACCGCCTGTCCACTTCCATCCAACTGTCATCTGATCCGATCCCCTAGGCAAATGGGGAAGGGATCTCCTTCCATCAGACAGGATCGAATCGAACGGCAGCAAGTGTCAGAAGACACATGTCTGTTGAACATCCACCACTACATAGAGAACAATGGATGGTCCCATCGGGTCTGCCTGAAAAACTGACAGGCTGTCGTGATCGGTCTGTCAGTGTGAAAGGGACCGAAACCTTTTTTTATATAATAAACGCCACACTTAAATGCTCTGTGCAATGGTATTGCACAGAGCAACCCGATCCTCCTCTCCTGGGGTCCTCCGTCAGCACTCCTGGCTCCACCTCTTCGGCGAGTGCCCCCATAGGAAGCCCCCCTAAAAAGCCTTGACACATTGGATATCTAGTTTCCTAAATTGATGCAGAATACAGTATATCATAGTGTTACATACATCCTTCTTTATTTATTTCAAGTACATTAAACAAATTATGTTTATGAATATAAAGAACAGTGTATATAGGAAAAAAAACTTACAAGTAAAAAGGCTTTGCATCCAATGAGAAGGAAGAAAAATGTATTTGTGGAGGAGCATGTTGGGAAAAATAGTATAGAAGATAAAAATTATAGAAGATAAAGAACTAAAAAAATCTATGTAGCACTACCCCCGTAGGAGCTGCTGGTTTAGATTTGGGCCTTGCACGTTACCTCAATATTTGTTGTCTAGGGGAAGGAAGTCTGTAAAGAACTCCAATGTCCACACGAGACGTAAAACCTTAAGCTGTTAGGTTTTATTTTTCTCTCTTAAATGCAGGAAAGTAGAAGGATGAAGGGGAGAAAGGAAAAGTTCAGGTGCACAGTACAGAAAACTGAATAAAAACTTTTAAGTCGCAATAGTCATTCACCACTTCCTCTCAAGTGGGTATTGCTCACCCGTATAGGCCCCTCTCACCTGGCCTAGCAGCCGGAATGATGCACAGACAATAATCAGCAACAGTCTCTGCCACAGACTGGTTATGAGCAAAACAATCAGTCCGGAATCCGCTGCCACAGGGTTTTAACACCCAAACTTTCAGTCACACAGTCAAGGAGCCTTTAAGCCGACCTGGCGAAACTGTAGTGTAACTTGGGCTGTGTAGATACCTCTTAATAGGGTCACCAGGCCTATCTCGAGACATTAGCCTTCTGCTTGGTCTCCTCCTGGGCAGGTCCTCCCCTGGTTTCCTCCATTAAGTAGCTTCCTCTAGTAGACAGACAGCTTGGGATCTCTTGGCAGTTGTAGGCCCCAGCCAGGATAGCTGAGCCTACTTGGTAGAAAGGCAGCCTCAGGCCAACGTGGCCCCGAGACTGAAAATTACAACGACACATACCTCACGCCAGGAGGGCCACGAGGCGAAGGACCCCAAAAATTGGCATCTGCCCCTGAAGTACCCTTCCCCAGCATGCCCAGCGGGGAGTCCACTCCCACTGGGCTGTTCCCGGGAAAAGACACTCAATACACCATAGCCTGCCCGTTTTCCAACATTGGCCTGTGGTGGTATGGCCACCTACAGGCAACAGTGGGAAAATCCTTTCAGGCACAGCCACAGCCAGAACAGAGGCTGATTTAGCATAAATAATTAAAGTCTAAGCCAACTATCGGCCCAGACACCCACTAAATTTAACAGAGTGCCTGATCAATGGGAGCAGGGCGCTACACGTAGAAGATAGATGGCAGAAACAAAGTGGTCTATCAAGTCTTCCCTTTTAACTTTTTCAACATTTGTCTTACTGTTTAATTAACTCGCTACCTCTGCTGAAAAAGCTAGTTCAAGCACCCACAATTATTTTGAGGTACCTGAAAACTTTTCACAAACAAAAAGCAAACTGGTCCAGCTCCGTTTTACAATGGACGACTGGTAAGAAAACGATTCAGGTACTTCGAAGAGAACCAGTCGCAAACATGGGCAACTAAACCTAAAGAAATAAGGAATGGAAATTTCAAATTGTCCTGTAAAAATCAAGTTTGGCCATGCCTATCTGTGCCTATCCACCTCCTGGGCCTCCCTATTGGCCTGGTCCTTTAAATTATGAGCAGTTTCACAGCCCAATAGGAGGGGTTGGGAGACAAGAAGCGATAGGGCCGCGTTGGAAAAGCAGAGATCTTCATGTGTATTCATTTAGCTTCTTATATCTCTTGATCTACTGATTGTTTTTGGCATGCAGTTTTTGGTAAAGGTAATCTTATTATGTTTTTTTCCTTCAGTTTCTTGGTTCGATTTGTGTAATTTTTTTTAATTTAGCATGCATCGGTATCCACAAACATGGGCATAAATCATATTATGGTGTGTGTGGAGAACCTCTTTAATGATGCTGTGCCTCACAGGCATATTGTACGGTAAATAGGTCAATTGAGCAGTATTATCAACGGTAGCATTAAGTGGGTTAATGTAGCAATATTGTGCAGGTTGCCAAGAGAATCCTGGGAGATTAAGGTTTAACAGCTGATCTCTTTAGAGTGCTTAACTTAGATCCTCTGGATATCATTTTGCCTATTTTATGTTGATATTTTATCACTTGGTAGACTTGTCTGTAGAACTTTCCTGTGTGCTCATATGCGAAGCTGTAAAATACAGAATCCCACAGTAATTAATATGAGAGCCAGATCAGCAAAACATTTAGAGATTACCCAGGGTGGTGTGGAGTTACACACTGTATCTCATCGTGCATTTAGGACTTATTGCAACTAGTACGAGGGGTCAGTGTCCTCTACAAATCTGCACAGGCTTTTAGTAAGAACGTAGAGTAGGTTTTTTTTTTTTTCATTTAAACTGGAATTGGCCAGGATGGCTGTCGAATTCCTTGTACCACCAATAAAGTGTACAATGCATCTTCCCGCTCCATTCATTGAGAGAGAGAGGCAGAGATGCAGGCTTCGCAGGGACTGATCACTGTGGTAGCCAATCAGAGGCTGCCAAAGCAATCCAGAATCAGGAGTTCCCGATCGTTAGAATGGGGCCCTGTTCTCTCAGTGAGACCCTGATCTCTGTGCTGGGAGTGCACTGTGTGGCGCGCTCCCAGCACAAAGGGAGATACGCAAATATGTGGCCCTGCGGAAAACAATCCCAGTGAAGTGGGGCCGCATATATGTGTTTCGTTGGCATCAAACAGCATGGGTCTTCAATCTATGGCCCTCCAGTTGTTCAGGAACTACAATTCCCATCATGCCTAGCCATGTCAAAGTTTTACAATGCCTCATGGGATGTGTAGTTCTGCAACAGCTGGAGGGCCGTAGTTTGAGGATCCCTGATATACAGCATGGAAAGCAAAGGAAATCAAATGACACATGCTAAAAAGGTGAAAAACAATCCTAAAATCTGAACACACACTTCAATTGAAGAATATCAAGTAAAGCACCCAGTGATTTTATACAATAAAGTCCACACAAGTGCATAAGCAGCAAAGATCTCTGCAAACTTTCTGAATTTTTATACCCCCCCAAAAAAGGTTCAGGGCAAATAGTAACCAATCCCTACAGCTGGTTGTTTCTCCCTTTAGACCCCTTTCACAATGAGGCGCTATTTAGGCATTTGAAATCTATTTTTGTTCACAGGTTTAGTTGTCCTTTAAAAAAAAATGTTTTACTATTTTGGGCCAGTTTTTTTTATTCACATTTTTTCTCTAAAGCATTCCCCTCTGGGTGATCTATGTACATTACAAGAATTTTAACAAACCTTGTTGCAGATTCCTACCTTATGTAATTCCGAATAAATTTCTGTTTTTGTGTCCATGTGGGAAGTGAGTCTAATGTGAGTGGTTTTTAAATCAGCTGCTGCACCTGCAGGGCTCTAATGAGGAAAGCTGCTGGGCCTGCATGCCTTTAGATGTGATTTCCTATTGTGAGTATCTCACCAAAAATGACAATTTTGTTTGCAGGGGATGTCTGAAATTTGACTTGTATCTTAGTGCAGACTTCTGGGAAAATTGGTGAGCCAATCACACAAGCAGGAAATGATGTTTCTGGGGGATGTTCTGTACACATTTTGTGTACAGAACAGCTCCAGGACGGCATATTGCATTTTCAGAAAATTACAGAACCGCAGATTGAAAAGGAAAGGTAATTTTTAAAAACATTCAATTACAATATGACTTGTTTTGCAATTGTATACGATATATTATTTTTTTCTTTATTTGCTATTTTTTCCCCACGAAAGTAGAGTTACCCTTTAACCTTTCTCCCTAATATGGCTTTGACAGCTTGTAAAGTAGATGTGTGTGTGTCATCCTTAGAGAATAATAGTTGTCACCTGCACAAGGGCTGTGCTGGAGACAAGACAGCTGAACCCGATGCATGCACTCCATTGACTTCCATTGAGATAAAAAGAGCATTATAAAAATAAAATATTACTGCCCTACTATTAGGAAGTACAGTATGCATGAGTACAAACCAAACATGGCTGTTTCCCAATACAAACATAATTACAACTAACATAAGTAACACACGGATAAGCCTATTTACAGTACATCGAGCTGATCGCATTCATGTTTACGTCTTAAAAAAACAAAAACAAACAAAGACAGCGGATTCCCTTTAAGCCAAGCCTTTCGGGAGAAGTAATCCAAGTCTTTCATAGTTATTAACCAGGCACTTACGCACCTTCCTGCCCAAGCCAATATTCAGCTTTCAGCACTGTCTCAATTTGAGCCCAGGTTCACACTGGGTACGATTTGGTACGATTTGAGATGCGATTTGACATGTGAAATCGCATCTGAAATCGGCAGCATTTGCCGTCAATTGTCGGCAATTGCACTGTCCTAATCGGTGCGACGCCGCATCTGCGGCGCTGCACCGATTTCAAAAAGTAGTTCCTGTACTACTTTTTGCAATTTCGGGCCGCGATCGGCCGAAATCGTGGCAAAATCGCGATTTTACCGCGATTTTGAATTCGCAGCAGTGTGAACCTAGCCTGAATGACAATTGCGGGGTCATGCTACAGTGTACCCAAATGAAATTTTTATAATTTTGTTCCCACAAATAGAGCTTTATTTTGGTGGTATTTGATCACCTCTGCGATTTTTATTTCTTGCGCAACAACTATTTAAAAAAACGAAATTTTTGAAAAAAATTAAGTTTTTATTTTCTGTAAAAAAAAATTGTAAATAAGTAAGTTTTCTTCCATTATGGGCACCAAGTTGGCGGCACTGATAGGCACCGATGAGGTGGCACTGATGGGCACGATAGGCGACGCTGGTATGCGGCACTGATGGGCAATCATAGGCGGCACTGATGGGCACTCATAGGCGGCACTGATGGGCACTCATAGGCAGCAATGATAGGTGGGCACTGGGCATAGATGGGCACTTAGAGGTGGCACTGGACACTGGGTGGCACTGATGGACACTGAGGGGTGGCATTTGTGGGCACTAATTGGCATCGATGGTGTTTTTTTTTTTGCACTGGGGGGCACTGGAGTTTTTTTTTTTTAGCACTGAGGGGCACTTCCTGGTGGTCCAGTGTTGGCATACGAGGGGGGGGGGGGGGGGTTATGCGCTGATAAACAATCAGCGCGAACCCCCCCTGTCAGGAGAGTCGCCGATCAGCTCTACTCGCGTCTGTCAGACGCGAGTGAGGAAGAACCGCTCTTCCTGTTTACATCGTGATCAGCTGTGGTTGGACACGGCTGGTCACGCGGTCAAGAACCGAGATCGGAGATGCAGGGTGTCAGACTGCACCCCACGGGTGCGCGTCAGCATGAAATCCTGCAGGACGTCAATAGACGTCCAGTGAGGATTTCACAACCACTTCCTGGACGTCAATATGCTATTGACGGGGCGGGAAGTGGTTAAAGTGATATATTCCCAAACACAAGCATAAAGCTCAACCGGAAAAACTAAATAAATAAATTATTATTATTATTATACAGGATTTATATAGCGCCAACAGTTTACGCAGCGCTTTACATCAGGGATTGATTAAATCGATTGTAAATGATAACCTTGTAAAACAACCCATTCAGTTTAAAACTGAAATGAAAGGAAAATCATTTGCATATAGATATTAAAACAAAACATTTCAAATACCTTTTTTTCCTTAAAGTGATCACATTCCCTCTGTTCTCAGCTGCATAAGAGCTGGGGGAGGAGAAACAGCAGCACACTGATATTCCCAGTGAGAGGCTGTGCCGCAGGGGTGTGTCAGGACAAGTCTGACCATTGGAGGAAAGCACGCAGAGCTCCCAGCATAGCTAGAGAACCGTGCTTTCCTGCTTAGAGTGGTCAGTTTTTAATAGGAAAGCAGGGACTGGCAGAAACACCAGGGATTTTACACATTGTTATTTTTATAGAAAAAAAACTTTACAAACATGTTAATACTTACCTGCTCCGTGTAGTGGTTTTGCACAGGGCAGCCTGGAGCCTCCTTTTCTCGGGTCCCTCTTCGGTGCTCCTGGCCCCTCCCTCCTGTTCAGTGCCCCCACAGCAAGCAGCTTGCTATGGGGGCACCAGAGCCGAGCCACAGCTCCCTGTGTCCCATTCAGACACAGAGCTGTGGCCTGACCCCCTCTCCCTCCTGATAGGCTAACTGAGTTTGACTGACAACAGAGGGAGCCAATGGTGTCGCTGCGGTCTCTCAGCCAATCAAGAGGGAGCGTCCTGGCCTGCCGAGACACTCGTGGCCATCGCTGGATAGAAATGGAGCTCCTGTAAGTATTAGGGGGACAGTGCACACAGAAGTTTTATCTTAATGCAAAGAATGCATTAAGATAACAAAAAAAAAGGTCTAACTTCAGCCCAGGTTCACACCGAGCTGCGGGTATGAAGCTGTGCGAGTTCAGCTGAACTTGCACGATTTCACAGACATCTGTGTGGGTTTCTACCTGCCATAGTATCCTCTTTTTCAGCGGACAGTCCGCTTTCAGATAAAAGTGGTCTCAGCGGCCGATTCGCCCCAAGAGCACTTTTATTGGGGGCCGGAGAGGGCCCCCCCTCACGCCGCACTGCGATGGTCTCCGCTGGTAGCGGTGGAGACAAATCGGGTCTTCTCCCGTTTGGCTGGCTGCCGAGTGAGGTTAAGATGGTCGCCACTCAGCTCCATAGCATTGACTGGCGGAAGCAATGTCAAGCGTCACTTCCGCCCAATGCGCTTAAATTAGATATTTTTTTATTTTTATTTTGTTCTATTGCATTTTAGTGTAAATATGAGATCTGAGGTCTTTTTGACCCCAGAACTCATATTTAGGAGGTCCTGTCATGCTTTTCTTTTTCTATTACAAGGGATGTTTACATTCCTTGTAATAGGAATAAAAAAGACCCCCAAAAAAGGACAGTAGCAAAAAAAAATAAAAAAATAAAGCTCCCCATCCTGACAAGCTCGCACGCAGAAGCAAATTGCATACGTGAGTAGCCCCCGCATATGAAAACGGTATTCAAACCACACATGCTAGGTATCGCCGAGATCGTTAGATCGAGAGCAATAATTGTAGACCTAGACCTCCTCTGTAACTCAAAACTGGTAACCTGTAGACATTTTTAAACGTTGTCTATGGAGATTTTTAGGGGTAAAAGTTTGTCGCTATTTCATGAGCGGGTGCAATTTTGAAGCATGACATGTTAGGTATCAATTTACTCGGCGTAACATTATCTTTCACAATATAAAAAAAAATTGGGCTAACTTTACTGCTACCTAATTTTTTTATTTAAAACAAAGTGTATTTTTTTCCAAAACAAGTGTGCTTGTAAGACCGCTGCACAAATACGGTGGGACAGAAAGTATTACAATGACTGACTTTTTTCTCTCTAGGGTGATATATATATATATATATATACACACACACACACACACACACACACACACACACACACACACACACACACACACATACATACATACATACATAAATACATAAAATGTTTTGGGGTTCTAAGTAATTTTCTAGCAAATAAAAATAATTTTAACTTGTAAACACAGAGTCTGAAAAATAGCCCCGGTCCTTAAAGTGGAGGTTCACCCTAAAAACAATTTTTTAACATTGGAGCCAGCATAGTAAGGGCATATACTTTCAGCAGGTTTTTTTTTTTTTCTCTCCGTACATACCTTTATATTCTGATTTTGTCCAGGGCTTCCGCGTTCTGATGACTCCGGAACTGGGCGTTCCTATCCCTGCCTCAGGGTTCCGATGACTGCAGGACTGGGCGTTCCTATCCTTTGGTTCGATGATTGACAGCTTGTGAAACAGGTGACCTGTCGCACAACGCGCGTCACCAGATTTTCAGAAATAGACGAGCTGCGAGTCGGCACTACACGGCTCCGTGTAGAGCTGACTACGCAGGCGCCATATAGTGCCGACTTGCAGCTCGGCTATTTCCCCGACATCTGGTGACGCGCTTTGTGCGACGGGTCACCTGTTTCACAAGCCGTCAATCATCCAACGGAAGGATAGGAACGCCCAGTCCCGCAGTCATCGGAACCCGGAAGCCCTGGACAAAAACAGAATATAAAAAGGTATGTACAGAGAGAAAAAAAAAAAAAAAGCCGAAAGTAAATGCCCTTACTATGCTGGCTCTGCTAGATGTAATATTAAAAAAACATTTTTTGGGTGAACCCCCGCTTTAAGTGGTTAAAGGGGTTGTAAAGGTAAATGTTTTTTCACCTTAATGCATCCTATGCTCTTAGCCACTCAGCCTGGCCGTTGATCGGCTACACTGGATGGATTGAAAGCAGCGCAGCCATAGGCTTGTGCTGCTGTCAATCACATCCAATGACGCTGTGCGCTGGGGGCGGGACCGAGTGATACAGTGAGCTGCAATAGCCGCCGGCTGTATCACGGGAGCGCGCCCACAGGAACTCAACACAATGCGAGCTCGCATTAAGGTGTTGAGTCCTTGCGGGGGGGGGGGGAGGAGCCTAGACAGCCGTCGAGGGACCCCAGAAGACCAGGTTCGAGGCCACTCTGCAAAACGAGCTGCACAGTGGAGGTAAGTATAACATGTTTGTTAATTAAAAAAAAACAAAAAAACTTTACAACACCTTTAACCACTTAAGAACCGCCTCCTGCACATTTAAGTCGGCAGAATGGCACAGCTGAGCACATGCACGCAGTGGCGGAATTATAGGGGTCGCTGAGATCGCAATGGCGACCGGGCCCCTTGCTGCAGGGGGCCCTTGAGGGGCCCCCTGTACTCTTCGATAGAAGGATCGGCAGTTGAGCAGCAGGGGCGGCTGAGATGAGCTCCTCGATCGTCAGCCGAACTGTGCAGGGAAGGAGCTCGTCACATGAAAGTAGTGTGTGCTCTTTGTCTCCCCCTAGAGTGCAGTACCCGGCAGGAAGAGCCAAGGTAAATGTCTGCCGTTTTTTTTTATGACTATCTATCTATTTATTGTGAGTGTGTGTGTGTGTGTATGTATATATGTGTGTATATGTGTGTGTGTGTGTGTGTGTGTGTGTGTGTGTGTGTGTGTGTGTGTGTGTGTGTGTGTGTGTGAGAGAGAGAGTGTGTGTGTGTGTGTGTGTGTGTGTGTGTGTGTGTATGTATGTGTGTGTGTGTGTGTGTGTGTGTGTGTGTGTGTGTGTGTGTGTGTGTGTGTGTGTGTGTGTGTGTACAGTATGCATGTGTGTGTGCATATGTATGTATGTTAAAGCAGTTGTATACCCACTGTCTTTTTTTTTTTTTTTTTTTAAACCTGAAAAGCAAAAGCCATAATCAGCTAGTATGCACCGCATACTAGCTGATTATGAAATACTTACCTTGGAACGAACCTGGCCCACGCCGAGGGAGATGTCATCTTTCCTCGGCGTGTCTTCCGGGTATCGCCGCTCCAGCGCTGTGATTGGCTGGAGCGGCGATGTCGTCACTCCCGTGCATGCACGCAGGAGACTTCTCTCCGGCAAGGTCCGGCGGCTGCCGGCCCTTTAGCCGAGGATCCCCGCTGCGCATGTGCCGCTGCAGTCAGCAGCGCATTGCGGGGGGAATATCTCCTAAACCTTACAGGTTTAGGAGATATTCTTTATACCTACAGGCAGTGGCGGAATTTTCATAGTCGCAGCAATCGCAGCTGCGAACGGGCCCTGTAAGTCCGGGGGGCCCACCTGACTGTCACTCACAGTGTTTGTTGGCTGATGCGGTGTTTAGGGTTGCCACTCGTACGGTACGGGTTTTGAATCCTGTGTACGGGAATCCGTCTGCCTGAGCCCCGGACACACACAGTGCTGCAGAGTCTCCGAAGTTCCCCGTGCAGGTGGCTCCCTCCCTCCCTGCACTGCCCGGCGCTCTGGCCGAATCTCCGGCGCTGTGTAAAATTTGCGGTGACAACACATTACAGCAGGGTGACTGTGTGCTGTGAGGGGGAGAGACGCGCTAGTGTGCCTACTCATGCAGACACAGCCTCGGCATGTGACCTGTCTGGAAAGCGGGAGGAACAAACACAGCCGGTGTACAGAGCCTGCCGTGCAAACTAAGGGGACACCGACCGCGACCGCTGGGTGAGTGCAGAGCTGAGGCTCTTTACTTTCCTACAGATCAGTCTCTCTCCAGTGTGGGGGTTTGTCATGCTGGTCTTTCCAGGGAGTCGGGACATGGCTGAAGATTGCAGTCTAGTGTTCTCCCTACAGTACCATCCTGGCATAATTACTGTATGTGCAGTGCTCACTCAGTAGCCTTTATCTATCTATCTGCTTTGATTTTTTGGGGTTTTTATTTGGTAATTAAAAGTCCACTGCCTACTGACACCGCTCACTGCCTGCTGACACCGCTCACTGCCTGCTGACACCGCTCACTGCCTACTGACACCACTCACTGCCCTACTGACACCACTCACTGCCCTACTGACACCGTCCACTGCGCTACTGACACCGTCCACTGCCCTACTGACACCGCTCACTGCCCTACTGACACCGCTCACTGCCCTACTGACACCGCTCACTGCCCTACTGACACCGCTCACTGCCCTACTGACACCGCTCACTGCCCTACTGACACCGTCCACTGCCTACTGACACCGTCCACTGCCCTACTGACACCGTCCACTGCCCTACTGACACCGTCCACTGCCCTACTGACACCGTCCACTGCCCTACTGACACCGTCCACTGCCCTACTGACACCGTCCACTGCCCTACTGACACCGTCCACTGCCCTACTGACACCGTCCACTGCCCTACTGACACCGTCCACTGCCCTACTGACACCGTCCACTGCCCTACTGACACCGTCCACTGCCCTACTGACACCGCTCACTGCCTACTGACACCGTCCACTGCTCTACTGACACCGTCCACTGCCCTACTGACACCGTCCACTGCCCTACTGACACCGTCCACTGCCCTACTGACACCGTCCACTGCCCTACTGACACTGCTCACTGCCCTACTGACACTGCTCACTGCACTTCTGACTGACAATGTCCACAGCCACTGTTCACTGCAGCGCGCTATGCGTGCCTCCTTACTACTCTCCTAGGGTACCTCAAAGGTGTCCCAAATCTCCTACCATCCTATAGCGTGTACTACAAAAAAAATTGCTGTACGCCGCTAAAAAAGGGATTTTTAATAACAGCTTACCTGTAAAATCCTTTTCTTGTAGTACATCACGGGACACAGAGCAGCATAGCCATTACATATGGGTTATATAGTGCACCTTCAGGTGATGGACACTGGCACTCTCCGACAGGAAGTTCCCTCCCTATATAACCCCCACCCATAGTGGGAGTACCTCAGTTTTGTAGCAAGCAATATGCATCCCAAAATTCCCCATAAGAGGGGTGGGAGCTCTGTGTCCCGTGATGTACTACAAGAAAAGGATTTTACAGGTAAGCTGTTATTAAAAATCCCTTTTTCTTTATCGTACATCACGGGACACAGAGCAGCATAGCCATTACATATGGGATGTCCCCAAGCAATGCAAATGAGGGGAGGGAAAACAACCATGCACAGAAAAAAACAGCGGGTGCCATAGGACAAGAGGATCTTATACTGCGGCCTGCAGAACCGCCTGCCCGAAGGCTGAATCAGCGTTCCTCCTAACGTCCATTTGATAAAATTTAGCAAACGTATGAACCGACGACCAGGTCGCTGCCTTGCAGACTTGGGCCATGGAGACCTGGTGATACGCTGCCCAAGAGGCGCTCACGGCTCTTGTGGAATGAGCCTTGACCGACAAGGGCGGGCTCTTACCTTTCAGGCCGTAGGCCTGTACAATCACTTGTCTAATCCACTTGGAAATGGTGGCTTTAGACGCTGCCTGACCTTTTTTAGGTCCTTCCGGCAGAATAAATAAGACTTCAGTCTTGCGAATCTGGGCTGTGGCTTTTAGATAAATCTTAACAGCCCTAACCACATCTAAGGAATGCAGGAGTCTCTCCTTCTTAGAAGGTTTAGGAAAAAAGGACGGAAGAATTAAGTCCTGATTCAAATGAAAGCTAGATACCACCTTCGGTAGGAAGGACGGATGTGGCCGAAGAACGACCCTGTCCTTATGTACAATCAAATAAGGTGTCTTGCATGACAAGGCTGCCAGTTCTGATACCCTTCTGGCGGAAGCCATAGCAACCAAAAAAACTAGTTTCCTAGTCAACAAGACCAGCGGGATTTCAGACAGCGGTTCAAAGGGCTGGCTTTGCAAAGCCGACAGAACCAAGTTTAGATCCCAAGGATATAGGGGAGCTTTAATCGGAGGGTTAATCCGAATATCCCCCTGCAAAAAAGATTTCATTAAGGAGTGAGAGGCCAGAGGTCTCTGAAAGAAAATGGATAGGGCCGAGACCTGTCCTTTGACTGTGCTAATAGCCAGCCCCTTTTCTACTCCTAATTGTAGGAATTCCAAGATTCTCCCAATGACATACTTGCGGGGATGCCATCTCTTAGCCTCGCACCATGTAATGTAAGCCTTCCACACCCTATAGTATATAAGCCTAGAGACTGGCTTTCTTGCATTAATCAGGGTGGGAATGACCCGGCCAGAGAGGCCCCTGTTTCTAAGAATTAGGGATTCAGCCGCCAGGCCGTCAAATTTAGGGCCTGTAAGGCAGGATGGAAGAACGGTCCTTGTGAGAGGAGGTCCGGCCTTAACGGGAGGACCCAAGGTTCTTCCACTGCCATCCTTATTATTAAGGAGTACCAAGGCCTCCGGGGCCACGCGGGGGCTACTAGAATCGTTGGTTTGTGCTCCACCTGAATTCTGAGAAGAAGACGGGGTAGCATCCGTAACGGAGGGAAGGCGTAGATCAGTGCAAACTGATGCCAAGGACATACCAGGGCGTCCGTCCCGTAGGCCAATGGATCCCTTGTCCGTGACACGAACTTGGTCAACTTCGTATTGAATCTGGAGGCCATTATGTCCACCTCCGGGACTCCCCATCTTTGGCAGATGGCCTGAAATACCTCGGGATGGAGGGACCATTCTCCCGGAGACATCTGATGGCGGCTGAGGAAATCCGCCTGCCAATTGTCCACCCCGGGGATAAACACTGCTGAAATGCAGGGAACATGGGACTCTGCCCAAGCAAAGATCCGGTCCACCTCCTTCTGGGCTGCTTGACTCCTGGTGCCGCCCTGGTGGTTTATGTAGGCCACAGCCGTGGCGTTGTCGGACTGTATCCTCACAGGGGAGTCCTGTAATATATCTGTCCATGCAACTAGAGCCAACCGGATTGCTCGTATCTCCAGAACATTTATCGACAGGATCGATTCTGCTCTTGACCACTTCCCTTGCTGGGTCAATCCGTCCAGGACTGCGCCCCACCCCAAAAGACTCGCGTCTGTAGTCACAATCCTCCATGAAACTGGACAGAACAACCTTCCCTTCAAAAGGTTTTGTGGGACCAGCCACCAGCACAGACTCTGACGGGCTGCCTGGGACAGGGATATGGGAAGATCCAGGGCCTGGATTCTCTTGTCCCAAGCTGCGAGAATTGCTTTCTGCAATTTTCGGGAGTGGATCTGGGCGTAGGGCACTGCCTCGAAGGTGGCCACTAGCTTGCCCAAGAGGCGCATACACAGGCGAACTGTTGGCCTTGCGCTGCTTAGAACCACCTGGATCAATTCCTTTATAGAATCCACCTTGGACTGGGGAAGAAAGACCTTCTGCTGCATAGTATCTAGAATTAACCCAAGATACTCCAACCTTCTTGTGGGCTGCAAGGCCGACTTGTCCTGATTTAGAACCCAACCCAGGGATTCTAGATAATTTACCACTAAGCAAACTGCCTGTTTTAGGCTGGCTGCTGAAAGATCGACGACTAGTAGATCGTCTAGATAAGCCATAACCAGGATCCCCTGGGATCTTAGGTTGGCCAACACCGGGGCCAAAATTTTGGTGAAGACCCGGGGAGCCGTGGCTAGCCCGAAGGGCAAGGCCGTGAACTGAAAATGCCGATGGCCTAAGGCAAACCGGAGGTACCTGAAATGGCCGGGGTAGATTGGCACGTGCAGGTATGCATCCTTGATGTCGATGGATGCGAGAAACTCTTTTCCCTGTAGGGCGGCCATCACTGAACGAATGGACTCCATACGGAAGGAGCGAACCCTTAAATAACGGTTCAGGGTTTTTAGATCCAATATTGGTCTTACATCGCCGTTGGGCTTTGGGACTATAAATAGATTTGAATAAAATCCTTGTCCGCGCTCCTGAGATGGTACTTCCATAATCACTTGTTGATCTAAGAGGCGATCTAGGGCTGCTAGAAGCGAGACCCTTTTCTTTGGATCGCTTGGGAGCCTGGACTCCTGGAAGTGAGGAGGGGGAAACCCCAAAAACTCCAGCTTGTACCCCTGAGCCACTGAGGACAGAACCCATTCGTCGGAGATTCTGGCCTCCCAAAGCTCCGAGAAAAAGCGGAGTCTTCCCCCCACCCGAGAGAGTGGGGGCGTCCCTTCACAGATTCGCTTTAGGGGCAGCCTTAACTGGTTTGCGAAACCACGGCTTTTTGATACCTGAAGCTTGCCCTTGCGGTCTGTTTGCGGGTGAACGGCCAGCAGGCCGTCGATACTGCCTGGAGGGTGAGGGACCTGGACCTGGAGAGTTTGGGCGCTTAAAGGTTGGCCCTCGAAACCTCTTTTTAACAGGCAAGAGAGTGCTCTTGCCACTGGAAATCTTCTGGATATACTTATCCAGATCATCTCCAAACAACCTATCCCCCTGGAACGAAAACCCAGTTAAGAGTTTCTTACAGGGAGTCTCTGCCGACCAATTTTTTAGCCATAAAAGTCTTCTCATGTGAACCAGAAATAAGGATAACCGAGAAGCTTGCTGGATGGAATCCTTAATGGCATCTACGGCAAAGCATAATGCCCTAGGCAGATCAGCCAAGTCCTGTGCCTGTTGCGCCGGAAGGTCTCTTAGAACCTGTTTGGCCTGGTCCTTCAATGCCTGGCATACTCCAATGGCGGCTACCGCTGGTTGCACTACAGCACCTGCGGTGGCAAAGGAAGATTTTAGCAGAGTTTCAAGCCTTTTATCGACAGGATCCTTAAACATGTGAATGTTGTCTACCGGACACGTCAAGGACTTATTGACACATGAAATGGCTGCGTCCACAGTAGGGACAGTCCATTTTTTAGAAAAACCTTCTTCTAAAGGATATAAAACTGAAAACCTCTTAGGAGGAAGAAAAATCCTATCTGGTTTGGCCCAATCCTGAAAGATTAGGTCCATCAGTAAGGGATGGACCGGAAAAACCGCACTGGATTGGGGAGCTTTTAAGGAACCAAGGGAGGATACGGTAGCCTGAGGTTCAGGCAGGGGTAATTTAAATGCCGTCCGTACCATGTCCGCTAGGGACTGGATCCATAGTCTCTCTGCCTGAGAGGCTGAGAACGGTTCCTCTATTGTGGATTCCTCCGAACCCTGTTCCAGGGGGTCATCCCCCTGCTCCGCCAAGAAATCAATTTCTTCTTGGGAAAGGACCTCCTCATCTGGAGAGTCAACCCTAGGGGAAGGGGACCTAGTCCGTTTCTTCCCGGGAAATGATGCGGTTAATAAAGCAGTCATCCTTCGCTCAAATCCACCTAAGGTGGCGGCTAACATCTCCTCCGTAACAAAGGAGGGAGTTGGTTGGGTAGGGCCAGCCGTAGCACCTAGCAACCCCAATGGCTCCACTGGGCTAACGACCTCTGGTCTGTCCGGGGAGGAAGGCACTGCAGAGGCCTGGCCAAGATCCTCCGAACCCGATGGGGAACCCTTCTGCTTTTTTGTAGCTTTAGCATTTTTGGTGCTTCCCGCGCCCTTAGGAGCCATCTATACAAACCCAAGGTACTCCGCTAAACACAACTGACTGTCTTAATCAGCAGAGACAAAAAAACACCTCTTGAAAAAAGTGTCAAAAAATTTATAGGTTAGGGTGCTGTTAAATTATTAAACTTCCCATAACCTAATGAAGATGGACAATACAATGCCCCAAGGGCTTGTAACTCACACTAAATGAGCTAAGTAAAGCCACCTTTTATGCTGATCTGGGATAGAGCCGTGGGTAGCAAGGCTCAGACTGCTGCAAGTACACCGGCCTTTTAAACAAGAAACGAGCCGCAGGCTCTTATAGAAAAGTGTACTTCACCAAATCACCACCGGGTGTCACTCTCCCTTCGCAAGGTACTGCTCTCACGCAGTTAACAGTGCCGCTGCTCCGTGTCCCACGGCGACCCAGATCGACTGCCAGCCTAATATAGGCTCTCAGAGCAGGAAGAGGGACCGCCCCGAAAACTCCGCCTCCTCACGCAGCGTCGCCGCATCTATTTACACCGTGCGCGCGCGCGCGCCCGTTCCGGACGCTGCTGGAGGAGCAGAGACACACGTGGAGCTGCAGGGGAGTGAGACGCCCGAACAGGCTTACGGGGGAAGCCATGTAGCTGCGCGGATGGTAAGACCTCCATGCTACACAAGTGACCCCCCCTAGCGCAATAGCAGCTCTTTTTGTAAACCTTATGGTCATGCAGCCGTCTACCAGAACCAGCCAGGGGAAGCATTAATGGGTACATAGAAACCATCCTGTCATTCAGACTTTGTGGAATGAGGCGCCCATGCACAGAGGCATAAAGCGGGCTAAACCCAGAGTCCCCTGTGGGGGCCTGCTGACAAACCAAGTTCCGCAGGCCCCCTCTTACCTTCTCCACGCCGCAGGGTATTGCCAATGCAAGAGGCCCAATCTTCCCCCTAAAACGTGGGTAACGTCATAGACCTTCAGGTACCGGGGTCCAGATTTAGGAACACCACACTCCTGGACCTATATAGCACTGCTGGCAACAGGAATTACTTGGTTGCAGGAAACCAGTCCTGGAACCCAGAGTCCAGCTCTCGCAAAGGAGAAGCGTTATAGGCAAAACCCCCTCCAGGACCTGGGGGCCCGGGTACCGTCCACTTTGGCTATGAAGCACCTTGGACGGATCCGGTCAGCTTGCCCTGGTCCAGAGGACAACTATAGGCAGAGCTCTTCAATGTGCCCCAACACCTAAGACACTGGCGAAAAAACTGAGGTACTCCCACTATGGGTGGGGGTTATATAGGGAGGGAACTTCCTGTCGGAGAGTGCCAGTGTCCATCACCTGAAGGTGCACTATATAACCCATATGTAATGGCTATGCTGCTCTGTGTCCCGTGATGTACGATAAAGAAATGTTCGGGTGTGGCTTGACGAAAAGGTGGCAACCCTATGCACACTGCGTGCTGTTCGTTCAGCCGCGGGGCGTGCTTTTGCCGCTGAGCCTGAGGCAGCGTCTCACTGAGATTGTGGACCGTCCCCGCCCCCGCCTATCCAGAGACACAGACAGACAGATGTAGGGAGGCGGGGCGGACTCTGCAGCAGCGTGCGCGCGTGTACCTACCCGGTGTCCCAGGCATGAGGCAAGGCATCCTGGCGGGAGAAGGCACAGCACAGCCGCGCACAGTGAAGGTGACAGAGTGACCCAGGCCACAGAACAGAAAGTGGGGGATAGACTGACGGAAAGTCAATCAAAAGTGACAGTCAGAGTCTCAGAGATCACTCAGCTCAGCAATTGATAAAAATCCTCCTCCACCACCTGGCTGTGCCTCTTACTGATCCCATCCCCCCACCACTGATCTCATCCCTATCCCCCCATTACTTCTACAACAGAGGTGATGGGGGGATAGGGATGAGATCAGTGGTGGGGGATGGGCTCAGTAAGAGGCACAGGTGGTGGTGGGAGAGGATGGCACCACCGCTGCCACCTCCCACAAGTACTACCAGTCCACCGCTGGTACTTGATGGGGGTGGTAGCGGTAATACTTGAGGGGGGGGGGTGGCAGCTGTGGTACTTAAAGAGGGGTGGTAGCGGTGGTACTTGAGGGGGGGTGGCCGTGGTGCGTGGGAGGATGGGATCAGTAAGAGGCACAGGTGGTGGAGGGAGAGGATGGCACTGCCACCCCCCCTCAAGTACCACCACAGCCACCCCCCTCAAGTACCACTGCTGCCACCCCCCTCAACACCATCACTGCCACCTCCCCCTCAAGTAACACAGCTGCCACCCCCCCTTAACTACCGCCATTGCCACCCCCTCAAAAAAAAGTATCAAAATCCTGCTTTTTCGGGGGGGGGTCCTTTGATTTCTTGCACCCGGGCCCAGAAGTTTCTAGTTACGCCTCTGCATGCACGTATAGGTACGTCCTGTGCTAGTACCCAGCCGTGGGTCGCAGGCGCATGCCCCGGTCCGAAGCTCCGGGACCGCGGGACCCGATCGCCGCTGGAGTCCCGCGAACGGTCCCCGGAGCTGAAGAACTGGGAGAGCTGTGTGTAAACACAGCTTCCCCGTTCTTCACTGAGGCGACGTCATCGATCGTGTGTTCCCTTTTATAGGGATACACAATCGATGTCACACCTACAGCCACACACCCCTACAGTTGTAAACACACATTAGGTCACACATAACCCCATCAGCGCCCCCTGTGGTTAACTGCCAAACTGCAATTGTCATTTTCACAGTAAACAATGCATTTTAAATGCATTTTTTGCTGTGAAAATGGCAATGGTCCCAAAAATGTGTCAAAATTGTCCGAAGTGTCCGCCATAATGTCGCAGTCACGAAAAAAAAATCGCTGATCACCACCATTAGTAGTAAAAAAAAAAAAAAAATTATAAAAATGCAATAAAACTATCCCCTATTTGGTAAACGCTATAAATTTTGCGCAAACCAACCGATAAACGCTTATTGCGATTTTTTTTTACCAAAAATAGGTAGAAGAATACGTATCAGCCTAAACTGAGGAAAAAAAATGTTTTTTTTTATATATTTTTGGGGGATATTTATTATACCAAAAAGTAAAAAATATTGCATTTTTTTCAAAATTGTCGCTCCATTTTTGTTTATAGCGCAAAAAATAAAAACCGCAGAGGTAATCAAATACCACAAAAAGAAAGCTCTATTTGTGGGAAAAAAAGGACGCCAATTTTGTTGTGGGAGCCACGTCGCACGACCGCGCAATTGTCAGTTAAAGCGACACAGTGCCGTATCGCAAAAAGGGGCAAGGTCCTTTAGCTGCATTTTGGTCCGGGTCTTAAAGCGGGAGTTCAACCAATTCCTTTTTTTTTTTTTCTTAGCTTCCTGCTAGTTCGGTCTAGGGGAATCTGCTATTTGTATTAAAATATGATCCGTACTTACCCGTTTTCGAGATGCATCTTCTTCCGTCGCTTCCGGGCAGGCCCGGACTGGCCATAGGGCATACCGGGCATATGCCCGGTGGGCCGCGGCGGCCCGCGGGCCAATAGCGGCCCGCGAATGGCCCTTGTCGGCCCGCGGGCCGTTTGCGGCCCGCGAACGGCCCTCGGCGGCCCGCATGTCACTTCTACCCAGAGGTGTACCAAGGCCCTTGGGGCGGATTGGGCTGGGTTGTAAGAATGCATTTGCCCCCTGGGCTGCTCTAATGTCCTGCAAAAAGGCCACTGAGCTGGCCGAGTGCGCCACCTGCCACAAGTTTATGGATTGTCCACTGGCCACGTCACCTGCCATGTCACCTGGTCACGTCACCTGCCACAAGTTGTGGATTGTCCACTGGCCACGTCACCTGGCCACATCACCTGCCACATCACCTGCCACAAGTTGTGGATTGTCCACTGGCCACGTCACCTGCCACGTCAACTGGCCACGTCACCTGCCACAAGTTGTGGATTGTCTACTTGCCATGTCACCTGGCCACATTACCTGCCACGTCACCTGGCCACATCACCTGCCATGTCACCTGGCCATGTCACCTGCCACAAGTTGTGGATTGTCCACTGGCCACGTCACCTGCCACATCAACTGGCCACGTCACCTGCCACAAGTTGTGGATTGTCCACTTGCCACGTCACCTGACCACGACACCTGCCACAAGTTGTGGATTGTCCACTTGCCACGTCACCTGCCACAAGTGGATTATGCACTTGCCAAATCACCTGGCCACGTCACCTGCCACAAGTTGTGGATTGTCCACTGGCCACGTCACCTGCCATGTCACCTGGCCACGTTACCTGCCACAAGTTGTGGATTGTCTACTTGCCATGTCACCTGGCCACATTACCTGCCACGTCACCTGGCCACATCACCTGCCATGTCACCTGGCCATGTCACCTACCACAAGTTGTGGATTGTCCACTTGCCACGTTACCTGCTTCAAGTTGTGTATTGTCCTCTTGCCATGTCATCTGCCATGTCACCTGGCCCCGCCACCTGCCACAAGTTGTGGATTGTCCACTGGCCACGTAACCTGCCACAAGTTGTGGATTGTCCACTCGCCATGTCACCTGGCCACGTCACCTGCCACATCACCTGCCGCATCACCTGGCCACGTCACCTGCCACAAGTTGTGGATTGTCCACTGGCCACGTCACCTGCCATGTCAACTGGCCACGTCACCTGCCACAAGTTGTGGATTGTCCAATTGCCACGTCACCTGCCTCATGTTGTGTATTGTCCACTTGCCACGTCATCTGCCATGTCACCTGGCCACGCCACCTGCCACAAGTTGTGGATTGTCCACTGGCCACGTCACCTGCCACAAGTTGTGGATTGTCCACTTGCCATGTCACCTGGCCACGTCACCTGCCACATCACCTGGCTCCGTCACCTGCCACAAGTTGTGGATTGTCCACTGGCCACATCACCTGCCACGTCAACTGGCCATGTCACCTGCCACAAGTTGTGGATTGTCCACTTGTCACGTCACCTGCCACAAGTGGATTATCCACTTGCCAAATCACCTGGCCACGTCACCTGCCACAAGTTGTGGATTGTCCACTTGCCACATCACCTGGCCATGTCACCTGCCACGTCAACTGGCCACGTCACCTGCCACAAGTTGTGAATTGTCCACTTGCCACACCACCTGACCATGACACCTGCCACAAGTTGTGGATTGTCCACTTGCCACGTCACCTGCCACAAGTTGTGGATTATCCACTTGCCAAATCACCTGGCCACGTCACCTGCCACAAGTTGTGGATTGTCCACTTGCCACGTTACCTGCCACAAGATTCGGATTGTCCAATTGCCACGTCACCTGCCACATCACCTGTTCACATCACCTGGCACGTCACCTGCCACAAGTTGTGGATTGTTCACTTGCCACATCACCTGGCACGTCACTTGCCACATCACCTGGCACGTCACTTGCCACGTCACCTGCCACAAGTTGTGGATTGTTCACTTGCCACATCAGCTGCCACGTCACCTGGCCATGTCACCTGCCACAAGTTGTGGATTGTCCACTTGCCACATGACCTGGCCACGTCACCTGCCACATTACCTGGCCATGTCACCTGCCACAAGTTGTGGATTGTCCAATGGCCACGTGACCTGGCCACGTCATCTGCCACGTCACCTACCACAAGTTGTGGATTGTACACTTGCCACGTCACCTGGCCATGTTACCTGCCACAAGTTGTGGATTGTCCACTGGCCACGTGACCTGGCCACGTCACCTGCCACATCACCTGGCCACGTCACCTGCCACAAGTTGTGGATTGTCCACAATGCAATGCAAGCAATTACATTTTTTTATGGTTTTTCATAATTTGCCATCATTTTTGAGATTTCTAATGTAAAAAAATAGGTCACCTTTAAAAACGCCTATACTGCATTTGATGGGGCACAGTGGCTGCATTTGATGTGACACAATAGCTGCATTTGATGTAGCACAGTGGCTGCATTTGATGGGGCACAGTGGCTGCATTTGATGGGGCACAGTGGCTGCATTTGATGGGGCACAGTGGCTGCATTTGATTGGGGAACAGTGGCTGCATTTGATTGGGGAACAGTGGCTGCATTTGATGGGCACAGTGGCTGCATTTAATGGGGCACAGTGGCTGCATATAATGGGGCACAGTGGCTGCATTTGATGGGGCACAGTGGCTGCATTTGATGGGGCACAGTGGCTGCATATAATGGGGCACAGTGGCTGCATTTGATGTTTTTGTTCAGTTTGATTGCTTCCCCCCAAAAAAAATGTTGAGCACCAGTGTGAGCCAAAAGGCTTGCACTCACAGATACTCCACTGAAAAGTTATCAATTCTCATGTCACTTTTCAGAGGCATTTGACAGACAGTAAGGAGGTGATGCCTAATTTCCTCCCTGCCTGTTTTAACCTCAGCCAGTCCCTCCAGATATTTCACTTTGTACCTTATTTTCATTACTCTTTATAGGTATTAGATGTTCTCTCACCTTATTCTTTGCACATCTAATACATAATGAGAGTTCTGGAAATAAGGTGGAGTTCAAAGTGAATTTCTAAACCTAAGTTGAGAACCCATTTTAGAAGATTTGAGGATATTATTAAACTCAGAAACTGGTGGACTTAGGCCATCATAAATAGATTGAAATTCTGCCAGTTCAGCAGAAATTTCAATCTACCAATGTGCAGACTGGTTATACAGACTCCGATCTATCAACTGACTTCAGTACAACAATGGGAAATGTCGAACCATTTCTCTCTGTTCCAGCAATGTGGAGTGATTTCTCTCTCTGTGCCACAAATGTGGAGCAGTCTCTCTCTCTGTGCGGGCATTCCATCATTAACCCCCGCCGCGTGTCGTACCCGTCCCCCCCCCCCCCCCGGGCTGCTCAGTCTAAAATGCCCGGGCCTATTTTTTGTCCCAGTCCGGGCCTGCTTCCGGGTATGGGTCTTCGGGACTGGGCGTTCCTTCTTGATTGACAGTCTTCCGAGAGGCTTCCGACGGTCGCATCCATCGCGTCACTCGTAGCCGAAAGAAGCCGAACGTCGGTGCGGCTCTATACTGCGCCTGCGCACCGACGTTCGGCTTCTTTCGGAAAATCGTGACGCGATGGATGCGACCGTCGGAAGCCTCTCGGAAGACTGTCAATCAAGAAGGAACGCCCATTCCCGCAGCCCATACCCGGAAGCGGCGGAGAAGATGCATCTCGTAAACGGTAAGTACGGATCATATTTTAAAACAAATAGCCGATTCCCCTAGACAAAACGAGCAGGAAGCTAAGGGGAAAAAGTGCCCTCTAAGGGTGAACCCCCGCTTTAAGTGGTTAATATCACTTGAAACAAGCCTTCCAAAAAGGTTCTCACATCCTTTTGTCCATTTAGTTTAAAATAAAATAAATACAAATAAAAATAAATTATATATACACACACATGTATTTAATAATTTTTTCATGCTAGAAAAAAAAAATGGGAAAAAAGTGCGAGAAACTTTCTAAATCCATCATCCAGTCACCAATTACACGTAGTACCAGCAATTTAACTCATATTCTATAGAGAAACTATTAAAGAACATAGAACGCTATGTCAGTTCATAGATGTGACAATAGCATAACAAACATTTAAATTATACCAATATTTCAAATTCACTGCTGCTGGTGACACCGTTACAATCATAAGAACAACGTTATACAATGATCAAAATCCAAACGAGAACAGAAGATGCCAAGAATTTTAGAGGATTTTAATTAGATACAGCGTTAGACTTCGTAATCGTTACTGCCGATGCTTCCAAGAACAAAGTGCCAATTTTTCCCCGTTTCCTAGAAGAGAAAATCACTGAAAGTCGAAGGAAAAAGATTAAACTGCTAGAGCAAAAGTCATTTCTTCATAGAGAAATCCATCCTCAATTTACTTGAAAGGAATAAAAAAAAAAAAAATCTCTATTTCAATGGCGTGCTGTAAAGAGCCAGGGAAACTCAATGGGCTGGCTGCACATTCAGAACACAAACAAACAGGGAAGAATAGAGCTGCAGCCCGTTTTGTCAGTGCTAAGCATTTATGTTTTATAAAGTCAGTGCTGTCCTTCTGCAGACGCCAATGAAAACTACTTGGACTATGTTACAGCGACAACAATTACCGACGGCTAAATATAAGCACTGTTGACAGAAGTAGAGGACGAGGAAGCTGCAGGAATTGTGTGTAAGGGTCACAGACAGAAATAATTAACTATAACGTAAATGGATAGTCATTAGGAAGGAATATATAAAATATTTGTGCAGAAAACAATACAGCAAACAAGTGTATGTGTAAATATAGATATTGTATGGTGACCCTGAACTTTATCCACAGCAGATTCCCTAAACGGTGATGTCACTCCTTCCCCAGACTATACATACCATCCCTTCCCTTCAATGTAGCTCCATGCACCCCCCAGGAGTGGACAGTAATGACAAGTAACATGCGAACAAAAGGATCTGGACAGCCGCACTCCAATATCAACTTTATTGAATAAAAAGACCGTCCATACAGCAAATGGAGGTAAAGGAATCCGATATATAGTCAACGCGTTTCACGCCCTTATTGGTGCTTAGTGATAGTCATAGCACTAAGGGTGTGAGTGCCGCTGTCCAGATCCTTTCCTTCGCATGCCTACTAGAGCTGCACAATTAATCGTGGAGAGAATCGCGATTGCGATTCTCCCCGCGGGATGACCTGCGATTCTTTTGTGTCACCGCCGGTTCCACGTAACCGGCGTGGAACGCAAATGGCGCCGATATCGGAACCGACGTCAGCAGCCTGCGCCGCAGGATGGATGCCTGGGCTTCTCTCACAGTTCTGTACAACTGTAGTGTGCATCCATGCGCCACCCAGTGGTTGCCGGCGGTACTGCTTCTGATGTATAAAAAAAAAAAAAAAAAAAAAGAGACCTGTGATATGTCTATAATGTTAAAGACCATATAACTCCTATGAAAAAAGCAGAATCAAAGTTTGATTCTGCTTGTTTTATAGGAGTTATATGGTCTTTAACATTATAGACATATCATTGGTCTCTTTTATATATTCATATTTTCAGATAAATCACAGGTTTATTTATTTATTAATTGGGGGGGGGGGGGGTTCTGGCATTCAGTTTTTGAGAATCGTGATCTTTAGTCTAAGCAAAAGAATCGTGATTCTCATTTTGACCAGAATCGTGCAGCTCTAATGCCTACTGCATACAGAGCCATCACCCTTTCATGTGCAGGGGAGGTGAAGCCTTAAGCCTCGTACACACGATCGGATTTCCATCGGACAAATCCGTGGAATTTTGTGTGAAGGGCATTGGCCGTGAACTTCTTCTGCATACAGACGGCAAAACTTTATCAGTGAACAAATACGAAACAACGTGGTTTTTCTGCTCTTAGCGCCACCATTTGGGCAACTTCTGCTAATGTTGTGCTATGGTTAGCATTGCTTCTGAGCATGTGCGTTTGTACTTTTGATTTTTTTCCCGACGGACTTCTTTCTGTACACACGATCAGATAATCCAACAACATACATTTGTTGTCGGAAAATTTGAAAGCATGCTATAAAACATTTGTTGTCGGAAAATCCGACAACAATTGTCTGATGGAGTATACAAACGGTCAGATTTTCCGACAAAACCCTTCCATCACACATTAGTTGTCAAAAAATCCGATCATGTGTATGAGGCTTTAGGAGTGCCATTTGGAGGGGTATACTACAGTAAAACCTTGGTTCGCGAGCATAATTCGTTCCAGAAACATGCTTGTAATCCAAAGCACTTGTATATCAAAGCATTTTTTTTACAGGGTATAAAAGAGAAGAGAGGCACGTGTTGCAATAAATTGCTAAATGTTGTACCTTCATTAAATGTAACCATATTGCTACACTTAGAGGCTCCTCTCTTCTTTTTTATACTCAGTTGTGAAATGACGCTACTCTTATATCAAGACATCGCTTGTATACCAAGGCAAAATTTATTAAAACATTTTGCTTGTCTTGCAAAACGCTCTCAAACCAAGGTTTTACTGTACTTGTATTAGTAATAACAGGTACTCTTTGTTCGTAATAACCAGTAGCGAATTCTTATGTGACATGTCAGAGAGATCCCCTAAACCAGGGGTGCCCAACCAGTGACCTGAAGTCCACATGTGCCCCATGGTACCCTCTGATGTGGCCCCTGACCTCTTGCTCTAGGATGGCGGGTTGCCATCCCAGACCTCAGGTTGCTGACCCGCCATCACAAAGCATCAGTTTCGTAAATTTAGCCAGCGGTAGAGGAAGAAAGTGGCTGTGGAGCAGAGCCGCATAAGCCGATGCTTTCTGTATAGTGCTGCCTCCTGTCACAGGCGGAGTGATACCCAATGTACTCCGCCTGGAACAGCAACAGCAGGCGATACCTGAACGGAAGACTGTTATTAGGGGAAGTTTAATACTAAAATCACAGTGTATGGGCATATCTCCTCTGCAGGGGTTACTGGGCTGCTTTCAAACTGATCCGCAGGTTCAGAGCAGTGCACTTGCGGGTTACCTGCATTGAGCCATAGACTTCTGGTATTACCTGCGAGCACAGGTGTGCGCAGGGGGTTTGCCAGGTGTGCCTAGGCACACCCTAATCATTGCGTGTAGTGTGGTGCCGATTTCACCCCGTGTTGTGCTCCCAGAATGGAGAGTGGGGAAGGAACACAGGGAAAGCACTCACTCACTGTGTTCATTCATAACTGAAGCATAGTATACAGTGCATGCGCAGTAGGGAACCAGGAAGTGAAGCCGCAAGGCTTCACTTCCTGATTCCCTTACCGAAGATGGCACGTGGCAGTACCCGAGAGCTGAGGGTTAGATCGGCTTCAGGTTCTGACATCGCGGGCACCCTGGACAGGTTAGTGTCCTTACTTTAAAAGTCAGCAACTGCAGTATTTCTAAAAAATAAAATAATCCGCTTTAATGGGGAAATTATTAAACGTCAAAGTAATGATGTATTGTCCCAGGTAGGCAGTCAGCAAGTTGTCTCTTGTCCTTCCGTTAGACGAGTTCCAGAAAAGTTGCCCAATTTGACACATAACTATCAGGTTGTTCTTTTTTAAAGCCCGGCTCCAGCCAAACATTTTCTTTCTTTTTTTTTTCTACTTTTGCACAGAGTGGGAAAAGGCAAGAACCTCCATAAATTTGTCATAGCGGTCTGTATCCGCATTTTAAGAGATTTCTACTTCCTGTTAATTTGAGTATCAGAACAGGAAGTGAACGCATTTCTCCTCAAACAGTAAGTAATTTAAAGCAGACATTCAGTCATTTTTTCAACTTTCCGTCTATTAAATCTTCTAACCTTGTTATTTTAACTTTGGCTGGTACAACAATTTATTTCTGCCAGTAAATAATTTATGCGGCACACTTCCTGTTTGTCTGGTAAAAAGCCTAGGGCTAGGCTTATGACATTATGCACAACTCTCTCTTGCCAGGAGGGGGGGGGGAGGGGAGGGGGGGTCATAAGAGGGACAATGAGCTGCAGAGCTGGAGGTGTGCCTCTGTGTGTCTGTGTAAATCCAGGAAGTGAACATGAAGCAGCTTCAGCTGCCCACAGTTAAAATGGCTGCAGCCAGACTCAGTGGAGGGAGATTTCTGCAGCATATTTTGCAAGAGTACAAGATCACAGTATATATAACATAATGTTCAAAGTGGTTGGAGGGAAGCTTCAGAATGACAAAGATATTTTTATTACAAATTATATGAGCAGACTGCAGTTCCTCTTTAACCACTTCAATACCGGGCTTTAAAACCCACCTCCATACCGGGCCTATTCTGGCACTTCTCTCCTACATGTACAAATCATCATTCTTTTGCTAGAAAATTACTCAGAACCCCCAAACATTTTATATGTTTTTTTTTTTAGCAGACACCCTAGGGAATAAAATGGCGGTCATTGCAGCTTTTTATCTTGCACGGTATTTGCGCACTCATTTTTCAAACGCTTTTTTTTTGAAAAAAAATGGTTTCATGAATAATAAAATAACAAACCAGTAACGTTAGCCCAATTTTTTTGTAAAATATGAAAGATGATGTTACGCCGAGTAAATAGATACCTAACATGTCATGTTTTAAAATTACGCACACTCATGGAATGGCGCCAAACTTCGTTATTTAAAAATCTCCATAGGCAACGCTTTAAAAGTTTTACAGGTTACCAGTTTAGAGCTATAGAGGAGGTCTAGTGCGAGAATTGTTGCACACGCTCTAACGCATGCGGCGACACCTCACATGTGTGGTTTGAACGACGTTTACATACGTGGACGGGACTTGCGTGTGCGTTCGCTTCTGAGCGCGAGCTACCGGGGACAGGGGCGTACATTTTTTTATTTTTTTTTATTTTACTTATTTATTTTTTACACTTTAAAAAAAAAAAAAAAATTTGATTGCTTTTATTCCTATTAGAAGGAATGCAAACATCCCTTGTAATTGGAATAGTGTGTGACAGGTTCTCTTTAAGGAGAGACCCCACATCTCTCCTTCAGGCTGAAAAGAATGAGATTGTGAAAAAAAATTCACAGATCTCATTCTTACTAGCCGCAATTGCTTACTTACGGGTACCCGGGCGTGACATCATCACATCGCTTTTGGGCCTCCGACTGTCATAGAGATGACTGGTGACCATCAGGCGCACGGCGATCATCTCTCTGGGCCCCCGATGGCACGGGAGAGCCTGGAGAAGCACCAGATGGCGGCGGGAGGGGGGATGTCCGCTCCTACCGCCTATAAGAACGATCAAGCGGTGACCCTGCCACTATGATCGTTCTTATGGTGCGCAGGATCGCCGCCGGAACAAAATGATATCTGAATGATGCCTCTAGGTGCAGGCATCCTCCACATATCACCGCACAAAGTACAGGACGTCATATGACGTCCACCCGGGATAAGAGATCCCCTTTTTGGACGTCATGACGGCGTGCGGTTTTGAAGTGGTTAAACACATTTTCTAAGAGCATGAGGAAGGTTTAAAACCTTGTCATGACTTCGTTGCTGGCTGTGTCCCCATGAGGAAGATTTCCCTTCACTTCCTGTCCAAGAAAAGGGGCGCGAGACAGTCCAGAAAAACTCTTTGGAAGTTGGAGAAACAGCATTTCTTAAAAAATAAAAACAACAGAGGCTGTAACTCTTCCCTAAACTATCTAAAACCAAAAAATGTCTGCAGCTGGTATTTAAAAAGGATCTCAACCATCCTTAAATTAATTACTTTGCAAATGTGGGGTGGGCAAGACGATGCATTTGATTATACCATCATACTATGGCGGAGCCTGCAGTCTTGATTATTATTACATTTAATACCATTTTGCACAGTAAAACTGATTAAAGATTTAGCAATTAGTATGCTTAGTTGTGGTAAGAGGATATGATAATTGGCAAGCTGAAAAGCTGGGGCTGAGGATAATTGGCAGCTGCCACAGGCTTTAGCGTTCAACGTCTCAGAACTGTAACCAGAACTGGGGCCCCCGGCTGTAGCTGCCCTTATGTCTTAACAGCGGACCTTCCAGGTGTCTAAGCGGACCTACTGGTAACTTTATAAATTGATAGAAATACATTCCTGACGTGTCACGTACACCGACAGTCTTCCCATAATCCTTGTATATTTAACCACTTAAGGGCCAGGCCTAGTTTTTAGACTTAGGGGCAGATCCACAAAAGGATTACGCCGGCGTAATTTTAAACTTCCTGCGTCGTATCTTTGTTTTGAATCCTCAAACCAAAATACGACGGCATCTGGGATCGATCCTTTAGGCGTACGTCTTTGTACGCCATCGGATCTAAGATGCAATTTTTCGGCGGCCGCTAGGTGGCGTTCCCGTCGTAATCCGCGTTGAGTATGCAAATTAGCTATTTACGGCGATCCACGAACGTACGCCGGCCCGTTGCTTTTTTTTCCGTCGTTTGCGTTCTGCTTTTTCCGGCGTATAGTTAAAGCTGCTATACTGAGGCGTACTCAATGTTAAAGCGGGAGTTCACCCATAAATGTATTTTTACCCTTAGATGCATGCTCATTTAGTCTAGGGGAATCGGCTAGTTGTTTTAAAATCCGAGCAGTACTTACCGTTGTAGAGGGCGATCTTCTCCGCCGCTTCCGGGTATGGTCTTCGGGAGCGGGCGTTCCTTCTTGATTGACAGTCTTCCGACAGGCTTCCGACGGTCGCATCCATCGCGTCACGAGTAGCCGAAAGAAGCCGAACGTCGGTGCGGCTCTATACTGCGCCTGCGCTCCGACGTTCGGCTACTTTCGGAAAATCGTGACGCGATGGATGCGACCGTCGGAAGCCTGTCAATCAAGAAGGAACGCCCAGTCCCGCAGCCCATACCCGGAAGCGGCGGAGAAGATCGCTCTCTAAAAAAGGTAAGTACAGCTTCGATTTAAAAAAAAAATAGCCGATTAACCTAGACAAAATGAGCAGGAATCTAAGGGTAAAAAGTTGTATGTCCGGGTGAACCCCCGCTTTAAGTATGGCCGTCCTTCCCGCGTACAATTTTGAATTGTTTACATCGTTTGCGTAAGTCGTTCGCAAATAGGAATTTGCGTAGAATGATGTCACCGCCATAAGCATTGGCGGGTTCCGGTTTAATTTCGAGCATGCGCACTGGGATACCCCAGGGACGGCGCATGCGCAGTTAAAAAAAATGTTTACGTCGGGTCACGGCGTATTTGCATAGAACACGCCCCCATCGCGCCCATTGGAAATTGTGCGCCCTTACGCCGCAATAGATAAACGACGTCGCCGTAACTTACCGTGCGGATTCTTTGAGGATTCACAAGAAGATAAAGTAAGTTACAGCGGCGTAGTGTATCTTAGATACGCTACGCCTGCCTAAAGATAGGCAGATCTTTGTGGATCTGCCCCTTGGTGTTTACAAGTTAAAATCATATTTTTTTTTGCTAGAAAATTACTTAGAATCCCCAAACATAAAAAAAAAAAAAAATCTTAGAAAATAAAATGGCGGTCGTTGCAATACTTTATGTCACATCGTATTTGCACGACGTTTAAAAATGTCCACAGGTTACATGTTTTGGGTTACAAAGGAGGTCTTGGGCTAAAATTATTTCTCATACTCTAAAGGCTCATACACACAATCAGATTTTTTGACAACAATGGTCCGACGGACGTGTTTTATCAGTATTATAGTGAGGTCGCGCCGTGCGGCTCGCGTAGTAGGGAACCGGGCAATGAAGCCACAACGCTTCACTTCCTGATTCCTGATGGCCATCTTGAGTAAGGGCAGATGATTCATCTATAATTTACTTCCTGGAATCCAGCTGCCACTCAGGAGAGCAGAAATTCCTATGTAGGAAGGTAAGCACTCTGTGAGCTCAATATTTAGAAGAACAGTATAGAAGACTTTAGAAGATCATCCACTATATTCACGAAGATCATTGTTTTTTATATGGACATTTGCTTGTTTATTGCACAGTGTCACTTTAGGCTGTTTTAGCCCTTATTTTTTAGTGTTTGTTCACTCAATGTGCTGATCACTTTCATATCTCATTCACTATTGGTTATTATACTACATCAGATTGAGCAGCATTTCACTAATAATTGATATATTTATTTATTCATTTATAGTTATTTGGTGGCACGAAAGCATACCCACTACACTATAAAGCTTTGGAGTCACTCTGCCCAAGCTCAGTTTGGTGTGAATTGCTAGTTTTTTTTTCTCTTCTTCTTGGGAGAGTGCATGTGATCAGCACAGAGCCAATCAGCACTGTCAAGACAGAGAGCCAGGGATTCTGCAGCCTCATAGGACAATCAGGGGAGAACAACTACCTCCTACAACCTTTTACCAAACACAGATAGAAGTCACTGGACTGCTATATACTGCTGATGAGAAAAGGTATTTAGGAGTTTATATTTACTAAAATAATTGCATTTCCATGTTCTGTTTACTGTGGGAGACCAGATATAGTGAATGCAGGGTCATGGGTTTAGTAACACTTTAAGGAAACTTACGGAGGGGGTTGGTTTATATGAGAAAGCATTTGGGTGCGAGCTGGAGTTCAGCTTTAATTTGTTAGTGCAGCTAGGTCTGCTAGTACATCCAATACTCCCCTCCCCCCAGATTACCAATGCTGTTGTTCCAAGATGCTCCTGTGCTTCTTCCTCCAGAGTGGAGGAACTCTAAGGCCGCAGACACACCTGGCCGACAGTGAGCGGATGTAAGAAACGTTGCTGTACGGCAAGGTTTCCCCACTGCGTCTTCATCCACCTTCATGTGATCAAACTCAAGTTGCTGTTCTCTGCATATTTGTACATTCCATTATGGGGATCTACTGAGAGGAGCGTGGCACCAACATATGGCTTTGTGGGTTGTAAAGGTTATTTTTTTATTTTCTAAATAGGTTCCTTTAAGCTAGTGCATTGTTGGTTCACTTACCTTTTCCTTCAATTTCCCTTCTAAATGTTTTTTTTCTTTGTCTGAATTTCTCACTTCCTGTTCCTCCTCAGTAAGCTTTTCACCATCATCCGAGCCGTTCGGGGTTAGTCAGCTAGAACAGCTTACTGAGGAGGAACAGGGAGTGAGAAATTCAGACAAAGAAAAAAAAAACACCAACAATGCACTCGCTTAAAGGAACCCATTTAGAAAATAAAAAACAAACCTTTACAACCCCTTTAAGGCCGCTGCAGTTGCATTAAACTGGAAATACTGGTGGCTCCCCCTGCCCCCCCCCCCTCCGAAGAGAAAGGAAACTGGGAGGGGCTGTGATTTTCTGCTTCCCCTTAAAATGAGACATTTATTTGCTGCTTTTACACTGATAACCTTCTCCTATGTTACTGCTTGGTAACACAAGACTTGTCCATTCAGTTGTAGTCCCCTATTATGAGACTATACAGGATAGCAATAGCTTTGTTTACAATAAAGAAGAGCAGATGGTCCTAACCAGACAAAATTACTCCACAACACAAGGATTAGTCGTTCATCATAACAGCAGGCTTGTGCAGAAAACCTGGATGAAAAAATAAAAAATAAACTATCTGTGTTATCCTCATCAACCAATCCTGTTGGTGCATTTGATGAAATGCTTCTTTCTGGCTCCAGTATACAACTTCTAGTATCTTGTCACGAAAGCAGCTGCAACAAGACGCAACCAACTACAGGCTAGTTATTTTGCGTTATACTTCCAGCGCTGTCGGGAGGACAGCTATGGCTATAGCTCCAGGTATGGATATTTTATACATAGTTACATTGATCCAGCTTGGACTAAAGTTGACTATGTATATACCCAGGGCCGCCATCAGGAATTATGGGGCCCCTTTACACAGCTTCAGTCATGGGGGGCCCCTGGAGCAGAGAACCGGGGGGGGATTGCTGCCGTCTGAAATTGAGAAGCGGGAGGGGGGGGGGCCCTTACAAATTATTAATAAAAATGTAAAATTAAAAATAAATAAAAAAATATATAAAATAAATAAATAAACATTTATAAAAAAAAGGGGGGGGGGGGTTGCCATCCAGCAGAGCCCTGGGAACTGTGGGCCCTTAAATAAAAAAAAAAAACATTAATAAAAAAAAGAAAAAAAAGGGGGGGGTTGCCACATGGGGCCCTGGAGACCTCATGAGCCCTTTAATATATATATATATATATATATATATATATATATATATATATTATGTATATATATAAAATGTATGTAAATATAAAAAAATAAAAGAAATAAAATATAAAAAAAAAAAAGAATTTATAAAAAAGGGGGGGTTGCCATCCGGGGGCCCTGGGCCCTTTAATAATAATACAAAAAATATATATATATATATATATATATATATATATATATATATATATATATATATATATATATATATATATATATATATATATATATATATATATATATATATATATATATATATATATATATATATATATATATATATATGAAATAAAAAATATATAAAAATGTATTTATTTTTTATAAAAAAAAGGGGTGTTTTCATCCCGGGCCCTGGGGATCTCCGGGTCCCTAGGGACCCCCATACCCCTAAGAAAAAACATTGGCCCTTTAATAAAAAAAAAATATATATATTAGAAAAAATATAGATTTTTTTTAAAAAAATAAATATAAAAAAACAAATAAAAAAAAAGGGGGGTTGCAATCCGGGGCCCTTCGGACCCCTGGGGACCTCCGGACCTCTAAAAAAAAAATGTCCCTTTAATAAAAAATAAAATACAAATATTAAAAAAATATATATTTTTTATAAAAAATAAATAAAAAAAAGGGGAGTTGTCATATGGGGCCCTGTGGGCCTCCGGGCCCCTGGGGACCTCTGGACCCCTAAAAAAAACTGAGCTTTTTGTTTTTTTAAAGGGGGTTGCCATCTGGGCTCCTGCTGGCCCGGGGCCCACTACAACAGGGCCAGTTGTACTGGCTTATCAGCGGCCCTGTATATACCCATACCTGGCTGACCTGCATGTACCATGCCTGGCCGATCTGCATGTACCATACCTGGCCGATCTGCATATCCAGGTGGATCAGTCAGGTATGGTATATGCACAGCTACACTGGTCCAAGCTGGAGTTCAGCTTCAATCTCATGCCCAAAATACTGCGGGAACTACCCTACTACCTGTAGCCACCAAAGTCCTTCAGATCATGAACTTGCATTTTTGCTGCAAGCTTGAATCTGAAGCAACAAAGTCTTAAGACCCTTGAGGCCCCTTTTACTAAATAGGATTGTGAAGGAGAAATAAATCAGTAGTAAACTCTTTAAAAAGAAAAAGATTTCCCCTGCAAGGCAATATTATAACGTGCTGCCGATCCTTCAGAGCGCATGCGTGGTGATGTTGCCGCTTGCTAGAATATCTCCTAAATGGTGCACGTTTAGAAGATGTTAATTTTTCCTACAGGTAAGCTTTTTTTTTTAAAAAAAAAAAGCTTCCCCCCCCCCAAAGGCTGTTTTTTTTTTGTCTGAACACGTGACCAGCATCAGAAGACTAGAAGCTCCTGATGTTTATGTTCGCCTGCAGACAGGCTGGGAGAAAGCTGGGCCATGTGACCACTGTATATAGATTAGAAATAAGGTACTTAGAAGTTTGTTTTTTATTAAAAAATTTACAGTGCCATACACAGAAATAGAAGGGACAATGTAAATTAAACGGTGTGTGTTTAGGATCACTTTAACTCATTTAGTTACTGCAATAATGTCCACAGTGTCATGCGCTTGCCTTGCCTATGGCAGCTGCTGACATATCCCATTATTGGTGTATAAGGGCTGCTACTGGTAACAAATGAAAGTTACTACAGGTGAGCAAACAGCGAGGGTTGATAATAGTGTTTGATCACACAACTTACCAGTCATTGACAAATATTCAAAGTGGAACTGCTAATACTTTACTACACTGTGTAAATCCATTAGGAGTATTATCATGGCGCTACCACTGAGATGTGAAGCGACGACTGAAACAAGTTGTAAACCACTTCCGTCAACAAGATATCAACACATTACATCCACTGGGGAACTTTTAAAAAATTGTTGTTGCTTTTCCCTGTGAATTCGCCGACAAAAACTATTTTTTTTTTTTCTGTGAATTTTCTCAGCCCCAATTACACGGCAGCACTAAGTGATGGCGGTGTGCAAGAAAACATTCACACCTGTCCGTTCTGGTGTATTATTTCTTAAAATGATACTAAACACACACAAGTTAATTTATCTTGTCCCTTCTCTTTATGTATAGAAAAAAATAGGACCCCCCCCTTCTCTTTATGTACCGTATTTATCGGCATATACCGTGCACGTTCTTGCCCTGAAAATCAGGGCAAAATCGCGGGTGCGCGGTATACGCCGATACCCGCTTTCCCGCGCCGAGTTTGAATACTGCGCCGACATATACCGAGCGCAGTACACTCGTGTATTGTCGGGCAGTCTTGGCTCCTTCCGCGCTCACGTCCTGGACGTACAGGACGTCAGCGCGAGAGTTGCGGAGCCTGCCCGACAATACACGAGTGTACTGCGCTCTGTATATGTCGGCGCAGTATTCAAACTCGGCGCGGGAAACGAGCGGGGAGGACGCTGCAGAAGGACGCCGGACCTGACGAAGAGGACACCCGAAGCCACAGACGGATGCCGGACCCGACGAAGAGGACACCTGAAGCCGCAGAAGGACGCCGGACCCGACGAAGAGGACACTCGAAGCAGCAGGCGGACGCCGGACCCGACGAGGCCGCCGATGGACGCCGCGCAAGACACCAAAACTGTAAGTACAAAAAATACTTTTTTCCACAGGATTCGGGGCAACTTTAGGGGTGCGCGGTATACGCGGGAGCGCGTTATACCGCGATAAATACGGTATATAGGAAAACATAGGACCCCCTTCTTTGGAATTTTTTAGGCAACAACCACACAAAAGTAAAGTAGAAAATATATTTATTGTTGTACATAAAATTTGATCAAACATGTAATGATCGTTAAAAAAAAAAAAAGAAATAGACAAAAAACATGACAAATTGCATAGCAAGCATGGAATAGCATTAAAATACTCTCTATTTAATAACCGGAGAGTATTTTAATACTACTCCATGCTTGCTATGTAATTTGTCATGTTTTTTGTCTATTTCTTTTTTGTCTTTTGATATGACATGTTTAACAATCATTACATGTTTGAATGATCAAATTTTAATGCACAACAATAAATAGGATTTCACCATGTCAGAGCAGTGTGTTGTTGCCACATCCCTGATATCAGGGCCGGTGTTACCACTAGGCAAACTAGGCAGCTGCCTAGGGCGCCCGGCTGCCTAAGGCGCCCGGCCACTGGTGTTCCTACATTCTTATCTCAGCAGCAAGCAACCAAGTCTCACATAGTGTCAGAGGCGCAGCGGCGGCGGAGGACTGTGTCTGTGCCCCGACTCCAGAATGAATGGAAGAAAGCACACATTGATGGGCGCTGGTGAGGCCGCATTTGATGGGCGCTGGTGAGGCCACATTTGATGGGCGCTGGTGAGGCCACATTTGATGGGCGCTGGTGAGGCCACATTTCATGGGGGCATTGTTAAAAAGGTGGGGTTTACATGGGCATGGGAAAGGTAGTGGAGTTAGGGGTGGAGCCAAGAGGGGCAGCAAAATTAGGTTTCGCCTAGGGTGTCAAAAAACCTTGTACCAGCCCTGCCTGATATATAGGGAAAACAAGAGGACCCCCCTTGTTTTGGACTTTATAGGCAACAACCACACAAAAGCATAAAATATATTTCCATACTTCTTTCTGTATATGGTTGATGGCACTGTAATTATTAAAAAGGGGTGGTAAACCCTTGTGTTTCTTCACCTCAATGCATCCTATGCATTAAGGTGGGAAAAACTTCTGACACTGAACGCGCCCCCCCCCCCCTTTTACTCACCTGAGCCCATTTGTTCCCACGCTGGAGACGGGATCAACCTCTCTGGCCAGGGTTCTCTGGTCTTGATAGGATCAATTAAAAGTGCAGCCATTGGCTCCCGCTGCTGTCAATCAAATCCAATGATGTGGGAGCCAGGGGGCCGAGTTCGGCATTCTGGGTCTATGGACGCAAATGTTGGACTCTGGCGCGCGCCCGCACAGTAACCCCCAGGGAGAGCGCTTCTCCCAGGGGTTTTTACAGATGTGAGGAGGAGCCGTGAGCGCCATTGGGGGACCCCAGAAGACGATGATCAGGGCCACTCTGTGCAAAAAAAAAAAAAACTGCACAGCGGAGGTAAGTATATGTTTGTTATTTAAAAAAAAAAAAAAAGAAGAGGGTTTACAACCCCTTAATGCAAACAAAAATACAAGTTTTCCTAATAGATATACAGATGTCACATGACCCAGCTGGTCTGCAGGGAAGCATGTTTAAAATAAAAATGATTTTGGGATACAGGTAAAATTAATATCAATAAACTGTTTTAAAATGTCATACAAATATATATTTAAAATCAAACCTTATTTTTTGGCAATAACATGGAGTGGGTGGATTTCTGCCAATCACAGGCTGTGTCACGCCCCTCCAGTCTAGGTCTTATAACAACAGGGAGGTGAAGCCTCCATCAAGATGTAATATCCCACCCCCATTGTGCCTAGCTGGCTAGTGAACATGGAAGGAGGGTGCCGTCATTTACCACTGTGTATACGCCCACATAAGTGACTCTATAGTCACATGGGCTGCTCAGATGTGATAGGTAGGAAATTCTCAGGGTAGAAAACACTGAAAACTGAGCATGTGCACTAGCTGCCAACACTGCTCTGCAAAATCCGCAGCTGCAGTGGGGACATGGGCAGGAGGGGGAGTCAGAACAGAAGGATCAACCAGTATTTTTGCAGATTACTGAAAATGAATCCCATAGCGACTGAGCGAGTTTGAACAGCATGAAATACAGCAAATATTGATTGATGTTAATGATGTGGGTTTAATGATACTTTACATTTTTGTACTTGCCAAATCACATAGTGCTGCAAGGTGTCAGTGCTGTGCGATTATTTACATTATAATCACTATGGGAAAGGACTTCAGTCCATGAATTGGATGATGACCCTGAATGATGTCAGAATAAAGATGGCGAATGACTTCTGGGAGGAAAGAAAGACATTTTCAGGAGTAATGTAAGCTCTTTGATAGGTAATACATGCCTGCAATTAATAGACATTATGTAGCCAGCATGCATATAACATAAAAGATATATCTAGCACTAGGCTGGATTTATGTTATTATCTGCATCCAACTGCGAGTTTCTAAACTAAGAATTCAAACATTGCTTTTGTGTAACCATGACAACACTAAGAATGTTCATGTAAGTGGCTCCCAGATTTTATTTTCAGCAGTTCTTCTCTTACTGGCAATACTTGCAATGATCACATGATTACAATAGTCAGATCCTTAGGCTGCATTCACACTATAGCGTACTGAATCGCGGCGTTTTGTCCCGCGAATTGCGGTGGCAAATAGCGGCGTTTTGTACCGCGATTCGCGGCGACAAAACGCAGCGATTGTGAATGCAGCCTGTGACCCCCTCTATGGAGATGGTTCACATCTCCTAGCCGAACGCCGAAAGACGCCTGAAAAAAAGGTCCGGGACCTTTTTTCAGGCGGCAGGCGGCAGGCGTGGAGATGTGAACCATCTCCATAGAGGGCAATGCTAAAGCATCCCTCTGGCGTGTCGGGGCGGCAGCGGCGTTCACACTACAGGCGTATATACGCCTAGGTGTGAACGGGGCCTTACACTTCGCATGGAACTGGAATGAATATGTCTGTATCCACAGAGCAGGGAAGAGCTCTACTTCTAGGGCTGCAACTAACGATTATTTTCATAATCGATTAGTTGGCCGATTATTGTTTCGATTAATCGGATAATAGCCTTAAAAAATATAAAAAATTAGCATTTTTAAAAAATTTTGGGCCAATTTGTTGTTGGGCAGATTACAAAACACAAATTGCCGCAAAAACACATTACATGATGCTTTTCTGCAGGTTCTCCATTAAAGTATATTGAACCAAAAAAAACAAAATATCACCGTTTTGCATTAAAAAGTCATTGCCCTTTCCAAAAATCATGGATGTGAAAGTGTCCCATAGGAAAATGAACTGTAACAAGTACTAAAAAACTGAGGTGTGAAGCCAGGCCTAAGATGTTTAGCAACATAATGGGGTTAAAAAAAACAAAATAAGTACAAAAAAGAGCAAATAATCGCTACTGTAAGGGGTTCATTTTTTTACTGTGGGACAGTGAAAGTAATATTTACAGTAGCGATTTGCTTTTTTGTACTATAAAGGGCTAATTTTAATTTTTTTTTAACCCCATTATGTTACTGGCCGATTAATCGATTATGAAAATTGTAATCGATTAATTTCATAATCAATTAGTTGTCGATTAATCGATTAGTTGTTTCGGCCCTATCTACTTCACTATATTTTTTATTAATACAATTAGAGTACCACTATAAAGTCACCTTCTCTTCAGTCTAGTAGTAAACATCAGACATGAAATATGTACCACGCATATCCCTCTATATTGTGTACTTGCCTCCATTATGAGCACCGAGTATCATTTCTGTCTGCTGCTTCATTCCTCTGTTTTCATCACAAATCACTTCTGACATGTTTTCCTGTCACCAAGGAAAGAATGGTGACAGAGGAGGGACCTCCAGGTGATTGAGAGCCTCACACTCTTCCTGTGGGAGGTGTGTTTCTTCCCTCCAATCATTTATCAGAGCTCCCACAGTGAGTTATGCAGAATGTAATTTCAGCTCTCTGCCACGTTTTTTCTGAACTCTGAGACAAGCTTTAAATATTCAGCCCTTTGAACAGATATAGACAAGAGAAGACTGCAGGAAAAAAAAAAAACAGGTACAACTTACGTAGGAGGATTTCTACTGTGTAGCACCTGAGGCCAGTCACTTCATTGGATTTATAACTGCTTCCCGCCTGGGCCATTGTAAAACGACGTTCGGGGCGGGAGCCCTATTGTTCTGGAAGGATGTCCTCCCGAGAACGCAGGTAGTGCTCTGGGCACGATCTACTACCCGTAGTGTCCACTAGACACAGCAGATGACTGATCAATACCGCATAATCTCTGTGACCAATCACAGCAGATCACATGACAGTTGTAAACAATGGATGTCTTCCTTTCATGCCATTCATTGTATACAACTGTGTTACTAGCTGTGATTGCCAACACACTATTCCCAACGCACACGTTCCTATAGAAAAGGCTCTGCGTAAACATTGGTGCTTTGTGCTAGCTGTGATTGGTCTCAATGATCACATGGTACAGACAGGGCCAATCACAGCCCATTTGTACCATGTGATTATCTGTGGTCAATCATGGCTAATCACAACAATACAATGTCTACACACTGCCATTCAGTAAAAAAATCATAGTATGTAAAAATAAAATAAAAATCCTGATCAACTGCCCAGAGTAGTACAGCGTCACTATGGCAACACTGTATTGCTCTGGTCGCAGTTTGTAAAAAAAAGTAAGGAAAATAAATATTTAAAGAACATTTAAAATTTTTATATGATGGTGCTGTACTGCACTGGTGACAATATATATATATATATATATATATATATATATATATAGATAGATAGTAGTGAAAAATACCTTTTTCGATTTATAGTCCCAAAGATTTTGACAAAAAATTACAACTTAAAAAAATGTGCCATGCCTCTTACTAAATACCTCAGACTGTCTACTTTCCAAAAAGGTTATTTGGGGGAGAATTGTACTGTCCTGCTGCTTTCGGGGTTTCAAGAAATGAGATTAGTACACCAGGATTGATCGAGAGAAAGAGATAGAGATTTCCTACAGACTAAATAATATACACCGATTTGGATTATTTTAACCAAATATAGCAGAATACATTTGGGGCAATTTGGGGGGGGGGGACTCCTGGTCTGTTTCGAAGCACTGATGGTACCCTCCAACATTTCACTCTGGAATGCCTAAAGGTGAGTTTAGGGTCTTGAAGTTATCTTCATGATTACCGGTCTCACTGTGGTGACTATACATCCTCTTCTTGTAAGTAGTAAGGCAGCACCATCGCAGCTGTTGGGCCCTGTTTACATATTTTGGGTGCATTACAAAGTTCTGCTAGTCTTTGATGTGGTTTCCAGGAAAGTATTGGTTTTACTGATCAGAATATGACCCACTTACACCAAATGGTGTGCCCTTTCACACAGAGCCGCTCTACTCCATTCAGCAGGGGATCCACCAGCAGATCCCCTTGCTAAATTGGAGCTCAACGGGATGGATGTTAGCTTTTTGACATCCGTGCTGTTCAGTTTGTGTCCACATATACACAATGGACAGGGGCATGTCTATGGGCGGCCAGATGTAAACCATCCTCTGTTCATTTACATCAGGCTATCTCCGATCCCTCATATTTTGGTCCAAAAAAACTGAAGAATTATACAATTGATTCGGTCATTAAAGTGGATGTAAACACGATTCATGACATTTGAGCTGGGCACATATATCTGTAGTGTTTCCTTATATCTCTCCAAAGCACTATGTCCCGTAGCTTTCTCCTGCTCAGTTCCTATGTTATCAGCCTGATCATTTTTTAACAAATTCTCAGAGATGGCAGCCTGAAGTGTGTGTTGGGGAAGGTTGCTATAAAAAGATTAGCAGTCAGTTTGCCACCACACAGGCGAGCTGTGCACATTCCTTTCTTCCTTTGCCAATGTGGAGTGGGGGTGTGTGCCTTTCCTCCAATCAGCGGTCTTGGCTATATGCCAATAATCCACTCCCAGTGCTAAACAGGAAAAGAAAATCTGTATCACTGAAGAACACTTTCTAAAGGATATATACACAGATGAAGACAGCAGATATACATGTAAAACTTAGATAGGGAGATTTGTTTCATATCTGTGTATCATCTGAGGCTTTTCACTTCACTGGGTATATGTGAGGGTTTACATCCACTTTAACACACTTCCTGTCCTGGAGTGACAATGCTCACTTATGATACCATATCCATGGAGGAGCTGCATTGGCACCCTAGAAAAGGACTGCAGAACATCTCCCCTCTCTTTTTCCTCATAAACATGGTATTTTTACACTTATCAAATGTATACATTGCAACAGACCAAAAGGGACCAAATAATAATCTGCTCCCATTCATCGTTGGGGTTTACATATACTTTACAAGTATTAAAGTGGATCAAAGGGCTCAAGGTTTTTTACCTTCATGCATTCTATGCATGGAGATAAAAGACCTTCTGTGTGCAGAACCCCCACCTGAGCCACATTGTGATCCAGAAATGTGAATGAAAGCCTCAGCTCACTGGGAACTCTCCCTCCTAATTGGTTGAGTCAATCACAGTCAGTGAGCCAATGAGGAGAGAGAGAGAGAGAGGGTGTGGGATGGGCATGCAGAGCAGTGGCTCGGGAGTCCCCAAAGCAAACTGTTTGCTGTGGGGGCACTTGGCAGAAGGGAGGAACCAGGCTTGGTGGTGGGGGTAAAACTCATATATATATAAAAAAAATATGTTTTATATTTTTTAACTTGCCTTTAATAATCACTATTGGGGTATATAGGTTAGCACAACCAGGCATCGAACACTTGTAAAAAGTCAGCAATAGTAGTGTTTCAGGGAAGGTTGTCGCCAATTGTTCTAAGAATATCAATTAACAGAAAAAAATGATCCAAAAATGTATTATGCACATTAAGAAATGAAACAATCAAAGACTCTTATACACATTTTTAGCAGTAAAGCGGAAACACAATGACCCACTACTCAGTTTGTTTAAAACAGCAAGGTGCAAGCAAGAGCAACAGCTACATAAAATACACACATTGCACAGCATTCAGCTTTGATAATTAGCAAAGGAATGCAAATTATTATTTTTTGTCTATAATCATAATAAAATTAGAAGTCTCTTTTGCATCTCCTGGCAAATATACCAGTATGATGGTGCTTTGACATGCGTGGTCCTAGAAAACAAAACTGGGAAAGGGTGACCCCAGTGATCTAGTGATCAGTTTTCTTTGTAGCAGAGGCACATGCGATATCCGTTATCCCCATATAAACCCAGGGATGGTACTTACACATATAAGGCCTCGTACAGACGACCGAACATGTCTGCTGAAACTGGTCCGCTGACCAGTTTCAGCAGACATGTTCGGTCGTCTGTACGGCCGACCGGACAGGTTTCCAGTGGACATTTGTCCACCCGACCGTTTTCGAGCGGACAAATGTTTCTTAGCATGCTAAGAAACATGTCTGCTGGAATCCTGTCCGTCGGACATGTTCGGTCGTCTGTACAGACTCACCGTACATGTCCGAGCGGCCGCCATCCCTCGCATGCGTCGAATCACTTTGACGCATGCATGGAAGCATTGACCTTCCAGCGTCGCGCACGTCCCCGCGTCATCGTTGTGGCGACGGCGCGGACACGTCACCGTGCTGTCTGTCCACGTGGATTTCTGTCTGATGGTGTGTACAACCATCAGACAGAAATCTCCGAGGGGACATGTCCACTGAAAACGGTCTGGCGGACGTTTTCAGCGGACTGTCCCCTCGTCTGTACGAGGCCTTAGAGTTAAAAGATTTTTGCAGAGGGACCTCCACATAAACCCAGTATAGGCACTTCCAAATACACAGTACACATGAAATATTCAGTTTTTCTCCCTTGTTAGGATTGTAGAAGCAGATCAGATGTTAAATCTCTGGGTGCATAACAGTTTCTGGCTAAACTGATCTGAGCCAGGGCAGAAAAATAACCACAATATTTATTATTCATTATGTTCAATTAGGCATGTACCAGGGTGCTGAAGTTTATGCTAGGCTCATTACAAAATGTTCACAGCTTTGCTGTGGGACCTGTAAGAACAAAGTAATGATGTATCTATGTGAACACCCCGTTGACAGTAGGCCTTTGCAAAATGCCCCCCATAGCATTCAGCAAATTGCAGCATTTTCAGTAGGGCCTAATGGATGCTTCCTAATCTGTAGGGACAAAACTAAATCAGGTGATGGAAGTCATTTAGTAGGTTTATAACTCTCTGCCGTAAGTTACAATAAGCAGTTTGTCACAAAAGTAGAATTATACCTTAAAAGCGAAGTTCCACCAAAAATTTAACTTATGCTTTTTGGAATTCTCCCCCCCTCTGGTGTCACATTTAGCACCTTTCAGTGGGGAGGAGGGAGCAGGTACCTGTCCAATACTGATATCTGCTGCCACAGGTCCCAGAAGACAGCAGGGACCAGTCAGATCTCACAGCGCGACTCGTGCATGCCCAGTAGGAAACCAGGAAGTGAAGCCGCAAGGCTTCACTTCCTGATTCCCTTACCGAAGATGGGGGCGGCAACACCCGAGAGCCAAGGGACAGATCGGCTTTGGGTGCCGACATCGCGAGCGCCCTGGACAGGTACGTGTCCATATTTTAAAAGTCAGCCGCTACTGTATTTGTAGCTGCTGACTTTAAAAAAATAATGTGGCCCAAACTGCTTTAAAGTGCAACTATGGCCAGATTATGAACATTCAAATATTTATACACTTCACACTAAGGCATTTTTCAGGCGCTTTAGCGCTAAAAATAGCACCTGCAAAAAAGCCTCATCTGCAATCCCAATGTGAAAGCCTGAGTGCTTTCACACTGAGGCGCTGCGCTGGCAGGGAGCAACAAAAAAAAGTTGTGCAAGCAGCTTCTTTGCAGTGCTTTAGGAGCGGTGAATACACAGCTCCTAAAGCGCCCCTTCCTGTTGAAATCAATTGGGAGGCGCCTGCTAAGCGCCTTGGTAGCAGCGCTTTGTGGGCACTTTTAACCCTTTATTCGGCCACTAGCAGGGGTTAAAAGCGCTGCGCTAGCACTCGAAAAAATACGGTAAAGCGCCGCTAGTTTTAGTGGCGCTTTACCAGCGTTTTTCAGCATTGGCAGAATGAAAGGGCTCTTAGGGCCTGTTCACACCAGCGTCATTTTGACTGCACTGGGGTGCCTTGCCCAGTGCAGTCCCTACACAAGACATGGTAAAAAGCCGTGTTCCCCATTATGCCAGTTCACATTGTGTGCTGAAAGTAAAGCTACGGCATGCAGAACTGTATTTCAGAGCAGTGTGGCGCCTTGTAATCCAATGAACTGCACAACACTGCAGCCAACAAAACTTTGTGACAATAAAATTTGCACTTGGGAACAGTCCACAGCACACACCAGAGCTGGCTGCACACTATGCAATTTTTATACAATTTTCTTGTACAACTTTTCTTTATATTTACCAAAACCATATAATATGGAGGTCAAACCTAAACAAACACTTTCAAATTGTATGCAATCAGACAGGCCCTTGCACTACATAGTGGAAGGTAAACTTAAAGGAACACGAAGAACAAAAATTGTATAATGTGTATCCAAGTTTAGTCCAACTCCAGATATAGCTTTTTTTTATATATATCACACTATAAATAAAAATTAAAATAAAAAAAAGAAATTGGGCACACGCTCGTCTGGTTGGCCTTCAGCAGGCCGAAACCAAGGACTAAACGAAATATATGAAAAATATCGTATGACCATGGCTTTTTTGTTGTTATTGTTTCTGATCATGTGCAGTCTATTGTATCCAATTTTTCTCGTACGAAAAGCATACGCGAATAGTACACATTTAACGAAAATTGTTTGCTCTGTTCATGTACAAGAAAATTTTTGGAGTTGGTCCCTTTGGAAATTTTCATTTGGAAAGTAAGAAATTGGATGTTGAAACATTGAACAATTGTGCATGGTACAGAATTTTTTTCATAGTGTGTACCCCACTTTAGGCTCCTCTGAAAGTTTAATGCCGTCGCCGCCATCATGTTTCACCCTACCTATGCCTTGGAAGCTACCGCGCATGAGTCAAAGTAATTTCGAGCATGCACGGGTTTCCATGGAGAGGTAAGTATACAGACGCTCGGGTTTCTCGGCAGGAAAACACTGCCGAGAATCTCACGACGAGAATATAGAGAGCAGGTTCTCTATTTTTCTCGTCGAGATTCTGGGCAGTTTTCTTGACGAGAAACCTCAAAGCCTCATAGGCCCCGTACACACGTCCGAGAAACTCGATGAGCAAAACACATAGTTTTGCTCGTCGAATTCCTTGTGAAGCCGCCGAGGATCTCGGTGAGCCAAGTTTCCTCATTGACTAACGAGGAAATAGAGAACATGTTCTCTATTTTGGCCCGACGAGATCCTTGTCGGTTTCCTCGGCCAAAAGTGTACACACGACCGGGTTTCTCGGCAGAATACGGCTCCGATCGAGTTTCTGGCTGAATTCTGCCGAGAAACTCGGTCGTGTGTACGGGGCCATACACATGCTCGGTTTACTCGGCAAGAAAGCTCTGCCAGCAGTCTTCTTGCCGTTTCTTGCCGAGAAAACCGTGCGTGTGTATGAGGCTTTATTCCCTGTTCTGCAGTGTCTCTGTATGGAGGCAGCCATCTTGGTAGAGGCAAGTCTCAAATAGCTCATGTTAAAGCCTCCTCAGCAAGGAGAGCAGTGATGTCACCAATTCTCACTCTAAATCTCCTAGACTTGGCAATCAGGGGAAGTAGTGTCTTATATCACACTGCAGACACAGGAGGCACCATCAGATACCAGGAAGTGCACTGCTTTTTTAATTTTCTCAAAAAAGGTAGCATTTCCAGGGTACTGCTTAGGCACAATTTACATTTATTTTCTATACCATAGCAAATCTTCACTTTAAGTTCTGTTCCAATTTAGAGTATATGTGGACCCTCATTATACATTTCTTTTTTCTTGTTCATAAGGAACTAGTCTCTGTTCTTGACTGCATAAGGGGCTTATAGAGCTGGGGTGGAGAAACAGAAGTACACTTATCTTTCCAGACTTCATAGGGGGAATGTCAGCACAAGTCTGACCATTGGAGGACAGGCCAGCTGTTCTCCCAGCACAGCCAGAAAACTGACCACACTGGGTTGGATATGCTCTCATGCATGGTCAGTTTGAAATAGGACAACAAGGGGACTGGCAGGATCACCAGGTATTTCATAAAAAAGGAAAACAAGATATTTTTTAACAGAAGTACATACACAAATATGAAATGTTGGGGTAACATATTCTTTAAAGCGGAACTAAACCCACCTATTCTATTCAGCCAAGAAGGCTGCCATTTTAGCCTCCGTTTGATCGTCAAGTTCCATGGAGCTGCACATGTGATCAGTTATTTGATGGATTGACAGTTTGGTTACAAACACAAGCAAATGTGGCAGTTAGAATTTCTGGCATGCCGGGAATGTAAATGTTTTTTGAAACCGTTAAATCGATGGCTTTAGTTCTGCTTTAGACCCCTTTTTACACTGAAGCATTGACAGCATTAGTGGTAAAGCGCCGCAAGTTTTAGTGGCGCTTTACCGCTGTTATAGCGGCGCTTTTCGGCCATTAGTGGAGACATTTACCCCCCCCCCCCCCGCAAGCGGCCAAAGAAAGGGTTAATAGTGCCCATGTGGCGCCGCTGCCAGATCGCTTTCAATTAGCAAGGCACACCTCCCCATATAACTTTTTTTCCCGTCCTGCAAGCGTACAGCCCCAGTGTGAAAGCACTCGGGCTTTCACACTGGGGTGACTTTAAGCGCTAAAATGTCTGAAAAGGGGTCTTAAAAGTAAACCCATCGATTTAACAGTTTCAAAAAACAGTTAGCATTCCTGGCATGCCCGGAAGGTAACGGTCACATTGGTTGTGCTCTCAACCAAATTATCAAACCATCCAATGGCTGGTGTCACAAGTGATCACATGTGCAGCATCATGGCAGTTGAAGCTGAAACAGAGGCCAAGATGGCAGCTTCCTTGGCTGAAAAAGATAGGAGGGTTTATGTCCCTAAACACAGATTAGGTGCTCTGGGAGAGAAGCTGAGCTACAAACAAATTCTACTGCAAACAAATGCTTCCGCTTGGAACTTTGAGAAGAAGTTACTCCAGAGTGCCTACAGCTACAGAGTACAGCAAAGACTGGTTTTTAAGCTCATTTACTGGTGGCTAATAACCCGGCCAGAGGTTAACATTAAAGTGTATTTGTACATTGTTTAAACTAGCTCAACTGCCTGTGTTTCATCAGATATGGCGACCCCGTCAGAATTTGGTAACGGAAGTGAGGTTCGGTCGCCGCCATCTTGCTACACCCAGCACTCCTCCATAGTAAGGATACTCTGAGAAGAGGAAAGAAGACCTCTTGTTACACCCACCAGAGCATGGGTGCTCAACCTGTGGCTCTCCAGCTGTTGCGGAACTACAATTCCCATGAGGCATTGCAAGCCGCTGACAGGTACAAGCATGTCTCCCAAAGGCTGAGGCATTATGGGAATTGTAGTTTTGCAACAGCTGGAGAGCCACAGGTTGAGCACCCATGCACCAGAGTTTTGCATTTACACTTATATTTAAAGTGAGTTTATATACTAATATCCAGTACTTCGAACTCTGTTCAACTGTTATGATGTTGAATTTTAAAACCAGCGGCAAGCCTGCTCATCTCACAGGTTTTCTATTCCGGCAGAAGATCCCTGCTTTTAAAATTCAATATCTAACCAGTCAGACGGCCTTCTAAGCCCTGTTTTTCAGTATATAAACTCCCTTTCCTGTTAAAAATAACTGTAGAATGGAAAACTCCAGTGGGTGTAACAATATGTCCGCTTTCCCCTTCTATGGAGGAGTATGGGGTGTAGCAAGATGGCGGTGACGGATTGTCACTTACGTTACCAATTCTGACGGGTCGCCAAATCTGACGAAACACCTACAAGCTTGAAAAGAAGGCATCTAGAAGAACCTATATGTAAAACGCATCATCCACATGGACATAAAAAAAATGCTGCGTTCGGATCACCATGTTATTTACGGATCTGAACACAGCACTTCTGTTTGCTTAGAGCACCCCAGGAGTGCCAAAAACGGTTTACTGACTTAAAGCGGGAGTTAATATATTTTTTTAAACAATCCCCTTAGCTTCATGCTTGTCTAGGGGAATCGGCTATTTGTTTTAAAATATGAGCTGTACTTACCATTTTTGAGATGCATCTTCTCCGTCGGCTTCCGGGTATGGGTCTTCGGGAGCGGGCGTTCCTTCTTGATTGACAGTCTTCCGAGAGGCTTCCGACGGTCGCATCCATCGCGTCACTAGTAGCCGAAAGAAGCCGAACGTCGGTGCGGCTCTATACTGCGCCTGCGCACCGACATTCGGCTTCTTTCGGAAAATCGTGACGCGATGGATGCGACCGTCGGAAGCCTCTCGGAAGACTGTCGATCAAAATAGGAACGCCCAGTCCCGCAGCCCATACCCGGAAGTGACGGAGAGGATGCATCTCGTAAACCGTAAGTACAGCTCATATTTTAAAACAACTAGCCGATTCCCCTAGACAAAACGAGCATGAAGCTAAGGGGAAAAGGTATATTGTACCGGTGAATCTCCGCTTTAAATGTCAGGACATGTTTATTTAGATTGAATTAGGCTTCTTTTTCTACTTAGCCAATATAAGTGCTGTAGACTACATCTGCTTTGAAAAATGCTGTCTTGTCTGCTATTCAGAGCAGAGGTATTCATTGCATTTGATTCAATAGATACCGTTAGGGGAACAGTCAAAGATCACACACCATTACATATATAGATTACTTTTTATTATTAAATATATACTGTGCACAGTGAAACTGCACATGGAACAGGGGAAAAAAACACAGCAGCAAGCTAGATGTGCTATAGGATGATGACAGAGTAAAACGTATAGCAGAAATATGGTACCCCTAGCAGATTCTATTTTTTCCATGGGTGGTGTGATCACCAATTGTTCTGGAAAGGAAAAAAAAAAAGGTCGCTGCTGCTAATTCTGGAAGGAGCCACTGCCAGCTGCCTCGTCTGACAAAAGGCTCGATAACATGTCTAGGTGGCCAGGAATGCAAAGCCTCTACTTGGAAACCAGAGCCACATCTCTTTATCAATGCAATCAATATATACACAAAGCATACATGACTACAGATGTACATTGGACATGTGCTAAACACTTAATTACCGTAGCATGTTAAAGGAGACAGTGATTGCCAACATCAAGGCTAAGCAATCAATGTTGGGCATACTTGAACAAAAGAAATTAAAATACACATCAAAAAGTAGCAGCTTTTGTTGGTAAGTAGTGTCAAAAAAAATCAAGTCAAGGGGGTCAAGAGGCTAATATTGGAGGGCAAAGTATTCAGAGGCACATATATTTTGACGGAACACCTCTTTATATTGCACACGCTCTTTGTAAACTCCCATGTGGTTTGACAGCCACTTAACTTTGCGCTCAGGTAACACATATTCATAAAGTTACATTTAAAAACAAAATAAATAAAAACAGCAATTTGGTCACCTTCAGGCTAAGGAATAGTTTGTAATGACTGTGGTTACACAGCGGTACTGTATTTAGTAACGTGAGCCTTGCGGTGGGCAATGATCTTTTTATTATCCTCGGCAAGGCAATGAAGACATTCTATTTTGCCAGGGAACGAGAGAGGAAGTGACCTTTATTGTATTATCTGATATTTCTGCAGAATATCTGCATTAATTAGCTAATCTTAACCTATCTGACACCTTCTCTTTGATATTTTCTTCCCCCCAGCTGATAGGATGACTCATTTTTGACAGCAGGGCATAGAATCGTGTGCTCTTTGTCTCTCCACTCTCATCAGAGTTTCCTGGTTCCCATTTCCATTGCAAATCAACAACTCAAACAATGTAGTCAAAATGAGGTGCTGAAATCATTTTATATATATTTGTTTGTAGATGGTTCTGAGAAAGCAGCATCCCCGGGCCTGTGCAGAGGCGGTACCAGCTCATGATTGTCACAGCAATCATTTTAAATAGAACATGAGTTAGCACGCTTTCGGGGCTTAGGGTCCCGATCTTTTTTGTCTTTAGAACACATACACGGTGAACAGATTGTTTCAGACAGCCTCCTAAGACCGAGGCGGAAAACACTGTTGGATAAGCTGTAAATGACACAGTTACAGAAACTATTGCTTATGGCCAACCAGGTGGTGAGAAAAGACAGGGCCGGATTTGACAGCGCCCTCCAACTTTCCAACAGAAAATAAATTATGTACGGTAGCCAAAGCATGTAGAAAACGCTGGTTATCCGGAACAAAACCATGGCGTACCGTCGATCCGGGCTGTGAGCAGGCCCAGCTTCCCCAGTTGATTCAGCTTCATGGCTGGGAAAGCGAGCGCGGCGGTCACTCATTTCTTTGGTGTGTTGGCGACAAATACGGAAGATGTGAAAGTATGTAAAACATATAACTAGTGCTGCTGGAGCATAGAGCAGGCACACAATGAAAGCGGTGAAGTAGGCACTGGTGTGCCAAGCAATGGCACACCACTCGAAGATGTCCCCGTGGTAGCCAGGTTTACCCCAGCCGAAGAAAGATGGTAGGAAGATCAAACAGGAATAAATCCATATCAGTACAATGCAGAGGCGCAGTCTGCATGGGGTGACCAACTGGTTGTAGGACAGAGGTTTAGTAATGGCCAGGTACCGGTCCACACTGATAAAGGCCAAACAAGCCATGGAGACACTTTTCAGGACTGAAATGATGTATCCAAACACTTGACAAGTCAGGGATTCATGGACTCCTGTGGAGTAATGTAGCAAAGATAAGGTGGGCACCAAACAACTAACTCCAACCAGCAAGTCTGCATATGCCATGGTTTGAATGAAATAACTAGTGGTGTAATGATGCAGGAGTGGGGCACAATGAAAGACGAAGATGACAGTCAAGTTACCAGTGATGATCAAAAAGGTTAGCAGCACAATTATTGTGGTTTCCAGGATGCATATGTCCACTGAATTGTAGTGGCCAAAACCCAGTGGGCAAGGGTGATGCTCAGTTGTATTCAATATAAATCCGCTGGCGTTGACAGTCCCCCAATCAAATGTTTGTGACTGGTTCATGGTTTGGAATAGAGTTCACCTTGGATAGAATCCTGAAGGACAGTGGTAGACACCAGGTGGCAAAAAACAGTCTTGAAACCGCTAAGGAGACCCTCCACATTCGAGCCTCAATAGTGTCGGAAATATCTTCCATCAGTGAGATGGTCTATGCGGTCCTTCATGCCCGATTCATAAAACCAGTCCAGAGTTTTGGCTTCTATTCACCTTTGCTTTTCTAGGAGAGGAGGCACAGAAGAAGTTACCACGGCACCCAGGAGCAGTTTGGGGGAGCTTAACAAAGGGATGCTTGCTGGCTGTCTCACGATCAGGCGATGGTAATCCATTCTTAGCAAGCACAAAGCACGGCTGCTGAAGACAGAATCTGTATCCTGTAACATGGGTGGAAACTAAAAATAAAAATAAAATAAATGTAAAAAAAAAAAAAAACCAGAATGGGAAGAAAGAGAAAGAAATGCCTAATGAAAACATTTCTCTGACTCATGATCTTTTTAATGCTTAAGGAACAGGGGAGGAGGTAAAGGGTGGCTGGCTATTCTCCTGAGATGGTTTATCTTTAGACTTGAAAATTTGAATAAGAGGGAGGGGAAGTCAAGAGCCATCTTAAAATATCTCAGCATCTCGGGCCGGGTTAGCGGCAATCACAGACTATTTAACAGATACAGTACTTCTAAACTGATGCTCAATAATAGCAGCACATTACAACATCCAGCTGTCTCTGTTCAACCCAACCATGTGTCCTGTATCTGGGGCTGTGTACTGCCTGCATGCACTTTAACCTGTTAATGATTTAAAAACCTTCTAGCTGGAGGCGACAAGTAATTTGTAGTTGTGTCGTTAGCAGCGTGACCTAATTTCCAGCTTGGAGGGATTGCTAGGCATTACCTGGACTATAAAACTAGTAAGTTTTCCCAATGCGGTCAATTTTTCAGCAAAGCCTAGCTCCAAGCATCTAAGGATTAGGATCTATAGACGGCAGTCTTTCCTTATACGCTGCACAGTGACAGCTCAACCGCTCACCTTGAAATACCACCTTGCACACCCACCTATCACGATGAACGTAAATAAAACTCGAAATAGCCTCAAAAATACACTAAATATATTTTTCTTGACTTTCTGAAGTCCATTATTACACCTGTTACTTTTTTCAAGAGATAGTTTTCAACCTGTGCCCTGAATTTAAGGCTGATGAAGACGAAAGAGAATTTGTAGGCGTTAAAGTTTAGATTGTAAGCTCTTAGCAGGGTCCGCTTAACCCTCTTGTATTCTATTGTATTGTAACTGTATCGTCTCCTTTTTACATTGTAAAGCACTGCGTAAACTGTTGGCGCTATACAAATCCTGAAGAATAATAATAATAATACAAGTCTTAAATATTTTAAAAACTGTACTCTTAGAAGATAAGCACAATTCAGCCTAAATTAACCTGCTAATAAAATCAGGGCACGTGTTTGTTATTTTTGAATATTCTTACAGTCTTTATTCAAATTCAGTCTATTTTTTATAAAGGGAAATTATCCTTCAGGCTAGATTCACACCTATGCATTTTTTGTGCTTTTTGCATTTTGCAGATTTGCCCTACAGAACGTGTTCCATAGGAAACCATGTTAAATGGACTGTACTGCAAATCTGCAAAAAGCACTAAAAATGCATAGTAGATTGTAAGCTCTAACGAGCAGGGCCCTCTGATCATTCCTGTATTAAATTGTATTGTAACTATAATGTCTTCCCTGATGCTGTAAAGCGCTGCGTAAACTGTTGGCGCTATATAAATCCTGTATAATAATAATAATAGGTGTGAATCTAGCCTAAAGGATCATTTCCCTTTATAAAAAATAGACTGAATTTGAATAAAGACTGTACGAATATTCAAAAATAACAAACACGTGCCACGATTTTATTAGCAGGTTAAAAATGCATAGGTGTGAATCCAGCAATAGTAAATATAAGGACATTTTGGAAAGTTTCAGCATCTAATAGCAGCCAATGAAAATCTCATTTCTAAATTTGGAACGCTCCAAACTGCTGATAAATTAAATCTGGAAGGTGCGAGTTACTGCCCTTGTCCCTAGGACAGATCATTAAATAAAACCACACGCCTGTGCAGATATAAAGATGTGTTTGACATCAGATACAGATTAAACAGAACTGGACATACTAAGTAACTTGGACATCCAAGAAACAATAAAAAAAGAAGACGATGCCCAAGGTCATTTTGCCGTCCCTAGCTTGCGAGTGAAAGTTGGTGTGATGTTTGCTCAGCCTACCTCTTTTGTCCGTGCTTTTGTAAAGAGATTCAAACTGTCAGTGTGTGAGATGTGCCAGGAAGGTGGGTGGCAGCCGCAGCTCCGATACCATCTAAAGGAATGCTTTCTACACTGACACAGCCTCGGCAGTTTGGAAGAAATCATACCCTCGATCATCATTGTTCAAGTTGATCTACCTGGAGGAGTTTAGCCGTCTCCTTTCCCCATCTCTCCATCTTACAGATTAACCAAAAAAAAAAAGGACCAGCTGCTCCGTCTCCCCCCCACCCCAGCCCTCCTTCCTATTCTTACAATACAAATTAAAGAGCACTCTCCCCTGCCGCCACCCCCAGCTCCGCTGCCTCGTCCATGCTTTATTACAGTTATTAAAGACAATGCTTCTCACCTAGGCTCCCTGCTAGCAGCTGAGCTGTCAGTTCGGTACTTCAGTCCTGCTATTGAGATGCTGCTTTGCGCGGAGGCTGTCGCTATTTCTCACATTGTCGTTCTCTCTTTATCGCTCTCACTCTTGGTATTATTAGTGCTAGCACCTGAGCCCCCTGCTCCTCCTCCACATTCCCTTCCTCCTCCTCTTCTATCCCTCCCTTTCCCCTCTACACCACCCCCCACCTCCCTAGCAAAAAAAAAAAAAGGCTGATGCAGGAGAGGAAAACGCTGAAAAAGGTGACTGTCTTTTCTGTCCCAGTCAACAGCTCAGCCAATGGCTAGTGCCGGTTAGGACTGTCACTAGGTAACAGTTGCCAAGACACAACGTATAAATGCCACAAACTGTCATCAAACATTATCAACTCCTGAAAATCAGGACTTTTTTTTTCCTTCTTCTTCCTCCAAATTTACCAATGTGCCCCAACCTTTTTCTGAATCATCCGATCGCTCTGGGAGGAACGTCTCCGAGGCAGAAGCTAGAACTCCTTAACTGCATCCGTTTCAATGGCATCAAAACAAAACAGCATGACAAAAAAAAGTGGCTTTTCGTGTGTTTTTTTTGTTTTTCCTTCTTGTGCCACGATAAAAGTAAAAAACACAACATAGCCCTTTGCCTCTGGGTAATGTGCACATCGTTCAAACAAAAGGCACAGACTAGGAGTACACCAAGAACACTAGCTGGAGCCGGCTAGCAGTAACCTGAACCCTGCTGTCACGGAAGCCTGTATTAATTATTAATTATATAAAAGAAGCATGCTATTATGCACGGTAAGAGGTAAAAAAAAAAAAAAACAAACAACAATGTAGCTTCTAAAAGAAAAAATAAGATTAAAGGCTGTCAACGCAGAGGAATCTTCAACTAAAAACATTGCAGGGATGAAGACGATTCCTCAAGTATGAAATAAATATGATGTCTTCATCACCTTTGCTCAGTATGAGGATTCAATCTCTCTCAATTGGACAGAATAAAAGAGAAACCGCTCAAGTGCTTTGACCTCAAATGATATGTTTTTTTTTTTTTTTTTTAACCACTCGCCTACTGTGCACATACACCCCCTTCCTGCCCAGACAAAATTTTAGCTTCCGGCACTGCGTCGCTTTTACGGACAATTGCGCGGTCGTGCGACGTGGCTCCCAAACAAAATTGACGTCCTTTTTTTCCCACAAATAGAGCTTTCTTTTGGTGGTATTTGATCGCCTGTGTGATTTTTATTTTTTGAGCTATAAACAAAAAAAAGAGCGTAAATTTTGAAAAAAAAACAAAATATTTTTTACTTTTTGCTATAATAAATATCCCATTTAAAAAAAAAAAAAAAATGTTTTTCATCTCAGTTTAGGCTGATACGTATTCTTCTACATATTTTTGGTAAAAAAGTAAATAAAAAAAAATCGCAATAACCGTGACTGGTTTGCGCAAAAGTTATATTGCCTACAAAATAGGGGACATAAATTATGATTTTATTTTATTTTTTTTACAAGGAATGGCGGCGATCTGCGATTTTTTTCGGGACTGCGACATTATAGCGGACACATCGGACACTTTTGACACATTTTTGGGACCATTCACATTTATACAGTGAACAGTGCTATAAATATGCATTGATTACTGTATAAATGTGACTGGCAGGGAAGGGGTTAACCACTAGGGGGCGGGGAAGGGGTTAAATGTGTAGCCTAGTCAGTGTAGGGGGAGGGGGTGACTGGGGAAGGTGACCGATCTGTGTCCCTATGTACAAGGGACACAGCATCGGTCTTCTCTCCCTGACAGGATGTGGATCTCTGTGTTTACACACAGAGATCCACGGTCCTGCTCAGTTACTGGGCAATCGCGGGTGCCTGGCGGCCATCGCGGTCTCCGGGCATGCGCATTGTGTTCCCAGTAACGCGACAGGTGCGCGCGTGCGCCCCCTAGCAGTTTTAAATGATAGGACGTCATATGATGTCCTGTCAGAACAATAGGGGATTCCGCCCGCCGTCATTTGACCGTGGGCGGGTATTAAGTGGTTAAAGAACCTGCCAGGATAAGGATAGGAGAGTTGCTGCTGCTGTCATCCTTATCCCTGCTGCTGTCATCTTCATCCCTGCTGCTGACATCTTCATCCCTGCTGCTGTCATCTTCATCCCTGCTGCTGACATCTTCATCCCTGCTGCTGACATCTTCATCCCTGCTGCTGTCATCTTCATCCCTGCTGCTGTCATCTTCATCCCTGCTGCTGTCATCTTCATCAATCACTTCAAGCGGAACTAAACCCATTAATTTCACGGTTGTAAAAAAAAAAAAACAGCATGCCGGGAATGCCAACTGTCACCTTTGCTTGTGCTTCCAACCAAACTGTCAAACCATCAAATGGCTGGAGGGATAACTGATCACATGTGCAGCACCATGGCAGTTGCAGATCAAACAGAGGCCAAGATGGCAGCTTCCTTGGCTGAAAAAGATAGGAGGGTTTAGTTCCGCTTTAATGATCTGCAGGAGGATTAAGTATATCTGATGTTGCACACCTGATAGTCACGTGATTATCAGGCCAGTGACACACCCTCGGCCACCCAAGAAGAGAATGACAGCCAGAGTGTCTGTGCCTACAAGTCAACAATGGCAGCATGCTTATTTATTATCCTTGCAGGATCCCTGTCAGATGTAAAATAAAATCAGAGTGCTGCATGGCAGGAAAAGATTTTCCTCTTTGCATTTTTGCACCAGATTACCGAGTAATAAGATGTGGAAAGTCAATGGTTTTGTGTTTAAATGTACAACTGCAGATTCAAGGACTTTTGTCATCATCCTGGTTTTATTATCCAGTAAGTCGATAGCCTACAACAAGTATCGATGGGAGTAGGCTGATATTTAAAAGAAAAAAAGGAAAAGGCAGCTCACTAGAAATAGTTGTATATGTTTAGGGGGACAACTGGAGTGAATGACTAATGCCGCATACACACGATCGGAATTTCCGACAACAAATGTTCGATGTGAGCTTTTGGTCGGATATTCCGACCGTCTGTATGCTCCATTGGACATTTGCTGTCGGAATTTATGACAACAAATGTTTAAGAGCTGGTTCTCAATTTTTCCAACAACAAAAGTTCTTGTCAAAAATCGTCTGTATGCAATTCCGACACACAAAAATCCTACGCATGCTTGGAATCATTGAACTTCATTTTTATTGGCTCGTCGTAGTGTTGTACGTCACTGCGTTCTTGACGTTCGGAATTTGTGTGACCGTGCGTATGCAACACAAGTTTGAGCTAACATCCGTCAGAAAAAAAAATCCACGGTTTTGTTGTCGGAATGTCCGATCGTGTGTACGCGGCATAAGCTGTACAAAACAATTAGGCTTCATTAAAACTAGTGTGACTTCAGCCGACAGCCCACTGTCAGCTGAAAACCGGTCACAAGAGTGCACTCTTGTGGTTATTATTATACAAGATTTATATAGTGCCAACAGTTTGCACAGTGCTTTACAACGTGAGGGCAAAAAGTACCAATCAGTGGTGGCCCATCCATTAGGGGAACCGGAGCGCCTTCCCGTCTATCCACGCCCCCCCCCCCCCCCAGCTCTACCCACGGGCGCTATTCTGACAAGATGCCGCCGCCCCTTATTCATGCATCTGCCGCCAAGCAAGGGAAGCCGGCGGTGAAGCCCGGGAGAAGGGATGACCACCATAGTTTAGGTAAGTGCACAAAACCCACCTGAACGCCGACTGACCGGGGGACTGTTTGCCACCAAGTAAGGGAAGCCGGCGGTGAAGCCCGGGAGAAGGGATGACCACCATAGTTTAGGTAAGTGCACCAGACCCACCTGAAAACCGACCGACCGGGGGACTGTTTGCCACCAAGTAAGGGAAGCCGGCGGTGAAGCCCGGGAGAAGGGATGACCACCATAGTTTAGGTAAGTGCACCAGACCCACCTGAAAACCGACCGGGGGGACTGTTTGCCACCAAGTAAGGGAAGCCGGCGGTGAAGCCCGGGAGAAGGGATGACCACCATAGTTTAGGTAAGTGCACCAGACCCACCTGAAAACCGACCGACCGGGGGGACTGTTTGCCACCAAGTAAGGGAAGCCGGCGGTAAAGCCTGGGAGAAGGGCTGCCCACCATAGATAGGGTAAGTGCACCAGACCCACCCGAACGCAATACAGGAGGAATCAGATGGCCCTGCTTGTTAGAGCTTACAATCTAGAAATGTTATCCCCAGGAGAAGTATAGCCAAAAGAGCATCAGCTATACTTATCCATTAACTAATAATTTATACATTCTGCAATAAAATTGTTAAAAAATGTATTTAACAGCTAAACTACATTTTTAAATCATGATAACATACATATATAGATTTTATTTTAGTCTGGAGACCGTGAAATTATTGCAATGACAAACTATTAAAACAAAACTATTTTCAGACACCCAACATCTCTTTTCAGCGGTATGAACAGGCCAGAGGCTACAATGTATTGCTGTATAATTATTCATGATATTCACACAATACATCGGGATGAAATGAACAGGGAGAACAAAAAAAAAGTAAGTAGCTAGATCTGCTGCCTCTGAGTAACAAAGAAAACACAGGTGGGGATGAAAATGCCATTCACAGAGAGAAAAAAAAAAAAAAGACAAAGAGCAAGACAAGCGCGACACCCACTGACAACTAGCACTGCCTGGCTACAACTGCACCCAGCATGCCTGCCTGCTAGAAAAGCCAGTACTGTTTATGGCATCGTTCCCAAAGGGTGGCCTTTGACTAAAATAAATAAATAAATAATAGCAGTTTCTAAAGCACATTAACTACCAGCACCTAAAATCTATGTAAATAAACAGAGTTGGCTGCTCAGGGTTAAGGGACTTTATCATCACTGCTCCTCGTACTTCTTTATATATCAGCCACGCTCAACCAAGGTTTTATGGAAGCCTGGGGTTCCTCCAGAGATTGCTAGGGCTTCCTTGAGCTGTGGCTTATTTACTTCCCATCTGATGGTGTCTATGTAATTCTGGGATCAATGCCAACTGGAAGTTCAAGGTGCTTGACACCAATTGTCTATTTAGCCGTTTGTAAAGGTGGCATTCCAACCATAACTGTAAGGGCGCTTTCACATGGGCGGCCCATTCAGATCCGCCTGCCAGTTTTTTTTGGCGGACCTGAACGGGCGCTTCGTGCTCCTCTATGGAGCCGCGGATGTCAGCGGTGACATGCCTGCTGACATCCGACGCGATCCGATTCGCCAAAGTGTGCCGGAAGAAAAACCGAATTTTCTATCCGTCTGCCGGATCGGATCGAGTGAACACAGACAGACGGTCCGTGTTCATCCGATCCCCCCATGGGGGAGAGCAGATAAAAGACAGGGCGGTCCCTCCACAGTGTGCGGGGACCGCCCTGTCATCCGACGGCTCAGCGGGGATCAACGGAGCGATCCCCACTGAGCAAGCGGAGGTTCACGGGGCGGAACATTACTGATCCGTCCCATGTGAAAGGGGCCTAAGGGTTACATTCTTCTCACTGTCCACCACTGTAAGGGACATTTTTCCCCAATTACCCTAATAAATAGTTGTTTGCCAAAATGCCAAACTATGACCCCCCCCCCCCCCCCCCAAGATGAGCATAATGTGTCAGTAAACTTCCTCCCAAAAAAAATATTGAGCACTAAACTGCATACTTATCCTCCAATAATGCTCCCTACTGAGCAAATCTGCAAAAATCCCCCCAGCACAAATGCCCCACCCCTCCTTCCTAGCTTATATACTCCCCCCCCCCCCCCCAAAGAAAAATGTACCCGCCCACCACAAATTTCAGCCTTTCTCTCCCGCCCATTTATCCCTACCCACGAAAACTCCCTCTGCCAGAAAATGTCCCTCCCCCTCTACCATATCACCTCTTCTAGCATACACCCAAATTTCCCCTCCTAGAACAATGCTTACCCCCCAAATCCCCCCTCCCAACACATATCCCCTCCCCCACCTCACATGATACCATAGTGCCCAGGGCAACCATCCCTCCTGCCTACCCCTTGTCCTGGTCCTGCCCAGGATATTCAGATAGTAAATGGGTGATAAGCAACCATTAATTACTCTTGCAAAATTTCTGTAGTTTTAATAAACATTTTCATTTATAATCAAGCCTCTCATTGTTAAGGTGTTCTCCAGTCCAGTCTGAAGAACACCCACATTTAGTAATTATAGTATGGTATAGGAGGAGGTGTTTGATATAAGCTGACCAGGCACACTTAGATTTGTTTTGTTCAGTCTGCAGAGAAATCTAACAGATTCTTCCATGAACGCAACACAGATGGATAAATCTCGTGCTGCGCCTATTGTTTTTCAACAGCCCTTGCGATTTACGTCCGCTGCCAAAGTACTTGAACATCTGATTGGGTTCGGCTACTGTTCAGCCACACATTTTTCATCCAGCTTGGGTGGGAAGTCATATTATAAAGTGGCAACAGGACCACCCCTAGACAGAATTTAGCCCGGTTCATCAAAAACCACACGAAACTCAATTAGTGCCAGCTTTAGAGATTATAATTTTTAAATAAAAACATAGCACTCATTACTAAAATGGATGAAGATTACCAACTGCCAACCCTTCTGATTTCATAGTCCCAATCCTAAGCCTAAGGCTGCCCATATATGACTCAGTAGGCTGATCGAAGAAAACACACAAGCAATGTGGATGGAGGAAGCCACCCCACTGTGCCATTTTATTCCGACAGAGGGGCGCCTTCGCAGTTTTTTTTCATAAATTTCATCAATCAGGTGCATTGCAGGCAAGAGACATCAGTCATGCATCATTGTGCAGCTAATAGAAGTAGTGAAATCCCAGCCTGGAAGATTTGATACTTACACTAGGCTGACATTTACAAGCATTGCCTGTACCTACCCTCTCCTTTGTGGCTTCATAAATTAGTTCTGACGTTTAATTATACATTTTTTGGAAACACATTTGTACAACAATCCCATGAAGAAGCAGGAAAATCCTAAGCACTAGAGCAGCATGATTCTGGCTAAAATGATTATTTTGCTTAGAGGATAGACCACGATTCTAAGATTATCAAGGCGTAACATCATTTTTCACATTAAACAAAAAATTCTGCCAACTTAAAGGAGTTGTAAAGGAATTTTTGTTCCACCTTGATGCAATCTATGCAATCTATGCATTAAGGTGAAAAAACATCTGGTGCCGGAACCCCCCCCCCAGCCCCCGTTTTACTTACCTGACCCCTCTGGCCGCTGATTGGCTAGAGCGGATGGATTGAGAGCAGCGCAGCCATTGGCTGGCGCTGCTGTCAATCACATCCAGTGACGCGGCACGCCGAGGTAAGTATGACATGTTTGTTATTTTAAAGGAAAAAAAATGTTTCTTTATTAACCCTTTTACCGTTTTTTTTTCATTCACTGAAGTGTATTTTTTCACAAAAAAAAAAAAAAATGCGTTTGAAAGACCACAGTGCAAATACAGTGTGACAATATTACAACAATCGCCATTTTATTCCCTAGGGTCTCTGCTAAAAAATAAATATATATATTTATTTTTTAGCCGGCCTTTATGAAAAACCGAATATAGAACATTACCCTCTAGTCATACAACTATCTAAAAATAATTTGCGCCGACGCAAATTTAGGCGTATTCTGGTAACCAGATACACTTAAATTAGGCTAAGATACGAGCGGCGTAAGTGTCTTACACCGTCGTATCTTAAAGTGTAATTTTTAGGCTGGCCGCTAGGTGGCGCTTCCATTGTGTTCGGCGTAGAATATGCAAATGACTACATATGCCGATTCTCGAACGAACGTACGCCCGGCCAACGCAGTACAGATACGCCGTTTACGTAAGGCATTTTCAGGCGTAAAGTTATTCCATCAAATAGCTGGACTAGTAATGTTAAGTATGGCCGTCGTTCCCGCGTCGAAATTTGAAAATTTTACGTTGTTTGCACAAGTCGTCCGTGAATAGGGCTGGACGTAATTTACGTCCACGTCGAAACCAATACGTCCGTGCGGCGTACTTTGCCGCAATGCACACTGGGATATGTACACGGACGGCGCATGCGCCGTTCATAAAAATCGTCAATCACGTCAGGTCACAGTTATTATACATAAAACACGCCCCCCCCACATCCTCATTTGAATTAGGCGCGCTTACGCCGGCCCCATTTACGCTACACCACCGTAACTTAGCAGGCAAGTACTTTGTGAATACAGTACTTGCCTTGCAAACTTACGGCGGCGTAGTGTAAATACGATACGCTACGCCGTCGCAACGATCCGCCCGCCTACCTGAATCCAGCTAATAATGTTTGGGGGTTCCAAGTAAATTTCTAGCAAAAAAATCTGATTTTAACTTTGGAAGAAACAAGTGTCATAAAAAAGTGGTTAAACTTCCCGCACACAGAAGTTTTATCCTTTTGATCCAAGGAGGAAGAGATACAATGTTTACACTTATCTACTAGCACAGACAATGTTGTTAAAAACTTGGCAGACTGCCAGAGTGAGCAGAGAATTCTTGACACTTGTTGCATGAAAGAATCAGGGAAACTCAATAATAGAGATTGTGAGGAGGGTTGAATCGAGATCGTGATTTTTTAACGATTAATTGTGCAGCTCTACTAGGCACTTTACTTCCGTATGTCACATTTAATGCAGGCTCTCAGTCCTGATGGAAGGACAGTGCCATTATGGCAAGTTACTTGGCACAAGCTCTCATTGACTCAACAACCTCTATGAAATTGACAGATGCACAGTGACCTGCTAAAGAGAACGCATCAAAAGTAGACTTTCGTTATGTCTTCCAGCTTGAATAAGGGTTGAAGAAGGTTATCATGGGATATTTGTGTGGTTTGAGGCATACAATTTTAAAAAATTTGCCTACGAGAAAGAAAAATGCAGATGGGACAACCAATCAGGTTATGAAGTGAGAATAACACATTCTCTTTATAGCATTTTCACGTCCGTTCCTTCAAAATGCTTGGCAATCACTTGCCCTGATATGCAATAGATATGAGAGCTATATCACTGAAAATAGAAGTATGTCTATACCAGAACGAGGCTAACATGCATACATGCTTTGCTGGGAGAGAGAGTTGGAGAGGTACTCCTTGTGGAGGCCTAGTAGGCGGCTTGGAGGCAGGCTGCAAAGAGTTCCCTATGTACCCTCTCTAAAGAAAACGCCTCAAACGAGACAGAGGCTCTCTTCCACATTTACTGGTCATGTCCTCTCATAGCTCCGTTCTGGAGATCAACACAACCATTACTGACCCGCCTCTTTGAGGTGCCAATACCTAGGACACCTACATTTTTCCTGTTCGGCCTCACTCAACCGAAAATAGCCAAGAAATTGCTCAGACACATTTGCACGGCAGCAAGTTGCCAAATTGCCCTTAAAGGGTTTGTAAAGGATTTTTTTTTTATCTTAATAGCTTTCTTTACCTTAATGCAGTGCTGTTTTCATGTGCTTATTTGTTTGTTTTTGCTCAATTTGCAGTAATTCTTCTCTGATCTCCACACTTTCTGGTTGTCTGTTTCCTGATAACCACAGTCCTGGGAGCTTTCTCTCTGTGGTCACTAATCAAGGAGCTGTGATTACTGTGTGTCTAAAACCCCTCAGCACCAATCCGTTTCGTTTTCCAAACCATCACTGCCCTGTATTGGCTCTGTACAGCACAGAGGCAGGAAACATGCAAAAACGAAACTAGAAACTGTAGGTACATTATAGGTACAAACTGTAGGTACATTATATGATTGATTTTGATCTATTTTTAATCATTTTTAAATGGAATCGGTTAACTATTATGTCTCTATACCCTGTTTTTTTTTATTTACAACTCCTTTAATTGGAAGAAAAACTCACCCCCATCCCAAGATGCCCTATACTCCAGGGTCAAAGATGTGGAACTTATGGAGAAAAGGACAGCCAGAATGCCGGACAGGTCAGACAACCACAGTAGGGTTTGGGAGCGGTGGCATCTCTGGGAGGACTCGCCGTGAACCGGTAATAAGAGCCATTTCGGTAACCTATTGCCTTCTCTTATCTAATTACCCCTACTTTCTTTTCCCCACTCTTTTCTTTCTATATTCTCTTGAAGCCAGATTCAGAGAGACTTATGCCGCGTACACACCATCACTTTATGCAATGGAAAAAACTACATTTTCTGTGAAGTAAAAAACTACGTTTTTGAAACTTCAAATTTTCAAAAACGACGTTGCCTACACACCATCGTTTTTTCACAATGCTCTAGCAAAGCGAGGTTACGTTCACCACTTTTTTCTATTGAAGCTCGCTTCATAACTAGCTTCTGGGCATGCGCAGGTTTAAAAAACGTCGTTTTAAACGTCGTTTTTGCTACACACAGTGATTTTTTGTGAAACAACAAACAACGTTTTGAAAAACAACACAAAAAATTGAAGCATGCTTTTTGTCGTTTTTCACAAGACATAAAACAACGTTTTCCCCCACACACGGTCATTTAAATTGACGTTTTTAAAAACGATGTTTTTTTTCATCACATAAAGTGATGGTGTGTACGCGGCATTAGGCTGGCGTATCAGTAGATAAACCAGCCTAAGTCTGAATGTGCGCCCGCGCTAATTTAAGCGTATTCTGGTAACCAGATACGCTTAAATTAGGCTCAGATACGAGCGGCGTAAGTGTCTTACACCCTCGTATCCTAAAGTGTAATTTTTAGGCTGACCGCTAGGTGGCGCTTCCATTGCAGTCGGCGTAGAATATGTAAATCAGTAGATGCGCCTATTCACGAACGTATGCCCGGACGACGCAGTACAGATACGCCGTTTACGCAACGCATTAGCGGCCTAAAGTTATTACATCAAATAGATGGAATAGTAATGTTAAGTATGGTCGCCGTTCCCGCGTCGAAATTCGAAAATTTTACATTGTTTGCGTAAGTCGTCCGTGAATAGGGATTTATGTCGTTTACGTCCACGTCGAAATCAATAGGCCCGTGCAGCGGACTTAGCCGCAATGCACACTGGGAAATGTAGGCGCACGGCGCATGCGCAGTTCCAAAAAAAAAAACGTCAAATCACGTCGGGTCAAGCCTAATTAACATAAAACACGCCCCCTCAACCTAATTTGAATTAGGCGCCCTTACGCCCGCCCGCTTTAGGCTACGCCGCCGTAACTTAGCAGGCAAGTACATTGTGAATCATGTACTTGCCTCGCTAACTTACAGCGGGGTAGCCTAAATGCCATAAGCAACGCCGCCGCAAGTATGCGCTCGCCATCCTGAATCTAGCTATTATTCTGTAAACTATCTATGCAAAGTTACATGTGATATCAGTCCAAAGATATTGTTTGCTATGTTTTTCTTCATTAGAATTGTTATCAATGGAGTTGGAATATAAAATTGCACTACGCAGAAGGTTCACCCCTTCTCAACACTGTTGCGTATATACCGCGCATTGTCCAGTTCCTGCATTTGCTTTCACTAACTTCACTTGTATCTGTGTACTGTTAATCTTGTTGAGACAACCAATAAAAAATTGTTATTTGAAAAAAGAAAATAGAAGTATGAGAGAAATATAAAATTACAATGAAGATGCACACTGTCAATGGCTTTAAAGTGCAGCTAAACCTGAAAATGGAACTGCCCACAGACAGAGATTTATAGTAGAAGAGAGCTCACTGTACAATCTGTACATCTGTAAGATGCCAGGAATGAGGCCCCATTCACAGCTGCCATCAGAATCCTGCGGCAAAAATCTGCCGATTCCCATGGCTGGAATCACAGGCCTGGGCGAGCAGCTGCTACCGCTCAGCCTGTTTAAAGCAATGGAAGAGTGAGAGAAGCGGCGGCTGTCTGCCACTGTTTGCACGGATCTGCACATCCATGATTACTTGCAGCTACACACAGGTGACCGACCATGGGATGTACACAGGACCAATCATTTAAAAGTGTAAAAGGTCAAAGAGCATGCAAAATATAAAATCCTTAGGAGCTAAAAAAGTCGTTATTGTTCAATTGGTTACAACAAACAGTGCAAAGGACAGCCAACAGGTTTCGGGGACCACACAACCCCCCTTTCATTAGGGTTGGGGGAAAATGGCAGATGGCTAAATGAGCACAAAAGTATCCTTCTAAACTCACCAATCTGCTGGCAGAGAATGTTGCACACAAAATTCAGTGATTGTGTTCACAAAACAAGTGGCCACATAAGATTTCTCAATCCTTGTTCTGATGAAAACTTTAAAAATGTGGAATTTCCCTTCATTTTCATTTCTTAGTGACAATGGTCGCCAGCACAAATTGAGTGGGTAATCTTCTAATGACGACAGTAGTAAAAACGTCACGGAGGGTCTAAACTTCTCCACGCCATCCAATTAAAAAAGTTTTCCTTAAGGCTCCATTGTACACGGGACGTTTTTACAATTGCTCCTAAATGATTAAACTTGACAGATAGAAACCCACGTTTAAAACGTCCATTTTACATGCCGCGTTAAACAGCGTTTCACTGCGTTTGCGATTAGGAGTGTTTAAAAAAAAAAATGTAAAACATTTTTTTAAAATGCCCAAAAACGCCTATAAACTAAACACTTCTAAACGCGGGTTACCGCGTTTAGTCACGTTTGGCGTCTCAAACTTGAAAATCTTCTGCATCTGAACCCATTTTTTTGCTTTCAAAGAAACGCTGTTAAATGCAACTGCCTAAAAACGGCAATAAACGAGACTTTGTACATGGTCACATAGGATAACATTGAATGAGTTTAGGGGCAGCTGAAAAAAGCATCCAACTGCCTCTGAACGTCTGTTTAGCAGCGCCCCGTGTACATGGGGCCTAAACCCATCTATTTAACTGTTTCACTAAACCGTTTCTCGTCGTGAAAAATGCAATTTTTTTAAATTGGTCGTGAAAAACGGTCGTGTGTAGGATCCAGAGCATTTTTCTCAATGAGAAAAATGGCCATTAAAAATTGCTCCATTTTTTCTCGTTGTTTTTCTCGTCTTGAAAAACGGTCGTGTACGCTTTAACGAGGGGGGGGGGGGGGAGTTATGATACAGGAAATTAGCATAAATCAGCCCAAAGGGTGGAGCCAATGGAACGGAACTTCCCCTTTATAGTGCCGTCGTATGTGTTGTACGTCACCGCGCTTTGCTCAAGCATTTTTTATCACGATCGTGTGTATGCAAGGCAGGCTTGAGAGGAATCACGTCGAGAAAAACGTTTATTCCATGACATGAATAAAGGTCGTGTGTACGCGGCATTAGAGTGCCTCCACTCTGAAGGAAGAAGCACAGGGGCACCTTTGAACAGCAGCATTGGTAATTTGGGGGGAGGGGGAGCATTGGATGTAGTAGCAGACCTAGATACACTAACAAGTTGAAGCGCTTATATAAACCAACCCACTTGGTAGAATTTGTAAGTTTCCTTAACCACTTAAGGACCGCCTCCTGCACATATACGTCGGCAGAATGGCACAAGCACGTACCTGTCTAAGTGACCAGCCGTGGGTCGCGGGCGCGCGCCCCGGTCCAAAGCTCCATGACCGCGGCACTCGCGGACCCGATCGCCACTGGAGTCCCGCTGTGTAAACACAGCTTCCCCGTTCTTCACTGTGGTCATTCTTCACGCTGTCATTGATCGTCTGTTCCCCCGATATAGGGAAAGCCCTGCCCCCTACAGTTAGAAACACAGATGAGGTCACACCTAACCCATTCAGCGCCCCCTAGTCGTTAACTTCCAAAATACTATTGGCATTTTCACAGTAAACAATGCATTTTTATAGCATTTTTTGCTGTGAAAATGACAATGGTCCCAAAAATGTGTCAAAATTGTCCGATGTGTCCGCCATAATGTCGCAGTCATGAAAAAAAATCAAAAAAAGGTAGAAGAATACGTATCGGCCTAAACTGAGGGGAAATAAAATTGTTTTAGATATTTTTGGGGGATATTTATTATAGCAAAAAGTAAAAAATATTGCATTTTATTTTTTTTCAAAATTGTCGCTCTATTTTTGTTTATAGCGCAAAAAAATTAAACCGCAGAGGTGATCAAATACCACCAAAAGAAAGCTCTATTTGTGGAAAAAAAAAAGGACGCCAATTTTGTTTGGGAGCCACGTCGCACGACCGTGCAATTATCAGTTAAAGCGACACAGTGCCGAATCGCAAAAAGGGGCCTGATCCTTTACCTGCATTTTGGTCCGGGTCTTAAGTGGTTAAAGTGTTACTAAATCCAGGACCCTGCATTCGCCATATCTGGTCTCCCACAGTACACAGATCAGTATCGCTCGGTTTCCACTTATGGATTTCCAAAGAGTACCATTCATATCTGTGCAACTTCAAGTCCCTGCACTACTTTGGTCCCACTTTGATGTGACTTGAGGTCCATAAACCTCAAGAATACACAGACATTGCTTCAAGTCATTTTAAAATCAAGGCAAAAAATTGTGTCAAAATCGCATGACTTTGGGGTTGCAATAGTGGCAACAGGCTCCCGAAAAAAAAAATGCAAATTTTTTACCTGCAAAAAAATGTGCATTTATCTATTTATATTAAAGTGAACTTATCCTTTAAAAATACTCTAATAATGGTGACAAAAATTAATTTGGCTCCGTAGATGGTTTTCCTAATGGCAAGTAAAAAGAAAAAATAATAAATGTGCATATTTCTGTAGGTTAACAAAAATGTGAATTTTTTTTTTTTTTTTACACCACAACCTGTAAAGCATTGCACCCATCAGATTCTGCAGACTATCAGTCAGGAAAAATCAATGAACTACGAGAGCGCTCACCGGCATCCTTGCAGTTCATTGAGAACTGTTACAAGCCGCATGCCGCGGTGATACAAGACTGTACTTGTAGTTCATTCATTCACAGATCTCTGTGAATTTATGATGCAGCTGTCTGGGTGGCGCCTTGTACAGCCACACTGTTTTCAAAGTGTGACAGCGGGTGTGGGGAGAGGACTGCTGCTGTCAAAAGGAGGGATGGGGGGGTTGCAGGCAGATGCAATATTGTAACATGTTACACCCTAAATACAGGAGTAAAATGTTCCAAAAAGGAGAACTTATCCTTTAACCTCATCTATAATTAAATATAGATGGCAGACAGCCCCCCGGGTAGGCATATTTCTATTTAGAGTTTGAGTTTGAGTAGAAACAAAGATTTTCCTGGAAAGAATCCCAAGCACAGCCAGCTTGAGACGTTCGCTGCAGGAGAGCAGCACAAGGCCCCAAGGGAAATTAGGTTATTGTTAGGTGTAGAGGGAATTCATTATTGGGGAATAAAAACATTGCTGTCTGAGGGCAAACCTAATATGAAAAGGAGATGGAAATGATGTGTCTGTTCATTTTAGCACTTCGCACAATAAAACCGCATGCATTTTATGAAAGACCTGAAATGACCACCTGCCATTAAAGTGAACTAGTTCATGAATGGTGGAGATTTCATTTCCTCCAAAGGTAAAAAAAACAAAGGTTGGCAGAAATTTTCTGGTGTGATGAAGAGCATGTCTTGAGGTTAGAAATGTCAACTGTTCTGATGTCAACCCTTACTTGGCCCAAACTTCATAAGTGATGCTTGTGCCTGTAGCATTGGTTGCCGTTACTGGACAGTTTCCTGCCGTGTCCATTTGCGTATCAAAATATTTAAAGCGTTTAACACAAGAACAAAAATGTAAGATATTGCAGCTTTCCATAGATTAAACCCTTGGCGCCCTCTGGCTGTCACAGCGGTCACATGATCAGAAACTCCCCACCACAAGTAGCGATCGGGAGCCTTCCATTAGCTGCAGGTAACTGTGCCGGAAGCACGCAAGGCGCACACTCTCGGCACAGCTGTATTTGCAATGTGGTAAGCAGATATGGCTCGGCGCCAAGGCCCACCCGCTGAGAGGCTGTATACTTGCGTGCCGTCTGTGCCAACAGGTTGTTTATTTTTTCAGTTTTTATTCACCTGGTGATGCTTCCAATACCACAATTCCTGTATTAGGGCAACAACACTCACTCAAATACAGCATCAATAGAAAAGCAGCACTGTCACAGTCGCACACAGAGTGTGTTGGAACTACAGAACACCCCACCCTCTCCTCTTTATAACATAGGGAGAGAATTCTGTAGTCCAAACACACTTCCAGATAACAATAAAAAGAGAAGTATGTGATTACTTTTTATTTTGGAATCAAACTCACCTAGGTGGATTCAACATCGGTCTGATGCTGCATCTGTCTCTCAGAGCTCCACCACTTTCACTGGAGCGCCAAGCTGTGGAGGAAGTGGGAGCATCCAGCTCTGAGAGCCTAAACCCGGGTGGCGGTCCAGGCTTCTTGGTGGATCCTGACCATATGGTCACGATCTTTCCCAAGCCTGGACCAGCTCTGTGACATCATCTGACAGCAAGGTTCAGCGGGCTGTCTGCTGATAACGGGTCACAGGTGTGCAGAATTCAGTGATCCACAGAAGTACAGCCAAACGAGCATTGGCTGTACTTCTCCTTTATTAAAGTGTTGGTTCACCTTAAAAATTTTAAAGCAGTAGTAAACTGCAAAAAAAACAAGAAAATCTTCTCCCTGCAACTTAATGTCAATGTGCTAGTATGCATTGCACACCACACATTCAAGACTGAAAATGAAGCTCTCCAACAGCTTCCATCTTCACCTTTTCTTCCTTCCAGGTTCGCAGGCTGTGGCCATAGGTCCCCTGGAGCCGGAACTTGGCAAACATGTAGCCCCATTTCTTCTCTACAAGTGTGCAAAGTTTGTTGTCTGGGGAACCTACGACTGGGGAGCACCGATTTTTCAAAGCCAGGCACCCCTTATATAGACTCCCATGTTAAACATCAGTCTAGGCATGGGCACAGTGAGGCATGCAGACGGACACCCTAGGCTTATACTCGAGTCAATACGTTTTCCCATTTTTTTGTGTTAAAATTAGGTGCCTCGGCTTATATTCAGGTCGGCTTATACTCGAGTATATACGGTACCGAATATTTAAGGTTGTTAAGTTGCAGCACTGCCTTTTTCTAGTGTGGTTTGATTTTCACTTAATGACCTTTACACTTCTTGGATTTGAAGAAAAAAACATAATAAATAATCATAATAATATTTTTTGTAGGCACATGGAAGGAATATCAAAATCGTACTTTTACACTTCTTGGTCCAATACTTTTGGTCCATTATATCAATTTTTAACTTTCACTATTTATTAACCTCTTGACAACTTGTCACTTAAACCCCCTTCCTAACCAGACGAATTTTCAGCTTTCGGTGCTCTCACATTTTGAATGACAATTACTCAGTCATGCAACATTGTACCTTTTGGTGGTATAAATTAAAAAAGACTAAAAATTTTGTAAAAAAAAAAAAAATAATTTTTCTTAATTTCTATTATAAAATATTGCAAATAAGTAATTTTTCTTCATAAATTTGGTGTGGCACTGATGGTGCACTGACGGACACTGGCGGCACCTATGGGCACTGGTGGCACCGATGAGCACTGGTGTGGCACTGATGAGCACTGACAGACACTGGCGGCACAGATGAGCACTGTAGTGGCACTGAGCACTGTAGTGGCACTGATGGAGCACTGATGAGCAGTCTAGTGGCACTGGTGGTGCACTGATTGGCACTGGTGGCACCAATGGGCACTGATGAGCACTGTAGTGGCACTGGGCACTGGTGTGGCACTGATGGACACTGGCAGCACCGATGAGTACTGTAGTGGCACTGGGCACGGTAGTGGCACTGGTGTGGCACTGACGGACACTGGCAGCACTGATGAGCACTGTAGTGGCACTGGTGCGGCACTGACAGACACTAACAGCACCAATGGGCACTGAAGTGGCAGAGGTGGCACTGATGGGGACTGTAGTGGCACTGATGGGGACTGTAGTGGCACTGGTGGCACAGATGGGTACTAGACCGCGCTGTAGCAATACTTTTGCTATAGCGCGGTCGGCAAAAGGTTAATTTAGTTAGGGGTTTTAGCGCAGATTTTTCCACTTTTAAAAAAATATATATATATATCTGTAAAGGTGAATTAATCCTTAAAGACAGGACTGCAAAACACACCGGACAGCTTTGAATTTTTGGCAGAATCAAAAAGGATTTTTTTTTTTTACCTTATTAAAAACATATAAACACAAATCTTCTATAGATAATCAGCAGAAAGAAAGCAAAAAAAAAAAAAAAAGGAGAGAGAAGTTCACTGTTGGGACTTTAAGAGCAAAAAGTCCTGGGCACATTTCTAATGGTTTCACTTGTGAAAAGTACAAAACAAGTCTGAAACACAAAGGCTCTTCCTGTTCTCTTTACAAACTCATGTGCTTCCTAAAGAGGACAAAGTTCCCCGTTTGGGTCAGCGCATGGCTTTTAAATAGAGAAATCTAAAGGTCAGGGTTAAATTGAGCCCAGAGCCAGGAACAAGTGTAACGGCTCTGCCAAGTTAAAAATTGCCATTCGTATAAACTCCACATTCATAGGAAATGCTTCTAATTGCCTGGCCATTTGGCTGTTAATAGAATGTGTTTAGCAGCTCCAACATCTATTTGGCAGATCTAAAAACTAATTAGTGTGTTGCATGGATAAATCTCTGTGCTCTGTGTGCAGTGTATTTCCATTCACTGGCTAGGCTTGCAAAAGATTAACTCCAGACGTCCCAAGCCACGCAAGTCCTGAGCCTAGTCCTGTGGTGGACGTACCTTGGCTAGAAGTCTCTTTGATGTATGACTGGGGCATCGCTGCTTTATTTTTCTCATCCTTTATACTCTGCCAAACTATGACCTGGTGCTGGCAAGAGCAAATCCCAAATTTGGCAGTGTGCAGGGCACATTGCGTTTTGTGAGGACTGTCGGAAGGAAGGAGCTTTTTTTTTTTTTTTTAAAAGATTGCTGCTAAGCAGGACTCACTGCCTACCAAATAGCCAGAGTGGGTAAGAAGGTTTTATAAATCAAAGCGGCACACATCCATGGCAATAACGACAAAGACAGAGACTCTGGTCCTTCACTCTGCTCATGGAAACAGAACCTAAAAGGAATATGTGCTTTGCCTATTCAAGATAAAGCAACAGATTAACTGTAATGTAGACCTCCGCAGATGCCTATACAGTACTTCATTTCTGAAAGTCCTGTGTAAAGCCGGTCATAAATGGATGGAATCTAGGCTGGTTCAGCATGGACTGACTGAGATTTGATCCATTTATGGGCAAACTGGTTGTCCTGAACTCGATCCATTGATCGACTTCTGTTCCTAACAAAAATTGCCTGTCTTTTTCCTGCCATCACTGTCTAAATAAATTTTGAAGTCAATTTTCAATTTAGTTTTAGTCTTAGGGGCAGATCCACAAAGGTATTACGCCGGCGTATCTCTCGATACGCCTTGTAATTTAAAATTTTGCGCGTCGTATCTTTGTTTTGTATCCTCAAAACAAGATACAACGGCATCTCGGCTAGATCCGACAGGCGTACGTCTTAGTACGCCGTCGGATCTAAGCTGCAATTTTTTCGGCGGCGCTAGGTGGAGTTCCGTCGAATTCCGCGTCGAGTATGCAAATTAGCTAGTTACAGCGATCCACGAACGTACGACCGGCGAATTTTTTTACGTCGTTTGCGTTCGGCTTTTTCCGGCGTATAGTTAAAGCTGCTGTTATGAGGCGTACTCAATGTTAAGTATGGCCGTCGTTCCCGCGTACAATTTTGAATTTTTTACGTCGCTTGCGTAAGTCGTTTGCGAATAGGGATTTGCGTAGAATGACGTCACCGTCGTGAGAATTGGCTTGTTCCGGGTTAATTTCGAGCATGCGCACTGGGATACCCCCACGGACGGCGCATGCGCAGTTAAAAAAAACGTTGTTTACGTCGGGTCACGACGTATTAACATAAAACACGCCCCCATCACAGAGATTTGAATGGCGCGCCATTACGCCGCCAAAGATACACTACGCCGCCGTAACTTACAGCGCAAATTCTTTCAGGATTAGAAAAAAAAGCACAAAGTTACAGCGGCGTAGTGTATCTTAGATACGCTGCGCCCGTCGCAGAGGTACGTGTATCTGCCCCTTAGTCTTTAGACTAAAATGCCATTTTAGTTTTAGTCGTGCATCCATCTCGCTTTTATGGATGGAGGAATCTGTTGGCTTTAAAAAGAATCATCTATAGCCAGCCTTGCACGTAAACATTACTTATGCATGCACTCAACATGAACGAGCATAACCGATGTCAAGTTTACATTATAATGCTTCTAAAACCAGAATAGTCTAGAATGGAAATGTAACACTTTCAGGCATTGTCAAGAACAAATCATCAGATGCACATTCATCTGTTTCATACTATTGATCCCTCACCGAGTTGGGTGATCATATTAGCCAATAGGAAGATATTGAAAGTACAACGTAGGTGATGTTGAGCAGGGCCGGGCTGCCCATGAGACAAATTGGAGCAGCAGCCTCAGGCGGCACAGAGGTCAGCGTGTCCATACTAGACACGACCTCATTCCTTCATCAGCCATTGGGTCACACAGATTCCTCCCATCCAATGGGGGCAGCAAAATTGGCAACCTTAAGCGCCAACTGCCCCCAGACACACTGTGTAACACTGCCGTCTGTTTATTACCTTTGCAGTACTACTAAAGAATTTTTTTTTTAAATCCCAACTCCAGGCTTTGTTTGGAGTAGAGTGGAAGCAGAAAGTGATGACAAACATCACCAAAAAGAATGGAGGAAGAAACAAATTACTTTTTTTAGTTTGAATAAAGTTTACCTGTAATAGATGATATAATATACCAAATAATATGGGGACATTCTATTACTCTGTATTCTCGCTGCCGGACACATGTACAGGGATGTGCGCACATTACTATAGGAATGTTCCGCATTCTTTTGTTAGGGATAAGCCGAAGCAACATTTGTGTAATGTACATAACAGAAAATAAATGTTTTTTCATGAAAATCAGCAACATTGCTGAGCTCTTTTCCATACATTGGCTTCAACTAACATGGTAATACATGGTAATAACTATATCGATACACTCTGCTATCAAACACAATAGAGAGCTGCGTAAGGAGAGAGTCTGCTCTACACAATCAAGATGTTTCTGAAGATTCAGCAATTACAACAGCTTCGTAAGAAATGAAACTGTTGAAGCATTTACTTGCCTGGACCGCCTTGGTACTGATATCTGTTGGCTGTGTGCCCCATTCTATCCACACTGCCAGTGCCATTACTACTGGGCCTGTCAAACTCTGCAGATTGATTATTTAATGAAAAGAAGAATTCTAGATGCAGATGCTGAAAATGTTAACATTTAAAGTAAAAATAAAAAAGGGATTTATGCATAGCTTGCAATGATATATGTATGTGGGGGTAGTAGCTTAGTGGTTACCACTTCTGGCCTGCAGCATTGGGGTCATCAGTTCAAGCCACAACTTTGCTGGCATGGAATTTGCATGTTCACCCTGAGTTTTCTGCAGGTACTCTGGTTTCCTCCCACACCCCAAAGACATTCTGGTAAAATAAAATAAAATTCATATGTATTAACTGGGGGGAAATCTGTTATATTTGCACTTCGCTCTTCAATTGCCTCGATACCAGCAAATACCCTGTTGCAGTGGGTCTCGCAGTTTAAGTATCCAAGTGTTATAATCCATAGGGACATTCAGAGTTTATCCCTCTTAACCTGAAGCAGGTGGTCTCCCTCTTGACTCAAAACGCTGGAAAACGCTATCTTTTACCCCAGTTGGACAAGTTAACCTTATTTAAATGTCTGTATTGGCTAAATTTGTTTATATTTATATTTTTAGGCAGACCCCGGCTCACATCCTGAACACGTTTTTTAACAAGCTGGATAGCTTAATCATCTCCTTCAAACTGAATAGTAACACCCCTAGAAGAGCAAAAACCACTCTGCAACTGCCAACCACACTGGGAGGTCTTGCTTTGCCCTGCTTCATTAAATACCACTTGCTGCTGTTCTTGTTACTGTCCAATGGTGGTTGTCAGAGTGCCCAGACAATCCCGCAGCCACGCTGGACGTGGCGTTACTTGGGTCCTATTGCAAACTACGGAATCTGATCCACAGAGGCCCCCGATCCAACCCCAATATCACTCTCGATGTGAACCACATTTAAGGTTTGTGAACACGTTAGAGCCAAAGTAAGGAAGCTTAACAGTTGGTCTCCATACACTCATTTTCAGTCGATCCCGGATCCTGTGCTGTGGGCCCGCTTTGGAGTTAAGACACTGGCAGATGTCTCTCCTGATGGCTTATTTACATTTGATGCTCTAAAACGGGGACAGGGGTTGCCTAACCACATGCTATTATTCAGGCATTTACAACTTCATTATGCTTTCCAGACCAATAGAGGTCACTGTTATAGAATGCCTACTGAGAATGTCAGAGGAGATTAAACGCTTATCCGCTCTGTACTCTTGGCTGGGCACCTCTAAAGTCTCTCAGCTGTTCTCGGTATGGCAGGCAGATATACCTGCACTAGCCAATGATGACTGGGAAGAGGGTATCCAACAATATCTCCCTCTGATGATCTCAGCAAGGGATAGATTCACTCAACTCAAGTTTCTGCATCGGGCATACTACTCCCCAGAACGTATAAAAAACAGCAATATCAACAGCGCTAACACCGTGGACAATAGTGAAGTTGAACAATTGAACACAATAGATAAAAACGGGGGCAAAAGTCAATGTGGAGGAATGTGAGACAAGTGCAGCTGGAAAAAAACTGTAACTGGAGTCTACGGATACAAAACAAACAATACACAAGAATCCAGCGCTCCTGGGGCACAGAGAGCAGGCAGTCTCATAGTAGTTGCAAAAAAATTATAATTTATTCAACCAAAAATAAAAATATAGTCCAAAAAGACCCAAATCAATACACACCATTAGATTTTCTGCAGATTTTTGTCTTTAGATTTACCAAAACCATATAATATGAGGTCAAACCTTGCCGGTTTACACTACAGCAACTTGGAATCTGACTTGTAAGTCCTCAAGTCACCCCAAGTTACTAGACATAAGAAATGACATATAAGTAAATGAGAGCCTAAATGAAGAAGTCACTTCAGAAAAGGTTCCTGTACTACTTCAAGGAGACTTCTACCCATAGATTTCAATATAAGTTGCCCCCAAGTCGGATCTCCATCTATATTGAAGCGACTTTACAAGAAAAATAAAATAGTTCACCCAGGAAAACCCCTCCCTCCCACAGAGCTGATTATCCTGTCCTGGAGGCAACTTTAAGTTGTGCTGTAAGTTGCTCAAAGTCGCGCTGAAGTCGTCTCCAAATCGCCTTGCAAAGTCATGCTGTAAGTCGGGTTGCCCCTGTGTGAACCGGCACTAATGCCGCGTACACACGACCGTTTTTCACGACGAGAAAAATGCTTTGGAGCCTGAAAAATGGTTGTGTGTACGCGGCATAAGAGTTTCCATTTGTATGCCATCAGGGCATGCCCTTGAACCACATGGTTTGCAAAAAATCGAATAGTGTGTATGGGGTCTTAGTGTATCTAAATCTGCTAGTTCATCTAATACTCCCGTTCCCCAAGACCGACAATTCTGCTGTCTAAAGGTGCTCCACGATTCGGAGTAGGGGCACTCAAATACAGAAGTTGTGTTGTTACTGGCCAGATCACCAGGTTAAAAATTAAGGGGAAGAACTCTAAACAAAAGAAAATAAATGCAGCCAACACATCTAAGGATTTGTTTTGGGTTTAAAGCAGGATTCCACCCAAAATCCCCCGACATGCCACATTTGTAATTTCTTTTTGGGGGGGGGGGGGTACCTAGTTTTGACAGGTACCCAGCTCCCACTTCCGCTTGCACCGCCAAGGCGACTGTCCCCCTCTCTCTCCCTCCAATCTTCTGGAACTAGTCACAAGTCCCAGAAGATTGCTCGGCCATTCAGGACGTGCAGTGCACACCAGGCTGTGAATCTGCAAGCTGTCCCAACCGGGTGCCCACACTTGCAATGCTGGCGCCGCAGAGAGGAGAGGGAAAGAAGTGGGGCGTTGAGCACCCGCATCGCTGGACCACGAGACAGGTAGTTGTCTATTAAAAGTTGGCCGCTACACTTTTTTGTAGCTACTGACTTTTAATAAACAGAAAAACTAGTGTAACTCTGCTTTGATGACGCTTTAAGTTTAGGTTTGAAAACTATTTTAATCGTTTCCTGTCTAAATAGTCCTTGGTGTGTATAAGTATGCATGTGAAGTAGGGACCTTTGATTGTGCCTGTAGTCTTAAAGATGTAACTTGCAACAAGCAGAAACACACGTCGAATATGTATTCAGATTAATGATCGGCCAGATGCTTTTGTCACTAAGCAAACACAAAAAATAAAAAAACAAAACAACATTACATTACTCACCGCTCATAAGTAATTTCATTCTGTTACTGTAGACTGGCTGCATTTTATTTTTTTACTTAGTAAACATTGATATATGCCATATCATTAGAAGCAGATTGGATTACTTGTATTACAAAGCTAAAATATAAAGGAGCCATGTGAGTTACAGATCAAATGAGAAACACACAGGAAGAATTTTAATTGCATTAGCCATTATCTTACAAGCGGCATGCTTATTTCCAGGCATTCATCGAAAGGTCTGGGATTGATAGATATTCATGAATGATAGGCACATGAACAGGGTTCTTACCTTGACATTTTAATCAGAAAAATAAATACCACACCTGCGTTCGCTTGCTTACTATGGAAATGGCACAGCAAGATGGCAACTCAAGGATGATTTTATATAAGTTGCACGGAACGCTTAGCTGTGATCGCGTACAATTAAAAATTCACCTTCAAAACTGGAAACATTGACTGTTGCCGTGACACTGTTCACGCATTTAAGATGCAGTATACACATGCTGTCAAGGTCTCTTTTTAATGTGTGTCAATTAAACTTTCTTTTTCGTAAGCGATTCTTCACAAGGCTGAGGGAGTGCAGGTGGTTGAGGACACCATGCTCTAAAATCGAGTGCTGGGACTAGATTTTTGTGGGTTCCGGATGCTTTAATTACTGCACATTGGCATCAAAGGGGTTATATTTCTGCATGAAAGCTGCACCACCCACCATCCCTAGTTGCCAAGCAACTCCAACATGTCTCACTCGATTTCTCTATGGTATCAAAGAATGGGAACCAACTCTCTTTAGGTCCAGCTCACTTTTGTGAGAGCAGGGAAGTAAGGAGGAGATAAGAGTTAAAAGATAACACTTATTTAGGTTTTTCTGCTTACTTTTTTTTTTTTTTTTTTTATGAAGCCACATTGAGTTACCTAGGCTTGTTAATGTACGATATAAATAGGAATAGTTATGACCGAAAACTTAAGACTCGTACACACGATAGGTTAACCAGAGGACAACAATCTGAAGGACCGTTGTCATAGGTTAACCAATGAAGCTGACTGATGGTCCGTCACGCCTACACACCATAGGTTAAATAACTGATCGTGTCAGAACGCGGTGACGTAAAACACAACGACGTGCTGAAAAAACGAAGTTCAATACTTCCAAGCATGCGTCGACTTGATTCTGAGCATGCATGGATTTTTAACCGATGGATGTGCCTACTAACGATCGGTTTTGACCTATCGGTTAGGAATCCATAGGTTAATTTTAAAGCAAGTTGTCTTTTTTTAACCTATGGTTAAATAACCTATGGGGTCCACACACGATCGGTTTTGACCAATGAAAACGGTCCTTCAGACCGTTGTTCTCTGGTTAACCCATCATGTGTACGAAGCCTTACAGGGCCATTTATTAATAAATAAGGGCACAACAAACCTGAGAAATCACTTGAAATATCTGCAAAGTAGATGAGATTAAAACAAAGCCAGCTTCTGATTTACATAAATATACCCTTTAAGGCCCCATACTCACGAGCAAACATGTCTGCTGAAACTGGCCCGCAGGCCAGTTTCAGCAGACATGTTTGGTCGTGTGTGGGCGCGAGCGGGCCGAATTCCAGCAAACATTTGCCCGCCGGGCCTTTTCCCAGCAGACAAATATTCCTGGACTTGTTTTAAAACAGTCCGCTGGAATTCTGCCCGCTCGGACATGTACGGTCGTCAGTACAGACCTACCGTACATGTCCAGGCGCCCGCCGTCCCTCGCATGCGTCGAATGACTTCGACGCATGCGTGGAAGCATTTTAAAGGCGGGCCAGCCACGTCGCCGCGTCATCGACGCGGCGACACCGCGGACACGCCCCGCGTATTGTTTACGCGCGGACTTCTGTACGATGGTGTGTACAACCATCGTACAGAAGCCCTCTGGCAGACATGTATGGTGAAAACGGTCCGACGGACCGCTTTCACCATACATGTTTGGTCGTGAGTACCCGGCCTAAGTGTACTTCAAAAATTTTAGGTAGAACTAGTCAATGATGCATGCTCCAGACTAGGTTGAATGAGCATGTGGCAAATATTAAAAAGGGCTTTCCTACACACAGGCTCGCCAAACATCACAACCGGAACCCAGAGGGAACTGGGCATAGATGGATTTACCAGTAACTGGAGAGGCAGTAATGTGATTAGAGAGGTTTCCAAATTGGAAACCCAGTGAATCTATAAGGCCAAGACTTTCACTCCATTCGGAATGACTATAGAATGGGATGTTAATGCTTTTATCAATAATGCTTAAATTCTGGAAACCATTCGTAGTAATATTTCGAATATCACTTCTTTTTATCCTCATTTAATTTTTTATAATTTTTTTGTGGTATATATGAATTATATTGGTGCAAGGGCTCCAAAACAAGGCTTCGGACAGGCTTTGTCAAAGCTCCTGTCACTAAATAAAATGCCTAGCTTACAGTCCAGTTTACACCTTGCTTTTTCTTTTCTTCAAAAATTCTTCAATGCCTCCATAGAAGTCTATGGCAAAGCTTGCTTGAAGCACCACTGAAGTCCAACCAAAAGCTCATGGAAGCCCCATCGAATCTCCACCAAAACCTCATTGAAGCCCCACTGAAGCATCATCGAAGCACCAAGCAAAAGCAAGGCGTAAACAGGACTGTAAGCCAACCATTTTATTTAGCGACAGGGGCTTTGATTGGCATTCAGAGAGCATTAACAAAGCCTGCCCGAAAGCCATGTTTTTTGTTTTTTTTGTTTTAATTTAAACTTTTTATCTTACTGAACAACATTCCATAATATCACATTCAACTCAGCAAAATAATTGCAAACAACCCTATCCGGAATAGTGGGGGGTCATTATCAGACTTTCCCCTTGTTTTAACTCTTCCCCTCTGATCTTAAATTCCCATGCTCTAGTCTCCTTCCTGCAACCTGTACTGGAAGTTCCCCCCAAACATGTTATTCATCAGTCGTCGCTACCCCCCCCCCCCCCCCCCCCCTCCATTCCCCGGGGATCACCCACAGTTATATGCATCCCATCTTGAGATCCGGGCAGTTACTTGATGTGTTTTCCTCAACCCTCTGGCCGAAGCCATGTTTGGAAGCAAGTGTAGCCCTAATAACTTTGGTGTGTTTTGTATGTAATTTTGTAATGACTGTGATATTACATTTTAGTAGTGTAATTTCCTTTATAACCGCAAGATGGCTCTGTTTCCCGGTATGGTTGTTTTTATATTGATATATGTATCAATTTTAATAAAAAATAATTTTAAAACCCATGATTTTTAATAATTAATGTCTATCCATGAATTCACCTCTCTCATTGGTGTTCCAATGTACGAGGGAATAATACTAATTGTTTTAGTCGGCTTTCGGTTCCGGGGGTGGACTTCCAGTGTTAGTTTCTGACAACTGGATCACACCTGTAGTTATTTTGGAGGCTTCCCTGTTGCAGGGTTTGCCTCCAGCTCTGGGATGTGGAACGCAATTATCAGACGTTGCTTTACATGTGTTCCGCCTATATATAGCGCTAGGACGTCCATCTAACCACGCCCCCGAGGACATCATTTGATGACGAAACGCATATAGATGAGCTGGAGACGTATAACGCTTCTGTATGCCGTGACGTGGCAGCCATCTTGCTGGTTGGGAATGCTGGCTGTTTTTTTAAAACATACATGTTTACACTTCTACCATGTGAGTGTTATTTTATCATCGTTTAACTGGACTATGGGGAGTTTTTCTTTTGTCCTTATATGTGATTGAGCGTGTTCTGAAGGAGACGTTCATATTAGCTGGAAAGTTACACTGTTATTGGTGACTTCATCTGACTGCTGCCCATTGCATGTTTGACCCTTGTAATGAGGGTCTAGAGAGAAGGGTAAGATGCAGTGTGATTGGGTACCGGTGGTAGTTTTCTCATTTATTTGCTAGTATGGTTTGTAAGGGATTTTGCAGGATCCCCTTTTTGGATCCAGATGGGAACAAGGAGAAGTGTCAACGATTATTTGATGGCTATGAACGCTCTCAGACAAAACAAGAAGACAAAACATGACCATCTCCCTCTACAGCCTGAAGCCATCAATGGTGGGGGGAGCAGGGCTGGAACCTCCTTCAGGAAGCCCTCAGTTCTAATGTATTAAAGGAGTTGGCTGATACTTCAGAGAGTCAATCGCCATCAATAATGAAACCATCAGTCTTTAATAGCTTTGGATAGGTCTTCGTTAACGCCCCATGCCAGCTTTGCTCAGAAAAAAGCTGAATGGAACATATGCCATAGGTGTGTGCAGCCCCTTGCATTGGGGGGTGCACCCCAAATCTCAAAACACACATGCGTGTGTGTCTGTATGTATGTATGTAATAAATTGAGTTGTAGTTCAGTGAGTAAAATAAGTATTTGATCCCCTATCAACCAATAATAATTCTGGCTACAGTATGTGCTCATGTGGTACACAGATTAGTCATGTAAATTTAAGGTGGTGTTCCTAACGACAACTCATTATGTGCATAAAAAACACCTGTCCACAGAATCTCTTTCTTCCATTCAAACCCACCATCATGGGCAAGACCAAAGAGCTGTCAAAGACATTAGGGACAAGATTGTAGACCTGCACACGACTGGAATGGGCTACAAGACCATCAGCAAGAAGCTTGGTGAGGAGACAACTGCAGAAGTGATTATTCGCAAATGGAAGGAATACAAAATAACCATTAATTCACCCCTGGTCTGGAGCTCCATGCAAGATTTCGCCTCATGGGTTAAAGATGATCATGAGAAAAATCAGGGATCAGCCCAGAACTACAGGGGAGAAGCTTGTGAATGATTTCAAGGCAGTTGGGACCACAGTCAAACAAACCTTTCTGGGGTCAGCCGTGCTTCTACCGCCCTCGGTGACGCTTCAGCCAATCAGGTTACCGGTAACCAGAACTGGTGAACCCGATTGGCTGAGAAGCCTGTCACTCTTATCCAAGGAACGCACCCCCCGTGCGTCCCGAGGATAAGCATCTGGAAGCAGACTACAGCCTGAGGGCTGTAATCGGAAAGCCTATCAGAGCCGCTGGCTCCGATAGGCACTTCCACAGCCGCCGTTATTCAGATGGCCGGTGCTCACCAGGGGGGCGGCCATCTGAATATTTGGCGGCAATACATAGATTCATGCAATGCAATGCATAAATCTATGTATATTGTGATCAGTGGCGTGTGCAGGAGCCAGAGGGGGCGGCGCTCCAGCGCCCTCTATACACGCACCGCCACTGGGACACCTTGAACCCTGTTTGCATGGGTATGCCATATTTAGCACAACAGAGAAGTCCACAGACATGAGAGATGACAGCTTATGGCAAGTCTGGGCGATTATTTAATTTCTATGGAGGTGTGTGGAGGCCTTGCTGCTGGCAGATAATGGGAGAACAACATAGGCCAGGATGGAAAAAACATGTAACAATTGCTACTGCTCTCCCTGGAGATATTCAGCTCCAACAGTACATTTCTGTGCCATTCACTCCCCCCATAACCACCACTGCACTTCCCTCTCTATTGGAATACACTTGCTAGGCTGGTAGAGCCAAATCGACAGGTTTGTATGTCTTTCTAGAGTGATTAGGTGGTTTGCAGCCCTGTGGGTGGTCAGATGGTGCCCATTGATTGTGCAATATGCTTTTTAAAGTCTATGAGCCGCTTAACGTGAATCCTTGCTTCTTCCATACAGGGAAAACTAACAGGTTTATTTTAGTGACTAGGTTCACCTTTCCATAGAAAGTTCCCATGTATTCAAGTGTCACCAGTAGCTTAAAAATCCCTGTGCAGCTTTTAAAACGGAAGCTACTTTTAAATGTCATACCTGTAGGCCATGCTTGGCCTCTCCCCTATACTGCCTGGATATAAGGGCATGCCATACGTTGGGCATGTGCCCCCAGCAACACAGAAATGAGCACTCTGCTGGGTTCAACATTTCCGCATGCGCAATGCGTTCTTTCTCCGTCTGTCACACAGCGCTGAGCTTAGGAAGAGACCGCGCATGGCCTACAGGTGTGACATTTAAAATAAGCTCCTATTTAAAAGCTGCGCAGTGTTTTTTAATCTACTGGGGATGCTTGAATGCATGGGTACCTTGATAGGAAAAGTCAGCTTTAACTCTTACTCTTGCTGAAGCTTAAGGTAGAACTAAAGGCAAAACTTTATTTTATTTATTTTTTGGATAGAGTGGAGATGGATTAGAACAACTGTCAGGTTTTTATTGCTGTCTGTGCCCCCATTAGGGCTGATTGACCCTCTCTACTTGTCCTGTTTACCATTATCATCAAACATGAAAGTAAAAGAAACCCCAAATTGTGGGTTGTCCCCAGAAAAGTAATAGAAGGAAAATCTTCCACTGGGGACACTAGTTCTGGTGACCTGGTGGTCTCTAAATTATTACCTCAATTTGCAGAGATTGTCTCACTTCCTGTTTTGGCTATGGGGCTTTTTTGTTCCTTCTATTGGTTGAACTAGAAGGACGTTGCCTTTTTTTTCAACCAGTATGTAACGGACAGCACGCCATCAGTGTATGGCCAGCGTCTCTCGACTTGAGTCAAGGAAATTTAAATGCAAAGTGAAAATCTGTGGAACATTAAAAAATGCATGATGGTACAGGACTATAAACAGGGGCGATCCTCCCTATAGGCTTACTATGCAAGCCGCTTAGGGCCCCGAAAAGCTGCGAAGGGCCCCCCAAATTACTAGAGGCCCCGCCTGGTGAGAAGTCATTTTCACCCCCTCACCCCGCTTCTAAACTCGCTGGCTGAGTCATTTCCGACAGCAGAACACCCCCTCCCCCCGCTTCTCAACTTTCTTTAATGTGACATGTCACTGTCGTCAGCGCGCCCCCCCCCCCCCCCCCCCCCCGCGCTTCTCATTTTTAATGTGCCATGTCATTTCGCTTAGGGCCCCAGGGAGGTCAGGATCGGCACTGACTATAAAGCACTGAAAAGGTTTGAGACTTTAACTATTAGGAAGTTAAGGGCGCCCCCCTGTCCATGCGTCTGGCCCCTATGCAGGACACCGGATGCATGAGCCGGAGGCTCAAATAGGCTTTAAAATAGTGTGGGCCTGCGGCGCAGAGAATGGAAACTAGCGGTGTGTTACAATAGCAAATGAATATTCGCTATTTGTAACACTGAATCTACTCCTGGACAATCAGGAAGCCGGTCTTGAGACCTGCCACCCGATTGGCTGACAGACGATCTTACTGATGCCTAGGTGGAGGGGAGGAGATGCATGGCGGATGGTGCTGTGATGGAGAAGAGGCTACAAGAGCATCTGCCCGATGCTTGCCACCTAGATGGGGTAAGTGCCAACCGACCAGCAGACAAAAAAAAAACACCAGCCGCCATTGAAATTGAATATCTTTACCTTAAAAAAAACTGGTGTTACACAAGCATCCTTTGCTTCATAGCAACAACAAATTCTATAAATGCTAAAACTATAGTCAAATATTTGATTGTTTTCTGCATTTTGATGACTAAATGGCAGAAATTTACCATAAAGCTGTATGGTTTCTAAACCAACTCCACAGATTGCACTCCCTTCAAATGCTTGTTATTGATTATTCATTACCAACATACAACCTGATTATCACAAGAGATGCTCAAATATCCAACACAGTGCTCAAAGAAACCAAGTGATGCCTTAACAAAGCCTGCCAAGAGGTGGCCGAGCTAATCTGTACACTGTCTTTTGGAATGTACAATACAAAAAAAAAAAGAAGACAAAAAAAAAAAAAGAAGACAAAAAAAAAAAAAAGAAGACAAAAACAAAAATCCCGTAGAGTGAGCGGGAAGGTAGGGTAAGCGCGCCTGGTTTTAGATGGTGTCTCTTTATATTATTTTTAGCTCATCAGTTGCCATAACAATAAAGAAATATCAAAGTTGTTATGGCAACTGCAATTTTGAAAGCAGTCAAATAAGAAGTGAAGGAGCCTTCAGATGGTTTGAAATGGAACATCTGTGATACTTGAGTGGTAACTGCACTATTTATAACGAGCTGACAGCGGCGATATGTGTGTGCCAGTCAGCGGGAGGGGGGGTGGGGAAGAAGGGGATACCAGTAGGGGACACTTTAAAGGGGAAATCCAGCTTGCATCATGTCCTTTCTTAGCAGTACGAAAGTGCGCGGTTACCATTTTTGGAATGAATGCCAATAACATAAAATAATGACACCAACTCCAAAGGTGTACGTCAGGTACTTAAATGTCCAACGCATACATTCAGATCACTGCTGGAGTGCCCCAAGAACCCCAAAGTCAATGGAGCTCTGTCATGCAAATCTCAATTTCTTTGCAAGAATATTGAGCTTCAGTTCATGCCCTCCGATATCGCCTTGCTGCTCGTAGATAATGACAGGTAACCTTATATATTTTAGCTGGGAGGGATGGGCTGAAACTAGACATTTGGTACATAACTCAAGATTTGCACATCAAATGCGTCAACAATGAAGAATATAGAATATGTGTAAGTACATGCTGGTATATGCCGTGCACCTTTAAAAGCCTGTTTAAATTACTTTACAGCAGGGGTCTTAAACGGATGGCCAATGTCCCATCATGCTTCTGCCTGTGGGAATCATGCTTGTAACTGTGAAGCCCTGTAAACACGACCGGGATTCCCGGCGGTAAAAAGTCTGCTGGGAATCCCAACCGGAAAACCAGAGAAGCTGCTCGGTAAGTTCCCCTGTGTAAACACGAGAGGTTTTCCCATCTGAAAAACTGCAGGGAGAGCTTTGGCCAGGAATCCCGGCTGTGTGTATGCTCCCTCGCAGTGTTTTCCCACATGAAAACTGCCAGGTTTGAAACCACCGGGAATCCCAGCGGGAAAATAGAGAGCAGGTTCTCTATTTTCCCGCCAGTTTTCCTGTCAGGAAAACTGTGAAGAAGCATACACACAGCCCGTTTTCCCAGCCAAGAGCTCTCTCTGCAGTTTTCCTGGCATAAAAAACGGTTGTGTGTATGAGGCCGGGTACTCACGACCAAACATGTATGGTGAAAGCGGTCCGTCGGACCGTTTTCACCATACATGTCTGCCAGAGGGCTTCTGTACGATGGTTGTACACACCATCGTACAGAAGTCCGCGCGTAAACAATACGCGGGGCGTGTCCGCGGTGTCGCCGCGTCGACGACGCGGTGTCGCCGCGACAATGACGCGGCGACGTGGGCGGCCCGCCTTTAAAATGCTTCCACGCATGCGTCGAAGTCATTCGACGCATGCGAGGGACGGCGGGCGCCTGGACATGTACGGTAGGTCTGTACTGACGACCGTACATGTCCGAGCGGGCAGAATTCCAGCGGGCTGTTTTAAAACAAGTCCAGGAATATTTGTCTGCTGGGAAAAGGCCCGGCGGGCAAATGTTTGCTGGAATTCGGCCCGCTCGCGCCCACACACGACCAAACATGTCTGCTGAAACTGGCCTGCGGGCCAGTTTCAGCAGACATGTTTGCTCGTGAGTATGGGGCCTGAGGCTTCAGCCTTGCAATGCCTCATGGAACTAGAAGCAAGTTTTGCTGCAACACTCCCACCGGTGCTGTTGCCTGCAGACTCACTCAATCTTTTTTCAGGTTGAATGGTGTCCAGCTTTATACAACAGACTATCATGGACACACCTCCCAGGGTGCATCATCACAGTACTCCAAGACAGAATGACAATTAGATGTCATTATGTGAGTGCCATGTACAATCCGCCCACCAGCACTGCCAAAAGCGAAGAGAAAGGACCTGTAAGATAAGTTACCTGGCCAGAAGGCTCGTTTTCAAAAATGGAGAAGGGCAGGGTTCAACAAACCCCGGGTGCCAGGTCGCAATTGCGACTAGAATTAGCGACCTGGCGCGGCACAGCTGGGGTATCCTGTGTCTCCGTGCGCCCCCACCTCCCCCACCGCGCAATCGGTAATTGAGGCCTATGCTTCCTTCTGTGATCTGGTGCCATCTTGTGGTGGCCGTTGGTATGACAAGACAAACAGCAATGCTAATGGAGCTTCCCCTGTCTGTTTTCACTGCCATCTCCTTCCCTCTAATTAGAACCCCCAAACATTATATATATTTTTTATTCTAACACCCTAGAGAATAAAATGGCGGTCAGTGAAATACTTTGTCACACCGTATTTGCGCATGCGGTCTTACAAGCGCACTTTTTGGGGGGAAAAAATATATATTTTTTTAATTAAAAAATAAGACACCAGTAAAGTTAGCCCAATTTTTTTTATATTGTGAAAGATAATGTTACGCCGAGTAAATTGATACCCAACATGTCACGCTTTAAAATTGCATCCGCTCGTGGAATGGCGACAAACTTTTACCCTTTAAAATCTCCATAGGCGACATTTAAAAAATTCTACAGGTTGCATGTTTTGAGTTACAGAGGAAGTCTAGAGCTAGATTTATTGCTCTCGCTAAACCAATCGCGGAGATACCTACACGTGTGGTTTGAACACCGGGTGCTACTCACGCATGCGTTCGCTTCTGCGCGCAAGCTCGGCGGGACGGGGCGCGTTCCTGGCTCCTAACATTTTTAGCTGGCTCATAGATTCAAAGCAGATTTGTCAAGCCCTGGAGTAGGGGGCTTCAGAAAGGAGGAAGGGGAGGTAGTTTGATCCAAAAAAAAAAAAAATGTGGGCTTTTAAGCTAAAGTATGGGCATAGACCCCCCAAATGCCCGTGTCATTCGTACAGCGACAGTGCATATTTTTTAGCTCTGATCACTGTACTGCGTCACTGATCCCCAAAAAAGTATCAATAGTGCCACTGTCCAATGTGTCCACTGCAATGTCGCAGTCCCGCTATAAGTCGCTGATTGCTGTCATTACTAGTTAAATAATTAAAAATTCATGAAGACATCCAATAGTTTATAGACAATATAACTTATGCGCAAACCAATCGATATACGCTTATTGGTATTTTTTTTATTTTTTTTTACCAAAAACATGTAGCGGAATGCATATTGGCCTAAATTGATGAAGAAATTTGATTTTGTTTTCCATTTTTTATAGCAGAAAGTAAAAAATATTGTTTTCATTTCAAAATTGATGGCCTTTTTTTGTTTATGGCGCATAAAAAAAAGAGGTAATCAAATGCCACCAAAATAAATCTCTATATGCAATGTCGTAGTCACGCTAGAAGTCGTTAATCGCCGTCATTACTAGATATAAAAAAAAAAAAAAAAAAAAGAAGAAAAAAAAAAATCCATAAAAACATCCAATAGTTTGTAGACAATATAAATTTTGCGCAAACCAATCAATATACAATTATTGTGATTTTTTTATTTTTTTTTACCAAAAACATGCTTATTGGCCTAAATTGATGAAGAAATTCGTTTTTTTTTTGTTTTTTTTTACTGGATGTGTTTTATAGCAGAAGGTAAAAAATATTGGTTTTAATTTCAAAATTGATGGTCTTTTTTAGTTTAACCACCTGTCCACTGCCCACGGTCAAATGACGGCGGGAGGCAGACCCCATTGATCTGGGTGGACGTCATATGACGTTGCGCCTTTCCAAGCCACTAGGGGGCGCGCGCCTGTCGCGTCACTGGGGACCCGATGCGCGTTTACCCAGTAACTGAGCAGGACCGTGGATCTGTGTGTGTAAACACACAGATCCATGTCCTGTCAGGGAGAGGGGACCGATGGTGTGTCCCTTGTACATCGGGACAACCATCGGTCACCTCCCCCAGTCACTCCCCTCCCCCCACAGTAAGAATCATTCCCTAGGGCAGTGATGGCGAACCTTGGCACTCCAGATGTTTTGGAACTACATTTCCCATGATGCTCATGCACTGTGCAGTGTAGTGTTGCATCATGGGAAATGTAGTTCCAAAACATCTGGGGTGCCAAGGTTCTCCATCACTGCCCTAGGTAATACATTAACTGCTTGATCGCCCCCTAGTGTTAACCCTTACCTGCCAGTCACATTTATACAGTAATCAATGCATTTTTATAGCAGGGATCGCTATAGAAATGTGAATGGTCCCAAAAACGTGTCCGATGTGTCCAGCGATTTTTATCGTGGCTGCGATATTGCAGCGAACGCTGCCATTACTAGTAAAAAAAAATAAAATAATAAAAATTCTATAAATCTATCCCCTATTTTGTAGACCATATAACTTTTGCGCAAAACCAATCAATATACGCTTATTGCGATTTTTACCAAAAATATGTAGAAGAATACATATCGGCTTAAACTGAGGGAAAAAAAATGGATATTTATTATAGCAAAAAATAAAAAATATTGTGTTTTTTTTCAAACTTGTCCCTCTTCGTTTGTTTATAGCGCAATAAATAAAAACCACAGAGGTGATCTAATACCACAAAAAAAAAAAGCTCTATTTGTGGGGAAAAAATGAGAAAAATTTCATTTGGGTACAGTGTTGAATGACTGTGCAATTGTCATTCAAAGTTTGACAGCGCTGAAAGCCGAAAAATTGCTTGGGCAGGAAGGGGCTGAAAGTGCCCTGTAGGCAAGTGGTTAAAGCACAAAAAATAAAAACCACAGAGGTTATCAACTACCATCAAAAGAAAGCTCTATTTGTGTAGGTGGGGGGGCATCAATTCTATTTGGGTACAGCATTGCACGATCGCGCAATTGTCAGTAAAGTAATTCAGTGCCGTTGTAGTGTCACCGTTTTCTCCCTATCACAGAATGCTGCCTAAGTCACGTGGCGGCGAACTGCGCATGCGCAATGCGTTCCAACGCCAAATGTGATGCGTTCCAGGGGATTCACGACACTACCCTTCAGTGAACCCATCACAATTTGTCACGGAAGTGACGTATTACCATAGACTGAGCGGGGGGGACAGAGAGAGAGAGAGACATTCAGAGCGTCAGAGAAATAGACATATAGAGATACGTAGATACATTCAGAGCGAGAGAGAGATACAGATAGACAGATACTGAGAGAGAACCGGGGCTCAGGGAGGGGATTACCTCCCCTATGTGCATTACTTCCTCTATATAAAATATATGTACACCATCTCTCTCTCGCTCTGAATGTATTTCACTATCTCTATATCTCCATTTCTCTCTCGCTGTGAATGGGTCTCTCTCTCTCCCCCCCCCCCCCGCTCCGTGTATGGTAATACGTCACTTCCGTGACAAATTGTGATGGTTCACTAATGGGTAGTGTCGTGAATACCCTGGAACGCATTGCATTTGGCGTTGGAACGCATTGCGCATGCGCAGTTCGCCGCCACGTGACTTCCGGAGCATTCTGAGATAGGGAGCAGAATATGACACTGCACCGTATCACAAAAAAATGTCCAGGTCATAAAGGGGGGTAAACGTTGCAGAGCTGAAGTGGTTAAAATGGTTTTCAGAAACTAAAATATTTCCTCCCTGTAATATTAGTATGGTAAGAGCTTCCAAATGATAATTTGCTTTGTCATTTAAGAGTGTTTATACCTACATTGTATCAGCATTAATACACCAAAAATAACCTATAAAGTCCACCTGAATTGAGATATTCGAGCTAAAAGGTGAAAATTCTCCATTTCTCTGGAATGGAAAAATACCAGACCTTACTGTTAACATATATTGTCTTTTGCTGCCTTCAGGACATTATTTGTGGCTTTAATTGCTTCGCATACTCCGACCCTGGCAAGGTGACCGAGTAGGTAAGCAGCTGGCAAACACATTCCTATGAAAGACACACTTGCCCTCTTCCAGCCGAGGTGAGTGAGGGCATTTCGTGTTCATCGTACCAACCTCTACATACACTCACATCTAATAGAGCTCAATAAAGGACGGCTGTGAGGACATGCAAAGGAATAACAGATGGCTATGGTTATAAAAGTGCATTACCGGGATAAAAAGCTTTACCTTGACTTCAATTCTAAAATCAATATAGTTCACCCTTCCTGGGAACCGAAATACTTTATAGTTATAACTTATCTATAATCTTCAAAGGCTACAGCAACCTGAGGAGCAAACGTCACATTATTCCGATATATTGCCGAGCATTTTGGCAATCCTGCATGTCTTATCTATAGCAGTATAATATACAGAGTCAATAAGGAAGCAGTACCCTAATTTATGTCAACTTTTAAAGTACGATACAAAATACTTATTTTTAAAAATGTCGAATTTTAATTTATCCTCCTTATATGATTTTTTTTTAAATAATTATGGATGACAACAAATTTTAGACATAACCAAAATATATTAGTTCATCCACTGAAGCTCTTTATCCCTCCTGTGTAGAATCATACACTTATCTGCCCAAAAGATAGAAAAGCAACATGAAAATATGTATGTAAGAGATGCCACATACTGTAGGAAATCATATTAGTGTTCTAGAATACAATAAGACACAAATATGTAACATACCAAAATTCTATTTAAAGGGGTTGTTAAGGTAAATGTTTTTTCACCTTAAAGGGTCACTAAAGGAAAACATTTTTTTTGCTGAAATGACTGTTTATTGGGTATAGAGACATAAAAGTTAACCGATTCCTTTTAAAAATGATTAAAAATTGAATTTAATCTATCATATAATGTGCCTCTAGTTTCACTTTCGGTTTTAAAGGTACATACGTGAAGTTCCGGGTGAGAGGTGAGTCGGGAAGACACACAGAACAAAAACAAACAAATCCAGGGCAGTGTTTTGTTTTTAAAATGAATCTGATTGGTTCTGAGGAGTTTTAGACACACAGTAATGACAGCTTAGACCACCGTGAAAATCTCCCAGTACCATGGTTATAAGGAAACAGGCAACCAGGAAGTGTGGAGATCACAGCAGAATTACAGCTACTTCAAAGCAAAAACAAACAATGAGGACATGAAACCAGGACTGCAGTAAGGTAAAGGAAGCTATTTAGCTAAAAAAAAAAATTCCTTTAGTGACCCTTTAATGCATCCTATGCATTAAGGTGAAAAAACATCCGACTGTACCGCCCCCCCGAACCCCCGTTCTACTTACCTCACCCCTCGAAAGTCCCGCGCGCGTCCTTGTGATCTTCTTCAGTTCCCAGCCTGGCCGTTGATTGGCTAGGCTGGACGGATTGATAGCAGCGCAGCCATTGGTTCTGCACGAAATGACGTCGCGCCGACGTCATTTTTTGAACTTAGACGTGAGTTACGTCCTTTCCTATTCACGGACGACTTACGCAAAAAAAAAAAAATTCTAATTTCGACGCGGGAACAACGGCCATACTTAACATGGCAAGTCTATCTATACGTCGCAAAATAGCAGCTTTAACTATACGCCGGGAAAAGCCGACTAGCGACGACGTAAGAGAATGCGACGGCCGCCTGTACCTTCGTGGATCGACGGAAAAAGCTAATTAGCATACCCGACGCGGAAAACGACGCAAACTCCACCCAGTGGGTGCCGAAGTATTGCACCTATGATCCGAAGGCGTACGAAGCCGTACGCCTGTCGGATCGAAGCCAGAAGCCGTCGTATCTTGGTTTGAGGATTCAAACTAAAGATACGACGTGGCAAATTTGAAAGTACGCCGGCGTATCAGTAGATACACCGGCGTACTTGCACTGTGAATCTGGCCCACAGGTGCAGAAAGATGGCAGCAAGTGCTCTGGACTGATGAGTCAAAATCTGAAGTATTTGGCTGAAGCATTCGCAGTTTGTTTGTAAAGGTAGAGGTACCCTGCATAATTAGAGCTTTATTTCTACAAATAAAAAGAAAAATTGCGCTATAAGTCCAAAATGATATTAAATAATGAGTCCAATAAATTATATTGTATTATATTATTTTATTATATTTATTTTACTTTTTTTTTTCTCCTTTTTTTATTGTGTTTATCCCACTGTTATTGCTGCTGTAGAGGGGTCCATATAATAAATTTATTTATTTACATTATTTATTGATCATAGTAAGCACAGTTTTTTACCCCTATATTTCTACAAATGGAGCTGGAGATTTTGTCAGGATCAATGGTGTGGTGTCCTCAATGCTGAGAAATACAGGCAGATACTTATCCATCATGCCATACCATCAGGTAGGCGTGTGATTGGCTCTAAATGTATTCCGCAGCAAGACGACGACCCCAAAAATGCAGCCAATGTCCGCTAATTGCATATCCCTGATCTACAGCATAAAGAAAATCAAGAAGCCCTAGAAAAGATGCTTTAGCCACCACAGAGCCCTGATCGCAACATCACCGAGTCTGTCTGGGATTACATGAAGAGACAACAGGATTTGAGACAGCCTACATCCACAGAAGATCTATGGTTGGTTCTCCAAGATGTTTGAACAACCTACCTGCTGAGTTCCTTCAAGAAATATGTGCAAGTGTACCTAGAAGTATTGATGCAGTTTTGAAGGCAAAGGGTGATCACACCAAATATTACATTTGGATTTCTCTTCTGTTAATTTGCTTTCTATTTTGTTAATAAATAAAATAAACTATTAATATTTTTCTTTCTAGAGCATTCCTAGTTTACAGAATTTTTTCACACCTGCCCAAGACTTTTGAACAGTACTTTATACACACACACACAGTATATCAGATAAATACCGTATTTATTGGCGTATAACGTGCACTTTTTTCCCCTTAAAATCAGGGGAAAATCGTGGGTGTGCGTTATACGCCGATCCGCGCTGTCTGAGCGCTGCCCCCCGACATATACCGAGCGCAGTACACTCGGGTACACTCGGCTAAGCTCGGCTCCGCTCGCGGTCACGCCCTGTCCCGCCTCCTAGCCTTTATGCGAGAGGAGCCGAGCGTGGCCGAGCCTAGCCGAGTGTACAGCGCTCGGTATATGCTGGCGGCGGCGCTCAGAGACCGCGCATTCAAACTGTAAGTATTTCTTTTTTTCCCTTAAAATTCCCTTCTAGGTTTGGGGTGCGTGCTATACGGCGGTTCGCGCTTTACCCCGATAAATACGGTACTTATCAATAAATATATTCATTATCTCATTACACTAACATCTTCGATACTACAGCAATTATATTTTTCAGTCTCACATGGAAACTAATCCGTCTACATGTTGATAAGGTGGACTGGAAATTTCCGTTGGTTTGTTGAATACATAGAAATACACAGAAAAAAAAAAAAAGAGGATGTTTAATAAAAAAGAAAAGCATGGGTCCCTGTCTGATCGGTATAAATACCACTCTATCCTCAGATGCCCCCTTGGATCAAATCTTTCATCTTTGTAGGATAACATATGACAGTAAAGCCAATGAGTTTGTAAATGTTATTATTATACATTCTCTAGGTCTGCTTTATACGGAAAGAGGTTGTGACAGGTTGTGTCATTTATGTCAGGTGTGAATGTGGAATATGTAAGACAAGGCTCAGAATTATTATTATTTTTATTCATGTTAAAACAAAAGAAAAATACTACGGTTCGCTGAATAGCGTTCCAATGCTGGCCATGCGATTTCAACTACTTTCAACCAGGATTTTAAATCACAAATGTAATTTAATAAGGCCACCCACAACAACAAGTTGTTTAGATTGCTTTATAATTTTGATATAAATGGTGTTAGATTTCCTTTATTAACACCATGCCTGAAAAAAAAAAAAAAAAGTGGTCCATCTATAAAACTAGGGTTGTCTTGATGCCACTTTTTTTTAGGACCGAGTACAAGTACCGATACTTTTTTTCATGTACTCGCCGATACCGATACTATTTTTTTTAAATGTGTCCATGTGTCCCCACATGCAGCCATGTGTACCCACATGCAGCCATGTGTCCCCAAATGCAGCCATGTGACCACCAAATGCAGCCATGTGACCACCAAATGCAGCCATGTGTCCCCAAAGAGAAAGCCAAACCTATTCGATCAGCGCACAGGGAACATAACAGCTTTCATTTGAATAGCTGTGCGTTCCCCGCCGTGCGTCGTCATATATAGCCACTCCCCCTTGTCCGGGCACTTTGATAGACAGATCACCCGTCCAATCCTGGGATGGGTGATCTGTCCATCAAAGTGGCCGGACAAGGGGGAGGGGCTATATATGACGGCGCGCGGCGGGGAACACACAGCTATTCAAATGAAAGCTGTTATGTTCCCTGAGCGCTGATCAACTAGGCGGCGGGGGGGGGGGGGGGGGCTTGGCTTTCTCTTTGGGGACTAGACGGCGGCTGCAGCTCTCCTCCATTAGTGACATACCCGAGGACTTCTCTGCTCTCCGCCACCTCCATACGCCTGCTCTCCACCCCCTTCTCTGAAAAAAAGTATCGGGTGAAGCATCGGGAGCATTTGTGCTAGTACAAGTACTCACGCAAATGCTCAGTATCTGTCCCGATACCGATACTAGTATCGGTATCGGGACAACCCTATATAAAACAGGAAGTGTGGTCTTACCCGTGTAGGCTTGGGGCTCTTTCACACGGAGCGCCCGTTCAGATCTGCCTGCCAGTTTTTTAGGCAGACCTGAACGGGCGCTCCGTGCTCCTCTATGGAGCCGCGGATGTCAGCGGTGACATGCCCGCTGACATCCGACCCGCTCCGATACACCAAAGTGTGACGGAGGAAAAACCTACTTTTCCATCCGTCTGGCGGATCGGATCGGGTGAACACGGACAGACTGTCTGTGTTCATCCGATCCCCACATAGGGGAGAGTGGAGATCTGACAGGGCGGTCCCTGCACAGTGTGTGGGGACCGCCCTGACATCCGCCGGCTCAGCAGGGATCAATGGAGCAATCCCCGCTGAGCAAGCAGAGATTCACGTGTGAAAGGGGCCTTACCGGTTGGCTGATTAGCAACTTGTGTTAGCAAGCAATTGAACAGGTGTACCTAATAAAGTGGCCAGTGAGTTTATAAGGGTCTATTATCACACTACAAGGCCAAAATCCATCAATACTTACGTTAGTGTCCCTTTACTCTATATGGGTACAGTAATCAACAAAGAAAAGGTCAGACTAAACTTTCCTTGTGTCCAAACAAAACCAACGCTATACTGATCCAAACTGAACTCATACCCTATAAATGCAAGGGGCGAGACGGGGGAACGGAGGTGATGGTGGTGCTAAGAACTGCACTAAAAATGTGGATATTGCAAACAGACTGTACGGCCAATGGGAGAACTAATCTTTCAAGTATACAAAGTGATTTACCCCAAGCTGTCCATCAGTCTCCAAGTGCACCTAGAAATATATGGAGAGACAATGTCAACCAACCCATACTGGCCTAATTTCTTTGACTATCTCCCAGCATTTAAAGTTATAGAAACAAGACATATACAATCCAAAAATCACAGCAAAGGGGATGATTGGAAGGCATAGCACAGCCTTCGTGATCACACTGTTAGTGCACTCTATTAGTCCCCTGGTATTTCAATAAACATCCAAATCCTCCAAGCTTGCAGTGATTTGATACACAGTGACCAATCGGTGTGTTTCTTGTCAAGCTCCATATGCAGGAGGAAGCCGGCGACTTGAGCAGCTAGTCCCATCTGGAATAACCCCATTCTATCAAAGAGCTCATTTCTAGCAACTAGACAAGGTGCTGCAGGAGAATGAAGGAGAAGAGTAATTAATCAGGGTCTAGCTTCTCGGGAAACCCAATGACCTTCCCTGTCAGTCTCTTACATGCATTTTCACGGACAGATTCAATTATTAGAAAATAACACCACAAAAGGATAAGATGAGGGAGGGCTGAGTGGGTGGCAGGAACGAGGAGTGAAAAGATTGTGCATTGGTTTAATGTGTATAATGCATAGGTAATACATGCTGTAAACACCATTTTAATTTGAAAGAAATATAGACCAATTAAGCTTGGTTACATACATGTAGACTGCACCCTCTGGGGCATCCAAAATCCCTCTGTACTAAAAGCACCATCCACCTGATCAAACTGTTTAAAGGAGAACTCCAGAAAACTGGATTTGTATCAAAAACTCCATGCAGTTTTTAAAGCGGGATTCCCGGCATAGTTTTTTTTTTGCAATTCACAATACATTCAATATTCTTTTACAATTATCAAAAAACACGATCGGTACATAAAACTGTGTAAACACTTACCCGATATCTGCTCAGCGATCTTGTGACCGTTTCCATGTTAGCTGTGGGCATGAGAAGCCCAGTTCCTGTGTCTTCCTGGATTTCCCTAGAGAGGTGCATGCTGGGATTTTTAGGCACAGTAATGCCCAGAGACTCCTGGGAAATGAGTGCATCACCACCCCATTCTTATTGCCCACCAACCCATTCTGTAATCTGTACTTTGTGCTCCTTATTGCCCACCACCCCATTCTGTAATCTGTACTTTGTGCTCCCTATTGTCCACCACCCCATTCTTATTGTCCACCACCCCATTCTGTAATCTGTACTTTGTGCTCCCTATTGGCCACCATCCCCCATTCTGTACTTTCTGCCACCAACCCATTCTTATTGCCCACCAACCCATTCTGTAATCTGTACTTTGTGCTCCTTATTGGCCACCATCCCCCATTCTGTAATCTGTACTTTCTGCCACCAACCCATTCTTATTGCCCAAAAACCCATTCTGTAATCTGTACTTTGTGCTCCCTATTGTCCACCACCCCATTCTTATTGCCCACCACCCCACTCTGTAATCTGTACTTTGTGCTCCTTATTGCCCACCACCCCATTCTGTAATCTGTACTTTGTGCTCCTTATTGCCCACCACCCCATTCTTATTGCCCACCACCTCATTCTGTAATCTCTACTTTGTGCTCCTTATTGCCCACCACCCCATTCTGTAATCTGTACTTTGTGCTCCTTATTGCCCACCACCCCATTCTTATTGCCCACCACCCCAATCTGTACTTTGTGCTCCTTTTTGCCCACCACCCCATTCTTATTGCCCACCACCCCATTCTGTAATCTGTACTTTGTGCTCCCTATTGCCCACCACCCCATTCTTATTGCCCACCACCCCATTCTGTAATCTGTACTTTGTGCTCCTTATTGTCTACCACCCTATTCTGTAATCTGTACTTTGTGCTCCTTATTGCCCACCAACCCATTCTGGAATCTGTACTTTGTGCTCCCTATTGTCCACCACCCCATTCTGTAATCTGTACTTTGTGCTCCTTATTGGCCACCACCTCTTTGGGTACTTGGTGCTGTGCATTCTTTATTTCCCACCACCACTATTTTGTATTCTGCACTGTGCTTTCCCTATTCCCCACCGCCTTATTCTGTACTCTGCACTTTTTGTTCCCTATTGCCCAACATCTCATTCTGTAATCTGTGCCATGTGTTTCCTATTGCCCACCACCTCATTTTGTACTCTGTGCTGTGCATTTCCTATTCCCTTTTGCCTCATTCTGTACTCTGCACATTCCCTAATCCCCACTACCTCATACTGCTACTCTGTACTTTGTGTTTCCTATAACCCACCACCTTATTCTGTACTCTGTTTGTGTTCTCTATTGCCCACCAACTCTTTGTGTACTCTATGCTGTGCATTCTTTATTCCCCAATGCCATTTTCTGTATTCTTTGCTGTGTATTCCCCATTCCCACCCTCTCCTTCAGTACTCTGCATTCCCCAATCCCCACCACCTCATTCTTTACCCTGCACTGCGTGTTCTCTATTGCCCACACCTATACTCTGTGCTGTGCATTCTTTAGTCCCACCGCCTCATTCTGTACTGTACACTGCTCATTCCCTATTGCCTTATTCTCTACTTTGGGATAAGCATTTCCTATTGCCCACTGCCTCATTCTGTACTTTGCGCTGTGTATTTCCTATTCCTCGCGTCCTGTTTCCATATTTTGTGCTGCGCATTGCTTACCCCCCCACCACCCCACCCCATACTCTGCACTGTGTTTTTCCTATTCCACATTACAGACTCCTTACCAAGATGTTTATGGCCTCAACAGTTGCTGGTTGCTAAGTAGCACTCAAATTTTTAAATGAAATTATTCTTAAAGATAGGATCATATAAAGTGTTCGCTCTCTTTTTATAGTCTGCCGCATTACTGTTCTTCTTGCGGTACCCAGGGGTGCTTCAGGTATTCACAATCCTTATTCGAATGAGACCCCAGGAAATTATTTTGTTTTAAATTATACTTACTGTTTTATTACCAACATATTAGATTTTTACTTTGCTGCCTAACATATGAGGGGGGAAAAAAACTATAATTGAATCGAAACACATACACACATACTGTAAACGTGTCTTTTTTGTAATTAAATCATTATCAATTGATTTGTGTAGCATTGCTGACCAATTAATAATTCTCTTGAGTCTCACAACAGTGTAAAAAAAAACAAAAAAAACAATATTTTGGTTCCTGTGTTTAATAGTTTTAGAACCCCTGTTATAGAGTAAACTGAAGATTAAGGCTTGCCCTGTCTTACTAAGCTATGCCAATAGTCTCTTAGCCAGAAACGATCAGGAAAGTGTGTGAGTGGTCCATAACAACAAACCCATTTCCAGCACAGAGACAGGACATAGAAATGAGGAGTGGAAGGAAGGCAGTCGCGGACTGCAGATCTGGACACCTGGAAGACCTCCAGCACACAGGAACAAGTCTGGAGATCTCTGAATTCACATGATCTGTTCTATTCAGAGAAGCATTATTCAGCACCACTGTCAGCTCCCATCAGTTTTGCCAAGTACTGCTGTGAATGCAGCAATCATATTGGGGCAATAACAATATTCTCTGCCCCACTAACAATGTAACCAGCCGTATGGCACTACATGAAAAAGATTAATTAGCTAAGAAGGTTTTTAAACAAGGGAAATTCTAACAGAGTGCACGCAAAATGAATTAGATAAAAAAAAAAGAGCGAGAGAGAGAGAGAGAGACACAGACAACGCGAGCGAGAGACACAGACAACGCGAGCGAGAGACACAGACAACGCGAGAGAGAGACACAGACAACGCGAGAGAGAGACACAGACAACGCGAGAGAGAGACACAGACAACGCGAGAGAGAGACACAGACAACGCGAGAGAGAGACACAGACAACGCGAGAGAGAAAGACAGACAGCGAGAGAGAAAGACAGACAGCGAGAGAGAAAGACAGACAGCGAGAGAGAAAGACAGACAGCGAGAGAGAAAGACAGACAGCGAGAGAGAAAGACAGACAGCGAGAGAGAGAGAGAGATAGAGACAGAGAGCGAGAGAGACAGAGAGCGAGAGAGACAGAGAGCGAGAGAGACAGAGAGCGAGAGAGACAGAGAGCGAGAGAGACAGAGAGCGAGAGAGACAGAGAGCGAGAGAGACAGAGAGCGAGAGAGACAGAGAGCGAGAGAGACAGAGAGAGAGACATAGAGAGACACATACACAAAGAGAGAGAGATAGACACACACAAAGAGAACTGGAGACAGAAAGAGGTACAGTCAGAGAAATGTAATAAGAGGTAAGAGAGTCAGCAAAAAAAAATGCTATAGAAGAAAAGAGGAAAGAGGACAAGAGAAGGAAGGAGGGGAGGAAGACAGGAGAGGGGAAAGAAGACAGGAGAGGGGAAAGAAGACAGGAGAGGGGAAAGAAGACAGGAGAGGGGAAAGAAGACAGGAGAGGGGAAAGAAGACACGAGAGGGGAAAGAAGACAGGAGAGGGGAAAGAAGACAGGAGAGGGGAAAGAAGACACGAGAGGGAAAAGAAGACAGGAGAGGGAAAAGAAGACAGGAGAGGGAAAAGAAGACAGGAGAGGGGGAAAGAAGACAGGAGAGGGGGAAAGAAGACAGGAGAGGGAAAGAAGACAGGAGAGGGAAAGAAGACAAGAGCGGATGCGTTTCATTTTCTTTTTTTTCACTGCACTGGGGTCTGGTGCCTTTTTCATGCATTTCGGTGTGCTCTGTGTGTTTTCAATGCGTTTTGACGTGTTCCAGTACAGTTCCGTACAGGAAAAATGCAGCATGTTCTACTTTTTTTCTGGAAACAGAACACACTGCAACTGCAAGCACTGGTGTGAACTATGCCATTGAAAACCAGTTTTGGATGCAGAAAAGAAGCACTGGAACGCATGAGGTGTAAACTAGCCCTTATGTTTAACACTACAGTTGGTAAGGTCAGGGGCAGATTACCGGCACCGAACATTCACTCTTCAACTGAAACACCAGTATAAAATATTGAGAGACTAATTAAATGTATTTAACATTATAATCTGGCTGTGAATGGCATAGGAGGAGAAGTGTAAATAAAAGTCTAAATTAGTAAATTCAAAATGCTAAACCAATTAAGTATCCTTATTTTTATTTTTGTAAAGTACATAAGTATATTTAGTCCAATTCAATTTGAAAATAGAGTGCCTTATTCTTCATTTGATGTCTATACTCTAAACCAAATTACCCTATACCCCAACAACTGACTTTCCTTCTTTGCTCTATTTTGGTCTAATAAATATACCATTGGAAGTGTCAAAAATACCCGTCAACTATTATCACTATTATGAGCACTATTAACAGTTAGCATTAGTCGCAATTCTCTGTGTGGACTACAGAACACCTCCTGTCCCTAGGGTGACAAAAAAAAATCGCAATAAGCGTTTATCGATTGGTTTTGCGCAACATTTATAGCGTTTACAAAATAGGGGATAGTTTTATTGCATTTTTATTAATAATAACAGTGGCGATCAGCGTTTTTTTTTTCGTGACTGCGACATTATGGCGGACACATCGGACAATTTTGACACATTTTTAGGACCACTGTCATTTTCACATAAAAAATGCAGTTTGGGAGTTAACCACTAGGGGGTGCTGAAGGGGTTAAGTGTGACCTCATCTGTGTTTCTAACTGTAGGGGGGCGGGGCCGGACGTGTGACGTCATTGATCGGGTTTCCCTATATTAGGGAACACACAATCAATGACAGCGCCACAGTGAAGAATGGGAAAGCTGTGTTTACACACAGCTCTTCCCGTTCTTCAGCTCCAGGGACCGATCGCAGGACTCCAGCGGCGATCGGGTCCCGCGGTCACAGAGCTTCGGACCGAGTCGCGGGCGCGCGACCCACGGCTAGGCACTTAGAGGACGTACAGGTACGGGCTTGTGCCCAGCCGTGCCATTCTGCCAATGTATATCTGCTTAAGTGGTTAAACAAAGGCAAAGATGGAAGCTTCCTTGGCTGAAAACGATAGGAGGGTTTACTTACACTTTAAGTGAGAGTGATTGTGCCCCATTATTGGTGTAAGTGCGAGGAGTTGTGCCCATCGTTGGTGTCGGGGGGGGGGTTTGCCCCATCATTGGTGTCAGTGTGAGGAAATGTGCCCCTTTATTGGTATTAAGAATGAAATAGTGTAACAAGTGCCAGATAAAACCCAAGCAAAGGGCCCTCGGGCTGCAGTTTGTAGACCACTGCTATAGAGGGATACGCTTTGTTCATGTTTCATATCTAAGGTTTACAACCATTTTAAGATAAAATATATTACATTTTTGTTATTGGGTTTACTTCCATTATAAAGCTAAATATAGAAATGGAACCCCTCACCACCCTACTTTTCAAAATACCACTTTTTCCCCTGGCTTGTTTCCGATTGGTTCCTTCAGGCAACAAACTGATTTGACTTTTGGTCAGTGTTTGTACATCAGCACCAATCATTACAATGCCTTCCTCTTTATACAGATGTATGCTGGATATACAACACAGCAAACTCTTCCTGATCAGGAAAGGGTGACCAGAGATTTGACTAAACATGACATTTCACTACAGAACTTGATAATATTTCTATGTGAAATCACAAGCAGTGCGACGCAAACAGCTTAAACAAGCACAGCGCTGATCCGAGGTCTCGGAAAATGATTCCAGAGAAATGGTTCAGCTCACACACTGAGCCCCGGCAAATGACAGACAAAACTGCATAATGGTCTGTGTCACGGAGCACTGGTACCACATGTGGGAAGAAAGATCTTGTTATGTCTCCGGGAATAATACCTGTCTGTCTTTCTCCACTAAACTCGGCTCAATATGCCTGCTTGCCTGCCACAGAGCCGCTTGTCCGTTATCTAAACACAAAGCGAAAAGGCGGAGGAACAGATACATGTCACCCTCTATTTTTCTGCACCGAGATCATTCCTTTCAGCTTTCTGACACACATTCTCTGCGGATGGGCTGACAACATAAAAGAGAACTCCATACAAATTCAGAAACAAATGTGCAAAGCTCTGCGGTTTTGCTTCTTCGGGTGCATTACTTTTAACATACAGCAAGGGTTAAATGCATCTTTAACCACTTCAGCCCCAGAAAATGGTACCCCCTTCCTGACCAGAGCACTTTTTGCGAATTCTGCATTCGCTTTAACTGACAACTGCGTGGCCGTGCGACGTGGCACCCAAACAAAATTGATGTCCTTTTTTTCCCCACAAAAAAAAAGCTTTCTTTTGGTGGTATTTGATCATCTCTGCGGTTTTTATTTTTTGCGCTAAAAACAAAAAAATACAGACAATTAAAAAAATATATATTTTTTTTACTTTTTGCTATAATGAATATCCCAATTAAAAAAAAAAAATGTTTTTCTTTTAAGTTTAGGCCGATACGTATTCTTCTACAAATAAAAAAAAAAAAAAAAAAAGAAATCGCAATAAGCGGTTATGGGATAGATGTATGACATTTATTTTTACTTTCATTTTATTACTAGTAATGGCGGCGATCTGCAATTTTTGTCAGGACTGAGATATTGCGGCGGACAGATCGGACACCTTTGACACTATTTTGAGACCACATTTATACAGCGAACAGTGCTATACATATGCACTGGTTACTGTATAAATGTGACCGGCAGGGAAAGGGGTTAACACTAGGGGGTGCTCAAAGAGTTGTGTTCCCTAAAGAGTGATTCTTACTGTGGGGGGGGGGGGGGGGGGGACTGACTGGGGGAGGTGACCAATCGGTGTCCCTAAGTACAAGGGACACACCATCGGTCTCCTCTCTCTGACAGGACATGGATCTCTGTGTTTACACACAGAGATCCATGTCCCTGGCTCTGTGACAAGCAAACGTGGGTGCCCGGCGCTAAACACTGCGGGAATCCCAAGACGTCATATGCAGCCGCCCGGAGGGACGAAGTGTTCATGCGGCCGTCATATGACTATAGGCCGGGCGTGAAGCGGTTAATGCATTTAGACATTTTTTTTTTTTAATCCACTTTATTTTTTTATTTTTTTTTCTTATTTCATACATAAATATGCCTAATCGGGATCCGTTGCATTTCAATTGACATACATTATACAACATTTTTACATTCCTATAATATTCCAATGTACGTCTCTATATTTTTATATCCCACCCCCTCCCCCCGCCAACCCAGCATTTACATAGTTACATAGTTAGTCAGGTTGAAAAAAGACACAAGTCCATCCAGTTCAACCTCAAAAAAATAAACAAACAAAATAAAAAACACAATACAATCCCATACACCCAACTCCATACCCACAGTTGATCCAGAGGAAGGCAAAAAACCCCAGCAGAGCATGATCCAATTTGCTACAGCAGGGGAAAAAATTCCTTCCTGATCCCCGAGAGGCAATCGGATTTACCCTGGATCAACTTTACCTACAAATCTTAGTACTCAGTTATTTTATGTACATTTAGGAAAGAATCCAGGCCTTTCTTAAAGCAATCTACTGAGCTGGCCAGAACCACCTCTGGAGGGAGTCTGTTCCACATTTTCACAGCTCTTACTGTGAAAAAACCTTTCCGTATTTGGAGGTGAAATCTCTTTTCCTCTAGACGTAAAGAGTGCCCCCTTGTCCTCAGTGTTGACCGTAAAGTGAATAACTCAACACCAAGTACACTGTATGGACCTCTTATATATTTGTACATGTTGATCATATCCCCCCTAATTCTCCTCTTCTCAAGAGTGAATAGATTTAGTTCTTCTAATCTTTCCTCATAGCTGAGCTCCTCCATGCCTCTTATCAGTTTGGTTGCTCTTCTCTGCACTTTCTCCAGTTCTCCAATATCCTTTTTGAGAACTGGTGCCCAAAACTGAACTGCATATTCCAGATGAGGTCTTACTAATGATTTGTACAGGGGCAAAATTATATCTCTGTTTAGGCATCTTAAAGTGGTGAAGACGACTTTCTGCAGTTCGAATCGAAAAGGGGAAAAAAAGGCAATTTAAGTGAATTTGAACATGGTATGGTTGTTGGTGCCAGGTGGGCTAGTCTGAGTATTTCAATAACTGCTGATCTACTGGGATTTTCACGCACAGCCATCTCTAGGGTTTACAGAGAATGGGCCAAAAAAAAAGAGAAACTATCCAGTGAGCAGCAGTTGTGTGGATGAAAATGCCTTGTTGAGGTCAGAGGAGAATGGGCAGACTGGTACAAGACGATAGAAAGGAAACCGTGACTCAAATAAGGACTCGTTACAACCAAGGTATGGACAACACTATCTCTGAATGCATCATATCTTGAAACAGATGGGCTACAGCAGCAGGTGACCACATCGGGTGCCACTCCTGTCAGCTAAGAACAGGAAACTGAAGCTACAAATTGCACAGGCTCACCAAAATTGGAAAATTGAATATTGGAAAAACATTCAGATGGTAGAGTCCGAATTTGCCATAAAATGAAAGCATGGATCCATCCTGCCTTGTATCAAGGGTTCACTCTGGTGGTATAATGATGGGGGGCATATTTTATTTGCACACTTTGGGCCCCTTTGTACCAATTGAGCATCATTTACATGCCACGGCCTACCTGAGTATTGTTGCTGACCATGTCCATCCCTTTATGACTACAGTGTACCCATCTTCTGATGGCTCCTTCCAGCAGGATAATGCTCCATGTCACAAAGCTCAAATCATCTCACCACTGGTTTCTTTAACAGGACAGTGAGGTCACTGTACTCCAATGACTTCCACAGTCACCAGATCCCAATCCAATAGCGCACCTTTGGGATGTGGTGGAACGCAGAGGCGGCTCTCTAATTAGGCGGTCGCCTAAGGCCTTACACTCACAGGTGCCTCACGGCTGCCTAATTTGCCTGTGAACAATACTAATGTCAGCGTCATCAGCTCTCTCTATTACCCCTTTCTCTTTCTCACCTCCCCCTCCCTTCCCCCTCTTGCTTTGGCTGAATATGTCTGATGGGTGAGGAGGGTGCCCTGGAAGTGGTGCTGATCACCTGTGTGATAGATCCGTGCATTTTCTGCAGCCATTTTTCTTGCTTGAATTATTTTTCCCATTATAGACGCGAGTGGGGGCCTCATGTCTAAGTTTTGCCTAAGGCCTCACAAAGCCTAGAGCCGCCTCTGGTGAAACGGGAGATTTGCATCATGGATGTGCAGCTGACAAATTTGCAGCAACTGCGTGGTATAGCTACGACGGTATAGCGGCGCTAAAAATCACGCCGCTATACCGCCACCGCACCTCACATGCCCAGTGTGAAATGGGCCTAAAAGACTGTTTAGGTGCCAAACGTATTCACAAAAATGAAATACCCAATAAACGAACGGTGGCCATACACGCTTCAATAAATGATTGATCCATCCCAATAGGATTAACAAACTCACAGTCGTCTACAAAATTGATTGATATGCCGCCATATACAGAAAAGTGGACTTCAATCCATGCTTGGAGATTATGATCATACGTTATTAGTCATATCGCCGTTTCCACCAGGCAACCTTGAAATACGATTACATTTATGACTGATTCACTGCCAACTGATGCAAAACAATGGATACATTTCAGCCCTCGCCGATCGACTCAGTTTGATTAAATCCAATCTTAATCTGAGTCTAAACAGATCAGACGGGAAGTTATGGCTATTCATTCCGTTCCGGATTTGATAGTTTTTATTGAAACTCATTGATTGGATAATAAATTTGAAGCATGTATGACCATCATAACAGCAGCATAACGCACATGAAAAATACATTTTAAAGCGCTCCTACTTTTATGATGAGGTTCTTGTACTTGTCCAACATTTCTTGATCCTCATGACAGCCAGCGAGTAGTTGCCAAACTTCTGCTCTTAACGCCTCGGGTACTCCCCCTCGCTTCACCAGTGATGACAGTCCCTTTGGCCTGACGCTCAGATTGCTGTGCCTGCATGATGACAAAGGAGCTGAAGTTTGGTAGAAGAAGGGCTTCAAGGTAAACAAACACTGCTAAAAATATGTGCAGCTTTCCAGGGCAAAGTAAATATTCCAGTGTATTAATCCAAAAGGATTATACAAACCCGCAGTATAAATATCACAAATTAAACATCAAGTCAGATCGCTGCTGGACTTCAAACTACAGCAGAGCGGCTGCTTTACTCCGCTAGATAACATACAGTCTTATCGCTGTGCAAGTAATCCAACACTCCATGGTATACAGTACAAAGCTGGAGGATTCAGCTGTTCCAATGGTTTTCATAGTAACATTAACACACAAAATGATTGGATTTGGGTAAAAAAAATATTTGCTGCGGGTTAAAAGCGCTTATAACATACAGGTGACATAAAATATGGATCTCAGTGCATTGCATTCCAGCTGTCAAAATACGATTGCCACTATGGGGGGGGGGGGGAGATGCAATAAAAACTGATGCAGCTGTGCATAGTAACCAATCAGCATCTAGGATTGAGCCCTGGTTCACACTGGGTACGATTTGGAACGATTTGAGATGCGATTTGACATGTCAAATCGCATCTCAAATCGGTGGCAATTGTCGGCAATGGCACTGTCCTAATCAGTGCGACGCCGCATCTGCGATTTCAAAAAGTAGTTCCTGTACTACTTTTTGCGATTTCGGGCCACGATTTACATTAAATTGCGGCCGAAATCGCGGCAAAATCGCAGCCGCGAAATCACGGTAAAATCGCGCATTTTACCGCGATTTTGAATTCGCAGCAGTGTGAACCTAGGCTTAAGGTCAGCTCACAGCACAAAAAAGCACTCCAGATCCATTCCAGATGCGTTTCTGCTGGTGAGTTTTTAATGTGTTCCAGTGTATTTTTTTGCGTTTATGGATGCATTACAGGTGCTTTCTTCTTTTTTTCCGATGGGGTCCAGTGCGTTTTTGATGCATTATTTAAATTTGTTCAAGTGCAATTTTGATACATTTTTAAACTTGATAGAGGGACTGCACACCCCCGCTGACCAGATAACGATCGGCTGCTTTTTTTTTCAGGAAGCCCTTTCGAATGAAACCAGGACATTTGGCCCAGATTCTATCAGAAAGGCTGTCGTACACTCGGGCCGAATGTTGGCTGGTTTCTGGCGAAGCAGTCCATAAAAGTCTGTATTCTGTCCTTGTTTACCAGGCTTAAAAGGGGCTGTAAAGGTAAATGTATTTTAACCTTAATGCATCCTATGCATTAAGGTGAAGAAACATCCGACGGTAACGCCCACCCCCCCCCCACCACCCGAACCCCCGTTTTACTTACCTGACCCCTCGAAAGTCCCGCGCGCGTCCACGTGATCCTCTTCGGTTCCCAGCCTGGCCGTTGATTGGCTAGGCTGAACGGATTGATAGCAGCGCAGCCATTGGCTGGCGCTGCTGTCAATCACAGCGGATGATGCGGCACGCCGGGGGGCGGGGCCGAGTGATACAGTCGGCGGCTATACCCGCCGCTGTATCACGGGAGCGCGCTCGCAAAAGCTTTCCACCATGCGAGCTCGCATGAAGGTGGAAAGCTTTTGTGAGGAGGAGCCGAGACAGCCACCGAGGGACCCCAGAAGACTGGATTCAGGGACACTCTGTGCAAAACGAGCTGCACAGTGGAGGTAAGTATAACATGCTTGTTATTTAAAAAAAAAAAAAAAAAAAAAAAAAAAAAAAAAAGATCTGCCTTTAGTGTTCCTTTAAGCGGGAATTTAGCGATTTATTTTTTTCATTTAACCTGCTGGTTAAAAAAAAAAAAAATAAGTCTCATGTATGGCCAGCCTTAAGCCAACCCCAGACGGGTAGAAATTCGTCTAGTTCCATAGGAACCAGGAGAATTTCCATCCATCTATGGACAGGGTAATAAATAGTACTGAAGTCGATCTATTGACTGTGTTGATAGGGGAATCGGACAATTTTCTTCCCTTCCACCCTGTGGTTGCAGGAAAGAAAATTGCATAACGTATGGCCTGCCTTATATGCCACTCCTCCTACATTAACCCCGATCCCGCCGACGTAACACATATGCGGCCCCAACGCACTGGGCTTTTGGGAGGCCGTATATATGCATATCTCCCTTTGTGTTGGGAGGGCACAGTGCATCATTCCCAGCACAGAGACTAGGGTCTCACCAAGAGCCCTGGGCCTGGGCCCCGTACCAACAATCGGGACCTGGATCTCATACTTCTGGGTCACCTGATCGCTGTGGTAGCCTCTGCTTGGCTACCAGTGAACAGTCACTGTGAAGCCCGCCCCTGGGTTTCTCTCTTTCTGTGTAAAGAAATTAACAAAAAAAAAAAAATTAAGAAAAAAGTACCTAGATCAAGGTCTGATCTAGGTCAGTGCCAGTGTTAGTGTATGGGTCAAGGTTATGATCAAAGGTCAGGGTCAGTATATTTTGGGCAGGATTTATTTGTCTCTATTAGCATCAGTGCCAGTGTGTTTTAGGTAGGAAAAAAAAAAAAAAAGCTAAATTGGCACTATTATTTTTGGGCTGTACTACAGGTACAAACAACTGACATACACATATGTGGTATTGCTGCGATCGTTAGGAGCAGGAGATTTTATTTTGGGTTGTTCTTTACAGGTCGGTTATGGTAGTAACAAAAAAACACATCTAAATAAAAAAATATATATATATTACATTTTTTTCCTACTTTGGACCAGTTTTCCTTTGATAATAATAAAAAAATTATATAAAATCAGGAGCCATCCATAACCATTTACTAGCAAATAAAAGCACAATTTGCCCTGAAAAAAACAAGGTATAATCCACCTGATTGTACAAAGTAGTTGTGATGATATGTACACTTTTACTAACACATGGCAAAATTGCAAAATTGTGCTTAGTCATTAAAGTGGAGGTTCACCCAAAAATCAATTTTTAACAGTAGATTGGGCCTAATTACGTGAAGCAGAATCGGGTGTTTTGATTAAAATCAATGCAGTACTTACCTTTTTTGAGATATATGTTCTCCCGCCGCTTCCGGGTATGGGCTGCGGGACTGGGCGTTCCTATTTGATTGACAGCCTTCCGACCGTCGCATACAGCGCGTCACCAGTTTCCGAAAGTAGCCGAACGTCGGTGAGCAGGCGCCGTATAGCGCCACACCGACGTTCGGCAACTCGTGACGCACTGTATACGACCGTCGGAAGGCTGTTAATCAAATAGGAACGCCCAGTCCCGAAGACCATACCCGGAAGCGAAGGGAGAACATCTGTCTCAAAAAAGGTAAGTACTGCATTGATTTTAATCAAAACACCCGATTCTGCTTCCCGTAATTAGGCCCAATCTACTGTTAAAAATGTTTTTTCGGGTGAACTCCCGCTTTAGGATTTGTTTTACCCTTAGGCCCCTTTCACACGTTCAGATCCGTTTTTTCAGGCGGATCTGAATGGGCGCTCCATGTACCTATATGAAGCGCCGGATGTCAGCGGTGACATGCCCGCTGACACCCAATCAGCCCCATTCCAATCCGCTCAGCTAAAATGTGACAGATGCAAACCCTATTTTGCATCCGTCTGGCGGATCAGATCAAATGAAAACAGACGGTTTGTTTTCATCCAATCCCCCATAGAGAAGAGCAGAGATCTGACTGGTCCGTCTCGGCACAGTGTGCTGAGACAGACCTGTCATCTGCCGGCTCAGCGGGGATCAACAGAGTGATCCTTAGGGCCTTAGAAGTGGAGTGGTTAAGGTGTTCCCTGTGCTCCTTCATCCAGAGTGGGGGCACTCTAATACAGGTGGTGTGTTACTGGGCAGATCACCAGGTGAAAACAGAGTGGGGTGGAAGCCTAAAAAAGAAAACCAATGCAGCCACCACATTTAAGGTATAGTAAGCTGCTATATATTTGTTTTGGTTTTGGATTTAATACCGCTTTTTTTAATAATGGAATTACTTTTTACATCTCCATGTAATCCGTTTACGTTGGTGAATATTTTCAGCGAACTCAGAAACACATTTCAGAAAGAGACAGAGCTCAGTGTGAACAGCGAACGCACTGTAGCCTTCAGCATTCTTGATCTGTACCTCAGCAGAGATCTTTAAATAAGGCCCACAGCTATTTCCGTCCTCGTACACCTGGGCAGCACCAGAACGTCTTCTAATAGTTTTATAAATCATATTGACATTTCATTTTCTTTCAGGCAGACTAGACTTAAAGCTGCATTAAAAAATGAGAAACTAAAAAGGTTTTCGCCTCACCCAAAAGATGAGGAAGCTTTCTGTGAGGGGATTAATGACTCGGGCGGCCATTTTGGGGACAGATGCGCTATGTAAAAACAAATGTGCCATCGATGGCCAGTGACTGCAAAGCGTTTACCTCAGTTGGCGATGTGTTAACGAACCATAATTACAGATTTTCCACTGAGACTTGCAAGTTGTACAGCAGATGCAGACAAATGATTTGTGGTAAATGGCAGAATGTTCAAACAAATCTACTCTGTGTTAATAATCTGTTCTGCAAAAGTTTTTCAACGTGGCTGTAAACTCATACGGTCCCCATGGAAACTAGGAGCATTAAGGCCAAGAACAAAATCAGACTTCACTTGTTTATAGCGTGTCTCAATATCTAGCGTCATGTCCTTGGGAAAGCTTTAGTAAATATAATGCAGGAAAATGGAGCGTGGAAAAGGGGATAAAAAATGGGTGCATGCTGCCGCCCCAAAATTCTCCCCTCACAACAGCTCTCTGTGTATACTCGGTTACCAGACACCACCGCTATGGCTGTCTAGTGAAGCCAAAATGCATCTACTGTACCATAAATAGGTAAATTAGATACGTATTCAGAAAAATTACTATACATGTAAAAATTATGTTTTTTCTGACAGAATTACATCCCGTATATAGACAAGGAATGCTACTCTATATTGTCCATAAACACACATTAAGGCCTTGTTCACACAGGGCGTACTACAGCCTATGCAAAGGCCTTGTTCACCCGCACAGGAAGGCACAGGTGCATCCCCATGCTGGCAGTCCCACTGATGCACCAATTAGGACGCAGCAGTTGCTCGAACATAACCACGGCTCTCAATTTGGCATCCGTGCAGGTGCATGGCCACAAAAGACTGTCCGAGTTCGAGGTCACCCGGGCACCCGCCCCCGTCAAACCGATGTATGGTCTTGACCATCGTCCTGCAGCTCAGTTTCAGGGTCTTCTCAGCTCAGCTATAGGCGCCAATTATGCTGTACTTCTTGGGGTCAAACGTAATAATGCCACTCCCTTGCCGGAGAGCGGAGTATCGGTGTTCACTCAAAGTGAACTGTTCAACTGTTTTAACCACTTAAGGACCCCCTCACGCCGATATATACGTCGGCAGAATGGCACGGCTGGGCACATCCACGTACCTGTAAGTGGCCCTTTAAGGCCAGCCGTGGGGTCGCCGATGGAGTCCCGCGATCGGTCCCCAGAGCTGAAGAACGGGGAGAGCTGTGTGTAAACACAGCTTCCCCGTTCTTCACTGTGGCGTCGTCATTGATCGTGTGTTCCCTTATATAGGGAAACACAATCAATGACTTCACACCTACAGCCACACCCCCCCTACAGTTAGAAACACAGATGAGGTCACACTTAACCCCTTCAGCGCCCCCTTGTGGTTAACTCCCAAACTGCAATTGTCATTTTCACAGTAAACCATGTATTTTTAATGCATTTTTTGCTGTGAAAATTACAATGGTCCCAAAAATGTGTCAAAATTGTCTGAAGTGTCCGCCATAATGTCGTAGTCACAAAAAAAAAAATAGCTGATCGCTGCCATTAGTAGTAAAAAAAAAAAAAAAATGCAATAAAACTATCCCCTATTTCGTAAACGCTATAAATTTTGCGCAAACCAATCGATAGACGCTTATTGCGATTTTTTTTTAACAAAAATAGGTAGAAGAATACGTATCGGCCTAAACTGAGAAAAACATTTTTTTGATATATTTTGGGGGGATATTTATTATAGCAAAAAGTTAAAAATATTGAATTTTTTTCAAAATTGTCGCTCTATTTTTGTTTATAGCGCAAAAAATAAAAACCGCAGAGGTGATCAAATTCCACCAAAAGAAAGCTCTATTTGTGAGGAACAAAAGGACGCCAATTTTGTTTGGGAGCCACATCGCACGACCGCGCAATTGTCAGTTAAAGCAACGCAGTACCGAATCTCAAAAACTGGCCAGGTCCTTTAGCTGCCTAAAGGTCCAGGTCTTACATGGTTAAAGGAGTCTGCAAAGACAGAAATCTAGAAGCCATTTCTGGTTGGCCTTTCCTAATCCTGTATGCTTGCCGAATAAGTCAGTAACTAAAAACAAGCATGCAGCCAGTGAAGCATGAAAGCCTCACCTGCATGTTTGTTCCAGGTCAGTGACTCGCTGGTTAATGAAGCCAGGGGCAGGTTGCTGACCATTATAGGGATACTGGAGTTAATTTACTAAAGGCAAATAGACTGTGCATTTTGCAGGTACAGTTGCACTAAGTTACCCCAGAGCTCAGTGAATGTGGCAAAGCTTCACTTTGTAAATAATACTTAACCAGGTTCAAGAAAAAAAAAAAAAGCACGATGATTAGATGATAGAAATCTGCAGAGCTTACCACATTCAATAAGCTCTGAGGGAAATTAATGCAACTGCACTTGCAAAGTTCACAGTCTATTCGTCTTTAGTAAATCAACCCCATTGCCTTTTTACCTATTTAAGACCCGATTGTGCAAAATGACACGTCTCTTTAACTTCCCTCCCCCCCACAGTAGTTATACTGTCATCGGGTTGCATCCGGGTCCACACAGGTCACCCCTGATGACCTGTGCTGCGATTGGACACAGCATGAATTTGGCAGCCGATTTCAGCCAATCATTTTGAGCAGTTGTGGCCAATCGCACACAGACTTCTGCACAGCAGGGAGAAAAAAAACATCAGTTGGCAAAGAAAAAGCTGCACACATTACACTTTGTTAGACACATAGTTAAAGTGGTTTTAAAGGCAGAAGGTTTTTTTTATCTTAATGCATTCTATGCATCAAGATAAAAAAAAACTTCAATGTGCAGCAGCCCCACTCAGCCCCCCTAATACTTACCTGAGGCCCCTCTCTATTCAGCAATGTGCACGAGTGCCTTGGCCATCCAGGACTCTCCTTCTGATTGGCTGAGGCACAGCAGTGGCGCCATTGGCTCCCATTGTTGTCAAAGTCTGTTAGCCAATCAGGAAAGAGAGGGGACGGAGCCGAAACGTGGCTCTGTGTCTGAATGGACACAGAGCTGCAGCTCAGCTCAGGTGCCCACATAGCAAGGTGCTTTCTGTGGGGCACTCGGTCTAAGAGAGGGGCCAGGAGCACCATTGGGGGGACCTGAGTAGAGGGGGATCCAGGTTGCTCTGTGCAAATCCACTGCACAGGGCAGTTCATTATTCTCAAAAAAAAGAAAAAAAACACACCACTTTACAATCACTTTAAATGATACACCTTGAATGAAAATCATTTTGTTCACCTACAATACATTTTTTGGAGTTTGTCCCTTCATAAATTTGCAAAGTCTGAATCGGATCTCGAAAGTCGTATACACACTATACGAAAGTAGAACAATTGTTCCTTGTACTGAATTTTTCTTCCAATTTATAGTGTGCATCCCCTTAAGAAATGCCTGTGTCACATTGGTGGTCTGTTGAAGTAATACAGGTCCTTCTCAAAAAATTAGCATATTGTGATAAAGTTCATTATTTTCTGTAATGTACTGATAAACATTAGACTTTCATATATTTTAGATTCATTACACACAAGTAGTTCAAGCCTTTTATTGTTTTAATATTGATGATTTTGGCATACAGCTCATGAAAACCCAAAATTCATATCTCAAAAAATTAGCATATTTCATCCGACCAATAAAAGAAAAGTGTTTTTAATTAAAAAAAAAAGTCAACCTTTAAATAATTATGTTCAGTTATGCACTCAATACTTGGTCGGGAATCCTTTTGCAGAAATGACTGCTTCAATGCGGCGTGGCATGGAGGCAATCAGCCTGTGGCACTGCTGAGGTGTTATGGAGGCCCAGGATGTTTTGGTAGCGGCCTTAAGCTCATCCAGAGTGTTGGGTCTTGCTTCTCTCAACTTTCTCTTCCCAATATCCCACAGATTCTCTATGGGGTTCAGGTCAGGAGAGTTGGCAGGCCAATTGAGCACAGTAATACCATGGTCAGTAAACCATTTACCAGTGGTTTTGGCACTGTGAGCAGGTGCCAGGTCGTGCTGAAAAATGAAATCTTCATCTCCATAAAGATTTTCAGCAGATGGAAGCATGAAGTGCTCCAAAATCTCCTGATAGCTAGCTGCATTCACCCTGCCCTTGATAAAACACAGTGTACCAACACCAGCAGCTGACATGGCACCCCAGACCATCACTGACTGTGGGTACTTGACACTGGACTTCAGGCATTTTGGCATTTCCCTCTCCCCAGTCTTCCTCCAGACTCTGGCACCTTGATTACCGAATGACATGCAAAATTTGCTTTCATCTGAAAAAAGTACTTTGGACCACTGAGCAACAGTCCAGTGTTGCTTCTCTGTAGCCCAGGTCAGGCGCTTCTGCCGCTGTTTCTGGTTCAAAAGTGGCTTGACCTGGGGAATGCGGCACCTGTAGCCCATTTCCTGCACACGCCTGTACACGGTGGCTCTGGATGTTTCTACTCCAGACTAAGTCCACTGCTTCCGCAGGTCCCCCAAGGTCTGGAATCGGTCCTTCTCCACAATCTTCCTCAGGGTCCGGTCACCTCTTCTCGTTGTGCAGCGTTTTCTGCCACACTTTTTCCTTCCCACAGACTTCCCACTGAGGTGCCTTGATACAGCACTCTGGGAACAGCCTATTCGTTCAGAAATTTCTTTCTGTGTCTTACCCTCTTGCTTGATGGTGTCAATGATGGCCTTCTGGACAGCAGTCAGGTCGGCAGTCTTACCCATGATTGCGGTTTGGAGTAATGAACCAGGCTGGGAGTTTTTAAAAGCCTCAGGAATCTTTTGCAGGTGTTTAGAGTTAATTAGTTGATTCAGATGATTAGGTTAAGAGCTTGTTTAGAGAACCTTTTCATGATATGCTAATTTTTTGAGATAGGAATTTTGGGTTTTCATGAGCTGTATGCCAAAATCATCAATATTAAAACAATAAAAGGCTTGAACTACTTCAGTTGTGTGTAATGAATCTAAAATATATGAAAGTGTAATGTTTATCAGTACATTACAAAAAATAATGAAATTTATCACAATATGCTAATTTTTTGAGAAGGACCTGTAAATACCCCCCTGTCATTGGTCATTAAGAGTGCTAAATGTCACAAAGCACTGCAATACCCAATATGCAAAAAAAGTGACCAAATGTGCTTAAGCCCAGAAAAACGAATGTGCACAAATCAACACATCACAGAAAAATATATACTACAGCCCTATAAAAGCACAAGCACTGTTGTGTGAATTAACATTTAGGGATACAGGACAAAAATATAAAAAAAATAAAAAAATAAAAAGACGACGACTATCCTAAAAATCGAAGTGCCTGCTTTCATAACTCGTTCACTTATAAAAGGTAACAAAAAGCTGAGATGTAGAACATTTTAATTGCTCTTCCTCTATACCTATTATTGTCCTGCCTGTACAGCACAGGACCACGCGCGACTCTTTCATATTTCCAGAAAAGAGGAGTGAAGGTTTAACAAGCTCATTAGTTTTAATAAATAACATCCTAGGCTCTGAAATTTGCCAGCTAATTGCGCTGGCAAAATTATCAAAGCATTGAACAAAGTAGAATGATAGTCAAAGGGTACAGCACATTTCAACGACACCTTGTTTGACAGAACAACACCCCATAACTTTAAACTGCTAAAAAATAATAAAAAATAATAATCTCTAAACTTAAAGTGGTTCTAAAGGCTGAAGTTTTTTTTTTTTTTTACCTTCATTCATCCCATTCGCATTACAGCCCCTAAAACTCTGCCCCCCCCCCCCCCAATCATTTACATTGCAGCCCTGTCCCCCATTCACATTATTGCCCCCTAGCTCTGTCCCCCCAATTTTCATTGCAGCCCTGCCTCCTATTCACATTACAGTCCCCCCACCCCAGCTCTGTCCCCCCAATTTACATTGCAGCCCCTGCAGCTAAGCCCCTCTATTCACATTACCACCCCCTATCTCGGTCTCCCCCTCACTTATCAATGCAGTCCCCCGAGCTGTCTCCGCACAATTTACATTACAGCCCCTGCAGCTCTGCCCCCCCCCATTCACACTACAGAGCCCTTGAAGCCTTGTCTCTTCACTCTCCAGGTTATTGGGTGCTGGGACCGCCCTGCATCCTAACAACCAGTCACCGGCTGGTTAACTTCAAGCGTTTACTCCTGTAGCTCCTGCACCTGCCCTGCATCCTTAGTAGCTTTGCCGACTTGTGATCTAGCCTGCCTCTCTGCTTGGCTGTGATACTCTCAACAGTGACGGCGGCAAAGACAAAAAAAAGGTCTCTAAATGGCGGGACTTCGGCAGGGGGGATGGAACAGCGACGCAGGCCGGACATTGACCACGGGCCACCATTTAGGGATGCATGATGTAGTGTATACAGGTGAATTATACCTTTTTTTCCAGCACACATGGGGCTTTCATTTGGTGGTAAATGATAATGGATAGCTCCAGATTTTTTTTTTATTAGCAAAGGAAAATTGTCACAAAACAGTTAAAAAAAAAAAATAATAATAAAGATTTAGCTGTACATTTCTTGTTATTATCATAACCTACCACTAAGTAACAACCTAAAATAAAATAAATTCTCCAGCTCCTAACAATCGCAGCTATACCACCTATGTGTATGTTATTTGCTGTTTGAACCCGTAGTAGGGCCTAGAAACAATAGTGTGCACTTTACTTTTCTTTTATCTTACCCCGACACCGATGCGGACATTGATATCCTTTTAAAAACAATTTTTAAAATTGGTAAGTCCACCTTTTGTAACACGTTACATCCATTTTCAGGGTGTAAGATGTTACAAACAGACCGGCCTCCGCACTTCCCTGATCTGACAGCTAGCAGGGATCTGCTCCCCCCCTCTAGGTGTCACAATTGGGGTTGTCCCGATACCACTTTTTTAGGACCGAGTACAAGTTACGATACTTTTTTTCATGTACTCGCCGATACTGATTCTTTTTTTAATGCCATGTGACAGATTGACTGATGGGCACTGATAGGTGGCACTGACTGATAGGTGGCACTGACTGATGGGCACTGATAGGCGGCACTTATGGGCACTGATGGCACAGACAAGTGGCTGGCACTGATAGGCAGCAGTTATGGGCAGCAGTTATGAGCACTGATAGGTGTCTGGCACTGTTAGATGGCACTGATAGGCAGCAGTTATGGGCACTGATTGCACTGACAGGTGGCTGGCGCTTATGGGCAGGCACTGAAATGCAGCAATAAATTACATGAGGAAATGCTATGCTGCAGCTCCCACCTCGGTACACCCTGCACTCGACATCAGTAAGTATCAGCAAACATCTTGTTATACCCAGCCCGAACTACATGGGCTGGGTGTAACAAGATGTCAGCTGCTGGCTTACTGTGGCCAGATGCAGGGTGTGCCAAGATAACGGCGAACGCTCCACCCACTGAGGCTGCCCGCCTACTCCGCCTGACGCCAGACCCACCCACTGAATCCGTCTGCCCGCTCCGCCCACTGAGGCGGCCCACTCCGCCTACTGACGGCGCCCACCCTCTCTGCCTAGAGTCCACTCGCCGCCGATCAAGTATCGGGTCAGTCATCGGGAGCATTTGTGCAATTACTCGCACAAATGCTCAGTATCGGTTCAGATACCGATACTAGTATCGTCACAAAAAAAAAAAAAAGGAAAAACGTGGCTGAGTGGGACTCATTCCCACTGTCCTGTATAAAGAAAACTACAAAGTGCAGCAGCCTTTGTGGCTGTCAGCTTGTAGTTTCAATGACCTACCACGATACTGTGAGATTGTATCTGCTTGCCTGTACATCCGCTGGAGACCTGCATTGCACCAGTGATCTGTTGATCACTAGTGTAATGCTTTACATGCTCCAAAAAATAATAATAATTTTCCCTAAAATAACCTGACCTTTGAGCCCAGGTTTGGAATATGACCCGGACAACGGCCAAGATCAAACCCAGATCTAGCTATTGATTTCTTTATACGCACACTTTTGTCAGTTTACATTTTTTTTTTCTAGTAAGGAGAAAGATACAGTAGGTCTTTCTCTCCATTCAGAGGAAAAAAAATAAACACAGGGGTGGGCTGTACAGTGACTGATCACTCTTAATAGCCAATCAGAGGCTATCACAATGATCATGTGATAGAGGAACCCAAGCCTCGCGGTTTTCACTCATTAGTACGAGACATAATATGATTAATAATAATCATAATAATAATACATTTTATTTATAATGCCCTTTTCATCAAAAGATCTCAAAGGACTACAGATCAGAATCTCTCGGAGAGCCCTGTCTGTGCCAAGAGTGCACTGTGCCGCGTGCCCCCAGCACAAACACATATATATGTATATGCCTTCTCACGGGAGAATACCCACTATAGTGAGATCGCAATTTTATGTTCAGTCATCAGAAAAGTGTTAAAAAGGGGCGGCAATGTATGTTCTGTAATAAAATCGCATAGCACAGCTGTCATCCTGTAGAAAAGGTGTAGTTAGATAGACAGGACAGCTACAGTAGTAGCATTTACAGCAAAAAATGAATTTGTATTTAGGCAGACACAAATAGAAGTTACAGCAGAACTATTCTTTTCAGCCAAGGAAGCTGCCATCTTGGCCTCTGTTTAATCTTCAGCTGCCATTATGCTGCACATGTGATCAGTAATGACACCAGCTTCACAGGCTGGTTCCCTACTGCGCGTGCACAAGTCGCGCTGCACGTTCTGAGTGGTCCCTGCTGTCTTCTGGAACCTGTGCATCTACCGGAAGACAACAGGGGGGAGGGACCGAGGAGGGGCCGGACATGTCGTAGATCGCCAGAAGTGGGAGAAAATACCTGTATTAGACAGGTATCTGCTTCCCCCTCCTACCGGAAAGGAGGGGGGAATCCGGACAGCGGAAGTTCCATTTTTGGGTGAAACTCCGCTTTAAATGGTCATTTCGGCACGCAAGCCATTGCATCTCAACATTTTTGATTTTGCCTATAGTTTTTAGGGCTTCTTCACATATGCAGCAGCCCTTGATGTCCTTCTGAAAACCTAACCACAGTGGGTCCCTTTTCAGAGGCATTGGATAGGCTGGGAGGAGGCAAATAAAAGGGTGAATGTATTTTTCCAGTAACGAACAGATAAAATAGTTTGCATCCATGTAAAAAGGATACATCAGTTATAGGTGTACGTGCTTACATTTCCACATTAAAGCGATATAAAAGCCTTGTTTTAAAAAAATTCTAATAAAAATAACAAACATGTTATAATTACCTGCTCTGTGCAATGGTTTTGCAAAGAGCAGCCCAGGTCCTCTTCTCGGTTCCCACGCCGGTGTTCCCGTCGAGAAGTGCCCCCTATCGAAAAGTGCCCGTGCATGCGTAGGACGGAGACGCACTCCAGCTGAGTTGCCGATCAGTTGGAGTGACGTGAAAAGGGCGCAAGCGCACATCGTAGGAGATTTCTCGATGGGAGATACCATTTCACGGGCACAATTAAAACCTATACAAACAGTGGCGGGGGGGGGGGGGGGGGCTTTGGGGGATGGGCGACTAGTTCTCACATTGTGCATTGCTGTTGCGGGGCAGATTTACAGTGTGCTGATGGTACGGTTTCCCCGCTGTTTGTATAGGTTTCAAATGTGGCTGTGAAATGGTATCTCCCATCAAAAGCTACCTCCTACGATGTGCGCATGCGCCATGGGTTATGTCAGCCTAGCTGATAGGCGATTCAGCAGTTGTGCCATGATGTACAGTGCAGTTCGTTCCGGGCACCATTCGATGGGAGGGGGCACTTCTCGACAGAACACTGGCGCTCCTGGCCCCTCCCTTCTACCGGGTGGCTCCTCCCTTCTGCTGGGTGGCCCCACAGCCAACAGCTTGCTCTGGGGGGCACCCAAGCAGGCATGTTCCCGAGCAGCAGCTCTGTGTGTCCATTTACACACGGCTCTGTCTCCCGATTGCCTCAGTGGCTGTGATTGACGGCAGTGGGAGCCAATGGCTCCCGTTGCTGCCAAAAGCCAACCAGAAGTGCTATTCCATGGAGAGGCAAGGCTCTTGTGGACATTGCTCGATCGAGATGAGGCTCAGGTAAGTATTAGGGGGCTGCTGCAATTAAGAATGCAAGTAAAAAAAGCTTCAAAGAAGAAGGGACAAGATGCGCCAATCTAAGTGCAATAAGCCCAAATTTAATGGAGAATACAAATAAAATAAATATACATGTGCAATGCCTACTCACAAACAGAGGTAGATAGTAGGCACAGAACCGGAATGGAGAGATGCAGATGATCGGTGATAAGATGCGCGCCTGGAGTCATTCGGTGATCTCGACTAGCGGGTGTCCAAATCGCGGGCAGCAGCAGGCTGATGATATTCGATGTCCGGGGATAGGAACACCGGAAAGGCCACAGAGATTCGGCGTGCGCTTCACCGTGGAGCGCAGCGTCCCGCCGTCGCACCGGAAGTGACGTGGGAATCCAGGCCAGCCAATGGGATTACGCGTTTCACAGCGTTAGCTGTTTCTTCAGATCCATGCTCGTGATCAACTTATCTGTACAAGCTGGAAGGTGGGAAATCATTGGGACCTTGATGGCTGCCTTGACCCTCCCTCTCCCAGTATGTGTGCTGCTGTTTTAGGGAATGTAATTTGCTCTTTTTAGATTCATCACCTTTAAAATGTAGAAGAAATTCCAAAAATATATTCCCAATTGTTTTATCTAGAAAGCATACGCCATACGTTCCTGATGTATTAATAAAGTATTAATAAGTGTTTATTTCAGAACCAATGACAATCCCTGCTGAACAGAGACAAGTGAGAGGGAAATCTAATTGTGCAGGTGTGATAAACAATGTATTAGTCAGAGTGTGCTGCAGGGGAGGTTAGTACTCAGTTAACATCTAATCAAAAGACAAAGTGAAAGAACGGCGAACATGCTTCAATATATGATTTCATTTCACACGCCGCAGGCTCAGTCTCACAGTGATTAACAAAGACGTTTTGTAATGTTGTGTTAATTCACTTCCCAAATAAAATACCTACCATACTCTGAATGCAGAATCTGAGGAAAAAGGAAGAAATCAGCCATACTGCTGGTTTTTACGTAAAGCAGAATTCCACCTTCCTGGTGAATATAACACTTACCACGAGTCAGACAGGAATCGTATTTGTAAAACTAGACTGTTGCTTTATGTGTATATAAAGTCAAAAAAATGTTTTTTTTGGTGAATAATTCTGTGATTTTTGCGGTCCTTACCTTACTAGGCTAGGTTACAGTGGGGCAAAAAAGTATTTAGTCAGCCACCAATTGTGCAAGTTCTCCCGCTTAAAAAGATGAGAGGCCTGTAATTGTCACCATAGGTATATCTCAACTATGAGAGGCAAAATGTGGAAACAAATCCAGACAATCACATTGGGCCGGATTCAGATACTTTGCAGTATCTGCCGGCACGGCGTAGCAATTGTCAGATACGGTAAGCCGCCGTAACTTAGGGCACAAGCTCCGTATGCAGAAAGAACTTGCGCCCTTAGTTACAGCGGCGTAACGTATGTGTGGTGGCGTAAGCCTGCCTAATTCAAATGGGGATGATGCGGGCGTGTTTTATGTTAATTCACAGTGACCCCACGTATTTGACGTATTTTACGAACGGCGAATGCGCTGTTAGTGAAAAAATCCCAGTGCGCATGCTCGAAATTACGCCGCAAGTCGTCATTGCTTTAGACGTGAACGTAACTTACGTACAGCCCTATTTGCGAACGACTTACGTAAACGACGTCAAATTTTCAAAACTCGGCGCGGGAACGACGTCCATACTTAACATTAGCTACGCCTCATATAGCAAGGGTAACTTTAAGCCTTACGTAAACGACGTAAAAAAATGCGCCGGCCGGATGTACGTTTCCGAATCGACGTAAATACCTAATTAGCATATTCCTCGCATAACTATACGGAAGCGCCACCTATCGGGCAGCGTAAATATGCAGCCTAAGATACGACGGTGTAAGACACTTACACCGGTCGGTTCTTAGGGAAATCTATGCGTAACTGATTCTCTGAATCAGTCGCATAGATACGACGGCCCGCACTCAAAGATACGACGGCGTATCCGGAGATACGCCATCGTATCTCGTTTCTGAATCCGGGCCAGTGTCTGATTTGGAAAGAATTTATTTGCAAATTATGGTGGAAAATAAGTATTTGGTCAATATCAAAAGTTCATCTCAATACTTTGTTATATATATATTTGTTGGCAATGAAAGAGGTCAAAGTTTTCACAAGGTTGTCACACACTGTTCCTATTCCTCCATGAAGATCTCCTCTAGAGCAGTGATGTTTTGGGGCTGTCGCTGGGCAACACAGACTTTCAACTCCCTCCAAAGGTTTTCTATGGGGTCGAGATCTGGAGACTGCCTAGGCCACTCCAGGACCTTGAAATGCTTCTTACGAAGCCACTCCTTCGTTGCCCGGGCCGTGTGTTTGGGATCATTGTCATGCTGAAAGACCCAGCCACGTTTCATCTTCTGATGATTGCTGATGGGAGGAGGTTTGCACTCAAAATCTCATGATACATGGCCCCATTCATTCTTTCATGTACACGGATCAGACGTCCTGTTGTCTTTGCAGACCCAAAGCATGATGTTGCCACCCCCATGCTTCACAGTAGGTATGGTGTTCTTTGGTTGCAACTCGGCATTCTCTCTCCTCCAAACACGACGAGTTGTGTTTTTACAAAACCATTCTACTTTGGTTTCATCTGACCATATGGCATTCTCCCAATCCTCTTCTGGATCATCCAAATGCTCTCTAGCAAACCTCAGACGGGCCCGAACATGTACTGGCTTAAGAAGGGGGACACGTCTGGCACTGCAGGATCTGAGTCCCTGGCGGCGTAGTGTGTTACTGATGGTAGCCTTTGTTACGTTGGTCCCAGCTCTCTGCAGGTCTTTCACCAAGTCCCCCCGTGTGGTTCTGGGATTTTTGTTCACCGTTTTTGTGATCATTTTGACCCCACGGGGTGAGATCTTGTGTGGAGCCCCAGATCGAGGGAGATTATCAGTGGTCTTGTATGTCTTCCATTTTCTAATTATTGCACCCACAGTTGATTTCTTCACACCAAGCTGCTTGCCTATTGAAGATTCAGTCTTCCCAGCCTGGTGCAGGTCTACAATTTTGTTTCTGGTGTCCTTCAACAGCTCTTTGGTCTTCACCATAGTGGAGTTTGGAGTGTGACTGTTTGAGGTTGTGGACAGGTGTCTTTTATACTGATAACAAGTTCAAACAGGTGCCATTAATACAGGTAATGAGTGGAGGACAAAGGAGTCCATTAAAGAAGATACATGTCTGTAAGAGCCAGAAATCTTGCTGGTTTGTAGAGGACCAAATACTTATTTTCCACCATAATTTGCAAATAAATTCTTTCCAAATAAGACAATGTGATTGTCTGGATTTGTTTCCACATTTTGTCTCTCATAGTTGCGGTATACCTATGATGACAATTACAGGCCTCTCATCTTTAACTTGCACAATTGGTGGCTGACTAAATACTTTTTTGCCCCACTGTTCATAGCTAGACCTATTTCATCTGAAGTGTTTTTCAGGTGCATTAGCGCAAAAAAAAAGGGCCTGTAAAGCGCCTGAAACAAGTCTCATCTGCAATCCTAGTGTGAAAGTCCGAGTACTTTCACACTAGGGCGCTGCGCTGGCAGGACGTCAAAAAAATCCTGCAAGCAGCTTCTTTGAGGTGCTTTAGGAGCAGTGAATACACCACTCCAAAAGTGCCCCTTCCCATTGAAATCAATGGGCAGCGCCACCAAAGCATCTGCAAAGTGCCTGCAAAGTGCCTGCAAAGCACCTGAGCGCTTTTAACTCTTTATTCGGCCTCTAGCAGGGGTTAAAAGCGCCCTGGTAGCGCCCGAAAAATGCTGGTAAAGCGCTGCTAGTTTTAGCGGCGCTTTACTGAAGTTTTTCGGGCACTGGCAGTGCCACCTGAGGAACCTTACACCTGAAGATGGCATCAGATGAAGCCGAAAATGTTCACCAGGTAAACTTAAAGGAGATGCAAAGGTAAAAAAATTTTTCCCTAAATAGCTTCCTTTACCTTAGTGCAGTCCTCCTTCACTCACTTGCTTTTAAATGTCCTTATTTCTTCTGAGTAATCCTCACTTCCTGTTCTTCTGTCTGTAACTACACACCATAATGCAAGACTTTCTCCCTGGTGTGGAGAAAGCCTCTTGAGGGGGGAGGGGGCTAGCAGCAGTGTCAGGACACCCACTAACACACAGCTCCTTTCTCTATCTGCAAAGTAGAGAGTGTCCTGACACTCCTGCTTGCCCCCTCCCCCCTCAAGAGGCTTTCTCTACACCAACTACTCTTTTGGATGGCTCTGGATTCCATTTCTGCACGAGATGCAATGCGTGCAGAATTACCAGGAGACCAGGGGACCCAAGAGGATTTTAAAATAAAACCATTTATCACATGTGATTCAGATCATGTGACATATGTGTTGGAGTGTCCCTGTTCCCTTTAGTACATAGGACGGACTACAAGGAAACTGAAAATTAGGATAAATGAACACCTTAGAAACATAAGGAAAAGTTTCCCTAATCACAGTGTCTCGAGGCATTTCAAACAGTACCATAATAGTGATCCCTCACTTTGCCATTTCTATGGAATTGATCGGATCTTTAAACATTGGAGGGGAACACATATGAAGAAAGAAGTTTCTAAAAATGAAACCAAGTGGTTGTATAAACTTCAAACGATGCAGCCCCTTGGTATGAACATTGAGTTAGATCTCAATTGTTTCCCCTCCAATGATTACGATTTATTATGTTAGCTTTTTTGGGAATACTCTCCTTTCAATTTTTTTATTAGAATTTTTTATTAGAATTTATTTGTTTTTATTAGTATACTTTTTTTTTTTTTTTTCACTAACATCATATACAATAGAATTTATCTTCTACATTATGGGTTAGTTTGTCCATCTATGGATAGGTTCGTCCTTTGGGTTGGAAACAACAGGGCAGTTGTTTTTTTGGACCTATACCCATGGATGAGAACTGCCTCTGCCTTGAGTTAAAAAAAAATCCCATGCTGCGGCGTAGGAGATTGATATTGCTTCCCTAATGATCTGGGCCATTCAACATCTAGATCATGTATGGGATGCTTATGGTTGTTTATGTTAATGGATATGGGTATGGGTATGGGTATAGCTTAATAGGCAATCATCTTCTGTTCTATTGGGGATTGTTGCAGTTTTTTATTAATTTAAGGTTTCCCAATATTTCTATTTTAAATGCCATTTATTTTTTCAAAATGAAGTATGTGCGCTTTATTATAGGCTTTTGTTTTAATTTACTATGTCTAGTAATGCTTGGTTGCTATATTGTTATCCATTGGAAATACCAAAAACCGGCACTGCGGCTGCGTGACCCCAAGTGACCAGGTACGCTTCCTGAGGACGTTATTACGAAACGTACGTCGAGGCGGTACCTGGTCACGCTACGTACGTCATTTCTGGCCCTGCTGGTTGTTGGTTTCTGGGAGGTGGAACGCACGCCACTGACGGAGGCGGTGGGAGCACGGCGGATCCCCGTACTATCGGTCTAAGAGCCAGCAGCCCCAGTGCCGGGATAGGAACTTCTAAATGTAAGTAGCCATTTGGCTATTTTTTATATCTGCTCTTTTTTTAATAAAACGGAATTATACTTTAGATGCTTTTCATTATTATTTTATATCCGGCCGAGACCTATGAGGAGGAAGTTGTACATTATCTCCATATACAGCAAATGTGAGCAGGCACTATCCTGCACAAGCCTTTATTGACTTTATTTTTGGGTAAAGAAGTCAATGTGTTCTGGTAAGCAGACTACATATCCAGCCACTTTGGGTGTTTATCACAGTTTGGTTAAGGATCACATTTCTAGAAGTGAATCACAGCAAGCACGGAATGGATGTTTGGATTTTTTTAATAGACTTTGATTTATTATCCAGGATTGGGACTGATCACTATTTGAATAATCGCTTTTTACTTTATTTTTAAATTTTATGTTGTTCAATATTCAAGTGTACACATTGGTTTATTTGGTTAGGAATAGTGGCTCTAGGAGTGCAGTCTTTTGACTCTTATTACGGACATACAGACTACACGTGCATAATGGATATTTATGGACAGATGCAAAAATTACGGATTTTACAAACTGTTTAAATTTACTGAACGTTGGCAACCCTGGCTGGTACCAACCCAATTGTGGCAAGGAAACCATTTGTCAAGTGGAAAATCTCCTGGTGTGGAACTTGTGAAACTTGTATCAAGTCAAGTATCCCTTCCATATCCAATGACGAACCTTGCAAGAAGTAGACTTTCTAACTTTTACCGTTGTTGGAATTGCAGAGTCAGAAGTGCCCCTGTCTCTCAGAATCTGGACTTTAGCAGCCATACTGTTTAAAGCCAGTCCTTTTGAATAAGGATGGTAAATTGTTCCTTGAGACACAAAATCCAGACAATCTGGAAAAGCCACAAAACGCCTACCAGGAGTCTTATCAGGATGGAATACTGCATCTTCCCAGGCCAATCCAGAGCAATAAATATGACCAAAATGCCCTATATCTCAATTTTCCTGCATCAGTTAGCAATCAGCACCAGAGTGGTTCATAGGGTGTGAGCTGAGGGCACTCAGTACAGTAGAACTGCCTCCCCCTGTATCTAGAATCAAACCATGTGGCGGTTAGGCAACATAAAGCTTAGGGTACAAAGCAAGGCCTCAGGTAGTCACAAGAAAAGATGGTAGCACATAAGTGTTGAATGGCAGGTGGTGACCAATGTAGACAGGCAGCGGGAAAGGAACAAAGACCACAGAATTTCACGTGGCGCAAATCAGGAGCAGAAGCTGTGAGATGCTTCTTTGAATGACCAGAAAAAATGTAGAGTATGAATGAGGGACTCTTCCCAGCAATGCCATCATTGTTTATTACCCAAATGTTCTACACTTCTGCAGTAGAAACTGATGGAAAGCTGCTATTGTAAAGATGCCTGGTGCTCCAAACAAATTACATAACTCCTGGTGTTCAGCCCAAGTGTCCTACTCAAAGAGTGAATCTTAGGAGACAGGGCAAATACCGGGGCAATGAAAAGGGCTGTAGACCTGACAAGCGCTTTGTGGCAAACTTATTTCCAGGTACCATATGTGTAATCTAGTGCACAAAGGTTACATTTAGGCTAGCTGCACAACATCCAGTCCAGCTGGGTACGGGTGCAGCTCTCCAAAAGCCAATCAGAGAATGTACACACTGAACAGCGGAAATCTAAGACAAAATCTAGAAAAAAAAAAAAAAAATCGAAGCCACTTAGGGTGGATACTTTTCTGCAGAGCTCAATAAAACGTGTCCCTCTTACTAGGACACGAGCAAAAAACTGAAGCATGTTGGTAGTAGGTGAGATTGTACATGGCTTCCCTACAGGTTTTTGTTTGCCAGTATTCAATAATCCTGTAAGAGGCAGTGTAACTTGAAGGTGAAAAATTCTGTGTCCCTTAAATTGAGGAGATGGAAATTATGGTTACAGTAAGGCCCCTTTCAGATGTGCCGACCATATGTCCGCATTTTCATCCATCCGTTGCGGATGAAAACGGGACATACATTGGTCCCTATGTGATTGCGGGTGTCAGCGGATGACCATCCGCTGACACCCGTAATCACCCGCCTCCGCAAAATCGAACGGAAAAAAAAATCCTATTTTTCTTCCGTCTGGCGGATGTAATGAACACGGACATACGGTCCGTGTTCATCCGATCCCCCCATAGGGGAGAGCGGAGAAAAGACAGGGCAGTCCCTGCACAGTGTGCAGGGACCGCCCTGTCAGCCGACGGCTCAGCGGGGATTTTACGCAGGATCCCCGCTGAGTTTGACGGACACACCACACAGAGGCGGATCATTACTGATCCCCTATGGGGCGGATCATTACTGATCCGCCCCGTGTGAAAGGGCCCTTATTCAGCTAAATTGTTAGTTTATTTAACTACATGTCACCTACATGCATAGTCACCTCCCCCACCCCCCTTCCACAAACTGGTCTAAGATGCTGCAACACATCTGGCACTTCTGAATACAAGAGAAGCATAATGCAGTGTTCAGGCATAACGCCCAACCGCCAGGCATGTGAGGATTACATCAACCATGTAAACTGTGCTGAGACGAACATATAGGTGTTCATCGCTAACCTCCTCCTCCTGAAAATGCTAGTGGCTTGGCTCTCATTCTTCACTGCTTCCTGACCAAGAACAAGCAGGCACCAAGTGAAGTCAGATCTCTAGATTTGCATTCTTGTTCTAGGTCGCGATTTAGAAAAAATAAAATAAAAACAATGAGATCAGCATTTTCAGGAGACAAGGTCAGCGATGGCAGGCTTTGTTGCCTTTAACCATGACAGTTTGGTAACACAGTCGCATAGCTCAATCACCCTGAGCTTCAAAACACTGCTATAAAGCAATTGGCTCAATCCACAAACTACACCAACACACCAGAACAAGGATATTGACTTCCAAAAAAGTGCTGTTATTTTCTGCTGAGCCCAATGACATTTGAATATTACAGTCACTTGGGTAAAATGGAGAACCTTGTGTTAAAGCTTTGTGAATTGAGACCTATAAAATGTGATATTAATATAAAACCAACTGACCATTTGATAAGCAGCTGACCCCAACATCCCAATATCTTCTCTGGACATTCTTTGGAAACGTCACCGGAGCCACTCCAGAGTTCACTGTCACTTTCTGCAAAATAAGTTATTATGTTATATAGATATTATAATATATGTATTTATTAAAATGGTTCATGGTGACTCGTATTGTGATTTTACTTAAAGCGGAGTTCTGCCAAAAAAAAAAATTAAAAGTCAGTAGCTACAAATACTGCAGTTGCTGACTTTTAATACAGTGGAACCTTGGTTCACGAGTAACGCGGTTAACGAGCGTTTTGAAAGGACGAGCAACTTTTTTTTCAAAATCCTGACTCGGTTCGCAATTGTCGTCTTGCAAAACGAGCGGAATTCAAGCTAATGGGGTGTGCAGTACAGCATTTGGCCAGAGGTGCAAAGGCACTGGTGACACTCGGAATTGTTCGGAAATACTCAATTCCCGAGTGTTTACGAGCCTTTCCAATGGTTTCCAAGATCAGCCGCGCTGTCCCAGAGTATTTCCGAGGCTCTCCAGCACCTGGCCAAATGCAGTATTTCATGCCATAGAAGTCAATGTGGAACGAATGATCATCGTTTCCATTGACTTCTATGGGGAAACTCACTTTGATAGGCGAGTGCTTTGGATCCAAGGTTTCACTGTATATGGACACTTACCTGCCCTGGGCACCTGCGACGTCGACACCCGAAGCCGATCTGTCCCTCGGCTCTCGGATGAAGGCGCTGCCATCTTCGGTAAGGGAATCAGGAAGTGAAGCCTTGCGTTCCCTACTGTGCATGCGGGAATCGCACTGCTCGATCCAACTCTTTCCCTGCTGTTTTCTGGGACCTGTGTGTCTCCTAGAAGACAGCGGGGGAATGGAAAAGGCACCAGACGTGGCGTAGGTTGCCAAGGCGACCTATGCCCGTAAGTGGGAGCAAATACCTGGATTACACAGGTATCTGAAATGTGACACCGGAGGGTGGGAGGAACCAGAAAGAGCACAAGTTCCGTTTTTGGGTGGAACTCCGCTTTAAGGTAACATTTTCAAAGCCTTAACACAATGGTAAGGGTCTTTATTTTTAGCCATGTGACTAATTTTCCAACCTCATTGAACTCTAAAAATGGCTGAAAATAATGGTCACCTTTCTTGAAAATTTCTTGTATTTTTTAGCTTTGTAAATGAGCCATTATTGCTTCCCCTGATGTCACCATGTGATCTGGGGAACTAGTAAAAAAAAAATAATCTGCATTTATTATTTCAAACCGACATGTGTGAATGTTTAAACGTGATTAAAAAGATCCCAAGCTTTTCCTGGCCATTAAAAAGTGGAAACTTAGAGAAAACATCCTCCTTGTCACACAAAAGTTGACCATATAAAGCACATATTACCATCCGACTAAACAATCTCTATGGCCCAGATTCTCAAAGGAGATACGACGGCGTATGTCCAGATACGCCGTCGTATCTCTGAGTCTGAGCGGTCGTATCTATGCTTAGAATCAGTTACGCATAGATTTGTATTAGATCCGACCGGCGTAAGTCTCTTACGCCATTGGATCTTAACTGCATATTTATGCTGGCCGCTAGGGGCGTGTATGCTGATTTACGCCTAGAAATATGTAAATCAGCTAGGTACGCAAATTCACGAACGTACGCCCGGCCGACGCAGTACAGATACGCCGTTTACGTTAGGCTTTTCCCAGCGTAAAGTTACCCCTGCTATATGAGGCGTACATGCAGTGTACCAATGTTAAGTATGGACGTCGTTCTCGCGTCGAATTTAGAAAATTTTACGTCGTTTGCATAAGTCGTCCGTGAATGGGGCTGGACGTCATTTACGTTCACGTCTAAACCAATATGTCCTTGCGGCGTACTATGGAGCAATGCACACTGGGATATGTCCACGGACGGCGAATGCGCCTTTCGTAAAAAGCGTCATTTACGTGGGGTCACACATCTAATTCTAATTTGAATTAGGGGGGCTTACGCCGGCCTATTTACACTACGCCGCCGCAACTTACGGAGCAAGTGCTTTGAGAATACTGCACTTGCCCGTCTAAGTTGCGGAGGCGTAACGTAAATAGGATACGTTACGCCTGCACAAAGATACGCCGATCTACGAGAATCTGGGCCTATATGTTTTACCCAAACTGTGGGGTCGATTTACAGTATAAAACCGTGGAAAGCAATGTCAAATCCCATAACCTGCTCTCCTCCAATCACGTATGTTAAACAGGACAGAACTGTGTGTGTCACTGCAGGTTCCATAACGCAGGATGTATCCAATAAATGTGCTGCCAAATGTAGGCCGTGGTAACCTAGTGTGGCATAATGGAGGGCAAATACCAAAAAAAAAAACTATTTTTAGAGCCCACCTAAACAATCAATTCAATTGGCATCCAATTACATAAGCCTGTGCAATACACACCGACTAGTAGATCGTATAGTAGATTGTATAGTTAGATTATAAAGTGTACAACAACAACAGGTGGCGGCGCAGGTTCTAATATATTAAGAAGCGAACAGCGAGTTCATAAGGTAGTCCTTTGAGCGTTTATAGCTTTGTGTGAAGATGTACAGTCTATGTAGGTAGAGCAGTCTTGTACAGGGAGTTGAAGCCACTCCAGATATGTAAAAGAGAAAAACAGAGCAACAGGCACCTCTTAGCAAGACTGTTTAGAATTTAATAGCCAAATGCATTAAAACAAAAAGCGTCCTGTGTCACAGGCGACTTCCGGGATTCATGCAAGCTTGAGAAAGGAGCGCACACCTTGCATAATCTCTTGGTGCGCATGCTCGGAAACGCGTCGCTTTACGGCAGTACAGTCATTTACTTCATTGAACTCTGCACTCCAGCCCTCTCTGTGACTGGCCGAATGCGCCCCAAGCCTCGTTCTGGATCCTGCATGAATCCCGGAAGTCGCCTGTGACACAGGACGCTGACAGCATGGAGAAACAAAGCCAAAACACCATCTGAACTGCAGAGATCTACATCGGACTCTACTGGACTCCCCTGCGCTGAACATAAAGAATTTTAAGTGTGAGTGTTTTAATACATTTGGCTATTAAATTCTAAACAGTCTTACTAAGAGATTATAAAGTGTATAATCAGCCGAAGCATACTTTCCATAGGAGGAAGCAGAAAAGTCACGTACCTTCCTCTGGCTCCTCCTCTTCTTGTGGGGACATAACTCCACTTGTGCTTGCTGGGCTGGTAGGGTCCTCAACAACTTCTGACTGCCGCTGCAAGCTCAAAACTTCATAGATTGCATCACCAGCTCCTTTACTCCCAGACTAAGGAAATAAAGAGGAAATCGATTGCTTTAAAAAGTATAATTTGTATTTATTTTTTAAAAGCAGATAATAATTACGGCCTTTGTATTGCTGCAGGACCCCTGACCCTCTGTGTGGACAGTGCTGATTGGCCCTGTGCTGATCACATGCACTATCCCCCAAAAAAAAACACTATATCAAGACACACCAAAACTGAGCATGTGCAGCTTGGCCTCTGTTCTACCAGGAGATAGATTGGGGACTGTGGAAAAAGGTGAGGTTAAGAGACGACATGATCAAACAGCCTTTTTACACAGAGGATTAACCCGTTATGTTCCACAGTGAGCATGTTTTTATTGCATATAAAGACTGGCCCAGATTCAAGAAGCAATTGCGCCTGCGTAACCATAGTTACGCAGCGCAATTGCTTACTTGCCCCGGCGTAACGAGTGTTCTGTATTCAGAAAGCTTGTTACGCCGACTGCAGCCTAAGATATGCGTGGCATAAGGCTCTTATGCCCGCATATCTTAAGCTGCATTCTTGCGATGGCCGCTAGGTGGCGTTCCCATTGTGCTCAGCGTATAGTATGCAAATTGCATACCAACGCCGATTCACAACGTTACGCGAGCCCTGCGTACGCAGTTTACGTCGTTTGCGTACGGCGGTTTTTGCGTAAGGCTGCCCCTGCTATTAGCAGGGGCAGCCAATGTTACGTATACCCGTCGTTCCCGCGTCGCGAAATTTGAACTTTACGTAGTTTGCGCAAGTGAATCGTGAATGGCGCTGGACGCCATTCACGTTCACTTTGAAGCAAATGACGTCCTTGCGACGTCATTTGCCGCAATGCACGTCGGGAAAGTTTCCCGACGGAGCATGCGCTCTACGATCGGCGCGGGAACGCGCCTAATTTAAATGATTCCCGCCCCCTACGGGATCATTTAAATTGCGCGCGCTTACGCCGGGCATTTTGCCGGAGCGCCCACGCAATCTACTGCTCCGTGAATCGCGGGTAGCGCAGAAAATTTGCGGGGGCGCAGGGCAAAAACGTTGCCCTGCGCCTCCGTAAAAACTGCGCAAAGGTACCTGAATCTGCCCCACTGTTTTTACTGTTGCGGCTATAGTAACACTTTAAAACGGAGTTCCACCCAAAAGTGGAACTTCCGCTTTTTAGCACTCCTCGCCCCCTTACATGGCACGTTTGCGCAAAAGTTATAGCGCCTACAAACTATGCAATATTTATATTTTTAGATTTCTTTTTTTACTAGTAATGGCGGCGATTAGCGATTTATAGCGGGACTGCGATATTGGGGCAAACAGATCAGAAACCGACACTTGACACGGATACAGTGATAAGTGCTAAAAAATATGCACTGTCACTGCACTAATAACACTGGCTGAAAAGGGGTTAACATCAGGGGCAATCAAAGGGTTAAATGTGTGCCTAGCCTGTTCTCAATGTATGCTTTGACTAGGGGAAGGCAAAGATCCTCGTTCCTGCTTTGCAAAAACACAGGATCAATACCTTCTGTTCTGACAGAACGACAATAGGTAGATTGTGTAATCACAGTACCCAATGCTGGGCTCCTGCTGTCTGTGATCACAGCGGGTGCGGGCCAGCGGGCCCTCAAGACCCAGAAGTGTCAGGTCACGTACTAGGTATGGGCAGTGGCACGTTTTTTGTATGCTTGATTTTAGGTCAGGCAACATATTGACACCATTGCAGCCATTGTGCGACATGCTGGATGTTCAATGTGCCATTGTACCTTCAAGGAGGGCTGGGCTCCCTCCAGTTCATCTACCTTCATCTATATCATCAGAATTCATGTGCTTCCACTGTGGAGCCTCTTATAAGTTAGAGGTAGGGTTTACAGATCACAGGGTGCCTTGCCAGGGCCTGTAGCTTACGCATGCATTTACAAATTTGTGCAACCAAACCCCTGTTAACCGCTAACGCAACGGTCATTAACCCTGTCCTCAGGGCCCACTAACAGGCCAGGTTTGCAAGATAACTGAAATACATCACAGGTGATATCATTTGCTGCTCAGCGATTGCAGTATTCTAGTCTGCATCTCCCCAAGGTAATACATAAAATCTGGCCTGTTAGTCGGCCCTGAGGACAGGGTTGATGACCACTGCTCTAACGCATACAGTTAGACAGGTTAATCTGGTTGGTAGCAGGCTGATTGGTAAATAGAGCTTGGAATTTTTCCAAGGATTTTTCCTTGGCTTTGGTTTGGTAGGCATGCGACAGCGTGAGCCCAGCGGTAGGTATCGCGATTACACAGGCAGAACGACAATCTGCCTATGTAAACAAGGCAGATTGTCGCTCTGTCAGAACGGAATGCGCAGAGTGGCCACCCTGCTGCAGTATATCTACAGTGGGCAGTCATGAAGCAGTTAATACTAGCTGGGCTTTGCCTAGAATTCTACCTTTAGGCCCCTATAAAGCCATTCAGGACTGCGAACGCAAACAAACTATCAGTAATATCAATTCCTTCAGAACACTCCCTCTAAACCTTTTCAAAGCCAAAAGCTTGTTATTCTTTATTAATATATAGCGATACCACACAGATACAGCCCGAGTACCCCGATTATATTTTCTACACACAATGTAAACTACAAACTGAGCATTTGAAAGAGATCTTGCCTATTATGTGAGCTTTAACATAAGAGCTGTATTAGCAGGTTGCCAATAATAATGGGAACCGTTATACAAAAACAAACCTTCAGATCATTTGCTATGTGAAATCAGATTCCCTCCACATTAACACCTGATCTGAAGCTGCAAGCTGCGCTGGTTTGAAATGTTCGCATAAAGAAGGACAAGATCACATCAAAGGTGAAAGATAGAAAGAAAATGTGTGAGACTCAATACAACACAATGAGAAAAGATCTATTAAAGCTCCACGTACCTGTTTCAGCTTTAAATAGAAGGTCTCTGTGAAGGTTTTGCGGCTGAAATACCAGAATCGCTCGTTTGTGGGGTACACGCGGACCACGGTCTCCAGCAGGAACCGGACGGGCTCTACCACCTCTGTTACCACCATGTCTACGGCGACTGTCATGTATACTCGTTTATCTGAGGGGAAACGTTATATAGAGAGAGCCCCTGTGAAACATGCAGTTTAAGGCGTATGTAAACCATTACAGTGAATTTTATTTAATTGGTCCCTTTTGGTCTTTTAAATACACAATTCAAAGAGTTTTATTATATGTGTTTGAGAAGTGCACAAAAATACACATTGATTCTGCCAGAAATCCAGTGTGGTTCTGTGAGAGAATGGAGACTGGGGGTGGGGGTGGGGGTGGGGTTGTCTATAGTCCTAGCACACAATACAGTACAATAAATAATGTCACCCTAGTGCAGGAAATGTGTTGCTGGCAGGGTCACCATGTATAGATTAAAGCGGAGTTCTACCTAAAAATGGAACTTCCGCTTAATCCACTCCTTGCCCCCTTACATGCCACATTTGGCATGTAATTTTTTGGGGGGGGGGGAGTGGGGGCTTCAGGAGGAGTGGGACTTCCTGTCCCACTTCCTCCTTCCGCCGAGGGGCTGGTAAGGTGAATAGCTTAATCGCCTTATTGCAGCCCCTCCCTATAGGCGAGCGCCTGTCCAATCGGACGGCGCCGCTCGAGCATGCGTAGTGGGTGCCCGGCCGTGAAGCCGAAAGCTGTCACTGCCGGGTTCCCACACTAGGAATGAAGACACAGGCCGGCGAGGAGCGGAGCCCCCTGCCTGGCGCATCGCTGGAACTGTGGAGCAGGGGTCTGTTTATTAAAAGCCAGCAGCTACACTTTTTGTAGCTGCTGACTTTTAATAAACTTAAAAAAAAGGCTGGAACACCCCTTTAATGAAAAAATGCCTGAAAAAAAAAAAAAAAAAAAGAGTTCAGCCATCTCACAGCCACTGGTAAGCTTCAAGATGTTACATTTTTGTTCTTAGGTTCAGATTCACTTTAATTACCACGTTAAACCTCAAAGCAAAACTGTATAATCTGAAATGCTATAACAGAGTTCCAAAATGGATACTGAAATAGAGACTTTACACTTCAGGCAAGTTCAGACCATAGAAGCACAGTCCAGGTGCTTTTTGGACGTTCTGATGTGTTTTTTGTGCATTTTTAATGCAAACTGCTCTATTTTTCTTTAAATTAAATTAAATTAAATTAAATAAGGACGTGTGTTACAGTGCGTTTTGTAAATTTGCAGTACAGTCCGGTGCAGGAAAAATGTGTCATGTTCTACTATGTTTTTCTGGGACTGGAAGCACTGATGTGAACTACAGTATGCCATTGAAAACCATATAACCTACCTTCCATGTGTTTTTGATGCAGACGCACTGGAATGCACGTGCTCGGAACGGGCCATAAATGAAACACTCATTCTCTATGAGAAGGCAATGCACTAGATCAAGGATCTCCACACTTTCCAATACAAGGACCACACTGTATGCTGTGCAGATACAATGCCAAAAATCCCCTTTAGGAGTCTCCCCTTACATCTGGGCCCCATCATAGGTCCCTTATCAGGGTTCCCAGTACATCAGGGCCCCCATCATAGGTCCCTTATCAGGGTTCCCCTTACATCAGGATCCTCACCAGAGTTACCCCTTACATCACAGTCCCCATCAAATTCCCACCTTATATCAGCGTCCCCATAAGATTGCCCGCTACATCAGAGTCCCCCCTTATATTGAGGTTCACATCAGCATCCCCCATACATCACAGCACCCCCTTATACTGGTGTTCCCATTAGTGTCACTCATACATCATAGACCCCACTTATATTGAGGTTCCCATTAGACACCCCATACATTTTAGCCGCCATTATACTAGGGTTCCCATTAGAGTCCCCCACACATCACAGTCTCCCCCTATATTGGGGTTTCCATTAGAGTCCCCCATATAACATAATCCCCCTTATATTGGGGTTTCCATTAGAGTCCCATACACACATCATAGTCCGTCCGTCCGTCCCGCCCCCCCCCCCACTGTATTGGGGTACCCATTAGAGTCCCCCCTTACATCAGGGTCCCTGTGCGGATTGGGGGGCTTCAAGTGGAAACCATGGGACCTTGATTCCCAATCTCTGTACAATGAAAACACATCACTGAATCTCCCACAGGCCATCGTTTGGAGACCCCTGCACTAGATCAATGTGCAGAAATACAAAATCCAGTATGAAGTCATACCGCTCTAACGCGCAGGACCCTCTGATTCCTCCTGTATTTAATTGTATTGCAACTGTACTGTCTGCCCTTATGTTGTAAAGCACTGCGCAAACTGTTGGCGCTATACAAGTGCTGCATAATAATTGAATATATGTTAACAGAATATTTCTTGGGGTGTTGCCCTATTCTTATGTCATTCATAAACACTTGTTTGCAAATACTGTTCAGTATGTTGTAGAACAATTGACACATTAGTTGATGTAAAACACTGGAAATCTCTAGAGAAAAGCTTCAACCATGAAAATTGGATTGAGTCTATTCCACAGAAGTCTGTACACAAGGCACACTCGGCGTGTTTCGTCTTCTGTCACATGAAATCGTACCTTTAGGAGTTTCCTCGTTAAGTGCTTGAAATGCAGGAACATTTGGGTTCCACATCCCTGTGATCACATATGCTTTGCCATCGCTGCTCTTCCCCATGGACTCCTACAAAAGGTGCAGAGCAGAAAATTGCATTGTTAACAAGAACAAGAAAGGTATAAAAAGCCGCAAAGCTCACAGAACACGCTCACAGGAAACACAAGAAACATTTTATTTTTAACAGGTTCGCGTCTGGGGCAATTTTTCATTTTTCATGCACGTTAAAAAGCTGCATTATATTGCTTAAACATATTTACAACTCCCAAACAATTTAATAACGTTGGAAAGCAGAGGCCCTGAAGAATAAAATGGTGGTAGTTGACATTTTTTATGTTGCATGATATTGCGCAACTGTTTATTCAACACAGATTTTTATGGGAAAATACACTAAAGTTGTTTGTTTGTTTATTTATTTATTTTAACAGAAAATAAAATGAATTTCACTACACACAAACACACTATAACAACAAAAATAAAATAAAAATTAGGTTGCATCGAGTAAATAAATATCAAATGTCCAGACTCAAAATGACATGTGCAAAAACTACAGTACCTACAATTTTTCATAGATGATAAAGTATTTCTAAAACCTTAAAAGGGTAACTCTACTTTTGTGGGTAAAAAAATGTAAAATAAAATAGCGTACACAATTGCGACACAAGTCATATTGTAAATGAGTGTTATTAAAAATGACCTTTTCTTTTCAATCTGCAGCTCTTGAATTCTCTGTAAAATGCAATGCAATATGACAACCTGGAGGTGTTCTGTACACAGAATGTGTACAGAATTCCCCCCCCCCCCAGAAACATAAATTTGTTGCGTGTGTGATTGGCTCAGCAATTTTCCTAGAAGTTTGCCGAGGATACAAGTCATTATTCAGTTATACCCTGCAACAAAAATGTCAATTTTGGATAGATACTCCCAATAGGAAATCATGCCTGGATAGAACGCAGACCCAGAAGCTTTCCATATTAGAGCCCTGCAGGTACACAGCTGATTGATAATTATGAAACCACTCCAATTAGACTCACTTTACCACATAGATACAGTAAAAACACACAGGAATTGCTTCAGAAAAAAAAAAAAGTAGGAATCTGAAACATTTGTTAAAATCCTTGCACTATACACAGATCACCCAGAGGGAAATGTTTTTTTCTCAAACAAGTGGAGTTAAGCTTTAGACTCCATTCACACAGGGGCAACACGACTTTCAGCAAGACTTTGGGAGGCAACTTGGACACAACTAGAGTATGAATTAGTGGTGCAACGGATCACAGTTGATCCGTGATCCGAACGGGTCACCCCCTTCGGATCAGCACACACTGTGATCCACGGATTGCCGCGGCTCTGGAGCTAGGCCGAAGCCACGGCCTTCCCTAATGTTATGGCCGCGGCTTCGGCCTAGCTCCGGAGCCGCGGCCATAACATTAGGAAAGGCCACGGCTTCGGCCTAGCTCCGGAGCCACGGCCATAACATTAGGAAAGGCCACGGCTTCGGCCTAGCTCCGGAGCCGCGGCCATCTTGGTACACCCGGCGGCGGCCCTCCTCTGTTTACACTCACAGAGGAGGAGGAGGAGCCCGCACACGTGGGACACACCGGGAGTCCTACTACTGGGGGTGTCTGTCTGCACTGAGAGGGGGGGGGTCTGTCTGCACCGACAAGGGGGGAGGGGGTCTGTCTGCACCGACAAGGGGGGAGGGGGTCTGTCTGCACCGACAAGGGGGGAGGGGGTCTGTCTGCACCGACAAGGGGGGAGGGGGTCTGTCTGCACCGACAAGGGGGGAGGGGAAGTGGATATTACAGTGGGGGGGGGGGGAGATGTGGATATATGTTATCTTCCTGTATCGTTGCTTCAGTTAAGACAGTGATCCGACTTCTGAGGCGACTTCCATTGAAATCAATGGGTACAAGTTGCCTACAAGTTGCCTAGAAGTCGGATTATAGTAGTACAGGTACCTTTTCTGAAGTCGGAGCGACTGCAGTAGTGTACATTAAGACGGCTCCATTCACTTACATTGATTTTCTCATGCAGCGCGACTTAAGGCGACTTGGGGCGACTTGAAATCAGATCCAAAGTCGTCCCTGTGTGAATGGGCTCTTAAGGTCTTTTTACATTGTATGCGATAAGGTTAAAAAAATAAAATAAAATCTTTTGAGCTGCAGAAACTCCACCTTATACTTACCTGAGCCTGATCCTGATCCTGCATCATTGATCGCTGGGAAGGAACAAACTAAAACCGCCAATGACTCCTGCTGCTATCAATCTGCCCACGGACGAGGGACAGAGCCGCCCTTGTCATGCACATTGCTGGATCGTGATGGGGCTCAGGTAAGTATAGAAGGGGGATCCCAGGCACAGAATGTTGTTTACCTTAAAGTGGATGTAAACCCGAAAATGTTTTATTTATTTTTTGATGTCACAATGTACAGTATAAGATTTCCTATCATCTGTGCCCAGTCTTGCCACACAGAGTTAATCCAGCTCTGAGCAATCCTCTTTTATTGTTCAGTGAAATAAAACGGACTTACAGAGAAAAACCTTAGTCTGTTCTGCCCCCTTGCTGTGAGTGACAGGTTATTTACATATCTCATGCACTAGCCTGGAGACAGGCAATATTTTCTAATTCCCACCCCCACTCCTTTTCAGTTGGTTTTGTACAGAGTGTACGCTCCCGAGTCCTGCTTCTGCATCTATTGACACAGAAAGAAGGCATTTTCGGTGTTGGCACGGGACCCGAGAAAAGGAGGATCGGGGCTGCTCTGTGCAAAATCCTTGCACAGAGCATGCATGTATAACATGTCTGTTATTAAGTTATTAAAAAAACAAAAACAAGACTTTAATATCACTTTAATGCATAGAAAGCAAGGTATAAGACCTTAAAAGAGAAGTATGGGTTTGGGCTTTTTCCCTATTCATACTTACCTAGATGGATACAGCATGGGTCCGATGCTATATCTGTCCTATGGCGCCTTTACACTGAAAACCGAGTGATCGAACTCCGCCGTGACTCTCAGTCACAGCTCTCTGCTCATCTCCCGCCATGCTCATTGGAGCACTGAGCTGTGGAGAGGGCGGCGGTGCAGTCTCAGGCTCTCAGTGGCTCGCTGAGAGGCCGAGACGGGTGTCAGTCCAGGCAACTGGCGGATCCAGACTTTGTTGACGTGATAATGTGGTGCCTGGACTGATATCCCTGATGTAGGCAGAGAGCAGACTTTAGTCACAGGAAAAGCCCAGCCAAACAAGCTTTAAAGTAGAACTATAGGCAAAAGTTTTTTTTCATTATCGCTAGAGCAAGGGGATGTAGCCTGTAAGTTTTTTTTTTTTTTGCCATCTGTGTGCCATTGTTCTTCACCTGTCCAATAGCGAAACAGGATGTGAGAGAAAATCCCTGCAAATTAAGGGAATTCCTTGGGGACCCCTAGGTCACCAGAATTGCTGTCCCCATTGGAAGGTTACCCCTCTATTACTTTTCTGGGGACAACACAAAATTTGGGATTATCTTTTACTTTCACTTTCAATGATAATGGTAAATAATACAAATAGAAAGGGTGAATCTCTTCAAAGGGAATACAGACAGCAATAAAAACCTGACAAGTGTTCTGATCCCTCTGCACTCAAAACTAAAAGATTTGCCTTTAGTTGTACTTTAAGGCTTTATAACCACTTTAAGAGTAGCTTGGTAAGCATATGCAAATAAGCCTACAGCACCATCTACTGGATGGATATAAGTAAACGGAAAATATCCCAAAATATTTCAAACTTAGAATGAAACATTTTTAATGGATGTTAATTTGTTTTAGTCCTGAACATGTATGGAAATTATAGTTTTAAAAAGAAACCTTGACATTACTGCAGTTAAGTAATGTGGAAGTATTTTCTACAACAAACAGATGCTTAAAAAGAAAGGTTTTAGATAAGGACATAATAACCTGTTTATGGTAAATGTTCCCTTTCTGACATAAAACTTGAAGATCACACAAAATCTGTAGAGTGCGATTCACCCGTCAAAGCAGTATTAGCATGTATTGTATCGCCCTCTAGTGGTCACACATAGCATTACATGTGTGACTGTAAAATTGAAAAAAACTGTTACAATACGGATGTGTTTGACATTTCTTATCCTGTGATGGAGCACATAAACCATAGAAAAATTTTCACAATTTGATCAAAATATTACACACTTCAATAAACTGAACTTTTTTTACATTAAATTTAACAAAAGTTATTTTTTTCTTTTTTTTTTTTAGTTTTGCCTTTTTGTGCTCAGAGGAACATTTTAAGAGCGTCAGCAAGTCTCTATTAACTCTGACTAAATTTTCATACCTAAAATCACTTTTATATATTTTTTAAGAACATATTATTTAGTAAAACTGTTTAAATCCCATTTGAACCCTCTGTTTAAATCAACAAAATACATTCAAGATGCATCAAAACGGGTGTGCAAGGACTCGAAAGTCTTACAGTGTTTGTCTGATTTTTTCTTTAGAAATCAGCCACAGCGGGAGAAGAAAAGCCTGTCCCTTGCAGGCATGCTGCAGAGTGGGACCCTTGTCAGAACCAGAGCTCTCCAGGCAGCAGGAAGCATGATTTCAGTGCTATAGGCCTGGGCCACAAGGGTCACATGTAGAATTGGAGCGCCGCTCAAAGCTGGACGCTACCAGGCATCCCTACCGGTATTCAGAAAATGGGAGCAGGCGTCAGACACCAATTCAGAAGCGTGGCCACATGTGGGGTAAGACGCCACTTAAACCCGACCCAGAGCTTCAAATGTGATTCTCAGCCAGCACTGCTCTGGCCACGCCCCCTGACATGTTTCACCCTGCCACCGAGGTCTGTGACCAAGCCCCCAGTAGGTGGGGCGAAACATGTCAGAGGACATGGCCATAGCAGCCCTGGCTAAGGCCATTCACATCTGAAAGCAATGGGTCAGTTTTGAGTGGCGTCTCACCTCACACAAACTTTAAGGGCCAGTAAACACCTGTGCAATTCTGGAGTGTCCCTGCAATGTTATTTTCAGCCCATTCATTTGAACAGGCTGAAATTGCACAAAAAGTAGCGCATTTTCTACTTTAAAAAAAAATGCACTGCACTAACATTGCATGATTCTGATGTGGCCGCAAATGCGTTTGCTTTTGGGGTACAGTTAATGTATTGGCATGCTCAACAGATTGCAAAGGCAGTGCGTTTTGATTGCAGTGTGGGAAACAGGCATGGAATGCACCTTTTCAAAACCATATAATATGAGGTCAAAGATTAGGAGTTTAAATTTGTATGCAATCAGGCAGGCCCTTGCACCATATGGTCTTGGTAAATCTGAAGACAAAAATCTGCAGAAAATCGAATAGTGTGTATGGGGCTTAACACTTTGTACAACTTTTGTTTAGATGCACCTGGAATATAATACACACATTTTAAATTAGGGTTTTATTGCGTTCTGTTTTTTATACGCTTACAAATGCATAAAACAATAATAAAAAACAAACAAAAACAAATCTAGGTTTCAATTCATTACTTTTGATTTGATTTAATTTCAGCAATCTGATCATTTAGAAATATCTATAGCACTGTATCAGGGCAAAGTGATAAGTTCTCCTGTTGATATTCATCTTCCATATGCTACCCTAGTAGGATATGGCGAGCATTTGACCTCTTCCCAGGATGCAGTGCCACAGAGCTGAAAGCCACAATGGTGGGCCTGAACACCGTCACCGGATATGGAGGAAGAAGCTCTGACACCATCTGCCACCACGCACACTCAAAGTTTGGAAAATATAGTTTCTGCCTATTATGACATGTCAGGAAGTTGTGTGTGCAGAATTGTAAAGTTACTGCTAGCTCAATACCCCTACAATAAAATAAAAACAGTAACCCTTTATTAATTCAAAGAACACAAAACAATATTTACCATATCCAGAAGATGCATGTCGCTGTTCTTAACATTTTTGCCAGGACTGAGAAGCATCCCAAAGCATCTGTAACAAGGGGCATATAAAATAGTGTGATTATTACTCAACATATTGCAAATACATAAAAGTGACTCAATATCAAATCAAACAGAATAACAGGTGCTCCTGCAAAGCAGAAAGTAAGGCCCCTTTCACACTGGGGTGGCGTCGGCGGTAAAACGCCACCATTTTTAGTGGTGCTTTAACGTCAATTTCGCAAAGCTATTTGGCCCTGCTAGCGGCTGAGAAAGGATTAAAAACCACCGCAAAATGCCTCTGCAGAGGCGCTTTGCTGGCGGTATAGCTGCAGTGCCCCTTTGATTTCAATGGACAGGAGCAGTGGATGAGCGGTATACACACCGCTCCTTTACCGGTCCAAAGATGCTGCTAGCAGGACATTTTTTTACCATCCTGCTAGTGCACCGCTCCGGTGTGAAAGCCCTCGGGGCTTTCATACTGGAGAAACAGCAGCGCCTGTTAAAAGTCGCTTTGCAGGCGCTATTTTTAGCGTAATAGCGCCTGCATAGCGACCCAGTGTAAAAGGGGTCTAAATGGTGAATTCTTCCCCTGCCCTCACCACCGAACACAGCTGTGATGAAGAGAAACTGTCTGATGAGTTAGAAAATGACACTTCTGGAACCATCAAACTCACGAGTCCATCACTGCTTTCCGTGGTTCCTCCAACCTAACCCTACTGTGTCCGGGATTGACGTGGTGGTTGGTGGAAGAAACAACCGAAAACAGTGAAGGGCACAAGCATGCATGATTCCCAAAGTGTCTCATCACGTACAATGCAGGGATACCCAGCAGAGTGGCATTAGAAAAAGAAAACCGAAGGGAGCTGCGGTGGCTCAACGCGATTGGCACTGCGCTGACAAGCCATTCACCTCTGCAGCTAGGGGTTCGGATCCCGGTCTCGGCTACATGTGAATTGAGTTTGGTGGTCTCAGCCCGGCTCCCGGTGGGTGTGCTATGCGAGGTAAGCCTGCGCTTAGTACGCCCACCCACCTCCCACAAAAACCACCACACTTACACGCACTCGAAATTGGGTTAACATGCACACACTTTGACCACGTGGTCTCTAAAAAAGAGAGGCAAAGGACTAACAGGGCTGGTTGAGCGGGCAAATCCTCTCACTCCCTTATAGGGAGTCCCTCTGCCCCGTTGGGCTTCAAAGCAGAGCAGGTAGGGTGGGCTGTGTGGGAGGACCCCCTCACACACCCGCCATTGCCACCCGGGGCATGGAGAAAGGTGGCAGATTGCCTCTGGGGGAGGCCTGCCTACTCCCAACTCCTGCAGTCCGGCTCCTCTCTCGAGTACACGCACAAAATACACTTAAAAAAAAAAAAAAGAAAACCTTACAGAACTGTAGTTGCTGCCATTGCTGACCACCTTCTAGAAATGTTATTTGCCTGGGTGTAATACCGATCTAATGGCTTCCATACTTTGAGTTAATGGCCTGAAGGATGCAAGAACCTGTACTGGATTAGATCCAGAAGCACAACAAGATATTGGTGTGTGACAGACAGGCAACTAGCATTTTCAGAACGAAATGTCTTCAACAGCAGTCTCCATAGTAGCCAAGAGAGGTTTCTCTTAAATTATAAAATGATAGGCTCCCTAAAGTGGTAGTGAACCTTGTACTACCACTTGTACCTACAGTAAGGCTCACCTGTAGGTACTTTGAATATCTCCTAAACTTATGCAGTTTAGGAGATATTCAGAGTGCATGCAGCTGGTGATGTTATCGGCACATGCGCTCTGAAGGTCCAGCATACAGTGCCGGACCTTCAGAGCCCGTGCAATAAATGGCGGCTCCCGCCCGCATGCCCGGAAGTGACGTCATTGCGCCCCAGCCACTCATCTAGCCAGAGGACCTGAACCCAGAAGGAAGACCGGGGGAAGAGGTCAGCCCTCTCTACAGTGACAGCACAGCAATGGAGGGCTTTGTTCCAAGGTAAGTCTCTCATAATGTGCTAGTGTGCGATGCATAATAGAAAATTAGGACATTGCCTTTTCTTTCTTTCAACAACTGTGGTTTACTACCACTTCAAGGGCTTGTTTACACTTGCGTCAAAATATGGCATTGGACATGCTATTTTAAAGCGCTCCGAATGCCAATCAAAGTACCTCTGTCATTAAATATATAATATAACAACTAAACAGAATTCACTCTGCTGAAAGCAAACCTATATACCTATAGACAGATTCTGATTGGCTGATATAGGCAACGATTTTAAAATATATGTCAAGGCAACATATACAATCACCTTTTTTCCCACCATTAAAATGTCCAGAAAAAAAAAAAAAACAGCAATCCTGCCAGTCTTTTTCTTTCTGTAAAAACGTCCTTCTGCACCGTCAGCGCTATCCACGGGTTCAGACCTGTATTATAGTTACCAGACATGTGCAGTGCAGTTCATTTAGCAAAGGTAACAGCAGGTCTGCCTACAATTTCATTGTCATCCTGTGTAATAAAATGGCGTCTTCTAGCACTGTAAAATTTGACAGCAGCCACTGCTACTGAAAAAAGTTACACAAAACTTGCCCACCCCTCTGCCATCAACAAAACTTGCATTACTGTTCTCCCACATTGCATTGCATTCTGTGAATGAAGGTGAAGCAATTAAATGGCAGGATCTTCCCTGGGATAACATCAAGAATTTTGTGAATGGCCAAGAGGGCAGAAAGGGGACAGGCAAACAGCCCAACTTTACTCAGTAGCAGAGGCAGCTAACTTTTACAGCGCCATAATATAACTGCTCAGGACAGTATCCTGCGACTCTGAGAAGCCACAGAAAGGAAGATTTGTACTAGAAGCAGCTGCCTGCAGGTAAATATAAACAAATTGTCATGTAACTTATGTCTCTGTTATGGTCAGGGGCAGGGCCGGTGCAAGGATCTTTGACACCCTAGGCGACCTATCTGACACCCCCCTTATCTGACCCCCCTTACCTGACACAATGACCCCCCTCACCTGACACACTGACCCCCCCTCACCTGACATACACTGACCCCCCTTCACCTGACACATACACTGACCCCCCTTACCTGACACATACACTGACCCCCCTTACCCGACACACTGACCCCCCTTACCCGACACACTGACCCCCCCTTACCTGACACACTGACCACCCCCCCTTACCTGACACACTGACCACCCCCCCTTACCTGACACACTGACCCCCCCCTTACCTGACACACTGACCCCCCCTTACCCGACACACTGACCCCCCTTACCTGACACACTGACCCCCCTTACCTGACACATACACTGACCCCCCTTACCTGACACATACACTGACCCCCCTTACCTGACACATACACTGACCCCCCTTATCTGACACACTGACCCCCCCCTTACCTGACACACTGACCCCCCCCCTTACCTGACACACTGACCCCCCCCCCTTACCTGACACACTGACCCCCCCCTTACCCGACACACTGACCCCCCCCTTACCTGACACACTGACCCCCCCCCTTACCTGACACACTGAAACCCCTTACCTGACACACTGACCCCCCCCTTACCTGACACACTGACCCCCCCCTTACCTGACACACTGACCCCCCTTCACCTGACACACTGACCCCCCTTACCTGACACATACACTGACCCCCCTTACCTGACACATACACTGTGACTGGCCCACCTGACTCTCACACACACCACACAGACAGCACCCCCACTCGGCACTCCACAGACAGTGTAATGTAGTTCGGAAGGGATCCGTCCTCCTCCTACCTCGGCTGTTTGTGGCTTCATCGTCATCGACCATCATCCAGTCTCTGCTCAGGGGCCAAGCTAGCGCCATCCTCCCGCTCCACAGTGTCCCCGCCGAGACCAGGCCAGCGCCATCCTCCCGCTCCACGGAGGTCAAGCTGCTCCTCTCAATGCTCCGGGCTCCCATCTCCATTGAGCCCCGCCCCTCCGCTGCACACACAGACACACAGCGCTGCACCAGAGGGACAGGCTAGAGCAAAGGAGTCCCGGAGCAGCGCTGTGTGACCTGTCTAGAAGATGTAACAGTGCAGCGGGGCGCTCAGCGGGACACATGAGGGATTAGTGGTGGCGGCGCACAACGAGCGCTCAGAAGAGGAGAGCCAAGCTCACACAGAACAGGGGCTGTGGTTGCGCCCTAGGTGGTAGTGCGCTCCAAGCGGCTGCTTACTTCGCCTAGTGGTAGCGCCGGCCCTGGTCAGGGGTCAGACTTGGAGGCCAGTCGCTATAGCTGTAGAGGCTCCCACCAACCAAGCAGAAGAAGTATACAAGCAGGTCACCCCAGGTGGATGACACTAGCTCATCTGAGCCCTAAGCACTAACCAGTATTCACCAGATCTCCTGATGGTGGATATGGGTTTTGCCGTGTGTTAATACAGGTCGTAGTCCTCAGGATCACCCCACCACGAGGTGTGCAAGTCAGAGTCCAGTAGCAGATGGGGATCAAGCAGAAGCGTAGTCAGTGAAACAAGCCAAAAGCTGGTAACAAATGGTTGCAGGTTGGGATCAAGCCATAGCGTGGTTGAGGAACAAGCCACATGACATAACAAGAGGTAGAAGACATATGGACAGCATCAGGACAAGAGAAATATGGATAGCGAGCACAGTATTCTGGCAAACAGGGAATGCAAAGACATGACTTAAATAGAAATTTGATGGGAGGAGCACAGGGTTCGAGGAACAAGAGACAGGACAAGGCTGTCTAAAGAATCAGGTGGGGATATGTCAAGCATCTCAGGTGGCTCAGCAAGAAGATAAACTGTAGACACAGTAGAGGTTGCAGGTTCAGATCCAGGTCTCCCTTTAATTTGTAAAGTCCTTAGCAAGCTGTTGGTGCTATATAAATCCTGAATAATAATAAACCTTCACTGCACTCATCTGCAGCTATGTTGCACCTGCAGCAAAAATATCCAGTACTTCCAGGTATGGGGGGGGGGAAGCATCTAATTCATCCCAAGATAGAGCACTCAGGCTTAGCGACCAATCACCAGGCACAAAAAATGACCCTCTAGTAAAAAAGGACAACATTATTAACCTTGAGCAAGCTCGGACCATAATCCGACACAGAGCTTACACAGTGACCAACTTCCCTGCTGATGCAGTGGCAGGGGAGAGTGGGGAAGGCGATATTAGTAGGTCCAGGGTGAGATTTAATCACTTGAAGCCCAGGCCAATTATGACACTTCGCTCCTAGGCAATGCTTTAATTTTTTTTACTGGTTACATGTTTTGATTTACAGAGGAGCTAGAATTATTGGTCTCGCTCCAACATTCGCGGTCCGTGACGGATTCTACATCGGTTGCTGCAAACGTGAGCAGTTTCTCTGGTTAGGAGGAGGGTGGAATCGGCACTCTATTTTGGTTTAAATAATGTGAGCTTTATATTTACCCTCTGCTACAAAGGGGGAGACTATTTGTACAGGTAGAAAAAAGTGGGTAATATTTACTGTTTGTTGGCTCGTTGGCCTTTCTCTTTGTAAAGCCGGGTAGGGGGGCCTTTGTTACCCTGCCTAGCTGGAATCCAACGCTCTTTTTTAATAAAAATTTGCCATGTAAACTGCTTGTGTGCCACTATCCTAGCCGTCTTTATAATAGATACGTACTCTTTTCAGATGTTTTGCATTATGTGGATATGTGATACATGTCTCTTCTCTGTTGGCACAATAAAACTTTTTCCGATTTAAAAAAAAACATTTGCAGTGACACCTCACATGTGGGGTTTGAACATCATTTTCATATTTGGGCGGGACTTACGTATGCGTTCGCTTCTGCGTGCGAGCACACGGGGACAGGGGCACTTAAAAAATAAAGAAAAATATTGTTATTTTAATAAATGTTTTTTATTTAGACACTTAAAAAAAAAATTTTAGCACTTTTTTCCTATTACAAGTAATGTAAACATCCCTTGTAATAGGAATATGACATGACAGGACCTCTTTACAGTGAGATATGGGGTCAATAAGACCCCACATCTCACCACTAGGCTCGGAAGCCTAAAAAAAAAAAAAAATGATCACTGCTTCACAGTCGAAGCGGCGCCGTTTTTTTTGAATGCAGAGGCCGGGCGTGACATCATAACATCGCGCCCAGCCTCCGACGATCATAGAGACTCTGGCGACAATCTGGTCCGCTGGAAATCTCCGATCAGCATCCAGGGCCGGCGGATCCGTTCTCAGACTCACTGATCGCAGCAGTGAGTCGGGAGAAGCACCGGAGGGTCGTGGGAGCGATCCCCTTTCGCTGCCCGTAAGAACGATCAAGCGGCGGAACAGCTGCTACGATCATTTTTATGATGCAGGGAATCGCCGGCTGAAAACGACAATATCTGAAGGATGCCCGTAGCTGCACCCATCATTCAGATATACCACCACAAAGCCCAAAATGTCATGTTTCTTTAAATACACCATCGCTGCCTATACTCGCCCTTCCCTGTGCAACCCTACCACCCGCTTCACCCGTGGTAGAGAAAAAGTATAAGCTATGAAAACACTAGTCTGCTTCCGCTCTAACCTATACTCAGGGCCGATCCGCCCTATAGGCTCACTATGCAAGGCGCTTAGGGCCCCGCAAAGGACCCCCCAAATTACTAGAGGCTCCGCCTGGTGAGAAATCATTTTCGCCCCCTCACCGCGCTTCTCAACTCGCTGGCTGCATGGGAGAAGAGGTAAGAAGTCAGCACCCCCCGCTTCCCAATTTAATGTAAGATGTCATTTCCGACAGCAGAACACCCCCTCCCCCCGCTTCTCAACTTTCTTTAATGTGACATGTCACTTTCGTCAGCGCCCCCCGCTTCTCATTTTTAATGTGTGTGCCATGTCATTTTGCTTAGGGCCCCAGGGAGGTCAGGATCGGCACCGCCTATACTGAAGGCCTTGATGGTGGCCTTGCCCTATTTATCTCTAAAAACAAAAATTTAGCACAGGCTGAGTTTACCCCTTTCCTCCCACAACACTACTCTGACTATGGTGCAATTCCTTCAATCCATTCTTTGACAAATGCTCCCAATTACTTTGTCACAGGAATACGAAAATATCTGCTCTATGCCCCGTCAGACAAGCCTAACAAAAGCTCCAATGAAGCAAAACTTCAAAAGTTAACATTTAATTATCAATATTAAAATAATAACAGGGTGTCACATGAAAGGATTGTCTGCAATGGGAGCGGGTATTAATGGACGGTGGCTATGAAGCTTTACACAAAGAGCTTTATTACAGCCATCATAAACATAATTATATAGATTAAATGAACAATCTGCCTTATCGCCAATCAGGAATATTACAGAAACCAGGATATTCCACACTGCAATCACTGTTAAAACACCTACAATCCATCCCACACGGACAGCAGGGTTGTCAGGACCACACAACTGTCAGTGGAGTGGGCAAACTAGGACATGAAAGACCAAAAAAAATAACTTCTCTTATTTGGTCCCAGTTGGTCTGTTAAATATACAATTGAAAGTGATCCATTATATCTGTTTGATAAGGTGAAGAAAAACTGCAAATTCTGTCAGAAATCCAGTAAACTTCAACGTTTCAGGCACCATTTACACCTCAGCGTTTTGTAGCTTGAAATTCGAATGCACCAAAGCGTTTTTGGTGCATTTTTATTCCCATAGAAATGAATGGACACATGCCATTTGCACGTTTTTCTGCTCAATATAACATTTTTTTTTACATTAAATAACAATAATATATGAATAAATACATGTAAAATAACTACACAAATAACTAAACATCATCATAATTAAAATAAATAAATACATAAAAAATAATAATGCCCAACCTTTAAAAAAAAAAAACACATACTATTAATACATAAAAACCCCCAAAAAAAAAAAAATTTTTTTTTATAAATGACTAGAATACATTAAATGTTTTATTGTTAAGGGTTAGGGTAGTCGTAGCAACACTACCAAAAAAATGAATAAATAACCCTAACCCCAACTCCTAACGTCAACTCTAACCCCTTACCCTAAGGGGGAAAAAAACAAATGAATAGTAATAAAAAAAAGAAAAAAAAGAAATACAAGATAATGGAAAAGCTAAAAGAGCTGAAATACCTAGCAACAAATGATGCAACAGATGATAGTTTTCTCTATTAGCTAATAAAAAACCGCCAAAGCTCAAAAACATTGTACAAAAATGCGCCCAAATAGCTTTAATATAAACACGTTTAAAAAAATAAAAATAAAAATGAAGGAAAAACACAAGAAGACAGTACGCTCAGGTGTGAATGCAGCCTCCGTGTTATCTGCCTATGCAAACATTAAAATGCAGACTGCCCTAGGTCATGCACATATCCGATACCCAGCCTTTATGTTTTAAAGAAATGCAATCCAAAGAAGGAAATGGGCAGATCAGCGAGTCGGACTAGGGAGGAAAAAGATAAATCATGTTAGAAGTACTCCAGCCAGGAAGCGAGACAGGTTCGATCTGCCTTGCTGCAGCTTCTAATGCATATTGTGAGAAGCCTATTTACGTCGGCAGAATGGCACAGACGGGCATATGGGCGTACAGGTACGTCCCCTTTAAAATGCTGCCGTGTGCTGGCGCGTTAGCGACCCTGCCGCAATCTCCGTGAGCCCGACCATGGGTCCCGCAGACTCGATCGCCGCGGGGATACCCGCGATCGTCTCACGGAGAGATAGAGCTGGGAGATGCTAATGTAAACAAGCATCTCCCCCCGCTCTGTCTAGTGACAATGACACTGATCTCCAAGCAGAGATCAGTGTCATGTCACACACAGCCCATCCCCCCTACAGTAAGAATCACTCACCAGGTCACACTTAACCCCTACAGTGCCACCTAGTGGTTAACCCCTTCACTCACAGTGTAATTTTTACAGTAATCGGTGCATTTTTATAGCACTGTTCGCTGTAAAAATTACAATGGTCCCAAAATGGTGTCAAAAGTGTCCGATGTGTCCGCCCAAAATGTCGCCATCATGATAAAAATCGCTGATTGCCGCCATTACTAGTAAAAAAAAAAAAAAATGAATAAAAATGCCATAAAACTATCCCCTATTTTGTAGACGCTATGATTTTTGCGCAAACCAATCAATAAACGCTAATTGCGTGTTTTTCTTTACCATAAATATGTAGAAGAATACGTATCGGCCTAAAGTGAGGACAAATATTTTCTTATATTTTTGGGGATAATTATTATAGCAAAAAGTAAAAAATATAGAATTTTTTTCAAAATTGTCGCTCTATTTTTGTTTATAGTGCAAAAAATAAAAAAACGCAGAGGTGATCAACTACCACCAAAAGAAAGCTCTATTTGTGGGGGAAGGAAAAAAAAAAAAAAACACACGTCAATTTTGTCTGGGAGCCACGTCGCACAACCGCGCAATAGTCAGTTAAATCGACGCAGTGCCGAATCGCAAAAAAATAGATTTTTAATACAGCTTACCTGTAAAATCTTTTTCTTGGAGTACATCACGGGACACAGAGCGGCATTCATTACTATATGGGTTATATGGAGTACCTTCAGGTGTAGACACTGGCAATCTCAAACAGGAAATGCCCCTCCCTATATAACCCCCTCCCATAGGAGGAGTACCTCAGTTTTGTAGCAAGCAGTATGCCTCCCAAAATGGTCCTCAAAAAAGAGGGGTGGGAGCTCTGTGTCCCGTGATGTACTCCAAGAAAAAGATTTTACAGGTAAGCTGTATTAAAAATCTCTTTTTCTTTATCGTACATCACGGGACACAGAGCGGCATTCATTACTATATGGGATGTCCCAAAGCAATGCTTACAATGAGGGGAGGGAGAACATCTCCAAGACAAAAGGATTTAATTTAGAGATATACTCAAATCATAATAAATCCAACTTAGTTGAGAAAAATAATTTTTAAATTTTAAATTTAACTCAAAAAAGAGGAGCCCCCGGAATCCGAGGGTCTCAAACTGCAGCCTGCAGCACTGCCTGCCCGAAGGCAGTATCAGTATTCCTTCTTACGTCCAACTTGTAGAATTTTGTAAACGTGTGGACAGAAGACCAGGTTGCCGCCTTGCAAACTTGAGCCATAGAGATCTGGTGGTGTGCTGCCCAGGAGGCGCCCATGGCTCTAGTAGAATGAGCCTTTAATGATACTGGAGGAGGCAACCCTTTCAAGCCGTAGGCCTGAGTGATTAATTGCTTAATCCACCTAGAAATGGTGGACTTTGCAGCTGCCTGCCCCTTCTTGGGCCCATCCGGTAGAATGAACAGCACATCTGTTTTCCGGATCTTCTTTGTAGCTTTAAGATAGGCCTTCATGGCCCTGACAATATCCAAGGTATGCAGCAACCCTTCCTTTCTGGAAGTAGGTTTAGGGAAGAAGGATGGTAATACCAAATCCTGGTTCAAATGAAAACTGGATATGACCTTCGGTAGGAAGGAAGGATGAGGGCGGAGAACGACCCTGTCCTTATGAAAAACAAGATATGGTTCCTTACAGGATAAGGCCGCCAGCTCCGAAACTCTTCTTGCGGAAACTATGGCAACCAAAAATAATAACTTCCTTGTCAGTAGAACCAAAGGAATATCAGCCAACGGCTCAAACGGTTGTTTCTGTAAACTTGACAGAACAAGATTTAAATCCCACGGACAAAGCGGGGATTTAACTGGAGGTCTAATACGTAAGACCCCTTGAAGGAAGGTCTTAACCAGCGAGTGGGTGGCCAGCGGCCGCTGAAACCACACTGACAGAGCAGAAATCTGTCCTTTGATTGTGCTTAATGCCAATCCTTTATCCACTCCTAGCTGGAGAAAACTTAATACTCTATCGATGGTAAATTTGCGAGAAAGCCATCGCTTGGACTCACACCAGCCTACATAGGCCTTCCAGACCCTGTAATAAATCACCCTAGAGACCGGTTTCCTGGCTCTGATTAGGGTAGAGATTACTTTCTGAGACAGACCTCTACCCCTGAGAATCAGGGATTCAGCTTCCAGGCCGTCAAATTTAGATGCCGTAAGGCAGGGTGGAGGATCGGACCTTGCGATAGCAGGTCTGGCCGTAGAGGAAGAGTCCAAGGGTCTCCCACTACCATCCTTAAGATTAGTGAGTACCATGCCCTTCTGGGCCATGCTGGAGCTACCAGGATGACTGGTATGTGCTCCACCCGGATCCTGCGCAGCAGGCGGGGTAGTAACTGGAGCGGGGGAAACGCATAAAGAAGTTTGAACTGATGCCAAGGGCAAACCAACGCATCGGTTCCGCAGGCCATCGGATCCCTTGAGCGGGATATGAACCTGTCTAGTTTCTTGTTGAGTCTCGATGCCATGATATCCACGTCCGGCACTCCCCATCTTTGGCAGAGTGCTTGAAAGACTTGTGGATGCAGAGACCATTCCCCCGGCCATAGAGTCTGGCGGCTTAAGAAGTCCGCCTGAAAGTTGTCCACTCCTGGAATGAATATTGCCGATATGCAGGGCACATGAGCCTCTGCCCATAGGAGAATCAAGCTCACCTCTCTCTGAGCGGCTTGACTCCTGGTTCCCCCTTGGTGATTTATGTATGCCACGGCCGTGGCATTGTCTGATTGAATTCTCAGCGGGAACCCCTGCAATTTTGACGTCCAAGCCCTGAGGGCTAGTCGAGCAGCTCTGAGCTCCAAGATGTTGATGGGCAACTGCTTCTCTGGCTTTGCCCAAGTACCTTGGCGAGTGCAACCATCCAAAATTGCTCCCCAGCCCGTCAGGCTGGCGTCTGTGGTCACTATCTTCCAAGCCACTGGGCTGAAAGACTTCCCTTTCAGTAGATTCTGAGGGTCTAACCACCAACACAGACTTTGTCGGACTCTTGATGAGAGCGGCAACGGGATATCCAAGGCCTGTGGCCTTCTGCTCCATGCTGACAGGATGGCTGCCTGTAGGATGCGAGTGTGGCTCTGGGCGTATGGTACCGCCTCGAATGTGGCCACCATCTTGCCTAGTAACCTCATACATAGGCGAATAGTCGGTTCTTTCTTGCTTAGAACCAGTAGGATTAATTCCTTGATGGCTTTTACCTTCCTCAGAGGTAGGAACACTCCTTGTTGTTCTGTGTCTAATCTCATGCCGAGATATTCCAACTGCCTTGTGGGCTGGAAAGCTGACTTTTCTCGATTTAGGACCCAGCCGAACCTCTCGAGGTATTGGACCGTGAGGGCCACTGCTCGCTCCAAGCCGGGAGACGAGTGGTCTATGACTAGGAGGTCGTCCAGGTATGCTAGGATCGTGACCCCTTGGATCCTTAGCTTGGCTAGGATCGGAGCTAGGACCTTCGTGAACACCCGGGGGGCCGTAGCCAACCCGAAGGGAAGCGCCACGAATTGGAAGTGACGCGAAGCCACCATGAAGCGTAGATATCTTTGATGTGGCTGATAAATTGGAACATGAAGGTAGGCATCCTTTATGTCTATGGACGCCATGAAGTCGTCCTTCTGGAGTGTGGCAGCTGCTGACCGCACGGATTCCATCCGAAATGAGCGGATCTTTAGATATGCATTTACCATCTTTAGGTCCAAAATTGGCCTGACATCTCCATTGGGGATGATGAATAGGTTGGAGTAGAAACCCAGCCCCTGTTCCAGGCTGGCCGGAATCCGAGGCGGATCGTTTGGAATCCTCGACTCCTGGAAATGAGGAGGAGGAAACCTTAGGAAATCGAATTTGTAGCCTGTGGCCACGGAAGACCGTACCCACTCGTCGGGAATGCTGGCTTCCCAAATCTCTGAAAAGAGTCGCAGCCTTCCCCCCACCTTCGTGGGTGGGGGCGCCCCTTCATAAGGTTGGCTTGGGGGCTGGTTTTGCTGGTTTGCGAAACCACTGCCTTTTGCCTCTAACAGCCTGTCCTTGTGATTTGCTGTTGAAGCCGAAGTTTGCTTTTGCAGGAGGCCGTCGATACTGCTTGGCATTAGAGGGCCCCTGCCCAGGGGAATACTGTCGTTTAAACGCAGGCCCCTGAACCTTCTTCTTAGTTGGCAAGAGAGTACTCTTGCCGTTTGAAATGGTCTGAATGTATTTATCTAGGTCTTCTCCGAAGAGTCGTCCTCCATGGAAGGGGAACCCTACCAGGAGCTTCTTGCATGGGGGCTCAGCCTCCCAGCTTTTTAACCATAAGAGTCTTCTCATATGGATAAGGGATAACGATAAACGTGACGCTTGCTGGATAGAATCCTTGATTGCGTCTACCGTAAAACATATGGCCTTAGGGACATCCGAAAATTCTTCTGCCTGCTGGGCAGGAATAAGTTTAAGCATCTGCTTAAATTGATCCGATAATGCTTGAGCGACCCCAATCGCAGCCACAGCTGGCTGTACTACTGCCCCTGCAGTAGTGAAGGAGTTCTTAAGTAGTGCTTCCAAGCGCTTATCAACTGGATCCTTGAACACCTGTATGTTTTCTACAGGGCATGTTAACGATTTGTTAACACATGAGATGGCTGCGTCCACTGCAGGAGTAGCCCATCTTTTGGAAAATTTTTCTTCCATAGGATATAGGACAGAGAACTTCTTAGGTGGTAAGAAGATCTTATCTGGCTTGTTCCAATCTTGGAACAAAACTCCCTCTAATAGAGGATGGATCGGAAACACAGCATTGCTTTGAGGCGCCCTCAGTGAACCCAAAGCTGAAACCGTCGATACCTGGAGATCTGGTACTGGCAAGTTGAATGCCCTATGGACCAAGTCCGACAATCCTTGAATCCACCAGCTCTCCCTCAGGGAGACTGCCCCAGACTCCTCTGTATCCGGATCTTCGATCCCTGAACCTACTTGGTCCTTGTCCAAGAGGTCGTCCAATTCCCCTGAGGAAAGGACCTCCTCTTCTGAGGGTCCGCGCTCGGGCGACGGAGATCTATTCCGCTTACTGCCCCGCATAGCTGCGGCTATCATTTTACCCATGCTTTTCTGCATCTCTTTTAAAGAGGTGAGTAATACCTCCTCCGTGACCATCTTAGGGTTGGACTGACCCGCGTCAGCTCCAGCCCCAGATCCCGATGGCCCCAAGGCTCCCTGTGGGGAAAGCAGCGGCATAGCATTGTCCGAGACCTCAGACTCTCTGGGGGAATCCCCACCTCTTGTACCCTTGTTTTTTGATGCCATGGTACAATACCGAGGTACACCTGCTACTTATTGGTACCTGGGACTTATAAATAGTTAAATGCCCAAACACCTGTTTGGGGGATAAAAAATGCTTCCTCTCCCCTAGATGACACTTCTCTTTTTTTTTTTTTTTTTTTCAAAAAAAAATCTTTTTTTTTTTTTTTTTTTTTTTTCAAATCTAGGAAAGAAAAAACATTCTGTCCCCCTGAGTAGTATTGCAAGAAAAACTATGAGATGGAAAAGAAACAGCCTATTCCTAGGCTTGAAAACAGTCTTTCTGAAGACTGCAATATTCTTTCTGGCCACTGTGTGTCCTCGGCGCCCCGTGCTTGCCGTTCTGGTCTTTCCTCCTCAGTTCCAAAGTATTGAATGAGCTATATGGAACAAACAAGGAAGGGCCGCCCCTTCCTTAAGCCACTGACCCGCCCTTCCCCCCCAGCAATCTCAAACAGGAAATGCCCCTCCCGACAGGGGGGGGGTGGGGTTGGGAGGAAGGGACCTCTCTGCTCCAGCAAACTGCAGCCATGAGGAGGTCAGCGTTTTGCCTGCTTTGCAGGCCGTGAGGAGGAAGACTGAATGGAGCATCGCCTGGAGGCTTGCAGGTAAGCACAGCTCTCTGACACACACATATATTTTTATATAACACAGGCCCCACTCAATGCTTTTCCAACACTACAAGGGAGGTCACATCTTATGGGGAATAATACATATAGAGCCATCCTATCTTTATGATATGTGACTAGTTTGCCAGATGCAGTGCATAACTTTAGGCATGTCCCCTGTGACCCCCCAGAAAAAACCTGCTAAGAACCAAGTTCCGCAAGTTTTCCCCTCACTTACCTGCTCCATGCCGCAGGACTTTGCCAAGCAAGAGGCCCAATCTTCCCCCATCTCGGTGGGGATGTCTAGACCTTCAGGCCCTGGGTTCCTATGAAGGATCCACTGTCCTGGGCCCATATAGCACTCTGGCAACAGAAACATTAGGCACCCAAAGGTTTCTAAGTTCTGGGCCCAGGGTCCAGCTCTCTAAAAAGAAAAGCATTATGGGCTATACCCCAAGGGTTTGGGGTCCGGTTACTGACCACTTTAGCGCTGAGGCTTTTTTGGACAGAACCGGTTAGCTCACCTAATCCCAAGGATGTGGAGGCAAGCTAAACCATGACTAACACCTAAGACACTGGCGGAAAAACTGAGGTACTCCTCCTATGGGAGGGGGTTATATAGGGAGGGGCATTTCCTGTTTGAGATTGCCAGTGTCTACACCTGAAGGTACTCCATATAACCCATATAGTAATGAATGCCGCTCTGTGTCCCGTGATGTACGATAAAGAAAGTGGCTCGGTCTTTGACCAGCGAAATGGTCTGTGGCTGAAGTGGTTAAAGTGGTTGTAAACCTTTATATATTCCCAGTGAAGTAACTGGCCTTAGGTGATGCACAGAGATTAAACAAATCCTCCTGTGCCTATTTATCTGCAGTCTTCTCTTCTCTACATCCACTCAAACCCCAATATATATTAAAGGGGTTGTAAAGGTACAATTTTTTTTTCCTAAATAGCTTCCTTTACCTTAGTGCAGTTCTCCTTCACGTACCTCATCCTTTCATTTTTCTTTTAAATGTCCTTATTTCTTCTGAGAAATCCTCACTTCCTGTTCTTCTGTCTGTAACTCCACACAGTAATGCAAGGCTTTCTTCCTGGTGTGGAGTGTCGTGCTTGCCCCCTCCCTTGGACTACAGGAGAGTCAGGACACCCACTAACACACAGCTCCTTTCTCTGTCTGCAACATAGAGAGCTTCCTGACTTTCCTGTAGTCCAAGGGAGGGGGCGAGCACGACACTCCACACCAGGGAGAAAGCCTTGCATTACTGTGGTGAGTTACAGACAGAAGAACAGGAAGTGAGGATTTCTCAGAAGAAATAAGGACATTTAAAAGCAAAATGGAAGGATGAGGTAAGTGAGGGAGGACTGCACTAAGGTAAAGGAAGCTATTTAGGGGAAAAAAAATTGTACCTTTACAACCCCTTTAAAGTGGTTCTCCACCCTAAAGTGAAGTCCCGCTGATCGGGATTTGCACCCACTTCCGGCCCAGCATTCACGGGCAAAAGACAGGCATTGCGTCACATCCCGTCGCCCCCCCGTTGTGTGCTGGGAACACTCGGCTCCCAGCACACAGCGGGAGGCAATCGGCGGGCACGGCGCGACTCGCGCATGCGCCGTAGGGAACCGGGCAGTGAAGCCGCAGCGCTTCACTTCCTGGTTCCCTCAGCGTGGATGGAGGGGGGAGCAGCAGAGAGACGAGCAATCGCTCGTGCTCTGCTGCGGACGGCGCTGGACTCCAGGACAGGCAAGTGTCCTTATATTAAAAGTCAGCAGCTGCAGTATTTGTAGCTGCTGGCTTTTAATATTTTTTTGAGGTGGAACATCCGCTTTAAGCTTTTCTGAGCCAAGTGGGTGAAGCGCTAAAGTTATACTCTGCAGAGCTCAGTGAGGAGAGTTCTGAGAGCTGATTGGATGGAAGGGACACCCCCTACCCACCACACAGGAACAGAGGCTGTCAATCAGCTGGAGGTCCCTCCCCTGTCACAATTTTTCTCTTGGTGTCAGGGAAACTTGTCAGAAGCGATCCAAGCAGACAGAGAAGCAAAGCAGCAGACAGAAATAACAATCAGTGCTCTTATATGAATCAATTATACACTATAGAGGGGTATGCCTTGTTCATATTTCATGTCTGAGGTTTACAACCACTTTAAAGCAATTTGATTTCTCCAATGAAACGCATGAAAAGTAAAAACACATGGCAGCGACACTCTCCTTACCTCTCCACCACCAGCTCCTTGTTTGACATCTGCTGGACTGTGATGACCACTTTCTTCTCTGTTCCCTGTCTGAGTTTGAAGAACAGCTTATCTCGATCTTTGGGTACAGGACTAAAGAAAGCAAGAAAAAAAAAAAAAAACATTATTAAAACAACTAATTTTAAACATTCAGGGGCATATTCTTAAAGATCTGAGGCGGCGGAACGTATGTCCTTTACGTTACGCCGCCGCAAGTTTAAGTGGCAAGTGCCTGATTCCCAAACCACTTACCTGTAAACTTGCGGCGGCGTCGCGTAAAGTCCACCCGCGCAAGCCCTCCTAATTCAAATGATCCTGGTAGGGGGCGTGGATCATTTAAATTAGGCGCGCTCCCGCGCCGATCGTAATGCGCATGCTCCGTCGGGTAAATTACCCGACGTGCATTGCGCTAAATGACGTCTCACGGACGTCATTTGTTTTGACTGTAACGTAAATGGCGTCCAGCGCCATTCACGGACGACTTACGCAAACGACGTTAAATTTTCAAATTTCGACACGGGATCGACTGCCATACTTAACATTGAGTACGCCACCTAGGGGGCATGTTTATCTTTACGCGGCGTATCGCTTACAGAAACGACGTTAAAACACTACGGCGGGCAAGCGTACGTTAGAGAATTGGCGTGACTAGTCATTTGCATATTCTACGCTGACCGCCACCTAGCGGTCAGCGTAAATATTGCAGCCTAAGATACAACGGTGCAGGCCGTCGTATCTTAGGCATGTTTAAGTGTATCTCAGTTTGAGAATACGCTTAAACATAGGATCGGACTTACGTCGGCGTATCTGCTGATACGCTGGAGTAAATTATTTGAGAATATGGCCCACAGTACCTACAGTTCTATCGAAGCAAAGAAACTACCAAGGTGTTCCTAGCATGTTTGGAGGAGATATTTCATTTAAAACTATTTTAACTTAAGAGCCGGTTTACACAGGTGCGACTCAGCCGCCTGACAAGTCGCATCCCAATCTGTTCAATGGAACCGTTCTAAGAGCGACACAAGTCGCTCCGACTTAGAAAAAGGTTCCTGTACGACTTTGGGGGTGACTTGCATTGACTTCAATACAGAAGTCATTTTGCAAATCGCCTCTGAAGTCGTCTTGAGATCGCCTTGCTGAGTCGCCCCCAAAGTCGTGCCGCCCCTGTGTGACTCGGGTCTAAGGGTTGGAAATGTTATGACTAAGCGCTACAAAGCGTTAAACATTAGCAGTCTCCTTTCTCTTGCTGCACGGTGGATGTCATTTTAAACAGATTAAAATAAAGTTGGTATTTACCAGAGTGCGGCCATCCATACAGATTTATGTCCAGATTCATATAGACCGGCTTAATGTTGAGGCGGCGTAGCGCATCGCATATATGCTACGTCGCCGTAAGTCAGAGAGGCAAGTGCTGTATTCACAAAGCACTTGCCTCCTAAGTTACTGCGGCGTATCGTAAAAGGGCCGGCCTAAGTGCGCCTAATTCAAATGTGGAACAGGGGGGCGTGTTTTATGTTAATGACTGGTGACCCGACGTGATTGACGTTTTTTACGAACGGCGCTTATCGGATAGAATGCCTCAAGATACGTCGAACACTGCCTACATGTGATGTAACTTACGCACAGCCCTATTCGTGTATGACTTAAGCAAACAACGTAAAAAGATAGGCCTGTTCCGACGTCCATACCTTGCATGTGCTGCGCCACCTAGGGAGCAGCTTTATCTTTAGGCCGGCGTATCTCTTACGTAAACGGCGTAACTAATTGCGGGGTCCCCCCTTACAGTTGGGGTCTAGGATGATGGTTATGCTTGCACACCTCCCCCCTCCTCCCCAATCCCATCCTCTCTCTCCCCTCCCTTCTTCTCACATTCTTATTTTCTCTCAATTTCTTTATTAGGACATTCATTTTATCTATGTTTGTGAAACAAATGTCCGATGGTTACCTAACATCATTGTAGGCCAGGGCTCAAAATTTCAAGTCCTGAGCTACTAGCCAGGCCTCAAGAGTTACTCGCCACCAGTTACCCCACCTATTTCATACACTGCCCTGCACCTAATTTCACCCGTAAACACGCCCTTGTAGATTATCTCATGGAATGACAATGTTTTATGCAGAATCAAGTTACAAAATTAAATATTACCAAGAACAACTTTAACAAAATGGGACAGGGCACTGGGGGCAGACCAGAGGGACAGGGCACTGGGGGCAGACCAGAGGGACAGGGCACTGGGGGCAGACCAGAGGGACAGGGCACTGGGGGCAGACCAGAGGGACAGGGCACTGGGGGCAGACCAGAGGGACAGGGCACTAGAACTGGGTCTCTTCCCCATTCTCTTGCTGTCTCCTCTGCAACTCCCATCCATCCTCTCTCTCTCCCATTCATCTCATCATCAGGAGCCTGTGTGTGCGGCTCCACGCTTGCATGTCCCCACTTCCCCCTTTTATTCAGGCTGGCAGAGAGGAGCTGCAGCACGGCGGGAGGGAGTACAATCCAGCGCTGAGATCCACACAACTGCACAGCCATTGACACCATAGCACAGCGCACACTGACAGCGCACAGCACACATTGAGACCAGTCTGTTCACAGAGCTCAGGCTAAACTTACATAGAGCACAAGGAGAAGAAAACTGCACAAACTAGAAGGCTGCCGTTCTCATGTCAGGGCAACTTTCAGTGGGCGCTGCACCGGAGTGGTAATTTTTGCAATCCTCCACCTCACTCATTACTTTCTGCTCTCCAGCTACATTGGTCGGGGGAGGGGGCAGGCTCAGAGAGGTCATACTGTTGGGTCCCATGGCTTAATGAGAATTGTAAGGAGAGCACCTGTGTACTGCTCTGCCTGTGCGCGGCTCACCAGACTACTTTTCCCGAGCATGCACCTTTCCTCTTCGGCCGCCAATCTCATCGGGACTCTAAGTGTAGGCACAGATTGGAGGGAGATTGGTCATGCAGCCCTGTCATCACTCGCCCCCAGCTTAAATCCACTCGCCAAATGCTAGTAGGCGAGTGGAAATTTTGAGGGCTGTTGTAGGCTATGTGTCTATATTTTCCTATTCAAAAATGTTGTATGTGTTTATTGTGCATATGATTCAGACTTTTGTTATCCATGTGTTTTAATTTTCTACCAACAAAACCTGGATTGTGAAAAAAATAACTAATTGCGACGGGCGCACGTACGTTCCTGAATCGGTGTATCTAGTCATTTGCATATTCTACGCCAAACTCAACGAAACCGCCACCTAGCGGCCAGCGTAAACATGCACCCTAAGACACGACGGCGTAGGAGACTTACGCCGCTCGTATCTTAGCCCAATTTAAGCGTATCTGGTTTCCAGAATACGCTAAAATTTACGACGGTGTATATTCAGAGTTACTATGGCGTATCTACTGATACGCCGGCGTAACGGTCTATGAATCTGGCTATTAGACATGAATTCCAGAGTTTTTTTTTTTTGGCATAGATTGATCCAGCCTGGACCAAAGTATACATATTCCATACCTGCCCCTACTATAGTGATCCTCACCGTCTTCTAGGTCCTGTGTCTGCCATGCTGCATAGTAACCACAGTGGGTCGCTCACTTGACAGGGGAGCCATTCCAAGAATGCCTTGCATTTTTCTCAGTGAATGCAAAATGTTCTCTGATTGGATGAGGTGGAGAGGCAGCAAAAACACGGTAAAAAAAAAAACAGCAAAAATCGTGGCAAAATCGCGGTAAATTCATGAAAACGCTATTCTCAGGTGTGAATGGGGCCTTAGAGTTTGCAATGCCATGTGCCTTTCTACCCTGAGATTTCAGGAGGGACAATTGAAAGTACACCAAAGATGTGACAAAACCTGTCTCATTTGTTGAGTCACTGCGCCTTTAAGAAGAGGCTTGTGTACAAGAAGTGGGCCCTGGCAGATGTCTGGATTCTCGCTGGTACGCTGTTTTCTATTAATTTCAGAAAGAGGCACAATGTGCTTTTATAATCCTCTTTGTAAAGAGCTCATTCTCACATTCCCACATTGAAGTGCAATTTGACAGCGAAGCGCAGAAACAAGGAAACATGCTGCAATGTGAATACAGCTGCTTATCCTTAATACACAAATAAGTGGCAAATAAAAGATCCTTTCTGAATAATTTATTTTTAAAGCCATTCACAACATTTTTATGCGAGAGCAGAAACTGCAATTTTCCACCCGGGCCGGTGAATGCTGAGATGACAGCCATTGTAATCTGCCATTGTGACATTAGCATGTCGATTAAGGCACAGCTTCGGCAAGCCAGATAGAAAAAGATTGCGCCGTCTCACTGACAGAATGGCTTTTCCAGCTCAGTTTCAGAAGCAGAAAAGTACCCAGTAATGATAAAGTATAACAACAAAGTCAGACATTACAGTCATTACACAGCACTCTTCAGGAAACACAGTGAATAAGAAGAGACATTCATACATTGAATTACTCAATACAGTGAGCTGGAATTTAAAGCCATCTCCATTAACAGCTCATTCTATTACGCAGACTAAAAGGAGAAGTACTGCTAAAGCTTGTTTGGCTGTACTTCTATGGATCACAGGAGTGCCGTCCGTTTTGCACTCCTGTGACCTGTTTTCAGCAGACAGCGAGCTTAAGTCCGCTGTCGGCTGACGTTGCAGAGCCGCTGTCGGATGACGTTGCAGAGCCGCTGTCGGATGACGTTGCAGAGCCGCTGTCGGCTGACGTTGCAGAGCCGCTGTCGGCTCAGATCGGGTGTCCGATGTAAAATCCCAGAAATCAAGACGTCACGTCCGGTTTACTCGGCTGCCAATGGTGCAGATTTGAAAAAAAATGACAGTATTCAGAATCAAAGTTTTTGGCGATCTCAAGACTTTTAAGTGCAAAAGGAGGGATTTGTGGTCTTTTAGACCCCCGATCCCTCCATAAAGAGTACCTGTCACTGCCTATTACTGTCACAAGGGATGTTAACATTTTTTATTTTTTTTCAGGTACTTGTATAGCGCAGTCAATTTATGCAGCGCGTTACATATACATTGTACATTCACATCAGTCCCCACCCTCAATGAGCTTACAATCTAAGGACCCTAATTAACATTCATACATACGCAGGACAATTTAGACAGGATCCAATTAACCCAACAGCATGTCTTTGGAGTGTGGGAGGTACCCGGAGGAAACCCACTCAGGCACAGGGAGAACATGCAAACTCCAGGCAGGTAGTGTCGTAATTGGGATTTGAACCAGCGACCCTTTTTTGCTGCTAGGTGAAAGTGCGAACCACTACACCACTGTGGCAGCAATAAAAGTGATCAGATTTTTTTATTTTATAAGGGACAATGTAAAAAATAAATAAATGTTTTATTTATTTTTTAAAAGCGGCTGCATATGTAAACAGTGTTCAAATCACACATGTGAGAGAGAAAGAAAGGAGATTCAGTCACTTCTTTAAAGCCTAAAGTTTGAACGTCAGCACATAACTTACGTCAAGGTTCTATTCACACCAGATGCGGTGGGACTGCGTTGGGCAGCTATTTCAATGCAGTCCCACCATATGGCAAGGCAAAATGCCTGGTCTCCTTAAAGCGGTAGTTCACCCCCCCCCCCCCCCCGACACATTTTACCATCGAGACAGGCATTGTAGCGCGAGCTACAGTATGCCTGTCCCGATTTTTTTAACCCCGTACTCACCTTGTAGTCGTCCATCGTAGATTTCGGCTCCCGCGGGGAATGGGCGTGCCTATGGAGAGGGAGGATGATTGACGGCCGGCCCTGGCACGTCACTCTCTCCGAAGACAGCCGGAGTAGGTCTCGGCTCTTCACGGCGCCTGCGCACAGGCTAAGCGCACGCGTCATGAAGACCAAGCCTATTTCGGCTATTTCCGGAGAAACGTGACGCGCCAGAGCCGGCCGTCAATCATCCTCCGTCTCCATAGGCACGCCCATTCCCCGGTATCTTCGATGGACGACTACAAGGTGAGTATGGGGCTAAAAAAAACGGGACAGGCATACTGTAGCTCGCGCTACAATGCCTGATTTTAAGGTAAAAGAAAAAAAAAAATGTTTTTTTCCCGTCGATAGGGTGAACCCCCGCTTTAACAGCCCGGTTCACATCACTAGGTTGCGGTGGTGTGTTGGCGGTGTGTGCAGTGGTAAGGTAATCCACATCTAGCGAACGTCAATTGAACTTTATGAAACAGAGCCCTGATATTTCAGTTAGGGCCCTTTCACACGGGGCAGATCAGTAATGATCCGCCTCCGTGTATCCGTAAGCTCAGCGGGGATCGCTCCGTATATCCCTGCTGAGCCGTCGGATGACAGGGCGGTCTCCGCACACTGTGCAGGGACCGCCCTGTCTTTTCTCTGCTCTCCCCTATGGGAGAGCAGAGCAGACGGAAGAAAGAATAGGACATTCTTCCGTCTGCAAAATCGGATCTTTGCGGAGGCGAGTGATTACGGGTGTCAGCGGATGTTTTTTCGCTAACACCTGCAATCTCATAGGGACCAATGTATGTCCCTTTTTCATCTGCAAACGGATGGATGAAAAAGTGGACATACGGTCCGTACGTCTGAAAGGGGCCTTAAGGAAAAAAAAAAAGTGCAATGCGCCAAGATCACCACATCAGCACTGCAATCATGAGCACTGCGCAACAACTGTTGCATTGTAATGTGAACATAACCTTAGTATCGACGCGTCCGTGTGCTGAAATTTCTCCTAATCCAAGAAGAATCATCACAAGGGACACATCCTACTAAATGGAAGTTGGGTCCCTTGTGCCGATTTCTATGTTTGTAATTTAGGTTAAACTTGGTCTTTAACAGTTATAGGTTTTGGGTCAAACTTTACCACCAGGGTCACAATTAGGGTTGTCCCAATACCACTTTTTTAAGACCGAGTACCGATACTTTTTTTCCAAGTACTCGCCGATACGAATACTAATACTTTTTTTTTTAATCTCATGTGACAGCGGCACATGTGTCAGTATTTTTTTTTTTTTTTTTTTTTTTTATTTATAATGCTTTCTTTTTTTTTAGGGGGGGGGGGGGGGGCACCGTGTCAGTGGAGGGAGAGAGAAACGCGTGGGGACACGGAGGGAGACTGCAGAAAAACGGAGGGGGGCTGGAGGAGGACACGGGACAGTCAGCGGTGATCGTGTGTGGGGGAGTTGCAAGCACCGATCACCGCTGATTTTAAAGCAGCTGAAAGTTGGGGGGGGGGGGGGGGGGGGAGAAGCGTATTAATTACATTTACATCTATACAGCGGTGATCGGTGCTTGTAACTAACCCATGCACTGATCACCGCTGACAGTACAAGTATCGGGTGAAGCATGGGGAGCATTTGCCCGAGTACAAGTACTTGGGCAAATGCTTGGTATCGGTATCGGGACAACCCTAGTCACAATATATATATATGCAGTGGTTTGCCTGGAGTTCAGCTTTAAATGATATCCAGCTTATACGTTAACATGAAAGAGTTGTTATTGAAGCAGAATGTTACCTGAAATTGCCTTTGCCATCATCTTCCTTCACCTCTAGAGACACCATGAAGGTGAACACATCACTGTCTGGGGTGGGGAGCGTGGAATCCTTTACGTCTGATGTCTGTTTACATGACCGCTTGAAAGCTGTGTAAAAGCTGTATAATATTCTGCTCACCTAGAGAGACCAGAAGAGAACATAATTTATCATCCAGAAAAAGTCCAGTGGTAGCAAACTCTTGGGGGGGATATGTTTCCATCTGCAAAGCAATATCATAATATGCTAGTATGCACTGCATACTAGCACATTATTAATAATCTGCCTTGAAACAAAGCGCTCCAGCAGCATGCTGTCACCACTGCTGAGTCTTGCACGTTCACTCGGTCTTCCTTCCGGATTCCCAGGCTGCGGCTGTGGCTGCGGCTGCTTGAATGGCCGAGCCACGTGGAAGTCTCGGCCACGGCACACAGCTCTGAAAGAACAGCACTAGTATGCTGTTCCTGCAGAGCTGATGCGCCAGTGATGTCACCGGCTACTGATCGTTAGGATATCTCCTAAACTGAGCACATTAAGGAGATATTCATTTTACCTGCAGGTAAGCTTTAATATAAGCTCAAAATCATCATATAACTGGTGTGGCGGTCATCAGGGATACTGACAGGTGAAAATATGTAAAACATTTATTTTTTTTCCTTTTTAACCACTTGTGTATGCAAGGCAGGCTTGAGAGGAATCACGACAAATCACATTGAGAAAAACGTTGTTTTTTTCATGATATGAATAAAGGTTTGTGTGTATGCGGCATTAGAACCGGCAGAGGACAGATGCAACATCTGACCGATGCGGCATCCACCTATAATCCGAGGCTTTTTTTGGATAGAGTGGAGAGAACATCTCAAGTTTTTATTGCTGTGTGCTCCCATTAGAGCGATCCCCCCTCCTTTTCCGCTATCAACAAGAGTAAAACTGAAAAAAAAAAAAATTATAATAAATAATAACAAATTTTGGGTTGTTATAGAGCAGTAATAGAGGGGAATCTTCCAAAAGGGGACACTAGAACTAGTAAACTAAGGATTCCCTCACTTTGGAGGGATTTCCTCTCACTTCCTGTTTCGACTATGGGACAGGACGTGAAGAGAAAACTCCCCAATAGCATACAAAAATGGTAAAAAAATAATAAAAAGAGAGAAGAAAAACCTGACTAAGGTTATAAATCCCTTCTATCCAAAATTGTAAAAGGTTTTGCCTTTGTATTTACTATAATCTACTCTTCCTTCCCTTTTAAAAGGAAGCAGCTGACACTGTGCAGCTGTTAGTTGCCCAGCTGTCTTCACTGAATTGTTTGTCCCAGAAACAATTAGGAACCAATGAGAGTGGTCACTGATCATCAGATAATTAAAGGGGTTGTAAAGGTTTGTTTTTTATATTTTCTAAATAGGTTCCTTTAAAGCGGAGTTCCACCCAAAAGTGGAACTTCCGCTTAATCCACTGCTTGCCCCCTTACATGCCACATTTGGCATGTAATTTTCTTGGGGGAAGGGGGGGGGGGGCCTTCAGTAGTAGTGGGACTTCCTGTCCCACTTCCTCCTTCCGCCCAGGTACCACTAAGGCGATACGTCATATCGCCTTTTAGTGGCCCCTCCCTGTAGGCGATCACCTGGGACACGCGACAGGTCCCAGGCGATTGCCTGTCCACTCAGGGAGCGCTGCGCCATTCGCGCATGCGCAGTGAGTGCCCGGCCGTGAAGCCGAAAGCCGTCACGACCGGGTGCCACAGTTGCAATGGAGGCGCTGGAGGTGAAGGCGAGGGGCGGAACGAAGCTCCCGGCGGCACGTCGCTGGACCATGGAACAGGTAAGTATGTTTATTAAAAGCCAGCAGCTACACTTTTTGTAGCTGCCGACTTTAAATAAACATTAAAAAAAAGTCTGGAACTCCCCTTTGTAAATTAAGCCTCAAGCCTGCATTTGATCACTGCCCTGTCTGACTTAAAGGTGTTGTAAAGGTTCGATTTTTATTTTCTAAATAGGTTCCTTTAAGCTAGTGCATTGTTCGTTCACTTACCTTTTCCTTCAATTTCCCTTCTAAATGTTTTTTTTTTCTTTGTCTGAATTTCTCACTTCCTGTTTCTCCTCAGTAAGCTGTTCTGGCTGACTAACCCCCAGCCAGATGATGGGGGCAAGCTTACTGAGGAGAAACAGGAAGTGAGAAATTCAGACAAAGAAACAAAACATGGGAAAACTAGCTCTGGTGACCCCCGAGTGGCATTAAGAGATTTTAGGGCCAAAATAACCAATCGATTATGAAAATAGTTGTCAACTATTTTCATAATGGATTAATCGGCCAGCCAATTAGTTGACCTGCATACAGAATGCATTATTTGTTTACATATCAGGAAATACAGTGCAGCACACATACAGCTCAGTACACCATCCATAAATGTCAGACACAGTGCAGCACAGATACAGATTAGTACACCATACATAGATGTCAATAAGTGCCTGAGAACATGAGGGATCAAGAGAATATGAAAGGAGCAATGTCTAATGGGACAGGTAGTCCTGGGCATGAAATGAGTGGTTCTAATGTCAGAAGTTTTTTTTATTTTTTTTTAACCTTGCTATAGGGGCACTCTATACTATACTTTGGATAGAAGGGGGGGAGGTTTTGGGACATTAAATACAGGGATGGAGGCCTGTGGTAGTTCTATCATATGCCTCATGTAAAGTCCCAACCTTATCCCCCCTTTTTTTACACTATCCAGGGATGGAGATGCGTTTCAGGAGTGGAATAAAGTGCCTCCATAGATCTACCACCGACCGTTAATTATGCATTGTCATTTTTTGACTAGCTGACCCAGTTAGATGTGGTCCGCCTTTAGTTTGATGGCGTTTTGGTTTGGTAGGCATGTTTGGTTCCACTCTTGCATTTCTTTTGTTTTTTCAGTGCTCTTTTTTGCTAGACCAGCTATAGGTAGGGGCATGGTCAGGTGACTACCTGCCCCTTATCTATTGATTAGCACTCCTGTGCTCCTATTGAGGAGACTCTAAAATTCATAGTTAGGACTGTAGTACACGGAGTGCCTTGACGGGGCCTGCAGCTTACACAGGTCTTTGCAAATACATGCAAATAAACCTCTGTTTTTTTTACACTATACTATACTTTGTACCTTGCTATTGGGGTGCTCTGAAGCCAGAAGCGTCAGTGGGGGACCCCAGAAGAGGAGAATCAGGGCTGCTCTGTGCAAAACTATTTCACAGAGCAGGTAAGTATAACATGTTTGTCGTTTTAAAAAAAAAAAAAAATCACTGTGCAGGGAAGATCAGCTTCTGAACCCAGAGAATGGAGGATGATAGACTGGAGGCAATATAAGGCATTACAATTACATTTTAAGTAAACTTTTACCAGTATTGTGCATTATATTTAAATTGATCAGATCCATGAAAAAAAATAAAAATGAAGATCTCAGCTTTTTAGTACTACTGTAAAGCGGGGGTTCCGCGGGATTTCTTTGTTTTTTTTTTATATGTGCATCTGCCGCTCGGTATATCATTAATAGTTTACTCACGTGCACGATTTTACTAGCCCTACGCCTTGTCATTCTGCACTAAAAAGTAATTTATAAAATTCTTTCCTGAGCAGGTCCATCTTGCTTGCGGCCACTGTGAAGCCCACAAGCAAATCCTTCCGGGATGCGGCGAATGCTGATATCCCAGCATTCACCGCTCTATCCCGCGCATGTGCAGTGTCGACGGCGAGCAGCACCGTCAACACTACACAGTTGCCATCACAACGGCCGGCGTCCTGAAAAGGACATGCCCCCGTGTGACGACATACGCTAGAGTGCCTGTGGTGGGCTAGAGCATCGTCTCCTGGGCAGCGTCAGCTGGGCTCCCAGGAATGCCTGGGGCGATCGCAGACAAAGCGACACGCCCACTCCCGCGGGAGCTAAACCAGGAAGTGCCTGGTTTAGCTCAGAGAAACAAGGTATGGTTTTGCCTAATTGTTTTAAACATTTATGGGCTCATGCAATAGTCAAGTGCAAGAAGGCAAAGTTTTAAGAAGAAAGCACAGTTTGGGGCAAGTTCTGCAAATTCTAAAAGGATGGGAAAGATTACTGCATTTTGCACTTTTAGCTTTACTAAACAAACATACTGTATATGATTTTGAGAATAAGGTACCCTAATCTGGTTTAGAGCTGACAGAAATTAGAACTGAAAAAAACATTTGAGTGCTCAGCAATTTCTCCAAAATAGGACTGCAAATAGACTTGTTACTGGTTACTAAAACATATTAGAATTATTGAATATAAGCAGCAGATAGGCCACTTGGTCTAGGTGGTTAACCAAGTTTTTATCTATTTAGTATCAAGAGGATTTCCTCTTGCGTGACTTCCTCATTCAAGGCTTGCATTAATATTCTTAGCTAATTTTGTTTAGGAAGAGTCAAATTCATTAAATCTGATCACTAGGGTGTGCGCCATAAAGTTACTGATAATAAGTGCTGTGGATATTTGCAGGATTTGAAATATCGTCCACTGAGGGACACGGGAAGTCTTCAACCTTTGTGTTATAGCACTGCCAACAGGACAACTCACAAGGCATTAGAACATACACTGCTCCTACCAGAGAATCCTTGAAACTGGATACAAACCGCTCGTGTTTGTTGCGGAACCTGGAGGCCAGGAGTTTCAATTCTGGCATCCCTTTCAATGGACACAGGTTCTGACACACCTCTGGGTGCAGAAACCACTATTCTAGGCCCAGATGCTGCCAACTGTGGACTGCTAACTGCCTACACTGGGAATGAGTAAATACTTGGGACTGATTAGTCTGATTTTTTCCCTGAGGAAGGGAAAACTGGCACAGAGCAGCCCCAGAAACTCCAAACAATTATTTGGAACCAGCGGCAGTTTGAGGGTTCAGTATCCATCACAACCTCTGCAATATCTTAACAGTCAGACACATTGCCCTCCAGAGCCCTAGCCAATTGTTCCCTCAACAGGAGGGCATACAAATATCCAAAAATGAATAAAACCCTGAGAACACAACAGGGCCAATAATGGAGCCAGTACCTTGATGAACATTCGAGGTGCAGAACACTGACCGAATGGAAAGGGCATGAACTAGTAGTGCAGAACCCCACAGCAAAATGCACACATTTCCAAATTGTCCTGCCGCAGGAGCTTGCGCTATGACACCTTCGTCCAGAAATCCAGAGCGTGCCCAATTGAAATTGACAGGAGATGCAGGGAGGGTTTGAGGTAAGAAACCGAGGAGAGGGCAGGGAAAAAACTCAGGCTTGTAACCATGGGATGATACCTCTTGCACTCAAGCATTATGAATCCGCAAAAGGTCAGATGACTCCCCATTCTGGAAAGTGGGACCGAACTTTCATCCTGAGAAGGGCTTTTTGGTGGATTTGTCAGCCCAACATGCGGAGCTATTGTGTTCTTCCGTTGGGGGGGGGGGGGGGGGGAATTGGTGTGGGGCGCCTTCCCTGCCAGGAGGCTGGCAATAATCGTATGATAAATTTGATATTCTGGTTGTTCCCAAGCTGATCAATCCATTAACTTGGGTGCAATGAGTACCTGCTCATAAATGGTTCGAATCTTGGCCAGTCCCTGCTGAACCCTCCAAGATTTGAACCACCTATGTTCGGCTTTACTGAATTGAGCTAGTTCAGAGCCATTGTTGACCTCAACAGTGTTTGAGGCTATGTAAGTGACTGCTTTTCAATCGGGCTCACCATTTTGAAAATAAATTGCTAAAATATAGACTAGGGTTATCCCGATACTAGTATCGGTACCGATACTGAGCATTTGCGTGAGTACTTGTACTCGCGCAAATGCTCCTGATCAGGGGTCAAGTCCTGGGGGAAAAAGTGTGGGAACTCCCATCCAAGATCCACTCCACTCAAATCCCGTGATAACTCACGGCAGACCTCCGCAATGTCTCCTGGGAACAATGACAAAAGCTCCCAGGAGACATTGCGGCATCGAGGAAGTGGCGGAATATCCGCACACTACCTGATGAATCCATATACAGGAAGCGGGCAGTAACAAAGGATTATTAAGGTTCGCCTACCCCTGACAGTGACTCGAGCTGGGCATCGCCACTTAGTGAAGAATTGGCTCGGGCAGCTCGGCTGCTCTAGTCCTGCAAAGGGAACTGCGTTCCTGCTGTGAAAAAAGTGCAGGCACTCCGTTCCCACGCGTTCCCGCAGGACTTGAGCCCTGCTCCTGATGCTTCGCCCGATACTTTTTTTTCAGAGCGGGCGATCTTATCAACTAGGCGGCGGGGGGGGGGGTGAGGGGGGGGAGAGGGCTTGGCTTTCTCTTTGAGGACATGGCTGCATTTTTGGGGGACATGGCTGCATTTGTGGGGGACATTTTAAAAAAGTATCGGTATTCGGTATGGGCGAGTACATGAAAAAAAGTATCGGTACTTGTACTCGGTCCTAAAAAAGTGGTATCGGGACAACCCTAATATAGACGTTAGATTTCATATTTTTATATTTAGATTATAATTACATTTTATATTGGCAAAAACAAAAAGGAACATCAGCAAAATTATTCAAACAAAAAGACATGTTAACATGCACTCAAATTTTAAATAATCTTTTCAACAAGATGTGTAGACATCAGGGAACTGAAGCACTCACCGCCTCTTTGATCTCACAGCTAAACACATGGATGTGAAAGTCATCGGTGTCCTGTTCTCTTGATGTGAACGCGAAGCAGTCACACTCTGACGTCCCATCTCTCCCTCGCACACAGAACAAAATTTTGTAGATTGGGAATGAGGCGATTTCTGAATTTGTGGATTGGTCCATTATTCTGAAAAAAAAAACAATTAAAATTCCCTAAGCTGTGCCAAGCTTGATTACTGGGTTCCCCATCACACCTCTATCCCTTTAATCCATATAATCACAGATCTTGGATGCATGCATCAAGCACCGCCATACAGAATACTGACCGTGTGTAAACACCACTGAACCCCCAGCTGTGACCGTGTAAAGCGTCAGGTGTAGTACATCTAAAGCTGGTCATACACTGGTTAAAATTTCAATCAGTGTATGGACTCCCCTACTTGTCAGAAGTCAGTCGTTTATTGGACTTCTGTCGGAGGGACATGTTGGAAAGTTTTCCATCGATCAGCAGCTGCAGCCAATCAGCTCCAGTCGCTGATCGGTGTATTCTAACAGCAGAATAGGACATCGCTTTCGGGTTACTAGATCGGAGACCCGTTCGAAGTCGAGTCCAGCTTCATTCGGATCTTCGGCCAGCTGATTGCTCGGGCCTTGGGAGAGCCCGAGAGAGCCGCGGAGGGGACGACGACGTCCCCTCCAGCTCCTTAGGATAACAACCAAAGGCTTTTAGCCGCATCGGTTGTTATCGATAGAAAGCCAACAGTAAACCCGTCTGGCTGTCATTTTACTGTAGGCTGGGCAGGAAAGTGTTAAGAAGCAACAAGGAACCTGACTGGTCAATGCAGGTCGACAACTAAGATCAGCTCTAGTTATCAGCTTCAGCTTTTGTTCAGCAGCCCCACTGGATGGCAAAGTTCTCAGTAGGGAATAATGTGCCAAGCTCACCTGACAGAACCCTCAGGAACATTGGGTACATAGAGAGTGACAGTGACAGCAGACGAACATGTTGCTCTCATTGAGGCCATAGCCCGAACGGCCTCCGTCTCACTGCGCGGAGCTGAAACCTTCATGTGGCCCAAATAGGACAGCTTATGAAACGAGACGCTTTCTTCTTCTGGAGGGTTTGTTGAAGTGCTGCCATTCTGCGCTGGAACCTCTGAAATAACAAATCAGTTCGGTCAGGTGATGTACACTGATAATTCCCCACTGGCAGAGTGAATAAAAAAGGAAAACTAGACCAGACCAAAAAATATTTGGAAGTACCAACAATTTTAGTGATGTCACCCTGCTTTCCCTATTCTGAGACGCGAAAAGCCTCGTATACACGATCGGATATTCCGCAGACACACCTTCGGACTTTTGTCTGAAAGGTGTTGGCCAGGAACTTGTCTTGCATACAAACGGCAAAGAATTGTCGGCCAACAAACATGAACGTAGTGACGTACTAGGTGTTTTTTTAAGCTCTTTAGCGTCACCCTTTGGGCACCTTCTGCTAATGATGGGTTTGGTGAGCATTGCTTCTGAGCATGCGCGTTTGTACTTTGTACTTTTGTCGAAAATCCAACAGACCATTGTCCATGGAAATAAACATCCATTTATTTATAAAGCATTTTTTTTCTCAGTTTAGGCCAAGATGTATTTTTCTACATATTTTTTTTTTTTTTACACTGGCATGGAGCAGAGAGCTGTAGACTGTCAATCAGCAGCTCTCCTCTCGCTCATTTGAGCGCTGAGCTTTAGAGGGGAGGGGCCGTCTCAGTCTTTCAGCAGCTCGCTTAGATGGGCGTCAGTCCAGGCACCTGGCTAGTCCAGACATTCCTGTCGGGATGATGCGATGCCTGGACTGATTCCAGTGACGTCAGCAGACAGCTCTCTGCTGAAAAAACGGGTCACAGGAGTACAAAACGAATTGCACTCCTTTGACCCAGAGGAGAAGAACAGCCAAACGAGTTCAGGCTGGACTTCTCCTTAAAGCCGCTTAGTGTTAGGCCGCATACACACGGTCGTTCCAAACCAATGAGAATGGTCCGACGGCCATTTCCATGGGTTCACCGCTGAAGTGGCCTGATGGTCTGATGTGCGTACACACCATCGTTCCAAAAACCGATCGGGTCAGAACACGGTGACGTCAAACACACGACGTGCTGAATAAAACTAAGTTCAATGCTTCCAAGCATGCGTCGACTTGATTCTGAGCATGTGCGGGTTTTGCGGATGCTTTCTGTACTAACCATCGGTTTGGACCGATCGGGCAGCGGTCCTTCGGTTCAATTTTGAAGCATGTTTTAAAAATTTGGACCGAAGGAAAACAGACCGATGGGCTATACACACACGGTCGGTTTGGACCGATGAAACTGAACCTCGGTCCATTCTCATCGGTTTTGTCCGACCGTGTGTACGCGGCCTTAGTGTTCTTGCTACAATCCCCTCTATTATAATAAATGCTGGGCCCAAGTATATGCGTTTTCTAATAAAACAGCAAATACCTTTTTTTTTTTGCGCTCACGTGACCAGCCGCCTCTCTCGATCTGACAGCAAAACAGGCGGGGCTGAGAAACCCTTGCTGATGTCAGCCAGGAGGAGGAGAGTAGGAGAGAGGCGGCCGGTCACGTGAGCACCAAAAAAAAAAAAAAAAAGGTATTTAGCAGCAGATTTTTTACAGAACATATACACTTGGGCACAGCATTTATTATAACATGAATATATAGCGGCAGAGAAGGACCGATGCTGCCAGTGTGGTCCGATCGTGTTCAGACAACCCCCTGAGCATGAGCTTTGCTGATTGGAAAGATGTAGGTCTGACGCAGCAAGGGATGTGTCAGACAGCTGGAGAGTGACCACTGTTTACATACAGAGACTACCGACCTGTTTCTGCAGCATATGTGAAAGCCAAAGTTGTTTACCACCACCGGGGATCAATTAAAGAAAACAACTGTTAAGACATTTACAATATAATATATGTTGGGTTACAGTATAAAGATATATGTACACAGTATTTTCTGTGCTGTATATGAACATTAGGACTGACCTGTATTGTTGGGATCCAAGACTAATGTAAGTGGAGGATTTCTGGCACTGAAGGTGGAGGACGCTGCACTCATCTCAGCGGCGCCATCATCTGCAGGTAAGTGGATATTCTGCTTCTTCTCTGAATCTCTGAGAATTTCTTCCATTGCTTTTTCCAGCTGTTCATCTCCATTTGACATTATCTGAAAAACAGCATGATTACCAACGTCCATGCATGACCTCAAACTAAAAAAGGTCCAGCTATACTAAAACACAAACCTTTATCCATCAAGACGGTAAGCTAAACCTGAACTGCAGCAAATATGAGAAGTTAGACTTCCAGGTGTAGAAGGTTGTAGGAGGTTGGGGAGCTAGCCAATGTTGTGCTAAGGTTTTCCTGGCCAAGTTAAGGTCTCTAGTGACTTGTTCTACAAGGTCATCATTCAGGAGTTCAACTAATCTAAGAACACCCATCTTTGGATTAAGAGATGAAATGCGTGGTTGAGAATATTAAAGCGGTTGTAAAACTCCAACATGAAACATGAACAAAAGAATATCCTGCTAAAGTGCATACTTGTTTCAAATAAGAGCATTAGGTGTCATTTCTGTCTACTGCTTCATTCCTCCGCTATCAGCACGAGTCACATCTAATGCCGCGTACACACCATCACTTTATGTGATGAAAAAAAATGACGTTTTTAAAAACGTCACTTTAATTGACCGTGTGTGGGGGAAAACGTCGTATTATGTCTTCTAAAAAACGACCCAAAAAAATTGAAGCATGCTTCAATTTTATGTGTCGTTTTTCAAAACGTCAACTTTTACTTCACAGAAATTGACCGTGTGTAGTAAAAAATGTCGTTTAAAACGACGTTTTTTCACCCGCGCATGCCCAGAAGCTACTTATGAAGCGAGCTTCAATGGAAAAACGTGCTAGAACATTGTGAGAAAAACGATGGTGTGTAGGCAACTTCGTCTTTGAAAATTGAAGTTTCAAAAACGTCATTTTTTACTTCACAGAAAATGTCGTTTTTTTTCATCACATAAAGTGATGGTGTGTACGCGGCATAACAAGTTTTCCTGACACCAAGAGAAAAAAGGTGACAGCGCAGGGACCTCCAGCCGATTGACAGCCTCAACTTCCTGTGAGCTGTGAGGAGGTGGTGTGTCTCTTCCCTGTAATCAGTTCTCAAAGCTCTTCTGACCGAGCCCTGCAGAGTGTAAATTCTGCTCTCCACCCTCTTTTATCAAACAGCCCAGGAAAGCTTTATAACAATTCTGGACTCTAAATGGATGCAGAGAAGAGAAGACTGCAGATAAGCGATTAAACCTTATAGACGAGGTATTGTTTCATCTCGGTTTATCCCCTGGGGATAGTCACTTCACTCACTGGGTATATGTGAGGGGTTACAATCCCTTGAAATATTCTGTAATCTTGTCAGTAGTGAATCAGTTATGGCCATGTCTAAAAACATCAGGAGAAAATCCCCTTTACTGTGGTATACCTAGGCCACAAGACTAATTTCCCCGTACACACAATCCGAAAATCGGACGACAGATCGTCTTTTTTTTTTTGCATGCTAGTCATTCAGCGACCCTGAAGAGTTTACTAAAGTTACGAAAATTCTCATACAACAGAATACAAAATAAATAAAAAAAAAAAACGGAAGTGATGTCATGTATTTGTATTGTCATTTCAGACAACTGTACTGATTAAAGGGGTTGTAAAGGTTTGCTTTTTTTTATTTTCTAAATAGGTTCCTTTAAGCTAGTGCATTGTTAATTTACTTACCTTTTCCTTCGATTTCCCTTCTAAATGTTTTTTTTTTCTTTGTCTGAATTTCTCACTTCCTGTTTCTCCTCAGTAAGCTTTGCACCATCATCTGGCTGGGGGTTAGTCAGCCGGAACAGCTTACTGAGGAGGAAAAGGAAGTGATAAATTCAGACAAAGAAAAAAAACATTTAGACGGGAAATCGAAGGAAAAGGTAAGGGAACCCATTTAGAAAATAAAAACCTAACCTTTACAAACCCTTTAAATTAAAATTATGTGCATGTCCAATAGAATAAAACAAAATAAATAAAATCGGATTAACTGTCGTAATCGTGTCTCAAAAAAAAAAAAAAACAGTCCATCTAGTTCAACCAATAGAGGTAAAAAAAAAAAGAAAGAAAAAAAAAATAACAATTCTATATACACAATCCTAAAACTAGCGTCGCTTTACGGCTGATGCCCCACTTGCTCCTACCCCCATTCTAAGCCTATTTTATCCAACTCTGTGAAGAAAAGTGCTGTATACTTGCCTATTCTGAAGCCACTCCGGTCTGGTCACATGATTTCTCCGGCGGTGGCTTCAGAGTAGAGGTTAAATCGCCAACAGCGGCTGCAAATGCCTTTATGGTGATAACACCTGTAGGCTTAACTATAGGACATCCGTTGTCAGCTCTCCTTCCTCTACACTGAAGCTGCCGCTGACAGCTGATCATGTGACCCGGACCAGAGTGGCTTCAGAATAGGCAAGTATACAGATCTTGAATATTATATGTGTTATTGAAAGCAAAAAAAAAAAAAGTCCCAAAAAAGTACACAGATCTTTTCTTTACAGGGTTAGATAGAATAGTCTTAGAAATGGGGTATGGAGCAGATTTAAGCCGACCAGAAAAGAATCGGATCTCTGCTGGTTCAGTTGAGACCGGCTGAGATTTGATCAATTTATGGAAGGCTCTTACTAAAAGTTGATTCATCGATTAACTTCAGTACAACAAGCCTGTCGGATTTTTTGTATGCGATTACTATAGCTGCCAGGAGTAAGTATTGTGTTCTGCTGGCAAGAAGGCTCCCCGCATGCCCCTGCAGGAAAAACACAATAGCGCTGTGGGAGAAATTCCCCAATCAACATACAGTAGTTTACTTGTTGCAGAAAAGAAAAAAGCATCATCTATGGCCTGCCTTAGCCTTAGTTACAATTTTATTTTTAAAACAACAACACACAGCCATTCATGTCTAAATCGCTGGCAACAAAAGTGAGTACACCCCCAAGTGAAAATGTCCCAATTGGGCCCAATTCGCCATTTTCCGTTCCCGATGTTATGCGATTCGTTAATGTTAAAAGGTCTCAGGTATAAATGGCGATCAGATGTGTTAAATGTGGTGTTATCACTCTCACAGATTGCCAAGACCATGAAACGGAGCTTCAGCACCAATGCCAAGACCATACAGCGGTTTAACAGGACAGGTTCCACTCAGAATAGGCCTTGCATGGTTGACCAAAGAAGTTGAGTGCACATGCTCAGCATCATATCCAGAGGTTGTCTTTGGGAAATAGACGTATGAGTGCTGCCAGCATTACATGTTGAAGGGGTGGGGGGTCGGTCTATCAGTGCTCAGACCATAAGCATTGCTTTAATTTGGACCAGATTGGACTCAGACCGCATTGCATCAAATTTGTAGGAAGCCTCTTCTAAAGATGATGCAGAAGAAAGCCTGCAAACCGTTTGCTGAAGACAAGCAGACTAAGGACATGGATTACTGGAACCATGTCTTGTGGTCTGATGAGACCAAGATAAACTTATTTGGTTCAGATGGTGTCAAGCGTGTGTGGCAGCAACCAGATGAGGAGTACAAATACAAGTGTGTCTTGCCTACAGTCAAGCATGGTGGTGGGAGTGTTATGGTCTGGGGCTGCGTGAGTGCGGCACTGGAGAGCTACAGTTCATTGAGGGAACCATGAATGCCAACATGTACTGTGACATACTGAAGCAGAGCATGATCCCCTCCCTATGGAGACTGGGCCGCAGGGCAGTATTCCAATATCATGACTCAAAACACCCCTCAAAGACGACCACTGCCTTGCTAAAGAAGCTGAGGGTAAAGGTGATGGACTGGCCAAGCATGTCTCCAGACCTTAACCCTATTGAGCATCTGAGGGGCATCCTCAAAAGGAAGATAGAGGAGCGCAAGGTCTGCAACATCCACCAGCTCTGTGATGTCATCATGGAGGAGTGGAAGAGGACTCCAGTGGCAACCTGTGAAGCTCTGGTGAACCCATGTCCAAGAGCGTTAAGGCAGTGCTGGAAAATAATGGTGGCCACACAAAATAGACACTTTGGGCCCAATTTGGACATTTTCACTTGGCGGTGTACTCACTTTTGTTGCCAGCAGTTTAGACATTAATGGTTGTGTGTTGAGTTATTTTGAGGGGACAGCAAATTTACACTGTAATGCCACGTACACACGATCGGTTTGTCTGATGAAAACGGTCTGATGGACCGTTTTCATCAGACAAACCGATTGTGTGTGGGCCCCATCGTTTTTTTTATCCATCGGTTAAAAAACTAGGAACTTGTTTTAAAATTATCTGATGGCTAAAAAAAACGATAGAAAAAAAAAAACGATCGTCTGTCGGCACGTCCATCGGTTAAAAATCCATGCATGCTCATAATCAAGTCGACGCATGCTTGGAAGCATTTAACTTCATTTTTCTCAGCACGTCTTGTGTTTTACGTCACCGCGTTCTGACACAATAGTTTTTTTAACTGATGGTGTGTAGGCACGATTGATGAAAGTCAGCTTCATCGGATATCTGATGCAAAAATCCATCAGTCAGTTTTCATCGGATGAACCAATCGTGTGTACAGGGCATTAGCTGCTGTACACTCACTACTTTACATTGTAGCAAAGTGTCATTTCTTCAGTGTTGTCACATGAAAAGATATAATAAAATATTTACAAATATGTGAGGGGTGTACTCACTTTTGTGAGATACTGTGTGTATATCGATATATGCGTGCGTGCGTGTGTGTGTGCGCGCATTTATTTATACACACAAATGTTTTGTTTTGCATTTCTATTTTAAACTGAATGGCTGGTTTTACAGGATGAGGGTTCACATAGAGTATACTTTTAGGCTTTTACAACATGACAGTCATACCTTGAGCTGTGGCTTTTCATTCAAGTTTGAAGAACCATCGACTAATACAAAGTCTTCACTGTTTAGTGTTGATGTGGAATCGGATGGGACACTGGAATTCTGGAGAGAGCACTTGTCGTCCATTGTTGCCGTTATGCTGCTTGACAGTGTAGACCCAAAAATTTACCATCTGTGAAATTCAAGACAAGATTTGTTACTTAGGTTTTGAGATGGCATGACTTTATTCAGAGTCATTATAGCCTTCATGATAGTATAGGCCTTGTACCTGGAATTTCCTATACAGTCAGGGGTGGGGGGTACTGTCTGTGCTGCTGCACACCGATTCAACAAAGTGACAAAAATGGGTAGTAGAGAGGTGGGCTCTTTCTTCTATGGCAGACCACCCGGGCCCCTAAATACAAAAACCAAATGAGGGCCATTAATTATCCACAAGGCAGCTAGGGTTCACATCTAAGCGGCATTGCGTGCCGTATTTGCATGGCACAGCAGCCCTTTCATTTGAAGTGGGCTGCTGTACCTGCATTTCCTGCACGGAAAAGGTCCCAGCCCCTTTTATAAAACACAGCTGCATGGAAACCGCATGCTGCTTTTGCGCATGTGGAAAACCACACAGCATTTTTCATTGCATAGAGGTGATATCCAGAGTTAATGGAACCCCTGCGCCAACACATGCAATTTGCATGCATTCCTGCACAGATAAGAACCTAGCCCTAGAGTGCAGCAAAACAGCAAGATACACAATCAGTGTATTTATATTTAACCGGATTCACAATATAAAAAAAAAAGTACACATTCCCGTTTCACACACCTCTGTCACACTTCACCTACACAGGTATGGCGTCAAACCTTCCTGCCGCACCTGTCCAAATGAGACTTACCAAACACTCACATCATGAGGCCTTCATGTGATTCTTATAGTGGTATTCACCCCAAAACTAGACTTTTAACATATTGCAGCTTACCAATCATTACATGTGGTGGCTGCGTTACTTTTTTTTTTTAGTCCCCCCCCCCCCTTCTGCTTTCACTCGATCTGGCCAGTAGTACACCTCCTGTATTATAGTTGCCCCACTTTGGATGAAGGTGCATATTTGGGCAGCAGCATGGTCAGTCTGGGTGGTATGGAGTGTAAGATGTACCAGCAGATTTAGATACACTAACAAATTCAAGCCAAAACTCTAGCTCACACAGCAGCTACACAAGATTTTCCTTTCAGGACATGAATAAAAAAATAAAAAAAAAATAAAAACGATCAGTGATAAATGGTTTGTCTCAACACTCTTAACTGATATTTGCAGGAGAGCTTGTTCTGTTGAAAAACAGACTAAAGCCAGCCATAGATGGTTAGAATTTAGGCTGTTCAGCAGTGGCTGGCTGAGATTTAATCAATCTATGGGCAGGCTGATTGTACCCAAATTGATCCATCGATCAACTTAAGGCCCGTACACACGATACGAAAATCAAAAGTAAAATTTGTCCGAAGAACGATCTACCAATTTTCGGATCGTTCGTATGGTGCTTTCAATCCTTCATCCGACAAAAGCTGGATGTGTAAATTATAAAATAAAAAATTGCCGTACGTGAACTCAACGTCAGATTTGTGTTTAATTAGTACGGCTTCGTACAAAAAATAAATAAACATTGTAAGAGCAAGGCTATGCATGCTCAGAAACAAAATAATACATACAAAACTATTCATGACGTCCCCTCAGAAATTGTATTCTGTCGTAGGAGAAATTCCATATGGTGAGTAACCTCTTCACATTTGACATGATACTAGCATGCCACAAAAAATGGGCGTACAGTCATCCGAAAATCTGATCGTGGGTACGAGGCTTTAGGTACAACCAGCATGTCAGATTTTTACATGCGATTCACCATCACCAGGAAAAAAAGCCTAAAAAAGAAAACTAATACAGACACCACATCTAAGAACTGGTAAACTGCAATATAATAAATGCTTACTTCTGGGTTTATTATCGCTTTATGCCCAATTAGACCAAAAAAAAAAAAAAAAACTTTGCTTGCAGCCACCAAAACTTGCAACACGTTTGGGTGACAGCCCGAGGTAAAAAAAAAAAAAAGGGTCAAATTCACACCGGACGCAGTTCTGTGTGCTTTTTTTTCTGCACAAAATGCATGTACAGTGTTTTCCATGTATTCCAATGGCTCTAGTTGGCTCTAGTTCACACCATGCAGTCAGTTTGCGGTCAGTTTCTGCACTGGAAACTGACTGTATGGTGTGAACTAGAGCCATTGGACTACATGGAAAACACTGTGCATGCATTTTGTGCAAAAAAAAAAAAAAAGTACAAAAAAAAACTGTACCAAACTGCGTCTGGTGTGGACCGGCCCTAACACCACACTCTCCGCCATTCTCACCTAGATTTGTGATATCATTGCAATGCCGTATAAAGTTAAAATTTAGAAGTATAAGTAAAAGGCAACATTTTTTTTTTTTTTTTTTATGTTTTGGATTGGGGAGGGATTAGAACACCTGTCAGTTTTTATTGCCGTCTGTAATGTGACCCCATTAGGGAGATTAATCCTCTCCATTTGTCCTGTTTAACATTATCATTGAAAGTAAAAGAAAAAATCACCAAATTTTGGCTTGTTCCCAGAAAAGTAATAGAGGGAAAATCATCCAATGGGGACACTAGTTCTGATGACCTGTGGGTCCCCAAAGAAATTCCCTTAATTTGATTTCTTCTCACTTCCCATTTGGCTATGGGACAGGAAGTGAAGGGAAGTCTCTGCAATGGTCGTGGGGGAAAAAATAAAAAAAAACGGACAGGGATTATAACCCTCCCTTGCTCGATCCAAAAAAAAAAAAAAGAAGGAGCATCTCAGCATCCTGGACAGGTGTCATCACCCATCTGATTGAGCCCTAACAGTAGTTTAAAGGAACACTAAAGGTTTGTTTTTTATTAGATCAATTGATTGCTGTAAGCTAGAGCATTTAAATATCACTTCCCTTGTTTTTCCTTTTGACCTCCAAAATACAGTAATCCAGGTTTGAAAATGCCATTTCCTGTCTCTCCTCTTCTTGCTTTCCACCAGCATCTGAGCCGTTTTGCATTGTGGAAAGCAGAATGTGCTCACCCCCTCCCTATGACTACAGCCCTGCGTGAAGATGCTCTCTTATCCCTCACAGGCATGGAGGCTAAGCCTAATGGGAACTGTAGGTCCGATTAGGCCGTGATGTAGCAAGAATGAATGCGCACCGCAAACCAGGACGTCAGCGAGAATAACGATTCAGGAGTGCTGGAGGTAAATAAAACAGCTCGATTTCAACAGGTATCAAACTAGTTATAATGCAAAACATTACTTTTTACTTTATCAGCTACTGTCAGACTTTAATTTAAGAGGAAAATATTTTTGTCTTTACAACCCCTTTAAGTGGGTACACCTGCCCAAAAATGATGGAAAGAAAACTCCATTTACTGTACAGTCCTCTGGATTGCCGAACATTTTTGAATATATTCATCAAATTAAAATCATTCCCTGCAATAAGGGTTTTAGCAAGATATTTTAGAACAGGTTTAGGAGTGTGTCTATGGGAATGTTTGAAACACCGCTCCCAAAACACCCTGCCCATTAAAATAAAAAGCGTTTTGGAAGCACCGCAATACAGGTGCTTTTAACCCATTCGGTTGCTAGCGAGGGTTAAAAGAGATCCGCTAGCGGCTGAAAAGCGTCTCTAAAACGAGCAGTGCTTTACCGGGCGGACCCAGTACGAAAGGGCTTGTGTGTGTGTGTGTGTGTGTGTGTATGTGTGTGGTGCACATTGTATTATTAATATTATTTTATCACTCCAACGCCTTCCTATCTTCTCATCTACAGCCAGTCTGAGCGCCACTACTGACACGCTCTCTGCGTTTGCTCACATTTCATCACATTTGACTCTGAAAACACGGAGGGATTTAGGCTGATATGGTTCATATCACAACTTTTCCAAGCAAACAGCTCTTGTTCAAACAGCAGTTGTGATTGAACAATGCCAGAGACAACAATGAAGCCTATAAAGGCCGACTCCACCTCTCGGAAAAATGTGATACTGTAAGGCAGGGCAGGCAGGGTCACCAACGCCGACGCTGCTTTTATTTCCTCATACGTGCGACGCTCTTCAACTGTTTAGTGTGATCAATAAGAAATCGTTATACTTTGCATGTTTACACTAATGAACCATTTTTTGTGCTACAGCACTGCGTCGATTTAACGGACGATTGCGCGCTCGTGCAACGCTGTACCCCAATAAAATTGACGTCTTTTTTTTCCCACAAATAGAGATTTCTTTTGGTGGTATTTGATCACCTCTGCGGGGTTTTTTTGCGCTATAAAAAAATAAAAAAAAATAAAAAGACAAGTTTGAAGTTTAGCCCGATATATATTCTTCTACATATTTTTGGTAAAATAAGTAAAAAAATAAAAACACGACACATTTTTGGGACCAGTGACAGCGATTAGTGCTATAAAAATACTGTATAAATGTCACTGGCAGAAAAGGGGTTAACACTAGGGGGCGATCAAGGGGTTAAATATGTTACCTATGCGTGTTCTAACTGTAGGGGGGATGGGACTGTCTAGGACAGGGGTCTCCAAACTGCGGCCCGAGGGCCAGATGTGGCCCTTTGTTAGCCCTTATCCAACCCTTGGGCACTATTCCTCCCGCTGACACCAACAATGTGGCACTATATCTTCTACCGATACCAATGATGGGATACTATTCCTCGTACTAATAGGGGCACTACTTCTCCTTCTATTGACCACCAACCCTGAGGCCATATTTATTTTCACTGATGCTGAGCCGTGACATTTTCTGCCACTGCTTACCACAATCCGGCCCTCCTAAAGTGTGAAGGACAATAAACTGGCCCTTTGTTTGAAAAGTTTGGAGACCCCTGGTCTAGGAGGAGAGAGATCAGTGTTCATACTTGGTATGAACACAAGATCTGTCTCTACTCACCTGAAAGAACCGTGATTTGTGTGTCAACTCCAGGCTCGACTATGCAAACTCCCTTTACCTTGGACACCCAAAATACCAGATTGCCCGTCTACAAGTCGTCCAGAACACGGCGGCATGACTGGTAACAGGAAAAAACCCTGGGAATCAATTACCCCCTCCCTGAGGTCCCTCCACTGGCTGGCCCTAAAGGACAAAATCACATTTAAGGCCCTCTGCCTGATGCACAAATGTATACAAGGAATCGCCCCCCAATATTTATGTGAGAAAATGAAAAACCACAACCCCAATCACGTTCTTCAAATCAACTAACCAAAATCTACTACAAATCCCCAAGGCTTGCATTAAAGACCAAAAGAGAACGAAGATTTGCAGTCCAAGGACCTCGACTATGGAACGCTTTACCAACTAATATCCGAACGGAAGTGGATCACCTGGCCTCAAGACCCACCCATTCTGAAGGCTAAAAAGAAGGAAATGGATACCAAGGGCCTTGAGGCGAATCAGTTTGCATTAGTAGCGCTATACAAGTTACTCACTCACTGATCACAGTTCACAATCTGTCACGAGCGATCGCGGGTGCCCGGGGGTCGTCGTGCCCGATGGACACTCACATCGGCTCCGGAGGCGCGCCCCTAGTGGCAAAAAAAAAAGAAACGTAAGGTAACGCCCATTTGCCCAGCCGAGCCAACCTGCCACAGGCTGGTCGGCAAGTGGTTAAAGTGTTACTAAACCCACAACAGTGAAAATCTGTCTGTATATGCAGTAAAGCATGCTGGTTATACTCACTGTGGAACCTAATGGGTTAATCAGGAGCTTTGTGTAAAAAAGCTGTTTGATCCTGTCTTCTCGAATCCTCCCCCTTCTTCCACTGTCCCCAATCATTTTCCTGATAGAACAGAGCCTTGGGGGCATGCTCAGTTTGGTGTGTATTGCTAGAGATTTTTTTTTTCTTGGGAAGGTGAATGTAATCAACACAGGACCAGCACTGTCCAGACAGAGGGTCAGGGGTCATGCAGCCTCATAGGCCCCTTAGAGTAGAATGAAAACTACAAGCTTTAACCAGACACTGCTAGAAGTCAAAGGACTGCTATATACTGCTTATGAGATAAGGGTATTCAGCAGTTTATATTTATAAAATTATATCTAGGCGCACTGAGCGTGCCGTTACTAACGTCGATCATGTCGTTAGTGGCGGCACCAGTGCGCATGCGTGGGAGTGACATCATCGCGGCTCCGGCCAGTCACAGCGCCAGAGTCGCGATACGAGGAAGACACTCAGGGAAAGATGGCGGCGATGGAGAAGAACGAGCACCACTGTGGGGGCTTCAATCTCATCCACTTGTGTGATTTGTGCGGCAGTGTTTGAAGCAATGAGGACCAATAGAGGAGAGGAGTGGAGGAGGCGGTGAGCGAGCTGGCGGCAGCCAATGAGCGTGCAGTCTCCGGCGGTGCCTTTGCAGCGCAGAGGCAGAGTTGCTGTGTACCAACCGGACAAAGAAGAGCAAGTGTGGCCGCTATAATGAGCATTCCCTCAAGCAGGATGCCTGGGGCTTGGCGGTCCTTCCCTCCCCCCACATTGCACAATCCGCTGTACACAGGAGAACATGGAGGAGTCCTGGGAGCCGTGCGTGCATGAGAGAATATTAACCCTGCTGGGGCTGCTGCTGGCCTGGGGGTCTGCTACTGAAGATGGTGGTAAGGATCCTACGGGGGGCTGAGGAACCATGTGTGTCTGGCTGGTGGAGGAGCGATCTCACCTGCTATGGGCGCTGGGCAGGTAAGAGAAAGCCCATGTCATTCTATTATTATAGAGGCAGGCTATGAGCAGCGTGTGTAGGGTGAGCTCCAGCCAAAGACGTCTCATGTCCTTCTATAGTGCCATGTGTGATCAGTAGACTGCCGTGACCGTGGATGAATTAAGTGTGGACGCAGCGGTGGGGGAAAGGGCGTTTGTTTGCCGCCGCCCTCCCCAAAAAAATGGAGCACCAGCAGCCACTGGTTCACGCTAGTGCTGCTGCATGGTCACGTGTTTTTCAGTGCGTTTTTATGTGCGTATTTGATGTGTTTTTTACACTTCATGCATTTTTTGCAGGAGGAGTAGACTGGTTAAAGAAAAAGTCCACCCCAACACTAAAATCCCTGCATCTACAGACATCCACGATCTAACACTAACCCTGTAAAGAAGAAATCAGTATATATACCTTTTTTTGAAGCCGATCCGAACCCATGCTGAGCGGTTAGCCGTGACACTGCTGTGGAGGCGGAAAGCAGAGGACACGTCCGACAACGAAAGCCCCATAGTAAGTCTATGGGCGACGTCACTCCCCATTCTTTTCACAGCCGTTGTCGGCCGTGTCCTCTGCAGAGCTTTTGCCGTGGATGTCTGTAGATGCAGAGAATTTAGTGTACAGGTGGATTTAACCTTTAAGCCAGGGCTCGACAAATCCCGGTCGCCAGGGCGACTAGAAATAGGGTCCTGGCGACTTAGCTTGGAAGGGGGGCAAGCGGGCGCCATCTGGTGGTGGCTGTTGGTATTACAAGTTAAGCATTACAAGTTCAACAGCAATTCTAATGTCATTTTTCAATATTTTCACTGCCATCTTCTTCCCTCTAATTAGAACCCCCAAACATTATATATATTTTTTATCCTAACAACCTAGAGAATAAAATGGCGATTGTTGCAATACTTTCTGTCACGCCGTATTTGCGCAGCCTTCTTACAAGTGCACTTTTTTGGGGAAAAATTACACTTTTTTTAATTAAAAAATAAGACAACAGTAAAGTTATCCCCATTTTTTTTTATATTATGAAAGATAATGTTACGCCAAGTAAATTCATACCCAACATTTCACGCTTCAAAATTGCGTCCGCTCGTGGAATGCCGACAAACTTTTACCCTTTAAAATCTTCATAGGCAACGTTTAAAAAAATCTACAGGTTGCATGTTTTGAGTTACAGAGGAGGACTAGGGCTAGAATTATTGCTCTCACTCTACCAATCGCGGCGATACCTCACATGTGTGGTTTGAACACCGTTTACATATGCGGGCGCTGCTCACGTATGTGTTCGCTTCTGAGCGCAAGCTCGTCGGGACGGGGTGCGTTTTCTGGCTCCTAACTTTTTTAGCTGGCTCCTAGATTCCAAGCAAATTTGTCAAACCCTGCTTTAAGCACAAAACCCCATCAAAAACGCATGTACATGCATGTTTCATGTGCTCCAAATGAAGTCTATGTGGCCAAAAACGCACCAAAAGAACCACCTGCAACTTTTCAAAAATTTCAAGGCACCATCGTATTGATATGTACAGGCACCATAGAGAATAATGTGATGGCAGCACAATGGCAGACGCAGGAGAACGCGCACTAGTAGGAATGGGGCCCAAGACTCCTTTAGAAAATCCCAATGCCTGGCTGTCATGCTGATCCTAAGGCGCTGATGCGCTTTGTGTTAGAACATCCAATTTGTGTCCTTATTCCAGATCATCAAGGTCACTGGCTGCATTCTGGTTTTGTATCATCATCTCACAAAGAACTAATACTAGAAAAAGTCAAGCAAACAGCATTTTCAGAAGGGAGTCATAAATAACTGCCATCTTTCTCAGAACTGACTTCCCATAAATAAATACATTATTACATGTCTGATGATTTTTACCAGTCCTTACTATAAAGGGTGTGCCGCTAGAACAGACAAGATGCCTATTGACAGATGGCTAACCCTGTGTGTGATCACGCACTTCCGTATTATCAGCACAACATCACAAGACTCCACTTACTTCCAGTCCAGAGAAAAGAAAATCCGTTCTAGGATAAACACAACCAATACTTGTAGAAATGTACAAAAGCAGAACACAAGGCACAGCTAAGTGATAAAGCAAATAAAGAGAAAGGGAAAATGAAAACTCAGCAGTTTTTTCCAGAAAAGTAAGCACAGCTTGGAGATCAGAAGATAAAAATATTCAGGAAAGGGATGAACATGAGAATCTGGGCCAGATTCAGAAATCGCCTTCGTATCTCTGAGATCCGACGGTCGTATCTATGCGCCCGATTCATAGAATCAGGTTACGCATAGATCTCCCTAAGATCCGACAGGTGTAAGTGACTTACACTGTCGGATCTTAGGCTGCAATTCTAGGCCGGCCGCTAGGTGGCGATTCCATTGCGGTCGGCGTAGAATATGCAAATGAGTCGTTACGCCGATTCACGAACGTACGCTTGCCCGTCGCAGTAAATTTACGCCGTTTCCGTAAGAGATATGCGGCGTAAAGATAAATATAAGGCGCATTCTTGTGTATAGTATGCAAATTGCATACTAACACCGATTCACAATGTTGCGCGAGCCCTGCGTACGCAATTTACGTAGTTTCCGTACGGCGTGTTTAGCGTAAGGCTGCCCCTTCTAATAGCAGGGGCAGCCAATGCTAAAGTATACCCGTCGTTCCTGCGTCGCGACGTTCGAATTTTACGTAATTTGCGTAAGTGATTCGTGAATGGCGCTGGACCCCATTCACGTTCACTTTGAAGCAAATGACGTCCTTGCGACGTCATTTGCCGCAATGCACGTTGGGAAAGTTTCCCGACGGAGCATGCGCTCTACGCGCCTAATTTAAATGATTCCCGCCCCCTACGGGATCATTTACATTAGGCGCCCTTACGCAGGGCAAGTTTACACAGCGCACACGCAATTTACGGAGCTACTGCTCCGTGAATCGCAGGTAGCGCAGTAAATTGGCGGGGGCGCAGGGCAAAGACGCTGCCCTGCGCCTCCGCAAATAAAGGGCAAATCTACCTGAATCCGGGCCTTTGTCTTTAGTAGACATCAAACCAATTTTGTGTTACTTTCTTGGAGATGCACAAATACAAACAGCGATTTTCAGTAGCATAACTTGGACAAACAATCCAAACTAAGCTCATGTGAGGATGCAGAGCTAAGGATTTCTGATTTGTGGCCCTGAGCCACCAAAGCAGTGTAGGATGAGGACAAATGTCATTATTGTTCATGGACTGTGCGGAGTAGTCATCAACGTCCTTCATGACCCGAGTATTTTATGTCCATGAGATCCGAGTGATTCCGACATAAAGCTCTGGCCTTGATTCACCAAGCTGCAATATCATTCAAAGCTGGACTCTAACCTTACAATTGTGCAAGATGGAAGGTACAGGTTCCTCTTCTGTATTGAAATTGCTTACTCCGATTCCACTGTATACTATGAGCTTCTCAGAGTGTGCGTTAGAAGCTGCAGCAAGACAGACATATCTTGCCTTACTTGAATGCAGAAGTAAATACAGCATTATCCAGCCTTTTCTTCCCCATCCTGGCTGTTCCTGGTTCTCCCTGTTCATTAAAGCAGAGGTCTGCCAATTTTTTTTTTTTTTTTTTTTTAAAGACAGCAGCTACAAATACTGCAGCTGCTGACTTTTAAAAATATGGACACTTACCTGTCCAGCGCGCCCGCGATTTCGGCACCCGAGGCCAACATGTGCCTCGGTCCTCGGATGCTGCCGCCGCCATCTACGCTAAGGGAATCAGAAAAAGGAAGCCTTGTGGCTTCACTACCCAGTTCCCTACTGCGCATGTGCGAGTCGCACTGCGCAATCGAAATGGTCCCTCCTGTCTTCCATCTCCCAGAAGACAGCGGTGGGGGGGACAGGAAGTGGCGTAGATTAGCCGCAGGTTCTGCGGATATCCATGCCTGGAAGTGGGTGCAAATACCTGTATTAGACAGGGTTCCGAAAAGCAGAGGCTCACTTTTTGTGTGAACCTCCACTTTAAAGCGGTTGTATACACGCTGAAGGTTTTTTTAACCCTTCAAAGCAAAAGGCATAATTAGCTAGTATGCACCGCATACTAGCTCATTATGAAATACTTACCTTAGAATGAGGCGTTGGTAACTTACCTGGTCCCCGTCGAGGTAGCAGACATGTTGCCTAGACATGTCTTCCGGGTATCGTGGCTCCAGGGCTGTGAGTGGCTAGAGCCGCGATGTCGTCTTAGGAGACTTTTTTCCGGAAAGGTCCTGCGTCTGCCGGGCCTTAAGCCGAAAATCCCTTGTGCGCATGCGCTACTGCATTCAGCAGCTCATTGTGAGAGGAACATCTGCTAAACCGTACAGGTTTAGGAGATATTTTTTACCTACAGGTAAGCCTTATTATAGGCTTACCTGTAGGTAAAAAGTAAATAAATTCCCTATACAACCACTTTAACTGAAATTCATATCTTTCAGACATGGAGGTTCAGCATTACACGTGGGCATTACCACTGCTTTCTTATTTCACAATTCTATGTACTGCACAGTCACACTTCTGGCCCCTCACAGAAGCAATGATCTGAATAGAGGGACCAATGAATGTCCCGTTTTCATCCGCAGCGGATGGATGAAAATGCGGACGTACGGTCCGCACATGTGAAAGGGGCCCAACAGTGAAACCTCGGATTGCAAGTAACGAGGTTAACGAGATTTTCACAATACGAGCATTTCTTTTTTGAAAACTCTGACTCGGTTTGCGAGTGTTGTCTTGCAAAACGAGCAGAATTCAAGCCACAGCGGTGTGCAGTACCGCATTTGGCCAAAGATTCCAGAGCTGATCGGAACAGTTAGAAAAAACTCTGAAAAACCCGGAGTATTTCTAAGGCTCTCCGGCGCCCCCCCCGCCCACACCTCTGGCCACATGCGGTATAGCATGCCATAGAAGTCAACGCGCAACAAATTATTTTCGTTGCAGTTGACGTCTATGGGGAAACTCGCTTTGCAATGCGAGTGCTTTGGATTACTAGCATTCCCCTGGAACGGATTATGCTCGTAATCCAAGATTCCACTGTACCCGATCCTCCATTTCCAGCAGATGGCGCTCCCCCACAATTTAGCAGTAGACTATGCCTCTGCGTCCTCATGTCAATTGCAGAGCTACAGACCCTGCATCAGTCTTCATGATCAACGTGATAGACCGACGGCACTGGAACCTTGAGCCGGCCATAGATGGTTCGAATCTAGACCAGTTCATCAGGGACCATGGTTGCAGGAAAGAAAATCGCACCATCTATGGCCGGCTTTAGGTAGATACAATTAGGCCCCAATTAATGCATTCAATTAAAATGTACCAACAACCGAATGGGGTATCCAAAAGATGGGTGGGCTGCTCTCATAAAACAGAGGAACTGAACAGTGGCCTCAAATTGTGAAAATCGGACCACTACTACAAGGTTTGGAGTCCAAAATGAAGTTTAATTTCAAAACTACAGCAGGTGCTATAGCCTTGTAGGCCTGTAGCACCTGCTATAGTTTTGAAATTAAACTTTATTTTTTAGTCCAAACCCTGCAGTGGTGCTCTGATTTTAACAATCAAACACCATTTCGGTCTTGGAGTCGTCAGGACCGTGGCCTACTGGAACATGGGGGAAAAAATGCTGCTGGGACCAGTCTAGCAGCAGGGCAGATTGGGTAAGTAAATATACCCTTACATGCCCCAGACCTAAGGGAGCAGTTAAGCCTTATAGTACAGGTGCAACCCCACTGCAATGGACTTTTCAAGCTTCCCAGAATTGGGCTTTGATTATCTTGGAGACTGGAGAATTAAGTCAGTCTCTGGCTTATATGTGTAGCTTCTACCTTCTACCATAGGTAGGTGCTAGAGAGGATTTTTGTGAGGTAAGCTGCCAGGCAGGTAAATTTAGGCAGGCCTATGCTGCATGCTAGGCCTGCTTGTTTTGATCTGGAGGCAGGGAGTGGTTAGTGTAGCGGTTGATGTGACCACCTGTGCTTTGGTTATGGGGCGCCTCCCCTGCTTCCAGAGAGAATGTTCTGGAAGAGGGGCAGGGCACAAGAGTGACAGGGAGCTCATGTGAGGAGCCCTGATCAATCCCCAACTGGAACTGGCAGGGGCAGGCCTCACATATAAGTTCAGGCCCAGCCCACTGGAGGGGAGTTGTTGGCTGAGAGACAGAGAATGAAGTGCTATATCAGGGCTTGAGGAGCCAGTTATTTTTTTATTTTAATGACCGACAAAGCTTTAAATTTTCAATATAAAAATTAAGCAATCTTAAAATTTACACAGAAAGACGACTGGGGGGGGGGGGGGATTCGCACGGAGACAGGATACCCCAGCTGTGACACCCCAGGTCGCTAATTCTAGTCGCAAATGCGACCTGGAGCCTGAGGTTTGTCGAGCCCTGTGCTAGAGAGCAGCAAAAGCGAATGGAGGCACCGGCGAGGGAGAGGAGCGGGACCGTAAACCCACTCTCATCCTTTCTAAACTACTGCCAAAGTGCTGATCTATAAGGATATAGATGCCTCCTGCATGTATCCTTACCTGTCAAATGTCTACCCTCTGTCTGTTATAAAAACTGCAGATTCTGTGGGTGGGTCGGTTGTCTGGAGCTCGGTGGGTGGAGTCGTGATGTCAGTAGACTCCCCGCCCACCTCTACACTCTCCTTGTCAACATGCATTTTCTCCTTTGTATTCCTTACACTAAATTCTGCTATTGATCACCAACATCCAGTCAAAATCCAGAAGAGTAATCACATGATTTCAGAAAAAAAGTGGGGGTGGGAATTAAAAAATAATGTCCGTCTCAGGCTTGTGCATGAGATATGTAAATAGCCTGTCATTGACAGCAAGGGGGAAGAACGGACAAAAGTTTTCTCCTGTTTGTCCGTTTATCTCACTGAAAAGAGAAAAGAGGATTGCTCAGAGCTGGATTAACTCTTTGTGGCAAGACTGGGCGCAGATGATAGGAAATCTTATACTGTACATCAGGGGTGTCCAACCAGTGGCCCGCGGAGCCCTCTGATGTGGCCCGCGACCTCCTGCTCTGGGATGGAATAAAATACTGCTATTAAAGGTCAGTTTATTACTAAAATCACAGTGTATATATGGGCATATCTGTTCTGCAGTGGTTACTGGACTGCTTTCAAACTGATCTGCAGGTACAAAGCAGTTCACCTGCACTGAGCCATAGACCTCTGTTATTACATCTGTTTGGTGAGCTTTCTGAAAGTGCACCAAGCCTGCAGAATATAATAGAAGTCTATTGCTAAGTGCAGGAGTATAGTTGGCTGTGTCCGTGTCCGCTCTGCATATGTAGAGCGGACACGAACATGCCATCCACCCGCTCCGCTCATTGTGGCCCGCGACCAGTTACCAATCGCTTATCGCTTAAGTGGCCCTCGCTCTTCAAAAGGTTGGCCACCCCTGCTGTACATTGTGACATTAAAAAAAAAAAAAATATTCGGGTTTACATCCACTTTAAGCCTTGACAATAAAACCTGGAAGCTGATTGGTTAATATGCATAGCTACACCAAATTCTATGTGCACAGTTTTAGTAAATCTCCCACACAGTATGCAAGCAGGTTCTACAAAGGCTGGCCATACTTTATACTAGGGTTGTCCCGATAACGATACCAGTATCGGTATCGGGACCGATACTGAGCATTTGCGGGAGTACTAATGCCCCGGATGCCAGATCCGATACTAAGCCCCCCCCGCCGCCGTCGCAATGCCGCCGCAAACCGCAACGCCCCCTATTTAATCAGTGTGCGGGGAACATTACAGCTTTCATTTGAATAGCTGTCTGTTCCCCGCCGCGCCGCGTATAGACACTCCCCCTTGCTCGGGATTGGAAGGGTGATCTGTCTATCAAAGTGCAAATCACCCGTCCAATCCCGAGCAAGGGGGAGTGTCTATACGCGGCGGGGAACAGACAGCTACTCAAATGAAAGCTGTAATGATTAACTAGGCGGTGGCGGCATCTAGGTATGGGGGGACATGGCTGCATCTGTGGGGGGACACGGCTGCATCTGTGGGGGGACACGGCTGCATCTGTGGGGGGACACGGCTGCATCTGTGGGGGGACACGGCTGCATCTGTGGGGGGACACGGCTGCATCTGTGGGGGGACACGGCTGCATCTGTGGGGGGACACGGCTGCATCTGTGGGGGGACACGGCTGCATCTGTGGAGGGACACGGCTGCATTCGGGGACACATTTAAAAAAAAGTATCGGTATTCGGTATCGGCGAGTACTTGAAAAAAAAGTATCGGTACGTGTACTCGGTCCTAAAAAAGTGGTATCGGGAAAACCATATAATATAAGGTCAAACCTAAACACTTTCAAATTGTATGCAATAAGGCACTACATAGTTGAAGGTAAATCTAAAGGAAATTGAATAAGAAAATTGTATCATGTATGGTCAGATTTAAAGACTGGGAAGATGTAAAAATACACAGCAAGTTCTCAAGCCTTAAAAAAAAAAAAAAAAAAAAAAAAACACTCTGCTAGAAATGGGCTAGGCTTCTGAAAACAATGAGCACATGCATTCTGTCTAAAATCCAGACAGCAACAGTTTTGTTAACTAGACAACAGACATTCTAAAAATACCCTTAACTAAAAGAGGATGACAGAGTACTTTCCTTATTAAAGGCAACATAGCAAAAGTGATGTAATAGCTGCGAAAAGAAAAAGCTAAAACTTCCGTAAAAGAAACCAAAAAACAAAGGGAATCCCAGATTTTTATTCATTTTTCATATATGCAATGTTCCGTATAAAGAAGAAGAAAACATAAAAAAATACTAAAAGTACAACTAAAAAACAGAGTGGAAAAGGATTATAACATCTGTCAGTTTTTATTTCGGTCTTTGCTCCTGTATTGTGATATTCTCTCCCCATTTGTCATGTTTACCATTAGAATTGAAAGTAAAAGTAAAAAAAAAAAATAAAAAAAAAAAAAAGTCAACATTTTGAGTTATCCCCAGAAAAATAATAGAGGGGAAATCTTCCAATGCGGACACTAGTTCTGGTGGTCTTGGGGTTACCAATAGATTAATATCAGTTTAAGGGCCCTTTCACACGTACGGACCGTATGTCCGCATTTTCATCCGTCCGTTTGTGGATGAAAACGGGACATACATGGTTCCCTATGTGATTATGGGTGTCAGCGGATGAACATCCGCTGACACCCGTAATTTGTCCGCCTCCGCAAAGATCCGCATTTGCGGACGGAAGAAATCCTATTTTTCTTCCGTCTGGCGGATCGGATGAACACGGACATACGGTCCGTGTTCATCCGATCCCCCTATAGGGGAGAGCGGAGTCAAGACAGGGCGGTCCCTGCACAGTGTGCGGGGACCGCCCTGTCAGCTGCCAGATCAGCAAGGATTTTACGGAGGATCCCCGCTGAGCTTTGCGGACACACGGAGCGGATCATTACTGCTGGCATCAAAATGAACACTTATCCAGTGGTAATCAGTGTTGTGAAACATCCAGGATGTCGCTTTCCTGACTCATGTAGGATGAGATGCTAAAGGACCTCTAGCCAGTGCTACTCCCCTAACAAAACCACTAACACGTTTCGCCCCGTCCACTGGGTCTTAGACATAGAGGTGACCAAGCTCCAGTGAGTAGGGCAAAACACATCAAGGGGTGTGGTAAGTGGAGTAGTGGACGTCAGTGTGACGAAACGATCGTCGGGCATTGCGCATGCGCGAACAGCTTCAGCTAGACTGACATATTACGGATCTTGCGTTTCTCTCCTTGCAAGGATTGTTTTTACTTCTCTTTCTAAGAGAACATTTTTGTATTTTTTTTATTTTGTTTTAATAAACCTTTTTGAACGCCTGCACTATGGGAATTCCTTATTTTTTTTTCCCCATCGGGCCTCAATAACTTTGCACCTTTGAGTGCATGCTTACCACATCCTGGTAAGCACCTGTGTATCACCCCGGAAGTATTCGTAAATCACACTTTCATCTGGAATTGTGGATTTGAACCTTACGATTCAGGAGAGAGGGAAGATCTCCTAACGTTCCTGTGGGAATCACCAATCTACTTGTTTGACCCCCCAGAGAAGGGAGGTCACTGGCTATCCGGTAAGCCTTGAATTTATCCTCTGGTGACGGGTATCTTCACGTATTGGATTTTATCTACACCTTCTCTCACACTGGATGTTTTACTTTGAACTTATTCCTTTTTGAGATTTTTTCCACTTGCGGACTGCGTGTATTATCATTGATTTTTTTCTCACATGTGGACTGATTATCATTATTGATTGATTTTTATATTTTTACTGTCTTTTCACCCATTGTCACATATGGTTTATATTTATTCCAGCGCTACACTGTTTTGTACAAAAATTTCTGGTGCATGGTGGGCATTAGAGTTGAAAGTAGTGTACATCCTATAGTATATTAAATCTATAGCTTTCTATAGTCTAACCAAGAGTTTACCTTGGATCACCAGATACCAGATACGCCAATTCACGAACGTACGCGGGCCCGACGCAGTCACTTTACATCGTTTACGTAATCGTTTTCCCGGCGTATACTTACCCCTGCTTCTATGAGGCACAGCCAATGTTAAGTATGGCCGTCGTTTTACGTCGTTTGCGTACGTCGATTCACAAAAACGCTGGACGCAAGTTACGCTCACGCCGAAACCAATGACGTCCTAGCGACGTCATTAGGAGCAATGCACGCCGGGAAAATTCGCAGACGGCGCATGCGCATTTAAATCGGCGCGGGGACGCGCCTGATTTAAATACTACACTCCCCCCAGCCGCGGAATTTGAATTCCGCCAGGGGATTTACAATCCGTCGCCGCAAGTTTTGAGGTAAGTGTTTTGTGAATTACCCACTTGTCTCTAAAACTTGTGGCAGCGGATCTTAAATCAGATAGATTACGCGGATCTAAAGATCCGCTGATCTATCTGAATCTGGCCCAATAAATGTAAGCAAGTGCAGCCATCACATTTGATTGGCAAGCTGCAATATAATGAATTTTTGCTTTTGGTTTTAATTACGCCTTAAGGGTAGTTGTTGAGAAATTGTAACCAAAACAGAGATCCCCATTTGAAGATTTCCATACTAATTTTTTTTTCGGTGACAGCCAGAACATTTTGAATTTCTTGTTATGTCCTGCAATAGCGACAGTTGTCACAAAGTCAAACCAAACCGAGGAGGAAATAAATATCTTCTCAGTAGGGACAAAAGACAGAAAAAAAAAAAACACAATTCCACTCTCAAGCTAGGTATACATTACAAGAAAATTGGAAGAAAAAATCTGTACGAGGAACAATCTCTTTTGTATAGTTTGTACTCTTAACAACCGATTCAGACTTTCCAAACAAAAATATCCGAAAGGACAAACTCCAAAAATTCTCATTACACGAACAGAACCAACTAAAGAAAAATATAAAAAAGACTGCGCATGATCAGACACCATAAACAGAAAAAAAGCCTTTATTGTACGAGAATTTTCATACAATTATTACCAGCCTCGATTTCGAAACATTGAGGGAAACAAGATGATCGTTCTTCTAATGTGTACCCAGGTTAAGGGAAATCAGATTTGGCTTTATCTTTACCACAACTGATTCTTTTAATTCCCCTAGGACAGATATAGCTAATCTTTACGGTCGTTAAGATGACTCTTATTTGTCTAATGACCAGATTTCTCTGTGCGTGTTGCCCCTCTATAACGTAATTATCTTCAGAGCAGCCTCTCATCGAAATGAGGTTTTCTGGATAAATGAATATTCCAAGTCCCTGCCATGGCAGCCCAGTGTCTTTTCATCCATGACTCACCCACCTCATAAACGGTTTGTATTTAAGCCATATAACTGCAGCTAGGCGGCTGCCCATAAAGCGGACCTTCAGTAATTTATTCATCGTTCCATCTATTAAATCTTCTGCCCTTGTTGTTTTAATTTTAGATAATAAAACATTGTTTTTCTGCCAGTAAATACCTTATATAGCCCACTTCCTGTTTCTTGTCTGGTAAAAAGCCTAGGCTTATGACATCATGCATATCTCTCTCTCTCTCTCTCTCTCATGAGTCATAAGAGGGCCAATGAGAGATGCATGTGTGTCTCTGTGTAAATATAGGAAGTGAACAGTCAGCAGTTTCGGCTGCCCACAGTTAAAATGGTTGTAGCCAGACTCCGTGGAGGGAGATTTCTGCAGCATATTTGGCAAGTACAGAATCACAGCACATATAAAATAATATGCAAAGTGGTTGGAGGGAAGCTTGGCGAAGGTGTTTTTATTACAAAATTATGTGAGCAAACTGCAGTTCCTCTTTAATAATCAGGCTGGCAGTTTTAGTCAGCTGTCGTTATGTTCCAGTATTTATGTGAGATGCAATGTTCTATTCCGTATAGTGATGGTGTAATCACATCTGTAGAAAAACGCATGCCTGTACAAGAGGCCTGTGGAGAATCAGGAAATAAATACTAAAAACAACTGACAGATTCCAGTCAAGTACCTTTGTCAAATGTAAATGTTTTATTCCGTCGTGGTTGGTTTTACTCTTTATATAAAAAAAAATTATATTTTCTTTCAGTTAAAAATTGGTGCCATAGAAGAGCCCTCTGACTGACTGCAATAAAGTTACATCTGGTTGGGAAAAAAAAAAAAAGAGTCCAGGGGGCATGGCTTGAACATGGCGGAGTGAAAACACCCTAAATGCAGGAAAACCAGGGAGGGGTCATCTAAGGCTTCATCTGTGGTTACAATCAGCTGTTTCTTGCCAGATACCTCCAGGTCTTCCCCAGCGGCACTTACAGCGAAGCTACGTGGCGATCGACAGCCTATTGCCCACCCAACATCCCCATCCATGGCCGACTCATGACAGCATGTTGCCAACTCATGCAGAATTGCCAGCCATCCTGGATCCCTCACCCAGCTCTCCTTACAGTCTGGGGCCCTCCACACAGGCATCGCAGGACGACTCGGACATTAGAACCCCGCTCCGAGCCCTTCCAATGAAGTCTAACATTGAAGCGCTGGTGCTTCGGGTGGAGGGGCAACACTGCAGCGATTGCCAGCAGCTCTTGGATGACCGCTTGTCTAAGGGAGAATTGTCAGTGGAGTACTCTAGAGCTCAGTGTCCCTCATCTCATCAAGATCAAGATCAATTGGCAGAGGTACAGTTCCACATGGAGGACCTGAAGAACCGGAGCCATTGGAATAACTTGCGGGTCCAGGGGGCAACTGGGACAGAGAACTTGTCCGACACGGTGCTGGCGATCCTTCATAAAAGTCCTGGACTCTTGTCCCCTCAGTCAACATGGAGTTTGATAGCGTGAACAGGGTGCTTGGTCCTAAGCCAACAGATCCGGATCACCCCCGGGACATGATCTGTCGCCTGCATCGCTATGAACAGAAATAATTGGTTCTCCACGGTCCATGGTCTAAGGCAACGATTCTCAAACTTTCTAGTGCCATGACCACCTTTATAAAAATTTTCCAAGTTGTGGGGACCCCTAACAATAAAATTATTTTCGTAGCGTGGGTTGAGTCCCTTCCACTTGTACATTATTAAAACCTCTTATGGTACATTTTAAGATGTACCACCTCTTTCTTTGCTCTCCTTTCTTACCCTTTAATCTCTCGCTCTTAATTTCTAGTTTTTTCTCCCCAATCCCTCTCTCTAACCATCTTTCTCTTATTCTTTCTCTCCATTTTTCTTTGTTCCTCCCCCTCTGTTACTCTCCCTTCCATGTATTCTATATTTTTATTCCTTCTTACTCTTTGGTGGGGGGGTTGGGGGAATGGGATGAGTGGCAGTGCTGGCAGGGGGTGGGATCAGTGGCAATGCTAGTGGGGGGGGGGGGTGGGATCAGTGGCAGTGCTGGAGGAGTTCCAATTAGCCGTGGAACAAGAAGTGCAGCGCTAATGAGTTGCAATCAGTATTAATGACACAACAATGAGTGAACAAAAATTATATATGCAAAAATATATAAATAAAGTCCATATGAGATACAAAATCTCAAAAGTGATAAAGGTGAGTGGGTAACTTCAACGAGTAGATGCATTCACAATTCAATACAAGAGTAGTATATGGGTGAAGCCACATGGGGTATATACTTGTCTGAAGGAATCATCACAGGCATCGACTTGAAAAAGGTAAACAAAATGGGTACTCTTACCGACAGGTGTGGACTCCACTGTTATTACTAACAGCAAGTCTAAAAGGCGTAAAGGTCTCAACGGACCTGGATCTCTGCAAGGACGGACACTCCGGGCTTGTGACACGGACACTGATGGCTGTATCAATCCGATGAGACGAATACCACCAGTACCTGGAACCAAACGGATGCGACTTGCGATACAGGTCATGTAGAGGGTCTCAATATGTGGACAGGTCATGGATGAAAAAATATAAAAGCAAAAAAAAAAAAAAGAGTGCTCCCAATGGTGCAGGTCAAATTAAACCGTGACAGGTTTTATTGAGGTGAAGTCATAAAAATCACGTGAATATGTAATAAAAGCAGTATAGGGTGCTGTAAAAGCAAAACCTGATGCGTTTTGGCTGAGAGAGCCGTCAACGGGTACTCTTGATCAAGGTCATCTGCTGCTCTGAGAACTGTAGTGGGGACTTTTAATAGCAACTCTAATCACAGGTAGTGTTACTGACTGTGGCTCCAGCTTTGTGGTGTCTCGCAGCAGTGACACCTATGCCGAAATCAGGAGTTAGAGTCTCCTGCAGCCCCATTCCTCACCAGTCAGCTCACCTCTGAACCCCCACCCATGCCGTGAACTGAATGGGCGGCTGCGTAGAGGCTGAGTGGGCGGCTATGGGCTCCAGGAACGGCCCAGGATTCAGTGACTCCTGGCAAATCGTCATTTGACCCCCAGGTTGAGAACCACTGGTCTAAGGGACCAATTGACTTTGCTGGCGCGCAGATCTCCATTTTCCCCGATGTGTCCAGGGCCACGCTACAAGGAATGTTAAAGCCCTTGCTGGGAGTCCTATGCCGCTCAGCTTACATAACACTGGGGGTTCCTTTTTCAGTTGACCGTTTACAAAGTAGGCTCCCCTTTTCTTCTACGACGCAATGCTGATCTCTCAGACCTGTTCACATTACTGGATATTAAGACAAATAACGCTACAGCTTGAATGTTTAGAGCCTTCCCACAAATACTTTTCGAACTTGCATTGATTTCCATTTTTCATATATTAAGGACTGATTTAATTATATATATATATATATATATATATATATATATATATATATATATATATATATATATATATATTTTTTTTTTTTTTTTTTTATTATTTTTTATTTATTTATTTATTATGATACTGATTTATCACTGGGCGATTTTTATTTATTCATTCATTCACAGTGCCTACACATTATTTGTCTTCTTTACTTAGCGCTACTATTTACCCAATTTGTTTAAACGGTAGATGTTTAATGAACACTACTAATAGTATTAGCAAAATTTCTATTCGGTGCAACTCCAGCAGACATGATACACGAGATGGTCAGTGACTGCAGAAATGATACAGGCGATCAATACAGCCTCACCGATCCCCGTCAGATGCAGCCTCGCCAGTGCCCGTCAGATGCAGCCTACCCAGTGCCTGGATCAGCTCCCTCTATGTCACTGAACTATAGTTGATTTTGCCGGGCCAAGCCGCCGCAATAACCATCTCCTGCCTCATGTGATATGTCACACTGATTCAATGTCCCAGCATCACAGAAGGTGGGACATTGTTACAGTGGCCGCCCGGACAATTCAGCTCCACGACACACCAAAAAAAAAAATGCTAAAATCGGTTGAACTTGGAGCCGTGGGAGGCCCCTGCCTGGACAAACCGGCTCCACAAAAATCTATAATAAAAAAAAAAAAATTAACTGAGCCACGTAGAAAATGAAATGGCAAAACAGTGACTGCGTTCTATCAGATGCAGTCTCTGTTCAGATATTCAGACAGCCATGATTTCAGCAGCTATCTGAATACAACAGCCAGCAGTACATATTCATCATCCACACGGTTTAGAATGGATGGAGGAATCTATTGATTTTCTCTTGTACATTGCCGTACTCAAGGACCTCAAACTATCATAAATTCATCAGAAGTAAAGGACAAACAGGAATTGCCGGTGTGAATACAAATAAGGGAAGTGAGGACACTGTGGTGTGATTGTGTCATGATGTCGAGCTGATAAAAAAATTATTTTACAACCAACATGAAAATGAATCACTCCCTAAAAATAACAGTGCAGAGCATAAACCTCTGTATGTGTACAGAAAGGCTCCGATATACAGCAGTACAGGGAGTGTGGGAGGACGGGATATCTGGAATGCCTTTTATGCCCGCTGCACGCCAAGTAATGAGACGCAACAGGTGGATTGGCTGGTACTTCCCAAATGAGGTCTCCCACCAAAATCCCTAAAACTGAACTCCAGCCTCCCCTTCAGTCTTGCACAATTGTACAGGCTCCAACATGCTTAACATATTTTTCACATTATACAAAAAAAATAATAAAATTAGGCTTACTTTTGCAGGTTTTTTTCTTTCAATTCATGAAATTCATGAAATGGTTTCTTTGCCCAAAAAAAACATGTTTGAAAAACTGCTGCGCAAATACCATGCGACATAAAAAGATGCAACGACTGCCATTTTATTCCCTAGGCTCTCTTCAAAAAAAAAAAAAAAAAAAAAAAAAAAAAAAAAAACATATATATTGTTTGGGGGTTCCGAGTATTTTTCTAGCAAAAAGTAAATAAATGTAGGAGCGGAGAGCCAGAATTGACCAGGATCGTAAATGGTAAAGCAGGGTTCGGTTATAAAACAATATCCCAAGCTGTGAACGTCTCTCGGAGCACTGTTCAATCCATCCAGGGCTGTAGAGTCGGAGGAAATTTTGGGTACCTGGAGTCGGAGTCGGCAAACAATGCACCGACTCCGACTCCTACTAAATTTAGATTGGAATAAAAAAAAGCAAGTTTAAATGTCCCAATTCACAAAAAGTTATAATTAATGACTTCTCTACTGTAAGAATAAAGACCAATGCATGCAGTGCCTCACGTAACCGCAAAACGAACACGTTAAGTGACCGTGAAGAAGCATGCTTTTCATGTGCTTCACTATATGGCACGCAACGCACAATTAGGAGCTGCAATACTTTCCATAGTGTTGTGTTCTGCTTTTACAGGGAATGCAGCGTCCATGTGTAACCTAGCCTCTCACTGATAAGGGATTAAATAAATATGTTTTTTGCAGGACTACTTGTGAGACACTTGTATAAGTGAAGGGAATGGAGGGCCAATAGTTCAAGACTGAAGCTGTAAACCATTGGAAAAACTGCTGTCATTTAGCGAAGGCTATAAAAACTTGTAAACTCCGATTGTTAGCTTAAACTTTAAACATGACTATGGGATTCTCCTAGGAAAATCATGTTTTAGAATAAATGCCCCTTCCTGGATCCTCCCACTGCCCTATCTTCAGCAGCAGATAAGCACACAAAGGAGAAAGCAGCAGCCCAACTACCTCTCTAAGATTATTTTCAGCCCTAAAAATAATAAAGTCTGACTTAAGAGCCTCTATGAAAGAGGATCTGGCAGAGGCAATTCTCTTCCTTAGAACTCTACAATGAATTGATTTGCATTTGCTAAGCCTATAACTACATTTCAAGATTAATATAAACTAGGGTTGTCCCGATACCACTTTTTTAGGACCGAGTACAAGTACCGATACTTTTTTTCAAGTAGTCGCCGATACCGAATACTGATACTTTTTTTAAATGTGTCCCCAAATGCAGCCATGTCCCCCCCATATGCAGCCATGTCCCCCCACAGATGCAGCCATGTCCCTCTAGCCATGTCCCTCACATATGCAGCCATGTCCCTCACATATGCAGCCATGTCCCTCACATATGCAGCCATGTCCCTCTAGCCATGTCCCTCACATATGCAGCCATGTCCCTCTAGCCATGTCCCTCACATATGCAGCCATGTCCCTCACATATGCAGCCATGTCCCTCACATATGCAGCCATGTCCCTCACATATGCAGCCATGTCCCTCTAGCCATGTCCCTCACATATGCAGCCATGTCCCTCTGGCCATGTCCCTCACATATGCAGCAATGTCCCTCTAGCCATCTCCCTCACATATGCAGCAATGTCCCTCTAGCCATCTCCCTCACATATGCAGCCATGTCCCTCACATATGCAGCCATGTCCCTCACATATGCAGCCATGTCCCTCTAGCCATGTCCCTCACATATGCAGCCATGTCCCTCACATATGCAGCCATGTCCCTCACATATGCAGCAATGTCCCTCTAGCCATGTCCCTCACATATGCAGCAATGTCCCTCTAACCATGTCCCTCGATGCGGCGGCGCGATGCGGCGGGGGGGGAAAGGAGGGGGGGAAGTATTCTATTTAGGTATCGGGGGTATTTGCGCGAGTACGAGTACTCCCGCAAATACTCGGTATCGGTCCCGATACCGATACTGGTATCGGTGTCTGGACAACCCTAATATAAACCATTTCTAGGTTTTACAGATTTTGTTTTTGGTTCATTATAGATAAGCTTTGTTTTTGTTCTAAAACAACCAAATAATGTGGTTTGTATTTTTGAACTGGTAAAGATCATGTTCCTGATGTTTATGCCTGCTGCTACTATCCAGCCACTTGATTGATTAATATTTTTTTTTTATATAAAACTTTGTTTTCATTGTGTTTGTCTTTTGCTTAAACTGTGCAATACAGTAGACTGTTGGCTTCCCAGCCAGTAGTCCTGTGGTAGGAGGAGTCGGAGTCGGAGTCGGAAGTACATAAAACTGAGGAGTCGGAACATTTATCTACCGACTCCACAGCCCTGAATCCATCATCCGAAAAAGGAAAGAGTATGGCACAACTGCAAACCTACCACGACATGGCCGTCCAGCTAAACTGACAGGCCGGGCAAGGAAAACAATAACCAGAGAAGCAGCCAAGAGGTCCATGGTAACTCTGGAGGAGCTGCAGAGATCCACAGCTCAGGTGGGAGAATCTGTCCACAGGACAACGATTAGTCGCGCACTCCACAAATCTGACCTTTATGGAAGAGCGACAAGAAGAAAGCCATTTATGAAAAAAAAAGCCATAAGAAGTCCCGTTTGCGAGAAGCCATGTGGGGAACACAGTAAACTTGTGGAAGAAGGTGTTCTGGTCAGCAGAGACCAAAATTGAACTTTTTGACCTAAAAGCATTTTAAAAACACTATGTGTGGCGGAAAACTAACACTGCACATCACCCTGAACACACTATGCCCACCATGAAACATTGTGGTGGCGGCATCATGTTGTCAGGATGCTTTTCTTCAGTTGATGGGAAGATGGATGGAGCCAAATCTTAGAAAAAAACTTCTAAGAGTCTGCAAAAGACTTGACTGGGGCGGAGGTTCACCTTCCAGCAGGACAATGACCCTAAACATACAGCCAGAGCTACAATGGAATGGTTTGCATCAAAGCATATTTATGTATTTGCCCAGTCAAAGTTCAGACCTAAATCCAATTAAGAGTCTGTGGCAAGACTTGAAAATTGCTGTTCACAGATGCTCTCCATCCAATCTGACAGAGCTTGAGCTATTTTGCAAAGAAGTATGGGCAAATATGTCACTCTAGATGTGCAAAGCTGGTAGAGACATCCCCAAAAAGAAAGGTGGTTCTACAAAGTATTGACTGAATACTGCTTGAGGGGGGCTGAAAAGCACACCACACTTTTCACATATTGTAAAAAATAAATAAAAAAAAGAATAAAAAATATTTATCATTGTCCTTCCACTTCACAAATTGTGTGTGTGCGTGCGCGTGTATATATATATATACATATATACACACACACACACACACACACACACACACACACATATATACATACACACACACAATTTTATTATATCTTTTTATGTGACAACATTGAAGAAATGACACTTTGCTACAATGTAAATTAGTGAGTGTACAGCTTGTCTGTAAATTTGCTGTCCCCTCAAAATAACTCAACACACAGCCATTCATGTCTAAACTGCTAGCAACAAAAGTGAGTACACCCCCAATTGAAAATGTCCAAATTGGGCCCAAAGTGTCAATATTTTGTGTGGCCACCATTATTTTCCAGCACTGCCGTATCCCTCTTGGGCATGGAGGTCACCGGAGCTTCACAGGTTGCCACTGGAGTCCTCTTCCCCTCCTCCATGATGACATCACAGAGCTGGTGGATGTTAGAGACCTTGCGCTCCTCCACCTTCTGTTTGAGGATGCCCCACAGATGCTCAATAGGGTTTAGGTCTGGAGACATTCTTGGCTAGTCCATTACACTCATCTTTTTTAGCAAGGCAGTGGTCGTCTTGGAGGTGTGTTAAGGGTTTTTATGTTGGAATACTGCCCTGTGGCCCAGTCTCCGAAGGGAGGGGATCATGCTCTGCTTCAGTATGTCACAGTACATGTTGGCATTCATGGTTCCCTCAATCAACTGTAGCTCGCCAGTGTCGGCAGCACTCATGCAGCCCCAGACCACGACACTTCCACCACCATGCTTGACTGTAGGCAAGATACACTTGTCTTTGTTCTCCTCACCTGGTTGCCGCCACACACGCTTGAAACATCTGAACCAAATAAGTTTATCTTGGTCTCATCAGACCACATGACATGGTTCCAGTATTCCATGTCCTTAGTCTGCTTGACTTCAGCAAACGGTTTGCGGTCTTTCTTGTGCCTCATCTTTAGAAGGGGCTTCCTTCTGGGACGACACCCATGCAGACCAATTTGATGCAGTGTGCAGCGTATGACCCGAGCACTGACAGGCTGACCCCACCCCTTCAACCTCTGCAGCAATGCTGGCAGCACTCATTCGTCTATTTCCCAAAGACAACCTCTGGATATGACACCGAGCACGTGCACTCAACTTCTTTGATCTACCATGGCGAGGTCTGTTCTGAGTGGAACCTGTCCTGTTAAACTGCTGTATGGTCTTGGCCACCGTGCTGCAACTCAGTTTCAGGGTCTTGGCAATCTTCTTATAGCCTAGGCCATCTTTATGTAGAGAAACAATTCTTTTTTTCAGATCCTCAGAGAGAGTTCTTTGCCAAGAGGTGCCATGAGGTGCCATGTTGAACTTCCAGTGACCAGTATATAAGAGAGCGCGTAAACACCTAATTTAACACGCCTGCTCTCCATTCACACCTGAGACCTTGTAACACTAACGAGTCACACATGACACTGGGGAGGGAAAATGGCTAATTGCCCCAATTTGGACATTTTCACTTAGGGGTGTACTCACTTTTGTAGTCAGCGGTTTAGAAATAGATATGTGGAGTTATTTTGAGGGGACAGAAAATGTACACTGTTATACAAGCTGTACACTCACTACTTTGCTACAATGTAAAGTGTCATTTCTTCAGTGTTGTCACATGAAAAGATATAATAAAATATTTACAAAAATGTGAGGGGTGTACTCACTTTTGTGAGATACTGTATACAAACTATGAGGAAGTAAATGCATCAGCCTGAATTCTGAGCATCACATTACAGCCATCACCAGACCTATTACTACCGTGTGATCGCGGAACACCACAGGTTACTGAACTTCCATATTCTGTATCTGAAGAAAGAACCAGACAAAAAAAATAATAATAACAAAATCTACAGAGAAGACGTGTCACATTACCTATTGCTATTATTAAGTAGACAAATACAAGACAAAGTATTACCACTCCCATCATGAACTAATACGTATTTTTGAAATGGGATACAATGTTTCATGTTAGAAAAGAACTCCAGGTATGGATATTTTATATTTTTTAGTTATATTGATCCAGCTTGGAACTATGTATACACCACATCTGGCCGATGCACCTGGAAATCACTAAAGCAGACACCACTACTCCAGTGATCTCCACTTGCTTCCAGATCCCGTGCCGAGCGGCCAGCCTCATGCATTGTGAACATATGAAAATGCACGTTCTACTTTTTTTTTTTTTTTTTTATATTTTATTAAGATTTTCCAGCAGATACAGAAACGAGAAGCGACATATCAAACTGTAGCAGAAACATACAAGGTGTTGATACAGGCTGTCATACATTCAATAACATATTATCAATTGGGAAAAGGGCAAAAGGCACTAGCCTGAGTCCAGCGAGTGGGAATCCCACGGTCATTCAAAGAATAATACATGACATATAGTCAACTGGAGTTTGGGGGGAGCCAGGGCAAACCTCCAATGGCTCCTAACTGCCTCAAACTAAAGGGGTTCAACCCAGCATCTGCCCACCCCAAAAGGGAACAACAAGAGGCATAATGGTAGGAGCAGAGACAAGGCTATACGGGGTCTGAGAACGAGTGTATTCCCACCAACCTCGAAGAGTATGAAACACCGTTGATCAGGCCAGAGGTCAGGGTAATAGCAAGAAGACCAGCTCTAGACTGATCACCTGGGGGCTTCAACTTATAAGGAGGATATCCTCGAGTTTGGACAACTGTCCTGGAGCAAACCAGCCTTGTTTCGGAGTAGGGGGGGGGGGGGTAATCACGCCGGGAGAGAGGGTAAAGGGGGGGGTGTGAGGTGAGGTGAGGGGGGGCAGGGAAGGATCGGCTGTGTGGATCAGGGATGACCGCCCTCTGCCGTCGGCAGTGGGGGAGTGGTAAGCGAGGGAGGAGTCCCAGGAGTCAAAGTCTCCCTATAATGCGTCCAACAGGCCCAAGTGTTCCTGAATTTATCGTGCATGTCCCTGGATTGATGGATAATCCTTTCCATCTCCTCAATATTGTTGATCCTGGATTGCCATTCCACTATGGTGGGGGGGGATGTGACTCTCCAATGAATTGGGACACATTGCGTGGCCGCATTAATAAGGTGCAGTGGTTAAGGATTTACGATACGCTGAGTGGGGCATGGACGTATGGTGAAGTAGATACTGTGCTGGGGTGAAATCGGGCATATATGAGGTAATGCGGGAAATAAGAGAGTGTACCTCTGTCCAGAATGGTTGAATGGCCGGGCAATCCCACCAAACATGGAGAAAGGACCCCGTGTCTGAGCCGCACCTCCAGCAAGTAGGTGGAACTGTAGGATAGATTTTGTGAAGCTTGTCAGGGGTCCTATACCAGCGAGAGTAGAGTTTGAATCGATTTTGAAAATGCACTTTCTGAATGGCACCCATGCCAAGCATCCAACTTGCTGTGTTCACAATGCAGGAAAGCATTCTCTTGGCATGGGACTCGGAAGCAAGCGAAGATCACTGGAGTAGCAGGGTCTTCTAATATTCAAGAAACAGCAGGAGAGGTTAAAGAGGAACTTCACCCTAAAGGGATGTCGGTTTATGCCCTCCTACCCTCTCCTCTTCTAATTTTGGAGGGGGGGCAGATTACTGGTTTTGACTAGGGCTGCAACTAACGATTATTTTCATAATCGATTAGTTGGCCGATTATTGTTTAGATTAATCGGATAATAGCCTCAACAAAAAAAAAAAAATAATAGCATTTAAAAAAAAAATTTGGGACAATTTGTTGTTGGGCAGATTACAAAAAACACAAATTGCCGCAAAAACACATTACATGCTTTTCTACAGCATTTTGACAGGTACCCACTCCCACTTGCAGTCGGATCACTGCAGCGATCCACTAGAAGTTCCCCTTCCTTTCCGGCCTGCAACCTTCTGGGACACAGAGATCCCAGAAGTCGGCGGGACTATCCACAAAACGCAGTGTGGCTCGCCTAGGCGCAGCCGATTGTGAAGCCATAAGAAATCACAGCCAGCTGCCCACAGTAAACATGCTGGCTCAGAAAAACCGGTTTGGGTGAAGACAGCGTTGGGCCCCTGGATAAGCGAGTGTCGTTTTATTGAAAAGTCAACAGCTACAGTACTTTTTTTAACCACTTCCCGCCCGGCCTATGGCCGATTTACGTCCGGGAAGTGGTTATGAAATCCTGACAGGACGTTCTAGAACGTCCTGCAGGATTTCATGCCGCGCGCGCCCATGGGGGCGCGCATCGCGGCGATCGGTGATGCGGGGTGTCAGTCTGACACCCTGCATCTCCGATCTCGGTAAAGAGCCTCCGGCGGAGACTCTTTACCACGTGATCAGCCGTGTCCAATCACGGCTGATCACGATGTAAACAGGAAGAGCCGCCGATGGCTCTTCCTCACTCGCGTCTGACAGACGCGAGTAGAGGATAGCCGATCGGCGGCTCTCCTGACAGGGGGGGTTAGCGCTGATTGTTTATCAGCGCAGCCCCCCCTCGGATCGCCACACTGGACCACCAGGGATGCCCACCCTGGAGCACCAGGGTGGGCAAAAAAAAAAAAAAAAGCCAAAAAAAAAAAAAAAAGTCTAAAAAAAAAATAAAAAAAAAAAACATAAAGAAAAAAGATGCCAGTCAGTGCCCACAAATGGGCACTGACTGGCAACAATCAGTGCTGCCACCCCAGTGTCCATCAGCGCCACCCCAGTGTCCATCAGCGCCACCCCAGTGTCCATCAGTGCCACCCCACAGTGCCCATCCATGCCCAGTGCCCACCTAGCAGTGCCCATCTGTGCCACCCATAAGTATCCATCAGTGCCGCCCATGAGTGCCCATCTGTGCCGCCTATGAGTGCCCAGTGCCGCCTATGTGTGCCCATCAGTGCCGCCTATGTGTGCCCATCAGTGCCGCCTATGTGTGCCCATCAGTGCCGCCTATGTGTGCCCATCAGTGCCGCCTATGTGTGCCCATCAGTGCCGCCTATGTGTGCCCATCAGTGCCGCCTATGTGTGCCCATCAGTGTCGCATACCAGCGCCGCCAATCAGTGCCACCTCATCTGTGCCCGTCAGTACTACCTCATCGATGTCCATCAGTGCCATCTCATCGGTGCCCATTAGTGCCGCCATATCAGTGCCCGTAATTGAAAGAGAAAACTTATTTACAAAAAAATTAACAGAAAAAAATAAAAACGTAATTTTTTTTCCAAATTTTCAGCCTTTTTTTAGTTGTTGCGCAAAAAAAAAAAAAAAAAAAAAAATCGCAGAGGTGATCAAATACCACCAAAAGAAAGCTCTATTTGTGGGGAAACAAGGACGCCAATTTTGTTTGGGTACAGTGTAGCATGACCGCGCAATTGCCATTCAAAGTGCGACAGTGCTGAAAGCTGAAAATTGGCTTGGGCGGGAAGCTGCGTAAGTACCTGGTATGGAAGTGGTTAAACAGGGCAGAGTACCACTTTACCAAAGCACAGATCCACAGAATGAATGAGGGCCAATTCACACAGGCACTCAGCCTCGTACAGTGTGAAGAGCCAGAGGTTTATATTTTTGTGCATGCAGGCATCACATATCATTCACTAACGCACATGCTCTGCGTCATGAGCCATTCACCTATCCCTGCATACCTTTACAGTTGCTGAACTTCCATTCACCAATATTGGCTTCCTGCACACAGCTTTATCTTAGAATGCATTAAAGGGGTTGTAAAGTTTTGTGTTTTTTCACCTTAATGCATCCTATGCATCAAGGTGAAAAAAACACCTTGCACTCATGGGCCCCCACCCCAGCCCCCCCCCGTTTTACTTACCTGAGCCACGAAACTCTGTGGGCGCGATCCTGCGATGCTTTCCCCCAGCTTGAGGTGGCTCTTCATTGGAGACTGATAGCAGCGCAGCAATTGTCTCCCGCTGCTGTCAATCAAAATCAATGATGCGGCATGTCGGGGGCGGGGCTGAGTGATACACGCAGCGGCTATGGCCGCCGACTGAATCACACAGGAGCGTGCCTGCAAGCTAACCCCCTTGGGAGAGCACTTCCCAGAGGGGGGGGTTAGCTCTTGCGGGAGGAGCCGAGACAGCCGCCGAGGGACCTCAGAAGACGAAGATCGGGGCCACTCTGTGCAAAACGAACTGCACAGTGGAGCCAAGTATGGTATGTTTGTTATTTAAAAAAATAAATAAATAATAAAAATAAAACCTTTACAACCCCTTTACTATATATATATAAAAAAAAAAAAAAAAAAAAGCCTTCTGCCTTTTCAACCCCTTTAAATTCTGTTGTATTCAATTTTAGAAATGCGATACAAGTGCAACAATTTCTCCAATTTAGGTATGTGGCTTAAAGCGGGGTTCCGGGCATAATTATTATTTTTTTTGCAAGCTAAAATTAAATCACATTAAATAGTCCCTAAAACATATTAACCACTTAAGGACCGGACCAATATGCTGCTAAATGACGCAAGGGGTTTTTAGAATTCGGCACTGCGTCGCTTTAACAGACAATTGCGCGGTCGTGCGACGTGGCTCCCAAACAAAATTGGTGTCCTTTTTTCCCCACAAATAGAGCTTTCTTTTGGTGGTATTTGATCACCTCTGCGGTTTTTATTTTTTGCGCTATAAACAAAAATAGAGCGACAATTTTGAAAAAAAAATGCAATATTTTTTACTTTTTGCTATAATAAATATCCCCCAAAAATATATATATAAAAAAAAAAAATTGTCCTCAGTTTAGGCCGATACGTATTCTTCTACATATTTTTGGTAAAAAAAAAAAAAAAAAAATCGTTATAAGCGTTTATCGGTTGGTTTGCGCAAAATTTATAGCGTTTACACAATAGGGGATATTTTTATTGCATTTTTATTAATTATTTTGTGACTGCGACATTATGGCGGACACTTCGGACAATTTTGACATATTTTTGGGACCCTTGTCATTTTCACAGCAAAAAATGCATTTAAATTGCATTGTTTATTGTGAAAATGACAGTTGCAGTTTGGGAGTTAACCACAGGGGGCGCTGTAGGAGTTAGGGTTCACCTAGTGTGTGTTTACAACTGTAGGGGGGTGTGGCTGTAGGACTGACGTCATCGATCGAGTCTCCCTATAAAAGGGATCACTCGATCGATGCAGCCGCCACAGTGAAGCACGGGGAAGCTGTGTTTACATACGGCTCTCCCCGTTCTTCAGCTCCGGGGACCGATCGCAAATATAAACAAATAGCCGCGCCGTCGTCCCGGATCGCTCCCTGCGGGAATCCGACCGCCGCATGTAGCGGGGGGGGGGGGTCCCAATCCGACCCACGTCTAGGCAGGGACATACAGGTACGCCAATGTGCCTGTACGTGCCATTCTGCCGACGTATATCTACATGAGGCGGTCGGGAAGTGGTTAATAGCGCCCCAATCGTTCCAGAAATCACTGCAAACACTTGCCTTATATCCTCCAGGTCATGTTGTGCCCGTATCCATCATATGTGTGGGCATGTGAAGCCCAGTTTCTTTTTCTTCTTGGATATCAGGGTCGATTTTTAGGCACAGTAATGCCCAGAGACTCCTGGGAAATTAGTGTCATCATTTCCCAGGAGGCAATGGGGTCTTAGGACAGGAAGTTGAACCACCTAGGACCAGCCAGATTTTTTTTACATTTTTTTTTTTTTTTACATTAAAAGGCAAGCTGTTAATAGAAAGTTAATTTTTAGGGTGGAACTCCGCTTTAAAAGAACCAGTCCCAGGGGAGATTGTAGGTATACCCCATCAGTGCTGAATGGTTTGTCTCATCACTGTAACCGACACATCTGTAAGATAGCTTGTTCTTTTGAAAAACTGACTTACTGGCCAGATCACCAGGTGGAAATAGAGGAAAGCCTAAAAAAGGAAGCCAATGCAAGCTGCAATATAATAAATCTTTGCTTTTGAGCATAATATTGCTTTAACTAGGTCTAAAAGTCAAGGTATAAAGCCCATGTCAGTTTATTTTCTGCCTCTCCTATTTGGGAGTATACCTCGGCTCCAGCAACAACTTTGAAATTGTGAATTTCCCGTCACTTTTTGCCCCCGGTGATACAAGTCACAAGAATATATACGAGGAGGAACACCTACCAGTAAAATAAAATGAGGGTTTCAGCACTTCCCCACTTTATCTAAAACTAAGAAAATCCCCAACTCTATACAAAATAAAAATATAGGTTTAGATACATAAGTTCTGCATCAAATAAACTCAGTCGAGAACAATTAACATCATTTAGACACAACTTAAAGTGTATATATATCTAAACAATGAACTTCTTATATTTGCTCCTTTTTGGTCTGCTAAATATACCATTGAAAGGGTTTTATTATATATCTGTTCAAGAAGTGAAAAAAACACCCTTTGATATTGCCAAAAATCTGGTGAGCTAAATCTGCCTGTGCCTCTGGAGATAGGAACAAATTATGGAGGAGTAGAGGGCCGTGTTCATTGCAGTCCATTACATGGGCGTAGGAACCGGAGGGGACGGGGGGGACGCATCCCCCCCAGGAAATAATGCGGGGGGACAGGTATGGTAAAATCCCCCCCAGGTTAGGAGGACTTGGAGCACTGCTGCCCAGTGGCTTATCCAAGGTATGGCAGCCATGGCAAGTACCATGGGCGCCATGTGGGGGGGGGGCGACAAAAAAAGAAACCAAAAAAAAAAATTCCCACCCACACCCGTCCTCCTGCGGGCCGCCTCCCACACTATAGCCCCCGGTGAAGGCACAGCACTTTACTTGTAGTACTCTTACTTGGCTGGATGGCAGTGTTTTCGGAGAGTGACAGGTGCGGGCACCCCCATGCTTGTAGATGAGTGTGACTGTCCAGACCATCGTGATTCGGCTAATTGGCGGTGGCGGAGGCGGAGATTTCCTCCTCTGCGCGGCTTTCATCTTCTCCCCGAGCGGGTCGGTGACATCACGTGAGGTCGCAGTCACTGAGGAGAACTTCAGCTGACAGAGGAATTGGACTCTGGAACCCGAGCCCCCAAGCCAGGCAGCACTGCAGCAGCGGCAGCAGGTACAACATAGCTATCATCATGTGCATATGATGTGACAGTGTGCCAGGCCAGCCCACCTGCCAAGCAGCCAATCAAATATGGTGTCTGCTTGCTCAATATGGATTAAATAAACTGTAATTATGCATAGCCATAGATATCATAAATAAAGTGATTTGTGCAACAGCTGGTACTACTTGCACAAATCACTTTATTTATGATATCTATGGCTATGCATAATTATAATTTATTTAAACAATTTTGAGCAAGCAGACACCATATTTGATTGGCTGCTTGCTTCTGTTTGGGCCTGTGCCTGGCACATTTATGACTATGACTAGGCTATTTTCACACTGGGGCTTTGCGCCGTTGGCGGTAAAGCGCCACTATTTTAGCTGCGCTTTACTGTTGTTTTTGCGGCGCTATTCAGCCACTAGTGGGACGCCTTAAAGATGCGGCTGGCAGGAGTTTTTTGAGCATCCTGCCAGCGCACCACTAGCTGCCCAAAAAAGGTTAAAACCACCCGCAAAGCGCCGCTTTGCTGGCGCTTTGCTGGCACTTTGCTGACGGTTTGTGGCGCTGCCCATTGATATCAAGCAGTGTTTACACTGTTCCTACAGCGCCACAAAGATGTGGCTAGCAGGAATTTTTTGAGCGTCCTGCCAGCGCACCGCTCCAGTGTGAAAGCCCTTGGACTTTTACAATAGAGTAAGAAAAGAGACTCTTTTAGGGCGCTTTGCAGGGCTTTCCCTGAGTGCTTTCACACTGGAGCGGTGCGCTGGCAGGACATTAAAAAATGTCCTGCAAGCAGCATCTTTTAAGCGCTGTAGGAGCGGCTCCTAAAGCGCCCCTGCCCATTGAAATCAAAGTGGCGCTTTGCGGGCGTTTTTTTTTACCTGTTCTCGGCCGCTAGCGAGGGTTTAAAGAGCCACACTAGCGGCTGAATAATGCCGCGAATAAGACGGTAAAGCGCCCAGGAGACATTGCGGCATCGAGGAAGTGACGGAATACCCGCACACTACCCGATGAATCCATATACAGGAAGCGACCAGTAACATAAAGGATTACTAAGGTACAGTGGATCGAAAAAAAAAAACATGCGGTTTAGTAATTATGCATATGAGCATGAGTGTCAGAGGCGCTGGCGCAGCAGTGGCAGAGGACTGTATCCATTATGAGGAAACATCCCCTGCACTGCTGCGTGTCCCTGATCATCACAGTGCCACTGCCAGTGAGTGTGACCTGTCTGTGTTCCACTGCGTGCAGTCACTGTCTCTGATGTTCCGTTCCACCTGGCGAGTAAAAATGCTGTCCCCCCCAGATTTGTAAGGGTTCCTACACCCATGGTCCATTAGACATAGAATAGGCAGGGCTGACACCATGCACTTAGGAATTCAAAGCTACACTATATTACCAAAAGTATTGGGACACCTGCGCTATATATATATATATATATATATATATATAAATAAACACACACACAAACTTTAATGGCATCCCAGTCTTAGCCCGTAGGGTTCAATATCGAGTAGTAGTGCAACGGATCACCGTTGATCCGTGATCCGAATGGGTCACCCCCTTCGGATCGGCACGCTATTCGATCCGCGGTTTGCCGCCGCGGCCATAGCATTAGGAAAGGCCGCGGTTTTGGCCTAGCTCCGGAGCCGCGGCCATCTTGGTACACCCAGCGGCAGCCCTTCTCTCTGTTTACACCCACAGAAGAGGAGAAGCCCGCGCTCGAGGGACACACACGCCGCTGTCTGAGGTCTGCACTGAGGGGTTACTGTCTGAGGTCTGCACTACTGTACTGTGGGCTGTCTGTAGTGACGCCACTGCAGTGGGGGAGATGTGGATATTACAGTGGGGGGGGGGGGGGGAGATGTGGATATTACAGTGGGGGGGGGGGAATGTGGATATTACAGTGGGGGGGGGGGAATGTGGATATTACAGTGGGGGGGGGGAATGTGGATATTACAGTGGGGAGGGGGGGGGGATATGGATATTACAGTGGGGAAGGGAGATGTGGATTTTAGAGTGGGGGGGGGGGGGATGTGGATATTACAGTGGGGGAGATTTTTTTTTTTTGCTGATCCGAAAAATGATCCGATCCGTGACTCTGATCCGAGGAACGATCTGAACCGTGAGTTTTTTGATCCGTTGCACCCCTAAAATCGAGTTGGCTCACCCTTTGCAGCTATAACAGCTTCAACTCTTCTGGGAAGGCTGTCCACAATGTTTAGGAGTGTGTCTATGGGAATGTTTGACCATTCTTCCAGAATCACATTTGTGAGGTCAGGCACTGATGTAGACGAGAAGGCCTGGGTTGCAGTCTCTGATGTAATTCATCCCAAAGGTGTTCTATCGGGTTGAGTACAGGACTCTGTGCAGGCCAGTCAAGTTCCTTGATCCTGAACTCACTTATCCATGTCTTTATGGACCTAATCAGGGAACCTATCATCAGTGTGCTGATTATCAGTACAGTCCCAACAGTGCCCACCAACTCCACTGCATCCGTGAAAAAGAAAAAAAAAAAAATCCAACATTTTCAGGCATTTTGTTGTGCGCTTTAAAAAAAAACAAAAAAAAAAAAAAAAAAACAGTGGCGATTAAATACCACCAAAAGAAAGCTCTATCTGTGCCTTGTGAAACAAAAAAAAAATAAAAAGATAAAAATGTAATTTGTATATGGTGTTGCAGGACTGCGCAATGGTTATTCAAACTGACAGCGCTGGGCAGGAATGGGGTAAAAATGCCCAGTAGGCAAGTGGTTAAACAAGTTTGTCTGATGCATCACATTAGAATTACAACCATCAGGATTCACTGGCAAAGATTTCTGGTACCTGAAAGTTTCAACTCTGATTCACACTCACAAAACAGGTCTACCTGCCAAACAAGAAAATGACAGGTACACTTGAAGCTCAAAGTTCGAATTACTTAAACTGGAGAGTGCAAAATCTGGTGCAGATGTGCATGGTAGCCAATCAGGCTCTAACTTCAGCTTTTTCAATAAAAAATAATTTTAAAAAAAAAGGAACAGTTGTCATGGCACAAGGTTTTTATATTCATGCATTCTATACCTAAACCTTTTGTGTGTACTAGCCACCCCAGCACCCCTATAATTACTTACCTGAGCCCCATCTCTCTGCAGCCATGTCTACAAATGTCTAAGCCGTCCTCGACACTCCTGATTGGCTGACAGCCGCAGTAGCCAATGCTGCTGTGTCTAAGCCAATGAGGGGAGAGAGCGGGCTGGGGGCGAGTCTTCGTGTCTGAATGGACACACGGAGCTGTGACTCGGCTCCAGTGCCCCCATAAGAAGTTGCTGGCAGTGGGGGCACTCCATAGGAGGGAGGGGCCAGGTGCAGCAAAGAGGGACCCGAAAAGAGGAGGATCCGGGCTGCTCTGTGCAAAACCAACTGCACAGAGAAAGCAAGCATGACATATTTGCTATTTTATTTGTATTTTTAACGAGCCTTTACAAACACTTTAATGGGGTTGTAAAGGTTTGTGTTATTTTACCTTAATGCATCCTATGCATTAAGGTGTAAAATCACCTGGCAATCACGCCCCCAGCCCCCCGTTTTACTTACCTGAGCCTGTTCACCTGCTCGGCGAGTCCTTTTCTGCACGGAGTCTCTGCGTTGATTGGATAGATTGATAGCAGCGCAGCCATTGGCTCCTGCTGCCGTCAACCAAATCCAATGATGCAGGGCAGAGTGTATGAATGAATGAATGACTTGTATAGCGCTACTCATGCGAACTGAATCGCCTCTGGGCGCTTTTTCCAGCCAGTATCCGCTTGGCTGGTGCGGTCATTTTACCCTGTAGGATCGTGACATGCTTGGGACACACAGTTATACACACAGATATACATATATATACTGGGCCAATTTGGACAAGATCCAATTTACCTACCAGCAAGTCTTTGGAGTGTGGAAGGAAACCGGAGTACCCGGAGGAAACCCACGCAGGCACAGGGAGAACATGCAAACTCCAGGCAGATGGTGTCATGGTCGGGATACAAACCAGTGACCCTTTTGCTGCTAGGCGAAAGTGCTACTCACTACACCGCAGTGACACAGCAGTGCGCCCGCAAGGTAACCCCCTCGGCAGAGAGCTTCCCAGAGGGGGTTATCTAATGCAGGGAGGAGCCACAAGACCCCAGAAGACAGTGTTCAGGAAAAAAAAAAAAAAAACAACACACACACACACCTGGAAGCCGATTGGTTTCAGTGCAGAGTTGCACCAGATTGCGCAACCTCCAGTTTTAGTAAATCAACCCCACTGTGCGTAGTCTACGAGCTCCTTAACCACCTCAATACCGCACACAGTCATGACGTCCTGGTATTGAGGGGGGGGGGGGGATATCTGAATGATGCATGCAGCTACAGGCATTATTCAGATATCCTTTTCAGCTTGCGATTCTGCGCACCATAAGAACGATCATAGCGGCAGTTCCACCGCTTGATCGTTCTTATAGGGGACGTCCCCCCCACTCCCGCCGCCATCCGGTAGCCCGGAGAACGAATCAGCCAGCGCCGGATGATGAGGATAGAGATTTCCGGTGACCAGATGGTCCGTGACCGTTGGAGGCCCAGGTGCGACATTATGACATCACGCCCGGGTACCGGAAGTAAACAAAGCCGCAATCGTGGCTGTCGGCATGAGATTGTTTATTTTTTTTCACGACCTCATGCTTTCAAGTCTGGAGGAGAGATGTGGGGTCTTATTGACCCCTGCATTTCTCCATAAAGAGGACCTGTCACAATAGATTCCTATTACAAGGGATGTTTACATTTCTTGTAATAGGAATAAAAGTGATAAAAAAAAAAAAAAACGCCCCTGTCCCCAGTAGCTTGCGCTCAGAAGCGAACACACACATAAGTCCCACCCACATATGTAAACGCTGTTCAAACCACACATGTGAGGTATCGCCGCGTGCATTAGAGCGTGTGCAACTATTTTAGCACTAGACCTCCTCTGTAACTCTAAGGCCGCGTACACGCGGTCGTTCCAAACCGATGAGAATGGTCCGACGGGCCATTTCCATCGGTTCACCGCTAAAGTGGTCTGATGTGCGTACACACCATCGTTCCAAAAACCGATCGGGTCAGAGCGCGGTGACGTCAAACACACGTGCTGAATAAAACGAAGTTCAATGCTTCCAAGCATGCGTCTACTTGATTCTGAGCATGCGCGGGTTTTGAACCGATGCTTTCTGTACTAACCATCGGTTTGGACCGTTCGGGCAGCGGTCCATCGGTTCGATTTTAAAGCATGTTTTAAAATTTTGGACCGAAGGACAACAGACCGATGGGCTATACATATGGTCGGTTTGGACCGATGAAACTGAACCTCGTTCCATTCTCATCGGTTTTATCCGACCGTGTGTACGCGGCCTAAACTGGTAACCTGTAAAAAAAATTAAAGCGTAGCCCTATGGAGATTTTTAAGTACCGAAGTTTGGCGCCATTACATGAGTGTGCGCAATTTTAAAGCATGACAAGTTAGGTATCTATTTACTCGGGGCAACATCATCTTTCACATTATACAAAACAATTGGGCTAACTTTACTGTTTTGTTATTTTTAATTCATGAAATTTCCCCCCCCCCCCCCCCACAAAAGACGTTTGCGCAAATATTGTGCGATGACCGCCACTCTAGTCCCTAGGGCAGGGATATGCAATTAGCGGACCTCCAGCTGTTGCTGAACTACAAGTCCCATGAGGCATAGCAAGACTCTGACAGCCACAAGCATGACACCCAGAGGCAGAGGCATGATGGAACTTGTAGTTTTGCAACAGCTGGAGGTCCGCTAATTGCATATCCCAGCCCTAGGGTCTCTGCTAAAAAAAAAAAATTATATATATATATATTATATATATATATATATATATATATATATATATATATATATATATATATATATATATATATATATATATATATATATATATATATATATATATATAATATTTGGGAGTTTCCAAGTAATTTTCTAGCAAAACAATTATGATTCTTACACGAAGGAGAGAAGTGCCAGAATAGGCTCGGTATTAAGGTGGTTAAAAGCACTTCAAGATTATTTGTCTTATTAAGAAACAGTGCTGGCTCCAGTTCATTCTCAGACAGTCTAAATTTCCCTGTATAAATATGAAATACCGGTGTCCACTGCAAAATCACACACACATGCCAGCTCAGATATTTGCACTGCAGAAACACTGTTGGAAAGAAACTGGTCAAAAGTCCAACATGTCTGACATCACATCTCTGGCACAACACAAAAGTACTTACAATAAAATACACCACACTACATAAAAAAAAAAAAAAAAAAAAGTAAACTTTTTTTTTTTTTTTTTTTTTTAAAAACACACAACTTCCACAAAACACTTAATAGCTACAGTAAGTATGTGGTCAGACTTTAGCTGTCAGTAATGTACAAACTACATATGGGCAGGATCCAGAGGACTAGCCAATCCAGCAAAGCAAGACATGCTGAAACTCATGCAAGAAAATTCATAAAGAGTGTCATAGCTACTCTATAGACGTCTGTCCCATGGTAGTGCATTAAATGTTTAACAGATTCATGTTTACATCAGAATGACGTAATTGGCTGCGTCACAACGCTAAAGACCCGTTCACACTATGGCGTTTCCGATTAATGCCAATCATTGCAGGGCAGAGTAAATGCTTTGTTGGTGGCTAGTGGCCATTTTTCCAGGGAGGTGCGGCGCACTGTTTCAGCGCAAGACACCGTTTACATAATTTTTTTTTTTGAAAATTTAATAAGAATTGACAAAATTACACTCCATTTAAACCTTCACTGCGCTACAGTACGTTTTTGCACTGCGCATTACAACTGCTCTGTGGTGTGAACAGGGCACAGAGAAAATGTAATGTTTTAGCATATCACTATGAACAGATCCTATAAGGCCACATGCACACACGGCATTTAGTCATGTCTTGTGCATCAAACCAGCGTTTTTTGTGCACCTGGAGGCAGCATGCGGACTGTCAAAGTCTTTGACACACTGAAATACGCTGCAACTAGAAACAGCTGGACACTGTACTGAATGGAACTTGTGTTTATCCCTGTATGTGTTCAAGGATGTATGCCTGAGGGCAAGTATTATGCGTTCCAGGCAAACATCCCTAAACGAGTGTACCACTCAGTACAGCAGATTTCATCCTGCCATAGACTTTGACAGGCTGCACCTGTGCACAAAAACACTGGGATATAATGTACAGGGGCTAAACGCAGAGGCCCAGATCCACGTAGCGCGGCGCATTTGTAAGTCCGGCGTAGTGTATCTCAGATACACTACGCCGCCGTAACTTACAGCGTATTTTCCGTATCCACATAGAATTTGCACCGTAAGTTACGGCGGCGTAGTGTAACTGTGTCGGCGTAAGGGCGCGCAATTCAAATGGATAAGATGTGGGCGTGTTTTATAGCAATTCCTATTGACCCCATGTAAATGAAGTTTTTTTTTTTTTAACGGCAACAAGCCAATGCTTTCGACGTGAACGTAATTCTACGTTAAGCCCTATTCGCGAACGTTTTACGCAAACAACAGAAAATTCTACGCTGGCCCGACGTCCATACTTAACATTGGCTACGCCTCATATAGCAGGGGTAACTTTACGCCGGAAAAAGCCTTACAAAAAAAATGCGCCGGCCGGACGTACGTTTGTGGATTGGCGTATCTAGCTAATTTGCATACTCGACGCGGAAATCGACAGAAGCGACACCTAGCGGCCAGCGTAAATATGCACCTTAGATCCAACGGCGTACTAAGACGTACGCCAGTCGGATCTAGGCCAGCTTCAGACGTATCTTGTTTTGTGGATACAAAACAAAGATATGCCGGAGCAAACTAGAAGTTACGCGGCGTATCAATAGATACGCCAGCGTAACTGCTTTGTGGATCTGGCCCCGAGTGTGCATTAGGCCTAACATGACTGTTCCACAAAACACACCTAGAAGAAGTTGCAGACTTTAATAAAAGGAGGTGCATATTTGGAAAACCAGAGAATGTTAAAAAAACTAAAAAAAATAAAATAATTTATAATATACATACACGGATCAGCCATAACATTATGACAACCCACCCAATATTGAGTATGGGGCCCCCTTGTGCTAAAACAGCCATGATCCATTGAGGCATAGACACCAAAGTAACCTCCACATGAATGGCAGGACTCAAGGTTTCCCAACATACCATTGCCCAAAGCATCACACTGCCTCTGCCAACTTGCCTTTTTATACCGCATCCTGGTGCCATCTCTTCCCCAGGTAAGTGACGCAAACGCCCCCAGCCATCCACATGATGTAAAAGAAAACGTGATTCATCAAACCAGGCCACCTTCTGCCACTGCTCCGTAGTCCAGTTCTGATGTTCATGTGACCATTGTAGAAGCTTTTGGCTGTGGACATGAGTCAGCATGGGCTTCAGAGCCCCATACACAACAAACTGCGATTCCCAATTTTTTCTGCTTTAACCACATCAACTGCATAAACAAAATGTTCACTTGCTGCCTAATACATCTCACCAATTTTCAGTTCCCATTGTAACGAGATATTTCCTTTACCTGTCAGTGGTCATGTTATGGCTGGATTTATAAGGGGGCATAAGGGACAACTGCCCTGGGTCCCTGACAGAAATAATCTTAACCCCCCTGGCGGTATTCCCGAGTCTGACTCGGGGTTAGATTTTTGTGCTAGGATCGGTAACCCCGAGTCAGACTCGGGCTCGCCTCGCTGGATCCACAGGCATGGTTTACTTACCTTGTCCCTGGATCCAGCGATGCCACCGCGCTGTGTGAGCGAGCGGGACCTCGCTCGATTCACACAGTGTCCTCCTGTGCCGCCGATCTCCGTTCCCTGCGACGTTACGACGCACGGGAGCGGAGAACGGCGCCAAATTCAAAAACGTAAACAAACACATTACATACAGTATACTGTAATCTTATAGATTACAGTACTGCATGTAAAAAATACACACCCCCCTTGTCCCTAGTGGTCTGCCCAGTGTCCTACATGTTCTTTTATATAATAAAAACTGTTCTTTCTGCCTGCAAACTGTAGATTGTGCATAGCAACCAAAAGTGTCTTTTTATGTCAAAAATGGTTTTAGAGCAGCTAGAAAACAGCGATAATAAATTATAATCACTTGCAGAATTGTGCGATAGCGATTTGTGGGGAAATTCGTCATAAAAAAATAAAAGTAATGACAGCGACAATTCTGCAACTGAGCAAATTTCAGTGATTTTGAGTCGATTACATTATTGAATAATTTTTATTATAATTATATTATTATTTGTTATAATTATTTATTATATTATAATTTATAATTTTGTTTTTAAAAAAATGTCATACCCGGGATGCCTACAAGACTCTTGTTTGGTCAGATTTAAGTGAGTTATTCCTAAGAATTACAGGCCTACAGTATAAAACGCCAAATTTCCTTGCAAAATAATGGTACCGCTTTCAGCACCTTTTTTCTGAAAGAATCATACCGCCAGGGAGGTTAAAGTGGTTGTTAACCCCCCTGACCTATTTTTACATATACAGTTGTGCTCATACGTTTACATAACCTGGCAGAATTTATTATTTTATTGGCCTTTTTTCAGAGAATATGAATGATAACACAAAAACGTTTCTTTAACTCATGGTTGGTGTTTGACTGAAGCCATTTATTATCAATCAACTCTGTTTACTCTTTTTAAATCATAATGGCAACAAAAACTACCCAAATGATCCCGATCAAAAGTTTACATACCCTGGTGATTTTGGCCTGATAACATGCACACAAGTTGACATAAAGGGGTTTGAATGGCTATTAAAGGTAACCAACCTCACCTGTGATGTTTGCGTGCGTGCGTGCGTATAAGGTCAATACATTTCTGGACTCCTGACAGACCCTTGCATCTTTCACCCAGTGCTGCACTGACATTTCTGGACTCTGAGTCATGAGGGAAAGCAAAAGAATGGGCAAAGGATCTGCGGGAAAGGGTAGTTTAACTGTATAAAACAGGAAAGGGGTATAAAAAGATATCCAAGGAATTGAGAATGCCAATCAGCAGTGTTCAAGCTCTAATCAAGAAGCGGAAAATTAGGGTTTCTGTTGAAACCAAACCACGGTCAGGTAGACCAACTAAAATGTCAGACACAACTGCCAGGAAAATTGTTTTGGATGCAAAGAAACCCCCCCCCCCCCCCCCCAAAAAAAAAAAACACCCACAAACGACTTCAGGTGAAATACAGGACTCTTTGAAAACATGTGGTGTGGCTGTTTCAAGATGCACAATATGGAGGCACTTGAAGAAAGATGGGCTGCATGGTCGAGTCGCCAGAAGAAAGCCATTACTACCCAAATTCCACAAAGTATACACCTAACAGCACAGAGACAAGCCTCAAACCTTTTAACACAAAGTCATTTGGAGGGACGAGACCAACATTTTGCTTTTTGCCAACAACCATAAATGCTACATTTGGAGAGGAGTCAACAAGGCTTATGATGGAAGGTATACCATTCCTACTGTGAAACACGGAGGTGGGTCGCTGATGTTTTGGGGATGTGTGAGCTACAAAGACACAGGGAATTTGGCCAAAATTGATGGCAAGATGAATGCAGTATGTTATCAAAAAACACTGGAGGAACATTGGCATTCATCAGCCAGGAAGCTGCGCATTGAACGTACTTGGACATTCCAACATGACAATGATCCAAAACACAAGACCAAGTCCACCTGTCATTGGCTACAGCAGAATAAAGTGAAGAGTCTGGAGTGGCCACCTCAGTCTCCTGACCTCAATATCATTGAGCCATCCTGGGGAGATCTCAAACGTGCAGTTCATGCAAGACAGCCCAAGAATTTACAGGAACTGGAGGCTTTTTGCCAAGAGGAATGGGCAGCTTTACCATCTGAAAAGATATAGAGCCTCATCCACAAATACCACCAAAGACTTCAAGCTGTCATTGATGGTAAAGGGAGCAATACACGGTGTTAAAGCGGGAGTTTTTTTACCCTTAGATTCCTGCTCATTTAGTCTGGGGGAATCGGCTAGTTGTTTTAAAATCCGAGCAGTACTTACCGTTGTAGAGGGCGATCTTCTCCGCCGATTCCGGGTATGGGTCTTTGGGAGTGGGCGTTCCTTCTTGATTGACAGTCTTCCGACAGGCTTCCGACGGTCGCATCCATCGCGTCACGAGTAGCCGAAAGAAGCCGAACGTCGGTGCGGCTCTATACTGCGCACCGACGTTCGGCTACTTTCGGAAAATCGTGACGCGATGGATGCGACCGTCGAAAGCCTTTCGGAAGACTGTCAATCAAAATAGGAACGCCCAGTCCTGCAGCCCATACCCGGAAGCGGCGGAGAAGATCGCTCTCTAAAAAGGTAAGTACAGCTTCGATTTTAAAAAAAACTAGCCGATTCCCCTAGACTAAATGAGCAGGAATCTAAGGTTAAAAATAGCAATTTCCGGGTGAACATCCACTTTAAGAATTGGGGTATGTAAACTTTTGATTTAAAAAGAGTAAACACAGTTGATTGATAATAAATGGCTTCAGCCAAACACTAACCACGAGTGAGAGAAAAGTTTGTGTTATCATTCATATTCTCTGAAATTTTTTTACTTATGAGCACAACTGTAACTGGTGTGGCGGTGATCAGGTACACTGACTGGTGACAGTATGTAAAAGAAAAAAAAAGAAAAAAAATGTAATAATAATAATAATAAATATATGGGGTTTTCAATTTTTGATTACTTCCCCCCCCCCCCTAATACAATATGACCAGAACAATACAGTGCACCCGGAAAGTATTCACAGCACTTCACAAATCATAAATTCTGCCAGGGTATGTAAACTGTAGGTAAGCCTATAATAAGGCTATATATACTAAAAATATCTCCTAAACATGCGCAGTTTAGGAGATATTTACCTTGTAGTGTGCCAATGTCTGTGTCGCTTCTTCACTAGCAAGTGCCGTGACTGGCGGCTCCAGCTCGCATGTGACGTCACGTGGCTCTGGCCACTCACAGAGCCGGATTCCACGACCCCGGAAAGGAAGAGGGGCGAAGATGAGTGTGGCTACCAGAGGCGACATAACAGACATTGCAGGCTTTGTTTGCAGGCAAGTGCCACATAATGGGCAAGTATGCAATGCATACTAGCCGATTATGCTTTTACTTTGCAGGGGAATAAAGAGGAAGTAAAACCCATCAAGGTTTACTTCCTCTTCAATACAAAAAATTATATAAAATAATAATAAAAAAAAAAAAATAATAATAATAATAATAAAAAAATATCATTTTCTTTTATTAAATGTAGATTGGGAAGTAAAAAAAATTCAACCATTATCTATAAACGTTTTATTCTGGACTGGTATTTTGTATTGTTTAAAAAAATAATAATTGGCATCTCAAGCAAGCCACACATAGAGCACTTACAAACTTAAAGTGGTTGTAAACCCACTTTTTTCACTTTTACCTACAGGTAAGCCTATAATAAGGCTTACCTGTAGGTATAAAGAATATCTCCAAAACCTGTACGGTTTAGGATGATATTCCCCTCACAATGCGCAGTGGGGAATCCACGGCGAAAGGACCGGCACCGCCGGACCTTGCCGAATTTAAATCTCCCGCGCGCGGGAGTGACATCATCGCCGCTCCAGCCAATCACAGCGCTGGAGCGGCGATACCCGGAAGACACGCCGGAGCAAGATGACATCTCGCTCGGCGTGGACCAGGTAAGTGTTCTAAACCTCGTTCCGAGGTAAGTATTTCATAATCAGCCAGTATGCGGTGCATACTAGCTGATTATGCCTTTTGCCTTGCAGGTTTGAAAAAAATAAAAAAAATAAAAATGTTTATGCGGTTTACAACCGCTTTAAGGAAGGTGGCCTATGACTGCGTATGTGCATACATGACCTCAGAATGACGTTGTGTCATGCATTTAAAAAAAATGTGTGACCATCATGTCATTGAGAATGTAAACCAACTACGTGTACGAGGAGCCACTAAAAAATATACACACACACCTCCAGTAGTTCTGTAATAGTAATAGTTTTACAGAATTTTTGTTGTATATAATGTTCTTAAAGTACATAGCAAATATTATTGTACAACTTCAGAAGAACGGGTCCACAAAATGACCACCAAAACATGGAGGAGGTCTTCCTATAATACACTTATTTTAATCCAATACGGAAGTGTATCTTATTGAATCAAGTGTCTGTGGGCCAGATTCACCAAAGAGATACGACGGCGTATCTCCTGATACGCCGTCGTATCTCTGTTTCTATCTATGCGACTGATTCATAGAATCAGTTACGCATAGATATCCCTAAGATCCGACAGGTGTAATTGTTTTACACTGTCGGATCTTAGGATGCAATACCGCGGCCGCCGCTGGGGGGAGTTCGCGTCGTAAACCAGCGTCAGGTATGCAAATTAGGAGTTACGGCGATTCCCGAAGGATTTTCGCGTTCACTACGTTGCCGCTAGTCTAGTTTTTTTGGTGCCCTAACTTTAGACAGCAAACGTATTGCTGTCTAAAGTATGGCCGTCGTTCCCGCGTCGAAATATAAAAATGAACGTCGTTTGCGTAAGCCGTCCGGGAATACGGAATTACGCTACATTTGAATTGGCCCGCCTTGCGCCGGAGGTCACCGGCGTAGGTTTTCATCGCAAGTGCTTGGTGAATCAGGCACTTGCGATGAAAACTTGCGGCGGTGTAACGTATCTACGATACGTTACGCCGCCGCTCACCTACGTGAATCTGGCCCTGTATTTCTAATAAAAGTGTTGTGTGAATCTGACGCACGGCGGTGAATCTTCCGCCAGTATCCATACCACCACTAATGTATTACAGATCACCCCGATAGTTCCTCAGTAACTTCCTACTCCTGACAGATCTTCAAAATCTACCGCCATGCACATCAAAATCCAACAAACATAAACACCAGAATAAAAAGCAAAAGAGCAGACAAACCTCTGCATAATGCAAGACAAAGATGAGATGGCTAGACACAACAATACGGTGCCATCTGCAAGATTGTTAACCCCTGACGACTGGCACCGGTGTGTTTAGGAATCGTCTTGGCAGGAGGGCCATGTGACATATTTAATCCAGCACTTCTGTCATCCTGCATTGGCCCAGAGGAATTTAAAGGGCCCTGCACTTGCTGCCAGGGTGGCACTGCACAGTTGCCAACATTTTAAAGGGACACTTTACCGCTTGGTTCATTTTAGCTTGGCGCATTCAATGCTGTCCCGGGGAACATCTGCGAAGACTTTATTTGGATGGTTAAAAGTTAAAAAAATTAAGAGGCCCAGGGTATATGTGAAGAAAAGGGGGTTTCCTGTGCTACCGGACAGAGCTGACAGGGACCACATCTGGGACTGTCACAGCCAATCAGGAACATGACAGGACCTGGCACAGCCAGGAAGGGATGACAGGTAGGACGGGGGTACCCATGCCAAGCTAAGCTGATGAGTAGACCTCGGACCGTGGAGAGAACTGCGGCACAAGCTCCAGGCACCGCAGGCTCGGAGGGGAGGGGGAAGCTGAGCACTGGCCCTCCCACCTCTCACCGTTACACCGGAGACCCCTCCTTCTCCTAAATCCCTTACCGAGAAACATCAGGCGGTCTCCCCCGTCCAAGTCCCGCAGCTGCGGCTGTGCCGGTGATCCGTCCTCCTCCGGTCCGCTTCACTTTCTCTTCTACACGTTCCAGTTACTCCGCGCCCCCCTCCTCCTCTCCACTCTTTTCTCTCGTTCTTCCCGTGGGCGCGGGCACGAGGCGCGCCCCCTCCACGACGTCAGCGAAGGAAGCGCGGAAGCGCGCAGCAGGGTGGTGTGAAGGCGCGTGCTGACACCGGGGCTGAGCGGACTGTCACAGGCTATGATCCCGGTCATTGCAGTAGATCGCCGAGAGGTGGCGGTGTGGCGGGCCTGTCTGACCTTACTAGTGCCCAACTTGGCCACAGTGGCTGGGCATGGGATTGGCAGTCACGTGACAGCACTCCAATTTACTAAACATTGGCTCAGCATGTTTGTTTTGTTTTTTTTGTTGTAATTTTATATCTTGGCACACAATTTTGACACATTTTGGCACACAGGTGGCCTTCTCCATTAGTGGTCTGGCTGCCCTCATCACTTTCTCCATTGTCCTCCAGTCTCGGAGTCTTCGGCTGTCGTGATTGGCTAGCCAGGATGACTGGCTAGCCTTGAGGCGATTAAGTTCGCATTTGCTGCGCTATACAAGTCACTCACTCACTCACTCACCTAACTTCCACCTGCGCACACAAGCCGTGCCAAAACTGTACACTGAACTACGCCTGCGTGGCTCACTGTCCATTTAGGGCTCATTCACACCAACCCCTGCTCTTGCGTATGTTGTGTAGAAGGAACATTGTTACAACAAATATCGCTGTTTATTTTAAAAATGAAAGTGGAACTTTTTTTTTCATTTTGGATAGAGCAAGGGAGGGTTATAACGCCTGTCATATTTTTTTCGCCATTTGTGTCCCATTTCAGAGATTTCCATTCACTTCCTGTCCCATAGCCAAACAGGAAGTGAGAAGAAATCCCTGCAAAGTGAAGGAATTCACCAGAACTCGTGTCCCCATTGGAAGATTTTTACTCTATTACTTTTCTGGGGACAACCCAAAATTTAGGATCTTATTTTACTTTCACTTTCAATGATAATGATAAACAGGACAAAGAGAGGGTGAATCTCCTTAACGGGGACAACAATAAAAACTGACAGGGGTTCCAAATCCTCTCCACTAAATCCAAAACAAAACAAAAAAAAGCCCTGGTCCACACTGCCACGACTTGTCATGTGACTTGAGAGTGCAAAGCCGCATGACAAGTCGCTAGGGTGCCCACCTGTCCCGGATTGCCCGGGACTGTCCCGGAATTGACAGGTCTGTCCTGGGTCCCGGGCACCTACAATACAAAGTCCCGGAATGAAATAGAGGACACAGCCACCCCCTACTAACTAATAACTAACTACAACGGAACTGGTTGCTAGGGCCAGCGCTTACTGGCATCTTGAATCCAGTGACAATTTACTCTCAGACAGTGAGACTGGGAGCGAGGCCTGCGCCTAGTGCAGCACGGCTGTCCCCACCCACCTTGGCACCTCCTCCTTCTCCGGCACCCAGCGGCAAGCAGCAGGGACTGGTGTGATCTTCACTCTCCAGATAGTGACGCCACTCCTTTACGTGGCACATTCACCTGACAAATAACCCGCCGCCAAATTCCCCATCAACCCCAAGACTACATTACCCCCCGCCCCCTCATCTTTTTGAGGGGAAGGTGAGAAAGGGGGTGTGTCCCTGAATGGCAGTTTGGAAATGTGGTCACCCTACAAATCGCGCCACATTAACGGCAATGGAATGTTCTAATCGGTGCGACTCAAGTGGCTCCGGCTTAGAAAAAGATTTGTAGCACCCTGATGTTTAGGCAGGGCTGCTATTAAATTTATGAAGCTCCCACCCTGCCATATATGGGCTAGATTCAGAGAGAGTTACGCCGGCGTATCAGTAGATACGCCGTCATAACTCTGAATCTGCGCCGTCGTAAATTTAAGCGTATTCTGGAAACCAGATACGCTTAAATTAGGCTAAGATACAAGCGGCGTAAGTCTCCTACGCCGTCGTATCTTAGAGTGCATAATTACGCTGGCCGCTAGGTGGCGCTTCCGTCGATTTCAGCTTAGAATATGCAAATAAGCTGGATACGCCGATTCAGAAACGTACGTGCGCCCGTGGATTTTTTTTATGTCGTTTGCGTAAGGCTTTTTCCGGCGTAACGTTACTCCTGCTCTATGAGGCATAGCCAATGTTAAGTATGGACGTCGGGACAGTGTCGAATTTTGCGTCGTTTGCGTAAGTCGTTCGCGAATAGGGCTTTGCGTAAATTACGTTCAAGTCGAAAGCATTGACTATTTGCGACATGATTAGGAGCATGCACACTGGGATACGTTCACGGCCGGCGCATGAGCCGTTCGTTAGAAACATAATTTACGTGGGGTCATGTTTTATTTACGTAAAACACGCCCACCTCTTGACAATTTGAATTTGGCGCGCTTACACCGGCAGATTTACGCTACGCCGCCTGCAACTTACGGAGCAAGTGCTTTGTGAATACTGCACTTGCCTTTCTAAATTGTGGCGGCGTAGCGTAAACAACATACGCTACGCCCGCACAAAGTTATGTCGCCCTACCTGATTCTAGCCCTATGTATTGTGGGTGGGTGGGAAGTGGTTAAAATAATCCCCTTCATGACCAGATCATGTTTTGCTATTTAGTACTGTGCTACTTGTTACTTCCGCCCAATGCTCTTAAAGGGACATTTTTTTTTTTAAATGACATAAAATGTATTTTAATTGCATTTTAGTCTAAATATGTGATCTGAAGTCTTTTTGACCCCACATCTCATATTTAAGAGGACCTGTCATGCTTTTTTCTATTACAAGGGATGTTTACATCCCTTGTAATAGGAATAAAAGTGACCCAATTTTTTTTTTTCAAAAAAACTGTGTCAAAATAGAAATAGACAAGCTTGCGCGCAGAAGCTAAAGCATAGGTGAGCAGCGCCCACATATGAAAACGGTGTTCAAACCACACACGCGATTGGTTTTGCGAGAGCAATAATTCTAGCCCTAGAGACCCTTTTTAACTCAAAACATTCAACCTGTAGAATTTTTTTAAACGTCGCCTATGGAGATTTTTAAGGGTAAAAGTTTGTCGCCATTCCACAGGCGGGCGCAACTTTGAAGTGTGACATGTTGGGTATCAATTTACTCGGCGTAACATTATCTTTCACAATATAAAAAACAATTGGGCTCACTTTACTGTTGTCTTATTTTTCAATTTAAAAAAAGTGTTTTTTCCCCAAAAAAGTGCACTTGTAAGAGCGCTGCGCAAATATGGTGTGACAAAAAGTATTGCAACGACCGCCATTTTATTCTCTATGGTGTTAAAAAAATATATATAATGTTTGGGGGTGCTAAGTAATTTTCGAGGGGAAAAAAAAATGTTTTAACTTGTAAACACCAAATCTCAGAAAGAGGCTCGGTCCTTAACCACTTCCCGCCCGGTCAATAGTCAATTGACGTCCGGCAAGTGGTTGTGAAATCCTGACTGGACGTCTATTGACGTCCTGCAGGATTTAATGCCGGCGAGCGCCCGTGGGGGCGCGCAGCGCGGCGATCGGTGATGCGGCGGAGGCTCTTTACCACGTGATCAGCCGTGTCCAACCACGGCTGATCACAATGTAAACAGGAAGAGCCGTTGATCGGCTCTTCCTCACTCGCGTCTGACAGACGCGAGTAGAGGAGAGCCGATCGGCGGCTCTCCTGACAGGGGGGGTTCACGCTGATTTATTATCAGCGCAGCCCCCCCTCAGATGCCAACACTGGACCACCAGGGAATGCCCCCCGGTGCTCAATAGAGCAAAAAAAAAAAAAAACAATAAAAAAAATGAACACAATCGATGCCAATCAGTGCCCACAAATAGGCACTGACTGGCAACATGGGCACTGGCTGAAATGATGCCCAGCAATGCCATCAGAGCCACCCCTCAGTGTCCATCAGTGCCACCCAGTATCCATCAGTGCCGCCTCTTAATGCCCATCTATGCCCAGTGCCCACCTATCAGTGCCCATCTGTGCCACCCATAAGTACCCATCAGTGCCACCCATAAGTGCCACCTATGAGTGCCCATTAGTGCAACCTATGAGTGCCCACCAGTGCCGCCTATGAATGCCCATGAGGTGCAGCATACCAGCGCCGCCTATCAGTGCCCATCAGTGCCGCCTTGCAGTGCCACCTCATCGGTGCCCATAATTGAATAAGAAAACTAACTTATTTACAAAAAAAATTACAGAAAAAAAAATATATATATTTTTTTTCAAAATTTCACTATTTTTTTAGTTGTTGCGCAAAAAATAAAAATCGCAGAGGTGATCAAATACCACCAAAAGAAAGCTCTATTTGTGGGAACAAACTGATAAAAATTTCATTTGGGTACAGTGTAGCATGACAGCGCAATTGTCATTCAAATTGCGACAGTGCTGAAAGCTGAAAATTGGCTTGGGCAGGAAGGTGCGTAAGTGCCTGGTATGGAAGTGTTTAAGTGGTAAACCCATCAGCAGCCACAACAGTTGTCACACAACAGTTGGTATCAAATGATTTTTCTATAAATAGTTTTATGTATATATTTATATTATATATTTTTTATTTAATGGAAGTTTTTTTTTTTTTAAATATTTATAGCTGTAATTTTGTCATATGTACCACCACACATCTGGGCCTTATAGACCATAACTACTTTACATCTCTTCCCAGCAGATGACAAGCTGCATAACGTTCAGCTATGACTTAGTATCCTCCTTATATTAGTCACACTTTTCCTGTGACATAATCTAGCTACATGGAAATTATGGTTATGTCTCAAATGTTTTCTAAAAATGTACCAGTGAAACTTTTCATATCTACATGTACTGTAGATATAACAGGAATGCATTTTTGTTTTTTTTAAGCTTAAAGGGGTTAGTAAAGGATTTTTTTTCCTAAATAGCTTCCTGTACCTTAGTGCAGTCCTCCTTCACTTACCTCATCCTTCCATTTTCCTTTTAAATGTCCTTATTTCTTCTGAGAAATCCTCACTTCCTGTCCTGTCTGTAACTCCACACAGTAATGTGAGGCTTTCTCCCTGGTGTGGAGAAAGCCTCTTGAGGGGGCGAGCAGGAGTGTCAGGACGCCCACTAACACACAGCTCCTTTCTCTATCTGCAAAGTAGAGAGTGTCCTGACTTGCCTGCTCGCCCCCTCCCCCCTCAAGAGGCTTTCTCCCCACCAGGGAGAAAGCCTCGCATTACGGTGTGTATCATCTGACCAGAACACCTTCTTCTACATGTTGTGTCCCCCACATGGCTTTTTGCAAACGGGACTTCTTATGGCTTTATTTCAACAATTGCTTTTTCTTCTTGCCACTTTTCCATAAAGGGCAGATTTGTGGAGTGCACGACTAATAGTTGTCCTGTGGGCAGATTCTCCCACCTGAGCTATGGATCTCTGCAGCTCCTCCAGAGTTACCATGAGTCTCTTGGCTGCTTCTCTGATTAATGCTCTCCTTGTCTGGCCTGTCAGTTTAGGGGGGCGGCCATGTCTGGGTAGGTTTGCAGTTGTGCCATACTCTTTCCATTTTCAGATGATGGATTAACCACTTAAGCCCCAGACCATATTGCTGGTCAAAAACCAGAGCACTTTATGCGATTCGGCACTGCGTCGCTTTAACTGACAATTTCGCGGTCGTGCGACGTGGCTCCCAAACAAAATTGGCGTCCTTTTTTTCCCACAAATAGAGATTTCTTTTGGTGGTATTTGATCACCTCTGCGGTTTTTAGTTTTTGCGCTATAAACAAAAATAGAGCGACAATTTTGAAAAAAAATAATATTTTTTACTTTTTACCATAATAAAAATCCCCAAAAATATATAAAAAAACAATTTTTCTCCTCAGTTTAGGCCAATACGTATTCTTCTGCATATTTTTCGTAAAAAAAAATCGCAATAAGCGTTTATTGATTGGTTTGCGCAAAAGTTATAGCGTTTACAAAATAGGGGGTAGTTTTATGGTATTTTTATTAATATTTTTTTTTTACTAGTAATGGCGGCGATCAGCGTTTTTTTTTTCGGTACTGCAACATTATGGCGGACATTTCGGACACTTTTGACACAATTTTTGGACCATTGGCATTTTTATAGCGATCAGTGCTATAAAAATGCATTGATTACTATAAAAATGCCACTGGCAGGGAAGGGGTTAACACTAGGGGGCGGGGAAGGGGTTAAGTATGTTCCCTGGGTGTGTTCTAACTGTAGGGGGGGTGGACTCACTAGGGGAAATGACTGATCGCTGTTCATACATTGTATGAACAGACGGTCAGGCATTTCTCCCCTGACAGGACCGAGAGCTGTGTGTTTACACACAAAGCTCCCGGTCCCCGCTCTGTAACTAGCGATCGTGGGTGCCCGGCGGTAATCGCGACCGCCGGGCACGCGCGCAGGAGTCAGGAGCGAGTGGGGGGCTTGCGTGCCCCTAGTGGCCACTTCGAGAGCCGACGTTATATCGCTGGTCGGCATGTAGTTAAATAGTACTACGTGAGATGTTCAAAGCTTGGGATATTATTTTATAACCAAACCCTCCTTTAAACTTCTCCACAACTTTTATTCCTGACCTGTCTGGTGTTTTTCCTTGGACTTCATAGTGCTATTTGTTCACTAAGGTTCTCTAACAAACCTCTGAAGGCTTCACAGAACAGCTGTTTTTATACTGAGATTAAATTACACCCAGGTGGACTCTATTTACTAATCAGGTGATTTATGAAGGCAATTGGTTCCACTAAATTTTAGTTAGGGGTATCAGAGTAATAGGGGCTGAATACAAATGCACGCCACACTTTTCAGATATTTATTTGTAAAAAAATGTGAAAACCATTTATCATTTTCCTTCCACTTCACAATTATGTGCCACTTTGTGTTGGTCTATCACAAAAAATCCTGATAAAATACATTTATGTTTTTGGTTGTAACATGACAAAAGGTGAAAAATGTCAAGGGGTATAAATACTAATTTCAAGGCACTGTGTATAACATAAAACAAAGCATGAAGCAACATGTCTAAACACAGCCCTGCCAATGAATTGGACCTTGCATCGGCACTTTTCATCAATTCCCACACTGTACCCAAACAAAAGTTATATAATGTAAAAGGAGGGAACAGCTATTTGGGCCCGCCTTCATGTAAATGGAGAAATATGTTTTTTGACTTTTGTTTAAGGCACCGCACACACGAGAGGATTTATCCGCGGATACGGTCCACCGGACCGTTTCTGCGGATAAATCCTCTCGAGGATTTTGATCCGATGGAGTGTACTCACCATCGGATCGAAATCCGCGCCGAAATCCCATCGCGATGACGTGTCGCGCCGTCGCCGCGATGATGACGCGGCGACGTGCGCGACGCTGTCATATAAGGAATTCCACGCATGCGTCGAATCATTACGACGCATGCGGGGGATTCATTCGGACGGATTGATCCGGTGAGTCTGTACAGACCAGCGGATCAATCCGTTGGGATGGATTCAAGCGGATAGATTTGAAAGCATGTCTTCAAATTTTTATCCGCTGGAAATCCATCCCAGGGGATAAAAATCCGCGGAAACAGATCCGCTGGATTGTCCACACCATAGGATCTATCCGCTGGAGCCGGTCCGCGGATCAATTCCAGCGGATGGATCCTCTCGTGTGTACGGGGCCTAAAGAGGAAATGCAGTCTGCTCACATAAATTGTAATAAAAACATCTTTGCCATTCTGAAGCTTCTCTCCAACCACTTTGCATATTATTTTATGTATACTGTGATTCTGTACTCTGCAAATATGCAGCAGAAATCTCCCTCCACTGAGTCTGGCTGCAACCATTTTAACTGTGGGCAGCTGAAGCTGCTGCCTGTTCACTTCCTGGATTTACACAGACACACAGAGGCACAGCTCTGCAGCTCTCATTGGCCCTCTTATGATTCACCCCACCTCCCTTCCTGGAAAACTCTCACGAGTGAGAAAGAGAGCAGTACACAATGTCATAAGCTTAGGCTTTTTACCAGACAAGAAACACGAAGTGGGCTGTATAAGGTATTTACTGGCAGAAAAAAAAAACAAGGGCAGAAGACTTAACAGCTGGAAAAATGAAAAAAGCACTGAAGTTCCACTTTAACTTAAACACATAGCAAATAGCACTAGCTACATGTTTATAGTTTACATATTGATTAGCACTGAAAATGCTGCTCTTTGAGTACATTTCATGATTATTGTCAGTAGAAAAATTGGTGTGGTTTGTAAATGTTGGCATCCTGCCAGTAAATTTCACTTGGGGGGGGGGGGTGGCAACATTGATTGGCCGACACCCACTGATCGGCTTCTGCTGTGACTAATCACAGCAGAAGTGGCATGTGCCCTATATGGAAGAGCGGGCACCCTGTAGCAGTAAATCCGATATGGTGTATTTAGCAAGCTTAAAGAACTATACATACCAGTGTGCATGTAATTGTAAAAAAAATGAAAAATTTTGGGGCAGATCCACAAAAGCATTACGCTGGCGTATCTCTTGATACGCCGGCGTAATTTTAAATTTCCTGTGTCGTATCTTTCTTTTGTATCCACAAAACAAGATATGACGGCATCTGGGATCGATCCGACAGGTGTACGTCTTAGTACGCCGTCGGATCTTAGATGCAATTTTTCGGCGGCCGATAGGTGGCGTTTCCGGCGAAATCCGCGTTGAGTATGCAAATTAGCTATTTACGGCGATCCACGAATGTACCTTCGGCCGGCGCATTTTTTTACGTCGTTTTCGTTTGGCTTTTTCCGGCGTATAGTTAAAGCTGCTGTTATGAGGCGTACGCAATGTTAAGTATGGCCGTCGTTCCCGCGTACAATTTTGAATTTTTTACGTCGTTTGCGTAAGTCGTTCGCGAATAGGAATTTGCGTAGAATGACGTCACCGTCGTAAGCATTGGCTGGTCCCGGTTTAATTTCGAGCATGCGCACTGGGATACCCCCACGGACGGCGCATGTGCAGTTAAAAAAAATACGTAGTTTACGTCGGGTCACAACGTATTTACATAAAACACGCCCCCATTACATCCATTTGAAATAGGCGCCATTACGCCGGCAAAGATACACTACGCCGCTGTTCTCATCATCTGCTCCGAATGCTACGTAGACTCATCCCCTTCATCCCAGAAAAGGACACGGCAGTAGTGGTGGGAACGATCATCAACTCACGACTCGACTACGCAAATTCCCTCTATTTAGGACTACCAAAATACCAGATTTCACGTCTACAAGTCGTCCAGAACACGGCAGCCAGACTGGTAACAGGTAAAAAGCCGTGGGAATCAGTCCCCCCGGCCTTGAGATCCCTCCACTGGCTGCCCGTACAGGACCGGGTGACATTCAAGACACTCTGCCTCACCCACAAATGTATACAGGGGAACGCTCCCCAATACTTAAGCGAGAAAATAAAACCCTACGTCACCAAGCGCGTTCTGCGGTCAACCGACCAAAACCTTCTCCAAATTCCTAATTCCCGCTACAAATCGAAGGGAGAACGTAGATTTTCGGTCCAAGGACCACGGCTCTGGAATGCTCTACCCTCTACAATCCGCTTGGAGGAAAACCATCAGGCCTTTAGGAAAAAACTAAAGACCCACCTCTTCTGAAGGACCGGAATGACTCTGGACGGGAAGCGCCTTGAGGCGATTTAGTTCGCATTTGTTGCGCTATACAAGTTACTCACTCACTCACTCACTCACGGCGCGGATTCTTTCAGGATTTGAAAAAAAAAATTAAGTTACGGCGGCGTAGTGTATCTTAGATACGCTACGCCCGGTGCATAAATGCGCCGCTGTACGAGGATCAGTCCCTTTGTGTTTACTTTTTATTTTATTTATTTATTTTTATTTCTGCAACTATACAGTAGTTTGTTATCTGACCTATGCAACTAAGTAAAGAGAAAGAAAGACAGTTACGTCTTGGCATATGTCTGCAATGGCTTCTGTTACTAATGGATGGAATAAAAATAGTTCACTGTTTATTGTGTGGTAACTTTTCCCATCTCTAGAATTTCTTGGCAGAAGAATCTTGCCTTTGCTAAAGTAGTAAGTTGCTTCTGTATTACGGACTTGCAGGATCAGAATGCCAAGTGACCACCAGCTTGTCTGTGCCAGTTACAGCACAACAGAATGTTTCTCAGCAACAGAAATGACCCACCCAATCAGTGTTTTGTGTCATGCCGGGTGAATGTTGTTCAGTCACGCTGTTAAATAACATGAACTGATTTTGTGGTTTTGATTTGTTAAGACCTAAGCCAATAATAAATACATTAACTTTTAGAGCAGTTGTGTATTTAGGTTTTGTGCTGCCCTAGGCCTGACTAAACTTGTGCACCCCCTAATTTAAATATGACCCACCCCTTCCTGTCAAGGCCACACCCTTTCTGTTTAAAACCCACCCTGAAATTTTCAAGTGGGGACACTAGTTCTTAGGGTCTGGGGGGGCAGTATATTCCCTTAATTTGCATAGCTTTCCTCTCACTTCCTGTTTGGCTATGGGGCAGGAAGTGAAGGGAAATCTCTGCAATGGGACAAGGATGGTAAAAAAAAAAAAAACTGACAGGTCCCCTTTGTACTCTATCCAAAATGAAAAAAAAAAAAAGTGTATAGTTCTACTTTAACCACTTAAGGACCGCCTCATGTAAATATACGTCAGCAGAATGGCATGGACAGGCACATGCACGTACCTGTACGTCCTCTGCTTGACGTGGGTCGGGGGTCCGATCGGGACCCCCCCCGGTACATGCGGCGGTCGGTAAGCCTCAGGGATCGATCCGGGACGGCGCGGCTATTCGTTTATAGCCGCCCCGCCGCGATCGCTCCCCGGAGCTGAAGAACGGGGAGAGCCGTATGTAAACACGGCTTCCCCGTGCTTCACTGTGGCGGCGCATCGATCGAGTGATCCCTTTTATTAGGGAGACTCGATCGATGATGTCAGTCCTACAGCCACACCCCCCTACAGTTGTAAACACACACAAAGTGAACCCTAAATGTTACAGCGCCCCCCTGTGTTTAACTCCCAAACTGCAACTGTCATTTTCACAATAAAGAATTCAATTTAAATGCATTTTTTGTTGTGAAAATGACAATGGTCCCAAAAATGTGTCAAAATTGTCCGAAGTGTCCGCCATAATGTCGCAGTCACGAAAAAAATCGCTGATCGCCGCCATTAGTAGTAAAAAAAAAAAAAAAAATGCAATAAAACTATCCACTATTTTGTAAACGCTATAAATTTTGCGCAAACCAACCGATAAACGATTATTGCGATTTTTTTTACCAAAAATAGGTAGAAGAATACGTATCGGCCTAAACTGAGGGAAAAAAAATGTATATATGTTTTTGGGGGATATTTATTATATCAAAAAGTAAAAAATATTGCTTTTTTTTCAAAATTGTCGCTCTATTTTTGTTTATAGCGCAAAAAATAAAAACCGTAGAGGTGATCAAATACCACCAAAAGAAAACTCTATTTGTGGGGAAAAAAGGATGCCAATTTTGTTTGGGAGCCATGTCGCATGACCGTGCAATTGTCTGTTAAAGCGACGCAGTCCCGAACTGTAAAAACCCCTTGGTTCTTTAGGCATCATATTGGTCCGGGGCTTAAGTGGTTAAGCACACATTTCTGATAATTTTATGGAGAGGACCCAGAAGATATAACCATGCCAATGGTGCAGCAGAAAACAGCACAGTGAGGAATGTTTGTGGTTCAAGATAATAGGACAGTCAAAATTAGAAGCAGCTTGCGTTATACTTAGGCCCCATACACACGGGAGGATTTATCCGCGGATACGGTCCAGCGGGCCGTTTCCGCGGATAAATCCTCTCGAGGATTTCAGCAGATTTTAATGCGATGGAGTGTACTCACCATCGCATTGAAATCCGCGCCGAAATCCTCTGGCGATGACGTGTCGCGCCGTCGCCGCGATTATGAAGCGGCGACGTGCGCGACGCTGTCATATAAGGAATTCCACGCATGCGTCGAATCATTACGACGCATGCGGGGGATCCCTTCGGACGGATGGATCCGGTGAGTCTATACAGACCAGCGGATCCATTCGTTGGGATGGATTCCAGCAGATAGATTTGTTTGGCATGTCAGCAAATATTCGATCTGCTGGAATCCATCCCAGGGGAGAAATATCCGCGGAAACAGATCCGCTGGAGTGTACACACCATAGGATCTATCCGCTGAAACCCATTTGCTGGGATTTTTCAGCGGATGGATTCTATCGTGTGTATGGGGCCTAACAGTGTAGCACAAGCCAGTGGGGACTCTTTCTGTGCTGCCCTCCTGCAAAGTGCTGCCCTAGGCCTGGGCCTTGTTGGCCTAAGCCAGGATACAGCATTGTTTTAGACACCAAAGAACAGTGTAGCATGGACCTCTTGAGGGATGCTTGGATTTACCTGTTCATTTGACCCTGTAAACATTCCAACCCACCTAGCACTCTGGGTTCAGACATCTTTTGTAAACACCTTTAATTTACACTTCACACAAGTCAAATATATTTATATTATCTCAGCTTTTCTTAGAGTAATCGAGAAATATATATGTGTAGTGCTACCCCTGCAAGGGCCGCTGTAATATACAGGTCTTCTGTCCCACACCAGTGATGGCTCACCCTCACCTGGATCCAAGAAACACCAAAACACAGTTTAAACTTAGCTGGGCTTTTTTAGAACTAGCAATAAAGCCCTGAAAAGAGATAAACTGATTAACAGAATACCAATATTAAATGCAATGATATAATACAACTGCTCAGTAAATGAAAACAGGATTGGTGTTTATTCACTTTAACCGCAGGTGGGAGGCCTTGCCTGAAATGCACGAGTGGTGATCGAAACTGTACAATACAATACAAAACTAATGTTCAAGAATTTCCCAAAAGTGATGTTACTGACTATAAGATCCTATCTAGGTCTTGCAGGTTCTAGCTAACCACTGGCCAGTGAGAACAGTCCAAACTCGGGAGAGGAACTCCCCAAACAAGACAACTCACAACAGTTTCACAGCTCAATAGCACAATGCACATGTATATACAAGGAAATACCATCTGCAGCAGGACCTGTAAAAGCCGTTAATGGCTAGTTACTCAAAGCAGATAGTTACTGCACTAAAGAGGGGATCCCAGGCCAGCCTATTCCACTTTTATATCCTAATGAAAAACCAGACAGAACAGGGATAAGCTATGGGCCCTTTAAATAGTAACAACAGCAATGTCCAAGATGCAGGCCTGATAGTCTTCACCGGCAGTTGGAGCTCAATAAGTTATATCCAATAAGACTCAGTGATGTGAAGGCAAGTAGAATGGCTTAAGCAGATCAGTACTACTCCTGGAGCTGGTTGTAGGTAAAGGTGTCTACGTACAGTGTTCCATAGATTGAAGTAAAGTGTTCCCAATGGTAAGGTGTCTGTACACAGTGTTCAAATCAAGTGACCCAAGAAGGTTTGCAAATGGTGGGCGATTGCCCTCTCACCAACGAACAGACCAGATACACGCCTCTGGGACAGGGACCCTGGGATAGACGTCCTTCAGGAAGGTGAAACAGCAAGGACCCGCAGCTACTGGGTGCAATGATCGTGGTGTTCGACTGAGTTTTCAGGCAGAAGCTTCTACTCCACAGAGGATCTCCGATCTCCACAGTATCCGTGACTCGTAGTCTGTTGTAACAAAAATGTAGGTTGAAGTACTGCACTGGTGCTAAAAATTCTAAATACAACTTTATTCCAATGAAGATAGGGGGGACAATCAAAGGAGTAGACAAGGCTTTTCGAGGGTCCAAAACCACTCTCTCCCTTAAGAAGGACTGAAAACAATATAAATGGTCTAGAAGGGAACTGAACTTTTAATAGTATTCCTTCCAGTGTGATTACAACCACAGGACCTGTCAGCAGCTGGTAGTAGGGTATCTGAAACAGCCACATCATGGAATAGCATAAATGAGAGTTGTGGCTCAATCTACTTTTAATCCTCTTCCTGAGAGTTTAGGCAGCTGCTGGGACAGGAGATCATGCAGTTTTAATGTGATCTCTCAAAGATTAGCGAATCAATCCCTATACTAGAGAGGATTCACTTATATTGCTGTGACACAGAGGAGGTCATGGGAGGCAGTACTAGAAACCACAAGGTCAAGCAGATTATTTTATAACGTTACAGACAATTATAAAATAAAATTGGGACCCAGGTGTGTAATTTACGTCTCATTACATCCTCATTTAGCTGACAACATAATAATAATGTTGCAAATAGTGTACTACGTGTTTGTAGCAATAGAGATAAATGGCTACTTGGGGGCATGGGGCCGGATTCAGATACATTGGCGTATCTGTCCGGCCCGCGTAATGTATCTCTGATACGTTACGCCGCTCTAACTTTGGGCGCAAGTTCTTTATTCACAAAGAACTTGCGCCCTTAGTTAGAGCGGCGTAGCGTATGTGTTGCAGCGTAGGGCCGCGTAATTCAAATGGGGATGTAGGGGGCGTGTTTTATTTAAATTTTCCTTGACTCTGCGTTTTTTTACGTTTTACTTGAACGCCGCATGCGCCGTCCGTAAAATATCCCAGTGTGCATTGCTCTAAATGACGTCGCAAGGACGTCATTGCTTTCGTCGTGAACGTAAATTACGTCCATCCGTATTCGCGAACAACTTACGCAAACAACGTAAAAATTTCAAAACTCGGCGCTGGAACGACGGCCATACTTAACATTGGCTGCGCCTCATAGACCCAGGGGTAACTATACGCCGGAAAAACCCGAACGCAAACGACGTAAAAAAAAAGCACCGGGCGGTTGTTCGTTTCTGAATCGGCGTAACTCCTCATTTGCATATTTGTCGCGTAATAATACGGAAGCGCCACCTAGCGGCCGGCCTGGAATTGCAGCCTAAGATCCGACGGTGTAAGACACTTACACCTGTCGGATCTTAGGGATATCTATGCGTAACCTGATTCTATGAATCAGGCGCATTGATACGACCGTCATATCTCTTTTGTGAATCCGGCCCATGGAGTCTAAAGGATTTCTGACCTAAAGCCATGTGCTAACTGAAGGCAAAAATGTAATACCAAATGGCAGGACCATGAGTAGATCTGGCTGAATCTAGAGGTCACTCCAGGCAGTGCTGAAGCCGATATCTTAATATGTGCAAGGCCCAAGATGGCAGCAGTCAACTTGAAGAATAGCAGATTGATTTATTCACTGCTTGGGGAAAATTCTTGAATAAAACACATTTTTTAAAAAAAAAATCTTATAGAGGGTGTATTTGTATTTTATTCCTTTTTTGAGCATGTGATCACCAATTGTGTACTCTCCCTTTAAAGCCATTTAAGGCCCATTGTAACCTTAAAGCTGAATTCCAAGAAAGGAAAAAAGAAAGAAAAAAAAAACACCCTGCTCCCCCCCACACACTGCAGGGGTTAAATACTCATAAAATCTAGAGGTAGTGGAATAATAATATTTTCCTTGCTCCACATTATACAACCGGTCCTCCGAAGACTCTTCTCTATGGAGTTCTGGCAAGTAGTCACACTCTGACGTCATCATGTTCAATGCAGGACCAGTAGTCCTGCATTGTATGTGAGGATAGTGAGGGCTCAGGTACAACCTGGAGTATCAGAGAAAAGAGGGGAGCACTGGAAACCTGTCAAAGCAAATAAGATCAAAATAGTGTCTTGTTCCTCTAGCGCTAGTCCCGTTGCAAGGGTATTTTTTTAAAAATACTAGCGTGCAGTTTTTTTTAACCACCTTGAAATGCATGTAAATATTGAACTTATTTGCTCTCTTTTGGTCTGCTAACAGATATCTTGAGAGCTGATAAGTTCCTGTGCTCTCTGTCTGTGCATAATGAGGGATTATGGAGATATGGAAGGGGAGGAAATGGGGAGAGGCCTGTGTTTTTTTAGGAATTGTCAGGCCAAAAAGAAAGGTAAGAACTGTGGCCCAGATTCACGTAGATCGGCGCATATTTCTTCCGGCGTATCGCATCTCATATGCGCTACGCCGACGTAACACAGAGAGGCAAGCAAAGTATTCACAAAGCACTTGCTCCCAACGTTGCGCCAGCGTAACGTAATTTCGAAGGCGTAAGCCAGCGTAAGTGTAAGTGGGTGTGATCTTATGCTAATGATGGTCCGAGCGTGGAGCAGTGTTTTATGCCCGGGTATCATGAACGGAGTATGCGCAGTGACGTGGACGTATGATCGCTCACATGTGCGCATGCTCACAACAACGCCGGCGCAACTTCCTGGGATACGCCGGCCCATCGGCTTACGCCGAGCGCATAATTACGCCCAGCCATACGCCCGTCCGGCGCAAAAGTACATCCTGCTTATTTCCCCCCCCCTGAAGCAAGGTACTTTTGCTGAGCGATGGCTGTTGTGTAGTCAGAGAAAGACAGGAGGAAGAAAAATTTCTCTCCAGATGAGAAGGCTGTCCTCAACTCGGCCATAGAGAGGTATGATGTATTCCTTCATGGTGCCAAGCGTCGCTATACCAGCAGGGCCAGGAAACAAGTAATCCTGGAGACGATCACCAGTGATGTTAATTGCCCTTGGCAATGAGTCCCGGACCTCCAAGGACGTTAACAAAAAAATAAATGATTTGCGGCGGCATGTCCAGGATAAAGTGGCCGCCATCAGAAGGCACCAGAGTGGCACGGGGGCGGACCACCATCTGATGTGCGGTTGACCCCGGAGGAGTAGGTGATCGCCAGGTGTCTGGAGAGGGAGAAATTGGAGGGCCTGGAGGGCTTTGACTCCCTTGATCAGGCCTCGAGGACAGGTAGGTGTGTTTTATCCCCCATCCGGTGTGTAGCATGTGAGGGGGTGGAAGGGAACATGTGACAAGTGTGTGGGTCCACCAACATGTGAATGCTTTGTGTCATCCACAGATGTGCTGGAGGGAGTGGGGCCATCTGCTGCCGGTGGCCGTCCTACGCCATCCCCGGAACATCTGGCTCAGCCTGACCCCCTGGGTAACCAAGATACAGAGGTGGAGGGGAGTGGCCACACCTCTCCTCTTGAGGTTTTTGAGGAGGAGACGGTGAATCTTGATCAGGTTTGCCTCTACTTTGAGGAGTCTTCCGTTTCAGACCTCCCCCCATCAGGGGAAGCCCCTCAGCCTCAGCCCCCAGCAGGGGAAGCCCCTCTGGCTCAGCCCCCAGCAGGGGAAGCCCCTCAGGCTCAGTCCCCAGCAGGGGAAGCCCCTCAAGGGCCTCCCCATACAGACAGCCCCAAGCCTCTTCTGCCCCCAGGAAGGCGACGCAGAAGACAAGGGGTGTTCCTGATTTCCTCCAGGAACATCTTGCAAGGGACCAGGCCCGCCAGACCCGCCATATGGGTGCGATATCCGGGGACCTATGCCGGGTGGCAGACAGCCTGGCCTCCTCGGCACATATATCAGACGGCCTGCAGGATGTCAGTAGCTACTGCGCTGCAGTGGTCACCTGCCTTGGGCAGCTGCAGGCCACAACAGCAGACCTTGTGGCAGAGGTAAAGACCCTGGCAGTGGTGGTACAGGCAAACACGGCTGCCATCGAGGCGCAGGGGAGGCAGAGAATGCGCCACCAGCGGCACACCACCACCCGCCAGCTGAGGATGCAGGCACAGACAAATGCGGTCCTCACACGCATTGCCCTGGCATTGGAGGGCAGGCAGCCATCACCTGCCAGGAGTGGCAGACCTGGGGATAATCCTCCTCCAGATGCCCCCCCCCCACCTGAGGCTCCCCCCAGGCAACCAAGGAGCCGGAGCCGTGGCACCATGCGTGGCCCACGACAGGGCAAATGAGTGCCTTTTTTTTTTTTTGCTCAAAGTATGAGCTTTTTTATGTTATTTATGTGCTCAAAGTATGAGCTTTTTTATGTTATTTATGTGCTCAAAGTATGAGCTTTTTTATTTTGTAGTAAATGTACACGGTGAGGAGTGCAGGCTACAGTGTGACTGGTGTGTGAATGTGGGGGTGACACTCCTGCAAGCAAGGCGTGTCACCCTGGGTCGTCGGGGAGAGGTTATCCCCACAACCGTGTGAATGTGGTATGAATGGACAGCGACACCGTTGGGGCCTTGGCGTGGCGTTGCTGCTCCCAAGTCCTGCATGGTGGACTTGGGCTAATCCAATGTGAGGTGGATGTGGTGTGTGTGAGCTAGGGACCACAGTGATGTGCATGCGTGCATTCTCCTTGTGCCATGATGAATGTGTGTGATTAACGTGAAAAGATGCGTTCCACGAGGCAACTCCTGACTGCTGTTCCCTCAGCAGACCGGGTAGCCTCGGTTAGGGGGGGACTGTCTGGTTCGGGGGTCAGGTCATCACATATGTCAATCTCCAGGCCCTTTAATGGCGTAGTTGTGTAGCATGCAACATGCACCGATGATCTGGCACACAAAGTTTGGGGAATACAACAGGGTCCCCCTGGAATCGGAAACAGGACTTCAGGAGGCCAAATGTGCGCTCCACCACTGCACGGGTACGTATGTGTGCATCATTGTATCTTCTCTTGCCTCTGGTTTGGGGATTCCGGTATGGAGTCAGGAGATGGGGCCCAAGTGCATAGGCCGAGTCAACTGGAAGGGAAAAGACAGGAGGATGTTAGTCGTGCGTTTGCCCCTTGTGATGTCTGCATCATGGGGTCGGACAGTCATGCCTGACTCCCATGTCACTCACCAACCAGCCAGCTGTCCCTGTACACGTTCTGTTCGAATTCTGTTGGGATGTTGCTTTGACGGTATATGTAGCTGTCGTGGCTGGCCCCTGGGTGTTTGGCACGGACGTGCCATATGAGGCATGGGCATCGGCTATCACCTGTACGTTGATGGAATGCCACTGCTTACGATTGCGGTATATGTCCTCTGTGGGGGGCCGTAGTGCCACATGTGTGCAATCAATGGCACCCACGGTGCGTGGGAATCCGGCAATTCTGTAGAAATCCTGCATTGCCTTCTGCCGCAGATGCTCATGGGTGGGTTTGATGATGTGGTGGGACATGCGTGTGAGGATTGCGGGGATAACCTGGTGCACGCATCTGCTCATGGTGGATTGTGACATCCCAGACACGACTCCACTTGTACGTTGAAAAGATCCACTTGCAAGGAAATGCAGTGTTGCCAGTACCTTGACCAGTGGCTGCAGTGCATGTGCGCGTTGTGTCTTGCTAGTGATGTCATCATGCAGGGCTGTGGCTAATTCCAGGATGGCATCAGGGCTGAATCTGAAAATGCGAAACACCTCCGAATCACCCATGCCAAAGACGTTCATGCGCGTTCGGTATATCCTCTCCCGTGCCCTCCTACGTGCCTGTGGACACATTAGTAGTGCTATGACCATGGCTGCCCCTGGCATGTTGGCATACGGATGTGTTGTCCTGCAAGTGGGGTTGCTCAGCTCTTCCGTAACGGTGCTTCAGCAGCTGCTCTCCAGCTGACGTGTGCACGGCTTTTGCTGAGTTACACCTGCTTTTTGATGGACTAACTTTAGCCCGGACGTACAACTTACGCGCACAGCTCGTAGCCTGCGTCGGGCGCATGTACATTCGTGAATCGACGTATCTACCTCATTTGCATATTTCAATAGCAAAACAATGGGAGCGCCAGATGCGTCCAGCGTAAATATGCGCCCACGCTGCGCCGGCGTAGGAAAGTTACGTCGGTCGGAAGAAGCCTATTTTCAGGCGTATCTAGTTCTGTGGGTACGGCGCAGAGATACGACGGCGCATATTTACACTTATGCGACGTATCTGTAGATATGTCGGCGTAAGTCTTTCTGAATCCGGGCCTATATTTCTAAAAACATCAACAATAATTTTTCTCTGCTTGCAATGTGGAAAAGAAAAAAAACATGGGAAATGTACATGTATCATGTATGACAACATTGTGCTTTTTTTTTTTGCCTTGACATACATTTTAACTGCTTGCCGATCGTACACTGTAGATATAAGCTGGCAAGGCGGCTCTCCTGCGCAGGATCACGTACCTAGTACGCAGGGGTCAAGTCCTGGGAAAAAAAGTGTGGGAACTCCCACCCAAGATCCACTTCCCCACCAAAAAAAAAGAAATGATACGCTCATATGCATAATTACTAAACCGCATGTTTGTCATTGTTCCCAGGAGACATTGCGGAGGTCTGCCGCAAGTTATCGCGGGATTTAGAAAGAACTTTAAGCAAGTTATTTCTAAATCCCGCGATAACTCGCGGCAGACCTCCGCAATGTCTCCTGGGAACAATGACAAAAGCTCCCAGGAGACATTGCGGCATCGAGGAAGTGACGGAATACCCGCACACTACCCGATAAATCCATATACAGGAAGCAGCCAGTAACATAAAGGATTACTAAGGTTCGCCTGCCCCTGACAGTGACTTGAGCTGGGCATCGCCGATTAGTGAAGGATTGGCTCGGGCGGCTCGGCTGCTCTTGTCCTGCAAAGGGAACTGCGTTCCTGCTGTGAAAAAAGTGCAGGAACTCCGTTCCCACGCGTTCCCGCAGGACTTGAGCCCTGCTAGTACGTGATCCTGCACTTTCGGGTTTTGGGGCACTGATTGGTGTAGACACCCGCCGATGCATCGGTAGACAGGGAGATAAACGGTCTGCCTATGTAAACAAGGCAGATTGCCGTTCTGTCACTACAGAGGACATGGATTCTGTGTTTTTTTCTAAGCAGAGGAATTGATCCATACCTTTTCCTAGTACAAGCATCTCCCCCACAGTAGTAAAGCACTGGTCAGGCACACATTTAACCCTTTGATCACCCCGGATGATGCCAGTGTCAATAGTATAGTGTCAGTGCATATTTTTTAGTACTGATCACTGTATAATGCCGCGTACACACCATCACTTTATGTGATGAAAAAAAAACAACATTTTTAACCACTAGCTGACGGCCGTACGACTTTGTACGGCCGCAGCGCGGCTCCCAATCTCTAACAGGCCGTCTTTTTACGGCCGCCCCTTTGCTCGTTCCCCGCGCGTGCTCCCGAGCGCGCAGCGGGGAACTGCTGTGCTGGCAGTGTCCCTTGGACACAGCCAGTCACAGATCGCCGTGAACGGCCAATCGGAGCGGCCGTTTCCTAGGCGATCTGTGCGGCCAATGAGAGATGATCTCATAGGTTTACATATGAGATCATCTCATTCCCAGCTCTCGCAGACAGCGGTGCTGTCAGGGGAGAGAGGAGACGGATCTGTGTCTCTTGTACATAGAGACATAGATCGGTCACCCCCCCCCCAGTCACCCCCCTTCCCCAACAGTTAGAACACTAATATTAGGGTACACATTTAACCCCTTCCTCACCCCCTAGTGTTAACCCCTTCCCTGCCAGTCACATTTATACAGTAATTAGTGCATATTTATAGCACTGATTGCAGTATAAATGTGAATGGCGCCAAAAATGTGTCAAAAGTGTCCGATGTGTCCGCCATAATGTCGCAGTCGCAATAAAAATCGCAGATCGCCGCCATTACTAGTAAAAAAAAAAATAATAAAAAAAAATAATTCTGTCCCTTATTTTGTAGGCGCTATAACTTTTGCACAAACCAGTCGCTTATTGCGATTTTTTTTTTTTTTTTACTAAAAATATGTAGAATACGTATCGGCCTAGACTGAGGATAAAAAAAAACTTTAAAAAAAAATTGAGCTATTTATTATAGCAACAAGTAAAACATTTATTTTTTTTTCAAAATTGTCGCTCTATTTTTGTTTATAGCGCAAAAAATAAAAACCGCAGAGGTGATCAAATACCACCAAAAGAAAGCTCTATTTGTGGGGAAAAAAGGACGTTAATTTTGTTTGGGAGCCACGTCGCACTACCGCGCAATTGTCAGTTAAAGCGACGCAGTGCCGAATCGCAAAAAGTCCTCTGGTCAGGAAGGGGGTTTAAAGGAACACTAAAGGCAAACTTTTTTTTTTTAAATAACAAACATGTTATACTTACCTCCACTGTGCAGCTCGTTTTGCACAGAGTGTCCCCTAACCCTGTCTTCTGGGGTCCCTCGGCGGCTGTCTCAAGCTCCTCCTCACAAAAGCTTTCCACCTTCATGCGAGCAAGCTCGCATGGTGGAAAGCTTTTGCGAACGTGCTCCCGTGATACTTGCCGCGTCATCCGCTGTGATTGACAGCAGCGCCAGCCAATGGCTGCGCTGCTATCAATGCGTCCAGCCTAGCCAATCAACGGCCAGGCTGGGAACCGAAGAGGATCACGGGGACGCGCGCAAGACTTTCGAGGGGTCAGGAAAGTAAAACGGGGGTTCGGGGGGGGGGGGTGGTACCGTCGGATGTTTTTTCACCTTAATGCATAGGATGCATTAAGGTAAAACATTTACCTTTACAACCCCTTTAAGAACAAGAAGGCCAAGACACATTTAACAGTTGTGTAAATGGAGGCTACCAAAAAAGTCTACACATCAGATATCAATAAGTTATACATTTTTACAATTGTGCTGCTATTGTACTGTTGCTTTTAAGTGATTGTAAACCTCCTCATTGGCTCAGATAGCAGCGTGGCACCATTAGCTCCCACTGTTGTCAATCAAAGTCAGTGAGCCAATGAGGAGAGAAAGTGAGTTTGGCAGGGCCACAGCTCTGTGTCTGAATGGACACACAGAGCAGTGACTTGGCTCAGGTGCCCCAAAGCGCAAGCTGCTTGCTGTGGAGGCACTCGACAGGAGGGGAGGGGCCAGGAGTACCGGAGAGGGACCTGAGAAGAGGAGGATCTGTGCAAAACCACTACACAAAGTGAGTAAGTATAACAGGGTTATTATTTTTAACGGAAAAAAAAACAAGACTTTAATCTAAATGGTATGGTGGCATTATTTAGGAATTCTCCAGGCAGATATAAAAAAATACAAAAAAAAGCACCTCTAAGTACCTGAATTGGAGTTGATTTCAGCCTCTTGCAATACCCAGTGGAATACTACTCAGAGAGAGGAAGGGGCAGCACTGGGAACCAATCAGACAAATTTACTGGGAAGGACCATCCTGAGAGGAAGAGAGCAGAGTTAGCAGAGGGGTGACCTCATCAGTATGTTACTTAACCTTTACTGTCCAATCACAGGCTAAGAGCAGGAAGGTGAAAAGTCTGTATTCTTTAAGGGGTTGTAAACCCCTGTGTTTTTTCAACTTAAAGCGGAGTTCCACCCAAAGATGGAACTTCCGCTTTTTGGAACCTTCCACCCCTCCGGTGTCACATTTGGCACCTTTCAGGGGGAGGGGGGTGCAGATACCTGTCTAAGACAGGTATTTGCACCCACTTCTGGGCATAGACTCCCGTGGGAGTCATGCCACTTCCCGTCCCACCCGCTGTCTTCTGGGAAACACACTGGTCCCAGGAGAGAGCGGGCACCAGTGAGGGTGCGTAGCGCTACTCGAGCATGCGCAGTAGGGAACTGGGCAGTGAAGACACAATGCTTCACTTCCTGATTCCCTCACCGAGGATGGAGGCAGGGGCAGCCCAGAGACGAGCGATTGCTCGGCCTCGGCTGCCGACATCGCAGGCGCGCTGGACAGGTAAGTGTCCATTTTTTTAAAAGTCAGCAGCTGCAGTATTTGTAGCCGCTGGCTTTTAAAATATTTTTTTTGAGTAGACCTCCGCTTTAATGCATCCTATGCACTAAGGTGGAAAAACTTCTGTCAGTCACCGGCCCTTCACTCCCCCCCCCCCCCCCACCGTTTTACTTAGCTGGGCCCTGAGTGCTCTTCCTCTATTTATCTTCCTCGATTGGCTCCCACTGCTGTCAATCGAATCCAATGGAGAGCGCTTCTCCTAGGGGGTTATCTGATATGGGGAGGAGCCGCTGGGAGACCCCAGAAGTCGAGGTTCGGCACCACTCTCTGTGCAAAACGTGCTGCACAGTCGACGTAAGTATGACATGATTGTTATTTAAAAAAAATAAAATAAAAAAAATAAGCTTTACAACCACTTTAACTGCATCAGAGATCATTTTGGTCACCAGGGTGGCAATGCTTTGAGGCAGGGCTGCATAAATCTTGGGACTGGATGGACAAAAATACACAATATTTGGCAGAAAAAAAACAGCTACATTGGCAAGATTTCATATCTGTATTTAACAGTTTGCCTGGAGTTTACCTTTAAAGCATACATACTACATAGCGCACATGCATGCAAAGCTATTTTCTGGTGGAAAGGAAAAATAAGGTCACTGACTCCAAATCAAATTTTCATTATGCAATGTTTCCACTGGACTGTCTTGAGAAATATCTTTATATACTTATAGCTGGATTCACGTAGGGCGGCATATGTTTCAGCCGGCGTAGCGTATCGTAGTTACGCTACGCCGCCGTAATTTAGAGAGGCAAGTGCTGTATTCAAAAAGCACTTGCGTCCTAAGTTACGGCGGCGTAGCGTAAATGTGCCGGCCTAAGCGCGCCTAATTCAAATGAGGAACAGGGGGGCGTGTTTTATGTTAATGAATCGTGACCCGACGTGATTGACATTTTTAACTAACAGGGCATGCGCCGTCCGTGGACATATCCCAGTGTGCATTGCTCCAAAGTACGCCGCAAGGACTTATTGGTTTCGACGTGAACGTAAATTACGTCCAGCCCCATTCACGGACGACTTACGCAAACAACGTCAAATTTTCAAAATTCGACGCGGGAACGACGTCCATACTTAACATTGTCTAGGCCAGCTTTTTGGTGGAATAACTTTACGCCTGAAAACGCCTTACGTAAACGGCGTATCTTTACTGCAACGGGCAAGCATACGTTCGTGAATAGGCGTATCTCGCTGATTTACGCATTCTAGGCGTAAATCAGCATTCACGCCCCTAGCGGCCCCTAGACAGCTAAGATACGACGGCGCAGGCCGTCGTATCTTGGCTAGATTTAAGTGTATCTCAACGGCTTAGATTCAGAGTTACAACGGCGTATCTACTGATACGCCGGCTTAACTCTTTCTGAATCTAGCTATTTATGTCTGCACGGGCACCAGTTTAAACCTACTGCCACCCCACAAAAATGAAGATCTCTTTTGTATTCTTATCACATTTCTGGTAAACCACAATATCAGATAATTTCATCCTTATCTTAGCAATGCAGACCAATGTCAATGACCATAATATCAGATTTAAATGTTATCTTCAGCCAAGGCTTTGTATTTAAACGTTGGAAAGGCTTAGATCTTTTGCCAGTTTTTACTACTCTACTCTACACTTTACCACTTTACTACTTGGCTTTTGGAATTTACAAATGAAGCAATTTAGAAATCAGATGAAAGGTTTAGCGCTGGAACATACTTTTTGATAGATAAAAAGTGCATTTTATATACTGCTATATGGATCAGGGACAGTTGGGAGCTATGCTATTGCAATTTTTCCCTAGTTTTCACTAAAAGAGGAAGTGAGAGAAAATCTCAACAGGAAAGTAGTAAAAAAATGCTGAAAGATCTACCGTCTACTCTAAAAAAAAACAAAAAGAAGTGTCTTGAAATAAACTTTAAGGGCCCATTCAGGTCTTTGCAGTATGTTGCATTGTGGTTACTTTGCATGGGCTGCCATAACACAACATGCATGTGTTAATGCAATGCACCAAAATGAATAGATCTGAAAGGGCCCTTAGGCCCGGATGCACACAAATGCGGCCGCGGTTCCCAGCATGGGGTCCGATGTGTCCTTGTTCACTGGTTCAGGTGCGAAACCCACATCCAATTTGCATATGTGTGAACCCAGTCTTAGGGTTTTCATATGAGAAGCTACAAAAATGGCAGTGGCATCAGGGCAAAGAGTGAATCTGGGGCCTAAAAAACCTGTGTGGACTGGAGCAGTCAAACACTCGCATGGGTCATGCCAGAGATCTGAACCATTTCCTCAATAGCTGTGTCAGTATGACCCTTGGGCAGATTATGAAGAAATAAATGCTGCGATACAAATAAAGTAAGTATAACTATATCCACCTAAGGCCATATACATACGGCTTAAAGACGGAAACGGTTAACATGATATGTTGTGGGTTTCTACAACACAGGTCTATTGGCATCTACTGTTCGTATGTGTTGGGGGGCCATTCTAAAGGAAGGACACTGCAAAGCATAAACTGCTGTGTGTTACATAACATATAGAGTATCCAAGGAAGTCTCTACATTAATATGTATTGTGACAGTGCTAGGCCCTGGCACTGGGTGAGTATAGGTAAAATTAACACAGGGTTCACCCTAATGCCGAGTGCGGGCCCTGGAGTGTTGTGACTAAGCAGAGAAAACTGGACATTCACTTTTCTCAGGGTATGCAAGCAAAGATCAGGGTTTGGAGTTTGGAGGCTTTAAAGAGATTTGGGTTGCTCAAAAATTTAAAGGGTTTGTAAAGGATTTTTTTTTATCTTAATAGCTTCCTATACCTTAATGCAGTGCTGTTTTCATGTCCTCATTATTAGTTTTTGCTCTCAAGTTGCTGTAATTCTTCTCTGATCTCCACACTTCCTGGTTGTCTGTTTCCTGATAACCACAGTACTGGGAGCTTTCTCTCTGTGGTCACTAACTTGAAGTTAGGTGTGATTACTGTGTGTCTAAAACTCCTCAGCACCAATCAGTTTCGTTTTCCAAACCTTCACTGCCCTGTATTGGCTCTGTGGCTCTGTACAGCACAGAGGCAGGAAACAACATGCAAAAACGAAACTAGAAACTGCAGGCACATTATATGATTGATTTTTATCTATTTTTAATCGTTTTTAAAAGGAATCAGTTAACTATTATGTCTCTATACCCTGTAAACAGTCATTTCAGCAAAAAATAAATGTTTTATTTACAACTCCTTTAAGTCTCAAATGGAGTCCAATTGAATCCAAGGATTGGCGACTCAAAAATTTGAGTTTCCAATCCTGTGTCCAGGACTTATTGGAGACCTGCAGAATGTCCGAAAGGTGCAGGTGTGCAACATCGTTATAAGTAAAGCCTGGCCATAGCTCAGGGACGGGGGTGTGCACCGTCTGGAGACAGTTATGTGCTCTCGTTTTGAGAGAGAAGAGGGGATCTACTAAGTAAACAATACTCCATGCTGGACAGATTCCTTGCCCACAGAACAGGAAAATTTGGAACAGCGAATCTGGGAGACTGAAATAGCTGAGGTGATTAGGCAAGTTCAGGAGACTGAGGGAGTCTGGTTTACGCAGATGTAGTTTGGCCTCCCTGCACAGGTGGCGCTGACAGCATCACTATGCAGGGAGAGTGGAGGACAGGAGGAGCTCACTTTCCTTCTAGGCCTTCGTAGGGGTCATCAGGTGAGCGGCTGTCCAAATGGACGTTGATGCCTCAAATTACATCACGGCCCTCTTTAGTGAGGGCAGTACTTACAATGCTTCTCCTTGTTGCATAACTGTCTACAAGCCCCCTCAACTGCCAGGTGCTGGGTCAAGTGTCGCTCTCTGTAAGGGCTGCATAGCTTCCACCTAGAGTACTCTGTTCTGTGTTGTTCATGTAATACAGTTTGTTGCAAACTTGGATCTCCGTGTGTCTTTCCTCCCTTCTGGGTATCCAATACTAGGCCATACTGACGTATGAACTTTACTTTTGTTTGTTCAATAAAAGCGGGCCGCTGTAGTGTCACAGTTTGCTGCCTATCGTAGAATTCTGCGGAAGTCACGTGGCGGCCAACTGCGCATGCGCGATGCGTTCCAAACGCAAGTGCGATGCGTTCCAATGGATTTACGACAGTACACACCAGTGAACCCGGCATTCAGGGAGACATGGATTTAGAGGAAAGTGGCCAGTCGGCCTCACGTTCTCACTTCGCTCGGACGGCTCGCTCCGCTCGCTCGGCCTCCTGGTTCTTTTTTTAACATCCTCCAATCCACGGGGATGTTAAGGAAAGAGCCTGGATGCCGACCGAGGTTTCACTGGTTTGTACTGTCGTGAATCCATTGGAACGCATCGCATTTGCGTTTGGAGCACATCACGCATGCGCAGTTGGCCGCCACGTGACTTCCGGAGCATTCTAGGATAGGCAGCAAACTGTGACAATACACCGCCAAGCCCTAAACCAGACTTCCTGACTTGCATGGACTCACTAAAACGAGTTTGATCACTCTATATCACAATAAGTGAAGTGACAAAAAACGGCTGATTTCCTATGTGCATCTAAACCAAATAGTTTGTCTTGTATAGAGAATAATATAATTCAACCCCCTGATGTGTCTTTATTTGGTGCTTCGTATAACCTTAGGGACCTTACCCTCTCTCTTTTCCCTGGTGACCATTGTTACCAAGGCAGAAAGTGTCATGAAAACAGATGTCACTGGAAAAGCAATGGAAGAGAACTCTTTTAATAGGGACACCTGTTCTAATGACTGTCTAAGGCTCGATTCACACTAACGTTTTTTGATGCATTTTGCAGAAATGCAGGGAATTTTTTTAACATGGGTTCCTATGGAACATGTTCACATCAATGCATTCTTGTGCCTCTGCGTTTTTGGAAAGGGTCAGGGACTTTTTTCCTGCAAAATGTAGCATTTTGCACGTAATAGACTTCAATGGACCCGCATCCAAAATGCAAATACCACGTTTTTACGGCGATTTTGCAGAGCCGCCCGCCGCATCCTTAACAACCAATGATTCATCAGCTGAATGCGGGCTTCCCCGCTGAATGTAAAAAAAAGAAAAAAGATTGTGGAAACATAGCGTGGGGTCCCCCACCCAGGTCCATACCAGACCCTTATCCGAGCATGCATGGATTAGAAAAATGGTGTGAGGTGTACACCAAAATCCATACCAGACCCTTATCCAAGCATGCAGCCCGGCAGGTTAGGAAAGGGACGAGCGAGTGAGCCCCCCCCCCCTGAACCATACCATTTTGTATGCCCTCAACATGGGGGAATGGGTACTTTGGGGCAGGGGGGCTCTGCGCCACCCACCCCAAAGCACCTTACCCCCATGTTGATCGGGACAAGGGCCTCTTCCCGACAACCCTTGCCCGGTGGTTGTCGGGGTCTGCGGGCGTGGGGGCTTATTGGAATCTGGAAGCCCCCTTTAATAAGGGGGCCCCCAGATCTCGGCCTCCGGTATTTGACAAGTCTTTTATTAAAAATATCTTCTTCGTCCCCACTTCTTATTCCGGTCTTCCTCTTCTCCATCTTCCTCCTCCGGTCGTCTCCTTCTCCAGCTTCTTCTTCCGCTCTTCTTCTTTCTCCTGTCTTCTTTGTCCAGTATTCTTCTTCCTATGCCGCCGCAGATCCTCTTCCGATGCTGTGTCCCTCAGATCTATCCGTGCTGATGTTAAGCATTTCTTAGATAACGATGGGGGTGTGGCCATCAGATGACGTGAACCGTATGGTTCAGGGGGGTCCCCAAGGGCCTGGTATGGGCCTGGGGGGAACCCCCACTCAGTTTTTTTTTCTCGATTTTTTTCTAGCCGCCATTTTTTTTTTTTTTTACATTCATCGGGAAGCCCACTGACAGCTGACAACTCATCCGTTATTAAGCATGCAGAGGCCGACTTCCCGACTACCTCCTTATCAACCAGCTATGACCGGTGTAAAAAAAATATGCAATTCGTGGCAAAATCACTGTAAAATCTGGGTCTTCTCATTTTGGTTTTTATACGCTTTAACCACTTCCAGACCGCCCGCCACCATTTTACGTCAGTAATTTGAAGAGGAGTACTGTTGTTATGGTAGCAGTTAGCTACCATAACCCTGGTATACTCTTAAAGAGTGGGTGGTCCGCTTCAAAATAAAAGTGGTCTCTGCGGCGGATTCACCGCAAGATCACTTTTATCGGCGGCGGGAGAGGGGTCCCCCTCCCGCCACTCTCCGGTGCCCTCTGCCGCTTATCGGAGCCACCGGCAGAGTCGAAGGCTTGACATGGAAACAAGGGGGGTATGGCCTCACCCGTCTCCATATAATTGCAGGGCAGAAGGGATGTCAAAACGTCACTTCCGCCCATAGCTCTTAAAGGGAAATTTTTTATTTTTTCAAATGACATTACATTTTTATTTATTTGTATTGCATTTTAGTGTAATAATGAGATCTGAGTTCTTTTTGACCCCCCGTATCTCATATTTAAGAGGTTCCTGTCTTCCTGTTTTTCTATTAGTGATGTTTACATTCCTTGTAATAGGAATAAAAGTGATTTTTTTTTTTTAAAAGAACAGTGTAAAAATGAAAAATAAAAGGTAAAATAAATAATAAAAAAATACATTTTAAAACGCACCCCGTCCCGCCGAGCTCGCATGCAGAAACAAATGTATACATTAGTAGCGCCTACATATGAAAACGGTGTTCAAACCACATATTTGAGGTATAGCCGCAATCATTAGAGCGAGAGAAATAATTGTAGCCCAAGACCTTCTCTGTATCTCAAAGGTTGCATACCTGTAGAAGAGATTTTTAAGGGTAAAAGTTTGTCGCCATTCCACAGCGGGCGCAACTTTGAAGCGCTACACGTTGGGTATCAATTAACTTGTCGTATCATCATCTTTCACAATATAAAAATAATTGAGCTAACTTTACTGTTGTCTAATTTTTTATTTAAAAAAGGGAATTTTTTCCAAAAAAAGTGTGCTTGTAGGACCTCTGCGCAAATACGGTGTGACAAAGTGTTGCAACGACCGCCATTCTATACTCTAGGGTGTTAGAAAAAATATATATATAATGTTTGGGGTTTCTAAGTCATTTTCTAGCAAAAAAAAAAAAACGACTTTAACTTGTAAACACCAATAGCTAGATTCAGTAAGAGTTAGGTCGGCGTATCAGTAGATACGCCGACCTAACTCAGAATCTGCGCCGACCTAGGTTTAAGTGTATTCCCAAACAGAGATCCACTTAAACCTATGTAAGATACGACGGCTTGCGCCGTCCTATCTTAGGGTGCAATATTTTGGCTGGCCGCTAGGTGGCGCTTCCATTGCGGTCGGCGTAGAATATATAAATCACTAGATACGCCTATTCACGAACGTACGCCCGGCCGACGCAGTACAGATACGCCGTTTACGTAACGCATTAGCAGGCCTAAAGTTATTCCATCAAATAGATGGAATAGTAATGTTAAAGTATGGCCGCCGTTCCCACGTCAAAATTCGAAAATTTTACGTTGTTTGCGTAAGTCGTCCGTGAATAGGGATTTATGTCGTTTACGTCCACGTCGAAAATCAATAGGCCCGTGCGGCGGACTTAGCCGCAATGCACACTGGGAAATGTAGGCGCCCGGCACATGGGCAGTTAAAAAAAAACATCAATCACGTCAGGTAAAGCACCATTAACATAAAACACGACCCTTCAACTAAATATGAATTAGGCACCATTACGCTCGCCCGCTTTAGGCTACGCCGCCGTAAATTAGCAGGCAAGTACTTTGAGAATCATGTACTTGCCTCGCTAACTTACGGCGGCGTAGCCTAAACACGCTAAGCTACGCCGCCGCAAAGTTAGGACACCCTACGTGAATCTAGCTACAAATCTCAAAAAGAGGCTTGGTGCTTAAAGGAGAAGTCCAACCTGAGCTTTTTAGGCTGGGCTCCTCCTCTGGGTCACAGGAGTGCAATTCTTTTAGCACTCCTGTGACCTGTTTTCAGCAGAGAGCAGTCTGAAGTCCGCTCCCTGCTGAATTCACTGCCATCAGTCGGGGAAGCGCGTCATCACGACTTCCAAGTCGGGATTCGCCAGCTGCCCTGATTGATGGCAGTCTCAGCGAGCCGCTGAGACAGGCTCTCCTCGCCCCTCCACTGCTCAACGCTCCAATGTCAGCATCGCTCTGCTCGGGGAGGAGTGAGAACTGAGCCATCGGCGGTGTTTGGTGGCTCAGTTCTCAGTGCAGAGATGCCGGGTGACAGCTGCAGCATTAGTCTGATGCTGCATCCACTGAGGTAAGTATGAATAATAAAAAAAAAATTCTCTTTTAAGTGGTTAAATATCAGATCTTGCTAAAAGCATCCATTTGGTTTTGCAGGTTTTTTTTTTTTAGTTATTCCCTCGAGGCGAATTGTAAATAAAGTTTATTTTAAAGTGCAGCAAGTGTTCTATTTATTGCTTTCTTACATACAGCATGTTGGGGAGTGTCTTCCATGTAAAGATGGACACATTACGCTTGGTTCATAGCTGGTGTGAAACATAATAAATTATGTAGGAGGAAGTTCGCAGGAATCCTGTTACAAACACTATACTTTCTCACAGTATCAATTTAACCCTCTATGTTTTCAGCTATGATAAAAGTCAAACTATAATGATTTTATTTCACACTTAGTATGAGTTAATGAGTTCTTAAACAGAGTTTTTATTCATTTTGTGTATACTATTATACAACCTCAATTCCAAAAAAGTTGGGACATTGTGTAAACTCTGCATAAAAACAGAATGCACTGATTTGCAAATCTCATAAACCCTTTTTCAAATATTGGTGAACCCATATTTTTTTGTTTTAGATTTTTATTGGTTTTTAGCATGGGTTAACTGCTTTGCCGACCGTATACTGTGTGTATATATACAAAGGCAAGGTGGCTCTGCTGTGCTGGATCACGTACCTACTACTAATTTATCAATATACGCTTATTGGGATTTTTTTTATCAAAAACATATAGCAAAATACATATTAGCCTAAATTAATAAACAAATTGGATTTTTTACATTTTTTTATTGGATATGTTTTATAGCAAAAAGTAAAAAACATTTAGGTAGATTCATGTAGATAGGCCTATCTTTAAGGCGGCCTAGCCTAGCCTGTTTAGGCTACACCGCCGTAAATTAGTTAGGCTAGTAGTGATTTTCAAACCACTTACCTGCTAATCTACGGCGGCGTAGCCTCAAACGAGCGGGCGTAAGGGCGCCTAATTCTGACTTAATGACTTGGAGGGGGGCGTGTTGTATGGAAATGAGGCTTGACCTCAAGTTTTTTGACGTTTTTTGACACTGCGCATGCGCCGGGCGACTACATTTCCCAGTGCGCATTGCGGCTAAGTACGCCGTACGGGCCTATTGATTTTGACGTGGACGTAAACAACGTAAATTCAGATTTGCAGACGACTTACGCAAAATTGTTGGTCTGTTTTTGTTTATAGCTCAAATAATAATAATAATAATAATAATAATAAAAAAAAACTGCAGAGGTGATCAAATACCACCAGCAGAAAGCTTGATTTGTCAGCATATGCCTAGGTCATTGGAGGACAGGCAGGCTGTGCTCCTAGCACAGCTAAAAATCTGACCCAACTGGGATTGATATGTTCCCATGCCTAGCATGGTCAGCTTGAGAAAAAAAAGCAGGGGGACTGGCATTATCACCAGGAATTTCACACAAAGAAAGAAAAACAAAAAGGAACAGGTTAACTTTTAACTTAACAACGTGTTACAGCAGACACATAACAGAAATATGAAATTTAGCTGTAACAAACACTTAGATGGAAGACGATATAGCAAATGCATTTCTGTGGCATACCAGCTAGCTTTATCGTCTGACCACTGAGAAATAAACATTTTGATGGATCTACTTTTGATTGGTGGCAATCTCATCCTTCTGTATGTTCTTCAGTAATTGACACAAGGCAGCCCCAAAAACTGGAAATGTGTTTTCATTCATATTTAGGTCCTGCGCCCCACCAACACGTTCTTCAAAATCTGAAGGTTTTCATTATTCCCTTACAGCTTTCAGAGTTTGTTAAAGACCCCCCCATACCATATCATTCTGAAAGCATAGGACCAGTAGAAAAAAAGAAGGTGCTACTGATTTTTAAGGCCCCACGATATTTGCGCAATTTACCAAAGCAATATTTTGCTCTTGCTTATTCATGGGATTGCAAATCCCATGAATAAGTCTGATGATGAAACATTTTCGGGGGAGTGGCTGTGCGGCAATCATCATCACGGACGTGTGATACTGAATGAAGAAGTGATGATCTGATAGTCCAATCTGACACTGCGGAGTGGGTGAGATAGAAAAACCGAGCATTTACTTTGGGTCCGCCGTGACCGCAGTGCACCATTGCAACATTAGTCAAAGATTTGCTGTGATTTTATATCTTGCTGGCTTTTTAAAGTTTGGAATGCGAGTGCATAGGTTGAAGTTTTTCTTTGTGTTTTTAAATAAACTGGCTTGACTTTATTACACTATTGGAACAACCTTTTGGGCCAGATTCAGGTAACACTTACGCCGTCGTATGTGTAGATACGACGCGTAAGTGCACAGATGCGCCGTCGTATCTATGCGCCTGATTCTTAATACAAGATACGCCTAAAATTTGGCTTCATCCGACCGACGTAAGTTTCCTACGCTGTCGGAGCCTGGGCGCATATTTACGCTGGCCGCAAGGGGCGCTTCCATTGATTTACGCGTTGAATATGCAAATGACCGAGATACGCCGATTCACTAACTTACTTGCGCCCGTCGCAGTAGTATACACCATTAAGGTAAGGCGTACGTCCGGCGTAAAGTTATTCCACCTATAGGAGGCGCATCCCATGCAAAGGTATGGACGACGGAACAGCCTCGTATTTTACGTTGTTTACGTAGTAGTACCTGAATGGGGCTGGGCGTAGGTTACGTTAATGTCGCAGGCATTGAGCCGTCTTATCTTAGGGACTATGTTCGACGTGATTCTGAGCATGGGCGCGCATGCGCCGTTCGTTCGGACCATCATTTGCATGGGGTCACGGTTCATTTAAATGAATCACGCCCACCGTCCACCTATTTTGAATTAGGCGGCTTACGCCGAATGATTTACGTTACGCTGGCGCAACATAGGGAGCGAGTGCTTTGTGAATACTCTACTTGCCTCTCTGGGATATGTCGGCGTAGCACATATGAGATGCGTTACGCCGGAACAAAGATGCGCCGATCTACCTGAATCTGGCCCTTGTTCGGTCATCTGTACAGACTCACCGGACATGTCCGCTCGGCCGCCATCCCTCACATGCGTCGAAGTGATTCGACGCATGCGTGGAAGCATTGACCTTCCAGGGCCGCGCACGTCGCCGCGTAATCGTCGCGGCCACGTCACCGCGTATAGTGTACGCGCGGATTTCTGTCTGATGGTGTGTACAACCATCAGACAGAAATCTCCGGGCGGACATGTCCGCTGAAAACGGTCCGGCGGACCGATTTCAGCAGACAGTCCGTCCGTGTGTACGAGGCCTAAGAGTGTTTCATATATTTATAGTTTAGGTCTGGTACACTATAATTTAAGTGTTCTTGTATACATAGCGCCACTATTTACCTCACTTTACAATATTAATATTCACTGTTGTTAAAGGTTAAATACTGTACACATTTCATATTAATTTAAGCAGCAGCTCAGCTAGATGTCAAACTCCTTGGCGCAGTGGTGGTAATTGTAGGGTGGGCGATTTATTACCAACAGTTTTTTTGTGTCCAATAGGATTGCCTGTCCTTTCGGGACTCAGGACCCGCTTCCTGATTGGCCGGGTGGAGGATTAGTGTAAGAATAGCAAATATTCACTTGCTATTGTCATACAACTGGGTGGCCCTGAGCCCACCCTTTTTTGAAGGCTAGTAGAGCCTCTGGCTCTAAACGCGTGCTTACCCCCCCCTCATTGCAATCCATGCATGTAGATTAGGGGGCCAGACACATGGATAGGGAGGGTCGCACCTGTGCACCCCTAATGGACAGGCTACCACTGGTCCTATACCTACATACTTTTGCTGATAGGTGTCCCTTGTTCCCATATCATAAAGTTGGGAAGTATGAAGGTAGTGTGTTATCCAGAAGGGTACATGCAATCCAGCTGCTGGGTCACCTTCTGTTTTGGGTTACCCTGTGTCAAGTGTGCTCTAAAGGTAACTTGCACCTAGAGAGATATGTAAGCTGTCATTGATGACCTCTCTCGGAACAAATATAAAGATCGTGCATCAGTTACTAATACCAGAAACAGCCAGGCTACTGGAGTTTTTCACCTGAGGCAGCCTACATTTTTTTTAAGCACATGTATCATTTAACATGACCCCTTCAGGAGGTGGGGAAAAAAATGAGCATTAATAGCCTGCAGTTGTATTACCTGTTTGGTGGCTGGTGTTCTGAGCTTCCTTGCAAAGTCCCCAGTGCCCTGAATGAACAATATCTCTATAAACATGATTGATGGCATTTTAAAATAATCACATACAAGACTATACAGAGCAATATGTAAAAAAGAGGGGGGAACGGTCAGGGAAGGGAATGGACGCAATTGATCCACTATTATATATAGGAGATAGTATTTATTACCTATATTGATCGTGTAGTGTACCCAAGTGGGTTGTGTTGCTGTAATCTGAACTATTATCACAAAAAATGTCAGGTGGGAAAAGAGAAAAAGGAAAAAGGAAAAAAGGGGGGAGGGAGAGGGAAAGGGGGGGGGGAGGGAGGAAGGGATTGGATTTAGAGAGGAAGAAAAAAGAAAAGGTAGAAAATCAGCCAGTTGGCTTAAAGAGGATTACTTTTAGCAACACTGTTATGATCAGTAGGAGGAGACAATGATACGTTTAAATTATTTATTAGTATCAAAATTGTTTAAGGCATTAAAGGTAACAAGTATTATAAAAGTACTATGTATCAATGGTGGCCAAAAAATTGTTCATGGCTACCTTCAAAGGAAAAATACAAGAAACATGCGCAATAAATAAGGACAGGACATAGACAAACATTTAACAATTAACGTGATCCGGACACGTTCTGTTCAGACCGATCATGTATCGACACTCTGAAAAAATATTATAATAAATTGGATGCAAAAGTATAATAACAATAAAGTACATACGGACAAGTATAGTCCCTAGACTGTTTGCATCTAACCAATGGGGTGTCGATAAAAATGAAGGGGCTGAACATGGGCTAGGAGGGGGAGGGAAGAGGAGGGGATGGTTATTCCTGGATTGTTAGTAATGGGACTATATATTAGTAGTAGATAGACTTGAGCACCTATTAGTAGTTAGTCCTGAGGTTGTTCAAGAGTCACAAAAGAATCCCAGCGTTTTAAGGGAAAAACCAATTAATGCTGATCTCTGATCATTTAATTGTTCAGGGTGGTACGGGTGGCTTACTTTATATGAGCAAGTGTTTCGCTGTTGCTTCAGGGCAAAGTATGGCTGTACAGTATATAGTAACAGACTGTATCAGGGTGTACCAGCAGTGAGTGTAAACATATTTCAGACAATGTATGTGCTGAAACTAAACACCAAGTCCAGTGTAAAAAGTCAGTATGAATTGGATTGTATAGCAAGTCATCCCAATTAAGGGAAGGTCAATACTTTACCAGACCGTAGTGGGTAGAGTGTATGGAACGAGTCCGTCTTAGTGCTGCTGTTTGTAGTATGGACCGCACAGCTGAGATGGCTCTTTACAGCTTCCCCTGTTATGGTCGGTACTATGCTGGAATGTGTTGGTCAGCTGGGACGTATTTGTCTTCGTATCCCTTGCAGTGGTATTTCCTCTTTACTGCCGGCTCATATACACAAGTGCTGCCTGCATTGCAGCCCGTGGCCTGTGCTGTGATCAGCGCGATCAGCGTGATCCATTCGTGTCAGGGCGATAGACGCCTCCGATCCTCCGTCCTCCGACTCCAAGCTTCCGGGGTCAGGCGATCACGCTACTAGGTGACGTCAACGCGTTTCGCCAGGCACGTTGGCGTAGCTTCGTCTTGGACGTATTGGGCTTAGACAGCGGTATGAGATTTTATACTAGAGGCTGTCCGTGCCCGTCACCAATTAGAAAAGAAACGAAAGTGTTGTTGTCCTGTTGCGGACATAGTAGACATGGTTCAAGTATAGTTCAAATAACTTGTTTTTGTTAGAACATTACTGTGCGATATGGATGTATAGTTATATTTCTTGTTAACTCATACAAGAAACAGCTCATTATTGGTTTTCATAAATATAGAGGCTATCGTCCATATGTATACTTATAGTTCTGAAGAAATCCACTTTTCAATATTTTTCACATCTTCTGGATGATGGGGAGATTAAAAAGAAGGGGAGGGATGGGAAAGGATACATATAAGGACGAACTAAGTAGGTGACAGATAAATAAAAATAAAAAATAATAAATAAAGATAAAAATAAATAAATAAGAAAATACAAGAATTAGAAAGGGGGAAAAATCATCCATTGGATGTGAAATTATATATGGCTTGATTGTAATTTTTGTTCTACAGTAAAGTCCAAAATAAGTATAAATTCGGCAAAATGCCTGTAGTTGGGCTTATATGTAGAATTGGGAAGGGGGGAAAGGGAAGGGAGGGAGGGAAAGGGAAGGGATATGATAGATGAGAGAGTCAGGAGTCCATTAGTATTTTGATAATTTAGGAGGGGAGGGGAGGAGGGGGGAGGGGGGGGGGGTTAGGAGTGTATTATAGCATAAGTGTAAGAGAGGATTTCTAATGGCAAGGATATTGTAAGACCAATGTAGCTGGTCATACAGGGTACCTATCAGAGTCTATAAATCAGGGGTCCAAAAAGACCTGCAGGTTGAGTTCCGTGTTTAAACCCACGGGTGTTAAAGATTTCAAATGATACACCCACCATTTTTCTTTCTGCAGTAAGACTCTATCAAAATCACCCCGACGTTTTGGAAGTTTAAGTGCATAGATGCCTTTGACCGTCAGGCCTTCCGAGCATCTATTGTGGCATAATGCGAAGTGCTTGGCGAGGGGTTTTTCAGGTTCTTTGACTTTTTCATTTATCTCTCTAAGATGTTCGCCCAGACGTATTTTTAGCGCTCGTTTAGTTTTCCCCACATAAATTTTGGGACACGGACATGTAATAATATAGATGACTCGGGTTGTGGAGCAGTTTATTAGACTCCTTATTTCATAGGATCCCTCACCGTGAGCATCAGCGAAACTTGAAGTTCTTTCAACATAAGGGCAAACCTGGCATTTGTTACAAGGAAACATGCCAAGTGTCCTTGGATAATGTGATAACCAAGTGGTTTCCGGTTCCTTTGTGAATTCAGAACGTATCAAGGTATCGCCGATGCTCCTGGATCTGCGGGCGACTAATTTTGTATTTTGTAATTTTGTAAAGTATGTACTTTATTGTTATTATACTTTTGCATCCAATTTATTATAATATTTTTTCAGAGTGTCGATACATGATCGGTCTGAACAGAACGTGTCCGGATCACGTTAATTGTTAAATGTTTGTCTATGTCCTGTCCTTATTTATTGCGCATGTTTCTTGTATTTTTCCTTTGAAGGTAGCCATGAACAATTTTTTGGCCACCATTGATACATAGTACTTTTATAATACTTGTTACCTTTAATGCCTTAAACAATTTTGATACTAATAAATAATTTAAACGTATCATTGTCTCCTCCTACTGATCATAACAGTGTTGCTAAAAGTAATCCTCTTTAAGCCAACTGGCTGATTTTCTACCTTTTCTTTTTTCTTCCTCTCTAAATCCAATCCCTTCCTCCCTCCCCCCCCCCTTTCCCTCTCCCTCCCCCCTTTTTTCCTTTTTCTCTTTTCCCACCTGACATTTTTTGTGATATACAGAGCAATACACTAAAGTCAAGCAGTAAAAATAAAGCAGAGTGATTTTATGGATTGCAGTCTTGTAGTTGCTCACAAGAGGGCAACACGAGTATTGAGCACAGACCGAAAAAAGCAAAAACGCCTAAGAAACAGCCATATAAAGCCTAGACTTATTACTGTAGCTTTGACAAGTGAAGCTCTAAAAAAACACCCTTGCTGAATACTTAACCACTTCAGCCCCAGGACAATTTACCCCCTTTCTGACCGGGCCATTTTTTGCAATACGGCACTGCGTCGCTTTAACTGACAATTGCGTGGTCGTGCAACGCTGTACCCAAACAAAATTTACGTCTTTTTCCCCCCCACAAATAGAGCTTTCTTTTGGTGGTATTTGATCACTTCTGCCTTTTTTTTTGCGCTATAAACAAAAAAACAGAAACAATTTCGAAAAAAAACCCACGATGGCCCATATTCTCGTATATGGGCGTAAAACTGTGCGGGCGTAACGTATCTGGTTTACGTTACGCCACCGCAAGTTTTACAGGCAAGTGCTTTATTCACAAAGAACTTGCCTGTAAAGTTGCGGCGTCGTAGCGTAAATCACCCGACGCAAGCCCGCCTAATTCAAATTAGCCGGGTAGGGGGCGTGGAGCATTTAATTTAGGCGCGTTCCCGCGCCGAACGTACTGCGCATGCGCCGTCTGGAAAATATCCCAGGGTGCATTGCTCCAAATGACGTCGCAAGGACGTCATTGGTTTCGACGTGAACGTAAATGGCGTCCAGCCCCATTCACGGACGACTTACGCAAACTATGTAAATTTTTAAATTTCGACGCGGGAACGACGGCCATACTTAACATTGGTTGCCCCTCATATAGCAGGGGCAACTTTACGCGGTGCAAATCTAACGTAAATGTCGTAACTTCACTGCGTCGACCGCGCGTACGTTCGGGAATTCGCGTATTTTGCTAATTAGCATACTCGACGGGGAAAACTACGGAGGCGACACCTAGCGGCAAAAAAAAAAATTGCATTTAAGATCCGACAGCGTAAGAGCCTTATGCCTGTCGGATCTAATGGTTATCTATGCGTAACTGATTCTAAGAATCAGTCGCATGGATACGACGGCCCAGATTAGGACTTACGACGGCGTACATTGCGTTGCGCCGTCGTAAGCCCTTTGAGAATCTGGGCCAATATTTTTAACTTTTTGCTATAATAATGTAGCGCCCTGCTCCCAAATGACTGGACGCTATGTTAAATTTAGTGGGTGTCTGAGCCGATAATGTGGCTCAGACTACATGATTTGTACCAAATTAGCCTCTGTCCTGGCAGAAGCTGTGCCTGATAGCATTTTCCCACTGTTGCCTGTAGGCGGCGATACCCCCACAGGCCAGTGTTGGAACACGGGCAAGCCATAGATCATTTGGTATCTTTCCTCGGAAACAGCCCAGTGGGAGTGGTGCCCTGCTGTGCATGCCGGGAAGGGATACTTAAGAGGCAGACGCCATGTTTTGGGGTCTTTCGCCTCGTGGCCCTCCTGGCACGAGGTATGTGTTGTGTGACTTCCAGCCCCCGGACCACGTTGGCCCGAGGCTGCATCTCTACTACTAGGCCCAGTTATGCTGATGGGGGGGATCCCAAGCTATCCATCTAAGTGAAGGAAGCTACGCTTAATGAAGGAAACCAGGGGAGGACCTGCCCTGGAGGAGACCAAGCGGAAGGCTTATGTCTCAGGATAGGCCTGGTGACCTTATTATGGAGGGATCCACAAATCAAGTTGTCCTACAGTTCGCCGGGTTGGCTGAAAGGCTCTTTAACTGTACAGCTGGGAGTTTGGGTATTACATCCTGTGGCAGAGGTTTGTGCATCATGCCAGGTGAGAGGGGCCTATCCGGGTAAGCAATACCCACTCAGGAGGGAGTGGTGAATGACTTAGAAGTTTAGGGGTTTTTGCCCCGTGATCTGTACCGTGTAACTGAACCTTCCTTTCCCCTTCAACCTTCTAACTTCTTCACGTTTTGAGCAAAAGAATAAAACCTGACAGTTAGAGGTTTAACATCTTGTGTGGACATTGGAGTTCTTTTAGACGTTCTTCCCCTAGACGACAAGTGTTGAGGTAACATGCAGGCCCAAAACTAACCAGCAGCTCCTACGGGGGTAGTGCTACAATAAATATCCCAAATTTAAAAAGTATCAGGTATGTCTAAGGGTGGCTTCTACACACAGAAGGCCATTTATACTGTGGCAGGGTGGCCCTGCTGGGCGAAATCACGTACCTGCAAGTGACTTTTTGCACAGGGTCTGGGGCGCATGCGCTGCCATCGACTCTCTCAGGCTGTGATAGGACACAGTGGGAGCCAATGGGCTGGTTTGGCAGAAGTGAGGAGAGGCAGAACGATGGTCTGCCATCCTGCTAGAGGGGAAAATGGAGAACTTGTGGTTCTGCTAAGCATAAATACAGATCTCTGTTTTCCCCCAGTCAGTTCCCCCAGGTTACACCTCTGTGCTGCTACCTCTGTGGATTTGCCATTCCAACCAGGAATTTTCATGATGATGTGTTTGGGTATGATTTTCGTACTGTGTGATGATTATGTCTCTGTTGACCATTTTGTGCAGACGATTAACATTGATATGTATAGTTTGTTTAATATGATTTTGTATTTTATTGTACAGTGTGACCCTGGTCTGGATACCAGACCCTGACGAAGGGACAAACAGCGTCCCAAAACACGCAAGACCCTCTGGACCTCCTTGTGGGCATCTACGTATTTTTACATCATTTTATGTTTTTAATTTTGTATATTTTGCATATTTTGTTAATAAATTTTCATTCATATAATAACTTACTTTGCGCCCAGAGGCGGACCCTTAACCTAACGGTCACCTGGTCAGGGGGGGGGGGGGGGGGGGGAGTTACAATATTCTCCTGGATGGTTGAAAATTCAAGTATATTTAGGGAAATAAAAATGCTCTGCAAAGGAGCAGAATGCCTGATGCGGGGTACAGTCAATTTGTAGTAAGATGGAGAGGGGAGAAATACATTATACAAGGGAAGGTCAGGAGGTGTAGTATGAAACGGAGAAGGCAAAACGCATGACACAGGGAACAGTCAGGAGGTAGAATGGAAAAAAGGGGGTAGAATGCATGACACAGGGGACAGTCAGGGTGTAGTGGGGGAAGGAAGGGGGGTTAAATAATGATACAAGGGGCAACCAACATGTAGTATGGAAAGGAGGGGGATGAATACATGATACAAGAAAAGGTCAGGGTGTAGTAGGGAAGGGAGGGGTGTATAAAAGATAATACAGGGGACAGACAGGGTGTAGTACGGAGGGGGGGGGGGGGTAGAATACATGATACAGGAGGCAGTTAGTATGTATGTAGCAGGGAGGAGAAGGAATACACAATACAGGGGACAGTGAATGTGTAATATGGAGGGGAGGAGGCAAAATACATGTTACAGGGAACAACCAGAGAGTGAGGGGCATAATGCAAGATACAGGAAAGGATGTAGTATTGAGGGAAGGGGGATAATACATGATACAAGTGTAGCAGGGAATATTAGGTGTAGAGAATAGATAATACAGGGGACAGTCAGGGTGTAGTAGAGAGGGGGGCACAGATAATACAAGGGACAGTCAGGGCATAGTAGGGAGAGGAGGGTTGTAATAAATGATAGAGGGGACACTCTGGGCGTAGTAAGGAGAGGAGGGGTGTAAAAGATGATATAGGGGACACTCTGGGTATAGTAGGGAGGGGAGAGGGGGCACAGATAATACAAGGGACAGTCAGGGTGTAATAAATGATAGAGGGGACACTCTGGGCATAGTAAGGAGAGGAAGGGTTTTAAAAGATGATATAGGGGGGGACACTCTGGGTGTAGTAGGGAGGGTTGTAATAGATGATAGAGGGGACACTATGGGTGTAGTAGGGAGGGGTGTAATAGATGATAGAAGGGACCCTCTGGGTATAGTAGGGAGGGGTGGGGTGTAATAGATGATAGAGAGGACACTCTGGATGTAGTAGGGAGGGGAGGGGTGTAAAAGATGATATAGGGGACACTCTGGGTATAGTAGGGAGGGGAGAGGGGGCACAGATAATACAAGGGACAGTCAGGGTGTAGTAGGGAGGGGAGGGGTGTAATAAATGATAGAGGGGACACTCTGGGCATAGTAAGGAGAGGAAGGGTTTTAAAAGATGATATAGGGGGGGACACTCTGGGTGTAGTAGGGAGGGTTGTAATAGATGATAGAGGGGACACTATGGGTGTAGTAGGGAGGGGTGTAATAGATGATAGAAGGGACCCTCTGGGTATAGTAGGGAGGGGTGGGGTGTAATAGATGATAGAGAGGACACTCTGGATGTAGTAGGGAGGGGAGGGGTGTAATTGATGATAGAACGGAGACTCTGGGTATAGTAGGGAGAGGATGGGTGTAATAGATGATAGAGGGGACACTATGGGTGTAGTAGGGAGGGGTGCAATAGATGATAGGGAGGACACTCTGGGTGTACTAGGGAGGGGGGGGGGTGTAATAGATGGTATAGGGGACACTCTGGGTGTAGTAAGGAGGGGAGGGGGTGTAATAGATGATACAGGGGGTTCTCTGGGTGTAGTAGGAAGGGATGTAATAGATGATAGAAGGGACTCTCTGGGTGTAGTAAGGAGGGGAGGGGTGTAATAGATGATATAAGGGACACTCTGTGTGTAGTAAGGAGGTGAGGGGTATAATAGATGATAGAGGGGACACTCTGGGCCAGATTCACGTAGCGCAGCGGATCTAATAGATCCGCTCGTTCTACGTGAATTAAGATCCGCTCCCGCAAGTTTAGGAGGCAAGTGGCTAATTCACAAACCACTTACCTCCAAACTTGCGACGGCGGATCCTAAATCCCCCAGCGGAATTCAAATTCCGCGGCTAGGGGAGTGTCATATTTAAATCAGGCGCGCTCCCGCGCCGATTTAAATACGCATGCGTCGTCCGGGGAATTTCCCGGCGTGCATTGCTCCCACTGACGTCAATAGGACGTCAGTGGTTGCGACGGGAGCTAGACTTGCGACGCGCGTGTTCGTGAATCGGCGTACGCAAACGACGTAGGAAATTTCAAACTCGACGCGGGAACGACGGCTATACTTAACAATACTTACCCCTGCTTTTAGCAGGGGTAAGTATACGACGGGTACCGCGCTACGGAAACGACGTAAGAACACTGCGTCGGGTCCGCGTACGGTCGTGAATTTCGCGTATCTCGCTGATTTACATATTATTCAGTGTAAATCAGCGGGAACGCCCCCGGCGCCATTTTTAATTCAAAAAAAAGATCCGACAGTGTAACACAGTGTAACACTGTCGGATCTCAGCCCTATCTATGCGTAACTGGTTCTATGAATCAGGCGCATAGATAGGACCTGAAAAAAGCTGAGATACGATGGTGTATCTGAGATACACCGTCGTATCTGCTTCGTGAATCTGGCCCTCTGTGTGTAGTAAGGAGGTGAGGGGTATAATAGATGATAGAGGGGACACTCTGGATGTAGTGGGGAGGGGGTGCAATAGGTGGTACAGGGGGTTCTCTGGGTTTAGTAGGAAAGGTAGGGGGTATAATAGATGATAGAGGGGACACTCTGGGTGTAGTTAATAAGAGAGGGGTGTAGAATAGATGACACAAGGGGAGGTGGTGTAGTAGATTATAGAGGGGACACTCTGGGTGTAGTAGGGAAGAGAGGGGGTGTAGAATGGATGACACAAGGGGTTCTTTGGGTGTAGTAAGGAGGGGAGGGGTGTAATAGATGATGGAGGGGACGCTCTGGGTGTAGTGAGGAGGGTGGTGTAATAGATGGTACAAGGGGTTATCTGGGTGTAGTAGGGAAGGGAGGGGGTATAATAGATGATAGAGGGGACACTCTGGGTGTAGTAGGGAAGAGAGTGGGTGTAGAATAGATGACACAAGGGGTTCTCTGTGTGTAGTAGGAAGGGGAGGGGTTTGTAGTAGATGATACAAGGAACAGTTAGGGTGTAGTAGGGAGGGGATGGGATTTAGTAAATGATACAATGGACACTCAGGGTGTAGTAAATGATACAAGGGGGACAGTCAGGGTGTAGTAGGGAGGGGAGGGGGTGCAGTAAATGAATGACACAAGGGACACTCAGGGTGTAGAGGGGAGGGGGTGTAGTAAATGATACAAGGGACAGTCAGGGTGTAGAGGGGAGGGGGTGTAGTAGATGATACAAGGGACACTCAGGGTGTAGTAGATGATACAAGGGACAGTCAGGGTGTAGAGGGGGTGTAGTAGATGATACAAGGGACACTCAGGGTGTAGTAGATGATACAAGGGACAATCAGGGTGTAGAGGGGAGGGGGTGTAGTAAATGATACAAGGGACACTCAGGGTGTAGTAGATGATACAAGGGACAATCAGGGTGTAGTAGGGAGGGGGTGCAGTAAATGAATGATACAAGGGACAGTTAGGGTGTAGTAGGGAGGGGGTGTAGTAAATGATACAAGGGACAGTCAGGGTGTAGTAGGGAAGTAGTAAATGATACAAGGGACAGTCAGGGTGTAGTAGGGAAGGGAGGGGGTGTAGTAAATGATTCAAGGGACAGTCAGGGTGTAGTAGGGAGGGGTGGGGGCACATCACGTGACACACAGGCTAGTTGTGGGGAGTGAGTGTCGCCTGTAGGGACGCTGTTGGGGGGAGAAGGGAGGGGGGAATGAGGCAGGTTGGGGGAGGGGAGACGGCGGCGGCGGTCGCCGCGGAGGATTCTGGGAGCAGGAAGAAGCGCTGAGCAGCCGGAAGGACACGATGCTCCCCGCTCTCCGCCAGGCGAGCCCCCCGCCGGCAGCTCGAAATGCCCGGGACACGGATAGCTGAGACCTATCGCCGGTGAGTGCGGAGAAGGGTGTGGGGGCTCCGGGGAGGGGGTGGGCGTGAGGAGAGTGCGCTCCGCTCTCCGGGGGGAGGAGGAGGGAGGTAATCGCCGTCGTCGCTCTATGACTAGGCGTAGGCCGCAGGCTGCTCGAGTTTGATGTTTGCCCGCACAGTGTGAGGCTGGCCGGCTGTGGGGATGGAGGAGGCCCCGAGCGGTGACTCGGCACTGCCCCGCCCAGTCTGACCGCTCGGTGTGCCCGGCCTGGGTGATGGTGTGCCCGGGCTGGGAGAGGAGCCGTCCTGTGGGGACAATGGAGGGTGAGGAGGGAACGGTTATTGTGTCCGAGGATTCTCCTCATCACCGCCTCTCCTTGTAAACAATCCCGGGGAGGGGTTCCCTGGATACTGTTACCAGGGTGATGTTGTCCATAGCAACCCAATATCAGAGTCTCAGCGTCAGGCTGCATTTACTCCTCCCCGTGTATGGGTGTTGGGGGACAGGAATTACACTGGCTTCCATTTTATTTCCTTATACGTTGTATTAAAACGATTTATATGTTTTATTTTTTTTGGGCTGTATCCAATATATATATATTTTTCAGACCCCCTCACACAGGCAGTATTTTATATTAGGCACACTTTATTTGTATTTATTTTTTTTGTAATATAATACTGATAAATATGGATCCCATTTACATCAGTCTCCATCCTTTTCTTTGTAATTGCTGAGGAAATCTCTGATTGGTGAGAAAAAAAAGTGTAAACAAAGGAAATATTTCTCGTCTAAAAAAACGGACATTAATGGAACTAAACCCATCGACATTAACGGTTATTTTCAAAGCATTCCGTGATTAACTGTCACATTTTGCTCTCAAACTGTCAAACAAATCGAATGTCCGGAGTCATAACTGATCACATGTTCAGCACCATGACAGTTACAGATCATACACGAGCTAAAGCCCCCCCCCCCCACCATACACACTATTAGATTTTCTGCAGATTTGTGTCTTCAGATTTACCAGAACCATGTAGTGCAGGGCCCTGCCTGATTGCATACAAATGGAAACTCTTGATTCACACCTATGCATTTTTAGTGCTTTTTGCAGATTTGCACTACAGAACGTGTTCCATAGGAAACCATGTTAAATGTTCTGTAGTACAAATATGCAAAAAAGCACTAAAAATGCATAGATGTGAATCGGGCTTAAGGCCCCATTCACACAAGGCGGACTCCGTCGCTACGGAGTCCACCAGCTCAGCGGGAGATCAGTCCGCAGATCTCCGCTGAGCTGGCAGATGACAAGCTCTTCTTTGCTCACTGAGCGGGGAGGGGCTTGTGCAGCGCCGCTGATTCCTATGGAGCGATCTGATGAAAACAGACAACAGTCAGTTTTCATCAGATCTCACCCGATCCGCCATGGATGGATATGGACGTATCGCCATACGTCTAATTTTGGCGGGTCGGATGTCAGCGGACATGTCTCCGCTGACATCCGACGCTCCATAGGACTGCATGGAGCGGCCGTTCAGGACCGTCGTCAAAACTGACAGGCGGACCTGAACGGTCTGACTGTGTGAATGGGGCCTTAAGGTTTGACCTCATATTATATGGTTTTTGGTAAATCTGAAGACCACAATCTGCAGAAAATCTAACAGTGTGTATGGGGGAGATGGCTGTAAATGATAGGAGGGTTTAGTTCCACATTAACCACATGCTGACCACCCCACACACTGCGGCAGGATAGCCACTCTGGGCAGAATCACGTACTTGTGATTCTGCACTTCTAGGGCACGCACCCACTGTGTATAGAAAATAATTCAACCCTAATGGCCGCACTCCAACAACGATTTCTTTATTGGTTATTGGACACAGCAGGAGCCAATCGGCAGGTCTGGCGGACGCTAATCATTCAGGGACTCAGGCTGAACAGCGATCTGCCTATGTCAGTGATGGCAAACCTTGGTACCCCAGATGTTTTGGAACTACATTTCCCATGATGCCTAACTACACTGCAGAGCGGATGAGCATTATGAGAAATGTAGTTCCAAAACATCTGGAATGCCAAGGTTTGCCATCACTGGCCTATGTAAACAAGGCAGATCCCCGTTCTTTGACAAGGGAAGGCTTTGATGCTTTTAAGCAGGAACACATATCTCTGCCTTCCCACAGTAGGAGCACCTCTACACAGTAATCACTCCTAGGGAACACATTTTAACCCTTTGATAGGTCCCTGATGTTAACCCCTTCCCTGCCAGTGTCAGTACAGTGACAGTGCATATTTTTTTTAACAATGATCACTGTATTAGTGTCACTGGTTCCCAAAAAGTGTCAATAGTGTCTACTTTGTCAGCCACAATATCACTGTCCTGCTGTAAACTCAGTAATCGCTGTGTGTGTGTGTGTGTGTGTGTGTGTGTGTGTGTGTATCGGGGATCGGGGATCTTCAAACTACGGCCCTCCAGCTGTTGCAGAACTACACATCCCATGAGGCTTTGTAAAACGTTGACATTCGCAGACATGACTAGGCATGATGGGAATTGTAGTTCCTGAACAACTGGAGGGCCGTAGTATGAAGAAATTTGATTTAAAAAAATAAAAATAAAATTATTGGATATGTTTTTTAAGCAGAAAGTAATTTTTTATTTTTTTTTGTATTTAGTGCAACAAATAAAAACCACAGAGGTGATCAAATACCACCAAAAGAAAGCTCTATTTGTGGAAGAAAAAATACACAAATGTTATTTGGGTTTAGTGGTGCACGACCGCCCAACTGTCAGTTAAAGTAATGCAGTGCGGTATCACAAAAAATATCCTGGTCATGAAGGGGGTAATAATTCCAGAGCTGAAGTGGTTATAAAGGCTTTTTATTATTATTATGCAGGATTTACAAAGCACCAACAGTTTAAGCAGCGCTTTACAATATAAAAGGTAGACAATACAGTACAGATACAATACAAGAGTGTTGAGGGCCCTAATATGTTGGGGAAAGGTGGTATAAAAGATTGTAACTGTGGGGAATGATGGAAGTGGTAAAAGATTACTTGGAGGCATGATAGGTTTCTCTGGAGAGATGAGTTTTCAGGGATCTCCTGAAGGCAGCCAGAGTAGGAGATAGCCGGACAGATTGAGGTGGAGAGTTCCAGAGAATGGGAGAAGCTCTGGAGATGAGCATGGGAGGAGACTTGAAAGCAGGAGGTCTTTGCCTGTAGGTAAAAAGAATATCTCCTCTGCAGGGATTCTGACAATACTGTCTGGATCTGCCCATGCGCCTGACTGGCAGCTGGGCCAACGTCTCAGCAGGCCACTGCAAGCCTGAGCCAGCGGCCTGCACAGCCTGGCACTCCAGGAGGGGCAGAGCACAGAGTGGTAACTAAAAGTCCCTGTTTGTGCTCAGTGGACCGTGAACTAAGCCAGGGCTCGACAAAATCCGGGCACCAGGTTGCACTTGCGACAAGAAATTGTGACCTGGCGCCCGCCGGTAATTGAAGGCGCGGCTTTGCGGCCTCAATTCCCGGCCGTCGCGGGTGGGGGCGCATAAGGACACAGGATCCACGACGGCCGGTAATTGAGGCCGCAGCTTTGCGGCCTTCTGAAGTCCCAAGCTTCCTTCTGTGACCTGTCACGTCGTATTTGCGCAGCGGTCTTACAAGCGCACTTTTTTGGGGGAAAAATATACTTTTTTTAATAAAAAAAAATAAGACAACAGTAATGTTATCCCAATTTTTTTTTTTTTTATATTGTGAAAGATAATGTTACGCCGAGTAAATTGATACCCAACATGTCATGCTTCAAAATTGCATCCGCTCGTGGAATGGCGACAAACCTTTACCCTTTAAAATCTCCATAGGCGACGTTTAAAAATTTCTACAGGTTGCATGTTTTGAGTTACAGAGGAGGTCTAGGGCTAGAATTATTGCTCTCGCTCTAACGATCGCGGCGATACCTCACATGTGTGGTTTGAATACCGTTTACATATGCGGGCGCTGCTCACGTATGTGTTGGCTTCTGCGTGCGAGCTCGTCGGGACGGGGCGCGTTTTCTGGCTCCTAACTTTTTTTAGCTGGCTCCTAGATTCCAAGCAAATTTGTCAAACCCTGAACTAAGCGATCATCGGTCTTTGATTGCTCAGTTCTCGGTGTAGAGATGGCGGGGGAAAGCAACAGCATCAGATAGATGCAGCATCTACATAGGTGAGTATTCACACCTGAGTGTTTTCAGCTCATAAAACACCTGAAATGCGCCCAACAAGCAAAATCCCATTCATTTCAATGGCACCTGTTCACAATGGGCCACTGCTCCTGCCCATTGAATTAAATGGGCAGTGTGGCCGAACCGCCAGCAAAGTGCCACTGCAGCATCGCTTTGAGGGTGGTTTTAACCCTTTTTGTCCGCTAGCGGGGGTTAAAGGTGCCCCGATAGTGGCCAAATACCTGCAAAAAAGACGATGAAGCCGACGCTGCCCCATTGTGAAAGCAGCCTAAAGCTCAAAAAAGAACATGAACTTCTTTGGGGCAGATTACAGGAGTTTTTCTGCTTTTTACATTGGTGACCTGTACAAAATTATGGTAAAAACGCGCTACTTTGAAAGGCTCAGGTGTAAATGCAGCCTGAAGTATATTAAACGGGTAAGCCTTCACTTTGTTAAATGACAGAGCTTCATACATTGGCTGACCTGTTAGAGCAAATCATGTTTTGTTTTTTCATTTACTGGCAACGACACCAGCTGTGTCTTAGTTTGCCAAATTGTCCCATGTGATCGATGATCCGAGGCAGTTGGTTGCTGTGGGAGACGGCTCCACTTGTACTTCAGTAGTGTTCAGAAGGGATGCTGTTGCTAGGTAACCAGAAGAATAAACACACTGCCTAGCTATTTGTAAGGTTGATTATAGACTATGCAATGTTCAACATAGAAGCTGTAGCATGGCTTGTGTTCATCACATAACTGTGTGGTATGATGGAGACAGAGCAGGAAACTTATGAGCGAGATCTTTCAGTCTACTAGAAAAATGTCCTAAAAATATAACTGCATTTATAGTCTTTTGTGAGACCATGATTCATTCTTTCACTGCATGGGCACTGTACTTATAGATGTAGGTGTGAAAAGAACAACAAACAGAAGGCAGTTTATAAATCAGATCAGACCTTCCCTCACTAGATTATTATACAGGATTTATATAGCGCCAACAGTTTGTGCAGCGCTTTACGAAATAAAGGGAAATGCTACTACAGTTCAATAGAAGAGGGATAAAAGAGCCCTGTCTGTGAGAGCTTACAATCTAAAGATGAACTATTACACCCCCCCCTTACACTATAGCATATAATTAGTGATTGTAAGGGCATGAAGGTACTTTTGTACTAATGCAGACAATGTGCTACCTTGTTTTGCTGAAACGTGTTACTGTAGCTCTGCATTGTAACTGAAGCTTCAAAGCAGTCTTTTTTTAGCATAAAAAACAAAAACAAAGCGCTTCCTGCAAAGAAGAGAGTTCATAATTGATGTACCCATGTCCTGTAGCGCCAATCAGGGATTTATTAACATGCACAGCTTATATTGAAATCATTTGTCCCATTTACTTATGTGCAGTGCGTTAACCGGCATTATGATATCTGCTATTGTGTGGTTGAGGCTTCACTTCCTGGTTACATGCGTGACCCCACTGGTCCCGGCTGTCTTCTGGGACCTGTGCCATCTCCCAGAAGATGGCAGGGGGGCAGCGGAGGAGGCACAGGAAGTGGCGTAGATAGCCGCGGATGGCTCGTCTATCTATACCTGGAAGTGGGAGAAAAATACCTGTATTAGACAGATATCTGCAACCCGCCCTTAAAGGTGGCAAATGTGACACCGGAGGGGGGAGGATTCCGAAAGCGGAAATTCCATTTTTGGGTGGAACTCCGCTTTAATGCTGAAAGAAAACAAGCTGGGGAAAGAAAAAACTCATAAATGCTGCAAAAAGGAAAAAAAAAGACTCCTTAATTAGTGTTGAATCTCCATCTAGTAGTTCAAAGTCTTGTGAAAAAAACAATACATTGGTGAAAAGTGTAAACTGTTTTTTTTTTTTTTTTTCCATTCAAAACCCTATTGCTTTGTTTACCCAAAACAAAGGCCTTGCAAAGGGAGATGCGTCCAATTCCTCTTTTAGTGCTTCTCACCAGGACACTGTCATCTCACAGGCTGGGGTGTGTCTGCTCTTTGTGTGAAACCTGGCTACTGAAACGGCTGTTAGGCCAAAGCTAACGAGATAAATCGGGATCCGGTTATTCAACCTTAACGATGAGTCATGGCGGCGCTGTCCGTTTTGAACTCCCTTCTAGAAATAGAAGCCGGCACCTTTTTATGTTCTCACATGTAATTCTGTCTAATGCCATAGGAAGTTTTAGTGTTAAGTCAAGCAGGTAACAGGGATTCTTCCTCCTTTTTTTGTTTTTGTATTTATTTATTGTAAATGTCAGGTCATTCTGATGGTGGGAAAGCTTCCCTACTGTCAGAATACAATAGCTCAGTGGGGACGATTCCTCCATCTGCATTCAGTGTGAAAGGGGGCAATCAAAACCCCCCCCCCCCCCCCTAAATCTGTTGGCTGAACGGAAAAAAAATGCTTGTATATGGGCTGCTTTATCTTGATATGATTTTAGCCTTTAAAGCCAGCAATAGATGGTTTGAATCTCACCCGGTTAAGCAGGGACCAGCCAAGATTCAAACCATATATGGGCAGGCTGAATGTACCCAAGATGATCCATCAATCAATGTAGGTACAACCAACTTGTCGGATTTAATGGCTGTTATAGCTGCTAGCCGTTATCTGTGTTCTCCACAATGGCTCAGTGTGAGGGATTCCCCCATTACCACTGACTGTGTTAATGGGGAAATTGAGCCTGTGGTTGCTGGAAAAAAAATCGCTTCATCTATGGCCATCTTAACTACTGTGAAGCACAGTATACTAGTTCTTACCCCAACCCCCTTTCTTAGTATAATAGAACAGCAGGTCTCCTGCTGTGTGTATGTTCTTTATGTTTCTATAAGCTGTGTAATCCCCTTTTTTCTTCACTATCTTGGAATATTAAAATTCAGATTGTATGAATGCAGTTAGGTTATTTGGGAAAAAAAAGATTTTTGAACTGGTAGTGGGAAAACACTACTTTCATATTGGAAGTTGACTGATTTTACATTATCTCCACTAATATAAGATCTATCTATCTATCTATCTATCTATCTATCTATCTATCTATCTATCTATCTATCTATCTATCTATCTATCTATCTATCTATCTATCTATCTATCTGTGTCTTTAAGATCTGTTTTATATTCTACGTCAAGGCTAAAGCTAGCCATACACTGTGAGATGTCTGTTTTTCAGCCCTGCAGACCAATCAAAAAAAATCACTCGATTCCCACGTCCACGATAAACGGGGTGGATGAAGGAACCTTCCCTGCCAGCTCCCACCAAAATCCTTGAACAGTGATAGTATCTGATTAGGTGCATCTGCTGTTAAGGCAGTATATTTGCACTGGCTCCTTCTATTTTCAGATTGCGATGGTGACAACAGGGCCACCCACTGCTCGAATCCTGGTCAGTTAATCGATAAATGTCCGAAATTTGCGCTGTGTATGTCCAACTAAAAAAATAATAATAAAATCTTGTCCTCCATGTAGAAAAGGCAGGACTAAAATCACATGATCCTTCATGTGTGAAAGTGGGTCTTCTTAAAAGTACCGGTGCATCTCAAATATGTTTTTTGAATATCGTCAAAAGTTAATTTACTTAAAGGGGAGGTTCACCCTAAAAACGACTTTCTAGTATTACATTGCCCCCCCACATTACAATACAATTATGCCTATTATGTTTTTTTTTTTTGTGCTGTACATACCTTGGTACAGCTAATTCACCTGTGGCTTCCGGGTTGCGAGTCCCGCGGGAGTGGGCGTTCCTAACATGCTGTTGATTGACGTGAGGACAAAAAACGAGCTCCCCCCGTCGCGTAAGCTGCGTCACGATTGGCGAAAGGACCCGAACGGCGAGTCGGCGCTATACTGTGCCTGCGCACCGCCGTTCGGCTCCTTTCGGCAATCGTGACGCAGCTTACGCGACGGGGGGAGCTCATTTTTGGTCATCACGTCAATCAACAGCATCTTAGGAACGCCCACTCCCGCGGGACTCGCAACCCGGAAGCCACAGGTGAATTAGCTGTACCAAGGTATGTACAGCACAAAAAAAAACATAATAGGCATAATTGTATTGTAATGTGGGGGGCCAATGTAATAATAGAAAGTCGTTTTTAGGGTGAACCTCCCCTTTAAGTAATAAAATTCAAAAATGCAAACTCTTATATCAGGGCTCAACATTTTAAAGTCCTCCTGAGCTACTAGCCAGGCCTGAAGGGTTACTTGCCACCAGTTGCTCCGCCCCTTATTCCGCCCCCTAAATATGCCCTCATAAATTATCTCATGAAATTACAAATAAATGTTTTATGCAGAATTGGGTTATAAAAATAAATATTACCAACTTTATCTGTGCTCATCAATGCAGCCTCACCTCTGCCCATCAATGCAGCTTGCCGGGCTGTATGTGACAGCGAGTGCGGGGAACACATGGCAATTGAAATGAAAGCTGTTATCGCTGTGTTCCCCGCTCTCTGATCATTTAGGTGGCTCTCCTCTCTCTTCCCCTTCACAATCGATGGGAGAAGGACTCCCATTCAACCCCGCCTACTGGCGGGCTTGCCCCCCCCTCCAGCTCCCAGACAGCTCTTCTTTGCCAGCTAGCTTCTTTGTCAAATATTCTATAGATTCATTACACATAGAGTGATATATTTGAAGCATTTCTCTTAATTTTGATTATGGCTTGCATCTAGTGAAAATCCCAAATTCTGTATCTCAGAAAATGTGAATATTACATAAGACCAATACAAAAAAATGTAAACAGAAATGTTGGCTTACTGAAAAGTATGTCCATGTAGAGCAGGGATATGCAATTAGCGGACCTCCAGATGTTGCAAAACTACAAATCACATCATGCCTCTGCCTCTGGGTGTCATGCTCATGGCTGTCAGAGCCTTGCTATGCCTCATGGGATTTGTAGTTCTGCAACAGCTGGAGGTCCGCTAATTGCATATCCCCGATGTAGAGTATGGTATGCACTCAATACTTGGCCGGTGCTCTTTTTGCAAGAATTACTGCATCAATACGGCGTGGCATGGAGGCAATCAGCCTGTGGCACTATTCCATCTCCATAAAGCTGGTCCGCAGAGGGAAGTTCTCTAGAATTTCCTGGTAGAGAGCTGCGCTGACTTTGGACTTGAAAGGACCACAGTGGATCAATGACATGGCTGACTGTGGAAACTTCAAGCTGGACCTCATTTAACTTGGATTCAATGCCTCTCCATTCTTCCTCCAGATTCTGGGACCTTGATTTTCAAATGAAATGTAAAATGTACTCTCATCCAAAAAGAGGACTTTGGACCACTGTGCAACAGATCAGCCCTTTTTCTCCTTAGCCCAGTTAAGACGCTTCTGCCGTCTGGCTCAGGAGTGACTTGACACAAGGAATGCGACGGTTGTAGCCCATGTCCTGGATACATCTGTGTTGTGGCTTTTGAAGCACTGACATCAACTGTAGTCCACTCCTTGTGGATCTCCACTGACATCAACTGTAGTCCACTCCTTGTGGATCTCCACTGACATCAACTGTAGTCCACTCCTTGTGGATCTCCACTGACATCAACTGTAGTCCACTCCTTGTGGATCTCCACTGACATCAACTGTAGTCCACTCCTTGTGGATCTCAACTGTAGTCCACTCCTTGTGGATCTCCCCCAAATTATTGATCAGCTTTTGCTTCTTCACAATTCTCAAGGCTGCGGTTATCCCTGGTGCTTGTGCACCCTTTGCTGCCATACTTTTTCTTTCCACTCAACTTTCCAATAATGTGCTTTGATACAGCACTCTGTAAACGGCCAGCTTCTTTAGCAATGACCTTTTGTGACTTATCCTACTTGTAGAGGGTGTCAGTGACTGTCTTCTGGACAACTGTCAAGTCGGCAATCTTCCCCATGATTGTGTAACCTACTGAACCAGACTGAGAGACCATTAAAGGCTCAGGAAAGCTTTACAGGTGTTTTTAGTTAATTGGCTGATTCGAGTGTGACACCATGGGGGCTATTTACTAAAGGAAAATCCACTTTGCACTACAAGTGCAGTCACTTTAGATCTGAGGGAACAATCTAAAATGAGAAGAAGCTCTTCTGCTTTCATCATCCATTCATATACAAGCAAAAATGCAGCTTTTTTTAAAATTATTTTTCAGTGCATGTCCCCCTCAGATATACAGCGACTGCACTTCCAAGTGCACTAGTAGTGCAAAGTGGATTTGCCTTTTAGTAAATCAACCCCCATGAGTCTACAATATTGAACTTTTTTACAATATTCAAATTTTCTCAAATCGCCTTTCAGGACAACCTTGGAGAGAGCGCAGCTCCGCCTCTTCTGTAGGAAACACCCACAGGCTTTAAATCCCTCCTCTTCCACCATGGCTTCAGTTATTGTGTTTCCTCCGCCATGGTGGAAGCATCAGGTTGGAGCCAGGGAGCTGCGTTCTCTCCAAGGCTGGAGACAGGCTTTTCCCTCATTGTTTTACCTTTTTTGTAAGGTGGTGACTGAACCATCCCAGCTCCTCCGCTGTACCTTTAAGGGGGGATGCTCCGGAGTCCTCTGGTCTCGCCTGCTCACGGGAGCTTTAGGATCCATAGGGGACGCTGCGTCTGGTGCCTGGAGTCCGCAGGTTTTGACCCCGGTGGTCGGGCAGGTACCGTTTCTTTCAAGAAACATGTCCTGCATGTCGGTTCCGGGTCCCGGTCTGGCGGGTGACGTCACGCCGGCGACGCGGCGTTTCCTGTGGAGGCGTGGCGCTCGTGGCTCCTGGCGCCTGGAATGCAGGGACTGGAGGGCGGGTTCTCTGACCGGCGCTTCCGTTTCCGGCTCCTACTGATGACGCGGAGCCCGGGAAATTCAAAAGCCCAGCGTTTTCCTCTACAGCTGTCTCTCTGCAATGGAGGAAAGAGTTACAGCGATGGCGGATGCAGGCGCCGTCAGCACCGGTCAGGCCCAGGTAAGAGGGGTACAATGGTGCCTTTATTCTTATCCTTATGGGCTTTCTATTGTGTTTGGTTGTTTTCCTCCTTATGGGAGCCTGCTCTGCTCTGATGGAAGCCTATGCTGGGCCATCTAGCAGAAACTCTGGTGGTTGCTATGTTCTATCTTTCTTCTTAAAGGGGACATTTTTTCACTCTGGTGGTGGTATTAGCACGGTGGTGGTTTCCCTTGCTTAGCTAAGAGAGCTTTGATTTAAGTCAGTTTAATTTCTCGTTTCAGGAGAAAACTGCTAGTAAATCTAAACCAGCAAATCCACCAAGCCAAAGGAAATGTCCTTCCTGTAAAAACCCTTTGAGAGACTCTTGGCAGAAAGCCATGTGTAGATCATGTATTAAAGACCTAGTTGAAGAGGAATCTTCTCAACAAATTAAAGAATTATTTTCATCTGTCAAGGAACTCTCGGACTCACTTAGTTCAGTGAAATCCATGCTAGTGCAGAGTGCGGTCCATACTGAGCCCCAGCAACCACCAGCAAGCCCAAGAGCTTCCACCTCCAGGCCGGTAGTGGTGGACTCTGGGGATGAGGGGACAAGTACTCTTCCCTCACTTGTAGACTCTGAGGAAGAGGAAGAAGAGGATGCAGGCAGAACCTCTAAATATAAATTATCCCTGGAGGATGTGGATGAACTTCTAGGTGCAATCTACACTACCCTTGACATTCAGGAGGAAAGAGTACAACTATCAGTCCATGATAAAATGTACCAGGGTATGGATGACTCCAAACATAGAGTTTTTCCTGTCCATAAAGTGTTATCTGACACAGTTAAGAAAGAATGGAAAGACCCGGAAAAAGGTCCCTTCCTTCCTAAATCTCTTAAGAGAAGATTTCCCTTTGAAAACAAAGAAACTGAGGTTTGGAATAAGAAACCCAGAGTGGATGCTGCCTTTTCACAGGTTTCTAGAAGGACAGATCTGGCCTTTGAAGACATGGGGGTCTTGAAAGATGCGATGGACAAAAGAGCAGATGCTCTCCTTAAAAAAGCTTGGGACTCCGCATCCGCCAGCCTTAAACCAGCCATGGCTTCCACGGTGGTAGCAAGAAACCTGGAATGCTGGGTAGAGAAACTGAAGGGCCACATTGAAGCAGGCACCCATAGGAAAGACCTTTTAGACTCTTTTCCTCTAATCCTTAATGCAATTAAATACATGGCTGATGCATCAGCCGAATCAATTAAAATGGCAGCCAGATCCTCAGCACTTGTCAATTCAGCTAGGCGTGCAGTCTGGCTAAAAACGTGGTCAGGGGATACAGCCTCAAAGATTAAACTTTGTGGCATCCCTTTTTCAGGGGATTTTCTTTTTGGGCCAGACCTGGAAACAGTCTTAGATAGAACGGCCGATAAAAAGAAGGCTTTCCCAGCCAAGAAGAAACAGACGTTTAAAAAGAATTTTCGTGCTGTTCAACAACCCTACAAAAATAGAGAAGATGTCAACAAAAAACGTTGGATTCCTCAAAAGGGTAGGGGAAGAGGTGGGGTTCTCTTCAGATCTCCTCCAGATCAAAACCCTAAAGACAAATGACGTAACTACTCCAGTAGGGGGAAGACTGTCATCCTTTCTCCCTCAGTGGAGTCAAATATCCACAAGTCCTTTCGTGAAGAACATAATTTCACAAGGTTACAAACTGGAATTCTCGGAATGTCCGCCAAGCAGGTTTTACATTACAGCCCTTCCAAGAGACCAAGAAAAGGCTTCGGCCATGATGAACCTTTTACAGGATCTGATTCAACAAGAAGTCATTGTCCAGGTCCCGAAACAGCAGGAGGGTCGGGGGTTTTATTCCCATATATTTCTTGTAAAAAAACCTTCAGGCAAATACCGGTTGATTCTGAATCTAAAGATCCTGAACAGATCAATACGGTACAAACACTTCCGTATGGACACAATTTACTCCATCACAAAACTGTTGTCTCCAGGTTGCTTCATGGCATCCCTGGACCTAAGGGATGCCTATTTACATGTGCCAATAGCACCAGCCTCCCAAAAGTTCCTTCGCCTAGCCATCAATCTGGGAACATCAGTATGGCATCTCCAATTCAGGGCCCTACCATTTGGCCTGTCATCTTCCCCCAGAGTTTTCACAAAGATTATGGCGGAAGCCCTGGAGCCTCTAAAACTGAGGGGGATCTCGGTCGTGCCATACCTGGACGACCTATTATTCTTCGCAGATTCCAGGGATCAGCTTGTGACGAACCTCCAAACGTCACAGACTCATCTCAAAAATCTAGGTTGGATTTTGAACTTAGAAAAATCGCATCTAGATCCCTCTCGGGAGATGAGGTTTCTGGGCTACACCCTAAACTCAGTAGTGCAAAAAGTGTTCCTGCCTCAGGAAAAGATAGACAAAATCTTTTCAGCAGTGGGTCAGATCCAGACGAACCTTTCAGTACCAGTCAGAACAGTTATGTCAGTTCTGGGCCTTCTTACAGCTACAATTCCGGCAGTCCAGTGGGCAAGACTGCATTCCAGACCACTTCAGAAAAACATCTTGCAGGTCTGGTCACACCAGGTGCCGTTCGAGAAGCGTTTCAGACTTTCTACGAAAGTGAAACGAGCACTATGGTGGTGGAGGGACCCTTCCAATCTAACGAAGGGTCTCCCATGGTTTTTTCCCCTGGACAAGCGTCTAACAACCGACGCAAGCTCCTGGGGTTGGGGAGCCCACCTGGAGGGTCAAACCGCTCAAGGCAAGTGGTCAAAAATAGAGGCAAGAAAATCGTCAAATTGGCGAGAATTGAAAGCCATTCATTTGGGTCTGATAGCTTTTCAACAGGAGGTCAAAGGACATCATGTACAGATTCTGTCAGACAATACGACAGCAGTGATCTATGTATGTGTTAAAGAAAGGGGGAACCAGAAGCCAAGGGCTCATGGACTTAGCCAATCAACTTCTGTCATGGGCGGAAATAAATGTGGCCTCCCTATCGGCAGTCCACCTGAAGGGATCACAAAATCTCCTAGCAGATCTGCTAAGCAGAAAAAGAGTGGTGGAAGCAGAATGGAGTCTGAACCAGGAGGTGTTCGATATAATATCGGAGGAATGGGGACATCCCCAAGTGGACCTATTTTCAAGTCAACAAAATGCGAAGGTCCAGGAATTCTTTTCAATTCACAGAATGGATCAGGCAGTGGGGATAGATGCCCTGGCACACCCATGGAATTACCGGCTGTGTTACGCCTTTCCCCCTTTTCCACTAATCCCTCTGGTCCTAAGGAAATTCAGGGAGGAGAACACAAACTTGCTCCTGATCGCTCCTTTTTGGCCAAAAAGGCCTTGGTTTGCAACACTTTTGAACCTGGCCTCAAAACCTCCCTGGAGATTACCATACAGGAAGGATCTATTGACACAGGGCTCTGTGTGCCATCCGGAAGCAAGCAGGCTACATCTAACTGCTTGGTTTCTGAAGAAGACCTTCTAAAATCTAAAGGACTTTCTGATAAAGTAGTTAAAACTCTACTATCAAGTAGAAAAGAGGTAACTAGGTCCATCTACCTCAAGGTATGGAAGAAATTTAACTCTTGGTGTTCTTCCAAAAGTTTCGAAATCAAGAGTACTATTTCAGTTCTGGAATTTCTCCATGAAGGAATGGAGAAAGGTCTAGCCGCCAGCACCCTGAAAACACAGGTAGCGGCTCTCTCAGTTTATCTTGAAAGATCTTTATCCAAAGAAACTTTAATTTCTAGATTTTTTAGGGCTCTGGCTCGAAATAGACCAATAGCCCTCAAAGTTTTCCCTTGTTGGGACTTATCTATTGTTTTGCAAGGTCTCACGGGAGCTCCGTTTGAACCTTTACAGAGTGCATCGTTAAAAAGTTTAGTTCTCAAAACAATTTTTTTAGTTGCCATTACATCAGCAAGGAGAATCAGTGAGCTCCAAGCTCTAGCAATTAAGGAACCCTTCCTTAGAGTTTTGCCAGACCGAGTGGTCCTTCAAACGGATCCAGCCTTCCTACCGAAAGTGGCCTCAACTTTCCATCGGTCGCAAGAAATAATTCTACCAACATTTTCCTCAGTTCCGGCTAATGCAGGAGAAGAAGCTTTCCATACACTGGATGTAAGGAGATGTCTGTTACAGTTCCTTTCCGTCACCAAGGAGTTCAGGAAATCAAACGCTCTTTTTGTGGTATTCTCTGGTTCCCGTAAAGGGGAAAAAGCTTCTAAGAGTACGCTCGGTAGATGGCTTAGACAAGCAATTTCTGAAGCCTATCAAGCAAAAGGAGAAGTTCCTCCTTCTGGGATCGCTGCTCACTCTACAAGGTCAACCGCAGTTTCCTGGGCCGAAAGGGCCGGTGCTACGCCTGATCAGATCTGTAAGGCTGCTACTTGGTCCAGTTTCTCAACTTTTATTCGGCACTACAGGTTGGACTTGCTGTCGGCCGCAGATCAAGCCTTCGGCAGGAAGGTATTGCAGGCAGTAGTCCCACCCTAGGGTAAGTTACTTGGTTATCCTCTCCAAGGTTGTCCTGAAAGGCGATTTGAGAAAGGCCTAGTTAGACTTACCGGTGACGGTATTTCTAAGAGCCTTTCAGGACAACCGCTATTTCCCTCCCTAAATGTGTATAAAAAAGTAAAGTATATATCTATCATGGTGTTGTGGTTCTCTGTGCTTTGTTTTCCAGTGCCGGAGGCCACACAATAACTGAAGCCATGGTGGAAGAGGAGGGATTTAAAGCCTGTGGGTGTTTCCTACAGAAGAGGCGGAGCTGCGCTCTCTCCAAGGTTGTCCTGAAAGGCTCTTAGAAATACCGTCACCGGTAAGTCTAACTAGGCCTTTCTGAGATACTGAACTTTAGTTTTTCACTAGCTGTAAGCCATAATCATCAAAACTAAGTGGGAAGGCCGGCGTCGTGGGGTTTCTGGGTACCCACCCGTTCCCCCTTTTTCATGTTATCATTTTCTTCATTTCATTTCTTCACAATCACTTTCAGGGTATGCCCACTTATAGGCTTGCTTACCCCCCTGCGCGAGAGCCTGTAGCTCTACGTCGGCTCTCGAAGCGGCCACTAGGCGCGCGCACGCCCCCCGCTCCTCCCTGACTCCCGTGCCCGGCTCGTTACAGAGCGAGGCCTGGGAGCTGTGTGTGTAAACACGGCTCCCGGTCCTGTCAGGGGAGAAATGCCTGACCCGTCTGTTCATACAATGTATGAACAGCGTTTAGTAATTTCCCCTAGTGAGGCCACCCCCCCTACAGTTAGAACACACCCAGGCAACATACTTAATCCCTTCCCCGCCCCCTTCCCTGCCAGTGTCATTTTTATAGCAATATGGTCCGGGGGTTAAGTGGTTAATTCCACTCATCTAAGGGCCCTTTCAGACATATATAAGCTTTCATTTCTCGGAAAGCAATCGGCAGTGTTACCCACAGTAGCGGTGTGACCCTATTGATTTCAGTGGGTGAGAGACATGTCTACAGCGCTGTCAGATTGTGATGTTAGAATTTCTCGTGGGCAGCCAGGTGTAGTGAAACCGCAGCTCAGCCATATGCCCCATTTTGCCTGTGTGAAACGGCGATACAAGTTTCAACCCAATGAAAAAATAAAAAATGCTGATCAACTGTGCTTTGGTGCGCTTCCTACCAAGATACTGGGCAAATCCTGACCATACTGCATGGTGGCAGAGCCTTAACCATGTGCTTTGGAACTTAAATTACAAAGCTGCTCTCCAAACAGCCCTTCTAGCTTCAATAAAAATTATAATATATTAAAGATCTAAGCAACATTTTCATTATTAACTGGAGTACTTTATTTCTGTTTTTGTAAATGAATTACCAGAAGGTTTAGTCCTTATTGACTTCTGTTTGTGAAACCAGTGTCCCCATTGTTTACTTCTACATCTAGCCGTTGTCTGGAAATTCTCATCAACAGATAAATTATACATGAAGACCTCATTGTTTTGCCCAAACTTTACACGGTATCTCAGGAAAGCGTCTTACTTACATCAGTTTCCTGTTCTTTCAAGCTATAGGCTAAATATATATTTCTGTCTTCCCAACTGTTTTACTTTGTTGGTGTGTTTGTTGGGACTGGAGAGTAATATATGCTGTTATGCACTTTTGCAGTTAAATATAATATAAAGGGTACATGTGATGTGATTTTTACATGCCCATGTAAAAATGTCTGTTAAGGCTCCTTTCACACTACTGCGACTTCAAAGTCACGCGATTTTGCCACGATTCACGGCTGCGACTTTGCTGCGATTTCAGGGAATGCCTGTGTAAGTGGCATCAAAATCGGACCAAAGTAGTGCAGGGACTACTTTGAAGTCGAAACGACTTGAAATCATGATACCAATATAAATGGTTGTCCTTGGAATTCATGGGAAAACGACTTGTCATGTGACTTTGCCATCACAAATCGAGGGACAAGTCTTATATACGTGTGAAAGGGGTCTAAAGCAGATCAGCAGATCTTCAGCCTTCAGCTTATAAAGCATCTATTCAAAGCAATCTATTTGATCAGATGCTAATAGACCCCAAATCTATTTGTAGAGAATACCTGTCACTGCCCATGCTATCACAAGGGATGTTGTTATAACAATAAAATTAATGAAAATTATTATTATTTTCTAAAGAGAGATAGTGGGGGAGGTAAAAATAAAGCCCCTTGTGCGAACGTGCACGTCGTGTGTTTTTTTTTTTTTATATATCTATTTATCTAGCTCTATCTCACTCACACACACAAAATTCAGCTGAGATTGCATCTCCATTTTTTTTTATCTATCCATCTCAGAAAATACTTTGGGGTGTTTGCTTTCTGAAATGCTGTCATTTTTGTTTCCCCTGTCTTGGCACTTTAGGAAATTAGACATGTAATGTGTGCTCCTTGAAAGCCCAAAGGTGCTCCTTGGATTTTGGGCCCCTTTATGCATTTAGGCTGTAAAAGTCTCACATACTTGGGAGGCATAGCAGCAGAATCTGTTTTGGGGTGTAATTATAAGTATTCTTATGCTGTGTGTTAGACATAACTTGTGGAAATTACAACTTTGTGAATATTTTTTTTTTCATTTAATTTCTTCATTTTACTATAATTTTTAACTTGACCACTTCAGCCCTTGAAGATTTTACCACCTTCATGACCAGGCCATTTTTTTCAATACAGCACTGCGTTCTCTTAACTGACAATTGCGTAGTCATTCGCTGTACCCAAATACAATTGATGTCCTTCTTGTCCTCCCCACAAATAGAGCTTTCTTTTGGTAGTATTTGATCACGTCTGGGTTTTATTTTTCGAGCTATATGAAAAAAAAAATTAAATGTGAAAAAAAAATTACTTTTTTTTTCTTTCTACTATAAAACATATCCAATAATAATAATAATACTAATAAAAAAAGAATTTCTTCAATGTATTCGGCCAATATGTATTCTGCTACATATTTTTGATTAAAAAAATTCCCAATAAGCGTATATTGGTTTGCGCAAAAGTTATCACATCCACAGACTATGTGATACATTTTTACGGCATTTTTATTTATTTTTACTAGTAATGGTAGCGATCAGCGTATTTTTTTTTTTTTTTTAAGCGGGACTGTGACATATCAGTGTTCAAAATATGCACGGTAACGGTACTAATGACACTGGCAGAGAAAGGGGGTTAACACCAGGGCCAAATAAAGGGTTAAGTGTGTCCCTTGGAGGTGCTTTCCAACTGTGTCGGGTATGGACTGACTGGATGAACACAGAGATTTGTTTTCCTGCTTAGCAAGATCACTGTGTTCCCTGTCAGAATGGCGATCTGCCTTGTTTACATAGACAGATCACCTGCCTCTCTGGGGAACGATCGGCGGACCTTTATGTAGTTAAAAACGCACCATTCCTCTTGCTAAATACTTTTTACTGTCTACTTTTCAAAAAGGGGTCATTTGAGGGAATTTTTACTGTCCTGGCATTTTAGGGCCTCAAGGAAAATCGTTCAATGTTTAAATAGTTTGTAGACTCTAACTTTCATACAGACTAAATAGTATACACTGATATACAGATACTGCAGAATATATTTTGGCCTACATTTTATGAAGGTTTATATTAAAAAAAATGTCTTTCTTTTGTATAAAATAAAAAATAACCTAGTGGTGATTAAATACCAACAAAGGAAGCTCTACCTGTCTAAAAAAAAAAAAAATCATTTGGTTACAGTGTTGCATGAGTAATTGTCATTCAAAGTGTGACTGAACTGAAAAATGGCCTGGGCAAGAAAGGGGTGAAACGGTGAGCTTGAACTGGTTAAAGTGATAAAAAAAAGTTTTATTTAAAAATAACAAACATGTTATACTTGCCTCCTCTGTGCAGTTGGTTTTGCAAAGAACAGCCCCGATCCTCCTTCTCGGGTCCCTCTTTGCTTTTCCTATCGAGTGACCCTCAGCCACAAGCCTGCTACAGGGGGCACCCGAGCTTCATATATCCATTCAGACATGGAGCCTGACCTGGCCCCACCCCTTCTCTCTCCCCGGATTGGCTTACTGGTTTTGTTTGATATCTGTGGGAGCAAATGGCACAGCTGCTGTGTCTCAGCCAATCAGGAGCAGTCTCTGGGACAGCTAAGACACACGGGGCGTTGGGGACAATACTACACGCAGAAGTTTTTTTTTATCTTGATGCATTAAGATGAAAAAACCTTCTGCCTTTACAACTCCTTTTAACAGAGCCCTGGATAGCAGTAAAATAGAACAGGGGTTCTAAACTTCCCCCTTCTATCCACACTAAAAACAGATTTGGTTTATAGGTACACTATACACGTGTTCTGTTTTGAACTGACCCCAAAGAAAGCTAGCCAAAGTCTTGGGTACATGCAAGGTGAATAGTCCTATCTTCTCCTTGAGGTTACTGTTTAGTGCTTTGATAATTATTGGTTATTTTACTCTGGGCCACAGTTGAGGACCTGGTATTTCTTGTAGGTTATCCCTGATCTGTACTATAGACAGTCTGTAGTCCCTGTGTAAATGATGTTCTGCCACCAGATGGACTTCTTGTGATGTCGTCATATAGTGAGCAGACCAGGAATTGTGTAAACAACATAGTGTCTTCTTAATGTGGCATTCTCGTTGCCACAGCCATTGGCATGCAAAAGGGCACTATTCAAGTAACGTTCTTCATATTTCATGTGCATTAAGCTGAGTGGGCAGTGTAGACCATACTGTTATTGTTCTTTCTCTATATTCAAATAAGTTCCCCATTAAGGGTTTTTTCTATTGATGGAATTATCTGTATCAAGTAAGAGCTGAGATTTCCGTTTTGCATGCTGAGTCATGTTAACACCGCAGTATTGTTGATTAGGGCACGTGCTCAGGCTGACAGGAAAGTTATAAAGGGAACTTCTTGAATGATTAAAGTAACCAGTACTCTTCCCTCTCTATTTTCACGTGGGTGTTGAATAAAGCATGGTTTCTTCTGTGCGCCAAATGTTACTGTGGTGACACAAAGCTGACCTTTGAGGGGGGGGGGGGGGGGGGATCTGTTTATGATAAATAAAAGGGCATAGGGGAAAAATTAAACGGGGAAGTTATTACTTGGTGATGAAATAGTTGGCATGCCTGCATACCTTGGGGTTGTGTGGTTCTATAGAAAAAAATATCAGACACATTTGTACATTAAATAGTTGCTATGGGCAAAAACTTATTATTATTATTATTATATATTTTTTCCCTTTTCTCAGATATTTGAAGATTACTTAAAGCGGGAGTTCACCCCCAAATTTTTTTTAACAGTAGATTGGGCCTAATTACAGCAGGCAGATTCGGGTGTTTTGTTTAAAATCAATGCAGTACTTACCGTTTTAGAGAGAGATGTTCTCCGCCGCTTCCGGGTATGGTCTTCGGGACTGGGCGTTGCTATTTGATTGACAGCGTTCCAACGGTCGCATAAAGCGCGTCACGAGTTGCCGAACGTCGGTGCGGCTCTATACGGCGCCTGCGCACCGACGTTCGGCTACTTTCGGAAACTTGTGACGCGCTGTATGCGACGGTCGGAAGGCTGTCAATCAAATAGGAACGCCCAGTCCCGCAGCCCATACCCGGAAGCGGCGGGAGAACATCGATCTCTAAAACGGTAAGTACTGCATTGATTTTCAACAAAACACCCGATTCTGCTTCCCGTAATTTGCCTCAATCTAATGTTAAAAATTGATTTTTTTGGGTGAACCTCCACTTTAAAGCGGTGGTTCACCCTCCTTAACATCATTATAGCATTAAATTCGGCATCGTAGCGCGAGCTACAGTATGCCGGTCTTAAATTTTTAATCCCCGTACTCACTGTGCTATGGATCATTGAAGATTCCGACTCCCGCGGGGAATAGGCGTGCCTATGGAGAGGGAGGATGATTGACAGCCGGCTCTGGCACGTCACGCTCCCCGAAGACAGCCGGAGTAGGTCTCGGCTCTTCACGGCGCCTGCGCACAGGCTATGCGCAGGCGCCGTGAAGAGCCAAGCCTATTTCGCCTATTTCCGGAGAAGCGTGACGCGCCAGAGCCGGCCGTCAATCACCTTCTCTCACCATAGGAACGCCCATTCCCCGGAATCTTCAATGATCCATAGCACAGTGAGTACGGGGATAAAAAATGTAAGACCGGCATACTGTAGCTCGCGCTACGATGCCGAATGTAATGGTAGAATAAAAAAAATATATATATTTTTTTTTAATAGGGTGAACCCCCGCTTTAAGCATGTTAAGTGAATGTTAATGTGTATCTTCACTTTGCTTGGTGAATGTTGGTAAACAAAAGGAAGCTTTTAAAATTCTCTTTAACTGCATGCTGACTGCCTTGTGCAGATTTACGTCAGCAGAATGGCACGGGCGGGCAAAGCAATGTAAGGCTGGGTTCACACTACGGTTTTCCCGTCCGTCAGCCGCATACGATTTCAGTATTGAAAACGTACGGGCCCGGACGGGAAAACGTATAGATAGAGAATGCATTGCAAATCGTATGCACTCAGATGCATCCGGGTGCGTACGATTTGCTGGCAAAACGTTTTTTAAACGTCCGCAAAACCGTGTTCAACCACGGTTTTGCGGTCGTTTTTAAAACAGTATGGCAACCGCATACGTTTTCCTTTAACATTAATGTCAATGGAAAACGTACATATGTGCGGTTCCATACGTTCCCGTCCGTTTCAGCCGCATACGTTTTTTCATATAAATCGTATGCGGCTGACGGACGGGAAAACCGTAGTGTGAACCCAGCCTAAGAAAGAAAGTTACCGCTCCAGGTGGATTGTGTTCGGATGATCAGTATGGTCTCAGGAGATCAAGGGTGCTGGCAATGCACAAGGCAACAAATGGAAGAAGAAAATATGGACAGCCGCACTCCAAAAAACCTTTATGGTTGTCTTTATTTAAAGAAGGAAAAATGCACTACAAGTCACAGCACACTACACAGGAGTAAAACAGCTGACGCGTTTCACACTATAATTTCGTGCTTAATCATAGCAAAGTAAAGCAATGTGTATATATACATTGCGTTGTATCCAGCCCCCTAGCGGGCGCGCGGTCTCCTTGACCGTGCCCGCGGACTTGATGTTCGCTGGTGTCCCACGATCGGGTTCACAGAACGGGGGGATGCCTTTGTAAACAAGGCATCTCCCTGTTCTGCCTGGTGACACAGCACTGATCGTCTGCTCCCTCTCATCAGGAGCAGCGATCAGTGACGTGTCACAGTAAGCTAGGCCCCCTAAAAGTTGGAATCACTCCCTAGGACACATTAACCCCTTCCAGCCCCCTAGTGGTTAACCCCTTCACTGCCAGTCACATTTTATACAGTAATCTGTGCATTTTTATTGCACATAATGTCGCAGTCACGGAAAAAATCGCAGATCGCCGCTATAACAAGTAAAACAAAAATTAATAATACAAATGCCATAAAACCCCCAATTTTGTAGACGCTATAACTTTTGCGCAAACCAATCAATACACGCTTATTGCGAATGTAGAATTCGTATTGACCTAAACTGAGAGAAAATTCACTTTTTTTAAAAAGTAATTGGGGATATTTATTATAACAAAAAGTACAAAATATTGCTTGCTCTATTTTTGTTTATAGCGCAAAAACCACCGAGGTGATCAAATGCCAAAAGAAAGCTCTATTTGTGGGGGAACAAGGACATTCATTTTGTTGAGCCACATCGCACGACCGCGCAACTGTCCGTTAAAGCGACACAGTGCCGAATCGCAAAAAGTGGCCCAGTCATTTTGGCAGCCAAATGGTCTGGGGCTGAAGTGGTTAAAACTCCCAACGCAGGCTGACATTAGACACTGAGACATATTTTTAGAAGAACCGGGCAACTTTTTTAAAGGAAATTGAGAATCCTCACTTACAAATTATACAGTTATCCAATTATGCAATAACAAAATTCTGCTCCCTTTGACTATCCAGTCAGGAGCAGATACTTTTCACGTGATTGGGTAATTGAAGTGAATCGTCCCACAATTTTATTTATTTTTTGAACCAGAAAACAAGAAATCGTCCCACAATTTTAGTTGGCCGTCTCTCTATTTCTTTTGTAAATAAGCCAAATTGAGTACCGTATGTGATATCTGGTATGTAGAAAAAGCTGTCCTCGCTGTCTATTGTAACCATTAGGCTAATGCATTTAACTTCTAAAACCTGAATTCATTTCCTGCAGTAATGCACATTAACCCCTTCAAGACCACTCACAATGGACCCTTTTAGATCCACATAACAATGTTCCTTGCTGCGAGAATATGAATGAACCTTGCAGGGTAAAAGTAGCGCGCAACAGTGTGCATTCCTGGTTCTATCTCCTAATGTCAGACTGAAAAATGAGTCTTCGAGTTATTGTCAAATTAACTGACATTGCTAAATTTTGGCATATGCAATATTTTGTATTTACCAGACAGTGAAAAAATCTATTACTAATAAACTGCAAAAGAACTGTTCATTCCCTTTTTGAAGTGAAGGTATAGCTTTTATTATCTACACTTTCACGGCGCTCCTCTCCTTCCTGAAGTAATCCACCCTAAAACCCCCAGCTTCTTTACCTCATTAGAATCTGAAAAAGGTATTTTTTTTTTTTTTTTACAATAAGCCCCCATTCACATCTAGGCGTTTTTACGCCTGTAGTTAGGGTTGCCACCTCATCCCTTTAAAAAGGAACACATCTGAATTACACATGTTCTGTGGCTGATTAAGGTGGTAATTAAACTCAATTGGTGCCTTATCTGCATTAAATTAGCCTCAGAACCTGTGTAATTCAGATGTGTTCCTTTTTAAAGGGATGAGGTGGCAACCCTACCTGTAGTGCTACGCCGCTGCCGCCAGAGGGACGAAAACACATGTCCCTCTATGGAGATGGTTCACATCTCCACGCCGGACGCCTGCCGCCTGAAAAAAGGTCCCGGACGTTCGGCTAGGAGATGGGAACCATCTCCATAGAGGGGGTCAATCTGGGGCACATCTAGGCGGACAATACCGGTGTTTTGTCGCCGCAAATCGCGGTACAAAACGCCGCTATTTGTACCGCGGTTTGTGCCGCGAATTTGTCTGCCTAGGTGTGAATGGGGCCTTATACTCAAAATGAAATGCAGATGCAGCCTTCTCACAATCAAAGATCACATACCTCACAAAAAACACATGACATAATAGATACTGCACTTTTAACTTATAGCGGAGTTCCGCCAATTTTATTTTAGTCAACAAATACTGTAGCTGCTGACTTTAAATATGGACACTTACCTGTCCAGGACGCTCGCGATGTCTGCACCTGAAGCTGATCTGTTCCGTGGCTCTCGGATGCTGCCGCCGCAATCTTCGGTAAGGGAATCGGGAAGTGAAGCCTTGTGGCTTCACTTCCTGGTTCCTCACTGCGCATGCACGAGTCACGCTGCGTGGTCCCACTGGTCCCTGCTGTCTTTTGGGACCTGTGTGTGTCCCAGAAGATAGCGGGGGGAATGAGGAGGGACAAGATATGGCATAGATATTTGCGTATACTGTGGCTATCTATGCCTAGAAGCGGGAGCAAATACCTGCATTATACCGGTACCTGCTCCCCCCCTCCCCCTAAAAGGTGCCAAATGTGACACCGCTTTGAACTCCGCTTTAAAGTGTTACTAAACCCACAACCGTAAAATTGGTCTGTATATACAGTAAAGCATGCTTGTTATACTAACTGTGGAACCTAATTGTTTGATCCTGTCTTCTCTGATCCTCCCCTTCCACAGTCCCCAATCTATCTCATGATAACACACACAGCCTTTAGTCCCCATTCACACCTAGGCGTTTTGTCGCCTGTAGTGTGCCGCCGCTGCCGCCAGAGGGCTGGAAACACATTGCCCTCTATGGAGATGGTTCACATCTCCACGCCGTACGCCTGCTGCCTGCCGCCTGAAAAAAGGTCCCGGACCTTTTTTTCAGGCGGCGTTCGGGAACCATCTCTATAGAGGGGCACATCCTAGGGGCACATCTAGGCGGATAATCGCGGCGTTTTGTAGCCGCAAATCGCGGGACAAAACGCCGCGATTTCGTCCGCCTAGATGTGAATGGAGCCTAGGAGTCACTCAATTTGCTCAATTTGGTGTGTGTTACTAGAGAGATTTTTTTTTTTTTTCATGGGAGGGTGAATGTAATCAACACAGGGCCAATCACCACTGTCCAGACAGAGGGCCATGCAGCCTCATAGGACAGAGGAGAATGAAAACTCCTTACAAGCTTTAACCATAACCAGTGCTTGGCTGAACACTGATAGAAGTCACAAGACTGCTTTTTACTGCTGATAAGAAAAGGTATTTAGCAGTTTATATTTACTAAAACTATTGAATTTTCATGTTCTGTGTATTGTGGGAGACCAGATATAGTGAATGCAGAGTCCTGGGTTTAGTAACACTAAAAGCCTCTAGCATTCAAAAACCTTATGGAGCTTCTTTACAGGAGGAAATACTCCTAAATCATCTGCCAGAAGGCAACACTCATTAGGATTGGCGGGGCCTGTTCCCTTTTTTCATCCTATTTGGGGTGAAATCCTCTTCACCACCAGCTGCATTTGTCCAGTGATCCTCCTAGAGTTGTATTGGCCGCCTTTCAATTATCTCAAGTCTTTGAATACAAAACAATACAGCATTGAGGGCTCACTGAGCAGGTGCAGCCAGTGAGGAGGCAGATTTTTATACTGAGTGGGGAAAAGGAAGAGGCCCAGGTTTTTGGGAGATGGATTAGAATAACTTTTTGGTTTTTATTGCCCTCTTGTGCTCCTGCTACAGAGATTCACTCTCAATTTGCCCCGTTTACCATTATCATTGAAAGTAAAAGAAAAGCCCAAAGTTTGGGTGGCCCCGGAAAAGTAATAGAGGGGAAACAGGGACTGGTCCTGGAGGCCCCCATGAGATTCTCTTGGACCCCTTTCACAATGGAGCCATTTTTTCAGGCGCTTTAGCGCTAAAAATAGCACCTGAAAAAAGACTCATCTGCAATCCCAGTATAAAAGCCCGAGTGCTTTCACACTGGGGCACTGCGCTGGCAGGACGTTAAAAAAAAAACTCCTGCAAGCAGCATCTTTGAGGTGCTTTAGGAGTGGTGTACACACCGTTCCTAAAGCGCCCCTACCCAATGGGCAGCGGGCAATTTTAACCCTTTTTTTGCATGCTAGTGGGGGTGAATAGCGCCACTAAAACAGTAAATCGCTGGTAAAACTAGCGGCGCTTTACTGCTAACGCGGCCGCACTCTCAGTGTGAACAGGCTTTTAATCTGCAGAGATTTTCTATCCCTGTTTAGCTATGGGACAATCTTCCCAATGGAACAAAGATGGCAAAAATAAATCATACAGGAGTAATAACCCTCCCTTACTATATCCCCAAAAAAAAAAAAAAAAAAAAAAAAAAAAGTTTTGTATAGTCCTACTTTAGCTGTAGATTAGTTCTGGTCCTAGTTTTCTTGCAACTGCACTTATAATTTGGTATCAATGTTTACTACAGAAGAAGAGGCAAGGCAATGCTGCTTAACCTATTTTGTTGTGTAGATTAAAGCCTAGTGCACACTATTTATTTATTTTTTCGTTCAATCCAGCAGGGCTGAACGGAAAAAAAACTGACAACTTAGGGGGAGCTGATGTACTAACTATGTGATGTTAGTACAGTGATCTCCCCTGCTGTGCCGTTATGTTCTGAAGGGGGGGACTGTGACTTTCAGCCATTGGATGAAAGCGCTGATCGGGAGCCGATCAACAGACCTTTTTCTGTCATGCCCCTTCGACAAAAGCTGGTCGTACGGCCCACTTCTGTCAGACTGGCTGCAGTAAGTACATGCATGCCAGTGCCACCTGACATTTGGCCCATGTGTACTAGACTTTATTTTTGAAAGACATGGTTAGGCCCGGCCTTGTGAACAATGCCCTTCGTTTACATCACTTATAAAGCCTTCTCAGAGAGGTTCTGTTGTGAGAGATCATCACTCTGGTGTTCTGAAATGTGGAACCATGGGAGAGTTCTTTGGTCCGGGCAGAAAACGGCAATCCCCAATCTCTTCCCTTCCACTCTGTCATTCAATCAAGATACACACACACACACACACACACACACACACACACACACACACACACACACACACACACACACACACACACACACACACACACACACACACACACACACACACACACACACACACACACACACTATATGCCTGTGTCCTCTAACTCCTACACTGTTGTGATAACTTATGGACAGGAAGCCATTCAATACTTGAGATGAAAATGGGTGTTCGGTTAGACTGTATGCATCCAACACAAAGGCCTAATAGACAGGCTCCTCCTTCGTCACCATGGTGACTAAGGGCGGGCAAGGGGATGTAGTCAGCAGCCAGGCTCAGTAAACAAAGCAGACACATGTAAGCTGCCTGTTACATTTTCAGAACCTTACGTTTTTAAAGCAGTTTTTCCTTTTTAATGAGCACAGCGTGCGTTTGCATATATTTTTTCACCTTTATTTCTTATTACCAATACTCCAGAATGAAGCTATTAGAATTTTATAAAAAATAAATAAAAATTGACTAAATTAATATTTGGTAACAATGTATTTGGTGAAGCACTAGTCGTAATTTGTTGGGAATTTTTATAAGCTTTGCTATAGATGGTATGAAAAGCTCAGCAACTCGGTTTGAATTTTTCAAAAACCTAATTTAAGTCTAAATCGCATGACAAGTCGCACCCTATTGTTGGCAATAGAACTGTTCAAATTGGTGTGCCGCCGATTTTGTGGTGCAGCATCAATTTTATAAAGTAGTTCCTGCACTACTTTTGACGATTTCAGGTGCGACTTGCATATCTTCGTGCAGGACGCCGCACAGATGTCAGCCAAGTCGCACTGACATGCGGCTTTCAAATTGTGCAATTTCAAGTCTGGTTTGGCGTGAACCAGGGCTGATGCATCAGAAGTGGTATCTTTTAATTTAAAATCTTTTTTTAAAGAGTAAGGATCTGTTATTTTTTCTTCTAAAAATAATAAACATGTTATACTTACCTGCTCTGTTGCAGTGGATTTGCACAGAGCAGCCCGAATCCTCCACTTCTCTGGTGCCTCTTCTGTGATCCTGGCTCATCCCTCCTGTTGATTGCCCCCAGAGCATGCAGCTTGCTATGGGGGCACCCGAGCCAAGCTGCAGCTCTGTATGTCCATTCAGACACACAGCCGTGGCCTGGCCCGCCCCCTAATTGGCTAGCTGACTTTGACAGCAGCAGGAGCTAATGGTGCCGCTGTTGTGTCCCAGCCAATCAGGAAGGAGAATCTGACATGTGAGACACTTGTGGACATCGCTGGACAGAGAGGGACCTCAGGTAAGTGTTAGGGGGGCTGCTGCACGCTGAAGACTTTATCTTCATGTATAGAATGCATGAAGATAAAAAAATCTTCTGCCTCTCCAACCACTTAAAACCAAACTCTGTGCTAATGTTTCCTTCGGAGGTTTAAAAAAAAAAGCACTGCCTGCAATATTCATCTCCAATCTGGAGTTGTCTCACAGTATACTTTCTTTGCCTCAGTTTTTCGGATTTAAAGCTTAAAACGCCAGTGCTCATTATTCCACCAGTCAGGGTTATCCTTGATCCTCGTCGGTATGTTTTTTTATTTTAATAATTTACCTACGTTTTCCGTTTCAGCACTGAGATGCAAAAAAATTCCAAAAACTTGCAAAACATTTGCTACACACTGGTAAAGCAAGATTGATATCATTCAAGGGTTTACATCTATTCTATTTTCTTGATAGATTATATATATATATATATATATATATATATATATATAGATTATATATATATATATATAATCAAGAAAAAAAAATATATATATATATAATTGTTTTTAACATTTCGTTTCTCACCGTTAAATTGTCCTAAGCTGTAGTAAATGGTTGAAAATCAGCCACCCATCCCCTCTGTAGTGTGCCTGTGAGTGTCTGCTGTGCACAGTGACAATAAAAGGCAGAGTGAGAGCGTAACTAAGCAACCAGCTTCTGTTTGAACATTTAGAACCTTATTTCCTATGTCAGGCGTCTGCTTGACATGTAATGGCAGACAAATTAATAACCGTATGAACACCCACTTTTAGGTGTCATCTTATAGTTTACTGTCTGCTACATTGTCTGAACAATTAATTAATTTTTTTTTTGTTTTTTGCGGCATTGTGGTGTTGGGCAAAATCAAGGCTTGCAGAAGTCACTATGATCAATAGAAAGCCTTAGATATTTTACCTGTGTAGACATAAAGTGGCTGCATGAAATCAGCAGCGATAAGATGGAAAGAACAAAAGGGGGGGAAAATGTTATATATCTCGATAGATAGATAGATAGATAGATAGATAGATAATATATCTCTATCTAGCCATACAAGTTAAAGTGGAGTTCCACCAAAAAAATGGAATTTCCGATTTTCTGGTTTCACATTTGGCACGTCTAATCCAGGTATTTGCTCCCGCTTCGTGTGATAGATCACCACAGATTCCGCCCCATGTCCGTCCCCTCCTCCGTCCCTCCTGCTGTCTTCTGGGAGACACACAGGTCCCAGAAAACAGCAGGGACCAGGCTGTGAAGCCACAAGGCTTCACTTCCTGATTGCCTTACTGAAGATGGCGGTGCCTTAACCCGGGAGCCATGGGGCAGATAGGGTGAGGACATGGTGGGTGCCCTGGACAGGTAAGTGTCCTAATATTAAAAGTCAGCAGTTGCAGTATTTGTAGCTGCTGACTTTATTGATATTTTTTTTTTTTGGCGGAACTCTGCTTTAAGATTTCTCTCATTCATACCCAAACTAGAGAAATTGCTTGATTTTTCCCAATCATTTCCATTAAAGAGGAATCTCCCCTGCCAGTTATTGTATTTAGGTTGCACTCATGGCTGTCTAAATTACCTGAACAGTAACTGCATCTAATAAGGGGCAGTCACTGTTCAGTCGACGTTTTTCCACCTTTCTCAGTTGATTTTTAAAGGATGTACCCATATTCAGGATGTAACATGTTACGAATGGACCGTCCCCCGATTAAAAAATAAATAAAACGCGGGCGAATGGCGCTCCACCCAGCCGGCCTCGTCACTCATTCACAGTGTTCTTTCTGTGGATGGAAAACTACAAGGTTCGACAGACATTGCAGATTTTACCTTGTAGTTTTTATTGTACTACCATGGTGCTGTGGTGCGCTGTTGTAGTTCTTTCTCTCATCCTGTCAGATTGTATCTGCCTGCCTGTATGGGATGTACAGGCACACAGATACACTTACAGGTCTGCAGGAGACCTGCATTGCACCAGCGATCAATACTTTCGATGCTCTAGAAAAAAAAAACTTTTTTTATTTCATAAATTTTTTTACCTGCAAAGAAAGTGCATTTATTATTTTTTGTTAAAAGGTGAACTTATCCTTTTTAAATCCACTTTTGTTAAGCCAAGCGGTGACAACAGACCTACCCACAGCTTAAAAATGCTGGCTGACTTGGCAAGTCTTGGCAGTTTGATTGCAAACTATAAGCCCATTTACAGTAGAAAGCAGTGACTTGCAGTACATGGATTTTCCTGCCTTGAGGTGTGCTGTATTTGGCTGCCATTTCTGGCCCCTCCTCAAAATCCTAGCTCTCTGGCTGTCAGGCTGATCCGGCGTCCTCAGTACTTTTTTGGTCATTGTCTTTGAACAAGTATGCAGATCATGAAAGAGATCGTAAAGGTGGAACTCTTGATCTGTAATCTTGTTCTTAGTGACTCAAAAAGTGATCTGTATTACTGTGATTTTTGGACCTGTACTGTTTTAGTATATTATTGAATGAATAATGTGTGGGTCACCTGCAGTTACAAGCAATGTTTGATTGTGTATAGTGGTATTTAGGTTTAAGGTATATAAGATGCGCATGCAGAAATGACCCAACATCAAAGTGGAAGTTACATTTCTTGTTTTTTAAATGAGCAAATGTTCCCTAATTTTAGTTTGTCAACATTAACAAGCACTTCTCATGCTAACTCATGATTTTATTGTAGTGACCGGTCATTGTTCATAGTGGGCTGTGGCGAAGAACAGACCAGATTTACTCGCTTGTATGACATGCGCAAGATTACTTTTTTCCACTGAAATTTATATTTGTTGATTCACGCACATTGTGTACTAGCTGTAAAGAGTTTTTTTTTTTTAACCCATAGGCCCATAGTTTGCAGACTTTACGCACGCACAAAAATGCGCGCACACACATCTATATATCTTTGCTCAGCATCATCAGTCCACTAATACTCATTTGCTTTCGGATTTGTCTTATTTAAAAAGCAATTACAGAAAATAAGTAAAATCAGTGTGTGATTTTCCTAAATTGCAGTGACGTTATAAACCTTTAAAAAATGTGTTATTGAAACTGTACATAGTACACCACAACACACACATATGAATGCTTTGTACATTGCAGTGCTTTGCGTTGCCAAAATTAGCACACACAAGTTTCCATAGATTGAGGGCCTATTCAAACTCAATAGGCTGCTTTACACAATGGTGTGGATGAGCCCTTAAAGCGGAGGTCCGCCAAATTATTGTTATTATTATTATTTTTTAAGTCAGCAATTACAAATGCTGACTTTTAAAATAAGGACACTTACCTGTCCAGCGTGCCCGCGATGTCGGCACCCGAAGCCGATTTCCGCCTCGGCTCTAGGATGCTGCCGTGACCATCTTTGGTAAGGGAATTAGGAAGTGAAGCCTTGAAGCTTCACTTCCTGGTTCCCTACTGCGCATGCGCGACTCCACTCGTCCCTGCTGTCTTCTGGGAACAGTGTGTTTCCCAAGAAGACAGCGGGTGGGCGCCGGAAGCGGGGTAGATTCCCGCAGATAATGCAGGGATCCATGCCTGGAAGTTGGTGCAACTACCTGTCTTGGGTATCTGCTCCCCCCTCCCCTCTGAAAGGTGCCAAATATGACACCGGAGGGGGGGAGGAATCCGCACAGCTGAGGTTCCATTTTTGTGTGGACATCCGCTTTAAAGTGTAAACCTTTTGTGTTTAATTTTTTTATTAAATTTCATACTTGCCTCCACTGTGCAGCTCGTTTTGCACAGAGTGGTCCCGATCCCTCTCTTCTGGGGTCCCCCGGTAGCGCTCGCGGCTCCTCCTCGCATCAGCTAACCCCCTAGGAGGAGCGCTCTCCCGAGTCCAGCATTTGCATTCATAGACATGAATGCCAGACTCTGCGTCACCTGTGTCATTGGATTTGATTGACAGCAGCGGGAGCCAATGGCTGCGCTGCTATCAGTCTATCCAATCAAGAGCTGGGCCAACCCCTTTTTAAAGGTGGATAGTTCTAGGCGAATAATCTGTCATAGAAGATCACTTTTTTTTTTGCTCTGTTAGAACTAAGACGGCATTTTTAATTGGTTACATTTAGAAATTCTTATATTGGAAACTACAGAAAAGAAAATGTAGACTGCAGATGTATGAGAGTCAGGCGTTGCTTCTTGTGTGAAGTATCATGGGACATTTCCTGCTACCTTTATATTTTAGTAGACATTCTGGGAAATGACAGTCTATGAATAAACTGAAGGTAGAATTGTTACTTCCCCCAAGAAGAGTTTTCCGTATTTGGCTCTAAAACCTGTACATTGTTTCCCAGCCGCTGGGCGTAAAGCAAGGTGTACAGTTTAGTGTCTATAGTAGTCAGTCCAGTTTATGACACAACAGGCATTTCCATCCCATCGTCATGTTTATATGTTGGTTGTTATTTTTAGTTGCAATGACTGTCTGGCTCCTGTAATTTTGTTCTGCTTGGATCTAAATTCGGTAACACATGGGTAAATGTGCATTGCAGTCTGCATTGTATATACATGGTAAAACAAATACATCTGTACTATTGTGCACCACAAAGAGGCAAATACTGTGTTGTACTATGGCAGGGTTTGACAAATTTGCTTGGAATCTAGGAGCCAGCTAAAAAAGTTAGGAGCCAGAAAACGCACCCCGTCCCGACGAGCTTGCGCGAACACATACGTGAGTAGCGCCCGCATATGTAAACGGTGTTCAAACCACACGTGAGGTATCGCCGCGATTGGTAGAGCGAGAGCAATAATTCTAGCCCTAGACCTCCTCTGTAACTCAAAACATGCAACCTGTAGATTTTTTTAAACGTCGCCTATGAAGATTTTAAAGGGTAAAAATTTGTCGGCATTCCACGAGCGGACGCAATTTTGAAGCGTGACATGTTGGGTATGAATTTACTCGGCGTAACAATATCTTTCATAATATTAAAAAAAAAATGGGGATAGCTTAACTTTACTGTTGTCTTATTTTTCTATTAAAAAAAGTGTAATCCCCCCCCCCCCCCAAAAAAGTGCGCTTGTAAGATCGCTGTGCAAATACGGTGTGACAAAGTATTGCAACGATCGCCATTTTATTCTCTAGGTTGTTAGGATAAAATATATATATAATATTTGGGGGCTATAAATTGGAGGGAAGGAGATGGCAGTGAAAATAGTGAAAAATTACATTAGAATTGCTGTTCAACTTGTAATGCTTAACTTGTAATACCAACGGCCACCACCAGATGGCGCCAGCTCACATAAGGAAGAGCTGGGGACTTCACAAGGCCGGGCCTCAATTACCGGACATCACGGGCCCCCCGCGATCGAGCGGTGGGGGCCTAGTCCGCCGCCATCCTGGGGTAAAGGCGCTCCGCGGACTAGGCCGACGCCGCGGCCTCACCTAAAACATCCTGCCCGCAGCGATCCTGGGAAAAGGCCCCGAGCGGCAAATGCCGCTCTGGGCTTTTTCCCAGGATCGTGGCGAGCTGTGGGCAGGATGTATAAGTCAGCAACTACAACAGTATTTGTAGCTGCTGACTTTATATTTTTTGGTGGGTGTGCTGGACTTCCGCTTCAAGCTTTCCTCCGCATGGGTTTCCCACATAGTGGTTGATGGGTCAGGATAATCAAAGGGACAGTTTCTATCGAGAGACGCCATCAATCATCCCATTAGGTTTGGGCAGCGGGGGGAATGGCGCTAAATTGAATATGGGAGTTGAAAGGGTCACTGGGCATTAGCCCAGTGACCCGTATCTCCTATATGGAAGCACTCTGGTTTACTAATTGCCCTGCACGGATCTTCTCTGTGCCTTTTTATATTTCATTTGTTTATTTATTTTTACAAAAGGTGGACTATGCCTTTTAACAAAGATGTGGATAGCTGTAAAAAACTGACAGGGTTCTAAATTATTTCTCCACTCCTGTTTAAAACCAAAAATATAATTTTTTTTGGCCAGAGTTGCACTTTTTAACAGGCGACTACCCAAAACTTGAGACACATACTGTATGTACCCATCTTTGCCATCTTCTGTTTTGTATAAAAGTGTCTTGTTGCACATCTCATGTATTATGCATTCCATACATTGTGGTTTTCACAATGACAGAGATGCAAAGCAAGCGACCTAATTGCAGTAAATGTGCAAGAGATCTCTTATTGAGGGGGTGTGAGGAAAGTAGGAAGAGAAGAAATGTGTGGGGTAGGGGGGAGTCCTGTTCAGCGCTGGCATTTTTACAAATGAATAGCAAAGACTTTCAAACTAAAACAAAGAGCAGCATGGAGTCCCTATTGGGAAGTGAATGTTTTACCTGAAGCCTTTACGAAGCCTTTTCTTGTGTGTGTGACAGCAATTATGTTTTCTACCTTCCCCCTCCCCCTAAGCAGAAACCTTTTCTCACCGTGCGAGATTTCAGCTGCTCGCTTCCTCTTTTTCTCCCGGGTGAGCTGCGCCTTTAAGGAGGGCGTTGCAGATCGTTTTCAGTAGAGGCAGGCTGAAAGAATGAGGAAGCATAGCCGACAAGAAATAAGTTTGACACACGCAGCTTTTGGACTTTCTGGTCAGGCAGGTCAGCTCTCAGTCGCTTCGAGGGCCTGCAGCAGCTAGATGGAGGGGCTAGGAGAGCGGTAAGTGATCCTTCCTCCTTCGCTGTGTGCCGTCGGAGGGTTCCTGCACACTGTTGCTGGCTGCCATCCGTAGAGCTGGGTGTGGGATATTGTGTAACCTCAGGACAGGAAGAGCTGGGGATGGGCTATTTTCTGTCAGTGTGATGCATTTAGCATGGCTGTTCCCAGGGGGGGGGGTCCTAAACGTGCAGCCTGGAGAAAGTGAACGTATTCTAAAGCTCAGAATTGTTCAAAAATATAAAATAAGTTATTTATGTGGTGTCTTCATAATCCTGAAGTTCTGTTACAGAAAGCATTAACCATTTAAATTGGTCCTTGCCTCTATCACTTATGCCGCGTACACACGATCGGTCAAACCGATGAGAATGGTCTGATGGACCGTTTTCATCGGACCAAACCGATCGTGTGTGGGCCCCATCGGTTATTTATCCATCGGTAAAAAAAAAAGCCAACTTGTTTTAAATTTAACCGATGGATACCTAACAGATAGGGAAAAAAAACGATCGTTAGTAGGCACGACCATCGGTTAAAAATCCATGCATGCTCAGAATCAAGTCGACACATGCTTGGAAGCATTGAACTTCGTTTTTTTTCAGCACGTCGTTGTGCTTTACGTCACTATGTTCTGACACAAAGTTTTTTTTTTTTAACCAATGGTGTGTAGGCGCGACTGACCATCAGTCAGCTTCATCGGTTAACCGATAAACGGTCCATCAGACCGTTCTCATCGGATGGACCAATCGTGTGTACGCGGCATTAGAGTTTTCTGACACGGGGCAGCATTGTGGTTTGGAGGTCCTCCGTTTTTGAATACCAGTCAGGACACGACCTGTATGTATGTTATGGACCTTGGATTGTAAGCCACTTGAGGGCAGGGACTGATGTAAAGGTACAGTATGTAAAGCGCTGCGTAACTTGACAGCACTTTATGAATGCTTATGATAAGGACTAGGAGAACCGACTCCACTTCCTACATGCCGGTTGCAAGTCAGTGATTGGGTCAGTATTGCAGTCAGAGAAACCTAAGCTTGACAACCTTGGAAAGTTGTCAGCAATGCACGTCTCTGGGTTTTTTCAAAGGACGTTTCCTTTAAAATGGTCATTAGTTATGAAATGTCAATGTTTGGTTAAAAACAAACTTTTTTTTTTTTTTTTTGATTCAATGCTTTACTTCTGATGTACTTGTACACTGTTGAAGTCTTTCCTTTACCTATGAGGCAACAATACAGAGCACAGGGGCATTTCTATTTCTGGAATAAATAAATAGAATGTCTAATGACATTTTCTAACCGTTGGACTCTTTTGTTAGCAATGTTGTGCTGACACATTATCTGAGATGATCAATTTTATATCATCAAGAAACCAGTTATCAAACATGTGTATTGTTTGTTTTTCCTAACATTCTTGATATGTGTATAGTTTCCTACAGCTTTCTGACATTTTCCTTTTCCAACTCACTCCAGAAATACAAGGGTGTTGGATTGCCTTTGACACATAAGAAAACATTTGTGTTTCTTTTTTTTTACGTTGACTGTGAGAGAGATCTAAAGTAGTTTAAACACACAAAAATAGATTGTGCTTTCAGGTCACTTCACAGGAAGTGAGGAGGACCCTGCAATTCTAGTAAGATCAACGGGTATTTTCTGTACTTGCTGACCACAGTTCTTAGTCTGAAAAATGAAAAGGATCGCAGCCACCACATACAAGGACATGCAACAGCAATAAAGGTATTTTTGGTCTTGGATTCAGATATACTTTAGATGTAGCAATTTATTTAATTTGCTTACTTTTCTTGTAGTAGAAGAGAAACCTACTTTCTGTTCCTGACCCCTAAAAATTGTGTCTTTTCCTTTTGTTCAAGCGGGGTTTCTACGCTTATATTGGTCTTTTTTCCTCATGTGATGTACCTTCAGATGTATGGGATGTTATTCATACACCTGTTTCACCCACAAAAAATATTAAAGTTGAATTTCGGCCTACCATACAGCACAGCTTGACTACAGACTTGAGTTTTATCTACTATAGTTAAAGCGGGGGTTCACCTAAAAAAATGTTTTTAACATTACATTCAGGCGAGGAGTTAGAATGACAATTGGCTGTTTTTTTTTTTAAATCCTTGCCGTACATACCGTTACACATTATATATATATATATATATGTGTGTGTGTGTGTATAATATAATGTGTATATGTTCACCGCAGCTTCCGGGTATAATCTGCGGGACTAGGCGTTCCTAATTGATTGACATGCTTCCGACCGGCGCATACAGCGCGTCACAAGTTGCCGAATATATATATATTTCTTCATTAGTTTAGGCTGATATATATTCTACATATTTTTGGTAAAAAGAAAATGCAATAAGCGTAAATTGATTGGTTTGCACAAAGGTTACAAACTATGGGAAAGATTTATGGCTTTTTTTTTTTTTAATAGTAATGGCGGTGATCTGCGTTTTTTTTAGCGGTATTGCGACGGACACTTTGACATATTTTGGGAACATTGACATTTATGCAGCGATTAGTGCTATAAATATGCACTGGTTACTTTGGAAAAATGTCACTAGCAGGGAAGGGGTTAACACTAGGGGGCGATCCAGGGGTTAAATGTGTGTTCCCTCCATGTGTTCTAACTGTATGGGGCTGACAAGGTGCGGAGGCATATTGTTGTTCCTACTTGTTTGCATACACAAATCCCCGCACTGACGCTCGTGCACGCTATCGCGCATGGCCAGCGGCGATCTTGCACACCATGCAGCGCGCATCGGGTCCCTCTAATTGGGATCAGATTGGCAGACTATTTCTGGTCATGCCCCTTTTGAGAGAAGCCGGCCGAATGGCCAACTTCTGTCGGACCTTCTGCAGTATACACGGTCCCAATGTTGGCCGGATTCTGTTGAACCATTTGATGTGGCCTGACATTCGGCCTGTTTGTACTCGACTATAGTCACCTGGTCTAAGCTTGATTCTTTTGTTGCTCTTTAAAATTTCACTTGATGATTTTTATCACTAACGCATACCTGCATGAAAAGTTTATTTCAATCTCCCTGGAGTTTAGCCTTGAGCTACCCATAGATCTTAGGCTAGGTTCACACATATGCGGCTATGTGAGCTGCATTTTGAATGGGCTGCTGTGACTTCTGAAATGAAGGGAAAACGTCCCTGCGGCATTAAAGCGGAGGTTCACCCAAAAATCAACTTTCTGCCATTAGATCCAGCATACTGCTGACATCTGCAGTATGTTGTTTTTTTTTTTTTGTACTTATCGTTTTATCAGCCGTTGTTATCCGGCTCCGAGTGGTGATTTCTGCGGGGAATAGGCGTTCCTAAGCCAAGCGGATTTAAATGACTGGCTGCTAAAGCGCGTCACGCCTTCCGAAAATACCCAAAGTGACACTCGGGTGTTTACGGCGCCTGCCGTGTAGAGCTCACTGCGCAGGCGCCGTAAAAAAACGGCATACTGCAGATGTCAGCAGTATGCTGGATCTAATGGCAGAAAGTTGATTTTTGGGTGAACCTCCGCTTTAAAGAAATTGCAGCCCACACTGAAATCACAAGTGCGTTTTCCATTGCAATTTCTAGTGCGTCCGGTGTGCCACTAGGATTAGCGCAGTTTTCTGTGCAGGTGGTTGTGACTGCAGGAATCATCTGCAGAGATGTGAACATGGCTAGACAGTGCTGCTATGACCAGTTCCATGGTCTTGTAGAGTTCTGTATGAGGCCATGTTTGATAAACACTGAAAACTGCATATAGAGCAAGTCAAGTGTTTGTTAAATACACACAATACTGCCAGGTAATACCAGAATCATGCTTCCAGGTTTAGGAGATTCCCATGTATATTGTGTTATAAGATGGGGAAATAAGACAGGGGAGACTTATTTTGTACAATGGGTATAAAATCCCTTTTGCTAGAACTTGGGTGCTGTGTACATTTAATATTAAACTCCAAAACTGAACATTACTCAAAATGAATGAGTGCTTTGCACAGTAAGGTCCCTTTTACACTTGTGCACACTCCCACTGTCTATTTACACCAGTGGTTCTCAACCTGGGGGTCGGGCCCTCCTCGGGGGTCGAATGATGATTTGCCAGGGGTCACCAATTCCTGGGCTGTTCCTGAAGCCTGCACCACTCTCCTAGACAATTCGCGGCCACCCAGCTGGGCTGTTCCTGGAGCAGGCAGCTGCCCGCTCAGCCTCTTTGCAGCCAGCCATTCAGTTCACGGCATGGCTGGGGGGCAGAGACTAGAGGCCCGCTGACTGGTGAGGAATGTGAAGAGGAGGAGACCCTATTTCTTGATTTCGTCATAGGTGTTGCTACTAAGAGACACCACAAAGTCTGAGACAGTAAGTAACACTACCTGTGATTATAGTTGCCATTAAAAGTCCCCACTACAGTTCTCAGATCACCTTGTACAAGAACACCTAAGTTGGTCACTGATCCCAACTCCCCGCCAGCACTTCTACTTATACTATTCTCCCCACAAGGAGTAAGAGAAGGAATAAAAATAGAGAATGCTCTATTTGTTCCGACAGGACGTCATATGATGTCCTGTCATTTAAAGCCTCTAGGGTGCGCGTGCACCCGTCGCGTCACTGGAAACACAGTGCGCGTGCCCGGAAGGCGGTGTATGTGCACAGTAGGCAAGTGGTTAAGGAAGCTGTGTCCGTCCATGGACGAAAAGAGAAAATGGGATTTTTTGTGCTCATCGTAAAATCCATGGACGGACACAGCTTCCTTAAATCTTGACTTGTGGTTATGTTCGTGTTCTATCTGAGAGATCCTCTCCTAATAGACGGAACATAACCCACTTGTCAAGACTAAAGGAGCCGTGTCCATCCATGGACTTCAGAGAAAAGGATTTTACTGTGAGTACAAAAATCCTATTTTTAAAGAGCAACTGTCAACTCTGTCCCGAAGCTGCTCTTCCTCTTACCCACTGTTGCCTCACCGACAGTCCCATTCACTTTAATAGGACAGCTGCTGATGCGGCAGTGACACAACAAGGTGAGTGGATGCTTGCTAACGGCTGCCATGATGGATCTGAAATGACAGGTGCTCTTTAAATGTAAGGACTCATTCTTGCTGGTAGTTCAAATCTTTAATATTTGTGAACAAAATTATTTTAGAATAATAAGCTGTCAGGTTAGTAAAACAGATATCCGAACCGATTCAATCATACAGTTTGTAGTGTACATAGATTTGCAAAACAATGGGATAAAGGAATATTCTATAACTTTGGTTTATCTCATGGTTACTGTGAAATTGTGTGAATGCATCAATGCAGTGCATGTTATCTCGGCTTGGATTATTTAATGAGTTTACCAGAAATGTAAATATTGCAGAATATACAGCCTCATGCTACATAACTAAGCTTTGTTTCACGCTGAATAAACTAAATTATTAATCTATCTTAAATAGAAAACTATCTTTAGAGAAATTTTTTACTCAAAGCATTTTTAATTAAAATAAATTTGATATTTAAAAAAAATTGATTTTAAAATTAAACAAATCCAATTTTTAAAAGAAAATCATTGATTTATATCCACCCTGGGTAGTAATCGGCATCACCAAAACTAGTGCCCATTGGAAGATATCCCCTTTATTACTGTTTTGGTGACCACCCAAAATTTGGGGTCTTTCTTCCAATTTCACTTCAGTGATAATGGTGACCAAGGCAAATTGAGAGGGTGTAATAAGGACATTCAATAAAATCCTGATGGGTGTTCTTATCCATCCCTACTTGTATTAAAACTAAAAAAACTTTTGCCTTCAGTTTATATTTTAAGGGCTCGTGCATATCGGCATATAAAGTAAATTATGGCTGCATTTTGACGCTCAGGAGCCACAGTTGTGGTGCACAGCCACCTTTTACAAATAAATTCTAGGATACGGCTGTACAAAGGTATAGGCAGGTCTGGGCGTAGACGTGCGCACAGACGTTTTCCCCTGGATACAGACAGTATGCATCGGGAAGCAAGTGTTTAGAGCTGCGTATACCCTCGCACTGCTGTATACATGTATAGTTTGCATCAGGGGCTGTATGCAACGCCTGTGGCTCCCAGGCGAAATAAAGCTGAATTTTTTTTATGTGCCCATGTGTTTATGAACCCCAACGTGTATGCAGACTGAAAACTAGCAAAGCAAAATTCAGACACCTGTCTTTTTTTTTTTTTGCATGTGTCCCAGAGATGCAAAAGCAGTATGAGAGGCAGTTGTCATCAAGACAAATCTCCTCCATATAAACCTAATAGGGGATCAGTAGTTTAAATACTGCATTATGTTGGATGTAGACATGCATCTTAATCCATTACTACTCTGAAGAGCGTTCCACGCTTGGATTGCTTTTCAGAGATGATTGACAGACAGTGAGGAGGCAATTTGATGCTTCCTCACCACCTATTTTAACCCCCACTTTTGTCGACAAATGCACTGCGACCATGACATGTAAGCAACCCCGGCCACTGCTATAGGCTGTATAAAGTGAAAGTAAACAACTTAAAGTGATTGTAAAGTCTTTTAAAAAATAAAATAAAACATTACAAACATGTTATACTTGCCACCTCTGTGTAATGGTTTTGCCCAGAGCAGCCTGGATCCTCCTCTTCTCAAGTCCCTCTTTGTTGCTCCTGGCTCCTCCCTCCTATCGAGTGCCCCCACAGCCAGCAGCTTCCAATGGGTGCACTGGAGCCAAGTCGCAGCTCACTGTGTCCATTCAGACACAAGGCCCCTACCCAGCCCCGCCCCCTCTCTCCCCTGATTGGCTGGCTGACTGACTTTGGCTGAGACATAGCAGTGGCATCGTTGGCTCCCACGGCTGCCAATCAGATGGAGGGTCCCAGATGATTAAGACATTTTAAGACATTGCTGGAGAGAGATGGGGCTCAGGTAAGTAATTAGGGGGTGCTGGGGTGGCTGCTACACACAAGTTTTTTTTATCTCCATGCATAGAATGTATGAAGATAATAAACCTGCCTTTACACAACTCCTTTAAAACAGTGGTCATCAACCGTGTCCTGCAGGGCCCACTAACAGGCCAGGTTTGCAAGATAACTGAAATACATCACAGCTGATATCATTTGCTCCTCAGTGATTGCAGTATTCTAGACTGCATCTCCCCAAGGTAATACATAAAACCTGGCCTGTTAGTGGGCCCTGCAGGACAGGGTTGATGACCACTGCTTTAAAAAACAAAATGCCCCCCTCTGCAGTGTAATGTCATAATGTGCTAGTATGCACCTCATACTAGAACATTACGACAGACTTGAATAAAAAACAGATCCCTCCAGCGGCTCACTGTCACAGAATTCATCTTCACGCGTCCATTAAGAGCACAGTGCCCACGCGCAGGTGACACCACCGGCTGATGCACAGGGGATGGGGGCACTAAAACTCAGCGCAACTGCATGTTTTTACTGCATCTCATCTGTACTTCTAAACTTGACTTCAATCTGTCCAAAACATAAATATTTGGGCTTTAAATACTTTTTAAAGTAAACCTAGCATGAGAAAACCTACTGATGACAGTATTGAGACCAGCTTTCAGCTCAGGTTCACTGTGTCAGCCAGGGAACTAGCATTTTTGGAAGGAGATCAGCCATCAATCAGAGGATACTTTTACAGGGATAGCATAGTGAAGCACCTGTGACATTCATGACAGGCCATTGATTAGGTACAGGTTGTGGCCCTCTCATTCATTTTCTTCACATTGCAGCGATTTGACATGCCACATCGTTGGCTATTGCCAGCAATGGCACCATCCGAATCGGTGCTACGCCGGCACCACACCGATTCTGTACTTCGGGTGCGATTTTTTTTTTTTTTTTTTTTTTCCCCCCCCAATAGATATCTGGGCAGAAACTTGCACCAATGTTTCTGAGATCGCCTCCTAAGTGGGGGCTGACGTGCAGAAATGAAATCGTGTGAGTTCAGCTGAACTAACACAATTTCATTCCCGCTGTCAGTGTGAACCTGGGCTTAGACTTTTATTTCTTTTGTAGTCATCGACCATGCTTTGCTAAGAAATGTTACATCATTGCGTTTAATCGAACAAAGTGAGGCACATGTGTGAGATCTGTTCTCAAGTACTCCCCTGTGCATAGTGGTGATATCACCCTCTAGAATTAGAAGATGTTGCTAGGACCTGATTCAGGCATCAAATGGGGGATTTAATATAGTAACATTTGCATTATATTGCATGCAAACCATTTCAGTACACAGAACATTCATATAAACAGCGACTGCTTCTGCTGATTTAGAGATTCTCTTAGTGCTGTATCTAATGCTCAGCTGTGATGGCAAATGAGGTTTTTCCTATTTTTGTTACATTTCTTTGAGCTTTCCTGAGGTTGCTGTTTGAATAGAAGTAGTAGGTAGGCGTGGGTTGGAAATTCCTTTCTACTTTCAAATGACTTGATGCATCATGCTGACTGCATGTGACTGAGACCACCTCAGGCGCAACTTCACATATCATAATCTGAGACCTCTTCTATTCATTTCCAGTGGCAGCTGGTAATTGGTTATATGTTCTTTTGGCTGGGTTCTTCTGAGGTTAGCCTTGGGTTACCTACAGAGAAGAGTGGAGACGGGCACTCATTTCATTTTTTTTGTTCCTAAAGTTCAGATGGGTAAGAAACACAAGTATTGGATAAAGCTTTGACTGCAGCAGTTATGGGTGCCGACTTTGATAAGTGCTGAATAGCATACAGTGTCAGCCTGAAATCTGTGTATTGTGGTGGAAAGAAACAAGGCCAATTGATCTGAAAGATATTTCGATTTTTGTCAGTCTACACTATGGGCCTGTTAACACCAGAATGTGGTACCCATTTTTTCTGCGTGTTTCCTCCCACTATGTTCCAGACGCACTGCACTTGCGATCTGCAGCGAGTGTCCTTTTAATGCTAAGGATGACCCAAACGCAGGGTGTTTGCCTGCACTGTATCGTATGGTACAGAAGTACCATGCGATCTGGTTGCAGTGCATTTTTTAGAGTAATGCATGCACCATTATTGGTGCACTGTACTCATATCGGCTTTCCCTGGCTGGATGCTGAGGCAGAGAACAGGGGGGCTCCGTATGAAGACACTGTGCAGGCGGTATCCTGTTGTACTGAGCAGCGGGGCTCTCTCCCTGTATTGGGCCTGCAGTCCCTGGCTCTCTCCCTGTACCGGGCCTGCAGTCCCTGGCTCTCTCCCTGTACCGGGCCTGCAGTCCCTGGCTCTCTCCCTGTGCCGGGCCTGCAGTCCCTGGCTCTCTCCCTGTACCGGGCCTGCAGTCCCTGGTTCTCTTCCTGTACCGGGCCTGCAGTCCCTGGCTCTCTCCCTGTACCGGGCCTGCAGTCCCTGGCTCTCTCCCTGTGCCGGGCCTGCAGTCCCTGGCTCTCTCCCTGTGCCGGGCCTGCAGTCCCTGGCTCTCTCCCTGTGCCGGGCCTGCAGTCCCTGGCTCTCTCCCTGTGCCGGGCCTGCAGTCCCTGGCTCTCTCCCTGTGCCGGGCCTGCAGTCCCTGGCTCTCTCCCTGTGCCGGGCCTGCAGTCCCTGGCTCTCTCCCTGTGCCGGGCCTGCAGTCCCTGGCTCTCTCCCTGTACCGGGCCTGCAGTCCCTGGCTCTCTCCCTGTACCGGGCCTGCAGTCCCTGGCTCTCTCCCTGTACCGGGCCTGCAGTCCCTGGCTCTCTCCCTGTACCGGGCATGCAGTCCCTGGCTCTCTCCCTGTATTGGGCCTGCAGTCCCTGGCTCTCTCCCTGTACCGGGCCTGCAGTCCCTGGCTCTCTCCCTGTACCGGGCCTGCAGTCCCTGGCTCTCTCCCTGTACCGGGCCTGCAGTCTCTGGCTCTCTCCCTGTACCGGGCCTGCAGTCCCTGGCTCTCTCCCTGTACCGGGCCTGCAGTCCCTGGCTCTCTCCCTGTACCGGGCCTGCAGTCCCTGGCTCTCTCCCTGTACCGGGCCTGCAGTCCCTGGCTCTCTCCCTGTACCGGGCCTGCAGTCCCTGGCTCTCTCCCTGTGCCGGGCCTGCAGTCCCTGGCTCTCTCCCTGTGCCGGGCCTGCAGTCGCCGGCTCTCTCCCTGTGCCGGGCCTGCAGTCGCCGGCTCTCTCCCTGTGCCGGGCCTGCAGTCTCCGGCTCTCTCCCTGTGCCGGGCCTGCAGTCTCCGGCTCTCTCCCTGTGCCGGGCCTGCAGTCTCCGGCTCTCTCCCTGTGCCGGGCCTGCAGTCTCCGGCTCTCTCCCTGTACCGGGCCTGCAGTCTCCGGCTCTCTCCCTGTACCGGGCCTGCAGTCTCCGGCTCTCTCCCTGTGCCGGGCCTGCAGTCTCCGGCTCTCTCCCTGTGCCGGGCCTGCAGTCTCCGGCTCTCTCCCTGTGCCGGGCCTGCAGTCTCCGGCTCTCTCCCTGTACCGGGCCTGCAGTCTCCGGCTCTCTCCCTGTACCGGGCCTGCAGTCTCCGGCTCTCTCCCTGTACCGGGCCTGCAGTCTCCTGCAGAGATGAAAATACACTTTAATCAAAGCTACGCAGTTGGCTTTCTTCTACAGGTATCCCTTACCTGCATAGACAGTTTTTATTGGGAAAGGCAAACAAACACTTTAAGCTAAAGTAGGTTTATTATCTCTTCTAGATATACAGATTTCTCTCTAAGCTCTTCAAAATTATGTTAATTTTCCTGTATTCCGTAAGTATTGAATGTTCTCCGATAGTTTTGAATTGGAATGCATATGACAAGGTGCAGTACATATGAAACGCCAGCTCAGGCCGCATGCTGCTCAGCCAGTGACTTCTATATTTGGAGCCCCCACGTGCCACTCGGTGTCACTAGCGCTCTATTCTTAACCATGTGTGAGGCGACCTTTTCTACCCACGGGGTCATAAATATCTGTAGGCAAGTGTAGCTATCTACAGCTACTTACTAGTGAGAACTTCCTCATATGAGTAAGATTAAACACGTGAAACCTTTTATTTATTCTTATCCTTTTCTGCTGTCTTCCTGTTGCTATGACTCATTTTGCAGACTGCAAATACAAAGTAGCGTGAATGACATGGCCAAAACAAACCAGGTTAATGTGGTAGGAAAACTGCACCTCCTCCCTCAACATAGAAACCTGGGCATTTGGATGTGGATGCGAATGAATCATTGCTCTCATTTCACAAGCTAAATTGTAGGCAAGCTTGGTAGTGGCTAATATCTAGGAAATTCCCTCGCAGTTTCTACTTCATGTGCTATAGCAGTTGAAGGCAGACGTTGCATGAAATGGCAAGGTCCATTTATTTTGCATCCCCATCCTCCTTAATATAAGCCAACAAAGAATAGAAACAAAATAAAAGGTAACATCCTTACTTTACACCACAGCTTTTAGCAAGCATGCCAAGGGGAGGGTGACTTCACTGAACCTTCTTGGATTCTTGAAATACTTAACAAACAGTCATTGTTATAGAGTGGTGGAGAAACGTCTTGTGTATTTTTGTTCTCTTCAGAGTTGGCAGGATTCCTGGAGAATCCTTATTGATGTCACCATTGCCTATAGGAAGTGTCTGAAAGTACGAGTGTAAGTGCCGGTTCACACTACCGCGACTTGGTATCCAACGTGTGTCGCCCCACAAATTCAATTGAAGTGAATGAGAGCCGTCTTAACCACTTACCCCCCGGACCATATTGCTGCCCAAAGACCAGAGTACTTTTTGCGATTCGGGACTGCGTCGCTTTAACAGACAATTGCGCGGTCGTGCGATGTGGCTCCCAAACAAAATTGGCGTCCTTTTTTTCCCACAAATAGAGCTTTCTTTTGGTGGTATTTGATCACCTCTGCGGTTTTTAGTTTTTGCGCTATAAACAAAAATAGAAAGCCAATTTTGAAAAAAATTAATATTTTTTACATTTTGCTATAATTATCCCCCAAAAATATATAAAAAAACATTTTTTTTTCCTCAGTTTAGGCCGATACGTTTTCTTCTACATATTTTTCGTAAAAAAAAATCGCAATAAGCGTTTGATTGGTTTGCGCAAAAGTTATAGCGTTTACAAAATAGGGGGTATTTTTATGTCATTTTTATTATATTTTTTTTACTAGTAATGGCGGCGATCAGCGATTTTTTTTTTTTTTTTTTTTTCGGTATTGCGACATTATGGCGGACACTTCGGACACTTTTGACACATTTTTGGGACCATTGGCATTTTTATAGCGATCAGTGCTATAAAAATGCATTGGATTACTAGAAAAATGCCACTGGCAGTGAAGGGGTTAACACTAGGGGGCGGGGAAGGGGTTAAGTATGCCTGGGTGTGTTCTTACTGGGGGGGGGGGGGTGGCCTCACTAGGGGAAACACTGATCCTCGGTTCATACATTGTATGAACCGAAGATCAGCATTTCCCCTGCTGACAGGACCGGGAGCTGTGTGTTTACACACACAGCTCCCGGTCCCCGCTCTGTAACGAGCGATCGCGTGTGCCCGGCGGCGATCGCGCCCGCTGGGCACATGCACGGGAGTCGGGGACGAGCGGGGGGCGGCTGGGAGAGAGGACGTCATACTACGTGCTCTCGCCCAGCCGAGCCAACTTGCCGACGTATAACGGCGGTGGGCGGTCGGCTAGTGGTTAATGTATACTACTGAAGTTGCTCCGACTTCAGAAAAAGGTTCCTGTAATACTTCAAGGCGACTTCTAGGCAACTTGTACCCATCGAGTTCAATGGAAGTTGCCTCCAAAGTCGGATCACTTTCTTAACTGAAGCAACTTTACAGGAATAGAAAATTGTTTACTCAGGAAAACGCCTCCCTCCCACAGAGCTGATTATTCTGTGTTTGGCCACAGCCAAAGTCCCCGTTCCCGGAGGCAACTTTAAGTCGCGCAGAAGTTGCCTTGCAAAGTCGCGCTGTAAGTCGGGTTGCCCCTGTGTGAACCGGCTCTAGGTGGAGGAACTTTTTTACCTTCTTTTTGTTTCACTTTGCGTTGGCTGCAGAACAAGCGACCTTTCATTTTCATGCCCCTCTTTAATGTTTTTTACGCATATATTTGGAAAATAAGCACGTAAGGTTCTCAAACCATCCACCTGGTGCATTTGATTTGGAGCAACATCAGCTCTCTTCGGCAAAGCCCTGTTCCCTATCGTGGAGAGTAAGGCTTGGCCATACATTATACAATTTTCTTCTATAGAGTTCTTTTAGATTTACCAAAACCATATAATATGAGGTCAAATCTAAACACTTTCAATTTGTGTGTAATCAGGCAGGCCCTCGTACTACACAGTTGAAGGTAAATCTAAAGGAAATTAAATAAGAAAATTGTATGGTGTATGACCAGCTTAGGGCTTTGTTCTACACATAGAGAGAGAGAGAGGGAATATATCTGTCTTGAGCATACACAACCTCATTGGCTTTGTCATTATCTTTTTGTTTTTTTTAGCTTAGGCGAGGTTGAAGATGAAATTTCGAATTTTGCCCCTAAGGCCCATGTCACACTAGCAATTGTGGCAAAGGTACAATTTTTTTTCCCCTAATTAGCTTCCTTTACCTTAGTGCAGTCCTCCTTCACTTACCTCATCCTTCCATTTTGCTTTTAAATGTCCTTCTTTCTTATGAGAAATCCTCACTTCCAGTTCTTCTGTCTGTAACTCCACACAGTAATGCAAGGCTTTCTCCCTGGTGTGGAGTGTTGTGCTCGCCCCCTCTCCCTTGGACTACAGGAGAGTCGGGACGCGCTCTACGTTGCAGATAGAGAAAGGAGCTGTGTGTTAGTGGGCGTCCTGACTCTCCTGTAGTCCAAGGGAGGGGGCGAGCATGACACTCCACACCAGGGAGAAAGCCTTGCATTACTGTGTGGAGTTACAGACAGAAGAACAGGAAGTGAGGATTTCTCAGAAGAAATAAGGACATTTAAAAGCAAAATGGAAGGATGAGGTAAGTGAAGGAGGACTGCACTAAGGTAAAGGAAGCTATTTAGGAAAGAAAATTGTACATTTACAACCCCCTTTAAAGTGTTTTTAAAGGCCTAATTTTTTTTCCATAAATTACCTGCTCAGTGCAATTGTATTGTATTGCACAGAGCAGCCCTGAACTTCATTTTCTAGGGTCCCCCGCCAGCGCTGTCTGCTCCTCCTCGTCAGTGACCCCTCCCCCCCTAGCAAGCTCTGTTCTATGGGGGCACACATGTGACATTGTTTTAATGATTGAGGTATTAGGATTGTAGTCCTATTGTGTTCCGAAGTCTGTTTTGGGTTAAAATGTTGTACGATAGCTTTAAATGATACTGTGGAAGAAATTGCGTCAGGCTATTAAAAGCAAGCAACACAGGGTTCCTATATCCTGCTTCTTTGTTTTGAGATGAAACGTAATGTGGATTTTTGCATTAAGTAACTATATGTATCATCCGTGACTAGCAATGGGATTATCAAACCGAGGAGCACATTAACTTGCACAGTAAAGTTTTGTAATATGTAGTCAGTGCTTTATCATAAAACGGACAGTTCGTGTGTTGAATATTCTTAAAGACCAATAAAACCCAACTTTGCTTTGGTTGTGTATAAGACCGAACGTTCATCTGCCTTTTAGTAGAAACATCCACTTAAATGTTCTGCCGACTTCATCCTTCACAAGTGTTTTCACACTCTCTTTTTTACATCTGAGATAGACAACCACAGAACCACCTAATATTTCTGCTAGTAGTTATGTGGTTATTATAGTGATTACAACAGCAACAGTTTAGGTGTTTAGAACTACAGAACTGTCATAATTCCAGGCATAATTCAAGTGCCTTCTAATACCTATTAATGATTAGCTTGGAGTTCAGGAAAATTGGGCTATTGGCTGCCGTGTAAAACTTGGATCAGATGAGTACAAAGGATGGGTTTCTAGCTAATATAAATATTGTTGAGCCTACAGTGTCTTTAGCCTTTGTACAGCTGATTTATTTACATTGTACTAGGAAAAAAGAATGCATTACTTCAACTGTGGAAAACGACTTTTGTGTGAGAATGAAGTCTTGGATGTGCTACTTGATATGTTAGAGCAAACTACAGTATACAAAATTAAGATGTTCAAGCAAATTGGGCACAATTGAGATGGAAAAAATGTACATTCAGACCAAATGTATGTTTCAAAGTGTAAGGGCCCTTTTACATGGGGCTGTTCGTGTGCGGGCTCCGCTTTAGCTCAGCGGGGATCGATCAGTCGATCCCCGCTGAGCAGGTCTGTCTCTGCACACTGTGCAAGGACCGACCTATCAGAGCGCCGCTCTCCCCTATGGGGGGGTTTGGATGACGACAGACCGTAGAGCCCGTCGTCGTCCGATCCGCCAGATGGAGGAAAAAGTAGGGTTTTCCTCCGTCACACTTTGGCGGGTCGGATGTCACCGCTGACATCCGTGGCTCCATAGAGGAGCACGGAGTGCCCGTTCAGGTCCGCCTTTAAAAACCGACAGGCAGACCTGAACGGTCCGCCTGTGTGAAAGGGCCCTTAGGTTTTTTTTCATTGCCGTTTTTTTCCACTATTTGTTTATTGTACCAGCTTAGTTTCTAAACAATTCTGCTTAAAGCAGAGTTCCACCCAAAAGTGGAACTTCCGCTTAATCCACTCCTCGCCCCCTTACATGCCACATTTGGCATGTCATTTTCTTGGGGAAGTGGGGGCTTCAGGAGGAGTGGGACTTCCTGTCCCACTTCCTCCTTCCGCCCAGGGACCACTAAGGCGATACGTCATATTTCCTTTCAGTGGCCCCTCCCTGTAGGTGATCGCTTGTCCACTCATGGAGCGCTGCGCCGCTCGCGCATTTGCAGTGAGGGCCCGGCCGTCAAGCCGAAAGCTGTCACATCCTGGTACCCATAGTTGCAATGGAGGCGGTGAAGGGGGGGGGGGCCCAGAACGAAGCTTCCTGCGGCACGCCGCTGGACCGTGGAACAGGTAAGTGTACACTTTTTGTAGCTGCTGACTTTTAATAAACATAAAAAAAAAAGGCTGGAACTCCCCTTTAATTCATTTTGTTCTAGTTTAGTTTCTAAACATCACTATTACTAAACACTGCTGGGTACAGCGTTCAGCCCTCTCTAACCTGCAGAGTATTTCAACTTGCCATAGCCTTTGACAGGCTGCAGGCGGTGAGGCTGGACACTGCACCCTGCACCTTTTGGCTTCCTGGGTGCACCAAAACCTTGGGATTGGACACAGGCTACATGCTCCATGTATAAGAGGCACAGGTTAACATAAAAAATTAAAGTATGCTTTACTAAGCTCAAAAACGGCAGCCGTGTTAGAAATATCTGTCACTACTGTGTCCTGTGGGGATGTAGGGGTGGGTGGGAGGCAGCACAGCATTAGCAGTGGACCAGGCAGCTGACACACCTGGAAATGTCAGATGTGCAGAGGTTGTTGCTCTGAAAGACAGCAAAAATCAGGAATGAGCAAATTGGTTGCTTTTGATTATATTTAGAAATGTAAACTGCTCTGTCAGTATAACCTATACAAGTGTTTTTGACCAGAGTTCTTCCTTAGTCTGTCATTTTGATCTAATGGTCTTCCTTTTTTTTTTTCTCTTTTAGGTCACATCTTCCACTATGTGCTGACTGTCTGTATTTACAGAAGATATATAAGAAAGACAAACTTTATTTTGGAAAGGTTTTTTGATTCCAGTGGAATCTGTGCTTAAGCTCCCTACCCTTTGCTTTGCAAGCTCCTATTTTAAAGTGGGACAACATGCCTGTACAAGCTCCACAATGGACCGACTTCCTGTCCTGCCCTATTTGCACACAGACATTCGACGAAACCATCCGGAAGCCCATCAGCCTGGGTTGTGGGCACACCGTCTGCAAGATGTGCCTGAACAAGCTTCACCGCAAGGCTTGTCCATTTGACCAGACCACCATAAACACAGACATTGAACTGCTGCCTGTCAACTCTGCCTTGCTGCAGCTGGTGGGAGCTCAGGTGAGTACATCTTAATTGTGATTCAGTTTATCAGACCACACAGCAGAGTATTGCATTCTTTATAATCTCCTAAATGGATCATCAAAAGTCACACAAATTAGTAGGGCATATATTGGCCTTTTGGTGTGTAAAAATGTATCTTTGTTGCCACGGGTAAAAATAAGCTTGTCTGGTTTCTGCCCATCAAGAACATTGTGTATATTCCATGTAATTAGAAACTTCAATTTGTCTGGTAGGCTTGCAGTGAGATGAGGTCAGTTACACAACCAGGAAGCTGTCTTTTAATATGTAATGCACAAATATGGCTGACCTGTGTACATATAATCCCTAAATATACATTACTTATACAGAAATTGCTTTGAAGATATTTGCATGCTCTAAGGCCCCGTACACACGTACGAGGAACTCGACGTGCCAAACACATCGAGTTCCTCGTCGAGTTCAGTGTTGAAGCCGCCAAGGATCTCGGCGGGCCAACTTTCCTCATTGAACAACGAGGAAATAGAGAACATGTTCTCTATTTGGCCTGACGAGTTCCTCGTCGGCTTCCTCGGTGAAAAGTGTACACACGACCGAGTTTCTCGGCAGAATCCAGCTCGGATCGAGTTTCTGGCTGAATTCTGCCGAGAAACTCGTCGTGTGTACGGGGCCTCATAGGATTAGGGTGACACTGAACTCACTTTTTTTTTTTTCACCCATCTACATTAAAGGGGTTGTAAAGGTTTGTTTTTTATTTTCTAAATAGGTTCCTTTAAGCTAGTGCATTGTTGGTTCACTTACATTTTCCTTCGATTTCCCTTCTAAATATTTCTCACTTCCTGTTTCTCCTCAGTAAGGTGTTCAGTAAGCTGTTCTAAATGACTTTCCACCGCTCGGATGGTGGAAAGCTTACTGAGAAACAGGAAGTGAGAAATTCAGACAAAGAAAAATAACATTTAAAAGAGAAATCGAAGGAAAAGGTAAGTGAACCAACAATGCACTAGCTTAAAGGAACCAATTTAGAAAATAAAGACAAACCTTTACAACCCCTTTAAGTATGGCTCTGTGGCTAAAGCTCCCGGTCTGCTGACATTTAGAGTTGCTCCAGGGTCTGGAATGATACCAACAATATAGTCAGGATCCTCCTGGATGCCTAACCAGCAGCTGGCTCAGCCTCTTGGCGCGCAGCTGAGAGCCTGAGTCAGCCGTTCCCTTCTCAGTCACCGTTCTCTGCTCAGAGCTGACTGAGAACTGAGTAATCGGCAGTCATGTGATTGCTCAGTTGTCTGGCTTAGAGCTGTTAGCGGACAGCAGCAGCATCAGACCAATGCCGCATCACGAAGGTAAGTATGTGTTTTTTTTGGGGTTACCCTAAACTCCTCATTTAAAGTGCATCAATGGTCAAAAGTAAAAATCCTTTGTGGTAAGCCATTTAATTTCTATGTGTTTTAGCTTAGTTTTAAAATAAACTGCTCTGTAGGTCACTAAGCATACCTGTAGAATAATCCTACTTGACCAATTTCCTAGAATGCAGAGACATAGGTTTCTCATCTTTTCTGAATATGCAAAGCCGTGTCACCCATTATAGCAAGCTTTTCTATGAAGCTACAAGTTATGTCTGGACGTTCATCAGTGACAGCAGCAGTACTTGTCCATCAAATGTGCTGAAGATGAGGGTGGTCAGGAAGAGCAGTGATTATAGGAAACACCCCTGTACAACACATTATCAAAGCTTGTTGACCGCAATGTAAAGTGGGTTATATAGTTCTCAAAAAGAGTGGAAAGACATTGGCATGCAGAGATTACAGGAAACGGGCGAAAGACATGCATTATGGAGAGACATATAAGAAATATTTTTATGTAAAATACAGCATGCCTAGCATTTTATTAGCTGATATAGTGTTGGTATGAGAACAAACAAGTTTATGATTTGACTTTAGATATCCTTTAACTTCCTGTCCTGGAGGCACAACAGGTAATTCAAGTGGAAGATTTCACATCCTGTTCCGCTGACAGTAGTCTTCAGGACAAACAGACAATAGCGGACATTAATGGCAATAAGAAACTGAGGTTGTGACTATTCTCTACGGTTAACAAAATTGCATGACCTAAACACCATCTGGGCATGCTCTGTAATTTTATTTTTTATGTTTTTACTTTTAATGCCCTGTACACACGATCGGTCCATCCAATGAAAACGGTCTGATGGACTGTTTTCATCGGTTAACCGATGAAGCTGACTGATGGTCCTTCTCGCCTACACAGCATTGGTTAAAAAAAACGATCGTGTCAGAACGCGGTGATGTAAAACACAACGATGTGCTGAAAAAAAATGAAGTTCAATGTTTCCAAGCATGCGTCGTCTTGATTCTGAGCCTGCGTGGATTTTTAACCGATGGACGTGCCTACAAACGATCGTTTTTTTTTCTATCGGTTAGGTATCCATCGATTTAAATTTAAAACAAGTTGGCTTTTTTTTAACCTATGGATAAATAACCGATGGGGCCCACACACGATCGGTTTGGTCCGATGAAAACGGTCCATCAGACCGTTCTCATCAGTTTGACCGATCGCGTGTACGCGGCCTAAGAGATATGGACAGTTTACTTGATGGCTGGAGTCCTCAAGTAATCTATGTGTTTGTTTTTGGACCAAATGGAAAACTGATTGTTGTGGCCAGCACAGATACATAGGACTTGAGAGTTTTTTCCCCCTGTATTTTCATTAAAAAAAAGAATTGCAACCTGGAATGCAATAAACACTGCCTCATTTATTTTTTGTGCATCATTCACATATTCCGTACTGAGCCAAGCCTCGGTTTATATTTACCATTGCTTTCCATAAATAGCGATCATTGGGCAGTTAAACATAAGTGAGCCACCTCCTTGAATGGGATAGATCCACAAGCTCATCATTTGATCTCTATGAGGAAGGATGTCTCCTGAGTTTTTTGTGGATTAATCACCCTTGAAAGCAATTTGTGTGTCTGCACCCTGGAATACAGCTTTGTGTCACAGGGAGGGTAGCCCTTCCTTGGTTTCAATGAGCTATCCTGACTCATTGCACTGTAAGGAGGAAGATCCTGTAAAAAAATGTAATCTGCTTAATATTAAATATTTCATATTTACAGCTTCCAACGCAAATGTTCCTCTACGGCAGGGGTCTCAAACTGGCTCCAGCTGTTGCAAAACTAAAAGTCCCATGAGGAATTGCAAGGCTGACAGTAACAAGCATGACTCCCACAGGCTTTTGGCCCCACCCTCCTGTTGAGTGTCCCTACAGCCCTGGTTTGGCCTTTTTTTCTCTCTCTCTCGCACTCTGGATAGAGATGGGGCTCAGGAAAGTATTGGGGGTGCTGAGGGGGGATGCTGCGCACAGAAAGCTTGTTATCTTCATGCATAGAATACATGAAGATAAAAAAAATCTGCCTTTACAACCACTTTTAATATAAGCCACATGAATTCCTAAGCAGTAGTCACATTTGTTTTTACCGCTTTGACAGTCTGAGTTCTTGAAGTTAACATTTACTGACACTCATCTGCAGGTAAACTGTGGAATTACGTGACCGTTCTGGAATTGGTAATAGAGGGCTCATTAACGCCAGATGTGTTGCTTTGCAGTTTGCTGCATTTGGTAATCCAAAAATGTAAACTTCTGTGAAGTTTTTTTTTTACTGTAATACAGATATTAAAGCCCTACTGTTATGATTGTACAGTAGAGGGCACATGCTGGATGTTCATAGACCCTGGGTTAAAGGTGGCTACCTTCAGATGTCTGGACACTGGCAGAGCTTTTGTATATGTACCCTTTGGGTGTACGTCCCTAAACCCACCCAACTTCTTGAGACCTCCTTTTTTTTTCTTCTTGTTGGCGTCCTTTTGGTGAGCAAAACATTTTACTCTGCCGATGGTCTGCAAAACACTCAGTGACTTTGTTTCTTTTTGCGTCAGACCAGGACCTTATTTTAACAATTGTCTATGCAACTGATTCTAGCTATAGCTCAGGTATGAAACAAGATTTCTCTGCAACTGTCAGAATTTCTTGGACAGCTAATGACCTAAGAGTCGGTTCACACTGGGGCGATCCGACTTCCAGAGGCGATTACGACACGACTTGAATGTGAACCACAGGGCGACCTGAGGCGATTTATAAATCGCCTCCAGGACAGGGAATGTCAGAAATGGCCAATCAGAGCTACTAAGCTCTTCTGACATCATTGTTCTTCCTGTTTGATTTCTTCTTCCCTGTTCCCTGTTTTCCTGTGTCTAAAATGCTCTCTGTGCGTTACAATAGATTAGGGATCTATTGTTGTTGGGGGATATGTTGTTCCTGCCAGGGATCTAGTTTTGTCAAGGATCTATTGTTGTTCTCATGTGAACTTGTGTTCCCATCAGGGATCTATTGTTGTTGGGGGATCTGTTGTTCCTGCCAGGGATCTAGTTTTGTCAAAGATCCATTGTTCTCATGTGAATTTGTGTTCCGATCAGGGATCTAGTGTTGTCAAGGATCTATTGTTGTTCTCATGTGAACTTGTGTTCCGATCAGGGATCTATTGTTGTTGAGGGATCTGTTGTTCCTGCCAGGGATCTAGTTTTGTCAAGGATCTATTGTTGTTCTCATGTGAACTTGTGTTCCTTTCAGGGATCTATTGTTGTTGGGGGATCTGTTGTTCCTGCCAGGGATCTAGTTTTGTCAAGGATCTATTGTTGTTCTCATGTGAACTTGTGTTCCCATCAGGGATCTATTGTTGTTGGGGGATCTGTTGTTCCTGCCAGGGATCTAGTTTTGTCAAAGATCCATTGTTCTCATGTGAATTTGTGTTCCGATCAGGGATCTAGTGTTGTCAAGGATCTATTGTTGTTCTCATGTGAACTTGTGTTCCGATCAGGGATCTATTGTTGTTGAGGGATCTGTTGTTCCTGCCAGGGATCTAGTTTTGTCAAGGATCTATTGTTGTTCTCATGTGAACTTGTGTTCCTTTCAGGGATCTATTGTTGTTGAGGGATCTGTTGTTCCTGCCAGGGATCTAGTTTTGTCAAGGATCTATTGTTGTTCTCATGTGAACTTGTGTTCCTTTCAGGGATCTATTGTTGTTGGGGGATCTGTTGTTCCTGCCAGGGATCTAGTTTTGTCAAGGATCTATTGTTGTTCTCATGTGAACTTGTGTTCCTTTCAGGGATCTATTGTTGTTGGGGGATCTTTTGTTCATGCTATTGAGCTAATGTTGTCAAGGATCTATTGTTGTTCTCATGTGAACTTGTGTTCCTTTCAGGGATCTATTGTTGTTGGGGGATCTTTTGTTCATGCTATTGAGCTAATGTTGTCAATGATCTATTGTTGTTCTCATGTGAACTTGTGTTCCCATCAGGGATCTATTGTTGTTGGGGGATCTGTTGTTCCTGCCAGGGATCTAGTGTTGTCAAGGATCTATTGTTGTTCTCATGTGAACTTGTTTTCCGATCAGGGATCTATTGTTTTTGGGGGACCTAATTGTTCCTGCCAGGGATCTAGTGTTGTCAGGGATCTATTGTTGTTCTTGTCATTTGAAGTAGTGTTCCTCTTTGGGATCTACTTTTTTGGGGAATCTATGGTTCCTGTCTGCATCTACTATTGCCAGCATGGTATATACTGTTCCTGCCAGGGGATCTATTGATGCCGGTGTGCTCTATTGTTGCTGTCTTCAAGAGGGAGTTCATGCCACCATTCTCTGTGCAAACAAGTGGCATGTATGGAACTACAACCAGCATGCCTAGGCAAGGAAAATAGACATATAATAAAAAGGTTGAACTTACTTTTGGCAGTGCGGTCGGTCTCAGACAATATGCCCCAATCCTCAAAGGTCAGGCGAGAAATGTCCAGCCAGGCATTGTCCCTCTTCATTTGGTCCTTGTAAAAGGGGTCCCTCTTGTCGTAGAGGCATGGTCTCTCTTTTACCAGCCTTATAAGGGACTCATTATCCACGGCCTCTTTCCTAACTCTTGCAGCCATGCTGCAAACAGAGACAACGTACTAAGAAAGTGAAAGTAATTCGTGCCAAGAAGGTGGGGGCTGCCTGGGGACAGGGGAGTACCTGGTGGCTTCTGGGTAAATTCCTCTCTGCTTCTGGCAAAATCGCCTCACTATGAACAGGGATCAGACTTGAAAGCTACTTCCATTGAAATCAATGGGTAGGAATCGCCTACAAGTCGGATTGAAGTCGTACAGGAACTTCTTTTGAAGTCGGATCGCCTTGAGTAGTGTGTATTAACACCACTCCCATTCACTTGCATTGTTTTTCTTGACAGCACGACTTGGGACGACTTGAGGCGATTTCAAGTCGGATCACAAATTGCCCCAGTGTGAACCGGCTCTAAAGGGTTATTAATTCCTCGGGTGTTTGTTATTTAATAAAAAAATAAAATTTGTGCTTACCTCCTTTGAGTGGCCCCGATCCTCCTTCAGTCATCACTTTTTCAGAGCCCAAAAGCACCAGACTGCTTCTCCGTCTGAGTGGAAAAGGAAACGACCTCCTTGAGAAAAGATAGACATTGAAAACTTTTAAGAAGACCCAGAGGCATTGTTAGGACGACTAGGCAGATTTCTAACCTCCAGCCTCTCATACCCCTGATACTATAGCTTCACGCAGTATGCTTATTAATGTAGATGTGCTCACTTCTGCATTCGATCCTCACCAGGCCCCTCTGGCTACTAAGAGACCTGCAAAGTCTAAAAATAAGTTTGTCATTAATGAAGAAATAGAATGGACAATTTATGACGACTGGGTTTCACCTGACAAGGTGTTCACTTCTCTGAGAATCATTGCGGAGCTATATCCAGTGAAAGAATTTGCTAAATGTAAACTTATCCAGTAGTAGATCCAGGCCCCTCGTCTTCGGTGTGTGCCGGAGGCACCCATGCATGCTCACTCTGCCCTCCGCCCAGTCTGCGTCTATTGACACAGACCGAGCAACACATCCCCCTGCTCCCTCGTCACAGCATTTGATTGACAGCAGCAGGAGCCAATGGCTCCTAAAAAAAAAATAAACTTGTGGCTTTAGAACCACTTTAATGCATTGCCTGCAGTAAGGTACAATACTTTTAGATATTACTATTGCCCCTTCACCCATCTTATATTTACCTGAGCCCTCACTTGATCCATCACTGTTCCCGCCTGTAGTGGCTCTCACAGGCTTTGCTGAGACAGACAGTGGGAGCCATTACCTATTGCTGATGTTGGTCAAATACTGTGACCAGGGAGCGGGGCCAGGCCGCACGGTCTGTCTATGGACACAGGCAGCATGGCTTGAATTTGACACCGCAGGTGTGCCATGATGGGAAGCGGCTTCCTATGGTAGCACACCAAGAAGAGGAGGAGCCAGGAGTGCAAGCAGGGGATCCCTAGAAGAGGAGGATCCTGGCTGCTCTGTGCAATTTTGTTTGTTTAAAAATATAAAAAAATTATACTTTACACCCACTTTCAATCACACTGCTTTCTTTTCGTTTTAACTTTTTCTTATGTAATCAGAGGCAGATTGTTTTTTTGTTTTGTTTTGTTTTTTAACCGTAATGTGTTCTGCACATAGAAGCCAAGGATACTTGAGGTCATAGAGTGGGCTTTTATTTTTTATTTGCATATTCCGTCTTCTCATCTCGCTTCTTCCTCTGCAGGTACCCGAACAGCAGCCTATCACTCTGTGCAGCGGGGCTGAAGACACCAAACACTATGAGGAGGCCAGAAAGTGTGTGGAAGAGCTGGCCCTTTACCTGAAGCCCCTCAGTACTGCAAGGGGTAAGATCACTCTTGGTAAAATAAAGTAGATAATTGATGTAAACTTTTCCTTTTGGCAATTCAACTGATGGAAGCAAGGAACGTTGAAAACCTGTTGCTGGGAGTTGGGATTCTGCTTTGAACAAAAGAAGGGTTGGCTGCAAGTGACTAGTAAACTGAACCAGCTTTGTCCATCAAAATGCTGGTAAAATCCAGGCACCACCGCTGCGCTTAGGTTCAGTTCCCCTTCTGGGAGTGGAGGATCTTGGCTGTTTATCTACATGCACCCTGTATTAAAGGCTAGAACAGCTGCCTGTAGAGATTTAGGCATATTTTGACTTGAGAAGTAAAGCCCCATGTATACAGTAGAACTGCCTAATCGTTCAAAAAATCGTGATCTCGATTTAACCCCCCCTGACGATCTCCAATGCAGAGTTTGACGATTTTTTTTGTATAACAAGTGGAGAGATTTATCTGCTCACTCAGCTGTCAAAAGAAAGTATCCTGTCTGCCAAGTTTTTAACAGGAAACATTGTAACTTCTTGGATCAAATGGATAAACTTCTGTGTGTGTAAAGAAAAAACCTGGGCAGTCTGCCAAGTTTGTAACGACATGAAACATTGTAACGAACTTCCTTCTTAGAGCAAAAGGTGTGTAAATGCAGGAAGTTTAACCACTTAACGTCCAAATCTTTTTCTGACACTTGTTTCTTAAGTTAAAATCCAATATCTTTTGCTAGAAAATTACTTGGAACCCCCAAACATTATATATATTTTAGCAGAGACCCTAGGGAATAAAATGGCAATTGCTGCAATATTTTATGTTGCACTGTATTTGCCCAGCGGTCTTTCAAATGCAATTTTTGGGAAAAATGCACTTCAATGAATAAAAAAAAAAAAAAATAATAAAAAAAAACGGTAAAGTTAGCCCAATTTTTTATTTTTTTTTATGTGAAAGATGATGTTACTCTGCGAGAATCGTGATCTATCTTCTAAGCAAAAAAAATTGCGATTCTCATTTTTAGCCAGAATCGTGCAGCTTTTGTATGCAGCCTGGGTCTGAAGTCCAGGGTTTCCACTTTGCACAGAGAAATAGATTTGAAGCAAACTGAAGGTGTAGTAAGCTTTTTGCACTTTTACCAGTAATATTTATACACTATGATGGACATTGCGTGTTTACTTTAATTTTCTTGCATCAAAAATAGCCTTAAAGGGGTTGTAAACCCTCAAGTTTTTTCACCTTTTAATGCATTCTATAATGCAGCAGCCCCCCAGAGCTCCCCTTTTACTTGAACCCGATCTTTCCAGCGACAAGAACGAGCCCAGCAGCTCCAGACGCTGTCTCCGGTCCTCATTGTGTAGATTGATAGCATTTGCTCTCGCTGCTGTCAGTCAAATCCAGGCAGGGGGGGGGGCATTGGGGTGCCAAGTCCTACTGTCAGTGTGTCAGTGGAGGGGGCACCTGATCTAGGGAGGAGCCAGGAGCGCTACTTGCGGACCCCAAAGAGGAGGATCAGGTCCACTCTGTGCCAGGTTGGATTTGATTTAAATCATAATTTTTAAAGAGAAACTGTCATCTCTGTCCTGCAGTGGCACTTCCTCTGACCCGCTATTGACTCACCGACAGTCTCGTTCACTTTAATGGAACGGTTGGTGATGCGGCAGTAACACCGCAAGGTAAGGGACATGGTGCCAGCAGGTTAGTGGATGCCCGCTGACAGGCGCTGCCATGAGGGATCTGAAATGACAGATGATCTTTAAATGTAAGGACTACAACTTATTGGTAGTTAGAATCTTTAATATTTGCAAACGAAATGAAGGTTTCCTATTTAGAATAATAAGCTGTCAGGTTAGTAAAACAGCGATATTCGAATCTGTGTTTTTTTTTTTTAAATCAGAAAAGTTTTTATTTTGAAAAAAGCAAAACAAAAGAAAAGACATGTATATAGCGGTTAAGTGACCCAAAAGAAAAAGGGCCACACAGGATACATTGTCAGTTGTACAAAAACTTTGAATCTGATTTAGTCATACAGTTTGTAGTGTACATAGTTTTTCAAAACAATGGAATAAAGGAATATTCCTGAATTATTTTTTTCTCATGATTACTGACTGAAATTGTGTGAATGCATCAAAGCAGTGCATGTTATCTCAGCTTGCAGAGCTTGGATTCATTGAATAAATTTACCAAAAATTTAAATATTGCAGAATATACAGCCTCATGCTACATAACTAAGCTCCATTTCATGCTGAATAAACTAAATTATTAATGCAGAGAACTTTCTTAAGATAGATTTTTTACTCCAAAAGCATTTTATTAAAATAAATTTAATGGAAATCAAAAACAGTACATCTAGTTAAAAAAAAAAAAAAAAAAAACCTTGCACAGAGGTGGCAAGTATATACCATGTTGGTTTAAAAAAAAAAAAATGAACCTTCACCACCCCTTTTAAACATGCTGACATAATCTGCCCGCAGTGCTTATAATTTTATTTCACTTTGCTTACCGATATGCACGATCTCTGGTAAAATCGTATCAAATTCACTGTTTTCCAGGGTTTCTAAGACAAGACAATTCAAGTTCCCGTTTCCTCTTGTCTGATAACCTTGAAATATAGAATTTTAGTGCTCACAAACACAGTATAATACAACATTTTTTGGTATCAAATAAAAGATGATGTTGCACCAAGTAAATTGATACCAAGCATCTCAAGATTTAAATTTTTTAAAACTGTGCAATGGCAACAAAATAGAACACCTAAAAATCTCCATAGGCAACGCTTTTTAAAGTCTTTTACAGGTGTTTCTTTATTATTTATTCAATTGAAGAAAATAATTTGTGATAGCTGGGGCAGTGACAGGTCCTCTTTATTGAGAGATCTGGGGCCCCTTCCCCAGACCTGTACAATTGAATGGGTGAATGTAGAGCTGCTTGGTTCACTTTACCAGAAATCCCATTGCTGGCTGTAAACATTGAGCCATGCAGCCATGATCCTGGTAGAATTGTTTCTACCCGAGGATGTACAAGCACATCCTAAATGCTTACAACTCATGGCTGTTCTAACTGCACAACCCTGAACATATCCTTGCTAATTCTATATGTCATGTTCATCCAGTGATTTTACACCATTTGCTCGCCTCTAGAATAGTGTCTAGCAGTTGTTGTGAAGAAGGTGCTGGTGTTGACAGAGTTAAATCATGCATCATGGAATTAAAACCAAGAGACTGCACTTCTGTCCAGTTGCTCTATGAAAGCTTTGCTTTTTATGTGGCTGGAATTGGTCATGGGTTGCCTGCCAGACCTAGTATTTCATGTAGTAATAGCACGTTCCATATAATACAGCAAACTAACTCTGATCTCTGGAACATGCTACATCTTTAGCTTGCTTACATTTGTAGGAGTGTCCTGAACCACTGACAGGATGCCTACATAAGCAGGCTATAGATGTGAAAGCTTTGTGTTACTCTTAGATTTCAGGACAAGTAATGATGAGAATTTACACTTCCTTCTTGCAGATTCGTGTCAACTCCCTAAGGACTGTTTTCAGAACTGTATGACCATGATGCTTTAAAAGAAAGCCTTGCAAGGAACTAAAATTAGTTTTGATGTGATTCTTATCACCGCAAACTTGCAAATTAGGTTGTAAAGAAATTCTCTTTTCCTGTTCACACTTTTTTTTGTCACCCACTTCAGATGTATCTACTGTTAACAAACTCTAACAAGGATGAAGTCGATGTGGAATTTTTTAGTGCTGATGCAGGCTAGGGCCTGTCCTTAGAAGCCTGCTATAGCTTTTATTTTATTTTCCACACTAAAGTGAAACTTCCACTTTTTTTTAAGAAAAAAATCTATTGGTTAATGTTAAACATTTAGGCCCAGATTCTCAAAGGCGTTACGACGGCGCAACATCATTTGCGCCGTCGTAAGTCCTTAACTGGCCCCGGGTATCTGTGCGACTGATTCTTAGAATCAGTTACGCATAGATACCCATTAGATCTGACAGGCGTAAGGCTCTTACGCTGTCAGAGCTTAAATGCAATTTTTTTTCCCGCCGCTAGGTGTCGCCGACGTCGTTTTCCCCGTCGCTTATGTAAATTGGCAAATTACGACGATTCCCGAACGTACGCGCGCTCGACGCAAAGAATTTACGTAGTTTCCGTAGCCTTTGCGACGCGTAAAGTTGCCCCTGGGTCTATGGAGGCCCAGCCAATGTTAAGTATGGCCGTCGTACCCGCGTCGAAATTTAAAAAATCTACGTCGTTTGCGTAAGACGTCCGTGAATGGCGCTGGACGCCATTTACGTTAACGTCTAAGCAAATGACGTCGGTGCGACGTCATTTAGCGCAATGCTCGTCGGGTAATCTACCCGACGGAGCATGCGCAGTACGCTCGGCGCGGGAACGCGCCTAATTTAAATGGTGCCCGCCCCATTTGCATTGGACGGGCTTGCGCCGAGCGCTTTTACGATACACCGCTGCAAGTTTACAGTTAAGTGTTCTGAGAATCAGGCACTAACGCTGTAAACCTGCGGCGGTGTATTGTAAATCACATACGTTACGCTGCCCAGGAGCAACGTAATTCTAGGAGAATCTGGGCCACAGGGCTTTAGTAGAGTTAAGGTGATCTTTAAAGGCTTGGTTAAAAAAAAATTATAATTGCTCTGTTTTGCACAGAGCAGCCGTCCTCTTCTCTGGTCTTTCATCAGAGCCCCTGGCCCCATAGCTATTCTCACACTGCCAGCTTCTTTTAAAGTAATGTAAACCATCTGTCATTCTTTCTAAACTACTGCCATAGTGGTTATCTATAAGGATATACATGCCTCCTGCATGTATCCTTACCTGTCAAATGTCTCTCCTCTATCTGTGGGTTGAGTTGTGATGTCACCACATGACTTCAGCATGCCCAATCATGCTGAGGTGTGGAGCAGCCAATCATGGGAGAGCTGGAGAAGAAAGGAGGGTGGGATCTGAAGTACACAGAATGTCTGTCTCTCTCAGGCTGGTGCATGAGATATGTAAATCACCTGTCACTCACAGCAAGGGGTAGAAATTGACCCCTATTTCTCTGTGTGTGAGTTTTTATCTCGCTGAAAAAAGAGGACTGCTCAGAGCTGGATTAACTCTTTGTGGCAAGACTGGGCACAGATGACATGAAATCCTATACTGTACAAGGCGCAAGCCTTAATAAAAAAAAAATGGATTTACAGCCACTTTAACAACCGCGCAATGATCTGAGTGAGTGAAAAACTTATATAGCGCAACACATGCAAACTGAATCGCCTCTGGGCGCTGTATCCATTCTGTGAGTGAATCCCCTTGGCCTCAGAAGAGATGCAGTTTCATTAGATTATTACATCAGGGGTACTTTAAAGCCTCCGAAACATAATCTCACTTGCAGCACTAGCCCCAATTTTCCTTACTTCAAATGGCAAACTTAACAGTATTGACTACTTCTAAGCTTTATCAGAGTCAGAACCCCTGTCCTAGTGGGAGATCGAGTGGATCATAAGGGATGAAAATGGTCAGCCGGAAGAAGCCAGTTTTAGAGTTGGATAATCTATTGTAATAAACTGTCATGTGTGAGGGTTTCTGATGTGGGGTTGACATTCTTTCTTTCCTGTTCGGAACCAATAGCAGTTATGTTGTTATAAAGGGTTAATAAAAGCCAAGGTTTAATTTCTGCACTATTTTTATCTTTTCACACCTTCAGGTGTCGGTCTAAATAGCACCACCCAAAGCGTGCTAAGCCGCCCCATGCAGAGGAAATTGGTGACTCTTGTTCATTGTCAGCTGGTGGAAGAAGAGGGTCGTATTCGAGCAATGCGAGCAGCTCGTTCACTGGGCGAGAGAACGGTCACTGAGCTTATCCTGCAACATCAGAACCCCCAGCAACTTTCCTCCAACCTGTGGGCAGCGGTTCGTGCCCGTGGGTGTCAATTCCTCGGTCCAGGTATGCTAGAATACATTTTTTTTTTTTTTTTATCTACAATTCCAAACCAATGTCTTACAATTGCGAAAGTTACAGCTGATGTACAAGTTGGACACTGCTGGACTCAAGGATTTAAAGGCCTTATTTCAGTAAAGCCAAATTAAATCTGCATTCAGAATTTTAAGTGACCATGTGTGGCACTTGCTAGGGCTGCAACTAACAATTATTTTCATAATCAATTAGTTGGCCAATAATTTTTTATTTGATTAATCAGATAAAAACCTCCAATATGTAATTGTTTCTCTTATTTAAAATCTAAAGTGGTTTTAAACCCAATAACAAAAATATTATTTATTGCAGCTTATTAATCTTTAGATGTGATGGCTGCATTGGCTTCCATGCACAGCTGCACCAGATTTTGCAGTTCCCCAAAAGTAAAACATGAAGCTACATGAAGGGTGGTGTGGGGAAGATATGTCTTTTATAAAAATGTGTTTTTCTTTTGCGTGAAAGTAGCTATATAATACTGGTAAACGTTTATTTAAATGTTATTGTAATGCCCTTCTATACCTCCAGCTTCACTGGGTTCAGATGCTGATATTCCCTGCACAGAGCCCTTGTATCACTTCCTTCTCGTGCCCAGGACTACATTTCCCATGAGGCATTGCTCCTCAAACATTCACACATTCCCCCGGCGCTTGCTGACATGTATTGACGGTGTACTGAGCTGTATGTGTACTGCACTGTGTATACTGACATGTAAACAAATAATGCATTCTCTATGCAGGCGAACTAATCGATAATGAAATTATTTGACAGCTATTCTTATAATCAATTTATGTTGATTAGTGGTTTCAGCCCTAGTTCTTGCTGTAGTAAACTACAGAGAGATCAGCTTATTGTACATTTTAATGAACTCTTGAATATAGCATAGCTGCAGTGTTTACTGGATGTTGTTAGTTCCTCACTATGTTAATTTTTACTTTCCTGGAATTGCTCTTTAAGACTTTTAATGAACTATCTGCGTTACAGCCATGCAGGAAGAAGCCCTCAAGCTTGTCCTCCTGGCCCTGGAAGACGGATCTGCGCTCTCCCGGAAGGTTCTGGTTTTGTTTGTGGTGCAAAGACTGGAACCGCGCTTTCCTCAAGCCTCGAAAACTAGCATTGGGCATGTTGTCCAGTTGTTGTACAGAGCCTCTTGCTTTAAGGTATAGAGTTTTACTTTTCTTACACCATAACAATCTGGGATCCTAATAAGTTATAATTGGCATTTGATGTTTTACACTGAACTTTCCAAAGTTTAGAATTGTATTGTGCTGATCTTTCCTAATAAATGCAAAGTAATTTTTCTTTTTAAAAATGGTATAAAAATGTGAACATTTGTCAACCACAGTGAATTCCCAGGCTGCTAATTTGTGCTTAGTAGGCCCATTTTATTGAATATGCAGAGAGGGTGCCTGCATCTGGCAAAGAGTTAAGATGGCAGGATTAACCGCTTGCCGACCAGCCGCCGGCTCTGCTGGGCGAGATCACATAGATCTACGTCATCTCGCTGATGCGTGTGCCTGGCTGACGCTATCACCACCGGGCACACACGATCGCTCGTGACAGAGCGAGAACCGGGAGCTTTGTGTGTAAACACACAGCTCCCCGGTCCTATCAGGGGAAGAAATGCTGATCTTCTGTTCATACAATGTATGAACAGCGATTAGTCATTTCCCCATGTCAGTCCACCCCCCCCCCCCCTTCAGTTAGAACACACCCAGGGAACATACTTAAAGTGGAGGTTCACCCGAAAAATAAATTTTTAATATTACATTGATGCTCATTTTGTCAAGGGGAATCGGGTAGTTTTTTTTAAAATCGAAGCGGTACTTACCGTTTTAGAGAGCGATCTTCTCCGCCGCTTCCGGGTATGGGCTGCGGGACTGGGCGTTCCTATTTGATTCACAGGCTTCCGACGGTCGCATACATCGCGTCACGATTTTTAGGCTACTCGTGACGCGATGTATGCGACCGTCGGAAGCCTGTCAATCAAGTAGTAACGCCCAGTCCCGAAGACCATACCTGGAAGCGGCGGAGAAGATCGCTCTCTAAAACGGTAAGTACTGCTTCGATTTAAAAAAAAATACCCGATTCCCTTTGACAAAATGAGCCTCAATCTAATGTAAAAAAAAAAAATTCGGGTGAACTCCCGCTTTAACACCTTCCTCGCCCCCTAGTGTTAACCCCTTCCCTGCCAGTGGCATTTTTATAGTAATCAATGCATTTTTATAGCACTGATCGCTATAAAAATGCCAATGGTCCCAAAAATGTGTCCGAAGTGTCCGTCATAATGTTTCAGTACCGATAAAAATCGCTGATCGCCGCCATTACTAGTAAAAAAAATATATTAATAAAAATGCCATAAAACTACCCCCTATTTTGTAAACGCTATAACTTTTGCTCAAACCAATCAAACGCTTATTGCGATTTTTTTTCTTTCTGTTTTTACGAAAAATATGTAGAAGAATACGTATCAGCCTAAACTGAGGAAAAAGTTATTTTTTTTTCAAAATTGTCGCTCTATTTTTGTTTATAGCACAAAAACTAAAAACCGCAGAGGTGATCAAATACCACCAAAAGAAAGCTCTATTTGTGGGAAAAAAAGACGCCAATTTTGTTTGGGAGCCATGTCACACGACCACGCAATTGTCATAGCGACGCAGTGCCGAATCGCAAAAAGTGGCCTGGTCTTTGAGCAGCAATATGGTCCGGGGCTTAAGTGGTTGTGGACATAATGAAAGTTGTGCCTGAGGCACCCCAATGATAAACAAGATTTCTATTCATTAAATGGTTTAAGAAATCTAAATTGCCTATAAACAGCAGACTCCAAAATGGAGGCAAAATTGTTGAAGCGAAAAATAAAAGGGCACATTCACACCTATGCACATGTATTTCAGCACACATAGTAACACACGTGCATACTTGTGAATGTATCCACATCATTTTCCTTTAAAAACACACTAAACTGCAGTGTTTTGGACCAGCCATTTAGGATTGAATGGGATTTTTATTTATTTGTAATGCATTTTCATACAGTAAACTTGTGTGTTTTGCTGCAAGAAAATGAACAAGTGTGAAAAGGTCCTAGTGGTTTCAGTGAGTTTTATGTAAAATCTGAACATAAGTTATTCAGCTCTTTAAAGAGGAGCTCAAGTCTCCCTTCAAAATTATAAAAGCGTCAGCTACAAATACTGTAGCTGCTGGCTTTTAATAGGACACTTGACTGTCCAGGAATCCAGTGATGTCCTCACACGAGCTGATTCTTCAATTCATTTTGGTCCAGGCGCCAATATTTTCAACTAATCAAATGTACATATTTGCAAGCACACCAGGGATCGTCAATTACATCCAATCCTTTTATTGAAGAATAATCGCAATAAGAGAAGACTCAGTGCAATGTTTTGGACCCCTTCGTCAGGCATTTTAACGAAAGGAAATCTGGCAGTGAAGCCTTGCGGTTTAGCAGCTGGTCACCCTTTACAAATGCGCCAAGTGCACTGTCTTTTGTGAATGGGGGTTGGAATTCCTGCTCAGATCGTGGAAGCGCATCTGACAAAGTTCGGGTACAAATGTGTCTGTGAAGTAGACCTTTTGGGTGAAGTTCCGCTTTAAATTGGCTTTTCTTTCTTCAGCAAAGCGGTTAAGCAGTTTCTGATACTTAAATAGTTCATCTGGGCCAAACCGTTTCCCTTACTAAGCCATGAGGCTGCTGTGAGCGCTGAATCGCACTGTATGTAACATTTAGCTACATACTGTATGTAGCTAAGGTGTTCCGGCAGTAACTTGAGAGACTTTCCATCCACTGCTGGAACAAAATCAAGTTGGGCTAAATGCTTCTTGACCATTCAGAGGATGCCTGATATTTTTTTAAATTATTGAAGGCGAAGCTCTGATTGGCTGAGGTGGAGAGGCGGGGGGATATCATGGTGTCCATGTCAGCCAATCAGGGAAAACCTTATGTTTGTTAATAACAATATAAGACTTCCTCTGACTGGCTAAAAAGCGCTCAAGCCCAACAACATGCAGTATGACACAGTATGAGTTTACAGCAGCCATATCATTTAGTTAAGGAAATTGTTCATTGTGCCAGCCTGGGTATTAGGCTTTTTAAGATTAGCTGGGTAAACGCATACAAAGGTGGAAAAAAAAAAAATGTAACTCAATGTAATCTGCAACATGAGAGTGGAAGTTGCTGTGGGGAGCACACATTTTGCAGTGAAATGGGACAACAACAGTTTAAGTACAACTGTGTAAGACTTAACAGAGTATTTTACAATTTCAGGTCACAAAGCGTGATGAAGATTCCTCCCTGATGCAGTTAAAGGAGGAGTTTCGCACTTATGAAGCACTGCGCAGAGAGCATGATTCTCAGATTGTACAGATCGCTATGGAGGCTGGCTTGCGCATTGCTCCTGATCAATGGTCCTCTCTTTTGTATGGGGATCAGTCTCACAAATCCCATATGCAATCCATAATTGACAAGGTAACCGCCTCATTCCTGCCCCATCCAAAAAAATTTTGTCTGTCAGTTTGTCTTGTTCTCCCCATGTCCTGACTGTTTTCTAACGTACCTTACATAATGATTGGGCCCCATCTTGATTCCATAACCTTTGGTTCTGTGTTCCTACCCTTACCCTGTGTCTTTTTTGAATTTGATGGTTTGAAAGTCATGCTAGTTCATTTATTACAAGAAAGTTTTTGTTAAGTTGCAGACCCCGGCCTCGTTTGCTCAGAGCGTCCAGGAACTGACCATTGCTCTGCAGAGGACTGGAGACCCTGCCAATCTCAACAGATTACGTCCCCATCTAGAGCTGCTGGCAAATATAGATCCAAGCCCTGGTAAGTGTTTGTAAACCTGACAGAAATCTGGAATTGAATGACTAGTACAAGCGATTGAGAAAATCTGTTGAAAAATACTGCTTTCAAAGTGCTTGTCTGATATTCTGATCATTAGTACACAGCTTTCGAGAGCCGATAAAGACAACGACAGTTCATGCGAAAATATATGTAGGAGGAAGCACAAAAAATGTTCTCATATGTTAACAATACGAACCATTTTTCGTTCGTATTGTATTTGTACGAAATAAATCGTGTGACCAGGACCACGCATGCTCAGAAATAATAGAATACATGCAGTACAATAGAATACATGACATCACTTCTGAAGTTGTAGTCTGTCCTACAAGAATTTTCGTAACTTTAGTAACCAATTGTTTTTTGATATGAGAATAGCATGCAAATATATAAATAAAAAAATAAATACAAAGCTGACGATGGAATGAAAATATGCTTGCATGCATTAATGGGTTAGTTTGGATTGCATAGGATTGTAACAGCCCTTGTTTATAGCACTTATACAAATAATAATTGGCTGGGAAAATCAATCTTGGCAAATCAATTCTCCCATAAGCAGGCTCAGCCATAGTCGTGGAGGTGTCTACAAACATACAGAGTTTTACCAATCAGACTGTAAATGGTGGGATTGGGCATTCTGTGTAATTTCTGCAGGCACCTTTATTATTTGGAAACCACCTAATAAATTCATAGTGACCACACCAGATATTTATTAAAAAGGAGATTGTTGTAAATCAGACGTTACGTGGCACAAATCCATGTTGCAGGTGACTGCCACTGCTTCCACCTAGCAACATTGGTATGTGTGTTTGTTATACTACAGATGTATTAAGGGAGCCATTTGTAGACTGTTTAGCAACACCTACTGTACATTGCTTGCTTCATTCATGAATCTTTAGCCTTACTCTACTTATACCAGAATGAACTGTAGGCAAATCTAAAAGACACACATTATGGTATCTCTGTAATCCTTGATGCATCATTAAATGAATTTTTCAAATGCAAGCAGTGTAAGTAACTGGGGCTGTGAGACAGATGCAGCATTAGACCTAGGTAAGTATAAAAAAAAAAAGAAAACCATTCTTCTTTTTTTAAAGTGTGTAAAATGTGATTTTCTAGCATCATCTTGACAATTGCAGAGATTTATTTTGTTAATCCTTTTGCAGATGCTCCACCTCCAACATGGGAACAGCTAGAAAACGGTCTTGTGGCCGTGAAGACTGTTGTTCATGGGCTGGTGGATTACATCCAGAACCACAGCAAGAAGGGGACTGATCAGCAGCAGGTGAGCGAGGCGCGGAGCTACTGCATGATTCAGGTACCGCTTTAGAGCTACAAAATTGTCTCCAACCAGTTGCTTTTTTTGGAAAATCCAAGTAAAATTGTTTTGCTTCCAGGGTGCTAGACAGTCTCGCTATGAATGAAAATGATAAATTAGGCAAGATGCACAAAACATTTTGTATAAGGGTCTAGCACACATGAAATTAAGTGTTTAACCATCTCCTTCCCCAACTGAATTAGATATCCACAGCAGGGTGGGAGGCAGAGAATACAGAATAGTATGGTGAATTATAATCGGTATAGTACCAGTACTGCACTCTGCCTTCATACTCAGCATGGACACAAAAGACTAGAGATTGACCGATATAGTTTTTTCAGGGCTAATACCAATACCGATTTTTCGGCCACCTTTCTGGCCGATAGATATTGAGTGACGTTATTCTGTCCATCGCTGTCACCCAGATGCAGCGTGTCACTTGCCGCTGTCGCCCAGATGCAGCATGTCACCACTTACGCTTCTTATGGCAGCATCTCCCCAGCGGCGTCCGAGCGGGTTAACTTCCACATGCAGACGGGCAGTGAGAGATGACGTAACTATCGCTCTGTCAAAAGCAGCCTTCACTGCCCTGCTGTAGGAGGTTGATGCAAGGCGGGCAGTAAAAGATAATGTCATCTCTCTGCTGCTGGTCACACCGCTGACAAAGATTGACGGGGGCAGGGAGGAGGTCTGACCAAAATCGGTAAGCTTCTAACCGATACCGATTATTTGGCTAATTTCAATATCAGCCCCCAGTAATTGGCTGTTCCGATAATCGGTCGACCCCCACAGAAGACCCATCCGTTTCAGCCCCATGTAGCTTAGTTTTCGGCCCTGCCCACAGCAGTAATGTTCTAAAGTATCTAGCACAATGTTAATCTGCCTGTCTTTTTTCTGTTTTGGATATTTTTCTGTATAAGTGCTTTTGAGGTTTCTGGTGCCATGCATAGTATGGTGCTGAATTTTTAAATTGCTTGGCATTTGTATACATGCATGGTTAGGTTCTGTTCCATTGGATCATGGGGCTTTCTGCATATGTGGCTGCAAGGTATGCAACACCATTGTATACGGAACTTGGTGCCTTTATTTACTACACATTGATACTTATAGATCAATAAAAGCTGTTAAACATGCATGCTGTTGCTTATTGGGTTAGAGGTATCTAATCCCATAATTATTTGTCTTATACCTTCATTTTCCTTGCCCAAGGCCTGTGAGCTGACTGATTTCTGGGTACTTTCCTAATTGTGGTTGTCATTGGTGTAGATGAAGCGCCTGCATCTTAAGTAAACCTGCAACCCTGGATTCCCCTCTGGTCCACTATTTTTTATGATGTTTGCACTACTGTAATGCATATATAATTCAGCAAATTGGACCAAGAATGCTGTCAGTATTTGTGTAAGGCAACAGAGATGTAGTATCAATCAAACAATACAGGGCAGCGGCTGGTTATTCATAGATGCTGGGTTATTGGTTGTAGTAGATGCTGATAAGGTGTTTGAATGTGCCATCATCCCAATAACTAATAGTATTTAGAAACCCTCTTTTGTGTTATAGGCATAGGCTGAGACAGTGTATTTTCGTAAAAGAGAATAAAAAGACTTTAACACAAAATATTTAAAAGGAACACATGTGTACTTTACGCCTCAGAGACTGCATGGGATCTATCCGCAACGCTCCCCGAACTGCCCGCGATGTTGTTCTCCAGAGGGTACCTATATCCACATGTTCTGGGCCTGTCCCAGGCTCTCGGATTATTGGTCCGCAGTTTTTGAGACCATTAATGTCCGTCTCCACCCGGATGTCCTGGTTTCTCCAGAGCTGGCTCTGCTGGGGGTACAGGATGATGAGCAGAGGCCTAGGTATACCAAGCTGCTAATGTCTCTGCTATTTTTTTACGCCAAAAAGGTGATTCTGTTCAAATGGACCTCCAGGGCCCCCCACGGTGGGGGCATGGATGGATGCAGTTAATGCTGTCTTGCCTCTGTATAAACTTACATACCTGAACTGAGCATGTCCTCTGAAGTTTGAGCGTGTGTGGGGTCCATGGACTAACCCTTTTATGATTCTGATTGTATTGGGGTCCTCGCTTGGCTGTGGGTTCCCCTCTGCCCCCCCCCCCCCCCCCCCCCCTCCTCTTCCCCCCCCCCCCCCACACTTCTCCTCCCCCCACTCCTCCTCTTCCCCTCCCTCCTTCCCTGCTCACGCCTTCAATTTTGTTGACTACATTAATGACATGTTGCATCTCTCCTGCTAACTCATGTGCTCCATGTGTTTTTTTCTGTATTATTTTCGTTTCCTTCTGAATTGTGATTTCTGTATTGTGCCTTGTACCATTTGTGCATCAATAAAGACCAACCTTGTTGTTAAAAGGAACACGTGTACATCAAAAGAGGTCTTCTTCATCTGCTTTTGCATAATGTACCTTTCTTTGTGTTCCACACTGTGAGGAGATGTACTATTGAATGCAAAGCCACTTTTGATGTACATGTGCTCCTTTTAAATATGTTGGTATAATTAAAAGTATTTTTATTCTCTTGTATAAAAATGCGCTGCCTTAGCCCATGCCTATATAACCCTACTGGGTTAATGGCTGGAACCTTCAGGTGTTTGAACACTGGCAAGGCTTTGCTAGACCCTTGGTGCACTTCTATATGCCTGGCCACTCTGCAGCACCTCTGTTTTTTGCTAGCGTCCTTGTACGATTGACATCTTCTCCTTTACAGAATGATTATTTGCTTCACTATTTTTTTTTACAATTAACTCTTCTGTCAACTCCTCACTGTCTTTTAACTTGACAATGGAAGCAATGCATCTGGATTGGTAAAACCTTGGGAGCCGTACCCAGCCCCCACACTGTGGGGATCGCCTATGTTGGTTCAGGTACTTAATCCTGCTTGGGTGCTCATCTTGGCACTTGTAGTAAGCTGCAGGGTGCAAGCGGATCTGTCCCCATGTGGAAGGGGCCTTAGTGGTTAAGATCAGAGGTATCCTTCAGTGAGATTCTAAATGAGTTCTGAGCCTAATTCAAAGCCGTACCCTTTGCTCCATTCTATTCAAGGCCTTTCCAATGCACCACCCTATTGGCCTGGAAAAAAACACTCCTTCCTTTGACCTCCCTATGCGCCTCTCCAGCCAAGCAAGAAACTCCATAGCTTTGTAAAATATGCAGTCAAGTCTTGACAATGGTGAAGTTGTTGCTACCACACTCATGGGGGGGCAATAACATGCTAGCTTCACAGGCTGGGGAGGGGGGTTCCATTTCCTCACAGTTCAGGCAACATTGTCTCTGAACGCATCAGGAAACTCTTCATATGATCTTTTCTGCAAAGTGGCCTTTCTAGTCAGATGTCTCTGAAACAGCGTCTCTCTTGTAGGAAGCCGTTCTTGATCCTTCACAAAGACAAAGTACGCCATACATGATTCGGGTTTTTAATTCAGCCAGCATTGTGTGGATGTGTGAATCCTGTGTCATTGTGTTCTGATGGCCTCCAGAATACACTGATCAGCACTCCAGCTGATAGGCTGCAAGTGCTGATGGTTTGAAAAATTGGACAAAGGGACATTTTCCAGCAGTACCGTTCATGAGATGTCGATTAGAATGAACAGGAACAGCCATTTTTAAATTGAAATTATTGCCAAAGTGGCTAAATTTTGATCCATGTATGGCCAGCGTTACTGGCTCTTTATTGAAAACATATTCCTTCCCTCTTTGCGTTTTGCTCCTAAGCACCCTAAAGAGATTTCCAGACATTGTCGGAGCCATCAGAGTTTTTTCAAAAGCCATAGCTCCTATAACAAAGACGGATTCTCACTTTGTTGTGTTGACCGGGGCCTTGCAAGGGACATCCTACTTCAAATTCAGTGTTGCTAGGTTGGTGGGTGTTTCCCGGGCCTTCCATCATCTCTTGCCCAGCTTTGCAAAGCTCCTATCTTCTCCAAGTTCTACCTGCTGGATGTCCAAGCTTCTGCAGATGCTACTTTTGACCACAAGGTTCTTGCAGCAGCACATTGACCCTTAGTGTTGGGCCTCTGTGGCACAGTTCTGTTTGCCTTGTTCCTATTCATTTCTTGGGGAAGCAATAGGGTCTTTGAATATCCAGTCTGTGTCCTGTGCTGTACAATAACGATAAGAGGAATATTGACTTGCCTTTTAATTCCATATCTTAAAGTACAGGACACCTTCCCTCTCCCTGTATTACTTGCTAAAAAACGGAAGTCTCATGCAGTGGGGTAGAGTTAGAGGGGTATTCCCATGCAGGGTATCTATTAGAGCTTTGACAGTGTTCAATCCCCTGAAGGTGCCAGCTTATAACTCAGGATATCTGAATATCCAGCCTATGTCCTTTACTGTTCTCCAAAATATAGAATTTGCATGCAAGTCAATTGCTTCTTTCCTTAAGTACTACTTACTGTATTTGTGCATCTTTGAGAAGAGACCTTTTCTGGTCTCTCTATATATCATGCTAAATAAAACCTGAAAATATATTCTTTCCTTGGTATGATCATGAGGAAATGGGGCTAGAAGGGCTATTGTATAGAGATGCACCATTACAATTAAGACTTGGTACTTGGGGGGTACCTTCTGGTTCTAACAGTATTTTTATTTATTTAAGCAGAATTAAGCATAGTCTCTTTGTATTCTAAGATTAGCAGAAGAATTGTATAGCATGCTCATGGGATGATATGAGAATTTTTTTATTTTTTTTTCCCATTTTAAGAAGAAACCTAGCTTGATGACATGCAATTCAGCAAGCTGTATCTGGGGGGCATCAATCTACCTAGGCTACTTTTGACGAAAAAGTCCTTGATATCCATTTTGTTGTATTTATCGTCACATTGAAATGCGTTACATTTATACTTTGGATCCACTTTCTCAAAGGAAATTGTAGCTGCTTTGCTGTTTATGCGCTTAGGCAGGACTTCTAAAGGTTTATAAATCAACCCCAGGTAAATCAAAAGCTTTGGGGCTCCTCCTAGGCTATTGAAAAAAACAAACCAAAAAAAAAATATACTTTTATAACTCACTTCATCAAGCTGCTCCTATGTGCCCATTCCCCACAGCCTCTTCTATTCAGCGCTCTGGTTGGTGTTTGCAGCTTGTATGCCATTGCATACAGTACAGGACCATCGGTCCTTCAATGTTAGAATGGCGAGAGCCTGGCCACAAGCGTGTTGGAGAGGACCAATTGCCAGCTATTGATTGAGAAAAGATAAGCCAAGTAAAAGTGCTTTTCTTCATTGTATCTGACACAAGATCTTTAGTAGTAAACTTGGGTTTTATGCAGCTACCTTTTTAGGTGATTGGACAGTGGCCTAAAGAATGGGGGAAAAAACCTGCAAGATATTTAACATTCCGTCAGAAAAAATCCACACTTTTCTTGTCGGAATTTGCTATTGTGTGTACGCAGAATTAGAGCCTGTCTTGTTCAGTGACTGGCCCCACTTTGAAATACCCTTTTCTTTCTTCTTCCAAAGCTTTCTGCTCAGCTATACCTTGAGGAGGGTTTCCTTCAGAAATGGACAATCCCCCTGGTTGACCCTACCATTTCTTGCCCTAATAAGACCTTGTTGATTCCTGTGGGAGATGTTTTTGTCTTTAAAGAGGAGGTCCACCTGAATTAAAAAAAAAAAAAAAGCCAGCAGCTACTAATGGTGCAGCTGCTGACTTAAAAAAAAAATGGACGCTTACCTGTCCAGCGCGCTCACAATGTCGGCGGTTGAGCAATCGCTCGTCCCTGGGCTGCCCCCGCCACCATCCTCGGTGAGGGAATCAGGAAGTGAAGCTTTGCGGCCTCACTGCCCGGTTCCCTACTGCGCATGCGCGAGTAGCGTGGCGCTTCCTCACTGGTCCCCGCTCTCTCCTGGGAACAGTGTGTTTCCCAGGAGACAGCAGGGGAGGGAGAGTGGGAGTGGCCTGAAAGTGGGTCAAATACCTGTTTTTGGGTGGAACTCCGCTTTAAGGACCTAGTTTATAAGAGGTTGGAATCCCTCTTGAAGGCTTTGTTTTCTTTGGTTTGTCCCGACATGCAACCTATGGTTGCTTCCATATCCATCTGCCAGTCTCTGCTGCCTGGACTAAGCGCATGACCCTAGACTCTGGCTTTATTTTAACGGATCCCTTCATTTACCACCACCTATAGCTTTCTTGCTTTGCACTACCGTTAATACGGATTAGCAGATACACTTCACCAGAGTTCCTGGATATACCCCTTTTCATTTAGATGAAAAGGATCCTGTAGGTCAAAGACCGTAGGCTCCTGAGGCTAAGAAGTTTTGTTGGACTCCCCCACCTCCCCAAACTCGCCAAGTCTCTGTTTCAGTGAAGGTGTGCTCTAACTGCACAAACCCCCATGTAACCAAACAGTTGCTAAATGCAGTGTGAATGGGGCCATTGGAAAGCATTGTCTGAGTTTAGCTGTGGTAGATAACTTGATCTATCCGCGACCAAAAGCTGAATTCGATCTGCCCGTGTGGTAAAGGCCTTAAAGGGTGCTTTTCTCCCTGTTCTTGCCAAGGTGGTTTGCTCTTTCCACCTTAACCAGAAACGTTTTCCTCTCTCCTATATCTTGTTCTGAAACATCCTAAGAAAAGCTCAATCCACTGTCTCAATGTAGTATGCGCTATGAGAGTCGCCCGCTCAGCTGCTATCTGCCTCTGCTCCATCCCAACTAGGTCAATTAGACAAGTCATCTTATAATTTGAGCCTTTATAGGTGAAAAGAGAGGTTTCCACCCTTGTTAGGGCGCACTTCACTAAATCCATTAGTGTTTTTTTTTTTTTTTTTTTTTATATGGGCTTTTCAAGATCAGGCATCTTTCTAGTCTTCTGTTCACAGACCATCTGTCTTGTCAGAAGGGCCTTCAGGCTTCATTTGATGCCATTTCCCCAATGCTTCAAGCTGCTCTGAGTTTTTTGTCTAGTTTTTCTGTGACCCATTGCTACATGGGCCTGTTAGCGTTTGCTTGTTGCTCACCCCTCAGTTGGACTGCTTTTGAACATACAATTTTTAAGATTCTGTGTGACTTGCCTACAAAATCAGTTTCTTGAAGTACAGTGGTGCAGGACACAAGTCCCTCCTTGCACCTTATGAGTTTCCTATTGCTTACTGGAAGTAGGGGTTTTATAAGACATGTCCCTGCAGTTTTATTTTTTTATTAAATTTTTTCCTAGTGTCCAGTCACCTAAAGGTAGCTGCATATTGGCCATGGTCAAGACTAAAATCCTGTACTTTTTTTTTTTTTTTTTCAAGAAAATCATTATTCAGGCAAGTCATAAATTCAGGTTTTACAGGTACTCATGGCAAATAAATCCCTTGCAGTCTTGGTTGAGCCCCACTGCAAGTGTAGTTTACTTCCTATATTCTCGGAGTTCAGGTTTAGGGCTGGTTCACACCACAAAAAACACACTCCTTACCGGATGCATTTCTGCATGTGCGTTATTGCGCTTTTGGCGTGTTCCGGTGGGTTTTTGATGCGTTCGCGTGCATTCTGGTGCGGTTTTTATGCATTTACTGCGTTCCAGTACAGTCCAGGACTTAAAAAATGCTGCATGTTTTTTTTTTTTTTTTTTTTTCTGGAACTGGAAAGTCCTGGAATTTACTGCACTGGTGTGACCTATGCTATTGGAAACCATATAACCTATGTGTTTTTGACACAGAAAAAAAAACTGCACTGGACTACATGTGGTGTGAACTTGCCCTTAGAATGTCTGTGAGGTTTATTTGAAATATAGTTTGTTTTGCACATTATGTAATGATAGACTCTTTACAGTTGGCAGGGTTCTATATTATTGTTTTTGTTGAAAAATGACTGTGCATGTAAAGATAGCCCCAATAATTGCATTTCTATTTGTACAGCCGCCACAGCACAGCAAGTACAAGACCTATATGTGCAGGGACATGAAACAGAGGGGAGGCTGTCCCCGAGGAGCTAGCTGCACCTTTGCTCATTCCCAAGAAGAGTTGGAGAAGTAAGTACTTTTTTTAAAAGTTGATTTTGAGTAACAATACAGACATCTAATCTACTGTACATTGTCTATTTAGGTATTTACAGTAATGCCTCGTACAAACTATAAGTTGTTTAACCCAGCGGGCTGAAAGAAAAAAAAAAAACTGAAGCGCTCAGGAGGAGAACCTGTACTAAAAATCCGATCCGTTGGTACAGCAATCTCCCCCGCTAAGCTATTGTGTTATGACTGTGGGCGCCATTGGCTGAGAGTGCTGATCTGATGCTGATTGGCAGACTTTTTTTGGTCACGCCCCTTTGCCCACCAACATGTCAGGGAAAAAAAAATGTAAAAAACAATCACCGATTTTGAAAAAGGATCACCCTCTTGTCAGTTTTTTGTTGAACCACCTTTTACTTTAATTACAGCATTTAGTCTGTTGGGATTTGTCTCTACTAACTTTGCACATAGATTTTGCATTATTTGCCCACTCTCTTCTTTGCAGAACTGCTCAATTTCAGTTAATTTTGATGGTGAACTGCAGTCTTCAAGTCTTTACACAGCTTTTCAATTGGGTTTAAGTCTGGGCTCTGACTAGGCCATGCAAGGACATTCATCTTTTTCTCCTTCAACCCCTCTGTGGTCACTTTTGCTGTATGCTTTGGGTCACTGTCATGTTGGAAGATGAATCTTCTCATTGACAACTTAATGGCAGATTTTCCTCAAGAATTTGACTGTATTTTGTCCCATCCATTTCCCTTCTATTCCTTCTATCCTGACAAGTCCTCCAGTGCCTGCTACAGAGAAACGCTTCCATAACAGGATATTACCATCATCATAATTTGCTGTAGGAGTGGTGTTATTTGGATGCAAGTTGTGCTGGATTTCCACCAGACATATCATTTGGTGTTGAGGCCATATAATTCAATTTTAGTCTTATCTGACCATAACACCTCCAGGTCTGTGTTGTACCAAATCCCTTCCAATTCTTAATGATATACTTCACTGTGGTTATAGGCATTGATAAAGCCTTTGAAATTGTTTGGTATCCATCTCCTGACTTGTCCCTGTCCACAAATGTATCCCAATGATCCCGGTGACAGTGCCTTTCCACCCATAGTTGATGGTTTGCTTCAGTTGCACTGCCATTGACTGAAATGCTCCAGGAAAGCTCTTTCCGTGCTGAGCTAATCAAAATGACCTCAGCTGATCTCAGTTCAAAGTCAAATGGCTTTGTGTGCCATTTTGAAGGTGATTAGCTACACCTGGTTGAGTTCAAGTAATTTTTTCATTTTTTAGGAGGGGGGTTTGAATTTTTTCATTCTTTTTCTGTCATGTTGGTGGGATGTCTTTCACTTGGATGTTATACGTTTTATAGCACTAGTAAATACAGCTAGATAAATCAAACTGTCTGTCCTTAATTTCTGGCTGCAAAGCAACAAAATGTGATTATTTTAAAGACTGGAGATTCTTTTCTACACCCAATGTATATTTAACACACAAAAGGGAGCAGAGCAAGCAAGAGATGTTCATTGCTGAGGTTTACACTTTAAATGGCTTTCTTAACTCACGGTTTGTGAGGTATATTGTTTTACAAATAATATGGTTCTGCAGTGAGAAACTGATTCTCCTATTTTGGACTTTAGAATATCATGTTTAAACCAGAGAGGTTATTGTGGCAAAGCCTTAAAGTGTCTATGTTGCTAGGATAGAAGGTTTAAGAGTGACGCACCCTATAAAAGAAAAATTTGATTACCTATCTGGTGGCCAGCTAGGCAAATTTTCACTTTTGTTGCAGTCCTACTTTCACTTTGTAGGACTTGTGAGTTTTTTCAATAGTATTTTTTCCAGCTGGGTGTTGTGGCTCCTCCTGCCAGTTGCTTTATGTACTGTAACCTGTGATATGGCAGCTGGTGGGAGGAACCATGCTGCATATTGGAGGACACACTGTTTGATCTACCCGGGAGTGTCAGCAACGCATGCTGGCAAGTTTAAAGATTTGGCAGTATTCATCATCTTTTAGGGTATGCTTTGTCCTCAGACTTCTTATTGTGGGATTGAAAGTTTGGTGACAGAACTTCTGATTCAAATCAGCACAAAAATAAAGTCGTTTCTAGTTAAACTGTGATCTAAAAATAAATGTATTATTCATGGAAATTATCAAGTACCTTTTAGTAAACAAGAAGTATATGAACTCTGGCAGCAGAAATAAACTGCAGGTACTTGAAGGACTTATCTTCCAGCATGAACCGGGAACCCTGAAACCTGGAGTGCTTAGTATGTAAACCTTTATTTAGAGCTCCTCTGGCCTGCTCTCTCCTCCTGCATTCCTTTGGCCAGAGAGGCCATGCACCATATTGAAGGAACTGCAGTGAAGCTCATCTCGCCGTTAAATCACCTACCGTGTAAGACGCATGTGGATAATAAAGCCAAACAATGTGCAAATTTAATTTCCTATTTCAAGTGGGCTAACCTTATATTGTGCTATATATTCCTCCTTATTCAATTTTTTAAAAGTAATTTGTTTTGCATTTCTTTTTTTTTTTTTTTTTTTTTTTTTTTTTTTAAAGGTTTCGAAAAATGAACAAGCGCTTGGTTCCTCGGCGCCCACTGAGTGCCTCTCTTGGTCAGCTGAATGAAGTTGGGCTGCCTACCGGATCTATACACTCAGATGAGGGTCCTATGGATTTACCTAGTCGGAAACAAGCTGGCCTTCCCAATGGCATAGTGTCTGGAAACTCTGTGACACAGCTCATCTCCCGTGGGACGGACTCCGGCTACGACTCTGTTATGAAGCCAGTGAAACTGGATCATCTGAGCAACAGTGCCCCAGGCTCCCCTCCAGAGCTGTATGTTTGTTTTTGTTTTTTTCCTTCTATAGTAGTTGGTATTTCATCGAACAGTGTTAGTAGATTGATAACACAGGTCACAGCATGTAGCATTAGGATTATGAAACTTTGATTGCCAATTTTGTAATTTTGTTTTGTTTTTCTTCAGCCTGGACTCCGTCCCCAAATCTTCTATTGCCTCCTTACCCGTCAGCTCACATCCACCTCCACAGCGTGTTTCTGGTGATCTCCCCCCATTGCCTGTATCTAAACAGATCCAGATGGTACCACGAGGTTCCCAGATTTATGCTTCTCCCCAGGCGGATATGTTTTATTCTGACCCAAGGGGAGGAGGGCCTCCATTTGAGTCTGTACCCTATCCTCCAAGTAAGTTTTAGCTTCCCTTTGTCATTCTGTTTGGCTTGCTCATGCTGTATGCATTTTTCTATACATGGGTTTTTGGACATTTCTTTATACCTTGGGTGCAATTTGTCAGCTTTTGTGAAATTATGTATGCTTTTGCTTCATATAAATCCACGTGATGTACATCTGTAGATCAGTGGTTCTCAACCTCAGTCCTCAAGTACCTCCAACAGGCCATGTTTTTGGAAATTTCTCTTGTATAAAATAGCTGTCCAAAATGCCAAGCCATTGACTTTGATTTAAAGCATCTGTGCAAGATAAAGGAAAACCTGCAAACATGGCCTGTTAGGCGTACTTGAGGACTGAGGTTGAGAACCACTGCTGTAGACAAATGTTTTTTCTCTGTTTTTGACTAGAGATTAGAAACTCTGGGTTTTTAATGCTTTGGGTGTCTTTACTGAGGAGATTACACTGTAGTTGTACTGGTGAACATGATCACGGGACAGAACGTGATGAGAAATCAAAACTGAGGGAAATTGTCCAGTCTCTTAAGAGGGGACTCCCCCTGACTTTGTAGAGATTTTCTTTCACTTCTCGTGGGCCACAGATAGGAAAGAAAACACCTTATAGCAAATGAGAGGGGGTGGGAAGTATTTCTAGGGTCTTACACGGTTAACTCCATTCATTCCTGTAAGGTAAGTAGTGGTTGTTGTATATCCACACTTATGAATGTCACATGTCTACATAGACTTTAAATGTTCTGCTTTTTCATCAGTCTACTGTCCCATTCTCAGCTGTACATTTTCTAATTCTGATTTATTTATTTATTTTTCAGATGTTTATTACCCGCCTCAGCCTGTGTCGCGCTTTGTCAGACCTCAGCCATCTGCTCCTGAGTCCACCCCTGCCTACCTCGAACAGTACCCTCCCTATTTACAAGACAGAGTTGTTAGCACACAGTACGGAACCCCTACCCAACAATATTCTCCCATGAACCAGCCCATGTACCCTGCACACTACGATACCCGACGTGTGTACCCTTCTACTCCCCAGTCCTATCAGAGAGAGGAAATGGTTCGCGCTAGTCCTGTACCACTGGACATGCCACCTAATGCTGGCTCTCCTTATGCTTCCGAAGCCAGAGACCGATACCAGACTGTAGAGGGCTACTACCCTGTTGCAACGCATCCGGGACAGATAAGACCATCTTATAACAGGGTATGTGCGGAACATATTTGATTTTATTTTGAGAAATCTTTACTGAAAATTGATATTTCCATATATTGATGGACTGTTGACTTTATTCACCGTTTTGTACCAGATTGCATCGGGGCAAATAATGGTATATCAAAAGTTAAAATCTTTTATAAAGTGGGAGTGGAGGTCTGCTTTAAGCTGCAGTTTGATCTGCTGAGTGCTGTTTTAGTAACGTAAAGAGGTTGTAAACCTCAGACATGCACTATGGACAAAGCATATCTCTCTATAGTGTGTACTTGTCTCAATTAAGAGCACAAACTGTCATTTCTGTCTGTGGTCCCATTCTTATGCTATCAGCATGAATCAGTTCTGACAAGTTTTCCTGACACCAAGAGAAACAAGGTGAAGGGGAGGGAGCTGTAGCTAATTGACATCCTTAGCTCTGTTCCTTTGGGGCAGGCTGTCTCTGAGCTCTGCAAGAGTGCAACTACAGCTCTCCATTCACATTTTTCTGAGCTCTCAGAAGAAGCTTTAATTCTTTACTTTGAATGGTTGTACAGAGGGCTGCAGATGAATGGGAGCAACTTATGTAGGAGGATTTGTCTAATCTTTGAATATGTAAGGGTTTTACAACCTTTTTAATCAGTTCAGTTGACAGCATTCTTGTAAATAAAAAGCATGGTATTGCTGCATACACTAAACACGTTTTTTTTTGCACAGATTAGCCAGAATCAAAAATTGAATTAAAAAAGGGGACCTAGTCTTACCAGTGTATGACTGCTAAAAAATGACGTGTATATTACATGCACAGTGTAGCTATTGTTAATTTCTCGTCCAACCAAAATGGTTGTTTCTGAATAGAGTGGGAAAGGTTTAGCACCTCTGCTATGTTTTTATTGCTTTGCAGGCTGCATTATTTCCTATTTATATCCTGTCCCGATGACATTTTCACCAGACAGGAAGTGATTGCAAATCTCCAACAGCAACACTAACAAAAATAGTTTTCTTGTTGAGCAGAAGGCGTCTGGAACCCCAAATAGCTGCTATTGCCGTCTGTGTTTCTGTTAAAGATGTTTTTCTGACAAAACCATTGTTACTTTGACAATAACGGAAGGGAAAGTAATATAAAGGATCCCTAAATAGCAGTAAAAACCTTCCAGGTGTTTTAAAGTGTTTGTTGTCCTGAAAATAATAAAGAGATCCTGTTCCCTTAAAGCATGTTCTACAGCACAGTACTTGTGCTGTGTAATCTTCTCTCCTCCAAACTGTAAAAAACCTGTCTGATCCTGCCACTTCCGGTGTTCCCCCTCTGAGCTGACCACGATAATCAGGGCTGCTGAGTCTTGACTATAGTGGTAAGCGTTCGTCCCTCCATCCGCAGCTTTACTCTGTTCTCCTTTCTCCCCCTTACCCCCTTCGTCTCTGCCTGTCAGCTCAGTGTTCTATCTCTCCGTCGCCCTCCTGGCGGTATTATTAGAAATAAAATTATACAAATGATCAGTGCCAGCCCCTCTATTATAGATGGCGTACCACACTGTATGTCTTTTATTAAACCAAGGTATGTAAATACCTTTTTAGAGTGGTGTTCAGGCCGGTCTGCAGGGCTACTGTGAGAGGTGCTGAGCAGCCATGTGACCTCCCCGGCTGACGTCAGAGGGAGATCTTGGCCTCTCCTGCAGTAGCCATATGACTGGCCTGAAGATCGCTCTAAAAGGGTATTTACATGCCTCATTTTAATAAGACTTCTACATTGTGGTATGCCCAACTAAATTATAGGGGCTAACAGTGATTTTATACTTTTGGGTTCACAAACATTTTAACTCTTCCCCACTTTTTCCTAAACTTTTCGAAATTAAATTTTCACTTCACATAAAACGTCAAATATTTTAATGCATCCCCTGATGCAGAATAATTGAGGATTTTTCTGCTTGTAATGTCTGCCAATGCTTTTTGAGGGTCCTTTTACTTGTACAACAAAGTCGACCGACTTTGGAGTGCTACTTTGACGTATTGATGAATACGACTTGGGTGTGACTTGTCCCTTGGCATAGTCAGACCCACTGTTGCACATGAAACATTTGGGTATGACTTTCATGTGACTTTTGAGGGTTGACATTAATGTCTGTGGCCCTCAAGTTGCATGAAAGTCCGACCTAAGTAGTGCATGAACTACTTTGAAGTCGCTGCTACTTTAAGTCACGTATCTATGAATGGTTATCATTCGAAAACATGGGGTACGGTACGACTTTGATGTAGAAAGTCGCACAAGTGTGAATGGGGTGTAAAATTTTGTTTTAAGATTGCAATAGTGATCTTATATGTATCCTACTAAACTGTCATGTACAATATTTTTTTTTTTTTTGTGTGTATCAATGTGTTTTTTATTTCCGACATTGCATATCTTTAGACGTGTAATAATAATTTTGTCTAAAGTATTTTTTTTTTTTTTATCTCACATTGTCCATTGTTGTAATCTACTTTCATTTTCTTTCATGCTATAGGAACCCTACGGCCGTTTGCCTCCCCAGCATCAATCACAGCCTCACCCCAGCCTGGATGATCTTCACCGCCGCCGAAAGGAGATCATGGCTCAGCTAGAAGAGAGAAAAGTGATTTCTCCCCCACCATTTGCTCCTTCACCCACGCTGACACACCCTTTCCATCAAGAAGAGGTGAGATTGGTCCCTGAAATGTTACTTACTTTGCATGTTTTTAACTACAGATTTAGATTTTACTTAGCATTTTTTTTTACTATTAGTACCTTGATGAAGAACTGAAAATCTCTGGGAAGTACAAAGGGAATGACTACAGCCAGTATTCACCCTGGTCCTGTGACACAATCGGTTCCTACATTGGAAGCAAAGATGCCAAACCCAAAGATGTTTCTGCTGGAGGAAGTGTCGAAGTAGCAGTAAGTTTCATCTTCAATGTTTTTTTACTTTGCAATCGATCATTTTGTATTTCAGTAAGATCAACATTTACCTCTTAGACAGAAAGGATTGCTTCTTCCTCACGGGATTCACCAGCATAGAGATTCCCTAATGCATCAGGTGTTGACTCGGGATTGGAAAGATTCTGGTGCTGTGCTTTGGTAGGCAGTGGAGCTGTTGGTAAAGAAACTTGGTGATTGTAAAGCTTATTGTTTTTTTAAATAATAGAAATGTTATGCTTCCCTTCTCTATGCAATGGTAATGCACAGAGTGGCACTGAACTGCCTATTCTCGAGTCCTTCCCCCGCTAGTAGCATTTTGGGCTCCACCTCTTCTCTCCTATGAGATCCACACCTGTGGGCTCAATACCTAAGCCGGCTGTTTGCGTCTATTGACACACACAGCCTGCAAACCCCACTCTGCTCTCAGGATTTTATTGACGTTAGCAGGAGACTACGTCTCCTGCTGCCGCCTCTGTAAGCAAAGAGAGAGGAAAAAGTCACTGCAGATTGGCACAGCTCTGGATTGAGACTGCTTGCAGGTATGTATACAGGTGGTAAGGGGGCAATACAGATACAGTAATGGCGGCGATCAGATTTTTAGCGGGACTGCGACATTGCGGTGGACACATCTGACACTCAGTGACACTAATACAATAATCGGTGCTGAAAAAATGCACGGTCACTGTACTGATGACACTGGCAGGGAAGGGGTTAAACTGGCAATCCATGCTAAAACGAAAATCCCTGCATCTATAGCCACCGACATTCTAACACTAGCCTCTAGTATACATACCTTTTTTGCAGTCGATCCGACCCGATCTCCAGCGGCGGAAGCTCAGATCCCACACTGAGCTGTTACCCGCGGCTTCGCTGTGTGGGTGGGTGTAGAGGACACATTTGACAACGGAAGCCTCATATTAACTCTATGGGTGACGTCACTCCCCATTCATTTTACAGCCGTTGTCGGGCGTTTCTCTGCAGAGCTTCTGCCTCTGGAGATCGCATTGGATCATCTGCAGAAAAGTTATGTGCACTGATTTTTTTTTATTTACAGAGGTAGAGAGAGGTTAGTGTTAGAATGTTAGATGCAGGGATTTTGGTTTTAGCATGGACTTCCACTTTAACATCAGGGGCGATCAAAGGTTTAAATGTGCTCCTAGGGCGTGCTTGTTAACTGGGGGGGGGGGGGACGACATAGATTTATGTCCCTGCTTGGCAGAAACACAAGATCTTCATCTTCCCCTCTCACAGAACAGTGGTCTGCCTTGTTTAAATAGGTAGGCCGCTGGTCTTCTCCCCCTGAGAACGATCGCGGGGTGCCGACGAACATTGGGTCCGCTGATTGGCTCCACTGTGTCCAATCAGAGCAGATCGCTGGCGCAAGCACGCGCCCCTAACCCATTACACAAATTCACGTACTTGATTTTGTGCAGGGGGCCCGCCCTGCTGCAGTATGTCTGGGTGGGATGGTCCAGAAGAAGTTTAACATTAGTCTGCATTATATAGAATCCATTGGAGGGATGTGGTGCTTTTATTTTGGTTTTGTGTTGAATATGGCTTTTGGGTGCAGGCAGCAAACGTGCTCACAGCTGTCACAGAAGGTAAGCATGTCGGGGGCTGAGGGAATTTCCTGTAAAACATGTACTTTCAAATTACCAACATAATTAAAGCACTATCTCATACACTGCCTCAGTATTTTTACAGTAATTTCATGAATTTAAGCCAAGCCTAAAAAGCAGGTCTGTTATTTGCCATTTAAGGCGGACCTCTCTCATCATGATTTAGACTCTCGTAGATCTTTTTGCGTACTTTTTTATTTTTTTTCTATTTCCTATAGAATGTTGACAACAAATCTTTGAGGGATCAGCGCCTTGAGCTGCAACGCAGAGCCACTGAAGCGGGAGAGGACGATCTCATTCCGTTCGGCGACCGGCCTACAGTATCTCGTTTTGGTGCCATTTCTCGCACCTCCAAGGCCTTGTACCAGCCTTCAGGCCCTATGCAGCCAGCAATGGCAAATCAAGGTGTGGCGACAAAATCCAACGTTTCTGGTGGGTTTTTCGGGGAAGTTAGACACATTTAAATTAAATCTAAACCCAGTCACTAAAATATTTTTTTTTACATGTTAATGTAATATCTGTAGTCATTTTAATGTATATATTAGAAAAAAATCTTCATAAAAAAATGCCTGTTAATCTTGCATGGGGGCCTTTACTAGGATACTTTCTCTCATGGGGTGACAACACTGTCCCTTTCTCCCAATTTCTCTCCTGGGTTGTTTACCTGTTGTATGCTCTTCAAGTAGAGGCTATTTGCAGATGTACTAATGCTTATGGGGAAGCCCGCCCTGAGCAATGACATGCAGCCACTGCTGGAGCAAATATGCATGTAAACAAAATGACTGAAAGGGACTGAAGGAGATCTGAAGCACTGAGATGCAATAAAATGATAAAATGTAGGTATAAACAATATTTTTGTAAAAGAACAAAGCATTTGTTTGATGTACCGTACTTGGCAACTGAAATTGGATCCAGTTAGGGTAAACATCCACTTAATGTAAAACATACCTTGCATGTTTAAAAAAAAAAAAAATAGTATTTATTGCATTTATGAATTGAATATCCTCGTAGCCAATTGGTTTTCTATTGTAACAAAATGCAAAAAGCTATGATACTCTTTTGGCAACCAATCACAAATTGCCAGTCATCAATTTTTTAGACTGAATAGAAGATCAGTGTGGTTACTATAGTTTCTTGTACTACTTTTTACTAAACGAAAGCCATACTACAAGTGTATATGGGAAAAATTAACCACTTCCATACCGGTCCTATTCTGCCACTTCTCTACTTCATGTAAAAATCATATTTTTTTTTCTAGAAAATTACTCGGAACCCCCAAACATTTGTTTTGTTTTTTTAGGACACCCTAGAGAATAAAATGTCAGTCATTGCAACTTTTTATCTCGCATGGTATTTGTGCAATCATATTCCAAACGCCTTTTTTTTGGGGAAAAATAAACGGTTTCATGAATTAAAAAATAACAAAACCGTAAAGTTGGCAATTTTTTTTTTGTATAATGTGAAAGATGATGTTACGCCGAGTAAATCATTTTTATGGCCCCTTTCACACTGCCGGGACCGCTCAGTTCCGCCTGTCAGTTTTTTCGGCGGACCTGAATGGCTGCTCCATGCTTCTCTATGGAGCGTCGGATGTCAGCGGTGACATGTCCGCTGACATCCGATCCGCTAAAATCAGACGGCTGGCGATACGTTCAGATCATATCGGGTGAGATGTGATGAAAACGGACATGCTGTCCGTTTTCGTCTGATCTCTCCATAGGAGACAGCGGCGCTCGACAAGTCCCTCCCCGCTCAGTGAGCAGAGAAGGACCTGTCATCCGCCAGCCCAGTGAAGATCAACGGAGAGATCTCCCGCTGAGCTGGCGGACCGCTGCAAGCTGATCCGCCCAGTGTGGTTGGGGCCTTACAGGTTTTATCAGTTTAGCTTTACAGAGGAGGTCTAGTGCTAGAATTGTTGCACGCGCTCTAATGCACGCAGCGATACCTCACGTGTGGTTTGAACAGCGTTTACATATGTGGGCGGGACTTGCGTGCGTGCATGTTCGCTGCTGTAGCTGCAGGCATCATTCAGATTTCACTGCACAAAGTCAAGGACGTCATATGATAGGGAAGTGGTTAGGCACAATTGTCTTACGTAACCAAATGGATTTCAGATTTCTTTCTTGAGGCAAATTATACTAACAAATTAGTTGCTATGGTCACTGTGTGTGTTCTTGCTGTAGTTTTTTCAAGTAGGTCAGTCTGTGTCTTAAATTGGATTTTTTTTTTTTTTTTTCTGTTTAGATTTTATATAGTACTCATTGCAACAATTACTTCATCTGGTAAAAAAAAATGTTTTCTTTCTCAGATTACAGTCTGTACAGTCACACCAACATGGGAGGCCCTCCTTACCCACCCCATCAAAACCTTCCTCAGGGACATTTGAGTGAACGGTAAGTACAAACTGGTCATCTGTGTTATGGCAAGCTGTACTATGCCCTACAATAAAGCAGAATTAAACTCCCCTAGCAGAGCCCACGGTTTTTGCCATGATGTTGAAGTATGCACAGCATTTTTGCAGACTTATCTGTCAGCACCTCTATGTTCTGCTGCTGACCTCTTCACCCATTCTTTTTCTTTGTTTGGCATCTGCTGCCACCTTGATTGGCTGGTCTATAATATCCTAACTCCTGTGCATGGAAGTTAATCCATCCCAGCAGATGCCATGATTTTACACTGAGCTGTAGGCAGGTAAATTTTTTTCCCCCCTCCATATACTGAGGGGCATTCATAAAGTGTGTCCTAGATACCCTTTAGAATTCTGTTGAGCCGCATCACTGAAAGTGTCGGTGCTTACGCCCGATTCATGTACCTGTTAGAGACAGGTATATTAATCTGTCCATGTCTGCATTGGGGGAGGAGTGTCCATACACGACACTCCTTCCTCAGTTTTACTCTCTCCTTCCCTCCCTGGCCACTGCACCTGTCACGCTGACAGGGGAATGGTCAAGAAGTTTTGTACTGGAGTGGACGAAGCCTGACAGAGAACTAGTTCTTTATCTGGTTTGCTTTACATTTTATACACAGCAGTTGTCTGATCCACAACCGCTAATCAGTCCAGTAGCAGCTTTTGAATGTGCCCAGTGCAGTGCACTGTCAAAAGTAAAGTAGACCTTATGGGGAAATAGTCTGTCAGTTCCCCATCAGGCTGCGCCAACCCGGTGACAAGTGGATTCCTAAATATGGGCATTGCCCATTTTTGGATAATGACATCATCTGTTTCCCCATTTACTTTTAGCTTTCGCCTGGGGAATCTCCCGGCAGACAACTGAATGGGGCTGAAGGAGACAGCATCACATACATGACGGTTTTTCAGGCACGGCCTGCTTTGAGTAATGAGTTGGTCTTAATAACCATCAGTTTACTTATCTGCCAACTGGTTGGACTTCTTTAAAAAGTGGTTGCTGCCATAGCAACAGATTCTAAATGTGGTGGTAGTAAGAACTACCTGACTACGGTATGTGTCGGTAATGTTACTGATACTGCTGCAAATGCTAGCCTGAATTAGTTGAGGTGGTTAAGGGAACTGCCGCCATAAAAGTGCCCATTAGGGCTATATTGGATTCACCTGAGAGTATTTTCTGCAATAAATCATGCCTTCCCAACACATCAGAAGTCACCCTCTGATGGGAGTCACCTTTTAAAATATTTTTCTGTGGCCAACAATAAATTATCCAGGATTTTTACCCCTTGTGCATAATCCTGATTCCAAGCAAAACCAGATATGTTTAGTGGATAAGGCCACCGGAGCACGGCAAGTAACACTCACCTTGAAGGTTTACAAACAAGCAAGTCAATATCTCAAATGCAAAATATGACAGACTCACATTACCTCTTTGGTAAGCCATGCAACCAAAACACTTCCTGATTAAGACATTTGGGAAATCCTGCCCTCCTACATCTAAAACCTATAACTTTTTTGACTTGCGTTTTAGATCTCTGTCCTATGTAGCAAGGCCTCTCCTGTCTCTTATGTCCTAAACTATCACACTGACCAGTTCATCCCACTATACCTGACCCACTGTAAAAATAAAAGACATAGGATCCAGTTTTTCAGAACAAGAATACGAAAGAATAGTGTGGCTTGCAACGCTAGACTTTGCTTTTTGAGCTACACTTAGTGTTTCTGTCAGCCTCTGGGGGTGCTTTTTACCCCCTCTTTCTCAACTTGAAATGACCACTTGTGATTTCTTGTTTGCAGAGATCGGATAACTAAGCCTCTGCCTACATCTGAGAAGCAGCTCAGGATGGAGTTACAGCAGCTGAACCAGCAGATCAGCCAGCAGACCCAGATGAGAGGAATGGAGGTAACATTGTGCACGATCGCACATTAGTGATCTTAATCATACAATTCAGGACACAGGCAGAATATTCATACACCATGTGTTATAAGTGTGTACATTCAGGTGATTGGATACTGTCAAAGCTTTTAGAAGACACAAGCCCTGCTTGTCTCCTGTATAACTCTACCTTTCTTAGCAAGCCTCCAATTTTGTGCTAGTGTCTGATGGTGATGGACCTTGTCTCCTCCACAGAGAAACTCACCCTTAGCTTAACTAGTTTATTATTTTTCTTATTTTCTTCTAATGCCAACATTGAATTAGTGTATCTGGAGTGGAGCAACCTCAGTAAAACCTTGAAAGCTGTACTCAGACCATGGGCTGTGAGGTCAGCCTGCAGTGTTGCTTAGGGCACTGGATCTTGCATGGATGTTCCCCATGGCACTTGGTGCAATGGATTGAGTTGGCCGCAGGGTGCTTTACAGTTCTAGGGTCGTAGTCCTTTACTTTGGAACCCAGTCCCTAAAGATCCATTTGGGGGTATTACCATTGTGATGGGCAAAGTATAGATATTTGCCACAGCAGTTGTCTGCATCAACCATCATAGAGCCACCAGGAGTCTGTTTTGCCTTGAAAGAAGGGAACCAGATCATCTCATGGACAGAAACTCACTGTCCAGTGATCTCTGCAGTCCACACTCCAAGAGTGTACAACTGGAAAGAAAATTATCTCAGCTGCCTGGGTTTTTTCATTTAGATGCTTTTGACCACATGTTTCTTGCAGCAGTACTCTAAAGTTAAGTTTTTTCAACCCTTGTTTGACTTGTTGGCACAATTGTTTGGCCTAGTTACCCACCCTTGTAACTCATTGCTTGGGGGCATCCCGGGGTCAATGAATAGTTGTTGCCTGTACTGTATTATTCTACTGAAATAAGAGCAATTTTGTCCTACCTGTAAATTTCATATCTTGGCGTACAGAATACAGACCACCCTCCTGTCAGTTCTTTGGTTACTCTGTTGCTTGCTACAAAACCAAGGATTCGTGGGGTAGGGTTATAGGGGAGGTGCCCAGTGGGCATGTCCTCGAAAGCATGCTTGTGACCAATCACCTGAATGTATGAGCCTATAACGCATAGTTTATGAATACTTTGCCTGTGTTCTGTACTGTACTACCAAGATATAGAATCTACAGGCAAGTCTAAATATTATTTTTTTTCTTCCGTTCATGGACGGACACAACAGCAATTGACCTTAGGGTATTATCCTCCTTTCTAGGAGATTGACTAGGCAGAAAAACAGCATGTTAAGTGTTAAACACTCCACACAGTATAGTACCTCCCAGGAGGCGGTTCCCCCGGGTACATCCCTCATCCTCTGCTCTGCAGCCTCAGTTTCTTTTTCTGCCTAGCAAAGGAGATGACATCCCTCCTCTGGGCCCATGTGCTCGGGGAATTTTTTTGCTATTTTCTTTTTGTTTTCCTGAATTTTTGGATTCTGTGATCTACAATCAACTGACGACTGGGTGACAGGCTGGATCCCCGATCCTTGTAGTCCCCCCAAGTTCGGCCATCGAGCGTGTGCCGGCCTTTAGCTACGCGCTGGACTGTCCACGACATGCCCCGTTGCTCCAGGGGTGGCCGGTGAGCTATACGCTCCAGGGCACACATGTGACCGTGCTCTATGTCCGTGTCAGTGTGCCGGGCCGACAGCCATGCCATAACTGCGCGGACGTTTGTTCTTGTCTGGGATGCACCCAGCCGGTGGTCGCAGGACGGGTAAGTAGCAGTCCCCTTGCTTTGGCAGGGTGGTGCGGCTGGTGCATTCCTGGGGAGGTCGATTGGGGGTCCGCCCTGCTTTTCTCTCTCCCTTCCTCTCCTTTTTTTCCCCCACGTTCTGGGTGGCGGGCGGCCCTGAGGTGGGGGGTCCGCCTGGGGGGCTCCATCCAGTGGCTGGGGGCTGTGTCTGCTTGGGGGTGCTGTTTTGCTGCCATGTGTGCGGGGGGGGGGGCACTATGTTCACTGTATGTGTGTGTTTTTTTACCGTGCAATCGCGGCCGCCACTTTGGCGGCGCCGGGCGCCTTTATTAGAGTTTGGCGGCCATTTTCTTGAAGCCCACATGTTCTTTTTGCATGTCGGTGGCCATTTTGGAAGGGGTTTTTGCCTCTAGTGACTAAAATAAGGACGCAAATGGCTCCAGCACACTTCCTGAGGGACGGCACAGCACAGAGCAGCCCTCGGGGGCAGACAGCAGCAGTAGTACAGACCTGGTCAAGTGGTGAGTCCTCTGGGGGGTCCCCTGCTCTCTGCTGCGGCCAGGAGGGAGGCCTGTGGGTCTTGCCTTGCATTTCAAGGGTGGCAAAAGGGTGGGTCAGCATGGCTTCCGAACCGGATGCTTCTCCCCCAGACATGCCAGAGTTAACCCTTAGTGCCCCTGTGGATGCTATGACGGCAGTCCTAGAGACATTTGTTACCAGGATTGAAGCAGCGCGTGGCCAGAGGGGGGGGGGGTAAAGAGTGCCCCCGCCCTCTTCTGGGGATGCCTCTGACACGGAATCGAGCCCAGCTACTGCTCCCAGCCCTGGTTCAGAGGTGTCAGAGGATGCAGGCCTAGTCCACACGGACAGTGAGGATGACTCTGCGGGATACTCAGAAAATTGAGGATTCGGCGGAGACATCAGAGGTGTCAGTCCCTTTTGGGTTCCGCAAGCCGGCCCCCACTGCGAAAGTGTTTCTTTGTGTTCCTTATCTGGAAAAAAATTTGTACAAGGAATGGGATCGGCCACAAAAGGTTTTTGCTGTTCCAAAGTGCTTTGCGGTCCGTTATCCTTTTGAGGAGGACTTCCTGAAAAAGTGGACCTCTCCTCCGTCAATGGACCCCTGTGTCCAGACTGAACAAAGGCGACCACGTTGCCTGTGGAAGGGGCTCCCGCTTTCAAGGACCCCACAGATAGGAGAGCTGAGGCTGTGGCCCGCTCCATGTTCACAGTGGTAGGGTCGGCGGTGAGATCGGTCTTGGCCGGGGCTCTAGTGTCAGACACTTACTGAACGGGCAAAGTTGTTGCTTCAGGAGTTGGAGGTGCATCAAGCCCCTCCAGACTGTGTGGCGCTGGCCGACCGGTTGGTGCAGGGCCTAAAGTTTGTCTGTGAGTCAGCCCTGGATACGCTTCCCTTGCTCTCCAGGGCCTCGGCCTACGCGGTGGTGTTGCGCCGCCTTGTCTGGCTGAAGTGTTGGTCTGTGTAGGCCTAAGAAGGCCTTGGTGGACTTAATCTTTAAGGGTGAAAGGCTTTTTGGGGCTTCTCTAGATGACATCCTAAAAGACGCCACAGGAGGTAAGAGCACTCTGCTCCCACAATCTGGTAAATGTAAGGAGCCTCGCCGTAGGCAGGAGCCCTCCTTTACCACCCCCAAGCGTTTTTTTTCGCCCGGTGCAGCAGGTAAATGTTCCCAGGGCGCTAAGGCGCCCGCTGAAGGGCAGGAGCACCCCTGGTTCGTTTTTTTTTTTTTTAAAACGTCATTTAAAATGATCGTGTGTGGGCTTCACATCGTTTTTTGTCTTCTAAAAAACGACCAAAAAAAAATTCGAACATGCTTCAATTTTTTATGTTGTTTTTCAAAATGTCGTTTTTTGTGTCATAAAAAATTATCGTGTGTGGGCTAAAACAAAGTTTTAAACAACGTTTTTTACTCGCACATGCTCAGAAGCAAGTTATGAGACGGGAGCTTGAATGGAACAGAGTGCCCTTGTGTTCAGTCAGCCCAGGGGCGCTGGACTCGGGAAGTGTCCCGCCTGCCAATCAATGTCCTGGAGCTCCAGGCGATCAGGCTGTGCCTCTCCAAGTGGTCTCTGAGACTGCAGGGCCGCCCGGTCAGGGTTCAGTCGGACAACGCCACGGCTGTGGCGTATGTCAATCATCAAGGGGGCATGCGGAGCTCGGCTGCAGCGGCGGAAGTCGCTCACATCCTCCAGTGGGCCAAAAAGAACGTTCCAGCTCTTTCGGCCGTTTACATTCCGGGCGTAAAGAACTGGCAGGCGGACTACCTAAGTCGCCAAACGCTAGACCAAGGAGAATGGTCGCTACACTCGGATGTGTTTCAGAGTCTGTGTCTGAAATGGGGCACTCCAGACGTGGATCTTCTGGCGTCCCGTCTCAATCGGAAGGTGTCATGGGTTCGTGGCCAGGTCAAGAGACCCGTGGGCGGATGCGATGGTGGCTCCGTGGGGGTCACTATCGCCTAATCTACGCCTTTCCTCCTCTGAAGCTTCTTCCTCGTCTGCTACGCAGAGTGGAAGCCGAGGGGATACCAACAATCCTAATTGCTCCGGATTGGCCTCGCTGTCCCCTGGTATGCATATCTGGTGCGTCTGGTGGCAGATGTTCCGTGGCGCCTGCCACTGTGCAGGGGGTTCAGCATGTGGCCCCTCCTGTGCGTCCTCCACTGCCTCCGTGGGACTTGAATTTAGTCCTCTCGGTGCTTCAAAAGCCTCCATTTGAGGGCATTAGGGAGATCCCTTTATTGACTCTTTCCCACAATGTGTTTTTTATGGTGGCGATTACATCGGTCAGATGGGGGTCTGAGTTGGCGGCCTTGTCTTGCAAGGCTCCCTATTTGGTCATCCACAGGGATAAGGTGGTGCTGCGGCCGCAGGCGTCGTTCTTTTCTAAGGTTGTTTCGGCCTTTCACCTTAATGAGGACATTGTTCTTCCATCCTTGTGTCCTCGGCCGGCGAATCCAAAAGAGGCTGCGTTGCATTCTTTGGACGTGGTTCGAGACCTACGGGTGTACCTGTCTGCTACGGCTCCGTTTTGGAGGTCGGATTCACTGTTCGTGTCGGTGACTGGTTCTAAAAAGGGTCTGGCGGTCTCATCGGCCACCATTTCTTGGTGCATCAGGCAGGTCGTGCTTCAGGCCTATGCCCTAAAGGGGCGGGTGCACCCCTTCCCGGTTACGGCACATTCGACCAGGGCAATTGGTGCCATCAAGCGTCTGTTTTACAGGTGCGTAAGGCAGCGACCTGGTGTCAGTCCACACCTTCTCAAAGTTTTACAAGGTGTCCGTTGAGGAACTCTGGTTTGTTTGGGGTGAAGTTGGTTTGCTGTGTTTTCCCACCCCTCGATTTTTTTACACTGCTTGGGGACATCCCTAAGGTCAATTGCTGCTGTGTCCATCCATGAACGGAAGAGAAAATAGGATTTTTGTACTCACCGTAAAATCCATTTCTCTGAGTTCATGGACGGACACAGCACCCACCCCTCCTTTGTTTGTACTGCTTGTTTACGAACTGAGGCTGCAGAGCAGAGGATGAGGGATGTACCCGGGGGAACCGCCCCCTGGGAGGTACTATACTGTGTGGAGTGTTTAACACTTAACATGCTGTTTTTCTGCCTAGTCAATCTCCTAGAAAGAAGGATAATACCCTAATTGTCAATTGCTGAACTCGGAGAAATGGATTTTACGGTGAGTACAAAAATCCTATTTTTTTTTTGTTTTCTTAGCATTTTCTGTTAGCAGGGTCTGTTTTAGTGGGAAAGGGGGTGCATATGCAGGATTACAGCAGGAAGATATGGGTGGGCATCATCCGTGTGATGTTGCTTTTCACTTCTAGTCCAAAATGCGACTGACGTGTCAGGAAAGTGGCTAGTTTGAGAATTGTATCGCTAGTTTTGACATAGTATATGTTACACATTTATTAAGCACACTCCATAGATAAAACTGAACTTTTATCACCTAAATATTTTATAGGTCCCTAGTAACCGTCTGCTAGTACAGAGAGACCCCCCTGCGCTAGGAGGTCAGCAACAGCCACCTCCACCTCCACCAGCTAAGTGGTCCAGCATGTTGTCCAATGAACAACTAAGCCTCGAGCTACATCAGGTGGAGCGTGAGATTGGGAAGAGAACACGTGAACTTAGTATGGTGAGTCCCAACTGCATTGATGGTACTGAGAGGGGGAAAAAAATAGGAGCTGCCATTGCTGACTTGTTTTTGAAGTTGCAAGCTGCATGGCTGCCATCCCCAACTCTCCTTCACGTCCTTTTAAATCTCTATCCAAGATCAAAGATGTGCATAATCCAGTGTCTGGACTTCAATCACTATCTAAACAGTTAGTGAAGGAAGAATAAAATTGGAATCATGGAGCCTGCACCTTCAAAACATGTATGCAAAAGCGGCTCTGATATTTCTTTCATGACAGTTTCCTTTTAAAGTTTAATTGATGCTTGGAAGAGCAGTTTTACCAGATTAGAAGTAGGTTGTAAGCTATACAGCTTTTTTTTTTTTTTTTTTTTTTTTTTTTTTTTTAATGTTGCCATAAATGGCCAGATCACCTTCTTACTTTTTTGTATTTGTAGGAGGGTCACTCTATGGGTGTGAAGAGTAAACCAGATGTCATCAAAGTTGAGAATGGGCAAATAGAGCCACAGAGCAAGGTTCTGTCGCATGATCTCCCACTAACATTCAGGTATAGAGGGACATTCTGCTTATTTGTTATGCTACAAAGAAGTAATATATGTACCTCTTGGACAATCTGCCTACATTCCAGCCTCAGTATATTTTTTCTGCTCTTTCAGTCTTTCCTTAAAGAGGAACTTCAGTTAAAATTCATAAGTGAATAAAGTCAGCAACTATAAATACTGTAGCTGCTGACTTTTAAAGCGGTTGTAAATCGCTGGATGATTTTTTTTTTTTTTTTTTTACCCTGCAAGGTAAAGGCATAATGTGCTAGTAGGCATTGCACGCTAGAACATTCTTAAACTTGCCTTAAAACAAAGCCCTCCCGTGCCGAGATGTCTGATCTGGAGGCTGCTTCCATCTTCACCTGTCTTGCTTCCCGGGTTTCCGGACTCCGGCTCTGTGACTGACCGGAGCCACGGTGACGTCACTCTTGTGCATGTTCACAGGAGCCGCCGGTTACAGCACAGGGCTCTGAAGAAACCGCAAGGGTGGCCGTTCCTTCAGAGCGCATGCACCAGTGATGTCACTGGCTGCATGTACAGTAAATATCGCCTAAATGGTGCACGTTTAGGAGATATTTACATTACCTATAAGTAAGCCTTCTTATAGGCTTACCTATAGGTAAATGTCATGCTTGGAAATTAACTTCCACTTTAATAAAAAGACAATTGCCAGCCCAGAGACCTAGCCCTGACTTCACCTGGGCTGGTTCTTTGCCAGTCTTTGAGTCCTAGGTGGCACCATGTTGAGCTCTGTTAATTATCCTGCTGCCTCCTGGGACCTGTGACATGTCCCAGGAGGTTTCAGGTGGGTTGGGGGGGGGTGGAGATGAACTTCTGCTCTTATTACCTTTGAAGAAAAAGTGGGAACAAATATCCATCAAAACTAGATACGTACCTGCTCCCTAAAGGAAAAAAAAAAAATCAGTACACGCCCAGAAGTAGGGGGGAGACACAATCAGCAGAACTTCCTTTAGTAAGTGAAGTTCTGCTTTTAGGGTGAAATGCCATCTTGGGGTAAGTTTTTATTGAAAAATATTTTACTTTTTTTTTTTTTTTTTTTCATTTATTTCTGATGTGTTCAGTTTCTTGCTTGTATTCTAAAAATTCCTATGTACAAGCTGTAAAAAGAATCTCGGCTGCTCTGCAAGTTAATATTAAGCTTTGCCATTCCCAGTATTTATTCAGCATTTGGCCATTCAGCTGTTAAAAGACCATACAGTATCTCCCAAAAGTGAGTACACCCCTCACATTTTTGGAAATATTTTATTATATCTTTTCATGTGACAACACAGAAGCAATGATACTACAATGTAAAGTAGTGAGTATACAGCTTGAAGAACATAAATTTGCTGTCCCCTCAAAATAACTCCACACATCCATTACTGTTTAAACCACTGGCAACAAAAGTGAGTACACCCCTAAGTGAAAATGTCCAAATTGGGCCCAATTCAAAATGTTCCCTCCCCAGTGTCATGCGACTTGTTAGTGTTACAAGGTCTCAGGTGGGAATGGGGAGCAGGTGTGTGAAATGTGGCGTTATTGCCCTCGCTCTCTTACTGGTCACTGGAAGTTCAACATGACACCTCATGGCAAAGAACTCTCTGAGAATCTGAAAAAAATTATTGTTGCTCTACATAAAGATGGCCTAGGCTATAAGAAGATTGCCAAGACCCTGAAACTGAGCTGCAGCAAAGTGGCCAAGACCATACAGCAGTTTAACAGGACAGGTTCTACTCAGAACTGGCCTCGCCAGGGTCGACCAAAGAAGTTGAGTGCACATGCTCAGCGTCATATCCAGAGGTTGTCTTTGGGAAATAGATGTATGAGTGCTGCAGAGGTTTAAGAGGTGAGGTCTGCCTGTCAGTGCTCAGACCATACGCCGCACACTGCTTCAAATTGGTCTGCATGGCTGTCATCCCAGAAGGAAGCCTCTTCTAAAGATCATGCACAAGAAAGCTGGCAAACAGTTTGCTGAAGACAAGCAGACTAAGGATATGGATTACTGGAACCATGTCCTGTAGTCTGATGAGACCAAGATAAACTTATTTGGTTCAGATGGTGTCAAGCATGTGTGGTGGCAACCAGGTGAGGAGTACAAAGACAAGTGTGTCTTGCCAACAGTCAAGCATGGTGGTGGGAGTGTCATGGTCTGGGGCTGCATGAGTGCTGCCAGGACTGGGGAGCTACAGTTCATTGAGGGAACCATGAATGCCAACATGTACTGTGACATACTGAAGCAGAGCATGATCTCCCTCCCTTCAGAGACTGGGCCGCAGGGCAGTATTCCAACATAACAACCCCAAACACACCTCCAAGGTGACCACTGCCCTGCTAAAGAAGCTGAGGGTAAATGTGATGGACTGGCCAGGCATGTCTAAAGACCTAAATCCTATTGAGCATCTGTGGGGCATCCTCAAATGGAAGGTGGAGGAGCGCAAGATCTCCAACATTCACCAGCTCCGTGATGTCGTCATGAAAGAGGACTTCAGTGGCAACCTTTGAAGCGCTGGTAAGGCAGTGCTGGAAAATCATGGTGGCCACACAAAATATTGACACTTTGGGCCCAATTTGGAAATTTTCACTAAGGGGTGTACTCACTTTTGTTGCCAGCAGTTTAGACATTAATGGCAGCGTGTTGAGTTATTTTGAGGGGACAGCAAATTTACACTGTTATACAAGCTGTACACTCACTACATTACATTGTAGCAAAGTGTAATTTCTTCAGTGTTGTCACATGAAAAGATATAATAAAATATTTACAAAAATGTGAGGGGTGTACTCACTTTTGTGAGATACGGTATCTCTGGTGGCTATGGCTATTGACAGCTGATTGTCGGGGCCACGTCACCTGGACAAGAATCTTGACTTGGAGAGCAGGCCAGAATGCAGTCTGGGATCATATGTGTTTTGTTGGATGATTAACATTTACACAGGACTGTCTGGCTGGATTCATCTTGAATGGTTCCCTACTTTAACATAATGCACAAATAAGTTTTCCTTATTTATTAAGGAACACCAGATCAGAAATAAATAAAAAGCAACTGTTTACAGGAGGAACTGGACTATACTGATGATCACAGGGGGAACATCAGTTAGCCAGTCGGGTATAACCCTTCCCACTCTCATCATGCTTCAGTTTTTTGCTAGTGTACTTGGAGGATGGACATTTTTTCACCACAGAGCTCCACTTTCTCTGCAGTTATCTAGATTGGCAAATTTTTGGCACAACCTCGGACACAGCATCTAGATCCCAACAGAACGAAGGTTGTGTGGTCTTCGCCTAATGTGACATTTGGATACTAAGCTCTGCTTAACACACCATACATCTTGATGTACTGGTTTGTTAGCCACAAAGCACTTTACATGTCCAAGGCTATGACACAGCCTGTGGTGTCACCATAAGACTATGTCCAGACCAGTTAACGCTCAAATGCAGGGTACTGCCTTGCTTGTGTCCCTTAACCACCTAAGGAACCCGCCTCCTGCAGATATACGTCGGCAGAATGGCACGGCTGGGCACAAGCACGTACCTGTACGTCCTCTTTAAGTGCCCAGTCGTGGGGCGCGCGCCCGCGACCCGGTCTGAAGCTCCGTGGCTGCCGGACCCGTGGACACGCTCGCCGCCATTCTGTGATCGGTCCCCGGAGCTGAAGAACGGGGAGAGCTGTGTGTCAACACAGCTTCCCTGTTCTTCACAGTGGCAGCGTCATTGATCGTGTGTTCCCTAATATAGGGAAACACGATCAATGACGTCACACGTCCAGCCCTGCCCCCCTACAGTTAGAAAAACATATGAGGTCACACATAACCCCTACAGTGCCCCTTGTGGTTAACTCCCAAACTGCAATTGTCATTTTCACAGTAAACAATGCATTTTTATAGCATTTTTTGCTGTGAAAATGGCAATGGTCCCAAAAATGTGTCTAAATTGTCCGATGTGTCCGCCATAATGTCGCAGTCATGAAAAAAATCGCTGATCGCCGCCATTAGTAGTTAAAGAAAACATTTTTTTTTTATAAAAACGCGATAAAATTATCTCCTATTTTGTAAACGCTATAAATTTTGCGCAAAACAATCGATGAACGCTTATTGCAATTTTTTTTTACCAAAAATAGGTAGAAGAATACGTATCGGCCTAAACTGAGGGAAAAAAAACGTGTTTTTATATCTTTTTGGGGGATATTTATTATAGCAAAAAGTAAAAAATATTGCATTTTTTCAAAATTGTTGCTCTATTTTTGTTTATAGCGCAAAAAATAAAAACCGCAGAGGTGATTAAATACCACCAAAAGAAAGCTCTATTTGTGGGGAAAAAAAGGACGCCAATTTTTTTTAAGAGCCACATCGCACGACTGCGCAATTGTCGGTTAAAGTGACGCAGTGCCGAATCGCAAAAACTGGCCAGGTCCTTTACCTGCATAAAGGTCCGGGTCTTAAGTGCTTAAAGCAAAACTATACTCACCTTCTCTCCAACACTGGTGTCCTGGAGCTCCCTGCCTGCCGATGACTTGCTCGGTTTGCTTCTGGTTATCGATCTCTGGCTGTTTTTTTTTGGCAGGGCCAAAATAGCGTCACTCTCGTACATGCGCAGGAGTTCATTCATCTTGGCATTGACAAAATTGTACACTGAGCTTTGCGTGCAAAACTCTGTGTACAAGACAGGCAGGTGAGAAACTTTCATACAGAAGGAACATAGTATGTCTCCTCTGTATAAATAATCCCGCCAGATAAAATAATAAACATGTCATTCCTGCTCTGTGCAAGTTTTTTTTATTTTTTTCTGCACAGAGCAGCCCTGATCATATCCTCTTCTGGGTTCCCCTGCCAATGCTCCTGGATCCTTCTCTTTTGGCGAGTGCCCCATTATCTGCTTTCTATGGAGGCACTTATGTGGCCTTGCTTCCAAGCCACCCTGTCTGTGTCTATTGACAAAGACGGTATGGATCAGCCTCCTCTCCCTCATAGCTGAATTTTATTTGATTGATACGATCATTCTGCCGTGTTTGGAGGGAGAAAGTGGGAATAGAATCTGCTCTCATGCACAGAGAGGGATTGGCCTGAGGTAAGTATAAAGGGGGTGGGGGGATTGTGTGATGCCAAAGATTTTTTTACCTTATTGCATACAATGCATTAAGATAAGAAACCTTTAGGCCTTAGAACCACTAAAGGAATTCATGTGTCCCTGAGTGGATGAGATAGAAAATGGATTATTGTACATACTGTAGAACCTTTTCCTTAATGTGTTACTAAACCCAGGACCCTGCATTCGTTATATCTATTCTCCCACAGTACACAGACCATGGAAATGCAATTATTTTTAGTAACTATTAACTGCTAAATACCTTTTCTCATCAGCAGTATATAGCAGTCTTGTGACTTCTATAAGGAGTTTTCATTCTCCTCTGACTGCCCTATGAGGCTGCATGACCCCTGACCCTCTGGGCAGTGCTGATTGGTCCTGTGCTAATCGCATGCACCCTCCTAGGAAAGAAGAACTCTTGGCAATACACACCAAACTGAGCATGTGTAGAGTGCCCCCAAGACTCTCTACTATCAGGAGATGGATTGGGGACTGTGGGGGAAAAAGGGGTCAGCAGAGACACGATTAAACAGCCTTTTTACACAATGCGGAGGCTTAACCCCTTAGGTTCCACATTGAGTACAACAAGCATGCTTTAGTGCATATACAGACTGATTTTTGGGTTTAGTAACACTTTAAGTCCACTGAGGGGACACATTTCCCTTGCCTCTGTTTGACAATGTTCCTGGTATTGCTTTTCTATAAAATGGAGACATGCTGGTACTAGGAAGGGGTAATACATTGGGCTGGCCCACGTTATGTTGTGTTTTTTTTTTTTTTTTAGTTTTTTTGTTTTTTATGGCAGTGTCCAATCTTCTTTAAGACTTCCTGATTCCCTAATGGACTTGGGATTAGAAGGGTTGTTTCTTGGGAGTGGTTTGTTTTTGGATTTTCATATCTAGGATCTAGTCTGCATACATGGTAGTACAATACACATATTTTTTTTGTTTAATTTAAATAAATTGGCTTTTAGGATAATAAAACCATTTTGAAAAATGCTTTTTTTTTGCTGATTGTGTGACATAAAGATCAACCACTGATTTATTTTTACAGCAATGAGGTGCCAAATGGATCAAGCTTGGCCCAAGACATCACCATGCTTTCTGGAAAGACTGCTTCACTAACTCTTTCAGAAGATTCCCAAGTTGGCGGTGACAAAACCGAGGCCCTGAGAACTGGCATCAACTCCGCCACAGCTCCGTAAAAAAAGGGCTTTCCTGCATAATTTTTTTTTTTTTGCATCTGAAAGTGTTTTGTCTAGGAGGAAAGTATATAGAAATGAAACGGAGGATTTTTTTTTTTTTTGTGTTTTTTATTTTATAAATATATATATAAATATATTGGAGGGAGAGCTCAGAGCAATTGGGAGTATAAAAAGAAAAAAAAGTTAATATTTAAAATTTGCTTACATAACCCCGTTTTTGGGGGTGAGAGATAGCTAAAACCTGTGACCCTGCTCTTATGTTCCCTCCCCTCCAAAGCATGACAGGCTACGTATAAAATGTGCATCGAAAACACCACTAGCAAGAACAACCTCTGCACATATTTTCACATTAACACATTTTTTAATAAAAAAAAATTATACAGAATACAAAAAATATATATTAAAAAAAGACACAGATGAAAATTAGCAGTATCTGCAAGCAATTCAAGATTAGTTGTTTTTGTTCTGTGAATGAACTTAATTTTAATACCTTTGGATGCCTTGGATGCAAGGCTTTAAAGACAAAAAAGGAAGATATTATATATATATATACTCTGTTTGATTAATTGTACGATCTTATTGCTGTAGATTTACATTTATTTTTTCTTGTTTTGTTTGGATGGTATTACATAGCCAGAGATCTATGACAGCCTTTTTTTATTTGCTGTTAGGGGGGCGTTTTCTTTGAGCGCTTAGTCCTTATATTTTTTCTTAGCCTGTTAGAGGTAGTGGATGTATAAGGGCTTTGCAATTCTTCTCTTGCCTGAGACATGCAAATAGAAATTCAATTGGCAGTTCTGTTAATCTGGCTGGCAAATCTATAAAGAGTTAGAAAAAATGTTTGAGGCAGAGTAAATGCATGAATCATTTTTCAGCTTGACCAAAGTGATTTCTTCAAATCTGTCTCCAGATTTGATTGACCCAGCAAGCTGAATGTTGTAATCTGGCTTGCAATGCTCTGTCTTTTCTCTATAGTGATGACATAATGGAAGGAGCCACTAACGGGGTTGGCCAGTGGTGGTCATTATGTATTCCAAAAAACATGCTGGAGGAAGGCAGAAGCTAACTACAGAATGATGCCTCTTTATGCTATCCAGCCTTCTTGCATAGTAGGAGTGGTGGGGTAACGAGACCATTTGTATTATTTACAAATCTTTGAGCTGGTTTATGTTACAGCTGTGTATGTGGGGGCAAACTTTTTTTTCTTCTAGTTTTTGATAGATGAGGAAAGGGTTAGACTGTGTCAAGTTTTTATTGCTGCCTGTGCCCTACCTGGGGAGATCCACCCTCTGTCCTGGTGACCATTTGCCACCAAGACAGAAAGTGATGGGAAATCCAAAATACTAGAGTGGTTACCAGAGGTGAGGGTAAATCATCCAGTCGGGACTAATGTTCACATGGTAACTCTTGGAATTGCCCTCACTTTTGGAAGGTTTCCTCTTATTTCCTGTGGCATTTGCAGGAGAGGAAAGGAAAGAAAAATTCCCCAGCGGGACAGACTGCAAATCACCCGACAGCAGTTTTAACTCTTATGTACTCTATCCTAAACTTAAAAAAATTTTTTTTTGCTATACATGCACCTTAGGTTTCCGTTATCAGAAGGGGAGTAAACAACCTTAAAAAATGTTCCACACAAAAATCTCTATAGTTTGTATAGTGATTTTATGCCCTTATTATGCCAGCAAATGAACATCATTTTTTGCCTATGTTTTTAGAACAAGAGAAAGATTGCTGACCCATGTCTGCCTCGTTTATCAGTGTCTGAAAGAAATCTCTATTATCCCTAGCAGACAATCACATTCTTCCATTCACTATCTGCCCTGCACTGTCACTGAAAAAGGGATTATGTTATAGGCTGCTAAGGGTTTCTTAGACTGTTCTTTTAAACGTTGTTAAGTGGCTATATATTCCTTCATTAAAGAGGAATTCAAACTGGCTGTGTAATAACTTCCCACAATGTTTTGGTGGGGTAAAGCAAGAATTTTTTTTTTTTTTTTTTTGTTCTTTGTATTAGTGTTTTTTCCTTCTTTTTACCCTTCCTTCTCTCTCTCTTCCTTCTCAAGTATCTCCTTAATCTTTAACTCCTGCTGGGTCAATGTCCGCCTCAGCATTACGTTCCATGAATCCTATATCGAAAGGCATGTCAACCAGAACTATTGTACAACATTATGTACCTTTTATGATAAAAGGGTGGGTGTCCGAGGTCCCTGGCTTTACCTACCAGTTGATGTTTCCAAAGCGAAGGTGCTTGGATTTGAGCGCCTGTTTGATTTTTTCCTTATCGCCAGGAGGAGGCACCGCGTTTATATACTGTTTCACATTGAATTAAATTGAACATTTCGGACCTGCCGGTCACACATTTGATATTTGCATATATTGGCTTGGAGTTCAAGCTAACTTTTTTTTCTTTTTTAATTTAATTGAATTACCATAGTGTTATGTGCGTTTGTGTACATCTGCAGTGATAAGCAAACACATGTAATATGTTTTAAGGTTTTTTTTTTTTTTTTCTTCTCGGATGAGTGCAGCTTCTAGGTTTAGGGAGATCTGCGCACTTTGGAAGACGTTTACTTATTTTTTTTTGAAAGGCGTTTAATCTGTGCACTTTACAGGAATAAATATAATATCTCTTTTCTCTGGGAATTTATTCAGGCACCTATTTTTACAGTACCTAGTGATTAAACATAGCCTTATATTTAACTATATCCATCTTGGGGCTATAGTTTTACTGTAATACTACTTCTAGTGACAGAAAATAGATTTTAAGGTAGTGTTAAAGAACCTGAGCAATTAGAATGATAGCCTCAGTGCTGCTAGGAACAACAAATCTGTGAATTGCCCAAGTCTAATGACCCACATAGGTCAATGGCAGGGGGTGGGTTTCTTTTTTTTTTTTTTTTTGAAAATGAAAGAACTTTTTAAATTAGTGATCTAACATTTTGGTATAAAATGCTTAGCCTTTTGTCACCATCATGTCACTAGTTGTGCACTGATAAGCGGCACCCCCCCCCCCCCCCATAAATACATGCCTCGAAGAAGACCACAGAAATATGTGTTAGCTGTTAAAGGATAAACCTGTTAATGCAAACTCCTAATATGTCTCTTTTAATGTTTTACATAGTCTACTTCTGTAAATATAAATTGTGCCTACTGAGGCATTGCCACTCAGTATGCACACATCCTCCTATGTGCAGGTTGAACATGGTTATCCTTTTTCATCACTAGGAGTCACAGCAGCCCTTTGGGGGTCATCATATTTTCCTTGCCATTGGATGTATGGGCAAAAAGTAAAAAAGGCTTGATTCTCTCCTAGGACATGATTTTTTTTTTTTACTCATAGCTTCAGTACACTAGAAATGGAAGTCGGTAGTGTTGAAGTTAGTGGGAACTTTAAAAGGGCTAGATTGGATATATAGATAATGTAGTGGTTCATGCCCCAGTCATCAGGGTAAATTGATACCCTCCTGGCTAGGAAGCAGTTTTCCTGGTGTCTTGTAACAGCACATGCACAGCTAACTGATTTTGGTACCATTTTTTGCTGTCCAGTGACCACATCAAGACCAATAGATACAAATAACTTCCTTATTTTTACCATGGGAGTTCACAATCTGTAGTCTAACACAGATTGTACTGATAATAGGTCTAAATCATGCTGTTAGAATTTAGGGTTGCATGAATGTGTACACATGTTAAATAGACCTATGAAGAAAATTTGTGACATTTGTATTTGCAGTCTTAGGCCGGGTACACACGAGAGGAGTTATCCGCGGAAACGGTCCTCCGGACCGTATCCGCGGATAAATCCTCTGGCGGATTTATCCGCGGAAACGGTCCTCCGACTGTATCCGCGGATAAATCCTCTGGCGGATTTTGATCTCCTGGTTGTACTAACCAGGAGATCAAAATCCCCGCGGTGGCGTGTCGCGCCGTTGCCGCGATGATGACGCGGCGACGTGCGCGACGCTGTCATATAAGGATATCCACGCATGCGTCAAATCATTACGACGCATGCGAGGGATGGGTTCGGACGGATCGATCCGGTGAGTCTGTACAGACCACCTGATCGATCCGCTGGAGCCGATTCCAGCGGATAGATTTCTTAGCATGCTAAGAAATTTTTATCCGCTGGAAAACGGTCGGCCCGAAAAAAATCTGCGGAAAAATATCCGCTGGGTTGTACACACCAGCGGATCTATCCGCTGGAACTGATCCGCAGATCAATTCCAGCGGATAGATCCTCTCGTGTGTACGGGGCCTTAGGTGCGAGCACCAATAAGTTATTGCATACATATAGTGAAATTTAGATTCAGACACTCAAAATGCGCAGTTCATTTAATTAGAATTTTCTAGAACTCCTACTACTCAACAAATGATTCTTTTGTCTGTTTGCTCATGGCAAATTTCCACCCACACGGTTGCAGTTTCTGATGGAAATTGTGTTGCATTTGTGTCCGTTTCTTCATACAGCAATCAGAGTTTTGCCCCCACTCCATCACTTTTTCCATGCCCAGTTTTGCATAAACCTGCAAAATCAGACTCCTGTTCCCTTCAAGCTGCCTCATCGTAACTATAAAGAGAAAAAAAGGGAGAAAATGAAGAAGCATTTAGACGAATTTGTTTAGCACATAACTTCTGTGAAGTTGCTGTTTTCTAATGGTGTTATAACTCAATAATCTAGAAACGTGGGGAAACTTTCAACTGGTAGGCACTGTTTTCAGTAGCCGGGACCTCTGTGTTCTAACCTTAACCAGCGCACAGCTGTATTAGACCTGAAGAAGTCTCAAGTCTTGTGATCAGCCTTCATTTTCTGTCAAGAGATCTGTGGAAGAGGGTTGGGGTAGCAATACAGACCTTTTCAGATTAACCATTTTAATCTGCATGGTTAACTGAAATGGTAAGCCAAAACAGTTTAAAAAGCAAGTGACATAAAAATGGAATTGTTTAATGTAAAACCAATGTAATTGTTGGTTGCCTAGCGGTCACCCTGAACTGCTACCTTGTCACTGTCCTGAATAAAGTATGCAGATCAGGGAAGTTGAAGTCAAATGTCCTTGCTTGTTTTAGATCAGTGATTCAAAGAATGGAGACCAAGAGGGATCAGCATAGGAGGCAGACATCTAGAATTTTCAGAATTTGATCAGCAAATGGCCACCTCTGTGATCCTCTGACAGGTTCTCTTAAAACCATAGGATTGAAATCCTCCTTGGGCTCTCTAGTGGTGATATCACCTCACTACAACTCCTATCTTTACCTTCAGCAACAGTCATTATAAAAGCAAGAGTCTCTTCACTGTAGTCTCTGTCCAGCGATGAGAGAAACCCCTTTCTAATCCCTGAGACAGATTGGCATTTTGGGTAAATAGTCTGGGGAACTCGCACCCCTAAAAAACTTTAAAAGCCTACGATTCAGTATTCCAACATCCACCTACAGTTGAATTCTCTGTTTTAAGTAGAATTGCTGTTTAAATGGAATCTGTCACTACTTAAAGCCTAATATATTTCGTTTCACTGAGATTTAAGTAGATAAGTTGTTGGTGCAGGTAAATAAATGTTTTACCTTTTTCTTCTATAAGGGTTCATGTACATTGACATATTCATGCTGTGTTCAGATCCATACTGCGTAGAGTTTTATATGGATCTGAACACAGCAGCAATGTGGGCTTTGGCTCCATACACACAGCTGTATTGTGGTCAGTATTCCCCGTTAAGCTTTTTTTTCCCGCTGTATAAGAGTTTGTTGGAACATGCAAATGAACCTTGCCTCAACAAAAGAACCTGCTCAGTTCAACTCACCAATCTTATGTACTGGAGAAGCCCAACTTCTCCAGGGACATAAAAGAAAGAAGGCACCTCTAAGTGCAGTAGGACTGTATTCAATACGTAAAGATTAAAAACACTCACAAAGGTAATAGTAGATCAAGTTTATCAATCCCACCGTTAAACTTGTCTGTGGTTTTCCTGTCCCGCCTCCTCTCCGGACCTTCCACACCGACCAGCAGTCGAAATAGGAGCAGAATCACTGGCAAGTTGGCCACCACTCTTCCAGAACCAGAGTGAAGTGCACAAGACCGGAAGTGACTGCTGGTCGGTGTGAAAGGTCCGAAGAGAAGCCGGGACAAGTGAGCCACAGACAAATGTCACAGTGGGATTGATGAGCTTGATCTACTAGTACCTTTTGTGAGTGGTTTAAACCTTTACTCGTTGAATAAATACAGTCTTAGGCTGGATTCACAAATTTTTATTGCTTTTTGCAGATTTTCACTACAGAATGTGTTCCATAGGAAACCATGTTAAATGAACTGTAGTGCAAATCTGCAAAAAGCACTAAAAAATGCATAGGTGTAAATTCAGCCTTACTGCACTCGGAGGCGCCTTCTTTTATGGTTTTATTCAAAGTCTACTTCTACTCCTGTAAAGTGCAGCCCGGGTGCTTTTTAGGGCTTTCTCCAGCTAGCCATCTTTGGACTTGCTATAAAACCTGAGAACTTTTCATGAGGCCCTTTTTACCCAGTGCGCCCTATCCTTCTAACTTCTCAAGGGACAATCCTGGACCATAATCCGGCACTGTGTTTCCAGCGACTGCACTCCCAGCAGTACTGACAGCTGCTTGGCTGAAAGAGAGACTAGCAGCTCTCTCCTCTCCGTTGTTCCCACACAGACAACAGACACTGGGTCTCCTGATACAGACACCCACATCAGACAGCGGTCCTCGGCCAATTGCTGGCCTTATAGCACTGTACCTACAGACAGCAGGAGCAGTTCCATGGTACTTGTAGTCTTTTTGTATGAGTGTCCTGCAAGTTCTGCATGAACATATTCATTGACACAGCTACCACTTAACTCTATACAGACATACAAGTGTAAATAAACGTTTGCACTATGGACCATTTGCCCATATTTTATGCAGGATCCTTCTGGCTGTAAGATCCTGTGTTGCAGTATTTTTTTTTTAGACATGTGTGCATGAGCCCTAAGGCTTTTTATTGACCTCCATTGATGGTGTAAATTCTGCTTGAAGCAGTAGTCTGCAAATGAGACCACTGCGGTCTCTTACCTTTTTATAAAAGTAAGACATTTTAATATTCTATATCTTAATCTTGCCTTCAGGTGATTGAACACTGACAAAGAACATGCTAGGACTGCCCCTATTGGATGCTCATATAACCCATCCACACCAGGTTAATTTTTCTGCTTAATTCTCACTAAGACTACAATTTTTGTTACCATGGGACCAGCATGTTCCCGAGAGTGTAGAAAAGGCCAATTTACGCAGAGACTTTTTTCCCTGTGGAAGAAACGACATAACTGAACTTTGCGCTTTACCAACCCTGTGGTGCTGTGCTGATACTTAAACCTGGCTTGGTTCAGTGCCATTTTTGTTTTGAGTAGCTATCGATTAATTTCTGCTTATTTACTGTAATAGAGTACTTCCACTCATATAATCCATGCCGTGCCTGTCACTGCCCCCCTTATGGAGGATTTCATACTGTATTTAAACCCATGGCTATTTACAATATTGATTTAAAGCAAAACATTTATGCTTTGCTGGGGGTGCTTGTCACATTTTTTCCCTTGTGCCCCAATTTTCATTTAGGAGGCAGTAAACAAGAAAAGTTCAACATTAATTAAGACTTTTTTTTGTATTGCCATTTAATGTGCAGCTTTTTCATCCTTGGGGTTATCAACTTTTATAGACTGCAGCTTACTTCAGTGAAATAACAGAAAATCACCACCTAATTGTAGTCGAGTATATCTTGCTACAATCAGTAGTGTCAAGCTAATGAAATTTTTTCAATCGAAGTCTGTCTGATTCATTTAGAGGTGTTTTTTATATTTATATTGGCCACTTTGCATTTTTGCACAGTGGTCCTTTAAAGGAAAAGTATGGTGTATTTTCAGTGAGCACGTTTTTGTTGTTTACATTGGTAATTTTTTTTATCACTTCTTTTACAAGCTTGTTCTTCTATATTGTTGTTGCATTAAATATAATTTGTAGGTTAGCCACCAGAGGGAGCTCTGAGTGGTTCAGTGTATATCCTGTTTTACGGCTGAGATGAGATTATCAGTCAGTACATTGACCAGCTCCTAGACTTGCATTTTGAGAAATGCAAAGCAAGGCTGCATGTAATGAATAAATGTTATGTTATACATAGAAACATTTAATAAATATTACATCAAGCTAGTTATTTTAGAACAGTTGTAAAGACAATACATACATGCCCCTTATCTGTCTGCTATTGTAAGGCGGGTGTGATATGATGGACAGGCTTTACAAAATATTCCCTCCAAAAAATGAATGTTAATTAGCGTTTAAGACACTTTCTTTTTTCAATCTTTAAGTTTTTGCTGTGCAAGCTTTTACATCCATTGCACTGTTTTGTTCCAGAAATAATGTAGCAAGCTTATAACTGCATGGCTCTGGGCATAACGGCAATTATAATTCTGCTCATACCAGTATTTCTACAAAATCCCCAAACCCAACTATTATTAGAGTAGTGAACACTAAAAGCTTCATTGCTGCAAGAATATTTGTTAGCAGTAACTGTGTTCTTAGTTGAAGGACCTGATTTCTGAAAAGGCTTGTGTCCCACCACAGATAAGATTATGCCTATATCTTATAGGTTTGGCAACATAATTGTTCCCAATTTCTTTAGTAGCTTGAGGTTAAGTACGGTCATACACGGTTCTGAGATTCAAATCATTACTAGGCAGGCTAAATTTACCAAATTGATCGATCAACTTGGGTAAAACCAGCCTGCTGGAATCTGATTATCGCAAGTGGCTGCTATAGCCACTAGCAATAATCACATTCTTCTCTTCACCCCCACCCACCCCAACTTTTTCATCAGAAGACAATTACTCTGCAGGAAGGATTCCCCTGTCAAGACTGTGATGATGGGGAAATCGTGCTAATTTCTTTCATGCAACCTGCAAGATGCATTACGACTTGGTCTTATTTATGCAGAGCAGTGAAAGGGTAAACGGGCCATTCAGAGCACGCATTGGCTCTAGTTAAGCAGCTTAAATAGACCAGGGCTACCCTCCAGTATGTAAACAAAAAGTCCCTCAGATTAAAAAACCACAGAAGGATCACCAGACCAAATGGCATAGGGAGTTCAAACTGCTTTAATAATTAACACAAAAAACACCCCAATGTTTTTTTAGAGCCAGTGCAATTCCCCTTAATCACCACATATATGATGAAGTGGGATTGTTGGGCCCCAAAATGCGTTGGATGGTTTCTGTGTAAACTATTAGTGATTTGGACTCCTGGCCCCAATTCACACTTGGATAGTGCTTAGATTTAATCGGAGGTGTGCCTTGATGCCAGCTGAAATCCTTTGTCCTCTGTTACACCACAGCTGTAATCTTCTAGTGCTGGGGTAAATAGAGCTGAGGGACTTGTCACAGGCACTTCTCACAAGTGCTGACTATACCTACCCTTTCTGCCTCTCTCCTCCATTCAGTGAAGCTGTACTATTGCTTATATGAATGAAAAGCTATCTATGCTTGGAGGACAGGGAGATAAAGGGTCTGCCTCCTATCTTCATAGAGCACTTTTGATTGTAAGTACAGGCAGCCCCCCGGGTTACAAACATCCGACTTAATAACGACTCCTACTTACAAATGGAGGGAGAAAACAGGAAGTGAGAGGAAATCTACCCATAGGAAGTTAAATTCAATCCTGTAAAAGTTACCATGGGAAAAGGTGTCTGCACTAAATCTTTATTGCCAATTCTTGTTTCCACAACAACCCAAAATTTTCGAAAATCCAATTGTCATAGGGCCAGAAAGTGAGATAAAATCTTCTGAACATGGGGCACAACCAAATGTTACAGGGGTGTTAACCCTTCCCTATTCTATCCAAAAAACATAAAAACATTTTTTTTGACTGGTGCTACACTTAAAAAAAAATGTACCTGTTCCAACTTGCAAATAAATTCAACTTAAGAACAAACCTACAGACCCTTGTTTGTAACCCGAGGACTGCCTGTACTGTCCCTTGTGCTGATTGGGGAAAAAAAAAGTTTTTACCTAAACATAGACTTTAAATTCTATGGGCTAAATTCTGCTTCAAAGTAGCTCATGCTACTCAAACTAGTTATGCTTTAGGTATTACTTGACAAAACGCTCGGGTAAGAATGGGGGCTTATACCATTTGGTCTGGTGCTCCTTCTGTGTTCTTTAGAATGCCACTTGTTGGTTTTTGAAGAATTGGTTCCATCATATAGGTTAGGTGTGGTTTCTATAGCTAGTAAGTATCTAAAATAGGCAAGCACATTTGCAAGTATTTAATGTACTGCCTCTGATACCACCAATATGAAGTGTTGTCTTACATGAAGAGAAGACATGTTTCCATCAGTACTGCCTGTACATTCTGTATTCAATGTTTTCCCCAGGGAGATGAATTGTTCAGTGTACAGCTGGTCTCCCTTCTCCAAACGGTGCCCTCTAGTGCTGGCTAGAAACAGCATTTTTACAGTTAGTGATTTGTAAAGCTCCCTTTTTTTTTTTTTTTTTTAATAACGACCACGATTGCCTCCTCTGTGCACGGGTTTTGCACAGAGTGGCCCCGATTCTCCTTTTCTGGGAAACCCCCGCGGTGCTCTTGGCTCCTGCTCTTCTAGAGTGCCCAACCAGAGAGCTGCATTCCATGGGGGCACGCTTTCTGTCGCGCTCTGGAATCCTGCTGCTGCATCCATTGACGGCAGGCTCGGCCCTGCCCCCAGCTCCCATGTCACTGGATTTTATTGACAGGAGTGGGAGCCAATAGCTCCTGCTGCTATCAATCTGTCCAATGAGGACCCAAGACAGTGGCTGGAAGATCAGGTTTAGGCAAGAAAAGGGGGGGGGGGTGCTACAGCACAAAAGGTTTTTCACCTTAATGCATGGAATCGTGAGGGTTTACAACCCCTTGAAGTCTGATGCAGAAACAGGGCCAGGCAATGCTGCTGGAAACAGATAAAGTCTTCAGTAGAGGTCCACATCTCTATCTGTCTAAAATTTTGCTTCAATTCAACTATCATCCTGCAGTTCCTTTTGATTTCCTCAGATGATTGTAGAGCTAGCGATACACATCTCAAATTTCTGCCTATTCTTGCTGAATAGGCAAACATTCACGATGTGGGTTGTCCAGTTGGCACAACCTGGCTCCGCAAAACTCAGTTGAAAAATTGAAGGATCCAGGTAAAAGATTGTCAGCCGAGCAGTGACTACATCTTCTCAGATTATTTAGAGAACCATGGGTGCTGTAGCTGTCTGAATACAATGGCCAGCAGGGGGAGATTCCTCCGTCCATGTGGTTTAACACATGTATGGCTAGCTTTTGTCTGACCTCAGCAAAGATAGCTGGAGGTTGACAAAACCAGAAGCACACAAGTTGAACAGCTAGAACAGCAGATTGAATGGTGGGGAACAAACATTAGCCGTATTTACATGCAGTATTCCCTCATCCATCTCTATTGAAGGGTGTAGAGCGGTGTTGCCTTTTAGATAACTTATCATGAAACTAAGAATACAGTCACATGTTATTGCTAACCTTTATTATTTTCAGTACCTGTTGAGCCATTAGATAATGTAGTAGATTGAAAAAAAAAAAAAAAACATTTTTGTTATAGGTGCACCTTGGCCTTTAGCTTCCCTCCCTCATGCTTGCTGTTACACACAGCGTTGACTTTACTCAATAAAAAGTGTTCTATGTAAGTGGAATTCCATATATTACTTTGTAACAAAGTTTTAACTATCACAAGGCTGACTTCTGTCTCAGGTCTAAGCAACTGGTGTGCAGAACCCATCGTGCTGTGAAATGAGAAGTGCTTCTAGCTCTGTTTTTCTGTATATTTGTCTTGGCTTTCCTAAATGCAGACTTTGGCATATGACACCGTTCTTTTGGCGCAGAGTTGAAACTGGGTAACGTTGGTTGCTTCCTAAACATAATCCACAAGACTGAATGGTTGAAAGTACAACAGAACATCAATGTGTTCAGGTTTGGGCTACCTAGACTCAACTTATTTGGGAAATACTTACCCTAGCATACATTGTAAGAGTTTGTGAAGGTCCTGGACATTTAGTTCTGTAACAATTTATTACAGGTTCTTTTAGTCAGTCCTGTGGGTGCCTGAATAAAATAACCTGTGCTTAGATGTGATTACTTTCTAGCAGTTTAAAAGCTGCACAAGTACACATTCGCTCTGCTTTGCGGGAGCTTTTGCATCAGTGCTTGGTATCAGTAAGTGTGACATTCTTAAAAGGGTTGAGTTGCTAATAAAAATCAAGCTCCCCTTCACATTGGAGCTGTACCAAACACTTTGCATGTACAGTATTTTTGTAGATTTATGACTGTCACATAAAGGTGGACTCTGTAACCTCCATGCATACTTATTGGTTGGCAAGATGCCCGTTGTTTCCTTTAGAGAGCAGTTAGAGCATCAAACAGTCATTTTGCCATAATTTTCCCTCCACAAGAGTCAGTAGGCCATAATTTTCCCTCCACAAGAGTCAGTAGGCCAAATGACCAAAATAAGTCAGGCTGGCAACTTTGTGCCATCCATGAAATATAAACCTTAAGGCTGCATTTACACCTCAGCATTTTAGAATCGCTGGCAGATTTGCCACAATTTCACCCGCAATTTTAAAGCACCAAAGTGTGAATGACAAATCACAGAATGCGCATTCACACTTCAGGGCTTTGAAATCATGGCAGATCTGCCCGTGATTCAAAACAGAGGTGTGAATGTAGCCTTATTGGCTACCTGATGAAATTGAGCAGTAGACAACCTTTTGTGTTTCAGCTATATGGCCTTACTCTTAGCACTGTGCTTAGGAGTAAGGTTGTATAGCCAAAATGCGTAAGCCTGTCTACTACTCAATTTCATCACAGAGATAATAAATGTTTATATTTTAGGGATGGCACCAACTTGGGTATGTTGATTGCTACAAGGTGTGTGTAGGCACTCAAGCCTGAGCACTGGTGGTTGCAGCCTGAAAGTCCATGTGGTTGAGTGTTTTCCTCACTGTAGGGGGAAATGACTGCCCCAAAAACATCATTTATTGTGTGGCATGTCTAATTCAAAAGTGCTGCTACTTTTGATGTATTACCGTAATACATTTTTTTCTAGCCCTGCAGCAGTGTTAGACGTGAACCCAACCGCAACAGTGCAGAGCTATTAACCATTTTTAACATAATAGATGACATGGAACACCAATGTGTACATTTATCCCACACTGGCGGATAGTTGGCAGTCCTATCCAGATGTAATTAAAATTATTACTCCCGTTTTATCCAAAGTTAGTGAAAAAAAAAAAAAAATCCTTTCTTAAGATATGTTACAAATGAGAAAGGAAATGCAAATGTCCCTAGAAAAATCCGGTATGGATTTGTCATTAAAAGGAGAATAAGCCATCAGCTTGGCAGCCCAAAACTTGAGTTTATAGGGATGTTCTGTATTACTCTTTATCTGTTGACTCTGTGCCTTTAGGACTTTGAGCAGCTGACTTTTGGATCAAAATTGTTTGTTAAAGCCGATTGTGTCTGTTTTTTCTTCATTGCCATCACTGACCTTTTCTCTGTAAACCTCTTGAAAGCATTGATAGTAAAGCGAGAAGCACTCCGCACTTCACAGACTGCAGGCTATACCCTAATCGATCCGCATTCTGCTCTTTCAGCTGGATTCAGTTTATGATTATTATTATTAATAATTTCTTTGTTCTTTTGGCTCATACCAGTCTCTCAGAGACATTCTGCAGCTATTAATCACCTTTTTGGGTGGAGTTAAATTTGTTTTGTTTTTTTGTTTTGTTTTTTCTTTTTTTTTTCTTTTTTTTAACTTTTTAACTTTTTGATGCATTTTGCTTGAAAAAAGAGCTTGTGATATTCACCAATCTTATTGATTGTTCTGTGACTGTGCCCTGCAGAGGTTTAATAAAACTATATAAAAAAAAAAAAAGTGTCTGTGATTTGAATGGATTGTGATTTAATATATTTCAAAGCTTTAAAATTGTTGGCAAAGTCCACCTTAAAGTGATTCTGTGCTATGCCTAAGCAGGGCAACAGGTTCACTTTAAAGTTTTGCTTAAAAATGTTACACCCTAAATATTGGTGCAACTTGTTACTAACAGTGGAGTTAGCCTTTAAAGCAATAAAAACCCCAAAGCAGCTTACTACCTTAGATGTGATGGCTGCATTCATTTTCTTTTTTACAGGGTGATTCTGCCAGTAAGTCTGTTTTTCAGCAGAACAAGATCTCTTGCACATGTAGCATTTAGAGGGTTCAGCCAAACCACTGAACACTGATGGGGGCGCTTAAAATGTTCAGCTTTTAGTTACTGTATGCCAAACCTTTTCCCCAGAAGAAACAAAACTGTTACCATAACTGCTTAAAAATGTGTTTAGTGTATCTAAATCTAGTACATTTAACATCTCCCAGACTGACAATGCTGATGTCCAAAGGTGCCCATGTGCTCCTTCATCCAGAGTGAAGTAACTCTAAAGCCTCGTACACACGATCAGTCCATCCGATGAGGACGGTCTGATGGACCGTTGTCGTCTGTTAACCGATGAAGCTGACTGATGGGCCGTCGTGCGTACACACCATCGGTTAAAAAAAACGATCTTGTCAGAACGCGGTGACGTAAAACAACTAAGTGCTGAAAAAAACGAAGTTCAATGCTTCCAAGCATGCGTCAAATTGATTCTGAGCATGCATGGATTTTTAACCGATGGTTGTGCCTACTAACGATCGTTTTTTTTCCCATCGGTTAGGAATCCATCGGTTAAATTTAAAGCAAGTTGGCTTTTTTTAACAGATGGTTAAATATCCTATGGGGCCCACACACGATCGGTTTTGACAGATGAAAACGGTCCATCAGACCGTTGTCCTCTGGTTAACCTATCGTGTGTACGAAGCCTAACACAGGAGGTGTGTTACTGGCCAGATCTCCAGGTGAAAACGGGGAAAGCCTAAAAAAATGAATGCAGCCACAACATTTAATGATTGGCAAGCTGCAATATATTACATTTTTGGTTTGGGGTTCAATATCGCTTTTAACACATCTGTCTTTTGCTTATCTCCATAATACGGTAGTTTGGGCTATTCGTTTACACGAAGAAAGATAAAAATGTTTGTGCTTTTTAGCTTATGGGAAGTAAAAAAAGACATGGTCATTCTGTTTGAATCAGTGGTCTCCAAACTGGATGTGGCCCTTTGCTTGCCTTTATCTGGCTCTTGAGGCATAATTCCTTTCATTGACACCAGCGATGGGGCATAATTCCTTTCATTGACACCAGCGATGGGGCATAATTCCTTTCATTGACACCAGCGATGGGGCATAATTCCTTCTGCTAGCAACAAAAATGGGGCACTTTTTCTCCCACTGACACCAACTATTTCTTCCCCTAATATCAAAGATCGGCATTGTTTACTCCCACTGGACAAGGTCCGGCCCAACTAAAGTCTGAAGGACAGTAAACTGACCCTTTCTTTATAAAGTTTGGAGACCCCTGGTTTAGATCAACAGGTATTTTCTGAAAATGTTTTTAACCTGAAAAAATAAAACCAAAAGCCACTACATTTATGAACTGGTAACCTGCAGTTTATTTGTTTTTAGGTTTATATACGCTTTAATGCAGACCTTCACAGATGCATATACTTCCTTTCACTCCCACAACAGTCATCGGGAGTGAACACAAATCCCTACATGCGCTATGTGTTGCCAAAGTTGTGGCTTACGCAGGCCTATGGTCTGCCATGTGACAGCACTGATTGACCCATGGCTGCCCTATGAGCAAGTCACATTTTCTTCTACACTGGGAGTACCAGTTATTTATTTTGTCTTACAGGAAGCTGAACTTACGTGAGAGGTAAGTATACACTAATGGGGGCGTAAGAGTTATAACAAACCTGTTTCTTTTCTCCAAGGTAGATCAGAGGAACCTCGGTCAGAGCCTTTAGGTGTTTGCATAAACCTTAACATTTGGCTTAGCAGAGCATTCATGGTTTTATGCTTACAGAAAAGGCCAGGGGAGGTCCATGCGGGCATTTCTGACACTTGCTCAAATGAAAATTCTTATCGAATGAGGCGTTTTAATGCGTCTTATTTTCCCCCACTGCAGAAATTCATTATGTTGCTAACTTGTGCTTGGGCTGATGTGGTAGTGGTTCTGCTGCATTAAAACCCCCAACCTGCGTTGCCTGCCCTGCCAGCATAACTACAAAGCTTCCCCCACCACTTTGTCACTCTGTGTTAGGAGGCTTAAAACTGGGTGAGGAACGGGCAAACCCTGCTTCTAATTTTGGTCATACACCATGGCAAGACTCAGCACATCAACCAGACACATGGTAGTTCTACTGCATCGGCAAGGTCTCTGCCAGGCAAAGGTTTCAAAGCAGATTGGTGTTTTAAGATGTGTGCTGTTCAAGCTCTTTTGAAGAAGCACATACAAACGGCAATGTTGAGGACCGTAGACGCAGTGGTCAGCCTAGGAAACGATGCAGCAGATGAAAGACAAATCCTACATACTTCCCTTCAACATCAGAAGATGCCCAGCAGTGCCATTTGCACAGAACTGAAGACGCCAGTGGGACCAGGTACACCTATCTACTGTCTGGCCAGAAGTGGTCTTCATAGAAGAATTGAAGCCAAAAAGCCATACCTCCAATGTGGTAACTAGTCTATGCGACTCAACTATATATAAAAGCATAGGAACTGAGGTGTAGAAAAATGGCAGCAGGGGCACTTGACTGGTGACTCTGAATATTTGGTTGTAGCAGGAGGCGGTTTGTTCGCCAAATGGCTGGAGAGTGGTAAAGTAATGAGTGTTTGCAGGCAACAGTGAAGCATAGTGGTGGTTCCTTGTAAGTTTGGAACTGCATTTATGCAAATTGAGTTTGAGGTTTTGCCAAGATCAATGGTGTCCTCACTGCTGAGAAATACAGGCAGATACTCATTCATCATGCCATACCATCAGGGAGGCGTGCGATTGGCCCCAAATTTATTCTGCAGCAGGACAATGACCCCAAACGTATAGCCAATGTTGTTAAGAACTGTCTTCAACATAAAGAACTAGAAGTCCTGGAATTAATGGTTTTCATCCCCCAGAGCCCTGACCTCAACATTGAGTCTGTCTGGGATCACATAAAGAGTTGGGAGGATTTGAGGCAGCCTACATCCACAAGATCTGGGGTTAGTTCTCCAAGATGTTTGCAACAACCTACCTGCTGAGTGCCTTCAAAAACTGTGTGAAAGTATACCTGGAAGAATTGATACTGTTTTGAATGCAAAGGGTGCTCACACCAAATATTGAGTTGATTTGGAATTCTGTTCATTTACTTTACATTTTGTTAATTGATGAAAAAAATAAACTATTAACACTTCCCTTTCTGAACGCATTTTTAACTGCATTTCTTCACACTGGCCTGAAACTCTTTCACAGTAGTGTAGTTCTTGGGGTGTACCTAATGCCAATAGAATTGGAGCTCCTAGCAGTTGCCAATGCAAGACTTTTTACAAGGTGATGTCATGGGGAATAATAAATGCTGATTCTTGTTACAGGAACAAGATGAAAACAAAAAAGAATGCAGGGACAAGCTCTAATAGGGGGAGGTTTGGAGGTAAATGTATTTTAAATTTGACCGCCGCACAACGATATACGTCTCCAAAATGTTACGGCTGGGCACAAGGGCGTACATGTACTTCCCCTTTAAGATCCCAGCCTTGGCACGCTCGCGACCCGGTCCTCTTCTCCGTGACTGTCCCCGTGGGAACAGCGGAACCAACCGCCGCCGGTGTCCCGCAATCGAGTCACAGAGGGGAAGAACGGGGAGAGGTAAGTGTAAACAAACCTCTCCCCCGTGCTTGCTAGTGAGCCTGTCACTGATCGTCTGTTCCCTGTCATAGGGAACGACGATCAGTGACGTCACACGCCCCCCCACAGTAAGAATCTCGCATTAGGGCACACTTAACCCCTACAGTGCACCCTCCTGGTTAACCCCTTTACTGCCAGTATCATTTTTACAGTAACCAGTGCATTTTTATAGCACTGTTTGTTGTAAAAATTACAATGGTCCCAAAATAGTGTCCGCCATAATGTCGCAGTCACGATAAACATCCCACCATTACTAGGAAATCAATCGATAAACGCTTATTGGGATTTTTTTTTTACCAAAAATATGTAGTAGAATACGTATCGGCCTAAACGGAGGAAACATTTTTTTTTTTATATATATTTTTGGGGCTATTTATTATAGCAAAAAGTAAAAAATATTGCATTTTTTTTCAAAATTGTCGCTCTATTTTTGTTTATAGAGCAAAAAAGAAAGCTCTATTTGTGGGGGAAAAAAGGACGCCAATTTTGTTTGGGAGCCACGTCGCACGACCGCCCCAGTTAAAGCGACGCAGTGCCGAATCGCAAAAAGTAGCCTGGTTTTTAAGCTGCATAATGGTCCAGGGCTTAAGTGGTTAATAGTATTCTATATTAAAGCGGAGCTCCACCCAAGAATGGAGCTTTCGCTTTTCGGAACCCCCTCCGCTGTCACATTTGGCACCTTTCAGGGGGGATTGGGGGTGCAGATACCTGTCTAAGACAAGGTATTTGCACCCACTTCTGGGAATACGGGACTGCGGCAGACACGCCTCTACCCGCAGCCCCTGCTCTCTTCTGGGAAACTCGCTGTTCCCAGGAGAGAGCGGGGACCAGTGACGGCGCGGCACGCTACTCGCGCATGAGCAGTAGGGAACCGGGCAGCGAAGCCGCAGCGCTTCACTTCCCGATTTACTAACCGAGGATGGTGGCGGGTGCAGCCGAGGGACGCGTGATTGCTTGTCCTCGGCTGATGACAGTGCGGGTGCACTGGACAGCCAAGTGTCCCATTTTTTAAAAGTCAGCAGCTGCAGTATTTGTAGCTGCTGGCTTTAAAAATAAAAAATTAAATTGGCGGAACCTATATTTTGTAGCTATTACACAAGAAAAAAATGTTGACCTTCCTTAATGTGGTATTTTTTTTTATATTTTAATCACAATAGCAAAAACCGTTTCTCCGTTTAACAATTGCTACATCACAGAATGCCTTCAAACAAAACAGTAATTGTGTTATTTCTAGACTTCCAGTCATATTTTTTAAGAGTAAAAACATTTTTTTACACATAATTAAATAGATTTTAACATACCCATCTGTTCTCAAAACAATACAGATTTTTCCGTATTATTAAATTATATTGGACAACACTTCATATAGTATTAATGGGTAGCTATATTATAATTCATCCTGGAATGTCCATTTATTAATCCAGCATAAAGTTCAATTTATTTACACATTGACCAATATTCCCCATGATCTTATGTTGGGGGGCACCTTTTGTGCAGTAGGCAAAGTTGGATCATGAGCTGGCAGGAATGCATTCCCCCCTCCAAATCTCCACTCCCGCGTCTGATGGTAGGTATGCTTGATTCCATATTTGCAGTATAACAGAAGTCAGAATGTAATAGCTGTATAAGAATTGCTGTGTCAAGGAAGTGGCAGTTCACGCTGATGCATCAAAATCGCATCCAGTTCATGTGAACCGCTGCAGGTGTGTATGTAAAGTGAACGACACCCTGAAATTGGTTTGCAGAATCTGATCCCATTCTGGTGCAGCAAAAAAATAAAAAGGGTCCTGCACGACTTTTGGGCGAATGATGGCTCAAATGACACTGCTGCATATTCACATTTGATTTGAACAGGAATGTGGTTTCATTCCTGTTCAAATCTCATGAAGTTCCTGCACTGCATTCTGTGTGAATCTGGACTAAAGCCTAAACATTTTACCTTTAAAGCGGAGGTCCACCCAAATATATATATATATTTTTAAGAGCCAGCAGCTTCAAATACTGCAGCTGCTGACTTTTAATAAATGCACACTTACCTGTTCGGCGCGCCCGCGATGTCGGCAGCCGAGGCCGAGAAATCGCACATCTCTCAGCTGCCCCCACCGCCATCCTCAGTGAGGGAATCGGGAAGTGAAGCATTGCGGCTTCCCTGCCCGGTTCCCTACTGCACATGTGCGAGCGGCGCATCCTGACTGGTCCCGCTCTCTCTCTTCTATATAAACCACACATCATCATTGTTGTCACAAGGAGATTATCCTTACACCCTTTGCACCTCCCTATATCTTCTGCAACCTTATATAATGCCACCTCAGCTCCCGCGACGAGGTCTGTGCCTTTTGGCACACCTTGCGCCAGTTACTGTATGCTGTATTCACTGACCGGGTTGGTAAGTGTGGTTGGCTAACCATCTACAAATAAGTAATACCTATCTTTTTTGATGACTTTTTTTCCCCTCTCTACATAGTGTTGTTTTACCATATTTATATATCCCATAGGAATCTGTGTCGCATCTGCTCCTGATGAGTGGACACGAAATGCGTTGAGCTGTACCCGATGCCACATCCATATCAGATATGCATTCTTATCCATCTACAATCTATCATGTTTTAACAATGTCATCAACATATAACCCCACATGGTGTATATCATGTGATTACAGACACGGATATCGGGCATGCTGCCCTTGGCACTTGCAGGCCATATTACTGTTTTTATATACAATTATATTATCCATTATGATTATGTGTTCGTTTACATTAACTTTTTTATCCATCATGCTGATACCTTGTGCAATTTATAATGTATGTATATGTGTGTGTGTATATATATATATATATATGTATATATATATATTATGAAATGATTCTATAACAGTACTACAATTTTGTTATGAATAAGTACTTTTTTACTCTCGCCTCTGCATTTCAACTGCTTCATTTAAAGTCCCAAATGTTTATGAAATGTATGAGAACATTACTTTTTATTCTGCCACTAAAAAGATTGACTCTCCCTCAAGACTATTTACCTGATCTAATTTTGTTTGGGTAGTCACTACCTACAAAGACAAACAATGGTTGGTTAATAATGTACAGGTTCGCTTTAAGAAGGCAAAGGTCAGGTTTCATTTAAACTTGTATCTGTCTGCCATACGGTCAGCACGCACTTCCTCCCCCCGGCTTTGCTGGCCCAGGCTGAGGCCACGGCCCAGACGTTGGAGGCCCATTATGTGGAGGCTGGGGGGGAGGGTCGGAGGATGGACCTGCTTGTGGCTTTGTGGGAGGTCCAGTTTCTCAGACTCTCGGCAGCCAAGAAACAGCTACTTTATCAGTCACAGTGGGAGAGGACAGGACGTCTACTTGCATGGCCCATGTTGCCAATATTAAGGATGGGTTGGGGAGGTTGAGGTCAGACCCAGGGGAAATTAATGCCTGCTTTGCTGCCTACTATGAAGAGTTCTATTCTTCCAGAGTTGATCACTCCCCAGAGGAACTTTTGTTCCTTTTTAGATACACTTGACTTTCCTACCCTGTCAGAGGCCCGTTCAGCACTTGATGCTCCGATCACTTTGAAGGAAATTCAGATGGCCGTGACTTCTATGCAGGTGGGCAAGACCCCTGGGGACTATGGTCTTCCGGCTGAGTTCTTCAAGACCTATTGTGCCTCTTTTTGACACCGAGACTTAGGGGGGTTCTGCTGACCTCCCTCAGGGACAATACGTTGCCACCATCAATGCTTCAGGCCATCATTGTCATCCCCAAGTCAGGGAAGGACCCCAAACTTTGCTCCTCTTACAGGCCTATTTCACTATTGAATGTGGATGTCAAAATTCTTACTAAAGTGCTAGCTACCCGTCTTAATGCAGTGATCCTTTCCTTGATCCACAGGGACCAGACAGGCTTTATGCCGGATAAGGGAATGGACATTAACTTACGGAGGTTGATTACTGTGATCAATCGGGTGGCGGGGGGCGTAGTCGCATCTCTGGATGCAGAAAAAGCTTTTGACTTGGTGGAGTGGGGCTAATTGTGGACTGTTCTCCAGAGATTTGGCCTGGGCCCAATATTTATCTCATGGCTTCGGATGTTATATTCTAACCCGACTGCCAGGGTCAGGCGAATGGCCTACTCTCCACCAAGGCACCAGACAGGGCTGCCCCCTCTCCCCGGCCTTATTCGCCCTTGCCATCGAACCCTTGGCAATGATGCTCCGGTCCTCCTCGGAGGTTGCTGGTATACAAATATCCCCCATTGTCGAGAAGGTGTCGATGTACGTCGATGACACCCTCCTGTACCTTAATGACTCCTATCACTCCCTGTCGGCTGCCTTAGAACTTATTGACTCGTTTAGTCGATTTTTTGGTATCGGAATTAACTGGGACAAGTCAGTCCGGTTCCCTCTGAACCAGATGGGCCTCCCTTCTAACCCCCCTGTCCCTCTTCAATGGGTGGATAGTTTTAAGTACTTAGGGATTCAGATGCACAGAAACCTGTAAACATATCTTGAGACTAATGTTCGCCCAGTATTTAAGAAGTTCCTTCAGAAGAGCTCAGTTTGGAAAACCTTACGACTTACGCCCGTGGGTTGAGTTAACCTCGTTATAATGTCATTCCTTCCTAAGTATGTATTTCGACACCCCCCCCCCCACTGGTATACTTAACTCCTTTTTCACTAAACTTGATCAAGCAATTGGCTCCTTTGTGTGGCAGGGTTCAGTCCAAAGGGTGGCTCGATCCACACTCCAACTTTCATTGTCGGGGGGAGGCCTTGCTCTCCTCAACTTTAAGAAATACTACTGGGCAGCGGTCCTGGTGAGGTGGTGGTTCATGCAGGATCATTCAAACCCATCGGTTAACTTAGAGGCAGCCATACTGGGTTCCTACTCCGAACTGAGCAATCTGGTTTATAGGGAGCCTAGATCTACAGCGCAAATCACTGCCCTCATGAGGACTATATTGTTGGTCTGGAGACAGGTCTTAAGGCTAAGCCACGGACATTATCTCCCCATACCCCTTTAAGAGACAATCATGCCTGAGGGCCGACTGCTTTCCTTTGGCGCACTGAAGGGTAAATTTGAACTGCCCCCTGGATGTATTTCATGTTCCTTCAGCTCCGGCACGCTGTTTGGGCACAGTTCCCGGATCCCCTTACGGTAGAACCTCACTCTGTGGAAAGGTTGCTTATATCCCGCATTATAGATAGGACACTTTCCTCTATCTATTCCCTATTCGCGTGCACGCGTGGCTCTGGGGCGAAGAGGCCTTTTTCGGCCTGGCAACGTGATCTGCCGGCCCTGACGGAGGAGGATTGGTCTGAGGGCCTACAGCAGTTTATCCCTCTCATGATTTCGGCAAGGGAACGTTTCATACAGTTAAAATTTCTGCACAGGGTGTACTACACACCACAAAGATTAGCAATAATTTACCATACCTCTGAGGTTAGATGCCCCAAGTGTAACAGAAAAGTGGGAAACCACATGCATATGGTTTGGCTTTGCCCGCGAGTGCAGAAGTTTTGGTGGGCGGTGGCTGCTGACATGAGCTTGATTAGCGGGATAACTGTTAAGCTTGATCCCTTGGTCCTACTGCTGGGCATCACAGATAATTTACCCACTACAACGCATAAGAAGTTGTTTATTTTTTTTATACTGCATCCTATGCTTGGAAGGCCATATTCCTCCAATGGAAGGCAGCGGAGCCGCCTAGAGTCTCCACTTGGAGGGAACTGGTGAACGCTACCCTCCCTCTATACAAGTTGACGTACATGGGGCATAACTGCCTTAATAATTCTATAAAATCTGGCCGTCGTGGGTGGAGGCGAGGAAACTCACGGTATAGCTCCCATGGGTGGACCCCCTCATCGCCCCTTAAGATTCCTCTTTCTCCCCCTGCTTTATCTTATTCCACTTCACCTATCCTGCTTCCCTCCTCCGCCTCCCCCTCCCCTTCCTTCCCACACCCCCCCCCCATACCCTCCCCACTCCCTTGTTTCTAATTAATGCATGCACTACTCCCTCTATTTTTATTTGATTTTCATACCTTGGTTTCCTCCCAATGTGCTATTTGGTGAAATTAGATCGGCCCAGGACTACTCTGCAATGGCCCTTTATCCGCATGTTCTTCCTGGGCGCACTCCCTGGGGTAGATTCACATACCTTTTGCGCCGATTCTCAAAGGCAGTTACGCTGAAAAAATAGGCTTCCTCCACCGACGTAACTTGATTGTGGCGGCGTAGAATTGTGTGCAATATAACTTTGGCCGCTAGGGGCGCTTCCGTTGTTGTCGTCGTAGAATATGCTAATTTCCTAGATACGCCGATTCACAAACGTACGTGCGCCAGTCGTTCGTTTTTTACGTAGTTTGCGTACAGGCTTTTTCTGCGTAAGACTGCTCCTGCTATTAGGAGGCGCAGCCAATGTTAAGTATGGACGTCGTTCCCGCTTCGAAATTTGAATTATTTACGTTGTTTGTGTAAGTCGTTCGCGAATAGGGCTGGACATAATTTACGTTCACGTCGAAACCAATACGTTGTTACGCCGTACTTTGAAGCAATGCACACTGGGATATGTACACGGACGGCGCATGCGCCGTTCGTAAATCACATCAGGTCATCACATATTACCATAAAACACGCCCCCTTCCCCATTTGAATTACACGCGCTTACGCCGGCCCCATTTACGCTACGCCGCCGCGACTTACGGAGCAAGTGCTTTGTGCATACTGCACTTGCTCCTGTAAGTTGCGGAGGCGTAGCGTAAATACACTACGCTGCGCCGCCGTAAATTATAGCGTAGCTACCTGAGTCTACCCCCCTGTATGCTATAGTTAACTGCTATACCGCTTTTGTTTTTGCCTTTCCGGATTATTGTATTGTACTGTACTGTATCACCTACTGTTATTAACTTGAAACCGTTTTGATTGCTTCAATAAATATTCCTTCTGTTAAAAAACAAAAAACTTGATGTTGGTACCTGACACAGCTAGGTTAGGTCAGAAATAATAAGGCTGGCATCTGCTATTGGTGATACTTTATCCCCTACAAAGTATGTGAAAAGAGGAATGCAAGGACTATTCCTACCAGTCTCAGGGAACAGTCCATTGAATTAGTATAGTCTGATTTTTAAGTTATCCTGTTTACCAGCTTATGTCTGTTACTGAGTAACTAAACTTTGCTGTTCTGCTGTTTACACTGTCAGTGTCCGATGGGACATGATAATCCTCTTTAGGCAAATGTTTAGCTATGTTTTTCTCTGTGCACTACGTATGCAGTATCGGCATACAGGCTTAGGGCTAGATCCACAAAGAAATTACGTATCTATTGATACGCCAGCGTAATTTCAAAATTCCCGCGTTGTATCTTTGTTTTGAATCCTCAAAACAAGATACGACGGCTTCTGGGTTAGATCCGACAGGTGTACGTCTTCGGATCTAAGATGCAATACTTCGGCGTCCGCTGGGTGGCGTTTTCCGCGTCGGGTATGCAAATTAGCGATTTACGACGATCCACGAACGTAGGCTCGGCCGTCGCATTTTCTAATGTTGTCTGTAGTCGGCTTTTTCCGGCGTATAGTTAAAGCTGGTATTTTGCGGCGTATACATAGAATTGCCATGTTAAGTATGGCCGTCGTTCCCGCGACGAAATTTTAATTTTTTAATTTTTTTGCGTAAGTCGTCCGTGAATAGGGATGGACGTAACTCACGTCTAAGTTCAAAAAATGACGTTGTTGCGACGTCATTTCGCACAAAGCACGGCGGGAAATTTCTGGACAACGCATGCGCATTTAATTCGGCGCGGGGACGCACTTCATTTAAATGAAACCCGCCCAATTTGAAATCCGCCACCAGAAATACACTACGCCGCTGTAACTTACCGCGCAAAATCGCTGAGGATTCAAAAATGTGCCAGGTAAGGTACGGCGGCGTAGTGTATCTCTGATACGCTGCGCTGATCTACATGTATGTGGATCTGGCCCTTAATGTTCTATTTAATTCTGAGTGGCTGTGTTCAGAATTGGCTATCCATAAAACTGGCGATAGAGCGATTGTGGTTGTAGGAAAGAAAATCGCTTGATTCCCCCATCAACACTATGATGTGGGGGGATTTCTCTCGCTGAGCCATTGTGTCCTCCAGGCAGGGGGAGCCATCCCCTTCGGGAGAACACAGGGCTTACTGCTAGACTATAATAGCCGCTAGCAATAATCACATGTAAAATCCAATAGTCTGATTGTACCCAAGTTGATCGATCAGTCAACTCAAGTACATTTAGGCTGCCCATACATTGTTGGAAACTCAGCCAGTTCCTGCTGAACCAGCAGAGTTGCGAACAGTCTATGGCTGGCTTTGAGTACATGGAAAAACCAAAAGGGTGTGATGCTTGGGATGTTGTCACTGTTAGATAATTGGATAGCATGTGTGGTACAAGTAACTGAACACAAGGCTACTCAAAAATGTATAATTTTTTATTTATATCCTACATTTGATTAGAGATTTCCGTATGAGTATTTTAAATATGTTTTAATGACTTGCTGTTTCCATGTTTGAAGTTGTTTGCAGGCTTTATTCATAAATACACTAATAATGCTCTGCCATTTTATAAAAATAATAAAAAAAAAAAATCCTTTTTTTTTTTTTTTTTAAGACCAATTTATAAAAAAAAAAAAAAAAAAACTGAAAGATAATTTTAGTGCCTTTATGAAAGATAAATGTGCGCTACAGCTACATTGTCCCCTAGGAAATAACAACACATTTTGTTATCACATAATAAAAACCCTGGCTGTGTGTTAATTTATGCAAAAAATAACGCCAGTTTAACCATGTAGCAATAGTCCCTCCATCCCATTCATTTTTTCATTGACCAAAAAGTGGCAACGCATTGACATCTTTGCCTTGGCTGCCAAAAGACCTTCACTCAGTGCTGGTGATGACGATGATTTAGAATTCGTCTGTCCTCCTCAAAATTCACATAAAAATACATTGATGATCCAAATATGCTTGTTTATGTAGAGATCTTTGAAAACACATTTCGGCAGTTGGATCATACCTATATGGCTGAATGTCTTTGCCCAGCTTCAGTCAATTGAGTAATGTAGTGTGTGTTAAAGAGACAGTGGTATACCTTTTAGGGAAGGTATTTGTGTCTTCATTAGTGTGTTGACTGCCAGTGACCTGATAGTTAAAAGTAAGACCCACCTATTGCAAACAAAGCAACTCTTTGATTACAGTTTCAACTGCCTGGTCATCCACCTTTCACCCTGTGTCCTTGTTCTTCTTGATCTGTGGGGGTGAGACATTCAGTACTACCTGTTTAGTCTCATGTTTTACAAAGAAAAGCATTGAAGAACAGAGCTTCACGCAGGTAAGCAGATGATACTTGAGAAAAGTTGATTTACTCTTAAGGCTATAGAGCGAAATGTTTATCCAGAAGAATAGCAATCCTTAAGGCTCAATTAACAAAGCTAACAAACTAGGACACTTCTCAAAATAGTGAGTTATTTTTAGATGAGTCCAATGAGTTCTGAAAAATACAGTTGAATGACTAGAAGATATTTCCTTTGTATCAACAATTTTTAAATTGAGTGTCTTGCGTTATAGGCTCAGTTCACACAGCTAACGCATCAGGAGACAAAAATACTTATTTTCAATAAAGTGAGTTATTTTCATTTAGGTCCAATGAAATGTAAAAATTACATGTCACATGACTAAATTGAAGATACTTATTCTTGTGTGAGCTTATTGAATCGAGCCTAAGGCTTCATTTCCATGGACGTTTTTACAGCCACTTTTTTTAGCCTTTTTACAGCTTAAAAACGCCTGTCCATGTAGCGTTTTTGAGCGTTTTTTTAACGTCTGGCGTTTTTACAACTCTAACGCTGGAGCTTCAGAACGCACTGGTCCTGGGTTTTTTTTTGCAGCTTAAAAACGGCTCGGCCATCTACAGCTCAAAAACGTCATGGTGGGCATAAAACCATAGACTAACATGGAGAGCCGTGGCTGTAAAAACGTCCATGGAAATGAAGCCTAAAGAGCCCTTTTGACCGTCATTCCTATTTAGCATATAGTTGCAGTGACCTAAAACATTTTTTGACCATTCCTTAACTTTCATAAAGTACATATTATGAGTTAAATACGGGGTCTACGAATCTTTCCTCCTCTGCAACTCCTTGTATGATCTGCAGGATCATAATGGAGGGCATTCCAGTAATAATTATTGCACCAAACTGGCCCAGGAAGACAGGGTACTCGGACCTCTTCAGACTCCTGGCAGATTCTCTTTGGGCCCTCCCAGGTCATCCAAATATTTTGTCTCAAAGAGCACCACTCTGCTTTTTGTTCACTGGCTTTAACTGCCTAGCTGTTGAAGCTCAGGTTCTGATGGGGGTAGGGGCTTGTCTAATTAGAAAAGACTGAGGGCCAAGGATTTGGTGAGTACATTTAATAGGTGTGTGCTGTGCATTATTGTTTAAACGGTGCGTACGAAAGTGTTTGAAATGAACTGTATGGCTGCTTCTAGATGGGTGAGGATGTCCACACCTGCAGTCGTGTGCCAACTATGACATCCACCATTGACTTTTAGGAGGCCTCCCTTCCTAAAACACAAAATTACCTGTCGGGGGTTAATGGCCCACTGATGGCAGATAATGTTTACAACAGTTAGGCCTCATGCACACTGGACGTTATAAGAATGCCTGTAGCGCTAGCTGTAGAAAGCTGTAGCTGTAGAATAAGTTTTCCTGCGTTTTTGCAGTAGCTTTCTTTAGCTGTAGCGTTTTTGGGTTTTTTTGGGGCGTTTTTTTTAGGTTAACTATACTCCCACAAAAGCTTATGGCTCAAAAATGCTGATAAATGCGAATAGTTGTGTTTTTCCGTGTTTTTAAGCTTTTATCAGAGTTGGAGCATTTTTACAGTTTAAAAACTCTTCTTAAAACTCACTAGTTCTGCAGGGTTTTTCCAGCCAGAAAACACTTCTGCCAAAAAACACTAACAGCCTATATGTGCATGGACACATAGGATAACTGGCTGCAGAAAAAAATGTCTGAAGCCAAAAATGTCCAGTGTGCATGAGGCCTATTACATGATTACTGATGTGGAAGGAATTTTCTATTTTTTTTTTTTTTGTATTTTAGATTTTTTTTGGTAGAAAGGTGTACCTAAGGTAAAATGGTATTATAACATAAGAAAGAAGTTTTCTTTTAATGGCCAACCCTTCGGGGTTCATACTGCCCACCTTGTATGTGCCTGTAACAAGCGTATAGTTGGAAGAGATAACAAACAGAACTATCTTATCAAGTTAACTGGGTGGACCACTTGGTATTTTCCTGTTGTTGCTCTTCTATGTTTCTGTATAACTTGTGTAGTTTTTTTCCACACAATTTCAGTACAAAGCTTAACGAGAAGTTTGGACTCTGCTGTTAGAACATGCAAGGTTCACTTTAATATGAATTAATGCTATTGGAACTGCCCATCATACCATAATCTTACTGTCTTCTTGATTTATGACTTTCACCAGCTTCTCTTCTTTTAGATATGTATTTTCTACCAGTATTGCTGTTGTCCCTGGTGGGTTTCTCTGCCTCCCACACCCAATATCCAGACATCTGTATTGCCAAACCCAAAGACATCCCTTTAAATCCTATGTGCATTTATCGGAAGGAAGTGTCAGAAGGAGAGGAGATGCAGAAGGAGACCTCTCCTTCAGAGAAGATTCCAGAAGGTACCAATCCTCGAGTCTGGGAGCTTTCCAAGGCAAACTCTGAGTTTGCCATAGAATTTTTTAAAGTCCTGGCGGACTCCAAGTCCAACTCTGAGAACCTGTTTATGTCACCTCTTAGTATCTCCCAGGCTTTCACCATGGCCAAGCTTGGGTCTTGTGACAACACATTAAAGGAGCTTATGCAGGTGAGTGAAAAATATGTTGCAGTGCACCATCTTGGTATAAAGTGTGGAACAGAGTACATCCAGTGTCCAGAGCATATAAAGGGTTTGTTCACCTTTACCAAAAAACTGCAAAAAGAGGGCCCTGTAGATGAAAACAAACTGAAGCTTTGACCAGAAGTTTGATATTTCCTTGCTGAAGGTGCAGGCCATTTATGTACCTCCCAAAGCCTGGCTGAAAAACTCCCAGAGATGGCATTTCCCTGTCCTATGTTGTTGCTAGGGCATTGTAAAGATTATTCCTGCTGTTTACTGCTCATCCCCACCATCACAGAAACAAGCTCTTTCTCACAATCACAACCATGCACATGTGCTTTCTCTCCGTCATCACAGTTAAAATTTAGCTCAGTGATGTGTGGAGAAAACCATGAACCACCCACTTGCAGTGGTTTGAGAGCTTGCTCCTGTGATGTGGGTGAGCAGTAACAACTGGGAGAGTCTTAACAATGTCCCTGCAACAGGCCACGCCTCTTCTCAGCGGTGATTGACAGTGAGATTCTGAATGATAAATAAATCTGGACTTTAATTTTAGTTCTGGCACTTTCCTCTTTGCACATCTATGTAAAAAATATTCACAATTATTTTATGTATGGCTTGTTTAGGATCTCATATTAAACATAAACATGAGCAATTTTTTTATTGCTTGCTATAAAAGACTGAACTGATTTAGGCAACCTACTGCCAGGAAATGGAATTTAAATCTTGAAATGAGCGTGTTGGTGAGGGCTAAATGTTTAACTGGAAATTACAAATTCACCCAACAAATAGTGAATGGGCGACTGGTATCACAGGTATTTCACAAAGAAATTCAATTTATTTATTTTTTATTCATGGACCAGTGGAGGTGCTGAAGTACAGAATACTATGGCTTCTAATCTTTGTTACTTCTGTTATATTGTACTGTTATTAATGTATACATTAGGTGAAGTGTTCAAAAGAATGTAATAAATATGGATTCAGGCTGCATTCACACCTTGGCATACAAAATCGCTGCGTTTTGTCCCACGAATTGAGGCGACAAATTGCGGCGTTTTGTACCACGATTCGCGGCGACAAAACGCTGCGATTGTGAATGCAGCCTTACCCCCTCTATGGAGATAGTTCACATCTCCTATGCCAAACGCCGAAAGCCGCCTGAAAAAAAGGTCCGGGACTTGTTTTCAGGTGGCAGGTGTACGGCGTTCAGCGTGGAGATGTGAACCAGCTCCATAGAGGGCAATGTGAAATCATCCCTCCAGCGTCTCAGGGGCGGCTGCGGTGTCGCACTACAGGCGTATATACGCCTAGGTGTGAACGGGGGCTTAAAGAAGTTCCAAACCATTTTATCAAAGACTTGTATCCTTACATTAGTCCTAAATTCTCTCACTTGATCAAAGTTGACCCCTTATCTCCAAAAGTCAGAATTCGTTACTCAATATTATATTTAGGTTGTATGTTGTGACACGGCCTGTTTTTTTTTTTAACTGGTTAAGCCCCGGACCTTTAGACAGCTAAATGCCCAAGCCAGGTTTTGCGATTCGGCACTGCGTCGCTTTAACAGACAATTGTGCGGTCGTGCGACATGGCTCCCAAACAAAATTGGCGTCCTTTTTTCCCCACAAATAGAGCTTTCTTTTGGTGGTATTTGATCACCTCTGCGGTTTTTATTTTTTGCGCTATAAACAAAAATAGAGTGACAATTTTGAAAAAAATGCAATATTTTTTTACTTTTTGCTGTAATAAATATCCCCCAAAAACATATATATAAAAAAAATGTTTTCCTTAGTTTAGGCCGATACATATTCTTCTACATATTTTTGATAAAAAAAATCACAATAAGTGTTTATCAATTGGTTTGCGCAAAATTTATAGCGTTTACAAAATAGGGGATATTTTTATTGCATTTTTATTAATTTTTTTTTTTTTTTTACTACTAATGGCGGCGATCAGCGATTTTTTTCGTGACTGCAACATTATGGTGGACACTTCGGACAATTTTGACACATTTTTGGGACCATTGTCATTTTCACAGCAAAAAATGCATTTAAATTGCATTGTTTATTGTGAAAATGACAGTTGCAGTTTGGGAGTTAACCACAGGTGGCGCTGAAGGAGTTAGGCTTCACCTAGTGTGTGTTTACAACTGTAGGGGGGTGTGGCTGTAGGTCTGACGTCATCGATCGAGTCTCCCCTATAAAAGGGATGACACGATCGATGCAGTCGCCACAGTGAAGCACGGGGAAGCCGTGTTTACATACGGCTCTCCCCGTTCTTCAGCTCCGCGATCGCGAGGGGGCGGCTAGAAACGAATAGCCGCGCCCTCGTCCCGGATCGCTCCCCGCAGGTTTTAAAACGCTGCATGTACCGGGGGGGGGGGGTCCCGATCGGACCCGCGGAAAAGGCGGGGACGTACATGTATGCCTGTACGTGCCATTCTGTGGACGTACATATACATGCAGCGGTCGGCAACCGGTTAATCAAGTAATTCCCTGGAAAAGTCAGCAAATAATACTATTGATTATGAAAAAAAGTGAATGTTTTATACATGGCCAGTTAGCGTCCACATGATATCCTCTCTCTTGAAGGTCTTCCACTTTGACCAAGTTTCTACCAAGGCATCTGATCAAATCCACTTCTTCTTTGCAAAACTGAATTGTCGATTGTATAGGAAAGCTAACAAATCGTCAGAACTGACCTCAACTAACCGTCTCTTTGGAGAGAAGTCCCTGACCTATAATGAAACCTATCAAGAGATTAGTGAGGCAGTGTATGGAGCCAAACTGTGGCCTCTAAACTTCAAGGTGAGTTTGGATTAAATTTTTAAAATGTGTTAAATATTGTGGTCTGGGAGACTTCTTCCATTCTTGCATATTGCTGGATTCACCTACAACATAACTATGGGCTAATGTTACCCCACTAAGTAGTAGAGGGACACTCTTAAAAGTTAAGTCTAGTGTATGCATAACATATTCAATACAAAAGGTTTTATTTTTATTTTTTACAAATGTAGGAAGATGAGTTGTATCCTTAAGCTTTTCGGTTACATCCTTCGACCAATGTCCTTTGCTTGGGGCTCGTGTATACTTTGGTTTTAGGCTGTGTATCAACACAAAAGAAAGATATAGCATGGTTCTAAGAGGAAGTAATATGCTTTTGAGTACAAAATAAAAACTAGATATTTAGACACTTATCTTCTAGCATTTATATCAGACAAATAGAATGTGAACCTAAAAACAATTTTTTAACAAGAAGATAAGGTTGCAAGGTTAAATTTGGTATAAATTCCTGGTCCTTGGCATTACACTCATTTTTGTACTAGCTTGGGCCTACTATATATGCCATCATGGTAGTTGCGAAAGGAAAATCAAAACAGGGTTATCAGGTTAGATAAAAGTGGTATTGTCTGGGCAGGTTTTAAAAGAAAGAACAGGGTAGGTTAGACAGTGAGACTGTAGCAGATGGTGCAGTGTAGATTTAGAATGTGCTGAGAAGGTAATTATAAGAAAGGGCAGAGTAGGTGTAGAAAGTGGACACAATAGACATTGGTAAAGAGACCTGGGCTTGTGTGGGAGGAGAGCAGGTGCTAAGGGGTCAGGGCAGGTGTAAGAATAAGGAACAGTGTAAGCTAGGGATGGAAGCCGGGCCAAGTAAGGAGGTTAAGTAGAGGTCTTGGAACCCTCTACAGCTGCCATGTACTACCTTCCTAAACCTGCATTGCTTTCAGTTGTAACCTAAGCTATTAGTTCTTACAGAGTGAGAATAGTAGAAGGAAGAGCCAGGGTAGGTGTAGGAAGTGGCAGCACAGCAATATAGGAGAAAGAGGCAGAGCAGCCAAAGAATGTGGTTAACCGACTAGGCAGGAATGGTTGAGGTAGTGAAAAAGGGTTGGAGTATATTACTGTGGACAGGAAACGGTGACACAGGAAAACTCTGTAAAACAAGCTTGGAAAACTAAATAATATGAAAATGGATACAAAGGATGGTTTAATCAATTTGCATGGACATAGGTTGGAATATTTTTATTCAAGGAGCGATTTTACTGTTAAATGACCCATCCTAAATTCTTTTGTTCTCATTCTTGCATATGTTTTCAGGAGAAAGCTGAACAATCCCGGGAAATCATCAATAACTGGGTTGCCAATAAAACAGAGCAGCGAATCACTGATGTAATCCCAGAAGGCGCCATCACATCAGATACAATCCTAGTGCTGGTGAATGCCATCTATTTCAAAGTGAGAAGATATCATATGGGTTCTAGGGAAGAGGGTGGTTGATTGTTTGATTCCTTTTCACTTTGCCTAAAAGTTTAAATTGGGAAAGACATATTGTTTAAGAACATTTAAGGCCTACTGAAAAACATAGTATGCTTGTAGGCAATGCACTTTTGGGAGAAACAGGGCAAGGTTCTATTGGATCATGACTGCTGAGCTTTTCTTTTCTGATTCCGAACTGCTTAGCGACGACTTGCTGAGCAGGAGTAGTATTCTCTTTTGTAATCCCAGAGGAGCACTGTGCAAGGTTGATAACTGCTTGGATTTTTAGTGCAGCAGAGGTAGAATGCAAAGGATGTTTGGTTTTTTAATTTGTGGCAGGATCTATGGACACTATTGTGTACTTGTAGCATTTTAAAGGGAGAGGAATGTACGTCTTGCAAAAACATGCTAAAAATTGTTTCATTGTTTTTGCCCAGACATAGTTTATAATAAAATCTCTGTGTTTTTCAATGTTACATTGAAATGTAGCTATTCATAGCATATTAACTTAGTAAATAAATGTTCTTTTTTTTTTTTACTTTATTTCTTTATTAAACATTTTTTTTCCATACATTTATACATTTTGACATCAATTTCCCTGTTTTCTAACCCTCCCTCCTGCCCACCCTTCCATAGACAAAAAGGTGGTCTGTTTAAAAGCTATTACCCTACATGTTACCTGAGTGGATGATTATCATGGTATCAATGTGTCATTTTGGTACCTTCTTCATCACTATATTCCTAACCGTCCACTTCCCCCCTCGCATTCATCCATTTCGTCCTCACACCCAACCCTTACACTCTCCTTTGCTTTGATCTTGGATTTTCCTAAGTCACCTCATGACTTTTCTATCGTTTACTTCGGTTTAGATGTTAATACCTCTTGCTTCCCACCAGAGTTTCCAGATTTTGTCATATTTTTTTAATCCCCCTTGTCTAACGTGCAGGACCGCTTGCCCACTTCTGGGCAATCAACTTCCTTGCCTGAAATAGGCATCTCAGGACCACAACCTGAGTGTTTGGTAGATTCCCCACTCCTTCCACAAGTCCCAGGATGCAATTCTTCACATCCAGGTCTGTAGAAGTTCCAAACACCCGGTCTATAGTTCCTATTGCCTCCCTCCAATAGTAGAACAGCTTCGGGCATCTCCAAAACATGTGGATCATATCCCGCTTTTTCTCCCCACACCTGGGACAGCTGGCACCCGGCCTTCACCCAATCTGGAAGATTTTATATGGAGTGTAGTAAGTTCTATATAGCAAAAACAGGTGTGACATCCTCTGAAAGGGGGACAACGATACAATTGGGGCGAGTTCAAGAATTATTTCCCACTGTATTTCAGTTAGACTCCCCACATCTTTTCCCCACTTTTTTTATACTGGGGGGGGGGGGTCTATACCTCCCAGTCTCCCCTTGTTTATGTGTGGGTATATTTTCGAAATGAGACCTTTCCCCGTTTCTATATTAATAATTTTTTTGAGCATAGGCATCATACTCCATTCCAAAATCCTCCCTCTAAACTGTTCTGTTAGTGCGTGCCTTATCTGCAAATACCTGTAAAAGGATTTATTCGGAATTGCGTATTGGTCTTTCAATTCCTGGAAATTTATTCCATTTCTTTCCCATTCCCTTACTTTCCCCATTTTCTGGATTTCTTCTCATTTTCTTTTTCCCCATAGAGGGGTAAATTCTGTAAAACCTATGTACTGCAGGATTAACTTCACTGTATCCCATATTCTCATCATCATTTTCAAGGTAGGAAGTTCCGGGGGGAAAGACCCTGCCTACAAAGCCTCCCCTAATGTTCTATGTGGGGTATTCTGTAGCATCATCCTCCTCCCCGGCTGTCCTACCTTCAGGTTGCACCCCCCCTTATGCTGTAATTGCGATGCTGAAAAGTAGCTAAAGGGGTGCGGAAGTGCTACTCCTCCCTGTTTCTGTAATTGCAGAGTACTTAACCGAATTCTAGCTGGTCCTCCCTTCCAAATTAGTTCCACAAACACTGTGTCTAATTTTTGAAACCACTTTTTATACACCCAAATTGGAATTGTGTAATACATACAGAAGCTGTGGCATCCATATCATTTTGAATAAATTACAGCGACCTGCCACAGATATTGGCAGTTGTTTCCATACTTTCATTTTCATTTTAAGAGGTCATCCGCATATAATACAAGTTTTTCTTCCCCCTCACCTCTTCTAAAACTTCTTACCCCAGGGGAAGACCTAAGAGCATTTGCCAGTGGTTCGATTGCGAGGGCGAAGAGAAGGGGCGATAAAGGGCACCCCTGTCTCGTTGCCCTCCCCAATCCATACTTGTCAGAGTATTCATTATTCACCTTTATGGTACTCTAGCCTCTGGTGTCCTATACAACGTTTTCATCCAATTGATGAAATTCTGACCAAACTGGAACACCTCCACTCTAAGCTGTCAAAGGCATTGATGGCGTCCAAAGACAGGATATCCCTCACTCCCTCCTAGTCCATTGGAACCTGGAGATTCAAATATACTCTCCTTATATTTGTGCTGGTAGTTCTTCCAGGTATAAAACCCGATTGGTCGAGGTGGACAAGTTTCTGGATGACCCCGTTCAGTCTAGCCCCCGAGACCTTTGCAAGTATTTTCATGTCGGAGTTCAATAGGGATATAGACCTATATGAGGCAGTGTTAAGTGGATATTGACCCTCCTTGTGTATTATTATTATGGTAGATTCCCTCATTGACGGAAGGGAGCTTTCCCTTTCTCACTGACCAATTTAAAGTGCTCATCAGCTCTGGAAGTAAGACCTTCCCATAATGCCGATAAATCTCAACCGGGAGCCCGTTGGGTCCCGGGGATTTCTGTCCTGCCATCTCGCTCGTTGTATTTCCTCTAATGTTATGGGCATATCTAACTCCTTTCTATCCTTCACGCTAAGAAAAGGGACCGTCGGGTCCCCAAAGAAGGTATCCATTTCATCCCCCATCTCCTCTTGCCGGGAACTACAAGTCCTTGTAGAATTCCCTGAACCTACCTACTATTTCTGGCACATGTGAGGATATCCTTCCATCCTCCATCACAATTGTAGGAACCACAGATAAGGGAGGAATTCGCCCTGACCAGTTGTTCGTCCTGGACTTTTCCCCTCCACAAAGGCAAGTTGTCTCTGAAAGAGATATTTGTTCTCTACCCCCTTAAGCATCGCTAGGCTGAAGTTCTGTTGTTCATCTATCCAGGTCCTTAGGCTAGCAGGTGTTGGGTTATTAACATATTGTTTTTCCGCTATTGTTACCATCTCCCCAATTGACCTCTCCCATTCCTTAGACTGTTTTTTAATTTTTGAGATTTGTTGTATCATTATGCCTCTCAGGAAAGCCTTGAGGGTATCCCATACTATTCCTTCCGAGGCTGTTGCTTTATTTATCTAGACAAGCTTTCTCAAGGGCTCCAACACCTCTTCCGGGTCCCCCATCAATTCAATCCAGCAAGGGCTTATCCTCCACTCTCCATGATGATTACATTCACCTAGTTCTAGTGACACTGTCACCGGAGAATGGTCCGACAAATCTCTTGGCATGTAGTTCACGTTTTTTATCATCGGCACCATTGCCTCATTTCCTAGAATCATATCAATCCTGGACAGAGTGGAATGTATCCTAGAGAAACATGAATACTGTTGAGTCTCTGGGTTCCGTATCCTCCAAATGTCCTTCAAGCCAATTTCTTTAAAAATTTCAGGCAATCGGTTATCCACTGCATTGCCCATGTGTGTCCCTGGGGGATACCTGTCTAATTTCCGGTCCACAACCATATTAAAGTCCCCCACCACAATCACCAGTACTCCTGGCTTATCCAGGGCAAACTCTATCAAACCACACAGGATCGAGACCTCAAAGGGAGGAGGGATATACATATTTGAAAGTATAGACATTCTATTCTCTATCTTACAAAATAAAAAAATGTATTGCCCTAGTTCATCGATCTTCACCTGTATGCTCGTAAACATCACCCCAGATCTAACCAGTATCCTTACCCCCCTAAAATAAGAAGTGTGAACCGAGTGAAACTGGGTTTGATATTCTCTCCACCTCAACTGGGGTATAGAAATATTAGTAAGGTGTCTCCTGTAAACAAAAGATACCCTCCCAATATGTTTTTGCCATCAGAAGAACTGCTGCTTTTTTCCCTGGATAGCCCATACCCCAAACATTCCATGAACACAAAATAATTTTTTTGAACTGCATGCTTTTATCCATTAAATTTCCGATTTCTATAAGTAAACCCTGTGAGATTTTTAATAACCAATAACTTCTCCTCTTGACATATTTTTCCTGTGGCCTCCTGTTGCTCACTCTTACACCTGTATTTGTCACTCACCCAACTTGTGTACTTCACACCCCTCTCATTCCATCTAGTGCTCACATACATCCCTTTCCCCTCCCCTTGCAACCTATATTGGGCTTCCTATTGTGACCTTTACTTTCATCTATTCTTTTTAGTGTTATTGTCATTGTTATCCTTGTGTACATACACTCCCTCCCTCCATCAAAACACCACAAACCCCACAAATCCGACAACTAGCGGAAAAAAAAAAAAAAATTAACAAAAAACACAAATAGAGAGAGTTTTCACCATACCCCTTTTTAAAAGGGAGTAATATTCTTGTTGTTCCCTTCCCCACCTAAGTGCCATCCCCCCACTCCCTCCCTCCCTTAGTGTTCCTCAATGTGCTATAGTGCAGCCTACATTGAGACATATTTTGAATGAAGTTCCAGGGTCAATACAGTCCGGTTCTATAGTCTACCCTTGTGGGTTGTTATACAAACCGCCACTCCCTCTGGTGTGTCAAAAAACACAGTTTCTCCTAGGGCATTTATTCACAGTCTTGCAGGATACATTAATGCATAAGTCACTTTCAGTTGTTGCAACTTGCGTTTCACCTCCCCAAACTTGGCCCTCCGTTTTTGCAAGCCAGGTGAAAAAATTATATATATATATATATATATATATATATATATATATATATATATATATATATATATATATATATACCTTTTTGCCATTGTAAAGGATATTACCTATTTCTCTAGCTTTATTTAATATAGTAATTTTGTCCTTGTAGTGGAACATTTTCACCAGAAGAGATCTTGGAGGGGCTCCCGGTTGGGGAGGTCTAGAGGGGACCCTGTGAGCTCTTTCCATTGTAAAGAGAGGTGAAAGAATTTTCCCTGAATAAGTCTTTAAACCATTTTTCCAAGAATGCAGTAGGGTCTGAGCCCTCACTTAGCTCTGGGAGCCCCACAATCCTCACGTTCTTCCTGCGCATCCTATTTTCCATTTCGTCCATTTTTATTTCATAATTAATAATTTTATAATTCCCCATTTGTTCTCTCATGGCTCGTATCTCCCGTTTAAGGGGGTTCAGGCCGTCCTCTATTAGGCCAACTTTCCCCTCTAGAGCAGTAGTCCTCTCACGCACTTTTTGCAGATCACGTCTAACAAAAGACATTTCCTCCTGAATGGTTTTGAGTTGTGAGACATTTCATTTAATGAGAATTTTACAGCATTAATTGTGTGCAGGACCTATTTCAATGATGGTTCTGGTTCCTCCCAGGCTGCTACCTCAGATATTTTGACATTTTTGAAGACCTTGAAATGTCTTCCACAGAATTTCCTCTAGGCTCATTTATAGCCACCGTCGGGGTTACCTGGCCGAGCCTTGGCTTTTTCTTGAAGCTGCAGCCTCAACCTGCGGTTTAGAGTGCATGTTAGTCTGCTGGCTGCTTTTTTTTTGGGGGGGGGGGGTCTGTCCCGAAGCCAGAGTCTGTGCATGTGTGTATTTGTCCAGTTTAGCAGCAGCCGCCTGGCTCACTTTTGTTGTGCTCTGCGATGCCATACTAACTCAGGGCATGGAGTCCCTTTTACTGTTTTTACCCCTCCCCTCACTTTTGTCGGGTAATTTAAACAAGTTGGATAAACCGTCCAGCAAGCAGTTTGCACTCCTTATATTTTATATTTAAATAGCAAGAAAAGAGGAAGTCCACCGTAATGTAGTACCACAACTTCCAGCAAGCCAGCAGTTTACACTTATTTATATTTTATACTTGAGTAACGAGAAAAAGTCCACCGCAGTGTAATACCACACCTTACAGGTCTAGTCCTTTTACTTTTATTTTATATAGACAACATTCCTCTCTGTTTTCCTTCCCCTTTCTTTAAATATAACAGAATAGTTATTTAATACATGGTAATTTCTCACCCATCCTGTTGCTTTTCTGACAAGGCATATAGAGCCGGGGATAAACTTGCCACTCGGGTTCACGATCCACTTTTTATGCAACGTTTTTCATCAAGACAGAGAAGGCGGGGGGACTCAGGGGGGCCTCTTGCACCTCCACTGCCCACAGTGTCATCAGCTACTCCTCCGTCCAACAAGCAGTGGGTAGCCGTTTGTGTCAGTCAGACTTCCAGCTGGCTCAGCCTTCCACTTGGAAGCAGGGAGAGATGCAGGTCATGCTGTGGAGACTAGGATGAACTCACTATGCTGAGTTGTGTCAGCTGCCGGTCTAGAGCTCCAGGATCCCCCAGGCACGAATCCCATGGGCTGCGCCTGCCTGCCACGGTGTCGTCCCACTCATCAGGTAAACCTCCGGAACTAGCGGCGTCTCCTCGCTCAGCTATCGGCTATCAGGGTGAGTCAGGAGAGGGAGCGAGAGAGGTGGCGCGCCTCTCACTCACATTCGCATCCTCCACCAGTAAATAAATGTTCTAGTTAATATTTTAACCCCTCCACGCCAACATAAAGCAAACATGAGTTTCCACTTGCAATTTTGCTATTGCCCCCACAGATTCAGAAGACTTTTTATGCACTTTGCTTTTATGCACTTTATTGTATGGACTGGATATTTATGAAGTCGAAAGTATTAATATTGCACAAATGTATTAATATGAATGAAAGCCTCTGGAGTAGGATATGCAAATACTATAGTAAAAGGTACCATCATCCTTGAGATTGGAATATAGAAAAATTGGATCGAAGGTCCCCGAACCAGAGAACCAAGAGGAGGAGGGGGCCAAATAGGACGATTACGGTTCGGATACAAAGGTAAGAAGTGAAGGTAAATATTTAAAACGGGAAATACGTTTTATTCAAACACAGACAAAAATACAAAATTAAAATGGTGATAACCATCTACAACACCAAAATAGAGGCCCCCAGGGGGGGGGGGAAACATCACGATGGGTTGAAGGTTATGACAGTCTCAACTAGTTTTGTGGTGTGTACCGCTTCATCAGGAGCAAATCTAAAAATGATTAAACAGTGAATCAATAATTGAATAAAAAAAAAACCAATATATAAATGGGGGAACATCGGGCTGAGCTGCTCACCTAAAAAAAGTCCCGCCAAGGTAGAACAGCGGGCGCAACCAAACAGGGTCCCGGACGGTAGCCAGGGGGGACACGTGTGGAAAGACCTACTTGCCCTTCCCTTCCCATTTCTTCTCCCTTCCCCTTTCCCACCCCCCCCTTTGTATCCATCCCTTTTTCCTTGTTTTCACTCACATCCCCACATTCATCTTTCAATTTTCTATCACCCACGTGCAGTGATCACGTGTGTTACACAATCCCCAATTGCTCTAGGTTTGGCTCTGTAGATGTTAATTCATACTTTTTTATACAATAGACAAGTAGGTATTTCCACACATGTCCCCCCTGGCTACCGTACGGGACCCTGTTTGGTTGCGCCCGCTGTTCTACCTTGGCGGGACTTTTTTAGGTGAGCAGCTCAGCCCGATGTTCCCCCATTTATATAATGATTGTCATTGTTTTTTTTTTATTCAATTATTGATTCACTGTTTAATCATTTTTAGATTTGCTCCTGATGAAGCGGTACACACCGCAAAACTAGTTGAGACTGCCATAACCTTCAACCCACCGTGCTGATCCCCCCCCCCCTGGAGACCTCTATTTTGGTGTTTTAGATGGTTATCACCATTTTAATTTTGTATTTTCGTTTGTGTTTGAATAAAACTTATTTCCTGTTTTAAATATTTACCTTCACTTCTTACCTTTGTATCAGTACCATAGTCCTATTTGGCCCCCTCCTCCACTTGGTTCTCTGGTTCCGGGACCTTAGATCCAATTTTTCTATACAGATTTATTAATAATCTTTTTTTATTCTGTATATTTTTCTGTTATGTAGCTGCTCATGCATTCATTAAACTGCACTGGGATTTTTTTTATTATTTTTTTATTATATATTCATATAATGAAAGCATTAGCTAACCAATCTGATCACCTACAGGGATTGTGGAAGTCAAAGTTTGATTCAAGAAATACGGTCATGGAAGAATTTCATGTACCAGAAAGTACAATGTCCCGTGAAGTCCCAATGATGTATCAAGATGATAGGTTCCGCTATGGTTCCTATATAAAGGATTCTGTTGAGGTCCTTGAAATGCCCTATAAAGGTGATGACATCTCAATGGTGTTAGTGCTACCCTCAGAAGGAACTCTCCTAGAAACAGTAGAACAAAGCCTTTCCCTGAAGAAGCTAACAGAGTGGCTGGACAACTTGCGGGAACTTCAGTTGAATGTCTATGTTCCCAGGTTCCGAATTGAAGATTCAATCAGTTTAAAACAAAATCTGGAAAAAATGGGCCTAAAAGACTTGTTTAACCCACATACTGCAAGGCTTCCAGGTCAGTCTTTCTTAATTTTCACTTGTCGCATACAGAAAGTAAGGCAACAGTTTTGTTGGCTAAACCATTATTCATGAAGAAAGAGCATACTAGGAACAAGTCACTTTATAGTGTCAAACCGTTTGGGGTTGATTTGTTTGCAGTTTTTGAAAAGGTTGTAAGTATGTATGTATGTGTGTGTGTAAAGGGTGCCATGACTGGCATAAGGTTGAGAAACCCTGCCCTACAGTCAGGGCAGGACTTAGGGTGGTGGGGGCCCCTGGGCTTGAGTGTTGATTGAGGGGCCCCCTGGTGCCGAGAAGCGCGGGGGGGGGGGGTCAAAGTTGTTGAGCGGGGGGGGGGTTGCCGCCGAGATCGAACTTCGAAGCTATGGCTCGCTGCGCATACACTGCACAGTTTCTGCTTGGTAAAACAATGTGGTTGATTTACTAAAGGCAAATAGTCTGTGAACTACAACGCACTGTAAGTGTACTCCAAGTGCAGTTGCGCTAGATCTGAGGGAAAAACTCTGCTGATTTTTTATCATCCAATCATTTGCAAGCAAAAATTTAATTTTTTGTAAAATTTTCCTTGCATGTCCCCCCTAAGATCTAGAGCAGGGGTGCCCAACCAGTGGCCCGCGGAGCCCTCTGATGTGGCCCACGACCTCCTGCTCTGGGATGGTGGGTTGGCAAGCCTAGATCACGGTTTGCCGATCTGCCATCCCAGAACATCAGTTTTGTTAATGAAGCCAGCGGTAGCGCAAGCAAGCGGCTGCGTAGCAGAGCCACATAAGCTGATGCTTCCTGTATAGCACTGGATCCTGTCATAGGTGGAGGTGATGCCAAATGCACTTTGCCTGGGGCCACAACAGCCGGTGATACCTGAATGGAAGACTTAGCAAAGGTAAGTTTATTACTAAAATCACAGAATATATATGGGCATATCTGTTCTGCAGTGGTTATGGGGCTGCTTTCAAACTGATCAACAGGTGCAGTGTGGTGCACCTGTGGGTTACCTGCATTGAGCCATAGACTTCTGTTTTTTACCTGTGGGTTTGGTCCAGTTTCAAAAAGCTGCACCACACCTGCAGGATATAATAGAATTCTACAGCAAAGTGCAGCTTACCCGCAGGAAAGCCACAGGTGCGGTGTGGGTAAACCACAGTGCATCAGTGTGAAAGAAGCCTTAGGCCCCTTTTACAGAATCGGTCCGACCCTGTAAACGGTCTTGTGTCCCTTCCATCTGGGCTGATTGGATCAGAGAGCCTATAGAGTAGAGTAGAGTGAGCTGTGTCTGTGTCATCTTTCCATATGCAGAGTGGACACGAGCCTGTCATCCACCCATTCCGCTCATTGTGGCCCGTGACCGGGCCCGTGACCGGTTACTAAGTCGCTTAAGTGGCCCTCGCTCTTCAAAAGGTTGGGCACCCCTGATCTAGAGCAACTGCACGCAGTGAACAGGCTATTTGCCTTTAGTAAATCAACCCCAGGAAGCAGTGTTCCGACAGCAGTATGGGCGATTATTACCCTGCTTCTCCGCCTTTCAGCAGAAGCCTTATTTTATTTTATTTTTTTATCAAGGAATACAAGTTTTCCAATGATTGACCGAGGTGGAAGCTGTGACATTATCTGGTCGCCTCTTCTCTCAATCAGAGGAACCCTTGTATTTCCTGCCCATATTGTTGCGGGAACACAGCGCTAGTTACTGTATGCTGCTAATGCTACTACAGTATATTACAGCACACACAGCGGCTGCATCATTTAATGAAGGAAATCATTTGTTTGGGCCAGCTTGGTGCATTGAAACCCAGAATTCTGCTTTAATCTTTCTAACCCAGGTTGCACAATCTCAATTTACTGTGTAGTTAATGGTGGTGGGATTTATTTTGCCATTTTACTTTTTCACTAGACATGTGCACTGCCGAAAAATTTGTTTTATTCGTTTTTTTGCTTCGGTAAATTCGTAAAAATCAGGAAATTCGGAATTCGTAAATTCAAAAAATTCTGAATCTGGAAATTCGAAAATCCAATTTTCGAAATTTCAAATTTTAGATTTTCTAATATTGCAATTTCAAATCTTGAATTTTTTAAATTTCCAATTTCAAATTTTCCAATTTCAAATTTTCCAATTTCAAATTTTCAAATTTCCGAAATTCTGAATTGCGGAAAATTGGAAATTTCAAAAATTAGAGATTCGAAATTGCAAAATTCGAAAATATTAAATTAGAAAATTTTGAAATTTCGAATTTCAAATCTTTCTAATTTCCAAATTTCAGAAATTCTGCAAATCCGAAGATTTGGAAATTGAAAATTTCGGAATTAACTAATTTGTTAAAAAACAAATTCGGAAACTAAATAAATTGCACATGTCTATTTTTTACAGCATTTGATCAACAAGGATCCTGATTACACGTTTTGATATGGAACGCGGTGTACCCTGTATTTGATAGCTCTGTATGAAATATAAAAAAAAAGTGATTAGCAGAAATATTTGTTAAAATTGTTAGAATGATGGGATTCTAAAAAGTTCTTTTTATTTTACTCAGGAATTATTGCTGGTGGAAGATCAGATTTATATGTATCGGATGCATACCATAAAGCATTTCTTGAGGTAAGTAAGCGCTTAGTACTCAAGAGACACAACCTTATACGAACCCTTGGGCATTTCCTATCATACTACAAAATGACATGTTCTATTTACTTGAAAATGTTAACCTCTTAAGGACCGAGCCTCTTTCTGTGATTTGGTGAAATCACAGTAAACATTGGAGAATATACAAAAAAATACATTATTTATTGAAAAAAGTATATGGTACATAGAGCATTAGGAAGGATTACAAAAACATATATATATGATACATGATATAAAGTGAGCCCCTGTGCATCAACGCGTTTTGCTGTTAAGCTTTGTCAGGACACATTCAGGGTTTATTGGTAGCAAGAAAGAATACGTTTCTTTCTTGCTACCAACGAACCCTGAATGTGTCCTGACGAAGCTTAACAGCGAAACATGTCGATGCACAGGGGCTCACTTTATATCATGTATCTAATATATATGTTTTGTAATCCTTCCTAATGCTCTATGTACCATGTACTTTTTTTAGGGCTGTGGAAATTAAAGATTAATTCCTCGATTAATCGTAAACAATTTTGATCGATCAAAACCAAACCAATCAATATACGCTTTTTGCAATATTTTTTTAACCAAACCAATCAATATACGCTTTTTGCAATATTTTTTTATTTTTTTTTACTAAAAATATATAGAAAAATACATATCGGCCTAAACTGAGCAAAAAAAAAAATCACTTTTTATTTAAAAAAATGGGCTATTTATTACAACAAAAAATAGAAAATATTGTTTTGTTTTTTTCAAAAAAATCGCTCTTTTTTGGTTTATAGCACAAAAAATAACCACAGAAATTATCAGATACCACCAAAAGAAAGCTATTTGTGGGGAAAAAAAGTATCAATTTTGTTTGGGTACAGCGCCGAACGACCATGCAATTGTTCTGTTAAAGCGACGCAGTGCCAAATCTCAAAAAATGGCTCGGTCATTGAGCAACCAGTTCTTCCAGGGCTGAAGTGGTTAAAGTCTAGCTCCAGCTAAATTTGTTTTTATTGTATAGAGTGGGTAAGGGTTTGAACCTCTGTCATTATTAGGGGTGCAGCGGATCGTCACCGATCCGTGATCCGAATGGGTCACCCCGTTTGGATCGGCACACCACGCGATCCGCGGAGCGCTCCGGAGCCTTGGCCGTAGAAAAGTCCCCGGCTTCGGCCTAGCTCCGGAGCGGCGGCCATCTTGCTCCACCCCAACCAATCACAGATCGGCTGTGATTGGTTGGATGGGATGTCCCGTCTCTGCACCTGATTGGCCCACGTGATGAGCTCCCTCTCTGATTGGAAGGCTGCCCGGATTGGCTGGCTGTCTTGGCGGCGCTCTGGGAATCAGGATGAACATGTGGAGCTTGAGGGGGAACAGTGAGCGCTGCTATGAAGGACGGGGACTCAGTGTTCTTTACTAGTGTGGGGGCAATGTTGGACTGGTCTGGAACAGTGATGGTGATGACGAGTTGGGGACAATGGTGGACATTACAGTGCAAGTACAGTGAGTTGGATGTTGGACTGGCTATTATATTACAGTGATTACTAGTGGGGGCAATGTTAAACTGGCTATTATTACAGTGTTTACTAGTGTGGGGGCAATGTTGGACTGGAACAGTGATGGTGATGACGAGTGGGGGGGCAATGGTGGACATTACCATATAGAGCCATTGGCCCAGCTAGAGCCCAGACTTGAATTCAACTTTTTTTCATAAATCTTTTTTTTTTTTTGCTGATCCGAAAATGATCCGTTCCGTGACTCCTGATCCGAGGATCGATCCGATCTGTGAGTTTTTTGATCCGTTGCACCCCTAGTCATTATTAAACCTGGCTCACAATAGAACAGGCATGTCCGAAGTCCGGCCCGCGAGCCAATCGCAGGCCGCGTTCCGGTTTTGAAAGGCCCCGTCTGGTTGTTTGGACATATATATCTTTTGGGGCCCCCGACGATCTCCCAGCGCCGGGGCCACAAAGATGTATATGCCTTGGAGGACAGGGAGGAGGCGGGACGAGCGCCGTACACACACACAGGAGAATTTCCTGTTTACGGCCGGCCTCTGTGATAAGAAGTCCCGTCCCCGGCGCTGCCATTGGATGACTGTTCTGTCCATCAAAGGAGGCGGGACTTTCTATTAAAGGGGCCGCCATGTAAACAGGAGATTCTCCTGTAGATAATCTTTGGCGCTCGTGGGTGCATTCTTGGCAATGGTGGGGGGTGCATTCTTGGCAATGGTGGGGGGTGCATTCTTGGCAATGGTGGGGGGTGCATTCTTGGCAATGGTGGGTGCTGCATTCATGGCAATGGTGGATCTGCAGATGCGCACCTGTGAGGCTGCAGATGGGCACTGACCCTTATTTTGCTTCACAGTTCTTTATTTTAAAAAAAATCTTAAAACTTCGCTCTTAAAGTGAAAGGTGTGTGTTATACGCCAATAAATACGGTGTATCCAAATAATACGCCCAAGCTCATCTCTTTACTCACACAGCCACAATGGCAAGAGAATTCTTATTGGGCCGTGTATTAGTGCTCAAACACTTATGCAGCGTACACACGATCATTTTTCGGCATGAAAAAAACGTTGTTTAAAAAAAATTTAATTTAAAGCGATCGTGTGTGGGCTTCACATAATTTTTCGGCTTCTAAAAAACGACAATTTTTTTTTCGAGCATGCTGCATTTTTTAACGACGTTTTAAACTATGTTGTTTTTCGGGTTGTAAAAAATGATCGTATGTGGGCTAAAACGACGTTAAAAAGCAGCGCATGCTCAGAAGCAAGTTATGAGATGGGAGCGCTCGTTCTGGTAAAACTACCGTTCATAATTGAGTAAGCACATTCATCACGCTGTAACAGACAGAAAAGCGCAAATCGTCTTTTACTAACACGGAATCGGCTAAAGTAGCCCAAAGGTGGCGTCATCCGCATGGAACTTCCCCTTTATAGTGCCGTTGTACGTCACCGCGCTTTGCTGGAGCATTTTTAAAAAACGATGGTTTGTGGGCAACGTCGTTTTAATGATGACGTTTTTTCTACATGCCGAAAAACTTCATTTTTTTTCATGCCGAAAAATGATCGTGTGTATGCGGCATTAGACCGAATTTTTATGGTTCAAAGAATGTCAGGAAAAATGGTCGGCCCTCACGCATGTTCACTTCATCCAATCTGGTCCTCTTTGAAAAAAAGTTTGGACACCCCTGCATAAAACCTATTTCACTTCACTGTGACAAAATGTACCTGGACAGGAAGTGAGGGTAAATCTCCTTCATGGGCTCCCAGACCACAATATATTTATGACGGAGGTTCTAAACCTTCTTCACTCTACTGGCAAATACCTGTGCCCTCCTTATAGTCCATTTGACAATTGACAGATAGACATGATATTAAGAGAAATCTTCCAAATAGGCAGCAATAAAAAATAAATTTAAAAAAAGATGATGTGAGAGCTACAAAGTCTATCAATGGAAAATACTTCTCATTGCAGCCCATTTGATGTTTCTAAAGAAGCAGGCATGATGCATGCAGTCATTTTATTTTAAATTGGCTGCCAATGCTTCACAGTGGACAGAACAATGTACAGTACCTGCACCTTTTTTATTCATACAATGGTATGTTTGGAGTCAACTGCAATGCAGGTGTACATTGGAGTGCCGTTTAAATGAACGGCATCGCAACACAACAGTGAGCATAAGGTGCGTTATCACAATGCATTGGTATAAATCCAGCCTTACTGTTGTAAGTAGTATAGCTGCTTCCCACGGCAGGACTGCTGCTATTGGTAAGGAAGCAGTTGTCTCTCTGTAGAGGTTAGTTCCCCTCTCCCCCTTTCTCCTAATGACACACATATAGGTCTCTCCAGTTAACAAAGATCATGGTCTCTGACTGAGCACCTTCCCATTTAACCAGTGCTGAGACATACAGAATGCGGGTCTAATTTCCTTTATACCATTTTGGTAGGTGAAGGGGATGTCCAATGTTTGACTTCATTTGCCTTATCACTAGCTATGTGGGAGTTCAGACATATAAACCTTTACTATACATGGATATTTGTACTTGGGGGGGGGGGGGGGGGGTGTTAAATGTGACAAAATGTTGGGAGGGGGAGAGAAGCACAACAACCATAGTGTAATTTTAATAGAAAATATACAAAAGCACTCGCAAAGATAAAGTTGAGCTCAGCATGACAGGTAGCCTCTGGGACAGAGATCAGACACGAAACCAGGATGCCTTGCCTTGGCCAGCGGCAAGGGAGGGGAGATGGATTGAAAGCAGGGAACCGCTGTCACTGCAAAGCCATGGATAGAATACAGGGCCTAGACCTAGGGTATGAAGCCACCTTGTGTAGTAAGAAATGATGGAGCTGGAACGCATTTCAAAGCAACCTTGGGCATTAATTCTGGTGGGTAGCCCATTTTTAGACAGGCCGAAGAAGCCAGGTTGCTTTGAAACGTGCTCCAGCATTTTCCTACTACATAAGGTGGCTTCATACCCTGGGCCCTGTGTTCCATCAATGGCTTTGGCTTTCCAGTGACCGCAGTTCCCTGCTTCCAATTCACCCCCACTCCCCTGCTGGTGGCCAAGGCAAGGCATCCTGGTTGCATGTCTGATCTCTGTCCCAGAGGCTACTTTACTGTCATGCTGAGCTCTATTTTATCTTTTATGAGTGTTTTTTTTATATTTTCTATTAAAATTACACTTTACATGCTACACTATGGTGATTGCGCTTCTCTCCCCCTTACAACTTTTTGTCTCCTACCGCCACACAGCATTACCCATGCTGGAATGAACCAGCACTTCCAGACCTAGACTGCTTAGTAATATGTTGTATAGCACTCTGGGCTACCCACAGCATCTAGCTTGCATAAGCTTCATCTGTCATTTGGTTTGGTATTGCATTGTACAGTTTTATATTGTTTTACACTGTAAACTCGCGTCCAGCTCATCAGGGCACCAATTTCTAACCGGCGCATGGGGGTGGTTTTAGTTCAAGAGGTCGGTATGCTGTAATTATTCTGAGTGTTTCCACCTTTGATCCTTTCTCGCTTGATTAAATAAATGTGGTTGGGCTAAATACTCTTGTCGCACAAGAGCCCCCTTTGCTGCTTATGGCTGACACTGTCTGCTATACTGTAAAATCTTATCATGTTGGGACCATTCCATGTTTCTTCCATACCTATGTAGCTATTTTTACAAAGATGTATCTTTCATTATCCAGGTCAATGAGGAAGGCAGTGAAGCAGCAGCATCGTCCGCTGTGGTTGTAACAGGCCGATCATTCCCACTAAAACGGATCATTTTTAAAGCCAACAGGCCTTTCTTAGTGTTCATTCGAGAACCCGAAATCAACGCTATTATATTCATGGGCCGGGTAGCCAGTCCTTAGTCTAACGAATGCTGAATTACAATCATCATGGGATGCATTTGGAAATTCTGCTCTGTCATTATTTAAATGTATTGGATTCATGATTTGTATTAAAGGAAACCTGTCATGAAAGGATAAATAAAAGTTGTACTTACTGAGCTTTAATTTTGAATCTGCACCAGCACTTGTTTTTAGTAATGCAAGCAATGGTGTTTTTTTGCTATATTGAGGTGGTGGTGCACTGGACCCAAAGCTTGCTGGAAGTTTTGACTAACTTAAACGATTGTGTGATAATGTGACAGCTGTCTATTGCCCAATGGAGCTCCATTAGGGCTCCTGGGAGAGTCAACTTGTATACAAAGAAAGGATGAGGGTGCCATTGGTCCTGATAGTGTTTTTTATTTGTCCCGATTAAATAATCTATTAACAATTGACAGCCAACCTGTTCCGACAGTCACACACAATCACCCTTTTCCACTGCGACATCATTCCTACATTGATCCTACATCCATCTGACCTTCATGAACAAGATACTACTTTGATCCGACTTTGTGATAGTCTGACTTATTCTTTGACCAATCAAAACAATCCCAGTGTGAGATAAATTCCTTTTACTGCTGCTGTAATCACAATGTCGGATGTCAAAAGTCGGATGGTAAGGACAAGGATCCTACTTTGGTCCGACTTCAATGATATTCAATGGGCTGAAGTAGGATCAAAGTCGGACCAAAGTAGTACAGGGAGCATTTTCAAAGTCAGACCGACTTGTGTCGGACCAGTTAAGACAGCTCTCCTAGGGAAACATTGATTTTCACACGTCATACGACATGAGCTCCCAATGTCGGGGGCATTTGTCGGATCGGACAAGTGTGAACCCGGCTTTATTGTGCAGGACCAATCTAGACAGTTGGTTATAGTTAATCCTGGATTTTAATTCCTTTATAGATTGTAATTTTAAAATTTCTCAATAATGCTTTAACTTTTTTTGGAGCTTTATATTACAATGCTGCACAATAAACTTAAAGCGACATTAAAGTGTTACTAAACTCACAACAGTAAAATCTGGTTTGTAGCACAGAAGGTTTTTCACCTTAATGCATATAATGCATCAAGATGAAAAACCTTAAAGCGGGGGTTCACCCAAAAAAAATATGTTTAACATTACATTCAGCCAAGTTGTCAGAATGACAATCGGGTGTTTTTTTTTGTTTTATCCCCGTACATACCGTATTTTCACCGCCGCTTCCGGGTATGTCTTCTGCGGGACTGGGCGTTCCTAACTGATTGAGAGGCTTCCGACCGTCGCATACATCGCGTCACAAGTTGCCGAAAGAAGCCGGACTGCGAGTCGGCTCTATACAGCGCCTGCGCACCGACGTTCGGCTTCTTTTGGCAACTCGTGACGCGCAGTATGCGACGGTCAGAAGCCTGTCAATCAATTAGGAACGCCCAGTCCCGCAGAAGACATACCCGGAAGCGGGGGTGAAAATACGGTATGTACGGGGATAAAATAAAAAAAAACAGCCGATTGTCATTCTGACAACTCGGCTGAATGTAATGTTAAATTTTTTTTTTTTTGGGTGAACCCCCGCTTTAAGGCTTTAGAACTACTTTAGGTCCAGATGAAAGGGGGATTTGTGTACGATCTCCAAAACACATTAGCTGTCAACTCTTAATAGACCCTTTTCTTAATCGATCCCGACGGCTTGTGCTCTCATTCTTTCTCTCCATACATATTTTTTTTGCTGACCACTTCCCCAATTTGTTTGGCTGGAGCTCCACTGTTCTCCGATGGTAATGGTTGTCTCAATGCACTCACCATTCCATTATTGTGTTTTTTCATCATGAAATCTCTCAATCCTAATGAGAATTTAATTATTCAAAGTAAGACACAGTTTGTACAGTTGAGCAGAAATGAGTGAAGTCTAATGCTTAGAACGGTTTGTTTGATCTAGGGGCATAGCCTGGTAGTTTGAACTGGAGGATGATAAAGTATCTTAAAATGGATTTATGCTAAATACCACCTCGGTTTAAATGTTCAGACATGTATCTGGCTTTACCAAGTAAAATGTAATATTACAAAAGCATGCTTTACCAGTTAAAAATGGTATAACCGTTAGCATGTATGTTGTGTTTGTGTATAACTCTTTGTAAGGGTAATTTCTAAAGTGGTACTTGTATTTTATAATTCTAAGGTGGGAGCTGCAACTCCTGGTCTGAAATCGAAATCCAGGGATCTGATGCAGGGATCACAACTGTATACTAGGTGCACGATCTGTGTTCCATTAGCTAAAGTAGAGGGCAGGGAAGACTTCAGGAGTTTAACAGACCCCTGATATCTCAATAAAGAGAGCCTATTATTACACCTGTAAAAAATTACACATGTACCTTGCCTGGCATATGTCCTCCCCTCCCAATCCTCCTTCACCTCTTTTTCTCCCTTTCCCTCCTTCACCTCTTTTTTTCCTTCTTACCATTGCCAAAAAATGAAATGAATATTCCCCCAGAAGAGAACACTTTAAGTCTTCTGTCTCAGTATTTAGCCCTGTTTCACTGTATTTTGTCTGTACATTTAGGCTTGTGCTTGTTGTCTGTAGATTCTGCTCCTCGGGTCTAGGGCAAATTGGCCATTGGCACCACATTTTAAATAGCTGCCTAGTATTCACCAGCCTACTCCACAAGACGTGATTGACTTTCCTACAGAATGGCTTCCAGAAGGTGGCCCTCGGATTGGGTCCTAAAAAAATTGAAATTGCTGAAAAAAATGCCATGTGTTTAAATATTTTGGCCTATTTGATCAAGTTTATGTATTGTCCTGGCTGGACTTAATTGTTTCACAAGTATTTTTGATATACTGCATTGTAATTTTTATGGTAGAAAATGTTTGCTTTGGGCGACACATTTTGGGCTCTACTACCTCGATACATTAAAGACCAAGTTCATAATTTACATACACTGCCCCATACAGACAAGGGGCTTCAGTAGTTTAGAACACACTGTGCCGTTTGTAAAATTTCCAGGACGTGGGCTAAACAAAATGGAACTTGAGCCATCTTCTTTAATGACAACTAAAGTTATAAAATTACTGGCCATGTTGTTGTAGCCCAGGGTATGAGATGGGGCTACAGCATTGTAAGCATACTAGTAGGGATGTGTGCCTGGTGAGTTTTTGCTGAGACGAGAAAAATAGCACTGTGCATGCACAGCTTTTGAATCTGGAAGCTCCTGTGATGCTGGTGGTGAATACCCAACGACTGAAGTATGGCATTTAAATGAAAAACATATTTTTACAAACAGCACAGTGTATTTTAAATTAGATAAAAGAAAAAGGTGCCTCTAAGTGCAGAATTAAAAGCTTTTAATATCCCCCAAAAAGGATTAAAAATACTTACAGGATCAAAGATAAGAAAGGGCATATCATGCGTGTATATAGTGGGTGATCCAGCATCAGGAGGGTCCCAGTAAATACAACTTCCAGCAAAAAATCCAGGGAGACCAGCAGATGTGCACTCCAGGCTCTGGGAACACTGATGAAGCAGTCTAGGTCAGCATGGAACAAGGATCCCGGAAGTTACGTCAGCAGAAGGCGACAACAACCAACGTGGACGCGTTTCAGAACTACCGATTGGTTCCTTCTTCAGCCAATGACAAGTTAATAGGTGCTTTAGCTGCTTATAGTCTGTGGGCGAGACTGTGGGGGAAGAGAAACAATTCCACAGTAACCAGGGATTGCAAATGATTATTGTGGGTATTTCTCTTTTGTTCATCGACAGACACAGCACCGCTTTAATCATGACCATTGGGTTATATCACCTCTGTAGGAGTAGGACTAGGCAGAACAAAAAAAACACCTGGTTACGCCCATGGGTTGTCCTCAGTCCGTATATACCACCCTCCCTGCTTTAGGTATTCAGTTTTTTTTTTTCTGAAGACAAGCAGACTAAGGACATGGATTACTGGAACCATGTCCTGTGGTCTGATGAGACCAAGATCAATCTATTTGGTTCAGATGTTTCAAGCGTGTGTGGCGGCAACCAGGTGAGGAGAACAAAGACAAGTGTGTCTTGCCTACAGTCAAGCATGGTGGTGGGAGTGTCATGGTCTGGGGCTGCATGAGTGCTGCCGGCACTGGGGATGTACAGTTCATTGAGGGAACCATGAATGCCAACATGTACTGTGACATACTGAAGATGAGCATGATTCCCCTCCCTTTGGAGACTGGGGCAGTATTCTAAAATGATAACCACAAACACACTTCCAAGATGACCACTGCCTTGCTAAAGAAGCTGAGGGTAAAGGTGATGGACTGGCCAAGCATGTCTCCAGACCTAAATCATATTGAGTATCTGTGGTGCATCCTCAAATGGAAGGTAGAGAATTGCAAGGTCTCTTAACATCCACCAGCTCTGTGATGTCATCATGGAGGAGGGGGAAGAGGACTCCAGTGTCAACCTGTGAAGCTCTGGTGAACTCCATGCCCAAGAGGGTTAAGGCAGTGCTGCAAAATAATGGTGGTCACACAAAATATTGACACTTTGGGCCCAATCTGGAAATTTTCACTTAGGGGTGTACTCACTTTTGTTACCAGTGGTTTAGAAATGAATGGATGTGTGTTGAGTTATTTTGAGGGGACAGAAAATTTACACTGTTATACAAGCTGTACACTCACTACTTTACATTGTAGCAACGTGTAATTTCTTCAGTGTTGTCACATATAATATATTTACAGAAATGTGAGGAGGGGTGTACGCACTTTTGTGAGATACTGTGTACACAAATGTTTTGCCTTTCATTTCTATTATAAACTGAGAGTTGTTTTACAAGGTGAGGGTTTATAAGGCCCCTTTCACACTGGGGCGAGAGCCGGGGTGGCGGTATAGCGCCGCTATACCGTCTGATTTGCCGCGGGATACGGCCACTAGCGGTGCGGTATTAACCCCCGCTAGTGGCTGATAAAGGGGTTAATACCGCCCGCAATGCGACTCTGAAGAGGCGCATTGCGGGCGGTATTGCCACGGTTTTCCATTGTTTTAAATGGGAAGGAGTGGTATACATACCGCTCCAAAGATGCTGCTGACAGGAGATTTTTTTCTCTCATGCCAGCGCATCGCCTCAGTGTGAAAGCCCTCCGGCTTTCACATTGAGGTTGCTGGGCAGGAGTTTTTCAGGCGGTATAGCAGCGTTATTTTTAGCGCTGTACCGCCTGAAAAACTCCTCAGTGTGAAAAGGGTCTAAGTGAAGCTGTTGCTTTGACCTGCATGCTAAAACAGGTTTATTTTACATTTCCCACCAGGGCCTCTATACTTGTGTGATACTCAATGTATAGCGTTACCATTTACAAGAGTTATGTAATGTAAAAACCAAACAAAGCAGAGAATCTTGCACTCACATATTTTTTTTTTTTATTAATCTTCTTGTGCCAATTTCACCCCTGTGAGACAACTGGATACAAAGTTCCAAAATAAATGATAAGGATATTAAAGATATAGTCTTCTCCTGGTCTAAGTGGATACCGAACTCAAGAAAAAAAAAAAAAATCTCCCCATTAAACCTGCTCAGTATCCATGATGCGTGGAGTTAACGTCTTTCAAACAAGATTACATGAAAGCATACATTTCACAGTTGTATAGGATTTCAGGAGTCCGATAAAAACCGTGTTCATTATAAATAAGTGATAATGTGGATGAAAGGATTCTTATAAAACATTCTCTTTTACTCAAACACAAAAGCTTCAGTCAGGCAAATAAAATATAATTTAAGCATTCTTATGCAGCGATATATATGACGTCCTGAATAAATTATTTGCATTGTCCAGACTTCCTTAGCATGCAATGTCAATATAAAGGAACAATAAAGTTTTTCGCTATAGCCTGGTGCAGGGTGACCCGCTGGTATTGGAGGTGGTACATGGGAAAGCACAGAATACAGTATGAGATCAGAGCGACTGATTGTGAAGACGTCCCATAACGCCAAGATCAAAAATTGGAGGCCTGAGAATATTAACTGTGTAGTAGTGCCATGCAGATCGTAGATTTCGGGTATCAAACTGTTATGTACTTTAGGTTGCATCAAAATGGTGGTAGATATGGTAAAAGAAAAACCTTCCAGAGTACATGTACTGTTTTACAGCTGAACTCTGGTCAGCTTATGTAAAATAACATGTGGCTGACTGCTTCCCCTGGAGTCTAGGGGTTCTAATGCTTACTAAAAAAAAAATTTGGAGGGGGGGGGGGTGTGTACCAGGGTGGAATACTTACCTTAAAGTGGAGGTTCACCCACAAATGTTAATTTTTAACCTTAGATGGATGCTCATATTGTGAAGGGGAATCAGCTATTTTTTTTTAAATCAAAGCTGTACTTACCGTTTTAGAGAGCGATCTTCTCCGCCGCTTCCGGGTATGGGCTGCGGGACTGGGCGTTCCTATTTTGATTGACAGTCTTCCGACAGGCTTCCGACGGTCGCATTCATCGCGTCACGATTTTCCGAAAGTAGCCGAACGTCGGTGCGTAGGCGCCGTATAGAGCCGCATCAACGTTCGGCTACTCGTGACGCGATGGATGCGACCATCGGAAGCCTGTCAGAAGACTGTCAATCAAAATAGGAACGCTCAGTCCCGAAGACCCATACCCTGAAGCGGCGGAGAAGATCGCTCTCTAAAACGGTAAGTACAGCTTCGATTTTAAAAAAACTAGCCTCTAGACAAAATGAGCATCAATCTAAGGTTAAAAATTGTTTTTAGGGTGAACTCCCGCTTTAAAGTAAGGTAGAGGCTTGTTTAAAAATTACAAATGTTCTACTTACCTGCTCTTTGTAATGGTTTTGCACAGAGCAGCCCGGATCCTCTTCTTGGGCCCTCACCGGCTCTCTTGGGCCCTCCCTCCTGCCAAGTGCCCCCCACAGCAAGCAGCTTGCTATGAGGACACCAAGCCGAGTTGCTGCTCTGTGTGTCCATTCAGACACTGAGCCACGGCTTGGCCCCACCCCCCTCTCTCCTCATTGGCTCACTGACTTAGATAGACAGCAGTGGGAGCCAATGACACCCACTGTGTGTCTCATTCAACCAGGAGGTGGAGTCCCGGACAGCCCAGTCTCCTGCAACATCGCTGGATTGAGATGGGAATCAGAGACACTTGCTGCACACAGAAGTTTTTTTTTTTTATCCGAATTCAGTAAGATAAAAAAAAAATGTGGCCTTTAGAACGACTTTAATCTTTGATCCTGCGGCAGCCAGCACTCTTTTTGGCTCTCTTGATGATACCACGTACAATGCAGCACAAGCTACATTATGAAGTCTACAAGAGGGGTGGCCACACAGAGAAAAGGATCGGCTTTACAGTCAATACTGGAAACCGTAGAAAACAGGCCTACAGGACCAAGGAATAAGGTAAGTAATAACCCATTGTATCAAAAAAGCAAATGTTAGGAGGGAGCCGTGTAATCTTGTGTAAACCAACCAAGTCCATTTAAAGCGGATCTCACCCAATCAGAAAAGTCTCAAACATAAGCTTTAATATGTAATTAATTCCAAAAACTATTTTCCATTCTATGCAACTTTCCTTAAAGGATCAGTTCACTTTTGGAACACATTACAGATCCAGCATCTGCAGCCCTCTCCCCATACCCGCTGTCACTATTTGAAAACAGCACGCCCGTGCGGGGCTCCACCCACACAGCCACATCATTCATTTATAGTTTCGTGTGAATAAATGTCTACAAGTACCATCAGCCGCAATGGCCAGCTTAAATGTCATCCAGTTAAGCTGGCCATAGATACTTTTTTTTCTGAATGGAAAAAAATGAACTGATCCCTTCATCCACAAAGGCTAGGTGGACAGATACGCACGCACGCGCGCCCCCCCCCCCCCCCCTCTCTCTCTCTTCCTGTGACATTGTTTTCTGACAGGAGGACTCTCTACTGTCAGAATACATTGATCAGCGGCTGCAGCCTCGGGAATATTTTTCCAACCAGGGGTGGAAATTCAGCCGGTCCCTGTTGAAATGGATGAATTTCAATCACTGTATGGCCGGCCTTAGGATTTCACCCTACTTTATGGCCCCCACCAGTCAGATCATATGGCCCCCACCAGTCAGATCATACACCAATCACATGCAGCCATTTGTGTTCCAAAGGACGGCATGATCGCTTCATCAATCAGCATTATACTGTATTCAATGCTAACCCATTGGCCAGTCCAATTACTTGATAAGCCCTTCTTAGTCACACCATTAGGGTACAATCTTTCACCCCATCACCAGGAAAATAAACGTAATGTAAGAGCTCTGCAATTTATATAAACTGTCCCTTAAAAAACAAACAAAAAAAAAAAACACACCAGTGACCGTGGGCAAGCTTGCCCCATTTTGCGTTTGGTAATGGCACACATACAGTATATGACCAGTTTAGGGATTTTTGCATACATTATAGTCAGGGAAATAAAAGAAGTGTTATACAGGTATTGCCATACTGATATATGGCTCATTCTTGTGTTGATCCTCATCCATTCTATTCTCCCAGACAGACAGTTATAAAATTTCACATGTTCACTGTATAGGATATCACTGGGGTGCCGGCTCTAAACTCAGTGTTTGTAAAATGGTTAAACCTGAACTATATTGTAAGGAGAGGTAAGAACTGATCCAGTGTATTCTGGCACATGGAGTGGACTTTTCTTCCACTCCACAATGAAATGTATCTGGATTATCACATGTCACAGTGGCTAAATTCACAGACTTCAAATGCTACAAGTTTTGATAGATGAAAAGAAACCAAGACACCCCAAGAATCCTAATAAAGTCTTCTGCTATGCCTTTACCGTCATCCCTACCAGCACTTGATTACAATGCAGGAAATATCAAATCAGGTTGTATTAGATGGGAATGTCTCCACCCACTCCCTATTACTTCTAGGTTGTCGCTGCAATCAGGTGCAAGTGCTAACCCCAATGCAGGCCATACACCCTGCAACTGAATGTGCAATTTCTGATCTCCTTTAGATCCAACAAAACTACGAGGAGGCCCTACTTAATCAATTCACTCAATTTGCATTTGGTAGATCTGAAGATTGTTTAATCACATTGCATGGTGTAAGGCCTGTTTCACACAGGCATCACCTTGAATAAAAAGCAGCATGAACAGCAAGCTTTGACAAAGCATTAGCAGAGCTTTCAACAAGCTTTGTTGAAGCTTTTAAAGTACCATTCAGCTCCGGTTTGTAAATGTTGATCCCAGATCCTAATAGGAGTGCTGATTGCCACTTTATGAAAGTTGCTAGCAGGCTTTAGAACTTCTTAAGGCTGGATTCACACTGATACCAATTGGATGCGTGTTTCATTGCATCCAATTCGCATGATAGGAGAGTGTGAGCGGCTCGCAATTCACATAGCTCCAGGGCGGCTGCAGTCTGCATTGCAGAAGGGTTCTGCTCAGGCTTTGGCTCCGTTTCAGGTGCGAATTTAAACAAAAATTCAGACCTGATTCGCACCTGAATTGGTAAACAGACACGCACCGAACCCCCTGCTGTGAGCCGCGGACACAGTAAAGCCTCGTACACGCGACCGGTCTTCCTGGCAGGAAATTCCTCCTATGTGTATGCTCCTTAGCAGTTTTCCTGACAGGAAAACTTGCGGAAAAAAATAGAGAACCTGCTCTCTATTTTCCCGTCGGGATTCCGAGTGTTTCCTGCTGAGAAAACCGGTCGTCTGTATGCTTACCTGAAGGGGAAATAAACTGTGCATGCTCGATAACAATTTGACGCATGCGCAGTAGCATAGAACGTAATTTAGCCGGCTTGTCGTAGTCTTTGACGTCACCACGTTCTTGCCATTCAAAAGAACGGCGGGTCTTTTGTGTGACCGTGTGTATACATGGCTTTTCAAGGCACGCTTGGCAGGAATCCCATCGGGATTCCTGGCCGTGTGTACAGGGCTTAAGTGTAAACACAGCCTAGAGCTTGTTGGAAGCCTGCTAGCAGCTTGCTTAAAGTGGCAATCAACACTCCCATCAGGATCTCTGTTCAACATTTACAAACTAGAGTTGAATGGTACTTTAGAAGCTTCAACAAAGCTTGCTGTTCACAGTGCTCTTATATATGCTGAAGACCGTGTGAAACAGGCTTAAAGCCAACTATCTTCTCTCCTCGCTGTAATAAGATTGTCATATCCTTACTAAAAACCAATCACAAGACTGCCAGAGACAATTCTAATGGCTGATGTCCATGGAAGACCTTTGCCAGTTTTATTAAATAACATTGATGGAAGCAAGTGACATCTGCAGATGGGTAGAGAAATTATTTATATAATTATGAAAACGACCTTCTTTAGCACAAAAACATGTTTTAATGAAAGTAGAACCCTACTAGAACATGAAGGACAATGGCCAGCCATTAAAAACTTGTTAGAAGTAAAGTTTTAGCTAAAAGCAGGAACCATTACACAGTACCTGGTATAACTTCCGTTATAACTGTCTTCTGTGTGCGCCCATGGTTCTGTATTCACTTTCCCCAACTTTGGTGATGAGCGCCAATTATTCCTGCCTGTCCAATAAGAGGACCTCAGGGGTGCTCACTGGAGAAGTGGAAATTACATTTTTTGGTTAAAACTGAACTTTACCCATATCAACTTGACATGTGGCCTCTTGGCCTTGATGTGAGCAACCGCATATTTGCATGAATTAGTGTAATACAGCTGTGCCAAGAGCGCACTCCCGGAACAGTTACTGGCGGCTAACGGAAAGCTCCCGATCATGTGACTGCCATGACAGCCAATCACATGATCATAAACCCCACTGCGCCTCCCGATCCTAAACCCCTTAAAGGGGAGGCTCCAGAGCCAAGAGGTTAATAATTATGCTATCAACATTAGTGTGTGCGGTAAATTGCCTCTGGCATTGCTCCTGTTTCTTTTTGCTGGAGGCCGCCATTTTGCTGGAGCCCAGAGCAAATTCGGCACAGTGCCTAAAAATAGAGTGCAACTGAGCATGTGCAGAGCAGTGTGAGGCACTTATGTCAACTGCAAAAGGGGGCAGCCTAAAGTGATTAAGCAGTATCTAATTTTCTGACTAAAGTTCCACTTTAAGATATGCTTTAATATGTCTGGCAAGTTCACTTTAAACCAGATAAAGAACTACATATGCATATTTAATTTTTGTGCAAAGAACAATGAGGATAGTCGCAAGACAGCAACCGACTTTCACACAGGTAATTTCTAATTGGATTCCAAGGATGCTTTCCCTTGTACACCCTCACTGCCCGCTGTATTGCCGGAAAAATTTGGCAACACAAATTATATCTGGTTCTTGCTGAATCTGCCAAAATTCAAGCCGTCGGCACCAACCAGCTTGGTAAACTTTGACTACAAAAATCAAAATAGTCGGGTGCAACATTGTCAGTTCAATCAGATTGCAGTCACCGTTTGGGTATCCAAGCAGCCATGGGTGCTTAAAGGGGTTGTAAAGGTTTTGTTTTTTCATTTCGAAATAGGTTCCTTTAAGCTAGTGCATTGTTGGGTCACTTACCTTTTCCTTTGATTTCCCTTCTAAATTATTTTTTTCTTTGTCTGAATTTCTCACTTCCTGTTCCTCCTTCGTAAGCTGTTCTAGCTGACTGGCCCCCAGCCAGGACGGCTCAGATGATGGGGGCAAGCTTACTGAAGGGAAACAGGAAGTGAGAAATTCAGACAAAGAAAAAAAACATTTAGAAGGAAATCAAAGGAAAAGGTAAGTGAACCAACAATGCACTAGCTTAAAGGAACCAAGAAAATAAAAAACTAACCTTTACAACCCCTTTAAGGCTGTCTGAAAACAAAAGCTGTCAGTGTAGATTCCTCAATTCAAGCTGCCTGATTCTAAACCTGAAAATCTTTCCTACACTTTGACTGAAGTCTTGTTATAATGTGCACTACTCCGTACGTTTTCACATCCATCCTTCTTTACAGACTGACTTAAAATGGTCCACTTTTTGTAAAGAAAAAAAAAAATGTGTAAATCCAGCAACATTGATCTAATGGTCAATGTGCATTTACGAATTCTTTGCCAGGGAGCCTGTGGAGCACTGCAGCTACTATCTATGGTGGAATGTGAGGGCTCTTGTAATGTTTTCCCCCAGCCCCACCATCCTCACCCCCCATAGAGGTACAGATCTGGGCTGGAGGACGTGCGGCTGGACTACAGGAATGAGAGGAGGGGATCAGGGGTGCGGCTCCGCACAGACCTACTGCCGTGGTGGAATATGGGACATGTAGTAATTTACTGGGAGCGATACCATGAATGTATGATGTGGCTCTGCCGGAATACAAAATAAATAAAAATATGTTCTATAAAAATGAATGCAATGCAGCAATAAGGGGGAGGGATTATGTATGCAGCCATGTTTCGTGTTACCCCCTAAATATGTGAGAAGCATGGAACTAGGTCTAAGACCTGGACTTAGGGCCAGATTCTCAGCAGAGTTACGACGGTGTATCTCAGGAAACACCGTCGTATCTCTGTTTTTTGGCCCGGGTATCTATGCGAGTGATTCCTAGAATCATTTTCGCATAGATACGGCCAAGATCCGACAGGTGTAAGTGACTTACACTGTCGGATCTTAAATGTAATTCGCCGCCGGCCGCTAGGTGGCGTTTACGTTCAGGTCTCATTTGTTTATGCAAATGAGCCTGATACGACGATTCCCGAACGAATTCCCGTCGCGTAGCCGTCGCTTACGTAGTTTGCGTAAGCGTAAGGTTACCCCTGCTATATGAGGGGTAACCTTACGCCAGTCCGCCGTATGCCATGTTAAGTATGGCATCGTGTCCGCGTCGTCTTTTCCCGTCGGGTTCGTCGTTTTCCTAAGTCGTTCTAGAATACGACTTTACGTCAATGACGCACACGTCGGCGTCATTGACGTTTTCCGTCGAGAACTGGAGCATGCGCACTGGGCTATTTTAAGCCCTGCGCATGCGCAGTTCGATCGGCACAGGGGCGCGCTTAATTTAAATACAAGCCGCCCCCTTTGAATTACGCGGGGATACGCCGGGCCTTTTACACTACGCCGCTGCAAACTACGGAGCAAGTGCTTGAGGAATACGGCACTTGCTCCAGTAAGTTGCAGCGGCGTAGTGTAAATGGCTTACGCTACGCCCGCCACAAAAGTACGAGAATCTGGCCCTTAGCCTTTAACCACTTCAATACTGGGCACTTTCGCCCCCTTCCTTCCCAGACCAATTTTCAGCTTTCATCGCTCTTGCACTTTCAATGACAATTGCGCGGTCATGCTACTATGTCCCCAAATGACATTTTTATCATTTTGTTCACACAAATGGAGCTTTCTTTTGGTGGTATTTATGCACGACTCTGGTTTTTATTTTTTTGCGATAGAAATGAAAAAAGAGAGGAAATTCAGAAAAAAAAAAAATATTTTTGTCTTTCTATTTTAAAAGAAATCCAATAAAATCGATTTTGGTAATAAATTTAAGCCAAAATGTATTCTGCTACATGTCTTTGGTAAAAAAAAATCCAGTTAAGTGTATAATAATTGGTTTGTGTGATCAAGGACAGATGTACGCAAATGATCATGTACAGATGATCACGGACATATGTGTGCAGATGATCATTGGGACATGTGATTTTACTGTTACATATGTGTGGGGACAGTGTTTTGGGGACACGTGTGTTTACATTGTGTGGGGACACTAGGCTGGTGATCAGTGAGTAAAAAACAGCTCATAATCACTGATCACTGGCCAGCTGCAGCGATCTGCTCTCCTCTCCCCACCGACGACTTCTGTGTGAGGAGAGCCGATCACCTAGCAACCGGCTCTGTATTTACATCACATAACGGCTGTGATTGGACACAGCCGTCATGTGATCAGGAGGGCCAGTCACAGAGCCCTCCTGCTGATCGGAGATGTGCTGTGTCCGGGTGACACGAGCGCTTCGGGATCGCGCCGTTGCGTGGGCAGGTAATCCCCCTCGGGGGAAGGAGGAAGCACCCACCCGCCCGTATATGTGACCCCCCCCGTGGTTACTCTGCAGCATGGCAGCCACTCAGGGACCTGGAAGATAGTGGCAATCACTGTGTAGTAGTGGCGTCTACTACAGAGAATCTCCGCTAACCCAACAGGTATGGAATATGTAACTATGCAATGTATGCAAATCTATCTATGGAATTTAGCTTTTTTTGGGGGGGGGGGGGGGGTTAGATGCAATTTAAATGTCATTGGACCACAACAGCAATTATAAACTCCAAAAAGACATTTAAAATCACGGCAGTGGTAATGTTACATTACTGCAGTCTTCCAACACCTGTACAGAATAACTCTTCTTAAAAGGGAAAGTACAGAGTAATTCTAGTAAGCAAATATTTTATTTAGCATTATTGCACTATATTTACTTGATTGTCATTTTAATCCAATATTTAAGTTTTAAATTCTTGCTCTTCCATATGTTTGTTATTGCCTTAAAGCCCTCCAGGATAAAACCTAGTCTAAAAAAAAACAAATCGCTACATTTAAAAAAATGCCATGTAATGATCTGGCTCCAAGTCTTTTCCACATCTGTTTATTTACTGGTTTGGGTCTTTTTTGAGTGTCCACATCAGTGCCTGCTTAACATGGAGACTGCTAATTGGATGGGCTCCAGTGGGCTTCTCTCAGAATTCAGAATTGAAAAGGACATTAAAGAAGGGCGGCAGGGGACCGGCAATCTCACAGGTGCCGCTGTACTAACTATCCAGTGTAAGTACAGCACTCTCCCGTTGTTCTATTGTGTTCTGACGGGGAAGGCCATTGCCCAATGTCTCTAATCCGATACTTGAGAATGCCAGCAGAAGTCGGCGGCGGAGCGCAGATCGCATTTACAGTCTGGCAGCAGTGGAACTATGTAAGCTGGCAGGGGTGCACGGTAACGCCGTATATTCAGTCTAAAATGGTGACCGGAGCCGCCACATTCAGTAAAGGAAGTGACGTTCCGTGTCTCAGTCGGAGGGTAAACATCACAACGCCAATCTTGGTACACCTTACACTCGGCTGCAGTAAGCCAGCAGCGGACATCTTGTTACATCTAGTCCATATAGTTCGGGCTGGGTGTAACAAGATGTCTGCTGCTGGCTTACTGCAGCCATGTGCAAGTGTACCAAGATGGGCGTCACAGCATACTTACTAGATGTTAAATGACATGAATGATGAAAGGCAAGGAAGGATTTTGCAATGCTATATACCATATTGCATTGCAAAATCCTTCCTTTCCTCTCATCATTCATGTCATTTATTATGCATTTGCCAATCAGTGCTGCATTTCAGTGCCCATCAGTACCTGCCCATAAGTGCCGCCTATCATTGCCCTTAAGTGCCTCCTGTCAGTGACACTATCGGTGCCCATAAGTGCCGCCTGTCAGTGCTACCTATCAGTGTCCATAAGTGCCGCCTGTCAGTGCCGCCTATCATTGCCCTTAAGTGCCTCCTGTCAGTGACACTATCGGTGCCCATAAGTGCCACCTATCAGTGTCCATAAGTGCCGCCTGTCAGTGCTACCTATCAGTGCCCATCAGTCAAACTGTCACATGACATTAAAAAAAAAAAGTATCGGTATCGGCGAGTACTTGAAAAAAAAGTATCAGTACTTCTACTTGGTCTTAAAAATGTGGTATCGGGACAACCCTAGTTAAAGGGAGGTATGAGGGAAGGCTAGGATAAAAAATTGTTTTTGTCCAGAATGGGGCTTTTAAAGTGGCGTTCCACCCAAAAATGGAACTTCTGCTTTTTGGAATCCTCCCCCCCTCCGGTGTCACATTTGGCACTTTTCAGGAGGGAGGGGGGAGCAGATACCTGTGCAACACAGGTATTTGCTCCCACGTCCGGGCATAGATCACTGCGGTGATTGCGGTGACCTACGCCATGTCCGGTGTCTACTCCATCCCCCACTGCTGTCTTCTGGGAGACACACATGTCCCAGAAGACAGCAGGGACCAGTGAGAACGCACAGCACGAGTAGGGAACCAGGAAGTGAAGCCGCAAGGCTTCACTTCCTGATTCCCTTAGCAAAGATGGCGGCGGCAGTACACAAGAGCCGAGCGATAGATCAGCTTTAGGTGCCGACATCGCAGGCGCCCAGGACAGGTAATTGTCCTAATATTAAAAGTCAGCAGCTGCTGTATTAGTAGCTGCTGACTTTTATTTAATTTTTTTCTGACAGAACTCTGCTTTAAATATAGAAATTTATGACCAAAAGAGGGCGCTCTATTTGACTTGTTTTCAATCAGGCAGCCGACTCATAGCCTTGCATTGTGAGAAGGATTAGTAAAGCATAACCATGATGTAGTGCTAAAAAGCAGGGTCTGTGCAATATGCCTGCCATCGTGTACATATATATATATATATTTTTAAACTGTACACAGAAACAGCTTTTTTTTTACATTAAAACACACTAGTCCCATTATTTACACAAAATGGGTCTTCTTTACACCTACAGTATATCTAGGAAAAAAAAATATGCATTCCCTTAAAGAAGACCAGCTTGTTTTTAAAGTGCTACTAAATAAAAAATTGTTATTTCTGCTTTACAAAACAACATTGTTGTAAGATATATAAAAAGGTCATTTTCAAAATGGCTAAGGTGGAAAAGTCCTGTGCTTTCCATACTCTGCATGGAAGGCGAAAATCCCTTCAATTATGCACAGCGGTAAGCCTCGCCCTTCACCTGTCACCAATAAGTTGGCTCACAGAAGCTCGAAAGTAAGGCCCCTTTCAGACTGGGGCGGGAGCCGCAGTGGCGGTATAACACCGCTACAAATAGCGGCGCTATACCCCCGGGAATCAGACGCTATCGGTGCGGTATTAACCCCCGCTAGCGGCCGATAAAGGGTTAATATCTATTGAGGCGCATTGCGGGCGGTATTGCCGCGATTTCCCATTGTTTTCAATGGGAAGGAGCGGTATACACGCCGCTCCAAAGATGCTGCTGACAGGAGATTTTTTTTTGTCTCCCGCCAGCGCATCGCCTCAGTGTGAAAGCCCTCGGGCTTTGACATTGAGTCTGCAGTGAAGGAGTTTTTCAGGCGGGATAGCAGCGCTATTTTTAGCGCTGTACCGCCTGAAAAACTCCTCAATGTGAAAGGGGCCTAAATTAAACAAACTTGTTCCCACGCTGGACCTTTATTCCTATGAAAAACACCAAGCAGCGCAAAGTGCTTTACTCCTTCAGATCTTCTGCAAATGTTTGGCTGGTGTCAAGTCATGAAGGGGCTTCCCACTTTATAGAGCAGAGTTGCTTCAGCTTGTTTGGGTTCAGCTTGTAGCACCAGTGCCTATCCTACCTGATCTCCTCTGAGCATTGCAAGTCATAAATGGAACTTGGTGCAAACAAGACTAAAGATAGAGGACACACTAGAGGTTTTTTTTGTGACACCCAAAAAAAAAAAAAAAAAAAAAAAAAAAAAAACCTGACAGTTCTGATAAGAGCCACTGTACTAACCATGCAAGGTTAGTCCAGCGATCTCCCCCGTTGAGCTGTTGTGTTTTGATGGGAACGGCCGCTCCGCCAGAACCCTCTGATCAGCGCTCTGCCATTGGCTGAGAATGCTGATCGGGAGTTGGTTGGCTGCTGGTTTTCCAGCATGCACGTCCGACAGAAGCGTCCGGACAGACCGACTCACACAGGCATATTTTTTTTTTTTTTTTAACCAATCGTTGTTTCTGACATTTGGCCTGTGTGTACGGGGCTTAAAGCTGCCCATAGAAGGTTCACATTTTAAACAGTGGGAAGGCCCTGCAAGCACTACCTGACTTGGCTCATTCAAAAAATGTTATTGACTTTTGTCATGTGAGCTGTACAATGACTGCGCCCTATCGGATGCAGCCACTGTTCAGGTATTTAGGCAACTACAGTTGTCATCGCTGCCAAATACAATAGCCAGCAGTGGAAATTTCTTCATCCATGCTGTTAGCACAAATGGGGGAATCGATTGATTTTCTCTTGCTCAGCCTGTGTATGGCTAGCTTAAAATGGAACTTCTGCTTTAAGTGACGGGAACCCCCTGACATGCCACATTTGGCATGTCATTTTTTTGGGGGGAGCGGATGGAGGCACCCAGCTTCCACTTCCTCCCATGGCTCAGCAGCGCCGGAAGGAAGTTCACCTCTCCACCTCCCTCCCATATTCTGGGACACGTCACAGGTCCCAGAACATTGCTCAGCCAATCACAGCGCACAGCATGGCTCGCGCATGCGCACTGCGTGCCCGGCTGTGAAGCCACAGCCGGGCGCCCACAATAGTGATGCTCGCGCCACAGAGAGGAGGGGAAGAGGAGCAGGGCTTTGTTTGCCCGCATCGCTGGACTGTGGGACAGAGTGTCCGATTATTAAAAAATTAAGCAGCTCCACTTCTTGTAGCTGCTGACTTTTAAATGAGTGGAACTCCGCTTTAAGACATCTCCAAAATTACACTATCAGAATTATTCTCAGCAAATGCCATCATCGACCTACAAAGGCCATAAATTCCCCCAGCAATCTAAACATACCTACATGCTCTTAGGCCCTGCAATGGGTGGATATGCTTTGCAGGTGAAGAAACTAAAAAGACACAGGCAGACTTCATAAATACCCCTCTCCCCAAGCACTTCTTTTACAAGTCACTCCTTCCACAAAAACAAAACCTAGGTAAGTCATGAATCATTAAAGTGGAATTCCATCCTAACGTTAAAGTGGTTGTAAGTATTCTCCTCGACCCAGTGAAGTGAACAGCCTCAGATGATACACGGAGATGAAACAGATCTCCCTTCATAAGTTCTACATGTAGATCTGCTGTCTTCCCCTTTCTACACCCTTTGGAAAGTGCAGATCGTGTTAAACATCTGGTTTCCTCATTCAGCAGTGGGTGGAGAGTCTGGGCTTACACTCTGCTTATATCTCCTGTGTTGGAGAACTTGTCAGAAGTTATCATGATGATAACAGAAGGGAGCAGCAGAAAGACACTGGACTTAGGACTTTGGAGAGAGATAAGAAAACATTACAGATATATGTGCTTAGGTCAAATTTCATGAATGGGGTTTACAACCACTTTAATTATGCTTAAAAAATGTCCCCCCCAACTGTAACCTATCCTGCAGAATAAAATGACTGGACCGCACTAAAAAAAGGTAAGTACACTGGTTAGGCAGGATAGGCAGGATAGGTAGCAGGAAAGGGAACATTTTTAAGCATAGTTAGTGTTAGGCTTAAATTCTAATTTAATTTAATGTTGTAGTAAAACTAGGGTCTCTTTTTGTAACACTTGTCAATACAATCTATCCACATACCAATTATAACAATATTATCCACGCTTTACTTTTTGAATTTTTTAAGCATCAAGCAGGCAAAAAAACGAGATGTCGTGCCTTAATGTGGAGGAAAACAAGAGCTTGATGGTAAGTTTCCTTTAAAAGAGAAAAGTTGCTTAAAGTAGAAGTCCAGTCAAATACTTCAACCCACTCCCACCAACATTCCAACTACCAGCAATAGAAAAAGGTCTATACTTACCTATTCTGAGAGCGCTCCAGTCCGCTCACATGATTGGCTCTCAGCACCGGCGGGACAGCTGACAACCCAAGCCTATGGGTGATGTCACTGCATAGGCAGCTATTGTCTGCAATCTGATGCCAGCCGCTGGGGAGATCATGTGACCAGACTGGGGCACCTTCAGATTGGGTAAGGATAAGCATCTTTCCTTTACAAGATAGTTAGAATAGGGATGGGAGCAGGTTTAAGCTCAGATAGAATTTGATTGGATGACGTCTACTTTGGGTAGCTAAATATTGTACAGAACTCTGGAGTATCTGTTCCCTAAACCCAACCAAGAACCCCCCACGATAGCACCGCTTGTTTAAAGGTTTTCTGCTCCATCTGCAGATCTGCCTTGCTTCCTGTCTCTTGAAAGAAGGCCAAGTCCTCTCCTATCAACCATGTTCATGATAATATTGCACTCAGCTACCTTTGCCACAGGGTGACCACAGCCAGGCTGTAATGCTGGATAGGGGTAGTAAAGCTATGGGGAGCAGCTCTGATCAATCACCCTTGAACACCAATAGATGCACTCCCTGGAGACTTCACTGAACCTAAAAGAGAAGGCATGGGTGCATTAAAGCCCAACACAAAAATAAAGAGTACTGCAACGGTATATGTCTATGTTGTGCCATAGATGGGCTTCAAGGCAACCCTGTTGTCAGTTGTAAGAATATACAGCAGCAGTCCCCTGTAAAAGAATATGTATATGTATTGTTCTAGCATTCTCTTGAAGAGCTCAGGGGGGCCCTTCCACCAAACACTTCTGCATGTGTTGTATAGTCTGCTCTCTGCTGGGTGTTGTGGTTCTTCCTGCCAACTCCTATGTCATTACAGTGTCCTGTAGTGACAAATGTGGTCAACAGGAGGAGCCACAGTGCCCAGCAGGGGTACATTATCCATCAAATTTGGAATTTTATATCCTTTTGCTGCATATTTTTAAACCTGGTCACAGGGTTGCTTTAAGGTGAAGGAGGGGTTTCGACAACTACTGTCAGGAGATGACTTCCATCTATTACAATAGACAACTTAGCTGCTGACAAAACTAACCTAGATATGAAGGTCAGAACCCTTTAACTGAGCAACAGAAATATGTTTAGCAGTTAAACAAATATATGCAGAAATTGCATAATGAATACTTAAAGTGTTACTGAACCCAGGACCCTGCATTCACTATATCTAGTCTCCCACAGTACACAGAAATTAAATTATTTTAGGAAGTATAAACTGCTAAATACCTTTTCTCATCAGCAGTATATAGCAGTCTTGTGACTTCTATCAGTGTCTGGTTAAAAATTGTAGGAAGAGTTTTCATTTTCCTTTGACTGTCCTATGAGGCGCCATTACTTTTGACTATGTCTGGACCATGCTGATTGGCCCTGTGCTGATCATACGCACAATACACACCAAACGGAGCATGTGCAGAGTGTCCCCAAGGCTCTGTTCTATCAGGAGATTGGGGACTGTGGAAGAAGGGGAGGATCAGAGAAGACAGGATCAAACAGCCTTTTTATACAATGCACAGGATTAACCCCTTAGGTTCCACCGTGAGTATAACAAGCATGCTTTACTGCATATACAGACTGATTTTACTGTTGTGGGTTTAGTAACACTTTAAGTTAACACAATTTTCTTTGATAAGTGTAAACAGTTAACCCCCCAAGGAAACCATTTTAATGACAATAAAAGCTCAGGCGAAAAGTCATTCAAAATCATTTCAATACAGGGGTGCTCAACCGTTTGAAGAGTGAGGACCACTTAAGTGATTTGGTAACCAGTCATGGGCCACAATAAACTATGGGGTTTTACCACCCCCCAAACCACACATGTAAACGAGCCCTTTATAAGGCTGTTTTCGCACTGATGCCCTGCATGCAGTTTACCCACACCGCGGGTGCAGCTGCGTCCTTCCTGCGGTTTAGCTGTGCTTTCACATAGACTTCTATCACGTCTTGCAGATGTGGTGCACTTTCTGAAAGCGCACCAAACCCACAAGATATAATAGAAGTCTATGGTTTAGTACATCTAAACTGTAGGAAATCCGCAGGTGCACTGCACCTGCAGATCAGTGTGAATACAGAGCTGGCGCTACAGCAGCTGGCGCTACAGAGGAAGCATTGGCTTATTAGGCTCCTGCTCCCTCTGCGGCCACTTGCTTCCTCTGCCTCCAGCGTTGGCTCCATTCACTCTGATGCTCTGGAATGGCTGGTCGGCATCCCGTTAGTCGCGATCTGGGCTTGCCATCCCGCCATCCCAGAGCATGAGGACATCAGAGGACTTAGCAGGCCACGGGTTGAGCACCCCTGTTTTAGTATTTAACTGCTTGCAGATTGTATCTGTGGAGTGGGTGTAAGCGTAGAGTGTAAATTGCACCTACCTCCATGTTGTCGTAATAAAGGTTTGATAGTCCCTGCATCTCCTTTGACAAGGTGCTGGCACATTGGAAACTTATAGGGCAACCAACTGAACCTACTTAATTTGAGGTGGAGGTCCTGTTAGTTTTTTAGGTCTTTCAAACATCAAACTGGTGATAATGGTGTGAAAAAGTAATTTACGTATCACATCCAACTTTCCCAGCACCATCATTACAGACGTAGTGGACAGCCGACACATTTTTCATATACTGTATAAAGTAAATATTAAAAGCCCTTTAGAATACAAAATCAACTCCCATTTTCATTCCTCTGAAAAACAAATAGTAATAAAATGAAACAAAACGGCGCTCTATAACATATGGAAAACTACATGTTGCTGGTAAAAAATAAAAAATATGAATAATAATAAATAAATATATGAAATACTGTTGAATGGCCCTCATATGCCAGGAAACCTCCTGCATGTGCCCCTGGCATATAAGAAGCTCACGGAAAATAACGTATACTGAAACGTCAGGTGTGTTAAAGCATATTCACTAGTCCGTTTGCAAACTTGTGTTGCCGTAAGGTAGATAAATTGAAGTAGATCTCCCTTTGTTCATGAAACAAAAGGTGCGGAAGAAGCAAAGGGGAGAATTTTAGCTGTAGTCTCTTATAAATAACAATTATAAAAAAAAAAAGAATTCAGGCTTTAAACACGAGAATAATACAAGGATCCATCTCGTGTTCCTGATGTATGTATGAGAGCTAGCTTAGTGCATCCTAACTTATCGCAAGCAACTCTCTCCTTAGAAATTCACAAAGCAGGCAGCTGGCAAACAACACCAAGAAAAAAAAAAAAACCTTTCTGTAAGAAATACGCACATACTGTATGTACGGTACAGGGGCATCTTCAAGGAAAATTTGGCCTAAAATCATTTATTTTGTTTTAGGTGGACTCCGGCAAGTTTCATCACCCTGCTGAGTTAAAAAAAATACCTGGGAACCCTGGGAGGAAGAAAAACCCAGAACTGTGATAACCATGGCGATAGGGTGGTACTACAGCCTTACACACGATCGGAAATTCCGACAAGAAAAACGTGGATTTTTTATCCCCGACGGAATTTTGGCTCAAACTTGTGTTGCATACACACGGTCACACAAAGTTCCAACCGTCAAGAAAGCGGTGACGTACAATACTACCACGAGCTGAGAAAAATTAAGTTCAATGGTTCCGAGCATGTGTCAAATTGATTCACGAGCATGCGTGTTTTTTTTGCGCGTCGGAATTTCATACAGACGTGGATTTTCGACGGGAACGCCACCTAGCGGTGGAATTTCCGACAAGAACTTTTCTTGTCGGAAAAATTGAGAACCAGCTCTCAAATTTTTGCTGTCGGAAATTCAGAAAAAGTCAGATGGAGCATACACACGGTCCGAATTTCCGACCAAAAGCTCACATCAAACTTTTCTTGTTGGAATTTCCGATCGTGTGTACGCGGCATTAGGGGGTTGGTGGAGTTTTAGCCTCAACTCCATTCTGACATAAAAATGTGTAAATTTCTAATGCTAAAAGCCATTTTAATATATCATCAATCTGATTTGCTTGCGGCCAGATTGAGCATGATTTTCACACTGCGTTTACTTGGGACCACAGTCTCTAGTCACATGACTCTGACTTTGTGCATCCTCTCTCTCATGCTCCAATATGTGGGTTCAAATTGAAAGCAGTGCTGGAACCACAAAAAACAAACTTGCCTACATTTTCCAGGGCTCAACAAATCCAAAGCGCTAGGTCACCATGGCGACTAGAAATTGCGTCCTGGCACCTGGGCTTTTGTCAGTGGCTGCACTGTGTGCTCTCTCTGCCTTCTTTCCCCGCTGGGAGCCACATGCCAGCTTTCGCATGCCCGCTTGTTTCTCAATTATCGCCCTCGTACTTGCTGTCATTGGTTACTAGGACTGCTGATGTCCCAGGAACCAATTTAGCTACTGTGTGTGCACACATGGGATTCCTGTTGGCTGCGGCACAGACGTACATTTTCTTTGGGTCATCTGTGCGCCACATACAGATTGGTCGTCCGTTTGTCACCGCTTTGCTCTTTCAATCTCTATAGGGGGATGCACATTGACTGGCTAGGGAACGAGTCGCGATTTGAGTGGCTGAAAGAGCGGTGCCACGCTGTGTGTTTTACGGAATATGTGGCTTTACTCTGCGACAGAGAGAGTGGAGAGGAAGGCATGCCCATCGCCACCACCGACACCCCGAGAAAGAGACACAGAGCACAACAGCATCACCACTGGGGATATACATTGTATGTTACCGAATATCACACAGACAGAGGCTGAAAGTCACCTGGATATATATATATATATATATATATATATCTCTCTCTCTCTCTCTCAATATATATATATATATATATATATATATATATATATATATATATATATATATATATATATATATATATTATCACTGACAGTCCATCACCCCCGTACCATATGTATACAAAGGAAAAAAACTGGCTCCCAATTTTTTTAGCTATCTCCTAGATTAAAAAGAAAATTTGTTGAGCCCTCATAAAATCGTACGATTGTTTGTCCTCCGAAAATTTTCGCCCAATTTGCTTATAGTGTGTACAGGCCAGATTCAAGGCCATTAGGGAAAAGAAGGATATTGCCAACCATGAAAATGTTGTTAAAAGGGCCACACGCAGCAGAGTCCCATGTCTGTTTTTAGGGTTCAAAGGAGTGTACCTTTGAGGCCTCGTACACACGACTGAACATGTCTGCTGAAACTGGTCCGTGGACCAGTTTCCGCAGACATGTCCGACCGTGTGTAGGGCCTACCGGACCTGATTCCTGGCCGAGCGGACAGGTTTCCAGCGGACAAAAGTTTCTTAGCATGCTAAGAAACTTGTCCGCTGGAACCATGTCCGTCGGACATGTCCGATGGTCAGTACGACTCATCGGACATGTCCGCTGGCCCGAGAACCCGCGCATGGCGTCGAAGTGATTCGACGCATGCGTGGAAGCATTGAACTTCCGGGTTCGCGCACGTCGCCGCCGCGTCACCGCGTATTCTGTCCGTGGGGAATTTGGTCTGATGGTGTGTACACACATCAGACCAAATGATCCCAGCAGACATGCGGACCGTTTTCATCGGACATGTCTGGCCGTGTGTACAAGGCCTAAGAAACAAGAAAGGACTGGAAGATTTTCTGTGATGATTTGACTTGCTGCATCTGAGAAAAAAAGAAGAAGCAAGAAAGGGGATCAAACCCTGCCAAGTCCACCTAAAACTCCATAATAAATCACACAATAAGCCTCAGAGATGCCCCTATTTCACTGCTTGACCAATGACGGGAACAACTGTGATGTCTAAAAGGTTACTTATTGCAGTGCCGTCCCATTCAATCAAATAAAAAAAAAATTAAAATATACCTTTCATACAGGTATGGAAGAAACCCTGACTCTGCTACAGAAGTATCTTTGAGCACCCTATTAACACACCTATGACAGCACCATCAAACTTCTATGCAGGCCAAGATCAAAAAACATTTCAAAAGAAAGTTTCAAAGATTCTGCAACGCCTATGGCAGCTCCCGGAGAACCCCCTTGCATTGTAACTGAATGCACAGCTTTCTGATTCACTGTACATGCTCAGAGGTTCATCAGATTCTAAGTGTACTTGAAAAAAGATTAAAAGGATATATTCACTTTAAAAAAAAAAAAAAGAAAAAACAGTAGCTCTTTTTCTTCATACAGTTGCTGTTGCTTTTTGAAGTCAAGAGAAAAGATGAACATAGGAAGCTAACACATGGTTACTTTTCTGGATTTTGGCAATAAAATTCTCAAACTTCCCATCATTCCATTTGCTCTGATTCGGCATTCTAAGAGCCCAACCTTGACTTGGAGAGGAGCAGAAGAGAAGGAAAACATTGTTAAAATCTGTTGAGGTAAAAGGGGAGGATATTAGTCTCTTTGTGTCCTCCTGTAATATATATTTTCTTGTGTTTTTAGTCTGGCCCAGTGGTGGACACTGAACCATGAGCCGTTTCCCCGCCGTACGTCATGTCAGAGGTTGCCGAGGGCCCTACTGCGCCGGCCTCTTCGTGAGGAGGCGATTCTTCACCAGCTGGGCCTCGCGAAGTGACAACAGTGGTGGTCTCGGGAGAAATACTGTGAGGACCCTCGAGAGGAATACAGCCAGGGTGGTTCTTCCGAAAGTGCTGATTGAGGATGGCCTGGAAAGGGAAACTTTTCCCACACACGTGGCAGTGGAAGGGCTTGTTGCCTGTATGTTTGCGGATATGGTACTCCAGCTGATCCTTGCGGGTATACTTCTTCCCACACATCCGACACACAAATGGAGTGATTCCCATGTGGAGCCGCATGTGCCGGTCTAGGCTGCCCTTTTGATTGAAAGATTTGGCGCAGTAGATGCAGGTTAGCCGTGGGTTATAGCGGAACCATCGCTCCGACACCTCCTGTTCACGGAGATATTCTACATAACCACTCACCCCAATAACTCCTGTTTCTTCTCCCTTCATTTAAAAAAAAACATAAGTTCAAAACATTACTTGCAAGGACTTTTCAAACATGACCCTGTGAATACATTTGAGCTTAATGAACGATCAGTGTTGCACATACAAATCTAAAGCCAGCCATAAACGGTTCGAATCTCAGCAGGGACTGGCTGACATTTGAACCACTTATGGATCGATTGACTTGGGTACAGTCAACCCGTTGGATGTTTCATGTGATTATTGCCAGTGGATATAGACTCTAGCAATAGTCCCTGTGTGTTCTCCCAGCAGGTATGGCTCTCTGTGTCCCCCCAGCGGGAGAACACAATAGCATCATGGGAGGAATTCCCCCATCAACACTGACTGTGTTAATAGGAAATTCCTGTGATTTTCTTTCCTGTAACCCATTATTGCAGGAAAGAAAATCATATCATCTATGGCTGGCTTAAAGCGGTAGTAAAGTCTAAATAAAATGTAAAAAAAAAAGTTTCACCCTGCAAGGCAATATCATAATGTGCTAGTGTGCATTGCATACTAGCACAAGACTTAAAATGGAACTTCGGTAATTTTTTCAACTTTCCATTTATTAAATCTTCTGCCCTTGTTGTTTTAACTTTGGATAGTAAAAAAGGGATTTTTAATACAGCTTACCTGTAAAATCCTTTTCTTGGAGTACATCACGGGACACAGAGCAGCATATTCATTACTATGTGGGTTATATGGAGTACCTTCAGGTGATGGACACTGGCAATCTCAAACAGGAAGTGCCCCTCCCTATATAACCCCCTCCCATAGGAGGAGTACCTCAGTTTTGTAGCAAGCAGTATGCCTCCCAAAATGGTCCCCACAAGAGGGGTGGGAGCTCTGTGTCCCGTGATGTACTCCAAGAAAAGGATTTTACAGGTAAGCTGTATTAAAAATCCCTTTTTCTTTCTCGTACATCACGGGACACAGAGCAGCATATTCATTACTATGTGGGATGTCCTAAAGCAATGCTTTACTGAGGGGAGGGAGAAATCTTCCCAAGACACAAGGATTTAATTCAGAGATACTCTCAAATAATAATAAATCCAACTTAGTTGAGAAAATTAAATTTAAACTTAAATTTTAACTCAAGGGTGCCCCCCGATTCTGAGGGTCTTAAATCGCAGCCCGCAGCACTGCCTGCCCAAAGGCTGTATCTGTATTCCTTCTTACATCCACCTGGTAAAATTTTGTAAACGTGTGGACTGAAGACCAGGTTGCCGCCTTGCATACTTGAGCCATAGAGATCTGATGGTGTGCTGCCCAGGAGGCGCCCATGGCCCTGGTAGAATGGGCCTTTACTGACAACGGAGGAGGCAACCTCTTCAAGCCGTAGGCCTGAATAATTAACTGTTTAATCCATCTCGAAATGGTGGATTTTGCAGCTGCCTGCCCCTTCTTGGGCCCATCTGGCAAAATGAATAACACATCTGTTTTCCGCATCTTCTCTGTAGCTTTAAGATAGGCCTTCATGGCCCTGACAATATCCAAGGTATGCAGCAACCCTTCCTTTCTGGAAGTGGGCTTTGGAAAAAAGGATGGTAATACCAAATCCTGGTTCAGGTGAAAACTGGATATAACCTTTGGTAAAAAGGAAGGATGAGGACGGAGAACCACCTTGTCCTTATGCAGAATAAGATATGGCTCCTTACAAGATAAGGCTGCCAACTCTGATACTCTTCTGGCGGAAACTATGGCGACCAGAAATACCAACTTCCTTGTTAGTAAAACCAAAGGAACTTCAGCCAACGGCTCAAAGGGTTGTTTCTGTAGAGTTGACAGAACAAGATTCAAGTCCCACGGACAAAGTGGTGACTTAACCGGAGGATTAATACGCAAGACCCCCTGAATGAAGGTCTTAACCAGCGAGTGGGTGGCCAGCGGCCTCTGAAACCACACTGACAAAGCTGAAATCTGTCCCTTGATTGTGCTTAATGCCAATCCTTTATCCACTCCTAGCTGGAGAAAACTTAATACTCTATCAATGGTATATTTGCGGGAAAGCCATTTCTTGGACTCGCACCAGCCTACATAGGCCCTCCAAACCCTGTAATAAATTACTCTGGAGACTGGCTTTCTAGCCTTAATCAGGGTAGAGATTACTTGTCTAGATAGACCTCTACCCCTAAGAATCAGGGATTCAGCCGCCAGGCCGTCAAATTTAGACGCCGTAATGCAGGGTGGAGGATCGGGCCTTGTGAAAGTAGGTCTGGTCGTAGAGGAAGCGTCCAAGGGTCTCCCACTGACATCTTTAGGATTAGTGAGTACCATGCCCTTCTGGGCCATGCTGGAGCTATCAGAATGACTGGCTTGTGCTCCACCCTGATCCTGCGCAACAGGCGGGGTAGTAACTGGAGCGGAGGGAAGGCATATAGAAGATTGAACTGATGCCAAGGGTAAACTAACGCATCGGTCCCGCAGGCCATAGGGTCCCGAGTCCGGGACATGAACCTGTCTAGTTTCTTGTTGAGCCTTGATGCCATGATATCCACGTCCGGCATTCCCCACTTCTGGCAAATTATCTGAAATATTTGCGGATGCAGAGACCATTCCCCTGGCGACAGAGTCTGACGACTCAAGAAGTCCGCCTGCAGGTTGTCCACCCCGGGAATGAATATTGCCGATATGCAGGGCACATGATTCTCTGCCCATAGGAAAATTAAGCTCACTTCTCTCTGAGCTGCTTGACTCTTGGTTCCCCCTTGGTGATTTATATATGCCACAGCCGTGGCATTGTCTGACTGTATCCTCACCGGGAACCCCTGTAATTTGGAGGTCCAAGCCCTGAGGGCTAGCCGAGCAGCTCTGAGCTCCAAGATATTGATGGGCAATTGACTCTCCTCCTGTGCCCACGTACCTTGGTGAGTGCACCCATCCAAGATCGCTCCCCAGCCCTTCAGGCTGGCATCTGTGGTCACTATCTTCCATGTCACGGGGCTGAAATATTTTCCCTTCAGTAGATTCTGAGGGTCTAACCACCAACACAGACTCTGCCGGACTCTTGATGAGAGTGGCAACGGAAATTCCAAGGCCTGTGGCCTCTTGCTCCATGCTGACAGAATGGCTGCCTGCAGGACACGAGTGTGACTTTGAGCGTATGGCACCGCTTCGAAGGTGGCCACTAGCTTGCCTAGTAATCGCATGCATAGGCGAATCGTTGGTTCTCTCTTGCTTAGAACCAGATGTATCAATTCTTTGATAGCCTCGACCTTTATTCGAGGCAGGAACACCCTTTGTTGTTCCGTGTCTAATGACATGCCGAGATATTCCAACCTCTTTGTGGGTTGGAAAGCTGATTTTTCTCGGTTTAGGACCCAACCGAACCTCTCTAGGTATCGAACCGTGAGAGCTACTGCTCGCTCCAGGCCAGGAGATGAATGATCTATGATTAGAAGGTCGTCCAGGTATGCTAGGACAATGATCCCCTGGATTCTTAGGTTGGCTAGAATTGGAGCTAGGACCTTGGTGAATACTCGAGGAGCCGTAGCCAACCCGAAAGGGAGTGCCACAAATTGAAAATGACGCCGAGCCACTGTGAAGCGTAGAAACCTTTGATGTGGCTGAAAAATTGGCACATGAAGGTAAGCATCCTTTATGTCTATGGAGGCCAGAAAGTCGTCTTTCTGAAGTGCGGCGGCTGCCGATCGCACGGATTCCATCCGGAACGAGCGTACTTTTAAGTATGCATTTAATCCCTTTAAGTCCAAGATTGGCCTGACATCGCCGTTGGGCTTTGGGATGATGAACAGATTGGAGTAGAACCCTAGCCCCTGTTCCTGGGCTGGTACCTCTACTATCACGCCTTGGTAAAGCAAATGATTTAATGCCGCCATTAAGGCGGCCTTTTTTGTCGGCTCGACTGGCACTCTCGACTCCTGATAATGAGGTGGAGGGATTTTTAGAAATTCTAATTTGTAGCCTGTGGCCACGGAAGACCGGACCCACTTGTCGGGAATGTCGGTCTCCCAAATTTCTGAAAAAAGACGCAGCCTTCCCCCCACCTTCGTGGGTGGGGGCGTCCCTTCATGAGGCAGACTTAGGGGCTGTCTTTGCTGGTTTACGATACCACTGCTTCTTGCCTCCAAAGGCTTGTCCTGGTGGCTTATTGTTAAAGTATGATCTCGCAGGAGGCCGTCGATACTGCCTGGAATTGGCGGGCCCTTGAGCAGGGGGAAGCTGCCGTTTGAACACAGGTCCCCGGACCTTCTTTTTTACTGGTAGAAGTGTACTTTTGCCACTTGAAATAGTCTGAATGTATTTATCCAGATCTTCTCCGAAGAGTCGTTCTCCATGGAAGGGAAACCCTGCCAGGAGCTTTTTGCATGGGGGCTCAGCCTCCCAGTTCTTTAACCATAAGAGCCTTCTCATATGTACTAAAAATAGTGACAGACGAGACGCTTGCTGGATGGAATCCCTTATAGCATCCACCGCGAAGCACATGGCTCTAGGAATATCAGATAATTCTTCCGCCTGTTGGGCCGGAATAACCTTAAGCATTTGTCTTGTCTGGTCTGTTAGTGCCTGACAAACTCCAATAGCAGCCACCGCTGGCTGTATTACTGCACCCGCCGTAGTAAAGGATGCTTTTAAAAGCGTCTCCAAACGCTTATCAACCGGTTCTTTAAACACCTGTATGTTTTCTACCGGGCAAGTCAAGGACTTATTTACACAGGAGATGGCGGCATCCACCACTGGGAGAGTCCACTTTTTGGCAAATTTTTCTTCCATAGGATAGACGACGGAAATTTTTTTAGGTGGTAAAAAGATTCTGTCTGGTCGTGCCCAATCCTGGAAGATTACTTCCTCTAAAAGAGGATGGACTGGAAAAACAGCGCTACTGCGAGGCGTTTTCAAAGAGCCTAAAGATGATACGGCCGGACCCTGAGGTTCCGGTAAAGGCAAATTAAACGCCAAGTGGACCATGTCTGTCAGAGAATGAACCCAGAAGCTTTCCGCTTGGGAGGCCGAGCAAGGCTCTTCATTAGCCGAACCCTCAACCTCTGAACCAATTTGGTCCCGGTCCAAATGATCCTCCTGCAACTCAAATCCCCCCGGGGAGAGAACCTCAGCATCTGAGGGTCCACACTCAGGCGACGGAGACCTAGTCCGCTTTTTACCCGGTGTAGATTTGGCTATCATAGCCGCCAATCTTTTCTCTAGCCCCTCCAAGGAGGCGGCTAGCATACTCTCTGTGATAAACACAGGGTTGGGTGGATCTGATGTAGCCTCAGCACCAGATCTCCCTAATGGCTTAACCAAGGTGCCCAATGGTGTAATAACCTGTGGGGAAAGTACCGGCATAGGCCGATCTGAACCGTCAGAATCTGAGGGGGGGCCCCTTTCTCTTGTACCCCCTGATCCTGAACCCTTGGAAGCCATGGTACAATACCGAGGTACCCCTGCTTACAACCCTTGATGGTTGTAGCTAGGAGAAAATAATAGTACGGTTTTAGGGAACGGTATTAACAATTAACGTCCAAAAACCAAAACGGGAAGACCAGTATGTTTCCTATATATTTTTTTTTTTTTTTTTTTCAAAAACCCTTTTTTTTTTTTTTTTTTTTTTATGAAAACATGCTATCTTCCCTCAAAAAATTGCAAGTATCCATCTGCTGTATAAGGAATTTTTTAGGCTAGTAACCACACAGCTAGTTCTGTTCACCAGAACTGCAATACTTCCTTGCGCCACTGGGTGCCCTCAGCCGTACTGCAACCGCTCTGCGTCCTCCTCCTTCAAGCTCAGCAAGCAACTGAGCTACACAGCATAGAGGAAGGGCCGCCCCTTCCTTTTATGAGACCGGATGTCCCGCCCCTCTTTCTCCACAACGGCGCGAATCATCACCCTGCGCCTATATTACAGGGCGCGCGCCCGCGCGCGCGCCCCTGTTGCGGAGGATGGGGCCACGCCGGAAGCGTCTGACATGCTGGAGGAGGACACCGCACGGCACCCAGACAGGTAAGGCCTCAGGTGAGTCACTGACCCCCCAGTCCTGGGAAAGCATAGCTAACACTCAGCTCCTTTCCCAACCCAGCGCCCAGCAGACAATTTACAATGCAACACATATCTTTAGGAAGATCACACATGGGAGCCCATACACAGACCATCCTGTCTCTTTGATAGACATAGTGGCCCAAAACTGCCAATGCAAGAGCATACTCAGGCACATCCCCCAAAGATCTCCCTAGAGAGCCTGCCGACGAACCAAGTCCCGCAGGCCCCCCCTTTCTTACCTGCTCCATGCCGCAGGACTTTGCATAGCAAGCGGTCCAATCTTCCCCCATCTCCGTGGGTGGCGTACTAGACCTTCAGGCCCTGGGGTCCTAAAAAGGAACCCACTGTCCTGGGCCCATATAGCACCCTGGCAAACAGGTTACCTTAGGTACCGCAGAGGTTCTAAGTCCTGGGCCCAGGGTCCAGCTCTCTAAAAAGAGAAGCATTATGGGCAAAACCCCACGGTTTGGGGCCCGGGTACTGTCCACTTTGGCTCTGAGGCACCTTGGACAGATCCGGTTAGCCTGCCTTGATCCCAAGGATGTAGGAGACAAGCTATTCCATGACCAACACCTAAGACACTGGCGAAAAAACTGAGGTACTCCTCCTATGGGAGGGGGTTATATAGGGAGGGGCACTTCCTGTTTGAGATTGCCAGTGTCCATCACCTGAAGGTACTCCATATAACCCACATAGTAATGAATATGCTGCTCTGTGTCCCGTGATGTACGAGAAAGAAACATTTATTTCTGACAGTAAATACCTTATGCAGCCCACTTCCTGTTTCTTGTCTTAGCCAAGGCTTATGACATCATGCACAGCTCTCTCTCTTACTCTGTGAGAGTTTGCCAGAAAGGGAGGGGAAACGAGTCATAAGAGGGCGAATGAGAGCTGCGGAGCAGGAGGTGTGCCATTGTGACCACTTTGACCTACAGGTAAGCCTAGATTAAGGCTTACCTGTAGGTGCAAGAAATATCTCCTTAACCTACACAGTTAAGGAAATATTTCCAAAAAAAACAACACCGTAGACAACGGCACACAAGCGCACTGAGCGTGCCACTACTGACGGCATCATGCCGTCAGTGGTGGCTCCCGCATGCATGCGTGGGATTGACGTCATCGCTGCTCCGGCCAGTCACAGCGCCAGAGCAGCGATACCCGGAAGTCACTCCGGGTATCATGGCGGTGATGAAGGAGGTGTCCGAGGACCGCTGCAGGGGCTATGCATACTAGCTCATAATGCCTTTGTCTTGCAGGGTTGTTTTTTGTTTTTTTTAAGAGAGGGTTTACTTCCTCTTTAATCCAGGAAGTGAACATGCAGCAGCTTCAGCTGCCCACATTTAAAATGGTTGCAGCCAGACTCAGTGGACGGAGATTTCTGTGGCATATTTTGCAAGTACAGAATTACAGTACAGTAAAACCTTGGTTTGAGAGTAACTTGGTTTGGTTGTTTTAATACATTTTGACTTGATATACAAGCGATGTCTTGACATACAAGTAGCGTCATGTCACAACTGAGTATCAAAAAGAAGAGAGGCGCCTCTAAGTGTAGTAATAGGGTTACATTTAATGAAGGTACAACATTTAGCAACATATTTCTACACTTAGAGGCGCCTCTCTTCTCTTTTATACTCTGGAGCTCCTGCTGGATTTTGCTTCTAATCCCCTTCTGGAGGCTTCCATTTGTGGATGGACATTTTATGATTACACAACTTATCACATTGCTATAATCTTTTTATATGGACTAGAAACTGAAGGACCTAAGAATAAATGGTTGTGGAACGAATCATTTGAGTTTTCCATTATTTCTTATGGGGAAATTTGCTTTCATATACAAGTGCTTTGGATTACAAGCATGTTTATGGAACGAATTATGCTCACAATCCAAGGTTTTACTGTATATATAAAATAATATGCAAAGTGGTTGCAGGGAAGCTTCAGAATGGCAAAGATGTTTTTATTACAATTTATCTGAGCAGACTGCAGTTCCTCTTTAATGAATTACCACAGAGCTGTTGAGCGCTGTGGTAGTTCACCCATTCTCCTTGTCAGTGAGTATCTGCTTGCCCATACAAGTTACGAGCAAACAGATACACTAACAGTCTGCAGGAGACCTGTATGGGACCAGCGATCTGCTGATAGAGGTGCAACGCTTTACAGGCTCCCGAAACATAAAATACTAAAGGCACATTTTTTCACCGGCACAAAAATGTGCATTTAATTATTGTTTGTTAAAAGGTGAACTCATCCTTTAAGTACCTGCTCCCTACACTGCGTTATTAAAGTCTAACAGAACATTTGGTTAAAAGTGATTGTAAAGTCTTGGGGCCAGATCCACAAAAACGGGCGTATATTTAGGCGGGTGTAGCGCATCTCATATGCGCTATGCCGCCGTAAATCTGAGTGGCTTGTAGGGTATCCACAAAGAACTTGCTCCCATATGTGCGCCGGCGTAACGTAAATCTGAAACATAAGAAAATGAGATTTTAGCATGATTTTTAGCCAATCACTGACCTGGGAGCTGTGCTGCTTTGGTTCCTCCAACCGCCGAGGAGACTCACTCTTTGCTCTGTGCCTCTCTGGCATGGCACTCACGCTGCCAGATGGGCTGAATCTTGGGGGAAAAGGGAAACCAACAGTTAGATAGATAGGCCATGTGGAAGCATTCTACTTAAACATACCTAAAACATCTCCTTACAAATATAAACACACATGCCCTACACTGCGATACACAGGAGAAAACATTCTGTAATGATCATCCAATATAGGACTGTATTGAAAGAAACACCCCCAATGAGCCCAGATTATGAAGTAGAAAAAAAAAATGTTCGAATTAGGAACTGGCTAAGCCTATTGTAGTTAAGTACTGTCCGTTATAATTTTTTTATTTTATTTGCTAAATCTTTTTAACCACTTTTTTGGCGACAAAGCATTGCCGTTACTTTAACTGACAATTGCGCGGTCATGTCATGACGCTGTACCCAAATGATGTCCTTTTATCCTCACAAATAGAGCTTTTTCTGGTATTTGATTACCTCTGCGTTTTTTTTTTTGCACTATAAACAAAAAAAGACGGACAGTAAAAAATAAATATTATATATATATATATATTTATTTATTTTACTTTCTGCTATAAACCATATCAAATACAAATTGTAAAAAATCCAATCTCTTCATAAATTTAGGTCAATATGTATTCTGCTACATACTTTTGGTAAAAAAATCCCAATAAGCGTATATTGATTGGTTTGCGCAAACATTATCGCGTCTACAAACTATGGGATTTTTTAACTAGCAATGATGGCAATCATTGAATTATAGCGGGACTGCTATATTGCGATGGACATTTGGACACTAGCTGACACTTTTTAGAGACCGGTGACACTATTACAGCGATTAGTGATACAAATATGCACTGTCACTGTACTAATGACACTGGCTGGGAGGGAGTTAACACCATTGGTATTTAAAGGGTTAACTGTGTGCCAAGCTAGTGTTTTACTAAACTGTGGGAGGTGTTTTTACTAGGGGGAGATGTGTTTTTTGTCCCTGCTTTGCAGAAACACAGGAAATTCCGACAATTGTCCGATGGAGTATACAAATGGTCGGATTATTCGACAACATCTCACCATCACACAATTCCTGTCGAAAAGTCCGATCATGTGTACAGGCCTTTACTGACAGGATCGCCAGGTGAAAATAAAGGGAAAAAAAGCCTAAAAAAGAAAAGAAATGCAGCCACCACATTTAACCACTTCCCGACCGCCTCATGTAGATATACGTCGGCAGAATGGCACGGACAGGCACATCAACGTACCTGTACGTGCCTGCCTAGACGTGGGTCGGGGGTCCGATCGGGACCCCCCGCTACATGCGGCGGTCGGGTTCCCGCGGGGAGCGATCCGGGACGACGGCACGGCTATTCATTTATAGCCGCTCCGTCGCGATCGCTCCCCGGAGCTGAAGAACGGGGAGAGCCGTATGTAAACACGGCTTCCCCGTGCTTCACTGTGGCAGCGTATCGATCGAGTGATCCCTTATATAAGGGAGACTCGATCGATGACGTCAGTCCTACAGCCACACCCCCCTACAGTTGTAAACGCACACAAAGTGAACCCTAAATGTTACAGCGCCCCCTGTGTTTAACTCCCAAACTGCAACTGTCATTTTCACAATAAACAATGCAATTTAAATGCATTTTTTGCTGTGAAAATGACAATGGTCCCAAAAATGTGTCAAAATTGTCCGAAGTGTCCGCCATAATGTCGCAGTCACGAAAAAAATCGCTGATCGCCGCCATTAGTAGTAAAAAAAAATAATAATAAAAATGCAATAAAACTATCCCCTATTTTGTAAACGCTATAAATTTTGCGCAAACCAATCGATAAACGCTTATTGCGATTTCTTTTACCAAAAATAGGTAAACGAATACGTATCGGCCTAAACTAAGGAAAAAAATAATTTGTATATATGTTTTTGGGGGATATTTATTACAGCAAAAAGTAAAAAATATTGAATTTTTTTCAAAATTGTCGCTCTATTTTTGTTTATAGCGCAAAAAATAAAAATCGCAGAGGTGATCAAATACCACCAAAAGAAAGCTCTATTTGTGGGGAAAAAAGGACGCCAATTTTGTTTGGGAGCCACATCGCACGACCGCGCAATTGTCTGTTAAAGCGAAGCAGTGCCGAATCCTAAAACCTGGCTTGGGCATTTAGCTGCCTAAAGGTTCGGGGCTTAACCGGTTAAGCAGTGTGTTTAACCTTGTTAGTGTACCATCATCATTAACGTTATCGGAGCTTTGATAACTTGTCTATTCCTATAGTTAGCTAGTCTAACACATTTCTAATTAATAGGGGGAATCCAAAACCACCCAATATTTATTTCAGCTCTTAAATGTATTTAACATTAAAGAACAGGTTCAGCTGAATGTGACTAACCACTGCTAGCTATACAAACACAGCAGATATTTGCAATTAGAAGAGGGAAGGTCTGGACAGCCGCACTCCAATAAAAACGCCTTTAGTGTGAAAAATAACAAAAGTTCAAACCACAGCAGGGTACAGGATAAAAAAACTGACGCGTTTCACACTCTCAACAGCGCCAAGCACTGTTGAGAGTGTGAAACGCGTCAGTTTTTAATCCTGTACCCTTGCTGTGGTTTGTACTTTGGTTATTTTTCACACTAAAGGCGTTTTTATCGGAGCGCGGCTGTCCAGACCTTCCCTCTTTTAATTGCTATATGCTTAGCCTGCACCTGCTGCTTCCACCTTGAGGAAAGCACCATTTACACACATCCACCTGGAGCGGGGATCCCTTCCCCTTCTGTTCCTGGATCTTACAGTAGATATTCGCCTACAAAATCTTTAGTGCTTGGAGGTGAACTGACCACTTACCTGTCTATTTCACTGCTGGTTGGCCTGGATACTTTGGAACCAGAGGACGCCAAGCTGAAGCTCTCCTGTCCAGCAGCGCTGTGCCCTGTCGTATCGATGACCATTGCAGTCACTTCCTCTGCACTGCTTCCATCCTCGCCCGATGGCTGGTTCTCTGGACCCAACCACTCATCCAAATTCTCCGTCTTGATACGAAGGGCCCCCATCACCCTGACATCATCATCGCTCCGTTCTCCTCGATCTGCTGACCCTGTTTCCACATACCATTGTCCTGCTCTGTTAATTCGAAGAATGGGCTCCCTGCTCTCCACGTCTGATCCCTGCTCCACCATCTGAGGACTTGTGGACTCCTCAGCTGGGCTCAGCTCTCTAATGTCTAGTACAGTGCTTACCTGGCCCCTCCGGTTCCCTGAGGACCTTGGAGTGCTGTGCCGTGGACTCAAGGATCTAGTCAAACTCTGGGTGACACGGTGGGAATCTTGCACCCTCTCTTGATGTTTAGGCCTGGTTTGACTTAGTTCTTCCTCTGATTCTGGTGAACTGATCTTTAAGTGGATGCCTTCGAGGATCTGTGTGCACTTATCGATAATATGCTGCATTTGCAAAAAGCTGGCGGCGGTCAGATAGCTTATGATGTCAGCAAGCTGCAGGCAAATACGCCCTGTATAGCAGAAGGAGAGAAGCTGTTCGAAGACCCCCGGATTTTTGATAACTGATAAAGACACCGCGCTCATCTCGTTCAGGGACATGTGATCTCGAAAATAAGGTGAACTTGCAGCTAGCACCACTTTGTGTGCCCGAAAGGACTGGCCCTGCACATTGACCACAATGTCACACAGGCGGCCTTGCATCCGCAGCTGGTTGAGGTGACTCAAGACAGAGTTGCTGAACTCTGGGATCTCCAGCTGAATGTTACCTCCTTTGTCCATGGCTGCCCCTTGCGTAGACACTCAACCCTGCAAAGAGCAGCAAAAAAGTTCTTTAATAAAACATCACTTGCCAAATTCTAAATTATGTTGTGCGATTTCCACTTCCTCACATAATATTTAATTTCTGATATCTTTAATAGTGACTGAATGTTTTACAGTGATCTTAGCACAAATATAATTACCGTATTTGCCGGCGTATAAGACGACTGGGCGTATAAGACGACCCCCTAATTTTCCAGCCAAAATGTTGGTTTTGGGATATACTCATCGTATAAGACTACCCCCTTCCTACTAGTCATGCCTCGCCTCACGGTGCCACCATACCATGCCAGACTGTGTCACTACATGCCAGACTGTGTCACTACATGCCAGACTGTGTCACTACATGCCAGACTGTGCCCCATTACATGCCAGACTGTGCCCCATTACATGCCAGACTGTGCCCCAGTACATGCCAGACTGTGCCCCAGTACATTCCAGACTGTGCCCCAGTACATGCCAGACTGTGTCCCATTACATACCAGACTGTGCCCTTACCTTATCCCAAGACATGCAGAATCGCGGCCGTACGATTTTTCAAAAGCCGCGCCTTCTACGTCTTCTGTTCCGTGATAGGCGGAAACACTCAGCTTCCCAGGAGGCACTGTGTTCAGTGTTCGCCTATCACGGAGGCCCTCTCGTCCGAGGACGAGAGGGCCTCCGTGATAGGCGGACACTAAACACAGGACGAGAGGGCCTCCGTGATAGGCGGACACTGAACACAGTGCCTCCTGGGAAGCTGAGTGTTTCCGCCTATCACGGAACAGAAGATGTAGGAGGCGTATCTTTTGAAAAATCGTACGACCGCGATTCTGGCATAAGGTAAGGTAAGGTAAGGTTACCGGCGTATAAGACGACCCCCGACTTTTAAGACGATTTTAAGGGGTTAGAAAGTCGTCTTAAACGCCGGAAAATACGGTAGGTATACCATGTTTAGGTGAGAACATCAGTGCTGCTCTCAGCACAGAGTACATTGGGATGGCAGGGTGCCATGCTCAGGGTGTGGGGCAGTGCCCTGCATGCATGGTCTTCCTCCGTCACCCTCAGTCTCTTGGGTTGAGTAACACTGGCTGTCAATAAACGTAACCACATCCAGCCCAGACCAATTCTGACATTTCTCTCCTACATATAAAAATTATTTTAGCAGAGACCCTAGTGAATAAAATGGTGATCATTGCAATTTGGAAAAAATACACTTTAGTTCTAATGTAAAAAAACACAATATAATGTTCATGGTGTTACCTTACATGTGTGGTACAAACACCGTTTACATATGCGGGCAAGACCTATGTATGCGTTCACTTTTGCATGCAAGCATACATTTTTTTATTATTATTATTATTTATTTTCTTTCTTTTTAAAGTGACACTATAGGTTAGTTGTTTTTTTTTTAAATAACAAACATGTCATACTTACCTCCACTGTGAAGCTCGTTTTGCACAGTGTAGCCCCGAACGCCATTTTCTGGGGTCCCCCGGTGGCTCTCTCGGCTCCTCCCTGCAACAGATAACCCCCTCTGGGAAGTGCTCTCCCAAGGGGGATGCCTTGCGGGTGCACTCCCGAGTCCTGCATTCGGCGTACATAGCTGCCGAATGCAGGACTCGGCCCTTGTTATTGTATTTGATTGACAGCAGCGGGAGACAATGGTTGCGCTGCTTTCAAACTATCCAATAAAAAGCCGATAACCCCAGGGAAAGATCCCTGGGCAAAAAGGCGCTAATAGTCAGATGTTCTTTCACCTTAATGCATAGGATGCATATTAGTTATTTGTTTTTAATCACTTTTATTCCTATTAAAAGAAATGTAAACATCACTTGTAATAGGAATAAGGCATGACAGGTTTTCTTTATGGGGACAATAAGACCCCAGATATCTCTTCTACCCTGGAAAGCACGAGATAAAAAAAAACACACATACACACACACACACACACACACACACACACACACACATCAATCTCTGCTTTCCAGGGAAAAAACTGGCAGTGTTTACGTCTGCCAGAGCCAGAAGCAACATCATGACATCACTTTCGGCCTCCTAGTGTCATAGAGATGGCCGGGGACTGAGCTCTATGGTAACCGCCACCGCTGGATATCTGGCTTCCCGATCGCATGGGTAAGCCCTGAGAGGCACCCGAGGGTGGCGGGAGGTGGGGACGTCCCCTCCCGCTGCCTGTAAAAGCCATTGAGCAGCTAAATAGCCGCTATATTGGCTTTTACATTACAAGAATCACCGGCTGAAAACAAAGATATCTGAATGATGCCTGTAGCTGCAGGCATTATCCAGATAGCACCACTTCAACCTAAAGACGTCATATGAAGTCCTACGGGTGGGAAGTGGTTAAAGGACTTTGAACATCTAATGGTGAAGGAAAAGTTACTGTGGGGGGACAGCGGAACTAAACCCTCATATGCTTTACAGCCAAGGAAACTACCATGGTGCTGCACATGTGATCAGCTTTGACACCAGCCATATGATGGCTTTGATAGTTCGGTTGAGAGCACAAACAACTGTTAAAGTTATCAGTCATGGCATGTTTTGTATGTATCTGGGTACAGTGTTGCATGACTGAGTAATTGTCATTCAATGAATGACAGTGCTGAAAAATGGCCTGGACATGAAGGGGGCTTAGCGTGCCGGTCATCAGGTAGTTGAGAAACAGATAAATCAATCAGTTTAGTTCCACTTTAAAACAGAACCAAGTCTAAAAAGTAAAAAATTGTGAACAGGCATGTAATGTCCCTTCTACAATAAAGTACACCTTTCCTATTCTCAATCCTTGGCGGAATGTACTTCTCATTCCATCACACTGTCAGTGTGCCGAGATAACTGACACCAGCACATGAGTGTTAGTGACATCATCCCTCTCCAGCCAATCAAAACAGCTGAAGACCGGCACCAAAAAAAAACAGGGAGAAGATTTCCGCATGGGAACTGAACCATTGTAGCAAAGGTAAGTATGTGTACCTTTAGTTCCATTTTAAGCTGGAGCTGTTAATTTTTTTTTCCTCCCTGGGGGACTTTCAATAGCAAGAATTTAGCCCAGAATTTGAATTTTAACGCAAGGTATGATTTTCTGGGTGTATCCTCCCATTGCGTGGCGCCATGGGCTCCCCCTGCTGTCAATCAAAGTCAGCAAGCCAACGAGGAGAGAAATGCGGCCCGGGTGCCTCCACAGCAAACTGCTTACTGTGGGGGCACTCAACAGGAGGGAGGGGCCAGGAGCACCGAAGAGGGACCTGAAAAGAGGAGGATCTGGGCTGCCCTGTGCAAAACCACTGCACAGAGCAGGTAAATATGATGGGGCAGATCCACAAAGATCTGCCCCAGCGCATCGTATCTGAGATACGCTACGCCGCCGTACCTTATCTGGCTTTGGCTCAAATCCATAAAGATTTGGCGCCGTAAGTTACAGTGGCGTAGTGTATCTCAAGCGGCGTAACGGCGCGGAATTCAAATTGGGCGGGTAGGGGGCGTGTTTCATTTAAATGAAGCGCGTCCCCGTGCCGAACGAACTGCGCCTGCGCCGTCCCTAAATTTCCTGCCATGCATTGCGCGAAATGACGTTGCAAGGACGTCATTGGTTTTGACCTGGACGTAAACTACGTCCATCCCGATTCACGAACGACTTACGCAAAAAAAAAATTTGAAATTATACGCGGGAACGACGGCCATACTTAACATTGAGTATGCCACGAAATAGCAGCTTTAACTATACGCCGAAAAAACCTGACTAGAGACAACGTAAAGGAATGCGCCGGCCGCTCGTACGTTCGTGGATCGTCGAAAATAGCTAATTTGCATACTCAACGCGGAAACGAAGGGAACGCCACCCAGCGGACTTCCGAAGAATTGCATCTAAGATCCGAAGGCGTACGCCTGTCAGATCTAACCCAGATGCCGTTGTATCTTGTTTTGAGGATTCAAAACAACGATACGACGCGGGAAATTTGAAAGTACGCCGGCGTATCAGTAGATACGCCGGCGTACTCTCTCTGGGGATCTGCCCCGATATGTTTGTTATTAATCTAAAAAACAAAAAAAACAAGACTTTAGTATCATTTTAAAACTGCTTATGTTATGGTTATTCTGTGTAAAACAATTTCAATCCATTAACTGTGAGGAACTCAAATTCCTGATCCATTCATAGTGGAGATCATTGCATGTACTAAACCAAATAGGATCAGCCGTTAGAAATTAAAGTCACAGAAAAAAGGCAATGAACCAGCAAAGATGTCAAGTCAGCCAAAACGTCTGCTCATGCAAATTGCTATCAAAGACAGTAATGCATATAAATAGGATTTCCCATAGTGCAACTGGGCTTCACGCCTCTAATATTGTGTCGCTGAAAGCAATTTACAGAAAGATGTTCAGTATTTGCATAGGACAATGTTTTCTGTCATATGATTTTATTCCTTTACAGCAAATGTGCAAATGAATGGAAATGTTCAGTTGTTTGTTTCTAGAAACATTGTATAGATAAAACCAAGCTGAATTCAGTATAGTAAGTCGTACAAACGTGCGGACGGCCCTCTAATGTGAGATAGAATGCATACAGGGGCCATTGATAATACTAGGAGGACAAGCAGAAAATGGCAATTTCTGTGCCACTCATAACAGCTTACAATAGCTTACTATAGCACACTACTACTTTACAGCCCATTCAGACTTAAAATAAATGAATGGCCAAAGATATTTTTTTGCCCTCCTGTGACCCAGAGTCAGCTGATGGCAGGCTAATGCCCGGCTATCAGCTGACAGGGCAAAGCTGCTCCAGGCTATGGAAGGATCACAATATCCGCGGGACCACCTGGTTGCCTGATTGACAGCTGGCTTAGCCTAGCTGAGAGCCAGAGCCAATTGCATCCGTCCTCTCCCCAGCCCGGCGCTCCAGAGAGTGCTGGAGAAGCAAAGTGGAGAGCAGACAAAGAATTGAGTGATCAGCGGCCATGCGATTGCTCAGTTCTTGGTCTTAGAGCCAACATCGCACAGCTGCAGCATCACACCGATGCTGCAGCATGGAAGTATGTAGGTTTATTTTTTCATAAGCCCATACTTATTTTTTAAGGGTGTTTAAACATATATTAAAGTTGTTATAAACACTTAGGGCCAGATCCACGAAGCGCGGCGCTTCTTTACGGCCGGCATAGTGTATCTCAGATACACTACGCCGCCGTAACTTACAGCATATTTCCTGTATTCTCAAAGAATTTGCGCCGTAAGTTACGGCGGTGTAGTGTAACTGTGTTGGTGTAAGGGCGCGCAATTCAAATGGATGAGATGGGGGCGTGTTTTATGGCAATACGTCTTAACCCGACGTAAATTAAGTTTTTTCTGAACGGCGCATGCGCCGTCTGTGGGGGTATCCCAGTGCGCAAATTAACCCGCAACAAGCCAATGCTTACGACGTGAACGTCATTCTACGCAAAGCCCTATTCGCGAACGACTTACGCAAACAACGTAAAATTTTCAAAATTCGACGCAGGAACGACGTCCATACTTAACATAGGATACGCCTCATATAGCAGGGGTAACTATACGCCGAAAAAAGCCTTACGGAAATTACGTAAAAAAATGCGCCGGCCAGACGTACGTTCGTGGATCGTCGTATCTAGCTAATTTGCATACTCCACCTAGCGGCCAGCGTACTAAGAAGTACGCCAGTCGGATCTAGCCCAGCTTCAGGCGTATCTTGTTTTGTGGATACAAAACAAAGATACGCTGGAGCAACCTAGAAGTTACGCGGCGTATCAATAGATACGCCAGCGTAACTTCTTTGTGGATCTGGCCCTTAAGCCGTGTACACTCGATCGGTTTGTCCGATGAAAACAGACTGATGGACTGTTTTCATCGGACAAACCGATCCTGTAAAAAAATCGAACATGTTTTAAATTTTTTCTATGGATAAAAAAACAATAGAAAAATCTGATTGTCTGTGTGGAACTCCATCGAAGAAAAATCCATGCATGCTCAGAATCAAGTCGACGCATGCTGGAAGCATTGAACTTCATTTTTCTCAGCACGTCGTAGTGTTTTACGTCACCGCTTTTGGCACCGTCGGATTTTTGACTGATGGTGTGTAAGCAAGACTGATGAAAGTCAGCTTCATCGGATATCCGCCCAAAAAATCCATCGGATTAGATTCCATCAGGTATCCGATCGTGTGTACAGGGCTTCAAGCTACTTTCACACTGCGGTGCTTTACAGGCGCTATAAATAATGCCTGCAAAGCGCCTTTTCAGTCACTCCAGTGCGCTGGCGGGATACTAAGACCCCTTTCACACTTGGGCGTTTTTCGGGCGTTTTGGTGTTAAAAAAAACACCTGTAAAGTGCCTGAAAGAAGCCTTATCTGCAATCCCAATGTGAAAGCCCGAGTGCTTTCAGAGCCCTTTCACACTGCCAGCACCTGAAAAATGCTGGTAAAGCGCCGCTAAGACCCCTTTCACACTGGAGTCTTTTTCAGGCGCTTTGGCATTAAAAAAAGAGCCTCAACAGGAAGGGGTGCTTTAGGAGCGGTGTATTCAACGCTCCTAAAGCGCTGCAAAGAAGCTGCTTGTAGGATTTTTTTTGACGCCCTGCCAGCGCAGCGCCTCAGTGTGAAAGCACTCTGGCTTTTACATTGGGATTGCAGATGCAGCTTCTTTCAGGCTCTTTTTTTAACGCTAAAACGCCCCAGTGTGAAAGGGGTCTAAAAAAGTCCTACAAGCAGCATCTTTAAAATCAATGGGCAGCGCCGGCAAAGCGGCACTTTGCGGGTGCTTTTAACCCTTTTTCGCCCACTAGCGGGGGTTAAAAGCTCCCCACTAGCGGCCGAAAAGCACCGCTAAAACGACGCTAAAAGTAACGGGCTTTACCTTTGTACAGCATAAAATCTTGTAGCAGTCAACTACAAGATAAACTGCTACAAGAGAACTCAGCATGTAGGTTGTTCTGTGCGCCACCGTAGCCTGCAGACCCTCATTATTGTACGGCTCTCCTGCCCTGTGCAAACAAACTGCCTCCTGCTACAGCCAAATATTTCAAATTTTTACTCATCTGTCCAGAACACCTGCTGCCATTTTTCTGCACCCAATTCCTATGTTTTCGTGCATAGTAGAGCCGCTTAGACTTGTTTCCACGCCCTATGTACGAAAACAGTGTAGAATAGTGGAGGTTCCTTGCAAGTTTGGGGCTGCAGTTGCAGAATTGGGAACATGTAAGATGTTTCCAAAGGCAAACCTATCCTTTAACCACTTAGCGACCGACCCATTGTAGCTTTACTGCTACAGGGCAGCCGATCTGCGCAGAATCACATATATATATATACACACACACACACACGACTCTGCATTTCCAGGTAGGGGGCGCGTCCACCCGACTGTGATTCGTCACAACACATGCTGATCACCGGTGCCAGTGTTTGACCCGCCAGCACCCTGCAATTGGCTCACACAACACATCTCTGTCAGTGTAAGCAACACTTTAGTGTTCAGTGACAGGGGATCTAGTTGCTAAGCAGAGAATGAAAACAACTAGATCCACAATAAAAGCAGCACACCGTACACACAAAAACACATTAGGCACATATTTAACCCTTTGATCACCCTGGATATTAACCCCTTCGCTTCTCAGCCTTTTGGATAGGATAAAGTGTAGTATCTGTTCTTATCAGTTGCCAGTAGGGGCACTCTGCTAACCGTCCTGAGTACACGGCGGGGTGGAAAGGGATGGCGGTGGCAGATGCAGAACCTGCTGGCGTGGAGGTGAAAGCCTTCTGATCGGGACAGTCGGCTCCACCCTACTGTAAGGGGGGGGGGGGGGGGTCAATTGTAGGCTAGTACCTCCCGAGTATAATTAGGTAGGGAGTGAAAAAGGCAACGGGGTGAGCTGTTTTGGGTCGGCTCTCTACCTGAGCTTCCGGAGCTCTTGTTCCTCCCTAGTAGGGAAGGGGGCTATGACTGTCCGGGCTGTTTGTCAGGGACCGTTGAAAAGCCTATGGTGATGTGACCCTGGAGTGGCAGTCCAGGGGTGTTGTAAATTGCACTAGTGTTTTAACCGGCACTTTTGCTTTTGGGCACCTTGGTCACGTCACCATACCACCTTTTTTACACCTGCCTCTAGGACCAGGCCTTTTGGTCAGGACCAGAGGAATTTTTGATTCCTGGCTGGAGGGCCGGCCATTGTATTGCACAATGGTCACCTTTTCACTCACCCTCATCTCTCTTTCTCCCCCACTTTCTTTTTTATTTTCCCCCGTGTGTATCACGTTTTTGTCTTTTTTTTGTTTGTGCACGTTTTTTGTTCACTATGTGATTAGTAGGATGCCGGTCCTCGGGCCAGCCCTGAACGTCTTAGGAGTGGGTGGACATGGCCTTTTGGCTTAGTTCGCCTGCTCTCATGGGGTCTCCCTTCGGGGGGCCCCACCTAGAACTGGGAGGGTTCTGTTTCGGCAGACCCTCCAAGGAAGTTGGGTCCGCGTCGTCTTCGGCTGCTCGGACCACAGTACCTCAGTCCCCGTCTGGAGCCTAACGCCCCGGGGGAGGGTCAGGGTTTGGGTCCTTTCTCACAGGAGGACCAAACGTTGCACTCGTCTGCACTTTTTTGTCGCACCTCTTTATGTGTGTGCACATTTTTTATGCACCGGGTGGAGTTTTTTGGGTGTGTTTTGCACACCATAGGCTTTTCAATAGAAAAAAATAAATTATTATAATATTATTAACACTGATCACTGTAATAATGGCACTGGTAAGGTCAGTGGCAGTTAATTCCCACAAAGTGTCAGACTGCTGCAGTATCGTAGACTGGTATAAGTCACTGATTTCCACCATCACTATATAAAAATTGCAGTATATACACATACACACACCATAGTTTGTAGACGCTATAACTTTCACACAAACCAACCGATATACACTTAGGCCCCTTTCACACCAGCAACTGATCGGGTCTGCCTGTCCGATTTTCAGGTGGACCCGATCGGACCATTTATTGTTCTCTAGGCGGATGTCAGTGGGCATGTGTCCACTGACACCCGCTGGCATCCGATACGGTCTGCTAAAAACCGTCCATTAAGTCGATCAGATGGAAAAGGACAGGCAGTCTGCTTCTATCTGACCGCCCCATAGAGAACAGCGGGCTGTGTCCAAGTCCACTCTGCATAGTGCAGCGGACACAGACCTGTTACCCGCCTGCTCAGCGGGCATCAGCGGAGCGACCACCTGCTGAGCAAGCAGATCTTCTTGATGGATTCCGCTCCGTCTGAAAAGGGCCTTTAATTGGGATTTTTTTTTACCAAAGACATTTGGGCTAAAATTTATTAAGAGATTTGATTTTGTTTGGTTTTTTTTGTTTTTTTATGGGAAATGCTTTATAGCAAAAAAAGTTAAAAATATAAAAAAACTTTCAAAATTGTCAGTCTTTTATCTTTTATATAATAAAAAGGTGATCAAATATCACCAAAAGAAAGCTCTATTTGTGTAAAAAAAAATACAAATTTAATTTGGGTACAGCGTTGCATGACCATCAGTTAAAGCAGTACAGTGCCACATAGCAAAACATGGCCTGATCATAAGGAGGGGGTAAAATCTTTCGGAGGGCAAGAAAGCAAAATGGAAGTAAACAATACGATCAGTGTCTTTCCCCTTGCTGTTTCTTACAAGGCTGTAAAGAGGCATCTGAGTCAGTGGCTAGATTTTAAAAACAGGAAACCCCCATTATCTATACTTACATGCATGCAAAGCGTTGTTTAAATGTTTCCCCCTAATAGGACTGTATGACTCACAATCTTAGATGTTACCTCGCTGAAAAGGTTTTTCTACCTCTCTTGAAAGTTCTGTCTTTCCAGATATCACGGCGGCTAAAGTAAACTCCCAGGAAAGTACCTGAATTTCTATAATTTACTATGTAAATGTGACAGACCTAACCACGATAGGGGATTCTGGAGAGGACTAGAAGCAAGCCTATTACCCACTGACTATGGCCCAGGGAGAGAGCAGATCATTCTCTAATGATGGACCACCACTTAATGGACACTGAGAATGTGGTTTGGATTACTTCAGATGGGACAGTAATATTTATCCACAATATCTCCCAAGAAATATATAAAGACTATTCCTGGTTTGTTTGATTCTGAATCAATGTCACATTGGCCTTTGGACTCAGACAGTCTGCTACTGGGGTCTCCTGCTATTGTCTGTTTAATAAGATGTACTGTATTCATACTGAGGATAATGTATAATGTACTTTGCTTTACCCTTGTTGCCGGGCAGTCTGTTCACCTGGGCTGGTTTAAGTGATGCAATAATTATCATGTTAATTACATCATCGTCGGCTAGAAGTTTGCTAGAGGAGAGGGGAGTAGCCATGAGTCAGCCCTACCTCGTTATCTAACCCACTGTGTAATGTTTTGGGTAAATATTTGGGTTTTTGTGTATGTGGGGGACTGACATACTTTTCAAGTGTATAAAAAGCCTGTCTCCTTGTTCAATAAAACATTCCATGTTCCAGTTTGTAACTGAGCTAGTCTCGCCTGGTTCTTGGTTATAACATGTGGCTGTAATATCTGATATCTGAAAGTCTAGACTGGAGAAAGCGGTATCTGACGGAAGCAGAGTGTGGGAATCGGTTCAGTTACATTGGTGGCAAGCGATGGGATGCTTTCTGCAGTCTGGGACATCCAAACCTCCACTGGGATCCAAGGTCCAGATAGCAGAAGAGGAGAGATACAGATACCAGCCGCCATGAAAGAGGAATTCGGAAGGAGGTTGTGAGAGATGCAGATACAGCCTAGAGGACCAGTATCAGAGCAGGTCCTGCTGGGATGGTACGATTCTATGCACTGCGAACTCTGGAAGGAAACGCTAGCCCGTGAGCAATGCCAACAGGGAAAAATTCTCTCCTCCATCGAGGAAAAGTACTGGTCGCAGTTTGGATTGTGAGTGCTGTTTTTGGGAGAAAAACCGCACAGCAGCTGAGTTAAGCAGGCTGGTCTGGGCAGAGGTACAGTTGGACAAGAGCTATAGAGTTCTCCGGTGGCATGCATCACAAGCATGCCCTTGGATAGCGAATGACAGCCCAATGAAAGGCTTTGGCTACTGTGGCCTGGAACTGTTGTACATGAAGCCGTCAGGGGACCCTAACTTTGGGAGCGATCTGGAGTGGCGGTTGGACGAAATCATGGATTTCAGAGAAGAAATACTGAATGTCTCAGAAGTGCACTGGACACTGAAAGATATAGAGTTTCTGGACGTTCAGGAATGGAAGCTGAAGGTCGCCTACAGACGGCTGCTAGACTTTGCTCAGCACCAAGACTGGGCTCCCTTTGGCTAGGACTATCCAGAAGTACCAGCCGACAGTCCTGAAATCTCAGCTGAAGTGTCAGCAATGGGGAAGAGTAACAGCGTGCTTTGCCCATCTCTGCCCACAGCTATGCAAGTGGAGGTCTTATGGCGGATGCAGCAAGTGATGATAGACCTTGACAAACCTGTTGAGCTTGGATGGAGAAATGCTTCTGTTCAACGGCAGTTCAAGGGCTCGGGAGAAGAGGGAGCTGTCCTCATTACCCAGACATGGATCACAGAATGCGTGGATTTACTTGACTTTTCATCAAAGAATGTTATGGATGATAAGTCACCTGCCAAAGCGTTGGCACTGGGCCCAAGGGCCACCAGCCCATGCCCGGGACTTTCAGCAATTCCAGAGAATGAGGAGGAGGTGAGAAGAGGGTGGTTCTTCTTCCCCAGTGGATTTCAGAGATGCATGGATGGGAAGCAGTCATTCCCCTTCCCCAACAAGGATCTGTGCACCAGGGAGAGAGTACCAGAGAAAGGGCGTCCCATAAGCAGACCGAGCCCTGAAATGATGACACCAACCCAGCAGAAGAGCTGGCATCAGGGCAGAACATCACTGAGCTCTGCCCAGCACCAACAACAACTTTAGCCTTCCTGAGTGGAGAAAATGGTCTTCCCTCCTAAACAGTTAACCTGAGCGGATGATGCAAGCACTGAAGCGCTAACAGGGCAGAACGTTACTGGTCTCTGCACACAACAATCCACTCCGCAGGAGCTACAGGGGAGGATGCAAATGGCACCTCAAAACTGCAGCTTGAGCTGGTGTCAGTGGATGGGCCTGCAGTCTTCACTAAAAGAAGTGCTGGCAACACGGCAGAGTTCTGCCAACCTCTGCCCAGAACCTACAGTGCCTCTACAGTTTCAGGGAGCTGAATAGCCCCTCTCCCCAGCAGCAGAACAAGCCGCGGAATGTTAGAAACCACCCAGCTGAAGTGCTGTCAGCCTGATAAAGAGTCAATGACCTACTGATGACAACTATTCCTTGCAGCCAAGAATGGAGATCATGCGGACATGTGAGTTCACTCTGCCCGACTTATGTATGTCCAGACCAGGTGGGGGTCTGGGACCTTGTTATTGACACCGAGAATGTGGTTTGGATTACTTCAGATGGGACAGTAATATTTTTAGAGTGAAGTAGGGGTCGGAGGACGGAACCATAGTGGGATGCAGGTATCCAACAAGCTCCGAAGGGTCAACTGGCAGACACTGCAGTGCTAGAATGGAGAAAAGGTAGGACACGCAGGCCCCTGGAAAAGCAATTATAAGAGCTCCAAGATCCCCTCAGCCATCCAGGACACTCCTCCTGATTGGCTGAGACAGATTGGCTCCCATGGCTGTCAATCAAAGTCAGTCAGCCAATCAGGGGAGAGAGGGGGCGGGCTCCATGTCTGAATGGATACACAGAGCTCTGACTCGGCTTGGGTGCCCCCTATAGCAAACTGCTGGCTGAGGGGCGCTCAAAAGAGGGATGGGCTAGGAGCAGCGAAGAGGGACCCGAGGAGATTAGGATCAGGGCTGCTCTGTGCAAATCCAACTGCACAGAGGATGTAAGTATAACATGATTGTTATTTTTTTATTTTTTATTAAAATGAGCTTTTACAATCACTTTAAAGTGTAAGTTTACCTTCAAGATTTCCAAAAAATCCCTCCATTCCTTTCCATATCCCCTGAATAAAACATACCAGCGCTCCTCCTTTTTCAAATACTACACCTCCTCCCAATACACAGGCAAGTGTGGGGGCTCTCTGGCCTCTCAATTTACCCACCAGTAACAGTAACATGTTTTTCTTTCTCAGGTTGACAACGCTCCTTTAGTCTAGAATCACACTGATGTGGGTTTGTAACTCGCACCATTTCAAACCCGCATGTCAGTCCGACTTTGGGAGCGATTTCAAAGACATCTGTGTGGGTTCATGCACAGAAGTCTATTGAAATCGCCCCCAAAGTTGCCAAAAGTGCAGGAACTTTTTGGAGAATCGCATGTCAAAATGGCCCGATGTGAATGTGAGCATAAAGTGGTTGTACACCTTGTACAACCCCCTTTTACCTACAGGTAAGGCTATTTTAAGGGTTACCTGTAGGTGCTGGAAATGTCTCCTAAACCTTCACAGTGTCTACGGCGCATGCACACTTTAGAAAGGGCAGATCGTGATGTTTCTAAAGGGGTCATTCCCTGACTGGCTGCTCCCACGTGCATGGCAACGCGACTCTGGCCGGTCACAGAGCCGGAGTTCACGGCCCCAGAAGGAAGAGGGGTGAAGGTGGACGCTTCCAGCCAGTGGGGACAGCGGTGACATCGCAGGTTTCAGGTAAGTGAAACATAATGGGCTACTATGCAATGCAGCCAATTATGCTTTGCCTTTGCAGGGAAATAAAGAGGAAGTAAAACCCATCAGGGCGTTGTATAACAACAGGTGGTTGAAACAAGGTTTTACCGCCCCCTGGCTGTTCACCTTAAGAAGAACATGCAGCTGCTCTGAGCTGTACACACGCTAAAATTAAACCACCTAACACGACCCCTACAAGTGAAATGGGGGCCGTGGTGCATGTAATGCAAGCGCATGCGGCGCAGCTGTGCAGACTTTCAAGCATTAACCACTTCCTTACTGGGCACGTATACCCCTTCCTGACCAGGTGAAATTTCAGCTTCCGGCACTGCGTCGCTTTAACTGACAATTGCGCGGTCGTGCGACGTGGCTCCTAAACAAAATTGGCGTCCTTTTTTCCCCACAAATAGAGCTTTCTTTCGGTGGTATTTGATCATCTCTGCGGTTTTTATTTTTTGCCATATCAACAAAAAAAGAGCGACAATTTGGAAAAAAAGTCAATATTTTTTACTTGTTACTATAATAAATAGCCCATTTTTTTTTTAAAAAAAAACATTTTTTTTCTCAGTTTAGGCCGATACGTATTCTTCTACAAATTTTTGGTAAAAAAAAAAAAATCGCAATAAGCGAAAAAGTTATAGCACTTACAAAATTGGGGACAGAATTATTATTAATTTTTATTATTAATTTTTTTTACTAGTAATGGTGGCGATCTGCGATTTTTATTGGGACTGCGACGTTATGGCGGACACATCGGACACTTTTGACACATTTTTGGCGCCATTCACATTTATACTGCAATCAGTGCTATAAAAATGCACCGATTACTGTATAAATGTGACTGGCAGTGAAGGGGTTAACACTAGAGGGGGCATGGAAGGGGTTAAATGTATTCCCTGGGTGTGTTCTAACTGTGGGGGGAGGGGGGTGACTGGGGGAGGTGACCGATGCTGTGTCCCTATGTACAAGGGACACAGATCGGTCTCCTCTCTCCCTGACAGGACATGGATCTCTGTGTTTACACACAGAGATCCATGTCCTTGTCCCCCATCAGTATCTCAGGAATGCGGCGGGCACGTGCGTGTCGCCGGCGGCGCTCGCGCGCCCTCTAGTGGCCTGGAAAAGCGGAGGACGCATATATGCGTCCTGTCAGAGATTTAGAACCACCTCGCGGCCGCACATATTCGTACGGCCGTCAGGAAGTGGTTAAAACAGGCAGTGGAGAAGCAACAGTTTGCCTCCCAGCCACCTGTCAACCTCCCTCTGAAAAGCAATACACTGCACACCTCCTTCCAGAGAGTGGCAAGGACTGTTGCAAGTGGAAAGGTTGGGGGACAGTAAAAGCAAGTGGTTAAGCTGTGGCTTTATCGCCCCCCTCGCATGAGCACTAAAAATACAGCTGCTTATGGCTGTAGCTGCAATAAAACCTAAACAGCGTGTCACTTTTAATGGGTGGTGCTGCCACACACTGATGCAGCTCTATGGGGCCACACCAGAACCACAATGCACGTGATTGCGGTTTGGTAGTACAGCAATTACAAGTTTAAATCAGGAGGTGACATGCTGTCTCCTTACCTTCTGTTAAACACCTCTGAAAAGCATTCGGAGCGTGGATCACTTTTCACAGGAGTGGCAGTGTCTGCTGCACTTCTGAACGAGTCCCTAGAGTTCTTTCAGACCTTTCTGAGGATTATCGCCCTCTAAAAGCCATCTAAGGTGGATCTCTTTTCAGAGGGTGGTATAGCATTGGCTAATGGTGTTGAGGAGGTGCTACTGCCGTTTCCTTTTTTTAAATGTAAAAAGAGCAATTATAGATTGCGGGACCGTGCTGCAACTGCCAGCTGGTGCGGCCCCACTGATCTCAATGGGTGAGGTAGACAGGCGGTGTCACCTGTCAGACTCTGCAGCCTGAGATAAAAATGCTGCAACCCATGTACAGCGCTGTTAGGCTGCAATGCTTGAATTTGGGGGGGGGGATGCAGATACTCTGTCTCAGCTTTTTTTTTATTATACCCCCCCTTGGCTGCCAGACTGCCGTTACCCTACACTACAACACATGCCGGTCGGTGTTTGCTGTGAAGGGTGGTGAGATGTGTTGTTATAACCAGAGATGAGCTCAGCCACGTCTTCTGGACTCATCTCAAGCTGAACACCAATGAGCTGAGGGCCGCGTCATTCTCACCCACCCATGTGATCTGTGGGGCAGCAATGAGGCCTAAAGTGGAGCTCCACCCAAAAGTGAAAGCTCCGCTTGTCTGCACTCTCCACTGCCACATTTGGCACTTTTCGGGGGGGGGGGGGGGGGCGGATATCTGTCAAAACCGGGTACCCACTTCTGGGTAAGATCGCTGCACAACAATGCGGCAATCTACAAAATTCCCAGCCCCTCCCCCCTGATGCCTTCTGGGAGACTTACAGGTCCCAGAAGACGGCAGGACTATTCAGAAAGTGCAGCAAGACTCATGAATGCTGCAAGGCTTCCCTTCTTGTTTCCCTTAATAAGGAGGCCGGCACCTTCACCCGAAACTGGTGGACGGATCAGCATGGGGTGCCGACATCGCAGGCTCCCTGGACAGGTAAGGGTCCTTATATTAAAAGTCAGCAGCTACAGTATTTGTACCTGCTGACTTTACTTCTTTTTTTTTAATACAAGCTGGAATTTCACTTTAACCACTTGCTGACCTCTGCACAAAGATGTACGTTAGCAGAATGGGATGGGTGAGCAAATGGGCATACCTGTGCCTCCCACCGTCATCGCAGGCTGGCAGGGGGGTGCCTGCGGACTCGATGTTCGCCGGTGGCCCGCGATCGTGGCAAGGAGCGGCAAAACGGGGAGATGCCTATGTAAACAAGGCATTTCCCTGTTCTGCCTAGTGTCTGGACAGGGATCTACTGTCCTGTATGTACTGTACTGTCTTCGGAAGCAATGATCTCTGTCATGTCCTAGTGAGCCCATCCCCCCTACAGTTAGAACACACTGAGGGAACACACTTAACCCCGTGATCGCCCCCTAGTGTTTAACACCTTCCCTGCCAGAGACATTTATACAGTAATCAGTGGCTATTTTTTAGCTCTGATCGCTGTATATATGTCAATGGTCCCAAAATAGTGTCAAACGTGTCCGATCTGTCCGCCGCAATCCCGATAAAAATCGCAGATCGCCGCCATTACTAATAAAAAATGCCATAATTATATTCCCCATTTTGTAGACACTATGGGCCAGATTCAGATACAATGGCGTATCTTTTGGCCGGCGTAGCGCATCCCATTTGCACTACGCCGACGTAACATAGTGAGGCAAGTACAGTATTCACAAAGCACTTGCTCCGTAAGTTACGTCGGCGTAGCGCAAATGGGCCGGCGTAACCCCGCCTAATTCAAAGTAGGCATGTAGTGGGCGGGCTACATTTAAATTAACCGTGACCCCATGTAAATGAGGGCCGTTCGTACGGCGCATGCGCGCGCATGCTCAGAATCACGTCGCAAATACTCCCTACGTAACGATGTCAGCTCAATGCTTTCGACGTGAACGTAACCTACGCCCAGCCCTATTCACGTACGCTTACGCAAACAACGTAAAATACGACGGCTGTTCCGTCGGCTGCGCCATCTTTTTGGCGGTTTATCTTTACGCCGGCGTATGTCTTACGTAAACGGCGTATCTTGCTGCGACGGGCGTACGTACGTTTGTGAATCGGCGTATCTTGCTCATTTACATATTCAACGCATAAATCCACGTACACGCTCCTAGCAGCCAGCGTAAATATGCACATAAGATACGACGGCGTAGGAGACTTACGTCGGTCGTATCTTGGCCAAATTTAAGCGTATCTGGTTTCCAGAATACGCTTAAATATATACGACGGCGCGCATTCGGACTTACAACGGCGTATCTACTGATACGCCATCGTAAGTCTCTCTGAATCCGGCCCTATAACTTTTACGCAAAACCAAACAATGTACGCTTATTACCAAAAATAAGTAGAAGAATACATATTGGCCTAAACTGAGGAAGACATTTTTTTTTTTTTTTGGTTTATTTATTATATTAATATTTTTTTTTTAATTGTCTGTGTTTTTTTTTGTTTATAGCACAAAAAATAAAAAACACAGAAATTATCAAATACCATCAAAAGAAAGCTCTATTTGTGGGAAAAAAAGGATGTCGATTTTGTTTGGGTGCAACGTCGCACGGCCGCGCAATTGTCAGTTAAATCAACGCAGTCAAATCATCGCACAAAAATGCTCTGGTCATTAAGGGGGGTAAAATCTTACGGGGCTGAAGTCCGGCTTTCAGACGGACTCGATCAGACCACCCGTTGTTCTCTATGGAGTGGCGAAATGGACAGGTGGTCTGTTTCGAATCCGAACGCCCCATAGACAAAAGAGAGGGTTGTGTCCGTGTCACGGACCTGTCATTAGCTTGCTCAGTGGGGATCAGCGGTAAGACCCCACTGCTGAGCAAGCGGATCTGTTGTATGGATCCCCCTCCCCCACCACGTGTGAAAGGGGCCTAACACATGCCACTGTTTGCTTTATTTTTCTTTTAACTTTATTGAAACCTCACAAAATGACATTGCATGCAGGTCTAGGCACTGTGATGTGTGATTGATGAGCTGAGCTGTGTAACCTCCTCGTTCACATAGAAATCATTCGCCTTCATCTGAAATCACGCGATTTCTAAGCCACATGTCAGTGCGATTTTTAAAAACGTGTGGGGCTTCATGCAAGTCGCACCCGAAATCGCCAAAATTAGCGCAGGGACTACTTTTTCAAAGCCATGCGTCGCACTGATTTGATTGGAGCCGTCGTTGGTAATAGGGTGTGCCTTGTCGTGCGGTTTGACCTGTAAAATCGCACGCCAAGTCGCTCCGATGTGAATGAAGGCTCACCATACATCCTGTCCCCATTTGTATACAGCGCTGTTATGGTGTGAAATAGACGATTGATTGAGACATGGGGTGAATGTCCCTTCCAGTGTCACCATCAGATTACAATCTCCTCCCCTAATGTACTATAGATGAGAAGGGGAGGGAGGGGTTAGTACTCCAAATCAGCACGGCTGCCTGCAGTGACAACGCTGCCTCTCAATGCACTGTGTACAGTGAGGGTTGTCACCCCAGGACAGGAAGCGTGTGGCTGGCAGGATCACCAGTGTGCAGCCATGACATGTAAGGGGTGAGCTCTGCACTACATGTCTCCTGTACACCTCCCCCTCCCCGGACACAGCGCCCTCCATGTCCCCCGGGGCTCCGCACTCTCTGATCTCAGGTGACCCCGGAGAAGGGGGAGGGGAGGGGGGGAATGTTTTCGGGCCAGTGAAGGTGGCAGTGGGCGGGCAGATAGCTGGTTGGCCCCACCCACTACCGGGAGAACAAGGCTGTGCGCCGCCAAGCCGCGCCCCACCCACCACCTATTATTCCCTCCTCCCCCACAGAGAATGGCACCTACCTCCGGGGGCACGGACGGGCCGGGACGGGGCCACCGCCGGAACACAGCGCTCCGGAAGTGCTATGTCAAAATACCTTCACTCTCCTGCCTCTGTCACCCGGAAGTGATCTGCCCCTCTCCCTGGCACGCGTCGGGTGGGGTGGGCGGAGCCGGCAGCCATCTTGGGTGGGGAAGGCAGGGGGAGGTGATTGGTGTGTGGAGAGGGGTCTGATTTCATTATAAAATATTTTCTGGGGGTCCCTGAAGTTTGAACTGGCCCTTCAGGTACAGTGAGCTGTTCTATAATAGATTCCATTACTCCCTGACTGGAATGTGCTGTGTTACCATGGTAATGGGGGACCCTCAGACAGAGCGCGCTCACTCCAGGGGCTGTGTGGGACGTGTGGAAAATCGCACAGAAACGCGCTGCCATCTGCAGACGCCCCATGAGCGTCATTATCCTTAATGCCCTATTCACACAAAGCTTGAAGTTCTAAGTAGGGTTGCCAACTCATCCCTTTAAAACAGAACACATATTAATTACACAGGTTCTGAGGCTAATTTAATGCAAATAAGGCACCAAGTGAGTTTAATTACCTCCTTAATCAGCCACAGAACCTGTGTAATTAATATGTGTTCTGTTTTAAAGGGATGAGTTGGCAGCCCTAGTTCTAAGGCTGCTTTTACACTGGGGCGGCTAGTTTTATCAGCGCTTTACTGTAGTTTTAACTGCACTTTTTGAGCGCATGCGGAGCACTTTTAACCCCCGCTAGCGGCCAAAGAAAGGGTTAAAGCCGCCCGTGTTGCAGCACTTCCGAGGCGCTTTTCAGGCATTTAGCGACGCTGCTTGCAGGACTTTTTATTTCTCGTCCCACAAGCGCACGCCCCAGTGGGAAAGCACTCGGGCTCTCACACTGTGGAGGCATGAAAGGCAGTTTTCAGGCGCTATTTTAAGTGCTAAAACGCCTGAAAACAGCCTCTATAGAGACGGCTCACATCTTCACTGCAAGTCACCTGAAGCTCAAAAAAGTTCTGAGGATTTTCTGTAGCTCGAATTAGGCAGATTTGCGCATTTTTGTGCAATTTTCTGCTCAAATGTAAATAAAAAAAACGTAACAAATGAATAAAAAATGTTAAATATACAAATATCTAATCATCATTAATTAATAATATGCAAGACCCCTTTCACACTGGGGCATTTTTCAGGCGCTTGTGGGCTAAAAAAGAGCGCCTGAAAAACGCCTCCCCTGCAGCCCCAGTGTGAGAGCCCGAGTGCTTTTACACTGGGGCAGTGCGCTTGCAGGATGTTAGGAAAAGTCCCGCAAGAAGCGGTGTATAGACTGCTCCTCCACCGCCCCTGCCTATTGAAATGAATGGGCAGTGCTGCCGAAGGTAAGTTTCTCATAGCACATTATGAGAGACTTACCTTAGAACGAAGCCCTCCAGCGCCGCGCTGTCATCGCTGAGAGGGGGTTTTCCATCTGGTCTTCCTTATAAGTTTGCAGCCTCCGGCTACATAAGTGGCAGGGGGTGCAACGACGTCACTGCCAACGTTTACAGCACAGGCTCTGAAGGTCCAGCACTGTATGCATGCTCCAGTGGTGTCACCGGCTGCATGTTATCTGAATATCTCCTAAACTATGCAAGTGTAACAGAGTTTACTATCACTTTTAGAGTCGGTTCACACTGCAGCGGCACGACTTCGGGGGCGACTCTGCAAGTCGTCCTGAGGACGACTTCAGAGGCGATTTGCAAAACGACTTCTGTATAGAAGTCAATGCAGGTCGCCCCGAGCCGCCCCCGAAGTCGTACAGGAACCTTTTTCTAAGTCGGAGCGACTTGCGTCGCTCCTATTAGAACGGTTCCATTGCTTTCAATGGGACGCGACTCGTCAGGCGGCTGAGCCGCCCGACGTGTCGCCCCAGTGTGAACCGGGTCTAAGGGTTAGGGGATATTTATTTATTATTACAGAGTATTAATTTATTGTATTTATTTATTATTTCTTTATAATTATTTTTGTTTATTTCTTTTACATTTATTTATTTATTATTATTAGTAGTAGTAGCATTAACAACCTAACCCCAACAACAAAAAATAACAATAAATAAAAAGACAATAAATACAATTGAATCCCCAATTCTAACCTTTTACCATAACAAAAAATAATAGAATAACAATAATACAAATAAAAACTGATGGAAAAGCAAAAAAAATAATAAAAGCCGAAAAACCCATTAATAAATGATGCAACAGATGATAGGTTTCTCTATTAGCTAATAAAAAAACACGCCAAAGCTTAAAAATGCTGTATAAAAGCGTACACAGAAAACCACAGGAAAAACGCTCAAAGGTGTGAATGCTCAAAGGTGTGAATGCAGCCGAAAAGAACCCAACGCCATCAACGTTTGCATAAGCCAAAATGCAGGGTACCACAGTACAATGATTTTAAAAACTGTGCCAGACTTATTGTCACCCCGGCCAGTATAGCTTCATAACAAAACATCAATATGGCACCTTGATGCTTTATTTACTGTTCGTGTTTCAACACACCACCCAGTGTTGCTACATATACCCTGGCTCAATGTTGTTGGGTTCCGGTATTGGCGGCGTCTCCTTTTGGGAGCTGCGATCTGTACAAAGGGAGGCTTCCGTCTCCCGCTATCCCCGCCTGCCTTTCGAGCGGGTAAGGACACCTACACATTGGCGCCATGGTTATAATTTTTACAGTACCCACTTCATTTAAAGTTCCAGGGCTATTTTCCTGTTTTTGATACCTGTGAACGACGGGTATCCTGTCCCCCTGAAAGGTGCCAAATGTGGCACCGGAGGGTGGAGGAGTATAATGAGCGTAACTTGGGTGGAACTCTGCTTTAAACTTGCCAACGAAGCTCATCTCTATGCCCTAGGAAGACTAGAGTGACGTCATGACGTCACTTCTGGTTATGGCCCCATGCAAACAAGGTCATTTTTTTTAAAACAAAGCAAAAGATTAAAAAAAATTGCATTTAAGGGTAGAGGAGAGATTTGGGGTATTTTAGATCCCAGATATTTCCACAAAGAGGACTTGAAAAGCTGTATTGTTATCGCAGGGGATGTTTACATCCTTGCGATAGCAATAAAAGTGATACATTTTTTTTTTTTTACTGTAGAAATTTACAATGGTGACAGGCCCCACCCACATTTCCAATAGTGACAGGCCCCACCCACATTTCCAACAGTGACAGGGCCCACACACAATTTCAACAGTGGCAGGGCCCACCCGCATTTCCAATAGTGTAAAGCCCCGCCCACATTTCCAACAGCAGCATGCCCCACCCACATTTCCAAGAGTGACAGGCCTATGTAAATATTGCTGAACTGGGGCTCAATACGGTTTCAATTTATATGGACCAGTTATATATCCGCTGATCTCTCCTTGCATGTAAAGCGCTGCTCAAACTGTTGGCGCTATATAAATCCTGTATAATAATAATAATATCTTATACACCAACCTACTCTATTATCCACTCCTGGCTGATGTGTATACTAATGCATGCCTAAGCTCCTGAAGAAGTGTTCACACGCAACATTTAGAGCCGAGCTATTGTACAATATCATCAACTCACACCAAGCCCAATAGAACAGTCTGTTGTTTCAACAAGGACATCGTCCTAACCATTCAGGCAGGCCCGTCGGAACCCGACAGGCAAACCAAACAACTGCTTGGGGCCCCGAGCTGGCCAGGGGCCCTTGCCGCACCGCTGCTTCCTCCTGCAGTCCGGTCGGCCATGCGGAACAGGAGATTCAGTTTCCTGTACCCGGCCGGACTGACAGAAAGTGCACACACTGAGTGTTCACTTACTTTCAGTCCCCCCCCCCCCCGCTTCTCAACTTGAAAATGTTCCTTTTTTTTCTATGCTTGGGGCCCCCAAATTTCTTCAAACGGCCCTGCATTCAGAAATTTACCTCTTGGTGTTTGAGTTATGTACAGTTTAAAAGCATATAGGCCTTTCATATTTTGCAAAGTTTTTAAATAGTCTCTGGTTGTGCTTGTTTCAAGCAAATTGGTAATAAAAAATTTAATTTTTTTAAATAATATTTGTGCATCTCAGTGCCAATAAAGTCCTGTACCAATCCTTTTACTTTTACAGGTTAAAGCGGTTCTCCACCCTAAAGTGGAGTCCCGCTGATCGGAACCCTCCCCCCCTCCGGTGTCACATTTGACACCTTTCAGGGGGGAGGGGGGTGCAGATACCTGTCTAAAGACAGGTATTTGCACCCACTTCCGGCCACACGCTACGGGCAAAGACGGGCATTCCGTCACATCCGTCTTTCGCCCGATGTGTGCTGGGAACACTCGGCTCCCAGCACACAGCGTGTGAGCCAATCGGCGGGCGCAGCGCGACTCGCGCATGCGCCGTAGGGAACCGGGCAGTGAAGCCGCAGCGCTTCACTTCCTGGTTCCCTCAGCGTGGATGGCGGGGGGTGCAGCAGAGTGACGAGCGATCGCTCGTCCTCTGCTGCGATCGGCGCTGGACTCCAGGACAGGTAAGTGTCCTAATATTAAAAGTCAGCAGCTGCAGTATTTGTAGCTGCTGGCTTTTAATATTTTGTTCCGTGGCACATCCGCCTTTAAAGGGGCTGTAAAGTTAAATAAAAATTCCCTAAATAGCTTCCTTTACCTTAGTGCAGTCCTCCTTCACTTACCTCATCCTTCGATTTGCGCGGTGATTAGCGGCGTTTTACCGCGTTTGCGGCTGTCAGCGCTTATCTCAAAGACATTGTAGACCCTCCCAAAGTTTAAAACGCAAAAATAAAATGCTTCTGAACCCAAAATTTTGCTTCTGAAAAAACGGACATAAACCCAACTGCTTTAAAACGCCAAAAAACGTGATTGTGTGCATGGACACATAGGATAACATTAAAGTGTTCAGGGCAATTGAAAAAAAATGCCCAAATGCCTCTGAACTCGAGTTTAGCAGCGTCTCGTGTGCATGGGGCCTTAATGTCCTTATTTCTTCTGAGAAATCCTCACTTCCTGTTCCTCTGTCTGTAACTCCACACAGTAATGCATACCTCCCAACTGTCCCTGATTTCGAGGGACTGTCCCTGATTTGGAGCAATATCCCTCTGTCCCTCATTCTCCTCATTTGTCCTCATTTTGGTCCTGATCTATAAAGTGTTTATAAAATTCACTTTTTATCTATCAAAAAGTGTTTCCCAGCACTAAACTTTTATCTGATTTCTAAATTTGCTGCATTTGTAAATTCCAAAAGCCAATATAAAGGAATAGTAGTGGTAAAAAAAGCACTTTTTTGGGTTTAAACAACTTATTTTTTGTACAATTCTCCTTTAAGGTGGCGTGGCAAGGGGTGTGTCCTATGCCTGCATACTTTTGCTGATAGGTGTCCCTCATTCCCATCTCAGCAAAGTTGGGAGGTATGCGTTAATGCGAGGCCTTCTCCCTGGTGTGGAGAAAAGCCTCTTGAGGGGGAGGGGCGAGACAGGAGGGTCAGGACTGGCTGAAACTGGGGGGGGGGGCGGACACAGGCTGAAACTGGGGGGGGGGGGGGACACAGGCTGAAACTGGGGGGGGGGACACACGGCTCTGAAAACTGGGGGGGGGTGTGACACAGGCTGAAACTAGGGGGGGGGACACAGGCTGAAACTGGGGGGGGGGACACAGGCTGAAACTGGGGGGGGGGTACACAGGCTGAAACTTGGGGGGGGGGGGGGCACAGGCTGAAACTGGGGGTGGACACAGGCTGAAACTGGGGGGTGGGGGACACAGGCCTGTGAAAAACGGGGGGGGGGGACACAGGCTGAAACTGGGGGGGGTACGAAGGCTGAAACTGGGGGGGACACAGGCTGAAACTGGTGGGGGGGGACACAGGCTGAAACCTGGGGGGGGACTCAGACTGAAACTGGGGGGGGGACTCAGACTGAAACCTGGGGGGGGGACCACAGGCTGAAACTGGGGGGGGGGGGACACAGGCTGAAACTGGGGAGGGACACAGGCTGAAAACTGGGGGGGGGGGACACAGGCTGAAAACTGGGGGGGGGGACACAGGCTGAAACTGCGGGGGGGGGGGACACAGGCTGAAAACTGGGGGGGGGGGGGACACAGGCTGAAACTGGGGGGGGACACAGGCTGAGAAACTGAGCGGGGGGGGGCACAGGCTGAAACTGAAGGGGGGGCACAGGCTGAAACTGAGGGGGGGGCACAGGCTGAAACTGGGGGGGGACTCAGGCTGAAACTGGGGGGAGGGACAAGGCTGAACTGGGGGGGGACACAGGCTGAAACTGGGGGGGGGGGACACAGGCTGAAACTGGGGGGGGGGGACACAGGCTGAAACTGGGGGGGGGGGACCACAGGCTGAACCTGGGGGGGGGGACACAGGCTGAAAACTGGGGGGGGGGACACAGGCTGAAACTGGGGGGGGGGACACAGGCTGAAACTGGGGGGGGGGGGGGAACACAGGCTGAAAACGGGGGGGGGGGGACACAGGCTGAAACTGGGGGGGGGGGGGACACAGGCTGAAAACTGGGGGGGGGACACAGGCTGCACTGGCGGACATGGGCAGGCTGCATTTTTGGGTATGTTGTTAATATTTTTATAACTTAATTCTGCATAGAACATTTAAGTGTAATTTCATGAGAAAATATATAAGGGTGTGTTTAGGGGTGGGATTAGGGGCAGGGTCGGGGGTTGGACGGGGCAACTGGTGGCGAGTAACCCTTGAGGCCTGGGTAGTAGTTTAGGACTTGAAATTTGAGCCCTGGGCTAGAGTATATGAAGCCTAACTTTTTCCTTTCCCTTACTATCATGAGACCAGAGCCATCTAGTGGCCAGCCAGCAAACTGCATCGGTTTACAGACTTTTTATAGCTTTTATATAGCTTTTCCATACAATCAACTTTACATTTACCACAATGATGTAATATAAGTGCCCTATACAATCAATCTGTATCCAATAGGGCAGGCCCTCACACTACATAATTGCTAGCAGATCTAATGGAGATCAGATGGGTAACATTTATGGTAAGCGTTAGGCAGATGCCTTGTCAATTTGACAAGGGGGCACTGCCGTAACTACCCATCAAGTGAAACGTAGGGCACTGCTGTAACTACCCATCAAGTGAAACGGAGGGCACTGCTGTAACTACCCATCAAGTGAAACGGAGGGCACTGCCGTAACTACCCATCAAGTGAAACGGAGGGCACTGCCGTAAATACCCATCAAGTGAAATGGAGGGCACTGCCATAACTACCCATCAAGTGAAACGAAGGGGACTGCCGTAACTACCCGTCAACTGAAACAGAGGGCACTGCCGTAATTACCCATCAGCTAAAACGGAGGGCATTGTGGATGGAACATGGCCGTAACTACCCATCACGTGAAACGGAGGGCACTGTCTTAATTACCCGTCAACTGAAACGGAGGGCACTGTCTTAATTACCCGTCAACTGAAATGGAGGGCACTGTCTTAATTAACCGTCAACTGAAACAGAGGGCACTGCCGTAACTACCCATCAACTGAAACGGAGGGCACTGCCGTAACTACCCATCAAGTGAAACAGAGGGCACTGCCGTAACTACCCATCAACTGAAACGGAGGGCACTGCCGTAACTACCCATCAACTGAAACGGAGGGCACTGACGTATTTACCCGTCAACTGAAACGGAGGGCACTGTCTTAATTAACCGTCAACTGAAAACAGAGGGCACTGCCGTAATTACCCATCAGCTGACAACAGGAGGGCACTGCCGTAAATTACCCATCAGCTAAACGGAGGGCATTGTGGATGGAACATGCCGTAACTACCCATCAAGTGAAACGGAGGGCACTGTCTTAATTACCCGTCAACTGAAACGGAGGGCACTGTCTTAATTACCCGTCAACTGAAACGGAGGGCACTGTCTTAATTAACCGTCAACTGAAACAGAGGGCACTGCCGTAACTACCCATCAACTGAACGGAGGGCACTGCCGTAACTACCCATCAGTGAAAACAGAGGGCACTGCCGTAACTACCCATCAACTGAAACGGAGGGCACTGCCGTAACTACCCATCAACTGAAACGGAGGGCACTGACGTATTTACCCGTCACTGAAACGGAGGGCACTGTCTTAATTAATCGTCAACTGAAACAGAGGGCACTTCCGTAACTACCCATCAACTGAAACGGAGGGCACTGCCGTAACTACCCATCAAGTGAAACCAGAGGCACTGACGTATTTACCCGTCAACTGAAACGAAGGGCACTGTCTTAATTACCCGACAACCTGAAACAGAGGGCACTGCCGTAATTACCCATCAAGTGAAACGGAGGGCAACTACCCATCACGTGAAACGGAGGGCACGGTCTTAATTACCCGTCAACTGAAAGGAGGGCACTGTCTTAATTACCCGTCAACTGAAACAGAGGGCACTGTCTTAATTAAAACCGTCAACCTGAAACAGAGGGCACTGCACGTAACTACATTCAAGTGAAACGGAGGGCACTGCCGTAACTACCCATCAGTGAAACGGAGGGCACTGCCGTAAACTACCCATACACGTGAAACGGAGGGCACTGTCTTTAATTACCCGTCAAACTGAACGGAGGGCACTGTCTTAATTACCCGTCAACTGAAACGGAGGTGCACTGCCGTAACTACCCTTCAAGTGAAAACAGAGGGCACTGCCCGTAACTACCCATCAAGTGAAACAGAGGGCACTGACGTAATTACCCGTCAACTGAAACGAAGGGCACTGTCTTAATTACCCCGACAACTGAAACAGAGGGCACTGCCCGTACTTACCCATCAGCTGAAACAGAGGGCACTGCCGTAATTACCATCAGCTGAAACAGAGGGCACTGCCTCGTAATTACCCATCAGCTAAAACGGAGGACATTGTGGATGGAACCTGGGGTGACTTCTAGAAGTCTGGACGTGTTAACAGCGGCCTCTATTGGTGACGTATGGTTTGGACGGGAGATGGGAAGCCTTTACCCACAACTGACACTGCTGTCACAGCGGATATGGGCGGCCTCTATAGGTGACTGCTGGCACTGTCACAGCTGTCTAGCCGTGGGCGGACCTCTAGCGGTGAGTGATTGTGAATAGAGAAGAGGCGGATCCGTAGCGGAGCTTCGGCAGGCTCTAGCGGCGAGTGGTTGTGAATAGAAAAGGGGCGGGGGGCCGTAGACGGCCTCTATCGGTGAGTGGTTGTGAATGGAGTAGGGGCGGAGCTGGGGAAAGCGCGCCACATTCGGAAGTCCGGGTAGTCAGTCAGTGAGTGTAGAGTCCCCGGCCCGTGTCCGCCATGTCTGAATTACTCCCCGGTTATTCCCCAGCTTTAAGAAACCGGCCGAAATCCTGCGGCTGAGCCGGAGAGGAGCGTAGTGAGGCGGGCCCGCGGGACGGCGCTGTTCTCCCCGGGGGAGGTGGCCAGGCGGGTGCCCGGGGTCCGGCCATTCTCTCCGGGGACACAGCGGGGCGGGGGGGACGGCGGTGAAGAGGAGGAACCCGTTCGCCAGTCTAGAGAACACGGTGGATGCCAGAGGAGAGCGTCCTGCTTGGCGGAGTGTGACTTTTTGGTGCCGGTCGTGGAGAAGGAGAACCCGGAGCCCGTCCATGGTCAGACCGGGGACATTACGGGTTAATCGGCCCTTTATAATTTCCCGGCAAAAATCAGCCAAATGGCAGGGCGCCACGTCACTGTTTATTGTGCTTGTTGACATGAAGGAGCAGGTGGTTGGGGGGAGGGGTCACGTGACAGCTGTGTGTACATGGCCACGGTCTATGTCCCGCTCTAGTTCTGATCAGCAGCTGCTGTGTGGATGGGGGAGGATGGGAATAGAAACACAGAGGACTTCCCACCATCCCTTCATAACACACAATATAGAATTTCCTTTATACTGACACAGTGTCTTGCATGGAGGAGTAATAAAAGATAAGATTGTATGCGATGGATCCAGGCTTTACAAGAGAACTAAAGGACAACCCCCCCCCCCTTTCCCCCTACTTTGGATACAGTGAGGAGGATTATAACCCCTGTCAGTTTTCTTCCCCCCCCCCCCATCCCCATTGGGGCGATGTTCCTTCACTTCTTGTCCATAGCCAAACAGGAAGTAAGAGGCAATGCCTGGTTGTTACCAGAACTAGTGTCCCCCATTGGAAGATTTCTCATCCATCCCTGTTCTGATGACAACAACCCAGAATTTGGGGATTTTCATTCACTTTGTGATCAAGCATGAGCTCCAGCGTGTTCGCATAGTACACGTGCAGAACCCGCCAGGAAGTCTGCATGGCGCTGCGCTAATCACAGCCAGAGAGACATTTTCCCGATCTCTGCAGCCGAGCATCGGGAAATGTCTCTCTGGCTGTGATTAGCGCTGTGCAGACTTCCTGGCGGGCTCTGCACGTGTACTATGCGAACACGCTGGAGCTCATCCTTATTTTGTGATGATCACTAGGACAAAAAAGGATGAATCTCCCTAATGGGGGGGGGGGGGCGGGAGGCACAGACTGCAGTCACATCCTGATAGGAGGTCTCACCCCTCAACACTCTATCCAAAACTAAAGTTTTTCTTTAAAGTATTACTAAACCCACAACAGTAAAATCAGTCTGTATATGCAGTAAAGCATGCTTGTTATACTCACGGTGCAACCTAAGGGGTAATACTCTACATTGTGTAAAAAGGCAGTTTGATCCTGTCTACTCGGATCCTCCCTGTCTTCCACTGTCCCAAATCCATCTCCTGATGGAACAAACCTTAGGGGACTCTGCACATGCCCAGTTTATTGCTAGAGGTTTTTCTTTCTTTTGGGAGGGTGCATGTGATCAGCAGAGGGCCAATCAGCACTGTCCAGACAGAGGGTCAGGGTTCTGCATGCTCATAGGACAATCGGAGGAGAATGAAAACTTACAAGCCTTAACCAGACACGGGAGGCTGCCACACCATTTGTTTTTTTTTTTTTCTATTGTGACAGTGGTTGTGGGGAGAGGATCACCTACCTGCTATCACAATGGGGGGGATAAGGTTGGTGTGCAGACAAGTGCTTTAGTAACATGTTGCATATGGGTGTAACATGTTACTAAAGGTGAACTTATCAAAAGGGAGCTCCATAAGAAGAAGAAAAATTCTCTCATGCAGTGGGGCTGTGCCAACACCGCATGGTTTATTTGCTTGTTTTGTCTAAGGCTGCATTCACACCTGAGCGTTTTGTCGCCTGAAGCGCGAGCCCCAAATCGCTGGAGGGGAAAAAATACATTATTCTCTATGGAGATGGTTCACATCTCCACTACAAAACGCCGAACGCCTGAAGCCCAAACAAGTTCTGGACCCTTTTTTCTCGCTAAAATTTGGGCGTTTGGGCATTTTACATTGGTGACCCTAGACCTGTAAAAAATTGCGGTAAAAACTCAGCGTTTTGTCGTGGCAAATCGTGGTAAAAAATGCCGCTACGCTCAGGTGTGAATGCAGCCTAATGGTGCACCACAAGGCTGAACTTTCCCGGTTCTTCTATCCTCTGGAAAACCCGCCCTCTCCAACATCAAGAAGTGGACTGTTCCTGCTGCCTATCCAGAGCCAGTCTATGGGCCTGATGACGTCAGGAACAGTCCATGCACAAGACCACAGGGGTGTGTGTGGGGGAAGGAGGGGACGGGATGGGTCTGATCCAGGTCAGTAAATATTGCATCCCAGAGGATCAACATGATAGCTGGGTACACAGCCATTTCAGATGGAGTTTATTTCATTTCAGAAGTGGCAGCCACAGTACTTCCCTAGCGTCAGGTTTTATTCAAAGTGTTTGAAATGTTCTCTTCTGAAGGATTCCACTGGTTAAGACCCCTTTCACACTGAGGCACTAATAATGCTAAAAATAGCGCCCTGAAAGAGCGGCTCCCTTCACTCCAATGTGAAGCCTGAGGATGTTAAATGTCCTGCAACAGCATCTTTGGAGCGGTTTGTATACCACACCTCCACCGCTCCTGCCCATTGAAATGAATGGGGCACCGTGGCAAATGCAGCAGCGCTTTGCGGGTGGTTTTAAACCTTTTTCAGCAGCTAGTGCCCAAATAGCGCCGCAAAATTGACGGTAAAGCGCCGCTAAAAATAGTGGTGCTTTACTGGCAATGCACCCACCGCCCCAGTGTGAAAGGGGCCTAAAAAGAACCAGGTACTTCTAATCTATATCCAGAAAAGCACAAAAGTTATATGACTGCCTTTTTTTATGGACAAAATATTTTTTGCAATTTTTATGTCATTTACCGAAATTAATCGGCGTTTGTGTTTAATTTAAGCTTCATAAGGTAGAAGATGTACTTTGCGGAGACGGCCTTGAACTTGAACCCATTAATACCACAAAGAGTGAGGTAAATATCACAAATCTTGTAGATCATCGGCGTACAATTGTACTTTTGAAAGGCTCCTTCTAAATACGAATACTATACTACTGCAAACATAGGACCGCTATCGGTAGTCATGTTCTATTAGAGAAATGTCTCAATTTCCTGTCCTGTAGGCACAATGGGAGGTGAAGGGATATACCTACTTAGACAGCTGGCTGCATGTAAACAAACATAACCATTGGAAGATATTCCTTCTATTTTTGTTCTGGTGAAGATTCGAAATTTAGATGTTCCTCTTTTTTTTAGTCTTGGTGAGAGACCCTGTAGCAGCTACACAGAAATATAAACCTCATAGGGTTTCCGACCGTTCCCACTCTGTCAAAACAAACAGGAAAAGTTGTGTCTTTAGATAAACACTGGGTACACACACAATTTGATCCCCACATCAACCTAAGCAATGTTGATACTTGGATCTCTCCCCACTAAGACATTGTATTCTGATGGTTTCCCCACCCCAAACCCAGCTTCAGTTGAACAGACAGCAGTACACACAGACTGAAAGTTTGCTGATTCCCGGCTGAACCAGCTGAGTTTCGGCCATGCATCCTGGGCTTTAGACATGAGGCAAATGTATGTGTTAATATTATAAGATCTAAGCTTTTAAAGGATAAATTAAACCTTTTATAAAATAATAAATGCACATCATTTGCAGGTTAATAAAAATGCATGTCATTTTTTACATTGCAGCCCTTTAAACTGATTATAAGATAAATAAAATAAAAAGTCTTTTACTATGCAATTGAATTGCACAGAGCAGCTGCAAACCTCCTTTTAGGTCCCCTCTGGTGCTCCTGGCCTCTCCGGGGGCCCTCATGCAGGCTCACGCTGGGCACTGCTGATGTGTCCATTGACACAGACGCGTGATTTTCCTTGTCACAGGCTTTGATGGCACTGGAAGTTAATGGCTCTTGGTGCCCCAGCGAGACCCGGAAGTGAGGGGAGATTAGCACTGCAGATGTGCACGGCCCTGAATCGAATGAGGGCTCAGGTAAGTAAAAGAGGGGGATGGTGAGGGGGGATGCACACACCTAAACATTTTTTACCTTAATGCAAGGAATGCATTAAGGTAAAAAATGTTTAGCCTTTAGAACCACTTTAGGCTGGGTTCACAGCAAGAGTCCAGTGCGTCCCTGTTCACTGCCAATCTCAGCCCTAATTTTTGGCTGAATTTGGACCTGAAACGGACCAAAAGACGCACAGGGCTCCTGTGCAAATCACATCGTAGCCGCTTCGGACATATGTGCACTGGCTCCATAGAGAGCGGTCACAAACTCTTGCTATGCAATTGAATGTGGGAAAAGCATTAAATTTGCACTAGTGTGAACCCAGCCTTAAACCCCATTAATGAAATCTGACCTGGGTTCAAATATCTGTAGTGTTTACTTATCTCTCTCCAAAGCTCTGAGGTGCTGTGTCTGTCTGCTGCTCCGTTCCTCTGTTATCAGCAGAGTCATTTCTGACAAGTTCTCTGCCACATAAAGTAAAAGCAGCTGAATATTTGTGTCGGGGAGGAAGCTTGGACACAGAAGCAGAGAGCTTGTATATTCATACGGCAGCTCTGCAAGTTTCTTTGTTCCTCTGCCTATGTGGAGTGGGGGTGTGTGCCTTTCTTCCAATAAGCTCTCAGACATTGTAAGCCCAGACTCCCCTCTCACTGCTGGAAGAGAAAACGCACTTTCTAAAGAGCATAGAAAGGGAAAGACAGCAGATATACAAGAACAACTTATGTAGGGAGATTTGTTTCATCTGTGTATCATCTGAGGCTGTTCACTTCACTGAGTATAGGAGAGGGTTTACAACCACTTTAAGCAATGCACCCATGATCAGCAGATTGTGGCCGCTATGCCAGGATTTGCAGGACTCTCAGTCAGCTGCCTGCCCGTACCTCCTGTGCAGACAGAATTGATGAACTATGAGCAAGCTCACCAGCACCCTCGCAGTTCATTGAGAACTACAAGCTGCATGTTGCAGTGGCCGACGTTACTAGTAGTTATTATTTACAGCTGTGCTGTTTTCAAATTGTGACATTGGATGCAGGGAGAAGAACCTCCTCCCGCTGTCAGTTTGGGGGGGGGGGTTGGGTTAGCGACAGGAGGTGGGTGTATAGGAGCATGTTACACCCTCAATGTGGGGTGTAACATTTTCTTAAAGGTGATCTTATCCTTTTAATATTCTGATCTAGTGCTGTTGTCTTTTTAAATGGCATTAGAAGCAGATAATGTAGAACGTACCACTGTTGCAGATGTTTCCCAATTGCTTTCACCATTTGCTCAAATTTTACCTAAATCGCTTAAAGGTTGATATGTTTTTAGTGGTATTCTGATTTGCATTGTAAATCTTCCATGGTTTGTCTTGGTTTGTCTTTATTCAATATAAGGATGTTGCTACAGCTTTTGAGTAGTGTTCTATAATCTGTTACATGTGTAGTCATTTTCTTCTTCCCTTTTTTTTTTCTTTTTATTTCCTCTCGTCTCGCCTGTATCAGTCTCCAGAGAAGCCACTCGCAGCCACTGAACCAGAAAGGCGTCTGTGACATATCCAGCAGACTGGAGTCTCAAGACGCGTCTTTTATTTACCTCTTCCCACCCGTTTTCCTGGACCGATCAGTTAAAAGCTCAGGAAGAAGCTCAGGGCCTAGTTCTACATTGTCGGGCCACACCAGTCAGCCTGCCTCAAACAATAGCAGTAATTATTTTTTCTCCTTTCTCATGTCTTTCCAGCAGCTGTGGCCAACCTATCTCCCCAAATATTATTCAGGATTTATATAGCGCCAAAAGTTTGGCGCAGCACTTTACAACCTGAGGGCAGATGGTACAGTTTCAATACAGGAGGAATCAGAGGGCCCTGCTCCATTAAGAATACAATCTAAAGGGGAGGGTCAACGGATGCATACTGTAAGGTAAAAACTGTGGGGGGATGAGCTGATGGAGAAAATAAAGTACAGACAGGATAGGCTTCTCTGAAGATGTTTTTTAGGATAGCCTAAATGTAGAGGGAATTCTCTTCAGTAGCTCTCTTTGGCTTAGAACCCCACAAACACCATAGAACATGGCTCCAGTACTTGGAGTGTTGAACATGGATACATTTGATTTTTCCCACCTGGTTTGTGGCCACTCTGCTTCCTTAGTTTGTAATTGCTGATTACCTTTGAACCACAAAAAAATCCTAATATGCCTTTTAGGCTTTCAACACTCTGTTGGGGATAAGCTATGCCAACTATTATGTGGCAGAATGAGTTGCTATTTGTGCCCCTATTGAGAGAAGATGACCATAGACTGATCCATTTGATAACAGTGCAGTTGGAAAATGCTTGTTTCTCTGTAGGTTGCCACTGACACAAAGAAGACCTCTTCTGGCTGACCGTAGAGGGATCGAAATTCTGCTGATTCAGCGGGGACAGTCTGAATTTCAATCCATCTATCGCCCGATTCCTGCTCAACAGAAGCCAATCTAATGATTGATTTCTCTCGAACAAACAGAAATGATGTTGGAAAACTTTCATTTGATCAGCATCTGCAGACTAAGCAGTGTATTCTGGCGTCGGAGGAGTATTCACTATCATAATAAATTAGTACAGTAAAGAGGATTCCTCCATCCACCTCGCTTGTGCGGATGATGAAATGTTTCTTTTGCCCTTTTTTATTTTTTTCATCAGCTTACAGGCTGGTTTAAAAAAAAAAAAATCATTCTATACATTATACAATTTTTTTCATTCTATAGTTTTTGTTTATATTCACCAAATAAATATGAGGTCAAACGAAACACTTTGCATACAAATTCAATCAGGCAGGGCCTTGTACTACATAGTTGAAGGTAGAGCTAAAGGAATTGAATAAGAAAATTATAATAAGAAAATTATATAATGTATGACCAGCCTATGACAAAAATTGACACTTAGCCTGGTTTTAACCCTGAAGGCAGGTTTAAAATTGTGCGAGTTCTGCTGAACCCGCATTTCAGTCTGAATCAGCAACAATTTCAGAGACATGTCCGTGGGTTCCTGCACAGATGTCTATTGAAATCACCTCTGAAGTCACCAAAAATAGTGCAGGAACTACCTTTGAGAGTTGGTGCGGCTCTGCAAAGTCGGTGTAGCACCGATTCAGACTGTCATTGCCGGCAATAGGCAGTGATTTGACATGCCAAATCGCATGTCAAAACGACCCGATGTAAACGTGGGTTGAGGGGTAGATTGACTAAACACTGAGAATCTGGTGCAGCTGTACATGGTAGCCAATCGGCTTCTAACTTCAGCTTGTTCAATTAAGCATTGGCAATACAATTTAAAAACAAAAAGAAACGTACCTCCCTATTGAAAGCAATGGAAAATGTGTAAAAACCCACACTGTGGTTTGTTTTTGTTGCGGCGTTGCATGTCGTTTAAAAACTGCACCGTAAAATCACCTGAAAAATGCATATATATGCTTCTCTCAATTTTGCGGCAGGTCAGTGTTAATAAATAGCCTTAATAAATAAGCCCTGATATGTGCTTCTGGAGGGTATAAATGGATCAGACCCAGACTATGCATATTGATGTTACAGCGACCTTCTTATGCCTTTTGCTTATCAGGGAAACTCAGGATAGAAATCTGCATTTAATATTGCTTACTTTGGAAGTACATTTTAGTCCTTTTAGGACTGCTTGATACTAAGGATGAGCTCCGGCGTGTTCACACACTCCACGTGCAGAGCCGCCAGGAAGTCAGCACCGCGCTGCGCTGATCACAGGCAAGGAGACATTTCCCGATCTCTGCAGCCACGCATCGGGACAATGTCTCTCTGCCTGTGATGAGCGCAGTGCCGACTTTCTGGCGGGCTGTGCACATGGAGTGTGCGAACACGCCGGAGCTCATCCTTGCTTGATACCCTTTACAATGACCACATATTCCAATCCACTTGTTCACTATCCAATTGTTTCATTAGATGTTGCTGATTGTATGAATTTTTTTTTGTCTTGGATGAATATTGTCAAATAGGTCTAGAATTGCTTAATCTGACAATGATTAATTTGTCAAAGGTAAAAAAAAAAACATATTAAACTTGTGAAAAGCTGCCCCATGTACACAGGTACTTACAAAGTATATGTCGATGCACTGCGTTTTTTTTTTAATGCATGAAACATGGTTTACTTAATTGATCTTTAACATGCACAAGCAGGCTACAATTCCCCTTTAATATATGAAAGTATTTGAACAACGGCTACTGAGCCCCCAAATCATCTACAGTACTTTAAACTATTGGGTAACTAGATTAGACACGTCTTACCTGTAATCATGCTACATTCTTTTGTGTTTTCTTCTTAGGAGCCAAAGCAGTGCACTGAACTCCGATGTGCTTTTCAGCAAGCTCTGGTGTACTGGCTTCATCCCTCCTTACCCTGGATACCTCTCTTCCCCAGAATAGGAGCAGATCGAAAAATGACTGGGAAGAACAGTCCTTGGTCTCAAGATGAATCTCTGCAGCAGGTGTTAATGAGCGAATGGTACACTTAACAATTTAATTTTTTTTTTTTTTTTTTTAAGTACTTCACCTTATAGTGATAGTTGTGCTCACTAGTTTCTTCCTATATTTCTTCCATTATTTTACAAATAAGGGAAGAATGCAATGGAAGACAGGATTTACATTACTGCTCATTCCATATGCTAGAATATAATTTGTTCCCACAGCCTCCGGATTAATCTGGACTGAATAGAAGAGGTGTTTTTGGGACAGCAAATGTATACCTGCATAAACGGCACATTCTAAAAAGTTTTACTTTTGCATTATATCCCCTCCTTTTATAGCTGGCAAGTTACATGTTTCCTACTTTGTAAAAACTAGAGTTTTTTAAACCAAAAATGGTGGTGGGGGGGAATAAAGTAATTTTATTTATTGTTACAATGGCAATTGATTTTTGAAACCCTACAATGCGTGTAAAACACCGGTTTTATCTTGACAGTTTCTTCCTCTTCCTGCATGTCTGCAACTACACTATCTACAGACTCTACCTACAGAGCATAGCCACATAGCTTTGAGCAGAAATAAACTGGGCTATACATGGTGTGCTCTCCCATGTGTTTAAGCTGCAACTTTCACAACCTGCAATGTAGAATTGCTGTTTTGCGTATTTTTCTATTGCATTGTTTAATTTAATGTTTTAAGTGTATCTAAAATTAAAAACTAAGAATTTAAAGCAGAAGTATTGCCAAATCTATTTTGTCTCTACTTCTCTTGTAAGTCACATAAGTGCAGTTTGTTCTACAGCCCACTGTTGGCTGACGTATCTCAGCAAATATCCCAACCAGATGATCGGGATTCACCCAGGAGCCTGAGCCTGGCGGCACCTGGCTCAGCCTCTCAGCGATCCGTTGAGAGCCTGAGCCAGCCCCTCCCCCCCCCCCCCCCCCCCCCCCCCCCCCCACTTCACAGCCCAGTGCTCCAGTGAACGTTGGAGTGACAGAGCAGACAGCTGATGACTGACATTCCTGGCCCTCTGCTCAGAGCGGAGAGGGAGAACTAATCAATTTCCAGTGTTTGCTCAGTTCTCATTACAGGGCTGGCATGGTACAGATGCAGCATCATTTTTTTTTATTTTTTTTTTAAGTCCATACTTCTCTTTGTAATATATTGCAGCTTACTAGTGTAGCTGCAGTAGTTTTCTTCAGGCTTTTTTCACATGGTTACCATGTAAATAACACACTTTCTGTCCTTGGGAAGCTATGCCTACGTCTCCACTGCATCTGAAGGGAGCTATAGTTGTCACCCTAGACTGTTCTCCTGAATTTGGATCAAAAATAGGTCTTTCCCTATTTATCTCTATTACATGGGGATGGAAAATCGGTACCTTACAGAAGACAACTTGGAAAGCAGATAGCATTACTGGCAAGTTCAACAAGTATTTTCTGTACTTGGTGAAAATGTTCTTGGCCTGAAAAATATAAACTAATGTAGCTACTACATCATTAGACTGGTAAGCTGTAATATATTCCATGTTCTGAACTTGGTTATCCTTTTAGAGGGGTTTTAAAGGCAGAAGTTTTTTTTTTTTTATCTAAATGCATTCTCTGCATTAAGATAAAAAGCCTTTTGTGTGCATCAGCCCCCCTAATACTCACTTACTGAGCCCATCTCTATCCAGTGATGTACGAGTGCCTCGGCCATCCGGGACTCCCCATCTTGATTGGCTGAGACACAGCAGCGGCACCTGCTGTTGGCAATCAGTCAGTTGGCCAATAGGAGAAGAGAGAGACTGGGCCTGGACCGTGGCTCCATGTCTGAAGGGAGCTGTGGCTTAGTTTGGGTGCCCCCATAGCAAGCTAATTGCGGTGGGAGCATATGACAGGAGGGAGGGGCCCGGAGCACCCAAGAGGGACCCGAAAAGAGGAGGATCCAAGCTGCTCTGTGCAAATCCACTGCAACAGAGCAAGTAAGTATAACATGTTGGTTATTTTTAAAGGAAAAAAGACAGACTTAATCGCTTCAACGTTACAGCCAAGTAGGAGTCTTTGTCCACTGCAGAATTGTGACTACTTTTCTAATTTCACTTAATTTTTTTTAAGGATGAGAGAGAAAATAGTGCTGGATATGTGGGCATGCAGGCACAAGTTTCTAAACTAAAGGGTGTAGGGTGGGACTACTTTTCACTAAAGGTAAACTTTTTTTTTTTTTTTTTTTCTCTTGCCCTCTACAGGTCTCTTAGCTTTACATCTTTGTACAATTTGGTTAGGGCAAAGCTGTGCCCATACTTCTATGTGTGTACGTATCAGTTCACAGTACTGTTCAGGGCAGCCGGTATTGCGGGAAGTGATGTCATTACAGCGGTCATGTCTCCAACCACACGAGGCTTAAGAGAAGCAATGAAAATGAAGGTAAATTAAGGTTGAACTCCGGGTAGTTTAAAAAACACACCAATGAATCCACTTTTGTACTCCATACATTATTATTAAATGTATTTTTGTCTAATTTTAAGTAGTGCACGTTTCTGCATTTGACTTGGTATCAGCCTCTTGCAGTCCCTTGTACAGCAGAGCTCAGGGAGAGGAAGAAGCAGGATTGGGATTCAGACAAGTGTGCTGTAGTGCACTTGTGTTAAATAGGAATGTGTTGATAGGATAACTAACAATGTCTGTAATGATCTATCCTATTAGATCAATCTTCTGGCTTTAGCATTTCTTAAAGCTAGCCATACATTATATAATTTCCTCATTTAATTTCCTTTAGATTTACCTTTAACTATGTAGTGCAAGGGCCTGCCCAATTGCATTCAAATTGATATGTCTGACCAATATATTATATTTTGTTAAAACCAAAGGAAAAATTGTACAAGAAAACTGTATAATGTATGGTCAGGCCAAGTCGCTGTTTTACTAAAAAAAAATTGGATGTGCACTTTGCAATAGGAATTTTCCCCAGAAAGTGGTGCTCTGTGGACTCCCATCATCCAATCATGTGCAAGTGAAAATTTTGTGTTTTTTTTTTCTTTCCTTGCACGTGCTTGGGTATTCTGTGTAACGTTAAAGAGGAGGTCCAGCCTGGGTGAAAAAAAGGAAGTCGGCAGCTACAAATACTGTAGCTGTTGACTTTTACTATTGGGGCACTTGCCTGTCCAGGGAGCCCATGATGTCGGCACCCCAGCCAATCTTCGGATCGACTCCCTGGTACTTCCGCGGCCATTTCTGGTAAGGGAACCAGGCAGTGAAGCCTTTTGGCTTCACTGCTGGTTCCCTACTGCGCATGTGTGAAGCATGCTGCACTTTCTAATTGGCCTGGCGGCAGGGGAAGGAGGAGGGGGCCACAGTTCGATATCACGGAAGTGGAACTCCGCTTTTAGTTTCACTACATTCACTGAGCTCTTGGGAAAAGTTATTGTGCATAGTGCAACTTCTCTTGCAAAGTAAGGAGCCTATTTCATTCAACCCCATGGACTCAAAAACAAATATGCACATGGGAGTTCTTTCCTGATTTTGAAAATTTCCCGTTGGATCTGCAACTCCAGTAGTGATGAAGTTAGAGGATCAGGAAAAGGTCGTTTTTTTGTGTTAAGTTTGACATTATTGGTACCAGCTGTAGCTGATGAACGCTGCAAAAGATGGAGGCAGCTGACTCTTGGCTTTTTATTTTATCTTTTGTAATCTGTGAAATTTTGTTTTAGGAATTGAATTTTCTCTCCCACTGCTGGAGAATGACCCGAACAGAAAGCAGAAGAGTTCTGAAACATCTCTGTCTGATGACAAGGAAACTGGAAACACAAGTGAAGGAGAGGAGTAAGTGCAGGGACTCTTCTGCAATGTTGTATGTCCATATTCAATAAAAATAGGTATTTATATGTGCTGGAGAAATTTCTATAGGGAAAGTGGGGCACTGCATGAAACCTCATGTCATGTTTGAGATCATTCATAGTTTCATTAGAAATTCGGGTACCCTGCATCCTATCACTTTACATGCTTAAAGCGGAGGTTCACCCTAATTGACATGTATATCTGACCAGCTTCCTTATATTCGTAACAAGTACAGTCCGGAATTTTTATTTTTTTTTTACGTACCTTGTAATCCATGTTTTCAATGTACTTCTCCCCGCGGGAGTAGGCGTTTCTATGCCTAGGGGGATTGTCATCTGGGAGGTCGGCCAGATGATTGACGGCTGTTCCCCCCCCCCCCCCCGGCGGTTAAGGCCCCGCCCCCTGTATTGCGTAGGCGCCCACGAGTTACGGGGTTTCCGAAAGAAGCTGAACATGCAGAGATGTGAGTCTGCTCTTTACGATATATACATACATACACACACACGCGCATACTATATATATATATATATGTGTGTGTGTGTGTGTGTGTGTGTGTGTGTGTGTGTGTGTGTGTGTGTGTGTGTGTGTGTGTGTGTGTGTACGTACGTTGTACCTACGTTGTACCTGTGTTTATATGCAGTCTTCTCTACAGCTGTTCGAAGTCCCAGAATTTATAAAGCTTGTCTGAGCTTTCATTACACAGGATAGAGAACTGAAGACTCACTGCAGAGCTCAGTGAGAAGAGCTCTGAGAGCGGATTGCAGGGAAGGGACTCGTCCCCTTCACACAGCAAAGGGCATGGGCTGTCAATCATATGCTGTGTGTTGGAGCTCGCTCCCTGTTTCTTTTTTCTCTTGGTGTCAGGAAAACTTGTCAGAAGTGATTCATGCTGATGGCAGAGGAATGAAGCAGCAGACAGAAATTACACGTAGTGCTTGAGACACTATAGAGGGGATATGCTTTGTTCATATTTCATATGTGAAGTTTACAGGCATTTTAATTTGATACTTGCTAATATCTCCTGTTTTGTAATGTTGCCTTACAGTGGCTTTCTAATTGTCATGAATCTAGGCATGGTGCATTGTATTAGGAAATATGCATTTATTTTGGAATTACCTTTTCCAGATCTTACTATGATGATTTTTTTTTTTTTTTTTTTTTACTAATTATGTTCTGTATAATGTTTTCAGGATTCCTCTAGACAGTGATGATGAAGATGAAAGCTTCTTGTGGTTGGAAGAAATGGGAGTAGAAGACAAGATTAAAAAGCCAGATGCCATATCAATCAAACTGTATCCTTTCATGCCATGTTGTAGCTGCACAAAGAACTAAAGTGTGTGTTTTTTTTTTTTTTTTTTTTAATCTATATACTGAACCTCAGGCAAGCGGCTAAATGCATACACTGTAAGTCATACAAGAGTTGATCATAAAGCTGAGCTCCAGGTAGATATTAAAGACACTAATTAGTGCAGCTTTAAAAACATTACATTTATGTTTTTAAGTGCAAGCAGTGTAAGTATTTAAATTTGAGTTGACATCACTCTTGCAGTTTTTGTACAGCAGAGCTGTAGTGTGAGGAAGCAGCAGTGCAAATAACCCGTCTGATAGGAAGATAGAGTAACAAAATGTTAGAGGATAAGTTCATCTTTGTCCCAGGACCTCCTGGATTCAAAGAAAATATGTTGAATGATGCCAACCATCAGACTGAGGACATCTAGTGGCAGAAAAAAATACTGCAGGGGAAATCTCTGGATTGACGGTGAAAACTTGTATCTGTCTTAGTCAGTACAACCCATTTCCTTTGAGTCGAGGAGGTCCTGGGCCTGCCGTAGCCCTTACTAAACAGTCAAACAAACGAATAGGAGGCAAAGCTTGACTTTAGTGATACGGTATAAACATACAGTATTCGGTCATATTTTTAAAAATACAAGTTTATTAAATTGGTTAATATCGGTAAGGGCAGATGTATATCAAACACAGCAAAATAGAAAAATTAATTCCTCTGATAAGGACTAAGGAGTAATATATCAACCTGAAAGGGGGATTTGATTCACATTCCAGTCATAACCTCAACATGTTTTGCGGGGAGCTGCTTCTTCAGGAATATAGTTCAGAGGAAAGTTTATTCTATAAAGAAAATATATGCATGACATAAGAGATCTTCATACAACAAATCATAACAATAAATACAAATCATAACACGGTGCAGGGTATCCCCACGGACCTAAGACCAATGGATAGGGCACCCTGCTTCATTCAATAGAATTTTTATTATAATTATAACCATTTCTCCCTATCTGTCAAATGGCCATGAAAAAAGGGGCAACTGTACTCACTCATGTAACCATCCCAACCACTTGAGGCCGCAATGGCAGTGCCCTGGGCGAGTGCGGGAACCAGGTGAAGATGTGCAAGATAAAAAAAACTATCGAACAAATAATATTTCTAGTGGTGTCAATGTCACAAACGGGGGACTGCTCCCAATGAGCCCACAACATATATACATATGTATGTAGGAAAGGAATCGATAATAGAAAAAAAAAAATATATATATATATATATATATATATATATATATATATATATATATATATATATATAATTATATTCTAATACACACCCAAAGTCATCCTCCTATTAAATGAGTGTGGTATAGGGCTGAAAAAAGGAGCAGACGTGATCCTCAACAGGCACTGAACTGAAAATTGGTGGCTAACTAAAACTGATATTTCAAAAATACATATAATGTAGTATACCGTAATAAGCCCATCAAAGGAGAGAGATATATAATCACACACGTGTATGTACAAGGGGCAGTGCCATCAGCAGTACATATACTGACCTAGTATTGGTTATTAAAAATATATAAGGGCTTGGTTCACTGAAAAAAAATCAGCCATTAAACTGGGCACTTGAAGGTGCATCAGATTCTATGAAGAAAGGATCAACCATAGGTGGCGTCAAAGGATACCAACAAAGTAGTCAAAATAATAGCATTCATCTAGATCCACTTTGGGGGTGGGGGGGTGTTGAGATATTCACACAATTCGGCCCTGCTGTACAAACGCTGCTGGAGACTGATGCCAAGTCAAATTTAGGTACTTACGGCTTTTATTCATTGCTTTCAGTTTAGATTTGATGTATTAACCACTTAACCCCCGGAAGAATTTACCCCCTTCCTGACCAGAGCCCTTTTGCGATTCGGCACTGCGTCGCTTTAGCTGACAATTGCGCGGTCGTGCGACTTGGCTCCCCCCCTCCCCAGGGAGTGAGTCTAACTGTGGGGGGGATGGGGTACCAGTGACACGACATTGATCACTGCTCCCGATGACTGGATCACTGTCCTGTCACAAGGCAGAACAGGGAAATACCTTGTTTACACAGACAGCTCCCTGTTCTGCAGCTCTGTGACACGATTGTGGGACACCGGCGAACATAGAATCCACGTAGATGGTCACGGAGCTCGCGGCAGGCGAGCTTGCGCACGGCGGAAAATTCAAAGCAACGTACCTGTACATTGCTTTGTGCAGCCGTGCCATTCTGCCGTCATATATATTTACTGGTGGCGGTCAGCAAGCGGTTAATGATATTGTATGTTTCAAACATTGTTAATGACATAAATCCTTCTTGATCTAATATGGGCCTTTTCGTGTATGTGTGTGTGTGTTTTTTGGCACATATTCTTATGTTTCTTGACCTGCAATAAACCACAGCCGTAAGGAAAAGAATGAAGTGAAACTGGACCATAGACCAGAATCTGTTGTGCTGGTGAAAGGCGCAAACACTTTCACATTACTCAACTTCCTGATCAACTGCAAGAGCATAGTAGCTGCTGCCGGCTCTCAAGCCGGACTCCCACCAACGCTGTTGTCGCCTATCACTTTCCGGGGAGCCACTATGCAGACTCTAAAGGTACCATGAAGGGGAAGGAACTTTGTGACAGCAAGGAGAGCAGGCAGGCTGTGGTAATTCAGAAAGTTAGTGTTCCCAGAGGCAGCATCTTCCCCCTTCCAATGCAGAGCAGATAGTACAATGTAGCCATTATGGCTCGCTTGCAAAGGTATTAAATGAAGTGTCAGTGAAACACTTTCCAGGATTAATTTCCTCTTCCAAAGATCGCAGTATTCCCCCTGATGATACCATCTGTTTTTTCTAGGACAGAGCCATCTTTGTTTAGGCCTCGGTTCACACTGATGCGACATAGGAGCCGACCAAGTCAGATGTCATGTGAAGTTTAATCTTTCCCTATGAGAGTTGTCTTAACTGATACTACACAAGTCTGTCTGACGTTCGAAAAGATTCCTGGGGATCATTAAGAGTCATTACAGAGAGAGAGGAGACTGAGGAAATGCTACCTTCTGCCTGCAGCAGGCTGATTTAATCTCAGCCAAAGCTGAGCTCCTAAAGCTCAGGCACTGGAGAGCGAGGATAGAAAAGCTATAGATTCCATTTTTTCTTATGTATGATACAGCACATCATGTTTACAATGTTGTGGCAAGGTTTAATCTTTTTAAACTACAAATTTTCATTTAACTGACTGTCTTGTTTCTGTATTCTTTAGGCCCGAAGTGTAAATGTGAAAACTCGGGTTCAGTCCGGCTACAAAGATCAGTTCAGTCTGGAGATTAGCGGCCCGATCATGCCACACGCTGCACATTCACTAACACTTTTACTCAAAGCAGCACAGAAGGGGAGCTTCTCGACTTCACTGTATACACATGAGCCAACCACTGTATTCAACACGTCCATCCATGACCAGTACTGCAAGGTGAGTGCAGGCTAGAGGTACAGTCCCTATAACTAGTGTCAAAATGTTTTTTTTTTTTTTTTTTTAAAAGCATTGCATTCAATAGCTTATCAGATGTCTAATCTGTGCTGCTTGGGGAATGAATAGAACATGGGCGTTTCTTTAAAGACATACTACAACATGCCCATTGGTCATCTTGTAAATTTGGCTCACCTGATTTTTCAATAATCTGTTCTTTGCTTATCTAGAGTCTAGTAACCAGTTGTATTTAGAGTGTAAGGTAGGCATATGTACCTTCCATTATCTCCATTAACCCTCTAGAAAGGTTGAAAAAGCCAGTACTTTATGATATGCACACTCTTTCCTCCTGACCTGCAGCAATGCAACACTTGGTGCTGTCATATGAGAACAGTCCTTTAGCAACATTGCAACAGAGCAATGACAAACCCTACTTGTGTAGGCTGCAACTTACCACCTCTTTTGGGAATGTTGGATCACTAGCTTCAAAACAAGTTTTTTTTTTTTTTTTTTTTTTTTTGGGGTTGCAAACGCAAAAAAAAGTATAGAACCAAGGCCTTTACAGCATTCATGTTCTGGATCTCATTTAAAAGCATTTGAAGACGCATGCAACTTTCATTCACAGAAAGAGGCCAGCAATGATGACCTCTAAAATACAGCTGTCAGGAGTGAATTAAAGGGAATTTGTTGGAATAGTAATATGGTAGACCAGGACTCTGTGCAGGCAAGTCAAGTTCCTTTACCCCAAACTCGCTCATCCATGTCTTTATGGACCTTGCTTTATGCACTGGTTCAAATCATTTGGTGGAAAGGGGTTTATGTTGTGGGGTTGTTTTATCAGGGGTTTGGCCCCTTAGTTTCAGCGAAGGGAACACTTATGGCGTCGGCATACCAAGACATTTTGAAAAAAAAATTAAGCTCCCAACCTTGTGGAAAGAGTTTGGGGATGACCCCTTCCTGTGCCAACATGGCTGTGCACCACTGCACAAAGCAAGGTCCATAAAGACATGAATGAGCAAGTTTAGGGTGTCCTGACCCGAACCTCGATAGAACACCTTTTGGGATGAATTAGAGCGGAGACTGTGATCCAGGCCTTCTCGTCCACATCAGTGCCTTACCTCACAAATGTGCTTTTGGAAGAATGGTCAAACATTCCCATAGACACTCCTAAACCTTGTGGACAGCCTTCCCAGAAGAGTTGAAGCTGTTAAGCCTCGTACACACGGCTGTTTTTCCCGGCAGGAAAACTGCCAGGAGAGCATTTGGCCAGGAATCCCGGACGTGTGTATGCTCCCTAGCAGTTTTCCCGCCAGGAAAACAGCCGGGAATCTCAACGGGAAAATAGAGAACCTGGCTCTCTATTTTCTCGTCGGGATTCCCGACAGAGTGTTTCCTGCCGAGAAAATCGGTCGTCTGTATACTTACCTGTCCGACCCGCGCATGCTCGATAAGCCTTTGACGCATGTGCAGTAGCATACAAGGCATAGTGTAGGGTGTAGCAAGATGGCGGCGACGGCATCGAATGTGACGAGCGCCAGCTCGTCGTAGTCAATGACGTCACTGCATTCTTGCCATTCACAAGAACGGCGGTTCTTTTGAATGCCCGTCCGTATGCACGGCTTGGCAAGAAAAGCTTGCCAGGAATCCCAACGTTTTTTTCCTGATGGGATTCCCGGCCGTGTGTACAGGGTCTTATAGCTGAAAAGGGTGGGCCAACTCAATATTGAACCCTACGGACTAAGACTGGGATGCCATTAAAGGTTTTTGTGTGTATCTGTGCAGTGCCAATGCAATCAGTGAAATAAACGTAAACGTCCATATAGCCGCGTTATGTGCAATAGCTCAATGAATACAAGTGTGTATTAGAAAAACTGCTAGAGCTGAGGGTAGACACCAGAGAACACAGCGGCCTGGCGAGAAACCAGGGAGAAGTGCGAAGGAAGATGCAGTGCTGAGGTGACACTGACAGCATTTCTCTGGCTCCTGGTGACTCCAGCTTGCATCCATTGAGATTGTAAGAAGGGGATATCGGGTGAGATCAGCCTTACCCGCAGCAGATATTTGTCTTAAAGACACACACGTGCTTGCTGCTGTAAGGACAGCCATCATATCTGGTGAGTGTCGATCTGATGGGGAAGGTGATGTCTGACCTCTGAACACTCTCTTCCTTTGAACGATAGTTTCTTCACGTGGGGTGACTTTCTGATTTATTTATTTTTTGCACTGGACTTTCGTAGTTGATTTTTGGATTGTTTTTCTAATACACACTTGTATTCATTGAACTATTATTGCACATAACGCTATATGAACTTTTAAGTTTATTTCACTGATTGTATTGTTGGTATACTACTTATATGTGAAAGCTGCCACCAAGATCACTACGCGGTGCAGGTGTTTTTTTTTTTTTTAAATGTATCCAATTCATTTTTTTTTTTTTTTTTTTTATTCCACCCCCAGGAGAAGGACAATGCTGAGCTTGTAAACTGTGGACTTCACCCCCTTACATTGGAACAGTTCAGTCAGTTATCAATTCTTGGAAAGACCTCATTACGCCAGCTGGAACTGAGCGACTATATGTACACATGGAAATGCTGAACGTCGTCCTATGAGCTGATCACTGTGATGTCATCCAGGCAGTTCCATATACCATGTGCAATGACACAGAATCCCCACTGCCAGGAGCTGCCTGGGTGACTCTGGTTTGGAAGTTTCATGGTTTTATTTGTTTAATTTTTCTACTCCAATGACATGAACAAAGATGGTTGTTACTCACGTTATCAATTTTTAAAAACATTAAATTATATTTTAATCAGCTGTGAACCAATGCAGTTTATTATCAGTGTTTATAGGGGGGGGATCAGCCACACTCCAATTAGCTTTTCTTGCAGTATTTCTAAAAATCGGTGCATTGACTGCTTACAGTGATGTCTCAAACACAAAACCAAACTTTCTTGACACATTTCACCACTTCTGGCTTTCTCACAAGGATAGCGGAACTGCAAGAACAGCTAATTGAAGTGCGGCTGTGTTATTTTATTTTTCGATGAAAAGTGGAGAGACAGACTGTGAAGCCCGGCACTTAGGTTGGCCATGTGCAGGAGAGGCCAGTCTTGAGTGGAGCTATGGATCTGTGTGTTTCTATTCTGAGTGTTTGATAAAGTATTTTATATAAGGAAACCTGAGAACCTTATTGGACGTCTGTCCTATTCTTCATGACATTTCAGTGCTGAAAAATTAAGAACCAAATTTGCTGTGAAGTCACCACTTCGTGCTTGATATGTTGATTTTCCTATATTGAACTATCCACAAAATGGGGATGATTTGCTACAGAAGTAAATAGTTTTTATTGGGCTATGTTTAAAAAAAAAAAATACTTTTTAGTACTTGTAAGTGATTTATTCACGCAGTAGTCCCAAGAGCAGCAGCCAATCGCACTCAGATTTCATTTTATTCAAAGCAAGGTCGTTGAAAAGTGGATTCTGATTGGTTGATGTGGGTTACTGCATCTTTTCTCAAGTTATGCCAGCTATCAATGCCTTTTAAACCTGGAAATTACCTACTTTATTACTAGTAAAACAACTACAGACAAACTTCACTTTGGACAGTTGGGGATGGTTCTTACTCCTATTGGATCCATCTGTATCCCATTGGAGAGATATACATTTTAGACCCTTTCACACTGGGGCTGCTCGTTTTAGCGGCGCTGTTTAAGCAACGCTTTTCAGCTGCTAGCGGGTGGCGTTTTTTAACCCCAAAGAAGTGTTGAAGTGCTTTTTGGGCGATTCGAGACGCGCTGCCCATTCATTCCAATAGGTAGTGCGTTTTGGGAGCGCTAAATACAGTGCTCCAAAGTCCCGCAAGCACACCTCCAAGTGACAAGTCACACTTGAGTGAATTAGAGGCTGTTTTCAGCTGATGGTCTGCATGTGAAAAGTGAAGTCAGACTAAATTCATAACACCTCTTTTGTATTCTTGTTCTGGGTTAGTGATCCAAAGTACTGATTCATTTGTATCCTGCTTTGACTGCCAGGCAATGGGCATGTACTTAGAGGAAGCCATTATTGGCAGCTTACATATTTCTTACAGCACAGATCTCCTGCCCTCAACTTCATCATGTTAATGTATTTAAATAAGTGTGTATGATTGTGATTAATGTAAATAAACATGTAAATCCCTGCCCATGTCTGCTTTGATTGAACGGGTGTGAAGGCTGAGAAGGTGTAAGGGGGGTATATAGACTAAAGGTGGTCTGGCTTTTGCTTTTCTAAAGGAGTTTAAGGTGAGTACAAAAATAAATTGACGTGCCTGTAAATTCCATACATTGGAGTTCAGTACAGGTCACAGGCTGTGGATATTTATTTATGGGTTATAGACTGCTACCTTTATTTCAGGGGTGTCTAACTAACTTAATTTGATTGTGGGCCGCATCAGCATTATGGTTCCCCTCAAAGGAGCAATTTGTATTTGTAAGACTGAGGTTGATTTACTAAAGTCAAATATACTGTGCTCTTTAAAGTGGGAGTTCACCCGAAAAACTATTTTTAACATTAGATTGATGCTCATTTTGTCAAGGGGAATCGGGTGTTTTTTTTAAAATCGAAGCAGTATTTACCATTTTAGAGAGATCTTCTCCGCCGCTTCTGGGTATGGGCTGCGGGACTGGGCGTTCCTATTTGATTGACAGGCTTCCGACGGTCGCATACATCACGTCACGTGTAGCCGAAAGTTGGTGCGGCTCTATACGGCGCCTGCGCACCGACGTACGGCTACTTTTGGAAAATCGTGAGGCGATGTATGCGACCGTCGGAAGCCTGTCAATTAAATAGGAACGCCCAGAAGCGGCGGACAAGATCTATTTTTTTTTTTTATCCCCCCCCCTTTTGCATTCATTGTAGAGTGAAGTTTTACCTAATTTGCTCTGGAGCAAGTGCACAGTATAATTTAGTAAATAGACCCCCATTTATCTACTTAAAGGGAATGCAGTGTACAGTTCACAAGAGCACTACATGCAGACTTCAGAGGTGCCCTGTTTAGGTGTGCACTACATGCAGAGCTCAGGAGTGTGTGGTGTACAGAGTGGCTCTGCTCTCCTCCCTTGCTCCCAAGCAGCCAGACACTCGCCAGCCCTCAATTTACTCGCAAAATGCGAGTGTAAATTTGGAGGGCGCTATATATATATATATATATATATATATTACACACACACTTTATTCTAGCACCCTAGAGAATAAAATGGGTCATTGCAATACTTTGTCGCACCGTATTTGCTCAGCGGTCTTACAAGTGTATTTTTTGGGAAAAAATAAACTTTAAAGAAATAAAACAGTAAAGTTAGCCCGAATTTTTTATATTGTGAAAGATAGTTATGCCGGGTAAATTGATACCCAACATGTCACACTTCAAAATTGCATTTGCTTCTGGAATGGCGACAAACTTTTACCCTTTAAAATCTCCATAGGCGACGTTTAAAAAAATTCTACAGTTTGCATGTTTTGAGTTAGAGGAAGTTTAGGGCTAGAATTATTGCTCTACCGATCCCTCACATTTGGTTTGAACACAGCTTTCATATGCATTTGCTTCTGCATGCGAGCTCAGCGGGGCACGTTCCTGGCGCCTAACTTTTTTAGCTGGCTTCTAGATTCTAAGCAAAATTTGTCAAGCCCCGATTTAAACACCCTATGAAAAGAATGCCCTGAGTCCTTAGGTGCAAACATTTTTATAAGCTAAAGATAGGCCGAATGACAGTGCTAAAAATATTGGCCTCCTGAAAAGCACAGATGTTCTGATGAGGGGGTGATGTGCAGGTAAGCATATTAAAATGTCTGCTTATGCAATATCGTCCCTCTTGCCACAGAAGAAATTACTGAAACATAATAGTATGCTTTGGCATTTACTGCCCTTCTCCAGCAGATTAGAGACACAAGATCTATGGAATACTATCAGGGAAAGAGAAAATTGCGCTAATCAAATGTAAATTAAGTGAATAAGTGGGAAGGCTGCAATAGCGTGAACTAACACAAAACAGATATAAAAAGGAAAAAATTGCGCCAACCAATAATAAATTGATATAAACAGTGAAGTCCTTTGTGTCTTCTACAAGTGAGACACAGAAAAAATGTGCACCATAAAAGTGCATAAATCGTGAACAAATTGTTATTGGATTTTCTAAAATAACCTGTTCACCAAGTCCATAAACTGGAATTCCGACCCAGACAGCACCCAGTGTGGAGATGATTGACAGTTGTGACCCGCCACCATATGCACTGAGGCTTACCACAGGGTAATTTGATAACAGCGTTATTCAAATTATTGCAGGATACTTCCAGAACACCGGATTATGGCCAAACATACACCAGGTCACGATCCCTTTAAGAAATCCACGATGGGGTGCAGCAGCATGTAATAGCGAATAGCGTCCTCATAGCATGTCACAGCCCAGTCTGATAGACAGTGCAGATCCTGCAGGCAGTTCTCAGGTCCCGAGAACTGCCTGCAGGATCTGCACTGTCTATCAGACTGGGCTGTGACATGCTATGAGGACGCTATTCGCTATTACATGCTGCTGCACCCCATCGTGGATTTCTTAAAGGGATCGTGACCTGGTGTATGTTTGGCCATAATCCGGTGTTCTGGAAGTATCCTGCAATAATTTGAATAACGCTGTTATCAAATTACCCTGTGGTAAGCCTCAGTCCATATGGTGGCGGGTCACAACTGTCAATCATCTCCACACTGGGTGCTGTCTGGGTCGGAATTCCAGTTTATGGACTTTGTTATTGGATTTTCTAAAATAACCTGTTCACCATTTGTTCACGATTTATGCACTTTTATGGTGCACATTTTTTCTGTGTCTCACTTGTAGAAGACACAAAGGACTTCACTGTTTATATCAATTTATTATTGGTTGGCGCAATTTTTTCCTTTTTATATATGGAATACTATGGCTAGACTGCGCAATACCCCAGGTCATCAGCTGTATGGGGACACTTGGTATGATTACTTAGCTCTTAATGCATCTTAACCATCTTGGGCTACTACACACAGAGTGGCTTCTTTCTCTTCTCTCCTTGGGGGTCTGGCCAGTGGCAGCCCATCCATTAGGGGCACCAGACTATGGATTCCAATGGGGCTTATTATATTTGAGCATTTGATTAGAACCAGAGGCTCTAATAGTCTTCAAAAGGGCAGGTTTGGGGCGCAGAGCACTCTGCCGTGATCCCACCCAGCTGTGTGACAATGAATATTTGCTGTTTTCACACTAAATCTCCCTGTCAATCAGGTCGTGAGACTCATTTCCCGATTGGACAAATCAGTCAATCCTAGTGAGCACCTAGGAGACAACACGCACGTCGGCAGCTGCCATGTTGGACACCAGAGCCACTGCCTGCCACCTACATGAAGTGCCAGACCAAACAGCAGATGGTTTTGGGGGCATTTACCACCCCCCAAAAAAACACCAGCCACCACTGGGTCTGGCTACCCCCCTTCTTTCCTCACCCTTAACACTTTCCCCTTTCATGTAAAGTATTGCTGCATTGTATTGATATAATGCATCATTTTTTGACCCGTTATATCAGGGGTGTCCAAACTTTTTTTCAAAGAGGGACAGATTTCATGAAGTGAACATGCGCAAGGGCCGACCATTTTGTCTGACATTCTTTAAACCATTAAAATTTGGTCGAAGTGTGTTTGCCCCAAGCACTAATATACTGCCCAACAAGAATGTTCTTGCCTTTGTGGCTGTGTGGTGAAGAGATGAGCTCAGGCATGTTATTTGGATATACTGTATTTATCGGTGTATAACATGCCTCCACTTTAGGAGGGAAGTTTCAGGAAAAAAAAAAAAAAAAAATGTAAATAAAGAACTGAAGCTAAATAAGGGTCATTGCCCATCAATGCAGCCTAATCAGTGCCCATCTGCAGCCTATTGCATTTTTACCAAAAAATAAAAAATTTGACCTAAACTGATTAAATGTGTACTGTTTGTATATGAATTGTAACAATATTGGGTTTTCAAAATTGTCTGTTTATAGCGCAAAAATATAAAAACTGCAGCGGTGCGCAAATGCCACCAAAACAAAGCTCCATTTGTGAAACAAAGTTTGGGTAGTGTCGCATGACCACGCAATTGTCAAAGCAACGCAGTGCTGTATTGCAAAAAAAAAGTGGCCTGGTCAGGAAGTGGGTAAATCTTTCCCGGAGCTGAAGTGGTTAAAACGTGTATGAAATGGCAGCGCATATATAAACACACACACACATCCTGACAAAAGCCACCCCTTAAGACTATTTACAATCTAGCACTACATCTGTAGTGCGGACAGTTTCAGTATAGCATTGTTAACCCAATAATGTACTCATTTTGTACAAGTCATGAAGAAATATGCAGTTTTAAATTTTTATTGTATTTGGTCATTTAGCATTATAATATTCAGTATACGCTGCACAGATGGGGCCAACACTTCATAACATTTACGGTGTGTAGAACTAAGGATAAATACTGCCGAGATTGTGCAGTTAGGTGTTTCATCCACACTTGAATCTGTAAATCAGAAAAATAAAGATTTTAGTGCAATAATAAAGTGCATAGAACAAGTGCTTAAGAATGCTCAAATGACAGGGAAGTCAGTACTTTTACTTTCATCTTTAATCAGTGAGAGAGTTCAAAGTATTTATCATCACGCATCCCCATAAGAAAAGTTTACATAGCACACTTACAAGATAGATCTGGACACCCAGCTTCGTACGTATATCTTGATACCTGTAAAAAAAGCACCAGTGTTAATGCCTTTGTGAAGCAGACCTGCACTCACTCTCATGAACCTCTTCGGGGGGGGGGACGGACTTTAGTAGAGCACAGCCCCTGCATCTGCCTAGGTTATAAAAAAAAAAAAAAAAAAAAAAAAAAAAGGCTATCCCCTGGGACACCAATATCACATTCCAGGAGGCGCTGTATAAAAACAGCACATGTGCAGTGAAATCAAAGGGCCATGGTACCAGATACCACTGCATGCCTTCAGAGGTCTAGTGGAGTCCAGGCCTCATCAGGTTGCAGTTTTGGTGGCAAAAGGGGACCTACCCATTATGTGGGTGATCAGGTTATGGCCGATCGGTGTACATTTCTTGAAAGTCACACGTTCACCCACAAGTGCTAGGTCTCACTTTGCTCCTGGGGTATGAGCAGAGATGGCACATGGTTACTCTTGTAACTTAAGGGATCTTTTTGCTTGCATGGCAGAGAAAGGGTTACCAACCTTTATGCAATATTGTGTTGGCCTAACAAAGGCAGTTTACGACAATGTAACCTCAGAAAAAAGTGGAACGGTAATAGTGAAATCAGGTTTCATATGGCAGAATCGTTTTCATCACTGGTTACAGTAAATGAGAAATTGTACATTCTACCTGAACATGCTTCACTTACCATAGTTGCATCTTGATTAATAGCAGCTTGATCACCAAAAGGAAACCTGGAGAAACAAAAATATACCGTTTAGGAAAACATTTGGAATAGTTGGACAACATTTTCCCTAGTGTTAGTCTGTATCAGCGAGTCATATTGTCCTCAGTGATCAGAGACCTGATTCTTAAAGTCATCATTTACAGACTGTTGGAAATGGAAATGCACCGAATATTTGAAAATGCCACACATTGATAAAAACTTTAAATGAACCTGCCATTTGCAATTCTGACACCAAGTTCTAGGCCAAGTCTAAGCCACTTAGCAACAAGTCACCACCTCAGAATAAGGCTCTTAAACCAGGCAATTGCTATAAAAGATGCCACGACTGCAATATTCTCAAAATGCAACTTGTGCCAAAGCAGTGTCATTACCCACATCTGACTTACAGGAGTTCCAAGTCACTGGCCTCCTGGATACTTTAAGTAGCGTTCCAAACAAAAGTGGACTTCGCTTATATGATTCCTCCCCCCTCCGGTGCCACATTTGTTTGACAGGTCCCCGTCCCCACTTTTACAGACTGGCCATGACCCCATCTTCCAGAAGTTTAGCCTCCTCCTTTCCCCATCACACCAATTAGAAAGTGCAGCATGCTTTACGCACTAGGGAACCTGCTATGAAGACAAAAGGCTCCACTATTGGGTTTCCTTACCAGGAATGGCGACAGCACCTGGAAGTTCACCCAGGCCGGACCCACTCGTGAAACTTTAGTAACCCCCCTTCCCCGCCCCTCCACAAACTTTCACAGGCAAGGAAGGCTAGGCAACTGGAGGGCTATTGTTAGGGAGGTCACTTTAAAGCGGTTGTAAACCGCATATATAATTTTTTTTTTTTTTTTTAAACCTGCAAGGCAAAAGGCATAATCAGCTAGTATGCACCGCATAATAGCCGATTATGAAATACTTACCTCGGAACGAGGTGTGTAGCACTTACCTGGTCCACGCCGAGCGAGATGTCATCTTGCACCGGCGTGTCTTCCGCCGCTCCAGCGCTGTGATTGGCTGGAGTGGCGATGACGTCACTCCCACGCGTGGGAGATTTAAACGCGTCAAGGTCCGGCGGCTGCCGGTCCTTTCGCCGTGGATCCCCCCTGCGCATGCGCCGCTGCAATCAGCGGCGCATTGCGAGGGGAATATCTCCTAAACCGTACAGGTTTAGGAGATATTCTTTATACCTACAGGTAAGCCGTATTATAGGCTTACCTGTAGGTAAAAGTGAAAAATAAGGGTTTACAACCACTTTAAGCAAAATACTCTAATGAACTAGTTTCTTTTGCATGAAAGCACATCAACCAAAAAAATAAAATCCACTTACCACCTATAAAAGCATCCTCCCGACTTGGCATGTAAACTGTAGCCATGCCTACAAAAAAAAAAAAAAAAAATCAAAAAAAAAAAAAATCAATGAGCTCAATATTGTGCCTGTGCCCAAGCAAATGATGAAGATTCTAAGAATGTATCAGATAGGAGCGAAAGATTGTTCTTCATAGCAATCAGCTGAACTATGGTGTCATCATATACAATAATCCTATACATCAATATATGAAATATTTACCCACCTCTTCAAAGTCCTAAGGTGGCATGCAAACTGTAGCCAGGCCTACAAAGATGCAGAAAAGAGATTAGTGTGAGTTTTACAGTTTCTAAAATGGCTGTGCAGAATTTAAATGCTGAGAGCAAGTCGTTTATTTTCTGCTGAAAGGTTATATTGCTGCTTCCTAGACCCAGCATACAGGTCAGAGAAGCAGAGTGATTACACACAAGTTTGTACCTTTGACACGTGGGCACATTTTCCACCCTTTACATGGCAGAGGTTTGCCAATGTAATTCAGCTGCAATGCTGAAACTGAGAACAGAATTAAAGTAGTGAACTATTTTTACCTACAGGTAAACTAAGGTTTACCTGTAGGTAAAACAAGTTTCTAAACGTGCACTTATATTCTAGCGAGCAGCAGCTGTGAAGTCACCGGCGCACGTGCTATGAACGGTATATACTGGTGCCGTTCAGAGCTTTGCAACATGGCCGAGACTCATGCACATGTCAACACAGTTCCTCCAGTCAGAGTCCAAACCTAAGGGTCCTTTTCACACGTGCGATCCGTTTATCGATCCGTTTGAAATTTTTATTACATATTTTGATGAACGGATGTTAGCGGATCAGATGTTAAACGGATCGTCCGCTAACATCCGTTTTTCGTCCGTTCCGTTTTTTTGACGGAAGAAAAATAGGGTTTTCTTCCGTTCAAAAAACAGAGCTTAACGGAGACGGATGCTCATCCGCTAACGTACGCTATCCCATTGGAAAGCATTGCAGTCCGTAAACGGACGTATGAAAAAACGGACGAACGGTCCGCACGTGTGAAAGGACCCTAAAAAGGAAGACCTCTGCAGTTATGACAGTGCACTGCTGGAGGGCTTGGATTAAGGCAAACCTTTCATAATGCACTAGTACACATGCATATACTATATTACAATATTGCCTTGCAGGTAGACACTTACCACTTTAAAGCAGTCTTAAGCCTTATACACGATCTGATTTTTCAACTGGGAGTGATGACAGGCTGTTGTCGGGAAATACGACCATTTGTATGCTCCATCGGACAGTTGTCGGGGAGGAGAATTGTACCTTTACAACCCCTTTAAGAAATCTTTACTCCCATTAGCCTGACCTGCATATGTATAAGTGCCAAGCCTAGTCATTAAGACACCCAGGGTGCCAGTGCCAAGCTTATAGCACTGTCAATGGTTAGGCATGGCTTAGATTTGTATTTAAAGCATCACTTTACCAGAAAAAAACTCAAGCTTGAGACAGTATTAATCAGATAGGAGCGAAAGGTGATCACCACAGTCAGTCTGATGAACTATAAAATCATCATGTTAACCTGTGTACAAGCCGTTACCTTCACATTGTAATGCCCTTGAAGTTTAAAAAAAAAAAAAAAAAAAAAAAACACAATCTTTATCAAGCAGCTAGTTACAGCTAGACCAGGGGGTAAGCAACCTGGGGCCCTCTAGCTGTTCTGGAACAACATTTCCCATTGAGGCATTGCAATGCTGGCAGTTACTCCCAGAGGCATGCTGGGACTTTTATTTCTGCAACAGCTGGAGGGCCCCAGGTTGCCTACCCTAGACACAGCATACAGACGTAAGTTTCTTTCATTCTTTTTCAGAGAGATTCCCATTGATAAAAAGCAAAATCACAGTATACCAACACTTTTAGTAGCACTTACATTGAAATTGGCCAGCTTCGTAACAGCATCTGAAAGATCAAAAATGGTTTATGTAAATAAAAATGCCACCTACATGCATCTTATTTTAAGTCATTACCATGTAAAAATTAAACCCACTAGGGTCCCCCATAGCAGCATCTGACCCCTGCCAAGCAACCCCAAAATAAAAATTGATTGCACTGAGCCAAATACCAAAACTAGGTGGTTGACACATTTTGCATGAGTTCAGGCCACAACTACAAGCATTTCCCTCCAACAGAGGGAGATTAATGGCAGGTTTATTCCCACATCAGTAGAAATCTTACTAAACTAAAGCTTTACAGGAGGGTACACTGGCCAGAGAGAGTCAGGACATCCAAGTGATAATGGTTAACCAATCAAGTGGGCCGACTTGAGCAAACCACTGCCATGTAAGCAGAAGTCCAAGTTCAGGTTCTGTTAGAAGCTGTGCAATCAAGCGTCTCCAACATTCAGTTTTTACAAACCAGATCAATTGACAACTGCAATTGCACCCCATACATTTGGCACTATACAGCTATATAATCTGGTTAAGCCTCAGTGTTATTAAAGATATCAGAAATCACTTCTGCCCACTACTCTTACAGCATCATAGGCAGGGATGGACTGGCCATAGGGACTACAGGGAGTTTCCCGGTGGGCCGATGGCTCAGTGGGCCGTTTTTTAAAAGAGAGATGCTGCTTGGAGGACTTTTTTTTTAACGCTCTGGCAGCGCCCCAGTGTGAAAGCACTCAGGCTTTCACACTGGGACTGCAGTGGAAGCGTTTTTCAGTCGCTTTACAGGCGCTATTTTTAGCCCAAAAGCGCCTAAACGCCTCAGTGTAAAAAGGGGTCCTACACTCACCCCCTCTTTTACGCTCTCTCTTTTTCTTACACTCACCCCCCTCTCACCCCCTTTCCCTCTCATGATATACAATAATGGATGTAGGGGCCTTTTGGTGGGCGTGATTTTTCGAGGGGGGGGGGGCACCATTTTATTGAATTAAAGTGGGCCGGTCTGGATGAAGTCCAGGGCCAAATTATTGTCCCAGTCCAGCCCTGATCATAGGCTTATTTACAGCATCGAAGGCCACTGCAGGCAGTGCATTATGGCATGCACATTAATCTCATTAAAGTGGATGCAAACCCTCTCCTCTACCCAGTGAAGTGAACAGCCTCAGATACAGAGATGAAACAAATCTCCCTGCACAAGTTTTACTTGTAGATCGGCTACGTTTCCCTTTCTACACTTTGGAAAGTGCAGATAGTGTTACAAATCCTTCTGGTTTCAGCAGCACGTGGGGTTGAGTGGGGAGACTGGGCTTATCTTGAGCCGATCGGTAGAAAGGCAACCTGTCCCCACCACAGGCAGATTAAGGAAGGAACAAGCCGCGCTGTACTATGAATAGACAAGCTCTCTGCTTACCTCTAAGCTCCCTCCCTGATACAAAATTTCAGCTGTTCTTATGTCAAGAGAACTTGTCAAAAGTGACTACTTATCTCTTTAAAGCTCTAAGTGCCGTCTTTCTGCTGCTCCTTTCTGGTTATCAGTAAACACTACAGATGTGTGCCTAGGTCAAGATGTTATGAATGGGGTTTAAAACCACTTTAAGGTCACCCTTTCATACCGAATTGACTGCCAACACTCCATTGGCCTGAAATACCAGTTGTCTTGATACAATCACTAGACTAAGATTGCAACGATTACAACATAGGAATCAAATGGTTAACCAATGGTATGCACAGTGTTCAAAGGAATGACCTTCAGCACCTTAAAGGGGAGTTCCACCCACAATTTCACTTTTTAAATATAAATACCCCTGTAATACACAAGCTTAATGTATTCTAGTAAAGTTAGTCTGTAAACTAAGGTCCGTTTTGTTAGGTTGTTACAGCATTTAGATTTATTATTAGTTTATAATCTAGAAATAGACCGTGGCCATCTTAAGTGTGGGCATCATGAAGCCAGACTGTATGACTTCCTGGATTTCAGCTTTGCATATCTCGCACATGCTCAGTGCACAAGCAATGTAATAGGTTTCAGTCAGGTTTGCAAGGACTACTGGGAAACATGATGCCTATCCCAGAAACCCTTGCAAATAGCCTAGGCAAATGAGGAGGAAGTAATGAAGGACTACAAAATAAAGGTATTTACAAGCAACAAATTAAATAAAAATTGTCCATTCTGAACACTATGAGATTAGAGCATGCAGCACAGACAAACATAAAAAAATGGGTGGAACTCCACTTTAAAGCTGAGCTACACTGCATCCGAGAAGCAAACCAAAAAATGCAATTTAATTCATTTTATATTCAAAGCAAGCTCACCCATTCATCGTCTCCATGCTTCATTTTGCTGAGAAGTCACTTTGAAAAGCACCCCCCCTAGCATTTCTAGTAATAGCAATCTTAAGTAAGGACACCTCTTCACACATGGATACCTGCAGAGAGATTTAATATAATACAGTTTAGCCAAAAAAAATATTCACATTACCAATATCTTTAAAGGAATCATGAAATGGACTGAAAGCAAGACAATTGCCACACTGCAGGGATAATAGGTTTTAGGGGGCAGCAGATAAGAGGGGGGGGTCATTTTTCTTCACCTCACTTCACCAAGGATTCCCTTTAAATTCTGTTAGTTACCTCAGAAAAAAGTGGAACGGTTAAGAGTATAATCAGCCTTTATATCATATGGCAGAATCAGTTTCATCACTGGTAACCAGCAAATACATATATTTTTTTTAAAGTACGTACAAGTTACGCAGATTACTCACCAGAAAAATTAAAGTCCCAATGATGCACCTAGGGGGAAAAAGACAACGGTGGTTAGCAAACCTCAATTAGCTCATCAGTGCATGCACAATACAGTTGTGGGCTTAGGTTAGCAGTAACAAGTCCACATATATATTTCAGGTCAGACATTTGGATCATTTGAAACCCAAAAAAGGGCACAATACTTCATGCAACTACACTCAAGATGACTGCTGCAGATTGTCAAGAATGAGGGTTTTAACCAATTTTCTAGAAAAAGATACTTTACACGCAAACAAAAGTATCCAAAAAGGCCTTCACCCTCTATTCTGTCCAAAAGCAAAAGTATAAGAAAATCTTTAAATTGTGGGTTGCTCCCAGATAGAGAAATCTTCCATTGTGGACGCTAGTTCTGAAGTGAAAGGAAATATTAAACCTCCATGCAGGGCCGGCCCTATGATGGGACCGGGTGGTACCATGGGTACCAGGCAGCACTTTTAGGGGGGTAGCATACTGATGCCTGCCAGCCCGTTCCGCTACCCAAATAAAATTGATGTTCTTTTTTCCCACAAATAGAGCTTTCTTTTGGTGATATTTGATCACCTCTGCGGTTTTTATTTTTTGTGCTATAAATATATATATTTAACTTTTTGCTATAATAAATATCCCCAAAATTTAGAACAAACAATTTTCTTCATTTTAGGCCAATATGTATTCTACATATTGTTGGTAAAAAAAACACAATTAGCGTACATTGATTAGTTTGCGCAAAAGACATTGTGGAACGCCGGCAATTCACAGGTCCCTTTATACATGTATAGAGCCATGACAGGTCCTCGTTATACTCCTTTGTACATGTATAGAGCCAAGTCAAGTCCTCTTTATAGTCCTATATACATTTATAGAGCCATGACAGGTCCTCTTTATACATGTATAGAGCCATGACAGGTTCTCTTTATACATGTATAGAGCCAAGTACTCTTTATAGTCCTATATACATTTATAGAGCCATGACAGGTCCTCTTTATACATGTATAGAGCCAAGTACTCTTTATAGTCCTATATACATTTATAGAGCCATGACAGGTCCTCTTGATATCCCTTTACATGTAAAGAGTAATGACAGGTCCTCTTTATACATGTATAGAGCCATGATAGGTCCCCTTTAGTTATGATATAAAATAATGTGTGGGGGCTTTTTGGTTGGCGTGATTTTTTTTCTGGGGGGGGGGCAGCATTTCATTCTTGGTCCCAGGCAACACAATGTCTTGGGGCGACACTGCCTCCATGTCATCAGGACAGGAAACCTCCAATGGGACAAAGATTGGGGGGGGCGAGTCAAGTTTTGCTTCTAGTTAATTTTAACTATGCAGTACAATGCACAATTACAAGGCCTAGTATAGAAGATGTTGCTGTACATCTCAACTAGATTATGACTGCAATGCCTTACAGCTCTTGGCATTGGCCCTTTCAGCACAAGCCTTCTCCATCTGTAAAAAATAAAAAAATTTAGTAGGTGGAAAGTCTAATAAAGCCAATAACATACCTCCATGGGGTGGTCAAGTCTTTTAAAGAATCATCATTTAAAGCAAACAAGCGACTCAGGTGTAAGCCAATGAAATTGTGACAGGCCGTGATCCCGATGGAGACATACACCCAAGACAGTTTGTAACCCCGCAAAGCTTTTCCTGTATGCCACATTCAGAATACCGATTAAGCCATCCTGTAGTTTTCTTCTGTGTACACAACCTGCAGAGAAACACCAATTAGTGGAGGTTTCCAAAATTTTCGTTCAGCCCCTCCCAGGAGACAGACACATCAGATAGGAGCGAAAGACAAGCCGTGTTCATCACTGTTCATCTGCTGAATTATGCAATCATCATGGTGTCCGATATTTGATTTCAAGAAATGTAAAGCCTTGCTAAAAAGACCTAAACCAAGCACAGCTTGAACCTACAATGGTTACATCAGTATGTCCGGCATTAGCCTTTGTGTGGCCCTAATGCAAGCGTTTTTTCAAATTTAAAAAAAAATAAAAAAATAAAAAAGACAGATCTTGCAGGGCTCATATTGACGCACATAAAATGTTTCCAAGATCCACTATATGCCTGCAGCACATCACTTATAAACTGAGGCTATAGCACACCATGTAGCATAGGTCATTTCTATTAAAGCATAACTAAAGGCTTTTAGTTTGGAGAGAGTAGAATAGCCGATAAGTTTTATAGCCATCTGTGACCCAGTTACTCCGAGTAAAAACCTTTAGTATGCAGCTCCCTTCAGCCCTCCCAAAACAAAACCTCCCAACGCCAATCTTGATCCAGCAAAGTGCATGAGAGCAGCTGCTGCCAGTTTTCTGCCTCCTCATTGGCTCAGACAGCAGCAGGAACCATTGGCTCCCGTTGCTGTCAGCCAGTGAGGAGGAAGCAGGACTGAGCCCCATTGTGTCTTACTGACAGAGCTGGGCTTCAGGAGCAAGCACGCATTAATGCGCCCATAGAAAGCAGCTTGCTATGGAGTCACTCAGATGGGAGGGGACCACACAAGGATATGGCTGCTCTGTGCAAACATTTACCTTTAGCTGATGTTCACACGGTGCCATTTGGAACTGACAAATCGCACCAGTTTGTTGGCAACTGAACTGTTCAATCTGCCACAACTCATGTTGCAGCGGTTTTGAAAAAAAGAGTTACTGAACTATTTTGACAATTTCATTGCGAATTGCATAGACTTCTATAGACTAAATAAAGCAGCTTTCAAATTGTGCTGAAGTAGCTGCACCAGGGCCGAGTATCACTTTAAAAGACCTAATCCAACATCTAGTAGCCATCCTATTCCATATTCTACTATAAGTAGTAGTGCATGAGGACTCTACAGAGCAATTTGCACAATCTGCCAAGCAATTATAAAATCATAAGTTACAAACCTTGTGTCCCTTCACAGCTATGGATCATCTAGGCATAGAACATCTGATAAAAAAAAAAAGGCAAAAACGTACAAATGAAAGGAAGCTCCTTTTTCTACACTGCATCAGAATAGAAGATTTCCCTCAGTCTTATTCAGAGAGATTCCCATTGATTATTTCAAGTCATCATGTACAGCATTATGTTCTCATATCAGGCAGAAGATACATCAACTTACCCGAGTGTACTGCACCATGATGGACTGGGCTCCACATCTTAAAAAAAAAAAAAAAAGCTTAGGCCTAAAAGACAGTCAAGGCCAAGGCTGTAAATGCACCATGAGACCAAACCTCTCCACTGGAGGCTTGTATAGTCCGATCCCAGGTGAGTGAAGACAAAGTAGACCCGGTAACCAGTCTTCAATCAAGGGATCAAGAGTTTCCACTTCCATTCCCACTAGAGAGGCAAAGATGAAGGTGTCTGTAAAACAGTTGGAGATTGTTATTTTCAGTTGACAGAAGTTTAGACTGCAGATTGTACTGTGTGTAGGGAGGTAAACTAAACACCTGTGAGGCAACCACACCCAGGTAACAGATACCAGAAACATTAAGGCCAATTGGTGTGCTGTGAGCCTAGAAGATTGGGAGAGGAAAAAAAGGCCGAGTTCACACCTATGCGAATTGAATGCGCATTTCTCCGCATTCAATTTGCATAGCAGGAGAATGACTGGCTCTCTATGGAGCCAGTTCACATATCTCCACAGCTGGTCCGGTGTGCCGGAAAAACATGTGCTTTTTTGGTGCGTTTCAGGTTATATTTCAAGCAAAAAAATTCGGGCTGAAATCGGACCAGAACCGGTGAACCAGCACGCACCGGACCCCTGCTGTGAGCCGCATGCTGGGATGGTGTGAACCCAGCCTGACGCTTTCAGTCAAGAAGTAGCGGGGCCAGTAAAAACCCCCATCAATCCACCTTCTAGAGATCCCCTACAGACCGCCACAGGGGTAGGGGGATCTTGGCACTAGTTAGGTTTATTAGCTCCTCCACCTGTAGCTTCCTGGTAGCACTTCCCCTACGCGGAAAAAGGCTTGGGACACACACACACACACACACACCAATGTGGGTACTGCCCGAGCCCCTCTGCCCACACCCAGACATTTGGACTGGAAACACATGCTGCCTGTGCTGGTTCCTGTCAAGGGGGTATGCCACTTCTGTGCCTGGCGAAGGCCATGACTGGAAGGAGAAAGGGAACCAAGCTGCCACTTTCCTCGCCAGAGTGGTCTTGAGGGCCCTCTTGAAGAAAATCCTACTAGCTGCTCCCAGTGGTGTCAGGAGAAGGGGTCTTCTCTCATGGGCTGTCCTAGAAGACAATGAGGGGGGGGGGGGGGATACAAAAAATTAATAAAAGTGCATCCATAAGACCATACAAACAGAAGAAAATATTACAGCGCACATATACAAAAAATTACATTCAACTCCTGCAAGGCTATTTAAAATACCTGAACATTTGAAAAAAATAAAAATAGGGATTTAGGCACACCATAGGCCTATACTGCGCTTAAGCCCACTTACTAAATCAAAGTACCCCATTGTCAGTGGGTTCTATGCTATTCATAGAAAGATCCTGCTTCACTGAACCATGGGAGAAATACACAGGGAGGAGAGGAGATGCACCTCGGCAGCCACTGTATTGAAGACACCAGAGCTGCAGCCTGCCACCTAGATGAATTGCCGGACTGATCAGCAGGCGTTTTTTTGGGGGGTGGTTGTTTACCGCCTTCCAAAAACCCACCAGGTGTGGCTACCCTCTTTCCTCTTAGCCGTTTTCCATAGTGCCAGGCAGGCACTTTTACATGCAAGTGCAATCTACTTTGCCATCGCTTTGAAATATACAAAAATATGAGACTCTCTCGTCTCCTATGGACTTGATTGTGGAAATCAATTTGTTATTCCAAATTTGACCGACCTTAAGGCTTAGTTTACACAGGATTTTAATTTTAAATGCCCAAAAACGCCTATAAACTAAAACGCGGGTTATGGCGTTTAGCATTTGAAATGTGGAAATCTTTGAAAGCAAAAAAAATGGGTTCAGACACCAAAGAAACGCTGTTAAACGCAACTGCCCAAAAACGGCAATAAATGAGACTGTGTACATGGTCACATAGGAAAACATTGAATGATAACATTGAATGAGTTCAGGGTCAATTGGAAAAAAAAAAAATAAAAAAAATAAATAAAAAGCGACTGCCTCTGAACATACGTTTGGCAGCGTCTAGTGTACATGGTAGAACGGAGGATCTTGGCTGCAGAAACTCTTTATTTTTGTGAAGAATCAGGAACGACACTTTGCCCGATAGCACCAACACAAGAATTTATAATAGATGTGATGGCCACTTTATAGGAGAGAGCGACCTAAGGGAGTTCCCTCAGGCTGGATTTACACCTATGTAGTTTTAGTGCATTTTGCACTACAGTCCATTTACCATGGTTTCCTATGGAACACGCTCTGTAGTACAAATCTGCAAAAACACTAAAAATGCATAGGTGTGAACCCAGCCTAACAGGGGACAAAGGATGGTTTCTGAAGGCCAGGGAGAAACAAATGAAGATCCCAGGGAAGCAACTGATGCTGTAATGTCTGATCTGAGAGACTCATTGAGTAAAGGGCAAGCAAGATGCTTCTGAAATGAGATGGATAAGTGGATGTAAACCCGATTCGTGAAATTTGAAAGCCTGAAGAATCTGGACAGGCTCTCAGTCGTCTACAGATAGTTTTACTGAAGCCTTCAGAAGTAAGTGATCTAAATACCCTACGAAAAAAATCCCCCTGAGTCCTTCGTATAGCCAGTAGATGTGCAAACATACTTTTGTAAAATACTCTTGGACCCAAGCATAGGCCGAATGGCAGTGCCAAAAATGGATAATGTTGGCCTCCTGAAAAGCAGACGTTCTGATGAGGGGGTGATGTGCAGGTAAAATGTCCGCCGATGCAATAACATCCCCCCCCACAAGTGATGGCACATGGAAAAAGGAGACCATAAAAGTTACAAGAGTGGAATTTTAAGGGATCTTGTTGCTTGCATGGCAGAGAAAGGGTTACCAACCTATATGCAATATTGTGTTGGCATAATGCAGTTTACTGCCATGTAACCTCAGAAAAAAGTGGAACGGTAATAGTGGAATCAGGTTTCATATGGCAGAATCGTTTTCATCACTGGTTACAGTAAATTTGAGAAATTGTACCTAAAATGCTTCACTTACCATAGTTGCATCTTGATCATTACCAAAAAGGAAACCTGAGAAGCAAAATATACTGTTTAGGGAAACATTTGGAATAGTTTGGCAAGATTTTCCCTAGTCTTAGTCTGCATCAGTGAGCGATATCGTCCTCAAAGTGATCAGAGACCTGATTCTTAAAGTCATCATTTACAGATCATTGAAAAAGTATTTACATGCACCAGTTGATTATAACATTTGAAAATGCCACACATTGATAAAAGCTAATGAACCCGACATTTGCAATTCTGACACCTAGTTCTAGGGCAAGTCTAAGCCACTTGGCAAGTCACCACCTCAGAATAAGGATTTGTTAAACCAGGCAATGGCTATAAAAGATGCCACGACTGCAATAATCTCAAAATGCAACTTGTGCCGAAGCAATGTCATTACCCACATCTAGGAGTTCCAAGTCAGTGGCCTCCTGGATAATTAAGTGGAGTTCCAACCAAAAATGAAACTTGGGTATGCTTCCTCCCCTCTGGTAACATCTGACAGGTCTCCTTCCCCACTTTTAGAGATAGGCCAGGGCCCGATCTCACAGAAGTTCAGCCCCGTCCTTCCCTGTCACAATATTTAGAAAGTGCAGCATTCTTTGCGCACTAGGGAACCTGCTGTGCAGCCAAAAGGCTTCACCATTGGCTTACCAGGAATGGCAGCACCTGGGAGTTCACCCAGGCTGGATCTACTCTAAGTGAAACTTTAGTAACCCCCCCCACAAACTTACACAGGTAAGGCAGGCAACTGGAGGGCTATTGTTAGGGAGGTCACCTTAAGCAAAATACTCTGCTGAACTAGGTTATTTGCATGCAAGCACGGAGACTAAAAGTATCTACTTACCATTTTTAAAAGCATCCTCCCGACTTGGCATGTAAACTGTAGCCAGGCCTACAAAGAAACATACCAATGAGCTCAATATTGTGCCCAAGCAAATAAGATTCTAAGAATGTATCAGATGGGAGCGAAAGATTGTTCTTCATAGCAATCAGCTGAACTATGGTGTCATCATATACAATAATCCTATACATCAATATTATATGGAATATCTACCCACCTCTTCCAAGTCCTAAGGTGGCATGCAAACTGTAGCCAGGCCTACAAAGATGCAGAAAAGAGATTAGCTGTGCAGAATTTAAATATTGAAACTGCTTATGCTGAGAGCAAGTCGTTTTATTTTCTGCTGAAAAGTTACCGGTATATTGCTGCTTCCAAACAGCCTAGGGTCTAGCATACAGGTCAGAGCAGCAGAGTGATTACACACAAGTTTGTACCTTTGACTCGTGGGCACAATTTCTACTCTTTAAGTTCTTCAGAACGTCCTACAACCCAATCTTTACATGGCAGAGGTTTACCAATGTAATTCAGCTGCAATGCTGAAACCGAGAACAGAATTAAAGTAAATCAAAGCTTACCTGTAGGTAAAAAACACATTTATAAATGTGCACCATTAAGGAGATAGTCTAGCAAACAGCAGCCGTCAAGTCACTGGTGCATGTGCTCTGAACAATATACCGGCTGCCGCCTGACAGACATAAATCTATCCCCTATTTTGTAGGCGCTATAACTTTTGCGCAAACCAATCAATATACGCTTATTGCGATTTTTTTTAACAAGAATATGTAGAAGAATACATATCGGCCTAAACCGAGGAAATTTTTTTTTTTTTAACAAAAAATTGGGATATTATTATAACAAAAAGTAAATATTGTTTTCTTCAAAATTTTCTGTCTTGTTTATAGCGCAAAAAAAAAAAAAAAAAAAAAAAAAAAAAAGAAAAGGGGATAAAATACCACCAAAAGAAAGCTCTATTTGTGGGGGGAAAAAAATGATACAAATAATTTGGGTACAGTGTTGTATGACCGCGCAATTGTCATTCAAAATGCGTGAAAGCTGAAAATTGGCCTGGGCACGAAGGGGGTTTATTTGCCCAGTAATGAAGTGGTTAAAAGGAGTTGTAAAGGTTTGTTTTTTTATTTTCTAAATAGGTTCCTTTAAGGTAGTGCATTGTTGGTTCACTTACCCTTTCCTTCGATTTCCCTTCTAAATGTTTCTCCCCCCCCCCCCTGTCTGAATTTCTCACTTCCTGTTCCTCCTCCGTAAGCTGTTCTGGCTGACTAACCACCGCTCGGATGATGAGGAGAAACAGGTAGTGGGAAATTCAGACAAAGAAAAAAAAACATTAAGGATGGAAATCGAAGGAAAAGGTAAGTGAACCAACAATGCACAAGCTTAAAGGAACCTTTTTAGAAAAAAAAAATTATATATATATATATATAAAAAAAACACACACACACACACACACACACCTTTAAGCCATCCTGCATACTGTAGTTTGCTTCTGTGTACACAACCTGCAGAGAAACACCAATTAGTGGAAGTTTAACATTTCGTTCAGCCCCCCCTCCCAGGAGACAGACACATCAGATAGGAGCGAAAGACAAGCTGTGTTCATCACTGTTCATCTGCTGAACTATGCAATCATCATGGTGTCTGAGATTTGATTTCTGATGTCAAGAGATGTAAAGCCTTGCTAAAAGGATCCAAGCACAGCTTGAACCTACAATGGTTACATCAGTATGGCCGGCATAAGCCTTTGTACAGCCCTAATAAAGTCAAGTGGTTTTTCAATTTAAAGAAACAATCAAATGATCGACTGACAGACCTTGCAGGGCTCATATTGACGCACCGTGATCATAAGCAACGTTATTACAAAGGGCCACTATACGCCTGCGACACGTCACTTTTAAAACTGAGGCTAAAAGCACACTATTAAGCATATGTCATTTCTATTAAAGCGCAACTAAAGGCTTTTAGTTTGAAGTGGAGAGGGGTTAGAATATCTGTTAAGTTTTTGCCAAATCTATGACCCAGTTACACTCTCATGAAGGCAAGGAGGACCCTTTAGTACGCAGCTCGCAAAAAAAAAAAAAAAAAAGAAAAAGGGGAACATATCCCACACACAATGCAGATCTTGATCCAGCAATGTGCACGAGAGCAGCTGCTCCCAGTTTTATGCCTCCTCATTGGGGCTCAGACAGCAGGAACCTCTGGCTTCTGCTGTCAGCCAGTGAGGAGGAAGCAGGGCTGAGCCCCATTGTATCTTAGCTGGGCTTCAGGAGCAAGCACACGTTAATGTGCCCATAGCAAGCAGCTTCCTATGGAGGCACTCGGGTGGGAGGAACCAGGAGCACAGGCAGGGGAGATTAGGGGCTGTGGCTGCTCTGTGCAAACCATTTACCTTTAGCTGATGTTCACACTGGTGCCATTTGGAACTGACAAATCCCACCAGTGTGTTGGCAACTGAACTGTTCAGACTACCACGCCTCATGTTGCGGCGATTTTGAAAAAAGTTACTGAACTACTTGTTGACAATTTCATTGCGAATTGCATAGACTTCTGTTTAACAAAGTTGCAAGCCACAAAAAAATCAAAATAAAGCAGCTTTCAAATAGTGCTGAAGTAGCTGCACCAGGGCCGAGTATCACTTTAAAGACCTAAGCCAACGTCTAGTAGCCATGGTGCTATCCTATTATTCCATATTCTACTATAAGGCTTCATTTCCACTGACGTTTTTACAGCCACTTTTATGAGCGTTTTTTACAGCTTAAAAACGCCTGTCCATGTTATTCTATGGCATCATGCCCACAAAGACGTTTTTGAGCTGCAAATGGCATAGGCGTTTTTGAGCTGTAAAAAAAACGCAGGACCAGGGCGTTCTGAAGCTCCAGAGTAGAGCTGTAAAAACCCCTGGAAGAAGTCATTGGACGAAACGGCGTTGGGAAGAGCGGCGTGCTGACGTCACCAAGATTTGCGCTGTCTATCCGGAAGGACGAGCGGACAGTACAGCCGGCCGGCTAAACATACTACACGCACGATTTTACTGCATAATTGTAAGTGCAATACTTAATAATAAAAACCCTTTTTATGGTAATACACTATGTCAGCCTTCTCTCTTTTGGGTTATACTATGGAGATTGAGTGGTCTGATTTGTGAAAGTGAAAAACGTACCCTGGAGATCCTGGAAACTGTCTCGGTGGTTTTACTTGGCTACATGCTTGATTATATCAATTATCTGGTAAGCAGCTAGGATATACTGGTGGAGGACACTATCATCTGTTTTACAGATTCACGGGATACTGCCAGGATACTTTTCACCCATTTGGAGAATTTTCTGCCTTCTTTTGATTTTCTCTACGATTCTTCCACTCATATGGACTTTGCACTATTCATTGGTTTATCTCAGATTACACTAGTGGTTTGTGCATGTAGCACCCATTTATATTTGAATGTCACGTTGATATTTTTTCACATTTTGCAGCGCAGCTCTTTTTCACAAGAGCTGTAAAAACGACATTCATTGACAGACAGACATTCATTGACAGACAGACAGACAGACATTCATTGACAGACAGACAGACAGACATTCATTCATTGACAGACAGACAGACAGACATTCATTGACAGACAGACAGACATTCATTGACAGACAGACAGACAGACATTCATTGACAGACAGACAGACAGACATTCATTGACAGACAGACAGACAGACATTCATTGACAGACAGACAGACATTCATTGACAGACAGACAGACAGACATTCATTGACAGACAGACAGACATTCATTGACAGACAGACAGACATTCATTGACAGACAGACAGACATTCATTGACAGACAGACAGACATTCATTGACAGACAGACAGACATTCATTGACAGACATTCATTGACAGACAGACAGACATTCATTGACAGACAGACAGACAGACATTCATTGACAGACAGACATTCATTGACAGACAGACAGACATTCATTGACAGACAGACAGACATTCATTGACAGACAGACAGACATTCATTGACAGACAGACAGACATTCATTGACAGACAGACAGACATTCATTGACAGACAGACAGACATTCATTGACAGACAGACAGACATTCATTGACAGACAGACAGACATTCATTGACAGACAGACATTCATTCATTGACAGACAGACATTCATTGACAGACAGACAGACATTCATTGACAGACAGACAGACATTCATTGACAGACAGACAGACATTCATTGACAGACAGACAGACATTCATTGACAGACAGACAGACATTCATTGACAGACAGACAGACATTCATTGACAGACAGACATTCATTGACAGACAGACATTCATTCATTCATTGACAGACAGACAGACATTCATTGACAGACAGACAGACATTCATTGACAGACAGACAGACATTCATTGACAGACAGACAGACACATTCATTGACAGACAGACAGACACATTCATTGACAGACAGACAGACACATTCATTGACAGACAGACACATTCATTGACAGACAGACACATTCATTGACAGACAGACAGACAGACATTCATTGACAGACAGACAGACAGACAGACATTCATTGACAGACAGACAGACAGACATTCATTGACAGACAGACAGACATTCATTGACAGACAGACAGACATTCATTGACAGACAGACAGACATTCATTGACAGACAGACAGACAGACAGACATTCATTGACAGACAGACAGACAGACATTCATTGACAGACAGACAGACATTCATTGACAGACATTCATTGACAGACAGACAGACATTCATTGACAGACATTCATTGACAGACAGACAGACATTCATTGACAGACATTCATTGACAGACAGACAGACATTCATTGACAGACAGACATTCATTGACAGACAGACATTCATTGACAGACAGACAGACACATTCATTGACAGACAGACACATTCATTGACAGACAGACAGAGACATTCATTGACAGACAGACAGACAGACATTCATTGACAGACAGACAGACAGACATTCATTGACAGACAGACAGACAGACATTCATTGACAGACAGACAGACATTCATTGACAGACAGACAGACATTCATTGACAGACAGACAGACATTCATTGACAGACAGACAGACATTCATTGACAGACAGACAGACATTCATTGACAGACAGACAGACATTCATTGACAGACAGACAGACATTCATTGACAGACAGACAGACATTCATTGACAGACAGACATTCATTGACAGACAGACATTCATTGACAGACAGACAGACAGACATTCATTGACAGACAGACAGACATTCATTGACAGACAGACAGACATTCATTGACAGACAGACAGACAGACATTCATTGACAGACAGACAGACATTCATTGACAGACAGACAGACATTCATTGACAGACAGACATTCATTGACAGACAGACATTCATTGACAGACAGACATTCATTGACAGACAGACATTCATTGACAGACAGACATTCATTGACAGACAGACATTCATTGACAGACAGACAGACAGACAGACATTCATTGACAGACAGACAGACAGACAGACATTCATTGACAGACAGACATTCATTGACAGACAGACAGACAGACATTCATTGACAGACAGACAGACAGACATTCATTGACAGACAGACAGACATTCATTGACAGACAGACAGACATTCATTGACAGACAGACAGACATTCATTGACAGACAGACAGACATTCATTGACAGACAGACAGACATTCATTGACAGACAGACAGACATTCATTGACAGACAGACATTCATTGACAGACAGACATTCATTGACAGACAGACATTCATTGACAGACAGACATTCATTGACAGACAGACAGACATTCATTGACAGACAGACAGACATTCATTGACAGACAGACAGACATTCATTGACAGACAGACATTCATTGACAGACAGACATTCATTGACAGACAGACATTCATTGACAGACAGACATTCATTGACAGACAGACATTCATTGACAGACAGACATTCATTGACAGACAGACATTCATTGACAGACAGACAGACAGACATTCATTGACAGACAGACATTCATTCATTGACAGACAGACAGACATTCATTGACAGACAGACAGACAGACATTCATTGACAGACAGACAGACAGACATTCATTGACAGACAGACAGACAGACAGACATTCATTGACAGACAGACATTCATTGACAGACAGACAGACAGACATTCATTGACAGACAGACAGACAGACAGACATTCATTGACAGACAGACAGACATTCATTGACAGACAGACAGACATTCATTGACAGACAGACAGACATTCATTGACAGACAGACAGACATTCATTGACAGACAGACAGACATTCATTGACAGACAGACAGACATTCATTGACAGACAGACATTCATTGACAGACAGACATTCATTGACAGACAGACATTCATTGACAGACAGACATTCATTGACAGACAGACATTGACAGACAGACAGACATTCATTGACAGACAGACAGACAGACATTCATTGACAGACAGACAGAGACATTCATTGACAGACAGACAGAGACATTCATTGACAGACAGACAGACAGACATTCATTGACAGACAGACAGACATTCATTGACAGACAGACAGACAGACAGACAGACATTCATTGACAGGCGTTTTTAAGCTGTAAAAAAAGGCTAACACAAGTGGCTGTAAAAACGCCAGTGGAAATGAAGCCTAATAGTAGTGCATGAGGACTCTACAGAGCAATTTGCACAATCTGCTAAGCAATCAATTATAAAATCATAAGTTACAAACCTTGTGTCCCTCCACAGTTATGGATCATCTAGGCATAGAACATCTTTGATCTAATAAAGAAAAAAAAAAAAAGCCAACTTTAAAGGCAAAATGTACAAATGAAAGGAAGCTTCTTATTTTCTACACTGCATCAGAATAGAATATTTCCCTCAGTCTTATTCAGAGAGATTCCCATTGATTATTTCAAGTCATCATGTACAGCATTATGTTCTCATATCGGGCAGAAGAGACATCAACTTACCCGAGTGTACTGCACCATGATGGACTGGGCTCCACATCTATTAAAAAAAATTAAAATTTGTTAGCAGAAGTGTACACATTAGTGGGCTCTTTGCTGCCTCTCTTTGTAATGCCTCAGAACATATATTGGTGGTAAGCTGTCTCATCATCCTCACAGTCAAGAGTAGCAAATAAGTGTCATCACAGTAGCATTACACTGTATAGTTAGGCCCTGAACTTCTCTCCGGGTTGGAAAGACTAAAAGGCAAAGGCTTCACTTCGTAAGGGGATACGCCCTCAGCATGGTGATATGTGAAGCTCTGCTGATTTCTATCATCCAATCATGTATAAGCAAATAATCTCTTGCATGCGATTAGGTATTCTTTACAAAGAAAAAAGTCACATAACCACACTCTGGGAAAATTCCCTTGAAAATACCTGCCCCTGCTGTGACTGGACACAGCAGGAGCTAATCAATGGCCCAGCGGATGCAATGTCACAAGGGTGAAGGGTGTACATTTTTCCTGACACAATGTATGGCAGGATAAACCCAACAGAAATACTGAGGCTTATAAAAAGGTCAAATCCCAAGTGAGTGAAGGCATATTACACCAGGTGACAAGTCCTTCATCAAAAAGCTCTGGGGTTTAGACTTAGTCCCCCCCCCCCCCCCCATTATTGTGCGCATGAGACCTAAAAAGAAAAAACTTTTTTTTACCCACCTGGAAATGCCTGTTGCTATGCGGTCCCACGAAATCTGCCTTTGAAACCACCTAGGAATCTGACATCTCCTTCTAATGCTCCTGGGAAATGTGTGTCATCATTTCCCAGGATGCAGTGCACTGTCCAATTATCACTCCCCATCCAAGACTTCCAGGAAGTGCTTGTAGGCTTCACAGTGCCCACAAGCAAAATGACAACAGTGTAGACATAGGTTTTATAAACTATCTTTTTTAAATATCTATGCGGATCGGCGGCGGATTGTAAAATAGTAAGTGACCGGATTTATATTATAAAAACGCAGGATGAAAGGACATACATTTAAAAAATGCTAATTGTTGTTGGAACTCCGCTTTAACTTCTGCCAACTGAGTTGTTAACTGCAGATTGCACCGTAGGAAGGCAAACCAAAACACCTGTGAGGCAGCAAAACCCAGGTAACAGACAAAAATGCAACTCCATATGCAAACCCAGTAGCACCCAAAATGGTTACCACACCCAAGAAGCAAAGTAGAACATTAAACCTTAGGCTTAAAAGACAGACTTGAGCCAAGGCTGTAAATTTACCATGAGACCGACCTCTCCCCTGAGGCTTGTATAGTCAGATCCCAGGTGAGTGACAAAGTATACCCGGTCTTCCATCAAAAGTTTACACTTCATCCTTCCCAGCTCTCTAGTGGGAAGGGAAGGTTTCTGTGAAAAAAAAAAAAAAAAAAAAAAAAACTTCTGTCAGCTGAAAATAACAGACTGCAGATTGTACTGTGTGTAGGGAGGTAAACCAAACACCCATGAGGCAACCACACCCAGGTAACAGATACTAGAAACAATTAAGGCCAATTAGTGTGCTCTGTGAGGCTAGAGAAGATTGGGGAAGAAGGGAAAAAAACCCACACTGACACTTTCAGTTAAGGAGTAGTGGGACCAATAAAAAAAAAACAACAATCCACCTTCTAGGGATCCCCTACAGCCTAAAACATGGATCTTGGCACTAGTTGGGCTTCCCCCTATTGACCAAGGAGGATAATGAACCTAACAGTGCCCCGTCACATTAACCCCAACTCAAGGGGGCCCAGGTGACAAATTACAAGCTAGGTGAAAAAATAGGAGCAAACACAAGTGAAAAGTAGGTACAGCAACCTCCATCTTACCTGTGTCCTTCTGGTACCAAGGGCACCTGTATCAGCCTGAGCTGTAATCTACATTGAGCCCAAAATGCAGTATTAGCTCCTCCACCTGTAGCTTCCTGACAGCCCTTGCTTGAGGAAAATGCTGTTTAAAAAAAGGCACCAGCTAGCCCTTTCCCTTCTCCGAAAAAGAGACTTGGAACCAAAACCTCCGGCTCCTGGAAATGACCCCCCATAAGGATTAGTGCCGTGCATCATCCGGTCACAAAGGAACACAGACAGGCCACAACCCAACGTAGCTACTGCACAAGCCCCTCTGCCCAAAGATTTCCTATAGTGCAGACAGTGCACGTACCCAGACATTTGGACTGGGAACCCACACTGCCTGTGCTGGTTCCTGTCAAGGGGGTATGCCACTTCCAGTCATGGCATTCGCCAGGCATGGAAGGAGAAAGGGAACCAAGCTGCCATTTTCCTCCATGGAGTGGTCTTGGACGGCCTTCTTGACAAAAATCCTACTAGCTGCTCCCAGTGGAGCCAAGTAAGTAAAGATGTGGGTGGCACAAAAAAGAAAGCCAGAGACCAAAGGCCTACCTAACCCTGGTTCCAGGTGATGCATCTCCTCCGTCTGGCGAAAACACAATAAACTGACCAGTTCAGCAGAGGGACTGCCTTTTAAAGTGTATTGGTGATGTGTTTCCTGTTCCTGTCAGGAGGAGGGGCTTCTCTCATGGGCTGTCCTGAAAGACAACTGGGGGGAAAAAAATGCATTAACCACTTGCTTACTGGGCACATAAACCCCCTTCGTGCCCAGGTGAAATTTCAGCTCCCGGCACTGCGTCGCTTTAACTGACATTTGCGCGGTCGTGCGACGTGGCTCCCAAACACAATTGACGTCCTTTTTTCCCCCACAAATAGAGCTTTATTTTGGTGGTATTTGATCACCTCTGCGGTTTTTATTTTTTGTCGGACACTTTTGACACAATTTTGGGACCATTAACATTTATACAGCGATCAGTGCTATAAAAATGCACTAATTACTGTATAAATGTGACTGGCAGTGAAGGGGTTAACACTAGGGGGTGAGGAAGGGGTTAAATGTATTCCCTCATTGTGTTCTTACTGTGTGGGGGGAGGGGACTGACTGGGGGAGGTGACCGATGCTGTGTCCCTATGTAAAGGGACACAGATCGGTCTCCTCTCTCCCTGACAGCACGTGGAGCTCTGTGTTTACACACAGAGCTCCACGTCCTGCTGTGTAAACGACGATCGCGTGTGTCTGGCAGACATCGCAGCCGCCAGGTAGTCGCATCGGCTCCCGAACGATGCGCCGGGCACGTTGTTTCCCCGCTGCGCGCCCACCAGTGGCGCGCACAGGGAACAACAACAACAGGACGTCCAGGGACGTCCACCCGGCACTTGAGAGCCGCGCTGTGGACGTCTTTCGACCATAGCGCGGATCTCAAGTGGTTATAGATGTGCAACCATAAGACCATACAAAAAGAACAAAATATTACAGCGCACACAGGGCCGGCGCTAGCGCAAGGCAACATGTGCACTTTCCTTGCGGCGCCAGCGCCGCCCAAGGGGGAAAATTGACCATGACAGCCGCCCTCCTTTTAAAGTCCCAGCACAGAGGGGGACCCGGACAGCAGGGGGATCGGAGCGGCGGGTGGGGGAAGCAATTACAAGAGCAATCAAAAGGGAGAGAGAGGTGACAGGCAGCTGCTGGTGCGGACGTTTTTAATAAAATAAATGTTTAAATACAACCCACTCACTCTTGTCAGAGCTGTAGGCATGTCAGTCTGTGAAGTCGGCTGTCCCATTCTCCCCTCCGATCCACGCTGCTATTATCGCTGAATCACTGGAGGAAGCCAAGTATACAGAGCCGTAGGGAAACTGCAATGTGCTGCCAGCCTGGGATTGCTGTGACCAATCAGAGCGTTCCGGAGGCTTAACCACGCCTCCATCATCAGAGGCTGACAGTTCACATGAGATTCCTGTGGCTCTGTTTCCTCCAGTGATTCAGTGATGACAGCAGCGTGGATCAGAGGGGAGAATGGGACAGCCGACTTCACAGACTGACATGCCTACAGCTCTGACAAGAGTGAGTGGGTTGTATATAAGCATTTATTTTATTAAAAACTTCCGTACCAGCAGCTGCCTGTCACCTCTCTCCCTTATGTTTGGACTCTGTATTTCCCCTCTATATTTTCTCCCCCCTCCTCCTCTGTATTTTCTCCCCCCTCCTCCTCTGTATTTTCTCCCCCCTCCTCCTCTGTATTTTCTCCCCCCTCCTCCTCTGTATTTTCTCCCCCCTCCTCTGTATTTTCTCCCTCCACCTCCTCCTCTGTATTTTCACCCCCCTCTTCTGTATTTGCCCCCTCCTCTGTATTTTCACCCCCTCCTCTGTATTTTCACCCCTCTCTTCTGTAATTGTCCCCCCTCTTCTGTAATTGTCCCCTCCTCTGTATTTTCACCCCCCCTCCTTTGTATTGCCCCCTCCTCTGTATTTTCACCCCCCTCCTCTGTAATTACCCCCTCCTCTGTATTTTCACCTCCCTCCTTTAATTGCCCCCTTATCTCTGTATTTGCATCCCCCTCCTCTGTATTTGCACCCTCCTCCTGTATTTGCACCCCATCTCTGTAATTACCTCCCCAATCTCTGTAATTGTCCCCCCTCCTCTTTAATTGCCCCACACTCTGAATCCCCTGCTGTCCAGACCCCCCTGTGTGCTGGTGCCCCGTGATACCCCGTCGGCTGCCATGGGAGTATTGGAGGAAGGGGTCTGTACTGAGGGGGATGTCTATACTGATGGGGGGTCTGCACTAAAGGTGGGGTGTCTGCACTAGGAGGGGGGATTCTACACTGAGGGGGTCTATACTAACGGAGGGTGGTCTGTACTTAGTGTGGGGTCTATACTGACGGAGGGTGGTCTGTACTGAGGAAGGGGGGTCTGTTCTTAGTAAGGGGGATCCATACTGTGGGAGGGGGGTCTGATATATATACATATATAATGTATGGTGTGTGTGTGTGTGCGAGGGGGGGGCAAAATGCACCTTTGCCTGAGTTGGCAAAAATCCTTGCACCGGCCCTGAGAGCACACAATACGACATTTAACTCCTGCAAGGCTATTTAAAACACCTGAACATTTGAAAAAAAATATAGGGATTTAATCACACCATGGGGCTATAGTGCGCTTAAGCCCACTCACTGCATCAAAGTACCCCATTGTCAGTGGGTTCTATGCTATTCATAGAAAGATCCTGCTTCTTAAAAAAAAAAAATGCGTCTTATCTAATTTTTTTGCTTTCAAAGAAACGCTGTTGAACGCAACTGCCTAAAAACGTCAAAAAACGAGACTGTGTACATGGTCACATAGGATAACATTGAATGAGTTCAGGGGCAATTGAAAAAAGCGTCCAACTGCCTCTGAACGTACGTTTAGCAGCGTCCCGTGTACATGGGCCCTAAAAGTTATTTTTTTTGGTGTTTGGAACACTATCACTAATGGACTTTTTAGCTTGCTATATTTTCAACAATGTCTTTTTTTGCAGTGATATATGTTCATGATTATGATTCAAGATATATATATATATATATATATATATATATATATATATATATATATATATATTTATTGTATTTTCACTTGTATATTCTTAGCGCCACCTTTTAATAAAGGCACTTGTCTGTCCAGAGAGGTCTTCACCTGAGCCAATTCTTTAATTGGCCTCGGGTGCAAGCACCTCAAGTAAGGGACACAAAGTGAAGCCACAACAGGTTTCCTACTGAGCATGCGTAAGTGCCTTGTGAATGGTCCCGTAGTCTTCTGGGACCAGTGATGTATCCTAGAAGGCTGTTTTTTTTTGGGGGGGGGGGGGGGAGATGGTAGAACGGAGGATCTTGGCTGCAGAAACACTTTATCTTTGTGGAGAATCAGGAATGGCACTTTGCCTGACAGCGCCTCCAACGCATAAATGTATGATAGATGTGATGCCCACTTTTATAAGAGAGCAACCTAAAGTTCCCTCCCTAATGGGGGATAAAGTATGGTTTCTGCGGGCCAGGGAGAAACAAATGAAAATCCCAGGGAAGCACCTGATGCTGTAATGTCTGATCTGTGAGACTCATTGAGTAAAGGGCAAGCAAGATGCTTCTGGAATGAGATGGATAAGTGGATGGAAAGCAGATTCATGAAATTTGAAGGCCTGAAAAATCTGGACAGACTCTCAGTTCTCTGCAGAAAGTTTTAATGAATCCTTCAGAAGTAAGCGTCCTCTAAATACCCTATAAAAATAATGCCCCTTCGTATAGCCAGTGGATATGCAAACATTTTTTTTCGGAAAATACTCTTGGACCCAAGCATAGGCCGAATGGCAGTGCAAATGTTGGCCTCCTGAAAAGCAGACGTTGATGAGGGGGCGATGTGCAGGTAAGCATCTTAAAATGTCCGCTGATGCAATATCGTCCCTCTTGCCACAGCAGCAATTACTGGAACATAATAGTATGTTTTGGCAGACATTTACTGCCCTTTTCCAGCAGATTAGAGACACAAGATCTATGGAATACTTCATGGCTAGACTGCGCAATACCCCAGCTGTATTGGAAACTTGGAATGATCGTCTTGGGCTACTACACACCAAGTGGCTTCTTTCTCTTCTCTCCTTAGGGGTCTGGCCAGTGGCAGCCAATCCATTAGGGGCACTTAGGTGCCGCCTCCCTATCCACGATCTACTTACAGGGGCACCAGACTATGGCTTCCAATTGGGAGGTTATTTTATTTAAATCATTTGATTAGAAAGAGGCTACAATAGGGGTGGGCTTGGGGTACAGAGCACTGTGCCTCGATCCCACCCAGTTGTGTGACAATAGCAAATGAATATTTGCTGTTTTCACACTAAATCTCCCTGCCAATCAGGAAGCAGGCCATGAGACGTTTCCCGACAAAACATCAGGCGATCCTTTTGGGCATCGAAGAGACAAGACCCACGTCAGCAGCTGCCACGTTGAAGGAAACCAGAGCCGCTGCCTGCCACCTAGATGGAGTGCCGGACCGAACAGCAGATGGTTTTGGTGGCGTTTACCACCCCCCAGGCCACCAATGGGTCTGGCTACACCTTCTTTGCTCACCTTTAACTGTCATGTACAGTATTGCTGCATCGTATTGACAACATGCATCAATTTTTGCCCTGTTGGATTATAGGTTCTTGTATGGGCTGGTCCACTGCTGTGGCTTTAGTGTGGGTCATCTCAGTTATTACTTGGGAAATAGGATTTCATCATACTTGCCTGTAAAGTTATTTTCTTTGAATACATCACAGGACACAGAGGTAGGCTATTCATTACTTACATGCCACCTCAAGGTGAATAGACACTGGAAGACCAAAGTCTTAGGACAGGAAGTCCTCCCCATATAACCCCTCCCATACAGGAAGTACTTCAGCTTTGTAGCAAGCACTGAATCCTCAAAAGAGGGGGTGGGACGTCTTTGTCCCATGATATATTCAAAAGACAAGGATTTTACAGGCAAGTACAAAATATATTTTCTTCTTTCGCTAGCAGGACAGAGTTAGGCTATTATTCATTACTTACTGGGATGTCCCAGAGCAATAGCCTTGAGGGAGACACCCTGCCAACAAAAAACTTTAAATGGCAGGCTGTAGTAAACTATGACCGAAAGCTGAATCCTTGGCTGCTCCAACATCTACCTGATAAAATCTGGTGAACATGCACTGAAGACCAGGTAGCAGCCTTACAAATCTGAGCCAGATACCCATGGCAAGAAGCCCAGGTGGTTTCTACATCCCTGCTAGAATGAGATCTCACCCAGAAGGGATGAGCCTTACATTTTAGACTATAGGCCTGAATAATCAAATGGTAAACCCAATCGGTGATGGAAGGTTTAGCCAGGTTTGCCCCTTCTCGCAAAAAAAATTCCAGATTCAAACGAAAGGCAGACACCGCATTTGGCAAGGATGGAATAGGACACAACACCATGTTGTGGTGAAGGATTAGGTATGGTACCCTACCCGAAAGGGCTACCAATTCCAACAACCTTATAGCCAAAGCAATGGCCATCAGGAAGGCTAGCTTGCGTGACAGCAAGACTAATGGAATTTCCCTGATGGGCTCAAATGGTTGCTTCTGTAATACCAGGTTTAAAGTCCAAGGACACATAGGTGACCCAATATGAGAGAGCAAGCAAGTTACCCCCAGCATAAAGTTTCAGACCAGCCAATAAGAGGCTAAAGGCCTTTGGAAGAATACTGACAGGGCTGAAATCTGACCCGATTGTACTTAAAGCCAGATTTCCACAGCCGACTAGGAAAGAGAATTCTTCCAATCATGCATTTCCGGGGATGCCATTTTCTGGCTCCACAGCAATACAAGAGTCTTCCAGACCTTTCAATAGATCTTCATAGTGACTGCTTTTCTGGCACTCACTAGGGTAGACACCATGATCCTTACCAGTGGTTCTCAACCTGGGGGAGGGGGTCGGGAACCCATCAGCGGTCAAATGGCAATTTGCCAGGGGTCACCGAATCCTGAGCTGTTCCTGAAGCCCACACCACTCTTCCAGCAGATGCAGCCCAGCTGGGCTGTCCCTGGAGCCACCCACTCAGCCTTTTCGCAGTTCACAGCATGGGGGGCAGAGACTAGAGGTCAGCTGACTGGTGAGAATTGTGAAGTGGGAGGGGCTGGGGAGACCCTATGTCCTGATTAGGGCATAGGTGACCTTGATCAAGAGCACCCAAGTTAGCTGATCAGAACTCAGCCCAGTGCTGCCTCTGATCCCACCCCCCACCAGCACTGCAACTCATCCCATTCCCCCCACCAAGGAGTAAGAGAAGGAATAAAAAAATAGAGAATACATCGAAGGGAGAGGAGTGATAAATCCCAAAATTTACCATAAGGGTTTTACTGTACGAGTGGAAGGGACTCAGGGAAAATGTCCGTGGTTTAGGGGCGCAAATTACTTGTCTTGGGTGCCGACAACCCACGCTACAAAATTAATTTTACTGTTGGGGGTCCCCACATGGGAAATTTTATCAATGGTCACGGCACTAGTGAGGTTAAGAACCACTGCTTAACACCCTGCCATCAATAGCCACGCCCTCAAATTTAGAGACTGCAAATTGGGGTGGAGTATAGAACCTTGACAGTTCAGGGTGGCATGAAAGCAACCAAGTCTTGACTATTGCCAATCTCAATCTCTAGGGGGGCAGGCTGGTGCCACCAGAATGACTGGAAGCCCCCCTCAGAATCCTGTCCTTGCAGACACTGGCTAAAAAGAAAAACCTGTACTTCCTGTATGGGGGTGGGTTATATAGGAGCAGATTTCAGGCTACAAGTGTCCATTCACCTAGAGACGGCATATAACCCAGTAATGAATAAGCCAATTTCTGTCCTGTGCTGTACGTACGATAAAGACTATTTTTTACGTTGGTCCGTGCATGTGAAACTTCAGGGTACCCCCCCCTTTTTTTTTTTTTTTTACACATAATTTTTTTTGGGGGGGGGGGAAGAATCTTCATTCTGACAGGAGACATGCCGGATCCTGTTCCCTGTGATTGGAAACAGTGGTTTGTCATGTCCCCCCAGTTACAACACAGCGAAAGAACAGTTAACTAAATGACTGGCAGGGAAGGGTTGTCTGCTGCAATCTTGTAAAACAAGTCTATAAATCTACCCTGTAGTTTGTAGACAACTTTTGCGCAAACCAAATGCACCTATTGCAATTTAGTTAAAATACGTATTGGCCTAAACCAGGGAGGCCACATGTGGCCCGTGACCCCCTGCTCTGGCATAGAATACCGTTATTAAAAGGTCAGTTTTATTACTAAAAAAAAAAAAATATCAGTGTATAAATGGGCATATCTGTTTTACAGTGATTACTGGGATGCTTTCAAACTGATCCACAGGTCGCAGAGCACCTGTGTGTTACCTGCACAGAGCCATAGGCTTCTGTTATTACCTGTGAGTTTGGTGAGCTTTCTGAAAGTGCACCAAACCTGCAGATAAATAGAAGTCTATTGGAAAGCCAAGGTACACTGAAGCACATCAGTGTGAAAGCAGCCTTGAGCCCCTTCACACAGTCAGTCTGACCCAATTGGACACTCCATTCACCTCAGAGTGGCAGATGTAAACCGACTTGTGTCCTACCTCCAATACAAGTATAGTGGGCTGTGTCCATGTCCACTCTGCATATACAGAGGAGACACAGGACCTGCCATCCACCGCCTCCACTCATTGTGGCCCACGACCGGTTATCAAAACTCTTAAGTGGCCCTTGCTCTTCACAAGGTTGGGCACCCCTGGCCTAAACTGATACAATACATATCCAAAGAATACACACTTTTAACAAAGTAAAATGGGTTTTCAAAATTTGTCTATATATAAAGTGGCGATCAAAATACAACCAAAAGAAAGCTTTGTTTGGGTAGTGTCACATGCCCATGCAATTGTCAAAGCAACATAGTACCACATTACAAAAAAAATGGCCTGTCAGGAATTGGGTAAATCTTTCCTGGGGCTGGAGTGGTTAAAACATAATGAAATGGCAGCTTCTATATACATTCCTACCCCGACAAAAGCCGGCCCCTAAGATTTTCAATCTAGCACTTAATTTGTAGTGCTGACAATTGCACTATAGCAGGGAAATGCAATTAGCGGACCTCCAGCTGTTGCAAAGTCCCGTTGTGCCTCTGGGTGTCATGCGTGTGGCTGTCAGTCTTGCTATGCATCATGGGATTTGTAGTTCTGCAATAGCTGGAGCTCCGCCAATTCCATATCCCTGCACTATAGCATTTTAGTTTATTCAATAATTTACTTATTAGTACAAGTCATAAGAAAAAGGCAGTTTTACAATTTAGTTTTTAAATTTTATTGTATTTGGTCATTTAGCATTATATTCAGTATACGCTGCTGAGATTGTGCCTTCATCCACACTTGAATCTGTAGGTTAGAAGACAAAGATTTTAGTGCAATGTTAGAAGTGCATAGAACAAGTGCTTAAGAATGCTCAAATGACAGGGAAGTCAGTACTTTTACTGTCATCTGTAATCAGTGAGAGAGTTCAAAGTATTTATCATCATGCATCCCCATAAGAACAGTTTACATAGCACACTTACAAGATAGATCTGGACACCCAGCTTCGTACGTATATCTTGATACCTGTGAAAAAGCACAAGTGTTAATGATGCCTTTGTGATGCAGACCTGCACTTTCACCTTTCAAAAAAGGGGGTGGGAACACTTGTAGAGCACAGCCCCTGCATCTGCCTAGGTAATGGGGGATATCCCCCCCTTCAGCCTCCTGGGACACCAATATCACATTCCAGGAGGCGCTGTATAAAACAGCACATGTGCAGTGAAATCAAAGGGCCATGGTACCAGATACCACTGCATGCCTTCAGAGGTCTAGTGGAGTCCAGGCCTCATCAGGTTGCCGGTTTGGTGTCAAGAGACCTACCCATTATGTGGGTGATCAGGTTATGGCCGATGGGTGTACATGCCTTGAAAGTCACATGTTCACCCACACCTGCAAGTGCTAGGTCTCACTTTGCTTCTGGGGGCTCAGATGGCACATGGAAAAAGGAGACCACAAGTTACAAGTGGAATTTTAAGGGATATTTTGGCTTGCATGGCAGAGGAAGTGTTACCAACCTATATGCAATATTGTGTTGGCATAACAATGTAACCTCAGAAAAAAGTGGAACGGTAATAGTGAAATCAGGTTTCATATGGCAGAATCGTTTTCATCACTGGTTACAGTAAATTAGGTAGAATGTACAATTTCGCAAAACATGCTTCACTTACCATAGTTGCATCTTGATTAATAAGCAGCTTGATCATTACCAAGAGGAAACCTGGAGAAGCAAATATACCGTTTAGGGAAACATTTGGAATAGTTGGACAACATTTTCCCTAGTGTTAGTCTGTATCAGCGAGTCATATTGTCCTCAAAGTGATCAGAGACCTGATTCTTAAAGTCATCATTTACAGACCATTGAAAAAGTAATAGCATGCACCAGTTGATTATAACATTTGAAAATGCTGCACTTTCTAAATATTGTGCCAGGGAAGGAGTATCATTCTTTGCTCACTAGGGAACCTGCTGTGAAGCCAAAAGTTCATCACCCAGGCTGGACCTACTTGTCAAGTGAAACTTTAGTAAACCCCCCCCCCCCCCCCCCCCACAAACTTACACAGAATAGGCAACTGGAGGGCTATTATTAGGGAGGTCACCTTAAGCAAAATACTGATGAACTACATTTTTTTGCATGCAAGCACAGCAACTAAAAAGTAAAAGTATTCACTTACCATTTTTAAAAGCATCCTCCCGACTTTTGCTTGTAAACTGTAGCCATGCCTACAAAGAAACATAATATTCAATATTGTGCCTGTGCCCAAGCAAATGATAAAGATTTTAAGAATGTATCAGATAGGAGCGAAAGATTGTTCTTCATAGCAATCAGCTGAACTATGGTGTCATCATATACAATAATCCTATACATCAATATTATATAGATTAACCCACCTCTTCCGAGTCCTAAGGTGGCGGCATGCAAACTGTTGCCAGACCTACAAAAGATGCAGAGAAGAGATTAGTTTGAGTTTATTAGTTTCTAAAATAGTTGTGCCGAGTTTTAATATTTTAACCGCTTATGCCGAGGGCAAATTGTTGCTTCCAAACTGCTGCTCTGACCTGCATGTTGGGCCTAGGCTGAGTGATTACACAAGTATGTACCTTTGCCATGTGGGCACATTTTCTACCCTTCAAGTTCTTTAGAATGTTCTACAACCCAATCCCTTTACATGGCAGAGGTTTACCAATGCAATGCTGAAACTGAGAATAGTACGTTAATTCTAAACTATTGTTACCTACAGGTAAACCAAGGCAAACCTGTAGGTAAAACAAGTTTCTAAACGTGCACCATTTAGGAGATATTCTAGCGAGCAGCAGCTATGAAGTCACCAGTGCACGTGCTCTAAACGGTATACTGTGCTGTTCAGAGCTTTGCAACGTGGCCGAGACTCATGCACTTGTCAATGCGGCTCCTCCAGTCCGTCCCCAAGCCTAAAAAAAGGAAGACCCTCTGCAGCGATTACAGTGCGCTGCTGGAGGGCTTAGTTTAAGGCAAGCCTTTCATAACGTGCTAGTATGAATATACTGTATTAAGCCATTGCCTTGCAGGTAGAAACTTAAGTGTTTACCACTTTAAGGCAGTGGTAAGCCGCATACACATGATTGGATTTTGTAATGGGAATTGTGTGATAACAGGCTGTTGGAAAATCTGACAGTTTGTACGTTCGACAATTTGTTTTAAAAATTGTCCGCCAACAAGTGTTGGATTATCCAATTGTGTGCACACAAGTCCTTCGGACAAAACTCTAAAGTACAAACACACTTGCTCAGAAGCAAGGCTAACCATAAACCCATTAGCAGAAGTTGCCCAAAGGGTGTCGCTAAAGAGCCAAACACAGTTTTGCATTTGAGCGACAATGCTTTGCCGTTTGTATACACAAGTTCGCGTCCAACACCCTTCGGACAAAAGTCATACGCTTGGATGAAAAATGAGGCTTTAGACATCTTGACTTGAAATTTTTACTCTTATTAGCCTGACCAGGATATGTACAAGTGCCAAGCCTAGACATCAAGGGTGCCAGTGCCAAGCATATAGCACTGTTAATGGTTAGGCATGGCTTAGATTTGTATTTAAAAAGCCACTTTACCAGAAAAAAAACTCAAGCTTGAGACAGGATTAATCAGATAGGAGCGAAAGTGTTCACCACAGTCAGTCTGATGAACTATAAAATCATCATGTTAACCTGTGTACAAGCTGTTATTTTATCCTGCCCTCAATCAGCAAAAGTTGTGTTAAATGATTTATCTTACCTTTACATTGTTTGCCCTTGAAGTTAACACCTAAAAAAATAAATACAATTTAAAAACTCATCTTCATCAAGCAGCCAGTTACAACTAAACTCTAGACCAGGGGTAGGCAAACCTGGGGCCCTCCAGCTGTTCTGGAACTACATTTCCCATGAGGCATGGCTGGCAGTTAGTAGCTCCCAGAGGCATGCTGGGACTTTAGTTCTGCAACAGCTGGAAGGCCCCAGGTTGCATACCCCAGACACAGCATACATCAGACGTAGGTTTCTTTCATTCTTATTCAGAGAGATTCCCATTGATAAAAGCAAAAATCATCATTGTATACCAATAAATGACAACAAGTTTTTTCTAGAAGCACTTACATTGAAGTTGACCAGCTTTGCAACAGCATCTGAAAGATCAAAAATTGTTTATGTAAATAAAAATGCCACCTACATTCATCTTATTTAAAGTCCTTGGAATGTAAAAAATTAAACCCACATGGACCCCCATAGCAGAAAATTGCACCGAGCCAAACCACCCATACAAAACTAGGTATTGACAAATTTTGCACGAGTTCAGGCCACAACTACAAGCGTTTTCCCAACAGAGCGGGATTATTGGCAGGTTTATCCACATCAGAAATCTTGCAACTAACTTTACAAAACCAGGGTGATTGACAGCTGCAATTGTACCCCATACATTTGGCACTATACAGTAGTGTAAAATCTAGTTAAGCCTCAGTGGTAATAAAGATGTCAGAAATCACTTCTGTCCACTACTCTTACAGCATCATAGGCTTTTTTTTTTAGTTACATTTTATAATTTAATATTTCAAGCAATTCTTACCAATTTAGCCATAGAGTGTTCAATGGCATGCACTGTATTTTCTAGTAATGGCCATCTTAAGGGCACCTCTTCACACATGGATACCTGCAAAGAGATTTAATAGAAAACAATTTAGCCAGGGAAAAAAATAAAAATAATGACATGACCAAAATCTTTAAAGGAATCATGTAATGGACTGAAAGCAAGACAATTGCCACACTGCAGGAATAGGGGGCAAAGGGGTTCATTTTTCTTGCTCACTCCAATAGGGATTCCCTTTAAATTCTGGTAGTTACCTCAGAAAAATATGGAACGGTTAAGAGTATAATCAGCCTTTATATCATATGGCAGAATCAGTTTCATCACTGGTAACCAAAAATGTTTATTTTTTTAAAGTACGTACAAATTACACAGATTGCTCACCGGTAAATTAAAGACCCACCAATGATGCACCTAGGGGGAAAACCAAAACAAAATGGTAGTTAGCACAGCTTAAGTAGCTCATCAGTGCATGCACAATACAGTTGTGGGTTTAGATCAGCAGTAACACAAGTCCACATATATATTTCAGGTCAGACATTTGAAACATCATTTGAAACCCAAAAAAGGAGCACAATACTTCAGGAAACTACACTCATGATGGCTGCAGAATGTGAGATGGTACCAGTTAAAAGGGCACAAAGGAACCACACCATACTGACCCACGTGCACTAGACAAACTGCCCTTCAAATCCTACAAACTTGGGGATGTTCATATTTGACACCTACCACCCCCCCCCTTCCAGGGGAGATCAACCAGGTAGTTTAGCTTCACTGCTACAAGAAATGGCAGGCCAAAGAAAAAGTTGGGGTGTTCCCACAGGTTGGATTCTCGGACAGGCAAATGTCCCAATATTAAAAGCCAGCAGCTACAGAATTTTAAAAAAGGAGCCTGGACACTTTAATATAATATTTTTTTGGGGGGTGGTTAAACTTATTTTTTATTAGCAAAAGTTTACATGTCAAAGGCCTGGAGCCAAGTTATTATTCACCCTCTAGTCTCTCCAAAAGTACAAGAAAATCCCCAAATTGTGGGTTGTTCCCAGATAGAGAAGTCTTCCAATGGGGACGCTAGTTCTGGTGACCTGGTTTAAGATTTCCGGTTTGGCTACAAGACAGAAAACCTCCACAATGGGACACAGATAGTTTTATTTTATATACTGACGGGGGGTCCTAACCCTCCTTTGCTCCAACCCAAAAATGCAAAGTTTTGCCTATAGTTCCACTTTAACGATTCTATAAGTACGCAGTACAATTACAAGGCGTACTATAGAAGGTGTTGCTGTACATCTCAACTAGATTATGACTGGAGCTGCTGCAATGCCCAGAATAGATCTTACCTTGTAGCTCTTGGAGAAGTCTTGTGCTGAAAGGGCCAATACCATCTGTAACCAAAAAGACAGACCATTTAGTAGGTGGAAAGGCAAGATTCAGCTACAAGGACAAAAATCAAGCAAGTCAGATAGAGCTAATAACAGACCTCCATGGGGTTGTCAAGTATGTTAAAAAAAATCATCATGTAAAGCAAACCATTGACTCAGGTGTAAGCCAATAAAAATTGTGACAGGCCGTGATCAAGGTGGGGGGGGGGGACCATACACCCAAGACAGTTTGTAACCCAGCAAAGCTTTTCCTGTATGCCACATTCAGTATACTTACTGATAAAGTCATCCCTCATCCTGTAGTTTGCTTCTGTGTACACAACCTGCAGAGAGAAACACCAATTAGTGGAGGTTTTCAACATTTTGTTCAGTCCCTCCCAGGAGACAGACACATCAGATAGGAGCGAAAGACAAGCCGTGTTCATCACTGTTCCATCTGCTGAACTATGCAATCATCATGATGTCTGAGATTTGATTTTTGATGTCAAGAGATGCAAAGCCTTGCTAAAAGGATCTAAACCAAGCACAGCTTGAACCTACAATGGTTACATCAGTATGTCCGGCCCTAATAAATGCAAGTGGCATTTCAGTTTCAAGAAACAATCAAATGATCGATGGACAGACAGATCTTGCAGGGTTCATATTGACCCACAGTGATCATAAGCAACATTTTTAAGATCCACGATAGGCCTGCAGCACATGTCACTTAAAACCAAGGCCGTTTAGCATATGCAATTTCTATCAAAGCGCAACTAAAGGCTTTTAGTTTGGAGAGTGAGTGTATTGCCATCTGTGACCCAGCTACTCTCATGAAGGTAAAAACCTTTAGTACACAGCTCCCTTCTGCCCTCCCAATGCCAATCTTGATCCAGCAAAGTGCTGGAGAGCAGCTTCTCCCAGCTTTCTGCCTCATTATCTCAGACAGCAGCAGGAACCATTGGCTCCTGCTACTGTTAGCCAGTGAGGAAGCAGAGCCGAGCCCTATTGTGTCTTATGGACAAAGCTGGGCTTCATGAGCAAGCACGCATTAATGTGCCCATAGCAAGCAGCTTCCTATGGAGGGACTCGGGTGGCAGGAGCCAGGAGTACAGGCAGGGGAGAATCAGGACTGGCTGCTCTGTGCAAACCATTTACCTTTAGCCCATGTTCACACTGGTGCGATTTGTCAGTTCAAAATGGCACCCATTTGTTGGCAACTGAACTGTTCAAACTGCCACGACTCATGTTGCAACTTTGAAAAAAAAGTGTTACTGAACTACTTTGAACCCCCCCCCCCCCCCCCCCCAAATTTCATTGCAAAATGCATAGATGTTTAACAAAGTTGTAAATAGATATAGATAGAGCAGTTTTTTAAAATTGTGCTGAAGTAGCTGCACCAGGGCTGAGTATCACCTTAAAGACCTAATCCAATGTTGAATAGCCATCTTATAATTTCATACTTTACTATAAGGCTCCATGCACACTGAAGCTAAAAAAAAAAAAAAAAAAAAAAAAAAAAAAAAAAAAAGGCAGTAGCTTTGCAGGGAGCCTTTCAACGTTTCTTGCAATAGCTTTAATCAGCGTTGCTTTTTTCCTTCAATGGATTAAAAAAAAAAAAAAAAAAAAAAAAAAATAAAAAAAAAAAAGCGCAAGCTTTTGCAGTCCCCCCCCCCCTCCCCCTGACAAAAAAACAGCACTTTGAACGCAAATTTCAGGCGTTCAGAAAAAAAGCCAATAAACTCCAAAGCTCATTAACACTAAAAAACACCCAGGTGTGCATGGGCACATAGGCCAACAGAGTTCAGTTTATGGGCTTTAAAAAATTTATAAAAACCAAAACGCCAACTACAGTTTATCAGCTTTAGTGTGCATGGAGCCTTAGAAGTAGTGCAAGAGGACTCTATAGAGCAATTGGCAAAATCTGCCAATTATAAACATGTGTTACAAACCTTGAGTGCCTCCATGGATCATCAAGACATAGAACATCTTTGATCTAAAAACAAAAAGACCAACTTTAAGGCAAAATGTACAAATGAAAGGAAGCTTCTTATTTTCTACACTGCATCAGAATAGAAGATTTCCCTCAGTCTTATTCAGAGAGATTCCCATTGATTATTTCAAGTCATCATGTACAGCATTATGTTCTCATATCAGGCAGAAGAGACATCAACTTACCCGAGTGTACTGCACCATGATGGACTGGACTTCACATCTTAACCACTTGCCCACCAGGTAAATTCTGGCACTTCTCTCCATGTGAAAATCACAATTTTTTTGCTAGAAAATTAATCAGAACCCCCAAACATTATATATTTTTTTTTAGCAGACATCCTAGGGAATAAAATGGCAGTCATTGCAATACTTTTTGTCACACCGTATTTGCGCAGCAGTCTTACAAGCGCACTTTTTTTGGATAAAAATCACTTTTTTGAATTAAAAAATAAAACAATACATTTTGCCCAATTTTTTTATATATTGTGAAAGATAATGTTACGCCGAGTAAAATGATACCCAACATGTCAAGCTTAAAAATTGCGCCCGCTCGTGGCATGGCGTCAAACTTTTACCCTTAAAAATCTCGATAGGCGACATTTAAAAAATTCTACAGGTTGCATTTTTTGAGTTGCAGAGTAGGTCTAGGGCTAGAATTATTGCTCTCACTCTAACGATCGCGGCGATACCTCACTTGTGTGGTTTGAATACCGTTTTCATATGCGGGCGCTACTCGCGTATGCGTTTGCTTCTGCGCGCGAGCTCGTCGGGACGGGGCGCTTTAAAAAAATTTTTTTGGGTTTTCTTATTTATTTTTATTTAGTTTTATAATTTTTTACACTGAAAAAAAAAAAAAAAAAAAAATTGATCACTTTTATTCCTATTACAAGGAATGTAAACATCCCTTGTAATAGAAAAAAGCATGACAGGTCCTCTTAAATATGAGATCTGGGGTCAAAAAGACCTCAGATCTCATAATTAGACTTAAATGCAAAAAAAAAAATAAAAAAAAAAAAGTCATTTTTTCAAATGACAAAAAAAAAAATGTTTCTTTAAGAGGCTGGGCGGGACTGACGTTTTGACGTCACTTCCGCCCAGCAGAGCTATGAGGACGGGTGAAGGAGATTTCTCCTTCAGTCCCGTCCCCGCTCAGCTGCCGGACACATCCGATCCCCTCCGCCGCTACCGACGGCTCCGGTAAGCGGTGGAGGGCGCGGGAAGGCGGCGGGAGGGGGGGGGGCCCCTCTCCCGCCACCGATAACGGCGATCTCGCGGCGAATCCGCCGCGGAGACCGCCGTTATCGTGTACACCACCGCCCCCTGAAAAGATGAATATCTCGGTTGTGGCAGCAGCTGCTGCCGTTATCGAGATATTCAACTTTAAAAAGGAGGACGTCTTTTTGACATGGGGCGGTGGTCAAGAGGTTAAACAAATAAATAAAAGTTTGTTAGCAGAAGTATACACATTAGTGGGCTCTTTGCTGCTTCTCTTTGTAATGCCTCAGAACATATATTTGTGGTAAGCTCTCTCGTCATCCTCACAGTCAAGAGTAGCAAATAAGTGTCATCACAGTAGCATTACACTGTATAGTTAGGCCTGAACTTCTCTCTGGGTTGGAAAGACTTACTAAAAAGCAAAGGCTTCCCTCTGTAAGGGGATAGGCCCTCAGCATGGTGAGATGTGAAGCTCTGCTGATTTCTATCATCCAATCATGTAAGCAAATTATTTATCTTGCATGTGATTGGGTATTATTAATCTTTTAAAAAGAAAAGTCACATTACCACACTCTGGGAAAAATCCCTTGAAAAAACCTGCCCCTGCTGTGACTGGACACAGCAGTAACCAATCAGTGGCCCAGCGGATACAATGCCCGCTTATCGTTTGGGAGACAGGCAGAAGGGTGGTCTCTGCCTATGTAAATGCAAACCGCTGTTCTGTGAGAAGGGAATGTACTGCCAAACAATATTCCCCCACATTTAGTAATCACCCCCTAGGAACACATTTAACCTTTCGATTGCCCCTGATGTTCCCTCTTCCCAGCCAGCGTCGTTAGTACAGTAAATTTTCCACACTGATTGCTGTATTCATGCCACAAGTGTCTGTTCAGTGATTTGTCCGCCGCAATATCACAGTCCCGTTTTAAATTGCCGATACTCGCCATTACTAGTATAATGAAAACACACACTCGCCTAAAGTGAAGAAATGCGTTTGCTTTTATCGGGTATGTTTTATAGCAGAAAGTAAAAATTTATCAAAATAGTTGTTTGTTTATAGTGCAAAATATAAAAAAAAAAAAAAAAAACGCAGCGCTATATGGGTACAGTGTTTCATGACCATGTAATTGTCAAAGTAACGAATCACAAAAAAATAAAAAGGCTGGTCATGAAGAGGAGAAGGGGGGGGGGGGGGTAACGGTTCCAGAGCTGAAGTGGTTAAGAGATAAACACACACACACACACACACACACACGCTGATGATTTTTCTGTCTGTGGGGGGAGAAATCCTAGCCAGCAGGATCTCTGGAACCACAGCAATGTAACCGAGACTTGGATCAGGCCGATGGGGAGGGCTGGAACGTGGCGCAGGGCGCGACAACATCACTGGTGGGTTGCAACAGCGTTTTTACAGCATGCACACTGGTATATGGAACTTCAGGGCATGCTCCATTGTCAAGCTAGTGAGACTTTGGCTGATAACACCCAGCAGTGACATCACGCCCGATGCTGCGTTCCAACTTTCACCATCAGCCTGATCCAAGGAAGAAAAAAAAAAAAAAAAAAAAAAAAAAAAAAAGGAAGAAGGAAGAAGCTGTTCAAAACACCACGCCACTGTGGATGGACTCGTGCCTTACTTCCTTAACCTCCATGCAAGTGGACAATGCACCCATATCTCATTAAAATGTTTACAATTCTAACCTAGGAGGTGCCTGTGTTTCTAAACAAAGTGCTGACATGCAGTAGGAGACACTACATAAATGTATTTAGGGGTGTGTAGGGAGGTAAACCAAACACCTGTGAGGCAACCACACCCAGGTAACAGATACTAGAAACAATTAAGGCCAATTAGTGTGCTCTGTGAGCCTAGAGAAGATTGGGGGGGGGGGGTCAATGGGGGAAAGCCCAAAAAAAAAAAAATAGGAGCAAACACAAGTGAAAAGTAGGTAGGTACAGCAACCTCCATTTTACCTATGTCCTTCTGGTGCCAAGGGCACCTGTATCAGCCTGAGCTGTAATCTACATTGAGCCAAAAATGCAGTATTAGCTCCCCCACCTGTAGCTTCCGGACAGCCCTTGCTTGAAGAAAATGGCACCAGCTAGCCCTTTCCCTTCTCCGAAAAAGAGTCATGGAACCAAAACCTCCGGCTCTTGGAAATGACCCCCCCCCCTCCCCCACAAGGATTACTGCCATGCATTATCCAGTCACAAAGGAACCTAGACAGGCCACAACCCAAGCTCACTGCACGAGCCCCTCTGCCCAAAACATTTCCTATAGTGCAGACAGTGCACGCACCCAGACATTTGGACTGGGAACCCACGCTGCCTGTGCTGGTTCCTGTCAAGGGGGGTATGCCACTTCCAGTCATGGCCTTCGCCAGACATGGAAGGAGAAAGGGAACCAAGCTGCCATTTTCCTCCCTGGAGTGGTCTTGGAGGGCCTTCTTGACAAAAATCCTACTAGCTGCTCTCAGTGGAGCCAAGTAGGTAAAGATGTGGGTGAAACAAAAAGAAAGCCAGAGACCAAAGGCCTACCTAACCCTGGTTCCAGGTGCTGCATCTCCTCCATCTGGAGAAAACACAATAGACTGACCAGTTCAGCAGAGGGACTGCCTTTTAAAGTGTATTGGTGATGTGTTTCCTGTTCCTGTCAGGAGGAGGGGCTTCTCTCAGGGGCTGTCCTGGAAGACGACTGGGGGGAAAAAATGCAATAAAGATGGTACAGCCATAAGACCATACAAACAGAACAAAATATTACAGCGCACACAATACAAAAATTACATTTAACTCCTGCAAGGCTATTTAAAACACCTAAACATTTGAAAAAAAAATATATAGGGATTTAGTCACACCATAGGGCTTTACTGCGCTTAAGCCCGCTTACTGCATCAAAGTACCCCATTGTCAGTGGGTTCTATGCTATTCATAGAAAGATCCTGCTTCTTAAAAAAAAAACTGCGTCTTATCTCATTTTTTTTTTGCTTTCAAAGAAACGCTGTTAAACGCAACTGCCTAAAAACGTCAATAAACGATACTGTGTACATGGTCACATAGGATAACATTGAATGAGTTCAGTGGCAATTGAAAAAAACATCCAACTGCCTCTGAACGTACGTTTAGCAGCGTCCCGTGTACATGGACCCTAAAAGTTGTTTTTTTTGGTGTTTGGAACACTATCACTAATGGACTTTTTAGCTCGCTATATTTTCAACAAATGTATTTTTTTGCAGTGATATATGTTCATGATTATGGTTCATGATATATTTTATATATATATATATATATATATACTGTATTTTCACTTGTATATTCTTATTCTTAGCGCCACCTTTTAATAAGGGCACTTGTCTGTCCAGAGAAGTCTTCACCCGAGCCAATTCTTCAATTGGCCTCGGGTGCAAGCACCTCAAGTAAGGGACACAAAGTGAAGCCACAACAGGTTTCCTACTGAGCATGCGTAAGTGCCTTGTGAATGGTCCCGTAGTCTTCTGCGACCAATGATGTATCCTAGAAGGCTGATTTTTTTTTTGGGGAGGGGGGGATGGGGAGATGGCAGAACGGAGGCTCTTGGCTGCAGAAACACTTTATCTTTGTGGAGAATCAGGAATGGCACTTTGCCTGATAGCGCCTCCAACACAAGAATTTATGATAGATGTGATGGCCACTTTATAAGAGAGCAACCTAAAGGAGTTCCCTAATGGGGGATAAAGGATGGTTTCTGCGGGCCAGGGAGAAACAAATGAATATCCCAGGGAAGCAACTGATGCTGTAATGTCTGATCTGTGAGACTCATTGAGTAAAGGGCAAGCAAGATGCTTCTGGAATGAGATGGATAAGTGGATGGAAAGCAGATTCATGAAATTTGAAGGCCTGAAGAATCTGGACAGGCCTTCAGTTGTCTGCAGATACTTTTAATGAATCCTTCAGAAGTAAGCGATCTAAATACCCTATGAAAATAATGCCCTAAGTCCTTCGTATAGTAGATGTGCAAACATATTTTTGTAAAATACTCTTGGACCCAAGCATAGGCCGAATGGCAGTGCCAAAAATGTTGGCCTCCTGAAAAGCAGACGTTCTGATGAGGGGGTGATGTGCAGGTAAGCATCTTAAAATGTACGCTGATGCAATATCGTCCCTCTTGCCACAGCAACAATTACTGGAACATAATAGTATGTTTTGGCAGACATTTACTGCCCTTTTCCAGCAGATTAGAGACGCAAGATCTATGGAATACTTCATGGCTAGACTGCGCAATACCCCAGCTGTATGGGACACTTGGAATGATCATCTTGGGCTACTACACACCAAGTGGCTTCTTTCTCTTCTCTCCTTGGGGGTCTGGCCAGTGGCAGCCAATCCATTAGGGCCACGTAGGTGCCGCCTCCCTATCTATGATCTACTTACAGGGGCACCAGACTATGGCTTCCAATTGGAGGGTTATTTTTTTTAATCATTTGATTAGAAAGAGGGTACAATAGGGGTGGGCTTGGGTTGCAGAGCACTGTGCCCCGATCCCACCCAGTTGTGTGACAACAGCAAATTAATATTTGCTGTTTTCACACTAAATCTCCGTGCCAATCAGGAAGCAGGCCATGAGACGTTTCCCGACAAAACATCAGGTGATCCTTTTGGGCATCGAAGAGACAAGACCCACGTCAGCAGCTGCCGCGTTGAAGAACACCAAAGCCGCTGCCTGCCACCTAGATGGAGTAAGTGCCGGACCGAACAGCAGATGGTTTTGGTGGTGTTTACCACCCCCCAGGCCACCACTGGGTCTGGCTACACCTTCTTTGCTCACCTTTAACTTTCATGTACAGTATTGCTGCATCGTATTGACAACATGCATCAATTTTTGCCCTGTTGGATTATAGGTTATTGAATGGGCTGGTCCACTGCTGTGGCTTTAGTGTGGGTCATCTCAGTTATTGTTATTACTTCCAATTCCAAGAAAAAGAACTCACATAGTGATGTACCGAATATAACTCACATAGTGATGTACAGAATACATCACTATGCAAGTTCTTTTTCTTGGAATATCTATGCCACTCCACCTACTGTAAGGATTCTAACCTCTGATTTGGACTACAGCTCCGGTTAAAGGCCCTGGCTGGGGTTCAGCCGCAAGCTCTTAATTGCTTGCCTTCTGGTAAGCATACATCCTATATACCTTCTCAGTGTTGATCACGTTTGGCTTCATTTTTATCTTTCTTACACGTTATTTATCCCTACAATTTTGAGGACTTGGGTGGACCTTTATTGTTTGGACTTATTCACATTGAATATCAATATTAAATTTTTCACTTTATCAGCGCAACTTATTCCTCTATTGCTCTGTATTTTGTGTGTATATCACATATTTGTTGCAGCTCACTTTTGTTTTTATAGGTTTTTAGCACAGTAATCACTCTTTGTAGACACCGCATTTGGCAAGGATGGAATAGGATGCAACACCATGACGTGGTAAAGGATTAGGTATGGTACCCTACCAATTCCAACACCCTTATAGCCAAAGCGATGGCCATCAGGAAGGCTAGCTTGCGTGACAGCAAAACTAATGAAATTTCCCATATGGGCTCAAATGGTTGCTTCTGTAATACCAGGTTTAAAGTCCAAGGACACATAGGTGACCCAATATGAGAGAGCAAGCAAGTTACCCCCTGCATAAAGTTTCATACCAGCCAGGCTAAAGGCCTTTGGAAGAATACTGACAGGGCTGAAATCTGACCCGATTGTACTGTAAGAGAATTCTTCCAATCATGCATTTCCACAGATGCCATTTTCTAGCTTCACAGCAATACAAGAGTCTTCCAGACCTTTCAATAAATCTTCATAGGTGACTGCTTTTCTGGCACTCACTAGGGTAGACACCATGACCCTTAACACCAGTGGTTCTCAACCTGGGGGTTGGGACCCCCAAATGGCAATTTGCCAGGGGTCACCGAAATCTGAACTGTTCCTGAAGCCCACACCACTCTTCCAGCGAAAGCAGCCCAGCCGGGCTGTCCCTGGAGCCGCCCACTCAGCCTTTTCGCAGTTCACGGCATGGGTGGGGGGCAGAGACTAGAGGTCAGCTGACTGGTGAGGATTGTGAAGTGGGAGGGGCTGGGGAAACCCTATGTCCTGATTAGGGCATAGGTGCTCTTGATCAAGGTCACCTAAGTTAGCTGATCAGAACTCAGCCCAGTGCTGCCTCTGATCCCACCCCCCACCAGCACTGCCACTCATCCCAACTTCCCGCCAGCACTGCCACTCATCCCATTCCCCCCACCAAGGAGTAAGAGAAGGAATAAAAATAGAGAATACATCGAAGGGAGAGGAGTGATAAATCCCAAAATGTACCATAAGGGGTTTTACTGTACGAGTGGAAGGGACTCAGGGAAAATGTCCGTGGTTTAGGGGTGCAAATTACTTGTCTTGGGTGCCGACAACCCACAAAAATATTTACTGTTGGGGGTCCCCACAACATGGGAAATTTTATCAAGGGTCACGGCCCTAGTGAGGTTGAGAACCACTGCTTAACACCCTGCCATCAATACCCACACCCTCAAATTTAGAGACTGCAAATTGGGGTGGAGTATAGAACCTTGACAGTTCAGGGTGGCATGAAAGCATACCTGTCTTCACTATTGCCGATCTCTAGGGGGGGGGCAGGCTGGTGCCACCAGAATGACTGGAAGCCCCCCTCAGAATCCTGTCCTTGCAGACACTGGCTAAAAAAAAAAAACTTGTACTTCCTGTATGGGGGTGGGTTATATAGGGGCAGATTTCAGGCTACAAGTGTCCATTCACCTAGAGACGGCATATAACCCAGTAATCAGGGCTCAAGTCCTGCAGGAACGCATGGGAACGGAGTTCCTGCACTTTTTTCACAGCAGGAACGCAGTTCCCTTTGCAGGACTAGAGCAGCCTCAAGCAGCCGAGCCAATCCTTCACTTAGCGGCGATGCCCAGCTCGAGTCACTGTCAGGGGCAGACGAACCTTATTAATCCTTTATGTTACTGGCCGCTTCCTGTATATGGATTCATCGGTAGTGTGCGGGTGTTCCGTCACTTCCTCGATGCCGCAATGTCTCCTGAGAGCTTTTGTCATTGTTCCCAGGAGACATTGCGGAGGTCTGCCGCAAGTTATCTCGGGATTTAGAATGAACTTGCGGTTTAGTAATTATGCATATGAGCGTATAATTTTTTTTTTTTTTGGTGGGGGGAGTGGATCTTGGGTGGGAGTTCCCACACTTTTTTCCCCAGGACTTGACCCCTGCCAGTAATGAATAAGTCAATTTCTATCCTGTACGATGAAGACTATTTTTTACGTTGGTCCGTGCATGTGAAACTTCAGGTACCCCCCCCCCCTTTTTTTTTTTTACACATAATTTTTTTTGGGGGGGGGGGGGGGAGAATCTTCATTCTGACAGGAGACATGCCAGATCCTGTTCCCTGTGATTGGAAACAGTGGTTTGTCATGTCCCCCCAGTTACAACACAGCCAAAGAACAGTTAACCCTTCCCTGAGAGTCATTTAGTTGTCTGCTGCAATCTTGTAAAAAAAAAAGTCTATAAATCTACCCTGTAGTTTGTAGACAACTTTTGCGCAAACCAAATGCACCTATTGCAATTTAGTTAAAATACGTATTGGCCTAAACCAGGGAGGCCACATGTGGCCCGTGACCCCCTGCTCTGGCATAGAATACTGTTATTAAAGGTCAGTTTTTTTTTTTTTTTTTTTTTTTTAGTAATAAAAATGTATAAATGGGCATATCTGTTCTACAGTGGTTACTGGGATGCTTGCAAACTGATCCACAGGTCGCAGAGCACCTGTGTGTTACCTGCACAGAGCCATAGGCTTCTGTTATTACCTGTGAGTTTGGTGAGCTTTCTGAAAGTGCACCAAACCTGCAGATATAATAGAAGTCTATTGCAAAGTGAAGGAAAGCCAATGTACACTGCAGCACATCAGTGTGAAAGCAGCCTTGAGCCCCTTCACACGGTCAGTCTGACCCAATTGGACACTCCATTCACTTCGGAGTGGCAGATGTAAACTGACTTGTGTCCTACCTCCAATACAAGTATAGTGGGCTGTGTCCATGTCCACTCTGCATATACAGAGCAGAAACAGGACCTGCCATCCACCCACTCATTGTGGCCCGTGACAAAAGGTTGGGCACCCCTGGCCTAAACTTGTGTGTATTTTTTGGATATGTATTGTAACAAAGTAATGAGTTTTCAAAATTCTCACTTGTTTATAGCACAAAAATATATATAAAAAGTGGCGATCAATATACCACAAAAAAAAAAAAAAAAAAGGCTTTGTTTGGGTAGTCTCACATGCCCATGCAATTGTCAAAGCAACGTAGTGCCATATTGCAAAAAATGGCCTGTCAGAAATTGGGTAAATCTTTCCTGGGCCTGAAGTGGTTAAAATATAATGAAATTACAGCTTCTATATACATTCCTACCCTGACAAAATCCACTCCCTAAGATTTCCAATCTAGCGTGCCTCTGGGTGTCATGCTTGTGGCTGTCAGTCTTGCTATGCCTCATGGGATTTGTAGTTCTGCAATAGCTGGAGGTCAGCTAATTCCATATCCCTGCACTATAGCATTGTAAATTCAATAATTTACTTATTTGTACAAGTCATAAGAAAAAGGCAGTTTTACAATTTAGTTTTAAAATTTTATTGTATTTGGTCATTTAGCATTATATTCAGTATACGCTGCTGATTGTGCCTTCATCCACACTTGAATCTGTAGGTTAGAAGACAAAGATTTTAGTGCAATGTTAATAAAGTGCATAGAACAAGTGCTTAAGAATGCTCAAATGACAGGGAAGTCAGTACTTTTACTTTCATCTGTAATCAGTGAGAGAGTTCAAAGTATTTATCATCATGCATCCCCATAAGAACAGTTTACATAGCACACTTACAAGATAGATCTGGACACCCAGCTTCGTACGTATATCTTGATACCTGTGAAAAAGCACAAGTGTTAATGATGCCTTTGTGATGCAGACCTGCACTTTCACCTTTCAAAAAAGGGGGTGGGAACACTTGTAGAGCACAGCCCCTGAATCTGCCTAGGTAATTAGGGATATCCCCCCCCCCCCCCCGGGGACACCAATATCACATTCCAGGAGGCGCTGTATAAAACAGCACACATGCAGTGAAATTAAAGGGCCATGGTACCAGATACCGCTGCATGCCTTCAGAGGTCTAGTGGAGTCCAGGCCTCATCAGGTTGCCGGTTTGGTGTCAAGAGACCTACCCATTATGTGGGTGATCAGGTTATGGCCGATGGGTGTACATGCCTTGAAAGTCACATGTTCACCCACACCTGCAAGTGCTAGGTCTCACTTTGCTTCTGGGGTCTCAGATGGCACATGGAAAAAAGGAGACCACAAGTTACAAGTGGAATTTTAAGGGATATTTTTGCTTGCATGGCAGAGAAAGTGTTAGCAACCTATATGCAATATTGTGTTGGCATAACAAAGGCAGTTTACTACCATGTAGACAATGTAACCTCAGAAAAAAGTGGAACGGTAATAGTGAAATCAGGTTTCATATGGCAGAATCGTTTTCATCACTGGTTACAGTAAATTAGGTAGAATGTACAATTTCGTAAAACATGCTTCACTTACCATAGTTGCATCTTGAATAGCAGCTTGATCATTACCAAGAGGAAACCTGGAGAAGAAAAATACTGTTTAGGGAAACATTTGGAATAGTTGGACAACATTTTCCCTAGTGTTAGTCTGTATCAGCGAGTCATATTGTCCTCAAAGTGATCAGAGACCTGATTCTTAAAGTCATCATTTACAGACCATTGAAAAAGTATCAACATGCACCAGTTGATTATAACATTTGAAAATGCTGCGCTTTCTAAATATTGTGCCAGGGAAGGAGTATCATTCTTTGCTCACTAGGGAACCTGCTGTGAAGCCAAAAGTTCACCATCCAGGCTGGACCTACTCTTCAAGTGAAACTTTAGTAACCCCCCCGCCCCCCCCAAACACACAGAATAGGCAACTGGAGGGCTATTGTTAGGGAGGTCATCTTGAGCAAAATACTGATGAACTACTAAATGTTTTTGCATGCAAGCACAACAACTAAAAAGTAAAAGAATCCACTTACCATTTTTAAAAGCATCCTCCCGACTTTTGCATGTAAACTGTAGCCATGCCTACAAAGAAACATAATATTCAATATTGTGCCTGTGCCCAAGCAAATGATAAAGATTCTAAGAATGTATCAGATAGGAGCGAAAGATTGTTCTTCATAGCAATCAGCTGAACTATGGTGTCATCATATACAATAATCCTATACATCAATATTATATAGAAAATTAACCCACCTCTTCCGATTCCTAAGGTGGCATGCAAACTGTTGCCAGACCTACAAAAGATGCAGAGAAGAGATTAGTTTGAGTTTATTAGTTTCTAAAATAGTTGTGCCGTTTTAATATTTTAACCGCTTATGCCGAGGGCAAATTGTTGCTTCCAAACTGCTGCTCTGACCTACATGTTGGGTCTAGGCTGAGCGATTACACAAGTTTGTACCTTTGCCATGTGGGCACATTTTCTACCCTTCAAGTTCTTTAGAATGTTCTACAACCCAATCCCTTTACATGGCAGAGGTTTACCAATGCAATGCTGAAACTGAGAATAGTACGTTAATTCTGAACTATTGTTACCTACAGGTAAACCTGTAGGTAAAACAAGTTTCTAAACGTGCACCATTTAGGAGATATTCTAGCGAGCAGCAGCTATGAAGTCACCAGTGCATGTGCTCTGAGCGGTATACTGGTGCCCTTCAGAGCTTTGCAACTTGGCCGAGACTCATGCATGTCAATGCGGCTCCTCCAATCAGTCCCCAAGCCTAAAAAAGGAAGACCCTCTGCAGCGATTACAGTGCGCTGCTGGAGGGCTTAGTTTAGGGCAAGCCTTTCATAACATGCTAGTATGCATATACTATATTAAGCTATTGCCTTGCAGGTAGAAACTTAAATGTTTACCACTTTAAGGCAGTCTTAAGCCTCATACACAGGATAGGATTTTGCAATGGGAATGGTGTGATAACAGGCTGTTGAAAAATCTGACAGTTTGTACATGCCAGACAATTTGTTTTAAAAATTGTCCGCCAACAAGTGTTGGATTATCCAATTGTGTGTACACAAGTCCTTCGGACAAAACGCCAAAGTACAAACACGCTTGCTCAGAAGCAATGCTAACCATAAACTCATTAGCAGAAGTTGCCCAAAGAGTGTCGCTAAAGAGCCGAACACAGTTTTGCATTTGAGCGACAATGCTTTGCCGTTTATATGCACAAGTTCGCGTCCAACGCCCTTTGGACAAAAGTCATACGCTTGGATGAAAAATGAGGCTTTAGACATCTTAACTTAAGAAATTTTTACTCTTATTAGCCTGACTGGGATATGTACAAGTGCCAAGCCTAGACATGAAGACATCAAGGGTGCCAGTGCCAAGCATATAGCACTGTTAATGGTTAGGCATGGCTTAGATTTGTATTTAAAAAGCCACTTTACCAGAAAAAAAACCCAAGCTTGAGACAGGATTAATCAGATAGGAGCGAAAGTGTTCACCACAGTCAGTCTGATGAACTATAAAGTCATCATGTTAACCTGTGTACAAGCTGTTATTTTATCCTGCCCTCAATCAGCAAAAGTTGTGTTAAATGATTTATCTTACCTTTACATTGTTTGCCCTTGAAGTTTTAACACCTAAAAAAATAAAATTTAAAAACTCATCTTCATCAAGCAGCCAGTTACAACTAAACTCTAGACCAGGGGTAGGCAAACCTGGGGCCCTCCAGCTGTTCTGGAACTACATTTCCCATGAGGCATGGCTGGCAGTAGCTCCCAGAGGCATGCTGGGACTTTTAGTTCTGCAACAGCTGGAGGGCCCCAGGTTGCATACCCCAGACACAGCATACATCAGATGTAGGTTTCTTTCATTCTTATTCAGAGAGATTCCCATTGATAAAAGCAAAAATCATCATTGTATACCAATAAATGACAACAAGTTTTTTTTAGAAGCACGTACATTGAAGTTGACCAGCTTTGCAACAGCATCTGAAAGATCAAAAATTGTTTATGTAAATAAAAATGCCACCTACATGCATCTTATTTAAAGTCCCTGGAATTGTAAAAAATTAAACCCACATGGACCCCCATAGCATAAATTCCACATTAGAAATCTTGCAACTAAAGCTTTACAGGAGGGAACACTTGTGGCCATTTAGATACCGAGTCAGGACACTCAAGTGATTATGGTTAGCCAATCAAGTGGGCTGACTTGGGCAAACCACTGCCATGAAAGCAAAACTATAAGACAAGTGCAACAGGTCCCATTAGAAGCTGTGCAATCAAGAATTTCCCCAGCATTCAGTTTTTACAAAACCAGGATGATTGACAGCTGCAATTGTACCCCATACATTTGGCACTATACAGTAGTGTAACATCTAGTTAAGCCTCAGTTGTATTAAAAATGTCAGAAATCACTTCTGTCCACTACTCTTACAGCATCATAGGCTTATTTTTTTTATTTTATTTTAGAATTTAATATTTCAAGCAATTCTTACCAATTTAGCCATAGAGTGTTCAATGGCATGAACTGTATTTTCTAGTAATGGCCATCTTAAGGGCACCTCTTCACACATGGATACCTGCAAAGAGATTTAAATAGAATACAATTTAGCCAGGGGAAAAAATAAAAGTTACATGACCAAAATCTTTAAAGGAATCATGTAATGGACTGAAAGCAAGACAATTGCCACACTGCAGGAATAGGGGGCAAGGGTTCATTTTTCTTGAACACTCCAATAAGGATTCCCTTTAAATTCTGGTAGTTACCTCTGAAAAATATGGAACGGTTAAGAGTATAATCAGCCTTTATATCATATGGCAGAATCAGTTTCATCACTGGTAACCAAAAATGTTTATTTTTTTAAAGTACGTACAAATTACACAGATTGCTCACCGGTAAATTAAAGGCCCACCAATAATGCACGTAGGGGGGGAAAAAAAAAAAAAAAAAATAAAAAAAAAGGGAAAAACGCCACAATGGTAGTTAGTTAGCACAGCTTAAGTAGCTCATCAGTGCATGCACAATACAGTTGTGGGTTTAGGTCAACAGTAACACAAGTCCACATATATATTTCAGGTCAGACATTTGAAACCCAAAAAAGGAGCACAAGACTTTATGCAACTACACTCAAGATGGCTGCAGAATGTGAGATGGTACCAGTTAAAAGGGCACAAAGGAACCATACTGACCCACTTGCACTAGACAAACTGCCCTTCAAATCCTACAAACTTGGGAATGTTCATATTTGACAAGCATCTGCCCCCCCCCCCTTCCAGGGGAGATCAACCAGGTAGTTTAGCTTCACTGCTACAAGAAATGGCAGGCCAAAGAAAAAGCTGGGGTGTTGCCACAGCTTGGATTCTCGGACAGGCAAATGTCCCAATATTAAAAGCCAGCAGCTACAGAATTTTAAAAAGGAGCCTGGACACCCTTTAATTATAATATTTGGGGGGGGGGGGGTTTAAACTAATTTTTATTAGCAAAAGATACTTTACACGCAAACAAAAGTGTCAAAGGCCTGGAGCTAAAGTTATTATTCACCCTCTAGTCTGTCCAAAAGTATAAGAAAATCCCCAAATTGTGGGTTGTCCCCAGATAGAGAAATCTTCCAATGGGGACGTTAGTTCTGGTGACCTGGAGGAGGTTTAAGATTTCCCCTCACTTCCTGTTTGGCTACAAGACAGGAAACCTCCACAACGGGACACAGATAGTTTTATTTTATATACTGACGGGGGGGGGTCATAACCCTCCTTTGCTCCAACCCAAAAATGGAAAGTTTTGCCTATAGTTCCACTTTAACGATTCCATTAGTATGCAGTACAATTACAAGGCCTAGTAAAGAAGGTGTTGCTGTACATCTCAACTAGATTATGACTGGAGCTGCTGCAATGCCCAGAATAGATCTTACCTTGTAGCTCTTGGAGAAGTCTTGTGCTGAAAGGGCCAATACCATCTGTAACCAAAAAGACAGACCATTTAGTAGGTGGAAAAGCAAGATTCAGCTACAAGGACAAAAATCAAGCAAGTCAGATAGAGCTAATAACAGACCTCCATGGGGTTGTCAAGTCTGTTAAAAAAAATCATCATGTAAAGCAAACCATTGACTCAGGTGTAAGCCAATAAAAATTGTGACAGGCCGTGATCAAGGTGGGGGGGGGGGGGCCCATACACCCAAGACAGTTTGTAACCCAGCAAAGCTTTTCCTGTATGCCACATTCAGTATACTTACTGATTAAGTCATCCCTCATCCTGTAGTTTACTTCTGTGTACACAACCTGCAGAGAAACACCAATTAGTGGAGGTTTTCAACATTTTGTTCAGCCCCTCCCAGGAGACAGACACATCAGATAGGAGCGAAAGACAAGCCGTGTTCATCACTGTTCATCTGCTGAACTATGCAATCATCATGATGTCCGAGATTTGATTTCTGATGTCAAGAGATGTAAAGCCTTGCTAAAAGGATCTAAACCAAGCACAGCTTGAACCTACAATGGTTACATCAGTATGTCCGGCCCTAATAAATGCAAGTGGCATTTCAGTTTCAAGAAACAATCAAATGATCGATGGACAGACAGATCTTGCAGGGTTCATACTGACCCACAGTGATCATAAGCAACATTTATAAGATCCACGATAGGCCTGCAGCACATGTCACTTAAAACCGAGGCCGTTTAGCATATGCAATTTCTATTAAAGCGCAACTAAAGGCTTTTAGTTTGGAGAGGGAGTGTATTGCCATCTGTGACCCAGCTACTCATGAAGGTAAAAACCTTTAGTATGCAGCTCCCTTCTGCCCTCCCAATGCCAATCTTGATCCAGCAAAGTGCTGGAGAGCAGCTTCTCCCAGCTTTCTGCCTCATTATCTCAGACAGCAGCAGGAACCATTGGCTCCTGCTACTGTTATTCAGTGAGGAAGCGGAGCCGAGCCCTATTGTGTCTTATGGACAAAGCTGGGCTTCATGAGCAAGCACGCATTAATGTGCCCATAGCAAGCAGCTTCCTATGGAGGCACTCAGGTGGCAGGAGTCAAGAGTACAGGCAGGGGAGAATCAGGACTGGCTGCTCTGTGCAAACCATTTACCTTTAGCCCATGTTCACACTGGTGCGATTTGTCAGTTCAAAATGGCATCCATTTGTTGGCAACTGAACTGTTCAAACTGCCACGACTCATGTTGCAACTTTGAAAAAAAAGTGTTACTGAACTACTTAGAACCCCCCCCCCCCCCAAATTTCATTGCAAAATGCATAGATGTTTAACAAAGTTGTAAATTTAATAAATATATATATATATATATATATATATATATATATATATATATATATATATATATATATACACACACATACACACACATATATACACACACACATATACTGTATTTATTGGCGTATAACGCTCACTTTTTTACCAGGGCCGAGTATCACCTTAAAGACCTAATCCAATGTTGAATAGCCATCTTATAATTTCATATTTTACTGCATGGAGCACACTGAAGCTTAAAAAAAAAAAAAAAACACAGGCAGTAGCTTTGCAGGGAGCATTTCAACGTTTCTTGCAATAGCTTTAATCAGCGTTTCAGTGTTGCTTTTTTTCCTTCAATGGATAAAAAAAAAAAAAAAAAAACACACGGCGCTAACTTTTTGCATGGGCACATAGGCCAACAGAGTTCAGTTTATGGGCTTTAAAAAATAATTAAAATAAAAACCAAAACGCCAACTACAGTTTATCAGCTTTAGTGTGCATGGAGCCTTAGAAGTAGTGCAAGAGGACTCTATAGAGCAATTGGCAAAATCTGCCAATTATAAACATTTGTTACAAACCTTGAGTCCCTCCATGGATCATCAAGACATAGAACATCTTTGATCTAAAAACAAAAAGACCAACTTTAAGGCAAAATGTACAAATGAAAGGAAGCTTCTTATTTTCTACACTGCATCAGAATAGAAGATTTCCCTCAGTCTTATTCAGAGAGATTCCCATTGATTATTTCAAGTCATCATGTACAGCATTATGTTCTCATATCCGGCAGAAGAGACATCAACTTACCCGAGTGTACTGCACCATGATGGACTGGACTCCACATCTTAAAAAAATAAATTAAAGTTTGTTAGCAGAAGTGTACACATTAGTGGGCTCTTTGCTGCTTCTCTTTGTAATGCCTCAGAACATATATTGGTGGTAAGCTCTCTCGTCATCCTCACAGTCAAGAGTAGCAAATAAGTGTCATCACAGTAGCATTACACTGTATAGTTAGGCCCTGAACTTCTCTCCGGGTTGGAAAGACTAAAAGGCAAAGGCTTCACTTTGTAAGGGGATACGCCCTCAGCATGGTGAGATGTGAAGCTCTGCTGATTTCTATCATCCAATCATGCAAGCAAATTATTTATCTTGCATGTGATTGGGTATTCTTAATCTTTTACAAAGAAAAGTCACATTACCACACTCTGGGAAAAATCCCTTGAAAAGACCTGCCCCCTGCTGTGACTGGACACAGCAGTAACCAACCAGTGGCCCAGCGGATACAATCCACGCTAAACGTTTGGGAGACAGGCAGAAGGGTGGTCTCTGCCTATGTAAATGCAAACCGCGTTTCTGTGAGAAGGGAATGTACTGATCTGTGTTTCTGCCAAACAGGAACACAGATCTTTACCTTCTCCACATTTAGTAATCACCCCCTAGGAACACATTTAACCCTTCGATTGCCCCTGATGTTCCCTCTTTCCAGCCAGTGTCCTTAGTACAGTGAATTTTTTAGCACTGATCGCTGTATTCATGCCACAAGTGTCTGTTCAGTGTTTGATTTGTCCGCCACAATATTGAAGTCCCGTTTTAAGTTGCCGATACTCAAAAGGAAAAAAAAAAAAAAAAAAAAAAAAACGCAGGGATCTAGTCCCAAGGGAGGGGGTGAGCACTCCGACTAACCCCAGCCAGAACAGCTCAGATGGGGGGCAAGCTTACTGAGGAGGAACAGGAAGTGAGAAATTCAGACAAAGAAAAAAAAAAAACAGAGGGGAAATCAAAGGAAAAAGTGAACCAACAATGCACTAGCTTAAGGAACCCATTTAGAAAAACAACAAACCTTTACGACAGAAGCCTCTTCTGCAGCTTTAGCTACAACAGATTATCCACTGAAACATCCAAACTTTGCAGTACCTCTAGAGGCTGGCAGTAAGCAGGGGTGAATACAGCAGCTGCATGTATCAATAAACCCTGAACTTATGGTCCTGGCCAGAGTCTAAGCATACGAAGGCATGTTAACATAATGCGACTCCACATACAAAACTGGCAACATAAAAACACACACCCCCCACACATCAGGCCCATGATGCAAATATAAAATCTTAGACCCAAATGAGACTCGTGCCAAGGCTTTACATTTTTCCTGACAATGTATGGCAGGATAAACCCCACAGAACTACTGAGGCTTATAAAAGGTCAAAACCCAAGTGAGTGAAGGCATATTACACCAGGTGACAAGTCCTTCATCAAAAAGCTCTGAGTTTACACTTCCTCCCTCCCAGCCCTGCACTAGTTGGATAGGAGGGCTCTGTAAGACAAGTGGAGAGTCAACTTCTGCCAGCTGAGTTGTTAATCGACTGCAGATTGCACCATGTGTTAGGAAGGCAAACCAAAACACCTGTGAGGCAGCAAAACCCAGGTAACAGACAAAAATGCAACTCCATATGCAAACCCAGTAGCACCAAAAATGGTTACCACACCCAAGAAGCAAAATAGAACATCAAACCTTAGGCCTAAAAGACAGTCTTGTTTAACCCCCCCCCCACTATGTTTGATTTTTTCTGTTATAGATATAGATTATAGGGACTATAGGCTTGGGGCAGATTGTATATAGGATGAGCAGATTACCTAGTAAAAAAATCTTATCAATGCCATTTGAACATCTTAATAAGGGAGTATATTGAGACCATTTATGTATGTGCATTTAATGTATTTATTGTAATGATGGAAAAGTTTAAGTGTATAATCTAAGAAAAAACAACAAACCTTGTGCCAAGGCTGTAAATGCACCATGAGACCGACCTCTCCACTGAAGGCTTGTATAGTCAGACCCCAGGTAAGCGAGGACTCCATCAAGAGTTTTAGGAATTTACACTTTATCCTTCCCAGCTCTAATGGGAATGGAAAGCTAAGACAGGTGGAGCAAAAAGGATAAATACTCAGACCCATGTGAAGTAGAACATTAAACCTTAGGCTTAAAAGGCAGACTTGAGCCAAGGCTGTAAATTTACCATGAGACCGACCTCTCCCCTGAGGCTTGTATAGTCAGATCCCAGGTGAGTGACAAAGTATACCCGGTAACCATCAAAAGTTTACACTTCATCCTTCCCAGCTCTCTAGTGGGAAGGTTTCTGTGAGACAGGTGGAGAAAAAAAACTTCTGTCAGCTGAAAATAACAGACTGCAGATTGTACTGTGTGTAGGGAGGTAAACCAAACACCTGTGAGGCAACCACACCCAGGAAACAGATACCAGAAACAATTAAGGCCAATTAGTGTGCTCTGTGAGCCTAGAGAAGATTGGGGGAAGAAGGGGAGAAAAAAAAAAACACCCACACTGACACTTTCAGTTAAGGAGTAGTGGGACCAATAAAAAACCCCCAACAATCCACCTTCTAGGGATCCCCTACAGCCCAACACATGGGTAGGGGATCTTGGCACTAGTTAGGTTCATTATCCTCCTTGGTCAATAGGGGGAAGCCCAACAGTGCCCTGCCACATTAACCCCAACTCAAGGGGGCCCAGGTGACAAATTACAAGCTAGGAGCAAACACAAGTGAAAAGTAGGTAGGTACAGCAACCTCCATCTTACCTGTGTCCTTCTGGTGCCAAGGGCACCTGTATCAGCCTGAGCTGTAATCTACATTGAGCCCAAAATGCAGTATTAGCTCCTCCACCTGTAGCTTCCTGACAGCCTTGCTTGAGGAAAATGCCATTTAAAAAAGGCACCAGCTAGCCCTTTCCCTTCTCCGAAAAAGAGGCTTGGAACCAAAACTTCCAGCTCCTGGAAATGACCCCCCCCCCCCATAAGGATTACTGCCGTGCATCATCCGGTCACAAAGGAACACAGACAGGCCACAACCCAACGTAGCTACTGCACGAGCCCCTCTGCCCAAAAATGTCCTATAGTGCAGACAGTGCACGCACCCAGACATTTGGACTGGGAACCCACGCTGCCTGTGCTGGTTCCTGTCAAGGGGGGTATGCCACTTCCAGTCATAGCCTTCGCCAGGCATGGAAGAAGACAGGGAACCAAGCTGCTATTTTCCTCCATGGAGTGGTCTTGGACGGCCTTCTTGACAAAAATCCTACAAGCTGCTCCCAGTGGAGCCAAGTAAGTAAAGATGTGGGTGGAACAAAAAAGAAAGCCAAAGGCCTACCTAACCCTGGTTCCAGGTGATGCATCTTCTCCGTCTGGAGAAAACATAATAAACTGACCAGTTCAGCAGAGGGACTGCCTTTTAAAGTGTATTGGTGATGTGTTTCCTGTTCCTGTCAGGAGGAGGGGCTTCTCTCATGGGCTGTCCTGGAAGACGACTGGGGGGAAAAAAATGCATTAAAGATGGTGCAGCCATAAGACCATACAAACAGAACAAAATATTACAGCGCACACAGGGCCGGCGTTAGCGCAAGGCAACATGTGCACTTGCCTGGCGGCGCCAGCGCCGCCCAGGGTGGAAAATTGACCATGACAGTCGCCCTCCTTTTAAGTCCCAGCACAGAGGGGGATCGGAGCGGCGGGCGGGGGAAGCAATTACAAGAGCAATCAAAAGGGAGAGAGAGAGAGGTGACAGGCAGCTGCTGGTGCGGACGTTTTTAATAAAATAAATGTTTAAATAGAACCCACTCACTCTTGTCAGAGCTGTAGGCATGTCAGTCTGTGAAGTCGGCTGTCCCATTCTCCCCTCCGATCCACGCTGCTGTTATCGCTGAATCACTGGAGGAAGCCAAGTATACAGAGCCGTGGGGAAACTGCAATGTGCTGTCAGCCTGGGATTGCTGTGACCAATCAGAGCGTTCGAGGCTTAACCACGCCTCCATCATCAGAGGCTGACAGTTCACATGAGATTCCCGTGGCTCTGTTTCCTCCAGTGATTCAGTGATGACAGCAGCGTGGATCGGAGGGGAGAATGGGACAGCCGACTTCACAGACTGACATGCCTACAGCTCTGACAAGAGTGAGTGGGTTGTATTTAAGCATTTATTTTATTAAAAACTTCTGTACCAGCAGCTGCCTGTCACCTCTCTCTCCCTTATGTTTGGACTCTGTATTCCCCCTCCTCTGTATTTTCTCCCCCCTCCTCTGTATTTTCTCCCCCCTCCTCTGTATTTTCTCCCTCCTCCTCTGTATTCCCCCCCTCCCAACTCCTCTGTATTTTCTCCCCCCTCCTCTGTATTTTCTCCCTCCTCCTCTGTATTCCCCCCCCCACCTCCTCTGTATTTTCACCCCCTCCTCTGTATTTTCTCCCCCCTCCTCCTCTGTATTACCCCCCCCACCTCCTCCTCTGTATATTTGCCCCCTCTCTTCTGTATTTCCCCCTCCTCTGTATTTTCACCCCTCTCTTCTGTAATTGTCCCCTCCTCTGTATTTTCACCCCCCTCTTCTGTATTCCCCCCCTCCTCTGTAATTACCCCGCCTCTGTATTTTCACCTCCCTCCTTTAATTGCCCCCTTATCTCTGTATTTGCATCCCCCTCCTCTGTATTTGCACCCTCCTCCTCTGTATTTGCACCCCCTTCCTCTGTATTTGCACCCCATCTCTGCAATTACCTCCCCAATCTCTGTAATTGTCCCCCCTCCTCTTTAATTGCCCCACACTCCGAATCCCCTGCTGTCCGGACCCCCCTGTGTGCTGGTGCCCCGTGATACCCCCTGTCGGCTGCCATGGGGGTATTGGAGGGAGGGGTCTGTACTGAGGGGGATGTCTATACTGATGGGGGGTGTCTATATTGATGGGGGTGTGTCTATACTGTGGGGGACTGCACTAAGGGGGATTCTATACTAGTGGGAAATCTGCACTAAAGGGGGGAAATCTATACTGATGGGGGGGTCTGCACTAAAGGGGGGATATCTATACTGATGGGGGGTCTGCACTAAAGGTGGGGTGTCTGCACTAAGAGGGGGGATTCTACACTGAGGGGGTCTATACTAACGGAGGGTGGTCTGTACTTAGTGTGGGGTCTATACTGACGGAGGGTGGTCTGTACTGAGGAAGGGGGGTCTGTTCTTAGTAAGGGGGATCCATACTGCGGGAGGGGGGTCTGTAGTTAGTGGAGGGGGGTCTGATATATATTCATATATAATGTATGGTGTGTGTGTGAGGGGGGGATGTACCTTTCCCTGAGTTGGCAAAAATCCTTGCACCGGCCCTGAGAGCACACAATACAAAAATGACATTTAACTCCTGCAAGGCTATTTAAACCACCTGAACATTTGAAAAAAAAATATAGGGATTTAGTCACACCATAGGGCTATACTGCACTTAAGCCCATTCACTGCATCAAAGTACCACTTTGTCAGTGGGTTCTATGCTATTCATAGAAAGATCCTGCTTCTTAAAAAAAAAAAAACTGCGTCTTATCTCATTTTTTTGCTTTCAAAAAAACGCTGTTGAACGCAACTGCCTAAAAACGTCAATAAACGAGACTGTGTACATTGTCACATAGGATAACATTGAATGAGTTCAGGGGCAATTGAAAAAAGCGTCCAACTGCCTCTGAACGTACGTTTAGCAGCGTCCCGTGTACATGGGCCCTAAAAGGTTTTTGTTTGGAACACTATAACTAATGGACTTTTTAGCTTGCTATATTTTCAACAATATGTCTTTTTTTGCAGTGATCTATGTTCATGATTATGATTCATGATATATATATACTGTATTTTCACTTGTATATTCTTAGCGCCACCTTTTAATAAAGGCACTTGTCTGTCCAGAGAGGTCTTCACCCAAGCCAATTCTTTAATCGGCCTCGGGTGCAAGCACCTCAAGTAAGGGACACAAAGTGAAGCCACAACAGGTTTCCTACTGAGCATGCGTAAGTGCCTTGTGAATGGTCCCGTAGTCTTCTGGGACCAGTGATGTATCCTAGAAGGTTGATTTTTTTTGGGGGGGGGGGGGGGATGGGGAGATGGTAGAACGGAGGCTCTTCCTGGCAGAAACACTTTATCCTTGTGGAGAATCAGTAATGGCACTTTGCCTGATAGATGTGATGGCCACTTTATAAGAGAGCAACCTAAGAGAGTTCCCTAATGGGGGATAAAGGATGGTTTCGCAGGCCAGGGAGAAACAAATGAAGATCCCAGGGAAGAACCTGATGCTGTAATGTCTGATCTGCGAGACTCATTGAGTAAAGGGCAAGCAAGATGCTTCTGGAATGAGATGGATAAGTGGATGGAAAGCCGATTCATGAAATTTGAAAGCTTGAAGAATCTGAACAGGCCTTCAGTTGTCTGCAGATAGTTTTAATGAATCCTTCAGAAGTAAGCGATCTAAAAAAACCCTATAAAAATAATGCCCCTTCGTATAGCCAGTGGATATGCAAACATATTTTTGGAAAATACTCTTGGACCCAAGCATAGGCCGAATGGCAGTGCCAAAGATTGAAAATGTTGGCCTCCGGAAAAGCAGACGTTCTGATGAGGGGGCGATGTGCAGGTAAGCATCTTAAAAAGTCCGCTGATGCAATATCGTCCCTCTTGCCACAGCAGCAATTACTGGAACATAATAGTATGTTTTGGCAGACATTTACTGCCCTTTTCCAGCAGATTAGAGACGCAAGATCTATGGAATACTTTATGGCTAGACTGCGCAATACCCCAGCTGTATGGGACACTTGGAATGATCGTCTTGGGGTACTACACACCAAGTGGCTTCTTTCTCTTCTCTCCTTGGGGGTCTGGCCAGTGGCAGCCAATCCATTAGGGGCACTTAGGTGCCGCCTCCCTATCCACGATCTACTTACAGGGGCAACAGACTATGGCTTCCAATTGGGAGGTTATGTTTTTTTTTAATCATTTGATTAGAAAGAGGCTACAATAGGGGTGGGCTTGGGGTACAGAGCACTGTGCCCCGATCCCACCCAGTTGTGTGACAACAGCAAATTAATATTTGCTGTTTTCACACTAAATCTCCCTGCCAATCAGGAAGCAGGCCATGAGACGTTTCCCGACAAAACATCAGGTGATCCTTTTGGGCATCGAAGAGACAAGACCCACGTCAGCAGCTGCCGCGTTAAAGGACACCAGAGCCGCTGCCTGCCACCTAGATGGAGTAAGTGCCAGACCGAACAGCAGATGGTTTTAGTGGTGTTTACCACCCCCCAGGCCACCACTGGGTCTGGCTACACCTTCTTTGCTCACCTTTAACTTTCATGTACAGTATTGTTGCATCGTATTAACATACATCAATTTTTGCCCTGTTGGATTATAGGTTCTTGTATGGGCTGGTCCACTGCTGTGGCTTTAGTGTGGGTCATCTCAGTTATTGTTATTACTTCCAATTCCAAGAAAAAGAACTCACATAGTGATGTATTCGGTACATCACTATGTGAGTTCTATTTCTTGGAATTTCTATGCCACTCCACCTACTGGAAGGATTCTAACCTCTGATTTGGACTACAGCTCTGGTTAAAGGCCCTGGCTGGGGTTCAGCCGCAAGCTCTTAATTGCTTGCCTTCTGGTAAGCATACATCCTATATACCTTCTCAAGTGTTGATCACGTTTGGCTTCATTTGCATTTTTATCTTTCTTACACGTTATTTATCCCTACAATTTTGAGGACTTGCGTGGACCTTTATTGTTTGGACTTATTCCCATTGAATATCAATATTTCACTTTATCAGCGCAACTTATTCCTCTATTGCTCTGTATTTGTGTGTATATCACATATTTGTTGCAGCTCACTTTTGTTTTTATTAGTTTTTTAGCGCAGTAATCACTCTTTGTAGACACCGCATTTGGCAAGGATGGAATAGGACGCAACACCATGTCGTGGTAAAGGATTAGGTATGGTACCCTACCAATTCCAACACCCTTATAGCCAAAGCGATGGCCATCAGGAAGGCTAGCATGCGTGACAGCAAAACTAATGAAATTTCCCATATGGGCTCAAATGGTTGCTTCTGTAATATACTATGTTTAAAGTCCAAGGACACATAGGTGACCCAATATGAGAGAGCAAGCAAGTTACCCCCTGCATAAAGTTTCATACCAGCCAATAAGAGACTAAAGGCCTTTGGAAGAATACTGACAGGGCTGAAATCTGACCCGATTGTACTCAAAGCCAGATTTCCACAGCCGACTAGAAAAGAGAATTCTTCCAATCATGCATTTCCACAGATGCCATTTTCTGGCTTCACAGCAATACAAGAGTCTTCCAGACCTTTCAATAGATCTTCATAGGTGACTGCTTTTCTGGCACTCACTAGGGTAGACACCATGACCCTTAACACCAGTGGTTCTCAACCTGAAGGTTGGGACCCCCAAATGGCAATTTGCCAGGGGTCACCGAATCCTGAGCTGTTCCTGAAGCCTGCACCACTCTTCCAGCGAAAGCAGCCCAGCTGGGCTGTCCCTGGAGCCTGTGGCCGCCCACTCAGCCTTTTCACAGTTCACGGCATGGGTGGGGGGCAGAGACTAGAGGTCAGCTGACTGGTGAGGATTGTGAAGTGGGAGGGGCTGGGGAGACCCTATGTCCTGATTAGGGCATAGGTGACCTTGATCAAGAGCACCTAAGTTAGCTGATCAGAACTCAGCCCAGTGCTGCCTCTGATCCCACCCCCCACCAGCACTGCCACTAATCCCAACTTCCCGCCAGCACTGCCACTCATCCCATTCCCACCAAGGAGTAAGAGAAGGAATAAAAATGGAGAATACATCGAAGGGAGAGGAGTGATAAATCCCAAAATGCACCATAAGGGATTTTACTGTACGAGTGGAAGGGACTCAGGGAAAATGTCCTTGGTTTAGGGGTGCAAATTTCTTGTCTTGGTGCCGACAACCCACAAAAATAATTTTACTGTTGGGAGGGTCCCCACAACATGGGAAATTTTATCAAGGGTCACGGCCCTAGTGAGGTTGAGAACCACTGCTTAACACCCTGCCATCAATAGCCACGCCCTCAAATTTAGAGACTGCAAATTGGGGTGGAGTATAGAACCTTCACAGTTCAAGGTGGCATGAAAGCATCCATGTTTTGACTATTGCCAATCTCGATCTCTAGGGGGGCAGGCTGGTGCCACCAGACTGACTGGAAGGCCCCCCTCAGAATCCTGTCCGTGCAGACACTGGCTTGAGAAAAACCTGTACTTCCTGTATGGGGGTGGGTTATATGAGGCAGATTTCAGGCTACAAGTGTCCATTCACCTAGAGACGGCCTATAACCCAGTAATGAATAAGCCAATTTCTGTCCTGTGATGTACGATAAAGACTATTTTTTACGTTGGTCCGTGCATGTGAAATTTCAGGTACCCCCCCCTTTTTACACATAATTTTTTTTGGGGGGGGGAAGAATCTTCATTCTGACAGGAGACATGCCAGATCCTGTTCCCTGTGATTGGAAACAGTGGTTTGTCATGTCCCCCCAGTTACAACACAGCCAAAGAACAGTTAACCCTTCCCTGCCAGTCATTTAGTTGTCTGCTGCAATCTTGTAAAAAAGTCTATAAATCTACCCTGTAGTTTGTAGACAACTTTTGCGCAAACCAAATGCACCTATTGCAATTTAGTTAAAATACGTATTGGCCTAAACCAGGGAGGCCACATGTGGCCCGCGACCCCCTGCTCTGGCATAGAATAATGCTATTAAAAGGTCAGTTTTTTTTTTTTTTTTTTAGTAATAAAAGTGTATAAATGGGCATATCTGTTCTAGTGGTTACTGGGCTGCTTTCAAACTGATCCGCAGAGCACCTGTGTGTTACCTGCACAGAGCCATAGGCTTCTGTTATTACCTGTGAGCTTTCTGAAAGTGCACCAAACCTGCAGATTAATAGAAGTCTATTGCAAAGTGAAGGAAAGCCAAGGTACACTGAAGCACATCAGTGTGAAAGCAGCCCTGAGCCCCTTCACACTGTCAGTCTGACCCAATTGAACACTCCATTCACCTCGGAGTGGCAGATGTAGACTTGTGTCCTACCTCCAATACAAGTATAGTGGGCTGTATCCATGTCCACTCTGCATATACAGAGCAGACACAGGACCTGCCGCCATCCACCCACTCCACGTGGCCCGCGACTGGTTACCAAAACTCTTAAGTGGCCCTCGCTCTTTAAAAGGTTGGGCACCCCTGCCCTAAACCGATGTGTATTTTTTGGATATGTATTGTAACAAAGTAATGCGTTTTCAAAATTCTCACTTGTTTATAGCACAAAATTATATATATATATATATATATAATATAAAAAGTGGCGATCAAAATACCACCAAAAAAAGCTTTGTTTGGGTAGTGTCACATGCCCATGCAATTGTCAAAGCAACGTAGTGCCATATTGCAAAAAATGGCCTGTCAGGAATTGGGTAAATCTTTCCTGGGGCTGAAGTGGTTAAAACGAAATGACAGCTTCTATATACATTCCTACCCTTTAAGATTTCCAATCCAGCACTTAATTTATAGTGCAATTGTCGGCACTACAGCAGGGAATTGCAGTTAGCGGACCGGACCGCCAGCTGTTGCAAAACTACAAGTCCCGTCGTGCCTCTGGGCGTCATGCTTGTGGCTGTCAGTCTTGCTATGCCTCATGGGATTTGTAGTTCTGCAATAGCTGGAGGTCCGCCAATTCCATATTCCTGCACTATAGCATTGTTAATTCAATAATTTTACTTATTTGTACAAGTCATAAAAAAAAGGCAGTTTTACATTTAGTTTTAAAATTTTATTGTATTAGGTCATTTAGCATTATATTCAGTATACGCTGCCGAGATTGTGCCTTCATCCACACTTGAATCTGTAGGTTAGAAGACAAAGATTTTAGTGCAATGTTAGAAGTGCATAGAACAAGTGCTTAAGAATGCTCAAATGACAGGGAAGTCAGTACTTTTACTTTCATCTGTAATCAGTGAGAGAGTTCAAAGTATTTATCATCATGCATCCCCATAAGAACAGTTTACATAGCACACTTACAAGATAGATCTGGACACCCAGCTTCGTACGTATATCTTGATACCTGTGAAAAAGCACAAGTGTTAATGATGCCTTTGTGATGCAGACCTGCACTGTCACCTTTCAAAAATGGGGTGGGAACACTTGCATAGCACAGCCCCTGCATCTGCCTAGGTAATGAGGGATATCCCCCCCTTCAGCCTCCTGGGGACACCAATATCACATTCCAGGAGGCGCTGTATAAAACAGCACATGTGCAGTGAAATCAAAGGGCCATGGTACCAGATACCACTGCATACCTTCGGAGGTCTAGTGGAGTCCAGGCCTCATCAGGTCGCCGTTTGGGTGGCAAAAGAGACCTACCCATTATGTGGGTGATCAGGTAATGACCGATTTGGTGTACATGCCTTGAAAGTCACATGTTCACTCACACCTGCAAGTGCTAGGTCTCACTTTGCTTCTGGGGTCTCAGATGGCACATGGAAAAAGGGAGACCACAAGTTACAAGTGGAATTAAGGGATATTTTTGCTTGCATGGCAGAGAAAGTGTTACCAACCTATATGCAATATTGTGTTGGCATAACAAAGGCAGTTTACTACCATGTAGACAATGTAACCTCAGAAAAAATTGGAACGGTAATAGTGAAATCAGGTTTCATATGGCAGAATCGTTTATCACTGGTTACAGTAAATTAGGTAGAATGTACAATTTCGCAAAACATGCTTCACTTACCATATTGCATCTTGAATAGCAGCTTGATCATTACCAAGAGGAAACCTGGAAAAGCAAAATATACCGTTTAGGGAAACATTTGGAATAGTTTGACAACATTTTCCCTAGTGTTAGTCTGTATCAGCGAGTCATATTGTCCTCAAAGTGATCAGAGACCTGATTCTTAAAGTCATCATTTACAGACCATTGAAAAAGTAATAGCATGCACCAGTTGATTATAACATTTGAAAATGACACACATTGCTGCACTTTCTAAATATTGTTCCAGGGAAGGAGTATCATTATTTGCTCACTAGGGAACCTGCTGTGAAGCCAAAAGTTCACCATCCAGGCTGGACCTACTCTTTAAGTGACACACACACACACACAGAGAATAGGCAACTGGAGGGCTATTGTTAGGGAGGTCATCTTAAGCAAAATACTGATGAACTACTAAATTTTTTTGCATGCAAGCACAGCAGCTAAAAAGTAAAAGTATCCACTTACCATTTTTTAAAATCATCCTCCCGACTTTTGCTTGTAAACTGTAGCCATGCCTACAAAGAAACATAATATTCAATATTGTGCCTGTGCCCAAGCAAATGATAAAGATTCTAAGAATGTATCAGATAGGAGCGAAAGATTGTTCTTCATAGCAATCAGCTGAACTATGGTGTCATCATATACAATAATCCTATACATCAATATTATATAGAATATTAACCCACCTCTCCCGAGTCCTAAGGTGGCATGCAAACTGTTGCCAGACCTACAAAAGATGCAGAGAAGAGATTAGTTTGAGTTTATTAGTTTGAGTTTATTAGTTTTTAGGATATATTCTAGTGAGCAGCATTTATGAAGTCACCAGTGCATGTGCTCTGAACAGTATACTGGTGCCGTTCAGAGCTTTGCAACGTGGCCGAGACTCATGCACATGTCAATGCGGCTCCTCCAGTCAGTCCCCAAGCCTAAAAAGGAAGACCCTCTGCAGTGATTACAGTGTGCTGCTGGAGGGCTTAGTTTAAGGCAAGCCTTTCATAACGTGCTAGTATGCATATACTATATTAAGCTATTGCCTTGCAGGTAGAAACTTAAGTGTTTACCACTTTAAGGCAGTCTTAAGCCTCATACACACGATAGGATTTTGCAATGGGAATTGTGTGATAACAGGCTGTTGGAAAATCTGACAGTTTGTACGTTGCATACAATTTGTTTTAAAAATTGTCCGCCAACAAGTGTTGGATTATCCAATTGTGTGTACACATGTCCTTCGGACAAAACGCCAAAGTACAAACACGCTTGCTCAGAAGCAAGGCTAACCATAAACTCATTAGCAGAAGTTGCCCAAAGGGTGTCGCTAAAGAGCCGAACACAGTTTTGCATTTGAGCGACAATGCTTTGCCGTTTGTATGCACAAGTTCGCGTCCAACACCCTTTGGACAAAAGTCATACTCTTGGATGAAAAATGAGGCTTTAGACATCTTGACTTAAGACATTTTTACTCTTATTAGCCTGACCGGGATATGTACAAGTGCCAAGCCTAGACATCAAGGGTGCCAGTGCCAAGCATATAGCACTGTTAATGGTTAGGCATGGCTTAGATTTGTATTTAAAAAGCCACTTTACCAGAAAAAAACTCAAGCTTGAGACAGGATTAATCAGATAGGAGCGAAAGTGTTCACCACTGTCAGTCTGATGAACTATAAAATCATCATGTTAACCTGTGTACAAGCTTTTATTTTATCCTGCCCTCAATCAGCAAAAGTTGTGTTAAATGATTTATCTCACCTTTACATTGTTTGCCCTTGAAGTTTTAACACCCAAAAAAAACAAATACAATTTAAAAACTCATCTTCATCAAGCAGCCAGTTACAACTAAACTCTAGACCAGGGGTAGGCAAACCTGGGGCCCTCCAGCTGTTCTGGAACTACATTTCCCATGAGGCATGGCTGGCAGCTCCCAGAGGCATGCTGGGACTTTTAGTTCTGCAACAGCTGGAAGGCCCCAGGTTACCTACCCCAGACACAGCATACATCAGACGTAGGTTTCTTTCATTCTTATTCAGAGAGATTCCCATTGATAAAAGCAAAAATCATCATTGTATACCAATAAATGACAACAAGTTTTTTTTAGAAGCACTTACATTGAAGTTGACCAGCTTTGCAACAGCATCTGAAAGATCAAAAATTGTTTATGTAAATAAAAATGCCACCTACATTCATCTTATTTAAAGTCCTTGGAATGTAAAAAATTTAACCCACATGGACCCCCATAGCAGAAAATTGCACCGAGCCAACCCCCCCCAATACAAAACTAGGTGGTTGACAAATTTTGCACGAGTCCTGGACACAACTACAAGCTTTTTCCCAACAGAGCGGGATTAATGGCAGCTTTATCCACATCAGAAATCTTGCAACTAAAGCTTTACAGGAAGGAACACTTGTGGCCATATAGATACCGAGTCAGGACATTCAAGTGATTATGGTTAACCAATCAAGTGGGCTGACGGGGCCAAACCACTGCCATGAAAGATTATATATATATATATATATATATATATATATATATATATATATATATATATATATATATATATATATATACATACATACATACATACACACATAATAAGGCAAGTGCAACAGGTCCCATTAAAAGCTGTGCAATCAAGCGTTTCCCCAGCACTCAGTTTTTACAAAACCAGGGTGATTGACAGCTGCAATTGTACCCCATACATTTGGCACTATACAGTAGTGTAAAATCTGGTTAAGCCTCAGTGGTAATAAAGATGTCAGAAATCACTTCTGTCCACTACTCTTACAGCATCATAGGCTTATTTTTTTTTTTAAAGTTACATTTTAGAATTTAATATTTCAAGCAATTCTTACCAATTTAGCCATAGAGTGTTCAATGGCATGAACTGTACTTTCTAGTAATGGCCATCTTAAGGGCACCTCTTCACACATGATACCTGCAAAGAGATTTAATAGAATACAATTTAGCCAGGGGAAAAAATAATAATGACATTACCAAAATCTTTAAAGGAATCATGTAATGGACTGAAAGCAAGACAATTGCCACACTGCAGGAACAGGGGGCAAGGGGGGGGGGGGTTCATTTTTCTTGCTCACTCCAATAAGGATTCCCTTTAAATTCTGGTAGTTACCTCAGAAAAATATGGAACGGTTAAGAGTATAATCAGCCTTTATATCATATGGCAGAATCAGTTTCATCACTGGTAACCAAAAAGTGATTATTTTTTGAAAGTACGTACAAATTACACAGGTTGCTCACCAGTAAATTAAAAGCCCACCAATGATGCACCTAGGGGGGGAAAAAAAAACAATGGTAGTTAGCACAGCTTAAGTAGCTCATCAGTGCATGCACAATACAGTTGTGGGTTTAGGTCAGCAGTAACACAAGTCCACATATATATTTCAGGACAGACATTTGAAACATCATTTAAAACCCAAAGGAGCACAATACTTCAGGAAACTACACTCAAGACGGCTGCAGAATGTGAGCTGGTACCAGTTAAAGGGCACAAAGGAATCACACTGACCCACTTGCACTAGACAAACTGCCCTTCAAATCCTACATACTTGGGGATGTTCATATTTGACAAGTATCTGTCCCCCCCCCCCCCTCCAAAGGAGATCAACCAGGTAGTTTAGCTTCACTGCTACAAGAAATGGCAGGCCAAAGAAAAAGCTGGGGTGTTCCCACAGGTTGGATTCTCGGACAGGCAAATGTCCCAATATTAAAAACCAGCAGCTACAAAATTTAAAAAAAGGAGCCTGGACACTTTTTAAATATAATATTTGGGGGGGGTTAAACAAATTTTTATTAGCAAAAGATACTTTACATGCAAACAAAAGTGTCAGAGGCCTAGAGCTAAAGTTATTCACCCTCTAGTCTGTCCAAAAGTATAAGAAAATCCCCAAATTGTGGGTTGTTCCCAGATAGAGAAATCTTCCAATGGGGACGCTAGTTCTGGTGACCTGGAGGTTTAAGATTTCCTTTCACTTCCTGTTTGGCTACAAGACAGGAAACCTCCACAAACGGGACAGATAGTTTTATTTTATATACTGATGGGGGGGGGGGGTCCTAACCCTACTTTGCTCCAACCCAAAAATGGAAAGTTTTGCCTAACGATTCTATAAGTATGCAGAACAATTACAAGGCCTAGTAAAGAAGGTGTTGCTGTACATCTCAACTAGATTATGTCTGGAGCTGCTGCAATGCCTAGAATAGATCTTACCTTGTAGCTCTTGGAGAAGTCTTGTGCTGAAAGGGCCAATACCATCTGTAACCAAAAAGACAGACCATTTAGTAGGTGGAAAGGCAAGATTCATCTACAAGGACAAAAATAAAGCAAGTCAGATAGAGCTAATAACAGACCTCCATGGGGTTGTCAAGTCTGTTAAAAAAAAAATCATCATTTAAAGCAAACCATCGACTCAGGTGTAAGCCAATAAAATTGTGCCAGGCCGTGATCAAGGTGTGGGGGGGGGGGGGGGGATGACCCATACACCCAAGACAGTTTGTAACCCAGCAAAGCTTTTCCTGTATGCCACATTCAGTATACTTACTGATTAAGTCATCCCTCATCCTGTAGTTTGCTTCTGTGTACACAACCTGCAGAGAAACACCAATTAGTGGAGGTTTTCAATATTTCATTCAGCCCCTCCCAGGAGACAGACACATCAGATAGGAGCGAAAGACAAGCCGTGTTCATCACTGTTCATCTGCTGAACTATGCAATCATCATGGTGTCTGAGATTTGATTTCTGATGTCGAGATGTAAAGCCTTGCTAAAAGGATCTAAACCAAGCACAGCTTGAACCTACAATGGTTACATCAGTATGTCCGGCCCTAATAAAGTCAAGTGGAATTTCAGTTTCAAGAAACAATCAAAATGATTGACAGACAGATCTTGCAGGGTTTATACTGACCCACAGTGATCATAAGCAACATTAAGATCCACTATAGGCCTGCAGCACATGTCACTTAAAACCAAGGCCATTTAGCATATGCAATTTCTATTAAAGCGCAACTAAAGGCTTTTAGTTTGGAGATGGAGTGTATTGCCATCTGTGACCCAGCTACTCTCATGAAGGTAAAAACCTTTAGTACGCAGCTCCCTTCTGCCCTCCCAATGCCAATCTTTATCCAGCAAAGTGCTGGAGAGCAGCTTCTCCCAGCTTTCTGCCTCATTATCTCAGACAGCAGCAGGAACCATTGGCTCCTGCTACTGTTAGCCAGTGAGGAAGCGGAGCCGAGCCCTATTGTGTCTTATGGACAAAGCTGGGCTTCATGAGCAAGCACACATTAATGTGCCCATAGCAAGCAGCTTCCTATGGAGGCACTCAGGTGGCAAGAGCCAGGAGTACAGGCAGGGGAGAATCAGGACTGGCTGCTCTGTGCAAACCATTTACCTTTAGCCCATGTTCACACTGGTGCGATTTGTCAGTTCAAAATGGCACCCATTTGTTGGCAACTGAACTGTTCAAACTGCCACGACTCATATTGCAACTTTGAAAAAAAAGTGTTACTGAACTACTTTGAACCCCCCCCCAAATTTCATTGCAAAATGCATAGATGTTTAACAAAGTTGTGTGTGTGTATATATATATATATATATATATATATATATATATATATATATATATATATATATATATATATATATATATATATATATACATATACACACACACATACTGTATTTATTGGCGTATAACGCTCACTTTTTTACCCTGAAAATAAAGGGTAAACTGTGCCTGCGTGTTATACGCAGGGTGCTGCGGATAGTTTTTTTTCCTGAAATTTCCCTCTTAAAGTTAGGGTGCGTGTTATACGCCGATAAATACGGTATAAATATATATATATATATATATATATATATATATATATATATATATATATATATATATATATATATATATATATATCTATATATATATCTATATCTATATCTATATATATATATATATATATATATATATATATATATATCAGCTTTTTAAAATTGTGCTGAAGTAGCTGCACCAGGGCTGAGTATCACCTTAAAGACCTAATCCAATGTTGAATAGCCATCTTATAATTTCATATTTTACTATAAGGCTCCATGCACACTGAAGCTAAAAAAAAAAAAAAAAAAAAAAAAAAAAAAAAAAAAAGCAGTAGCTTTGCAGGGAGCCTTTCAACGTTTCTTGCAATAGCTTTAATCAGCGTTTCAGTGTTGCTTTTTTTCCTTCAATGGATAAAAAATAAATAAAAAACCGGCGCTAGCGTTTTGCAGTCCCCCCCCCCCCCCCCCCGACAAAAAAACAGCACTTTGAACGCAAATTTCAGGCGTTCAGAAAAAAAAGCCAATAAACTCCAAAGCTCATTAACACTAAAACACGCCCAGGTGTGCATGGGCACATAGGCCAACAGAATTCAGTTTATGGGCTTTAAAAAATAAATAAAATAAAAACCAAAACACCAACTACAGTTTATCAGCTTCAGTGTGCATGGAGCCTTAGAAGTAGTGCAAGAGGACTCTATAATTGGCAGATTGACAATTGCTCTATAAACATTTGTTACAAAACCTTGTGTCCCTCCACAGCTATGGATCATCAAGGCAAAGAACATCTTTGATCTAAAAAGATAAAAGGACCAACTTTAAGGCAAAATGTACAAATGAAAGGAAGCTTCTTATTTTCTACACTGCATCAGAATAGAAGATTTCCCTCAGTCTTATTCAGAGAGATTCCCATTGATTATTTCAAGTCATCATGTACAGCATTATGTTCTCATATCCGGCAGAAGAGACATCAACTTACCCGAGTGTACCGCACCATGATGGACTGGACTCCACATCTATAAAAAACAAATAAAAGTTTGTTAGCAGAAGTGTACACATTAGTGGGCTCTTTGCTGCCTCTCTTTGTAATGCCTCAGAACATATATTGGTGGTAAGCTCTCTCGTCATCCTCACAGTCAAGAGTAGCAAATAAGTGTCATCACAGTAGCATTACACTGTATAGTTAGGCCTGAACTTCTCTCTGGGTTGGAAAGTCTTACTAATAGGCAAAGGCTTCCCTCTGTAAGGGGATACGCCCTCAGCATGGTGAGATGTGAAGCTCTGCTGATTTCTATCATCCAATCATGTAAGCAAATTATTTATCTTGCATGTGATTGGGTATTCTTAATCTTTTACAAAGAAAAGTCACATTACCACACACTGGGAAAATGCCCTTGAAAAGACCTGCCCCCTGCTGTGACTGGACACAGCAGTAACCAATCAGTAGCTCAGCGGATACAATCCACGCTAAATGTTTGGGAGACAGGCAGAAGGGTGGTCTCTGCCTATGTAAATGCAAACCGCGGTTCTGTGAGAAGGGAATGTACTGATCTGTGTTTCTGCCAAACAGGAACACAGATCTTTACCTTCCCCACATTTAGTAATCACCCCCTAGGAACACATTTAACCCTTCGATTGCCCCTGATGTTCCCTCTTCCCAGCCAGTGTCGTTAGTACAGTGAATTTTTTAGCACTGATCGCTGTATTCATGCCACAAGTGTCTGTTCAGTGATTGATTTGTCCGCCGCAATATCGCAGTCCCGTTTTAAATTTCCCGATATTCGCTAGTATAATGAAAACACACACGCGCCTAAAGTGAAGAAATGCGTTTACTTTTATCGGGTATGTTTTATAGCAGAAAATAAAAATTTCTCAATAGTTTGTTTATAGTGCAAAATATAAAATCGGGGGGGGGGGGGGGGGGTTAAAGTGGTTAAGAGACACACACACACGATTTTTCTGTCTGTGGGGGAGAAATTCTAGGCAGCAGGATCTCTGGAACCACAGCAATGTAACCGAGATTTGGATCAGGCCGATGGGGAGGGCTGGAACGTGGCGCAGGGCGTGACAACATCACTGGTGGGTTGCAACAGCATTTTTAGAGCATGCACACTGGTATATGGAACTTCAGGGCATGCTCCATTGTCAAGCTAGTGAGACTTTGGCTGATAACACCCACCAGTGACATCACGCCCGATGCTGCATTCCAACTCTCAACCATCGGCCTGATCCAAGCCTCAGTTTCATTGCTGTGGTCCCAGAGATCCTGCTGGCTAGGATTTCTCCCTCACAGAAGAGAAAAAAAAAAAAAAAAAAGCTGTTCAGAACGCCATTGTGGATGGATTTGTGCCTTACTTCCTTAACCTCCATGCAAGCGGACAATGCACCCGTATCTCATTAAAATGTTTACAGTTCTAACCTAGGAGGTGCCTGTGTTTCTAAACAAGTGCTGACATGCAGTAGGAGACACTACATAAATGTATTCACATGCAATATATCAGCATACATAGATAGAGGTTAATATGGTGGTGAAAAAAAGTTAAATATCTACTGCAAACCCTTAAAAGCCCTGTTTAAAGGGGTTGTAAAGGTTTGTTTTTTATTTTCTAAACAGGTTCCTTTAAGCTAGTGCATTGTTGGTTCACTTCAGTTTTCCTTCGATTTCCCCCTTAAAAAAATCCCCCCCCCCCCCCCCTTTTGTCTGAATTTCTCACTTCCTGTTCCTCCTCCTTGTAGTCCTTGGGACTACATCCCTGCGGGGAGACGCTGTGAACACCGCAGGGATGTAGTCCCAAGGGAGGGGGCGAGCACTCTGACTAACCCCCAGCCAGAACGGCTCAGATGATGGGGGCAAGCTTCCTGAGGAACAGGAAGTGAGAAATTCAGACAAGACACACGAGAAATCAAAAGAAAAGTGAAACAATGCACTAGCTTAAAAGGAACCTATTTAGAAAATAAAAACAAACCTTTACAACCCCTTTATGACAGAAACCTCTTCTGCAGCTTTAGCTACAACAGATTATTCAGTGAAACATCCAAACTTTGGAGTACCTCTAGAGGCTGGCAGTAAGCAGGGGTGAATACAGCAGCTGCATGTATCAAACCCTGAACTTGTGGTCCTGGCCAGAGTCTAAGCATATGAAGGCATATTAACATAATGCGAACACACACAATGTAAATATAAAATCTTAGGCCCAAAAGAGACTTGTGCCAAGGCTTTACATTTTTCCTGCCACAGAAAGTATGGCAGGGTAAACCCCACAGAACTACTGAGGCTTATAAAAGGTCAAATCCCAAGTGAGTAAAGGCATATTACACCAGGTGACAAGTCCTTTACCAAAAAGCTCCGAGTTTACACTTCCTCCCTCCCAGCTCTGCACTAGTGGGATAGGAGGGCTCTGTAAGACAAGTGGAGAGTCAACTTCTGCCAGCCGATTTGTTAATCGACTGCAGATTGCACCGTGTGTTAGGAAGGCAAACCAGAACACCTGTGAGGTAGCAAAACCCAGACGAAAATGCAACTCCATATGCAAACCCAGTAGCATCAAAAATGGTTACCACACCCAAGAAGCAAAGTAAAACATTAAACCTTAGGCCTAAAAAATAAATAATAATAAAAAAAAAACAAAAAAAAAACAAACAGTCTTGTGCCAAGGCTGTAAATGTACCATGAGACCAACCTCTCCACTGGACGCTTGTATAGTCAGATCCCAGGTAAGCGAGGACTCCTCCATCAAGAGTTTTAGGAATTTACACTTTATCCTTCCCAGCTCTAATGGGAATGGAAAGCGGAGACAGGTGAAGCAAAAGGGATTACTACTTAGACCCTTGAGAAGTAGAACATTAAACCTTAGGCTTAAAAGACAGACTTGAGCCAAGGCTGTAAATGTACCATGAGACCGACCTCTCGTATAGTCAGATCCCAGGTGAGTGACAAAGTATACCCGGTAACCAGTCTTCCATCAAAAGTTTACACTTCATCCTTCCCAGCTCTCTAGTGGTGGGAAGGTAAGGTTTCTGTGAGGTGAAGAAGAAAGAAAAGAAAACACACCCTTCTGTCAGCTGAAAATAAGACTGTAGATTGTACTGTGTGTAGGGAGGTAAACCAAACACCTGTGAGGCAACCACACCCAGGTAACAGATACTAGAAACAATTAAGGCCAATTAGTGTGCTCTGTGAAAAAAAAAAAACTCCACACTGACACTTTCAGTTAAGGAGTAGTGGGACCAATAAAAACCCCAACAATCCACCTTCTAGGGATCCCCTACAGCCCAACACATGGCTAGGGGATCTTGGCACTAGTTAGGTTCATTATCCTCCTTGGTCAATGGGGGGGGGAAGCCCAACAGTGCCCCATCACATTAACCCCAACTCAAGGGGGCCCAGGTGACAAATTACAAGCTAGGTGAAAAAAATAGGAGCAAACACAAGTGAAAAGTAGGTAGGTACAGCAACCTCCATCTTATCTGTGTCCTTCTGGTGCCAAGGGCACCTGTATCAGCCTGAGCTGTAATCTACATTGAGCCCAAAATGCAGTATTAGCTCCTCCACCTGTAGCTTCCTGACAGCCCTCGCTTGAAGAAAATGGCACCAGCTAGCCCTTTTCCTTCTCTGAAAAAGTCTTGGAACCAAAACCTCCGGCTCCTGGAAATGACCCCCTCCATAAGGATTACTGCCGTGCATCATCCAGTCACAAAGGAACACAGACAGGCCACAACCCAACGTAGCTACTGCATGAGCCCCTCTGCCCAAAAAATGTCCTATAGTGCAGACAGTGCACACGTACCCAGACATTTGGACTGGGAACCCACACTGCCTGTGCTGGTTTCTGTCAAGGGGGGTATGCCACTTCCAGTCATGGCCTTCGCCAGGCATGGAAGGCTGCCATTTTCCTCCATGGAGTGGTCTTGGAGGGCCTGCTTGACAAAAATCCTACTAGCTGCTCCCAGTGGAGCCAAGTAAGTAAAGACGTGGGTGGAACACAAAAAGAAAGCCAAAGGCCTACCTAACCCTGGTTCCAGGTGCTGCATCTCCTCCATCTGGAGAAAACACAATAGACTGACCAGTTCAGCAGAGGGACTGCCTTTTAAAGTGTATTGGTGATGTGTTTCCTGTTCCTGTCAGGAGGAGGGGCTTCTCTCAGGGGCTGTCCTGGAAGACGACTGGGGGGAAAAAAAATGCAATAAAGATGGTGCAGCCATAAGACCATACAAACAGAACAAAATATTACAGCGCACACAATACAAAAATGACATTTAACTCCTGCAAGGCTATTTAAAACACCTAAACATTTGAAAAAAAAATAATATAGGGATTTAGTCACACCATAGGGCTATACTGCGCTAAAACCCACTTACTGCATCAAAGTACACCATTGTCAGTGGGTTCTATGCTATTCATAGAAAGATCCTGCTTCTTATAAAAAAAAACTGCGTCTTATCTCATTTTTTTTGCTTTCAAAGAAACGCTGTTGAACGCAACTGCCTAAAAACGTCAATAAACGAGACTGTGTACATGGTCACATAGGATAACATTGAATGAGTTCAGGGGCAATTAAAAAAAGCATCCAACTGCCTCTGAACGTACATTTAGCAGCGTCCTGTGTACATGGGCCCTAAAAGTTTTATTTTTTGGTGTTTGGATCACTATAACTAATGGACTTTTTAGCTTGCTATATTTTCAACAATATGTATTTTTTTGCAGTGATATATGATTATGGTTCATGATATATATATATATATATATACTGTATTTTCACTTGTATATACTTAGCTCCACCTTTTAATATAAGGCCATTTGCCTGTCCAGAGAGGTCTTCACCCGAGCCAATTCTTCAATCAGCCTCGGGTGCAAGCACCTCAAGTAAGGGACACAAAGTGAAGCCACAACAGGTTTCCTACTGAGCATGCGTAAGTGCCTTGTGAATGGTCCCGTAGTCTTCTGGGACCAGTGATGTATCCTAGAAGGCTGATTTTTTTTTGGGGGGAGGGGGGGATGGGGAGATGGTAGAACGGAGGCTCTTGGCTGCAGAAACACTTTATCTTTGTGGAGAATCAGGAATGGCACTTTGCCTGATAGCGCCTCCAACGCAAGAATTTATGATAGATGTGATGGATGGCCACTTTATAAGAGAGCAACCTAAAGGAGTTCCCTAATGGGGGATAAAGGATGGTTTCTGCAGGCCAAGGAGAAACAAATGAAAATCCCAGGGAAGAACCTGATGCTGTAATGGCTGATCTGTGAGACTCATTGAGTTAGGCCCCTTTCACATTGAGGTGTTTTTCATGCGGTACAGCGCTAAAAATAGCGCTGCTATACCGCATGAAAAAATCATGCCCTGCAGGCTTCAATGTGAAAGCCCGAAGGCTTTCACACTGAAGCGGTGCGGTAGCAGGACCGCTTCAAAAGTCCTGCTAGCCGCATCTTTGGAGCGGTATAGGAGCGGTGTGTTTACCGCCCGCAACAAAGTAAGCAATCTAAATACCCTATGAAAATAATGCCCCAAGTCCTTCGTATAGCCAGTAGATGTGCAAACATATTTTTGTAAAATACTCTTGGACCCAAGCATAGGCCAAATATTGAAAATGTTGGCCTCCGGAAAAGCAGGATGAGGGGGCGATGTGCAGGTAAGCATCTTAAAATGTCCGCTGATGCAATATCGTCCCTCTCAGCAGCAATTACTGGAACATAATAGTATGTTTTGGCAGACATTTACTGCCCTTTTCCAGCAGATTAGAGACGCAAGATCTATGGAATACTTTATGGCCAGACTGCGCAATACCCCAGCTGTATGGACACTTGGAATGATCGTCTTGGGCTACTACACACCAAGTGGCTTCTTTCTCTTCTCGGGGGTCTGGCCAGTGGCAGCCAATCCATTAGGGCCACTTAGGTGCCACCTCCCTATCTATGATCTACTTACAGGGGCACCAGACTATGGCTTCCAATTGGAGGGTTATTTTTTTAAATCATTTGATTAGAAAGAGGCTACAATAGGGGTGGGCTTGGGGTGCAGAGCACTGTGCCCTGATCCCACCCAGTTGTGTGACAATAGCAAATTAATATTTGCTGCTTTCACACTAAATCTCCCTGCCAATCAGGAAGCAGGCCATGAGATGTTTCCCGACAAAACATCAGGTGATCCTTTTGGGCATCGAAGAGACAAGACCCACGTCAGCAGCTGCCGCGTTAATGGACACCAGAGCCGCTGCCTGCCACCTAGATGGCGTAAGTGCCAGACCGAACAGCAGATGGTTTTGGTGCTGTTTACCACCCCCCAGGCCACCACTGGGTCTGGCTACACCTTCTTTGCTCACCTTTAACTTTCATGTACAGTATTGCTGCATCGTATTAACATACATCAATTTTTGCCCTGTTGGATCATAGGTTGGTCCACTGCTGTGGCTTTAGTGTGGGTCATCTCAGTTATTGTTATTACTTCCAATTCCAAGAAAAAGAACTCACATAGTGATGTATTCGGTACATCACTATGTGAGTTCTATTTCTTGGAATTTCTATGCCACTCCACCTACTGGAAGGATTCTAACCTCTGATTTGGATTACAGCTCCGGTTAAAGGCCCTGGCTGGGGTTCAGCCGCAAGCTCTTAATTGCTTGCCTTCTGGTAAGCATATATCCTATATACCTTCTTGGTGTTGACCACGTTTGGCTTCATTTGCATTTTTATCTTTCTTACACGTTATTTATCCCTACAATTTTGAGGACTTGGGTGGACCTTTATTGTTTGGACTTATTCACATTGAATATCAATATTCAATTTTTCACTTCATCAGCGCAACTTATTCCTCTATTGCTCTGTATTTGTGTGTATATCACATATTTGTTGCAGCTCACTTTTATTTTTATTGTTTATTTAGGTTTTTAGCGCAGTAATCACTCTTTGTAGACACCGCATTTGGCAAGGATGGAATAGGATGCAACACCATGACGTGGTAAAGGATTAGGTATGGTACCCTACCAATTCCAACACCCTTATAGCCAAAGCGATGGCCATCAGGAAGGCTAGCTTGCGTGACAGCAAGACTAATGGAATTTCCCTGATGGGCTCAAATGGTTGCTTCTGTAATACCAGGTTTAAAGTCCAAGGACACATAGGTGACCCAATATGAGAGAGCAAGCAAGTTACCCCCAGCATAAAGTTTCAGACCAGCCAATAAGAGGCTAAAGGCCTTTGGAAGAATACTGACAGGGCTGAAATCTGACCCGATTGTACTCAAAGCCAGATTTCCACAGCCGACTAGAAAAGAGAATTCTTCCAATCATGCATTTCCGGGGATGCCATTTTCTGTCTCCACAGCAATACAAGAGTCTTCCAGACCTTCCAATAGATCTTCATAGTGACTGCTTTTCTGGCACTCACTAGGGTAGACACCATGATCCTTACCAGTGGTTCTCAACCTGGGGGAGGGGTCGGGAACCCATCAGCGGTCAAATGGCAATTTGCCAGGGGTCACCGAATCCTGAGCTGTTCCTGAAGCCCACACCACTCTTCCAGCAGATGCAGCCCAGCTGGGCTGTCCCTGGAGCCACCCACCTCAGCCTTTTCGCAGTTCACAGCATGGGGGGCAGAGACTAGAGGTCAGCTGACTGGTGAGAATTGTGAAGTGGGAGGGGCTGGGGAGACCCTATGTCCTGATTAGGGCATAGGTGACCTTGATCAAGAGCACCCAAGTTAGCTGATCAGAACTCAGCCGAGTGCTGCCTCTGATCCCACCCCCCACCAGCACTGCAACTCAACCCATTCCCCCCACCAAGGAGTAAGAGAAGGAATAAAAAAGAGAATACATCGAAGGGAGAGGAGTGCTAAATCCCAAAATTTACCATAAGGGTTTTACTGTACGAGTGGAAGGGACTCATGGAAAATGTCCGTGTTTTAGGGACGCAAATTACTTGTCTTGGGTGCCGACAACCCACGCTACAAAATTAATTTTACTGTTGGGGTCCCCACATGGGAAATTTTATCAATAGTCACGGCACTAGTGATGTTAAGAACCACTGCTTAACACCCTGCCATCAATAGCCACGCCCTCAAATTTAGAGACTGCAAATTGGGGTGGAGTATAGAACCTTGACAGTTCAGGGTGGCATGAAAGCAACCAAGTCTTGACTATTGTCAATCTCTAGGGGGGCAGGCTGGTGCCACCAGAATGACTGGAAGCCCCCCTCAGAATCCTGTCCTTGCAGACACTGGCTAAAAAGAAAAACCTGTACTTCCTGAATGGGGGTGGGTTATATAGGAGCAGATTTCAGGCTACAAGTGTCCATTCACCTAGAGACGGCATATAACCCAGTAATGAATAAGCCAATTTCTGTCCTGTGATGTACGTACGATAAAGACTATTTTTTACGTTGGTCCGTGCATGTGAAACTTCAGGGTACCCCCCCTTTTTTTTTTACACATAATTTTTTTGGGGGGGGAAGAATCTTCATTCTGACAGGAGACATGCCGGATCCTGTTCCCTGTGATTGGAAACAGTGGTTTGTCATGTCCCCCCAGTTACAACACAGCGAAAGAACAGTTAACTAAATGACTGGCAGGGAAGGGTTGTCTGCTGCAATCTTGTAAAACAAGTCTATAAATCTACCCTGTAGTTTGTAGACAACTTTTGCGCAAACCAAATGCACCTATTGCAATTTAGTTAAAATACGTATTGGCCTAAACCAGGGAGGCCACATGTGACCCCCTGCTCTGGCATAGAATACCGTTATTAAAAGGTCAGTTTTATTACTAAAAAAAAAAAAAATATCAGTGTATAAATGGGCATATCTGTTTTACAGTGATTACTGGGATGCTTTCAAACTGATCCACAGGTCGCAGAGCACCTGTGCGTTACCTGCACAGAGCCATAGACTTCTGTTATTACCTGTGAGTTTGGTGAGCTTTCTGAAAGTGCACCAAACCTGCAGATATATAAAAAGAAGTCTATTGGAAAGCCAAGGTACACTGAAGCACATCAGTGTGAAAGCAGCCTTGAGCCCCTTCACACAGTCAGTCTGACCCAATTGGACACTCCATTCACCTCGGAGTGGCAGATGTAAACAGACTTGTGTCCTACCTCCAATACAAGTATAGTGGACTGTGTCCATGTCCACTCTGCATATACAGAGGAGACACAGGACCTGCCATCCACCGCCTCCACTCATTGTGGCCCACGACCGGTTATCAAAACTCTTAAGTGGCCCTTGCTCTTCACAAGGTTGGGCACCCCTGGCCTAAACTGATACAATACATATCCAAAGACTACACACTTTTAACAAAGTAAAATGGGTTTTCAAAATTTGTCTATATATAAAGTGGCGATCAAAATACAACCAAAAGAAAGCTTTGTTTGGGTAGTGTCACATGCCCATGCAATTGTCAAAGCAACATAGTACCACATTACAAAAAAAATGGCCTGTCAGGAATTGGGTAAATCTTTCCTGGGGCTGAAGTGGTTAAAACATAATGAAATGGCAGCTTCTATATACATTCCTACCCCGACAAAAGCCAGCCCCTAAGATTTTCAATCTAGCACTTAATTTGTAGTGCTGACAATTGCACTATAGCAGGGAAATGCAATTAGCGGACCTCCAGCTGTTGCAAAGTCCCGTCGTTCCTCTGGGTGTCATGCGTGTGGCTGTCAGTCTTGCTATGCATCATGGGATTTGTAGTTCTGCAATAGCTGGAGCTCCGCCAATTCCATATCCCTGCACTATAGCATTTTAGTTAATTCAATAATTTACTTATTAGTACAAGTCATAAGAAAAAGGCAGTTTTACAATTTAGTTTTTAAATTTTATTGTATTTGGACATTTAGCATTATATTCAGTATACGCTGCTGAGATTGTGCCTTCATCCACACTTGAATCTGTAGGTTAGAAGACAAAGATTTTAGTGCAATGTTAGAAGTGCATAGAACAAGTGCTTAAGAATGCTCAAATGACAGGGAAGTCAGTACTTTTACTTTCATCTGTAATCAGTGAGAGAGTTCAAAGTATTTATCATCATGCATCCCCATAAGAACAGTTTACATAGCACACTTACAAGATAGATCTGGACACCCAGCTTCGTACGTATATCTTGATACCTGTGAAAAAGCACAAGTGTTAATGATGCCTTTGTGATGCAGACCTGCACTGTCACCTTTCAAAAAAGGGGGTGGGAACACTTGTAGAGCACAGCATCTGCCTAGGTAATGGGGGATATATCCCCCCCTTCAGCCTCCTGGGACACCAATATCACATTCCAGGAGGCGCTGTATAAAACAGCACATGTGCAGTGAAATCAAAGGGCCATGGTACCAGATACCACTGCATGCCTTCAGAGGTCTAGTGGAGTCCAGGCCTCATCAGGTTGCCGTTTTGGTGTCAAGAGACCTACCCATTATGTGGGTGATCAGGTTATGGCCGATGGGTGTACATGCCATGAAAGTCACATGTTCACCCACACCTGCAAGTGCCAAGTCTCACTTTGCTTCTGGGGGCTCAGATGGCACATGGAAAAAGGAGACCACAAGTTACAAGTGGAATTTTAAGGGATATTTTGGCTTGCATGGCAGAGAAAGTGTTACCAACCTATATGCAATATTGTGTTGGCATAACAATGTAACCTCAGAAAAAAGTGGAACGGTAATAGTGAAATCAGGTTTCATATGGCAGAATCGTTTTCATCACTGGTTACAGTAAATTAGGTAGAATGTACAATTTCGCAAAACATGCTTCACTTACCATAGTTGCATCTTGATTAATAAGCAGCTTGATCATTACCAAGAGGAAACCTGGAGAAGCAAATATACCATTTAGGGAAACATTTGGAATAGTTGGACAACATTTTCCCTAGTGTTAGTCTGTATCAGCGAGTCATATTGTCCTCAAAGTGATCAGAGACCTGATTCTTAAAGTCATCATTTACAGACCATTGAAAAAGTAATAGCATGCACCAGTTGATTATAACATTTGAAAATGCTGCACTTTCTAAATATTGTGCCAGGGAAGGAGTATCATTCTTTGCTCACTAGGGAACCTGCTGTGAAGCCAAAAGTTCATCACCCAGGCTGGACCTACTCTTCAAGTGAAACTTTAGTAACCCCCCCACAAACTTACACAGAATAGGCAACTGGAGGGCTATTGTTAGGGAGGTCACCTTAAGCAAAATACTGATGAACTACTACATTTTTTTGCATGCAAGCACAGCAACTAAAAAATAAAAGTATTCACTTACCATTTTTAAAAGCATCCTCCCGACTTTTGCTTGTAAACTGTAGCCATGCCTACAAAGAAACATAATATTCAATATTGTGCCTGTGCCCAAGCAAATGATAAAGATTCTAAGAATGTATCAGATAGGAGCGAAAGATTGTTCTTCATAGCAATCAGCTGAACTATGGTGTCATCATATACAATAATCCTATACATCAATATTATATAGAAAATTAACCCACCTCTTCCGAGTCCTAAGGTGGCGGCATGCAAACTGTTGCCAGACCTACAAAAGATGCAGAGAAGAGATTAGTTTGAGTTTATTAGTTTCTAAAATAGTTGTGCCGAGTTTTAATATTTTAACCGCTTATGCCAAGGGCAAATTGTTGCTTCCAAACTGCTGCTCTGACCTGCATGTTGGGTCTAGGCTGAGTGATTACACAAGTATGTACCTTTGCCATGTGGGCACATTTTCTACCCTTCAAGTTCTTTAGAATGTTCTACAACCCAATCCCTTTACATGGCAGAGGTTTACCAATGCAATGCTGAAACTGAGAATAGTACGTTAATTCTAAACTATTGTTACCTACAGGTAAACCAAGGCAAACCTGTAGGTAAAACAAGTTTCTAAACGTGCACCATTTAGGAGATATTCTAGGCAAGCAGCAGCTATGAAGTCACCAGTGCTCTAAACGGTATACTGTGCCGTTCAGAGCTTTGCAACGTGGCCGAGACTCATGCACTTGTCAATGCGGCTCCTCCAGTCAGTCCCCAAGCCTAAAAAAGGAAGACCCTCTGCAGCGATTACAGTGCGCTGCTGGAGGGCTTAGTTTAAGGCAAGCCTTTCATAACGTGCTAGTATGAATATACTGTATTAAGCCATTGCCTTGCAGGTAGAAACTTAAGTGTTTACCACTTTAAGGCAGTGGTAAGCCGCATACACATGATTGGATTTTGTAATGGGAATTGTGTGATAACAGGCTGTTGGAAAATCTGACAGTTTGTACGTTCGACAATTTGTTTTAAAAATTGTCCGCCAACAAGTGTTGGATTATCCAATTGTGTGCACACAAGTCCTTCGGACAAAACTCTAAAGTACAAACACACTTGCTCAGAAGCAATGCTAACCATAAACTCATTAGCAGAAGTTGCCCAAAGGGTGTCGCTATAGAGCCAAACACAGTTTTGCATTTGAGCGACAATGCTTTGCCGTTTGTATACACAAGTTCGCGTCCAACACCCTTCGGACCAAAGTCATACGCTTGGATGAAAAATGAGGCTTTAGACATCTTGACTTAAGAAATTTTTACTCTTATTAGCCTGATCGGGATATGTACAAGTGCCAAGCGCCAAGCATATAGCACTGTTAATGGTTAGGCATGGCTTAGATTTGTATTTAAAAAGCCACTTTACCACAAAAAAAACTCAAGCTTGAGACAGGATTAATCAGATAGGAGTGAAAGTGTTCACCACAGTCAGTCTGATGAACTATAAAATCATCATGTTAACCTGTGTACAAGCTGTTATTTTATCCTGCCCTCAATCAGCAAAAGTTGTGTTAAATGATTTATCTTACCTTTACATTGTTTGCCCTTGAAGTTAACACCTAAAAAAATAAATACAATTTAAAAACTCATCTTCATCAAGCAGCCAGTTACAACTAAACTCTAGACCAGGGGTAGGCAAACCTGGGGCCCTCCAGCTGTTCTGGAACTACATTTCCCATGAGGCATGGCTGGCAGTTAGTTACTCCCAGAGGCATGCTGGGACTTTAGTTCTGCAACAGCTGGAAGGCCCCAGGTTGCATACCCCAGACACAGCATACATCAGACGTTGGTTTCTTTCATTCTTATTCAGAGAGATTCCCATTGATAAAAGCAAAAATCATCATTGTATACCAATAAATGACAACAAGTTTTTTTAGAAGCACTTACATTGAAGTTGACCAGCTTTGCAACAGCATCTGAAAGATCAAAAATTGTTTATGTAAATAAAAATGCCACCTACATTCATCTCATTTAAAGTCCTTGGAATGTAAAAAATTAAACCCACATGGACCCCCATAGCAGAAAATTGCACCGAGCCAAACCACCCATACAAAACTAGGTATTGACAAATTTTGCACGAGTTCAGGCCACAACTACAAGCGTTTTCCCAACAGAGCGGGATTAGTGGCAGGTTTATCCACATTAGAAATCTTGCAACTAAAGCTTTACAGGAGGGTACACTTGTGACCATATAGATACTGAGTCAGGACATTCAAGTGATTATGGTTAACCAATCAAGAGGGCTGACGGGCTAACCACTGCCATGAAAGAAAAAAAAAATTATATATATATATATATGGCAAGTGCAACAGGTCCCATTAGAAGCTGTGCAATCAAGCGTTTCCCCAGCATTCAGTTTTTACAAAACCAGGATGATTGACAGCTGCAATTGTACCCCATACATTTGGCACTATACAGTAGTGTAAAATCTGGTTAAGCCTCAGTGGTAATAAAGATGTCAGAAATCACTTCTGTCCACTACTCTTACAGCATCATAGGCTTTTTTTTTTGTTACATTTTATAATTTAATATTTCAAGCAATTCTTACCAATTTAGCCATAGAGTGTTCAATGGCATGAACTGTATTTTCTAGTAATGGCCATCTTAAGGGCACCTCTTCACACATGGATACCTGCAAAGAGATTTAATGGAAAACAATTTAGCCAGGGAAAAAAATAAAAATAATGACATGACCAAAATCTTTAAAGGAATCATGTAATGGACTGAATGCAAGACAATTGCCACACTGCAGGAATAGGGGGCAAAGGGGGGGGTTCATTTTTCTTGCTCACTCCAATAAGGATTCCCTTTAAATTCTGGTAGTTACCTCAGAAAAATATGGAACGGTTAAGAGTATAATCAGCCTTTATATCATATGGCAGAATCAGTTTCATCACTGGTAACCAAAAATGTTTATTTTTTAAAGTGCGTACAAATTACACAGATTGCTCACCGGTAAATTAAAGGCCCACCAATGATGCACCTAGGGGGAAAACCAAAACAAAATGGTAGTTAGCACAGCTTAAGTAGCTCATCAGTGCATGCACAATACAGTTGTGGGTTTAGATCAGCAGTAACACAAGTCCACATATATATTTCAGGTCAGACATTTGAAACATCATTTGAAACCCAAAAAAGGAGCACAATACTTCAGGAAACTACACTCAAGACAGCTGCAGAATGTGAGATGGCACCAGTTAAAAGGGCACAAAGGAACCACACCATACTGACCCACATGCACTAGACAGACTGCCCTTCAAATCCTACAAACTTGGGGATGTTCATATTTGACAACTACCCCCCCCCCCCCCCCCCCTTCCAGGGGAGATCAACCAGGTAGTTTAGCTTCACTGCTACAAGAAATGGCAGGCCAAAGAAAAAGCTGGGGTGTTCCCACAGGTTGGATTCTCGGACAGGCAAATGTCCCAATATTAAAAGCCAGCAGCTACAGAATTTTAAAAAAGGAGCCTGGACACTTTAATATAATATTTTTTTGGGGGGTGGTTAAACTTATTTTTTATTAGCAAAAGTTTACATGTCAAAGGCCTGGAGCCAAGTTATTATTCACCCTCTAGTCTCTCCAAAAGTACAAGAAAATCCCCAAATAGAGAAGTCTTCCAATGGGGACGCTAGTTCTGGTGACCTGGTTTAAGATTTCCGGTTTGGCTACAAGACAGAAAACCTCCACAATGGGACACAGATAGTTTTATTTTATATACTGACGGGGGGTCCTAACCCTCCTTTGCTCCAACCCAAAAATGCAAAGTTTTGCCTATAGTTCCACTTTAACGATTCTATAAGTACACAGTACAATTACAAGGCGTACTATAGAAGGTGTTGCTGTACATCTCAACTAGATTATGACTGGAGCTGCTGCAATGCCTAGAATAGATCTTACCTTGTAGCTCTTGGAGAAGTCTTGTGCTGAAAGGGCCAATACCATCTGTAACCAAAAAGACAGACCATTTAGTAGGTGGAAAGGCAAGATTCATCTACAAGGACAAAAATCAAGCAAGTCAGATAGAGCTAATAACAGACCTCCATGGGGTTGTCAAGTCTGTCAAAAAATCATCATTTAAAGCAAACCATTGACTCAGGTGTAAGTCAATTAAATTGTGACAGGCCGTGATCAAGGTGGGGGGGGGGACCATACACCCAAGACAGTTTGTAACCCAGCAAAGCTTTTCCTGTATGCCACATTCAGTATACTTACTGATTAAGTCATCCCTCATCCTGTAGTTTGCTTCTGTGTACACAACCTGCAGAGAAACACCAATTAGTGGAGGTTTTCAACATTTTGTTCAGCCCCTCCCAGGAGACAGACACATCAGATAGGAGCGAAAGACAAGCCGTGTTCATCACTGTTCATCTGCTGAACTATGCAATCATCATGGTGTCTGAGATTTGATTTCTGATGCCAAGAGATGTAAAGCCTTGCTAAAAGGATCTAAACCAAGCACAGCTTGAACCTACAATGGTTACATCAGTATGTCCGGCCCTAATAAAGTCAAGTGGCATTTCAGTTTCAAGAAACAATCAAATGATCGATGGACAGAGATCTTGCAGGGTTCATATTGACCCACAGTGATCATAAGCAGGGTTAAAAATGTTTCCAAGATCCACTATAGGCCTGCAGCACATGTCACTTGAAACTGAGGCCATTTAGCATATGCAATTTCTATTAAAGTGCAACTAAAGGCTTTTAGTCTGGAGGGGGGTGGAATAGCTGTTAAGTTTTATGGCCATCTGTGACCCAGCTACTCATGAAGGCAACAACCTTTAGTATGCAGCTCCCTTCTGCCCTCCCAATGCCGATCTTGAGCCAGCAAAGTGCATGAGAGCAGCTGCTCCCAGCTTTCTGCCTTCTCACCAACTCCCGCTGTCAGCCAGTAAGGAGGAAGCAGGGCTGAGCCCCATTGCGTCTTATGGACAAAGCTGGGCTTCAGGAGCAAGCACGCATTAATGGGCCCATAGCAAGCAGCTTCCTATGGAAGCACTCAGGTGGAAGGAGCCAGGCAGGGGAGAATCAGGACTGGCTGCTCTGTGAAAACCATTTACCTTTATCCCATGTTCACACTGGTGCGATTTGTCAGCTCCAAATGGCAACTGAACTGTTGGCAAACTGCCACAACTCATGTTGCAGCGACTTTGAAAAGGGTTACTGAACTACTTTGCACCCCCCCCCCCCCCAATTTCATTGACTTCTGTTTAGCAATGTCGCAAGCTGCAAAAATATAATATAGCGGCTTTCAAATTGTGCTGAAGTAGCTGCACCAGGGCCGAGGATCACTTTAAAGACCTAATCCAATGTCTAGTAGCCAGGGCATCATCCCATTTCATATTTTACTATAAATAGTGCATGAGGACTCTATGGAGGAATTTGCACAATCTGCTAATCAATTATAAAAGTGTTACAAACCTTGTGTCCCTCCACAGTTATGGATCATCAAGGCATAGAACATCTTTGATCTAAAAAGATAAAAAGGACCAACTTTAAGGCAAAACGTACAAATGAAAGGAAGCTTCTTATTTTCTACACTGCATCAGAATAGAAGATTTCCCTCAGTCTTATTCAGAGAGATTCCCATTGATTATTTCAAGTCATCATGTACAGCATTATGTTCTCATATCAGGCAGAAGAGACATCAACTTACCCGAGTGTACTGCACCATGATGGACTGGGCTCCACATCTATAAAAAAAATAAAAAGCGCATTAGTTAGTGGAAGTGTACACATTGGTGGGCTCTTTGCCGCCTCTCTTTGTAATGCCTCAGAAGATATATTTGTGGTAGGCTGTCTCGTCATCCTCACAGTCAAGAGTAGCAAATAAGTGTCATCACAGTAGCATTACACTGTATAGTTAGGCCCTGAACTTCTCTCTGGGTTGGAAAGACTGAAAGGCAAAGGCTTTACTTTGTAAGGGGATACGCCCTCAGCATGGTGAGATGGGAAGCTCTGCTGATTTCCATCATGCAAGTTCTTTTTATCTTGCATGCGATTGGGTATTCTTTACAAAGAAATGTCACATTACCACTCTCTGGGAAAGTTCCCATAAAAAGACCTGATCCGACTGGACACAACAGGAGCCAATCAGTGGTCCAGCAGATGCAATCCCCGCTGATCGTTTGGGAGGCAGGCAGAAGGGGGGCTCTCTGCCCATGTAAACCTCTGTTCTGCAAGAAGGGACTGTACTGATCCTGTGTTACTGCCAAACAGGAACACAGATCTTTACCTTCCCCCACATTTAGTAAGCCCCCTTTGATTGCCCCTGATGTTCCCTCTTCCCAGCCACCGTACAGTGACTGCATTTTTAGCATTGATCACTGTATTCATGCCACAAGTGTGTTCAGCGACATTGCGGCAGAAAACGCAGACACCAATCGCTGCAATAGTTAAAAAAAATCCCATAGTTTGCAAAAACTGAGCAAATCAATATACGCTTATTGGGATTTTGCTTTACCAAATATGTATCAAAATACATGTCGGGTATTGGGTATGCTTTATAGCAGAAACTAAAATGTCGAGGAAAAAAAAGGGGGCAAGAAAAGCATGGGTTCCCAACCTGTGTCTCCAGTTGTTGTGGAACTACAAGTCCCATCATGCCTGTGGGAGACATGTTTGTAACCAACAGCCTTGCAATGCCTCATGGGACTTGTAGTTTTACAAGAACTGGAGGGCCCCCCCGGGTTGAGCACCCATGCAGTGCAAGACATTACACCTACAATCAGCAGATGACAGGTATAATGCCAGACCCCTGCAGACCGGACCACAATGAATGTTGAAGCAATAGGTAGCCATTTGGTAAAAGGCCAATACAGGCTGGGCTCACAGGGGGGTGCCAATACAGGCCCGGGCTAACAGGGGGGGGGGTGCCAATACAGGCCCGGACTCACAGGGGGGTGCCAATACAGGCCCGGACTCACAGGGGGGTGCCAATACAGGCCCGGACTCACAGGGGGGTGCCCTCATGTGTTCCAGGCAGGAATTGCATTTATTTAAATGATTTGCAATTCTGCAGCAATCTGAATCCGTTCATTTTGTACGGCTCAATTCACAGACTATTTCCCTTCCCCCAGAACTGATCACATGTGCTTAGACATGCAATCTCAGCACAAATCGCCAACCGATTTTCAGGTGTCATTAATTTGACATGGACAAGCGCAGTGGTTCACAAGAACGGGGTGCGATTTTGATGCAGTGGGGGAAACACAGAAAATCCTACATCAGTGACAACTAATCTACTTCTAGAGGAGAATCCGCAGTGAGGATCTCACACTTCCCATCCATACAGCAAAGTCACACTCACCGTGTATGGAGGCCGGACATCGGGGGGATCCCAACTGTCATCTGCAAAGAAAGAGATTGGAGAAAAGTTATTAAAGTCTCACAGTGATTGGTTACAGGCAGGGGGCGCCACCTCATCCCTTTAAAACAGAACACAGATCTGAGGCAATTAGGTGGTAATGAGACTCGCATGGCGAGTTCATTACATTCCCCTCAGAACCTGACATTATTATTGTGTTCAGATTTAAAGGGATGAGGCAGCAATCCTAGATAGAAGAAACATAAGACAAAACAATGGAAGGTGCCGCTCAGAGACGTTGGTATTCATCACTATTCTCAGATGTCCCTACCAACATAGCTTTCATCATCTCAGCACATCGACCACCATACACAGGCCGAACCCCGACATCAATCCACCGCCATCCTCCCCCCACAGCGCTCATCTCCGCTCCCCGCACAGCCAGAGCACACAGCCGGGGGAAGAGGGATGACATGCGGCCTATATTGATAGGAAAAGCCGAAGCCAGGCCCTGTATAGGAGAAGAGAGGCAAACTCACCATCTCCGGACACCGCCCGCTGCAAAGAGAGTTCCAAGAACATCCGACCTCCAATATATAGGCGGCGCTCACCGGATGTGAGGTCACCGGAGATCCACGGCGGTCCCTCCTCTAGACACACCCCGGGGGCGGTGCTGAATATGCAATAAGGCTGAGAGACGGGGAGGCGTGATTGTGATGAGAAGAGCTTACTAGTTATTATAGAATACAGAAGTTCTCTCTCTGCATACTGTGCTCACCTACCTATCTACCTGGACACTGGACACTTCACCTGTGCTCACCTACCTGTACACTTCACTCCCTGCATACTGTGCTCACCTACCTGTACACTGCACACTCCACTCCCTGCATACTGTGCTCACCTATCTGTACACTGCACACTCCACTCCCTGCATACTGTGCTCACCTATCTGTACACTGCACACTCCACTCCCTGCATACTGTGCTCGGTCACCTACCTGTACACTGCACAGGTCTCACTGCTCTCCCTGCATACTGTGCTCACCTACCTGTAAACTGGACACTTCACTCTGCCTACTGTGCTCAGTCACCTACCTGTGCTCGTCTACCTGTAAACTGCACACTTCTCACTTCACTCCCTGCATACTGTGCTCACCTACCTACACACTGCACCAACCTCACTGGACTCCATTCCTCACACACTACACTCCCCTCCCTGCACATTGAACTCACCTTACTCCACCTCTTCCCTGCACACTGCACCCCCTCCCTGCAATTTGCCTCACTGGACTCTACTCCCCACACACTGTACTTCCCTCCCTGCACATTGCACTCCTCTCCATGCACACTGCACTCACCTCACCGCACCCCCTGTCTGGACATTGCACTCACCTCACTGCACCCCCTGTCTGCACATTGCACTCACCTCACTGCACCCCCTGTCTGCACATTGCACTCACCTCACTGCACCCCCTGTCTGGACATTGCACTCACCTCACTGCACCCCCTGTCTGGACATTGCACTCACCTCACTGCACCCCCTGTCTGCACATTGCACTCACCTCACTGCACCCCCTGTCTGGACATTGCACTCACCTCACTGCACCCCCTGTCTGCACATTGCACTCACCTCACTGCACCCCCTGTCTGAACATTGCACTCACCTCACTGCACCCCCTGTCTGGACATTGCACTCACCTCACTGCACCCCCTGTCTGCACATTGCACTCACCTCACTGCACCCCCTGTCTGGACATTGCACTCACCTCACTGCACCCCCTGTCTGCACATTGCACTCACCTCACTGCACCCCTGTCTGCACACTGCACTCCCCTTATTGAACCCCCTCCCTGCACACTGCACTTCCCTTATTGAACCCCCTCCCTGCACACTGCACTTCCCTTATTGAACCCCCTCCCTGCACACTGCTCTCCCCTTATTGAACCCCCTCCCTGCACACTGCTCTCCCCTTATTTAACCCCCTCCCTGCACACTGCACTCCCCTTTATTGAACCCCCTCCCTGCACTCCCCTTATTGAACCCCCTCCCTGCACACTGCACTCCCCTTATTGAACCCCCTCCATGCACACTGCACTCCCCTTATTGAACCCCCTCCATGCACACTGCACTCCCCTTATTGAACCCCCTCCATGCACACTGCACTCCCCTTATTGAACCCTCTCCATGCACACTGCACTCCCCTTATTGAACCCTCTCCATGCACACTGCACTCTCCTTATTGAACCCTCTCCATGCACACTGCACTCACCTCACTGCACCCCCTGTCTACACACTGCACTCACCTCACCCCAATACTGTCTTTCACTTCATTCTCCTCTGCAGGACTAATCAGTGATGTGAATGGATGGGAAAACTGAATGAGAACAAGACTGAAGGAGGAAAGAAAGCAACTGAAGGTGCCATAAGAATGTGGGAAATAAAGAGGAAAGGACACCAAAGACAACCGAACACGGGGAGGATGGGCAGCCTGGGAGACGTTTTGGCTATAGGGCAACACATTTGGACATTATATATTACTCCATAAGATAAGGGGTCTTTCTCATTCAGTTCATATCTTGATTTCTTCACATCTTCACTTACACCCTACTGTAATCTGTTTTGTTTTCTTTTTTTCACTATGGACATGGCTTCTTCTTCTTTCTTTTTTTTAATTTCTTTTTCTTTCCTTTTCTTGACTTTAGACGTTCCACAACACTGGCACGTATGTTTAATATTAGTGATTTGGGGTTCTAGTAACTCTATAGTTATATCTCATACACATTTTACAGTACAATTATAATTAACTTTAGAATCCATATCACCAGTGTGGATTATCACCAGCACACTTCATGGGGATTTCTTTGTGTTCCTGGCCTTCCCTCAGCTCCCGGACTTGACCCATTTGGCGGCCTGCAGCTACTGACCCCATGTGGTTTACACTCCATTGGTATGTGAGTATCCATTGGGGATGAGTGGTTCTCTCTCTTCCCCCACATGTATAACGTTCCTTTTAATAATGCACACTGTACTCCATAGATGGATCCATATATATATAATTTTTTGTAGATTTTGGTGCAAATTGCCCCTGAAGAGTGTTTGATACACGAGACACGTCAGGCTTAGGACATGCACCAAAACAACAATTTTTCTAATAAGGTCCTCTATACCAATATGGTTCTATCCAGCAGTTTTTTGACTATGTGCATTTTACAATGGTTTTATCATCTATTAAGGATCATTGCCCTGCCCCCTCTCCTCTCCTCCCTCTCCCTCCCTCCCCCTCTCCTCTCCCTCCCTCCCCCTCTCCTCTGCCTCCCTCCCTCCCCCTCTCCTCTCCCTCCCTCCCCCTCTCCTCTGCCTCCCTCCCCCTCTCCTCTGCCTCCCTCCCTTCCCCTCTCCTCTGCCTCCCTCCCTTCCCCTCTCTTCTCCCTCCCTCCTTTCCTTTCCCTCCCTTCCCCTCCTTTTCTTTCCTCCTCCCTTCCCCTCCCTTCCCCTTATCTATCGTTCCCCCTCCCCTCCCCCCTTTTCCTCCCTGTATCCTTCTTTTCTCCCCTCCCCTCTCCTCTCCCCCTTCCCCCATCTTTTCCTGTTCCCCCTCCCCTTTCTCCTCCTTCCCCTCCCCCCTCTGTCTTTCCCTCTTCCTGTCCCTCGTTGTTCCTCCCCACCTTTCTCCCTTTCTCTCCCCGTCGTCCCTTACCCCGTCTTTTTTCCCCCCTCCCTCCTCTCTCCCCCCCCTTCTCCTATGGCAGCCCTATACCTTAGTGTTCTACCCCCCTTTATTTTACTTTACCTTATTTTTATAGAGATCCACTCACACTCCCCCTTGTCCGCCTGGGGGGTATTTTTGATGGCATCTTCGGTTCGCACAGTATTTGCCATTCATCAGATAAGCTACCCATTCTATTTTTATTTCTACATGCTGTAATTCTCCCGTGTTATATTTTTTTGTATATGTTTTTACTGTATTATTTGCCTTATAGATTGGCTCCCCTGAGGAAGCCGGTAACCGCGAAACTAGTCGAGACTCTGACCAATCTATCAATTGACAACTAAAGATGTCCTCCGGGTGACCCCTGAGCATCTGTTTTTTGTTCGTTTTTAATAACATTTTTGTATATTTGGTTTTTATAATAAATCAACTCTTTTTACATTATATTGTATTTTGTTATTTACCAGTACCGAGATAGTCCAGGAAAACCCTTTTGAGTGGAGACGCTATAGGGTTAGCTTCAGCCCCTATTCCCTTGTCCCCACTCTTCCCCGCCTTACCATTGTGTATACATTATGTGACTTTTATCCTACAATTGGATTGTTATCATGTCATTATTTATTTTTTACCAATAAAATTATGTTTTACAATGGTGACCGATAATTTGGCCCCACCCACCCATCTCATTTAAAGTCCCAAACCCCTCCTTTTCAAGTACCTAACAGGAATGGAGACCCGTGTATCATTTAAAGCCCCCAAACCCTCTTCTTTAACATTCCTTATTCTTTAATTTATTCCTATAAATAAACTTACCATGCACATAAAATAAAAAATGTGTGGAGTGATAGACAAAGTAATTATTAGCTAGGGTTCCCTGAAACCTAAAAGTTATATTAAGGTTTCCTCCATGGTAAACAGGTTGAGAGAGGCTGCCCTTGCATCCAGGGCTGTCTTAATAGCATCATGGGCCCCTGGGCAAAAGTAATGCTCTGGGGCCCCTACAATGGAGGCAGCGCAGGTAAACAGAGATCAAGTAGGTAGGAAGCAGACAAGTGGAGCTTCCACATTTGGGTGGAGCTCCACATTAACTACATGAACAATCATTCTGTACAGCAAAGAAACAGTGGGAAAATACTAAATACATAAAGAAACAAAGCTGTCCTGTGCATATAATATATCTGCTAGATTGATGCCTCCCCAGCCCTCTGACCCCTCTACACCCCAGATATCCCCCCAGCACTCTGACCCCTCTACACCCTGGATATCCCCCAACACTCTGACCCCTCTACATGCCAGATATCCCCCCAGCACTCTGACCCCTTTACACCCCAGATATCTCCCTTGGCACTCTGACCCCTCTACACCCCAAATATCTCCCCCGGCACTCTGACTCCTCTACACCCCAAATATCCGCCCCCCCAGCACTCTGACCCCTCTATACACCAGATATCCCCCCCCCCAGCACTCTGACCCCTCTACACCCTGGATATCCCCCAACACTCTGACCCCTCTACACCCCAAATATCGCCCCCCCCCCAGCACTCTGACCTTTCTACACCCTAGATATCCCCCTAGCACTCTGACCCCTCTACACTCTAGATATTCCCCCCAGCACTGTTACCATATACCATAAGATACCCCTGGTATTGTGACCCCACTACATGCCTGATACCCCCTACACCGTGGCCTCTCTCCACCCTGATACCGCTAGCACTATAGCCACCCAAGATACCCCAAGCATTGCTACCCCCTATACACCCAAGATCCCCCCTCAGCATTGTTTTCCCCCAGCACCATTATTCCATCCATGTAGTACCCCTTTTCCAGTGGAGATACAGTGCATGTGAACTTTTGGCTATGCGCCCACCTCCAGCACTGGACTCACCTATACCAATCAAGCAGGCAGAAGGAGGGGCGGAGGAGGGAGCATCCGGGCATTCCAAGCCCTTCGGTGCAAACAGCGCTGCACAGCTGGGCTCACCATGACACCATCCACAATGCTACTTCCGCAGGTGGGCTCTCAGTGCTGCCGACTCAGCAGCTCCTACCCCACAGCCTTTGAGTCCTGAGCATTCAAGCTGCATGGAGCAGGGTCAGAGCATCACTGGCGCTCTGGCCCTGCCCCTCCCTGCTGGCTGTGAAATAATAGGTTTCGATCTGCACAGCGCACTGCTGCCAGACTGCCTCCCCTGTGTATCCATCACTCTCAGTGCCATCTGGGCAGAGTGGGCTCAAGGAACAACTGCTTTGTGGAAAGTGCAGGGGACCCCTGGGCAGTGCCCACTCATTAATACAGCCCTGCTTACATCTCCTGTGAGTGTACTCTCTGCGCAGTTCGGACACAAGCTGGCTGGCTGTAAACAAATGTTTAAACACTTGCGGACTGGCCGTAAAACGAACTGCACAGTGAAGTTGATCAAGTTAGGCCAGTTTGGATTTGAATTCTCTGTTGCAAACTTACCTGCTATAAACAGAGCCATTTCTCCAAACAGTTTTCTTTTGTCTTACCAAAATGAATCCTCTAGAATGATCTCCGTGTGGATTGTCAAAACCATTACAGATCGCCTACTCTGTTGAAGGTCTCTCCTCCCGATCCCAAAGATGAAGGCACATTCAACTAGGGTAGTGGCAACATCCTGAGCAGCATGGTCCAAAGTATTGTCAGAGGTGGTTTGTAGAGTAACAAGTTGGAGTTCTTCCAACACATTTACGCTACTTTAACCCCTTGCCGACCGCCCACCATAGTTTTACGGCGGCAGGTCGGCTCGGCTGCGCAAAATCACGAAATATAACGTGATTTTGCATTGCGCCCCTTGCTCGCCCCTGTTGCTGATGCGAGTGCCCGGCGGGCGTGATCACCGCCGTGCACCCGCGATCGCTCGTTACAGAGCGAGAACTGGAAGCTGTGTGTGTAAACACACAGCTCCCGGTCCTGTCAGGGGGAGAAATGACTGATCGCATGTTCATACAATGTATGAACAGCGATCTGTCATTTCCCCATGTCAGACCCACCCCCCTTCAGTTAGAACACACTATAGGGAACATAATTAACCCCTTCACTGACATTTTTTACAGTAATCAATGCATGTTTATAGCACTCTTGAATTCCAACCTGTAACCCCTTCCCAATGTTTGAATAATAAAGGAATTGTCGGAAATTTCTGCCCATTCTATGGCTTAATGGGACAAACTTCCACCCTACCCCTATCCTGGCGTCACTAGGGAATTTTTGGACGGGGCTGAAGAATCAAAGAGAGTCCCCTTCTTTTGCTTATCTTTTTTAAAAGACCACTTTTTCTTCACCTGTTGCTTCTAAAATGAACCCTGTTCTGGAAACCGCGAAAAGGCTTCATATTCTGTGGCTTATTCCTTTGAGAAGAAGGGAACCGTTTACTCTTCTCAGAGGAACAAGCTAGGACCTCCAAGGAAGAACTGAATAAGAGCTTGCCTTCAAAGGGAATGCAGCAGAGTTTGTTCTTGGAAGTAAGGTCCCCCTCCCAAGATTTAAGCCAGATCGCTTGTCTGGCTGAATTAATAAGAGCATAATACCTAGCTGCAGCTTTCACAGAGGCTGCAGCTGCATCAGCCAAGAAGGCCACCGATTTGGCAATGAGTGGGAGAGACTCCCTAATCTCCTCTTTGGGGGTGTCGGATGAAAGGAGATCATCCAGACGCTGAACCCATACGTCCAAATTCCTAGCCACACAGGTGGATGCTACAGCTGGACCCAAGGATAAAGCTGAAGCATCTCAGGACTTGCGCAGCAAGGAGTTGGCCTTCCTGTCCATTTGCTCTTTAAGGACCCCCGAGTCTTCAAAGGACAGGTCTGACCTTTTAGAAACCTGCCACATAGGGGCATCTAGCTTAGGACATTTAAAGAAGTCTCCTCAATTTCAGATTTTTTGTGCCCTTTAGACTAGAACAACCTCCTTTCAGGTTCCTTCCTTTCTGAAAGAATCATATCCTTAAGTGACTGCTGTACGGGGAATAGTTCTCGATTTCCCCCTCTGAAGACCCCAATACATTTTATCCTGCACAGATTGGATTTGCTGTGGCTGTTCCGAGGTATATATTGATTTTAAAAATTCATCAACATCCTCTGCTGGAAAAAGATACTTGGAGCTACCCGTCTCCTTCTCTGATGCGGAATCCCCATCAGATGAAACGCTTGGGTTCTTCCCTTCTTCCAGATCAGAGGCATAGTGCAAACCACTGGTCTCGGACCTTAACCTAGGAAGGGGTCTAACTGAGGCCGAAGGCTCTTGAGTTCTGGGACCAGATGAAGAAGGCCCCAGACCTGCTGCCCTGTCATTAAAAGACCGGAAGGAGGCTACAACCTCCTTCACAGAAGACATTAACTGTTTCAAAGATGTAGTCTCTGAACTAGCCCTAGCTGGATTACAATGCTGACAAAAAAAGTTTTTCATATCCATCAGACAGCCTGGCCCTACAGTTTCCACATTTCTTTTTTCATCGGTCTGTCCTAGAGGAGAAAAAAAAAAAAAAAAAAAAAAAAAAAAAAAGCAGAAACAAGAACCATAAGAAAAGAAGGTCCCTACAAAAAAAGTCCCCTGCTGTATAATCACAGACAAGGGCTTAGCTTGGGGGCAGTATGAAAAACAGAGGCTGCCGATGGTTCAATCTGAGCGGGTGCTCCATCCTCAGGCCTGTCCTCAAGCTCCATGCGGTGAGTGGAGATCGGCCGGAGAAATAGGCTGTCCCAGGCAGCATGTCCTTAGTGTACTATGTCGTGTTCCTTATCAACACGGCGCTGGAAAGCGATTTCCTGTTCCATCTTGCCGCGGCACCGGAAGTCCTCCGATGCCATTTTGTTACACCTCGGTGAAGCCGAGGAGGACAAGGCTTCCACCAGGCAGAGCTGGGGAAAAAAAACATGAAGGAAGTTGCCACCACTTACACCAGGTAAGCAAGTACCTCCAAAATAGGGAGCCCTTCTGGCAGAAAGTACAGGGACAAATACACCCAGGACTTGGCCACAACTAGTACTGGATGATGCCAGAGAAGGGGGGGGGTTCGCCAACCACAGTTACCAGACCTAGTAAAAACAAAAAAAACATGTCGGTGCTCCTGGAAACACAAAACATCTGAAGGTCAGAGGAAAGGTTTCCTGTAGAGGGCGGAGCCAGTCATCTCTCAAGTAGCTGTCCTGGAAGGTGAGGGGGGGGGGGGGGGGGGGAGTTATCCTTTAGGCTACATTCACACTGGTGATTAGGGTCACTATAAAATTGTAGCAGTTCCTTCTGTGGCTCTCATCAGGCAAGTGTGGCCGCTGGCCCCATTCACTAAAATGACAGGCTGCAATCCTCTCTGCTCCCTCCCCCCTCCTGACATTTTGTTGTACTGAGCGGGTTATATGACTCCCCCCCCCCCCCTTACCCCTTTAACCGAATATTTAGGAATGTTGAGTCTATGTATAACTTGTATATATCAATAAGAATGTCTTGATGCTCTGATTTGTACCACCTGTACTGTATAAGCCTGTAATCGCTTGATTGTATCAAGAAATATTCCTTCTGTAAAAAAAAATAAAAAAAATAAAAAAAATAAAAAAAAGACAGGCTGCAGCCATTTGTTGCTATCTGCGCAGCACACTGTGTGCGTTCAGCAGTGATCACTGCAGGTAATTGCTGGCTGCGCAAAGAGCAGCGAATAGCTGCGTCCGCCTGCGACCTGTTATAATAGTGAATGGGGTTGGCAGACGCACCTGCCTGCTGAGAGCCACAGAAAAAACTACGGCTACAATTCACACCAACCTTAAATCGCCAGCATGAATGTAGCCCCAGAGAGTTTGAATGTAAGGAAACAAGATAGTAACAAAGTTACAAATATTGCAATACACACAAAAAAAAAAATAATAATAATATGACACAAGCAGCTTGCTTAAAGCACAGTATATTAATATTTTATTAGGTGATCAGAAAAAAAAAAAATATATATAAAAACATGTTGTACAACACGCCATGTCACAATAATGTGAAAAATGCAATGTCCAAATACATGGTTATTATGACTGCTGTAACCTCCTTGATGTAGGCGTTACCACATGGCCCTCTGAACACCAGAAATCATATTGTGGTCTGCAAAGTGGCGGAATACAATTCTGCTGAGTCGCCAACGTCTCTTCACACCACGAGGACGTGAGGTGAGAACGCAACGGTTCCGAATTCTCACTGGACAACTATCCCTGGGCAGTGCGGCAATCTCCTTATCTGCTATTTCCTGCAATAAAAAATAAATAAAAAGGTAAAAGTAACCACACCTGTTACAGACACTAGTTTGTGATACTTAAAGCATGTAGAGCCACAACTTTTATTTTTTATTTTGGACAGAGTAAGAAAGTCTGTGTTGGGGAGTTTGTTCATCACCGTCTTTAAAATGGCTGTAAAGTCAGGTTTTTTTTTTATCTTAAGGCATTCTATGCATTAGGATTAAAAAAATAAAAATAGTTCATTGTGCAGCAGCCCCCCCCCCCTCTAATACTTACCTGATCCCCCTCTCGATCCAGCAATGTTGCACAAGAGACTTGGCTGGCCAGGACTCTCCCTCCTGATTGGCCGAGACAGAAGCAGAGCACCATTGGCTACTGCCGCTGTCAAAGTCAGTGAGCCAATGAGGAGAGAGGGGGTGGAGCACAGGGAGCTGCAGCTCGGCTCAGGTGCCCCCATAGCAAGCTGCTTGCTGTGGGGGGGCACACGGCAGGGGGGTCATGGGTCAGAAGCGACTCAAGAAGAGGAGGATTTGGGCTGCTCTGTGCAAACCCACTGCACAGAGGAGGAGAGTATAAAATGTTTGTTATTCAAATAATGAAAACAAAGACTTTAATATTACTTAAAAAAAAACAAAAAAAAAAAACACACACACACACACAACATAATGAGAAAATCTATACAATGGGAGGGCAGTTCATTTGACAGCTGTCACCAATGAAAGATATCCTCTCACTTTCCGGTTTAAAAATCTAATTTTCCCCTTGCAGGTCTTTTTTTTTTTTTTTTTTTTATAAAGAGTTTTTATGCAGGGTTTCAGCAAGAAAGCGCATTTAACCACTTGCTTACTGGGCACATATACCCCCTCCTGCCCAGGTGAAATTTCAGCTTCCGGCACTGCGTTGCTTTAACTGACAATTGCGCGGTCATGCGCCGTGGCTCCCAAACAAAATTGACGTCCTTTTTTCCCCCCACAAGTAGAGCTTTATTTTGGTGGTATTTGATCGACTGTGCGGTTTTTATTTTTTTGCGCTATAAACAAAAAAGAGCGACAATTTTGAAAAAAATACAATATTTTTTACTTGTTGCTATAATAAATATGCCAATTTAAAAAAAAAAAAAAAAATTCTCAGTTTAGGCCAATACATATTATTCTACATATTTTTGGTAAAAAAAAAAAAAAAAAAAATGGCAATAAGCGCAAAAGTTATAGCGCCTACAAAATAGGGGACAGAATTATTTTTTATTATTTATTTATTTTTTTACTAGAAACGGCGGCGATCTGCTTTTTTTTTTGGGACTGCGACGTTATGGGACACACATCGGACACTTTTGACACATTTTTGGCACCATTCACATTTATACTGCGATCAGTGCTATAAATATGCACTAATTACTGTATAAATGTGACTGGCATTGGAGGGGTTAACACTAGGGGGTGAGGAAGGGGTTAAATGTATTCCCTGCATAGTGTTCTAACTGTAGGTGAAGGGGGGTGACTGGGGGAGGTGACCGATCTGTGTCCCTATGTACAAGGGACACAGATCGGTCTCCTCTCCAGAGACAGGACGCTGTCTCTATGTGAGCCGGCAATGAGAGATGATCTCATATTTTTACATATGAGATCATCTCTCATTGGCCGCACAGATCGCATCGCAAACGGCCAAGGGACACGGCCAACACAAAATTTCCCCGCTGCGCGCGGGGAACGAGCAAAGGAGCGGACGTCAATTGACGTCCACTTGGGTTTTCGGATCCGCGCTGTAGCCGTCATTTGACTATAGCGCGGATCCCAAGCGGTTAAATAGCAGACCTTGCACTTTAGCTGCAAAGTCTGCTTTAGGCTGGCTCCTGTCTTGGCCAGCTGGTATGGATATTCACAATCTTTACAGAGCTCCCCAGTAGCCAGAGATCCTAGAGTGCTCTACAAAGGAAACTGCCATCAAAGTTTGCATGGTTGTTGTGTATCCCTTCACGGATGTACTAGTTTACACACTGGATCTTGCTGGCAGAAAGATCACTAGGCCTCATTCACGTGGCTGTAAGACAGCCATAAAAATGTTACTGATTAATAAAAAGGAGAAGTATAGCCAAAGCCTTTTTTCTGTCTGTACTTCTATGGATCACAGAAGTGCAGGTCGGGTCACAGGAGCGCAGAACTTTTTCAGCTGACAGCAGGCTAAAGCCATCTGATGGCACAGAGCCAGTCCAGGCTCTGCAAAGATCCCGACCATCCAGATGCCTGGACTGGCAGCTGGCTCAACCTCTCAGCGAGCCGCTGAGAAACCTGAGCCAGCTGCTCCTGCCTCCTCCACAGCCCAGCACTCCAGTGAGCGCTGGAAGGTCAGAGACCCAAAGACCGATAGCTGAGCAATCAGAGGTGTTTGATCACTCAGTTCTTGGTCTTAGAGCCACCAGGGGGCAGATGCAGCTTCCACCTAGGTGACTATAATTTTTATTTTATTTTTTTCAGTTTTTTAATGAGCAAAAATTATAAGGTTCTTTTTATCAATGGTATATGTGTGCATGTCTTCAGATGCCGATTTTTGGTTACAGATCTGACTGCAGTGCATGTTTACACACCTGTAGGAATGTCTCCAATTAAAACAATGGAGCTGCATGCAGATCTGTAAATCAAACATTTGGGGAAACCGTAATAATTTTTTCAAATGCAATCCGCAAAGTACCTGAAGCTCCTTGGGCAAGATCATGTTTTTCCTCAAAGCATTGATCCTCAGTCTTTCATCTGCATATTCATACGCCATCTTCCTCCTCTTCACATCTCTCCACATTCGCCAATCTACATAATGACTTCTCACTTGATTTGTGAATGTTGGAGCGGGCCAAGGAAGCAGCTGTGGAGAGAAGTTTACACAATGAATGTTACTTTACAGAAGCAGGCCACAGTGTGCATTTATTAATGGCCTTACTCTTCTCCCAGCTTAGGAAGTCTCACTAACAGCCGTTGAAAGCATCACTACATGCTCACAAGGTATTTCGGTCATTGTCATCTAGCTGCAAAAGAACCCAGAAGTGAGCTGTATTATGCCACTTTTTGTGCTCCATTGGCTTCAGGAGCACAGTGGAGTGCAGGGGAGACATGAGGGGTCTCAAAGAAAATATATCACACGGGGGGCTTGTCAGCTCCCATTTGAAGGCTTGACATGTTGGGTATCCATTTACCTTACCTTTTATATTTTACAAAACTTGCACAGATTGGAGGGGGGGGGAAGAATTTTGCAGACTCCTTCACTACATTTTGCAAGCTTTACAAATCACTTTCAAGGGTTTGTAAACCCTTGTTTAAAAAAAAAAAAAAAATTAACACCGTGTAGTTCGTTATGCACAGTGTGGCCCCCGATCGTCGTCTTCTGGGATCCCCCAGCAGCTCCTCCTCGCATCGGTTAACCCCCTGGGAGAAGCGTTCTCCCGGGGGGCTATCTTGCAGGTGCGCTCCCAAATCCAGAATTTGCATCTATGGACACAGAATACCAGGCTCAGCCCTGCATCATTGGATCTGATTAACAGCAGTGAGTGCCAATGGCTGCGCTGCTATAAATCTATCCAATCAAAAGTTGAGAACCCCAGGCAGAGAGCTAAAGCACGTCTCCAACAAGGGATCAAAGGGCACAGGCGAGTAAAACAGGGAAGGGCTAGGGGGCCGGTCACTGTCAGACGTTTTTACCTTAAAGAGGAAGTAAAGCCTGTTAACCCCCCCCCCCCAAAAAAAACCTGCAAGTCAAAGGCATAGTGAGCTAGCATACTAGCTCATTATGAATTACTTACCTTAGATCGAAACCCCCAAAGCTGTCCTAGTCTCCCCCTCCGGCCGCAGACATCTCTCCCAGAGGTTACTTCCGGGCATCGCAGCTCTGGCACTGTGATTGGCCGGAGCCACGATGACATCACTCCCGCACATGGGAGCCACCAGTAACGGCACAAAATAGGGAAGAAACGGCACAGAGTTTTGTTTCTTCCCAGGACATGCACCGTTTACATTACCGGAGCCCTAAAAAAAGAAATATCTCGTAAACGGCACACGTTTAGGAGATATTTCCACTCCCTATAGGTAGGTATAAGTAAGCGGCCATTTGGCTTTTGTTTTTAATCTGTTTTACAATAAATCGCAGAACTTCACTATGGGCTGTTTTTCTTCATTTTATTCATGGTAATTTCTTCTGTTGGAGTCCATTCCTGGCCAGTCCCATCCAGGTACCAGTACAGACCTTAGGCCACCAACTGCACTAAAGCTCCACCTGATCCTTTTTTCAAACGAAGGGTCATGGTGGTCTGGTAAGTAGGCACTTACCTCTACCTCTCACCGGGTGGTGCCAGTTTGAAATCTGTTCTGTGGTGATGGTGTCTACTCTCAAGTCAACCATTTGATGCATGGACTTACCAATGCTTATTATTTAGTGACCATTGCTGCATTTTTTGGACCCGTTTGCACTTATTTTTTTATGTTGTTATTATATAAGCACTTGCACTTTAAATCACTATTGTATTGTTGACCTTATAGTTAATATATTGTTTCAAGCTAGAATTTACTTATCACCTACTATTAGCGCCCCCTTATTATTATTATACACCCCCCACATTGCTAAAGTTGTTTTCACACCACTTTAGGGGAGTAACTTCTTTTATATATTTATATTACCATAGCACGGAGTTCTTTATTTGTTCAAGCCTTATTCTAGGCTTACTTATAGATAAAAGTCAACAAACAGGGTTTACAACCACTTTAATGCATAGGATGATCTAAGGCAGGGGACGTCAACCCCCGGCCCACTACCAGGCCGTGGCCTTACTACAGATGGGCCACGGGTGTGGGCAGGTGGCATGAGAAAGCCGGCTGTGGGTATGAGACAGCCGGGTGGCCGGGATATTAGTGCTGGGTGGAAGGGATAAGCGAGCGAGCAGAGATGACATCATCTCTCTCTGCCCCCTGCATCGCCGCTCTTCCACCCTTTCAGCATCAATGTCGGAGGTGCGTGGGGAGTAAGGATGAGCTCCGGCGTGTTCGCATAGAACACGTGCAGAGCCCGCCAGGAAGTCGGCACCCGCGCTGCGCTAATCACAGCCAGGCAGACATTTCCCGATCTCTGCAGCCGAGCATCGGACAATGTCTGCATGGTTGTGATTAGCGCAGCGCAGGTGCCGACTTCCTGGCGGGTTCTGCACGTGTTCTATGCGAACACGCCGGAGCTCATCCTTAGTGGGGAGTAGAGAGATGACATCATCTCTTCCCGTCCCCTCACGCATCACCGCTCTCCTGCCTTCACTCTGCACCCACAACATGGACTAGTGCTGCCACCAATGCAGTGACAATTCGCATCTGGTGGCAGGTGATGTGGCAAGTGACATCCCGCAGCGTGGCTGGTGACATGGCAAGTGACAATTCACATCTGGTGACAGGCAGCTGGCAAGTGGTGACATTCGGCATCTGGTGGCAGGCGACGTGGCAAGTGACGTGGCAAGTGACACGCTCAGGGCTCCCACGGATTCTGCGTTATGGTGAGTTGAACCATTTCGTTTATTACTACTATGTAATAATAGAAATAATGCGCATGACAAATGGCTTGTAAAAAAATAAAAATAAATAATAATCGCTTACCTCCTGCGTGCCAATCCCAACCCCCGCCCCGAGCCTTGGCACAATTTTCGTCCACGCAGCCGGTGCCCGGGACAAAAAAGGTTGGGGGACCACTGATCTAAGGGGGGGAAAAAAACACACACAAGGGTTTATAACCCCTGTAAGCAAGTCCCTGACTATTCTGATGAAGGTGATCATAGATAAAGTGTTCACTCTTTGTCTATTTTCAGTGTATGCAAAATCATAGGTAATGGAATAGTTTAATCCCTGGGGATCCTGGAGCCCTCAGCCTGGGTCATATTATATGACCTCTCCCCGGTTTGTCCCTGCACCCCCTTAGAGACATGACATAGCACAGACTCCCCCGGCCCTCGCTTCGTATACAATATATCCTCTGTCCTTGCACTCACCTGCCGGGCACTACGAAGCACACAACCCAGCAAGGACGCCGCCATCTTGCCCGGGCTGTCAATTCAAGCGCTCCCAACTTTATTGTTCTGCACAGTGTGAGCTCATTGCAGAACTGATAATCAGGAAGTTGGCGACGATCACCATGGTAACAAGAAACTCAGGCTTGCACAAGTAAAACCTAGTTATAGAGTAGCCACACGAAATGCATTGATTGTTTATTATTTTATAAATATCAGTTGGTTCAAAAATATTTTTCTATAGACTCTGAGTACAGCGGACTCCGAGAAAATGGCCGCCGTCGCGTCCAGGCTGCTCTGGAGAGAAGCTGGCACTTTCTAGAACTCGTCACCTCTAGAACTCGCCCTAATGAGGGGCGGGGCGAGGAGGGCGTGTGACGTGACGTCAGTGGCAGCGGCGGAAGGGTCCAGAGTACGGTGTGTGGTGTGTGTTTGGGTCAGTCATCCTCCGCCATGGACTCAGCTGTACTGGAGGTAAGAGGAGACAATGGTGTCTATTCATTGAGAGAATAGTGCAGAGGAGGAGGGGTGGAGACTTGTGTTCTCTCTGTGTTATGTCTCTATGATCAGAGCGGGCTGGAGATTCCGGGGCCAGGAACTTGGAACTCCCAGAATTCTATAACAAGTTGCACTGTTGCTGCATGAGCCCAGGCCTGTACTATGCCCCCTAATGACCGGGCCATTTTTTGCGATTCGGCACTGGGTCGCTTTATCCGCCAATTGCGCGGTCGTGCGATGTTGTACCCAAATAAAATTGACGTCCTTTTTTCCCCACAAATAGAGCTTTCTTTTGGTGGTATTTGATCGCCTCTGCGGTTTCAAATTTTTGCGCTATAAACAAAAAAAAGACAGGCAATTTTGAAAAAAAAAAACATATTTTTTTCACTTTCTGCTATAATATCCCCCCAAAATATCTAAACAAATGTATTCATCAGTTTAGGCCGATGTATGTTCTTCTACATATCTTTGGTAAAAAAAAAATCGCAATAGGCTTATATTGATTGGTTTGCGCAAAAGTTATCGCATCCACAAACTATTGGATAGATTTAGAGACGTTTAACCACTTCCCGCCCGGTCAATAGACAATTGACGTCCGGGAAGTGGTTGTGAAATCCTGACTGGAAGTCTATTGACGTCCTTCAGGATTTCATGCCGGTGCGCGCCCATAGGGGTGCGCAGCGCGGCGATCGGTGGTGCGGGGTGTCAGTCTGAAACCCTGCATTTCCGATCTCGGTAAAGAGCCTCCGGCGGAGGCTCTTTACCACGTGACCAGCCGTGTCCAATTACAGCTGATCACGATGTAAACAGGAAGAGCCGTTTATCGGCTCTTCCTCACTCGCGTCTGATAGACGCGAGTAGAGGAGAGCCGATTGGCGGCTCTCCTGACAGGGGGGGTTCACGCTGATTGTTTATCAGTGCACCCCCCCTCGGTTGCCCACACTGGACCACAGGGAAGCCGCCAGGACCACCAGGGATTGGAGGAAACATGTAGATGGCCAGGTACATCCCCCATGGCCATCCACATGTAAAAAATATGCACAATAGATGCCAATCAGTGCCCACAAATAGGCACTGACTGGCAACATGGGCACTGATTGGAAAAATTGTAAATAAACAAGTGCCACCCCTCAGTGTCCATCAGTGCCACCCCTCAGTTTCCATCAGTGCCACTTCTCAGTGCCCATCCATGCCCAGTGCCACCCATATGTACCCATCAGTGCCACCCATATGTACCCATCAGTGCCACCCATATGTGCCTATGAGAAAACTTACTTATTTACAAAAAAATTAACAGAAAAAAATATAAACTTTATTTTTTTTTGAAATTTTCGGTCTTTTTTTAGTTGTTACGCAAAAAATAAAAATCGCAGAGGTGATCAAATACCACCAAAAGAAAGCTCTATTTGTGGGAACAAAATGATAAAAAAATTGTTTGGGTACAGTGTAGCATGACCGCAGCATGACCGCGCAATTGGTATGGAAGTGGTTAAAAAAAAGTTTTATTGTTTTAACTAGTAATGGCAGCGATCTGCGGTTTTTTTTTTTTTTTTTGCGGGACTGCGACATTGTGGTGGACAAATCTGACCCCAAATGACACTTTTTGGGGACCAGTAACATTACATTGATCAGTGCTATAAAAATGCACTGATCAATGTATAAATGACACTGACGAGGAAGGGGGTTAACACTAGGAGGCGATCACGGGTTAAGTTTGTTCCCTGGGTGTGATCTAACTGTAGGGGGGATGGGCTACCAGGGACATGACAGAGATCGCTGCTCCCGATCACTGGGGACAGTAGATCTCTGACATGACCCCTGTCAGAACGGGGACCCGCCTTGTTTACAAAGGCAGATCCCCGTTCTTCCTCTGTGTATAGCAACCCCGGGTCGCCGGCGGACATCAAGTCCACCGGACCCACGTGCGCTAGATCACATGCACGGACCGATATACAATTTGCGCTATCCAGCCTACCTTGCCGTAGTATAGCTGCGGCGGGTGGTCGGGAAGCCGTTAAAGCACTATGACACCCCAAAAACAAGACTGTCACATATTGCAGCTTACCAATCCTTAGATGTGGTGTCTGCATTTGTTTTTATTCTTTTATTTTCACCTGGTGATCACTTCTGTCTTGGGTGTCTCCACTCTGGATGAAGGAGCAACAGAGACACCTTTGGACAGCAGTGTTGTCAGTCTGGGGGGGAGGGGAATGCTAAATTAACCACTTGACCTCTGGTAGATTTACCCCCTTCTTGACCAGGCCGTTTTTTGCGATACGGCACTGCATTAATTTAACTGACAATTGCGCAGTTCAAATAACATTTATGTTCTCCTTTTTTTTTTTTTTTCACAAATAGAGCTTTAAAAATTTTTAATTTATTCATCAGTTTAGTCCAATATATATTCTGCTACATGTTTTTGGTATAAAAAATCCCAATAAACTTATATTGACTGGTTTGTGCAAAACTTATAGGCCCAGATTCTGAAAGGGCTTACGACGGCGCAACGCCATGTGCGCCGTCGTAAGTCCTAATCTGGGCCGTCGTATCTATGCGACTGATTCTTAGAATCAGTTACGCATAGATATCCATTAGATCTGACAGTCGTAAGGCTCTTACGCGGTCAGATCTTAAATGCAATTTTTTTTTTCGCCGCTAGGTGTCGCCTCGCCGTTTTCCCGATCGAGTATGCAAATGAGCAAAATACGCAAATTCCCGCACGTACGCCCAACCGACGCAGTGAAGTTACGACGTTTACGTAAGATTTGCGACGCATAAAGTTGCCCCTGGGTCTATGAGGCGCAGTCAATGTTAAGTATGGCCGTCGTTCCCGCGTCGAACTTTGAAAATTTACGTTGTTTGCGTAAGTCGTCCGTGAATGGTGCTGGACGCCATTTACGTTAACGTCAAAACCAAAAGCTCTTGTGGCGCCTTTCACTGTTTAGGTAAAACTATAGGCAAAACTTTTTTTGGATAGAGCAAGGGAGAATATTAACCCCAGTAAAGCAGGCCATACACAGTCCAATTTCGAACAAATTTTCTTTTCAAAATCAGAAAGTTTGTTTTTATTGTGATCCGATGATGCCACCATTGATTTTCGAAATTTGGCCGACCAAACATTCATCTCGCCGGGTATATTCGTTTCTCTCCGGGAATATTCTTTTCTTGCACGTGCGCATTTTTTTTTCTATAACATTTCTCGCACGATTCTCCCATCATTGATCAGAAAATTGTTTTTCAAAAAATTTACAACATATCAGATTCCTCAAATTTGTTTGCCGCACGAAAATCGGCTGTTGCTGCAGCCCACTAACGGTGCGAAATTTATACGAAAATTCTTCAATACGATTTTCGAAAGAAAATTCTTTCGAAATTCGAACCGTGTATGGCCGCCTTTAGGTTTATTTTCACCATCTGTGTTCCATAGCCAAACAGGAAGTGAGAGGAAATCCCTGCAAATTAAGGGAATTCCTTGAGGACTTCCAGGTCACCAGAACGAGTGTCCCCATAGAAAAATTCCCCCTTCTATTACCAAAATCTTGGCACAGAGCCAGGAACGTTTGCGGTCACGATTTTTGTCACTGCCTGTGTAGGTGTGAATGGAGCCTTATAGCTAGATTCAGAGAGACATAGGCTGGCGTATCAGTAGATACGCCAGCCTAAGTCAGAATTTGCGTCGGCGCTAATTTAATCGTATTCTGTTAACCAGATACGCTTAAATTAGGCTCAGATATGAGCGGCGTAAGTGTCTTACACCCTCGTATCCTAAAGTGTAATTTTTAGGCTGACCGCTAGGTGGCGGTTCCATTGCGGTCGGCGTAGAATATGTAAATCAGTAGATACGCCTATTCACGAACGTACGCCTGGCCGACGCAGTACAGATACGCCGTTTACGTAACGCATTAGCAGGCCTAAAGTTATTCCATCAAATAGATGGAATAGTAATGTTTTCATTATGTTTTCAAGTATGGGCGCCGTTCCCGTGTCGAAATTCGAAAATTGTACGTCGTTTCCGTAAGTCGTCCGTGAATTGGGATTTATGTAGTTTACGTCCACGTCAAAATCAATAGGCCCGTGCGGCGGACTTAGCCACAATGCACACTGGGAAATGTAGGCGCATGCGCAGTTCCAAAAAAACATCAATCACTTGGGTCAAGCCTAATTATCATAAAACACGCCCACTCAGCCTAATTTGAATTAGGCGCCCTTACGCCCGCTTTAGGCTACGCCGCCGTAACTTAGCAGGCAAGTACATTGTGAATCATGTACTTGCCTCGCTAACTTACGGCAGCGTAGCCTAAATGCCATAAGCTACGCCGCCGCAAGTATGCGCTCGCCATCCTGAATCTAGCTATTAATGTTTTCCCAAAACGATTCTATGGTTATGTCAGCTCCCAACTTGTAAGCCCTCCAATGATTGGAGTCATACCTGATCACATGTACAGCAGCTAAGCAACCTCTAAGGGCACTTTCACACTGGGGCGGGGGGGGGGCGTCGGTGGGGGAGCGGTAAATGTCAGTGGTAAATGTTTTGTCTCTAACTGCCACTCTTGCTGTACCGCTTGGGCTGTTAACCTCTTCACAACCATTCTATAACCGAATGACGGCTACAGCGCGGTCACACATTTCCTGGAGGGCTTCTGTTGACGTATTCCCGTGATTGCGCATTGGCTGTGATCGCTGAGTCCTTTGGACCCAGCTGATCACAGATCAGGGTAAAGAGCCAATCACAGCAGCTCTTTACCATGTGACCAGCTGTGTCCAATCACAGCTTATCACAGTGTAAACAGGATTTGCTGGTTATTGGCAGTCCTGTCCCCACGCTGACCGCGCAAGAGAAGAGCCAGTAAGTGGCAATCCACACACGGGACATCACTGAAAGCTTAAAATTGACCTGGGCAGGAAGGGGGTAAAAGTGTTCGGTATTGAAGTGGTTAAAGAGAGTCCAGTCCACCTCCGACCCACTTACACTCAGCATTCCCTCACCACTCAATTTCTCCAGGAGTCAAACCCCTGTAAGCTCCACATCTGAGCTATCCCAGGGTTGATGATGTCATCCTATTTCTCAGGTGACAGTGTTCGGGATTGGTGATTGGGCTGCTTAGTCCTGAATAGCCATGCTGCCCCATACCTGCAAACACTTGGTAATTGCGTTGGCACCAACAGAATGATGGGGAGCGCAGAAAAGTATAAATAGGCGGGCGAAGGGTGGGGGGGTGGGTGCGGTGGCTGGGAGTAAATCTTTAACATAAACACCTGAATGTGTCATGAGGATTTCTGAAGAAATGGTCATTATGCAGAAAGGAAAAATTATTTCCAGCACTGTCCTGACAGAGGGTCAGGACAGCCAGTGTAGTATGAAAACTCCTCCTACAAGCTTTAACCAGACACTGAAAGAAGTCACAAGACTGCTATATACTGCTGATGAGAAAAGGCAGTTTCTATTTACTAAAATAATTGCATTTCCATATTCTGTGTACTGTGGGAGACCAGATATAGTGAATGCAGGGTCCTGGGTTTAGTAACACTTTAATGCATAGAATGCATTAAGATAAAAAACCTTCTTTTCCACCCAGCTTCAGAAGGACCTGGAAGAAGTCAAGCAGCTTTTGGAAAAGGCGACAAGAAAACGAGTACGAGATGTGCTGTTCGTGGAACAACGCAAACTGGAGACCGAGATCGCTAACAAAAAGCAACAACAAACAGGAGAGTCCATGGAAGTTCAGAAGCCATCTGCCATTGTCCCTCCCATGTCCAGCATGTATACAGTGAAAATTAGCAACTATGGTGAGCAGAAAGTACATGTTCATGAAAAAACACCCTGTCCCTTTCCTTCATGAGGAACGGGATGCATTGACAGGCTGCAGTCATCAGAATCACTGTACAAATATGACACGATTACCCATAGCTGTAGCCCTATGAGGTCCAAACACATTTGAGGTTTTAGAATGCGTTAAAGTGGAAGTCCAGGCAAAAACTAACTATAAACCTGCTTTTAGTATGTGTTACATATTTTTATTTTCGTGCAATAGTCCTATATTATCAGCATGTTATCCTGGTCATCATATCTACATACAGACTTTCTGAAAGTCGGCACGTCCACGTAGCAGTGTTCAGGCCTGGCAATCTTCAGTTACGGCCTGTACACTAGGCTAATACGTTTTATAAGAAAATGGTCCCCCAGCTGTTCGGTATTGAATGGTCCCCTTTGTGCCTAAGGGTAGAACAAATCTTATAGGTGGATTCAAGTAGCCCCCCGCATCTTTGCGGCGGCGTAGCGTATTTACACTACGCCGCCGTAAGTTAGCTAGGCAAGTACTGTATTCACAAAGTACTTGCCTGCTAAGTTACGGCGGCGTAGCGTGAATAAGCGCGCCAAATTCAAATGAGGATGTGGGGGGCGTGTTTTATGTAGATTAACTGTGACCCGACGTGATTGACATTTTTTACGAACGGCGCATGCTCCGTCCGTGTACATATCCCAGTGTGCATTGCCGCAAAGTACGCCGCAAGGACGTATTGGTTTCGACGTGGACATAAATTACGTCCAGCCCTATTCACGGACGACTTACGCAAACAACGTAAAATTTTCAAATTTCGATGTGCGAACGATGGTCATACTTAACATTACTAGTCCAGATTTTTGATGGAATAACTTTACGCCTGAAAATGTCTTACGTTAATGGCGTATCTTTACTGTGACGGGCGCGCGTACGTTCGTGAATAGGCGTATCTAGTGATTTACATATTCTACGCCGAGCGCAATGGAAGCGCCACCTAGCGGCCAGCCTAAATATTACATCCTAAGATACGACGGCGCAAGCCATCGTATCTTAGATAGGTTTAAGTGTATCTCAGTTTGAGAATACACTTAAACTTAGGTTGGCGCAGATTCCGAGTTAGGTCGGCGTATCTACTGATACGCCGGCCTAAGGGTCCTTTCACACGTGCGGACCGTTCGTCCGTTTTTTCAAACGTCCGTTTAAGGACTGCAATGCTTTCCAATGGGATAGCGTACGTTAGCGTCCGTTAACATCCGTCTCTGTTAAGCTCCGTTTTTTTGAACGGAAGAAAACCCTATTTTTCTTCCGTCCAAAAAACGGAACGGACGAAAAACGGATGTTAGCGGACGATCTGTTTAACATCCGATCCGCTAACATCCGTTTTCATCAAAATATGTAATAAAAATAAAGTTCTAACAAAAAAAAAACGGATGACAACTGATGAAAAACGGATGAAAAACGGATCAACTGATGATAAAAAACTGATCTAAAAAACGGTCTGCACGTGTGAAAGGACCCTAACTCTATTTTAATCCAGCTATTAATACCTAAGCACAGTTTTGCAACTTTGACATGTGTTAGTAAAACTGTTCACATCATTACAACTATAGGTGTGCGCAGCCTATTGCATTAGGGTGTGCACCCCAAAGCAATAGGGCAATGGACAGTGTCGGTAGAGCAATAGATGATGTAAAAAGGGCAGAGACTGGTGTCAGTTAATTTTTTATTTTTTTTTAGTATTACTTTTACAATTTTATGATTTTTTTTACAATATTTTTATTTTATTTTTTACATTATTTTTTTAGGATCCCCATGGGGGCCTAGGTGAAGTATCGGATCTAAACAGACCCTAACTTTTGAGACAAAGGGACTGAGGACAGAAATTCCCCAGTCCCTTTGTCTGCAGCCAAGTAGCAAGGGGAATCTGCCCAGCACATGGTCATTAGGGTGTGCCCAGGCCTATGATCACAACTACTTGCAGGACAAATTGGGCTTTCATTTAGTGGTAAATGGAATGGTTATCTCCTGATTTTTTTTTTTATTATCAGAACAACTGGCCCAACGGTATAACAAAAAATAATAATAATAAATAATATATAGTTTATTTAACTGTATATTTCCTGCTACTACCATAACCTTCCATGAGAAAACAACCTACAATAAATTCTCTTTCTCCCGATGATCGCAGCGATACCACATATGTGTACGTTGGTTGTTGTTTGTACCCATGGTGCAGCCCAAAAACAATGGTGTGCCTTTTTCTTTCTTGGTATTTTTTTTTTTTTTTTACTACCCAAAACACACTGATACTACTATAAGAAATAAAAACCTCCTGTCTCTCAAAAAAATTCTAACCCTGATCCTGACTTTGACCCAAACACTAATGCTGGCACTGACCTAAATCAAGTCTTGATCTAGGTTTTTTTTTTTTTTTTTACTCCTCTGCAAGGAGATATAGAGACCTATGATGTATCTCACTCCTCCATTCACAGAGAGAGAGAAAACACTTCCAGGTAGAGGGGCGCATGCCCGTCGCCCTGGCTGTCCTGTCATTCGCTACAGCACAAGGCGATCAACAGGTTCTGGCCAATGACTTATGGCTGCTGTAACCTTCTAATTGGCTGCCGAATGACAAAAGGGAGCCCTGTGTCGATAAACAACACAGATACAAACAGCAGCGATGTGTAGTTTTTTTGTTTTGTTTTCCCTCCCTGCAAAGAAGGCAGTAAAAAACGGCACATCACTCAAAAACAGTACATTGTTAGGCACACAGTTAACTCCTTGATTGTCCCTAAATGTTAACCTCTTCCCAGCCAGTATTATATAGTATTATCCCTGTATTAGTGGCACTGGTGATGCCCCCCCCCCCCCCCCGACTGCTACCAGCGTCAGTTAGTGTCAGATTGCCCGCAGCATTATTGCAGTTGTATCATATAGGTCACTGATCACCGCCATTACTACCGGTAGTATAAAAATAAAACAAAATTCCAGTATATATACCATAGTTTGTAGATGCTATAACTTTCATACAAACCAAAGACATGTAGCAGAATAAATTTTGGCCTAAACTTATAAAGAAAATCGATTTTTTTTTTATTGGATAGGTTTTATAGCATAAAGTAAATATATTTTTATTTTTTTCAAAATTTTCGGGATTTTTTTGGTTTATATAATAAAAAACACATTGGTGATTAAATGCCACCAAAAGAAAGTTCACTGTGTAAAAAAAATAATATAATTTTTTTTTGATACAGCAAAAATACCAGTTAAAGTAGCACAGTAGTAAAAGGGCCTGGTCATGAAGGGGGTACAATTTTCCAGAGCTGAAGTGTTTAAGCCACCGTGGTAGAGCGCGTTGAGTTTAAGGCTCTTTGTCTTGCCTATCGTGCTTATGATGGGATGGGCCCGCAATATCTGAATTCCTTGATAACGCGATATGCTCCGGCACGAGCACTCAGATCATTACCAGCTGGTTTTGTCACTTGTCCATCTGCCCGTTTGCTTACTTTTGGTGGCAGGGGCTTCTCTGTAAGAGCTACGGCTCTATGGAACAGTCTCCCTGCTTCCATTCGGTCACTCCCTTCTATTATGGCCTTTCGTAAAAGGCTAAAAACCTGGCTTTTTGAGAAAAAGTATGCCGAGTTATGTTAGTTCTCTCCGGGGTTTTCTGTTGATCTGTTTCTCAGTCTTCTTGCTCTTCTCTTTTTTTTTCTATTTCCTTCACTCCCCGTTTTGATTTATCTATTTCCAGTTATGCTTCTTGCCCTTAGACACTGCCCTGACGGGCCAGTATTTGGCGCACTATAAATCCATTAAATCAATCAATAAGCCAACCAAATTCCAAATTTTGATCAATCAATGGCCAGCTTATTTTGCCTTTTTATGAAATTTAATATGATGTACCGTATTTTCCGGCGTATAAGACGACTTTTTGCATTTAAAATCATGCCTTAAAAGTCGGGGGTCGTCTTATACGCCGGGTACCTGTCTGTCAGACGGCGGCCATCCATTATTCAAAAGCCGGGCCTCCTCCTCAGAATGTTCCGTGATAGGCGTAACACTAATTTTCCCAGCAGAGCTTCTGTTCAGTATTCCGCCTATCATGGATGCCTTCTCATACCCGGCCTCGGACGAGAGGACATCCATGATAGGCGGAACACTGAACAGAGGCTCTGCTGGGAAAATTAGTGTTACGCCTATCACGGAACAGCCTGAGGAGGAGGCGCGGCTGACATACTCTGCAAACAGGAGAAGGTAGGGAGATCGTCGAGGCAGGGCATGTAATGATGGCACAGTGAGGCATGTAATGATGGCACAGTGAGGCATGTAATGATGGCACAGTGAGGCATGTAATGATGGCACAGTGAGGGGTCGTCTTATACAGTGAGTATATCCCAAAACCAACATTTTAGCTGGAAAATTAGGGGGTCGTTATATACGCCGGCAAATACGGTACTTGAATGTAATTTTGACATGTTGGGGTTGATATTCTATAGTGCTCTTTGGGTTAGTTAGCCTTCAACTGAGAGAAGTTCATAAATTGAATACTAGTACTGATATCTTATGCACTGTGTCTTTTTTTTCCTCCAGGTTGGGATCAATCTGACAAGTTTGTTAAAATCTATATTACTTTGAAGGATGTTCAGAATATTCCAGCTGATAATGTGCAAGTCCAGTTCACAGAAAGGTAAAGTATTTGGTGCCCATGAACAAGAAGTGATTGGAGAGATGATATAACAATGGCCTGGGTGGGATGCAGGTGACATGATGTTTACCCAACCTGGACGGCACAGATAATGTGGACTATACACAGGGAAGTGGTCATTCAGATACATATAGTAGGTTTGTGGGAAGTGTGCAAAACAATTTAGTATTGTGCCATGGTAATGTCTAAAGTATGGTCCTCTTAGTTCAGTAGTGAATGTACATCTCATGAATCAAAATTTGAGGAAGTAATTATCGAATCCGTTGCTCAGATTCCGTCTTGTTGCTGTTGCAGCACGAAGAGAATAAAAGTGAGAACTTGCTAAAGACAACTACTGCTATCCATTCTTGCAGGAGAATTTATATGCATTGAAAATTAATCATTTTTGTTTTCCTTTGCAAAATAGTAAAAGCATAATAATAACAATAACCCAAAGTATACAAAAAAATGCAGACATTTTTCAGTATTTGGTGATTTTAAAACTGTTCCCTAGAGTAACTATGTCAGTCTCCTTATCATGCTTTTACGTATCTTCAGTCACTTCCAGGAAAGAGATGATTTACAAAGACATCATCACAGGCCTCCAGTGCCCCAGCTTACATATACAGTTGGGTCCGTATATATATTTGGACACAGGCACAAATTTTTTTTTCACACAAACATACTCAAGCTATAGTTCTATAATGGATATAATCGCCCAGAAGCGATTCAGTTCGCATGCGCCGCGCTTTATAAGTTTTTCATTCATTCATTCATATGGGATGAAAGTGCACGCTCCTGAGGTTTAATTTGAGGGTATGTACATCCAAATTGGAGGAAGGCTTTTTAGGAATTACAGTACTTAAGAAGAGCCCCACCCATTTTTCAAGGCACCAAAAGTAATTGAACAATTGAATCAAAAGTGGTTTCATGGCCTGGTGTGGGCTACTCCTTTGTTATTTCTTCATCAATTAAGCAGGTAAAAAGTCTGGTCTTGATTCTAAGTATGGTATTTGCATTTGGAATCTATTGCTGTGAACCTACATCATGCGTTCAAAGGAGCTGTCCATGCAAGAGAAACAGGCCATTATAAAGCTTCAAAAACTAAACAAATCCATCAGAGAGATAGCAGCAATATTAGGAGTGGTCAAATCAACAGTTTGGTACATTCTGAGGGCAGAAGAACACACTGGTGAGCTCAGCAACATAAAAAAGGCTTGGACGTCCACGGAAGACAACAGTGGTGGATGATTGCAGGATCCTCTCTATGGTAAAGAAAAATCCATTCACAACATCCAGACAAGTGAAGGAGGTGGGCGTATCATTGTAAAAGCTTACAACCAAAGAACAGGCTTCACGAGAGCAAATACAGAGGTTCACCACAAGATGCAAATCATTCATAAGCCTGAAGAATAGAAAAGCCAGATTAGACTTTGCAAAAAAAAGGAAAAAACCAGGCCAGTTCTGGAAAAGCATTCTTTGGACGGATCAAATAAAGATTATTCTGTACCAGAATGACGGGAAGAAAAATTGTGGAGAAGGCTTGGAATAGCTTCATCCAAAGCACATAACGTCATCTGTAAACATTGTGGAGGCAGTGTGATTATTATTTTTATTAATATACAGGATTTATATAGCGCCAACAGTTTGCGCAGCGCTTTACAATGTCAGGGAAGACAGTACAGTCACAATACAATTCAATACAGGAGAGATCAGAGGTACCTGCTCATTAGAGCTTACAGGCTAGAACATGGCATGGGCATGCATGGCTTCCAGTGGCACTGGGTCATTGGTGGTTATTGATGATATCACAGAAGCAGCCGGATGAATTCTGCAGTGTTTAGAGATATACTGTCAGCCCAGATTCAGCCAAATGCAGAAAAGTTGATTGGACGGCGCTTCACAGTACAGATGAACAATGATCCAAAACACACTACAAAAGCAACCCAGATCTTTTGAAGGAAAATAAGTGGAATATTCTGCAATGGCCGAGTCAATCACCTGATCTCAACCCAATTAAGCATGCATTTTACTTGCTGAAGGCAAAACTTAAGGCAGAAAGACCCATAAACAAAGAACTGGAGGAAACCCAGTCTTTGGTAATGCCCATGGGTTCCAGACTTCAGGCAGCCATAGTCAGTAAAGGATTCTCAACAAAATATTAAAAATTTACATTTTATTGTTGAAAATGGGGGGACTGTATATAAAAATGGTTGCAGTTCCTAAAATTTCTACTTGATATTTATGTTCAACCCCTTGAATTAAAGCTGAAAGTCTGCACTTCAAATTCATTTGGATTGTTTTGTTTCAATTTTATTCTGCTGGCATACAGAGCCAAAAGTTAGAAAATTGTGCCTGTGTCCAAATATATACCTAACTGTATTACATTTTTTGATCTCTATAGCATTTCTAGTTAAAGTGGAACTTCAGTCTGCCACTTACGCTCTGCCTAACCCAGCACCACCATTATGGCGGATGCACATATGTGCCGATGGGCTCTGCTGGTCTTTGGGTCCTGGCAGAACATGGCAGCACATCTGCAACTGCGCAGGTGATTTTCCATGCATTCGCAAAGACGGGGAGGCTTTGGGACTTCCTGATAGCCATCTTTGTGCATGTATGGGAAGCTTTGTGTGGGCAGATGGTTAAGGAAACCCTTGTATGCTTAGCTGTAGCACAGGGCTCGCTTTGCACATCTGCACACATGCAGGGATAAAGAAGAAAAAAAGGCAAGAAATGCAGAAGTTCTGCTTTGCAGCACAAATAAATTACTTATTTAACCTCTTGGCGCTGACCGCATGCAAATATGCAGTTTCTCAGCAGGTGGGCCTTGGCACCGAGCGGAAGGGGGAGTAGGCAGGGCATCATGACATGACCTTTAGGGTAAAGCTTGGTTCCCATATATGTGAATCGGATGCGTTTTGAACCGCATTGTGAATCAGACCGGATTTTAATGGAGCCGGTTCATATATTTGTGGGTCAGTTATGGTGTGGATTAAAAAAAAAAAAAGGGTCCTGTGCATTTTTCAGGCTGGTTCAGGTGCGGTTTCAGTGTAAAATTAGCACTTGAGTCTCACTCGAACTGCTGATTGGAAACTGCACCAGACTTTGCACCAAAACCAGACCCACATATATGTGAACCAAGCCTAAGCCTAGGTTCACATTGGAGAGATTTGTCATGTGGTTTGAGAGATCAAATCGCATGACAAGTCGCAGCCTATTGGGGGCAACGGCACTGTTAATCAATAAATTAATTGGTGCGACAACAATTTTTTTGCGGCGCCGCACCGATTTGCAAAAGTAGTTCCTGCACTACTTTTGCAGATTTCAGGTGAGACTTCAATAAACATCTGTGCATGAAGCCACACAGATGTCTATCAAGTAGCAGGTGAAATCGCGCTGACCTTGCTACTTTGAAATCACGCTACTTCACTTGAAAGTGGCTATCAATGTGAACCAGGGCTAAAGGTCTGCTTTGAAACCCAGACTCAAATAGAAAAGCAAAGCAAACTACATTTTGTTATCATTTTAGATATATACTTTTTGATATTTGACTTTTTTTTTGTTTTTGTTTTACAGGTCCTTTGATTTATTGGTGAAGGATCTCAATGGGAAGAATCATACCATGACTATAAATAATCTTCTGAAGCCAATCGCACCTGAAAACAGTTCCAGAAAAGTGAGTCTAATTCCTGTTTTTTGTGTATTGCTACTCATTACAAAAAATGTTGGCGTATATAACTGACTACCAGCTAGCATCACTTCTGGACTATATGATGGCCTTTAGTGGTGCATACTCTTCTACTGTGTCTTCTGCTAATATTAGCAGATATAGTCATATATCAGTATGAAATAAGGTTTCAATTGGTTTTCTTGAATAATTGGTAGGAATTAGTTGGGGTCTGTAATATAAGGACCCCTTGCAGATCAAAGGAATCTCACAGATGTGACCCCCATATGCATTTTTAGAACAAGGATAAATCAAAGTACCATATATACGCGAGTATAAGCCGAGTTTTTCCGCACATTTTTTGATGCTGAAAAAGCCCCTCTTGGCTTATACTCGAGTCCCGCTATTCATGCAGTCTTAACTGCAGTCGGTGGCTGTCCACTGAAACAAAGTGCTGCCTCCTCATCTGTGATGGACGGAACACTGATACAATGCTGGGATCAGTGTTCCGTCTATCACGGACGAGGAGGAGGCGGGGCTTTTTTTACAGTGGACGGCTGCCGACGACTGCAGCAGCATTGAGGTACACAGGAGATCAGATGGGCACAGTGAGGCTGCAGATGGGTATTGTTGACCCTCTTTTCCACTTACAGTAGCTGAGGCATTTCCCATCCTAGGCTTATACTCGAGTCAATACGTTTTCCCATTTTTTTTTTGTGGTAAAATCGGGTACCTCGGCTTATATTCGGGTCGGCTTATACTCGAGTATATACGGTCATAAATCCTGTGTGGCTTTTCTGCAACATACAAAAACAAGGAGCTTGAGAATAATGCGCTAGGCTAGTGCCCCCCTCTCTTTTTAACATTTTGCTATGTACAGGTTGAACCTCGGATTATGAGCATAATCCGTTCCAGGAGTATGCTCGTAATCCAAAGTACTCGCATATCAAAGCAAGTTTTCCCATTGAAGTCAATGGAAACTAAAATAATTTTTTCCGCATTGACCTCAATGGGATGCAATATCGAATGCAGCCAGAGGTGGTGGGGCGCCAGAGAGCGCCGAAAACGGCCGAAAAGGTGGGAACGTTTTCTAAGCCCCCGTTCCTCAGGCCAAATGAGGTACTGCAGGCCAATTTTCGGCTTTTCTCGGCTCCTTTGCCCCCGTACCTCAGACCAAATGAGGTACTACTGGCCTATTTTCGGCTCTGTTTGGCTTCTGCGCCCCCGTACCTCAGGCCAAATTAGGTACTGCAGGCCTATTTAGCTTAAATTCTGCTCGTCTTGCGAGGCAACACTCGCAAACAGAGTCAGAATAAAAAAAAAAAGTTTGCTGCAAATCAAAACGCTCTTAAATCAAGTTACTCTTAAACCGGGGTTCCGTTGTAGATAGGAATTTCTACAAATATAATTTTCTTTTCTCTTGGCAGGTGAAGACAGACACTGTACTCCTAATGTTAAGGAAAAAATCTGAAAGCAAATGGGAATATTTGACGCAAGTTGAAAAAATGACAAAAGAGAAAGAGTGAGTATTACGGCGGAAATATTCAGAATTATTGGGAAAGTTTAACATAAATACAGCAAATGAAAATGACACATCACTTCCGGGTTTCCTCTGCTGCCATTGGCACTGATTTAAAAAAAATCCCTAGTATTCCAAAATGCTGATTTTTTTTTTTTTTTTTTTTGTTTTGAATACTTTTAAGTGCAAAGGAGGGATTTGGGGTCTTATAGACCCCAGATGGCTCCATAAAGAGTACCTGTCACTGACTATTACCGTCACAAGAGATTTTTTTTTTTTTTTAAAGAGACAGTGTAAAAAATCAAAAATTTTAAAGTGGTCCATCCCTCTGTGCTCATGCGCAGAAGCAAACGCATACGTAAGTCACGCCCGCAAATGGTGCTCAAACCACACATGTGAGGTATCGTCGCTATCGTTAGAGCGAGAGCAATAATTCTAGACCTCCTTTATACCTCTAAACTGGTAACTTGTAGAAATGTTTAAAGCATCACCTATGGAGATTTTTAAGTACCGTAGTTTGTCGCCATTCCACAATTTCAAAGCATGACATGTTAAGTATCTATTTACTTGGTGTAACCTCATCTTTCACATTATACAAACAAATTGGGCTAACCAGGTTTTTTTGTTTCTTTTTAGTTTTAAATTCTTCTTTAACCCTTCACCTTTCATTGTGAAGCTACACATGGGCCTCACTAATGTCTGCTAAATGGCGCATATTGATACTTGCCAAGTTTCACCGGTACTTTGGCTAAATACTACACAGGTGCTCAGCTTGGGGAATTTGAGGCTAGAATAAATATCTATGCTCTGTAAAGCTACACATTTTATTAAATGTGGGCAATATACTGGCTACTTTGCAGGGTTGTGTTTTTACAAAATATGTGGCAATTTTCTTACTCTGTGGGTGTTTGAATGAAATTCTGTTTAGTTAGACTATAGAATAAAGGCAGACACTTGGGCCTAGATTCACATACGGCCACTCTACGTTGCGCGGGCGTAGCGTATCGTATTTACGATACGCCGCCGCCGCAACTTATAGAGGCAAGTGCTGTATTCACAAAGCACTTGCGTCCTAAGTTACGGCGGCGTAGCGTAAATGGGCCAGCGTAAGCGAGCGTAATTCAAAGTAGGCTGGTAGGGGGCGTGTTGTATTTAAATGAGGCTTGACCCCATGTAGATGCATGGCCGAACGAACGGCGCATGCTCAGTATCACGTCGTATTTACGCCCAAAGATACGTCGGCTCAATGCCTGTGACGTGAACGTAACTTACGCACAGCCCTATTCGCGTACGACTTACGCAAACGACGTAAAAAGATACGCTTGTTCCGACGTCCATACTTTGCATGGGCTTCGCCAACTAAAGACATGCTTTATCTTTACGCCGGCGTATGTGTTACATAAACGGTGTAACTATTTGCAACGTACGTACGTTCGTGAATCGGCGTATCTTGCTCATTTACATATTTGACGCGGAAATCAAGGAAGCGCCACCTAGAGGCCAGCGTAAGTATTGCACCCCAAGATACGACGGCGTAGGAGACTTACGCCGCTCGTATCTTGGCCAAATCTATGCGTAACTGATTCTATGAATCAGGCGCATAGATACGCCGGCGGCCATTCGGACTTACGACGGCGTATCTGGAGATACGCCGTCGTAAGTCTTTGTGAATCTGGGCCTTGATTTAGTTCTTTAGGCAATCTCATTTTTATAGCTTTGATGCTTTTTATTTGTGAGGCCCAATGCCGACTTGTAAACTGCCGTTGATGGAGCAAAAAAAAATCCCTTACAAGGCAATGTCCTAATGTGCTAATATGCATCACATTATGAGAGACTTGGCTTAGAACAAAGCCCTCGTTGTCACCACTGAGAGGGCTGACAACTTGCCCCAGGCTTCCTTCCGGGTTCACATCCTCCAGGTACGCGAGTGGCTGGCGGCGCAATGACGTCACTCCCACACTGTATGCCGGATCTTCAGAGCACATGCGCCGGTAATGTCACTTCATGGCTTCATGCACTCTGAATTAGAGGTCGACCGATATATCGGCCGATATTTGACCGTTTTTAAGAGATCGGCATCGGCCGATTATTGTAAAAAAATCGGCCGATTTTCGGCTGCCACACTAAGTCCCGCTCCACCTACAGCGGCAGAAGAAATGAATCCCTCAGCCACGCTGCTGGTAGTCTGCGCGCCGGCCCCGCCCCCCCTTTACCTCGGCGGGCTGTAGCAGAAAGCAAACATGTCACAAGCCCGAGCAGCTGCAGTAGTTGTCTGTGCGGAGATCACACTTGTAATGCTTCCTGCATGCTGGGACGGTGGCGGGATTACTGAACATGGGCTCTAGGCTACAGCTCCAGCCGTAGCCTAGAGCCCATGTTCAGTAATCTCGCCACCGTCCCAGCATGCAGGAAGCTTTTGTGATCTCTTCGCACAGACAACTACTGCAGCTGCCGAGGTAGGGGGGCGGGGCCGGCGCGCAGGCTGAGGCTACCAGCAGCGTGGCTGAGGGATTCATTTCTCGTGCTGCTGGAGGCTGGCAGCCTGATACTGGGGTAATGTACAGTATTCATATTATCTATGATAGGTGCCTCGGCTCTCTAGTGATAGTACTCTACTCACGTGGGAGCTCACAGGTGTCATCCAATGGGCAGTGCTGGAGGGAACAGTGTGTACATGTCAGAGCACACCCCTCTCCTGTATACAAACTCATATACATACTCCTGTATACACACACATTTTATATATATCCATCCCCCACCCACGGCCAGCTCCATCCATCCATCCCCCTCTACAAAGCATCTCGCACCCACGGCCAGCTCCATCCATCCACCCCCCTCTACAAAGCATCTCCCACCCACGGCCAGCTCCATCCTTCCACCCCCCTCTACAAAGCATCTCCCACCCACGGCCAGCTCCATCCATCCACCCCCCTCTACAAAGCATCTCCCACCCACGGCCAGCTCCATCCATCCACCCCCTCTACAAAGCATCTCGCACCCACGGCCAGCTCCATCCATCCACCCCCCTCTACAAAGCATCTCCCACCCACGGCCAGCTCCATCCATCCACCCCCCTCTACAAAGCATCTCCCACCCACGGCCAGCTCCATCCATCCACCCCCCTCTACAAAGCATCTCCCACCCACGGCCAGCTCCATCCATCCACCCCCCTCTACAAAGCATCTCCCACCCACGGCCAGCTCCATCCATCTCCCCCTCCACAATGCATTCCCCACCCACGGCCAGCTCCATCCATCCATCCCCCTCCACAACGCATCACTCACAGCCAGCTCCATCCATCCACCCCCCTCCCTCCATCCACAGCCAGCACCATCCATCCACCCCCCTCCCTCCATCCACAGCCAGCACCATCCATCCACCCCCCTCCCTCCATCCACAGCCAGCACCATCCATCTCTTCCCCTCCACAATGCATCCCCCACCCACGGCCAGCTCCATCCATCCATCCCCCTCCACAATGCATCCCCCACCCACGGCCAGCTCCATCAATCCACCCCCTTCCCTCCATCCACAGCCAGCACCATCCATCTCTTCCCCTCCACGGCCAGCAACATCCAGCCATCCCCCTCCACAACGCATCTCCCACCCACGGCCAGCACCATCCATCTATCCCCCTCCACAACGCATCCCCCACCCACGGCCAGCATCATCCATCCCCCTCCACAACACATCCACCGCCAGCAACATCCAGCCATCCCCCTCCACAATGCATCCCCCACGCACAGCCAGCACCATCTTTCCCCCTCCACAGCGCATCTCCCACCCACGCCCAGCACCATCCATCCTCCTCCACAATGCATCCCAATCCAAAAATCGGCCCAAAATATCGGCCGCAAAAATCGGCATCATATATCGGCCATCGGCTGCCCCGATTTCGAAATATCGGCATCGGCATCGGCCAGAGAAAAACCCATATCGGTCGACCTCTACTCTGAATATCTCATAAACTGTGAAAGTTTAGGAGATATTCACAGTACCTAGAGGTAAGCTTTACTATAGGCTTGTCTGTAGGTACAAGTGGTAGTACAGAGTTCGCTACAACTACAGGCTATATAATACCAATTACACTTGTCCATTCAATTACCTATTTTTTATTTATTTTTTTCCTTTAGCAAACCCCCAATGGACACAGATGGAGATCCCAATGCCGGTCTTATGAATGTTTTAAAGAAAATATACGATGACGGAGATGATGAGATGAAGAGGACACTAAACAAAGCCTGGGCGGAATCTCGGGAAAAACAGATGAAGGGTGACATGGATTTCTGAAGAAATTCTTCTTGTCCCTTTCGCCTTAAAAGAAAGTTCCAAGCCCAGGGATTGGCCTTGCTTTAACAAAAGTAGAGTTGATCTCTACAACGTCCATTGTTTACAATCAAATTGCTTCCCAGCATGCAACACTATGCTGTTGAGAAATGCCTTTCTCATTGGACTATCAAATGCAACAAAAACACTTCCAGCAGTTTGTTCTAGATTACATTGACCTGTGTATTTTTACCATTTTAGATCCTCGTTTTAAGACTCGTTGTCTGAAAACTGCAGAGATGATGTCAAGAATTTATTTTGAAGTATTTGTAAATGTCTCAAATGTTTTGTTTTGTATATTAAACTCTGCCAAATGTTAACTTTGTACTCTTTCCTGAACATGATCGAGATTATATTTTATCTTTTAAGAAAATTGTGAGAGGAGCACAGAATCGCAGCATATTTTGCTAAATTACATTTTTTTTTTAATTTATAGTTTAATTTTATAATTAATAAATCTAAAAAAAATAAAAGCTTGTAACATAAAAAATAAGACAAAGCATAAACCCTGTAGTGTGTAGAGATGGCCAGCAGAGGGAGAACGGATGGCAGTGGTTGTTCCTTATTATAGGTACAATGTAACTATTCTCTTTAACCAGTAATAAAGAAACAGTTGGCAGTTTAAAAACAGAGGGCCAGATTCTCGTATTTCAGCGCATCTCTGCGGCAGCGTAACGTATGTCATTTACGTTACGCCGCCGCAAGTTTTACAGGCAAGTGCTTGATTCACAAAGAACTTACCTGTAAAGTTGCGGCGGCGTAGCGTAAATCACCCGGCGCAAGCCCGCCTAATTCAAATTAGCCGGGTAGGGGGCGTGGAGCATTTAAATTAAGCGCGTTCCCGCGCCAAACGTCCGGAAAATATCCCAGGGTGCATTGCTCCAAATGACGTCGCAAGGACGTCATTGGTTTCGACGTGAACGTAAATGGCGTCCAGCCCCATTCACGGACGACTTGCGCAAACAATGTAAATTTTTAAATTTCGACGCGGGAACGACGGCCATACTTAACATTGGTTGCCCCTCATATAGCAGGGGCAACCTTACGCCGCGCAAACCTTACGTAAACGTCGTAACTTCACTGTGTCGACCGCGCGGGAATTCACGTATCTAGCTAATTTGCATACTCGACGGGGAAAACGACGGAGGCGACACCTAGCGGCGAAAAAAAATGCATTTTAGATCCGACAGCGTAAGAGCCTTACGCCTGTCGGATCTAATGGATATCTATGCGTAACTGATTCTAAGAATCGGTCGCATAGATACGACGGCCCAGATTAGGACTTACGACGGCGTACATGGCGTTGCGCCGTCATAAGCCCTTTGAGAATCTGGGCCATAGTGATTTACACTACTGTGGGTGTGGGAATTGCACCTGTTCCCGCACCAGCAGCCAATATGCACTGCTATGTAAAAACGTGTGCGTTTGTGGATGCGGCAACTGCCGGGAAATTTCTTTCTGCAAAAGCACCATGTGATTTCCTGACTGCTATGTTTTTAAACTGGTGCAAGAACCTTTTTCCTGCATGAAATGCAGGCACATTACTGCTGTGCACATGCAAACACGGCACACAGCCACAATAGTGTGAACCAGGCCTTAGACCATATTCACAATTTGCTGCTCTGAAAACATGGGCACAATCGCGTTTTTCTGCCCATGTTTTTTGAAGTGTGGAAAAATGTGCGATGCGCTTGCACTGTTTTATTTTTTTAATGGCACCTCAAACACAGTTCTTTTTTGCCGCATAACAACCCCCAACAGGCCATGCCTAAAAAGGTGTGGGAGCTTCTTTGGCGTATAGAGCAGCCAAATCAAGTGAATGGGCTGCCCTGTGTGCAGCACACGGAATGGGGCCTTACGGCAGCTAGAGGTGGACTGGTTTAAAGTGTACCTGAAGATAGAAAAAAGAAAAAAATATATAATTTTATATATATAATACATACACACACTATCTTCCAAAAGTGAGTACACCCCTCATTTTTTTTTGTAAATATTTTATTATATCTTTTCATGTGACAACACTGAAGAAATTACACTTTGTTACAATGTAATGTACTGAGTGTACATCTTGTATAACAGTGTAAATTTGCTGTCCCCTCAACGTAACTCAACACACAGCCATTAATGTCTAAACCGCTGCTAACAAAAGTGAGTACACCCCTAAGGGAAAATGTCCAAATTGGGCCCAAACTGTCAATATTTTGTGTGGACACCATTATTTTCCAGCACTGCCAAAACCCTCTTGGGCATGGAGTTCACCAGAGCTTCACAGGTTGCTACTGGAGTCCTCTTCTACTCCACCATGATGACATCACTGAGCTGGTGGATGTTAGAGACCTTGCGCTCCTACACCTTCCGTTTGAGGATGCCCCACAGATGCTCAATAGGGTTTAGGTCTGAATACATGATTGGCCAGTCCATCACCTTTACCCTCAGCTTCTTTAGCAAGGCAGTGGTTGTCTTGAAGGTGTGTTTGGGGTCGTTATCATGTTAGAACACTGCCCTGCAGCCCAGTCTCTGAAGGGAGGGGATCATGCACTGCTTCAGTATGTCACATGTTGGCATTCATGGTTTCCTCAATGAACTGTAGCTCCCCAGTGCCAGGAGCACTCATGCAGCAAATTTTGTTTTCTTTTACGCTGAACCAATAACACAGTGTTTACCAGAAATGAAATCGAGGGTAAAATTTTGAGTTGTCACTAGAACAGGAATAGAGGGGAATTCTTGCAATAGGGACACTTGTTCCTGTGACAATTGTCTAACAGGGAATATTCCACATATTTCAAAAATAGGCATTTTTTATATTTTAAGATATACTGTAGCACCAACAATTTACGCAACACTTTACATTTTGTACAATCGCATCATCCACAACCCTCAAGGAGCTTACAATCTAAGGTCCCTATCTCACATACATAAAATCACGTACTAGGGCCAATTTAGACAGCAGCCTATTAATCTACCAGCATGTCTATGGAGTGTGGGAGGAAACCGGAGTACCCAGAGGAAACCCATGCAAGAACAGGGAGACCATGCAAACTCTATGCAGAAATTGTCCTGACTGGGATTCGACCTGAGGACCCTAGTGACCCTAACCACTAAGCTAGTGTGCTGCTAAGTATCTGATACCCCTGGAAAAGTTGAATTAATCTCCTCCTGGAAGTGTGCTTTGCTTGAACAGAGTGAAGTTAGTTTTTTAAATACTCAGACCAGCCCGTCTGGCACCAACAACCATGCCATGTTCAAAGTAACTTATATCCCCATTCTGATTCTCGGTTTGAACTTCAGAAACTTTGTCTTCACCACATCTAGATGCCTAAATGCATTGAGTTGCAGCCATGTGATTGGCTGAATAGCAATTTGTGTTACCAAGCAAGTGAACAGGTGTACCTAATAAAGTGGCTGGTGAGTGGAGGTCAATAATACCCCTTACAATTTGGTTCCCATTATACAGGGTGGACCATTTATGTGGATACACCTTGATAAAATGGGAATGGTTGGTGATATTAACTTCCTGTTAGTGGCACATTAGTATATGTAAGGGGGGAAACTTTTCAAGATGGGTGGTGACCATGGTGGCCATTTTAAAGTCGGCCATTTTGAATCCAACTTTTGTTTTTGGTGTATTCATATAAATGGCCCACCCTGTAGTTTATAGCCATTTAGCATGGAGGATTTACACCACAGGCTCAGCATGGAGGGGCATAAACTACTGCAAGCAGTACCCAGAAAAAGCCTATGCAAGAACAGTGAGAACGTGCAATCTCCATGCAGATATTGTCGTGACTGGGGTTCAAACCGAGGACCTTAGTGCTAACTACTAAGCTAGTGTGCTACTAAGTGTCTGACACTCCTGGAAGTGTCAAATTCCTCTCCTCCTGGAAGTGTGCTGTCCTTGAACAGAGTGAAGTTAGGAGACACAGGCCCAAGGAGAGGTAGGTATAATACTTCTTCTCTTGTAAGGACCTGATTTTTTTTTTTAAGGAAACGGTGTCGCTTTACGAAACAATTCACTCTAACAAACTTACATAATAGGTTATTAATCCACCGTACAATTTAGTTCCTATTATAGTTTATAGCAGTTCAGCATGGAGGGGCATTAACTACTGAAAGCAGAAAATGTTAAGGTCTATTTAACCACTTCAGCCCTGGAAGAATTGGCTGGGCCATTTTTTGCGATTCGGCACTACGTCACTTTAACCGACACATTTTTTCCTCAGTTTAGGCCGATATTCTTCTACATATTTTTGGTTAAAAAAAAAATCGCAATAAGTGTATATTGATTGGTTTGCGCAAAAGTTATAGGGCCAGATTCAGGTACCTGCGCCGCGGCGTAACGTATCCCGTTTACGTTACACCGCCGCAAGTTTTCAGCGTAAGTGCTTGATTCACAAAGCACTTGCCTGTAAACTTACGGCGGTGTAACGTAAAGGCGTCCGGCGCAAGCCCGCCTAATTCAAATGGGGCGTGTACCATTTAAATTAGGCTCGCTCCCGCGCCGGACGTACTGCGCATGCTCCGTTTTGAAATTCCCGCCGTGCTTTGCGCGAAGTGACGTCATTTTTTTGAACGGCGACGTGCGTAACGTACTTTCCTATTCCCGGACGTCTTACGCAAAAATAAAAATAATTGAAATTCGACGCGGGAACGGCGGCCAAACTTTAACATGGCTCGTCTAAAGTTAAGCCATGTAAAAGCATGCTTAACTTTGCGACGGGAAAAAATTACTAGCGACGACGTAACGAACGCGAAAACCTTTGTGGATCGCCGTAAAACCTCCTTTTTCATACCCGACGCAGGAAAACGACGCAAACTCCACCCAGCGGTAGCTGAAGTATTGCAGCCTAAGATCCGAAGGCGTACGAAGCCGTAAGCCTGTCGGATCTTAGCCAAAAGCCGTCGTATCTTGTTTGTGAATTACAAATAAAGATACGACGCGGCAAATTTGAAAATACGCCGGAGTATCAGTAGATACTCCGGCGTATCTCGTCTGTCAATCTGGCCCTAAGCGTCTACAAAATAGGGGATAGTTTTATGGCATTTTTATTATTATACACATCGGACACTTTTGACACTATTTTGGGACCATTGTCATTTATACAGCGATCAGTGCTATAAAAATGCACTGATTACTGTGTAAATGACCCTGGCAGGGAAGGGGTTAAACACTATGGGGCGATCAAGGGGTTAAGTGTGTCCTAGGGAGTGATTCTAACTGTGTGGGGGCTGTGCTACCAGTGACACGACAGTGATCACTGCACCCGATGACAGGGAGCAGAAGATCGGTGTCCTGTCACTAGGCAGAACAGGGAAATGCCTTGTTTCTGCAGCTCCGTGACACGATTGTGAGACACCGGCGGACATCAAGTCCACGGGTCCCGCGGGCACAGTCACGGAGCTTGCGGCGCTAGGTGGCAGTTTTAAAGGAAAGTACCGGTTGCTTTGTCTACCCTTGCCATTCTGCCTACGTAAATGTACGTTAGGCAGTCGGCAAGTGGTTAAAAAATAAATAAAAAATTGTCACAAACACATGCTCAGCTATTACAAATTCTGACTGTATTTTGCTTATTATGTTGATTTCTTATGATTGTCAGCTCCATCCAGTGACCGTAATGCATCCTCAATCAAGAAAATACTGCATTATGATCACTAGATGGAGCTAACAATCGTAGGAAATCAACATTAAGCAAAACATGATCAAAATTTGTGACAGCTGGATGAATGCTTGTGACATTCGTCCAACAAATCTATTTAACAATAGACCCCCCAAGTGTGTATGAATAAACTCTGTCCTATGAAGTGACATTTTCCACTATGCAGGGAAATAGTTTAAGATTGATAGTCAATGCTAACCCTTGGCATACAGCAATATCAATTTTATAACTGGCATCAGTCAGTTTATAAAATACAGTAACTTCAATAAAATATTGGGTTGGAAGTATAAATTCTTGTCTGGGATGCAATAGCCCACATTTGATTTCATAACGATTGAGCAATTAAATAAAAAGACATTAGCTAACCTGATATAGCAGAAGAGTTTCCTTTGGGGAGGACATAAGTGCGTAATTACATAGATAATGATGTAGAAACAACACCATGTTGTACCGCATTCCAGTACATATAATTAACAAAATCAGTGCTTTACCATACAAATAAAATGGAAGTGATTAGGACAATCTTTCCCGTGTCTAGTTAAATTATCTGTGGCAGTTTTATATACTATGTAGACTTGTAGCACTGAAAAAAAAAAGTAATTTAATGATACAATTACCCAAAGATAGATACAAATCACAAGTATACTCTTTAAATGCTAAATTAAACTACCTTATTCAGTAAAACAATATCCCTTATCTCCAAAAATAATCCATACACTTCCACTACTTAATGGCCATGTAATCTGTTTTTCAGTAAATCTTTTCTTACTGTGTTTTTCTGCCCCTTGTAATGGCCTCTGTGAGCTCCCGAACCTCTCCTTTCTCTCCCTTTATTCTGCTTGTTTGGAATGAGCAGTATTGTGGACCCAAATGGGATCCCAGAATCACTTTTTGGCCTGGTTAACACTGGTACGATTTGAAATGCGATTTGAGATGTCAAATCGCATCTCAAATCGGCGGCATTTGTCGGCAATGGCACCGTCCTAATCGGTGCGCCGCCGCATCTGCGACGCTGTACCGATTTCAAAAAGTAGTTCCTGTACTACTTTTTGCATAACTGCACAGATGTCTCTGAAATCGCGGCTGAAATCGGGACTGCCAGCGGGAGTGAAATCGTGGGAGTTCAGCTGAACTCGCACAGCTTCACTCCCGCAGCCCAGTGTGAACCTGGGCTTTAGGCTACATGTTCATCCATCTAGGCCAGTGGTCCCCAACTCCTGTCCGCAGGACCCACTAACAGGCCAGATTTTAAGTATTACCTTGGCGACATCCAGACTAGAATACTGCAAACACTGAGCAGCAAATGATATCACCGGTGATGTATTTCAGTTATCTTGCAAACCTGGCCTGTTAGTGGGTCCAGAGGACAGGAGTTGAGAACCACTGATCTAGGCAATGCCTAAGGCCCCGTACACACGACCGAGTTTCTCGGCAGAATTCAGCCAGAAACTCGGTCGGAGCTAGATTCTGCCGAGAAACTCGGTCGTGTGTACACTTTTCAGCGAGGAACCCGTCGAGGAACTCGACGGGCCGAAAAGAGAACATGTTCTCTATTTTCTCGTTGTTCAATGAGGAAAGTCAGCCCGCCGAGCTCCTCGGCGGCTTCCACACTGAACTCGACGAGGAACTCGATGTGTTTGGCACGTCGAGTTCCTCGGTCGTGTGTACGGGGCCTAACAGGTGCTACTCGAAGCTCTGACAAGTTTTTTTCAATTGTCAACCGCTGGGAGTGCAGGTGAGAATGGCGCTTGTCCCTGCTCCGTGGATACCAATACAAAAGGAGAAGAGCCCTATAAGTCTTGCATCACTACAAAACCCTGTTTGTGGAAAGTGAAAACAGCCAGAGCCCGGACTCCATCCAGGCCACTCAACCAACATGTTTCGCCCCACCCATGGGGCTTAATCCTGATTAAAGCTAAGCTTCACCCTACCTAACAAGCATTTCCCTTTTAGTAGGTATAGCCTCTGTCTAAAATATTTAGAAATCGTTTTTTATTTATTTTTTGAAAAAATACCTTTTTTATTTAAAATTCCCACCACTTCCAGGTCCTCGTCACCGTAGCAAAGTACTCTCTCGTTTCCTGTTGGCTATTGGGATATTGGTGGCATCAATCCCAGGAGTGAACGGGCGGCATCCTTTTCCACACACACAGTGTTTTTACCATGCATAAACAAGATCGGGATGTGCATGCTAGATAAACAGCTGCACAAAATACAGGAAGAGAATGGCTGGCGGCTTCTGATGCTAGTAACTGACATGGTGTAACAGCACTGGTGAACGGAGTGAACCACAACTGCGGTTAGCAAGGATTTCAATGCAATTCTCTATGCGACAACTTAGTACTAGGCCCCAGGCGTCACTCCTCACAACAGGAGTTTGGGGGATCTATACATCATCTATACATCATCTCTGTGTCACATAAAGAAAGGCATGGAGCTACTAAGCATGCGACCAAGGCTTAGCGTTTAAAATTATAGTTCAAAGACAATATCCCAATTCACCACTACATGCAGGTGATTATCAGTAAGGGACACCAAACGTCACTCCTAGCAACAGGAGTTTGGGGGTTCTCTACATCATATCAACCTTAACATGTAGAGATGTATTTAGGCCACTAGGAGAGATGCTATGAAATAGCATCAACCCCTAGCATAGAAAAGTTAGAGCGAACATTTTCAACAATTAGGTCAAGGCCTATAAGTATTTTATACTTCTGTCAAGCACGTAGTAAATTGTATTTGTAGTAACAAATATTAATTGCATATGAGTGGCAATATAGCTCAGGTAGTTTGAGAGTACATATAGTATTTGTAGTAACAAGTTTTAATTGCATATGAGAGGCAATATAGCTCAGGTACTTTGAGAGTATATATAGTTACTAAGAGCTGTAGTATAACTATAGTTACCGTATTTGCAGGCGTATAAGACGACCCCCTAATTTTCCAGCTAAAATTGTGGTAGTATACTCACCGTATACGATGACCCCCTTCCTACTAGTCATGCCTCGCCTCACCTCACTGTGCCATTACATGCCAGACTGTGCCAAAATTACATGCCTCACTGTGCATTTACATGCCAGACTGTGCCACCATTACATGCCTCACTGTGCCATTACATGCCTCACTGTGCCACCTTTACATGCTTTACTGTGCCATTGTTACATGCCTCACTGTGCCATTGTTACATGCCTCACTGTGCCATTGTTACATGCCTCACTGTGCCACTGTTACATGCCTCACTGTGCCACCGTTACATGCCTCACTGTGCCACCGTTACATGCCTCACTGTGCCACCGTTACATGCCTCACTGTGCCATTGTTACATGCCTCACTGTGCCATTGTTACATGCCTAACTGTGCCGTTGATACATGCCTCACTGTGCCGTTGATACATGCCTCACTGTGTCGTTGATACATGCCTCACTGTGCCGTTGATACATGCCTCACTGTGCCATTGATACATGCCTCACTGTGCCATTGATACATGCCTCACTGTGCCATTGATACATGCCTCACTGTGCCACTGATACATTGCTCACTGTGTCACTGCATGTCTCGATCCCTTACCTTATCCCTGGACCCTGACATGCTGAATCTCAGACCGTGGCCGTCCATTTTTCAAAAGCCCCGCCTCCTCCTTCTGCTGTTCCGTGATAGACGGAACACACAGCTTCCCAGGGGACACTGTGTTCAGTGTTCCGCCTATCACGGATGCCCTCTCGGACGATATTTAAAATTCTGGAAGACTATAGCTCCTCTTTAAGCCCCGTGGGCGGGGCAAAATGCATTGGAGGGTGGCCTGGATGGAGCCTGGGCTGAAGCTGTTTTCACTTTTCCACGTACAGTACAGGGTTATGTAGTGATGTATGGCTTATAGGACACTTCTCCCCCTGTACTGGCATCCATCTAGGCAGCCATGCATTTTTTTGGGGGTACCTAGAAAAACTGCAAACTGAAAATTGGGGTGATGATGGCATGTTTACCCTTGATAAGCGGTATATGCACAAAACACTCACCAGAAAATGAGGAAGCTGTGCACCAATTCAAAAATTGCATTATAAAAAAGAGAAAAAGATCTTGGTGCACAGTACATAAATACCAAAAATGTTTTTAATGTTTTACATTTTTAACATTTTTAAAAACACAAAGATTTACATAGTAAAGTGTACATGGGTCTTATTTTTATGTACAGTCTTCCCCATGTAATTTTACAAGTCTTAAATATTGTCTACAAAATATTGATTGAACAACAGCTTTCTTTGATATTAATGTACTGTGCTCTGAGATCTTTCTCTTTTCTGTACCTTTTATAGGTCAAGTTGACACTTGATTTCTTAAAAAAAAAAAAAATTCAGGCTTTCTAAGTTAGTTAGTTTTTATTTTTGGAAAAGAATGATAGTGTTTTTTCTATTAAACTCTTCAAATTCTATAAGTTTTTAATTAATAATCAATACAAAACATTTAAAATGTAAGTTAACATTTTAGAAATGTTTTACATTTTAACAAACTACAGGAATTTACATAGTGTAGTGTACATAGGTCTTATTTTTATGTACAATCTTGTAGTGTAGTTTTAAAAATCTTAAATATTGTGTACAGGATATTGAATGAAAAACAGCTTTTTTGATATTTATGTATAGTACTGTGCGCCGACATCTTTCTCTTTACTGTACCTTTTTATAGGTCATGTTTTCATTAAAAAATGTCAGCCTTTCTGAGTTATCCACTTGCCGACCACTGCCTGTAGATTTACGTTGGCAGAATGGCACGGCTGCGCAAAGGGACCCGTACGTCCCTTTGAATTTGCCACCACGCGGGCGCGCACGTGCCACCGGTGTCCCGCGATCGTGTCACAGAGCTGCAGAACGGGGAGAGGCTTATGTAAACAAGGCATTTCTCTATTCTGCCTAGTGACATGACAGTAATCTACTGCTTCCTGTCATTGGGAACAATGATCACTATCATGTCACTCGTAGCCCCGCCCCCACAGTTAGAATCACTCCTTAGGACACACTTAACCCCTTCCTCGCCCCCTAGTGTCATTTACACAGTAATCAGCGCATTTTTATATCATTGATCGCTGTATAAATGACAATGGTCCCAAAATAGCGTCAAAAGTGTCCGATATGTCTGCCATAATGTCGCAGTCACGAAAAAAATTACAGATCGCCGCCATTACTAGTAAAAAAAAATCTATAATAAAAATGGCATAAAATTATCCCTTATTTTTTAGATGTTCTAACTTTTGCGCAAACCAATCAATATACGCTTATTGCGATTTTTTTATTTTTTTAACAAAAATATGTAGAAAAATACATATTGGCTTAAACTGAGGAAAAAATTTGATTTTTTTATATATTTTTCTGGGATATTTATTATAGCAAAAAGAAAAAATAATGTTTTTTTTCAAAATTGTCATTCTATTTTTGTTTTTTAGCGCAAAAAGTAAAAATCGAAGAGGTGATCAATTACTACTAAAAGAAAGCTCTATTTGTGGGAAAAAAAATGTTTGGGTGCAACGCCGCACGACCGTGCCATTGTCAGTTAAAGCGATGCAGTGCCGAATTGCAAACAGTGCTCTGGTCAGGAAGGGGGTAAATTATTTCGGGGCTGAAGTGGTTAAAGACTGTTTATATTTTTGAACAAGAATGATAGTGTTTTTTTCAATAAAACTCTTTACGTTCTATACATTTGTAATATTTTCTCTTGATAAAATAGCGTGGAATTCTCTGCTAGCAAATACAAGTATGCACACGCTTGCTGTACTATCTCTACATGCCTGTAGGTGGTGCTATGGGCATTCAATTTTTTTTGTTAGATGCTGGCCCTGTAGGAAGCAATTTTATGGACACTCATAACTAAAACTTAATCACTTTAACTTCTAGTTTAGAAAACAAATAGACAAATCTTCCAGAACTGAATACATTTTAAAGTTTTAGATTTAGAAGGTAACCAGTATCAAACTTCAGGCAGTATATGATTTAACTCAACTTCTGCTGACGCTTTCTAATAAACTAAGTGTACTATGCTATAGCCCAAAAAATATAAAATTTTTTACTTTATTCTATGTTAAAATCACAGTCTGATTTCACAAGCTTTTTAAAGATTTTTAGCAGACCTGCGAGTTCTTGTCACATAATTCTGGCATGTGAAAGCTCACACAAATCTATTCTGCCATTCTCACTTTCTTTAAAAGACAGAAGGTGGTGATTAAAACACAGGGCACACTTGGTTGGGGTTGTACTACATATATAAAACATTTGCATAACTGTTCATCCATTGAAAGTGCATGTAAATTCATTCTATGATAATGGAATGAATGCTATGGGCCAGATTCACATATACTTGCGGCGGCGTAACGTATCGTCTATACGTTACACCGCCGCAAGTTTTCAGCGCAAGTGCCTGATTCACCAAGCACTTGCGTGTAAACTTATAGCGGTGTAACGTAAAGGCGTCTGGCGCAAGCCCGCCTAATTCAAATGGGGCGTGTACCATTTAAATTAGGCGCGCTCCCGCGCCGGACGTACTGCGCATGCTCCGTTTTGAAATTCCCGCCCTGCTTTGTGCGAAGTGACGTCATTTTTTTGAACGGCGATGTGTGTAACGTACTTTCGTATTCCCAGACGTCTTACGCAAACAAAAAAAAAAATTAGAATTTCGCCCTGGGAACGACGGCCATACTTTAACATGGCTCATCTAAAGTTAAGCCATGTTAAAGCAGGCTTAACTTTGCAACGGGAAAAAATTACTAGCGACGACTTAACGAACGCGAAAACCTTCGTGGATCGCCATGAAACCTCATTTGCATACCCGACGCTGGAAAACGACGCGAACTCCACCCAGCGGCGGCCGAAGTATTGCATCCTAAGATCCGACGGTGTAAGTCAATTACACCTGTCGGATCTTAGGGCTATCTATGCGGAACTGATTCTATGAATCAGTCGCATAGATACACTCAGAGATACAACGGCGTTTCAGGAGATACGCCGTCGTATCTCTTCTGTGAATCTGGCCCTATATTCTTTGCAGATCTTTGCAGATCGAGAATGTTTGAAAGGTGAAAATACTGCATTATGGCCACTAGATGGCGCTGACTATTATAGGAAAGAAATATGCTCCTCAGCTTCATCTAGTGGCCATAACATGATATTTTTCACATTCACACATTCAATTTTCAGAGAATATAGCATGAGAACATTTACCCGGAACTAATTTACATGCAGTTTTGATGGATGAACAGCTGTGCAAATGTTCTATAAATACATGCATCTGCTTGGGTTTACAATCAGCAACTTTTGTGATTCAGCAAACAAAGGATCCAGCAGTTGTAATCTCAGCATCCCCAAACTAAAGCTGGCCATACACGGAGTGAATTTCTTTCCTGAAAGCACAGGCAGGGAAAGCTGTCCCCCAGAAAGTGATTATTGCTAGCTATACCAGCCGCTAGTGATAACTGCATGTAAAGTCCAGCAGGCTGGTTGTACCCAAATTAATTGATCGTTCAATATGGTACATTCAGCCTGCCCATGGTTTGAATCTTGGTCAGTTCCTGCTAAATGTCTATTGTGGGCCAAACAATTTCTTAGGTTTAGGAACTCTTTTATGCTAATTTTTTTATACAAAAAGTCCTGGAATGCAGTAATAAAATACTTAAAGCGGAGTTCCGGCCACAATTTCACTTTTTATATATAAATACCCCTGTAATACACAAGCCTAATGTATTCTAGTAAAGTTGGCCTGTAAACGAAGGTCCGTTTTGTTAGGTTGTTACAGCATTTAGAGACTTTATAAAATAGAAATTGACTGGGGCCATCTTAAGTGTGGGCATCATGAAGCCAGACTGTATGACTTCCTGGATTTCAGCCTTGCAGATCTCGCACATGCTCAGTGCTTCACAAGCAGTGTCAGATCAGGTTTCAGCACCTGTGCTGTCCAAGTCACATGATTCTTTGAGACTGGGGAATGCACAGACTCCTGGAAAGTTACACCCACTACATTCCCAGGAGTCTGTGCGGTGTAGGTTAGGAAGCATTAAGCACCTAGGTGCAGGAAGTGGGAAGATTAACTATTCTGCCTAGCAACAACACTTTGAAGGCATCTAAAAAAAAAATTTTTTTTCGTAAAGGATTAATGACATTTTTTTAAAACTACCGATTTAATGTTATATTTATGGGTGGAACTCCACTTTAAAATGATTGTAAACTCTCACCCTGTAAAATAACCCATTCAGTTTAAAATAGAAATGAAAGACAAAACATTTGTGTATAGATATATATAAAAAAAAATAACATTACAAATACTGTACCTGTTTCTCCCTTTTTAAAAAGTGATCACATTCCCTCTGTTCTCAGCTGCCTAAGAGATGGGGGAGGAGAAGCAGCAGCACACCGAGCTTCCCAGTAAAATGCTGTGTATGCGTGTGTGTGTGTGTGGGCAGGGCTGCTATTAGAAATCACGGGGGCCCATACAGCCTACCTGGCAGGGCCCCCCTCAAAATACATATACAATTTTTTTTTCACAATAAATATACTAAAATCATTCTTAGCGGACACACAGATAACAGAGAAACTGTGTGAATTAGCCATTTTTTAAATAGTTTTCAACATTTTTCAACAAAAACATTTATATATTTTTTAAAATAAATAAATTATTTTATTTTACAATTTTTACAAATTATTTTTATACAATTTCCTTTTTTTTTCTTACAAGGGATTACATTTTTTTTTTAACAGGACAAGGAAGCCGCACAGGGCTTCCTGTAATTGCCCCTCCTTCCCTCTGGTGTTTGGGTCTCTCTGTGTGCCCAGGCCCCCTACAGGAGGACTGGTGGTCCCCCCCTATCAGCAGCCCTGTGTGTGTGTGGGGGGGCGGGGGGGTTCAGGACAAGTCTGATCATTGGAGGAGAGCAGGCTGAGTTTCCTGCATAGCTAGAGAACTGACTGCTGTGTGCTCTCCTGCTTAGTGTGGTTAGTTTTTAATAGGAAAGTAGAGGGACTAGCAGGAACACCAGGGATTTCACATAAAGGAAGCAATACAAAGAGAGCAGGATACTTTATCGTACAAGTATATGGTACAGCAGGCATATATCAGGAATATGAAATGTTGGGGTAACAAACACTTCAAAGTGGTTGTAAACCACTGACATAAAAAATGAACGAAACATATCCCTCTATAGTGTGTACTTGTCTCAATCCAGTCTGTTGCCTCATTTCTCTGCTTTCCACATTAGTCACTTCTGACAAGTTTTCCTGATGCCAAAAGAAAAAAAGGTGATGGGGCAGGTTATGTGGTATACAGTAGTGCCAGGTTAGGTGGTATACAGTAGTGCCTGGTTAGGTGGTATACAGTAGTGCCTGGTTAGGTGGTAGTGCCAGGTTAGATGGTAGTGACAGGTTAGGTGGTATACAGTAGTGCCAGGTTAGGTGGTATACAGTAGTGCCTGGTTAGGTGGTAGTGGCAGGTTAGGTGGCAGTGGTAGGTTAGGTGGTATACAGTAGTGCCAGGTTAGGTGGTATACAGTAGTGCCTGGTTAGGTAGTAGTGGCAGGTTAGGTGGTAGTGCCAGGTTAGGTGGTATACAGTAGTGCCAGGTTAGGTGGTAGTGCCAGGTTAGAGTGGTAGTGCCAGAGTAAATACATGACATGAATAGATAAGAGTCCTGTTCCCCATTTCCATCAGCTGCACTAAAAGCATGAATCTATCCAGTGCCAGGTTAGTACCTGTATACCATACCCCACCCCCTCTCTGAATATTATACCTCCCCCTCTCTGTAAACTGTAACACCCCCCCCCCTCTCTGAATACTATACCTCCCCCTCTCTGTAAACTGTAACACCCCCCCCCTCTCTGAATATTATACCTCCCCCTCTCTGTAAACTGTAACACCACCCCCCTCTCTGAATATTATACCTCCCCCTCTCTGTAAACTGTAACACCCCCCCCCTCTCTGAATATTATACCTCCCCCTCTCTGTAAACTGTAACACCACCCCCCTCTCTGAATACTATACCTCCCTCTCTCTGTAAACTGTAACACCCCCCCCTCTCTGAATACTATACCTCCCCCTCTCTGTAAACTGTAACACCCCCCCTCTCTGAATACTATACCTCCCCCTCTCTGTAAACTGTAACACCCCCCCCCCTCTCTGAATATTATACCTCCCCCTCTCTGTAAACTGTAACACCACCCCCCTCTCTGTAAACTGTAACATCCCCCCCTCTCTGAATATTATACCTCCCCCTCTCTGTAAACTGTAACACCACCCCCCTCTCTGAATATTATACCTCCCCCTCTCTGTAAACTGTAACACCCCCCCCTCTCTGAATATTATACCTCCCCCGCTCTGTAAACTGTAACACACCCCCCCCCCCTCTCTGAATATTATACCTCCCCCTCTCTGTAAACTGTAACACCACCCCCCTCTCTGAATATTATACCTCCCCCTCTCTGTAAACTGTAACACCCCCCCCTCTCTGAATATTATACCTCCCCCTCTCTGTAAACTGTAACACCCCCCCCCCTCTCTGTAACATTTACCTCCTCCCCCCTGTACCTCAACTGTGTCGTTCTGGCTCTCCATCACATGCAACTTAGTCTCTCTGGCTCTGCAGGCTGGTCGGGTGTAGTGTGGCCACGAGTGTCAGTCTGGGCCCCGCCCCCTTCCTGCTCCTTTCTCCCATTCAGCAGAGCGGCCAGCACAGCTATGCATGTCTGTGTGCAATCAGCTGTGCGCCGCTCGGGAGGGGAGGAGAGGGGTCGGGGCTGGATCGGCACTACATCGGCACTGAAGGGGGAGAAAAGCAGTGACCGCAGCTGGACTCGGCGGCCCCTGCCTGCGATCCGGGGACGATCTCCCTATCCTAACCTGGGGGGGATTTTACCATACTTGTCCCCCCCGCATTATTTCCTGGGGGGGATGCGTCCCCCCGTCCCCCCCGGTTCCTACGCCCATGGGGGGGGGTGTCCCTTCCCTCCAATCAGCAATCACGGAACTCTGCAGAGTGTAACTTCAGCTCCCCGCCCCATGCTTTCTTAAAGCTCAGACAAGCTATATAAATTATTTATTTTGAATATATGTAGAGAAAACATGGCTGCAACATTTTGTAGGAGGATTTGTTTCATCTCTGTGTGTCACCTGAGGCCAGTCACTTCACTGGTGATATGTAAGTCTAGATTTTTTTTGGTCTGGCAGAGGGTAAACACCAAAGAAACGCACCTCATCGCTAAACTTAATTTAGAGAGCAGCAGAGAGAAGGTGGGTCTATAACGGTGCTTAGATTGAAATATAATGTCACCATAACAATGGAAGACTCAGATACTATTTAAATAAAAAAGTATACAATAAGCTTCATTAAATAATTTATACAAAATTGATAAAAAAAAATAGCAATATCACTGTGTCCAATCACAGTGTGGTGGTTCCAAATGGTGGTTTCATCACTGGTAGGTTGAAAAAATCATACGTAGTCCCAACATGTTTCGCCCACGGGGCTTCATTAGGGGATGTATGTGTCAACCGTGTATATAAAGGGCAACTATATAGATATAAAGAGCACAAATTACAATTTAGAAAATTACATTAATGACATTTGTTTTTGGAAGTCTGCCTGTGAACAAGTCCACAAATAAAGAAAGGGGTGACTTACGGCAAAGGGCCCTAATACCCCTAGATGTAAGGAAGGGAAAAGAGGGAGCCACATGGACCCAGGGGTGGGGAGAAACCGCCCAGGCGGCAGCAGCCAGACCAAACCCTGAGTAACCGTGCACCCACAGTGAGTGCTCAAAAACCTAGCCATAAAAATGTGGTTTACAACAGGGGTCAAGTCCTGGGGAAAAAAGTGTGGGAACTCCCACCCAAGATCCACTCCCCCACCAAAAAAAAAAAAAAAAATGATACGCTCATATGCATAATTACTAAACCGCAAGTTCTTTCTAAATCCTGCGATAACTCGCGGCAGACCTTCGCAATGTCTCCTGGGAACAATGACAAAAGCTCTCAGGAGACATTGCGGCATTGAGGAAGTGACGGAAAACCCGCACACTACCCGATGAATCCATATACAGGAAGCGGCCAGTAACATAAAGAATTATTAAAGTTCGCCTGCCCCTGACAGTGACTCGAGCTGGGCATCGCCGCTTAGTGAAGGATTGGCTCGGGCGGCTCGGCTGCTCTAGTCCTGCAAAGGGAACTGAGTTCCTGCTGTGAAAAAAGTGCAGGAACTCCGTTCCCACGCGTTCCCGCAGGACTTGAGCCCTGGTTTACAACCACTTTAACCGCTTGCCGACTGCCCGCTGTTGACTGATCGTGGCACAATGGAACTTCTGCACAAATAGCTGTAGCTGTACGGCGGCTGATTAAAGAAGTATAGGGCATGCGTGACGTAGGAGCTTGTGTGCTATGGCCGCCTGCTACTCGCGATTGCTCCTGAGAAAGAGAGAATGGAGATCTGTCAATGTAAATAGACAGATCTCTGTTCTGTCAGGGGTGAGGAGAGCGATCTGTTGTTCCTAATGCTTAGGAGCAAGGATCGGTCTTCTCATCCAGGCAGTCCCATCCCCCGACAGTTAGAATCACTGCCTAGGTAACACATTTAACCCCTTGATCGCCCCCCAGTGTTAACCACTTCCCCAAATACAGTTTGTAGTATATAGTAGTAGGAATCCCATCTGCTTGGTCAAATAAATCAGTCATTCATAGTATACATGTCAAAAGTTTAACAATATATTCCTGGCAACATACCTTGGCGGTAAGTACTGTCAGGAAAAATTTAACATAAACTAACATTAGGATAAATAGTTAAACACGAACCTCACAGAAAGTAAGTAGAAGAAGTGAGTTGAAATGGTGGGAGATGGGGTGGGGTGGGCAGGAGAGAGCCAGACAACTAGACTGTGTCATTTTATGGATTAGGTTTTCCATCTATACTAGTGAGGAATTGTCCATGTGTACCCAGGGATCCCACTTCCGTCTGAACATTGCAAGAATAATATTCATTCTTGCTATAAGTGCTTCCATCAATTTGACTTCCCAAATGCGACAATGCAGCTTGAATATTGTGGGTCTGTGGGTCTGCCTTCAATAAACATCTGGTGGCAGTAAGGATATGTAGAAGTAGCTTTCTAGTCATCTTAGGCTCCCTCTGTTGGGGAGACCCAACAAGTAAATACTTTTTTTTAAAGGAACACTGAGTTTGGAACACTTTTGTTTTTAAAAGTTACAGACCCACATATATATGTTAGGATTTTATTTTTAATCTTTTGTATTTACTTTGTGTATTCTACGCATAAGGGACCTTAAGGGTGCCAAACAACTTCATATATTAGTAAAAATGTACACATTTTATTTATTAGTTCAAATATAATTAATACAACTCAATTTATAATATCTTGGTTTGTTTACTGAGCCTGGTAAACCCCTTAGCCCATCGCTGAGCAAACAAAACCCTGTTAGAATTATTGCTATTCTATGCGCTAGACGTAAAGAGTGCACCCTTGTCCTCTGTGTTGACCGTAAAGTGAATAACTCAACACCAAGTTCACTATATGGACCCCTTATATATTTGAACATGTTGATCATATCCCCCTTTGGAAGATGCACCCCCCCTGAGGAACCCACCTAAACTTTTGGAAGGCCTTATTCAACTCAGCCATCCCCCTAAACAAAGCCATATACCTTTCCTGTGGATGCCCGAACCAATTTGTCAAAATTTGAAATAAATGGCTAGAATCTCATAACACCAATGCCGCACAATAGTGCTAGGATAAGTTGGAAGTATATGATATGATCTCACACTTCATATTTTGGTTTCAATGGTGTTTATTAAAGAGTTTTCAAGTTTACAAGATTATACGTTACATTAACAAAATTTGTTTAACAATAAGACAGTAACCCTGCAGGAGCAGCATACTGCGGCCCAAGTGGTAAGAACGGACATTATAAGGCACAACCTCAGGGGCAGGCCCAGCAATTAAACAAACTTGGCAAGTTCGAGTTCGTGTCCTCTGGGGTCAGATATCACCCAGGATAAGCACCACCCCTGCAGGGGCCCCCCCGACACTAGGGGCCTCCTCCCCACAATTCATATTTTAATAAGTTAATCCTCTATTAAAACTCCAAAAGCCTTGGGCCTTGCATACACATTTCCCAGTATATCTCCCTTCCATTGATAATGTTTGTTGCATGAGTTACATTGCATTGATATATTAAACCATATGTAAGTGCGAGCAGTAAAGGTTTAAGGACTGGTTTTGTTCTTTTAGTAGGTCTCAACCTGCAGGTCTAATTGTTGTTGTATATTTTTTATTCTGATCGAGCCGTGGAATTCCCAGAGGCTCTGTATTGTACACAACTTTCGGAAAAACAATAAAAATGTTTTATATAAAAAAAAATATATGTATATATACATATATATATATATATATATATATATACATATATATATATATATATATATATATATATATATATATATGTATATATGCTTAAAGTGGATGTAAACCCTCACATATACCCAGTGAAGTGAACAGCCTCAGATGATACACAGAGATGAAACAAATCTCCCTATATAAATTTTACATGTATATCTGCTGTCTTCATCTGTATATTTTCCTTAGAAAGTACTCTTCGTGTTAACGTTTTTCTCTTCCTGGTTACTAATGGGAGTGGATTATTGGCATACAGCCAATACAGCTTATTGGGGGAAAGGCACACACCCCGTCTCCTCAAGGAAGAAACAAATGTGCATAGCTCTGCTCTTAGACGGCAAGCTGGCTGCTAATCTATCTCCTGTCTCAGAGAACATGTGAGGAGTTATTGGGCCGATAACAGTGCTACGGAGCAAGAGACAGCTACGGAACTCAGTGCTTTGAAGAGAGATAATAAAACGCTGCAGAAATTTGTGCCCGGCTCAAATTTTATGAATCGGGTTCACATCCACTTTAAGGATTTTTTATATAAATAATTTTTTAACTATTAAATACATTTTTAAAGTTTTTTTAAGAACCTGTGAAGTTGACTATTTGGCACCTTTAAGTCCCTTGTGTGTAGAATATGCAATCAAAGTACCGGTCTTAGTAGTTTGGGGGCATGGGGTCACAACCCATCTGTTAGTCCCATTTAAGTTAATAGTACATTTTTTATTCTTTCTAGAAAATCTTTTTGGTACGTCTAGTTTAGGGCAAAGAGCCATATGCAAAGTGTAGTAAACTGGCTGAAGTGCATCTACCAAACATGATTTGCAGAAAAGTTAAGTGAAATGTGGTTGTAAAAGGTTCCTTCAATTTACACCTTGTTATTGTTCATATTGTTGCCTTCTCAATTAATCCTGAAAATGTTTTCTGTGCAGAGTTTTGTACTTTGTAAGCACTTATTTTAGGGTCAAGCAATATTCTTCTACCAGACAGGAAGTTAGGTACATGGCTATATAACTATATCTGTACATCCTGCAGCACCATTGTTTTAAAACTATTTTATTTTAACCGCTTGCCGACCAGCCGCCACAGTTTTATGGCGGCAGGTCAGCTCGGCTGCGCGAGATCACGTAATATTACGCCATCTTGCAAATCAGCCAATAGGGGCGCGCCGCCGGAGGCGCACGCGCGCCCCTGGTCCCGACGCGTGTAAACACACAGCTCGCGGTCCTGTCAGGGGGAGAAATGCCTGATCGTCTGTTCATACAATGTATGAACAGCGATCAGTCATTTCCCCAAGTCAGTCCCACCCCCCCTTCAGTTAGAACACACACAGGGAACATAATTAACCCCTTCCTCGCCCCTTAGTGTTAACCCCTTCCCTGCCAGTGGCATTTTTATAGTAATCAATGCATTTTTATAGCACTGATCGGTTCCAAAAATGTGTCAAAAGTGTCTGATGTGTCCGCCATTAGGTCGCAGTGCCGATAAAAATTGCTGATCGCCGCCATTACTAGTAAAAAAAAATATAAAAAAAAAAATGCCATAAAACTATGCCCTATTTTGTAGACGCTATAACTTTTGTGCAAACCAATCAATAAACGCTTATTGTGATTTTTTTTTACGAAAAATATGTAGAAGAATATGTATCAGCCTAAACTGAGGAAAAAAATAGTATTTTTATATATTTTTGGGGATATTTATTACAGCAAAAAGTAAAAAATATTATTTTTTTTTTCAAAATTGTCGCTCTATTTTTGTTTATAGCGCAAAAAATAAAAACCGCAGAGGTGATCAAATACCACCAAAAGAAAGCTCTATTTGTGGGGGGAAAAAACCCCCAATTTTGTTTGGGAGTCACGTCGCAAGACCGCGCAATTGCCAGTTAAAGCGACGCAATATGGTCCGGGGCTGAAGTGGTTAACAAGTCCCTGAAACCTTTACACATTTATTTATGAAGGCTATTAGGATTAAGAAACCAACTCGTTACATCAAATTTTTCATGTTATGCAATAGTCTGCAGTCTTTGATCTTCCAATAACACATTGTAACCTCTAATAGCCTGTGCCGTTCGAAGCGCATTCTGTCTACAGGCTTTTGCAAATTTGTTTTCCACTGGAATCAATAATCTGAAAGTAAATGTGCTTCCACTTACCCCTGGCATTGTCCCTCAGTGGTTTCTTTAATTCTCCTACCAGTGCTGTAACTTACCAGAATCCAGGGAGACATAGGTAAACGCAGATTAGATATAGGATTTCACATAAATGTGCTCTATCTACCACCGCATGAATGTGATTTATATAAAAGATATGAAATCATTAAATATTAGATTTCCTACAGTCTCCACATTTAATTCTTAATGCAAGAGCTGTAATGTTCCACATATCTTTTTTCAATTTAAAAGATATATTCTCTAGTGACATCTGCTTCTAGTTTTAGTTTTACATTGTGAGATTGACTACCCTGATTTGAGAAAAAACTATCATTGTCTTTCCAGAAGATGAGATATATCGATGTATTCTGGTCTCTTAAAGGGATTTCATAGTGGTTTTGTACTTTCTTTCTTCTATTCTTATGTTCAGGAAAAAAAACACGTTTGGAACTATTTTTCTTTACCTAAGGTAAATGAGTATACAGTATTTGTAGCACCGCCCCTTTGGGGGTTGCTAAGAATTGAGGGCCAGATTCACAGAAGAAGTACGCCGGAGTATCTACTGATACTCCGGCGTACTTTCAAATTTGCCGCGTCGTATCTTTAGTTTGAATCCTCAAACCAAGATACGACGGCTTTTGGCTTCGATCCGACAGGCGTACGGCTTCGTACGCCTTCGGATCGTAGGTGTAATACTTCGGCGCCCGCTGGGTGGAGTTTGCGTCGTTTTCCGCGTCGGGTATGCTAATTAGCTTTTTCCTGCGATTCACGAAGGTACGCGTGGCCGTCGCATTCTTTTACGTCGTCGCTAGTCGGCTTTTCCCGGTGTATAGTTAAAGCTGCTATTTCGTGGCGTATAGATAGACGTGCCATGTTAAAGTATGGCCGTTGTTCCCGCGTCTAATTTAAAATTTTTTTTTTTGCGTAAGTCGTCCGTGAATAGGAAAGGACATAACTCACGTCTACGTTCAAAAAATGACGTCGGTGCGACGTCATTTCGCGCAAAGCACGGCGGGAAATTTCAAAACGGAGCATGCGCAGTACGTTCGGCGCGGGAACGCGCCTAATTTAAATGATCCTTTCTAGTCCTCATGTTGTGTATACCTTTAAATAACACACTGACACAAGATATATTGATTAGCCCTCTCAGATTTTACCTAATCGAGAGTAGAGTCTAGTTTCAGGGTTTTAGTCAGCCAAGACTCAGTTGAAAATTCCCCAAAGCATTTAAATGACAGTTTAAAATGACAGATACATAATTTAAAGACATACAGAAAGTAGAAAATTAATGAATGGATCTCAAAAAGGGCTACTGGTTACTGTATATAATACCACTGCTAAAGGAGAACCCCAGGCCGGCCTATTATACCTTTAATCCTAATGAGAGATGAAGTAATATAGGTACTAGTGGTGTGTCCCTTTAAATAGTGATAGAATAGCAGTGTTCAAAATGGAAGGCCTTGAGGTTGTCTTCACAGGCAGTTGGAGCTCAAAGAAACAAGACTTTTAAATGTGGTATGCAGTCAAGGCAAAGCAGCTGACTGACCAGTAGTAATCCTTAGGGTGATCCAGGTATAAGGGGTTTGTATACAGTGTCCTGTGGAGTATGCTTGTGTCTGGTACTGGATTTGTGGGCAGTTGCCCACTCACCAACCTGGAGACAGTTTAGGAACTTCCTGAAGAGCAATCCAAGTCAATTCTTCCGTCTGCAGAACTGACTGAGATAACGGACTGGCTGCTGGAACAGTAAATTGTCTGGTCCTGCTGTTTACAGCAAAGCTGCAATATCTGCCCCCCGTGTAGCAAGCGGCGTCAGACCCGCCTGGGGCGGAGCTGGGAGCATCTTGTTGCCGCGTGGTAGACCACAGTTCTCTCACAGCAGCAAAGGGGGTGTTTACTTAAAGAGATTCAGAAAGCAAGAGGGCTTGGTCTGCTGATCCCTTTATAGCCTCTCCCAGAGTTCTCTCCTTGGAGCAGATGGCTTGCTGGGAGGTGTAGTTCATGGATAGTTCTGCAGATCAAGGATGTCTGTTCAGAAGAAAACTGTTCCCACAATGCTCTCTACTTGGCTCAGGAATATGATGCATGTAATCCGAGCCCAGCACTAGAGGAACACAGAGACAGTCTTGGAAAAGGAGAGGGTAAGTCTGCAATGCCAGATAACTGTAGTCCACTGTCGGCTACATATTTAATTGTGCTTGGGTAGGTCAGAGCAATAGCAGCAAGCAGGCATGTTCAAGAGCCACAATGTCAAGAGCAATAAGTATGTGTCATGAACATACGCTATTGACATCTTTCTGCCATAATGGTGGTAGACAGCACTATCAAAAGCACGTGTCAGCATAAGCAGTGTGCAGGTGAAATGATCTCCCTGACATTGTCTTTATAGTTCTGGAGCTAGGCTGCTTCTGCACACTCTCTGACACTCTGCCATGGCAGTAAAGGTCCAAAAATTGTTAAAATAGACCAAAAATATCCAAGTGTGCAGCCTATTGAGCAAGACATAATAGCCACGTATATTTGTAGGTAGAGGTACACTAGATATATACATAAAAATAAAAAAATAAAAAGAGGGGGTGGAGAACTGGTGCTAACACTGTAACCATCACCACAGCCAGTGCTGTGCCTGGTGACCCAGTATGCATATGGAATAAGTAAATAAAACAAAGCAATAGTAGTAGAAAAGTGTGGAACTAGAGAAAGAGCTAGAAATAAAAGAGAAGAAGAAAAGAGTCGCACAGGATGCGTGGCAGAGAAGCATTAAATTGAAAGAAGCATGCAATCAAATCTTGAAGGTTGGATATGGGTGATCCATGTTTGCCAGACCTAATGAAATTTTTCGAGAGTGTCCAAAAGTATAGTTATCAACTTCTCGTTTACCATATTATCATTCATGCGGTTTTTGATTGTTTCAAAGCTAAGGGTAGCGGTTTTCCAAGTCCTTGCAATAGTAAATTTAGTTGCAGTGAACAGATGTAAGGCCAGTTGACATTCGGGGCAAAGCAATTCTGTAATCAGTTTGCAAAGAAGATCAGTATGAATTAAATTACGAAGAAGGGTATAGACACTGACCCATAATCTACACACCTTCGGACAAGACCACCAAATATGTGCCATTGTGCCCACTTGTGAACACCCTCGAAAGTAGAGCGGAGAATAAGTTGGAATGAAGCATGCCAACCTAGCCAGCGTATAATACCATCTATATAATATTTTGTAAGCATTTTCTAATATAAGAACTTTTTTGGAGTTTTTTTGGTCATGATCTGCCAGTCCTCCAGATCCAACTGTCTCCCCAAATAACTTTCCCATTGGAGATGATATTGCCTCAATGGTGGTTTCCTAGATGAAATTATGGACAAGTAGATCAATGAGATTAAGCCCGGGGAATTAGGTCAGGCCCTACAAAGACTCTCAAACGGACTCAATGTACCGTATATAGGGTAGGCAAGGACCTTATAAGCTTTGGACAAAATGTTGAAGTTTGTAAGTAGCTATAATGCTCGCCTCTCGCAAGGGAATGTCATGAGAGGAGCGCAGGGCATCAAATTCTAGTAGGCGTGCAAAGGGAATTGATGTCGACAAAGCCATTGTCAATCTCCCGGGTAAATTGTTTTGGGTTTTCACATCCAGGAGGATGTAAGGGGCAGTGAATGAGGCAAAGCAAGGCCAAATGGGGAGAAATTAAGCCTGCGGAAAATGTAACTGAATCCCACAAACAGAGAGAGTGAACTAGACAAGGACCTTAGGTAGGTGGGCAGTGGATGGCTGGAAGCCAGGGCAGAGAGGAAACTGGTATAGGATAGGAATCCAAAAGATCAAGAGTAGCCCACAATGACAGTTGATGGGTTTCATGAAGATGGGACAACGAAACTATAGATGCTGTCGTATTATACGCTTGAAGATTGGGAACCGAAAGGCCGCCATTGATCCTGCGGGTAAACAAAACATGCTTATTAATTCTAGGTTGAATGGTTCCCCAGAATAATTTCAATATTTTACGCTGATGTTTACTCAAAATATGTGATGGGATTTGAACCGGTAGAACTCGAAAAAACATATACTTTAAGGTTAAAGCCCAAAAAACTCTTGGAAAAAAATAAACTGACCAGCACTATTGAAAATAAAACAACTGCAATACACTACCTTCTCTTTGGTATTAATCTCCAAAGACTCATCCAGCACCAGTCTTCTTCTACAGTGATTGACACCTAGTGGTTGATTTACTAAAATTGGAATATGCAAACTCTGGTGGAGCTCTGCACAGAAACCAATCGGTTTCCAGGTTTTATTGTCAGCTTAATTGAAGTTAGAAGCTGATTCGCTACCATGCACAGCTGCACCAGATTTTGCACTCTCCAGTTTTAGTAAATCAACCCCCTAGTTTCATTCAACCCATTTTCTGTAAGCACAAAACATCAAGGACACAACACCTGTGTGGGGGGGGGGGGGGGGCATCAATAAGCCAGCATGGGCTCTGAGCAAAAGGGTGCAGGGAATGAAACTCACTACCATCACAGGGATAAGAGGAAGAAGACCCATGATGTCACATTACCATACAGAGGCCCCAGGACCTCAAAATGTGGTGGTGGTGGTTGTAGGGAAGGAGGTTGACCAACCTGTAGTTGAGCTACAAGTCTGCAGTCCATAAGTTTATCTCCTAGAGCTATTAGCCTTCTTGTTTCTCTTACCTGGACTACAGAAGCATGGAACACATAAAGACAATTTATCAGAATAGAGATCAAACACATACTGGAGCAACACTGATATGGGCAGCAGAATTGTGGCTCAAACTAGGGAATATTGGAACTCTTTTGAAGCACTCTGATGTTTAAAGGAATGTTACACATGCAGATTTGACATGAACTATGTTAAATTTAAGCCTGGGTACCGTAATTCAACAAAGAACGGTTTGGAAATCCAAAAAAGCTGTATAGAAGTACACTAAAAAAGGCAACAGCAGCAGCAACATTTTAAAGATAAGTGCACTTGAAAAACAAAACAAAAAACAACTCAAAACACCCTTCTACATAGTAGGGCTCCATACCTGAAATTATAAAAATGTTTAGCTTTTCATTGTACAGCCTGCATAGAGATGATATGATCTTTACCCTTTGTGAGCTAAATTGTGCACATACAGTGCCTTGAAAAAGTATTCATACCCCTTGAAAATTTCCACATTTTGTGGAACCAAAAACATGTATTTATTTATTTATTATTTTACAGCCAAAAACGTAAATGTATTTTATGCAATAGACCTACACAAAGTGGCACATAATTGTGAAGGGAAAGGAAAATTATAAATGGTTATCATTTTTTTTTACAAATAAATAAGTGAAAAGTGTGGCGTACATTTGTATTCAGCCCCCCTGAGTCAATACTTTGTAGAACCACATTTTGCTGCAAAAACAGCTGCAAGTCTTTTTGGGGGGGTGTCTCTACCAGCTTTTCACATCTAGAGAGTGAAATTCTTGCCCATTCTTTGTGTCAACTTGTATGCATGCTATCAGGCCAAAAAATCACCAGGGTATGTAAGCTTTTGATCAGGGACATTTGGGTATTTTCTGTTGTCATTATGAATTATGAAGTAAACACAGTTGATTGATAATAAATGGCTTCAGCCACATACTGACCATGAGTGAAAGAAACATTTTTGTGTTATCATTCATATTCTCTGAAAAATGGGCAAGAAATCATAAATTCTGCCAGGGTATGTAAACTCATGAGCACAACTGTATATACACATATTTGTACACCTGTGTGACAAATTTATACAGTTGAAATAAAAGGTCTCCATACAATGTCCAGTGCGCTGAGAGTTAACTCTAGAGCATTTTCCATCCAAACTCAAGAGAGAAAATAAGAACAAAATGGCATATACCATAAAATATCACTTTTATTTAAAAATACCATTAAAAGATGCTCCCATGTAGTTTTGAGAAAGTTAGTATAATTAGCATTTGATAGTCTTTCCTACCAATCTCAGATGCTGCATCATTAAGATTTTCCCTACGTGTTGCGTCACTTCCGACTTCTTCAGGCTAAGATATCTCACCACTAGTATCCATATAAGAAAGCAGTGGGCCATTCAGTTAGGCCTTTTTGGATGAAGTGAGCCTTTTCACTTGAGACATTCAATGATTTGTTTATTGTTTCTTTTCTGTACATAAAGCAAAACCACTAAATTGACTTGTCTTGTTCCTAATGTACTCTCATTGTATTACAAAGAGTGTTTATATCTGGACATAATTATCACTTTGCATGCATGTATGAAATGAATTACTTTTATGATGATTTTCAGAAATCATTTTTCCATTTATTAAGAAAAATGTCAACACTCTGTGGTTCTGGTAAGTTGAATGTATTTGAAGTATGCATCCGTTTGTGCAATAAAAAATACAATACACATGCTTCGTCCCTAATCCATGTAGTGCTAAAAGATAATTAGCAACATAATTCTTTTTTGGACAACTCTCCTGAAGTTTACACATATTTGTTTTGAAAGGAGGAAAGGGGCTCGTTGGGTTAAAACATGTATTATTGGCAAAAGAAAAGGGGGCCTTCCTACCACATGTGCATTATGGCTTATGCATATGGTTAGACCGACGCCATTAACAAGGAGCGTATTTTTTTGTGCCCAGTTTTTGTGTTTAGTGTTTGCATACAGCCATGGCCAGCAGCCTGTATGATTCAGGGACAGGTTGACAGACACAATATTGGCCCAGATTCAGGTACCACTTGCGCATTATTTGCGGAGGCACAGGGCAACGATTTTGCCCTACGCCCCCGCAAATAATTTGCGCTGCCCTCGATTCACGGAGCAGTAGCTCCGTAAATTGCGAGGGCGCGCCGGCAAAATTGCCCGGCGTAAGCGCGCGCAATGTAAATGATCCCGCCGGGGGCGGGAATCATTTAAATTAGGCGCGCTCCCGTGCCGAGCGTACAGCGCATGCTCCGTCGGGAAACTTTCCCGACGTGCATTGCGGCAAATGACGTCGCAAGGACGTCATTTGCTTCAAAGTGAACGTGAATGGCGTCCAGCGCCATTCACGATTCACTTACGCAAACAACATAAAATTCGAACGTCGCAACGCGGGAACGCCAGGTATCCTTTAGCATTGGCTGCCCCTGCTTTTAGCATGGGCAGCCTTACGCTAAAGATGCCGTACGCAACCGACGTAACTTGCGTACGCAGGGGGCGCGCAACATTGTGAATCGGCGTAAGTATGCAATTTGCATACTATACGCTGACCACAATGGGAGCGCCCCCTAGCGGTCAACGCAAGAATGCAGCCTAAAATCTGCATGGCATAAGAGCCTTATGCCACGCAGATTTTAGGCTGCAGTCGGCGTAACGAGTTCTCTGAATCAGGAGAACTCGTTACGCCGGCGCAAGTCAGCAATTGCGCTGCGTAACTATGGTTACGCAGGCGCAATTGCTACCTGAATCTGGGCCAGTAGTGACTGTACACATGTAAGCGCACATCCAAGTAGTTACAGACAGGGACAGATGAATGGCATTGAAAAATTTGCGTCTGTAGCCTGTCATTGATTTGTGCAGGCTACTGGCCATGGCTTTATGCAAACACCTGTGATTCCTGGGCACATAAATACACATATTCTTGATGGTTTATACCCTTTTGGCACCCGTGTGCATGAGCCCTAAAGATGACCTGTAATATTGAAGCTTTGCCCCCAAAAACCTTTCCGCAGTTGGTGTCCGGCTCTGTGTCTCAGTGTGGATGTGGCCTTCTTGGTAGAGGAAAAAGGCTACATTCTCATTAGCAATTTAGGCCTGCGCCAATAGCAGTGGCAGATTCGGCCACCGGACACGACCACTATCACAACAGGATGCTGACAACCGCAGCTGTTTGTGGCTCACCAACTGTAGGTAATTGCTGGCTGTGCAATCAGCCGCGAACAGCTGTGCTCAAACTTGTGTTGCATACACACGGTCACACAAATTTTGGCTCAAACTTGTGTTGCATACACACGGTCACACAAAATTCCGACCGTCAAGAACGCGGTGACGTACAACACTATGACGAGCCGAGAAAAATGAAGTTCAATGATTCTGAGCATGCGTCGAATTGATTAAGAGCAGGCGTGTTTTTTTGTGCGTCGGATTTGCATACAGACAATCGGAATTTCCAACAAGAACTTTTCCCGTCTGAAAAATTCAGAGCCAGCTCTCAATTTTTTGCTGTCGGAGGTTCCGACAGAAAAAGTCAGATGGAGCCTACACACATTTCCGACCAAAAGCTCACATCAAACTTTTCTTGTCGCAATTTCTGATCGTGTGTACACGGAATTAGGTTATTCTATCAGATATTTTGTCTTAAAGTGCTAGTAAAGGCATTTTTTATTTTATTTATACCTACAGGTATGCCTATAATAAGGCTTACCTGTAGGTACTAGACATGTGCACACTGAAATATTTTGTTTTGGAATTTCATTTTTGTCCGAAAAAGACATTTATTTAGTTACTCCCGAAATTCATTTTTATTAATTTAGTTTTTCATTAAAAATTGTATTCGTCCGAAAATCCGAATAATTAAGGTTGAATCTGTCATTGAAGGCTCATGGTGTCTGTCGAATGTTCAAAGAAGATTTGACGGAGCAGCTAAACTGTACGACGCTGCAATCGTACATTTCCGGTCGAATGTTCCGCCCAGAAGCTATAGAAGAATTCTAATGTTGTATGACACTAGTAATAATTATATTTATTAATTATTATTACTAGTCAACCAACATTAGAATTTTTCTATAGCCTATGGGCCGAGCATTTGACCGGGAATGTACGATTGCGGCGTCGTACAGTTTAGCTGCTTGTCGAATCTTCTTAGAACTTTCGACAGACACCATAAGCCTTCAATGACAGATTTGACGTTTGTATGTTTTTCGCTGCCTTGTCGAATCTTCGTCGTTCATGTTGAGTAGCAATCGTAAGTGAAAGTAAGTTGGCTGTACGTGTGTACTTAGTTCTAGCTATTTTACTGCTCCTCCTCTTTGGTTACAATCAGCAAATAACATTCATTGTCATCATTATTTTTATTTTACTTCCCCCAATTCCAGCAGCGATCTTTTCTCTCTATGTCAAATCTTTTCTCTCTATGTAGAATAAGGTTAGGCACATTCGACCGGATTCGACACAGATTGTTATTGTCAGCGTCATGTCGAATCTCCTATCTATATCGAACTGTTGTCGCAATGAAAATGAAAATAAAGCATTTTTTTATGTCGGATCCTTCGGTTTGTGGATTCTGCGCTTTCGTTATCGTTTGTTAAAACGATAAAGAAAATACCTGAAATTAGGACGAAAATGCATTCGGACGAAAACGAATGCACATGTAGGTAGGTACAGTAAATATCTCCTAAGGCCTCATGTACACTGCTGCTGGGAAACGGATGTTTAGGAGCAGTTGGGAGTTTTTTTCAGCTACCCCTGAACTCTCCTCTATGTTATCTTATCAGAACAGGGATGGAGGATCGGGTGAAGATAGAATCCCTGTCAGTGGTGACAGCGTGCTGCTGGAGGGCTTTGTTTTCAGGTAAGTCTTTCATAATGTGCTAGTATTACGATGCATACTAGCACATTATGACATAAATTTGCAGGCAGAACATTTTTTTTTAGTTTTTGCTGTTTACTACCACTTTAAAGAACTCCTGTGTATGACCAGCTTGAATACATATAAATGCAGAAAAATTCATGAAGGAAATCTTTTATAAATAATCAAGCCTGTTAAGTGTGCTGTGTGCTTTAAACATATGTTACATGAACCTAGATGATTGATTTGGATTCTGTGTATTTAATACTTTTTTTCTGTCCAGAATGTACTGATTGTTTTTCCATGCTCAGCGCTTTGTGGAAAGTTTCAACAGGTTATATTCCACGTTTCTTGAGAGATTTGACATTGGATTTTGACCTAGATGTTTCCTAGAAGTGTTAAGTGTTTCCCATGCCTTTGAATTTGATGCAACTCAGCTTGTGGACCGTTTTAAGCAAATTGCCTATAAAAGAAAGCCAGAGTAATTTCTGGTAATTAGTCAGTGATGGCTCAAGAAGCTTTTTGACCAATCTTTGTTGTTGCTAAGGCTACATACACTGTGCTCACTAATTTACTAAAGAATTAGCTGGTAAAAGCAAATCTGACAAACTCTATGAACAGCGGGCCTCATTCAGCCACTACTACCATTAACCCCTTTCCACCCAGCCCCGGGGACCCTTTAATAGGGTTTGTACACTCACTGACATTCAATCATTAGTACAGACCGAGAGCTGTCATTGAAAGCTCAGTTAGTGTGCTGGGAGTGTGCAGTGAGCACGGTGCCCATGGATGCATATGTGCAGCATGCGAGCGTTAATGCTCACCCTTTTTGCCACCGCACATACGTGTTACGTCAGCAAGAATTTAAAGTGACACTAAGTTATATTTTATTTAACACCTTCCCTACCTAGTCATTGTAAAATGACGTTGGCGGGAACCCTCCCTCCCTCCGGGTGGACGTCATATGAAGTACTGAGCTTCCCGGGCGGCTAGGGGGCGCCCGCCGCAATGCTCAGGACCCGGTGCGTGTGCCTGGCAGCTGCGATGTCCGCCGGGCACAAGCGATTGCCTGCAATCACGGCAGGACCATGGACCGGTGTGTGTAAACACACAGATCCATGTCCTGTCATCGGCGAGGAGACCGATGTGTGGTCCCAGTACAGAGGAACACACATCGGTCTCCTCCCCTTTGTGAGTCCCCTCCCCCACAGTTAGAATCTCTCACTAGGGAAAATATTAACCCCTTGATCGCCCCCTAGTGTTAACCCCTTCCCTGCAAGTCACATTTACACAGTAATCATTACAGTTTTATAGCACTAATCGCTGTATAAATGTGAATGGTCTCAAAAACGTGTCAAAAGTGTCCGATAAGTCCATCGCAATGTCACGGTCACAATAAAAAATCGCTGATCGCCGCCACTACTAGTAAAAAAAAAAAAAAAAAATATGCCATAAATCTATCCCTTATTTTGTACATGCTATAACTTTACGCAAACCAATCAATAAACGCTTATTGCGATTTTTTTACCAAAAATATGTAGAAGAATACGTATCGGCCTAAACTGAGGATTTTTTTTTTAAATTGTGATATTTATTAAATCAAAAAGTAAAAAATATTGTGTTTTTTTCAAAAATGTCTTTTGTTTATAGTGCAAAAAATAAAAAACATAGAGGTGATCATATACCATTAAAACGAAAGCTCTATTTGTGGGGAAATTTCATTTGGGTACAGTGTTGCATGACCGCGCAATTGTCATTCAAAGCGCGAAATAGCGCTGAAAATGAAAAATTGGTCCGGGCAGGAAGAGGATGAAAATGCCCAGTATTGAAGCGGTTAATAAATCATTATTCCTAAAAAATAATCTATATACTTTCACTACCTTACAGCCCTGTAATCTATTTTTTATGAAATTGTTTCTTGCATTTTTCTGCCCCCTTGTAACATCTGTCGTGATCTCTTGAACCCCCCACACACTTCTAATTGTTGGGAACTCTGTTTAATTTGCATTCCTAAATAATTTTTATACATGTTTTTAAGAATAAGGCTATTGGTACATTACTTAGTTTAAATGAACAAACATTTTCTCTGTTTCTGGTATAGCTTGACAAACATGCAAAACATTTTTTTTTTTTAAAAAGTAACTTTTTTCTATTTCATATAATGTATTTATATTTTGATAATGCAACAGTATCTAACAGTTGAACTAATAGATGGCAGTGCAGCCTCAGGGTGGTAGTTTCCATCTTCAGACTGTAGGCATTCATTTTGGACATTGAGGCCTTCAGCCTGTGTGGGATCAGTTTTGAGATGGGAACGAGGGACACCTATTAGAAAAAATATGTAGGCATAGGCAGGGCCACTGATAGGGGGGGACCACCAGTCCTCCTGTAGGGGGCCCGGGCACACAGGGGGCCCAAACACCAGAGGGTAGGAGGGGCAATTACAGGATGCCCTGTGCAGCTCTTTGCAGCAGCTGAAAACCCCCCCCGCCAACTTTTAGCTGTTGCAGGGAGAGACACAGACACAACTGCCGACTTCCTTGTCCTGTTACAAAAAAAAAACAAAAAAATAACCCTGTATTGTTTTAATCAAAAATAGAAAATCGTATAAAAATAATTTGTAAAATAGTAAAATTATTTATTTATTAAAAAAAAAAAAATTATAAAATGTTTTTGTTGAAAAAACATTGAAAACTATTTAAAAAGGGCTAATTCACACAGCTTCTCTGTTATCTGTGTGTCCGCTAAGAATGATTTTAGTATATTTATTGTGAAAATGTTTTTTATATATATATTTGAGGGGGGGGGGGGGGGGGGGCTGCCAGGTATGCTGTACAGGGCACCGTGATTTCTAACAGCACCCCTCTGCATATGACATGCATTTTTTTACCACTATTATTCCTTTTATACTGGTTTCTGACATTGAAATTGGATGAAAGGTTTAGCACTGGGAAACACTTTTGAAAAGATAATTAGTGCAATTTATATACAACTATATAGGTCAGATCAAAATGAGGGACAAACGAGGAGGAAAGAGAGACAGATGAACTTTGTTCCAAACCAGGGACAGTCCCTTGAAATCAGGGACAGTTGGGAGCTATGATCACATTATTGGGAACCACTCTTATTGGCTTCTAATCATCAATGAGAACTAAAATTGAGAACCTGCAGCTCTGCCAAGCGAAGGCTGCTGGTTCTTAAAGGCCTCGTACACACGACCGGACATGTCCGCTGAAACTGGTCCGCGGACCAGTTTCAGAGGACAGATCCGATTGTGTGTACAGGCTAGCGGACAGATATCCAGTGGACAAAAGTTTCTTAGCATGCTAAGAAACTTGTCCGCTGGAGAGCTGTCCGTCAGACATGTCCGCTGGTTAGTACGACTAACCAGGGAACCGAAATCCCGCGCATGCGTCAAATTGATTCGACGCATGTGTGAAAGCATTGAACTCGCGCGATGTCGTCTACGTCACCGTGTTCTCTGTCCGCGGGGATTTCGGTTTGATGGTGTGTACAGCCATCAGACCGAAATCTCAGAGCGGACATGTCCAATGAAAACGGTCCGCGGACCGTTTTCATCGGACATGTCCCCTCGTGTGTACGGGGCCAAAGAGGAAGTAAACTTCCTCTGCAGACATTTACCTATTATACATTTTGTAACTTTTGGAAAGTAAAGTGTCAGTAAATTTCAATCTGGTAGGTTGTCAACATTGCTGATGCATGCGCTCTGAAGGAATAGCCACGGGTCCCGTTCCTTCTGAGCCCTGTGCCGTGAACTGTATTTGCGGAGGATATTAAGCTAAGTAGGGCAATAATTTCTCCGCAGGATGTGGAAACCTTTGCAAGAAGATCTGAACAAATTAATGGGGTGGGCAACTACATGGCAATATAGGTTTAAGGTAGAAAAATTTAAAATAATGCATTTGGGTGGCAAAAATATGAATGCAATCTACTCACTAGAGGAGAGCCTCTGGGGGAATCTAGGATGGAAAAGGACCTGGGGGTCCTAGTAGATGATGGGCTCAGCATTGGCATGCAATGCCAAGCTGCTGCTAACAAAGCAAACAGAATATTGGAATGCATTAAAAAGGGGATAAACGCCAGAGATAAAACAATAATTATTCCACTCTACAAGACTCTGGTCCGGCCGCACCTGTAGTATGATGTCCAGTTCTGGGCACCAGTCCTCAGGAAGGATGTACTGGAAAAGGAAAGAGTCCAGCGAAGGACAACAAAGCTAATAAAGGATCTGGAGGATATTAGTTATGAGGAAAGGTTATGAGCACTGAACTTGTTCTCTCTGGAGAGGAGACGTTTGAGAGGGGATTTGATTTCAATGTACAAATACCGTACTGGTGACCCCACAATAGGGATAAAACTTCTCCGCATAAGAGAATTTAATAGGACACACGGCCATTCACTAAAACTAGAAGAAAAGTGGTTTAGCCTTAAACTGCATAGAGGGTTCTTTACTGTAAGAATGGTAAGGATGTGGAATTCTCTTCCACAGGCAGTGGTTTCAGCGGTGAGCATCGATAGTTTCCAAAAAACTATTAGATAAGCACCTGAACGACCACAACATACAGGGATATACAATGTAATACTGACATAAAATCACACACATAGGTTGGCCTTGATGAACTTGTGTCTATTTTCAACCTTGCCCACTATGTAACTATGTAACACTAAAACCAACCACCCTAGACTGTTTCTTGAGCCAAATGGGAGAATGTGCATATGTGCCTGGCTGAGGGGCATCTGCAAGGAGAAGACTCAAGGACCTGCACAATTGCTGGCCCCTGGGGGGGGGGGGGGTCCCACTACATAAATAAAAACAGATCATTGTAAGCACCCCTGTCAGTGATAAATGGTTTGTCTCAACCCTCTAACTTCTACATATGCAGAACAGCTTGTTCTGTTGAAAAACATAAAACTTGTTGGCAGGATCATCAGGTGGAAATAAAAGAAAGAAAGAAAGAAAGAAAGAAAGCCTAAAAAAAACAAAACAAATGCAGACATCACTTTGAAGAACTGATAAGCTGCAATATAATAAATGTTTGCATTGAGGGGGAAGAGGTTAGAGGAGGTCTCAATACAAAAGGGTTGTAAACCTTCATGTTTTTTCACCTTAATGCATCCTATGCATTAAGGCGAAAAAACATCTGCTACTTACCAGCCCCCCCCCGTTTACTTACCTGAGCCCTCGAAAGTCCTTCTCGGCTCTTCTCGGCTCTTCATTGGATAGATTGATAGCAGCGCAGCCATTGACTCGCGCTGCTGTCAATCAACTCCAATGACGCAAGGGCCGGGGGCGGGGCCAAGTCCTGTTATCGGTGGCTATGGACGACAGATACAGGACTCGGGAGCGTGCCTGCAAGGGGGGTTACCAGAAGCGGGGAGGAGCCGAGACAGCCGCCGAGGGACCCCAGAAGACGTGGATCGGGCCCACTCTGTGCAAAACGAACTGCACAGTGGAAGTATAACATGTTTGTTATTTAAAAAATAAATACATTTTTAAGCCTTACAACCCCTTTAAGAGTCGGTTCACACTGCAGCGGCGCGACTTCGGGGGCGACTCTGCAAGTTGTCCTGAGGACGACTTCAGAGGCAATTTGCAAAACGACTTCTGTATAGAAGTCAATGCAGGTCGCCCCGAGCCGCCCCCGAAGTCGTACAGGAACCTTTTTCTAAGTCGGAGCGACTTGCGTCGCTCCTATTATAACGATTCCATTGCATTCAATGGAACGCGACTCGTGACTCGTGAGCCGCCTGACGTGTCGCCCCAGTGTGAACCGGCTCTAAGGGGCAGGCAGTAAAGTTCAGGCCCTGGTTGTAGACAAACCGCAAGATTGCAGCTATTTTCCTCAGTAAACAGGACCACTGTTGAAGTAGAAGGCTAGTGGGCCCACATTGCCCAGCAACTATGTGAGTTTTATATATCTTCTGAAGTATAGTATTTCTGACAAACATGAGACACATTTATGATGTATAAGCAGAAGACTTTACATTTATTGGTCTAATAAGTTGAGAATAGCATGTCTCCATAAGTTCACTGTGGCCGTTTTGCTGAGCTTGTGTTTGTACTTGGAAGCTGTCGGGGAAATCTGATGGTTGATAGACGTAATGCAATGGCTGATGTTGCATGAAATGAATGCGCGTAAGGAGGCCGCAAATGTAAAGTTTGTCGATAAGGTTGTTGTCTATGCAATGAAGTGTACAGAAAGGATATGAAGGCTGCTTTATGTTGTGTGACTGTAGATGGAAATCAGCAAAAGATGAACAGCCTGGTGTTGCTTCTTTATGCCGAGAGTCTGTTCAGCGGTAAGAGGTCTGAGTCTTCATAATGCTGGTCTATTTAATTCTAATGGTCAGCAAGCTTGTCTTGGAGAACCACTGTAAACAACTTTTGTTAAGTAAAAGTTTTTTGAAGCAGTATTAAACTCAAAAACTAAAAAAAAATAAAGTGTATGTAAACCCTCACCTTGTTAAACAACAAATTTAGTTTAAAATAGAAATGAAAGGCAAAACATTTGTGTATCCCTGAAAATAAGCCCGGGTCTTATATTAATGTTGACAACAAAAGACACAGTAGGGCTTATTTTCGGGGTAGGTCTTACCATGTAATGTGCGTCTTTTCTCCCCCTCTCTCTCCCTGCCTGTCAGGAATCTCCAGTGTTAACTGACTTAAAATGCTTGTAAAATCCTATAATTCACTCTATTACAGTAGTATATAATGTACAATGTGTGTGTTTCTATAATATAATTGTGCCAAATACCTTCGTTATAGCGCAGCTCTGCGCTTCTGTGACGTGCCGGAGCTCTCTTCTCTGCAATTATATTACAGAAACGCACACATTGTACATTATATACTACTGTAATAGAGTGGGTTATAGGATTTTACAAGAATTTTAAACTAGGGCTTATTTTTGGGGTAGGACTTATATTGCAGCCATCCTGGAAAATAACACTAGGTCTTATTTTCGGGGTAGGTCTTATAATCAGGGAAACACTGTAGATATAAAAAAAAACATTACAAATAACCCCCCCCCCCCCCCCAGTGATCACATTCCCTCTGTTTTCAGCTGCCTAAGAGCTGGGGGAGGAGAAACAGCAGTACATTGATCTTCCTAGTGGATGGCTGTGCAGGGTGGGGGGTGGCATGTCAGGACAAGCCTGATCATTGGAGGACAGCAGATTAAAGTGGGAGTAAACTTCATTGGTTGATTTGTACCTATAGGTAAGCCTATAATAAAGCTTATAGAAACATGTGCGGCTTCATGCACATATGTCTATTAACCACTTCCCGCCTGGCCTATATTATTATTATACACAATTTATATAGCGCCAACAGTTTACGCATCGCTTTACAATGTATAGGGGCACAGCACAATTATAGTACAGTTCAATACAGAAGGTACAGGAGGGCCCTGCTTGTAGAGCTTACATTCTAAAGGGATGGGGTGGTGATACAAAAGGTAATAACTGCAGAGAATGATTTGATGGGGGTGGCTCGGGGACAGTTGTTAGGTGGGTGTGGGATAGGCTTCCCTGAATAAAGGAGTTTTCAGGTATCTCCTAAAGGTAGACAGGGTAGGGGCTGATCAGACATACCGGGGCAGGGAGTTCCATAGGATGGGAGAGGCTCTGGAGAAGTCCTGAAGGCCAGCATGGGAGGAGGTAACAAGGGGGCTAGAGTGCAGGAGGTCCTGGGAGAAACGTAGGGGATGATTTGGGCGCTATCTGTAGATGAGGTTGGTGATGTAGATGGGGGCGATGTTGTGAATGACCTTGTATGTTGTGGTTAGCATTTTTAATTTCACACGTGGGGTTGCGGAAGCCAGTGAAAGGATTGGCAGAGAGGAGCAGTTACGGATCGGTGATTGGAAGTGGTGTGACATCCATACCATAGCAGATTGATGGCCAGGAAGTGGTTCTGTTATGCTGACTGGGCTTCATATGAGGTCCAGCAGGATTGACAATCGCGAGTGCGGGGACATGTCAAATCTCTGATCATGGTAAGAAGCCTCTGACAGAGGCTTCTTACCAATGTGATCAGCTGTGACCAATTACAACTGATCATCGCATGAACCAGGAAGTGCCGGTAAATGGCATGCCTCGGTTCGCGCTGACAGTGAGAGCTGATCGGTGGCTCTCCCTGTCAGAGGGGGGGGGGGGGTCTGTGCTGATAATCAGCACATTGATTATCAGCACAGCCCCATCAGATGTGCCACCACAGCTGTCAAAAAGGTGCCCAACAGCTGGCAGTCAGTGCCCCATCACAGTCAGATCAGATCGGTACCTCATCAGTGCTGCCCATCAGTGCCATCTGTCAGTGCCCATCACAGCCACCTGTCAGTGCTGCCTATTGGTGCCCATCAATGCTGTATATCAGTGCCCATCAATTCTACATATCAGTGCCTCCTCATCAGTGCCACCTTATCAGTGCTGCCTCATCATTGCCGCCTCATCAGTGCCCATCAGTGAAGGAGAAAACAAAATTTTATAACCAAAACAAAAAAAATACTTTTACTTTTTCCAAAAACTTGTAGGTAGATTCAGGTACGGCCGTGCAATGTTAAGATGGCGTAGCCTAGCGTGTTTACACTACGCCGCCTTAAGTAAAAGAGGCAAGTACATGATTCTCAAAGCACTTACCTCCTTACTTAGGGCGGCGTAGTGTAATCGCGGCGGGCGTAAGGGCGCCAAATTCAAATTGGTTGGAGGGGGGCGTGTTGTATGGTAATGAGGCTTGACCTCACGTTTTTTGATGTTTTTTGCTACTGTGCATGCGCCGGGCGCCTACATTTCCCAGTGCGCATTGCGGCTAAGTACGCCGTACGGGCCTATTGATTTCGACGTGGACGTAAACGACGTAACTCCCGATTCGCGGACCACTTACGCAAACGACGTAAAAAATTCGAACCTCGCGGCGGGAACGGTGGCCATACTTTAACATTGTTATTCCACCTCATAGGTGGAATAACTTTAGGCCGCCTAAGGCCTTACGGAAACGACGTAATTCGACTGCGGCGGCCGGGCGTACGTTCGTGAATCGGCGTACAAGCTCATTTACATAATCTACGCCGGCCGCAATGGAAGCGCCACCTAGCGGCCATCTGAAAAATTGCAACCTAAGATAGGCCGGCGCAAGCCGGCCTATCTTAGATATGTTTAAGCGTATCTCTGTTTGAGCATACGCTTAAACATACGGCGGCGTAGATGCGGAGTTAGGTCGGCTTATCTACTGATAAGCCGGCCTAACTCTTTCTGAATGTCTTTTTTTAGTTTGTTTAGCAAAAAATTAAAACCCCAGTGCTGATCAAATACCACCAAAAGAAAGCTCTGTTTGTGGGAAAATGTTGTTTGGGTACAGTGTTGCATGACCACGCAATTGTCGTTCAAAGTGCAACAGCACTGAAGGCTAAAAATTGTTCTGGGCAGGAAGGGGCAAAAGTGCCTGGTATTAAAGTGGTTAAAGTTGCACCCAAAATTGGCAAAAATAGTGCAGGAACTACTTTCGCAAATTGGTGCGGAGACACAAAGTTGGCTTAGCACCAATTGGAACAGTGCCATTGCTGGCAATAGGCTGCGACTTGACAGGTCCAATTGCATGACAAATTGCCCCAATGTGAATGAGGGCTAATATCGGTTTATGTCTTTTAACCCTATTGCATCTGCATTTTATTCTAGTATTTGACAGGTCCACTTTAAATCAAAATGAAAGTGCTATCTTGGCTTACAGTGTATTAAAGGTTCCCCTGGACTCTTTGGTACTTATGTTATGAAAATCGGTCTGGGAACAGTTTTTAAATTGTACTTGGATGCTATTTTCCTCCCTTTCCTCCATATTGGAGTTTGCAGAATGCCTAGGGGACAGTAGGAGGAATCACTGATATGTCTTATTTCATTAGGAAGACTTGAGTTTTGTACTCTGTGGAGGTCATTTTTGTCTGAAGTATCGGAGACATCTATTAAATCAGTTGTATTTGCTTTCCTAGCGTGCAGCAATATACTGCCTTGCAGTGCAGCTACTATTTGGGAACTTTATAGCTAAATTAAGCTGTACTCTGATATCTAACACAGTTATAGTGAGATTTATGTTTTCTGAATTTATCTAACTTTTTCTATGTATTTTTTTCTCTTTGCTTTCCATATGTTTGTCATTATGCTGTTCATGTCATATTGTGCAGTAGATTTCTATTTTGCAAACAGAGTTTTAAAAGAATGCCTAAGATTTGTTTAACCACTTCCATACAGGGCACTTACGCACCTTCCCGCCCAAGCCAATTTTCAGCTTTCAGCACTGTCGCACTTTGAATGGCAATTGCGCTGTCATGCTACACTGTACCCAAACAAAATTGGCGTCCTTTTTTCCCCACAAATAGAGCTTTTTTTTTGTGGTATTTGATCACCTCTACGAATTTTTTTTTTGCGCAACAACTAAAAAAATACTGAAAATGTTGAAAAAAAATAAAGTTTTTATTTATTTCTGTTAATTTTTTTGTAAATAAGCAAGTTTTCTTTTTCAATTACGGCACTGATATGGCGGCACTGATGGGCGCCGATGAGGTGGCACTGATGGGCACCGATAAGGTAGTACTGATGGGCACAGATGAGGTGGCACTGATAGGTGGCGCTGGTATGCGGCACTGATGGGCACTCATAGGCGGCACTGATGGGCACTCATAGGCGGCACTGATTAGCACTCATGGGCGGCACTGAAGGGCACTCATAGGCAGCACTGGACACTCATAGGCGGCACATATGGGCACCCATGGGCAGCACATATGGGTGGCACTGATGGGTACTTATGGGTGGCACTGGGTACTTATGGGTGGCACAGATGGGCACTGATAGGTGGGCACGGATTGGCACTGTGGGGTGGCACTGATGGACACTGTGGGGTGGCACTGATGGATCCATGTTGCCAATCAGTGCCCATTTGTGGGCACTGATTGGCATCTTTTTTTTATTTATATTTTTTTATTTGCCCATTTTATTTTATTTTTTAAATTCCCTGGTGGTCCAGTGTGGCGATCCGAGGGGGGGCTGTGCTGATAAACAATCAGCGCGAACCCCCCCTGTCAGGAGAGCCGCCGATCGGCTCTCTTCTACTCGCGTCTGTCAGACGCGAGTGAGGAAGAGCCATCAACGGCTCTTCCTGTTTACATCGTGATCAGCCGTGATTGGACACGGCTGATCATGTGGTAAAGTGTCTCCGTGAGAGACACTTTACCTAGATCGGTATTGCGGGGTGTCAGATTGACACCCCGCAACAACAATCGCCGCGATGCGCGCCCCCGGGGGCGCGCAATGGCTCAATATCCTGAGGACGTCATATGACGTCCAGTCAGGATTAGACAACCACTTTGCCGCCGTCCATCTGTCATTGGCGGGCGGCAAGTGGTTAAAGAGAACCAGTAAGGTTTGGGAAAATTTTTTCATTTTCAAAACTTTTAGTTCTCTTTATTATAATCCCAAAAGAGCATTTGTTATTTGACAGTTTTCTAGTTTTATACCAGCATTGAGTTCTGGTGGAAGATGGCCCTAATGCCCTGTACACACGATCGGTTCATCCGATGAAAACGGTCTGATGGATTTTTTCATCAGATATCCGATGAAGCTGACTTTCATCAGTCTTGCCTACACACCATCAGTTAAAAACCCGATCGTGTCAAAACGCGGTGATATAAAACACAATGGCGTGCTGAGAAAAATTAAGTTCAATGCTTCCGAGCATGCGTCGACTTCATTCTGAACATGCGTTGATTTTTAACTGATGGATTTCCCCACAGACGATCGTTTTTTTCTATCGTTTTTTTAACCAACAGATAATTTTAAAACAGGTTCTACGTTTTTTCACCGATATGAAAAAAAACCTATGGGGCCCACACACGATCGGTTCGTCTGATGAAAACGGAGACCGTTTTCATCAGACGAACCGATCGTGTGTACGCGGCATTACAGCCTGACACTAAGCTCAACAGTTCCTTTCTGACAGGGAGAGAATTCAAGTAAATAATCAAAAATCAATCGATCCCTGGCAGGTAAACCTGTGTATTATATTAATGTGTTAATAATGACAAGTGAAAATGTGTGATTATGCAGATTATACCAGAAATTATTAGACACGGAAAGGCCAGCAACTAAAGCATTATATATCATGTTGTTAAAGGCATTCAAGCTTTTCTTTTTTCACTAAGCTCAAAGTTAAAGCGGAGGTCCACCCTAAAAAATAAAAAATAAATAAATAGCCATAAAGGCTCAAAAAAACAAACTATTTTTTTTATACTTACCAGAAATGACTGTTACTAGGCAGATCGTCCTAATCTGCCTCTTTCTCGTCCGCGGTGAGGTTCTGTGTTCTCCTCCTCGTGTTGCCTCCTGGGAAATTGAGGCGCTCTTATTAATTAAGTTTGGTTGTGGGGGGCCTTTTGGGTCTAGTCTATGGCCCTGCTTGTAATGTGTATACCATGTATGAGAATTTCTACTCTTATTTTTCTTATTTCAAGGCATTACCCTTTTAGTTTGAGTAGGGATAGATCCCACTCACCAACAATCTTCATTGCAATTCCATCTTTGTGCCATATACAGGTTAGCAACTGGCCTCTGACTACGTCAGATATCATGTGTGCGCCGTTGCCTCCCTCTATTACCCCGACACGCCTAATTACATGTGACGTCTTGCAGATAAAACTGAATTCCCTGCCCATCCCTTGGATGATTGACCCCTGTGAGAATACCCTGTTTTCTGTATTTTCGCTCTGGCCATAAACATTCTGGCCCGGATTCAGAAAGGAGTTACGTCAGCGTATCTCCAGATACGCCGTCGTAACTCCGAATGAGGGCCGTCGCATCTCGGCTCGTGATTCATAGAATCAGATACGCCTCAATGTTGCCTAGATACGAGCGGCGTAAGTCTCCTACGCCGTCGTATCGTAGGGTGCATATTTACGCTGGCCGCTAGGTGGCGCTTCCGTAGATTTCCGCATTGAATATGCAAATGAGCTAGATACACCAATTCACAAACGTACGTGCGCCCGGCGTTTCAACATATGCCGTTTACGTAAGGCGTCGGACCGGCGTAAAGTTACCCCTCATAAATCAGGGGTAAGTCATGTTAGGTATGGACGTCGGAAACGTACGAACAGCGTCGTATTTTACGTCGTTTGCTTAAGTCGTCCGTGAATGGGGCTGGGCGTAGGTTACGTTCACGTCGACTAAGCATTGAGCGGGCGTAATTTACTTTGAAAATTCGACGTGATACTGAGCATGCGCACGCATGCGCCGTTCAATAACAGCGTCATTTATGCGGGGTCACGAAACATTTACATATAACACGCCCCCTACCAGCCTAGTTTGAATTAGGCGGGCTTACGCCGTGTCAGATACACTACGTCGCCGTAACTTACAGCGCAAGTTGTTTCTGAATACGGGACCTGCCGCTCTAAGTTACGGCGGCGTAGTGTATCTGAGATACGCTACGCCCGCCTAAAGATAGGCAGATCTCTCTGAATCCGGGCCCCTGTCTCCACCTAAGGTAGGACCTATTGGTATTCTGTATCCCTGTATATACAGGTTTTCTCGAAACGATTATTATGTTGAACACTAATATTGGGTATTGATACATTATAGATGTTCACATCCCCCCTGAAGAAGATCGAATACAACATTAAGATTGAAAACGAGTTGGGGTTACCTCTAACGGCAATTCACTGTTGTGTATTGCATACTGTTATTGTCATATTGGACATCTATTCTGAAAAATGTATGTACAGGCATACCCCACTTTTAAGTACACAATGGGACCGGAGCATGTATGTAAAACGAAAATGTACTTAAAGCAAAGCAATAAATGTTTTCACTTCTAGGCTGTAGTGTGGGTGCCAAGGGATATAGTATGGGTACCAGAGGCTGTAGTGTGGGTGCCAGGGGCTATAGTGTGGGTACCAGAGGCTGTAGTTTGGGTGCCAGGGGCTGTAGTGTGGGCGCCAGGGGCTGTAATGTGGGCGTCAGAGGCTGTAGTGGGGGTTTCAGGGGAACACTCACATGTAAATAAGCTCATCGAATGCAAGGGGAGGCGCTCCAATCCATCCCCCGGACATCGTGCTGTGCACAGAGGACAGTGCTGTGGAGAGGCTGGATGGCATTCTGTGGCTGACAGGGAAGCCGGAAGAACCACTGAGTGGATGTGATGTCACTGGAGGTGGGGACGCGGCCAGGATACAGGAAGAGCACACTGGAACAGGGCAGGCTACGTGCTCAGAGCTTCAGTTCTGTCTAGTGCAGGTGCATGGAGCGGGAATATTTGTACTTGTGAGGCACTTTACGTACATTCGCGGGTATGTCCGTACTCGCGAGTGTACGTAAAGTGAGTGTCTGTAAAGCGGGGTATGCCTGTACACCAGAGCTCTTGTTGTTGTCCTTTTCTGTTTATGTATCTCCCCTTCTCCTGCTTTTTAATATTGTTTTTGATGTAATATGATACAATTTTTTTTTATCAATTTAAATTAAATTAAATAATATATATTTTTGGAAAAACAAGTATTCATTTACTTGCAAGCTGCACATAGGCCCCTGGGAGTATTTTGTCTTTTCTATGCAGGTTTAGGAGATATCCGGGGTAGCTGCAGGTAAGCCTTATTATAGACTTACTTTGTAGCAAAAACTGGATTGTAACGGTTTACAACCACTTTAATGCGTTGTATCACCATATATGGGTTGTTTTGTAGCGCCAAGACGTTTGCCATTGTCTACCAAGCAGCTGTTATAGCTGTTACAAAAAACACAGATCGACGTCCTGTCAGGTGAGAGGAGACCGATGGTGTTTTCCCAGTACAGAGGAAAACCGATCGGTCTCCTCCCCTTGTGAGCCCCCTCCCCCTACAGTTAGAACCACTCCCTAGGTAACATATTTAACCCCTTGATCGCCCTCTTGTGTTAACCCCTTTACTGCCAGTCACATTTATACAGTAATCCAGGGCTCAAAATTTCAAGCCCTGAGCTTCTAGCCAGGCCTCAAGTGTTACTCGCCACCAGTTGCCTCACCTAACCCATACACTGCCCCGCCCCTAGTTACACAATTAAATATTACCAACAACAACTTTAACAAAATGGGACAGGGCACTGAGGCAGACCAGAGGGACAGGGCACTGGGGTAAACCAGAGGGACAGGGCACTGGGGCAAACCAGAGGGACAGGGCACTGGGGCAAACCAGAGGGACAGGGCACTGGGGCAAACCAGAGGGACAGGGCACTGGGGCAAACCAGAGGGACATGGCACTGGGGCAAACCAGAGGGACATGGCACTGGGGCAAACCAGAGGGACATGGCACTGGGGCAAACCAGAGGGACATGGCACTGGGGCAAACCAGAGGGATATGGCACTGGGGCAAACCAGAGGGACATGGACTTTTTTACTTCTACAAATATTGCTCTCCCTCTTGTACAAGACTCCCTCCTCCTCCTCTGCCTTCTCTCTAGAACCAGGTATTTTCCCCCATTCTCTTGCTGTCTCCTCTGCAACCCCCATCCATCCTCCTCTCTCTCTCTCCCTCTCCTATTCTACCCACTCTCATAATCAGGAGCCCCTGTGTGCGGCTCCACACTTGCATGTCCCCACTTCCCCCTTTCATTGTCGGGCAGTGAGGAGAGGAGCTGCAGAACAGCAGGAGGGAGTACAATCCAGCACCGAGATTCACACACCTGCATAGCCATTGACACCACAACACAGCGCACACTGACACCGCACAGCATACTGCCGCTCTCTTGTCAGGGCAACTCTTGGTGAGCGGTGATAATCGCAGTCCTCCAGCTCACTTGTTCCTTCCTGCTCTCTGCTCTCCAGCTACATTGGTCAGGTTGGGAAGCCAGGCTCAGAGAGGTCATACTATCAGGTCCCATGGCTTAACGAGAAATGTAAGGAGAGCACCTGTGTACAGCTCTGCATGTGTGCGGCTCACCCGACTACTTTTCCTGGGCACGCACCTTTCCTCTTCAGCCGCCAATCGCAGTGTGGCTCTAAGTGTAGGCACAGATTGGACTGTTGGTCATGCAGAACTGTTATCACTCGCCCCCAGCTTAAATCCACTCGCCAAATGCTAGTAGGCGATTGGAAATTTTGAGGGCTGCAGTAATCAATGCATTTTTATAGCACGGATCGCTGTATAAATGTGAGTGGCCCCAAAAATGTGTCAAACATGTCCAATATGTCCACCGCAATATCACAGTCACGATAAAAATCGCAGATCGCCGCCATTACTAGTAAAAAAAATAATAATAATAAAAATGCTATAAATCTATTCCCTTATTTTGTAGACGCTATAACTTTTGCGCAAACCAATCAATATACGCTTATTGCTATTTTTTTTACCAAAAATATGTAGAATACATATCAGCCTAAACTGAGGAAAAAAATTGTTTAAAAAAAAAAATGGATATTTATTATAGCAAAAATGTAAAAAATATTGTGTTTTTTTCAAAATTGTCACTCTTCTTTTGTTTATAGCCCAAGAAATAAAAACCGCAGAGGTGATCAAATACCACCAAAGAAGGCTCTATTTGTGGGGGGAAAATTTCATTTGGGTACAGCGTTGCACGACCATGCAATTGTCATTCAAAAAGGGGGTGAACGTGCCCTGTATTGAGGTGGTTAAATGGTCACATGCAGGTTCATGTGAAAGTCATTGCCATGTTCATTTTAAATATGGAAGGTGGGGGAGGGAGGGAGGGATTTTACACACAAACCATTAATCACATGTAAAAGTAAATATGGTTTGCCTTGGAAATTTTTCAATATAGTGGATTAATTTCCAGTAGCACAAATCAGTAAGAATGTGGTTATTTATGGCATGTGGTCAAGGAAAATATATGACATTCCACTTGGATGGAATAAAAATTGATCACAGTGCTAATAAAATTGTGACTGGCCATCAGTAGTGAGGATGGAATGATTTGCATTCTTCTAGCCACAATCCTCATAGGAAACGTAAATACCTCTTTTACAAGGCAATGCTGGATATAATGTTTTCAACCAGCTTGACTCTCTACATTTTCTTAAAGCATTGTATGTACAGTGAAGGAAAAAACGTATTTAATCCCCCTGCTGATTTTGTATGTTTGCCCTCTGACAAAGTAATGATCAGTCTATAATTTTAATGGTAGATTTATATTAACAATGAGAGACAGCCTAACAACAAAAATATCCAAAGAAAAAAAGCATTTAAAAAAATGATTTGCATTTTAACCACTTAAGCCCTGAAAGAATTTACCCCCTTCCTGACCAGAGCACTTTTTGCGATTCGGCCCTGCGTCACTTTAACTGACAATTGTGCGGTCGTGCAAAGTGGTACCCAAAATTGACAGTCTAAGATTGATGTCTTTTTTTCCCCACAAATAGAGCTTTCTTTTGGTGGTATTTGATCACCTCTGCGTTTTTTTTCTTTTTTGCGCTATAACCAAAAAAAGAGCGCCAAGTTTGAAAAAAAAAGCAATATTTTTTGCTTTTTGCTATAATAAATATCTCCCAAAATGCATAAAAAAAATATTTTTCCTCAGTTTAGGCCGATATGTATTCTTGTACATATTTTTGGTAAAAAAAAATGCAAAAAGCGTATATTGATTGGTTTGCGCAAAAGTTATAGCGTCCACAAAATAGGGGTTAGTTTTATGTAATTTTTATTAATATATTCAGACACTTTTGACTCTTTTTTGGGACCATTGTCATTTATACAGCGATCAGTGCTATAAGAATGCACAGATTACTGTTTAAATGACACTGGCAGGGAAAGGGTTAACCACTAGGGGGCGAGGAAGGGGATAAGTGTGTCCTAGGGAGTGATTCTAACTATGGAGGGTCTGGGCTACAAGTAAAAGGACAGTGATCACTGCTCCTGATGACAGGGAGCAGTAGATCACTGTCCTGTCACTAGGCAGAACAGGGAAATGCCTTGTTCACACAGGCATCCCCCTGTTCTGCAGCTCCGGACATTGAGTCCGCGGGTCCCACGGGCACAGTCACGGAGCTTGCGGCTCCTAAAATGCAAATCAATTTATAATTTTTTTGTGGTTTTCTGGATATTTTTGTTGTTATTCTGTCTCTCACTGTTAAAATAAACCTACTATTAAAATTATAGACTGATCATTTCTTTGTCAGTGTGCAAACGTACAAAATCAACAGGGGATCAAATACTTTTACCCCCACTTTTACTTTTAATCCCATATACTAGTGGTCATAAAACGCTGTCCTCAGGGCCCACTAACAGGCCTTTATGTATTACCTTGGGGAGATGCAGACTCGAATACTGCAATCACTGAGCAGCAAATGATATCACCTGTGATGTATTTCAGTTATCTTGCAAGCCTGGGCCCAGGGTTGATTACCACTGCCATATACCCTATTATATACCCACATTTGATGCAGAGTAAGGCAAAAAAAAAAAACCCCAGCAGAGCATGATCCAACTTGCTACAGCAGGGAAAAAAATTCCTCCCTAATCCCCGAGAGGCAATGGGGTTTTCCCTAACTTTACCTATAAATGTTAGTACCCAGTTATATTATGTACATTTAGGAAAGAATCCAGACCTTTCTTAAAGCAATCTACTGAGCTGGCCAGAACCACCTCTGGAGGGAGTCTATTCCACATTTTCACAGCTTTTAGGCCTCGTACAGATGGGCAAACATGTCCGCCGGACCGTTTTCAGCGTACATGCCCACCCCGAGATTTCTGTATGATGGATGTACACACCATCATACAGAAATCCGCGCATACACGATACGTGGCGACGAGGCCGCGCCGTCGCGGCGACGTGCGCGGCCCTGGCAGTTCAATGCTTCCACGCATGCGTCAAAGTCATTCGACGCATGCGAGGGATGGCGGCCGCTCGGACATGTACAGTAAGTCTGTACAGTAAGTCTGTACAGACGACCGAACATGTCCGACGGACAGGATTCCAGCGGGCATGTTTCTAAGCAAGTTAAGAAACATTTGCCCGCTCGAAAACGGTCTGGCGGGCAAATGTACGCTGGAATCCTGTCCACTCAGCTGTACAGACGACCGAACATGTCTGCTGAAACTGGTCCGCAGACCAGTTTCAGCAAACATGTTCGGTCGTCTGTACGGGGCCTTACTGTGAAGAAACCTTTCTGTATTTGGAGATGAAATCTCTTTTCCTCTAGACATAAAGAGTGCCCCCTTGTCCTCTGTGTTGACCATAAAGTGAATAACTCAACACCAAGTTCACTATATGGACCCCTTATATATTTGAACATGTTGATCATATCCCCCCTTAATCTCCTCTTCTCAAATTCCGTTCCTCTAATCTTTCCTCATAGTTGAGCTCCTCCATGCCTCTTATCAGTTTGGTTGCCCTTCTCTGCACTTTCTCCAGTTCCCGATATCCTTTTTGAAGACTGATGCCCAAAACTGAACTGCATATGGGACTGTATGCAGAATGTTTTACCTGAAATAACGACTTTAGAGGCAGAAGGCGGAGTAAACTTGGCCGCAGGCCTTTATTACTGGTATTATTTGTTTAAATTGACCATATTTATTGAGCAATTAACCAACTCAATATATACACCATATAACACATCACTTATTTACTTAACCACCACCATTCATCAACCCAGTCACTACGACTCAGGTTGGATCCACTTTATTATTAACTAACCCCTCTTGTTCATTACAAACCAAGAGAGAAAACCAGTAATAATTAGGCCGCGACAAGGGAGGGTGGGAGGGAGTTCACAGGTAGGGATCACCTTGCGTTCTGGCTGCTGCAGCCTGTTGCCCTGGCTTAAATAACCTTCTACCCTTCCAGAAGGTTCCCCTGGGACATGTGACCCGCCCCTAACTATCCATTGGGCCCTGGCTAATCCACCTGGGATTTTACCTTTCAGGTGTGCAGGGGAGGGGCCACCCTCCCCGCCCACCAAGGCCAAATTACCTATTAACCCCAGGTGTGGGGGAAGAGGGAGACATAATCTTTCCCTCTGCAACATCCCCATGTGCTCAGGGAGCTTAAAGCAGCTCCCTTCACATTCATGGGACTGTATGCAGAATGTTTTACCTGAAATAACGACTTTAGAGGCAGAAGGCGGAGTAAACTTGGCCGCAGGCCTTTATTACTGGTATTATTTGTTTAAATTGACCATATTTATTGAGCAATTAACCGACTCAATATATACACCATATAACACATCACTTATTTACTTAACCACCACCATTCATCAACCCAGTCACTACAAAACAGGTTGGATCCACTTTATTATTAACTAACCCCACTAGCTGGGATTGTTTTCAATCTGGCCTCCTAAACAAGACCGGCCCAACCACCCCGCCTCGCAGGCCAACTCCACCATATTCTGAAGGTTATTGTTGAAAATGTCGAGCCCAATTTCAGAAAGATGAACCCCATCCGATCTAAAAAGTCCCGCAATTCCCCCTTCTAGATCTACGTGCCTAAAGGACAAACCCCCAATAGTGGGCATGAACTTTGCTATTGCCCTGTTCAACCTTTTCCTGACCCTCTCAAACGGAGTCCTCGACCATACCAGTCTCGGAAATATTTCAGAAAAAAAAAAAAACATAACTCAGGGAAGGACTGACATAACTGGCCCAGATCATCCTTAATCTGGAACAACAAATCCAGGGACTTACTACACCCTATATCGTTCCCACCGAGGTGGATGATTAAAACATCTGGGATAGGCATGGACTGGAACAGTAAACCCAACTCTTCGAACAGGTTTGCCCATACCATACCCCTCCTACCATGCCAGATAATGTTCACCAACTTGGGGTCGAAATTCAAACTCTCGGAATACACTCTTCGCAGAGCTCTCCTTTCGGCCCAGAATACGAAGGAGTGCCCTACTATCCATACTGATAGGGCCTGACCTGAAAATTAAACACAACAATGAGGACGAATGTACAATTTATAAGCGTCAGATTGCCATCTACCTATCCGTTTGATGTTAACCACGTCAAGACCCAACCTAGCTGCCTCTGTCGCCGCACCATTACAAAATGAGTGCGAGGAGAGGGGCAACCTTTCCATATCCAGTACAATTAAACACTTGTGAAAAACCGAATTGAATTGGTAACTGGTCAAAGGAAGGCCGTTGTTGTGTATAAAGAACGACCCCCCTTTTGAACCCCTTACCTGCAGGAACTGACCTACTAACTTGACCGGGCAAATGGGGGAGCCCGGGAAAGCCTGTAGTTTCATCCATGCTCCCTTCCCGAACTGGTCTGTTTTTGATCTGGGGACAAAAATTGTAAGACGAGAACTTTCAAGAAAAACATGAGACATGTGCATATTGGACTCGGCCTTCCTTTTGAGGAGACATGATCTCAGATAACCTAAACGCACCAAAAAACATTAACGAAAAAATAAAATAAAAATAAAAACGCCCGGAAAAGGATCGCCTCATAACGCGAAAAACAAACTAATTCTGTTGCCGAGCACAATTTTGCGAGGATAGCCGGGGTTATCTCCATTCTGCTGTCCTTGCTGCCTGCGCCTTTTCTGTAGCCTTTCAGGGCCTGCTTTACTGAAAAGAAATAGGAGCATGGGGGGTGGTTGTTCAGTTTTCCGAAAAAAGAAACCCCCGCTAAAGTTTTATTCACCTGAGACCAGGATACAGAGCTGGCCAGTAATTTGTCTAAAAAAGACAAAACCAAACCTTCGGAAAATGCTAACTCATCCTCTCCCATAGAAGATACGTGAGCCAGCCACATCCGCCAGGCCGATGAGTACGCTGCCAGGGTAGCGGGGGCGACAGACTTCATAATATTTGAACAAACCAGATCTAGATCAGTTCCCATAAATGGGCCGGGCACTGGAACCCCTCCTCGTCCGCAGCTGGGAAAAGCAACTTGAACCTCCTCATCTGTAAACGCACGAGAGAGTCCGCAATGACATTCTGTTTCCCAGGCAAATAACGAGCCTTTACCCAAACATTTAGACTCAGACATTTGAAAACCAGGTACCTAATCAGCGAGATGACAGGAGGAGATTTGGGTGATAAACAATTTATAGCGAAAAACACCCCTTTATTGTCGGTGCTGAAAAGTAATCTTTTATTTACAAAGTACTTACCCCAAATCTCTAATGCGACCAGAATGGGAGACAGTTCTAAGATTACTATGTTCTTGAGATAGCCTTTTCTCCTTCAGCAAGGATGCCATAGCGAAGCGCACCAGTGGGTTCCCCATATAGCTGACAAACCCACTGATCCCGCTGCGTCTGTGTATAAACAAAAATCTTCGTCTGTTACAAACTCTGACTGAAAAATTGCTCTGCCATTGAAATTAACCAAAAATTGTGACCAGACCAGCAGATCCTCCCGAATCTCAGCCGAGATTCTGATATGGGAGAAAACCCAAAATAGCCAGATAAAGGCGTCTAGAAAATATCCGCCCCACAGGCAGAATTCTGGCCGCAAAGGCCAAAAGACCGAGTAATTTTTGGATTTCTTTTAATATGACCTTCTTTTCCCTTATTATGATGCACAGATGTTCCCTCAATTGGGAGACCTTCTCGGCTGGAAGCTCAAACACCATTGCTACTGTGTCAATGGTAATGCCTAGAAAAACCAACCGTGTTGTCGGGTATATCGTTTTGTCATGAGCCAAAGGGATGTTAAACGACTCGCAAATTTGTAAAAAAGAAGACAACACGTTTGAGCAATCGGCCGACGAGACCCCCAAGAAAGGGAAGTCATCCAGATAGTGTAACAAAAAAGATGAACCAGAGTGGCTCTGCACCACCCATTCCAGAAAGGTAGCGAATGATTCAAAATACCTGCAGGAGAGTGAGCAGCCCATTGGAAGGCACCGATCAAAGAAAAAACAGTCATCAAAAACAAAACCTAAGGAACTGAAAGACAAAGGGTTAATGGGTAACAAACAAAAGGCTGACTGAATGTCGGTCTTAGCAAGAAATGCTCCTTGACCTAGCAAACTAATTTTAACCAATGCATCGTCAAAAGTTGAATACTTCACTGACGACATTTCCTCACTGATTTGATCATTCAGAGAATCCCCTTTTGGCGAAGACAAGTGATGTATCATCCGAAACGATCTTTGTTCTTTTTTAGGAACGATCCCCAAAGGGGATACTCTCAAAATTCTCAAAAGGAGGGTAAGAAAAAAGGGCCAGCAATCCTACCTTCCTGCAGTTCCTTAAAAAAAAAAAAAAATTAAAAAAAAAAAAAATTTTTTTCCCCCTAACCACCTCAGGTAAGTCTAAGGCTGACTTTAAATTTCTACCTATGTCACAACCTTGACCGTCAAAGGGAGGAAGAACAAAACTGTCCCTAAACCCTTCAAATAGCAGCTGGGCCATCTGCCTGTCTGTGTAAATTTGCAGCCACGGCCGCATTCTTTCCAGGCTCACCGGGGATAGTGCTTTTTGGAAAGGATTAGAAAAAGATTGAGCCATAGCCCGATATCTTTTGATCCCCACTCCAAATTGGGGTGCACTGCTAACTTCTGACGAAACGATTTGTCGTATACAAACCATGCAACCCCCCCCAAAATTCTTGTATGCTTCCAGCACGATGTCCACATGCTGCAGGAGGCCCACACTTTTCTCAGGACATTTCTCACATATAATACTAGAGTATATCAAAAATGCCTGTAACCAATTACTGAAGCTTCTGGATAGCCTGCGCCTATCCTCATCACCTCTCTCATCCTTTTTATCTTTAAACAAATCGCAGAAGGTAAGAGTGACAGTAAGTGCACGAACTCACCTCTGACAATTTTTTCTTTCATAGCTGCTGTCAAATGGTAGCCTAAAGGGGAGAGCGTGCATGGCAGCGCTTCCCTGGCGCAGGTTTCTGGCACATTATTAGGATTATGATTAAAAAGTGATCAGCGCTACAGTGTATGTGAAAAAACACAATAAAAAATAAGTGAATGGCTAAGGAGCCAACACTCAGTGAGCTGTGTAGTAATCAGATGGGCTACAGCAGCAAAAACACCCAAAAAGTGTACCTATCGGATGGGCTACAGCAGCCAAACCATAAGGGTGATTTCCTCAACCGAGAGAATATGAGGAACAGTGTATCAATAAACAATAAATTACTGAAATAATATTTAAATATTTGAATGATAAAAAATATTTTGCAATAAAAAACATTATTAGGAATTTCAACACTATTTACAGTCACCTTTGGTAAGACAGCCGAGGGGGCTACATTACCCCCCATTCCTTGTCCCCCCGTACCTCCTCGGGGCTAGCCCATACTGAAGCTACAGAGCAAGGTACATTCTGACTAGCTGTAGACAGATTAGGCGACATACCCGCAATCAGGGAGGACAAAGAAGCAGTTAATGAGGTTAATAAATGTAATTGAGTCAAATTCTCGTTACCTGGACCTGGTGAAGTTGTCTGGGAACACACAGGTATCTGCTGTGCCTGAAGGGATGACTGGGTGTAAGCACCCTGGCCGCCTCCCCTAGCTCCAGCTGTACTTTGCGGCCTGGTGGCGCTGCTGCCGGGACCGGCCGGCAGCCCGGGGTCCTCTGTGCTGCTACCTGCTGCTTGCGACACCTGCCCTGGAACCTGTGGGAGAAAAGAAAAAGATGGTGCAGGCTGTCCTCTAGGGGGAGCACCCGACCCCCTGCCGCGTCCCGCGCGCTGTCCTCCGCTCCTCCCAGCTTTCTGTGCCCCCCTTCCCGATGGTGGCAGGCTGCCTGTGGGTGCAGGGGAGAGACGATTCAACCTCCTGCGTTTGGTCGGAAGAGGCTCCGGAACATCAAGCAGAGCTGGGATGGTAAAGTCCGCCTCCTCCTCCCTGCCGCCATTAGGAACGACCACCGCTGGAGTGGCAGCTCCCTGGTCCAACGACCATGCAGACGCCGAAAAAAGGCTCCAATAGGCAGGGAGAGATGAATGGGGAGGAGAGAGTGTGCTGAGGTGATGCCAGGGGGGACGCTGCGATGGCCTCAGGGGGAGAGGCAGCAGCAGCTGACCCGGACTGCTCAGCTGAGAAGGATCCCAGCAGATAACGTCGCTCTGTACCTGGGGATAAAGAAAGGCACTGCTGCATCCATGCCTCGCCATCCTCGGCCCCAGCTGTCTCCAGGATACGGCAGACCAGGCTCTTCATGGCAACAACACAGGAACAAGTTCACAGGTAGGGATCACCTTGCGTTCTGACTGCTGCAGCCTGTTGCCCTGGCTTAAATAACCTTCTACCCTTCCAGAAGGTTCCCCTGGGACATGTGACCCGCCCCTAACTATCCATTGGGCCCTGGCTAATCCACCTGGGATTTTACCTTTCAGGTGTGCAGGGGAGGGGCCACCCTCCCCGCCCACCAAGGCCAAATTACCTATTAACCCCAGGTGTGGGGGAAAAGGGAGACATAATCTTTCCCTCTGCAACATCCCCATGTGCTCAGGGAGCTTAAAGCAGCTCCCTTCACATTCATTCCAAATGAGGTCTTACTAAGGATTTGTACAGGGGCAAAATTATATCTCTTTCTCTCTGGAGTCCATACCTCTCTTATACAATAAAAGACTTTGCTCGCTTTGTAAACGGCAGCTTGGCATTGCATGCCATCATTAAGCTTTTGATCTACCAAAACCCCCAGATCCTTCACTACAGATACAGCAGACCCACAATCTTTTCTACCGTGCTGAAATCATCACCTCCTCAAGATGGCTTCTTGTACCACGGAACTCTTCAAATTTTGGTTATTTTCTATTTATTACATCTACCAGTTACTTTATATGCTCTTGGCTTTATAAATTAAGGTATGTCAACATTGTATTACCTTTACATTGCATGCCTCTCAAGATCTTTCCAAAAAATATTATATATATATATATATATATATATATATATATATATATATATATATATATATATATATATAAAAAAACATGTTGCATTGTGCTATAAAGAATTATGGCAAACAATTGTCTCTTCGATGTCTGAATGTTTGGTGGGCTTCACAAGGTGCTTAGCGATGGACATGGTTTTATTGACATGATCTCAAAGGCTAACCTTTTTTTAATTAATGGCTATTGCAAAAGAAAGATCATAGAATGTTTGTTCAGATTATATTTGGATTACTGATAAATGGAGTTCATCCATGTTATATCTGTGGACAGTTTATTTCTTCTTATTCTTTGTTATTATCTTGGAATTGATTTACGATCTCTCTTTGGAATTTGCCTTAAAAAGTTTATTATTGTTATGGCTATAATATTTCTATTTCCTTTTTATTGACTGAAAGCAGACATGAATTTCAGAGGTGTTCCATGCACAGGATAACAAATTTATAGGAAGGTTCAACTAATTTATCCCAAGTGTTGCATCTTCGAAAAGCCTTTGATGACCATATGACTATGGGGAGAGTGTCTAAAGCAGACGTTGTCTAGATCAAACGAAAGTCAAACTCCAAGCTCATGTCCGAGCTGTCCCAGCCTCAATGATGATGGAAACATTTTACTCACTTTAATGTAGGTGAGGGGTAGAAGTAAAGGAAAAAAATAAACATGAAATGGAATGTTAAGGAAAGCCATACACAGATGTGGTTCAAAGGCAGCTTATATTAACTATAGAGAATGAGGAAATGTTTCCCAAATGTGTTGAGGATTTTATTTTTTGTTTGCCCATAGAACATTGTGTCCTGTTGAACTGTTTAGCTAAAGGGTCTGTGGTACACAACAAACATGCACCCGCCACAAGTGGATGTGGTTAAGAATGCATAAAATATTAAATTAGAGGCAGTATAATATGAAAGGAGGAAACCCCATGCTTTGAGGAACATTTTAATCTATGCCCACTTGTAAAATTTTGTTTTTTTTATAACAAATTTTGATTCAATTATTGCATATTCAGCCATGGGAACGCTTCTGACATTTATTCTCACAGTGAGATGCTTCCATCGTCTGTTAAATGTTAATTGTAAAAGCAGAACTCCACATAATATATATATATATATATATATATATATATATATATATATATATATATATATATATATATATATACAGTATATATATATATATGCCTTGAAAATGTATTCATACCCCTTGAAATTTTCTACATTTTGTCATGGTACAACCAAAAACGGAAATGTATTTTATTGGGATTTTATATGTAATGCCACGTACCCACAATCGGAAATTGATGTGAGCTTTTGGTCGGAAATTTCCGACCGTGTGTAGGCTCCACCGGACTTTTTCTGTCAGAATTTCCGACAGCAAAAAATTGGGACTGGTTCTCAATTTTTCCGACGGGAAAAGTTCTTGTCGGAAATTCCGATTGTCTGTATGCAATTCCGACGCACAAAAAAACACGTATGCTCGGAAACAATTTGATGCACGCTCGGAATCATTGAACTTTATTTTTCTTGACTGGTTTTAGTGTTGTACGCAGGGCCGGATTCCAGACAAGGCCAGGCCTCGGGGTGGCAGTGGGGGCAGGGGCGGCACTGCGGCTGAGAGGAGAGGACACTTTTACTTTCATATCGGGAGTTCCCCCCTGTCATGCGGATGGTAAGAGGAGAAAAAACAGATGGAAGAGGAGGTGAGATAGTTCTTGGCAGCAGCAACCCCCCTCCCGGTTCTCAATGTAATTTTGTCATTTTCGGCAGCAGCACCCCCCATTGCTCAATGCCATTTTTGGCAGCAACACCCCCCCGCTTCTCAGTGTCCTGCCGAAAAAGTCCCCCGGCGAATAATGTCCCCCCTGTACTGCGCAGGCGGGGGCGGCATTGAAGGACCTGGCCTTGGGGCGGCAAAGGGAGTAAATCCGGGCCTGGTTGTACGTCACTGCGTTCTTGAAGGTCGAAATTTCAGACAACATTTGTGTGACCGTGTGTATGTAACACAAGTTTGAGCCAAAATTCAGTCGGAAAAAAATCCACGGTTTTCATGTCGGAATTTCTGATCGTGTGTACGCGGCATTAGACCAACACAAAGCGGCACATAATTGTGAAGTCGAAGGAAAATGATAAATGGTTTTCATGGCTGTACATGATGCTATAAGCTTAGGCTTTTTACCAAACAAGAAACAGGAAGTGGGCTGTATAAGGTATTTACTGACAGAATTTTTTTTTTTTACTATCCAAAGGTAAAACAACAAGGGCAAAGGATTTAATAGATGGAAAGTTTTTACCTTTGCTGCTCCTCATTTCCTGAATTACTGGATAGTCCTCATGTAGACCTAACAGCCAGCAGGACTCCTGGATAGGCCTCGGGCTTCAGGCCCAGCAGCCAGGAGCTGTTTGACACACATCCACCCAGGCTGGAAGAGCCCCGATCACCTGACTCCTCCCGAATAAATAACATATCCCAGCATGCAATGCTGCCAAAGAGACTCCTGCTAATTGGCTGAGACAACTTATTTACCCATCACCTGAATTCACTGTAATACATCATCCTAGTGCCAAAAGCAACAGTGCCAACTATTGACAGAAGAGAGAGTCTACAAATTAAACTCAGACTTAGGACAGGAATCAGTGGATCAAAGACTACCAATTAGCCTGGCTAGAAAAGTCAATTATATTTTATCACCACAGGACAGGAGCCTACTATGGTTCAGTGAATTTCAAGCTAAAAAAAAGAAAATAGATAATAAATGATAGTACTGGTAATAATACCTCAGCCAAGGAGAAAACTTAAAGCCAGAGCACAGAGCAAAGCAACATAGCATACCCATTTTGGACCATGGTCACCATTAGCACCTCCATCTATGTAGTCCAAATCCCTTGGGGACCCCCAGGTCACCAGAACTAATCTTCCAATAGGGACACTAATTCTGGTGACATGGGGGCCCACAAGGAATTCTCCTAATTTGCAGGGATTTCCGCTCACTTGCTGTTTGGCTATGGGACAGGAATCAAAGGGAAATCTACGCAATAGGACACAGATGGCAACAAAAAGATCTTGCAGGGGTTATAACCCTCTCTTGATCTATCCAAAATTCAAAAAAGAGGGCTAGATTCATGTAGCATTTACGGTGGCGTATCTCCAGATAAGCCGCCGTAATTTCAAATCTGTGCCGGCGTATCATTACGCCGATTCTCAAAGGCAGATACGCTCCAAAAATAGGCTTCCTCCGCCAACGTAACTTGAATGCGGCGGCGTATAATTGTGTGCAATATTACGTTGGCCGCTAGGGGCGTTTCCGTTGTTTTCGGCGTAGAATATGCAAATTACCTAGATACGCCGATTCACAAACGTACGTACGGCCGGCGCAATTTATTTACGTCGTTTACGTTAGGCTTTTTCGGCGTAAGGTTGTTCCTGCTATTAGGAGGCGCAGCCAATGTTAAGTATGGACATCGTTCCCGCTTCGAAATTTGAATTTTTTACGTCGTTTGCGTAAGTCGTTCGCGAATAGGGCTGGACATAATTTACGTTCACGACGAAACCAATACGTCGTTGCGCCGTACTTGGGAGCAATGCACACTGGGATATGTACACGGACGGCGCATGCGCCATCCGTACAAAACGTCAATCACGTCAGGTCATCATAGATTTACATAAAACACGCCCCCCCTTCCACATTTGAATTACGCGTGCTTACGCCGGCCCCATTTACGCTACGCCGCCGCAACTTACGGAGCAAGTGCTTTGTGAATACTGCAAATACAATACGCTGCACCACCGTAAATATGCGCGCCCCTACCTGAATCTAGCCCAGAAAGTTTTGTCCCACAGTTCTACTTTAACGTAAAGGTGATAAATCAGCACACCTCAAATGTGTAAAATGGCTCCTAGTAAATTGAGCATAATATGCCATGCCACATAAAGATTCCACAAATGCAACAACAGGACATATCATCATCATCATATCAGGACATTATACTGTATTGCGCTGTCACAGCAAAAAATGTAAATGGTTGCAAAAATAAATCACAAAGTAACATCAGATTACATAAACCAACAACGGAAAATTATATCATACCACAACAGCAAGTTATATTGCCGAGCAAATACCATATTATCTTGCATCTTGCTGTTAAAGCAAGTAATCCAAATGGTTACAAAAGAAACATCACAAAGTAATGTGGAATTACATCAATCAGCAGAAAAATCTATATCACACCAAAGCAGAACATTACATCAACCGGAAAGAACTTATCAGACTGCAATTTCACATTAAATCACATAGAAAGAACATTCTATGCTGCCGATGCAATTTTTATTAACTAGCCACATGGCAACAGCACAATACAGTATATGTCAGAGCCACTCATCACCAGCCTCCTCGTGTGCAGTCACTCTTAAAAACATTCACCATTAATGTGGTTGTAAACCCATACAGACCACTTTAACCTACAGGTAAGCCTAGACAATGGCGCAGGCGCACTGAGCGTGCCGTTAGTGAGGCCGATCGTGCTGCGCCGGAGCCGCGATACCCGGAGGTAACTCGGGTATCAATGGCGGCAGCAGAGGTGAGGAACGAGAGGCGCTTCGGGGCTTTAATCTCAGGTAAGTAATTCATAATGAGCTAGTATGCTATGCATACTAGCTCATTATGCCTTTCTCTTGCAAGTTTTTTTTTTCAGAGGGTTTACTTCCTCTTTAAAGTGGATTTTCCATCTAAAAAAATATTTTGCTTTATAGTTGAAAGTAGACCGAAAAAAGAAAAAAAACATTTTTTTTTACTCACCTGGAACTGCCTGTTGCTATGCGGTCCCTCGTAATCTGCCCTCGGATTCACCGAGGATCCTGACGTCAGCTCCCTCAGCTCCTCCGAACGCTGATGCATTTCCCAGGATGCCGTGCGCTTCCCCTAGGGCAAGAATCGCGTTACTTCGATACCGGAAGCGACGCGATTCAATGAATGCATGTTTTTTGTTTATGGGTTGCCATCACAACGGTGCGCAGTTCCGCCGCCTCCGCTCGTTGTGATGGCAACCCAAGTGGTTGACGGCACAGCGCTGATGCTGCCTTGAGCATGCGCGAGATTGGGGCGGGACGGACGTCGCTTTCCGATTCATCTCCAGAGAAATCCAGGAAGTAATTGCTTGTGGGCTTCACAATGCCTACAAGCAAAATGACAACCATCAGCACAACGGAATATAAAGTGTTCTTTGCTAAGAAGTCTGCGGAACGGCGGCGCATTTAGACATAGTAAGTGACCCTATGTGTACAGCTAAAACGATTAATAAACGGACATACTTTAAAAAATGCAACATGTAGTAATATCCCCGCTTTAACTCCCATCACGTGTACCATGTGCATTCCCCCATCTCAAAAAATTCTTATGTTTCTACAAACTCCCCTAATGAGATACCCCTCATATCCTGCCACCACAAGCCCAACTACCACAAGCCCAACCTAATGCCACCTAATTTTTATGCACTGTCAGCACCCCCTATTGTTACAAATTCTTATTTGTAGCCACTGTCAGCCTTTGATGTAAGCACAGCACAGCGTAAAGCGATATTACAGGCACATATTTTTGGTAAAATTAGATACTGATTCCAGGAATTACATGATCTTGCTGTTATTTTGTTTTACCTTTCTCCTCTGTGCTTGTTCCCCATTTTGCCCAACTTCAGGCATGTGGGTGCCCCTTTTGCCCCCTAAGACCTATGGAGTCTCGCCAGAGTCTCCACATTATGCTCACTCCATTTTTGAACTACAAGCTTATGTGCAGGTGCTCTCAGCACCCCAAACACAGACAATGTGAGACACAGAACCAAAGCCATATTTATTATTTTCCTCCAAAGTGGTGATTGACAACAGCTTCAGAGTTTTGGCTTTGGTTCTGTGTCGCTCTTGTTGCCTTTGTATGCAGTGTTGGAAACAGTTGCATGTAAGCTTGTGTGCAAAATGCGGCACAGGAGGCTGCTACAGCTGTTGCAGCTGTGTTTTTTTTCTGGGGAGATAGCCCTGTAAACCCAGAGTGAGACAGAGAGCCGCAATGTTGCTGCACTGGACAGAGTGTGCCAGGAACATAGGCAGATGCTGCTGCAAGAGAGACCTTGTGTGACTGCATTGATGGTCCAGTATTCTGCCATTCCAGAGCTGTTCCATTTTTCCTGTGGTTCCTGTTATTCCAGAGTGTTCCAGCTGTTCTAGAGCATTCCAGCTGTTCCAGCAGTGGCGGTGCGTCCATAAGGGCGCATGGCGCTGCCCCCTCTCTCTGGCCACCCCTCTATGACCAACGGATAGATTCATTGGCAGATTCAGAGACAGGAATGTTTTTAAAGCACCTGATTAGTGTGTTAGAACAGAAAACTAATATTCGCTTTCCTAACACTGAACCACCTATCCGCCAATCAGGTGCTCGGGTCTGTTACCTGTCATCTGATTGGCTGAAATGACAGGCGCTGTGATTGGACGCCTATCAGGCATCCAATCACCTATACGAGAAGACGGGATAAGATGTATTGAGGACAGCGCTCGCTGCCCCACCAAGACATGGTATATGCCGGCAGATGGCAAGCTGGGGGGGTCACAGTGACGACATTCGATGGCACAGTGGCACCATTCGATGGGCACAGTGGCACCATTCGATGGGCACAGTGGGAGCATTTGATGGGCACAGTGGCTGCATTTGATGAGCACAGTGGCTGCATTTGATGGGCACAGTGGCAGAATTTAATGGGCACAGTGGCAACACTTGATGGGCACAGTGGCTGCATTTGATGGGCACAGGGGCTGCATTTGATAGGCACAGTAGTTGCATGTGATGGGCACAGTGGCGGCAATTGATGGGCACAGTGGCTGTGTTTGATGGGCACAGTGGCTGAGTTTGATGGGCACAGTGGCTGCGTTTGATAGGCAAAGTTGCGGCAATTGATGGGCACAGTGGCGGCACTTGATGCCCACCAATGAATGCAATTGGTGGGCACAGTGGCTGTGTTTTATGGCACAGTGGTTGTGTTTTATGGCACAATGGCTGCGTTTGATGGCATAGTGGCTGCGTTTGATGGGCACAGTGAGGCTGCAATTTATGTTTTTTTTTTCAGTTTGTTTGCACCCCCTCAAAAATTTTGAGCACCAGCCACCACTGCATTCCAGAGTGCTACAGCTGTTCTAGTTTCATCCTGCTGTGGGGTATCGAGAGGCTGTGGGGTGCCAAGAGACTGTTGCACTAGGAAATCCATAGCTACTGGGAGAAGGCTACAGACATCTTCCATCACTGAGCCTTCAGGAGTGGTACGAGTCTACTCACTATTAGTTTCTTCTTGCTTTACTTTGGGGGTGAACACTATAGGATTGTGACCCCAATGTGACAGGATCGTATTACATTTGATGTATTTTCACAGGCCATTGGAGTAGCAGGGGCTTTTGTTTGTTGGTAGCCCATCTTGATGCCAGAAGTGTTGTTGCGATGTACTGTAATTAGACACTGCAATTTTTTGTTTATCAAACCCACCCACCCTGTTTTGGAGGGCATTTCTTACTAATAAAGCCCCTTCTAAACTGTTTCCAGGTGTGTTAATGGTCACTCGTTTCCAGATACGGAGCGGGTCATCACTAGAGCAGAGCAAGAGAACCCAAACAAATCAGCAGCTCTTACGGGGGTTGGTACTACACCAGGAAGGTCCTCTTCTGGAACCAAAAAATATGTGGTTGCTTTTGAAGCTGTGAGCTCCCGTATGGAATGGAAACTACCATGGACACGGAGAGTCACTTGCTCTGAGGGTCAGTGACTCTTGCAAACATCAAATTGGACTTACTCTTCAAGCAAATTTGCACAAAACCAAAGACCAAGCTCGTTTTACATAAGCATTTTTCACTTTTATTCCTATTTTTCTTTATTGCTTATGTCTCTTTGGTAATATCTTTTCTCTCAATATTTCTTGCACTGTTTTTCTTATTTTTCTTTCTTTAAGACGATCTTTAAAAAATGTTATACAGTAGTTGAAGTTTATTTTTGTGGGGGGTACAGCATTAAGCACACTAGTTATGTGTGTTGGAATATATCCCATTACCTGCAGGCTTCTACTTCTGATAAAAGTTTTCCTGTGGAAGTTGCCAAATACTGCTCTGAGCAGCTGTTTTCTGGAGTGGAGCTGTAAAGATAGAGAACAAAGAGAAGTATCTGCTACTTACAAAAGTTGTGTCACTCACCCTTACCCTTCTGCCTTCTCCTCCAATCTTATATCATACATTGCATCTTACTACTATCACTAGGGATGGGTAAACGGTTCGGCCCGCCAATTCTTGCTTTCATTAAAGCGGGAGTTCACCCGAAAATTTATTTTTAACCTTAGATTCATGCTCATTTTGTCAAGGGGAATCGTGTAGTTTTTTTAAAATCGAAGCAGTACTTACCGTTTTAGAGAGCGATCTTCTCTGCCGCTTCCATGTATGGTCTTCGGGACTGGGCGTTCCTATTTGATAGACAGGCTTCCGACGGTCGCATACATCGCGTCACGAGTAGCCGAAAGAAGCCGAACGTCGGTGCGGCTCTATACGGCGCCTGCGCACCGACGTTCGGCTACTTTCGGAAAATCGCGACGTGATGTATGCGACCGTCGGAAGCCTGCCAATCAAGTAGGAACGCCCAGTCCCGCAGCCCATAACCGGAAGCGGCGGAGAAGATCGCTCTCTAAAACGGTAAGTACTGCTTCTATTTTAAAAAAACTACCCGATTCCCCTTGACAAAATCATCATACAGACTGGCTTTGTAAGCTGTTGCTTACAAAATAAAGAAAGTTTGCAGGGAAAATGCAATTTTGGCTTTATAAATGCAATTATTTCTGCAGCAGCTTCTATACACAGTACAGATGTGACACCACTTTTCAGGTAGATTAAAGGGACTCCCCATCCCCATTGTATGCCCAATTACTTGCATATAAGCCTTCAAAATGGTCACTTTAGATTTTTCACGTTCAGTCACCAACCACCATCCGTTTGGAGGTGGACCACTTGGCCTTCAGAAGAAGGATTAAAACCCATCTCTTCTGAGGTCAAAGGGTTTCACCCACGAAAGGGTTACAGCGCCCAGAGGCGATTCAGTTCGCATGTGTTGCGCTATATACATTTTTCACTCACTCAGTCCTATAGACTTTAATGTGGTTTGTTATTCGGTTCTGAACTTTCACGATGTTCGAAAGTTCTGGTGCGAGCTGAACTGGAGGTTGTTCGGCCCATGCCTAGCTATCACACAATGCATCATGTTCAATGAATGGAGAAGGAATTGAATGACAGCATCACCTCCACTTATTAACAGAATGAGCATGCAATACTTCATTCCGGTCACAACGATGGGATTTGAGAATGTATTTACCACACTTTTGGCCAGGAAAACTGGCCGTGTGTATGCTCCATGGCAGTTTTCCCCGACAGGAAAACCGCCGGGAAACATGTTCTCTTTTTTTCTGCCGCGATTCCCGTCGGTCTTTTTCCTGGCAGTTTTCCTATGGGAAACACTGCGGTGGAGCATACACATGGCCGGGTTTCCCCTGCCAGGAAAACCGGCCGTGTGTAGGGGGAAAAAGCTGCCGAGCAGGTTCTCGGCTTTTCCCCCAGGTTTCCCGGCGGTAAAAAGTCAGCCGGGAAACCCATACATGTGTACGAGGCATCAGACATCACAAACCCCTTTTCCAAGTGCAGCCCCTTATATTCAGTCAGCATCACCTTCAGTTGAAGCCCCCATAAATGAATACAACAAATTTATCTCCCCTATTTCCCAACTAAAAAATCTCTGTACATTAGTGGCCATTGTATAGTACATGCCCTCTATACATTGGTCATCAATGCAGAATTCCCTGTCACATTGGTGTTCAATACAAAATTCTCTCATTAAATTGATGGGCATTTTAAATACCCCCATTACATTACTGGTCTGCGTAGAATACCCTATTACATTACTGGAAAGCGTAAAAGCCCCAGTCACACTGGTGGCCACTGTAGAATCCTCTCATTACTATCCTAAACCACAGAATGGACAGTGGTGTGGTAAATTTTGAATACTAAACACAATGCAACACAGCTGTTTACATGGAATTTTATACATGTGGGCTTAATTCTAGACAATATACATTATATGCACAGCATGGCTTGGAAAGAACATAATTCAAAGCATTCACACAGTCTGCTTTTTGCATTAGATTGTGCTACTTTGAGATTAAGGTTCTTAACCTTTTTTTGGCCTGTGACCCAAAATAAATTGAAAAGTCAAAGAACCACAGTTATGCTTTGAAATAGTATTTTTTTTGTTTTTAATTATTGTGGTGTTTTCAGATATGAGAAATGTATATTGCAATTTTGTACATATTTCTTTTCAGTCAGGACTAAAAAGTAAAATAAATGTTTTTTTTTTCCTAATCTGGTAAACATAAGTATTTGAATACAGACTACTATATTTAGTGGCAAGTGAGAGGAAAAACACTTACAGCCAGATTCAGGTAGAGCGGCGTATCTTAGATCGGCGTAGCGCATCTCATTTGCGCTACGCCGACGTAACATAGAGAGGTAAGTACAGTATTCTCAAAGCACTTGCTCCGTAAGTTACGTCAGCATAGCTAAATGGGCCGGCGTAAGCCCGCCTAATTCAAATTAGGAAGGTAGTGGGCGTGTTGTATTAAAATTAGCCGTGACCCCATGTAAATGAATTCCCGAACGAACGGTGCATGCGCGCATTCTCAAAATCACGCCGAATTTACGCCCTAAGATACGACGGCTCAACGGCAATGACGTGAACGTAACCTACGCCCAGCCCCATTCACGTACGACTTACGTAAACGACGTAAAATCCAACGGCAGTTCCGACGTCCATACCCTAACATGACTTAGACCAGCTTTTTGGTGGTTTATCTGTAAGCCGGACGTACGCCTTACGTAAACGGCGTAGCTTACTGCGACGGGTGCAAGTACGTTTGAGAATCGGCGTATCTTGCTCATTTATATATTAGACGCGTAAATCAATGGAAGCGCCCCTAGCGGCCAGCGTAAATATGCACCCAAGATACGACGGCGTAGGAGACTTACGTCGGACGTAGGAAATTCAGGCGTATCTTGTACTGTGAATTAGGCGCATAGATACGACGGTGCATCCGTGGACTTACGCGGCGTATCATTAGATACGTCGGCGTAAGTCTCTGTGAATCTGGACCATAGTGCTAGAGTGCCTTGAAAAAGTATTTACCCCCTTGCCATTTTTTGTGTTTTGTTGCCTCACAACCTGGAATTAACATGGATTGTTTGAGGATTTGCATCATTTAATTTACAGAACAGAAAAGATATTGAAGATGTGAAGCAAACAACAAATAGGACAAAATAACAGAAAAAGTCAATGTGCATAACTATTCACCCCCCCTAAAGTCAATACTTTGTAGAGCCACCTTTTGCGGCTATCACAGCACCAAGATGCTTTGGATAAGTCTCTATGAGCTTGCCACATCTTACCACTGGGATTTTTGCCCATTCCTCCTTGCAAAACTACTCAAGCTCATTCAAGTTGGATGGTTTGCGCTTGTGAACAGCAATCTTTAAGTCTGACCACAGATTTTCTATTGGATTAAGGTCTGGGTTTTGACTACGCCATTCCAACACAGTTACATGTTTCCCCTTAAATCACTCAAGTGTTGCTTTAGCAGTGTGTTTGGGATCATTGTCCTGCTGGAAGGTGAACCTCTGTCCTAGCCTCAAATCACATACAGAGTGGTACTGGTTTTGCTCAAGAATATCCCTGTATTTAGCACCATCCATCTTTCCCTCAACTCTGACCAGTTTCCCAGTTTCAACTGCTGAAAAACATCACCACAGCATGATGCTGCCACCACCATGTTTCACTGTGGGGATGGTGTTCTTTGGGTGATGTGATTTGTTAGGTTTGCAGCAGACATCGTGTTTTCTTTGATGGCCAAAAAGTTCATTTTTAGACTCATCAGACCAGAGCACTTTCCTCCATACATTTTGGGAGTCTCCCATCTGCCTTTTCGTGCCATTTTGTTTTTTGCTGAAAGTAAAGCCCAACTCTATGGAGCGTATGGCTTATTGTTGTCCTATATACAGATACTCCAGTCTCTGCTGTGGAACGCTGCAGCTCCTCCAGGGTTAACTTAGGTCTCTGTGCTGCCTCTCTGATTAATGCCCTCCTTGCCCGGTCCGTGAGTTTTGGTGTGTGGCCGTCTCTGCAGGTTTGCTATTGTGCCATGCTCTTTCCATTTGGTTATGATAGATTTGATGGTGCTCCTTCTCAGCAACATTGTCCCTTAATTGTTTGGAGAGTTCGTTGGTCTTCATGGCAGTGTTTGGTTAGTGGTGCCTCTTGCTTGGGTGTTGCAGCCTCTGGGGCCTTTCAAAAAGGTGTGTATATGTAATGACCGATCATGTGGCACACAGGTGGACATCATTTCACTAATTATGTGACTTCTTAAGGTAATTGGTTGCATCAGAGGTTTTTATGGGCTTCATAACAAAGGGGTGAATACATATGCACATGCCAATTATAATTTTTTAATTTCTGAAAAATAGTTTTATGTATATATTTTTCTAATTTTACTTCGCCCTGGTTCACACTGGGCTGCGGGAGTGAAGCCGTGCGAGTTCAGCTGAACTCGCACGATTTCACTCCCGCCGGCAGTCCCGATTTTGGCCGCAATTTAAGAGACATCTGTGCAGGTTTCGTCCAGAAATCGCAAAAAGTAGTACCGGAACTACTTTTTGAAATCGGTGCAGCGCAGCAGATGCGGCATCGGACCAATTAGGACGGTGTCATTTCCGACAATTACCGGCAAATGCCGCCGATTTGAGATGCGATTTCACATGTGAAATCGCATCTCAAATTGAAGAAAAACGTACCCAGTGTGAACCTGGGCTTCACCAACTTAGACTATTGTGTTCTGATCCATCACATATAATTCAGATTAAAAGAAACATTAAAATAGAGGCTGTAATGTAGCAAAATAGATCAAGAGGGGTGAATACTTTTGCAAGGCACTGTATATACTGTATATAATGTATATCCTGTATAAACTGTAGTGGCAAGTGAGAGGGAAAACAGTGCTGCTGGTGAATATATATATATATATATATATATATATGGGGGTTGGTTAGCTCAAGGGTGGTGAATGGTGTTAAAATTAGTCCACGTCAGTCTGAACTTCAGTTTAAAGGCATGGCAGCCCACTTTTATTAAGCAAAGTTCCATCCAAAGTTGCATTCATCAGTCTTCACAGTCCCCCCGTCCCCCATCCCCAGTCTTTGCAGACTCCCCCCCATCCTCAGTCTTCACAGTCCCCCCTCATCTTCAGTCTACACAGTTTCCCCCATCCTCAGTCTTCACAGTCTCCCCCCATCCTCAGACTTCACAGCCCCCCCCTTCCTCAGTATTCACAGTCTCCCCCATCCTCAGTCTACATCAGGGGTGTCAAACTACATTTCACCGGGGGGGGGGGGGGCGCATAAGCTGTTTTATTGACCATCAAAGGGCCAGTTGTATCTGTATGACTATGTACCTACTCTTTATCATATTAAATAAGTGCATCTGTATTGAATTATTACCGGTTTAAGTATTCATTTAAGTAATAACTAGCTCTGAAAACAGAAGGAAAAATAATGACAAGCAGATATTCAAGTGTAAAATTATTATACAATTAATTGAAAATAAACCCCACCCCCTACATCAGATGTCAAGAGATTTTAGGGGGTGCGCTACAGAGTGCAAAGTTCAGGAGTGGGCTACATACAGAGTGCAGGGTTCAGGGGTGTGCTACGTACAGAGTGCAGGGTTTTAAGAGTGCGTAATACACAGAGTGCAGGTGTCAGGAAAGGTTCGATCCGCTGGTGCTATTTATCACCTGGCTCGCAGTACTGCGTCTCACCAGCAGGTGTCTCCTGACAGTTTCAAACTGTCAGGAGAACTTCTCCCTGCTGGTTATATCACAACTGGGATGCAGTACTGGTCTCCACCAGCAGATGGACCCTGACAGTATGGAGCATACGGCCCTCCCTGCGTTTAGGTGTGACCTGAACTTAATTATTACACCTCTATATATACCCGGCGAGTTCAAGCTGGTATCTTTCTACCTTCTGACCTGGAGCTTGCAAACCTGACCCTGAAGCCTGCTAGCCTGACCCTGCTTCCTACCTGACCTGATCCCTGTCCCGAGCCCATCCTGGGCTTATCCTTCCTATTGTTGTTGTGCACTGGTTGTCTTCACATGTTTGTAAATAAACACCTTTTTATTCCACTACATACCTTTGTTGGTCTCCTCTGTGCAGTCACACAGTACTGGTCTACCTGATTCTCTGACAGCAGGATTCAGGGATGCATGGTGTACAGAGTGCAGAGTTTAAGAGTGTGCTATGCATAGAGTGCAGAGTTTGGTGCAGGGTTGCAGGGGTGCAGGGTTCAGGGTTGCGCTATGTACAGAATGCAGGGTTCAGGGGCATGCTATGTACAGAATGCAGAGTTCAGGGGTGCGCTATATACAAAATGAAGGGTTCAGAGTGCGCTATGCAGGGTTCAGGGGTGGGCTACATACAGATTGCAGGGTTCAGGGGTGCACTAAATACAGAAGTGTGTGCTATGTACAGAGTGCAGGGTTCAGGGGTGCGCTATGCACAGTGTGCAACATTTCATTTTAACCCCTCTTCATGGATTCTTACCTCTGCTCCAACCACTCTCCCTCCACCCCCTTACCTCTGCACACATCTGCCTCTACACCTCCACAGCCCTCAACCCCCCCCAAAGCTTCCTATTATCTCTACTAGGCAGCTCCCTCCCTGTGCATTGGGCTCTAGTACCTGTGTAATCTCCCACTCGACTCCCGCCTTGCAGGGAGATCCTTCGATCAGTCCACACCGCGTTCCTCTATGTGCCCTGTCGTGAGTGCCCCTTCTGTGCCTACATGGATCCAAGAGCCGCTGAGACCATAGCTGTTACTAAAAACACAAAAGGCTTCTGTGCTTACAAGTGACAGTGATAAGAGTGGGTGAGAGCAGGAGGTGGTGGCTGCTGGAAGATGCTGGCCACATGACAAGGCCTGGCGGGCTAGATTCAGCCTGCGGGTCTTGTGTTCGCAGTATGTTGTCTACACAGTTCCCCCCTTCCTCAATCTACACAGTTCTCCGATCTTCAGTCTACACAGTTCCCCCCTTCCTAAATTCAAAGTCCTCACCTCCCACCAGAGCGCTCACCCCCCCCCCCCCCCCAGAGAAGAAGTACCCAACCCCAGTCAGCACCAGCAATAGGATCTGTCTGTGAAGCCAAAAAGTGGGCAGTAACAGGTGCAGCTGCAGCTCCTTAGGCTTTTCTCCTCCATGGGTGCCATGTGGGCAAGGACATAGTGGACCCCATCCTCCTTGGGATAACGGGTGCACAACACACTTTGCACCCATGGATGATATGCCACTGGGTCAGGGATCAAATACTCAAGGATTCCTGGACAATAGAAAAATCAACTGCCCTGGTGTCAGTGGTCAGTGGGAAGATCAAATGCTCTGGCATAGGTAGACAGTGGGAAGATCAAATACACTGACATAGGTGGACAGTCGAAAGAACAACTTTCCTGGTGTTGGTGGTCAGTGGGAAGATTAAATGATCTGGCATTGGTGGACAGACAGACATTGTGTGTGATTAGTGGAGGTAGAACGCCCTGGCCTCAGAAGGAAATTGTTCCAGAATTGATGATTAGTGGGAGGTAAAAAATACCTTAGTGTTAGTGGTCAGTGTGGGGAAAAATGCTTCAATATTTGGTGGTCACCAAAAGGCCCTGGTCACCAAACATCTGTAAGCTTTCCAAGCTTACAGACAGTTAGGCCAAGCAGTCACCTCTGTCCTGCAAGTGCGAGAATCACCACACCAAATGCCCTGCTGCTCACAGTTAGCTTGGCTGGGCAGTTGTCTATGCCGCTCAATTGTCGAAACCACCAAACAGCTTTCCATGCTCACGAACAGCTTTCCATGGGGACACTGGTTCCTTTCCTGTACCTGCAGGACCCATTGATTCTGTTCAGATTTTGGCATGTATATACAGTATAGTACCTAAGATCAGTTTCAAGCCATAATAAAACAATTAAAACAAATTAACCCAAAATCATTATGGTTTTCCTTTATTCAAACTGCAACACAAGTAGAAATAGCAATAATGTGAAAGATGAGTACTTACAGTAGTAACATGCAACAATCAAACTTAGTTGTGCAGATTCTTTAGGAGGTGATTTCTGATAATTTGCTATGAAATATTGCACTTTGCACACCCAGACAGCTATTTACATTGTTTCACAATTAATAAGTTAATTGTTGTCTGTTGCTGTATGAGACAAGTCATTGTAGTCTTTGCCTTAAAATAGACCTAGATTGCCCGAAAGCCCTATACATTCTATAGGAACCAATGTGCCAGATTCTCGTACCTTTGCAGCGGCGCAACGTAACCCGTTTACGTTACACCGCCGCAAGTTTTCAGTGTAAGTGCCTGATCCACAAAGCACTTACCTGTAAACTTGCGGCGGTGTATCGTAAACATGTCCGGCGCAAGCCCGCCCAATTCAAATGGGGCGTGTACCATTTAAATTAGGCGCGCTCCCGCGCCGGACGTACTGCGCATGCTCAGTTTGGAAATTTCCGCCGTGCTTTGCGCGATGTGACGTCATTTTTTAGAACGGCGACGTGCTTAGCGTCCATTCGTATTCCCGGACGTCTTACGCCAAAACAAAAAAAAATTGAAATTCGACCCGGGAACGACGGCCATAATTTAACATGGCTCGACTAAAGTTAAGCCATGTTAAAGCCGGTGTAAATTTGCGACGGGAAAAAATTACTAGCGACGACGTAACGAACGCGAAAACTGTCGTGGATCGCCGTAAATGCTCATTAGCATACCCAACGCAGGAAAACGACGCAAACTCCACCCAGCGGCGGCCGAGGTACTGCATCCTAAGATCCGACGGTGTAAGTCAATTACACCTGTCGGATCTTAGGGCTATCTATGCGGAACTGATTCTATGAATCAGTCGCATAGATACTCTGAGAGATACGACGGCGTATCAGAGATACGCAGTCGTATCTCTTCTGTGAATCTGGCCTCATGCTTTTAGCTATTTTCTCTACTCGAGACCTCAAATAGCTATAATCCTCCTTAAAATGTTGGTCATTTTTTATAGCTTTGACACTGCTTAGGATGACATGGTGTATCCTAAAGGGTACTAAACTAATAAAAGGCATACACAACCTTAGAGCACCCGATGTTTTGCACATTTTCTTAGAAAGACAAGTCTATTTGTTTTATTCCTGAGGGGTGCAGGTTACTAAGCGATGCACCAGGACAGGCATCGGAAAGAGGGGCTGAGCTTTGTTCTGATCTGTGCATTAGAATGACATTCATATGTGGACCTTATGTAACTGAATTTTTCTCACGTGTTCAAATGCATACAGATGTTGAACAGTTTCAAAGTTTCTTAGCAATGCATTGATCAGCTTACTCTTCTATCCTCACCTTTAGTCATTAATATAATAATAAGCAAACAGATTAAAGCCCACCTCCTGAAGGGTTAAAATCTCCATCATGTTTCAAGTTCTATGTACCCAATAAAATTTTCTTTCAGTTTTAAAATGTTTTTAACACCCTGGTGTCCAACAATGTCTTTAACAACTCCTACAGTATGCATACAGTCTCTGACAATCGCTTGTAGCATGCCTGTAATTTGGGGCATGCATGAGGCACATATGGGGACGAATGAGGCACAGATGAGCCACGAATGAGGCACATATGGACATGAATGATGCATGAATGAGGCACAGATGGGCTAGAATGAGGCATGAAAGAGGCACAGGTGGGCTAGGCAGGGGTGAGTGCTGCTGCAGTCTCCCTCCTCTTCTCGCACGCTGTACTGATCGGTATGTACAGCATGCAAGGAGAGGGGAGAGCTGAACCAGACATGCGCCGGTTTGTTGACGAGTGATCACTCTGTCATTGGACGGAGCGATCACGTAGCAAACGGCTGCTGTCATTAGCCCTTTACCGCGATCCATGATGCGCCGGGTCTGGTGAACCCGGTGGTGCACTGACACTTCCGTGTGCGCGCCCCAGGGGGCTCTTCAGGAAGCATGATTCTGGAAGGACGTCATTGTACACCCTCCCAGAATTGGCTGACAGCGCTGTAGCCGTCATTCGGCTATGGCCCGGTCGACAAGTAGTTAACAAGGGGACCCTGAAATCCCCCTATATGTGAATGAGTAATAGGGGTACACATTACCCCTACTCATTCACCAAAAAAGGGTTAAAAGTGAGTAAAAACGCACAGAGCCAGTCCTTTAATATTTGTAGATCCAACTTCATAAATAAAATGCCTCTAGACCGAAATAGTGTGCATTAACACATAGGATAGCACTATGTGTTAGTAGAAGCAGAGAAAAAATGTTCAAAATTAAATTTTCCTTAGCTTCCTGTATTTTTTTTATGCTTACAGGTAGGTAACTATATATTTCCATTAAAGGGAATGTACAATATTTTTTTTTACCCATCTCCTTTCTTAATTTACTACAGTCAGGTCTAAAGATTACCATTTTTCACAAGTCAATGATCCATCAAAGTGACTTATTCCCAATTGAACAAGTCGGTCCAAAGGTTCAGTCAGACAAAGTTAGCTTCCCGAGGCACATAGTGTTCTGGGAAACAATTTCTGTGTAATAAAGGATACATTTACTTTTATCCTTTAAATGTCCCCTCTTAGAACTCCCTAGCCCCTTCCCCAGCCTCTTTTCTCAAAGTCACCCGCCTCTGCTTCTTCCACAAATCTCTATTCATCTCTGTAAAAAAGACTGTTCACCACTGGGACATATAACAATTGGCCTTTCCATATAAATTAATATAGATACTTCTGTGCAAAGTAGAGCATGGTCAATAGACTTTTAAACAGTAGCTACAAAGATTTCAGAATGTGATAGATAATTAAGACTTGGGGAAATTTATTGGGGAGGTGGGAGATTTAAAACCTAAGTGCAGCCAAAATAAAAACAGAAAAATCAGCACAAGGGACATAACATAACGCCAGTAGGATATGTTCCTTGTGATGATACCTATTCTTTTATTCTTTTAGGTGAAATCCTCCTCCATCCACGACCCCTTCAAGTCCGCCACCATAATCTTCTGGTACACTAAAAGGCTGTCATAGGCTCTCATCAAGAGAGCTTGGCCTTGCTGCCTTTTCTACCAAGCTGCTGTATTGTGTTACATTTATAGAAGCTGTAGTACTGGCTTGTATGAAGGGAAGATCTGCCATAGCATAGCTAGCAAAGGGAGGGCATAGTCTGGCTCTCTTGATGAAAGCCTTTGACAGTCCCTTAGTTAAATAATTCCTGCTGCACCTGAAGATTATGGTAAAAGGGGTTGGGGGTTGCAAGGACAGAGGAGAATTTCACCTAAAGGAAGAGGCATGAGCACAAGAAACGCATCTTACTGACTATATGTTACAGTATGTCCCTTGTATTGATTTTTTTTTCAGTTTTTTAATTTGCCTTCACTTGATAATGAACATGATAATGAATTCTTACATAAGCCCATGGAACTGACTAACCCCAGGTGGTGCAACGTGATTAATTAAATTCTCCTACATAAAGCTCCTGCACAAAGATCCTGTTTATCTGCAGCCTTCTCTCCTCTACAGCCTTTCAAACTACACAGTTTATATGGCATGTCTTGGCTTCCAGAAGGCAGGGGGTGGGGCATCTAATGTTTCACACTGCACAGCACAGAGCACAAAGCTGAGTATAATCCGAGACCTGAGTGGAGGGAAAGGACACACTCCTCTACATAGTCTCACTGGAACACATACACATATGAGGCCAGCTCCCTGGATAGTGTTTGGGAAAACTGTAAGGTGTAACTCATGCAGATAGCAGAGTAAGGAGAAAGCACTCAGGGACCACACCTTGATTCAAGTACACACTATATGAGGTTTATGAGGTTTTGTTTATTTTTCATTTCAGAGGTTTACAACCACTTTAATTAGTAACTGTATTAAAACATAGTTATCATTAAAGGGGTTGTAAACCTTTGTGTTTTTCACCTTAATGCATCCTTTGCATTAAGGTGAAAAAAACACCTTGCAGTGTCCGGCCCCCCAGCGTTTTACTTACCTGAGCACCGAATTTCCGTGGGCGCAATCCCGCCGTCGCTCTCTCCACGGTTTCTCGGCTCTTCATTGGATAGATTGATAGCAGCGCAGCCATTGAGAGTGCGGTGGGGTAAGAGTGCCTGCCCTGCTATCGCCGCCTCACTGAACCGGGACATAGAAATCCCCTTGGCTCTCCAAAGCGTCCCCTGTTAGGAGGGACGTTTTCGGAGCAATCTAATTGGTTGGCACCGTCACATGGGCAGCGCTGACCAATCAGATCCTGCGTAGCCTATCCTGTCAGTGGGAAGAAATAGAGAAAATACTGAGGGGATTTCTAAGCCCCAAACCGGTGAGTCGGCTATACCGGGGCTCAGAACGGGAGATCGCCACGCTGCAGGTCAGCGGGACAGGGGGTGAGGAGGGGTCCTGTGTAAGTTCACCTTACAGATTTTTCTTTAAAGGTGAACTTACACTTTAAAGAGGAAGTAAACCCTAAAGGTTTTACTTCCTCTTTGTTTCCCTGCAAAGGTAAAGCATAATGGGCTACTATGCATCGCATAGTAGCCCATTATGTGTCACCTAACTGAAACCGAAGCCTGCAATGTCTCCGATTTCCTCACTGGCTGGAACTGTCCATCCTTCACCCCTCTTCCTTCCGGGTTGTGAACTCCGGCTCTGTGACTGGCTGGAGTCGCGTGACGTCACTCCCACGCATACACGCGGCAGCCACCAGTCACGGCATGACCCCAGCTTGAAACGGCACAGTGTGCCCTTTCTTGACTGTGCATGTGCCGAATACACCGGTGCATGCGTGTTAGACATCGCCGTACGGGGAATTGTAAATATCTCCTAAACGTGTAGGTTTAGGAGATTTTTCCAGCACCTACAGGTAAGCCTTAAAGGGGTTGTAAATGTTCGTTTTTTATTTTCTAAATAGGTTCCTTTAAGCTAGTGCATTGTTGGTTCACTTACCTTTTCCTTCGATTTCCCTTCTAAATGTTTTTTTTCTTTGTCTGAATTTCTCACTTCCTGTTCCTCCTCAGTAAGCTTGCCCCCATTATCCAAGCTGTTTTAGCTGGGGGTTAGTCAGCATGCTCGCCCCCTCCCTTGGGACTACATCCCTGCAGTGAGATGCTGTTTACTAACCCCTTTAATCTAGGCTTAGCCGTAGGTGAAAGTGGTCTGTAAGGGTTTACAACCACTTTATGTATGGCAGTTCACAGAACAATACAATACAAAATTCCCTAGCACACTTATCAGCTAGCCAGCAAAATAAAACAAGTCTAAACTGTTTCAACAATTTGTATTAGGTTTACATTGTATGTATATTTGCAAATATATGTGAAGCCACACTGCCACGTCAAGGCCCCTCTGCAAAGTGCGGTCCCTAACTCTACTCTAATGTTATTTCCAAATTGAGACATTTATAGCAATAAATTGATTTAGCAGCTAAACTAGTGCAAAAATGTTGATAAAACAGAGGTTTTGGTTGCATATATTTGCAAACATATGTGAAGTTACACAGCACTCCCACAGCAGAGCACGTGGATCTACTTTATGGCTTGCACTTGATCACACAGACACATTGCATAATCTATTCTGAATCTTGGGCGCTCGTAGTGATACAATGGATGGTGTTTATAAAGTTGGAAAGCCATTAGCACTTAATTATTTTTACCATTTATTGTGAGAGTAAAGTCATATTATTCCAGTCAATATCTTATTGCTGGTTTGCACACAACCAGGGCCAAATGAAAAAAAGCAACAGTCTCCAACCTCCGCTTTAGGTGATCCAACACACATCTGAATAAAATACTGGCCTCCGACCTCCCCTTATAGCCAGTCCAACACACGCCTAAAAAACTACCAGCCTCCAATCTCCGCTTTTGGTGATCCAACACACATCTGAATAAAATACTGGCCTCTGACCTCCCTTTATAGCTAGTCCAACACACACCTAAAAAAATATCAGCCTCCAACCTCCCCTTTAGGTGATCTAACACACATCTGAATAAAATACTTGGCCTCCAACCTCCACTTATAGCCAGTCCAACACACACCTAAAAAAGTAACAGCCTCCAACCTCTGCTTTAGGTGATCCAACACACATCTGAATAAAATACTGGCCTCCGAACTCCCCCTATAGCTAGTCCAACACACGCCTAAAAAAGTAACAGCCTCCAATCTCCGCTTTAGGTGATCCAACACACATCTGAATAAAATACTGGCCTCCGACCTCCCCTTATAGCCAGTCCAACAAACATGAACTTAAAAAGTACCAGCCTTTAACCTCCGCTTTTGGTCATCCAACACACATCTGAATAAACTACTGGCCTCCGACCTCCCCTTATAGCTAGTCCAACACACACCTTAAAAAATACCAGCCTCCAACCTCCCCTTTAGGTGATCCAAAAAAAAATCTGAATAAAATACTGGCCTCCGACCTCCCCTTATAGCCAGTCCAACACACACCTAAAAAAATACCAGCCTCCAACCACCCCTGTAGGTGATTCAACACACATCTGAATAAAATACTGGCCTCCAACCTCCCCCTATAGCCAGTCCCACACATGCCTAAAAAAGTAACACCCTCCAACCCAAGCTTTAGGTGATCCAACACACAAGAAATACCCACCACCAGGATACCCCCCAGGATGTTCTTGGTGTCAGGCTGGTCACATGCCTTGCACCTCTTACATAGTATGGGGGAAAAAATCTACGGTCCTGCAACTTTTGCAGGGGGAGCTGATGGCAGCTATAGCCTTTGTATTTCTCTCCATCCCTTGCTGGTGAAAGAGAACCCACAATAAAGCTCCTGGTCCTCTTCTGATAATACAGGCTTCAGTTCTTCATTGTCAGGATCTATGATTTCCTAGTGCAAGTAGTACAAGTAGTGCAAGTAGTACGTTATTTAAGGTGGCACCATTTTATGAGGTAGTTATGTTGCATGCCGTGGAAAATTGCACCCAAGTTACACTTATTCACAGATTAAAGGACTGGTACAGAATGGAGACCTTATTTTTAGCCATTTCAGCCCTAAGGATAAAAATAGAGGTTAGTTACTGGTGTCCATTGTGTTAGATTTCTGGTAAAGAACACAAAGGCAACAATAACTTCATCAAAAATGTATTCCAGATTTTGTCTTCAAGGCTGTGTCTCACGGCTGCTTCTCATTAGCATACCACTTTTATTGAAGATGGCTGCTTGCAGAGGTCTTGTTAGGCTGCACTGTCATGAGATTTTTAATACTTTATGGAAAACAAGATCACAAGGCTCCAGGACTACTGTACAGTATATAATTTTGTATCATTATGCAAAACTGGCATTTTATAAGCCCACATGCATTGCAAGCTGTTAATGGTAGATTGCTTGTGATATAATTAATAGTGGACATCAGAGAGTTGAGTGTTCTGTTAGATATATAAACATGTGTAACAGGAATAAAGCTGGCCACACACCAGTAGATTTTTGAATGTTCGTATAAAAATTTGTATGAAATTCTCAGTACATTCAATGACTTGACACGAATGTCTGCAAGTACTTCAAAATGCAATAAGAAGTAGGGAGTTTTTTTTTTCTCTTTTAGAAATCATACTTATTTCGGTGGATTAAGCATCGGTTCTCTGCCATCTCTAATGCCCCTTTCACACTGGGGCAGTTTGCAGGCGCTATTGCACTAAAAATAGCGCCTGCAAACCGACCCTAAACAGCGGCTGCTGTTTCTCCAGTGTGCAAGCCCGAGGGCTTGCACACTGGAGCAGTGCGCTAGTGACAATCCGCAACATGTGGTAGGTGATGTGGCAAGTGACAATCTGCAACTTGTGGCAGGTAACCTGGCAAGTGACAATCTGCATCTGGTGGCAGGCAAGTGACATTCCGCAACTTATGGCAAGTGACAATCCGCAACATGTGGCAGGTGACGTTGCAAGTGACAATCCACAACTTGTGGCAGGTGACGTAGCAAGTGACAATCCACAACATGTGGCAGGTGACGTGGCAAGTGACAACCTGCATCTGGTGGCAAGCAAGTGACATTCCGCAAGTTGTGGTAGGTGATGTGGCAAGTGACAATCTGCAACATGTAGCAGGTGACGTGGCAAGCGACAATACGCAACGTGTGGCAAGTGACAATCCGCAAGGTGTGGCAGGCGACGTGGCAAGTGACAATCCGCAATGTGTGGCAGGTCACTTGGCAAGTGACAAGCTGCATCTGGTGGCAGGTGGCGTGGCAAGTGACACACTCGGGCTCCCACTGATTCTGCATTATGGTGAGTTGAACCATTTAATTTTATTACAATGTAATAATATAAATAATGCACTTCAATCATCCTGATATCATAACAACCATGGTTCCATGATCATTAAAGCGCTAACACCAGTCATTTCCCTGATAAATTGCCCCCCCCAAAAAAATATTTTCTGGTAGTGCCCCTCCCGAGACTAGACTCTGGATCCGCCCCTGCTTCAGTCACAAGATTAGGTTGGTCATACTGGGGCTTATTTTTACAAGCAACGTGAACAATTGAAGCATTGCTACTAGCAATGAAGAAAGTACAGGAATTCTTACTTCTATGCCTATCTTAAGGTAATTAGTCACAGTGAAGTCATGGACCTTCTATGTGAATTGAAGAAGTTTTAGTTGGGATTTGGTGTGCAGCGTTAGCTCCATATTGCTTGGTGGATTGTAATGGCTCAGGAGCCATTCCTGCACTCGAGGTGGGAAGTGAATTTTCAAGAGTGGTCCTGATGCAGCATCGCTTTAATGAATATTATTTCACATGTTGATGAATCCTAGATATTAATCTAGACTTACGACCAACCCTCCTTGCACTGAAATCCCAACATTGGAAATTACTTATTATTTTATTATGTAGTTACTTGGGGCCTAATCCATAAAAACCCGGCGCAACGTATTTTTTCCCGTTTAAGTTACACCGCCGCAAAATCTCTACCTAAGTGCCCGATCCACAAAGCACTTACCTAGAAATTTTGAGCGGTGTAACTTAAATCCGTCCGGCGCAAGGCGTTCCTAATTTAATGGGGCGAGTCCCATTTAAATTAGGCGCGCTCCCGCGCCGGACGTACTGCGCATGCTCTCGACGTCATTTTCCCGACGTGCTTTGCGCGGTTTTACATTGCGGCGGGTTTTGAGAATCGCGACGGGCGAAAAAAAAAAAAAACGAGTTGCGGCGAAAAAAAAAAAAAAAATAAAAAAATGACAGCGACGCGGGATAGAAGGGTCTACTTTTACAAGGTGTAAACAGTTTAGGCCTTGTAAAAGCAGCCCTAATTTTACGACGGCAAACTAATACTTACGGAGAAAAAACGAAGCGTAAAAGCTTTGTGGATCTCCGTAAGTGCTAATTTGCATACCCGAAGCGGCATTTCGACGAGAAATGCCCCCAGCTGCGGCTGCGGTACTGCATCCTAAGATCCGACAGTGTAAGTCCCTTACACATGTCGGATCTTCTGCCTATCTATGTGAAACTGATTCTGTGGATCAGTTCCATAGATAGAAACAGGGATACGACGGCGTATCAGAAGATACGCCAGCGTATCCCTTTTGTGGATTAGGCCCTTGGTGAATGTGTTGAATAGCTAGATGTATCAGCTTCAATCTCAGGTTTAGGCTAGTCACACAGCAACATGGAAAAAATCAAGCACAACTAACTTCTATCTTGTTGTTTTTCAATGTACTTTTTAGTATTGAGAATGGAAATGTCCAATCTATGTGGCTGATTTGCTAAAGACATATAAGCGTTTCTCTTGGCAAGGGAAGTAGCACTTTGCTAGGAAATTTGCCCCAGAGCTTGTGAATGTGGTGAAGTTTCACTTTGCAAAGAATCCCCAATCACGTGCAAGTAAAATATAAAAATATATTTTTGCTTGCACTTTATTAAATGATGGAAGTCAACAGAACTTTACCCCATTCACTAAACTCTAGTGCAAATGCCCTTGTAAAGTGAACAGCATATTTGTCTTTAATAAATCAATGCAATAAGTCACCTCTATGAATAAAGTATAACTAACGGCAAAACCTTTTCTTTTTCGTTTTGGATAGAGTGGAGACAGATTAGAACACCTGTCAATTTTTTTTGTGGCCTGTTCCCCCGTTAGGGAGATTCACTCTCTCTAGTTGTCCTGTTTATCATTATAACTGAACGTAAAAGAAAATCTCAAATTTTGGGTTGTTCCCAGAAAAGTAATAGAGGGGAAATCTTCCAATGGGGACAACTCCACTTAGTGTGTAGCATTAGCTCCAAATTTCTTGGGAGTCATGTCTGCTCCTAGGTGGAAAGTGGATATCGAAGAGTGGGCTTAGGGGCGGTATTGTTTTAATGAATATTATTTAAGATGGTTTGTTGATTATTCTTGAATGATAATCTGGGAGGGTATTGCATATGATCTTAGGGCCAGATCCACGTACAGCGGGCTTAACTTAAATATTGGGATTTAAGTTACACCGCCGCAAAATTTCTACCTAAGTGCCCGATCCACAAAGCACTTACCTAGAAATTTGCAGCTGTGTAACTTAAATCCGTCCGGCGCAAGGCGTGCCCAATCTAATGGGGCGAGTCCCATTTAAATTAGGCACGTTACCGTACTGCGCATGCTCCCGACGCTATTTTCCCGACGTGCTTTGCGCGGATTTACGTTGCGCCGAGTTTTGAGAATCGCGACGGGTGTAAAAAAAAAAAAACGAGTTGCGGCGGGAAAAAAAAAAAAATTAAAAAAAAATTTGACAGCGACGCGGGAAAGAAGGGTCTACTTTTACATGGTGTACTAAGTTTACACTTTGTAAAAGCAGCCCTAATTTTGCGACGGCAAACTAACACTTACGGAAAAAAAACAAAGGGAAAAACCTTTGTGGATCTCCGTAAGTGCTAATTTGCATACCCGACGCAGAATTCTCTGAATCAGACGCATATTTAGAAACAGGGATACGACGGCGTATCAGCAGATACGCCTGCGTATCCCTTTTGAGGATCTGGCCCTTAATATTTAATTTTAGTGTTTCCAAGCTTACTATTCTGGGGGAGGAGGACACAGGAGACATACTGCTGCATCAAACTTAATGCTCCACATCTAACAGAAACAAGATACAGTAAAACCTTGGTTTGAGAGTAACTTGGTTTGAGAGCGTTTTGCAAGACAAGCAAAATGTTTTAATAAATTTTGCCTTGATATACAAGCGATGTCTTGATATAAGTGTAGCGTCATGTTACAACTGAGTATAAAAAAGAAGAGAGGAGCCTCTAAGTGTAGAAAAATGGTTACATTTAATGAAGGTACAACATTTAGTAACTTATTGCTACACTTATGCCGCGTACACATGATCAGTCCATCCAATGAGAACGGTCTGATGGATTTTTCCATCGGTTAACCGATGAAGCTGACTGATGGTCAGTTGTGCCTACAAACCATCAGTTAAAAAAACGATCGTGTCAGAACGCAGTGACGTAAAACACAAGGACGTGCTGAAAAAAACGAAGTTCGATGCGTCCAAGAATGCGTCGACTTGATTCTGAGCATGCGTGGATTTTTAACCGATGGACATGCCTACAAACAATCGTTTTTTTCTATCGGTTAGGTATCCATCAGTTAAATTTAAAACAAGATTACATTTTTTTAACCGATGAATAAATAACCGATGGGGCCTACACACGATCGGTTTGGTCTGATTAAAACGGTCCATCAGACCGTTCTTATCGGTTTGACCGATCGCGTGTATGCGGCATTAGAGGTGCCTCTCTTCTCTTTTATACCCTGTAAAAAAAAATGCTTTGATATACAAGTGCTTTGGATTACAAGCATGTTTCTGGAACGAATTATTCTTGCAAACCAAGGTTTTACTGTGGTTTAAACCTTTAAACCATAACCAGAAGCAAAAACTAACAATATGCAAGATATTATACTGGGCTATTATATTGCCATCAAATGTTAGATCTAGCATCATTTTTAAAATGGAACAATAACAAAATGCCCTACAACAGCTGCCCACACAGGATCAGCTTGAGCCCATGTTTGGCCAACGCTAAGATGCCAGTGCTACTTTATGATCGTTTCCCAGAGTATACCACATGTAACTACTCAGGGTCCTGATTGTCTCAATGACCGCCATACCAGTATAATTTATGATTCCAATTCTAGCTCATTGAGAAATTATACTACTACAGAATTTGTTATTAGTGCTTGAAAATTGGAAAAATGGTCCTCTATCTTTTCTTGAACACTGACAAATCTGCCACTATACGATTCAAAACGTATGCTCAACTTCAAAGGCTTTAAGCTTCTGAAATCTGTATTGATACCAAATGTAGTTGAATTTTTTTTTAAATGCCTTGGAATGTGCATTTTTCATCACATTGATTTACAGACATCCAAATTATATGCCAAGTTAGGAGAATTTTATAGAAATAAAACAGGCCAAAGTCTTCTAGTTAAAAAACGTGTTGTTTAACAGATGCTTATGTCCATAACTGGATTATGTCAATACAGTTTATAAAGAAGAAACTCTTCAGGCTTTCGTCAGGAAATCTACCACTCTATGTAAACTCATTGACAAATGCAGATTATAATCTCGCCATCAAGGTCACAGTGAATAGATAAACAATGAAAAAACAGAAGAACTGACACTAGTAGTTAGTGATCCGTAGAATAGATGTTTAACAGTTCTGGCATACTGCATAGAAACCAATGAGCTTCCAGGTTTTATTACTGAAACTTAATTGAACGAGATGGGGTTAGAAGCTCATTGGTTTCTATGCAGAAGTGAGCCAGATTTTGCACTCTCCAGTAAATAAACCCCATTGTTTACTTAAAAGTGGGGTATGCCTTTATATGACCTGGTATTAGTGTTATGGAATCTCGGGTGGATACAGACACCTTCACATGTTGTTTTTGGTTAAAGTAGCTTGCATTTTTTCCAAGTAGGCTTAGATACGCAGCGTAATTGCTAAGTAGTGCCGGCGTATCTACTTTCTGTATTCAGAAAGCTCGATATGCCGACTGTAGCCTAAGATACGACTGGCATAAGGCTCTTATGCCGTCGTATCTTAGGGTGCATTCTGACGCTGGCCGCTAGGTGGCGTTCCCGTAGTTGTCAGCGTAGAGTATGCAAATTGCATACTTACGCCGATTCACAAACGTACGCGCGCCCGGCGGTCGTGTTTTACGTCGTTTGCGTTCGTTGCTTTCGTCGTAAGGCTGCTCCTGCTATTAGGAGGCGCAGCCAATGGTAAGTATGGACGTCGTTCCCGCGTCGCGATTTTCGAAATTGACGTCGTTTGCGTAAGTGGATCGTGAATGGCGCTGGACGCCATTTACGTTCACGTCGAAGCAAATGACGTCCTTGCGACGTCATTTACCGCAATGCACGTCGGGAAATTTTCCCGACGGAGCATGCGCAGTACGTTCGGCGCGGGAACGCGCCTAATTTAAATGATCCACGCCCCCTACGGGATCATTTAAGTTACGCGTGCTTACGCCGGCCCCTTTTATGATACGCAGCCGCAAATTACGGAGCAAATGCTTCGTGAATGAAGCATAGTTCCAGTAATTTACGGAGGCGTAGCGTAAAAACGATACGCTGCGCCGCCGTATCAGTGCGCGCCCCTACCTGAATCTGGGCCATTGGGTACAACATCAGACAAGCCATATTGGTCCCAATGGCTATTACAGCCACAATAAAAGCGGAATTTCAACCAAAAGTGGAACTTCCGCTCGTTGTACTCTTCCCCCCCTCCGGTGCCACATTGATCAGTGTTCAAAATATGCACGGTAACGGTACTAATTCTTTTACTCACAATGGAGGCAGCATGCACCTGACAGCTGATGGAAACATCAGCTGCGGTCCCGACATTGCTGGACTCCAGGACAGGTAAGTGCCTGATTATTAAAAGTCAGCAGCTGCAGTATGTGCAGCTGCTGGCTTTTAATTTTTGCAGCGGTGGGCAGACCTCCGCTTTAAGTTTCAACTCACTGTTACTATCTCAGGCTTTACTCACCACACTATGAGCAAGCCCTGCTACTGTGCATGCCACCAGAGACAGAACTCCAGCAACCAGGGCTTTTGAAGACAGTCTGGACTGGGCTCCTGAACCATCGAGAAACCTTTCCCAGCGTGCCTCCTGCATACTTCACCCAAATCACACTTGCTCCCATTAGGGGTTTGCTTTAAACTAGAACTATGTTCATCCTGGAGGCATTGTGCACAACAATCAGGTGTTGGCTTCTAAACGCTTGTGACTGCTCAAGAGGTTTTCCAATTTAATGTTGAAAAATATATTTTTGGTTAAGTATTATCGCCTTTTCACCATAGAACTAGCTAACAGTCCCCTCACTGAGCACCTGACCTAACTAAACATTGGCTGACTGACTGCACCCTGAGCCCACCCAGTTGTGTTACAATAGTGAATTTAATATTTGCCATTGTCTTCCTGCTTCTCCTCCCGGGCCAATCAGAAAGCGGGTCTTAAGACCCAATTGGCCGTGAGGAGAAGCGACCATATTGGCCAGGAGGAGAAGCAGGGGGAAGCCTCTGAGGAGGAGACACAGGGGGAAGTCGCCAAAGCTGCCTGTGACCTGGATGGGGTAAGTGCAGGGCTGGTGGGCAGACGGGGAGCGACGGGGGGTTTGTTCACTGATCGACCGGGTGGTCGGTTGGTTTGTTTGCCACCCCCCAAAAAATGGAGCCCCAGCCGCCCCTGCCAGGCAGACCTTTCACTGCCTAACTTTTGTGGTTTGACATATGGACAACTATTTTGTTGTTTATAGAATAATAAAAAAAATATATTGTCTGGTTATTTTCTGTATGTCTACAGCATGACTATTTTCTTTGAATTACTATTTTCAGCTATATTTTTTTTTCTTTTACTTCCTGCTGAACAGCACTAGCACAATGAAGGTATTACCTCTATTTCTCAAATGGCAAACATTTATCAGCATGCTGTGACATAACTCTATCAAAATGACCCCTTTGCCAATCATTAAGGTAGTCTTAAAAGAGAGCTCTCCATTCATTTGTACACATTTAAGTTAGAACTAACGCTAAAGCTCATGACACATTTTATCTATTTCTCTGCAGCCAACGGATACCTGTCATATTCACTTAACTTTAATATTTATTGATGACTATTATGAGCTTCTGTGGGCTGCTCAGTGGTGCTAATATAGAAAAAATTATTGCTTTCTTGGATGTCATAAATATTGCTGAATTACGTAGATATGCGTTTATATGACAGCGGTGCTGCTTAGGCTTATTCTAGAAGCGATAGTCACTTTTAACTCTAAAAATGTAACCTGTGGTGTTTTTATCCCTCTTGCATATTGGCTCTATTACCCAGCTGGTATTTACATATGCTCAGCAGACTTGCTTTCAAGGAATGTGCACTATAAGGCTATTGAAGGATAAGAGACCACTGTGGAATAAAGATGAAACAATTTTGATACGTTTTAGGTCGGTTTTTTATGATTGTGACTGTTGGGTATTGGACTTGTATATTAACTACTCTCCCATGGTTAAATTTGTTCAGTTATGTCAACAGCTCTAGATGCTTATTTTAAAACAGAGTATTGGTTTTTAAAATACACCTTACCAGGTCTTCAAAAAGGTGTACAAAGACTGCTGTTGTGCTTTACACGTTTTGGTGCCTAGAAGTATTTGTATCTGTTTTAAATAAACCTTTGTGTCTGTGGGGTCCCTTGGTTTCTAGGTCCAGAATGAATACAGTGTCTTGGCTTCTCTCAAAGACAAAATTTGGTGGGCCTTAGGCTTAAGCCGCATACACACGACCATTTTTCATGTCATGGGAAAAACAAATAGGTAGATTCAGAAAGAGTTAGGCCGGCTTATCAGTAGATAAGCCGACCTAACTCAGAATCTACGCCGACTTATGTTTAAGCGTATGCTCAAACAGAGATACGCTTAAAAATATCTAAGATACGACGGCTTGCGCCATCCTATCTTAGATTGCAATATTTTGGATGGCCGCTAGGTGGCGCTTCCATTACGTTCGGCGTAGAATATGTAAATGAGGAGATACGCCGATTCACGGACGTACGCCCGGCCGATGCAGTACTTTTACGCCGTTTACGTAAGAGATAGGCCGCGTAAAGTTAGAGCTAGGCCCTAGTGGAATAGTAATGTCAAGTATGGCCGCCGTTCCCGCGTCGAAATTCGATTTTTTTTTTGTCGTTTGCGTAAGTTGTCCATGAATCGGGATTTACGTCATTTACGTCCACGTCGAAATCAATAGGCCCGTATGGCGTACTTAGCCGCAATGCACAAAAAAAACGTAAAAAACCTGAGGTCAAGCGCCATTAACATAAAACACGCCCCCCTCAAACACATTTGAATTAGGCGCCCTTACGCCCGCCGATTCAGGCTACGCCGACGTAACTTAGCAGGCAAGTACATTGTGAATCATGTACTTGCCTCGCTAACTTACGGCGGCGTAGCTTAAATTCCTTAAGCTACGCCGCCGCAAAGTTGCGCGAACGTACCTGAATCTACCTAAAAGTTTTTCTCGACATGATTCTTGTCAAGCCTGCCTTACATACACACGATTGTGAAAAAAAAATGCTCCAGCAAAGCGCAGTGACGTACAACACGTACAACGGCACTATAAAGGGAAAGTTCCATTCGGATAGCGCCACCCTTTGGGCTGCTTTTGCTGATTTCGTGTTAGTAAACGTTTGGTGAGAGAGACGATTCGTGCTTTTCAGTCTTCGTGCTTTTCAGTCTGTTACAGCATGACTAATGTGCTATCTCCATTACAAACGCTAGTTTTATCAGAACGAGTGCTCCTGTTTCATAACTTGCTTCTGAGCATGCACATTTTTTTCCCATCGTTAAAGCCAACACACGACCGTTTTTTACTATGTGAAAAACGACAACGTGAAAAACGACGAGAAAAATTAGAGCATGTTCTAAATTTGTAATGCCCATTTTTCACGACGAGAAAAATGCTCTGGAGCCTACACACTGTCGTTTTTAATGACCAATTAAAAAATTAAATTTTTCTTGTCATGAAAAATGGTCGTGTATACGCGGCATTAGTTTCACCCTGAAACAAAATTTAAGCCCCATGTACAGCTTGAGCCTAAAGTCCAAGGACAAGGACACAGCACAGGGGTCAATTAAAATGTAAACAGGTACTTCCAGGCAGACACCCCAATGTTCTTAAACATTAGCGCTGCTGTTGCATTAGGCACTTTTAGAGAAGGTCAAAGTCACTTTAAATAAAAAATTCTAAAACATAAACTTCTATCCTGCAATGTACTGTGAAAAGTCAGTTCACTCTACCTTGTTGTGGATGGCAGAATATGGGGGTGGGAGGTGAAAGTTTAGTGGTAGAAGCCTAGATAATGCATGGGAAAGCAAAAAGGGAACTGCAGGTAGTATGCCCATCAGGAACTAAAACACAGTCCGCAGACTTGAATAGTGCAGTTCTGTTATCCACCAGTGGGTGTCTCCCAACAGTCATCAGGCCTCAGCATTTAGTCACAACCTGATTCTGGTTGCTGGGAGGATATTTGGTGCCACCTGAGAGATTACATAGTGCCTCAGCATTTTACCTGTGCGCCTGTATATTTTGAATGTGTTACTCCCTCAACCAGCTACCTGCTCTGGCCCCTATTCCAGACCTATCTTGCACTCCCACCTCCACCTGATTCCCCTTTTCCTCTGTACATAGGTAGGTTTGTTTCCACTTTAATGCGTGTTCTCTGGGTAGTGTACAGGTTGCTGTATTTTAGTTTAAGGTTACTTGTGTTCGGGGAAATACAGCTGGCAGTAACAGGTATGGCGAATCAAAAGTCGCCAGGACCAGATGGGCTCCCGGTGGAAATATACAAATATTATGGAGATATATTGTTACCTGAGCTCATAAAAACATTAAATGGAGCGGCTATAGAAGGTAAACTCCCTGCTTCAATGCTGGAAGCAACTGTTATAATCATACCAAAAGATGGTAAAGATCCCCTGGATCCCGCGGCATATAGACCTATATCCCTTTTGTGCTCTGACGCTAAAATAATAGCCAAGGTCTTGGCAACAAGGCTTAATAGGGTTATTTCAAAATTAATTCACCCAGACCAGACGGGATTTATAGCTAATAGATCTACCAGTATGAACATCAGAAGGACATTTCTAAACCTACAAACCCCAACACAGAATGAGGGAACAAGGGCCGTATTGTCACTGGATGTGACCAAAGCCTTCGACAGCGTAGAATGGGGGTATATATGGAGGGTGTTGGATAAATTTGGGTTTGGCCCGATATTCTCGGGGTGGATAAAAATGCTCTATGACAACCCTAGTGCCAAGTTAAAAATAAATAATGAATTCTCAAAAAAAATTGTCCTCGAGAGGGGGACGAGACAGGGGTGCCCTTTGTCACCCCTGCTCTTCGCCCTAGCGATGGAACCTTTGGCAATCGCTATAAGGTCAAACATCGAGATATCCGGATTTTAGAGAACGACGGGAGATGAAAAAATCGCGCTTTAATGCAGACGACATCCTGCTCTTCCTGGGAGACACGGAACAATCACTGACAAAAGCAATGAGCCTGGTGGAGGAGTTCGGGAGTTTTTGGGGATTAGAAATAAACTGGGGGAAATCCGAGCTACTGCCGATAGATCCACTCGGAGAAACGGCGATACGGGGATTGCCACAGTTAACGGTGGTGGATACAATGAGATATCTGGGGATATTGGTGACGAAAAATCCCAATCAATACATTAATAAAAATCTCATCCCCCTACTTGCTAAGTTCAAACAAAAAATCTACATTTGGAAACGTCTCCATCTGTCAGTTGCGGGTAGATGTAGTTTAATCAAGATGATTTGGCAACCACAACTCCTATATATAATGCACAACTCCCCAGTATGGATCTGTAAAAAATGGTTCAATAAAATCGAATCTCTCTTCAGAGAGCTAATATGGAAAGGGGGGCAGGCCAGGATACGTCTTCGCACATTGCAACTCCCGGTGGGGGAGGGAGGACTTGCAGTACCCCAACCCGAGATTTATTATTTATCTGCACAACTGCAACAAATAGGGGGAGGTAATATTCCAGGAGGAGGTACCCCCAACGGGACGATAATGATGAATGGGGTTTCCCATGACACTATTTTTGAAGCACTAGAGGCTGATTCCTTTAGTCATAGGAACCCAACAATAAAAATGATAACTAAAATATGGAAAATGGTTAAAAAACTGATGGGATACACCGGGTTTTCTGAATACTCCCCACTGTGGAATAATACTAAATTGAAGGAAATCCTCCAGATCGGAAAGGTCAGAGCATGGGAAATAAATGGCATTAAAAGGTTGAAACAACTGTATAAAGAGGATAAATATAGGAAATGTCAGGATTTAAGAGAGGAATTTAAGATACCACAATATTCATTTTTTACTTATATACAGGTGGGGCATGCCCTTGAAGCCCAATTCAGGACACAAACCCTAGTGTGGTGTGAAATGCCCCTTTTCCAAAATTTAGGCAAGGTAGGACCAACTAAGGGACTTATCTCTGAACTATATAAACAGATAGGTAAAAAGGCTAATATGGGCTTGCATCTCCTAAAAATAAAAGAGAAATGGGAGGAGGATTTGGGGGAAGTGACACAGGATCAGTGGCGGAGGGTCTTGGAGATGGGACCGAAGGTTTCGGTCTCACCCCCACAAAGGGTCTCCCACCTGATGCTGGTAAATCGAGCTTATTATACACCCAAACGTCTGTTCAACTTTGGAAGAAGAACAGATGACAAATGTCCTAGATGCCAGGGGACTGGAGACCTAGTACACATGGTGTGGCGATGCCCAAAGTTGTTTCGATATTGGGAGGGAGTGATAAATGTCTTGGGGGAGACATTTGGTGTACCTCTGGAGGCGGAAGCCACACTATGTGTACTGGGATATAGGAGGGAACGGAAGGAGAAGAAAATCACTACAGTCGCATTATTGAGATGCTTGTTCCAAGCCAGAAAATTAATAATGACAAGATGGCAGGCGATAACACCCCCGGCAATAAGAGAATGGATTGGAGCAGTAAACTAGACGATCTGTAAAGAAAGAGCAGTTTATACAAAAAGAGGTAACCTTAAGGAGTTTGAGGAGATGTGGAGGCCTTGGCTGGAAGAGAAGGGCCCGCCCCTCTAGTGGGTAAGAATTATAGCTGGGGTGAAGTAGAATTAAAAATAGCACCCTAAAATAAAGACATATGTGTGCCAACTCAGGAAAAACTAGGATTGGGCTGACCCTGAAACCTCACCGGGGGAGAGAGGAGAACGGATGGAGGGACCAGTTATATAAAACTAAGGGTGAAGAGATTAAGTACTAACCACACCGTGAATAGGTATAAGAATAGTTCCCCTGATCAGTAGATGTGATCTGAGCATTTTTTCTTTTTTTTTCTTTTTTTTTCCCTTCTCTCCTTTCTCTTGGATGCTGTTTTTCCTTCCTTTTATATAAACAAGATAATCAATGTGTACTTACCTTTTATATTATCTGTATTTTATATTAAGATTAAGATACATATAAGGAATGATGTTGGTTCCTGAAATTTTTTATGAATGATCTGTTTAATAATCAAATGTGAATAAGAAAAAAGACAAATAAAGAATGAAAATTTAAAAAAAAAGGTTACTTGTGTTCTGCTGTTTATAAAAATTGTATTTTGTGGTACACTTAACGGTTGAACAAAAGAAATCTGACATATTATTCCATCCATGATAAACAATGTGGATAGATGAATCTCCCATGTTGTCCATTGTATTTTGACAGTTGGTACCTTTGGTAGTTAGAATACCCAATTGATTGGATACAGGCATGATAATTTTAAACCTGGCTCCTTTATCAAAAGTTGATTGTTTCATCGACTTTTGTTGAACCGGGTGGTACCAACAGCAGAACAGCAGAGCCTCATGGGGAGTGTCCAAGAAAATGTGTTCAGCTTTTTCAGTGTACTGACAGTAGACAGGTAGCTGGATTCACGTAGATGGGCTTAACGTTAGGCAGGCGTAGCGTATCTCATATACGCTATGCCGCCGTAAGTTAGAAAGGCAAGTGCTGTATTCACAAAGCACTTGCGTCCTAAGTTACGGTGGTGTAGCGTAAATGTGCCGGCCTAAGCGCGCCTAATTCAAATTGTGAAGAGGTGGGCGTGTTTTATGCTAATGAATTGTGACCCGACGTGATTGACGTTTTTTAACGAACGGCGCATGCGCCGTCCGTGGACATATCCTAGTGCGCATGCTCCAAATTACGCCGCAAAGACTTATTGGTTTCGACATGAACATAAATTACGCCCAGCCCCATTCACAGACGACTTACGCAAACAACGTAAAATTTTTAAAATTAGACGCGGGTCCGACGTCCATACTTAACATTGGCTGCGCCATCTTTTTGGTGGAATATCTTTAGGCCTGAAAACGCCATACGTAAATGGCGTATCTTTACTGCGACGGCCGGGCGTACGTTCGTGAATAGGCGTATATCGCTGATTTACGCATTCTAGGCGTAAATCAGCGTACACGCCCCTAGCGGCCGGCCTAAATAGACAGCTAAGATACGACGGCGCACGAGGTCGTATCTTAGCTAGATTTAAGTGTATCTCAATTTGAGAATACACTTAAATTTACGACGGTGCAGATTCAGAGTTACGACGGCGTATCTACTGATACGCCGGCGTAACTCTCTCTGAATCTGGCTAAGGGTCTGGTGACTTCACTTTACGGAACACTTTTCAGTCAGTGCAGGATTGATTCCATGTATTGTAACTGATTGCTACATGCACTTTTGTGAGTAGTAATTTATCTTTCATTTAATACAATTTACATACTTCACAAGGACCTTTAGTTATGTTATTGTGAATTCATAATCAGACAACCTTTCATACATAAGCTCCTTAATCACAAGCTCTTTGCTGACTTCTGGGAAGTGAATCAGTTACATGAGTGGTGGATGAGAACTTTGGAAAGGGGCTACCTACTAAAACAGCAAGAGGAATTTGTTATCTATGGTAGTTTTCAGAAGACGGTAGCTGGTTGCAGGCTGAGATGTAGAGTGTTTTCTAAGGCAATTACACTTATCAGTTTATTAATGAAACCAGAGTTCTTTTAATCATTATTTTGTTCTACAGAGGTCAAAGTGAATATATTGACATTCCTGATAATATACTTTGAAAGGTTTTAAATTCAGGATGGTTTAAGATATATACTGTAAGAAAAATAGAGTGAGCTAATGCTGTGTTGTAGGTTCAACCAAAGGTGAGATGGGAAAGATGGATATCCCCTCGTAAAATAAATATTCATGTGGCGGGTCTAAATGATATAACTAAACTATATAAAATAAAGTTACTTTGCAGCATGACTTCCTAATTATTATCCATTCCTTGCTGTCTGGCAGGTTTATGGTAAAAGCATAAGTTGCATAGAAATGTTTGAAGGAGTATAGGGTTATAACGTCTGTTATTTATTACGGCGTAAGTGAGGAAGGATTACAGAAAGTCTTATTGATAAATTCCTTGATTAACCTCAAATAAAGATATAAAATATTAGATGACTAATTTATTTTGTAGCTGTATATTTCTAAAGAAGACTTAGTGGTATATTTATCAAATGTGTGAACCTTTGATGAAAGTTGTGTGCATTTTGTCTTGAAATATTAAGAAATGGAACACTTAAAGTGGTTGTCAAATAAATACAAGTGAATCATTACAGTGTGAATAGCCCTACTTAGCCATCCCTATTTTTTTTTTTGTTCAATATAATATAAGGCTAAATATCTTATTTCTGTCTTTTTTTTCAGGTCACATGACCACTGAGACATGGCAAGGGCTCCCTCCTGTCTGCACGGTGGGTGAGCTCTACAGGTGTACCTACATCTCTGGAGGAAATGTTTTCCGATGCAACACTGATGCAAATTTACTAGTAACTTCATGGCATTCTCAGCTTGTTGGCAGGTACAGCTGGGCAGGGGTCCTCTTTTAGACCCCTTTGACACTATGTTGCTTTTCAGGCATTTTAGCGCTAAACATAGAGAATGTAAAGCACCAGAAAAGCACCTCTCATCCCTCCTCAGTGTAAAAGCCCAAGTGCTTTCTCACTGGGGCGGAAAAAGGATTGGAAAAAAAGTCCTGCAAGCGGAAATGAATGGGCAGCGCTGCCAAAGCCCCTGCAAAGCACTTCGGCAGCGCTGCAACACGGGCGCTTTTAATCCTTTCCTCAGCCGCTAGCTGGGGTTAAAAGCGCCCCACTAGTGGCCCGAAAAAGCAATGCTATAACAGCAGTAAAGCGCTGCTAAAACTAGCGGTGCTTTACCGCTAATGCCTCCCCAGTGTGAAAGTGCTCTAATGCCGCGTGCAGACGGTCGTTTTTTGTTTTTCAAACTTCATTTTCAAAAACGACGTAGCATACACACCATCGTTTTTCCCAAAAGCTCTAGCAAAGCGCGGTTACGTTCAGCACGTACGACGGCACTCTGTTCCATTCAAACTCGCGTCCTAACTTGCTTCTGAGCATGCGTGGGTTTAAAAACATTGTTTTAAACGTCGTTTTAGCTACACACGGTCATTTTTTGTGACACAAAAAACGACGTTTTGAAAAACGACATAAAAAATTGAAGTATGCTCGAATTTTTTTTTGGGCGTTTTTCAGAAGACATAAAACAATGTTTTCCCCACACACGGTCATTTTAAATTACGTTTTTAAAAACAAAGGTTTTTTTCATCACAAAAAACGACCGTCTGTAAGCGGCTTTAGGGTTATTTTGTGTGATTGAGGCCCAGTTGGGGTCTGAAACCTGGAGACCCTCATGGACTTACAAAGGCCAGTTATGGTCTTTATTGCCTTTGTGGATTATTGCCAAATCATGTACTCTATGGAATTATTATTGCCTCTTGTGGATTTCCTGAATGTTATGGACTCTTGCCTTAAAAGGATTGTTTAATGGACTTTGCCATCTGCCTAAGGTACAGTGATTTTTATGGGCACTATAGAGCTTTGTATAGGAAACTGCGTGAATGTGTCTCTGTGAATTGTTACTTGTTATTTCCAAATATCTCAGTAAAGGATTAAAATTTGTTCACCTAATTTGCCTAATGTAGCACAATTTCAAGCAACTCTATATTAGCGCGGATGAAAGGGCCTGAGATGTGCACACAGGTAGGCAGGGCTGTATGAAGCGAAAACAGCTGGCGATCCTGAAGCCAGCCTAGGGGGACCCGCTCAGTGTAGCAAACAGTGTCTGCCCCAAACAGCATTACCCTCCACCATTCCACCTCATGGCCATGTTCTACGTCTATACAGGGGGAGGTAACATATTTCAAAGGTGTTCCTTCTTTCCCAAAGCCCCTTATTATGGTCCTGCAGCTAAACTCTTTCACATGCTGTGGGCCCCCTTCCTGCCTTCTTGGCTCTGGTGGAACGCTAGGGCCTGGTAGTTCCGCCACTGCCATGTGAAATAACAACCGGCCCCACCTTACAGGCTCAGGCAGTGCAGAGGTGCAGTGACAGGGAAGCCAGGGAGAGCCAGGAGAGCCGATCTGTGAGTGTGCGGGGGTGCCCGGGCCAGGTGTGGAACGTACCACTACCCGGAGTGACATCCAGAGCCTCCAGAGCCGGCTGAGTGGTGTGGAGGAAATAAGACACTCTCTCTCCTCCTATACCACAGAAGGAGAGAGAGACAGTGAGCAGCGCTGAACAGAGGAAGGAACTGCTGGAGTTAACCAGCAGGTGATTGGTTGCTAGGTGGTCCTAACAACCAATCATTATCTTTGGTAATATGAAAAATAACTCATATAAAATAATAGCAGTTCCTGTGTCTCACTCTCTCCCTCACTGTCACAGTCTATGTAGCATGCAGGGGGTGCAGGATGCTGTGTAAAGGGGTCCAGAGGTGCAGGGTGCTGTGTGAAGGGGTGCAGGGTGCTGTATAAAGGAGTCCAGAGGTGCAGGGTGCTGTGTGAAGGGGTCCAGAGATGCAGGGTGCTGTGTGAAGGGATCCAGAGGTGAAGGGTGCTGTGTAAAGGAGTCTAGCGGTGCAAGGTGCTGTGTGAAGGGGTGTAGGGTGCTGTGTAAAGGGGTCCAGAGGTGCAGGGTGCTGTGTGAAGGGATCCAGAGGTGCAGGGTGCTGTGTAAAGGGGTAAAGGAGTCTAGAGATGCAAGGTGCTATTTGAAGGGGTGTAGGGTGCTGTGTAAAGGGGTCCAGAGGTGCAGGGTGCTGTGTAAAGGAGTCCAGAGGTGCAGGGTGCTGTGTAATGTAAAGGGGTCCAGAGGTGCTGTGTAAAGGAGTCCAGAAGTGCAGGGTGCTGTGTGAAGGGGTCCAGAGGTTCAGGGTGTTGTGTAATGTAAACGGATCCAGAGGTGCAGGGGGATATGTAATGTAAAGGGGTCCAGAGGTGCAGGGGGCTGTGTAATGTAAAGGTGTCCAGAGGTGCAGGGGCTATGTAATGTAAAGGGGTCCAGAGGTGCAGAGAGCTGTGTAATGTAAAGGGGTCCAGAGGTACAGGGGGATATGTAATGTAAAGGGGTCCAGAGGTGCAGGGTGCTGTGTAATGTAAAGGTGTCCAGAGGTGCAGGGGGCTATGTAATGTAAAGGGGTCCAGAGGTGCAGGGGGCTGTGTAATGTAAAGGGGTCCAGAGGTACAAGGTGCTGTGTAAAGGGGTCCAGTGGTGCAGGGTGCTATGCAAAGGGGTCCAGAAGTGCAGGGTGTTGTGTGAAGTGGTCCAGAGGTGCAGGGAGACATGTAATGTAAAGCTGTCCAGAGGTGCAGGAAGCTGTGTAATGTAAAGGGGTCCAGAGGTGCAGGGGGCTATGTAATGTATAGGAGTCCAGAAGTGCAGGGGGCTGTGTAATGTAAAGGAGTCCAGAGGTGCAGGGAGCTGTGTAATGTAACGGGTCCAGACGTGCAGGGGGCTGTGTAATGTAAAGGGGTCCAGAGGTGCAGGGAGCTGTGTAATGTAAAGGGGTCCAGAGGGTGGTGTGTAAAGGGGTCCAGAGGTGCAGGGTGCTGTATAAAGGGGTCAAAGGGTGCAGTGTGCTGTGTAAAGGGGTCCAGAAGTGCAGGGTGCTGTGTGAAGGGGTTTAGAGGTGCAGGGTGCTGTGTAATGTAAACAGGTCCAGAGGTGCAGGGGCCATGTAATGTAAAGGGGTCCAGAGGTGCAGGGGGCTGTGTAATGTAAAGGGGTCCAGAGGTGCAGGGAGCTGTGTAATGTAAAGGGGCCCAGAAGTGCAGGGGGCTATGTAATGTATAGGGGTCCAGAAGTGCAGGGGGCTGTGTAATGTAAAGGGGTCCAGAGGGTGGTGTGTAAAGGGGTCCAGAGGTGCAGGGTGCTGTGTAAAGGGGTCAAAGGGTGCAGTGTGCTGTGTAAAGGGGTCCAGAAGTGCAGGGTGCTGTGTGAAGGGGTTCAGAGGTGCAGGGTGCTGTGTAATGTAAACAGGTCCAGAGGCGCAGGGGCCATGTAATGTAAAGGGGTCCAGAGGTGCAGGGGGCTGTGTAATGTAAAGGAGTCCAGAGGTGCGGGGGGCTATGTGATGTAAAGGGGTTCAGAGGTGTAGGGTGCCATGTAAAGGGTTCCAGAGGTGCATTTGTGGAGAGGGGGTACACAGTAGTGGCAAAGAGATATTGGGGGATGCAGAGGTATGCAGGGGGCATAGTGGGGTGTTTTTTGATTTTAACATGGGGGGTGCCAGATATAGGATCAGCCCCAGGTGCCAAATGCTCTAGGTATGCCCCTGGTCACCCACTCTCTGCAGGATTCTATCTAAGACAAAACATCAAATATGTGTTCTTTCCTTTATTAAAGATATGCCATGTATGACTAGTATTTGATTACAGCTTACTATCTTTTACATGCTGTCTAGGCAGAGACTTTTGAACCTACAATCTGTATTTATGACTGCTTTCATAATTTTCCAATTCAATGCGGAGGGCACAATGGCACCGTCCATGTTGCCAAGAATAAAAGGTTTGCACACCCCATGCAACTGAATGCAAAAGGAGACAATCTATTCACAGCTGGAGGAAGGCTTCATAATAATTTTCATTAAGGTCATTCTTGCAGTAAAGTTAATTGCCATGTATCGCAGGCAGGAACTTCCACTACAAAGCTCTCTCAGTGACAGCTCTTAAAACTGCCGTCGATGTCTTTGGAAGTGACCTATTATGTGCCCTGTGGGTAATAATGGACACGCTGAAGGAAATAGACAAATGCTGGCTTCCTTGGATTTTAAATCAATTCAACTGAGCAGAGATTTCGATCTGTAGCCCTTTTTCAACTGCCAGGGAAGACCGCTGACGCTGGCATAAGATCAAAAGTGGTAACCACGCAACATTTTGCATCGGCCACAGCTGGGAGGAAAACAATAAGAACTTATTTTATTGTTAACATAAGCAATTGCGTCCTCTTTTTTGTTTTTAGTTAAATCCATTGTAATAGATGCCACTTATGTTTTCTGAACTGTTAAGTTTCATTGTCTGTAGAATCTTTTTGAGGAGAACTAGCAAAATAAATAGCTTGTGGTTTTTTTTTGTTCTTTCCTTTCACTCTACTGTTTATTTACATGTCATCAACACCCACTAAAAAATATCAGGCCTCCTGAGGAATACTTCTCTTATTAACTGCATATGTGATCAAATGAGGCATGTGAGAGCCCGTTCTTAAGCCTCGTACACACACATGGTTTTCTCGGCCAGAAACAGCTGGTAGAGCTTTCTTGCCAAGTAAACCATGCGTGTGTACGAGGCTTTGAGGTTTTTCGTTGAGAAAACTACCCAGAATCTAGACGAGAAAAATACAGAACCTGCTCTCTATTTTCTCGTTGTGATTCTCGGCAATGTTTTCCTGCCGAGAAACCTAAGCGTGTGTATACTTACCTGCCTCCATGGAAACCTGCGCAAGCTCGAAATGACTTTGACGCATGCGCAGCTGCTTTCGAAGCATAGGTAGGGTGAAGCAAGATGGCGGCGACGGCATCAAATGTGATGAGCGCATGCTCGTCATAGTAGATGACGTCACTGCGTTCGTGCCATTCAAAAGAACGGCGGTTCTTTTGAATCGTACGTGTGTACACTCAGCTGGCAAGAAAATCTTGCCAGGAATCTCGTCAGGAAAAACAACGTTTTTTTCCTGATGAGAATTCCTGGCAGTGTGTACAGGGCTTAAGAAGTATTTACTGTGCTGAAAACTGGTTCAGTATAGAACTTTTGGTTTCTTTTGACCCACCTCACCATAACCTGTCTGGTTATATATAATTGGTATTCCCCAAGCCCTACCATAGAAGCAGTGTATCGTCACCATACACTGCATCGATGATGGGCAACAAGCCTAAAGGAGCTGTATGCAGTCTGGAATAGGTGGCTCTATAGTTTTAGGCTGGATCTGTGCTATACAACTGTGGTTTTGGATGTACAGTTACCCCATAAGGAGTAAATAAATGATTTGCATGGCTCTGCCCACTATCTCAGAATGAGAAATTATCCTCTTGTTGACATTTTCTGATCTAGGAAGGATCTACTGTGCTTTGCATTATTTCAGTGTAGCACCCTGATGTTTAGGCAGGGATGCTCCTAAATTTACCTGCCAGGTGTAATATCATGCACACTAGAACTTCCCCTACACACAGCGGATCATGGGCGCTTGGTGCTCACAGCAGCTGGGGTAACATGTGTTCGCTATGACCAATTATAGGTATCACATTAATACATGATTACAATGTAAACAAAACAGTCATGAATGGCTTCCATTTATGACTGCTTGCTTACTGTTGTGAAGCTGGGATTGGCCAACAGCTATCACATGGTACCTAGTGTCCTGTACCATGTGATTAGCTGTTGCCAATTACAGCATATCAACAATGAGCAAGCTGTCATTAATTGGAAAGCCATTTATGACAGTTAACTATTGCTATAACAGTGATCCTCATTGTTATCAACAAGAATAGTTGTTATGGTCTATTGTTGGTTACTGTCTTACTGTCTTTCTTGTTATTATTAACACATTCCATACAAATTACTTAGTAGCTTAACCACTTCCCTACCGACCCATAGTAAAATGACGTCCACAAAGAACCTCTGCCGTTCAGAGTGGACGTCATATGACGTCCTGGGCTTTGTGGGGGGGATATCTGAATGATGCCTGCAGCTAGAGGCATCATTCAGATATCCTTCTCTTGTGCCGGCGATTCTGCACAACGTAAGAACGATCATAGCGGCGGAAGTGATAATAAAAAAAAAAGTGTAAAAAAAGAAATAAATATGTAAAAAAAAAAAAAGAAATATTTTTTTTTTTTTTAATGCCCCTGTCCCCAGTAGCTTAAACCACATATGTGAGGTATCGCCGCGTGCGCTAGAGTGCCAGCAACAATTCTAGCACTAGATCTCCTCTGTAAATCTAAACTGGTAACCTGTAAAACATTTCAAAGCGTTGCCTATGGAGATTTTTAAGTACCAAAGTTTGGCGCCATTCCATGAGTGTGCGCAATTTTAAAGCGTGACATGTTAGGTATCTATTTACTTGGTGTAACATCATCTTTCATATTTTCCAAAAAAATTGGGCTAACTTTACTGTTTTGTTATTTTTTTAATTCATGAAACAATTTTTTTCCAAAAAAAAGGCGTTTGAAAAATTATTGCGCAAATACCAAGATAAAAGGTTTCAATGACCGTCGTTTTATTCCCTAGGGTGTCTGCTAAAAAAACATATATAATGTTTGGGGGTTCTGCGTAATTTTCTAGCAAAAAAATTTGGATTTGTACATGTAGGAGAGAAGTGCCAGAATAGGCCCGGTATGGAGGTGTGTATAAAAGCTCTGTATGGAAGAGGTTAAAATATTTGGTTCTGTATTCTCTAAAAGGGGTGGTACAGGGAGGTGGATAGGGGGTGGAACCAAGGGATGGGGGCAAAAGCAAGGAGTGACTCAGAAGGGGATTGTTGCTGCACCTGTTCTCTGAAAAAAGATTAAATAATATACACTGATTTTGGTTATTTCTACCAAAGGAATGTAGCAGACTATATTTTGGCCTACATTTATAAAGAAAGATTATTTATTTGCAATTATAACAGAAGCTAAAAAAATGTGATTTTACATTTCAAAATGATAAAAATTTCATTTGAGTACATTTCAAAATTTTCTGTATTTTTCCATTTGTATGGCAAAAGATAAAAATACCCAGTGGTGATTAAATACCAACAAAAGAAAACTCTATTTGTGTGAAAAAATATATATAAATTTAATTTGGGTACAGTATTGCATGACTGAGCAATTGCGCGCTACTGAATAGCAAAAAAGGGGTCTTGAAGAGGGTAAAACCATTTGAAGGTCAAATGGTTAAAGTAGACATATTACATATATCATATTTTTGTGATTTGTGGTGGAATGAGGCATCTAAATAATGTTCTAAGAGGGCATTACTGTGCTATGCCTTTTGTTTGTTTGGATTTAGAGTGATACCATTTATTGGCTAACTAAGTACATTTTAGTCCAAGCTTTCATTATTGCTTAAAGAAGAGCCCAGCGTGTTTCCACTAAAATGTATTTAGTTAGCCAATACATAGTATCATCCTAAATCCAAGCTTCTACTTTTGGCAACGGCTAACATGGAGCAACTCTCTGCTGCTACTCTAAAAGGTCTTAAAGGAGTTGTAAATAAAAAAAAATATATGCTGAAATGACTGTTTACAGGGTATAGAGACATAATAGTTAACTGATTCCTTTTGAAAACGATTAAAAATAGATAAAAATCAATCATATAATGTACCTGTAATTTCTATTTTAGTTTTTGCATGTTGTTTCCTGCCTCTCTGCTGTACAGAGCCACAGAGCCAATACAGGGCAGTGATGGTTTGGAAAACGAAACTGGGGTTTTAGACACACATTAATCACACCTCCTTGAAGTTAGTGATAACAGAGAGAAAGCTCCCAGCACTGTGGTTATCAAGAAACAGACAACCAGGAAGTGTGGAGATCAGACAAGAATTACAGCAACTTGAGAGCAAAAACGAACAATGAGGACATGAAAACAGCACTGCATTAAGGTAAAGGAAGCTAATAAGATACAAAAAAAAAATCCTTTACAAACCCTTTAAGATAGAACTTTGTTCCCTCACTACTACCCATCAGTTTCAGCATGTCAATGTTATAAGCAATTTCAACAACTCATGTGAAAAACTGTTCTTACTTTATGCTTGGAAAAAATATTGGAAATTTCTACTAGTTGCCACCAGTGTTATATCACAAAAATTATGAACCTACCAGTGCTGGGACAAGGTCATCCAGTGCCCAGGACAAAGATGCCAAACTTCGCTCCCCCCATCGTTCATGATGTGCAAGCTTATGGGATCCTATGCCCAGCAGTCTCTCACTTGTCAATATCACTGTCGCTGTCACTATTTCCTACAATAAACCATTGCGCCCAGGGAAGTCACCCACCCCTTGTCCATGCCAACCACCATTATCTCTGTTATATAAATTTAAATACAAAAATCAAGATGTAGGTTGCCTTTATTCATTTTGCAATGTTGGTAAGTCAAAGTGGTTGAAATGTCTCTGTCTATGTAACGTTACTGTTTTAGCTGTTCATTGGTGGGGTCCTCACAAGTTCTGAAGAATTTAGAGATGGCATAGAGATTTCTTGATGGGAGGTTGCAACAAGACCGGTTGACTATGGGTCCAGAATACAAGGTTGGATCTTCAGTCTCTGCTAGTGGAGTAAAAAGAGGGCTTAGAGTCAGTATGTGGGAGGAAGGGGGAGGATTTTATTTTTCTTAAGATGAATGTCGAGCATCTAAAAGCATCTATTTCATTCTCTTTTATTGCATAGTACTCAGCTATCTGCTATTAGAAATGGCTTAAGAGCATTAAAGTGGTTGAAAATTCCAAAAAAACAAAAACAAAAAACCTGCACGACAAAGGCTTAATGAGCATCGCATCGCATCGCAAACTAGCTCATTATGAAATACCTTAGATCAGGGGTCTCCAAACTTTTCAAACAAAGGGCCACTTTATTGTCCTTCAGACTTTAGGAGGGCCGGATTGTGGCCAGCGGCAGGGGGCAGAAAATGTCCCAGACCCAGCTCCAGTGAGAATAAATGTGGCCTCAGTTGGTGGTCAGGAGGAGGAGGGCCCCTATCAGTAGAAGATATTAGTAGAAGAAATCGTGCCCCATATCAGTGGGAGGAATAGTGCCCCATATCAGTGGGAGGAATAGTGCCCCATATCAGTGGGAGGAATAGTGCCCCAAGGGCCGCATAAAGACTAGCAAATGGCCACATCTGGCCCTCGGGCCGCAGTTTGGAGACCCCTGCCTTAGATCAAAGCTTTTGCAGTGGTCTCCGCACACTGCTGTGACCGACGACATATCTCCCAGAGTTATTTATGGGTTCGTGGGCTCTGTGATTGGCCAGACCCGCTATGACGTCATGCATGCACGTGGGAGCGACCTATTTCTTCAGTGTGCATGTGCCGATGATGTCGGCACATGCTGATACAGTGAATATCCCCTAAACAGGGTTTGCAATCACTTTAAGAGATCTACTTTTTAGACATACATTTCAAACCTAGTAACATTAGTATGGTGTGTGTATCAGATTATAAATTACTTGAAAATGATGCAGTCAGTAGCATGGTGAAAGGAACACTTAATAGAATAGAACGTAAAAAAAAAACTGCAGATGGAAATTTCGAGTTTAGAAAAACAGGAATCTCTTTATTATTAAATTGAGGGAATAGAACTTACTGTGCTAGTATTTTAAACAGTCAATTCAATTAAGATTCATTTATTAAGCCAGCATTACTTAGAAATTATGTTATAAATCTAACATTCTTTAAGACATTGGATGAACATTAGATAAAATAATTTGTTTCCAGCAGTCGACTAAAAAAAAGGTAAAAATTATTTTTGCAGAATATATTGTTTATCATGTTATATAATTTACAAAGACAGTAACATTTTTAAAATGTATATCTTAGAGCTCAACTCCAGGCTGCTGTTAAATCTACCCATGCAGTGGGGTGCCCCTGACTGCATTGGTTAAATGCTCATTTGGCTAGTGAGGGAAAGAAGTAAGTACAAATACTTACCCTTTTCCTTGCTCCCACAGACCTCCTCCTCTCCAGTCCTTTGAAATTGTTTCGGGCCAGTCTCAGCTCTCTAGCATCATCATGTACAATGCAGGACCAGCAGTTCCATCGAATGGAAGAACATAAAGGGAACATAAACTGCTGTGTGTGTCAATGGACACACAGAGGGAGGTCTTTGATTGATTGAGCCTGTGCAAATGCCCACATAGCAAGCTGCTTGCTATGGGGGTACTTGGAAAGAGGAAGGAGTTGGGAGTGCTAGTGGAAGAGGAGGATCCGGGCTGCTCTGTGCAAAACCATTACGCAGAGCAGGTAAGGATAACATGTTCGTTATTAAAAATAGGTTATTAAAAATAGGTTTACAGTATACATGCCTGTTCAATGTCGCCCCTGCATGGGCAAACCATGGCCTATTGAAATTTCAATAAAAATATTGAAACAGAAAAATAGTTTACAATTACTTTAAAGTAAAGCAAAAGGCAAAAATGTTTTGTTGTTTTGGATGTAGTGGAGAGGATTAGAACACCTGTCAGTTTTTATTGCTGTCTGTACCTTCACCCTCTCTATTTATATTTACCATTATCATTAAAAGTGAAAGAAAATCCAAAATCTTGTGTTAACATTAATAACACAAATTATCTTCCAATGGGGACATTAGTTCTGGTGACACCTTGAGGTTCGCTCGCTTTGGATGGATTTTCTCTTACTTCCTGTTTTGGCTATGGGACAGGAATTAAGGTGAAATCTCACCAATGGGACACAGATAACAGAAAAAAAATACTGGGGGTTATAACCCTTCCTTACTCTATCCAACGTGTAATAAAAAGTTTTGCCCTTAGTTGCACTTTAAAGTGTTACTAAACCCACAACATTAAAATCAGTTTGTATATGCAGTAAAGCATGCTTGTTATGCTCACAGTGAAACCTAAGAGGTTAATCCTGCACATTATGTAAAAAAGGCTGTTTGATCCCATCTTCTCTGATCCTACACCTTTTTCCAATCCATCTACTGATAGCACAGAGCCTTTGGAGTCACTCTGCATGTGCTCAGTTTGGTGTATATTGCTAAAGAGTTGCACATACAGGTGCATCTCAATAAATTTGAATATCATCAAAAAGTTCATTTATTTCAGCAATTCAATAACAAACTTAAACTCATATATTTTATAAATATGTGTTCATGAAAAAGGAGCCCTAACCAAGTACTGAGTGCATACTATACTGTACATGGACATACTTTTCAGTAAGAAAACATTTCTGTATTAAAAATCTTTTTTCAAAAACATCTTTCAGGAGAGCACACGAGAGATCATGGCTCCTCCCCAACAGGAAACACCTCATCATCCAACACTTTAACAGAAGGCCTCCACCTAGCTTCCTTCAATTTTTTGTGCTTCCTCCAGCCGGTAGGAACACCCCTGGTGGGAGCCATGATCTCTCAGGGCTATCCTGGGAGACAAGTGGTTCTCACCTGTTATTTTTTCCTTTCCATGAGACTGTAATCCTCCCACTTGCCTCTGGCTTGATTTTCCCCGTGGGGCTCTCTCTCCCCCTTCTGTGTTCAGGGAGAACCTGTGCTGCCTGGAAGTGCTGCCCAGTTTTTTGGCAGATGGGCGGTGTGCGTAGATCCCCTGCTTGCCTCCTGCATCGCAGGACCCTGACGGTATAAGATTGAGCAGCCACCATTGTTCTGGTGGCCAGGGAGAGCCCTCGGCAAAGTCTAGTGCAGTGCACAGGAAGTCGCGCCACTTCCTGTTTGGGCGCCCAGCATAATTTCTGGCCTGCAAAGTGCAGGGGGAGATGGCAGGGTCACCTGGTGCCTTTAATTATCCTTTTTACTGTGGGACATTTTTCCTCTGGGTTATCACCCCTACCCTTTTTCGCTTGCATCTATCTAGCAAGGTTACTTTGCAATATAAGCAAGGAAGCTCAGACCTCTACAGTGTGTAAATGTGCTTTTACTGACCAAAAATGCTGTACATACAAAACTATTACAATATAAGGAATACAAATCAAGACTGGCAGATATCTACAGCAAGATGCCTAGCAAATAAGCAGAAACTATGGTCTGTAACAGTAGAAATACGCTTAAAAGTTACTTAACTGTGGTTACTGTATGTTCATGATCTCCATTGGCAATTAGTTTTCTTAAGGAGTTGCTTTTGAAAATCTGGTATCTTTCTTCTTGGCTAGTACAGATTCTTCCTCTTCTGGTATTAAAGCATTATGAGAGGCTTCTGGTCTAACAGACTGTCCTTGGTTCTAACGCATGATGAAGTCCCTTTATATGTCAGGTTATTTACCATAAAAACTAACAGACATCTCTCTAGCTTTTAGTTTGAGAGGCACGCTATTACCTGTCTACTGTAGCTATAGAGACAATAGTCTGTTCAAATTGTCAACTGAATACAACAATGGTACATTACCATTGTATCCAACAGCATTTGTTTGAGAAGTTATTTTTCTGTGAAACCAGAATGCTTATTAAAATATATTATTTTATATTAAACGCAACACATTCCGTCCTTGATTTTTTTTCAAACTCCACACAGAAAATCACGTCCTTACTAAAAAAAACTCATACTAAACATTCATTTTCCTTGAATGCAACCCCTCCCATATTTTTGTTACTGGGAAGTCTCAGTCTTTGGCTAAAAGTTCATTAGAAAGTCCATTCTAAAGTTCTTTAGAAACAAGTCTAGGCTTGTAATAGATCAAAGGTCTTGCTCTCCACAGCTCTTGTGGTCTTCCATCATTCAGTCCATCATTGTCAGGAACCATAAATCAGACTGAGACAGTGCAGTAAAATCCTACTTTTTAATAAAATAGTAAAATGGTATAAACAGAGCAAATTTAGTCAAAACATAGCCAGGGTTCAGTAACCAGAGCAGGTAGTTGGAACAAGCCAGTGAAAGAGGAATCCAGAGATCAGTGTAGCAGAGGCGATAAACTGGATCAGGAACCAGAAGAGAAGTCAGCCATGTCTTTAACAGGAAAACACAGCAGAGAGTATACGTATATGTTGAACAGGCGAAGGCACAGGAGATCTAATCCACGCAGTTTAAATAGCCAGCAGAGCTAGCTGACGAGCAGGAAATGAGGACCAGGTGATTTATTGTGGAATGAAGTGTACTGGCAATTAACTGACAGCTGAGCACAGAGCTCGGAGAAGGAAGGGCTGAGCCAAGCCCTGACAATCGTGTAACCACTTTTCTCTGGTCTTCTTATGGATCAAATTGGAGACAGCCTGTGGAGTGGAAAACAAAGCTGATTAACTGTTTCTTCTAATAATACATAAACAGTAGTCCCCAGCCCTTCAGCTACAAGCTCTCCTCTAACTAGATTTGTGCCTGTATTTCCCAGAAGACCACTGCTGTTTATTTTGGAAGGTTTGCTGTTATACAGCCTCACTTTCCACTCTTGCTGAGAAGTATCCACTAACCAATCAGAGTCCCAGCCACTATCCTGAAGCTCTTCTGCCAATGAAAATATAACTTCAAGCTTTCCTGCCAGGTTTCCTCTCATTGCTAGATAGGCTTTAGCTTCAGATACGTCACTCTTGGTTTCTATGTCATGGGAAGCAGTAACATGGTAACCTTACATAAATACTGAACTCTGCACTCCAGCTGTGGAATCTGCACATGGCCCCCACCATCCTCTCATATGGTGTGCTTTTGGCTATTGGCCTAGAATTTAACAACATGACTGCCTGTGTGAGGACCTGATCCCACCCCCTTAGTGTATGTGTGGGTGTAAGCTTGAGTATCTGGTCCTTCAATAACCCATTGTATCTTTCAATCAAACCAGCTGCCTGTGGATGGTATGGGATGTGGCACAACCAGTACACTCCAGAATATTTGGCCCACTGCTGTACTGTTGATCCAGTAAAGTGTGAGACGTTATCTCTTTGGACTTGTTTGGGACAACCATAAGCAACGGCACACTTCTGGAGCAGTTAAAGAGTTGCAGCTTGATCTCCACGTTTGCAAGGATGAACAAGCAAAAGTCCTGAATAGGTATCCACTGCAGTACAACAATATCTCAGCACATTGTTCCCCCGGGCCAGGGGAGCGATGAAGTCAATCTGCCAGATCTCTTAAGGCCTCTAGCCCTCTAGCCCTCTAGGCCTCTTAATCGACCCGGTTGAGTACTTTTGCAATGGCCATTGTCTCACTTCTCCACACACTGTACAGTTCCCTATTACAGTCTTTATCATGTTCATGGATATGGGCAATCCTCTCTGCTGTGCCCATTCATATGTTGCTTTTTGTCCCAAATGTCCAGAATGCTTGTGGGCCCAGTTGGCCAAGGTCATCAAGACAGGATCAATTTGCACAAATGCTTTCACTTTGGCAATTTCATCTGCCACTCTGTTATAGTTCTTAAAGTCTGGGACCAGGGGCACATGTCCGACAACCTGCCCCACTTTTATGTTGCGGGAGTTAGCTTCCTTCCAGTTGTAGTCCCAGACTTCCTTGCCTCCCCACACCACCTTTCCATTAACCATCCATTCATTGGACTACCACATGGGCATCCATGTTGTCAGTCTTTTAAAGACTGCTGAGCTGTCAGTGTAGATAGGCACCCTTTAAAAATATGAACAATCTCGATGCACCCCATTCTAAAATGTAAAAAAATATTCTAAAGCCCTGTACACACGACCAGGATTCCCGGTGGTTAAAGTCCGCCGGGAATCCCGAAGGGAAAACCGAGAACCTGCTCGGTAAGTTTCCTTATGTAGACACGGCCGGATTTCCCGTCTGGAAAACTGCGGGGAGAGCTTTGGCTGGGAATCCCGGCCGTGTGTATGCTCCCACGCAGTGTTTCCCAATAGGAAAACTGCTGGGTTTAAAACTGCCGGGAATCCGCAGGTTCTCTATTTTCCCGCCGGGATTCCTTGCAGTTTTTTCCTGGCCAAAAGCTCTCCTGGCAGTTTTCCTGGCAGGAAAACCGGTCTTGTGTACAAGCCTTACCGTATTTGCCGGTGTATAAGGCGACCGGGCATATAAGACGACCCCCTAATTTTACAGTTTTTTTAAGATTTTTTGCCTGTACTCACCGTATAAGACGACCCCCCTTCTGAGGCTTCTGACGCTTTATATTTCTTCCTTCTGGAGCCATATTCTTCTTCCTTCTTGCTGGAGCTGGAGCCAATCACAGCGAGCGATTTATTCTATTAATGAATACAAAGCCTGCTTGGATTGGCAGAGGCTGTAACATCATCAGCCCACGCCTCTCTGGCTCTCAAAGCCAGACTTTATGTAGCCTGCTCGGATTGGCAGAGGTTGTTATTTCAATCCGAGCAGGCTCTGAATTCATTTGAATACATAGCTCACCGGGATTGGCTAAGCGGTATATACTGTATGTAGCCGAAGCTGCGTACAGTATTACCGCACATCCAACAGGCATCCGAGCAGCTGACCCGACGTATAAGGCGACCCCTGCTTTTTGGCCAGTTTTTTTAAGTGTAAAAGGTAGTCTTATACGCCAGCAAATACAGTAATAGTTTTACAAAATGCGACAGCATCAATACACGTAGGAAACACAACATTAGAGGTGATTTGTTCTTCCAAAGCAAATACACTTTTGTACACTTGTACCGACTATTATTCCAGTGTTTCTCCTCTTCCTCAGTTTCTCTCCATCGCTCAGAAAATGTGACCCTAGTGTTGATTAAGAGGGGCAGGGGCAAGGTCAAACAAGGATGCTGTGCAGGTGATTACCACCCTGTTTATCAACACTGGTGACTGGTTGTTTGGATGCCGGTGGATGGAAGGTTGAAATGGTGCACAATAAAAACATGTGGCTTTGTGTAACTAAAGGACAGGCTTGATCCTTTGGATTCTGGATTGGGCAATTTTTAGGCTTTTTGCCAAGGCACCCCTGAAGAAACCTCAAGGCACCCTGGTTGAAAAATGCTGACTTATAGGATGGAGGTTTCATTGGTGTGCAGATACAGCCTTTTCTTTGTCAAAGTTTTACCATGTCCCAGACTGTAAAAACACAATTGCTAGAGGTATTCCCCCCCCTTTATAATGGCCTAGGTAGCGCTTTCAAAATCACCTCATTTGCCTCAGTTATAGCTCCATCCCATAGAACAGTTAACTGGACATTCCCGTATACTTAATATCATCCTGCACCAATTTTCTTTTTGCCAGAGTGCACCAGCTTTGCTCAGTTTCCATATCATGTAAACTTTGTATCAGTTTGATAAGAAAGTTTGATGGCATTTTAGGACACATGCAATTGAAAAATCTTTGTTTTATCTCCTCTTGAATACAAACAGGCATTCCAGGTTTACCTTTCATTTGAACACACGTGTGCAGATAAGAATAACATCTGAGAAGAAAGGCTGAGAGGGGGTATTGAAGCACAAGATAAAACAGCACTCACTATGGGGCATCATTCTGTTTTCCAAGAGATTTTTTACGAAAATTTCCACCATAGACAAGTTTTCCCATCTCCATCTGCATCTGCAGATTTGTTTTTATTATCTGAAACTTCATCCACTGGCATTCACAGACAGCTGGCTTTAATCGTGAAGAAGGTTCAGCAGAATTTGTTAGGCTGTCAGATAATCTTTGTAAAAAAAAAGATTACTGTAATCTCTGCTTTGAGCCCAGCGCTGGAGCCAAACTGTAGCAAACCACCAATTTACACATCCTGCTCCTTGACGATGGCTACAGAGTTCTTCCTCTGAATTTCAGCTTCTCTTTGATGTCAGCAAATTGCTTGTAAAGGGTCCAAAACAATTTGATATGCTTTAGAAAACATCAGACATATCTACTGTCTACAGGTATGAGCAGATTGATAAGGCATTTCCAGGATGGCAGGCAGAAAAGGAAATGGGACACATACATAAAAGCATCTATAAAAAGAAACATGTAGCTCATTCAAATTGACCATGGAAGCCTTTACATAATGTAGGGCTGAAGGCTTATTTGACTGTGGAGTCTCAGCATTGGTCCACATGTGGGCAGTCAGACTGCGGTTGGTATTTTAAGTGTGCAACATTCCAGAAGCACTCTAATTAAACATTTACAGTGACTGAATGCTTAAAGAGACCCTGTCACCTGACCCTTAATTTCAACAAAAATCATCCTGTAGGATCATTTGTGCATTTTATTTTACCTATAGAAGTCTCCCTTGTATAGACATGCAAAGCCCTGAGACTACTACTGTGTGCCATCATCTTGGATGTGAGGACAGCAGCCTTTAGCAGACTGACAGCTGAAGGACACTCTATAGCAGGGGTAGGCAACCTCGGCGCTCTAGCTGTGGTGAAACTACAAATCCTATCATGCCTCTGCCTCTAGGGCCTCGTACACCAGTTTCCGCCGTCATGTTCGGTCGTGTGTACGGCCGACCGGACAATTTTCCGGCGGATTGGACAGGTTTCCAGCAGACAAATGTTTCTTAGCATGCCAAGAAACATGTCCGCTGGAAGCCTGTCCGTCGGACATGTTCGGTCGTCTGTACGACTCACCGGACATGTCCGCTCGGCCGAAAGCCCTCGCATGCGTCAAAGTGATTCGACGCATGCGTGGAAGCATTGAGGGTCGCGCACGTCGCCGTGTCATCGTTGCGGCGACGGAGCGGCCACGTCACCGCGTTCGCTGTCCGCAGGAAATTTGGTCTGATGGTGTGTACAGCCATCAGACCAAAATCCGGCAGCGGACATGTCCGATGAAAACGGTCCGTGGACCGTTTTCATCGGACATCTCCCGTCATGTGTACGAGGCCTTAGAGTCATACCTGTGATTGTCATGGTCTTGATAATCTCATGGGACTTGTATTTTTTAAAACAGCTGGAGGGCCGAGGTTGCCTATCCCTGCTCTATAGCAACCTTGGAGAGTGGAGATTTACCTGAATGACTTGGAAGGAATCAAAGCTTGCCAAAGTGCAGTGCTTGATTAGATAATATAGCAAGGCCCTATTAAACATAAGGAAGGTTTAAAGAAAATTTTGTAGCCAAGTGTCGGGCCTCTCCAGGCCTAATGGGGACCTCCAGAGTTAGGGACAGCTGACATCCTTCTGTGTAGAGTGGGTTATGAGGCATGGTGGGTGCAATGCAAGGTAAATTAATGGGCGCCAGACACTTCTTGAATGCAAAGAGATTTATTGTCTCCTAAACACGTTACTTTAGCAGACTCTGAGACTTCTATAGGCAGACAGCCATGCAGGGAAAGGCATCCAGCAAGACACCACATTTGCAGGAGTAGGACCGCTGTCTCCTATGGCAACAATCTTGAAACAGTTTCTAACAAAGATGAACTTATTCACTTCTTCTACCGGAGCGGTTGGATCGTGGACACTGTGCAAAACGAACTGCACAGTGGAGGTAAGTATGACATGTTCGTTATTTAAAAAAAATAAAACGCAAACCTTTAGTGTCACTTTAAGGTCATAGTCAGCATTTTTCTTCCTCCAAATATTGTGAGTCGAGTTAATGCTAAAGAGCTCAAAGGGGTTGTAAATAGGGATGTCCCGATACCGATACTAGTATCGGTACCGATACCAAGCATTTCCCCGAGTACTTGTACTCGGGGGAAATGCTCCGATGCCTCAGTCGATACGTGGGCAGGCAGGGGAGTTGCAAGTCTTCTCCCCCCGTGCTGTCTTTCCCCCGTGCTGTGCTGTCTTTCCCCCGTGCTCCGTGCTGTGCTGTCTTTCCCCCGTGCTGTGCTCTCTTTCCCCTGTGTTTCGTGCTGTGCTCTCTTTCCCCCGTGTTCCGTGCTGTGCTCTCTTTCCCCCATGTTCCGTGCTGTGCTCTCTTTCCCCAGTGTTCCGTGCTGTCCTCTTTCCCCTGTGTTCCGTGCTGTCCTCTCTCCCCCCTCAATTTGTCAGGATGGAGAGCGGAGGTAGGAGCCGCTAAACCCGGCTCCTACCTTTTCAGAATGATCAGTGATCACTGACTCTGTCCATTCATATAACTGAGCATCGTAACCTGTGTTTACGATGCTTCAGTTTATGAATGGAGAGAAGCTTCCCTCCATTCAATTCAGCTGAGGCTGCAGAGAAAGGAACTGGGGAATATGTGTCCTTAGTCCCTTTCTCTGTCTTAAAGGGGAGATCTCAGAGGTCTGTTAAGACCCCTGATATCTCTCCAAAGACCCCCAACAGGGCTGATTAAAAAATAAATAAAAATTGCAATAAATATTTTTTTTTAAAAATAAATAAAATGTAAATAAAAAAAATAAAAAAACACACTGACAATCCACCCCCCCCCCCATAAAAAGCACAAAAAAAAATCACTTTAAAAAATATATATATATATATATTGTAAAAAAAAAAAAAAAAAAGTGACATGACATTAAAAAAAAGTATTGGTAATCGGTATCGGCAAGTACTTGAAAAAAAGTATTGGTACTTGTACTCGGTCTCAAAAAAGTGGTATCGGGACAACCCTAGTTGTAAAGGTTCATTTTTGTTTTTCTAAATAGGTTCCTTTAAGCTAGTGCATTGTTGGTTCACTTACCTTTTCCTTCGATTTCCCTTCTAAATGTTTTTTTTCTCTGTTTTCTTTGTCTGAATTTCTCACTTTCTGTTCCTCCTCAGTAAGCTGTTCAGTAAGCTGTTCTGGCTGACTATCCACCGCTCGGATGATGGTGGAAAGCTTACTGAGGAGAAACAGGAAGTGAGAAATTCAGACAAAGAAAAAAAACATTTAGAAGGGAAATCGAAAGGAAAAGGTCAGTGAACCAACAATGCACTAGCTTAAAGGAACCTATTTAGAAAATAAAAAACAAACCTTTACAACCCCTTCAAGTTTGGTCTCATCTGACTACAGCACTTTCTCCCAATCCTTCTCTGAATCATTTAGATGTTCATTGGCATGACTGTACATGTGCCTTCTTGAGGAGGGGACTCGTTGAGTTTGGAGGAAGATAAATGCTGACTATGACCCTAAGAACACCATCCCTACAGTCAAGCACGGATGTGGAAACATTATGCTTTGGGGCTGTTTCTCTGCTAAAGGTACAGACTGACTTTGCCGCATTGAGGGATCAATGGATGGGGCCATGTATTGTAAAATCTTGGTTGAGAACCTTCTTCCCTCAGCTAAGAAACCTTAAGGATTTAGAGAATATCTGTAAAGAATAGTGGACCAAAATCCCTCCTGAGATGTGTGCAAACCTGGTAAGCAACTATAAGAAACGTCTTGTGCTTGCCAACAAGGGTTTCTCCACCAAGTACTAAGTCATGTTTTGTTTGGGGATCAAATACTTAGTTTATTCGCTGAACTGCAACTCAATTTATAACATTTGTATGATGTTTTTCTGGATTTTTAGTTGATATTCTGTCTCTATCATTTAAAAGACACCTATGATGAAAAAATTATAGACCCTTCATTTCTTTGTAAGTGGACAAACTATCTAATTATTTCCCCCACTGTATACAGTGGATACAAAAAGTCTACACACCCATGTTAAAATGTCAAGTTTCTGTGATGTAAAAATATGAGACAAAGATAAATAATTTCAGAACTTTTTACACCTTTAGAGACGGTTCACACAGGGGCAGCACGACTTGCCGAGCGACTCGGCAAGGCGATCTGCCCACGACTTCAGAGGCGACTTGCAAAATGACTTCTGTTATGAAGTCAATGCAAGTCGCCCTGAAGTCATCCCAAAGTACTACAGAAACCTTTTTCTAAGTCGAAGCGACTTGAGTCGCTCCTATTAGAACAGTTCCATTGTACAGAACAGAGTGCGACTTGTCAGGCGGCTAAATTGCCTGACGAGTCGCGTCTGTGTGAACCGGTTCTTAACCACTTAAGGACCGGACCAATATGCTGCTAAATGACCCAAGCGGTTTTTACAATTCGGCACTGCGTCGCTTTAACAGACAATTGCGCGGTCGTGCGACGTGGCTCCCAAACAAAATTGGCGTCCTTTTTTCCCCCACAAATAGAGCTTTCTCTTCTTTTCTTTCACCTCTGCGGCTTTTATTTTTTGCGCTATAAACAAAAATAGAGCGACAATTTTGAAAAAAATGCAATATTTTTTACTTTTTGCTATAATAAATATCCCCCAAAAACATGTATAAAAAAAGTTTTTTCCTCAGTTTAGGCCAATACGTATTCATCGCAATAATGGTTTATCGGTTGGTTTGCGCAAAATTTATAGCGTTTACAAAATAGGGGATAGTTTTATTGCATTTTTATTTATTTTTTTACTACTAATTGCGGCGATCAGCGGTTTTTTTCGTGACTGCGACATTATGGCGGACACTTCGGACAATTTTGACACATTTTTGGGACAATTGTCATTTTCACAGCAAAAAATGCATTTAAATTGCATTGTTTATTGTGAAAATTACAGTTGCAGTTTGGGAGTTAACCACAGGGGGCGCTGTAGGAGTTAGGAGTGTAGGAGTGTGTGTTTACAACTGTAGGGGGGTGTGGCTGTAGGACTGACATCATCGATCGAGTCTCCCTATAAAAGGGATCACTCGATCGATGCAGCCGCCACAGTGAAGCACGGGGAAGCCGTGTTTACATACGGCTCTCCCCGTTCTTCAGCTCCGGGGAGCGATCGCGACGGAGCGGCTATAAAGGAATAGCCGCGCCGTCGTCCCGGATCGCTCCCCGCGGGAATCCGACCGCCGCATGTAGCGGGGGGGGGGGTCCCGATCGGACCCCCGACCCGCGGAAAGGCAGGGACGTACAGGTACGCCAATGTGCCTGTACGTGCCATTCTGCCGACGTATATCTACATGCGGCGGTCGGGAAGCGGTTAATGTAACCTATAAACTGTACAACTCAATTGAAAAACAAACCGAAATCTTTTAGGGGGTAAAAAAAATAATAATAATGTGATTACATAAGTGTGCACACCCTAGTATAACTGGGGATGTAGCTGTGTTCAGAATTAAGCAATCACATTGAAACTCATGTTAAATAGGAGTCAGTACACGCCTGCCATCATTTAAAGTGCCTTTGATTAACCCTAAATAAAGTTCAGTTGTTATAGTAGGTCTTTCCTGACATTTTCTTAGTTGCATCCTACAGCAAAAACCATGGTCCGCAGAGAGCTTCCAAAGCATCAGAGGGATGTTAAAAGGTATCAGTCAAGAGAAGTATTAAACAAGAATTTCCAAGGTATTAGATATACCATGGAACACGGTGAAGGCAGTCATTATCAAGTGGACAACAGTGACATTACCAAGAACTGGACGTCCCTCCAAAATGTATAAAAAGACGAGAAGAAAACTGGTCAGGGAGGCTGCCAAGATGCCCACAGTAACATTAAAGAAGCTGCAGGAATATCTGGCAAGTACTGGCTGTGTGGTACATGTGACCACAATATCCTGTATTCTTCTTATGTCTGGGCTATGATGTAGAGTGGCAAGACGAAAGCCTTTTCTTACGAAGAAAAACATCCAAGCTAAATTTTGCAAAAACACATCTAAAGTCTCCCAAAAGCATGTGGAAAATGTGCTCTGGTCTGATGAAAGCAAGGTTTAACTTTTTGGCCATAATTCCAAATGATATGTTTCGCACAAAAACAACACTGCACATCACCAAAAGAACACATCTACATAAAATTCCTGTTTGCGCTACAAATTACCAGTCTTAAGCGTGATATATGTGACTTGGAAAATACAAAAAACTAATAGCCAGTGCAGCGGCCAACCACTGGAAAATGGATAATTCAACAAAAAAACACAAAACAGCAGCGCTAGTTCCATTGAGCGCTGCTGTTGTGTTTTTTTTCACCAAAAGAACACCATACCCACAGTAAAGCATGGTGGTGGCAGCGTCATGCATTGGGGCTGTTTTTCTTCAGCTGGAACAGGGGCCTTAGTCAAGGTAGATGGAATTATGTACAGTTCCAAATACCAGTCAATATGGGCAGAAAACCTTAAAGTGGAGGTTCACCCCTAAATTACACTTTTTCCCCTTAGATTAATTGTCAGGAACGTTACTTACCGAGGCCGAGATGCCAAGGGCGGCTCACCTTTGCGACTCGATGCGATCCACCCGCTGGGGTTTGAGACAGAAGGAAGGACGCACCAAGAGGCACCGGGTCCAGTGGCAGGAGGGAATCCAAGGTGGACCGGGAACTGGATAGCCGAAGCTCACTGGAGGCTGTTCAGAAGCACACAGGAAATAGTCCAAACAGAAGGTGCTCAAACAGGAACAAGGCTGAAGAATAATCCAGAGAACAAGCCGAGGTCAAGGGGTTGGAGCAGGTAGGGTATCCGAAGTTCAAAGCCAAGGTCAGGGGTAGAGAAGTCAGATAGTCCAAAGTTCAAGCCGGGGTCACAGGGTTGAGGAGAGCAGCAATCCAGAGAGCAAGTCAAAGGTCAGGTAAACAGGATATCCACAGATAAGGTTTCCAGTAGCAAACACTCCAAACACTGACAACGAACCAGCAATTTGCAAGGAGGAAGGGGCTGGTTTAAATAGGCCGCTCAGGCCACTGATTGGTCCAAAGTAGCACGAGTTCAGAACCAGGCTCTGACGGACAGCAAGAAGAATATCACTGAGCAGTGGCTCAGAGGCAAAGACCTGGACCAGCAATGGAGAGGTCCTGGGTTCGATTCCACCCAGAGCCAACTGGGGGACGACCATGCCTCGCCGCCCGCCCGGCACAGTAGCGATCATGACATTAATGCTCGTTTTGTCTAGGGGAATCCGCTAGTTGTGTTAAAATATGAGCCGAACTTACCTTTTACGCGATGCATCTTCTCCGCCACTTCCGGGTATGGGCTGCGGGAGTGGGCGTTCCTTCTTGATTGACAGTCTTCCGAGAGGCTTCCGACGGTCGCATCCAACGCGTCACGATTTTCCGAAAGAAGCCGAACGTCGGTGCGCAGGCGCAGTATAGAGCCGCACCGACGTTCGGCTTCTTTTGGCTACTAGTGACGCGATGGATGCGACCGTCGGAAGCCTCTCGGAACTGTCAATCAAGAAGGAACGCCCGCTCCCGAAGACCCATATCCCGGAAGCGACGGAGAAGATGCATCTCGAAAACGGGTAAGTACAGCTCATATTTTAACTAGTGCTGTCAAGCGATTAAAATTTCTAATCGCGATTAATCGCATTAATGTCATAGTTAACTCACGATTAATCGCGCGATCGCGCAAGGAGGTTCACCCTTTAAAAATTTTTTTTTGTTTTCTTATTTTTTTATTTTTTTTTTATAATATTAAATTGTGTTTTTTTTTTTTTTACATTTTGATCACTTTTATTGCTGTCACAAGGAATGTAAACATCCCTTGTGACAGCAATAGGTGGTGACAGGTACTCTTTATGGAGGGATCGGGGGTCTAAAAGACCTCCGAGCCCTCCTTTGCACTTCAAAGTATTCAGATCGCCGAAAACGGCGATTCTGAATACTGTGTACTTTTTTAAATCCGGCGCCATTGGCAGCCGAGAAACCCGGAAGTGACGTCATGACGCCGCTTCCGTGGTTTCAATGCGGAGACTGAATCAAAGCCGCTTACGGCTTAGTGTCAGTCTCCAACCTGGACACAGAAGGCGGCGGATCTAGGATCGGGTCTCCCGGTGGGACGGGAGGCCCGGTCAGAGCGGCGAAAGGCGGCGGGAGGGGGGGGATGTCCCCTCCCGCTCCTCCGGCATAACAACCGAGCGGCTTTTAGCCGCATTGGTTGTTATGTTTGGATAGCCGATCGCCCGCTCTAAACAACGGTACCGGTATGATGCCTGCGGCTGCAGGCATCATCCCGGTATAACCCCCGAACGCCGCCTCGTTAATCGCGCGATAAAAAAATTGACGGCGTTAACATGGGTTTGCGTTAACACCGTTAATAGCGCGTTTAACTGACAGCACTAATTTTAACACAACTAGCCGTTTCCCCTAGACAAAACGAGCAGGAATCTAAGGGGATTTTTTGAATTTTTTTTCTCATGGGTGAACTCCCGCTTATTAAATTGTGTTTTTTTTTTTTTTTTTACATTTTGATCACTTTTATTGCTGTCACAAGGAATGTAAACATCCCTTGTGACAGCAATAGGTGGTGACAGGTACTCTTTATGGAGGGATCGGGGGTCTAAAAGACCTCCGAGCCCTCCTTTGCACTTCAAAGTATTCAGATCGCCGAAAACGGCGATTCTGAATACTGTGTACTTTTTTAAATCCGGCGCCATTGGCAGCCGAGAAACCCGGAAGTGACGTCATGACGCCGCTTCCGTGGTTTCAATGCGGAGACTGAATCAAAGCCGCTTACGGCTTAGTGTCAGTCTCCAACCTGGACACAGAAGGCGGCGGATCTAGGATCGGGTCTCCCGGTGGGACGGGAGGCCCGGTCAGAGCGGCGAAAGGCGGCGGGAGGGGGGGGATGTCCCCTCCCGCTCCTCCGGCATAACAACCGAGCGGCTTTTAGCCGCATCGGTTGTTATGTTTGGATAGCCGATCGCCCGCTCTAAACAACGGTACCGGTATGATGCCTGCGGCTGCAGGCATCATCCCGGTATAACCCCCGAACGCCGCCTCGTTAATCGCGCGATAAAAAAATTGACGGCGTTAACATGGGTTTGCGTTAACACCGTTAATAGCGCGTTTAACTGACAGCACTAATTTTAACACAACTAGCCGTTTCCCCTAGACAAAACGAGCAGGAATCTAAGGGGATTTTTTGAATTTTTTTTCTCATGGGTGAACTCCCGCTTTAAGGTTTTCTGCTAGAGAGCTGAACATGAAGAGGAACTTCATCTTTCAGCATCACTACGACCCAAAGCATAGATCCAAATCAACAAAAGAATGGCTTCACCAGAAGAAGATTAAAGTTTTGGAATGGCTCAGCCAGAGCCCAGACCTGAATCCGATTGAAAATCTGTGGGGTGATCTGAAGAGGGCTGTGCACAGGAGATGCCCTCGCAATCTGATAGATTTGGAGTGTTTTTGCAAAGAAGAATGGGCAAATATTGCCAAGTCAAGACGTGCCATGCTGATAGACTCATACCCAAAAAGACTGAGTGCTGTAATAAAAGCAAAAGGTGCTTCAACAAAGTATTAGTTTAAGGGTGTGCACACTTATGCAACCATATTATTTTATTTTTTTATTTTCACTTCCCACCACCTAAAAGATATCAGTTTGTTGTACAATTTATAGGTCACATTACAGGTGGAAAAAGTTCTGAAATGATTTATCATATTTTTACGTCACAGAAACCTGACATTTTAACATGGGTGTGTAGACTTTTTATATCCATTGTATACAATGGGTGAAATAATTATTTGATCCCCTGCAGATTTTGTTAGTTTGTCCACTTACAAAGAAATGAAGGGTCTATAATTTTTTATCATGGGTGTATTTTAAATGATAGAGACAGAATATCAACCAAAAATCCAAAAAAAGCACATCATACAAATGTTATAAATTGAGTTGCAGTTCAGTGAGTAAACTAATGACGCGTACACATGATCGGTTAAACCGATGAGAATAGTCTGATGGACCGTTTTCATCGGTCAAAACCGATCGTGTGTGGGCCCCATCAGTTATTTATCCATAGGTTAAATGTGTCAGCTAAAAAAATTCCCCCTCCTCTAAGTATAAATCTGCCCCCCTGCTGAAATCCCCCCTCCTGACACAACTCCTCTACCCCCAAAATCCTCCCCCCAGCACAAATCTTCTCCCCCCCATCACCCCTCCCAACACAAAAACCCCTAAATCACTCTTAGCCCTCCCCCCCACAAATTTTGCCAACTAGAATAAGACTCCCTGCTACTCCACCAAGGGCCGGATAAAAGCAAGCCAAGGGCCACATCCGGCCCCCGGGCCGCAGTTTGGAGACCACTGATCCAATGTAATCAATATTTTGTTAATTGTACCAATGTTTATATGTACAAAATCAATAAACAAATTTGACAAGGAAAAAAACAGTGACAGTGGCATCAGCATGGCTTCCCTTCCCTTAGCACATTCTCTGCCTTGCTGAACAAATGGTAAAGAGTTAAAACATTTATTCCTTGTAATTCAGTTGGATTTCTTCTCTCTAAGTTGTATATACAGTATGGACTTAAGTTTTGGGGCTATTTTCATTAAATCTCTTTTATTTATTATCTTTGGGGAATTTGATGTCAAGCTGCACATAGGATCTTATAGAACATGTGCACTGGCAATGTTAGGTACATGGGGAATGGTATAGTAAAAGGGATGACAGAGAAACATCAAAGTGAACAACATCAAAGAGGAGAAGAAACGTGGTCCTAATGAACTGGCGGAACTTTCTTTATAATTATACAATGCTTTTCTATAGGATTTATGACTGCGTCAGTGTATTGTGGCATAATACATGCCATTGAATTGGGGCTATAGTGGGCTATCGTGACCTCTTCCCATAACCTGGATTAAAGTTTTGGAAGGTGGGTTTACGATTGTTAGATATCATTTTTGAAGAAGTTAAAAGGAAGACTGTTTGCCTGACCACAACAGAATTTCCAAGTTATTGACCCAGATCAAGCAAGTAAAGTCACTGTAAGCTCTGAGCTTCTGATCTTCATACTTTGTTTTGGGTTAGTGACGCAGAAGGTTTTGAAGGTATTGGGTGATAATGACCTACATATTCTCTCAGTATAGGTTTAAAAGGAATATATACTGTGGGAAATATGGAAGCTACTGTATCATTGCCAAACTCCTTCTGAAAATGCTAGCTGGTTGGCTTAATGTTTTTTAAATTACTGACCCAGAACAAGCAAGCAGGAAAAGAGCTCCTAACCTGCATCTTTGTTCCAGGTCAGGGACTCAAAGGGGTTGTAAAGGTACAATTTTTTTTCCTAAATAGCTTCCTTTACCTTAGTGCAGTCCTCCTTCACTTAGCTCATCCTTCCATTTTGCTTTTAAATGTCCTTATTTCTTCTGAGAAATCCTCACTTCCTGTTCTTCTGCCTGCAACTCCACACAGTAAATCAAGGCTTTCTCCCTGGTGTGGAGTGTCATGCTCACCCCCTCCCTTGAGGGGGCAAGCAGGAGAGTCAGGACGCTCTCTACATTGCAGATAGAGAAAGGAGCTGTGTTTTAGTGGGCGTCCTGACTCTCCTGCTCGCCCCCTCAAGGAAGGGGACGAGCACAACACTCCACACCAGGGAGAAAGCCTTGCATTACTGTGTGGAGTTACAGACAGAAGAACAGGAAGTGAGGATTTCTCAGAAGAAATAAGGACATTTAAAAGTAAAATGGAAGGATGAGGTAAGTGAAGGAGGACTGCACTAAGGTAAAGGAAGCTATTTAGGGATTTTTTTTTTACCTTTACAACCCCTTTAAAATATTGGAATTGGCAGCTAACATTTTCATAGGTTGGATATGGCAACCTCAATATCCTCTCAATATCCTCTTAAAACAGGTTTCCAACTTTCCATTAAAACCCATTTAGGCCTGTGCTGAAGCGGTAATGTGCGGCAACGCACTGTTCAATCCGTTCAATGTTGCTGCATTGCAGTGCCATTAATTTTGCTGCAGTTTGTCACAGTGCAGGGTAATGCACCATAGTGATGTGTGTTACAAATTTTGAGGCCCATCCGATTATAGGGATGCTTTGATACATTGGCACCCCAGTGATTTAGAGACTATAGAGAAAATTGTGGGACTTTAAAGGTGCTGAACACTTTAAAAGATAAGTTCACCTTATTAAAAAAAATACATGCACATCTTTTTGAGTACCTCTTAAACACCAGTGACCAAAAAATGTTAGCTCAATAACCAAGAATATCAGCTGTTGTGTGTAACACCTGATGTGTTTGCATAAAGTTTTGTCCTTAATCACAGCGTTTAAACCATCAACCACAAATTATACTAGATTACATAAAGTGTTTCTTACCCTAAAAAACTGACCCTGTTCCCTTAAAACATGTTACACAGCACAGTGCTTGTGCTGTGTAATTTGGCCCCCTGTATTATCTAAAATACCTGGCTGATCCTGCCTGGTTCTGCCCCACCCTGTAAACTGACCATGGTTAATCATGGCTGCTGAGCCCTGACACTGTGGTCAGTTCACGTGCCTCTGTCATCCGCTGCTCTCCTCTGTCCTCCTTTGTCCTTCACCCTCCCTCCCTGCCTGTCAGCTTGTGACAGTGCCACTCTGCTCCCTGCCCTTTCCCCTCCTGCTGCTACCATAATTGTAAAATAATCATACAATCACCTGTGTTGAACCACCTCAATACTGGGTACTTTTACCCCCTTCCTTCCCAGACCAATTTTCAGCTTTCAGCGCACTCGCATTTTGAATGACAATTACGCTACACTGTACCAAAATGAAATTTTTATCATTTTGTTCACACAAATAGAGCTTTCTTTTGGTGATATTTATTCACCACTGTTTTATTTATTTTTTCCGATATAAGCGAAAAAAGAGTGTAGATTTTGAAAAAAACCCCCAATATTTTCTACTTTCTGTTTGAAAAGAAATCCAATAAAATCAAATGTCGTCATAAAATTAGGCCAGATGCTACGTATATATACATAGGACCAGATTCACAGAAAAAGTACGCCAGAGTATCTGCTGATACTCCGGCGTACTTTCAAATTTGCCGCGTCGTATCTTTATTTGTCATTCACAAACAAAGATATGACGGATTTTGGCTAAGATCCGACAGGCGTACGGCTTCGTACGCCTTCGGATCTTAGGTGTAATTCTCCGGCAGGCGCTGGGTGGAGTTCGCGTCGTTTTACAGCGTCGGGTATGCAAATTAGCTGATTACGGCGATCCACGAAGGTACGCGCGTTCGTCGCATTCTCTTACGTCAGTTTTTCGCGTCGCAAAGTTAAGAGTGCTATTTACATGGGGTAAAATGACTCCTCCATGTCAAAGTATGGGCGTCGTTCCCGCGTCGAATTAAAAATTTTTTTTTTTGTAAGACGTCCGGGAATACAAAATTCCGTTATGCATGTCGCCGTTCAAAAAACACATCGGGGCGCCGTAATTTCGCGCAAAGCACGGCCGGAAAATTCCGAACGGAGCATGCGCAGAACGTTCGGCGCAGGAGCGCGCCTAATTTAAATGGTACACGCCCCATTTGAATTAGGCGGGCTTGCGCCGGACGACTTTACGTTACACCGCCGTAAGTTTACACGCAAGTGCTTGGTGAATCAGGCACTTGCGCTGAAAACTTGCGGCGGTGTAACTTAAAGACGATACGTCATGTCGCCGCAGTTCTCTATGAATCTGGCCCATAATGCCTATCTCATTTCTTGAGGCCCTAAAATGTCAGTACAGTACAAATATCCCCCATATGACCCATTTTGTAAAGATGACTGTCCAAGGTATTTAGTACGGGGCATAGTGAGTTTTTTGAAGTTGCAATTTTTTGCCAACAATTGTTTGGAAAATTAAGAATATTTTTTTCTCTCCACAAAATTGTCATATTAACAAGTTATTTCTCACACATGGCATAGATAAACATGCAGTTAAACCCCAAAATATATTCTGCTACTCCTCCTGAGTATGGTGATACCACATGTTTGAGACTTTTCCATAGCCTGGCCACATAAAGAGGCCCAACATACATGGGAGCACCATCTGGTGTTCTAGGAGCATACTGCACACTGTAAATTTTCCCCACTACCTATCACATTTTTGAAGGCCCTGGAGCACCAGGACAGTGGATTTATCCACAAAATTACCCCATTTTGTAAAGCAAACACCTCAATGTATATTTTATGAGGCATAATGAGTCTTTTGGACATGTCAATTTGTTGAAAATGTTGAAAGTAAATGAAGACAAGGTTGTCAGTTTATAAGATATTTCGAACACATAGCATGTACATAGCAAAAATTATGACCTAAAATACATTCTGCTACTCCCGAGTAGTGTTGAGCAGAATATGCCATATTCGATTTCGCGATATATCTTGAATATATATTCGAATATTCGAGATATATTCGCTAAATTCGAATATTCGTGATATTTTATCGAAATGAAATGATTGCGATTTTTCGCTATTGCGAATGCGAAAATAATTGCGAATTTTTGATAACTGCGGTAGGAGCACTCTGATTGGCTCAGAATATTCTTGATATTTTTTCGAAATTTCGCAAAATGCGAATGCGATATTGATGGCGAAATTTCGACAACAGCGCTAGGAGCACTCTGATTGGCTCAGAATATTCGTGATATTTTACAATACAAAATAATTGCGAATATTCGGCAAATGCGGAATGAGCACTCTGATTGGCTCAGAATATTCTTGATATATTATCGAAATTTCGCAAAATGCGAATGCGATATTTATTGCGCAATTTCGACAAATGCTGGAGGAGCGCTCTGATTGGCTCAGAATATTTGTGATATTTTACAATACAAAATAATTGCGAATATTCGGCAAATGCGGAAGGAGCACTCTGATTGGCTCAGAATATTCTTGATATTTTACAATACAAAATAATTGCGAATATTCGGCAAATGCGGAAGGAGCACTCTGATTGGCTCAGAATATTCTTGATATTTTACAATACAAAATAATTGCGAATATTCGGCAAATGCGGAAGGAGCACTCTGATTGGCTCAGAATATTCTTGATATTTTACAATACAAAATAATTGCGAATATTCGGCAAATGCGGAAGGAGCACTCTGATTGGCTCAGAATATTCTTGATATTTTACAATACAAAATAATTGCGAATATTCCGCAAATGCGGAAGGAGCACTCTGATTGGCTCAGAATATTCTTGATATTTTACAATAGAAAATAAAAAGTGTTTTGCATTGGTGGTGATTCTTTACTCTATCCATCTGTCACAGCCGTTTGTCAATCAAACACCTTGAAGATTGAACCAGGGCCGGATTAACAATGGGGCTGATGGAGCTGCAGCTCCAGGCCCCTTTCTCAAGATAGGCCCATTTGCCCAAAAAAAAAAAAAAAAAAAAAATTTTTTTTTTTTTTTAAGAATTTTTTTTTTTTAAGATCGAATTTGGGGGGTTGTAACTCGATGACCAGAGGTCACAGAAACCCCACATTTGGGGGTAGGCATGGGAAGAGCTACCCCACAACTGGTTAAAATATGGGACGGCTATCATTTATGGTTCCGGAGATACGGGCCTGCTTGCACAGCCTGTCAGATGCTACATTTAGAGCGACCAATATAAATACAAGCTGACACACTACAGTAGACTGATAGGATCACAGTGCTTATAATAATTATTTGTATATTACTCATGGTAATTAACCCCTTGCCACCCAGGCCAATTCTGACACTTCTCTACTACATGTAAAAATCATCATTTGTTTTTTGCTAGAAAATTACTCTACGGTGGTCTTTGCACTTTTTATGTTGCACAGTGTAGAGCTGCACGATTCTGGCTAAAATGAGAATTGCAATTTTTTTGCTTAGAAGATAGATCACGATTCTCTCACGATTGTTGCGGCGTAACATCATCTTTCACATTAAAACAAAAAAGACAAAAAAATGGGCTAACTTCACTGTTTTGTTTTTATGGTTTTTATTATTCATTGAAGTGGGCAAATGCAGTGTGACATAACATATTGCAGCAATAACCATTGTATTCCCTAGAGTCTCTGCTAAAATATATATAATGTTTGGCAGTTCCAAGTAATTTTCTAGCAAATAATATTGCTTTCTAACTTAAGAAACAAGTGTTGGACTTTAAGTGGTTACATTTAGTTACACTGTTAGTTAGTTACAATGTTTCATTTTGTTTACAAACTTGGCAGACTGCCCAGATTTGTTCTTTACACACAGAAGTGTATCCCTTTGATCTAAGAAGGAAGCGTCAGTTACAATGTTTCCTGTTAAAAACTTGGCAGACTGCCCAGATATTTTCTTTTGACAGCTGAAAGTCTCTCCACTTGTTATATGAAAGAATCAGCAAACTCTGCATTGAAGATCGTCAGGGGGGTTGAATCGAGATCACGATTTTTTTAACGATTAATTGTGCAGCTCTAGCACGGTATTTGCGCAGCAATTTTTCAAACATGTTTTTTTGGAAAAAAATGTTTCATTCATTAAAAAAACAGTTAGTTAGTTAAGTTAGCACATTTTTTTTGGTATCCTAAGCGATGCTTTACATTTTTTTTAGGTTACATGTTTAGAGTTACAGAGGAGGTCTAGTACTAGAATTATTGTTCTCGCTCCAACGATCGTGGCATATGTAACCTGTGTGTATCTGGCTCTGATACCACCAGTGCCTACCCAGCCACTGACTAGTATCTCTCGCCATCCTGTCCCCACACACCCTCTCACCTGCTGACCTGTGGATGGGGGAATCACTCCTGCAGTGTTATTGTGTTCTGCCAGTGCGTACAATGATCAGTGTTGCTAACTTTAGCTGGCAGCACTGATTGTTTTAAGAAAAAAAAAACAGGCTGGTTGTACTCAAGTTGATTAATAGATTGACTTGTGTAAAACCAGCTAGCCCATACATAGATTGACTATGGCTGGTCTCTGCATAATTGGCGTAATTTCAATCCATGTATGACCCGCTTAACCACTACTCAGTCCCTAAATATCCTTCCACTCCTGTACATAGTGCTCACTGTCATACTCTCCACACTCCTCTCCTGTACATAGTGCCCACTGTCATACTCTCCACATTTATCTTCTATACATAGTACCCACTGTCATACCCTACACACTCCTCTCCTGTACATAGTGCCCACTGTCATACCCTCCACACTCCTCTCCTATACATAGCGCCCACTGTCATACCCTTCACACTCCTCTCCTGTACATAGTGCCTGCTGTCATACACTTCTCTCCTGTACTTAGTGCCCACTGTCGCATCCTCCACACTCCTCTCCTGTACATACTGCTCACTGTCATACCCTCCACACTCCTCTCCTATACATAGTGCCCACTGTCATACCCTCCACACTCCTCTCCTATACATAGTGTTCACTGTCATACCCTCCACACTCCTCTCCTATACATAGAGCCCACTATCATACCGTCTACATTCCTCTCCTGTACATACTGCCCACTGTCATACCCTCCACACTCCTCTCCTGTACATACTGCCCCATCATACCCTTCACACGCCTCTCCTGTACATAGTGCTTTTTTCCGTACCCTTTGTACTCCTCTCCTGTACATAGTGCCCACTGTTAGACCCTCCACATTCCTCTCCCTCACCTGCACATACTTCCCACTTATATACCGTCCATACTCCTCCCCTATGTCGCTTACCCACAAAAACAGTTCTTTAAAATTATACTGAATATCCTCAATGTTACCAGCTCTAGAATGGACACACTTTTGTTAGTTCAACTAAAGGAAATATCAGTTCTCATATTTGTTCTGCCCCATTATTAGTACTCATTTAATTTTGTGATTACTACTATGATGTATAGAGGAACATCAGGGATCTCAGCTACTCTAAATATAGCACTTATATAAAAAAGTGGCCCTGAAAATATTTTTTAAATGTTGGCAACTGTGCACTTAGGCACTGCCCAAGGGCCACCGTCCACCGGGTTAGTAGGGGGCCCCATGAGAGGCTCCTGGGATCCTGTGATAATAAAGCGGTAGTAAACTTTCCTGACATTACTACTTTTTAGAGGCCCTGGGGTAGGTTATGCCACAATGTACAAGTATGCACAGCATATTAGCACATTAGTGTACACTTAAATTTTCAGACTGAGCCCTCCAGTGCTGCGATGAATCAGGCGTGGCCCGGGCACTTCCATCTTCACCCGGTCTTCCTTCTGGGTTCTGTGCCTTTGGTCACTTGCCTTGGCTGGGCTGCGTTCATGTCATTCCCACGCATTTATTTATTATTTATTACACCCCATTCACACCTCCGCGACAAAACGCCCGACGCCGGCCTCTCGTGCCGCTGGAGGGGAGAATTCCCATTGCTGTCTATGAGATGGTTCACATCTCATAGACGCCGTACACCTGCGGCATGAAGAAAAGTCCCGGACCCTTTTTTTTAGGCGGTATTGGCGTTCGGCCATACAAAGCAATAGGAAGGATTTGTAAAAAAAAAAGTTACACTATTCGCGGCAAAATACGCCGCGTACGCGGCGTTACTTGTCGCGGAGGTGTGAATGCAGCCTAAAAGGCCCCACCAAAATCCTCAGCACCAGGCCCATGATGTTCTTAACCACTTGCCGTCGCCGCACCGTCATTTTACGTCCACAAGGTGGCTCTCCTAGGCGAGACCACGTAAATGGACGTCCTACCCTTTAGCCGCCACTAGGGGCGCACGCGCGCCGCCGGAGGCGCGCGCGCGCGCCCCCCGCTCGCCACCGACTCCCGTGCGTGTGCCCGGCGGGCGCGATCGCCGCCGGGCACACGCGATCGCTCGGTACAGAGCGGGGAACGGGAGCTGTGTGTGTAAACACACAGCTCTCGTTCCTGTCAGCAGGGGAAATGCTGATCTTCGGTTCATACAATGTATGAACAGAAAATCAGTGTTTCCCCAAGTGAGGCCACCCCCCCCCCCCCACAGTAAGAACACACCCAGGCATACTTAACCCCTTCCCCGCCCCCTAGTGTTAACCCCTTCACTGCCAGTGGCATTTTTATAGTAATCTAATGCATTTTTATAGCACTGATCGCTATAAAAATGCCAATGGTCCCAAAAATGTGTCAAAAATGTCCGAAGTGTCCGCCATAATGTCGCAATACCGAAAAAAAAATCGCCGATCGCCGCCATTACTAGTAAAAAAAATATTAATAAAAATGCCATAAAAATACCCCCTATTTTGTAAACGCTATAACTTTTGCGCAAACCAATCAATAAACGCTTATTGCGATTTTTTTTACGAAAAATATGTAGAAGAATACGTATCGGCCTAAACTGAGGAAAAAAAATGTTTTTTTATATATTTTTGGGGGATATTTATTACAGCAAAAAGTAAAAAATATTCATTTTTTTCAAAATTGTCGTTCTATTTTTGTTTATAGCGCAAAAAAAAAAAAACGCAGAGGTGATCAAATACCACCAAAAGAAAGCTCTATTTGTGGGAAAAAAAGGACGCCAATTTTGTTTGGGAGCCACGTCGCACGACCGCGCAATTGTCTGTTAAAGCGACGCAGTCCCGAATCGCAAAAAGTACTCTGGTCTTTGGGCAGCAATATGGTCCGGGGGGTAAGTGGTTAATCTGGCCCTGGATTGAACACGTTCATGCTGCATGCTTTGGACTTTTTTTCACTTCACATATCAAAGACATTTTTATGAAAGATTATTTTTCTATTATTGGGACTATATTTCTTTATATATTTGTTTCACTGAGTATTTCACAAGTTATTTGCGCTTGCTTATTTTATAATTTGCCCACATGTCTTGTCACTAGACATATTTTTTATTCTTGTAGAGCGACTCCATTTTCTGTCTTGTATTAATTTATGTTGTATAACATTTTTGAGTTGCTGCTGTATTCTCCCCTTTTTTTAAGGTATGCGCAATTTTTTCCTTCTTACAAAAAAAAATAATATCAAACATACAAATATTCATAACAGAAACATACACAAAGCCCCCCCCCTTTTGCATCAGAGACAATCAGAGTTCTCCTACCACAGTTATCGAAAATTCGCAATCATTTTCGCATTCGCATTAGCGAAAATTCGCAATTTTTTTTTTTTTATATTCGGCAACATAAAAGGATCGCCTCAGCTTAGCTACTCGGCCCAGGGTCTCTAATCATACCAGCAATGCTTTTAGACGTCGATAGGATGTGATCTGTTTTAAAAATAAAATTGAAAAAATGCGAATATTCGGAATTGCGAATATTCACCGCGAAATTCGAAATATATCGCGAATACTCGAATATGCCATATTCGAGCCGAATATTCGCAATACGAATATTCGTGAGCAACACTACTCCCGAGTATGCCCCACTGGAAGTTCTGAGTTAGAAATAGAACATGTTCTCTTTTTTTCTGACTGAATTTTTTTTTATCGGAAATTCAGTTCATCTGTATTGAACGCCAACGGAGAAAAAAACACGCATGCTCAGAATCAAGTCGACGCATTGAACTTAATTTTTCTCGGCTCGTCGTACGTGTTGTACGTCACCGTGTTTTTGACAGTCGGAATTTGGTGTGACAGTGTGCATGCAAGACAGCTTGAGTTTATTCCGACGGAAACTCTGATCGTGTGTATAGGGCATAAGGCACTCCAAGTTGAAAGTACCAATGTAGCCTTTTATGTCTAGCATGTCCTATTTGTTGTATTCTTATAAGCCGTACTTCCAAGTACTTCAAATTTAGGTCCTCGTACATCTGGATTAACACAAGTTGCTGGAATACACTATGTCCCTATAACTAGTTAACTGTATTTGGCAACCAAAAGGAATTTCATTTTTTATAGAATTAACAACCTTCTTTTTATATGTGTTCTAGTGAATCTAATATTGGTTTAAAAATGTTACAGATGTCCCCAGCATTGTAGCTTCAGTTCAGTTCTAAATTGTGTGAGTGATAAACATTAATAATGTTTGTAATTATTGCCATATGATTGCATTGTTGATTCTTTTAAATGTCCATTAAATTAAATAAGCCGAAAGTACAAGTTGGCCTACTGAAAAAAAAAATATTAAACACATTCATAGTTGCTTGGATAACATTTCCCAGAATGTACCCACATGATATAAGAAAGTGAATATAGTGCATCTGGGATAAAAAATATTCCCACACCTCATGGCCTGCAGCTTCCTGACATACATCTGGACTGATGTGCTTGTGCAGGAGTTACTACTGACTGGGGTTGAGCCGAACACCCTCTGGTTCGGTTTGCATCAGAACATGCGAACAGACAAAAAATTTGTGCGAACATACGAACACAGCTAAAGTCTATGGGACATGAATGTGAAAAATCTAAAGTGCTCATTTTAAAGCCTTATGCCGCGTACACACGATCATTTTTCGGCTTGTAAAAAACAACAGCCCAGATTCAAGTAGAATGGAGCAATATTTGCGTGGGCAAAGAGCAAAGATTTTTCTCTGCGCCCACGCAAATATTTCCATTTGCCCAGCGATTCACGGAGCAGTAGCTCCGTAAATTGCGCGGGCGCTATGCTAATTAGCCCTGCGTAAGGGCGCCTAATGTAAATGATCCCGCCGGGGGCGGGAATCATTTAAATTAGGCGCGCTCCCGCGCCGAGCTAACAGCGCATGCTCCGTCGGGAAACTTTCCCGACGTGCATTGCGGCAAATGACGTCGCAAGGACGTCATTTGCTTCTAAGTGAACGTGAATGGCGTCCAGCGCCATTCACGGTTCACTTACGTAAACGACGTGAAATTTAAATTTCACGGGCGGGAGGCGCAGCTATACTTTAGCATTGGCTGCGCCTGCTATTAGCAGGAGCAGCCTTATGCTAAAGGCGCCGTACGGAAACTCCGTACCTTGCGTACGCAGGGCCCGCGCAACTTTTGTGAATCGGTGGTAGTATGCAATTTGCATACTACACGCCGATCACAAAGGCCGCGCCCCCTAGCGGCCAACGCAAGAATGCAGCCTGGGATGTGAAGGCATAAGGAGGCTTATGTTTGTCACATCCTAGGCTGCATTCGGTGTAACGAGGTTCCTGAATCAGGAGCACTCGTTACACCGGAGCAAGTAAGCACTTGCGCCGCGCAACTATGGTTGCGCGGGCGCAAGTGCTTCTTGAATCTGGGCCAATGTTTTTAAGCCTCTAGAAAAGACTAAGTTTTTTCCAACTTCATCATTAAAACAACGTTGCCCACACACGATCGTTAAAAAAATGCTCTAGCAAACCTCGGTGACGTACAACACGTACAACGGCACTATAAAGGGGAAGTTCCATGCGGATGACGCCACCCTTGGGGCTGGTTTAGCTGATTTTGTGTTAGTAAAAGACGATTCACGCTTTTCTGTCTGTTACAGTGTGATGAATGTGCATACTCCATTACGAATGGTAGTTTTACCAGAACGAGCGCTCCCGTCTCATAACTTGCACAGTTTTTTCACATCGTTTAAGCCCACACACGATCATTTTTTACTGTTTGAACTGCAACTGCCATGGTGCTGCACATGTGACCAGTTATGATTCCAGCTATTTGATGGTTTGACAGTTTGATTGAGGACACAATCAAAAGTGACAGTTAGCAACCCGGCATTCCAGGAATGTAACTGTTAAATCTTAGTTCCGCTTTATGATTAAGTGCTACTTCACACCAGACGCAGTTCTGTTCAGTTCCGTGTGCTTTCCCTGTATTCCAATGGCTGTAGTTCACACCAGTGCAGTCAGTTCCAGTCAGCTTCTGGTGCAAAAACTGTCCGGAAACTGACCGTAACTGACTGTATTGGTGCAGAAAAAACGTAACTGCAAGTAACTGCACAGAACTGCATCTGGTGTGAACTGGCCCTCACTGCTGTTCAGGGGCTCTGGTCTTCAGAAAAATGGCAGACTCCAGCAAGAAGAAACAAGCAATCCTGGAGGCAATTTACAGCACACATTTTGGTAGCATAATTATTAATTTGGAATGTATGGGCCAAATCCTCAAAAGAGATACGAAGGAGTAACTGCTGTTACTCCGTCGTATCCCTGTTCCTAACTATGGAACTGATCCACAGAATCAGTTTTCCATAGTTAGGGAGAAGATCCGGCATGTGTAATTGAATTACACTGCCGGATCTTAGGATGCAGTACAGCATCCGCCGCTGGGGGCATTTCGTGTCGAAATGCCGCCTCGGGTATGCAAATTAGCACTTACGGAGATCCACAAAACTTTTCTGCTTCGTTTTTTCTCCGTAAGTATTAAGTTGCATACGCAAAATTAGGGCTGCTTTTACATGGTGTAAAGTTAGTACACCATGTAAAAGCAGACCCTTCTGTCTAGCGACACGTTTTTTTTTCGAATTTGATTTTTTTTTTCGCGCCGTATCTTTTTTTTTTCCCGACGCAACTTTATTGACCCGTCGCAATCCACAAAGCCCGGCGTAACGTAATTTCGCGCTATGCACGTCGGGAAAATTACGTCACGAGCATGCGCGCCTCATTTAAATGGGAATCGCCCCCATGAAATGAGGAACGCCTTGCGCCGGCGGAAATTAAGTTACACGGCCAGAAATTTCTAGGTAAGTGCTTTGTGGATCGGGCACTTAGGTAAAAATTTTAAGGCAGTGTAACTTAAATTAGAATTTCACCGTTACGCCGGGTCTTTGTGGATTTGGCCCTATGTTCCTTGCTAAAGAACATTTTTTTATCAAGTTGTTATGGGTAAAGTTTCACTTTAAGTAGGATAATACCTTTGCTGGCAAGCAATGTTTTTTTACTGAACTAGGGTGTGTTACCCCGAGCACCAAGGCCAATGGTATTAAAACTTTAGTGTATATATTAAAACTTTATTTACCTTCATTCAAATTATATAAATAATATGACTGTGTGTGTTTTTTACTTCAAGAGAGGATTAGTGTTTATTGTTTGGCGGAGGATATGTGCAATGGACAGTGGGATACAAACAACAGAGGAAAATAAAAGATAATCCCTCCTTTTCTTTCCTCCCGTAACAAGCCTAAAATGTTTGAAATCCTGGCTAGCTGCTGGAGGTACTAATAGGTAGATTCACAAAGAGTTAGGCCGGCTTATCAGTAGATAAGCCGACCTAACTCCGAATCTACGCCGCCGTATGTTTAAGCGTATGCTCAAACAGAGATATGCTTAAACATATCTAAGATAGGCCGGCTTGTGCCGTCCTATCTTAGATTGCAATTTTTTGGATGGCCGCTAGGTGGCGCTTCCATTGCGGCCAGCGCAGATTATGTAAATGAGCTTTTACGCCAATTCCTGAACGTACGCCAGGCCGCCGCAGTCGAATTACGTCGTTTCCATAAGGCCTTAGGCGGCCTAAAGTTATTCCACTTATGAGGTGGAATAACAATGTTAAAGTATGGCCGCCGTTCCCGCCGCGAGGTTCAAATTTTTTACGTCGTTTGCGTAAGTCGTCCGCGAATCGGGAGTTACGTCGTTTACGTCCACGTCGAAATCAATAGGCCCGTACGGCGTACTTAGCCGCAATGCGCCCTGGGAAATGTAGGCGCCCGGCGCATGCGCAGTGTAAAAAAACTTGAGGTCAAGCCTCATTTCCATACAACACGCCCCCCTCCAAGTCATTTGAATTAGGCGCCCTTACGCCCGCTCGTTTGAGGCTACGCCGCCGTAGATTAGCAGGTAAGTAGATTGAAAATCACTACTAGCCTAGCTAATTTACGGTGGTGTAGCCTAAACAGGCTAGGCTACGCCGCCCTAAAGTTATTCCAATGTACCTGAATCTACCTATAAATCTATTGGACCCTTGAAGGCCAAACCAGGCTAACCACTAGGTGTACCTCACGGTCTTGACTAGTACTGTCTATGAATTATGTGGCTCTGATTATTTCCTAAGAGCAAGAGGTAAACTATACCTATTTACTACCTCCAAAAAAGAAAGTTCCTCACAGTCTTGACTTGTACTGTCTGTAACTCCTGTGGCTCTAACTCCTAATGGGAAATGAAAGGTAAGCCAAACAACTATTGTACTACCTCCAAGAACTAAAGGTTCATCTTAGGGACAACTATTGTGGGAGCCTCAAAGCAGTTACTTGCTAGTCTATAACCAATTATTCCTCAAATCCTAACCTACTACCTTCCTGCCAATAAGCTCGAAAAACACCCTCCCCACAGAAACCATGCATAACCCCAAAAATAATAAGGTGCTCCCAATAAAGTACTCTACATGTTTCACTTAAGACCGAGGTCTCACTGGGAGCTTCGGGTCCTGTACTAATGAATGGGACCCGGAACTCACAGTTCTGGGTCCCCTGATCGATGTGATAGCGTCCAATTGGCTATTACAGTGATCAGTCAGTGTGAAGCCTTCTATTGCAACCGATGGTCAAGGACGACCACTCAGAAAGGACATTTTGATTCAGAAACAACCGCTGTATTTCAAAAAGTTTAGAAAAATACTTTATTATTCAAAAATATATCTGTGTTAACCAGACTGCTGGACTATGCCCAGCAACCCTCCAAAGAAAACAATAAAAAATTGGGACAACTTTAACACAACATTAAAATAGCATACGACAGCCAATCATTCTCTATATATGAAGCAATGCTTTACAGGTGCAACAAGATAATTCCAGCTTCACAGTGGGTAAGTCTCAGCAAGCCCAGATGGGCTAGTTACAGTGTTCAATTCACTATGATAGGCTTATCAACTTAAAGCGGACCTACAGTAATGTTTTCAACTTTCCATCTATTAAATCTTCTGCCCTTGTTGTTTTAACTTTGGATTGTAAAACATTTTTATTCTGACAGTAAATACCTTTTACAGCCCACTTTCTGTTTCTTGTCTGGTAAAAAGACGAGGCTTATGACATCATGCATATCTCTCTCTATTGCTCTCGTGGGGGGATGAATCTGATTGACACAGATATATTTTCGAATAATAAAGTATTTTTCTAAACATGAAATACTGTGGTGGGTTCTGAATTAAAACGTCCTTTTTGAGTGGTCGTCCTTGACCCTCGATTTTTGTAATACATGGCTACTGTTGTTTTAAAGACCCCACCTAGTCTGGATTGGCAGAGGGCAGGCCTCCTTAAATAACCAGGGTCAGCCCAGCTGGGGGGGAGTTGATCGGGTGGAAGATGGGATGTTAGACTGTTGGGGCCTTTGAGTGAGCTCCCCAGTGTAGGGGGGGGGGGTGACCTTGGGTCTGGGCTCGGGTGCGGATGGGACCCTCTTACAACCCACAGAGGTGTCCTGACGAGAAGGTACAGGAGGAGCAAGAGAGGACAGCGAGAAAAACTGCCGGGCAAGTCTCCAGGAGTTCCACAGAGGCAGACAAGTGGGCTGGTGAGTGTTCATACAGTCGGGAGGACTGGGAGGCATGTCTGAGAGGACTGAGATGGAGCAATCTGGGATGGGTGCAGAGCCAGTCTGGAGGATTGTGGTGGCATGGGTAGAGGAAAGGGGCAGCTGCAGCCAGGAGGGCTGGCAGTGCCTGAAGAGGTGGTACTGGGAGCAGTAGCCACAAGGACAGCTAGCACTGGAAATTTCTATTTTTTTCTACACCATAGGGTCCCTGCCTGCAAAGGGCACCTGATTTAGGCCTGGCTGAGCTAGTGTCAGGCCTACAGTGCTAGCTAGTCTGGCAAGTGCAAGCAAGTGATGTGCTGGATGAGTGAGGAGTAATAGTCTGCAAGAAAGGAAGTGCAGGAGGAGAAGAGGAGATTGTATATACTGTGGTTTATATAGTTGGTCCCAATATTGACTGATGTTTGCCTGGGCATTTCATAAGTTTCCCATCCCCATCCAAGTTAAATTCCCCTCAATAAAACATAAAAAAACAAGTGAAAGGACTGCTTTCATGTATCTGAGCGATTTTATAAGTGTGTGCCTGGCTGGGGCAGGGTGACAGAAAGACCACTACATTCAGCAGCCCCTACGGGGGTACCGCAACATAAATAAATAAAATGTAAACTCTAAGACAAGTTTCTGAGAGTCATCAGCTAGGGGAATACTAAAACTGGAAGAAAGTCTCAATCACTTGAAATCTGTCGCTTGTTTTTTTTCTCTACACAGTCAAGTAAACTAAAGGCTGGTATCTCAGGGTGTCACAGCAACTGTCAAACATGGAGGAGGAAGCGTGATAATCTGTGCCTCTTTTGCTGGACCCATAGGGCTAGATTCAGAAAGCCCGTCGTAAGTTTGTGCGGGCGTAGCGTATCTCAGAGGCCGTAACTTAGTGAGGCTGGGGCTGGATTCACAAAGAACCTGCGCCCTAAGTTACGGCGGCATAGCGTACATTTTCTGGCGTAAGCGCGCCAAATTCAAGTAAATAAAACATGACCCCACGTAAATGACGTTTCTCACGAACGGCGCATGCGCCGTCCGTGAACGTATCCCAGTGCGCATGCTCCTAATCACGTTGCAAATATTCAATGCTTTCGACGTGGACGTAATTTACGCAAAGCCCTATTCGCGAACGACTTACGCAAACGACGCAAAACTCGACGCTGGCCCGACGTCCATACTTAACATTGGTTGCTCCTCATATAGCAGGAGCAACGTTACGCCGGAAAAAGCCTTACGCAAACGACGTAAAAAATTCCGCCGGGCGCACGTACGTTTCTGAATCGGCGTATCCAGCTCATTTGCATATTCTACGCTGGAATAGACGGAAGTGCCACCTAGCAGCCAGCGTAAATATGTAACTAAGATGTGACGGCGTAAGAGACTTACGCCAGTCGGATCTTAGCCTAATTTCGGCGTATCTTGCTTTCTGAATACAGAAAGAAGATACGCCGGCGCAGCTTTGAATTTACGCAGCGTATCAATAGATACGCCAATGTAAATTCTTGCTGAATCTAGCCCATAGTTGGCAAACTGCACAGACACACAGTGGTGCTCACTACTTTGGTGAGGGGGGACGGCAAACCAAAGCCAACCTCCCGCCGTGGGAGACAGACGGGAATTCGGCGACCACCTTCCATGCGGGAGACGGACAGGAATGCGGCAGGTTCAGAGGCTTCTTTACCTTAGGAAGGAGGCAAATCAGGCAGACATGGATCCAGGCTGCAGCTCCTCGCTCCGGGGCCATCGCTTCTCCTCCAGGCCAAACAGAAAGTGGGTTCTAAGACTTCCTGGCCAATCGGGTCACAGGAACTGCTTCCTGATTGGCCGGGAGGATTAATTTGCCATTGTCAAAATAGTGGGTGGGCTCTGGGGATGCAGTGCAGTGTCCACCCTTTTTTCAAGCCAATTAGAGGCTCAGGCTCTTATTATGTGCTTAAAAAACAACAACTATTGAAATCCATGACTATGGCGCCCTGCATGTAGATTAGGGGGCAAGACACATGGATAGGGGGGTGGCACCTGTGCGCCCCCACTGGAGATACTGGCACCCTAAACCAAAAGGTGACTTGCAATACCCTTTGATCTATGCCTAGTTTGTCACGGGGTTCATCCTACAGCAAGATAGTGGCCCAGAACCCAACATTATACAGTATATTAGAAATAAAATAGAATACAATAGAAATAAACAACAAGATCACAGCCTTTAACACATGGAAGCAAAGTCTCCTTTACCCATTGGGTTTGGTATGAACTGGAAAGAAGTTTGCAAACAAAGCAACCTACAATTGTGACATACAGTACATGGGGGAATTTTTGTAGCAAGGTTTGGAGTACTTTTTATAAAAGTATTTGATTTCCATAGAAGAAAGGAGGCCAGAAGCAAGTTCATCTGTTACATTTGCAAAAGGTGGCTATTTTAAGAAGTGAAACATTTTGAATAAATAGTTTCTAAGCAAATTGATTCCATGATTTTATTTTATCTCTAGTTGTTTATTTGTTATATGCTTTCATTTTAGAGTACACTGAGACATTAACCACTTAACCCCCGGACCATATTGCTGGTCAAAGACAAGGCCACTTTTTGCGATTCGGCACTGCGTTGCTTTAACTGACAATTGCGTGGTCCTGCGACGTGGCTCCCAAACAAAATTGGCGTCCTTTTTTTCCCACAAATAGAGCTTTCTTTTGGTGGTATTTGATTACCTCTGCGGTTTTTAGTTTTTGCGCTATAAACTAAAAAAGAGCGACAATTTTGAAAAAAAACAATATTTTTTACTTTTTGATATAATAAATATCCCCCAAAAATATATTAAAAAAACTATTTTTTCCTCAGTTTAGGCTGATACGTATTCGTCTACATGTTTTTCGTATAAAAAAATCGCAATAAGCGTTTATTGATTAGTTTGCGCAAAAGTTATAGCGTTTACAAAATAGGGGATAGTTTTATGGCATTTTTCTTAATATTTTTTTTTACTAGTAATGGCGTCGATCAGCGTTTTTTTTTGGTATTGCGACATTATGACGGACACTTTTGACACATTTTTGGGACCATTGGCATTTTTATAGCGATCAGTGCTATAAAAATGCATTGATTACTATAAAAATGCCACTGGCAGGGAAGGGGTTAACACTAGGGGGCGAGGAAGGGGTTAAGTATGTCCCCTGGGTGTGTTCTAATTGAAGGGGGGGTGGACTGACTGGGAGAAATGACTGATCGCTGTTCATACATTGTATGAACAGAAGATCAGCATTTCTCCCCTGACAGGACCGGGAGCTGTGTGTTTACACACACAGCTCCTGGTTCTCGCTCTGTAACGTCTCTAACGAGCAAACGCCGGGCCGCCGGGCACGCGCGCCAGGATCAGGGACGAGCGCGCGCCCCTATTGGCTGCTGGGAGGGATGATGTATATCTACGTGATCTCGCCTAGCAGAGCTGACCTGCCGCCATATAACTGCGGCGGCTGGTCGGCAAGCAGTTAAACTGTGTTCTAAATCTTTGTGTATTTGGCCCCTTTCACATGTGCATCTTTTAGGCGGACATGAACGGACGCTCCATACAGGATTATGGAGCGACGGATGTCAGCAGTGAAATGTCCGCTGACATCAGACCGGCTTCGAACCGCTAAAGTGAGCTATGAGTAAGCACTGATTGATAGTGCGAAACGTCAGCTGTATGCCCCTGTCTTTGCTGTGATGTGTGGTGTTTGAATACTTTTACCAATAAAAGGCAACCGAGAAGGTTTTTCCAGAGTGCGGCTGTCCAAACATTTCTTTCTCTACAATTCATCCGATCCCCCATAGGGGAGAGCGGAGCTCTGACAGGTCCGTCCCTGTACAGTGTGCAGAGATGGAGCTGTCATTTGCCTGCTCAGAGGGGATCAACGGAGCGATCCCTGCTGAGACAGTACCTGGACACGTCCGTGTGAAAGGGCCCTAAGTTGAGTAAATAAGGCTGCCTGTGTAAATATAATTTCAAATCATAAATAACAATGTTTAAAACTCTTAAATTAGGCAAAGTAGGGGGCAAAATGGGGGCAGGCCAAAGCAACGACTATAACAGACTGTAGCTCCCTAAAAGAGGATACTACAGTCTGTAAACTTTAAACCAAGTACTACCAGAGTCAATACATGGGGCATGGGTGACCACCGAGGAAGCCCCTCAGTGAATGACATGCATTAGGTCTCGAGGGGCCAAGCTTCTGTAGAACAAGTGTTGAAACCTGTTATTTCCGCATCACACTACCATTCTCCAGGGTATTGATGCTAGACCTAACCGATCAGGGTTGGTAAGACTGTATCAAGCTATATACAAGACTATTTTTTTCATTTCTATATGCAAAGGTATTTTGGGTCAGATTCTCAAAGAGTTACGCTGGCGTATCAGCAGATACGCCGACGTAACTCCGAATCTAACCCCGTCATATGTTTAAGTGTATTCTCAAACTGAGATACACTTAAACATGCCTAAGATACGACGGCCTGCGCCGTCGTATCTTAGGGTGCAATATTTATGCTGGCCGCTAGGTGGCGCTTCCATTGCGGTCGGCGTAGAATATGCAAATGAGTTGTTACGCCGATTCACGAACGTACGCTTGCCCGTCGCAGTAAATTTACGCCGTTTCCGTAAGAGATACGCGGCGTAAAGATAAACATGCCCCCTAGGTGGCGTATCCAATGTTAAGTATGGCCGTCGTTCCCGCGTCGAAATTTGAAAATTTTACGTTGTTTGCGTAACTCGTCCGTGAATGGGGCTGGACGCCATTTACGTTCACGTCGAAACCAATGACGTCCTTGCGACGTCATTTAGCGCAATGCACGTCGGGAAATTTTAGGGACGGCGCATGCGCAGTACGTTCGCGCCTAATTTAAATGATCCACGCCCCCTACTTGGATCATTTGAATTAGGCGGGCTTGCGCCGGGGGATTTACGCTACGCCGCCGCAACTTTACAGGCAAGTGCTTTGTGAATCAAGCACTTGCCTGTAAAACTTGCGGCGGCGTAACGTAAATGTCATACGCCCGATTCTATGTGAATCTGGCCCTTTGTGCATAATTACATATACTGACCGGGCCTATGGTCTTCTGCAAGGGAGCTAATACCACTGGAGCAACCATGTTTTTAGCTGCAGCTCTTATATGCAGCGATATGATTACATGAAGTCCTATGGACCCCCATCCTTGGACATGCGAGTTTGTATAACATAGATATATTTAACATTGTCACTACCTACACCCTGGAATTGGGACTGTACAGACATCAGCTGGTAGTTGTATATCAGGGCTCAAGTCCTGCGGGACCGCATGGGAACGGAGTTCCTGCACTTTTTTCACAGCAGGAACTCAGTTCCCTTTGCAGGACTAGAGCAACCGAGAGCAGCCGAGCCGCCCGAGCCAATCCTTCACTAAGCGGCTATGCCCAGCTCCAGTCACTGTCAGGGGCAGACGAACCTTGGTAATTCTTTATGTTACTGGCCGCTTCCTGTATATGGATTCATCAGGTAGTGTGCGGGTATTACGTCACTTCCTCGATGCCGCAATGTCTCCTGGGAGCTTTTGTCATTGTTCCCAGGAGACATTGCAAAGTTATCGCAGGATTTAGAAAGAGCTTGCTTACTGAGGTACAGTGGATCGAAAAAAAAAAACATGCGGTTTAGTAATTATGCATATGAGCGTATCATTTTTTATTTTTTTTTGGTGGGGGAGTGGATCTTGGGTGGGAGTTCCCACACTTTTTTCCGCAGGACTTGACCCCTGCTGTATACATCAGGATAGATACATTATGTCATCTTGCTGCTTTGGCTAGAATTTTTGAGCCGCTTTGACTTTAATTTTTGCCATTGCTTTGATTTTGGATGCTTCTACTGTGACACTTTAAGTAACAGTGATTTATACATCAGTAGTAAGCGGTGGTGTAAGGATTTGTAGTTACACACCCTTCAGTCCTACTGCGTTGTCCAGCTATGCAGACAGGAGGATTAAGTTAAAACATACAACTTTGTTATTACCGGACATGAGAATGGAGTCAAAGTGGGGCCATAACTTCAGTTTTGGAGATTTATACGCGACAGTTGATTTAACTGTTATTTGCTTGCCATGTGGGAAGCTTTTAAACAGCAGTAACAACATACAGCTACAGTCATCTTGGAGTTATAATTTACATACAAAGGGCCAGATTCAGGTACAGCTGGCGTATCTGTGCGGCGGCGTAACATATCCGATTTACGTTACGCCGCCGCAAGTTTTTCAGGCAAGTGCATTATTCACAAAGCACTTGCCTGTAAAGCTGCGGCGGCGTAGCGTAAATCACCCGGCGGAATTCAAATTCGGCGGGTAGGGGGCGTGTATCATTTAAATGAAGCACGTCCCCGTGCTGAACAAACTGCGCATGCGCCGTCCCTAAAATTTCCCAGTGTGCATTGCTCCAAATGACGTCGCAAGGACGTCATTGGTTTCGACGTTAACGTAAATGACGTCCAGCCCCATTCACGGACGACTTACGCAAACGACTTAACTTTTAAAAATTTCGACGTGGGAACAACGGCCATACTTAACATTGGCTGCGCCTCATATAGCAGGGCTAACTATACTCCGGGAAAAGCCTAACGTAAACATCGTAACTTTACTGCGTCGGCCGCGCGTAAGTTCGGGAATTCGCGTATCTAGCTAATTTGCATACTCAACGCGGAAATCGACGGAAGCGCCACCTAGCGGGGATAAAAAAAATTGCAGTTTAGATCCGACGGCGTAAGAGACTTACGCCTGTCGGATCTAAAGGATATCTATGCGTAACTGATTCTAAGAATCAGTCACATAGATACGACGGGCCAGATTAGGACTTACGACGGCGTACATGGCGCTGCACCGTCGTAAGTCCTTTCTGAATCTGGCCCAAACTATATAACTCAACCTAATTAGAGCTGAGTAAATTGATATTTCATCCCTATGACTATCAATTTATGAATGGTTTAAGAAAAATAAAAGCTGCGCCAAATTAATAATGGACCATTGAGTACTAATACTACCTCTGGATGGATAATCAATAATTCCCATATTTTCAAAGTAATTTGATACAACTACAGAACCTGACATAACAGTTGTCTTTGCATGGATTTGAAAATCTACTTGCATAACAAATATGGACAAGGTAGATATTGTAGGAGGTGCTGATGATTTAAGATCCTTATGTACAGTCAGATTTACAGTATATGTATGCAGATCATGTTTTGAACCAAGTTACAATTTGTTGTACAAAGAGTTTTATAGTTTTTACAATAAAGAAAAATGAACAGCAAGTAAAAGCACAGTGAACAAGTGTAAATAGTACAGCAAAGTAAGGAACATCTCAGTAGGGACTACAGTGTCACAGTTGCATATACCATAAACATAAATTACTACTAAAAATCTACTTAAAGATCCAGAGAGAACAATGCGGTGCACCGTCAATGAAGGTTGCTCTTTGCCTAGATAGCCATCATCTTAAAGTGGTTCTAAAGGCTCAAGGCTTTCTAACATTCTGTGTTTCAAATATTTTATTGAAATTTTCAGAAATAAATACAGAACAATAAAATTGAACAAATTGTAGAATATACAGACCGTATAAAACATTCCTTAAAAGGAAAATACAAATGTTATACAGATATACACCAAGCCTAAAGAGGACAAAGGTAAAGAGGAGGTGGGAAAGGGTTAGATGAGGGATGAGGCTGCAGCCACCCCCCCAATGCCTGAGCCTCATCTCAATCCAGCAATGTGCACAAGAGTCTTGGCTCCCTGGGAGCTCTCACTCCTCATTGGCTGAGGCAGCAGAGGAGCCAATCACAGTCAGTGAGCCAATCAGGAGAGGGAGGGGTGGGGTCAAGCCGCTGCTCTGTGTGTGTAAATGTATACACAGAGCTGTGGCACGGGAGCACTTGGCACAGGGGAGGACTGACAACTCATGGGGCCCCCGGGCAATAGGAGATCATGGGGCCCCCGGGCAATAGGAGACTATAGGGCCCTCGGGCAATAGGAGATTATGGGGCCCCCAGGCAATAGGAGTCTATGGGGCCCTCTGGCAATAGGAGATTATGGGGCCCCTGGGCAATAGGAGACTATGGGGCCCTCGGGCAATTGGAGATTATGGGGCCCCCAGGCAATAGATTATGGGGCCACACAGTATACACACACATACAATATACATACACAGTATACGCACACAGACATACAACATACACACAGTATACACACACAGTATACATACTCACAGAATACACATACACACACTGAAAAGGTACTGGAGAGGCGGGGCAACTATAATCTTGGGATTTTAAAAAAAACACAGATTTTTATATCCCTGTCCCTGTTTTTACTGAGGCTGGCAACCCTGATGGGGCCCCCTAGTGGCATGGGGCCCTCGGGCAGTGCCCGAGGGCCCAAATGGTCAGTCCACTCCTGACTTGGCAGGAGGAAGGGGCCAGGAGCGCTGGTGGGGGACCTGAGGAGAGGAGGATCGAGGCTGCTCTGTGCACAACCATTGCACAGAGCAGGTAAGTATAACATGTTTATTATTAAAAAAATGAAACAAAAAAACAACACTTTAATATCACTTTAATTAATGAAAAAGGAAAAGAATGGGGATGGGAGGGAATCAGTTATCATTCGTAAAAGCATCAAATAGGGAGAAAAGAGAAAAGAAGAAGAGTGGGGGGAAGTAAATGGAGAAGGTAAAGTGTGGGATGAGCTGCAGGAAGGACTTGCCTGGGAGCAAGAGAGAAGGGGGAAAAAGAAGGGGGGGGATTGTGTCTCTCCCACATGGTTGAGCCAGGTCACAATACCAGGGGGCTGACAAGTTACAATTTGATAACAAAGAATAATGGGGCACGTTGGTCTACATCACTTTTTATGTGTTTTTTTGTCCCATTAAATAATTATGCCCAGCTTCACAATCATCAATAACTATTTTTAAATATATATGCTCCTAGCTTTAGTAAATAGATTGGAAGGTTTAATATTTTTCTTATTTTACCATTTGTTTTACATTTCTTACTTTGCTTCCTGGTTTCTGGCCTAGGCCAAAATGATGTCATACATCCCAGATGTAAATTTTTATTTTATTTTATCTTGAGTGGAGGAGGGGCTTTCTCCTCTCAGAAAACCCTCCTGTCTACATACCTGAGCTAAGGGCAGATGGATTCCAGGAAGTAAATGCTGCATGAATCATCTGCCCTTACTCAAGATTGCCCAACAAAGTAAAGCATGGAGACATGGATTTAGAAGTGTGTCTATGGAAATGTTTGACCATTATTCCAGAAGTGAATTTGTGAGGTCAGGCATTGTTTTTTGACGACAAGGCCTGGCTTTAAAGTCTCCGCTCTAATTCATCACAAAGGTGCTCTATCAGGTTGAGGTCAGGACTCTGTGCTGGCCAGTCAAGTTGTTCCCTCAACTCGCTCATCCATGTCTTTATGGACCTTGCCGTGTGCACTGGTGCGCAGTCATGTTGGAACAGGAAGGGGCTGTAACGAGACCCTTGCTCGCTCGCTTCCGCTCCCCCGACACTCCTCTGCTACTATTGAGTCAGCTTGCAGATCGCAACGTCTGATGGTTAGGTCATCCAAGGCTCAGGGATCTGAACTACAGCTATGTGCCGTTCTGAATACATTAGAACAAACACCAGGCAGGCTGTATGTAAGTTCAAACAGGAAGACCTTTATTGGAAGTACACAACACACTTTTAAACAGAATTTGGAACATCCCGCCCCCAACAACCGCTTTCCTATTGGTCAATTGTAAAGTACATGTAGTCCTCCTTCAGGTCCTCCTTAGCCATGCAAATAAGGACTTGAAAATGAGTCAGCAGGGATTGGTCCGATAGCTTGATTAGAAGGACTGCTATGTGTAATGAGACAGAAGCCCCAGGGGGCAATCAATGTACACAATAGCCAGACACAGAACAATGGAGCCATCTGGAGCCTTAGGACAGAGCAGAAGACCCCCCCTCTGTGTAACAGATTTCAAGGAGGAACACTTCCGCATTCCAAGGTCCATGACAGGGGCCATCCCCAAACTGTCCTTACAAAGTTGGAAGCTAGAAATTGTCCAAAATGTCAAGCCCAACCCCTGAAAAACAACCCCACATGATAATCCCCCCAAATGATTTGGACCAGTGCACAAAGCAAGGTCCATAAAGACATGGATGAGCAAGTTTGGGGTGGAGGAACCCTACGGACTAAAGCCTCATACACACGATCGGACTTCAATCTGACTTTTATGTGGATTTTTGTCTGAAGGGGCGAACTTGGTATGCATACACACGGCAGAACATTTTCAGACAACATTGACCAAATCATGTGATTTTTCAGCTCTTTACTGCCACCCTTTTTGCAACTTCTGTTATTTTTATCTGATGTTTAGCATTGGTTCAGAGCATGCGTGTTTGTACTTTGGATTTTAGACTGATGGACTTGTGTACACACGATCGGATGATTGTTCTCTGAAAGTTTGAGAGCATGCACAGCCAACATTTGTTGCCGGAAATTCCGACAACAATTGTTCGATGGAGCATACAGATGGTCGGATTGTCCGATAAAACACGTCCGTCGGACCGTCGGACCGTTGTTGTCGGAAAGTCTGATTGTGTGTATGGGCCTTAAGACTGGGATAGCATTAAAGTTCATGTGCGTGTAAAGACAGGCATCCCAATACGCAGCGCTGATCCTGACCTCCCTGGGGCCCTAAGCAAAATGACATGTCACATTCAAGTTGAGAAGCGGGGGGAGGGGGTGCTCTGCCGTCGGAAATTACATCTTACATTAAAGTGAGAAGCGGGGGGTGCTGACTTCTTACCTCTTCTCCCATGCAGCTAGCGAGTTGAGAAGTGGGGTGAGGGGCCGAAAATAACTTCTCACCAGGCAGGGCCTCTAGTAATGGGGGGCCCTCCGCAGCTTTGCGGGGCCCTAAGCGGCTTGCATAGTAAGCCTATAGGGCGGATCGGCCCTGCCAATACGTTTGATTTGACAATATACTGTACTTTAATGTTAGAGCATCTAAATTAACTGAAACCTCAGATTTTGACCTATAAGGCCCCGTACACACGGTCGGACAAAACCGATGAGAATGGTCCGACGGACCGTTTTCAACGGTTCACCTCTGAAGTGGCCGTACGGCCTGATGTGTGTACACACCATCAGTTCAAAATCCGATCGGGTCAGAACGCGGTGACGTAAAACACACAACGTGCTGAATAAAACGAAGTTCAATGCTTCCAAGCATGCGTCGACTTGATTCTGAGCATGCGTGGGTTTTGAACCGATGCTTTTCTGTACTAACCATCGGTTTGGTCCGATGGGGCAGCGGTCCATCGGTTCGGTTTTGAAGCATGTTTTAAAATTTTGGACCGAAGGAAAACAGACCGATGAGCTATACACACGGTCGGTTTGGTCCGATGAAAATGAACTTCGGTTCATTCTCATCGGACCAAACCGACCGTGTGTACAGGGCCTTACAGTATGCTAATTGTATAAAGTGGTGTGTTATTTTACTCTTTGAATTGCCCAAATAATAGCACAGGCATAATACATAAAGAATATGCAGGGCTGTGCATGCTCTAATAGATGCAACAAAGAGAAATCCATCTATGGATCAGTGTCAAACCTTATCTGTACAAACAAGTCTGGCCTGGGGTTGAATTTACCCTCTTGGCCTCCTTTCCAGCCCTCTGACACCTTTTGTGTGATATAATTGGATAGCATGAATCATGGTGCCATGTGACGGCCTTTAATAAAATGCTGACCTATAATTTATGCCCACACGGAGAAAGATGGCAGTCCAATTGATGAATGGCCGCCTCTCTTTGGCACATTTATTACTAAAGTCAGTCCCTGACTTGGTTAATTTGCTCCCTTGATTACTCGGTGTTAATCCAAGGATACAAGAACTGTACCAATGAAAGGTTCCTCGTTTAGCAGATACAGATGTGGTTTAAAGATGACGGACGTATACCTCAAACTACAGATGACCCGTGTTTTCAGAGCATCTGTTTCCTAAACAACACTTGAAAGCGCTTTTTAAAAAAAAAAAAAAAATCAGGGCTGTGACATTCGTGAGCTAAGAACTTCGGCCTGGTGATCATTACCGTTCTCATGGGGTTAAAGGTCTGGGTGCCTTCTGTATTTCCAACAGATAATCGCCATTTGATCAGGAGCAGCCCTATGCCTCCGGGAGGGTGGGTACCTATTGATGTGCCCGGCTGTATGGACGCACCATGTTGCTCCATGTCTACCTTAAGTCAATTAAATTCCTCCTTCATTTTACATCTCTGGGGGGTAAAATTCAGAGAAGTGGTAACTCTTTGCAGCTGGATTGCATTATATTGGAAGTCAGCAGTTATTACAATATCCATTTTAAATCCAGCATCAAAGGAATGCTACATCAGCTCCTCAAATGCGGACAGCTGCTTGAAACGCAGGGCGATTGATGACTTTTTTCTTTCCATTATATCACACGTCCCAGGGCTGTACTTTAAGCTTTTCATTTCATGACATTATTTATTCACTATGGCTTGATATATTTGCTTAAATGGTCATTATCTCTTAATAATGGTTATACCGTGGTCATGGAGATATTTCTACAATGCTGCATTGCACTCTGCTACATTTATCAAATTAGTCTTATTACTTGACAAGTACAAGTCTGCTTAAATAGTAGAGCTGGCAGGTGCCCAGGGCTCAGCAGGGTAAGTGTTGAGAAAGAATATGTGTGTATGTACAGGTGCACTTTAACTCAGAGCTGGATAATGGCCAGATAGGGCAACAAGCAGCTTTTAGACCACCTCCTGATCCTAAATGTCAGACATCCCAGTTGGAAATGATATAGAGATCTGGGGCCAGCTAAAATATTTCAGCATTGTCCAATATAAGTTTGACACCCAGACTTCCAAGTAATTTTGATGATGCCCAGAATATGTAGGGGATAACCTTTATCCTGGCTAAAATGCCCTTATAGAGATGCCCTAGAGATGTACAGTGACTCTATTCCAGGGGTTTTCACTATGTAGGGGTACGGCACAGGGTCATGTGGCTTCATCAAGGGGATTGCCCCCTTGATGAAACCACTTGACCCTCTGGCGTAACGCGTAGGGGGAATGACTTGAAGACGTCACGACGAGACAGTGTGGTAAGTATACCGGCAAGGAGATTGTACATTGTCGATTCTGTACATACTGTACTGTGTATATTGCATGCAAGGCATTGTTTGGTGTGCTGGTAGCACCCTGAACAAGTGGTGGAAATATCTGGAAGTTTTTTAAGGTAACCAAATCATTTTAAGGATAGAGCACTATGTTTGGCGGTTTCCCTTTCCTTATGTACGGTTGATTGGAGACACCCAAGGATTACGCATCAGCTCAAAGGAGAAGTACAGCCAAAGATTGTTTGGCTGTACATTTCCTGTGGATCACAGAAGTTCAGTTCGTTCTGCACTTATGTGACCTGTTTTCAGCAGACAGTGGGCTGAAGCCCGCCGTCGGCTGACATCACAGAACCGGTCCAGGCTCGGGCAAGATCATGTTCATATGGTCGGGATACACCCACGTGCCTGGACTGGCACCTGGCTCAGCCTCTCAGAGCCACTCAGAGCCTGAGCTGGCTGCTCCCGGCCCCTCCACAGCACAGTGCTCCAGTGAGCTAGGAGGGGGCAGAGCAGAGAGCTGGAGACTGACAGTCACCAGCTCTCTGCTCAGGGAGCTGTGACAAATTCTGCTTCTGTCCCCCGCTGGCTGTAAGGCCGCGTACACATGGTCGAACATGTCTGCTGAAACTGGTCCGCGGACCAGTTTCCGAGGACATGTCCGACCGTGTGTACGGCCTAGCGGACAGGTTTCCAGCGGACAAAAGTTTCTTAGCAAGCTAAGAAACTTGTCCGCTGGAAACATGTCCGTCGGACATGTCTGATGGTTAGTACACCTAATCGGACATGTCCGCTGGTTATGACGTGTAACCAGCGTCCCAAAATCCCGCGCATGCGTCGAATTGATTCGACGCATGCGTGGAAGCATTGGACTTCCGTGTTTAAAAATGTCGGTGTCTTCTACGTCACCGCGTTCTCTGTCCGCGGGGATTTCGGTCTGATGGTGTGTACACACATCAGACAAAAAGCTCCCAGGAGACATGTCCGATGAAAACGGTCCGCAGACCGTTTTCATCAGACATGTCTCCTCGTGTGTACGGGGCCTAACACTGAGAACTGAACGATCAAGCACCGCCAATCGGTTGGTTCACAGAGTCAGCGGGGGACAGAAGGAGAAGGTAAAAAATTATTCCCATAGTTCTCTTTTATGAAATATCCTTAAAATCCTACAATCTGGAGCTCTGTTAGTCCATTGAGAGGGACTCAAGCCTATATAGACCATACTTAAATGTACAGTCATATATCCCAAGTGAGAGTACATCTGGCAGAGGGAGCTCAAGTCACTGATTTGCTTCTGAGTACTATTTGGTGGAGCTAACAATGAATGCTTTTTAAAGATTTATATGGCCTTTATTTATGGATTATGTTTTTATTTTATTTATATTTTTTCATTAGAAATAATAGTTCTTTGACACATGAGCATGATTCAGAACACTGTCTTTGGATATTTATGGGGTGTTTTTCACACATTGGTTTAATGGGTCATGTTATTAGTGAAGCGCAGCACAGATTATGGTTTATATTTCAGTATAGCACATGCATATGAGAGTGTGTAGTGTGTGTGAGCGATTTGTGGTATTTATTTACTAATAGAGCCATTACCATTGCTGGGAAAGGAACTACTGTACCCAAGTGCACCTAAGGCTAGGTTCACACTTGTGCAATTATAGACATCGCTTGTAAATCACACTGCAGATCAAATGTGATGTCTGTGCGATGCAAATTCAGCCATACAAACTGTATGGCTGAAATTGCATTGCATTCGCACCAAAATGGTGCAGGACCCTGTTTTTGGTCTGCACTGGAATGGGATCACATGGGTTTACACACCTATGGGTTCCGATTCCTGCACTATTTGACAGTTTTCACTGCGATCTGCGAACCGACCTGGGGGTGTCATTAACTTTACATTAACACCCCCAACGGTTTTAGATGCCAGTGTGAACCAGTGTGCGATTCAGATGCAATGCGGGCATTCCTGCATCACACCAGTGTGAACCGGGACTGAGAGCAGGAGGAGTGGACAGAAGGGGGTTATAAAAAGGAAAGCTCAGGAAGTGAAAGGGAGGACCTGAAGAAAGCTGAAAACTGGAGAGCTGTTGCTGTGTGGTGCTGTTCATGACTCGCAGAGGGAAGAAGGAACCAGCAAGCAGATTCCATGCTGAGCGCTGCTGTAAATCGTATACAGACTGATGGACTGAGTTAAATGAAACAAGCACTGTTGGCTTCTCCAGGGTGCTAGTCTGATTCGCCAACCAGTGATCCCAGTAGCAGCTGCCCAGACCTGCTGCAGGATAAAAGGAGAGCCCCACTGCTATGGTACACATCATCTTTCCTACCAGACAGATAAAATGCATAAAAGGGGGGCCTCTAAAAAAGTCTCAGCTGGTCACTGTAAGGAATCTCCCCAAGGGCGAGCAATGAGAGGGTCAAGATGGCATACTGACACTGTTTATATTGTTCGCTTGCAAGAAGTTTATGTTTTTTTTCCGAGATACTATACACAACTGCTCTAGCATTCTGCGGCTGCTGAATTAGGCCCAACATGGCCAATTTTGCCTGCTGAAATCATCTATTACACAACTCCTATACATTTCAGCCCGACCTATCTGGTGCACAATTTCAACTATTGACATCATAGACATAACTCATTCATACGTGCCAACATCTTTAAGGGCCCCAACTTAGCCGGCAGAAAATGTATGCTAAGGATTGTATCCAGGTTACTTTTTCCTGAGGGCACATCCAAATTTGAGATTGATTCATTTACCACAGGCCTAAGCTTAGTCTCTCATTGTGAGGGCTCCCAGGTAACCTAACCCATACCCAGGTTTGTCACTCATTGATGTCACTTGCTGCAGCTCATCTTATGACGAGATCTACAGTTTACACTATTAGGGTCAAAGTATATCCTAAAGTTTAAAACTTTGCGAATTTGGTTTTGTTTCTAATACTAAGCTTTATGTTGGTTGACTTTAACTTGCCAATACATACTGCTAATTTCCATAGAGCTGTGAGTCTAATTCTTGTGTGCTCATTAAAGCTCAAAGAAAAACATACTGGTGGGGTCAGTGAGGTTGAGGCCTCAAACAGGACTGTAATAGAAGCAGGGGACCCATATCAACCAGTGGCTGCTGAAGGGGTAGCGCTAGACTTTTTATATACCTTTTCCTGAGCAATTATAAGATCTCTGTACACATTCTGCTGATTTCTCTTTTAACAGACTGTTATCTTCTGTTGTCTCTTAAGCACAATTTCCAGCTTGCATGCAATACTGTTTATAATGGAAACATTCACTAGCGTATTGAGCAAGCACATAATTCTCATCAGATTTATAAAAGCAAAATATTTGTCTGCTTCACAGGTCTCAAGATATTATCAGGGTTTTCTTGTCTTCCTGCTTATATTGGTCCATATTCAAAGTGTCATTTCCTTTTTGCATTTTTTGTGAAGTCTTAAAAAGACTCAATTCTAGTACTGCCATTTATTTCTCAATTATTATTCCATATTGATCTTTTTTTATTTCACCTTATGGCAGTGATAAAACACTTTCAATTTTATATTTTTGTGTACTGTGTAATCAAGGTTTTGTAGTGTAGATGGGGAGCAGAGGAGAGTGCATAGCTGAGATTGTGGTGTATCAGGGACAGGAAGGGGTAGATGGAAATTGGTTGGGGGTAGAAGAAAGGGACCACAAAAATAAAATGTATCATACACCTGTAGATTTTAGTCTAAAACCTCTTGTTTTTGAAATGTTTATTCGATTGTCTAAGAGTTAAATGTGCCAAATCGACAATCGCCTTAGAGCCGACTCCTGAGGAAGCAGTGTGAGTGGCTGTGAAACACTTTGAAGATTTCCCCCCTAAATATCTGCGGACTGTAGAACTCAATATATATATATATATATATATATATATATATATATATATATATATATATTGTAAGGGGTTAGCTCGGTAGCGGGGTGTGTGACCCCTTGGATGGGTTCACTACACACTGAATTTATACAGACAGGCAGTCGAAGACGGTTGAAAACAAAGATTTTGGTTTATTCTTCCATCTTGCTGGAAACAAGTGCAAGCATCCAAACAGCATAAACAAAATCAAACATAAAATAAACCCTGGCCACTTGGGGCGTCTATCTTCACCACACAGGAACCTATCTATGGAGTCTGGCACAGCCTAGTGCTGGGCAGACACTGCTGGTCATACAGCAGAAAAACAATAGTCTTTTGATTTTTATCAAACAGAAAAATCAATTTCCTCCTCACCTCCTCAGAAGACTTTCAGCTACTGCTCTCTTTCACTCAGAAAGCCTTAAGATGCAGCAAATCAGTGGTAATCCTCTGGATTACTTATAGAGAAGAGAAGGGATCACCGCTCCAGGTGGGTCACTATGTAGAGATGAACTGACTCAGGATACCGTGGGTGCTGGCAATGCACTGACCATGCATAAGATACGAAGAAAGAGGATGGATAGCCGCACTCCAATGACCAAACGGTTGTCTTTTATTCAAAAGAACACAGCAAGTACATCACTTCACAAGGTGCAACAAAGGAACAGGTAGATAGCCGACGCGTTTCGCACTGAGCTAGTGCTTAATCATGGCTCATTGGAGTGCGGCTATCCATCCTCTTTCCTCTGGATTACTTATAGAGGCCTTAATTGCCTCGTTCTGAACAGCTGAAGTCTTCCAACGCCCTTAGACCTTTTCTGGCTACTTTTGCAGCCTACGCCTAATAACAATTGGTGTATTGTCTAAACAAGGCAGAAATGTATGTCCCATCTGTGACAACACCCACAGATTTACCTGACTTCCTGTCACAATATATATATATATATATATATATATATATATATATATATATATATATATATATATATATAATTAAAACCTTGTATATAAAGTAGTGTACTGTATTTTCAATGTGAATCTTTCATAAAAGTATTATTATTTTTTTCAAGTTTTTAAAAAAGATTAAAAACAGTTGCAATTAGCATACAGATATGTCAGAAACAACAGCAACAGAGACAAATGACAATAATGCACATATATATCCGGATAGCTCATGGCACATGCTGAACACTGAATTCATATCTCGAGACTTACAATAAAAACTTTGTATTCCAGGAAGAAAGCATATGAAATACAAGTTGACCTTTTATACCTGATCAACGGTTGGGAGGACTCCTCTGGGAGCTCATTCTTTGGAGCACATGCATGTGCAGCGGCAGGGTCATTATTTGATCTAAGAATATCAGAAAGGGCAGCTCACATGGAGTCTCCCATCAGCAAAGCCAAATATTGCTTTCTAGTGAGCACTATGTAGAAGGCGAAGACATAAATAGAAAGAGAGAACAAGAGAAAAAAAACACACAGAGGACGGGAAGAGAAGCCAATTGAAGGGAAAGAAGGGGGTGGGCAAATAAAGTGACAGGGAAGGGGGCTCAACAATCTCCAACAGTCCTCCAGAGAGAATCACTGAGTGGCCAAGAGGCCCAAAGGACTCATGAGTTATCCATAAGACCTTGGTATTCAGGAGTGGATGTGACATCATTCCAATAAAGCCAAACTTTACAGAATTGCTCCCCTTCATGATTCAATGTGGCAATGTTGTTTTCCTACATAAAATACGTTTTTGATGTGATTTTGAATTTTTTTATTGGGGAAGGCTTTAAGACCGTTCTAGGCTCCATGGGCCAGATTCACAGACAATTACGTTACTCCGCGGCGACGTAACGTATAACGTATGCCATTTACGTTACACCGCCGCAGGTTTACAGCGTAAGTGCCCGATTCACAAAGCTCTTACCTGTAAACTTGCGGCGGTGTAACGTAAATGCGCTCGGCGCAAGCCCGCCTAATTCAAATGGGGCGGGCACCGTTAAAATTAGGAGCATTCCCGCGCCGAACGTTCTGCGCATGCTCCGTTCCCGACGTGCATTGCGCGAAATTACGGTGCCCCGACGGTTTTTTAAATGCGACGTGCGTTACGGCGTTTCGTATTCCCGGACGTCTTACGCAAAAAAAAAAATCGAAATTCGACGCGGGAACGACGGCCATACTTTAACATGGCTGATCCAAAGATAAGCCATGTTAAAGCAGGTGTAACTTTGCGACGGGTAAAAACGAATAGCGACGACGTACGGGATTGCGACGAACGCGCGGATCTTCGTGGATCGCCGTAACTAGTCATTTGCATATTCTACGCCGACCGCAATGGCCTCGCCACCCAGCGGCCGGCATAGAATTGCATTCCTAAGATCCGACAGTGTAAGTCAATTACGCCTGTCGGATCTTAGGGCTATCTATGCGGAACTGATTCTATGAATCAGCCGCATAGTTAGGACGGGCGGATCACAGAGATACAACGGCGTATCAGGAGATACGCCGTCGTATCTCTTCTGTGAATCTGGCCCCATAGTCCTAGAAAGCCTTTTTAGTTTGTGTTGCCTTCATATTTTGAAGGAATATCTATGGGAACAAAATTCTAAACACAAACATAAGTGAAAGTTGAAGATGATGAAAGTTCTCCTTTAATTCATGCATGTTGGTGGGGAAATTCAATATCCTGCTGTTAAAGCGTGACCAATGCACTTTCAGCCATATATCTATCATATCTCTCAGCGTGGTTTTTGAGCCCAGCTGAGCTGGCTGGCTGCCTGTACTTCATGACATCATGTCTTGTCTGCCACTGTAGGCTTCCCCTGCAGTCTTATTTACTACCAATGCACAACAATGCTCTGTGAACTGTTATCATTCCTCGTTATAAGTGATGAGGAGTAATGCCTCATACAGCAAAAAAGCTTACCAGGCAAACCTTGCTCCCCATGCTTTATATGACTAAGGAAAGATGTTTAATATGAACAAACACACTTTAATTTACATTCCACATACATAACACAGGACATCCTTTAACATTCATAGAGCACATCGATAAAGTTTATAGTGCACTAAAAGTCAGTGATGGTCAGAGTGCATGCAGTTTTATTAAATAGTGAGGTCAAGCAACCAACTGGAGCCAGAAAATCTGTTTATTGCTAAGAAAAATCTTCAATCTCTGACTAACATGTGGCTAGTAAAGATGAAGATAAAAAGGGGCTTTTAAACGTTTCATTACAAGAAAAAGTACCAGAAAATTATAAAACAGATTTGCACTCCTGGAGAAAGTTTCTTTATAGAAATCATCACCCTTGCTGTGCAAAAAAGTAAAAGGGCAGATGGACTTTCTTTAGGCTTTAGTTCTTCCAATTCAAAAAACTTTCAAGTGCAGATCATGCGACTAATGCTAAATGGTCTCTGACAAATGGACTTGATAGAGCCTGACAATCGACGGCTCGAGACTTTTGTCATGTGACCAATGCAAACCTGCAAACCTGCTGATTGGCTGGGTATGAACAATAGTCTTGTGCTGCCTATAAGCAAAGAACAAATCAAATGCCTTGGCAATAGGCGTTAGAGGGCCGGATTCAGATAGGTTAGCAGATTTTTAGTTTTTGAGGCGAGTACTTAAAGGGGAGTTCCACCCACAATTTAACATTTTAAATATAAATACCCCTGTAATACACAAGCTTAATGTATTCTAGTAAAGTTAGTCTGTAAACTAAGGTCCGTTTTGTTAGGTTATTACAGCATTTAAATAGTTTATAATCTAGAAATAGACCGTGGCCATCTTAAGTGTGGGCATCATGAAGCCAGACTGTATGACTTCCTGGATTTCAGCTTTGCATATCTCGCACATGCTCAGTGCACAAGCAATGTAATAGGTTTCAGTCAGGTTTGCAAGGACTACTGGGAAACATGATGCCTATCCCAGAAACCCTTGCAAATAGCCTAGGCAAATAAGGAGGAGGAAGTAATGAAGGACTACAAAATAAAGGTATTTACAAGCAACAAATTAAATAAAAATTGTCCATTCTGAACACTATGAGATTAGAGCATGCAGCACAGACAAACATAAAAAAATGGGTGGAACTCCACTTTAATAAAGAAAGCACTTACCTCAAAACTTGCGGCGGCGTATCGTAAATCCCCCGGCGGAATTCAAATTCCGCGGCTAGGGGTAGTGTACTATTTAAATCAGGCGCGTCCCCGCGCCCATTCAACAGCGCATGCGCCGTCCGCAAATTTTACCAGCATGCATTGCTCCAAATGACGTTGCAAGGACGTCATTGGTTTCGACTTTAACGTAAATTACGTCTGCCCGTATTCTCGAACGACTTCCGCAAACGACGTAAAAAAAATCCAAACTCGGCGCGGGAACGACGGCCATACTTAACATAGGATACGCTGCACTTACCCCTGCAGGGGTAACTTTCCGCCGGAAAAAGCCGAACGCAAACGACGTAAAAAAAAAACGCCGGGCGGTCGTTCGTTTCTGAATCGGCGTAAATGCTCATTTGCATATTCGACGCGTAAAAGACACGGAAGCGCCACCTAGCGGCCGGCCTGGAATTGCAGCCTAAGATCCGACGGTGTAAGTCACTTACACCTGTCGGATCTTAGGGATATCTATGCGTAACTGATTCTATGAATCAGTCGCATAGATACGACCGGCCGGCCTTAGAGATACGACGGTGTATCAGGAGATACGCCGTCGTATCTCCTATCTGAATCTGGTCCAGAGAGTTTAAGGCTGGATTCACACTCGTGCAGTGCGAATTCTAGCTCTGTTATCTCTGCAAAGAGATAAGAGAGCTGTTCAGCAGATCATCTCTGTTTTAGCTGCAAATTTTGAGACCTGGGAGAGGGGAGGGGGGGAAGTGTATTGAGAAGAATGAGAGAAATCCTGATGAGAAATGAACACATCTGCGAATCAGATGCGTGCCCATAGAAGATAATGGGCCTGAATTCGCACCTGAGCCACACCGCAATGCCTAGAAAAACGCCCACGTTTTTTGGGCAATGAACAGTGCGAACCAGCCTCATTAAAATCAATGTATTTTATAATGTTATGCGAATTGGATGCGGTTTAAGCCGCACTCAATTCGCATAGGTGTGAACTCGGCCTTAAGGATAACTGTAAAGAAATCGTTATTTATATAGGCTATACCATTGTGTAAAAAATAAATACCAATATTATTCATAAGCATAGATGTGCGCAGTCCATTGCATTAGGGTGCGCGCCTGAAGCTCAAACACACACGTGTGCGTGTCTACATATATATGACCCGTCCGGAACATTGATCTCCCTGCCGGCACAGTGAAAGAAGTCTTTTGGCAGAGACGTAAGAGGGAGATCTTTCCCAACTTCCCAGCAGCACACAGAGTGATAATGCTAATGCGCATGGAGTGATTAGGGTGTGCCCAGGCACACTCAGCACACCCTGTGTGCACGCCTATGTTCATAAGATAAATGTAGGTTTAAATCTGAGCAACGCTTCCCATTGAATATGTGTACACATATATTTATACACAATATCCAACCTGCACACAAATCAATGATGCCAAGGTGTGCCCCCTCTCCCAGACTAGTGTAATCCTTCCCTTGTAATTTGCAGAACCGAGTTGTCATTTTGACAGCTCCGTCCTGCACAGTGCAGGAAATGGCCAGGCCATTCTGAAGCAAGAAAGACTTGACCCTGGTGATGTGTCTGCCGAAAAAGTCACAATGAAGGAGTCACTTTTTCACAAGTTCATACTCATGATTCCCAAATATTGGATTATTCTACATTATGAAGAACCTATTGAGTAGGTGTGACACTATCTATTACTGGAACTTGAAATTATAATGAAAATATCGCATTTCTGGAATTACTGGACCAGATTCTCAAAAGAGTTACGACGGTGTAACTCAGGAAACACCGTTGTATCTCTGTTTCTGAGCCCGGGTATCTATGCGAGTGATTCCTAGAATCATTTTCGCATAGATACGGCCAAGATCCGACAGGTGTAAGTCACTTACACCGTCGGGCATAATGCCCCTGTAGAAGGCTTACTTAGCCGAAACGCGTCGGGTACAGCTATTGAGCACCCCACATTGCTATCCTTGTACGTGATCACTTTTATCGATGTCATATTTCATTTATGACTTTTATAAATAAACCTTTTTGGTTTTAATTGACCTGCACTATTGGAGTTCCTTTTTCCTTTTATATCATCTACCCCATGGCTTCTTTGGAGCTTTTGCTACGTCCTCTATAAAACATAAAGTGTAGCGCTAATTATAAGTGAAATTAAGGATTGGGTATATTGATAGTTAACCAATCATAGAAAAGTGTCCATATGAAACACGTTGAAGTAGTCCATAAACTGTGAAAAAAATAATACTAAATAAATCCTCAAAATTCAGTTCAAAGTGAATAAATGTGCAAAAAGCTTCAATAAAGAAATGATAATAAATCTTCATAGGTGAAAAAGATGTATAAATCCAGCACCGAAGTGAATGGAGGCTTACCAGAAGCTGTGGACCCAAAATAGGCATATACCTAATGGGTCAATTGCGCTTAAAGTTGATGATACCAGCGAGGAGGTGAAGTCCAACACAGGATCAGGTGAAAGTCGGTTCAGAAGCACCTTGTATTAGGTTGTAGACTTGGGTCCATATGGAGGTTCAGACACTCAATACAACGGAAGTAACAAAAAGCAGTATTGTCAGCAAATTCCCTGGGAATTTGCTGACAATACTGCTCTTTGTTACATGCCTGTTACCAATGGTGAAAATGTGAGTGTAACCCCTTTTTTTGATTTTGCTACTCAGTAAACTTTTAAACGGATTTACACTATGTGCATTTTTGCCTTCTTTTTTCTTACTTCCGTTGTATTGAGTGTCTGAACCTCCATATGGACCCAAGTCTACAACCTAATACAAGGTGCTTCTGAACCGACTTTCACCTGATCCTGTGTTGGACTTCACCTCCTCGCTGGTATCATCAACTTTAAGCGCAATTGACCCATTAGGTATATGCCTATTTTGGGTCCACAGCTTCTGGTAAGCCTCCATTCACTTCGGTGCTGGATTTATACATCTTTTTCACCTATGAAGATTTATTATCATTTCTTTATTGAAGCTTTTTGCACATTTATTCACTTTGAACTGAATTTTGAGGATTTATTTAGTATTAATTTTTTCACAGTTTATGGACTACTTCAACGTGTTTCATATGGACACTTTTCTATGATTGGTTAACTATCAAGATACCCAATCCTTAATTTCACTTATAATTAGCGCTACACTTTATGTTTTATTTTGTTTGTTTTTTGGAATTGATCTATTCTGTGGTGTTGGCTGCATTTTATAAGTCTTTCATAGTAGCGCGGTGTTTATCTATACTTCCTAGTATAGTTATTTTTCACACGTTTGCTACGTCCTCTGCCTGCACCTCCTGACCGATGGTCCAAGGATCGTATTCAGAGTTTGTGGCATTGACGCTATACATCATTCAAGCACTGATGGTTCCTGTTGTCCATTCCATTGGAGTTCCAGTCCCGCTCATGGTCTGAGTCCAGTTTCAGTGGTCCCAGTTTCCAAAGACCACAATGTCTGGCTGACTCTTTGCTGTACAGTAGTAGAGTCCAACCCATCTGGTAAGCGTGTTTTACCCACCCCATACCTTGATGTGATTGTGATCTTCATAGAGTTCTACAAACAACTTGCATACCTGTTGTATCTCAATTACTGGATAGCAGCTCACCTGTTTTCCTGCACCAATCACCCAATTGATGTTCACTCATCTTCAAAATATAGACTTTACTATTGTTTTCTCTATATTGAGCACCGTTTGAGCTACCTTCATTTATGTCAGTGGTTCATATATATACTCTCATATTATGAGGGTTGTTACCTTATTTGGTACTATACATTTTTGAGTTTGTTAGCGCTACATTTTCTGTTTATCATTTTGCTGGCTTTGTTTGTTTGTATGTAGCAGCTTGGCACCATTTTCTGAATTAGCGCAGTTTTTTCTTTATTTTCAGCAATACAGCTTGGGATCTTCAAAAGTGGGGACCCAGTCGATCACTGGGTCCCTGTCGCTGCTCAAACGTTCCAGGCCAACAGGGTCCCGGAACCAGGAACACCACGTGGCACGGACCCCCCGGCCAGGTAGGCCATAACGCCGGGGCGCCATGGTGCAGTCACCCTAAAGGTGGGTGCTGCACTCAAAGAAGACCCAGAACCAACGTCCATCTCATAAATACCCCTCCCCAGCATGCACAGCAAGGTCAAACCCTCCTGATTGGCTGCTAGGAAAGAGCACCCAAACCTCGACCCCACTGCTGCCACCTACCGTACAGGGGTTGGAAGAACACCCCAGCGCAACAGAATGAGCCTACAGTAAAGCCAAGCTGAGAGAGAGACCCTGTTTTGCACATAACAATTTGGATCAGAGTTTAACTACACTCTGATCTCCCTCTAAATTTAAATAGCACCGGTACCTAAAAGTAGCCCAGATGCTACACACTCCTCCCACCTGAATAGACACTGTCCTCAGTGTCTAAACAAGAGGGTATTCACTCCTGAATACCCAACCTGAATCTGCATTACATTATAAAAAGGATAGTAAAAGAGAAAACAAGAGATTACAAACATTATAAACATTACCTTGTATGCATTTATATATACAATTCTCTGCAGTAAGTATTTACACTCCTAGCTATCTATTCTGCCCCATTCTCCAACAGTTTTTGATAGCTGGTCAACCACCTGTTAAACCAAAAATTTGGAAAAGAAAACATGTACAAATATACACTTTAAGTCCCTGAAGGTTGAACTGAAGCTGCACCTCCCAACTAAGGTGAAGTCCCTTTTCCTCCCAGAGAGACAAATTCAAATAACTATACATATACAGTCACTGAGGTTAGAACTGAGACTGCACCTTCTCGTCAGAAGGCCAAATCTCCTTTCCTCCCAAAGAGACACATCCGAGTAAGTGCTGAGATATACAAACAATAGTCATATTTATATATATATATATATATTTTTTTCTGCACGATAAAATATATATGTAGTAAAATAAATAACTTTACACAATCTCTCTGCGCTGGCAAAAGTTGCAGAGCACTGCACCTAGCGGTCAGTGCGCTGGTACTACCAGGGTAAGGCAGTCCATGGCTCAATTAGAACAAACAAGGGGAAAGAGAGAAAAACAAAGTTTCTTCTTCTTTTCTTTCACTGTTGGTCAGTTGCTGACGATGAAGCCGTTGAGACCCTTACACTAACTAAACTATGGTTATCCCCCCAAAGTTCTGCACAAATGTTCCAATGTGGATCCGGAAAGGATAAAAGAAACTGGAAAGGGTGGGGGGAAAGAACACCCCCCCTCAGGACTTCTTCAAAGCAACAGCAGATTACAAATGGCACTTGCAGACAAATGTCCTACTTGTAAAACCTTGGATCAGGCAAGGTGATAATACCCCCTCTCTGGTTTGCGGTAGTGACAGAGCAGACTTTATCCGTCTTCCCGGGACATTTAAGAACCACCTTGTCGCTGAAAATGTAACGACTGGGGCTCCAGTCCTTCAAGCAATCATCAAACCGATGGCTCAAGTAAAGAAAAGTATAGTCCGTGTCACGGGCAGCCCTGGGCACATTCAAGCGCTCCCAAATTGCGTCCTTGTACCAGTCCTCTCTCTTTTGCTCAATCACGGACATGAGGGCTGGAGGCACGTAAGGAAATTCCCACCTGTAGTCCATGGCCACCTTCCTCATTAGGATACGTTGCAGGCGGGACAGCTTTGGCAAGGTACAGGGGTGTCCAAGTCCTTGTAGGGCAATAGCGTCAGGCGCTCTCCTTATAGTAGGCAGAAGAGCAGGCATGGGATTGAACTCTGTAGTACTGGTGCTTGGCACCTCAACTTCCCAAGTCAGTTGCGGGACATCCGCAGGCGGTGCGGCATCCCTGACATGTTTTCGTTGCTTACGAGGCTTGGCAGCCCGGGAGTTTTTACCCTGCTGTGACTTGGGAATCTCCAGCTCAAACCACTTGTCGTCCCCATCATCAGACAATGAGCCCAGAACAGACGTATAATACTCTTCAGCCGGCAAACACACGCGCGCTTCGGCAAAGGCACTGACATTATCACGTTTGCGCACAGGCAGGCCTCTACCACAGCCGTGGGAGGCTTGAGCAAGGCCTATCTTTTCTACGGCATGTCAAACAGAGACCACATTGGTAAGGGCTGTCTCTGATACGGCATCCGCCTCCACAACAGGCACACATTCTTTGTCATCCGCATTGCTTACCTCCGGTGACACGGTTGGGGTAACGACCGATGACAGAGTTGATGTAGACGAGACAGTCATGGTCTCCGGATCAGAAAGTACAGTAGTGGAAGAGGGTTCCGGCCATGGGGCCATTCTTCCGCGGTGACTGTCCCGGTGATCCAATCCACCTTGTACTCCCGAGGAGGTTCAGTCGGTGGCTCCACTTGGAATAGATAACTCTGGCATCTCTTGCATCTGGCAAAAGGCAAATGACGGACGGCCAGTCCCAAACAGGGGGGGCAGGACAGTCCAATGGCCTCCACGCTACCGCTGGTAAACAAGACAAACTTCCCTTGGGTCCACATTCGGATTCCGGTATCTGTCAGGGGGACTCCAGCAGTAGCAGACATTGCGCTGACTCCCGGCACGGACATCGGGGATCGCAGCTTTCCAAATGGCGTTGATGGCACAGACATGCTTACACAACCTTCTCTCGTGGGCGGGCAATCACTCTGTCCTTTGGTGCCAAACTCAATCTGCGTCTCACGCAGGGGTGGGTAGCTCCTCCCACCTGAGTTCTTTTTCTCACACGTGGCAGGCACACAGGGCTTCAACACACATGCGCCCAACTTCAATGGCGACGTTAACTCCTTCCTCGCCCAGGCACAATTTAACACACGACAATTCCTTGAATAAAAGGCAGATTATACTTCTGAATTCGGGTATTTCGAGGTAACAGCCAATCTCGGACGAGCCCCCACGTGTAGCATTACCCCCGGAGGAGCTGCTGGTTGTTTGGGCCACACACTTACCTTGTGGCTCTTCCTAATTCCTAGGGGTGAATGATGCGTATTGCATAAAGTAGAAGTAAAGGAATGTCCACAACAATTGCTCTTTGCTGTGCTCTTTATTACCCAGCCGGGTAAAAACAATAAAACTTGGTGGTGAGGAAAGTATAGTTGAAGAAGAAAGATGAACAGCAGATTCAGGCGTATTAATGGGGAAACAGTCCTGCTCCCAAGTACAACACTTCTTTGCGCCACTCCTGCCTGAGTAGGGATAGCGTACCCGGACAGGCCTCTCTCACTGACCTGGCAGCCGGAGTATCGCTCGAACCTCTGTGAGGAAAAGTCTCTGCCACAGACCCTCCTTGGTGAACCTCAGTGAGAAACCTCTGCCACAGGCCCTCTCTGGTTTGAATTATAGAGTTAGTTCTCCTTGAAAGAATCACGCCTGGATCTTCTTCTTAATGTCGCCCAGGTACCGACTGACAGGTGATCAATCCCTCAGTGTCCGACTACCTGTGATCCCCGGTGGTTTGTCGAGGCCCTTTTGGACCGATAGCCTCTCAATAGCGCTCCTCAGATGGACTCCCCACCGAACAGCAATACAGCCTGGGATCTTCAAAAGTGGGGACCCAGTCGATCACTGGGTCCCCATCGCTGCTCAAACGTTCCGGACCAACAGGGTCCCGGAACCAGGAACACCGCGTGGCACGCACCCCCCCGGCCAGGTAGGCCATAACACCAGGGTGCCGTGGTGCAGTCACCCTAAAGGTGGGTGCCGTATTCAAAGAAGATCCAGAACCAATGGCGTCCGTCTCATAAATACCCCTCCCCAGCATGCACAGCAAGGTCAAACCCTCCTGATTGGCTGATAGGAAAAAGCACCCAAACCTCGACTCCACTGCTGCCATCTACCGCACAGAGGTTGGAAGAACACCCCAGTGCAACTGAATGAGCCTACAGTAAAGCCAAGCTGAGACAGAGATCCTGTTTTGCACATAACAATTTGGATCAGAGTTTAACTACACTCCGATCTCCCTCTAAATTTAAATAGCACCGGTACCTAAAAGTACCCAGGCACTACACAAACGTAACTTCCCTATCTCTAATAGTAGTCTCTATAGCAGTGGTTCTCAACTCCTGTCCTCAGGACTCACTAAGACCCCTTTCACATTAAGGAGTTTTTCAGGCGGTACAGCGCTAAAAATAGCGCTGCTATCCCGCCTGAAAAACTCCTTCACTGCAGACTCAATGTGAAAGCCCGAGGGCTTTCACACTGAGGCGATGCGCTGGCGGGAGACAAAAAAATCTCCTATAAGCAGCATCTTTGGAGTAGTGAGAGGAACGGCATGTATACCGCTCCTTCACCGCTCCTTCCCATTGAAAACAATGGGAAACCGTGGCAATACCGCCCGCAATGCGTCTCTATTGAGGCGCATTGCGGGCGGTATTAACCCTTAATCGGCCGCTAGCAGGGGTTAAAACCGCACCGCTAGTGGCTGATTCCCGCGGCAATCCTAGCGGTATAGCGCCGCTATTTTTAGCAGTGTTATACCGCCACCGCGGCTCCCGCCCCAGTCTGAAAGGGGCCTTTAAGGCCAGGTTTACAAGATAACTGAAATACATTACAGGTGATATCATTTTCTCCTCAGTGATTGCAGTATTCTAGTCTGCAAGGTAATACTTAAAATCTGGCCTCTTAGTGGGTCCTGAGGACAGGAGTTGAGAACCACTGTTCTATAGGAATTAGTCCCATGCCAAAATCATGCAACACCAGTATGTCGGAACCACCAAAAATGCCACACTTGAGAGATATAAGAACACATTACAAATAACTGTTAGCTGCACAAAACTGAAATAAAAGTTAGCCATGAAAATTTTTTTTTAGTGAATAGTGAAAGAAATATGCAGGCTACCATTACTGTCCTCTGAAATGACTTGCGAAGCAATTCCATAGACTATATCATTTTTTTTTTATGTAAGTAAAGCTTTCCCTCAAAGCTGAATTCCAAGCAGATATTAAAACCATCACTATATGTAGTTAGTACCATATTGATTAAAATAAATGGGTTGTAATTTTTTATCATTCTGTGCTGATGTTGCAGTATAGGTCTAAGTTCTTGTTATGGTGTTTGTTAGGGGCACATTGATTACAAAAGTGTCTACAAAAAACACATGCATATGTACTGTATATGTACTTCATCTGTGCACTGATCGGCTCAAGTTCAGCTTTAATCAGTTCATTACCAAGCCATACTAAAATGACTTCGGCAGGAACCTTCTCTCCCTCCGGGTGGACGTCATATGACGTCCTGTGTTTCCCGGGCTGTCTAGGAGGCGCGCGCCCGACGCATCGCTCGGTAAAGTACCGGTACTTTAGTCCGAGTCATAGAAGTGGGGGAGCCGAGGGATTAGAGGTGGGGAGAACTGTGTCTGTAAGCGCATACACCTCTCCATTCCTGTAGTATTGTAGCAGATGAACCATCGGTCCTTTCAAGAGGCCTCAGCTTCTGTCCGGATACAGATGTAGATAGATTCGAAATCATAAAAGATCTACATCTTTTTTTCTAGAAAACTACTCCTAAAAAGATTTGATGCTTGACTGCTGACCTTCCTTTGGAGATCTTTTATCATTGCTGGATTTCCCCTGTTTTTGGAGATACCCTTATGGGAATGCTGTTTATGACCTTATCTAACAGAGGGTCATATCTGTGAGGTGAGCGGCCATTACTACCATTGGTGGAGGTGTTTCTACTTATTTCCACGCTACAGCACCTGCATGATTTTCTACTCATCACCAGTCACTTTAGAAAAGATTCTATATGGACTTTCTATTATTGGACTTTTAGCGCTGCACTACCTATTTTTTATTTACTCTCAGGAATTTTATTAATTGAATCCCAGTGTTCAGCTGCTTGTTTTTTACATGTTTTATTGCGCTGATTATATTATCTACACTTGCTTCTCTTCCGCAGCAGCTGAGGCAGCCTGTGTGTGCACACTGCACACAGCGTGAGGTGAGCTGAGGAAGGCTCTGGGGAGTTCTCTCGGGAGCGATCGCTGGGGATACACAGACGCTCCACGTGTCTCCCATGTTGACGCGGCTGGGGATGCTGTCAGCGAGGGGGGGCGGGATGCCCACGGCTCCTTCCAGTTCGTCGAGGGGCGGGAAAAGAGGCGCGGCTACCGCCTAAGACACTTGGCCGCTTTGAGTTTATCGGGGGCGGGGAAAAAAGGTGCCTTCGGCTGATTTCACTTCTCTGGCAGGGGAAATAGTGGCGCGCAGGTGACGTCATCACATAAATCGATTATTGCAAGTCGTAGCATCGATGCAGAATCGCCGGAGGTCGAATCTCAATGCATCGATGCTACGATTATATTCAACAGCCCTACTAATCGCTGTACAAATGTGAATGGTCCCAAAAACGTGTCAAAAGTGTCCGATGTGTCCGTCGTAATGTCATGGTCACAATAAAAATCGCACATCGCCGCCATTACTAGTAAAAAAAAGAAAAAATGCCATAAATCTATCCCCTATTTTGTAGACGCTATAACTTTTGCCCAAACAATCAATATGCGCTTATTGCGATTTTTTTACCAAAAATATGTAGAAGAATACATATCAGCCTAAACTGAGGAAAATTTTTTTTTTTTTTTTTTTTAATTGTGATATTTATTAAATCAAAAAGTAAAAAATAATGTGTTTTTTCAAAATTGTCGCTCTTCTTTTGTTTATAGCGCAAAAAATAAAAACCAAAGAGGTGATCATATACCACCAAACGAAAGCTCTATTTGTGGGGAAAAAAACATAAATATTTCATTTGGGTACAGTGTTGCATGACCGCGCAATTGTCATTCAAAGTGCGACAGTGTTGAAAACTAAAAATTGGTCTGGGCAGGAAGGGGATGAAAATGCCCTGTATTGAAGTGGTTAAGCAAGAGATTGAAATGACTAGATTGAATTCTGCTCTGCAGTGCTGGGAACGTGTGGTGGAAAGAAGTCACTTCCATGTCTAGAGACTCTGAACCTCATAAACCAAAGTATTTGTGCTATTTAAACCTGTTTCTCATAAATGGTCAGGTTTACAGAATACACATGGCTCAGAGCATTTGTCCACTGAATTGCCTATATACAGTATATACTGGCCATTTTGTCTTCCTGCCAAACGTCTTTGTTTCCACATTCCAAAAGTGAGATTTCATTTGAAACCAAGGTTTTATCTTTTACATGTACATCACTTTGTAATCATTTGTGCGAAAAATGACCACACACATGCTACAAGGATGGGGAAACAATTAAAAGAACTCAGAGAGTACTGTGTGAGGTAAATTCTCTATGAACATAGACACATACAGAGAGAGCCAAGGAAAATGCAATGTACAGAATTTAAAGGCCCTGATTCACAGACATCGGTGCATATTTATGCCGCCGTAGCGTATCTTTTGTACGCTACGCCGACGCAGCGCAGAGAGGCAAGCACCTAATTCACAAAGCACTTGCTCCCAAATCTGCGCTTGGTTTCTAAGGCGTAAGTCGGCGTAGGTGGAAGTGGGTGTGAGACATGCAAATGAGGCGTGACCCCATGCAAATGATGGGCCGGGTGCCAGACAGATACATATAACGAACGGCGCATGCGCCGTCCCGTGGCCGCATCCCAGTGCGCATGCTCAGAATCACGGCGAAACAACTGCCTAAGATACGTTGAATCACTGCCTATGGTGTGAACGTAACCTACGCCCAGCCATATTCACGTCCAACGTAAAATACGACGGCTTGTGTTCCCTGGTCCATAACTTTGCATGGGTTGCGCCTCATATATGGGGAATAACTTTACGCCGGACGTACGACTTACGCAAACCGCGTATATTATGCGCCGGGCGCAAGTACGTTCGTGAATCGGCGTATCTCCCTCATTTGCATATGTGAATAGAAAATCAATGGGAGCGCCAAATACGTCCAGCGTAAATATGCACCCACTCTACACCCGCGTAGGCAAGTTACGTCGGTCGGATGAAGCCTATTTTCAGGCGTATCTAGTTTTGTGGGCACGGCGCACAGATACAACGGCGCGTATTTGCACTTACGCGGCGTATCTCGAGATACGTCGGCGCAAGTGCTTTGTTAATCCTGTTGTGGGGTGCACCACTTGGAATATATATGGGCTTTTTCAAAGTAACACATGGAAATGCACAGTTAACTTTAGCAACCAATCAGAATTCACTTTTTAAGCTCTGTACAAAATGGATTCAAATTGGTTGATATGGGCATTGCCCTTTGTACTCTTCCTTTGCTCCTTGCACCTTTTTATTGAATTTTCACGATAACATTTCATACAGCAGGACATGAATTATGTCTCTGACAACCAACAGCTGTGGATTTTGGACTGCTCACTGAGCTGGATGGGACTGACTGTAAATTATAATAGCAATGGGCAGGTAATGCTGCAGATCTGTCTAAAGTCCTACATTAAGAATCACGTTCTGACAGAGCAAGTTCACCAGTCTATATACTTTCTACTGGGTGTATCACAGTTCCGGGACAGGGTCCTCTGGCACACAGGGCCAGAGAAAGGAGAAAGGAGTTATTAAAAACTATTTGGGTTAACTAAAATCTAAAATTCCATGTTGTCCTGATTCTGCACCTGACTCCTGTTATTGATCCAGCTTGCCTTGACCTCTCCTTGAACTCTGCCTGCACGGATTTTGGCTTGTCTCTTGACATTCACAACCTGCTGTTCCTATTACTGCTGTTCAGCTGATCTGCTACCGACCCAGACCTGCATCCTGACTATGCTCCGGCTTACGCACCTGTACCTGATTTGTCTGCCTGCATATGACTCGGCTTGCCTGACTCTGCTATTACTCCTGCTGCTGTTGGCACTTGCCCGCCACCCATCTATCCCTGCCTACTTCCTACCTACTCTAAGCCAATTCATTGCCTCTCTGCTGTCACCAGTACCAACCTGCTTCTGCCTGTTGCTCATCAGCATCTACCTAGCTCACCTTCTGCATTGAGGGCCACTGACGACTTAGGCCCCGTACACACGACCGAACATGTCTGCTGAAACTGGTCCGCGGACCAGTTTCAGCAGACATGTTCGGACGTGTGTACGGCCGATCGGACAGGATTCCAGCGTACATTTGCCCGCCAGACCGTTTTCGAGCGGGCAACTGTTTCTAAACTTGCTTAGAAACATGCCCGCTGGAATCCTGCCCGTCGGACATGTTCGGTCGTCTGTACAGACTTACCGTACATGTCCGAGCGCCCGCCATCCCTCGCATGCGTCGAATGACTTCCAGGGCCGCGCACGTCGCCGCGTCATCGTCGCGGCGACGGCGCAGCCTCGTCACCGCGTATCGTGTACGCGCGGATTTCTGTATGATGGTGTGTACAGCCATCATACAGAAATCTCCGGGCGGGCATGTACGCTGAAAACGGTCCGGCGGACCGTTTTCATCGTACATGTTTGTCCGTGTGTACGAGGCCTTACTCTGCCTGGCATGGATACCTACCCTGCTGCAAACAAGACCTACAGGCACTTGTATCTCTCTGCATTTCTGTGGCTCCTGTTCACTCTATCAGTGGCCCCGAGTCAGAGATGAAAGAGAGGCCTTCCTCGTCATATTAGGCTCTTGAATCCAGGTACATGGCACAGACTTTCCACGTACGTAATGCATCAAGCTTACCCAAAGTCACTGTCCAATTTCACAATGCAGTTCTGCCAAGATGCCTAGGAATGAATGAAATTTCCCTTTCAATAAGGTTAAAATACAAAAGAAATAGGTAAATAGTGTATAGTGCCTTGTATTAATTATTTTAGCGTATAAATTAGTGGGAATGAGCTTTAAAAAAAATGCAACATTAAATGCTGAGAGTACATTATTTTACCAAAAGTATTGGGACACCTGCCTTTACACGCACATGAACTTTAATGGCATCCCAGTCTCAAGCCTCGTACACACGACCGAGTTTCTCGGCAAAAAACAGCAAGAAACTTGCTGGGAGATACTTTTTTGCCGAGGAAACCGGTCGTGTGTACATTTTCGTCGAGGAAACTGTTGAGAAACTCGACGAGCCAAAAAGAGAGCAAGTTCTCTATTTCCTCAACGGGAATGGAGAAACTTGCCTTGTCGAGTTCCTCGACAGCCTAACAAGTAATTTGACGAGGAAAACGATGTGTTTCGCCCGTCGAGTTCCTTGGTCGTGTGTACGAGGCTTTAGTCTATAGGGTTCAATATTGAGTTTCCCCCCCTTTGAAGCTATATCAGCTTTAACTCTTCTGGGAAGGCTGCCCACAAGGTTTAGGAGTGTGTCTATGGGGATGTTTGTGAGGTCAGGCACTGATGTTGGAAGAGAAGGCCTGGCTCGCAGTCTTTACTCTAATTCATCCCAAAGGTGTTCTGTTGGGTTGGGGTCAAGACTCTGTGCAGGCCAGTCAAGTTCCCCCACCCCAAACTCATCCATGTCTTTATGGACTTTGCTTTGTGTACTGGTCCAAATCATTTGGTGGAGGGGGGATTATGGTGTGGGGCTGTTTTTCAAGGGTTGGGCCCTTAGTTCTAGTAAAGGAAATTCTTAGGGCGTCAACATACCAAGACATTTTAGACAATTTCATGCTCCCAGTTTGGGGATGGCCCCTTCCTGTTCCAACATGACTGCACACCAGTGCACAAAGCAAGGTCCATAAAGACATGGATGAGCGAGTTTGGGGTAGTTTGGGGTGGAGGAACTTGACTGGCCTGACCTCAACCCAATACATTACATAGTTAGTCAGGTTGAAAAAAGACACAAGTCCATCTAGTTTAACCATTAAAATAAAAAATATCATACAATCCCATATACTGAATTCTATACCCACAGTTGATCAAGAGGAAGGCAAAAAAACAGAAGAGCATGATCCAATTTGCTACAGCAGGGGAAAAAATTCATGATCCTCCAATAGAACACCTTTGGGATGAATTAGAGTGGTGACTGCAAGTCAGACCTTCTTGTCCAACATCAGTGCCTGACCTCACTAATACACTTCTGGAAGAATGGTCAAACATTCCCATAGACCAGAGATGCCCAACCTTTTGAAGAGCGAGGGCCACTTAAGTGACTTGGTAACCAGTCGCGGGCCACAATGAGTGGAGCAGGCGGATGACAGGTCTGTGTCCACTCTGCATTTTTAGAGCAGACACGGACTTAGCCCACTCTACTCTATGGGCCCTTCGATTCGGTCCACCCAGTCGGAAGGGGTTGGAACCCTTCTGGGTTTTTTTTTTTGCGGATCAGATAGGAGGTGCACCTGTGGATCAGTTTGAAAGCTGCCCAGTAACCACTGCAGAACAGATATGCCCATATTTGGTGTCACTCCACCTGTGACAGAAGCCGGTGTTATACAGAAAGCATCGGCTTATGCGGCTCTGCTCCGCAGTCACTTTCTCTACCGCCAGCTTCATTCACAACACTGATGCTCTGGGATCATGAAACGGCGATCCACAATCTGAGCTTGCCAACCAGCCATCCTAGAGCAGGAGGTCGTGGGCCACACCAGAGGGCTCCGCAAGCCACGTGTAGCCCCCGGGCCACTGGTTGGGCACCCTTGCCATAGACACACTCCTAAACTTTGTGGACAGCCTTCCCAGAAGAGTTGAAGCTGGTATAGCTGCAAAAGGTGGGCCAACTCAATATTGAACCCTACGGACTAAGCATAGGGGTGCGCAGCCTATTGCATTAGGGTGTGCACCCCAAAGCTCAAACACACATGAACGGCACTTGCTGTTACAGGGAGGAGGCTCTGATGGTGGGAGACAGTTGATAGGGAGCATATTACACTACATCCTAAGTATAAATGTAATGTGTTTCTACAGTTGAACCTAGCCTTTAATATAATGGGGTCATTTACACTGGCCACTGGCACCCCAACCACCCACCTGGTGCCACCCCTGGATAATGCTAATGCACATGGGGTAATTAGGGTGTGCCCAGGCACACCCTGTGCGCACGCCTATGGGACTAAGACTGGGAAGCCAATAAAGTTCATGTGTTTGTTAAGGCAGGCGTCCCAATACTTCTGGTAATATAGTGGATATTCGCAATGGGTTTCTGACCCTCTTGTCTTGAATTGCATTGTAACTATACAGTTTCCCTTCATTTTGTAAAGAGCTGTGCAAACTGTTGGCCCAATATAAAACCTGTTTGATAATATTAATAAAGATAATGCCAAGCTAGTAAAAAAAAACATAACTTCCATTGTTACAAAGAACATAACAAGGGCCCCCCCTGGCTATGGCAGGCCTAGCATATCATATTTTACAGTTCTCTACATCAGACAGTGAATTACGGGACGGCATTTGGTCAGGGTGCTTTCCTGGAGATTTTGTGGGCTGCTGAGAGATGGAATGAGGGAAGTCTTTCAACAGGCAGATGTGATTTACAAAAGTCTTAAGAGAAGAATTAAATGCAGAAAGGGGATGGGCAAAGGATAAGGGGATTACAGGGGTCTCGGATACTTAAACTCTGGGAAGAAAGCACCACCCCTGCTTCCACGATTGGTCCCCTCTAGGTTTGGAGAACTCTTAAACATCTCGAAGAGCTAGGAGCCAGCAGAGTCCAAGTCATCAGGCTGGGGTAGGTGCTCATTGATCTGTGGTGCCCATTGCAGTGCCAGGCTGTGCATGCAGAATGAATTGAAGATATGAGATAGCAATCTATTTCAAACATTATAGCAGTATAGGAAATTTAACAAATTCTCTTGCAGCTTGTGAGTCGGGTTTAAATATGTATATTACCTGTACTATTATTTTATGATGTATTTTACAGACAGTTAAATAATTAATGCACTGAAGTCTATTTATGTGTGTTATCACTTTGCATTGTTACGTGCTATTTTTTCATTTCATAGTGACAGCTTCATTTTTGTTATGAGATGTGCTTGTTCCAAAAAAAATATGTATTGGGAAAAAGGTTAACTTTACTAAACCTGTCCTTTGAGAACTGAAATGTTTTATTATATACTGTTTAAGTAGATGTTTGACAGTTTAAGTGTATGACTTGATTTTATTCCTTTGCATGATAAATTTACAGTGTGTTTTTGTGTTGCCCCAATGCATTTTTGTGTTATACTATGATGTAGGGGTGACAGTTTATGTGTCAATTGGATTTGCATGATAGCAGGATCTTGGCAAGCAAGCCTCTATGCCTTCAGTCAGTGTATGCTAGGTGCGCATACCTAGGGCATATACTATATATATATATAGTCATTTTCTTAAGCAAAAATAATATATATTTTTGTCTGCACAGTTCTGCAGAGAACACCAGAGCATCCTGCGGGTGAAGATGGCCCCTTCACACAGGTGTACGGATTGGGACATCAATGTGAACAAGGCCTTTATTTATTTTCTGGATCATTCATTATAAGAACTGAGGGAGAAACATTTAGAACAATGGGGTAGATTCAGGTAGGGCTGTGCACTCTTACGGAGGCGCAGCGTACCGTTTTAACGCTACGCCTCCGTAAATTACTTGCGCTACGCTTCATTCACGAAGCAGTAGCACCGTAATTTGCGCGAGCGCTCCGTAAAACTGGCCGGCGTAAGCGCGCGTAATTTAAATGATCCCGTAGGGGGCATGGATCATTTAAATTAGGCGCGTTCCCGCGCCGAACGTAGTGCGCATGCTCCGTCGGGAAACTTTCCCGACGTGCATTGCGGTAAATGACGTCGCAAGGACGTCATTTGCTTCAACGTGAGCGGAAATGGCGTCCAGTGCCATTCACGATTCACTTACGCAAACAACGTAATTTTCAAAAATCGCGACGCGGGAACGACGGGTATACTTAGCATTGGCTGCTCCTGCTAATAGCAAGAGCAGCCTTACGCAGAAACCGGCGAACGCAAACGACGTAAAATTCGAACGACGGGCGCGCGTACGGTTGTGAATCGGCGTGAGTATGCAATTTGCATACTCTACGCTGACCACTACGGGAACGCCACCTAGCGGCCAGCGTAAGAATGCAGCCTACGATACGACGGCATAAGAGCCTTATGCCAGTCATATATTAGACTACAGTCAGCGTATCAAGCTTTCTGAATACAGAAAAGTCGATACGCCGGCGCAAATTAGCAATTACGCTGCGTATCTATGGATACGCAGGCGTAATTGCTACCTGAATCTACTCCAATGGTTTTTCCATGGTGCACAAATCTGTACAATACCTTTTTCTGCCTAATGAAGTGTCATAAAGTGACATTTCATTCAGTTCTATCAGCTGTAGCGTGGTCAGACGCAGACTGACAACTCATGGGGCCCCTGGGCAATAGAAGAATATGAGGCCCCTGGGCTTACAGATGGCCACCATGCCAGGAGGCAGTGCAGAGGCGGGGCAGCTAAAATCTCAGGATTTTCACATCAAAAGCATGTCGGTATCAGACATATCAGGGACAAATGTAAAGTAACAAAGATTTTTCCATACTGTCCCTGGTTTTACTGAGCCTGGCAACCCTGATGGGGCCCCCTAGTGGCATGGGGCCCTCGGGCAGTGCCCGAGTGCCCGAATGGTCAGTCCGCCCCTGAGCATGGTGTGATGCAGTGGATTGCAGCACACTGGCTGCACTGAAAAAATGACTAACTCGACCACAACATGAAACTGTCCTAGTAGGAAACAAGGCATTTGCCTTCCCTTGTCTATGTATTGGAACTGTGCACTGCTGGCTAAGGTTGCTAAGTGCAGTCCCAATGCACCTGCTGTAAAGGCCGGGTTCACACTTTTGTGTCTGCATTTTCATGTATTTTTCTTGCTTTTTTTTATACATTTCTTATGCATTTTTCATGCATATAATACATAGCTCCCAACTATCCCTGATTTGGAGTGACTGTCCCTTATTTGGAACAATGTCCCTCTTTCGTCCTCATTTGTCCCTCATTTTGGTCTGATCTATATAGATATATATATAAAATGCACTTTTTAGCTTTTAAAAAGTGTTTCCCAGCGCTAAACCTTTCATCTGATTTCTAAATTGCTGTGTTTGTAAATTCCAAAAGCCAAAATAAAAGAATAGTAGTAGTAAAAAAAAACACTTGTGGGTTTAACCAATCTTGTTTTTTTGTATAATTCTCCTTTTAAGGTGGCGTGGCAAGGGTGTGTCCTATGCCTGCATACTTTTGCTGATAGGTGTCCCTTATTCCCATCTCAAAAAGTTGGGATGTATGTATTACATTCATTCCCAATGAAGTCTATGAGGACAAAACACACATTAAGTGGCACCTGCACGTTATCCCAAGTCGTACAGAAGCATGTTGCATAAGTGTGAACAGGCTTCATTATCTACCCTATCTAATAACTCCCCAACCTATGTCAGCCCATGCTTGACTTTTCAACATGCCAATTAATCATACATGTGGATAGGGGTGGACTGACAACTCATGGGGCCCCCGGGCAATAGAAGATTATGGGGCCCCCAGGCTTACAGATGGCCACCATGCCAGGAGGCAGTGCAGAGGCAGGGCAGCTAAAATCTCCGGATTTTAACATCAAAAGCATGTCAGTTTTGGACATATCAAGGACAGATGTAAAAAAAACATAGATTTTTACATACTGTCTCTGGTTTTACTGAGCCTGGCATCCCTGATGGGGCTCCCTAGTGGCATGGGGCCCTCGGGCAGTGCCCGAGTGACTCTATGGTCAGTCCGCCCCTGCATGTGGACATAGCTCCCAACTGTCCCTGATGTCTCTCTTTCCTCCTCATTTGTCCCTCATTTTGGTTGGAGCCACCATGAAGTCACTCCCGGTAGCTTCATGTCGGCACATGCTGATACAGGGATATCACATAAACCGTGCAGGTTTAGGAGATATTCACGGTAACTACAGGCAAGCCTTATTATGGGCTTACCTGTAGTGAAAAGTGGTTGCAAAGGGTGTACCTTGTTCCCAAACTCAAAAAGTTGAGCGTTATGCATGTGGATACTCATGCAGTGTGTCACCCAGAAGTGGGTTAGGTGCTTTTCTGGCACGTCATACTCATGACGTGCCCATAGGAAATGGATAGGCAGAGGCAATGTTACGTACGTTGGCACATGTATAAATGGAAAATACACCAAGCTGCAGTGCATAGATTTAGACTAGTCACTAAGGATGGGCTCAGGTGTGTTCACAACCGCATGTACAGAGACCACCAGGAAGTCGACACTGCACAGCGCTAATCACAGGCAGTGAGACATTTTCTGATCTGTGCAGCCGCGGATCAGGAAACTGTCTCACTGCCTATGATTAGCGCTGTGCAGTGCCGACTTCCTGGCGGGCTCTGCACGTGCAGTTGTGAACATGCATGAGCCCATACTTACCAGTCACAGAGGAAATGCTGGGAGTTCCACTAGAATTACCTATGCATGGAGCATAAAGCATAAACCCGTCAGATGAGCCTGAAAATGACAAAAGAGTAGGCATGTATGTTTAATGCTGAGCATTTCTCATATTGATAGATTAACAACAGTATACATAAAGATAGGTAAACCCACAGAATTGTTTGAGTTTTTTTTTCTCTTGATTTTTTGCTGTGGCCGTGGTATGTGTACAGTCCCGAGTGACTGCATGTTCTTGTTGAGTGGGCAGTCGAGGGGTCATAGGCGTGTGCATAGGGTGTGCCAGGTGTGCCTGGGCACACTCTAATCACCCGGTGTGGTGCAGATTGCCCAAAAATATACTGCGTTAAATGCACAGAAAAATACAGCATTAAACGGCATATAACACACTGAAATATACAACATTAAATGTGCACTAATGCACAGAAATATACTGCATTAAACGTGCAGTAAACGCAAAGAAATAGATTCCTGATATTTCACCAAAGCTCCCTAATGGGGCTCCTAAAATAAAAAAATATAAAAAAATAAAAACTACTGACACTGTCCACTGCCCTACTGACAACAATCTCTGCCCTACTGACACCGTCCACCACTCTACTGACCTCATCAGTATACTGTATATACTCATGCACACACATGCAAATATGTTTGCGCTTTGGGGTGCACACCCTAATGCAATAGGTTGCGCACACCTGTGAGAGGGGGTCATAAACCTGTGGCTTTAGACCCCTTTCACACTGGGGCGTTTTTAATGTGCTTTTGGGCTAAAATTATCGCCTGTAAAGCGCCTGAAAAACGCCTTACCTGCAGCCCCAGTGTGAGAACCCAAATGCTTTCACACTGGGGCAGTGCGCTTGCAGGACATTAGAAAAAGTCCCGCAAGCAACATCTTTGGGCGGTGGGGGAGCGGGTTTTACCCCGCTCCTCCACCGTCCCTGCCATTGAAAACATTGGGCATCACTGCCGAAGCGCCTGCAAAGCGCTTCGGCAGTGGTGCTTTGCATGCGCTTTTAACAGTTAAAAGCTCTCCGCTAGCGGTCAAAAAGGCTGCTTAAATTAGCAGCGCTTTACCGCTAACGCCCCCACGGCCCAGTGTGAAAGTAGCCTTACCAAGTACGTGATCCAGTGCAGCAGTGCCACCTTGCCACAGTATAAGTACGTTATACTGGAGGCAAGTGGTTAAAGTGAATGGGTTGTTTTACAAGGTAATCGTTTACAATCACTTTAAGGGGAAAAACTTTTTTACTTTAGAACCACTTAAAAAAAATGAATGCAGGAACCACATTTTGGGATTGGTATGACGCAATATATTATATTTTTTTAGGATTTAAATACACTTTAGTTTCTATCTAGCTCTCTGTGGACCATGTAAGACCCATCAGTTATCATTGAAGTTGTCAGCCCATCGTTCTCTTTGGCAGTACAAAAAAATACAGGCAGCAATTGGTCGCTTGGCAGACCCTGTATACTCTGATCATTACCTAAAACCAACTGTCAGCGGGTCCTTATCTCCGCGTCTCTCCTGCGTCCCCCCCGCCTCCTCCTACATCTGTTTTCACCCTCTAGGAGAGTGTCTACATCTGTCTCATTTTAATATCCACGCATTTACCACAACACAGTAAATCACATCTGTTTACCACAATTAGGTGACAACAAACAAATATTTTACGAAGTGTGATTCCTTTGATCACTCTTCACAGCGGGGTGCAGCTGCCATATGTCTATCAGTGCCGAAAATAAACCAACATTTCCGCTCGCAATTCCCCAACTCCGGCTGGAAGTTGGAAAACATTGGTTTATATAATATTGGTAGTAAAAAAAAAAAAAGAAATAGTCATTGTGAGCAGTTTTATGTCTGTATTGTTGATTTACTGCATGGTCCATGTTTAATTCAGCTCTGTATATACAGTATTTCACAAAAGTGAGTAAACCCTGCACAATTTTGAAAATATTTTATTATATCTATTTATATGACAACACTTAATAAATTACACTTTGCTATAATGTAAAGTAGTGAGTTTACAGCTTGTATAACAGTGAAAATTTGCTGTGCCCTCAAAATAACACGAAACAGCTAATAATGTCTAAATCGCGGGCAACAAAAATGAGTACACCCCTGAGTGAAAATGTCCAAGTTGGGCCCAATTAGCCATTTTCCCTCCCTTGTGTCATGTGACTCGTTAGTGTTACAAGGTCTCAGGTGTAAAAGGGGAGCAGGTGTGTTCAATTTGGTGTTATCGCTCTCACTCTCTCAGGCCCCGTACACACGGTCGGACAAAACCGATGAGAATGGACCGAGGTTCAGTTTCATCGGTCCAAACCGACGGTGTGTATAGCCCATCGGTCTGTTTTCCTTCGGTCCAAAATTTTAAAGCATGCTTCAAAACTGAACCGATGGACCGCTGCCGGATCGGTCCAAACCGATGGTTAGTACAGAAAAGCATCGGTTCAAAACCCGCGCATGCTCAGAATCAAGTCGACACATGCTTGGAAGCATTGAAATTCGTTTTTTTCAGCACCTCGTGTGTTTGACGTCACTGCGTTCTGACCCGATCGGTTTTTGGAACGATGGTGTGTACACACATTAGGCCACTTCAGCGGTGAACCGATGAAAACGTTCCGTCGGACCATTCTCATCGCTTTTGTCCGACCGTGTGTACGGGGCCTCATACTGGTCACTGGAAGTTCAACATGGCACCTCATGCCAAAGAACTCGATGAGGATCTGAAAAAAATAACTGTTGCTCTACATAAAGATGGCCTAGGCTATAAGAAGATTGCCAAAACCCTGAAACTGAGCTGCAGCACGGTGGCCAAGACCATACAGCGGTTTAACACGACAGGTTCCACTCAGAACAGGCCTCGCCATGGTTGACCAAAGAGGTTGAATGCACGTGCTCAGGGTCATATCCAGAGGTTGTCTTTGGGAAATAGACGTATGAGTGCTGCCAGCATTGCTGCAGAGGTTGAAGGGGTGGGGGGTCAGCCTGTCAGTGCTTAGACCATATGCTGCACGCTGCATCAAATTGATCTGCATGGGTCTCATCCCAGAAGGAAGCCTCTTGTAAAGATGATGCACAAGAAAGCCTGCAAACAGTTTGCTGAAGACAAGCAGACTAATGACATGGATTACTGGAACCATGTCCTGTGGTCTGATGAGACCAAGATAAAAGTATTAGTTTCAGATGGTGTCAAGCGTGTGTGGCGGCAACCAGATGAGGAGCAAAAAGACAACTGTGTCTTGCCTACAGTCAAGCATGGTGGTGGGAGTGTCATGGTCTGGGGCTGTATGAGTGCTGCCGACACTGGGGAGCTACAGTTCATTGAGGGAACCATGAATGCCAACATGTACTGTGACATACTGAATCAGAGCATGATCCCCTCCCTTCAGAGACTGAGCCGCAGGACAGTATTCCAACATGATAACGACCCCAAACACTGCTCCAAGATGGCAACTGCCTTGCTAAAGAAGCTGAGGGTAAAGGTGATGTACTGGCCAAGCATGTCTCCAGACCTAAACCCTATTGAGCAAGATCTCTAACATCCACCAGCTCCGTGATGTCATCATGGAGAAGTGGAAGAGGTCTCCAGTGGCAACCTGTGAAGCTCTGGGGAACTCCATGCCCAAGAGGTTTAAGGCAGTGCTGGAAAAAAATGGTGGCCACACAAAATATTGACATTTTGAGCCCAATTTGGACATTTTCACTTAGGGGTGTACTCACTTTTGTTGCCAGCAGTTTAGACATTAATGGCTGCGTGTTGAGTTATTTTGAGGAGACAGCAAATTTACACTGTTATACAAGCTGTACACTCACAGGCCTTTGGTTATATTGTACTCACAGCTAAGCCTATAATAAGTCTTTCCTGTAGGTACTTACAGTACCTACAGGTAAGACTTATTATAGGCTTAGCTGTAAGTATTGCCTAAATGTGCACTGCTAGGGAGATATTTACTTGTGAAGCCACCAGTGATGTGCCCTGTGCCGTAAACTGCTGTGCATGTGGAGTGACATCATCGTGGCTCAGCCATTCAAAGGAGAAGGAAAACTGGGTGAAGTTGGAAGCCCTTTCAGTGGTAACAACACACATTTTTTATTTTTTTTGGGCAGCGTGGGGCTAAAAGTTTGAAGTGTGACTACAGTGTAGTATACTCCGACCTCTCCAGTGGTCCTTCTGTTTCAGCTTTGTCACCTTCATCAGAATCTTTAATATTTGATATTTCTTGAAGTGTCGGCTGCCCCATGCTGAGGCTCCATCCTCCAAACCCTACATCCCTGCTGTGCCCTGTACTGACATACTGCCAGGGTTAGCCCAATGGGGAACACAGACGTCCGACACTCCTGGAAGTGTCGACTGCTAAAGAAGATTATGAGGAAGGCTGCCAATCTGGAATGGACTGAAAGCAGGCAACACAGGCCACAGGAGATGTGAGTATAATAGCTCTTTTATTGCAGGAAACCTACACCTGCAATATTGCCTGTTCGCCTGTTCGCCGAACAGCGAACAATTTGGGGTGTTCGCGGCAAATTCGAAAAGCCGCAGAACACCCTGGAAAAGTTTATGGGAGAAATCTAAAGTGCTAATTTTCAAGGCTTATATGCAAGTTATTGTCATAAAAAGTGTTTGGGGACCTGGGTCCTGCCCCAGGGGACATGTATCAATGCCATTTTTTTTTTTTTTTTTTAAACGCCTGTTTTTTCGGGAGCAGTGATTTTAATAAGTGAAACAATAAAAGTGAAATATTCCTTTAAATTTCGTACCTAGGGGGTGTGTAAAGTATGCCTGTAAAGCAGCGCTTGTTTCCCGTGCTTAGAACTGTCCCTGCACAAAGGATAAAAAGTCATTTAAAATCACTGCTCCCGAAAAAACTTCAGTTTTAATTTTTTTTTTGCATTGATACATGTCCCCAGGGGCAGGACCCGGGTCCTCAAACACTTTTTAGGACAATAACTTGCATATTTGCCTTTAAAATTCGAGTCCCATAGACTTTAATGTGGTTCTAAAGTTCACACAAACTTTTGGTCTGTTCGCAGGTTCTGGTGCGAACCAAACGGGGGGGGGGGGGGGGGGGGTGTTCGGCTCATCCCTAATGACAAAAAATAAATAAAAAATCAGCAAAGGCAGCTTAAATATACGTATCTTGAAGGGCTGCCTTTGATTAATGACTTGCACTCTTGCCGAATGGGTCATTGAGAATGCCAGTAAAGTAATTAATAACCCAGGGGTCTCCAACTGGCGGCCCTTCAGCTTTTGCGAAACTACAAGTCCCATCACGCCTCTGCCTGTGGGAGTCATGCTTGTAACTGTCAGCCTTGCAATGCCTTATGGGACTTGTAGTTTCGCAACAGCTGGAGGGCCTCCAGTTTGAGACCCTTGAACTAACCCCAACCCTAACATGACATAACATACGATAAATATTTTGTTAGCATAGAGAGGATACAGCTGCTTAATAGTACATGCCTCTGGGAGTAGAGAGTAATTATTTCCTGAGAAATTCCTTAACACAGTAAATAATTGTACACTCATGGTCAGTGAATGATGGCCAGCCAATAAAAGAAGACAAAACTGTATAAACAGTAGTTGTAAGTAATATTTTACTGTTGTGTAGTAAATCATGTGTAACCGGGGTGGTGAAAGCTCAGCTTAAGCCAAAACGTCAGCTTTAGTTTTCGATTGAGTGTGTAAGAGTCAGAACTTGGGTCACATTTTTATTGCTGCCTGTGTTCTTAATGGGAATTTCTTCCATCACCTCCTGTCCTGTCCCAGTAAAACCAGAACAAAAAATGAAAGGGTGTGGGTGTCAACAGAGGCGTTGCTAGGGGGGTGCGGGGGGTGCGGTCCACACCGGGTGACACCCGCTAGAGGGGTGACACCATCCCGTTTTTTTTGTTTTTTTTTTTAGCTGACATGCCCAGCCTGCCCTGTGCAATCCCAGCCTGCCCTGTACCACCCCAGCCTGCTCTGTGCCACCCCAGCCTGCCCTGTACCACCCAGCCTGCCCTGTATCACCCAGCCTGCCCTGTACCACCCCAGCCTGCCCTGTACCACCCCAAGCAGCCCTATACCACCCCAGCCTGCCCTGTACCCTCCCAAAACAGCCCTGTACCACCCCAGCTGCCCTGTACCACCCAGCCTGCCCTGTGCCACCACAGCCTGCCCTGTACCACCCCAAACTTTCCCATGCCACCCCAACTTTCCCTGTGTCACCCTAACTTGCCCTGTACCACCCCAATCTGCTCTATGCCACCATAACTTCCCCTATACCACCCCAACCTGCCCAATGCCACCCTAACTTGCCCTGTACCACCCCAACCTTTCCCATGCCATCTCAACTTGCCCTATGCCACCCTAACTTGCACTATACCCCCCCAACCTGCCCTATGCAACCCTAACTTGCCCTATACCACCCCAAACTACCCAATATCACCCCAACATACCCTATACCACCTTAACCTGTCCTATACCACCCCACTACACCAACCTGCCACTATACCACTCTATACTACTCTAACCTGCCACTATACTGCCCTATACTATCATTTACAGGGGCTGGTTTGGGGTGCACCCCGTGCCCGTGTGCTGCCTGCTTGGTGCTGGGCAGCCTAGACAAAGGGGGGGGGGGGTGACACCATGTTTTATTGCACCGGGTGACACCAACCCTAGTGACGTTCTTTTTAGTGGTATTTGATCACCTCTGTGGTTTTTCTTTTTTGTTAAAAAAAATTCAAAAGACAGATTAAAAAATATATATATATATATACACACACACACACACACACACACACACACACACACACACATGCATTGATAGGTGGCACTGGTGGGCACTGAGAAGTGGCACTAATAGGTGGCATTGATAGGTGGCACTGATAGCTGGCAGTGATGGGCACTGATGAGTGGCAGTGATGGGCACTGATGAGTGGCAATAATATTCTGCACTGATCGGTTACACTGATAGTCAGCATTACTAGGTGGCACTGATTGGCATCACAGGTGGGCATTGATAGGTGGCACTGTGGACATTGATAGGTGGAACTGTGGGCATTGATAGGTGGCACTGTGGGCACTGGCAGGTGGCAATGGCAGGCAGTATTTTTGGGCACAGAGGAGGCAGATGTGCCTCCTTCCTCTTCGGGACCGATGTCCCTTGTAAACAAGCCGATGATCGCCTTTTTTTTCTCCTCACGCTGTCAGCGTGAGTAGAAAAAAAAAAGATTACCGATCCTTTGTTTACATCACGTGGTCAGCTGTCATTGGCTGACATCTGTGATCCACCGAGTCTCAGTGACTATTGACGTCCTCCCCGATTTTCAGGCCCGCGCTGTAGCCATCACATCACTGCTGTAGCACCCCTTACATCCGAATCCCTCTTACCTTAGTGTACTCACTCGCTCTGAGGCAGGAGAGAAAAGGGAGGGGGGGGGCAGTCACAGACATTGGATGGTGAGCTCAATCACCTGGCAGTGGAGGATCAGGTATCGACACCTTTCATCCACCATATGTCTGCAGGTTGCTAAGCTTCAAATTTCCAGCCCACGCATCCCTTTTCTTAGGCACAGAATGCCGGGGATTGCAGTGTGGGAGGGCAGACAGAGGGGTAGGGATGAGAGGAGGAGAAGCAGATCAAGCTCTCTTTCCTTTCCTGTCTATGTATGATGGACAGGGCCCGTGTGCACTCCTATGCACACGGCAGTTGTGGTACTCAGTTATTTGGGGAGCCACAGTACATAATGAATATTGTACCCGGGTTTCAGGCAATCTGAAACCTGGACACACAATTCCGGAATGCCAGGGTGAATTCCGGACAGGTGGCAACCCTACCAGGGAAGGGGTTAACACTAGGGGAGATCAAGGGAGGTGTTTCTAACTGTGGGGGGATGGAACTGACAGGGAGAAGAGATAGATCACTGTTCTTGATTATTAGGAACAGCAGATCTCTCTCTACTTCCCTGACAGAACAGGGATCTGTCTGTTTATATTGACAGATCCCCATACTGTTTCTCTGAGGAGCAATCGCAGGTTGCTGGTGGACATCGCAGCCGCCGGCCACGTGCATCGGTTCCAGCGTCGCGCTGCGGGTGCGTGCCCCTATACCTTTTAAAGCGGCCGACGTACACCTACGGCGGTTTGCGCAGCTGTGCTGTCGGCAAGAGGTTAATAAGCAATTTGGACTTTACTAGCACTTAAAAGCGGTGTTCCAGACGTGATTCTTTTCTTTTTTAAAGTCAGCAGCTACAAACACTGTAGCTGCTGACTTTTAAAGCGGAGCTCCACCCTAAAGTGGAACTCCCGCTGATCGGAACCCTCCCCCCTCTGGTGGCACATTTGACACCTTTCAGGGGGGAGGGGGGTGCAGATACCTGTCTAAAGACAGGTATTTGCACCCACTTCCGGCCACACAGTCTCGGTCAGACTGCGGGCAGAACGTCACCTCCCGTCCTCCCCCCGTTGTGCTCTGGGAACACTCGGCTCCCAGAGCACAGCGGGAGCCAATCAGCGGCGCAGCGCAACTCGCACATGCGCCGTAGGGAACCGGGTAGTGAAGCCGGAGCGCTTCACGTCCTGGTTCCCTTACTGAGGATGGCGGGGGGGGGGGGGGGGGGGCGGCAGCAGAGTGACGAGCGATCGCTCGTCCTCTGCTGCGGACAGCGCTGGACTCCAGGACAGGTATGTGTCCTAATATTAAAAGTCAGCAGCTGCAGTATTTGTAGCTGCTGGCTTTTAATATTTTTTTTTCATGGCACATCCGCTTTAATAAGGACACTTACCTGTCCTAAGCGCCCACGATGTCGGCTCCCTGAGGCCGATCCGTCAATAGTGGCAGGTCCCGGCGCCGCCATCCTCAATAAGGGAAACAGGCAGTGGAGCCTTGCGGCTTCACTGCCCGTTTCCTACTGCGCATGCGCGAGTCGCGCAACGTTTTCTGAATGGGCGGCTGTTCTTTGGGATACACACAGTTCCCAGAAGACACCGCGCTCCATTCCCCAGCAGACAACGCAAGGAGGACGAGGAAGAAGACCTGCCGCAGACTAGGAAGAGGCAGATTAGGAAGATCTGCCTAGCAACCACAATTTCTGGTAAGTAGAATTTTTTGGAGCATTCTTATGTAATTTTATTTTTATTTTAGGGTGGACCCCTGCTTTAAGTGGAATAGGTAATACAGCAGGGCATCTGCTTGGCACAGGACCCAAAAGCTAGTGGAGATCATTGTAGCAGCACCTACAACAGAAATATTTAGCGTCTACGGGGATCCCATGGATATGGCGCATGCATAATTAGATGTAAAAATTGCCATACTTTAACCTCTGCTTCATACTCCAACATTTTCTTTAATAAATACAAATGGAATTGGCTCTAAATGTCTAGTAATACATCATTTTAATAGCCCATTTGTATTTATAACACATTTGTCTGGTCTTCCTTTTTTTTATCTCTTTTTGTGTTTAAATGATGATGTATTAGGATTTTCACTTTACTTTCTGTCTACTCAATCACAATAGTCAGATAGGCTTGTTAACCTTTGCTCTCTAGAGTATCCTAAAGGGCATCTGTCAAAATGGCTGTTATCTGTCAGAGCTGAGACTCCCATGGAGTACTGGAGGCTGACTTCTGGAATGGATGAGGCTCGGTACGTCTCTCCAGAGTCACATCACCACTTCCAAGAACTAGGCTGACTCCAGAGCTGGGTGAGAGCCAAGTATTGGCCACTTGGGAAGGTTCCCTGAATGTATAAGGGTTTTGCTTGTAGCATCTTTATTATTACTACAAAAATGTAAAACATATTTAAAAAATATATTTTCAGAATGAAAAAAATATATATAAAACAGGTAAAAAACACATAAACTTATATTTGTGTACAGAACACCTCCAGGTAGCTATATTGTATTGCATTATACAGAAAATGACAGCGCGGCAGATTGCAAAGGAAAGGTAATTTTTTTAATAACATTCAGTTGCAATATGACTTGTGTAGCAAATGCATACGCTTTATTACTTTTTATTTTATTTGTTTGTTTTTTTTTACACAAAAATTATCCTTTAAATCAGCCATCAAATTTTCCACTCGCCTACTCGCATTTTGCGAGTGAAAAATTGTTTCTGGCGAGGAGCTGGGAGTGGGGGGGGGGGAGCGCGGGTACCACCGGCATGCAGGGATTGATCGGGAGCCGTTCTCCCATCGATCACCCCGGAGAAGAGAAAACCTGCGGGATTAAAGTGCTGATAACCCGCTGTTACAGCTGACTTTACATTGCAATTGCCTCAGCTCGTGGTTACACACAGCCCCGCCTCCTGACCCCGTGCCTGTATCATATAGACAGAACACATCCCAGCATTGGACTGCCATTCTGTCAATCTGATACAGGCACGGGGTCAGGAGGCGGGGCTGTGTGTAACTACGAGCGGAGCGGAGGCAATTGCAATGTAAACTCAGCTGTAACAGCGGGCTATCGGCTCTGTAATCCCGCGGCTTTTCTCTTCCATGGGGTGATCGATGGGAGAACGGCTCCCGATCAATCCCCGCATGCCGGCGGTACCTGCGCTCCCCCCCCCCACTCCCAGGTCCTCTTCCCCTGGGGCGATCCTCTGCACAGGTGAGCAGAGGCTACAATGGTGGGCACAGTGAGTAAAGGCTGCAATGGTGGGCACAGTGAGTAAAGGCTGCAATGGTGGGCACAGTGAGTAAAGGCTGCAATGGTGGACACAGTGAGCAGAGGCTGCAATGGTGGGCACAGTGAGCAGAGGCTGCAATGGTGGGCACAATAAGCAGAGGCTGCAATGGTGGGCACAGTGAGCAGAGGCTTCAATGGTGGACACAGTGAGCAGAGGCCGCAATGGTGGGCACAGTGAGCAGAGGCTGCAATGGTGGGCACAGTAAGCAGAGGCCGCAATGGTGGGCACAGTAAGTAGAGGCCGCAATGGTGGGCACAGTGAGTAGAGGCTGCAATGGTGGGCACAGTGAGCAGAGGCTGCAATGGTGGGCACAGTAAGCAGAGGCTGCAATGGTGGGCACAGTGAGCAGAGGCTGCAATGGTGGACACAGTGAGCAGAGGCTACAATGGTGGGCACAGTGAGCACAGGCTGCAATGGTGGGCACAGTGAGCACAGGCTGCAATGGTGGGCACAGTGAGCAAAGGCTGCAATGGTGGGCACAGTGAGCAGAGACTGCAATGGTGGACACAGTGAGCAGAGGCTTCAATGGTGGGCACAGTAAGCAGAGGCCGCAATGGTGAGCACAGTGAGCAGAGGCTGCAATGGTGGACACAGTGAGCACAGGCTACAATGGTGGGCACAGTGAGCAGAGGATGCAATGGTGGTCACAGTGAGCAAAGGCTCCAATGGGGGCACAGTGAGCAGAGGCTGCAATGGTGGGCACAGTGAGCAGAGGCTGCAATGGTGGGCACAGTGAGCAGAGGCTGCAATGGTGGGCACAGTGAGCAGAGGCTACAATGGTGGGCACAGTGAGCAGAGGATGCAATGGTGGGCACAGTGAGCAAAGGCTGCAATGGTGGGCACAGTGAGCAGAGGCTACATTGGTGGGCACAGTGAGCAGAGGCTGTAATGGTGGGCACAGTGAGCAAAGGCTGCAATGGTGGGCACAGTGGGCAGAGGCAACAATGGTGGGCACAGTGAGCAGAGGCTGCAATGGTGGGCACAGTGAGCAGAGACTGCAATGGTGGGCACAGTGAGCAGAGGCCGCAATGGTGGGCACAGTGAGCAAAGGCCGCAATGATGGGCACAGGTGTGGCTGCACTAATAAAGTTTGTAACTTAATTCTGCATAGAACATGTAAGTGTCATTTCATGAGATAATTTATGAGGGCGTGTTTAGGGGCGGAATTAGGGGTGGTGCAGGGTAGGGATCTGTTGGGTCAACTGGTGGCGAGTAACCCTTAAGGCCTGGCTAGTAGCTCAGGACTTGAAATTTTGAGCCCTGCTTTAAATCATGGGTACTCAACCTGTGGCCCTCCAGCTATTGCGGAACTACATGTCCCATGAGGCATTGCAAGCCACTGACAGTTGCAAGCATAACTCTCAAAGGCTGAGGCATGATGGTAGTTCTGCAACAGCTGGAGGGCTACAGGTTGATCACCCATGCTTTAAATGTATACTTTGATGTCAAATAATCCTTAAACACAGTGGCTGCATCAGCTTTCTTTTTATTGTATTTTTATTTTTTAGGCCCACTTTCTGTGTTAGGGTGTCTCCACTCTGGATGGAGGACCAAAAGAGACACCATTTGACAGCAGCATTTTCTAGCAGATAAGCAGATTTATATGGACTTGACTAACAAATTAAAGCGGATCTCCTGCTTACGCTTTATAAGCAGTTATAGCAATCTTTTTTTATTCTGAGTTCTTCTATACCTTGCTTGCATACCTCCCAACTTTTTGAGATGGGGACGAGGGACACTTATTAGCAAAAGTATGTAGGAATAGGATATTCCACGCCTCTTAACCACTTCCCTACCCACCCATAGTCATATGACGTCCACAGATGGGATCTCCCATCCTAGGTGGATGTCATATGACGTCCTGGGCTTCTCGACTGTCTAAAGGGTGCGCGGCATCGCTCGGGACGCGATGCGCGTGCCCGGCGGCCGCGATGTCTGCCAGGCACTCGAGATTGCCCGCAATCACGGCAGGACCGTGGATCTGTGTGTGTAAACACACAGATCCACATCCTGTCAGAGGTGAGGAGACCGATGTGTGTTCCCAGTACAGAGGAACACACATCGGTCTCTTCCCCTTGTGAGTCCCCTCCCCCCTACATCTAGAATCACACAGTAGGGAACATATTAACCCCTTCAGCGCCCCCTAGTGTTAACCCCTTCCCTGCCAGTGACATTTATACAGTAATCAGTGCAGTTTTATAGCACTAAACGCTGTATAAATGTGAATGGTCCCAAGAATGTGTCAAAAGTGTCCAATATGTCTGTCGCAATGTCACGGTCACAATAAACCGGTCACAGATCACCGCCATTACTAGTAAAAAAAAAAAAAAAAATGCAATAAATCTATCCCCTATTTTGTAGACGCTATAACTTTTGCGCAAACCAATCAATATATGCTTATTGCAATTTTTTTTACCAAAGATATGTAGAAGATTACGTATCGGTCTAAATTTTTTTTTTTTTTAATTTTGATTTTTATTAAATCAAAAAGTAAAAAATATTGAGTTTTTTTCTAAATTGCCGCTCTTCTTTTTTTGAGACAGCGCTGAAAACTAAAAATTGGTCTGAGCAGGAAGGGGGTGAAAATGCCCGGTATTGAAGTGGTTACTGTTGAACCACTACTATTCCTTTATACTGGCTTTTTACTAAGGGCCCTTTCACACGTACGGACCGTATGTCCGCATTTTCATCCATCCGTTTGCGGATGAAAACGGGACATACATGGGTCCCTATGTGATTACGGGTGTCAGCGGATGACCATCCGCTGACACCCGTAATTGTCCGCCTCCGCAAAGATTCGCATTTGCGGACGGAAGAAAACCCTATTTTTCTTCCGTCTGCCGGATCGGATCGGATCGGATGAACACGGACATACGGTCCATGTTCATCCGATCCTCCATAGGGGAGAGCGGAGGAAAGACAGGGCGGTCCCTGCACAGTGTGCGGGGACTGCCCTGTCAGCTGCCAGCTCAGCGGGGATTTTACGGAGGATCCCCGCTGAGCTTTTGAGGACACACGGAGCGGATCATTACTGATCCGCCCCTGTGAAAGGGCCCTAATGCAGCAATTTATAAATTTGGTGAAAAGTTTAGCACTGGGAAACACCTTTTCAAGATAAAAAGTGCATTTCATATACCACTATGTTGATCAGACCAAATAGAGGGACAGATGAGGAGGAAAGGGGGACAGAGGGACTTTTTCCCAAATCAGGGACAGTCCCTCGAAATCAGGGACAGTTGGAAGCTGTGTGCTAACTATGGTGTGAAACTAATAGAAATATATATACCCGCAGGGAATTTTCTGTCTTTACCGCATTAGTGAGAGTGATGCGAGTCTGGGGGGGGGGGGCTGGGGGGATTGGGGGCCTACACTTTGGCACAGCAGGATCCCAAGTGGGGTGCTGGGGAAGTGGGTTCTGGATTTCCCTTAGACCCGATCCCCTTTTTTCAGGGTTCTATTACCAAACGCCTGCTTGATCATTACTGTATCGCTCATGAAATGATACACAAGCAGCCCTATTCGAGATCTACCCTTTTTTTTTCTTTTTTCTTTTTTTTAGATTATTAAGCTTTATATAGTAACTTTCTGTTATACTCTCGAATTGAAATGATTGGCCCCTTGGGGCATTTGTTGCATATGATGCTTATCTAGATATTGTAACCCTACATGAAATCTCAATAAAAATTTACTGAAAGTAGAAATATATATCACACTGAACACAAACTACAATAATGTTCCTGTTAATCACGAGAAGCTATACGGCACATTCCTCTGCCTACGTTGAAGATTTTCCATAGTGCGTGCCTGATCACCCGCTGCCACGCATATGTTCTCCCGATGTCTTCTACAACAACGTTATGGGCCCATTTTGAGCTATACATGTGCGTAGGGTGCATTTTTTTTGTAGTGTTCGACTGTTGCATTGTAATACATTAACATGCATTTCCTCTCTTTTTCGACATGTTTTTTGACCCACATTTTCAGGGTGCTTTTGAATTTACAATTTGGAGTAGAAAGGGCAACAGCTGTTGACCAAAACTTGTTAATACTTGTTGGCAACATATCGAAACGCATTTTGTATGCACTAGAAGGTAAACAATACAAATCTGCAACACAGCAAACATAAATTTTAATTTAGATACAAATACATTTAATTGGTTATTACTTGTAGGAAACTTTACTTCTATCATGTCAAATGTATTGATATTACAATTTTCTGTTACAAAACACCAGAAACAAATTTTACTTTAATGGACGACTATGGAATTCTAATGTAGTGCTTAAAGCGGGGGTTCACCCTATAAACCCCAAAAAAATTTTTTTTTTTCTTCTACCATAAAATCAGGCATTGTAGCGCGAGCTACAGTATGCCTGTCCCGATTTTTTTATCCCCGTACTCACCGTGTACTCGTACATCGAAGATACCGACTCCCCTCGGGGAATGGGCGTGCCTATGGAGACGGAGGATGATTGACGGCCGGCTCTGGCGCGTCACGCTTCTCCGGAAATAGCCGAAATAGGCTTGGCTCTTCACGGCGCCTGCGCATAGCCTGTGCGCAGGCGCCGTGAAGAGCCGAGACCTACTCCGGCTGTCTTCGGGGAGAGTGACGTGCCAGGGCCGGCCGTCAATCATCCTCCCTCTCCATAGGCACGCCCATTCCCCGCGGGAGCCGAAATCTATAATGTACGAGTACACAGTGAGTACGGGGGTAAAAAAATCGGGACAGGCATACTGTAGCTCGCGCTACTATGCCTGTCTCGATGGAAAAATCATGTCAGTGAGGGTGAACTACCGCTTTAACCCTGGAGGAGCCGCTTGGTATATTGGGTTTTCTGTTCATCGGTCATGACTCTGTGAACAGCCTCATCCTCTCTGATACCCCTAGTTGAATAAAAGGGGGTTGTTGTAAATAAGTAGATAAGCAGCAATACCAATCTGACACACAGCTATGGTAAGGTGTCAGAAAATAAAAACCAAACTTCTTAACCGCAAGTAAAGTACGTATATTGGCACTGGTTAAAGGTACATATTCATGCATGAATGGACTAGTCAGTGGAGAGCCTGTTTTTCTCTTTATAAGTTAACCGCTTAAATTGGACAAAGAAGAATATCAGCAATGAACAGTACCAACAAGGATACAGCACAGTAACATCTCTGTAGTCAGTTACCAGTAGATGTCTTAGCGTGCACTATATATATATATATATATATATATATATATATATATATAGCATATAAATATATATAGAACCTGCAAGGGGAACATTTTTGCTATGACCAACTAAGTGTAGGGTCCCTATGAAATAGTCAGCAGATAGTTGTATCCTGGTTCTCAACCTTCTGCTGGCTATTCAATGGGGCCCAGTCCTTACGGTGGTCCACATAAGTGACGTTTCTTTTTAAAGCTCTGCATGCAGTGGTTTGAGGCTACTAGGTAGATGGTCAGTCCCTTTCTCTCTATGCTAGCAGTGGCATTTTAAACACAGCAAGCAGCAACTCACCAGTCCCAGGCAAACAGTGAACTCCAATCTAGACATGGCTGTGAGCGACTATTATTATTATTATTATACAGGATTTATATAGCGCCAACAGTTTGCGCAGCGCTTTACAACAGTACAGTTACAATGCAATTCAATACAGGAGGGATCAGAGGGCCCTGCTCGTTAGAGCTTACTATCTAGAAGGGAGGGTCAAGTGGAACAAAGGGTAGTAGATGTGGGGGGTGATCAGATGGACAAACTTAAAATACAGTTGTTAGATGTGGGTAGGATAGGCTTCTCTGAAGAGGAGGGTTTTCAGGGATCCTCTAAAAGCTAGCAGAGAAGGAGATAGACGGTCAGTTTGGTGTAAGGAGTTCCATAGGCTTGGAGAGGTTTTGGAAAAGTCCTGTAGACGAGCATGGGAGGAGGTGATGAGAGAGCTAGAGAGCAGGAGGTCTTGAGAAGAACGAAGAGAACGATTAGGTTGGTATTTAGAGACTAGGTCAGTGATGTAGCTGGGGGCAGAGTTGTGGATGGCTTTGTAGGTCAAAGTTAGTATTTTGAATGAAATTTGTTGGGTTTAATTCGTAAGGCTTTGCATTTAGGCTGAATTGCCCTCTTGGCGACTTCAGGTCCCAGCTGTCTGGTCCGCAGTTTTAGGCCTCGGGATATGGCTGGTTGATGCACAAAGTGAAGCAGAGATGTGCACTGCTCACAGCAAGAGACAGTCCACAGCCTGGGAAAACTGTTCACTGTCGCCTCCTTTGAGTTTCTCCCTGGGGATTGTAGTCTGTCCTCCTATTCACTCCCATGGCAAATTCCTTCTCAGACACTACATCTCCCATGGTCCAGTGCAGCATGCATGAAAGTCTTTCCAGTCCCTTTTCACCAATCAGGCCCCCTCTGCTGGATGGATGTTGAATGGCACTGAAAGCTGGCATTAGTATCTTTTATAGGCATATAAAACAGCTGCAGAATAGTGTCTTTAGTTGCCCCATCTGGCCTGTTAAGCACCTGGCTAGTGGCTACACTTAAACAATTACCAAAAAGTTGTAAATCATTTTTCTTAGAACTTCATAGTAGTCCATTAAAGTAGAATTTGGTTGTGGTGTTTGGTCTAAGATATCTCTGCTAGGACTCTAGATTTGTAAAGATTATCTGTTGTATCCCAAATAGTTTTGAGATACAGTTTTTCTGTTGCTAATGCTGCTTTTGTTTTCATAGTACTCCTAGTGCAGACCCAAAATGGAGCTCTTGACCCTCTATGGTGTTTTGATCCAGTACCTCCTCCTTTGCTACCCCTACCATCTACTAACTTCAGCAGCTGCTATCAAACTCCCAGAAGACGGAGAATGCAGCAGTCAGCAGGGGCTCACCATTACCCATGTCTACAGTGTTCCTGGGGAAGACAATGAGCAGCTAGAAACTCTACAATCAGATAAAAACAATCTTGTGTTTCGTCATCGTCTTCAGCTCCAGAACCCAGCTGCAGACTGTGAGAAAAACTCTTTATTAAAAGACCTCTTGGCCCGGCTGCAGGCTATGGAAGCAGACTTTATTGAGATGAAGGAGAAATATGAATCTGAGATGGCTGAGATGAAGAGTGGCTTTGACGGATGTTGTGGAGCAGGTAAGTACCAGTTTTAATTTGAGAATACACTTAAATGTACGACGGCTTAGATTCAGAGTTACGACGGCGTATCTACTGATACGCCGGCTTAACTCTTTGTGAATCTAGCTATATAACTTTTGTGCAAACCAATCAATATACGCTTATTGCGATTTTTGTAACCAAAAATATGTAGAAAAATACATATTGGCCTAAACTGAGGAAGAAATTTGTTTTTATTTTATATTTTTTGGGGGGGTATTTATTATAGCAAAAAGTAAAAAATGTTGTTTTTTTTTCAAAATTGTCGCTCTTTTTTTGTTTATAGCGCAAAAAATAAAACCCACAGAGGTCATCAAATACCACCAAAAGAAAGCTCTATTTGTGGGAAAAAAAGGACGTCAATTTTGTTTGGGTGCAACGGCGTACGACAGTTAAAGCGACCCAGTGCCATATCGTAAAAAAAATGGCCTAGTCATTAACCACTACCCGACGGCCATACGACTTTATACGGCCGCGGGGTGGTTCTCAATCTCTAACAGGTCGCGTGCTCGCCGCATCGCTGAGATGCCGATGCGAGTGTCTGGCGGCCGTGATGTCCGCCTGGCACTCGGGATCGGCGGCTACAGGGACAAGACGTGGAGCTCTGTGTGTAAACACAGAGATCCACGTCCTAACAGGGGAGAGAGGAGACCGATCTGTGTCCCTTGTACATAGGGACATAGATCGGTCACCTCCCCCAGTCACCCCCCTTCCCCCACAGTTAGAACACAATTCAGGGTACACATTTAAACCCTTCCTCACCCCCTAGTGTTAACCCCTTCAATGCCAGTCACATTTATACAGTAATTAGTGCATATTTATAGCACTGATCGCTGTATAAATGTGAATGGCGCCAAAAATGTGTCAAAAGTGTCCGATGTGTCCGCCATAATGTCGCAGTCACGAAAAAAATGCTGATCGCCGCCATTAGGGGCAGGACGTCAATTTTGTTTGGGAGCCACGTCGCACGACCGTGTAATTGTCAGTTAAAGTGACGCAGTGCCACAAGCTGAAATTTCACCTTTCAGACGCTCGCATTAAATCCCTCTTCGAACTGAAAGATAATACATTATTAGCCATAAAATTTTTCTTTTATCTGTAACAATAAAAATTCCACAAATAAACTTGTATAGCAAAATCATGTCTAGCGCCATTACTGATACTAAACAAAACGCCATTTGAGTTGCTGAATTTACCGACTAAACTGGTATTGTACAAGATGTAATTAAAGATATGTGTTTTTTTTTTTTTTAACAAGTCTTTCAGTTACAAATTAGAAAAGAAACAGATGGAATTTCATATTTTTTATTTAATAGAGTTTAACTGACCTCATACATCGCCCCCACCCGCCCCCGCAGTAGTTGCTTGGAAATAATCTTGGAAGTACTTAAATTACAGGTGTTGCCAATACTTTGTAATTATCTACACTTGTTCCTCATCCCTTTCATGCTTATCTCACAATTCCTTTAGTTAACCTGCCAATTGGATTGGATTTTTTTTCAGAAAAACTGTATTCACAATAGGCAGACGTAACATTCTTATATTTTTAGATGCTGAATTGAAAAATGGAGCACACATAGGTAGCAATTTTCAAAGTATTTTTTGTTCATTATTTTTTTTTTTTTTCTGCGCTGAAGGCATAGCACAATAAAACGGCCATTTATAAGAGCATGCCGAGAACTTGAAAATGTACTCTGAATGGCATAATGATGCATCTATGAAAGGCGACACTGTAGCGGAAACTGTTTGCAGTGGCGTAACAATACTCACGCAACTGCTATGGGGCCTGGGTGTGAAAAGGGTCCCATTAGGGGGGATGTTGATGCAATTTAAACAGAGAAAATCTGGGTGCATGCAAAAATAACACATTCCTATCAATTTATTAACAAGGATTGCAGAGGTTGCTGTTGACAACGATCCTGCAACCCCCTGTGACATTTCTAAGGCCACTTTTAGGCTGCATTCACACCTGAACGCAACGTATTTTACCGCGAATTGGCGCGTCAAATTGCAGCGTTTTGTCCCGCGATTTGCCGCAACAAAACACGGTAAAATACGCCGCGGTACATACGCCGGAGGGGTGATCAACATTGTCGGCTATGCCGAACGCCGAAAGCCGCCTGAAAAAAGGTCCGGGACTTGTTTTGAGCTTCAGGCGTTTCGGCGTTCGGCGTGGAGATGTGAACCATCTCCATAGCCGACAATGTTAGATCACCCCTCCAGCGTATTGCAGTCTGCAATAGCGTCGCGCTACAGGCGACAAATCGCCTAGGTGTGAATGGGCTCTAACACTTGGGCGGTGCCACGTTCCTCCTCAGTAAGCTGTTAGCCTTCGGGCTTTGACATTGAGAAGGCTGGGCAGGAGTTTTTCAGGCGGTATTTAGGCGCTATTTTTAGCGGTGTACCGCCTGAAAAACTCCTCAGTGTGAAAGGGGTCTAAGGGTGAACTTACCCTTTAAAGCGGACGTAAACCCATCTATTTGATAGTTTAAAAAAACAGTTACCATTCCCGGCATGCCGGAAATGCTAGATGTCACATTTGCTTGTGCTCTCAACCAAACTGTCAAACCATCCAATGTCTGGTTTCATAACTGATCACATGTGCAGCATTGTGGCAGTTGCAGATTAAACAGAGGCCAAGATGGCAGCTTCCTTGGCTGAAAACAATAGGAGGGTTTACTTCCACTTTAAGAGAGGTATGGACTCCAGAGAAAGAGATATCATGTTGCCCCTGTACAAATCATTAGTAAGACCTCATCTGGAATATGCAGTTCAGTTTTGGGCTCCAGTTCTCAAAAAGGATATGGGGGAAGTAGAGAAAATGTAGAGACAAGGGCAACCAAACTGATAAGAGGCATGGAGGAGCTCAGCTATGAGAAAAGATTAGAGGAATTGAATTTATTCACTCTTGAGAAGAGGAGATTAAGGGGGGATATGATCAACATTTATAAATACATAAGTGTGTAGTGATCTAATATGTCCAATAAATGTAGTGATATAGATGTATATCATGATGACTATAAATTACGTTGTTTCGCAGCAACACACCAGGCTCTCCAGAGAACGCAATTATAATTAACTTCCAATAACAAACAAAGTCCAAATTCTACAGATGATACAACAGAGTAATTCAAAGTCTCATCTTAGAGAATATATGTTCTGATCACTTCCAGACCAACATATATCCATGCAGAAAATACATAGGGGTATATTCTCTGTACTTCTAGATCTGTGCCATTTTTCTCAGTGACAAGTCCGACTGAATGCCAGCTTGACTTTCTCAAATACTGGTCTCACACTGGAGGGAGGGGTTCTTCCAGGTCAACCAACTGTTTCCCTGAATGAAAACCCTCTCAAGTCTAATTACCATCAATAAATTCTTCCTTATGTATGTAAGGAAGTACCAGGCAATCTCACACACCTAGGTAGTCTTAGATAAGATTAACACATCAAAGGGTCCTCTGTACCTCTTGATCTGTGTTTGGCCACTAACCCTTTTGGTTAGTGGTGTAACCTTGAATGCCTGTATGTAACACATAAATACCATGCCATACATATAACACAATATTTTAAATACCTACACATATTTATTAATATTACAACAAAGTGGTCCATATAGTGAACTTGGTGTTGAGTTATTCACTTTAAGGGTACACTCTTTACGTCTAGAGGAAAAGAGAATTCATCTCCAAATACAGAAAGGCTTCTTCACAGTAAGAGCTGTGAAAATATGGCGTAGACTCCCTCAAGAGCTGGTTCTAAGCTCAGTAGATTGATTTAAGCATGGCCTGGATTCTTTCCTATATACACATAATATAACTGAATATTAACCACTTCAGCCCCAGAAGGATTTTACCCCCTTAATGACCAGGCCATTTTTGGCGATACGGCACTGCGTCGCTCTAACTGACAATTGCGTGGTCATGCGACGATGTATCCAAACAAATTTAATGTTCCTTTTTCCCCACAAATTGAGCTTTCTTTTGGTGGTATTTGATCACCTCTGCACTTTACATTTTTTGCGCAATTAACAAAAAGACTGACAATTTTGAAAAAAACATTATTTTTTTGCTACAAATAAATATATATATATATATATAAAAGCATTCTTCATCAGTTTATGCCAATATATATTATTCTACATATTTTTTGATTGGTAAATTGAGCATATTGATTGGTTTGCGCAAAAGTTATAGCATCTACAATATAGGGGATATTTTTTATTATTATTTATTTTTTTACTAGTAATGGTGGTGATCAGCGTTTTTTTTGCGGGACTGTGACATTACGGCAGACACCTTTGACACTTTTTTTGGGACCAGTGACACTATTACAGTGATCAGAGCTGAAAAATAACCAGTGATCACTGTATAAATGACACTGGCAGGGAAGGGGTTAACACTAGGGGGTGATCAAGGGGTTAAGTGTTTCCTAGGGAGGTGTTTCTAACTGTGGGGGAGTGCAATGACTGGGAGTAGAGAGAAATCACTGTTCCTGATCACTAGGAACAGGCGATCTCTCTATTCCCCTGTCAGAACGGGGATCTGCTTTGTTTACATTGGCACGTCCCCATTCTGGCTCTCTGTGGAGTGATTGCGGGTGGCCGGTGGACATTGCGGCCGCCGGCCATGCGCTTTGGCTCCGGCGACGGGGCGCGTGCGTGCCTGCTCTGGCTATTGCACTGGTATGGCAACTTGTGCAATAGAGCTGCCCCGCCGCAGTATAACTTACAAAGTTACAGAGTTCCTGGAGTTTTAAGGTCAAATCTACTGCATTGCACCTTCTTTAGCACAATTCACAGTGAAGCACCCTTTTAAGCTAAGGTACTTTTTTTTTTTATGGTACAGCTTACAGAGTCGTTTTTTAAAAATAAATGTTTTTTTATTAAAATCCTATAGGGGGGGGGGGGGGGATTCACTAAAACTGGAGCATGCAAAATCTGGTGCAGCTGTGCATAGAAACCAATCAGCTACCAGGTTTTATTGTCATAGTTTAATTGAACACGCTGAAGTTAGAACCTGATTGGCCACCATTCACAGCTGCACCATATTCTGAGTGCTCAAATTTTAGTAAATCTCCCCCCCAATTTACCTTTGATCTCTTGTTTCAGGTCTTTTAGACAAATGTAATGGGAATGGAAAGTTTGTACCTGCATTGGGAATCTGCCAGTGTGATGAAGGCTGGGAAGGTCCTGACTGTTCCACAAGAAGCTGCCCAGGCAACTGTGGTGAAAATGGCGTGTGTCTTGACGGTGTCTGCCAGTGTGCGGAGGGCTTTACTGGTGATGACTGTAGCATTAAAAAGTGTGCCTTTGACTGTGGCAAGTTTGGAACCTGCGTGGACGGTGTCTGCGTTTGCATTGAGCCATACGGAGGCCCTGCTTGCAGAAAGAAGAAGTGTCCCGTTGACTGCAGCCCCCATGGTAAATGCGTTGATGGAGTGTGCCAGTGTTCACAGGGATACACCGGAGCAGACTGCAAAGAAAAAAAATGCGCCGTTGACTGCAGACCCAATGGTAAATGCGTTGATGGAGTGTGCCAGTGTGCAGAGGGATACACCGGCGTAGACTGCAAAGAAAAAAAATGCGCTGTTGACTGCAGACCCCATGGTAAATGCGTTGATGGAGTGTGCCAGTGTGCAGAGGGATACACCGGAGTAGACTGCAAAGAAAAAAAATGCGCTGTTGACTGTCGACCAAAGGGACGCTGTGTTAATGGCGTCTGCGTCTGTGATGAAGGCTTTATTGGAGATGACTGTTCCATCGGTAAGAAACTTTTCACTGTTTATAGAATCATAAACTGCATTCATAAAAGCTGAACTCCAAGCAAACAGCTAACCACACAAATGAAATACAAGGGAGCTGTTTTACTTGCCAAAAAATGTGTATTTCTGTCCATCCATATTTGAGATTTACACAGTTCTGCCACATAGCTCAGCCCTGTGTGGCAGGACAGGAGACCTTTGCTGCAGTTAAGTAACAATTGTAGATCTCTTCCCTATCTCCAGCCTGTTACAGAGAAGTAGCAGACTTATGAGCTCATATCTCTGTCACTCTCCTTCTATCAGCACGGCCCTGCTGTGTAGAGTCATACAAGAGGCTAATATACAGTGCCTTGAAAAAGTATTCATACCCCTTGAAATGTTACAACCAAAAAAAAAAAAAAACGTAAATGTATTTTATTGGAATTTTATGTGATAGACCAACACAAAGTGGCACATAATTGTGAAGTGGAAGGAAAATTATAAATGGTTTTCAATTTTTTTTTACAAATAAATATGTGAAAAGTGTGGTATACATTTGTATTCATCTCTACTGGACTATCATGGCTACCCCAAAATATGTAAAACAAGGCGATGCAAATTCCTTAAAGATATACACTAGAAATAGCCTTATAAGAAAAAAACTTTGAATAAAATAAAATAAATAACGTCTATTTAAAGCGTAGAGACTCCCTTAACTTAAGTCCTGATTTTAACATCTCCAGATGTCTGCAGTGTCATACAGCAAATCCCAGCAGACTTTGCCGCTTTATAACTTCTGATTAAACGTTTCTCCCTGAGCATCTGATATTTTTTTTCTTTTTTGTGAACAAAAACGCAAGGTTTGGTTTTGATGTTCCTGTTTTAAATGATGCATACATTAGTATAATTAATCTTTTCTGGTTCTGTGTTGGTGTATTTGTAAGAATCTTCATGAAATTAGTTTTTCAGTTGTCACGTTTGTCCGCATTTACAACAAGACTTATTTTTTATATTAGGTGTTGTCATCGTAATGCAGATCGTTTTCTTAGACCATAAAGGTGAATTAGTAAAGAAAAATTCCAGGCCAAAAGGGAAACCAATAAGTGATCCAGCAATGCTAGCATGAGCTTCGATCAGACAATTGGTTGGCTCAGATTTCCTTGGCAAGTTTGAATCTGATTAGTGGCAGGCAGGGCTGGACTGGGATGAAAATTTGGCCCTGGACCTCATCCAGACTGGCCCACTTTGACAGGTCTCTCCCATGGCAGCCGGACAACTTCCGCAACCCCCCCGGCCACCCAAGCCCCCTCTCCCCCTTCACTAGCCACTAGCCATTCTACTTTATTAGAGTAGAATGGCTGGTACTGGTACTCTTATAGGCAGTACCAGTGGGGAAGATAGACATTATTTCAACCGGGGCAAAGAATCAGTTTGGTGCCCCCCCTTATGGGACAAGTTTAGGCAGAAGTGAGAAACTCCCAGTCCATAGCTGTTGAGTCAGCTGTCTGTCCCCTCCCCCATGCTCCTCTGTCGTCCCCCCTGCTCCTCCCCCTGCTTCTTTGTTCCCCCCCAGGTGAGCGCTGCGGTGAGGGAGAGGAGGTGAGCACTGCGGGAAGGGAGAGACAGAGGAGCAGAGGGGGGCGGCGGTCCGCTGTCACTTAAGCTGGCCCACTGAGCCATCGGCCCACCGGGAAACTCCCTGTAGTCCCAATGGCCAGTCCAACCCTGGTGGCAGGAAAAAACTTCTTTGTACTGAACTTTTGTACATGAGGTTTTCTGTAGAAGAGACAAGGGGGCTGCAGTGGGTGTGTTTGGGAATATCCTTATTGCATCATAAGCAGGGGGTCTTTTCATACCACTTAAAGGGCAACGTTGACAATACACAAATAAACTCCTGTTGCTCCAGGTAAGCCCAAATTATCAAATGCCACTTATCCAGCATAGAAGGATGTCAACCCAGCTCGCAACTGTATCATACCACAAAGAAATCTGGACAGGTACACACCTAGGATCTTCTGAATATATATTTTTTAATATCAAATTCTATCCATAAAAAGAGCAGGAAAAGGGCAAGATGATTGACACGTTTCACACATAATTCAGTGCTTCCTCATAACCTTCAATATACACATCCTTTAGCTGGCCATACATGGATCGAAGTTTGGCTTGTTCAACAGGAAACAGCTAAATTTCTATCCATGTATGGTCATTCCTATTCAGTTTATCTATCGATTGGCTTTTCATGACTTATCCTGCTACAGAATTTTTGCTAGATCAGCGCATGCAGCCAATGGGCCACAGCAGTAATCAGTGTATTTTGATGGCAGGCGTGAGCACTCACAGCTCAGCATTCCTGAAGGTAAGTACATCAGAAACCAGGGGGTGCAGAGGTGTTAGTTAATGTTTACACTTTTTTCTGTAAAGGTGGGCTAACACTTTAAAGTGAAAGTTCCATTTACTATCCTTCTCCCACCTCCCTGCCTGGACCCTCCTGGGACATCACAGGTCCCAGGAGGCTGCAGGACCAGTCTGAAAGTGCAGCGCACTTCCATGCATGTGCAGTGGGGAGACGGCTGTGAAACAGCAGGAAAACCCAGCCAGCTTCTCACAATCAAGATGGCAACACTGGGGAATGTACCCGGGTGATGACAGTACTGGATCCCTGGGCTGATTCCCCAAGAATTCACACCAGTCCCTTTGAGATTTCCCTTAACATTAAGACCAGTTCCCAGGGTGGTCAGGAAAGGGAGGGCAGAAAGTGTGTGGCCCCCTCCCCCCACTTCCTCTTTCTGAACCATTTCAGTTCACATGCTTCTCCACATTGGGAAGGTACATTGTAAGCAAGGCACCTTGTTGCCATGTTGAGGGACGAGAACTTTTTACCACAGTTCCCGAAAAAGATGTAGGGGTTGTGGGGAGGGGCGACTTTTAGGAATTAGGAAGCACGCTTTATAATAAGGGGACCCCAGTTATCTGCCCACCCAAATTATTGGGGTTTTCCTCTTCCTCTCTCTTCTCACATGGATCTGACTTTGCTCTCTCTCTTATGCCCCATTCACACTTTGGATGCAGCATTTCTAACGCCATCCCAAACGTGGTACAATTTTGCTGCAACTGTCACTCGACAAAACATCAAAAATCGTGACAAAAGGTAGGTTAAAAAGCATGCTTGGCTCAGTGTCAAAATTTGGTGCATGACCTTCTCTGGTGAGTTTTTGGAGTGGAGGGAGGCCCATTCAAATAAATGAAGCTTCTCCAAATTGAACAAAACAAGCATGAAAAACATGATGCGGAGGCATCGGTCATGTGTGAACGGGCCCTTACTGCTCTCTATTCTACATGCTTAGGTTACTTCTTGTATATTTTTATGAACATCAGCTACTGTATGGCTAAGTAGTACTTATTTTTACATGTACATGCATGTATGCTCTTGAATATAGATTTGAATTAATGATCAATCTCCAACTATTATACTCATCATAACTAATTTGTTATTACTTTTCTTATTTTAGAAATTGCTAGTCTTTGCAGTGGGAAAGGCAAATATGACTTGGCTAGTGGTACATGTGTCTGTGATGCCGGCTGGGAAGGACCAGACTGTTCTCAGCAGATCTGCATCCCGCCATGTGGGGAAAATGGCGAATGTGTTAATGGTGTCTGCGTGTGCAATCCAGGTTGGGTTGGACTGACCTGCCAAGAGGAGGACTGCCTCGTCAATTGTGGTGAAAATGGGCGCTGTGATGGTGGCCAGTGCTTCTGCGAGGAGGGCTTTTTTGGAGAATCTTGTTCAGAAGGTGAGCAATGGTTTATAGACAAGGAATTAGAAACTGTTATGCCCCGTACACATGATCAGAATTTCCGATGGAAAAAGTCAGACTGACTTTTTCCTTCAGAAATTCCGTCTGCATGTATGCCCCATCAAAGTAATTCCATTGGAAATTCTGATGAATTCATAGAGAACATGTTCTCTTTTCCTTCGATGGAATTCCGTCGGAATTCCGATGTTAATTTGGTCGGACAAAGGTCCGATCATGTGTACGGGGCATTACACATTAAAACATATTGAAAAATGTATTTGAGGACAAAATTGAGCCAAATTTTCCTTTCCTACATGTAATGCATCCATCAATTAATTAAAAAGATTACCGTGGGCTATTCAAAGACTGGCAAAAGTCTCACTTGTTGTTATGACTGAAACATCTGCCTATCTGCACCCCTACAATTTTGTTGAAATACATTAATCTTAATCCTGTTCAGCTCAAGCATTAACTTTTTCAAAGCTCTCTATGAAAGGAAAAAAATGCATGAAAGGTGAAAAATATAGAAAATTAACATAGAAAGAGACATTAGTTACATTAGCTAATGCTTACTTTTCTTTGTTCAGTGTTGTCTGTGCAGAATTTGCGTCTCATCAGCACTACAGAGGACTCTCTGAACATTGCCTGGGACCTGCTGGTGGAAGTGGATTTCTACTACATTACTTACTACCCGTTCGACGATGAAAGTCAGAAAAAACAAATTAAGGTTGCTGCAAACCAGGACTATTACCAGATCGGAGGTCTGAACTCCAGCACGTTGTACAAGATACTTATGTATCAAGTGAAAAACAGTGTGACCAGCGAGCCTGCTGATCTTCAAGGCAGAACAGGTAAAAATGGGTCGGACACTACAGAGGGTTGAGGTTAGACAGCCCTTGTGTAAACATAGTTTGGCCCTTCTTTCACCCTTTATATGTGCATGCATCTTTGCCCAATCAGTGTAGAATATTTGAATACAAGTGGTCTTGAATTATTGTATATTTACAAGCCCAATGGTAATTTACCTGATCTGTGAAACCGTTTGGTTATCTGTATTCATTGGTGATGAATACTAATGAAGGTATACTTCTGACATATAATTCAAAGAATGATACTGCAAAGACAACCGCAGAGTTCCGCCATGAACTGAATAATGCCTCTGGTTCCTCATAGTGCACCTGCAGCTAATGCAAAGATATGACCACACAAATGTTCTGTTATGAAAGGCATGCTCCCATTTGGGATGTTTGATTTTCTGTTATCTTTTGCAGGGGATGCACAACTAGGAACCCTGTGGGTGACAGAAGAGACAGAGGACTCTTTGGAGGTGGAGTGGGAAAATTCCAATGTTAGAGCAGACTACTTTAAACTATCCTATGCCGCCCAATCTGGTGGAGCCAAGACAGAGGTGCAGGTACCTCAGAGCAATGACCCCAAGACCAGCTATATCATTAAAGGTAAGTTAACAAGAAAGAGCTAATGATTTTAACCCATCATTATCTAAAGTGTAACTAATTTTTTTAAAGTTTTAAAAAGATTTGTGTGCGCACTGGGGAGGTTTCCCGATATTTCTTAAAGTGAGTGGAAATTCCCCCACTGGTGATAACTGTAGAACTGTGGATTATCCTTCACTTTTTGTCAATGGTAATAGAAAGAAAAATCTTACAAGGGTTCTAACCCTTCCAAACTGTTCAAAATTGCATTTTGGCTCACTCGTCCCTCGTCTCTATGAAAAATACAGGAGCTGATCAAAGGCACAGCTTGCATTACATCATATTTGATGCCAGTAGACTAGAAAGTGTAGAGATAAGAAGATGTTCCTGCTACATTTGGATGTGAGGCTCCCAGCGAACCTCACATCCAAATGTAGCAGGAACATCTTTTTAGCTCTACACTTCTTAGCTTAACATCTTCATAACTCCACACTTGCTAGTCTACTGGGATCAAATATGATTCCAGGGGAAGGAATCCAGACAACCGTGAACCCTCCAAACTGCTGCAGCCATATGTAGCATGGAGAAGGCATTGAAAATAATCCCTTTTATTTGGGTAAGCAGTTTTTTATAAAAGGAGATGTAAGTATACATCAGAAAATGTTGCTATGAGTACCGTACTTTTGAAGCCTTCCATTTGGTACCATGATATGTTATGCTTTGAAGCATAGGACCTGCAATATTGATCTATTACTTAAGTAGGAGAGATATCATTGACTAGTGAGGTATTTCTGCTGATAAAATCTCTGATTAAAGCAGAAGAGACAATGCTTTGCTCGTGTTGCCTGTCCACCAACATGCAGTACAAATGTAAACTCCATGGGGAGCTTAACTACGGTAAATGAACAGAATAAAAAGTGTATTCTACACCATATGGGACTCATATCTTTTAATTATCAAGAGGCACAGTAGGAGGCTAGAGAGATCTACAGGTATACTTGAAAACCTCTTTAATCCACCACAGCTTGAAAGATGTTCAAAGCAGGTAATTCTTCTGTACAGTGAAAGAGCAAGAATGTGGAAAAAATAGAAACCGACAGATTCGAGTTTCAGAGAAGCGAAAGCAGAAGAGATTATCAAAGCACTAGGAGCTGATCTGTAATATTCCGGTTCAAAATGCACACTTCAGTCTGGTCACTTTTACAGTGATCTGGATAACCACTTTTGACTGATCTGAATAATGCTAGATGTTTAATACATTAGTTGTCTTTAAAAGGCAACTGTCTTTAGGATACATGTTTCCACCAATTGGAAAATTTACAGAGCTTTAGGAAGGACACTTTAGAGTCATACCGTTTTTTGAGTTTTTTTGGGGGGGCATCCAAAACACCCAGATGTGTTGGATGCTGAAGATTCCAATGGTGCTTCTACCTCTACAAATTAACAAAGAATCTTATTAAATGGAGATGGCATTCATTTATGTATTTTGAAGAAACGCTGTTATTAGGATACAGTAAATTGTTAGGATACAGTAAATTGTTAGGATACAGTAAATCCTAACAACAAATCTGAAGTCAAAACCTTTTTTTTAATTCTGGGAAATAAATATGTGTGCCATTGGGAAGACTTCCTACCCTTAAACTGGAAGTAAACCCTTCTATTGTTTTCAGCCAAGGAAGCTGGCCTATGTTTGATCTACAAGTGCCATGATGCTGCACATGTGATGACACCAGCCATTGGATGGTTTAACAGCTTGGTTGATAGCACAACCAATGTGACAGTTACATTCCTGACACTTGAATCAATGATTTTACTTCCGCTTCAAGACACAAAGAAATCTAAGAGGAAATCTCTCCTAATTGAAGTAAATTCACTTAGACAGTTGTCACCGAAACAAATGTCCCCACTGGAAAAGTTCCCCTCCAATCCTGTTCCAGCAACAACTTAAATTTTTGGTCAGCAACAAAAATAGAGGTCAACCCCCCCCCCCCCCCCCCAGGCAGACAGCAATAAAAATGTATACACTTTATATACTGGTAGCCAAAAAGAACAGATAGCAATAGGACCTTCTAGGTGTCATAGCCATTCAGGAATGGAAACTAGTGCTGTCAAGCGATTAAAATTTTTAATCGCGATTAATCGCATTAATGTCATAGTTAACTCACGATTAATCGCGTGTTTTCTTATTTATTTTTTATTTTTTTATAATATTAAATTGTGTTTTTTAATTTTTTTACATTTTGATCACTTTTATTGCTGTCACAAGGAATGTAAACATCCCTTGTGACAGCAATGGGTGGTGACAGGTACTCTTTATGGAGGGATCGGGGGTCTAAAAGACCTCCGAGCCCTCCTTTGCACTTCAAAGTATTCAGATCGCCGAAAACGGCGATTCTGAATACTGTGTACTTTTTTAAATCCGGCGCCATTGGCAGCCGAGAAACCCGGAAGTGACGTCATGATGTCGCTTCCGTGGTTTCAATGCGGAGACTGAATCAAAGCCGCTTACGGCTTAGTGTCAGTCTCCGCCTGGATACAGAAGGCGCCGGATGGAGGATCGGGTCTCCCGGTGGGACGGGAGGCCCGGTCAGAGCGGCGAAAGGCGGCGGGAGGGGGGGGATGTCCCCTCCCGCTCCTCCGGCATAACAACCGAGCGGCTTTTAGCCGCATCGGTTGTTATGTTTGGATAGCCGATCGCCCGCTCTAAACAACGGTACCGGGGATGATGCCTGTGGCTGCAGGCATCATCCCGGTATAACCCCCGAACGCCGCCTCGTTAATCGCGCGATAAAAAAATTGACGGCGTTAACGTGGGTTTGCGCTAACGCCGTTAATAGCGCGTTTAACTGACAGCACTAATGGAAACACTATTTTATATCATTAAAATCATTTCAGTTAATCACATATAGATATATATCTGTTAAAATATCACAAGATAAAAACAATCCTTAATTTTGATTATCCCTCTCCAAAAAGTCATATTGGACAAAACACCTCTTATCCCCCCACCCCACATATCAGCATATAAAAGCACCTTAATATTATTATAGTGAGATCAAATACAACCCACACATAAGTGTAACATAATGATGATGATCGCTTTATGTTGATTGAGTATGGGAGTTGTATCTCAACGTGCTTTACAAGTTAGCTTCTTCAGGAGGCACCATGGTGCTGTCAATAGGATAAATTACACCATTAGGATAACCTTATGATATAGAGGTATACATAAAAATGATAACAATGAACAAAATGACAAACATATTACATTAATTCCATATTCCTTTCTGTATAATTGTGTTCACATATAAATCCACTGATAGGTAGGGAAATACAAGGGCCCGGATTCACGTAGAGCGGCGTATATTTGTGCGGGCGTAGCGCATTTCATATGCGCTACGCCGACGTAACACAGAGAGGCAAGAACAGTATTCACAAAGCACTTGCTCCCTTCGTTTCGTCAGCATAGCGTAAATTGGTCGGCGTAAGCCCGCCTAATTCAAAGTAGGAAGGAAGTGGGCGTGATACATTAAAATGAAGCGTGACCCCATGCAAATGAGGGGCCGAACGAACGGCGCATGCGCTGTCCCGTGGACGCTTCCCACTGCGCATGCTCAGAATCACGTCGGAATAAACGTACACCAAAAAACCGCGCTATCACAACACCATTAATTCAGGCAGCGGCTAGCGTGTGATGACAAGAAAATAAAACAATATAAAAATAATATAAAAGTGGCGCGGCTTTTTATATTGTTTTATTTTCACGTCGGAATAAACGCCTAAGATACGTCGAATCACTGAACGTAACCTATGCCCAGCCCTATTCACGTAGTACTACGTAAACAACGTAAAATACAACGACTGTTCCGACGTCCATACCTTTGCATTGGTTGCGCCACCTATATGTGGAATAACTTTACGCCGGACGTACGCCTTACGTAAACGGCGTAGATTACAGCGACGGGCGCAAGTACGTTTGTGAATCGCCGTATCAAGGTCATTTACATATTCCACGCGTAAATCAATGGAAGCGCCCCTTGCGGCCAGCGTAAATATGCGCCCAAGATACGACGGCGTAGGAAACTTACCTCGGTCGTATGAAGCCAAATTTCAGGCGTATCTTACTTGCAGAATCAGGCGCAGAGATACGATGGCTCATCCATGCACTTACGCGGCCTATCAGTAGATACGTCGGCGTAAGTGTTTTGTGAATCCGGGCCAAGGTGTTTTGTCCTACATGATTGCGTTTTGGGATGAGTGGGATAATCAAAATTAAGGATTGATTTTTATCTTGTAATGTTTTTAACAGAGCTATATGTTTGTGAATAAACAAAATAATTTTAATGCTATAAAGTAATGTTTCCATGTGGCACTTAGAGATGTGGTGCCTGATATATCCATCTCTGGAACTCATTTACAAAATAGAGACTTACTTTAACTAATCAAGGGTATTGCACAAATTAATGTGACTGTAGCAGGATCATTAGATTGCAAGCTTTAAAAGACAGTACCAATATGAGTTATTAACTGATCTCTGTAAAGAGGTTTTCATGATTAGTAAATAAACAAAATAAATACACGCAAAAGAACAAATTATTTGGCTTAAACGAAGAGTAAACTAGGACACATATTTCAAGTTCCTGAGCTTTAGTTGTTGCCTCAAAACAAAACGTGATTTATTATAAAAATATGCAAAACAGGATAGCTAAAGATCGTACACACGATCGGAATTTCTGATGGAAAAAATTAGACAGACTTTTTCCATCGGAAATTCTTCTGACTGTGTGTATGCCCCATCTGACTTTTCAGAGGAATTACGTCAGAGTTTAGATAGAGAACATGTTCTCTTTTACTCCGATGGAATTCCGTCGGAATTCTGATGTGAGTTTGGTTGGACAAAGGTCTGATCGTGTGTACGGGGCTTTAGTGGTTAAAACTATGAAAATGATCTGACTGCATGTAGTCATGTTTTTATGTGAGTTACCCCAAATGCTCCAGTTTTCACCTGAATCTGAAATCATACTGTTGGCCCACCAAGAATTAACCATTCTTGCTGATCTGAAGTCTGTATTTAGGCAATCGGCTTTGGGTACTGTAAATATATAAATAAACTCTAAATATAAAATACAGCTTATATATTTAAATATATAATAAATATCGGGAGCATGATATTCATGATATTGAATTTTTAGGAGAGAAGGCCTGGATCCTCATTTTAAAGTCTTTTGCAACATTTAATTAAACATTTTCTAGACTACCAAGGGCATAAATCCTTCTTTACCAAATCATTATACACATAGATTGCCTCTTAGTACGTGAAAGCTGACATTAAAGTGCTTTAACGCGCTGTGTTGAGTTAGTGCTTTTTCCATGACTTCTGACACAGGCCAAGAGATACCCAATCTGGTAATATCTGTCAGTAGCAGTTATGTTTAAGTGCTTCCATATGTTTGCAAGATGCAGTGAACATCTTTCAGAGGTTAGCAGTGCATTTCTGGCCCTCAAGGTAACAAAGGAGTTAGGAATTAATGTAGTGATTACTGTCTAAGGATTTTAGTACGTACAGATACAGATGTCTTATGGAAATATTATAGTTGTTAATTTTGCAAAAAGCTAAGGGTTCCTTGTAAAAATGGTGGTGGGGCTGGAGGCCTCTACATATGCACATAGAGGAATCCATCTGTGGATATATATTTTTTTTTTTAACTTCATTTTTGTTGTTTTTGGTACACAAGTACAAAACATAAAGTACAACAAACAGACAACCATCACCACAATGCTTTAGCATCAACAGTCAGTACGGCTCCCATTGAATACATTAAGTTTCCCATTCAAGGATAAAGATTCACAGCATATTGTAAGCACGTGAAAACAAAAAACAAAACACAAGAACTCCTCCAATAGAAAATCCCACATCATAGCTGTAAACCACAAGAACAGAAATATTGAGCTAGATTCAGCATTGTTTTACGTCGGCGTATCTATAGATACACCACGTAAGTAGAAAGATGCGCTGTCGTATCTATGCGTGCCATTCTGGGAGCTAGATACGCCTGAATTATAGCTTCCTTCGACCGACGTAAGTGTTAGTACGCCGTCGTATCTAGGGTGCATATTTACGCTGGCCGATAGGGGCGCTTCCGTAGATTTACACGTAGAATATGTAAATGACCTAGATATGCCGATTCACAAACGTACTTGCGCCCGCTACGCCGTTTACGTAAGGCTTACGTCCGACGTAACTTTACCCCTGCTATATGAGGCGCAGCCAATGTTAAAGTATGGACGTCGGAACAGCCGTCAAATTTTACGTCGTTTACGTAAGTGGTACGTGAATGGGGCTGTGAGTAGGTTACGTTCACGTCGAAAGCATTGAGCCAACATATCTTAGGGAGTATATGCAACGTGACACTAAGCATGCGCGCGCATGCGCCGTTCGTTCATGAAAACATTTACATGGGGTCATGGCTAATTTGTATACAACACGCCCACTACCTTACACATTTAAATTAGGCGGGCTTACGCCTGCCTTTTTACACTACGCCGGCGCAATGTACGGCACCAGATCTTGCAGAATACCGTTCTGGGCTCCCTGATTTACGGCGGCGTAGCGCATATGAGATGCGCTACGCCGGCCAAAAAGTACGCCGAGCTACGTGAATCTAGCTCATAGTGTCTCTACAAATTTCCAGAGCATACCCACTCCCAAGACATTCAATAATAATAGGCACTCAATCTGACACAATAGACATATGACTAACCCAACCTCCCCAGACTTTATCAAATTTGGCTGGTACTCCTCTATTTGCATATGTAGCTTTGTATAGAGGTAAAGTCTTTTTAATTATCGCCTTCCAGGTCTAGGTCCAGGTCCTTATGGAGGGGACCACAGATTTTTTCCACGAAAGAAAAATTATTTTCCTGGCATATTAAAAAAGTAGAGTGAGTAGTGTATGTATTACGTTTGTGGGAGGTAATGGGTCAATCATACCTAATAGTCAAACTTCAACAGAAGGTCAAACGCTGTGTAGGGAAAATCTTCTCCAGTCTGCCAGGGGTAAGGTAGATTCTATGTATTAACTTAAAGGAAAAGTCCAGCCTGAGCTTTTTAGGCTGGGCTTCTCCTCTGGGTCACAGGAGTGCAATTCGTTTTGCACTCCTGTGACCCGTTTTCAGCGGAGAGCGGTCTGAAGTCCGCTATCCATTGACGTCACTGCCATCAGTCGGGGCAGTGCGTCATCACGACTTCCAAGTCTGGATCCGCCAGCTGCCCTGATTGATGTGCAGTCTCCGCACCTCAGAGAGCCGCCTCTCCATTGCTCAGAGCTCCAATAAAAAAAATCATAGAGGAAAAAAATCCCACCTTGTGTCTCCTTTAAAGGGTCACTAAAGGAATTTTTTTTTTTAGCTAAATAGCTTCCTTTACCTTACTGCAGTCCTGGTTTCATGTCCTCATTGTTAGTTTTTGCTTTGAAGTAGCTGTAATTCTGCTGTGATCTCCACACTTCCTGGTTGCCTGTTTCCTTATAACCATCATACTGGGAGATTTTCACGGTGGTCTAAGCTGTCATTACTGTGTGTCTAAAACTCCTCAGAACCAATCAGATTCATTTTAAAAACAAAACACTGCCCTGGATTTGTTGTTTTTGTTCTGTGAGTCTTCCCGACTCACCTCTCACCCGGAACTTCATGTATGTACCTTTAAAACCGAACGTGAAACTAGAGGCACATTATATGATAGATTAAATTCAATTTTTAATCATTTTTAAAAGGAATCAGTTAACTTTTATGTCTCTATACCCTATAAACAGTAATTTCAGCAAAAAAAAATACCTTTAGTGACCCTTTAAAGGAACATTTTAGGATTCCTCTCACTTTCCGTCTCAGTGACAGTGGTCACAGGACTAATAGAGAGAGTGAATCTTCCCAGCAGGGACCCAGACAGAAATAAAAACCAGACAAGTGGTCTAACCTTTTCCTACATTTGTATATCCAAAACAAGAAAAATATTGTTTGGCTTTGCGTACACTTAAAGTTACAGTGGTGGGGGGCTGAATTTAGGGAGTTATGATAAAGATTTACCTCTCCTTTAACCACTTCTGGACCACCCTACAGCAGTTTTATTCCTAAAGGGCGCCACCTGTGTGCCGGATCACCTATACCTACATGATCCGACATTTCCGGGTAGGGAATGCGCATGAACGTGCACAAAATGGCCTGATCATGAAGGGGGTAAATCTTCTGGAGGTCAAGTGGCTAAAGTATAATGAAAGACAACACTTTTAATTAGGGAGATCTACCCTCTTTATTCAATCTGTTTACCATTATCACTGAAACTGAACAAGAAAGAAAATAACAAATTTAGGGCTGTCAGCTGAGCAGGACAACCAGGGGTTGCCTCATTTTGGAAGGATTTCTTCTCACTTCCTGCTTTAGCTCTTGGATAGGAAGTAAAGGTAAATCTCCCCAATGGGACACGAATGGGAAGAAAATCACACTACTTACGCTATCAAAAATGAAAAAAAAGCTCTTGACTTCAGTTCTACTTTAACCACTTCCGGACCGCCGCATGTACATTTACGTTGGCAGTATGGCACGGACAGGCACATCAACGTACCTGTACGTGCCTGCCTAGACGTGGGTCGGGGGTCCGATCGGGACCCCCCTGTACATGCGGCGGTTCCCGTGGCTTCAGTCGCGATCCAGGACGAAGGCGCCGCTATTCGTTTCTAGCCGCCCCCTCGCGATCGCTCCCCGGAGCTGAAGAACGGGGAGAGCCGTATGTAAACACGGCTTCCCTGTGCTTCACTGTGGCGGCTGCATCGATCGAGTGATCCCTTTTATAGGGAGACTCGATCAATGACGTCAGACCTACAGCCACACCCCCCTACAGTTGTAAACACACACTAGGTGAACCCTAACTCCTACAGCGCCCCCTGTGGTTAACTCCCAAACTGCAACTGTCAGTTTCACAATAAACAATGCAATTTAAATGGATTTTTTGCTGTGAAAATGACAATGGTCCCAAAAATGTGTAAAAATTGTCCGAAGTGTCCGCCATAATGTCGCAGTCACGAAAAAAATCGCTGATCGCCGCCATTAGTAGTAAAAAAATAAAAATAATAAAACTATCCCCTATTTTGTAAACGCTATAAATTTTGCGCAAACCAATCGATAAACGCTTATTGTGATTTTTTTTACCAAAAATAGGTAGAAGAATACGTATCGGCCTAAACTGAGGAAATTTTTTTTTTTATATATGTTTTTGGGGGATATTTATTATAGCAAAAAGTAAAAAATATTGCATTTTTTTCAAAATTGTCGCTCTATTTTTGTTTATAGCGCCAAAAAAAATACCGCAGAGGTGATCAAATACCACCAAAAGAAAGCTCTATTTGTGGGGGAAAAAGGACGCCAATTTTGTTTGGGAGCCACGTCGCACGACCGCGCAATTGTCTGTTAAAGCGACGCAGTGCTGAATTGTAAAAATCCCTTGGGTCATTTAGCAGCATATTGGTCCGGTCCTTAAGTGGTTAAGGCTCATCTGACCAGGAACTGTAATATTTTATGAAACCTGCTCTTGGTAAAAACTTGCAGCTACTGGAACTTCTACAAAAAAAAATAAAAAATTCTGCACAATAAATTAGGTTATTCATTGAGGAATCACTCTCATAAACACGTCTTGAGATGTTGAAATAAACATATCTAACACATTACAAATCTGAAGCAGCTTTCTGCTTCTCTTTGACCTCAATTTATCAGCTATAATAAAAAATTACTTCTCGCATAGTCCGGGAGAAATACAAATTACCTTAAAACTTGTTTATATGAAGCGATCTTGAAATCTAAATGCATTTTCACAATAGCTGCAGTAATAGAGAGCTCTGTAAAACACTTTTAAGCTGTACCTGCTTTATGAGGTTAATAACAATAAGCCTGTTTTTGAGATTGCATTGGAAAACATGTCAAACTGAAATCACTGCAATCCTCGGTCTTCAATAGAAATCACATTATTAAGGCAATGCTGTAAAAAAATGTCTGAAGTCAATTATGGTTCCTTTTTTGGGTATCCCTGAGTTTATTGTGCTTAAAGGGTAAGTCCACCTTTTCATGAAAAATCAAAAGATGAACTAATGCCAAATATCTTGGCTATCCCTCCAGACCCCACTGCACATAATGGCCGTGGTGCCCCATGCCGTTGGTGTAGCAGTCAGTACACTGTACACAGCAATACACAGCCCCAGGTTGAGTATCCATCATAAGGCTGCATTCACACCTGAGCGTAGCGTTTTGGGTAGTTTTTTCTGGCGTTTTGTCGCGCATATTTATGCGTCTTTGCGCGTTTGCATACAGCGTCGTCCGACGTTTTTGTACTTCGACGTTTTTTATTTTAGCCAATAGGAAAAATTATCATCTTTTCATCACTTGTTGCTATGTTTGTAGATTTTTTTGATTTCTTCTGCCTGGGTGAAATGTTCTATTGATTAAAGCAACAAAACGCCGTAGAAACGCTCGTTGTCATGCTATACGCTTGAGTCGAGCGTTTCCATTACTTTCTATGGAAAATACAAACGCTCAAAAACGCCCAAACCGCCCAATTCACGTCAAAAAAGGGTTCGGAACTTGTTTGAGCTTCAGGCGTTCAGCGTCAGGCGTTTTGGAGTGGAGATGTGAACCATCTCCATAGAGAATAATGTATTTTTTCCCCTCTAGTGTTTTGGATTGTCGCTCTTCAGGCGACAAAACGCTCAGGTGTGAATGGGGCCTAATACTTGCAATGGCAAGTGCGCATTGGTTCAGAACAGCCATGTAACCGTGCTGACCAATGAGAAGTGCATCTGAGGTCCAGGATATTTGGGATTAGTTCACCTTTTCATGATTTGTGAAATGGGGAACTTAAAGCGGAACTCCCAAAAATGGAACTTTTGCTTTTCGGATTCCTCCCCCCCTCCGGTTTCACATTTGGCACCTTTCAGGGGTGAGGAGGGAGAAGATACCCGTGTAATCCAGGTATTTGGTCCAACTTCTGGTCATAGGTCGCCGCTGCTGTCTTCTGAGCGAGTGATTGAATTACTTATATAGCACTATAAATGCAAACTGAATCACCTCAAGGCGCTTGGCATCCATTTTCCTTCAGTTTAACCCTCAGAATAAATGGGTCTTCTGGGAGACACACAGGTCCCAGAAGACAGCAAGGACCATTGGGATTTGGCAGAGCAACTCGCGCATGCGGAATAGGGAACCAGGAAGTGAAGCCGCAAGGCCAAGGAAAAGATCGGCTTCGGGTGCCGACATCGCGGGCACCCTGGGCAGGTAAGTGTCCATATATTAAAAGTCAGCAGCTGCAGTATTTGTAGCTGCTGACTTTTATTTAAATTGTTTTGGGCGGTATTCTGCTTTAACCTTTATTGACCTCTAAATTTACAAAAACAATCAGAGCCAAATCCCTTCCACCCCACAAAGAGTTAAAAAAAACAGCGTGAGATTTGAGATGCTAGCCCACTAAGCTGCTTGGGGGTCCTCAGCTAGTACTGTGCAAAAGTTTTAGGCAGGTGTGAAGAAAGCGGAGAAATGCTTTAAGGTAAGAATTGTTTATTTTCATTGATTTACAGAATGCAAAGTAAGAGAACAGATTAAAAATTTAAATCAAATCAATATTTGGCTTCAAACCAGCATCAGTTCTTACACTTGCACACTGTGTACAAAGTCAGAAAGTTTGATGGATGGAATGGGATCGGGGTGGTGGATGGAGCCGGGATGGGATTGGGGTAGTGGATGGAGTGGATGCAATTGCAGCTTCTGGTGGTGTGTGAGACGGTCGGACCCTGGGCACTCTGTCCGTTTCTGCCTCACTGCCTCCGCCCGCACATCGCTTGGAGCTGAGAAGATAAAGCATAGATCCCGGAAAGGAAGGAGGAAGAGGAGGGAGCCGCGGCGCCCCTCTCAATGAGGTGCTCAATGCCAATCCGGGCTTGGTGTCACCCTCTGGCGGGTGTCCTCTGGGTGTGGTCTGCACCCCCCACACTCCCATAGCGATGCCACTGTATATGATTAACCAATTATACCAAGAAGAGGCTACTGATCATAAATTAAATGTATTGATTGAAACATTGTGACATGACTGAAACAGAAACCTCTGTGTAGGAGGCTTAAAACTGGGCGAGGAACAGTCCAACTCTGCTACTAAGAAGAGGTAGTGGACAGGGCTGGACTGGGACAAAAATTTGGCCCTGGACTTCATCCAGACTGGCCTACTTTGACAGGTCTCTCCCATGGCGGCCGGACAACTCCCGCCCCCCCCCCCGGCCGGCCACCCAAGCCCCCTCTCCCCCTTCACTAGCCACTAGTCATTCTACTTTAATAGAGTAGAATGGCTGGTACTGGTACTCTTATAGGCAGTACCAGTGGGGAAGCTAGACATTATTTCACCCGGGACAAAGAATCAATTAGGTGCCCCCCCTTATGGGACAAGATTAGGCAGAAGTGAGAAACTCCCAGGCCATAGCTGTTGAGTCAGCTGTCTGTCCCCTCCCCCATGCTCCTCTATTGCCTCCCCTGCCCCTCTGGTCCACCTCTTGCTTCTCTGTTCCCCCCCAGGTGAGCGCTGCCGGAAGGGAGAGACAGAGGAGCGGAGGGGGGCGGCGGTCTGCTGTCACTGAAGCCGGCCCACTGATCCATCGGCCCACTGGGAAACTCCCTGTAGTCCCAATGGCCAGTCCATCCCTGGTAGTGGAAGGCAGTTTCTTTCAGGATTCTTAATTCACAGTATTTTTTCACACCTACCTAAAACTTTTGCACATTAATGTGTATGTGTATATACCTGCTCCTCTTAATACCTCTTGGTCTCAAGCTCCCTCCCCTGCTCATCTCCAGTGCCCCTCCCATCCTCTGGAACCCTCTACCTTAATCTGTCTGGCTATCCCCTACTCTGGTTAACTTTAGGTGATCCCTGAAAACTCATCTCTTCAGGGAAGCCTATCACGCCTCCAACTAATCTTGTATCACTTCCATCAGCTCATCTCCCAAATAACTTTTTGTACCACTTGCCACAACCTCTTAGATTGTATGCTCTTATGAGTAGGGCCCTCTTGTATTTTATTGTATTGTAACTGTACTGCCTCCCTTTTATATTGTAAACTGTTGGTGCTACAGTATATAAATCATGTATCATAATATAATAATAACATATGTATACTCTATTTATAAAAGAATACCTGTGCGGATGTCTCAGCATCCCTGTAATGTGTCTAATATTTGTATTTCCCATGATCGTCAACTTCTTCTATAGCCCATAATTCTGTATTTTCCTGATTGTGGTATTTGAGGAAAATACCTCATTATGGCCACTTGATGGAGCAAATGCTCCTAGGAAATACATTTTTTAGACACATTACACTCATTATTTGCAATGGACTGATGCTGAGACATTCTACAATCTGTGATACATAGTGCATTGCTCATGGCACATAAAAAAAAACTGTAATTTGCTTTCTGTGTGCCATCTTATGCCATCTTTTGACATTTGCTATGTGGCAGTTAATTTAATAGCAAATCTGGAAATCTCTAAATCCCATATACCCATTCTTTATAAAAACAGATGGACATCATTTCTGGTCTTGTTTTTTCTCCCGCAGGATTACGGCCAAGCACAACCTATGACATCAATGTCCGGGCAGTGAGAGGAGCCGGGGAAGGAAAGGCCTCCACGGTTGTTGGTGTGACAGGTATGTTAATGTAGTGAATCAATCTCCCTTCCCTTCCAGGTAATTATAATATTCCATAGAGGACGGCTCCAGCCAAACAGCTAATTGTTGCTGAAAGACATCCAGAGGAAGTGTTCTATCTGTAAAATCATTTGAAAGGCAATGCACATAGTCCAATTACCCTTGTGTTATAAGCCTGAATAGCAAAAAGAGGCTGACAGCACTTGTTAAAGTGTGCATGTAAAGCCCTTTTTGGAGAGAGTAGGGACAAAAAGGTTAATGTTTGCTGCCAGGGCTCAAGTCCTGCGGGAACGCGTGGGAACGGAGTTCCTGCACTTTTTTCACAGCAGGAACGCAGTTCCCTTTGCAGGACTAGAGCAGCCGAGCCGCCCGGGCCAATCCTTTACTAAGCGGCGATGCTCAGCTCGAGTCACTGTCAGGGGCAGGCGAACCTTCGTAATTCTTTATGTTACTGGCCGTTTCCTGTATATGGATTTATCAGGTAGTGTGCGGGTATTCCATCACTTCTTCGATGCCGCAATGTCTCCTGGGAGCTTTTGTCATTGTTCCCAGGAGACATTGCGGAGGTCTGCCGCGAGTTATCGCAGGATTTAGAAAGAACTTGCTGTTTAGTAATTATACATATGAGCGTATCATTTTTTTTTTTTTTGGTGGGGGAGTGGATCTTGGGTGGGAGTTCCCACACTTTTTTCCCCGGGACTTGACCCCTGTTTGCTGCCCATGTCCCACTGGGGATATTTCCCCTCACTTCCTGTCCTAGAGACATATCAGGAAATGCTACAAAAATCTCTCCAACATGAATCAAAGCAACAGGTGTCCCCGTTGGAGGATCTTCACTGATCATTACCTAATCTATCCAAAACAAAAAAGAAAATCTGCACAACTAGTTTTGTGATCCAGGCACACACACTATGTTACCAAAAGTATTGGGACACCTGCCTTTACAAGCACATAAACTTTAATGGCATCCCAGTCTTAGTCCGTAAGGCTGAATATTGAGTTGGTCCACTCTCAACTGGAGAGGCTGTCCACAAGGTTTAGGAGTGTGTCTATGGGAATGTTTGACCATTCTTCCAGAAGCGCATTTGTGAGGTCAGGCACTGATGTGGACGAAAAAGCCTGGCTGGCAGTCTCCGCTCTAATTTATCCCAAAGGTGTTCTATCAGGTTGAGATCAAGACTCTGTGCAGGCCAGTCAAGTTCCTCCACCCAAAACTGGTTATGGACCTTGCTTTGTGCACTGGTGCAGTGGTAACAGTTCCTCAAATTTTTTTGGGGGGAGGGGGGTGCAAACAAACTGAAAAAAAAAACCCCATCAACTGCAGCTACATTACTGTGCCATCAAACGCAGCCACTGTCCCCATCGAACGCAGCCACTGTACCCATCAAACGCTGCCACTGTGCCCATCACACGCTGCCACTGTGCCATCAAATGCAGCCACTGTGCCATCAAATGCAGCCACTGTGCCCATCAAAACGCAGCCACTATGCCCATTAATTGCTGACACTATTTCTGCCAGTGTGCCCATTAATTGCCACTACTGTGCTCCATCAAATGCTGCCAGTGTGCCCATCAATTTGCGGCTACTGTGCCCCATCAGATGCTGCCAGTGTGCCCATCAATTGCCGCTACTGTGTCCCATCAGATGCTGCCAGTGTGCCCATCAATTGCCGCTACTGTGCCCCATCAGATGCTGCCAGTTTGCCCCATCAAATGCCACCAGTGTGCCCCATCAGATGCGGCCAGTGTGCCCCATCAGATGCCACCAGTGTGCCCCATCAGATGCCGCCAGTGTGCCCCATCAGATGCTGCCTGGCACTTACCTGTCTCGCAGTGGGTCAGTGGCGGTCTCCTGCACGTCCTCCATGTCTTCTTCTGTCCTGTCTCAGGCGTCCAATCACGGCGCCTGACGTTTCAGCCAATCAGGTGACCGGTAACCTGATTGGCTCTGAGGCGGAAACACAGCTGAGTGAACAGCGAATGCCCAGCATGGCGCCCGCTGTTCATATTTTTGGGCCTATGGCTCCAATCAGGTGTTTCCAAAAAACACCCCCGTTGGTGTAATTCAGGTGCCTGGAGCCCGAAAAGGGGCCAGACACCTGAATAGGAGTGTCAGCAGCGACCATAGATAGATTCATGCAATGCAATGCATGAATCTATCTATGGTAATAGAACGGTGCAGGAGAAAGGGGGCAACGCTCCTGCGCCCTTTATGGATGCACCGCCACTGCACTGGTGTATAGTCATGTTGGAACGGGAAGAGGCCATTCCCAAACTGTTTCCAAAAAGTTGGAAGCATAAAATTGTCCAAAATGTCTTGGTATGCTGACGCCTTATGCCTAGTACACACGATAGGATTTATCCGCGGATACGGTCCTCCGGACCGTTTCCGCGGATAAATCCTCTGAGGATTTTGATCCGATGGAGTGTACACACCATCGGATCGAAATCCGCGCTGAATTCCCATCGCGATGACGTGTCGCGCCGTCGCCGCGATGATGACGCGGCGACGTGTGCGACGCTGTCATATAAGGAATTCCACGCATGCGTCGAATCATTACGACGCATGCGAGGGATGGGTTCGGACGGATCGATCCGGTGAGTCTGTACAGACCACCGGATCGATCCGCTGGAGCCGATTCCAGCGGATAGATTTCTTAGCATGTTAAGAAATTTTTATCCGCTGGAAATCGGTTGGCCCGAAATATATCCGCGGATAAATATCCGCTGGATCGTACACACCAGCGGATCTATCCGCTGAAACCGATCCGCGGATCAATTTCAGTGGATCGATCCTCTCGTGTGTACGGGGCCTTAGGAGTTCCCTTCATCGGAAAAAAGTAGCCAGGACCAACCCCTGAAAAACAACCTCACACCATAATGCCCCCCCCACCAAATGATTTGGACCAGTGCACAAAGCAAGGTCTATAAAGATGGATAAACGAATCATGTAAACCTACAAAAACAATTTTTAATCAGCCTGTCCCTCTGTCTGGGTTGTGCTGTGCAGAAAATTACAGGAGGCTGATATCACACATTTAAGTTTTACATTTTAAATGCATTTCTAAAAGAATATATTTTTGTATTACCTGTTTTTTATTTTTTGTTCAGCTTTCGAGACCAACTCAACTTTTTCTTCCGCATTTGAATATATTCTGACCTCTGTCAGGCTTTCACTGCTGTCAAGGGACTCCTGGGGGCAATTTTCCTGTTCTGTCTGACATCCATCAACTGAATAGGAAATAGAAAGTAATCTTCCGAGTGGGTAAAAAAGACAGCAACAAACACAAAACTCTGACAAACGTACTAACTCTTCCCCACTCTACTAAAATTGTAATTGCTGTCTGTGAGAGCACCATTGAGGTTTACCATTTCTTTCTCTTCTGCCACTCATCAAATAGACAGTTAGGGGAATCTCTCCATTGAGAACACAGATGGCAATCAAAATTTCACAATGGTTTTAACCCATTCAACTCTAGGCAAAAGAGGTATGAAGATGAAATATCCCGCCACTCTTGTGTTTATTTGGTTAGTGGACATAGAGAAGGGAGTGGGCTGTCATTGACCACTGTGTATACACCCACATGTGTCACATGGGCTGCTCAGATGTAATAGGAAATGCTCAGGGTAGAAAATACACGGAAAACTGAGCATGTGCACTAGGTGCCAACACTGCTCTGCAAAATCCCCAAATGCATTGGGGACATGGACAGGAGGGAGAGATACAGAGCAGCAGGATCAACCACGGTTTTTCTAGAATACAGAAAATTATAACTTAGTAATTATGAACAGCATGTAATACGGCATTTATTCATAGTTTTTAATGAAGTGGGTTTAATAACATTTTAAGTTCCACTTTAATTACCCAATACGGGAGTTTTGATATTTTTAGCTAGATTCAGGTAGATGTGTGCATCTTTGAGGCGGCGTAGTGTATCGTATTCACGCTACGCCGCCGTAAGTCAGAGAGGCAAGTGCTGTATTCACAAAGCACTTGCCTCCTAAGTTACGGCGGCGTAGCGTGAATGGGCCAGCGTAAGCGCGCCTAATTCAAATGAGGATGAGGGGGGCGTGTTTTATGTAAATTACTTGTGACCCGACGTCATTGACGTTTTTTTTACGATCGGCGCATGCACCGTCCGTGGACATATCCCAGTGTGCATTGCTCCAAAGTACGCCGCAAGGACGTATTGGTTTCGACGTGAACGTAAATTACGTCCAGCCCCATTCACGAACGACTTACGCAAACGACGTAACATTTTCAAATTTTGACGCGGGAACGACGGCCATACTTAACATTGACTAGGCCAGCTATTTGTTCGACTAACTTTATGCCGGAAAAAGCCGTACGTAAACAACGTAACGTACATTTCTGAATCGGCGTATCTAGTCATTTACCGTGTTTATTGGGGTATAGCGTGCTCCCGCGTATAGCGCGCACCCCTAAAGTTGCCCCGAAATTCCTGTGGAAAAAAGATTTTTGTACTTACAGTTTTGGTGTCTTGCGAGGCGTCGATCGGCGGCCTCGTCGGGTCCGGCGTCCGTCTGCGGCTTCGGGTGTCCTCTTCGTCGGGTCCGGCGTCCTTCCCGCTCGTTTCCCGCTTTCCCGCGCCGAGTTTGAATACTGCGCCGGCATATACCGAGCGCAGTACACTTGTGTATAGTCGGGCAGGCTCGGCTACTCTCGCGCTCACATCCTGTACGTCCAGGACGTCAGCGTGAGAGGAGCCGAGACTGCCCGACTATACACGAGTGTACTGCGCTCGGTATATGCCGGCACAGTATTCAAACTCGGCGCGGGAAAGCGGGTATCGGCGTATATCGTGCACCCATGATTTTGCCCTGATTTTCAGGGCAAAAAAGTGCGCGGTATACGCCGATAAATACGGTACATATTCTACGCCGAACTCAACGGAAGTGCCACCTAGCGGCCAACGTAAATATGCACCCTAAAATACGACGGAGACTTACGCTGCTCGTATCCTAGCCTAATTTAAGCGTATCTGGTTTCCAGAATACGCTTAAATTTAGGACGGCGTAGATTCAGAGTTACGACGGCGTATCTACTGATACGCTGGCGTAAAGCTATCTGAATCTAGCTATTTATATTTTCATTTTACTTTCATAAAACGGAAGGAAAACTACAGCTGTAGGATAGATTTAAAGTGGAACGCCATCCAGCGCCTATTTTGGTTGAACATTAGAACCAGTACTAACAGTGCTGTCGTAAAAAGTTGAACTCGAATGGCTTCCACCTTCCATATCAGGCGCACTGACTCACCCGCTCAGTGGATACACTGGATGGATATTTATTTTATGACCTATCATACACTCTGAGCAAATTTCATCAATGAATATTACATGAGGATGTCACACAATGTTAATACAGCTCTTATATCCCGCCATGTACAGATTACAGCACAGCTGTTCCACTGACATACAGTTCTCTATCTCCTTGCGTGTAAATTTAGATTGAAGCTGTTGAGAGCGATGGTTTTCAGCTTGTGTGTGATTCTTCATTAAACAATACTATTTACTCAGCGAGCGCCTTATGAAAATGCCATATTTACAATATCTCTCCGCGAGCACACGAGAACTCATGGGCACCGTAGCGTATATATCAGGAGCAACCTCTGCCTTTTATATCAGTCAGATAAGCATCACCAATGCTGCAGTCTTGTACAATTTCATTATTTGTGTTTTCCCATCTCAGGCTTTGGCTCCTCTCCATAAATCTTTGAATTATGCATCTTTTAACTCCCTAGTTGAAGAAATTGTTTTGACTTCCAGTAAAGGCTGACTTTGCCCAAGCCACTAAATAATCCTAATAAGTTTTTTATATACTGTAGTCAGCCGTGTAAATATACTTGTGCTAATTAAATTAATTAAGAAAACTGGTGCATCATAATAAAACAAGTGATTTAATGCGGGAAGAAAGATACAAAAGGCTGCTTGCAATCATTACATGCTGGTTTATGATAAAGGATGCAAAGTACATCCAATGAAAAAAAATAGAAAATAGCACAATAAACTGTGATTAATATAACGAGGATATATTCAATTTTGAAATGTGAAAAAACCCAAGCTGAATCTGGCAAATCGGGCATTTGCTATAAGGCTTATGCCGCGTACACACGATAGGAATATCCGACAAGAAAAGTTCCATGTGAGCTTTTGGTCGGAAATTCCGACCGTGTGTAGGCCCCATCAGACATTTTCTGTCGGAATTTCCGTCGGGAAAAGTTCTTGTTGGAAATTCCGATTGTCAGTATGCAATTCCGACGCTCAAAAATCCTACGCATGCTTGGAATCATTGAACTTAATTTTTCTTGGCTCGTCGTAGTTTAGTGTTGTATGTGACCGTGTTCTTGACGTTCGAAATTTCCGACAACATTTGTGTGCCCGTGTGTATGCAACACAAGTTTGAGCCAACATTCCGTCTGAAAAAAATCCAAGTTTTTCTTGTCGGAATTTCCGATCGTGTGTATGCGGCATTTGTGTTTGAAATGAGAGGACTTGGTCATTTAAACCAGGGGTCTCCAGACAACAGACCATGAGTCAAATACGGCCCGCTGCTAGATTTTATCCAGCCTTCTGATGTAAGAGGGGAGCCTGATGGGGACACTGATGTAAGGTGTGGCTACTTTGGGGATTCTCATGTAAAGAGGAGCTCTGATCTAAGGGGGATCAGATGGGAACCCTGATGTAAGGTGGGGCTACATTGGGGACTCTCATGTAAGGAAGGCCTCTGATGTAAGTGGGATCAGATGGGGACCCTGATGTTAGGTGGGGCTACATTGGGGACTCTCATGTAAGCAAGGCCTCTGATGTAAGTGGGATCAGATGGGGACCCTGATGTAAGGTGGGGCTAAATTGGGGACTCTCATGTAAGGAAGGCCTCTGATGTAAGTGCGATCAGATGGGGACCCTGATGTAAGGTGGGGCTACATTGGGGACTCTCATGTAAGGAAGGCCTCTGATGTAAGTGCGATCAGATGGGGACCCTGATGTAAGGTGGGGCTACATTGGGGACTCTCATGTAAGGAAGGCCTCTGATGTAAGTGGGATCAGATGGGGACCCTGATGTAAGGTGGGGCTACATTGGGGACTCTCATGTAAGGAAGGCCTCTGATGTAAGGGGGATCAGATGGGGACTCTGATGTAAGGTGGGGCTACACTGGGGACTCTCATGTAAGGAGGGACTCTCATGTAAGAAGGATCAAATGGGGACACTGATGTAAGCAAGGACTTACTGGGAACTCTCATGTAATGGGGGACACTGTTGGGAACCCTAGTTTATTCGGATTTCCTTTGCTTTGTTTTTTCTGTTCTTCTAAATCATATCATGCTTATTACAAAAAACTCAACATAAAACGTATTTATTCATTTAACTTTGCTTCTCTCATTTAGAAAACTGATTTTATTCGGCCCATGAATAGTTGTAAAATATACAATGTGGCCCTCATATGGAACAGTTTAGAGACCCCTGATCTATAGCTTTTTTTAATTGAACATTAACCCCAATATTTTGAGTTCTTCTGTGTCAAGTGCAGTTGAGTGCCTATGGTAACCACAATTTAATGTGATCACACTATAACATACAGGACCTGACTCCAGACCTGCATCAGCCTTCTCTATCTCTATCCTTTTTCATTAACCCAGTCAAGTCCCTACTACATGACATTATACCCAAATAATGGACTAGGTCACACCACCAACCTATTATCCCAATTCAGAATGATTAAAGTAGAACTCCAGCCAAAAATAACAAGACAAAAACTAAAAGCCCAGTCTAAAATAAAATAACAAACCCAGCTGTTATTAAAGTGTTATTAAAGCTTTGTTTAAAAAAAATAAAAAAAATAATTCCTAAAAAGCTGCTCTATGACACATAGAGCCGCGGCTCTGCCCCACTCCAATCTCTCCTCATTGGCTCACTGGCTGTGACTGACAGCAGTGGGAGCCAACCAATAACCCAGCCAATGAGGAGGGGGAGTTCCCATACAACCGGGTCTACCGTGAACATCGCTGGATTGGAGGGGGCTCAGGTAAGAATTGGGGGGCTGGATGAGGGAGGGTGCTTTACACAGAAGTTTTTTTTACCTTCATGCATATGCATAAAGTCAAAAAACCTTCGGCCTTTAGAACCACTTTAACTTCGATTCAAAGATTTCCCTCGTGGTACTTTTTTCTGCCACTAGATGTCCTCAGTCTGATGTCCAAGTTGTCCTGGACCCGCCCCTGACCGATACTAGGTTAAATTCAGATACTTGGTTAAATTCACATACTTATACTGCTTACATTAGAAAAAGCATTTAATGATGAATTAATGATTACAGCGCTGAACTAATTTATGTATTTTATATCATAAGAAAGAAAGAGCTGAGGAAGGGAGTTAAAGGGACTATAAGGAGAATGAATGGAATACTGCAGTAGCATATAATAATTTGAATCACTTTCATAAAAAACAGGCAAAGCCCTTTTATAGTAACTTTATGAATTTTAATTGGGATTTTATAGCTATCACAGCTCTGAATCCTCTGACTAATATATACTATTCTGTCTACATTTAGTTATTTCATTTATTGCATACTAAATAATTTTATACAACCCTATCACAATAATTAAACTTTACATTAAAGATCAACCTATAAAGAAGAGGGTCAATAGTTATCTTTCCAAATGCCCGCACCGATAAACAGATTTGATGAAGAGGAATTGTACAGCATCGACCTCCCGTGTCGCCTGCTGCACTTTACTGTGGTTCTACTGTTGGTTCCTCCCATTGGCCCCTATGTCACTACACAATACAATTATGACTAAGACAAGAGGCACCAATGAGTACAGTTTGTGAGTTTAGAAGGTGATTATATCCACTTATGTGGAGAAAAAACACTCTCCGGTGGGTGACAAATGCACATTTCAGGGATTTTTACAAGCTTTGTTGCAGATTCCTACCTGTTTCTGCTCTGAAATAAAATCAGTTTGCCCTACTAGGGGAGATTTACTAAAACTAGAAAAGTCTGGTGCATAGATCTCTGCAAAAAGACAAACCAGCATCCAAATTTTATCGTCAAAGCTTGAAGGGGTTGTAAAGGCAGAAGGTTTTTAATCTTAATGCATTCTATGCATTAGGATAAAAAGCCTTCTGTGTGCAGCAGCCCCCTCCACCCCCCTAATACTTACCTGAGGTCCCTCTCTGTCCAGCGATGTCCATGAGTGTCTCAGCCATCCCAAATTCTCCTTCCTGATTGGCTGAGACACAGCAGCGTCACCATTGGCTGTCAATCAAAGTCAGCTAGCCTCTCAGAAAAAAGGGGGCGGGGCTGCGTCAAGGCTCCATGTCTGAATGGACACAGGGAGCTGTGACTCAAGCTGCTTGCTGTGGGAGCACTGAACGGGAGGGAGGGGTCAGGATCACAGAAGAGGGACCTGAGAAGAGGAGGATCTGGGCTGTTATGTACAAATCCACTGCGCTGAGGAGGTAAGTATAACATGTTTATTATTTTTATAAAATAGAAAACAAGACTTTACAAGTGCTCCCGATTTAGTAAATCCCCCCCCATTGTGTCTTTTGGATACTGTTTCTGAATAGGAATGACTAATTCATTTTAATCTTCTGGTGCACTTTTTATGTTCTGAAAAGTTGCAGTGTCTGCATTTAGAAGTGGTTAACCGTCGTATCTCACGAAAAATGAAATTTCTGTTGCAGAAGATGCCTAAAACTTGACTTTAGACTAGTGCTTCACCCAAGCAGGAAATTACATTTCTGGGGGCGTTGTGTACACTAGTGTGTACAGGTTGCCATATTGTATTGAATCTTACTGAAAATTACAGCGCTGCTTGAAAAGGAAAGTGAATTTTTTTTAACATTCAATTACAACATGGCTTGTATACCCAATGTTTATTAAAAACATTTTTTCATTTGCTATTTATTTTTCCATGAAAATTGATTTACCCTTTTTTTTAATATGCAAATGAATTCAAACTCACCAAAAATCATCTATCCAGACACTCAGCTTTGTTTGTGAAAGATTTTCATTTTTACAAAACTACATTATGTGGCCCCCTGTAGATGTAAAGGTTAAGGTGGTATCTGTAGACAATTTACAAAAACTGGAAGTAAGTGACAGTTGATGCAATTTTGTAACATTGGAGCTATTTATTTTATGTCTTTCATAATTTAGTAGTAAGTGAAAAATATAATGTAAACTGTGACAAGCATCACAAAACGAAATAATGTAATCTTACAAAATTTTCATCAAAGTCCTCATGTAACAGGGCAAATAGTGGCATCTGTCCATTTATAATAATCTTTTCAAGGGGTCTCAACAGGATATTTAAGTGAACCAGCACGTTATAATAAATGTAATGGGGTCATGTACTCGTATTTCTGAGGCTCTGTAATGTGCCTGGACAGTGATAAAATCTTTATTGAGTGGAATAAAAATATGCACTTGGTCAAAAGTAATAAATGCTCTAAAATTGGAATGGGTGTTATGGTTACATAAAAAAATTGCAATGGTTTGTATTATTAATGTGTCTTTAAAACACCATAAAAAAATAAATAAATCTACTTTTGAATAGAAAGGTGAGGAGTTAAGCCTCGTACACACGATCAGATTTTCCGACAGGAATTGTGTGATGACAGGCTGTTTGTGGAAAATCCGACCGTTTGTATGCTCCATCGGACAATTGTTGTGGGATTTTCCGCGAACAAATGTTGGATAGCATGTTTAACACTGCGGACAATTGTCTGTTGTCGGATTTTCCGATCGTGTGCACGTAAGTCAGTTATGTGCAGTACAGATACGCCGTTTACGTTAGGCTTTTCCCGGCGTAAAGTTACCCCTGCTATATGGTGGCGTACATGCGGCGTACCAATGTTAAGTATGGACGTCGTTCCCGCGTTGAATTTTGAAAAATTTACGTCGTTTACGCAAGTCGTCCGTCAATGGGGCTGGACGTCATTTACGTTCACGTTGAAACCAATACGTCCTTGCGGCATACTTTGGAGCAATGCACACTGGGATATTCCACGGACGGCGCATGCGCCGTTCGTGAAAAACGTCAATCACGACGGGTCATGGTTAATTTACATAACACACGCCCACCTCTTCACAATTTGAATTAGGCGGGCTTACGCCAGTGTTGATGAAAACAATGAAGGGATAAAACTCCAGAATATTTGTGCAAACACCCGTGCTCCACCACCAGCCAAAATCACTTCTTTCCAGAGGCAAGAGGACAACAAGCCTGTATTAAAGCCAAGGCACTATATGTACACCCATGCAAAGGGCTGTCTTGTGCTTTCCACATGAGCAAAGACAGCCCTTTGCATGGGTGTACAGATAGTGCCACATTTCTCTAGGACTATTCAAACTTATCATATGCCCTTCCGATTGAGTAATGCCCCCAATACTTTTTAGTGCTAGAAGGGTGTTTGTGAGATTTCAATTTTGAGACTGTTAAGCCGAGTACACATGGTCGGTCCAAACCGATGAAAACGGACTGAAGTCCAGTTTCATCGGTCCAAACCGACCGTGTGTACCGCCCATTGGCCCGTTGTCCTTCGGTCAAAAATTTTAGAACTTGCTTTAAAATCGAACCGATGGACCACTGCCCGATAGGTCCAAACCGATGGTTAGTACACAAAAGCATCGGTTCAAAACCCGCGCATGCTCAGAATCAAGTCGACGCATGCTTGGAAGCATTGAACTTCGTTTTTTTTCAGCACGTCGTGTGTTTTACGTCACCACGTTCTGACCCGATCGGTTTTTGAACTGATGGTGTGTACGCACATCAGACCATCAGGCCACTTCAGCGGTGAACCGATGAAAACAGTCCGTCGGACCATTCTCATCGGTTTGGATCGACCGTGTGTACGCGGCCTGAGTCTACCTTGATGATATCATAATTTTCTCTAAAACATTTGAGGACCATGTCCAACATCTGGACTGGGTGTTGGTAAGGAGGCAGCAAACTGGATTCCAAGTGGGAGCACACACCCTATCAGGTAAAGAAATACCCGTTTCCTCCAACCCCAGTATATTATGTGGTTTTAGGGGATCTTAACCCTATTGAGAGGCAACTCCACCAAAACCTGCAGCAACTCTGCATGCTTAGTGGTGATTACTTTGCCAAGCCTGCTGGAGATAGAACAAGACTCCATAAATGATCCACCAGTAAAAGAAGTCCCTAAAAAAGGGTACCAGCCTCCTCTCATACTTAAGCCTTTGGCCCTTGCAGATCCTGAAGAAGAAAGCCCCAATACAGTGCCTGTGGACAGTCCAGAAGCCCCTGCTAACTGGACTCTTGTGAGGACTCGGCTCACAGCTCAGGAAAGGGGAGTAGTGGTGACACTATTGTCACACAACAGCTTGAAGCTGTTTTGCCATGAGAAAAATGAAGACTCTGATGGTGACCCCCCCCCCACCCAGGGAAAGGTGGGGTCTGCCGTCCATTACGGGCTAACCGGGCGAACCGTGGGCAAGATATTCTAGTTATGTTGTTTGAAGTTTCTCTGCTATGACCATATTGTATTTTTGCTGCATTGTTCTTTGTTCTGTGCACAAAAAATATTGAAAATTACTTTTTTTTTTAAATCGCATTAACAGGTTAAAGCTGTTATGAGATTTTAATAATTGGATTTACATCTACTTTATGCAAACAGCTAAAATCCTGTCCTGGAAGCATTGCCATTGTTCTAAAATCAGAATGTCCGCTCAATGTACCATAATTAGAGCTTTATATAATTCTCCCATGATCCTGAACAGCCAGATCATTCAACTGTAAGGGAGCATAGAAAATATTCCCCACGGCCATTGCCTGCGGCTGCTTTTTCATTTGTGATTTGTGAATATTACAATAGCTTTTCTTTATCACTGCACATTTCATTTTATCTTTAGTTATTTATTAAAGAAATGACTACTATCTCAGACAAACCATCTCAGGGAAAATTCCTAACAGGTCTGTGCAAATCATGTACAAGTGACAGCTCTGGGTACCGTTCAGCTATTGATGAGTTGCACAATACAACGCACCATTTTTATGTCACTTTGGGTAATTTGTTTGAAAATAAAGTGGCAGCTTGCAGTAAGCGATACAAGACAGAAGGCATAAAAGCATAACTTATCTAAAAGAGAGAGATGTGGAAGTGATTGTCTTGATCTATAGTCATGGATATGTATGGATGATAACATTAGCTGCTGCTGTAATGTGCGGGAAGTGCTAAAACACTGCAATAACAATTACTGCCAATCACAACCCAACTCTTGCTTCCCAAGCTTATTGCGTAGGGGTTAGCATTTAATTTGGTGCTTTCATTTAGACCTCACATTTCCAGACTAGCTACTGGTCTGGCAAGGGAAACACTGTCATCTTAAGGTGACCATACACACATTCTGTAAAACCATGAATCAGACCGAGACAGAAGTACAGTTAAATCACACTTGTTTAATAATAATAATAATAATAAAAAGGTAAAAAGAGTAAGCGTAGTCAAAACATAGCCAGAGTTCAGTAACCGGATCAGGCGGTTGGCCAAGTCAATGTCAGAGAGCCAGAGATAAATGTAGTAGTACAACAAGCAGGATCAGGAGCCAGAAGGAACGCCAGCCGAGCAAGTCCACAACAGGAATGCAGGAGAAAATCTCTGTGATGTTGACAAAGGCGAAGGCAGAGATGAAGTGAACTGGAAGGCTTTAAATAGGTAGGACTGATGAGCAGATCATCAACAGGCCAGCTCAGAGAAGGAAGGGCTGAGCCCAGCCCTGACACATGCTCTGTAATTTTCTGGTGAGAAACCCCCAAAGGGTTAATCACTTATTAAAAAGGATGCAGACACTACAACATTTCTTATCAGAACATTAAAAGTACACCAGTTGATTAAAATAAATTAGTCACTACCATTCAGAATCAATATCCAAGGATACAAAGTGGAGCAAAAAGCCTTTTCTTCAGAGTAGAAACAGGTAAGAATTGGCAACAATGTTTGTTTAAATCCTTGCAATGTACAGAGGACATTTTACCAAAAGTGGAATTACTCCTTAATGATATATAGATACATAATAAGAATATGTTATATTAAGGTTATGCTGTTTGTGCTCCATTTGATTGTCTAACTATATATAAAATGGTTTTCAGGAATTGATGGTCCCAAAAACTTGAAGGCAACAGATGTGGGAGAGGACACTGCTACCCTATCCTGGGAGGCAGCACGTGCACAGATAGACAAATATATATTGACATATTCTGGACTTGATGGGCACAGTGAGGAGGTGACCGTGGGCAAGGATAAGACCACCACTTCATTGACCGGCCTTACTCCAGGCATGGAGTACATCTTCCATGTATGGGCAGAGAAGGGCAGCAAGAGGAGCAGGAGGGCATCTGTAACAGCTGTGACAGGTGGGTTTTATTACAAATCCAAGTGCAACATGGTCATTTATCAACTATCTGAGGGCTTATGCGGGCTCAAGGGGCAGCTGTTTTGGGGCCCCACTACAATGACTGGGCCCGGGGCAGCTGTCCCTTTTGACCTCTGTTAAAGACGGCCCTGGACGAGATATAGGTATTGCCTGTGATCTCCCTGCAACTGACCATTCCCAGAGTTTTGAATTAAAAGGACTTGTTCTGGACTGTATCTTTGTGTGAAGGTGACTACCTTGATAGAGGCAAAACTTTGTTTCTTTGTATCAGAGTCTTCAACCAAGAAGGACAGTGAACAGCACAAAAGTGAAATAACAAATTCTTACTTCAAATCTCCTAGCAGTGCCTTACACTATCAATTTTTTTTCGTTCAACCTATTGTACTGAACGAAAAGAAAACTGAAGTTCTCAGGAGGAGCTCGCTGTACTATCAGATTCCCAGCATGCTTGTTCAACAGAACCCGTCCATTTGGCTGGTTTCTGTCGGACAGGCTGGTGTACACATAGCTGAATGACGGCTAATTGCTGTTAAAATGACTGATAAAATGTGGATATTTCAAGGTTTTGCTTAGGCACAATTAACATAATGTACCCCATAACATAGGAAGTCCTAACTTTTGAGTTTAGTGCCACCTTAAAGCGGAGTTCCGCCGAAAAAAAAATTAAAGTCAGCAGCTACAAATACTGCAGCTGCTGACTTTTACTATAAGGACACTAACCTGTCCTGGGCGCCCGCGATGTCGGGTCCCAAAGCTGATTTGTCCATCGGCTCTCGGGCGTTGCTGCCGCCATCTTGGGTAAGAGAATCGGGAAGTGAAGCCTTGCGGCTTCACTCCTGGTTTCCTACTGCGCATGCACGAGTCGCACTGCACAATCCCACTGTTCCCTGCTGTATTCTGGGACCTGTGTGTCGACCCAGAAGACTATGGCGGGGACGGAGTAGACGGCGGACGTGGCATAAGTCACTGCAGTGATCTATGCCCGGAAGTGGGAGCAAATAACTGTATTACACAGGTATCTGCTCCCTCCTTCTGCCTGAAAGGTGCCAAATGTGACACCGGAGAGGGGGAGGGTTCCAAAAAGCAGAAGTTCCATTTTTGGGTGGAACTCCGCTTTAAGGAAAATATTACTAAATATCTAAAATAAGGCACAAAAACAAATGTGGACAAGAAAACGTTTCTTCAAATGTTCCAGTTGACTGATCCTTTTTTTTTTAGCTAATGCCTGAAATGTACCTCCATAATTATCTGAAGCATGGGTCTTTCCTTTTTACAACTGTCCTATGTCAGAGTTTTTGTAGACAAAAAATGGTTGTTGAGTATGTTATTATTGTATATATTTTAAAAATTATTTTCTAGATATTGATGCACCTACGAACCTGCAAGCCTCTGAAATTACACAGACAGAAGCCACTTTGACATGGACTCCCCCTATTGCTCAAATTGATGGTTACATACTAGTCTACGTGGATGAGGGTGGCAAACGTCAGGTAATCAGAAAACAAAGTTAAGTGTTTAATGAAAGAAAAAATAAAGTCAAGCAGCAAACAGGACCCAATTGAAGCCACATTGTTGAACCTCTGATTCACATCACCTAATCCCATACAGTAGTGACGTCGTCATGCCGGTATTCATAGCTCTATAAGTGTTGTCAGCCGGGATACTCACACCCACCAGTCATAGAGAAGGGGGGTTGAGTAGGGTGACCACATTTCCAAACTGCCATTCAGGGATACCCCCCTACCCAAAACTAAGCTTGTGCTGTAACGAATGACAGCACAGATTTCTCCAATCACAAGCAGGAGCGGGGATTGTGCTTCTCCAGGCATTCCAGGCCAGGACAAGTACTGTCAGTTAGTAAAGCAGTGATGTGGCGGCCTTTTTTGGGGGCATCAGATTGGCCCAGGGGTTGCTGTGTCAGTTTCATTCCGGGACACAGTATTGTTCTGGAATGAAGGTGCCCGGGACAGACCTGCGAAATGCGGGACTGTCCCGGGCAATCCGGAACACGTGGTCACCCTAGGGGTTGAGTAGGGGGGAGTTTGAAATCACATAGATGAAAAAACGAATTATATGGCATTTTCATGAAAGAAGCCTTTCCTTCTACTTTACTACAATAACTAAAATATGAAAAGGCAACATTGTAAAAACTGTAAGGCCTCGTACACACAATAGGATAGCCAGAGGACAACGGTCTGAAGGACCGTTGTCTTAGGTTAACCCAGTGTTTCTCAATTTTCAGTCCTCAGGCCCCCCCAACAGGTCAGGTTTTCAGGATTTCCCTCAGATGAAAAGGCTGTGGTGATTACTAAGGCAGTGAAACTGATCAAATCACCTGTGCAAAATAATGGAAATCCTGAAAACCTGACCTGTTGGGGGGGCCTGAGGACTGGAATTGAGAAACACTGGGTTAACCAATGAAGCTGACTGATGGTCCGTCACGTCCTACACACCATAGGTTAAATAACCGATCGTGTCAGAACGCGGTGACGTAAAACACAACGACGTGCTGAAAAAAACTAAGTTCAATGCTTCCAAGCATGCGTCGACTTGATTCTGAGCATGCGCGGGTTTTTAACCGATGCTTTTGCATACTAACGATCGGTTTTGACCTATCGGTTAGGCGTCCATTGGTTAAATTTTAAAGTTCCTATTTTTTTAACCAAAGGTTTTGACCGATGAAATCGGTCCTTCAGACCGTTGTCCTCTGGCTATCCTATCGTGTGTACGAGGCCTTACAGTCTTACGAAAATTGCATTACAATAAACAATAGTAGCTGAAAATATGCATTTGCCGAATATATTTTGTTGTTCTTCACTTTAATGTTCACCTAATCATCTTGCGTCTAGAACCCATAGAGTGAAAATCTGTGAAAAGCAAGATGTACAAGCCAGGAAAACAATTTCCAGAGCTCCTGTATACTATATTGTATCTATTCACTTTTAGCATTATAATGGCGCTCATTTTCTGATAAAATTGCATATTCTGCCTTTGAAACCCTCTTAAAATGTTAGTAACTGCAGCCCTTTTTCCGGCTTCTAGGGAAAACAAAACCAACCCATAGATGTAAACAAATATTACTGTTCTCTACTTAACCCCCAGTGGTTTTATTTCCCATTATGAGGCCTGCTTTATGTACAGACACATAAAAATATGATTGAGCGAAACAAGCTACAGAACATCTAAAACTCTGTGCGGTAAAGGTAATCACAGCAATGCCAGATGGGGACATAGAAGCTTGCTTTGTTTAAAACTGCTTTAATATCTACGTAATGATCTCAGAAGTTAAATTTGGTACAACATCTGAGATACATCACTGAGATTTGTTAGCAGTTTATTATATTTTTAACATCTAGTACATAGGCACCTTCTTTCTCTAGTCAATTTGTTTAAAAAACAACCAAGCACCTGCGACCGTTAAACACCTGCCAACAATCCTTATTTTTTTTAGAAAAAAACGTATGGTCTGAGATAATAGGTTTGGGAAGTATTGGAAGCATGATTTGTCATGTCCTTAAAGTGTACCGTAAACCTTAACATAACTTCTCTTTTTTTGCACCATTTTGGTGTGTTAAACCTACCATTGGAAGCATTTTGTTATACACTATATTACCAAAAGTATTGGGACGCCTGCCTTTACACGCACATAAAAATTTAATGGCACCCCAGCCTTAGTCCATTGGGTTCAATATTGAGTTGGCCCACCCTTTGCAGCTATAACAGCTTCAACTCTTCTGGGAAGGCTGTCCACAAGGTTTAGGAGTGTGTCTATGGGAATGTTTGTCCATTCTTCCAGAAGGGCATTTGTGCAGTCAGGCACTGGTGCGGATAAGAAGGCCTGGCTTGCAGTCTCCGTTCTAATCGGGTTGAGGTGAGGACTCTGTGCAGGCCAGTCAAGTTCCTGTGACAGACTCACCTGGGACAGAGGCTTTTGGAGGGGATGGCAGGCTAGCCTCTTGCCTACTGACTATGGACCCTGGCTTTTAAATTGGTTATAAACACGTTACAACCACTTTTAACTACAGGTAAGCCTAGATTAAGCCATTTCCTCAACCCCAAACTCACTCATCCATGTCTTTATGGACCTTGATTTTTTTCACTGGTCCAAATCATTTGGTGGAGGGGGGGGATTATGGTGTGTGGTTGTTTTTCAGGGGTTGGGCTTGGCTCCTTAGTTCTAGTGAAGGGAACTCTTAGGCCTCGTACACATGATAGGTTAACCAGAGGACAACGGTCTGAAGGACCGTTTTCAACCGTCAAAACCGATCGTGTGTGGGCCCCATAGGTTATTTAACCATAGGTTAAAAAAAAGGCAACTTGCTTTAAAATTAACCTATGGATTGGTAACCGATAGGTCAAAACCGATCATTAGTAGGCACAACCATCGGTTAAAAATCCACGCATGCTCAGAATCAAGTCGACGCATGCTTGGAAGCATTGAACTTCGTTTTTTTCAGCACGTCGTTGTGTTTTACATCACCGCGTTCTGACACGATCGGTTATTTAACCTATGGTGTGTAGGCGTGACGGACCATCAGTCAGCTTCATCGGTTAACCTAGGACAACGGTCCTTCAGACCGTTGTCCTCTGGTTAACCTATCGTGTGTACGAGGCTTTAAGGTGTCAGCATACCAAGACATTTTGTACAATTTCATGCTCCCAGTTTGGGGATGCCCCTTTCTGTTCCAACATGACTGCGCACCAATGCACAAAGCAAGGTCCATAAAGACATGGATGAGTGAGTTTGGGGTGGAGGAACTGTGCTTACATCAGTATAACGCTTCCTCCAGTCTGAACATAGATATCAGATATTATAGCCGCATAGTGTACAAGACTAACTGACAGATAACTTGTATGAAACTGAAATGTTTATTTGACAAACTCACACAGAATATATACCCCACAGGAGGACATCCCCCTCCTGATCATATTATCCTAACAATACAAACTGCACACAGGAATCTAATTACCATAGCTAAACAACATCCAACATATGCAAGAAACATTAATTTGTTTAAAAGACTAGCCATCTGGACACTCAGAGGTCTCATTCCAGGTCACACTTGCCGGCATCGAGCTCCCAAAGTACAATACACATATGACAAGTATAAACACATCCCCACAGAAGTTTGCTAGCAGGCAATAGGTGTGTGAATTAGCACAATTAACAATTGGTGAAAGACCCTTAGGAGGCACACTAGACCTACATACAATAAACACATTATATCAGGCAACCCCAGACAGGTGGCTTGAGTTGATGACATCGCCATCTGCTTTGAGTCTAACAGTGTGAAGCAGTCACTATTGGTAATGAGGCAGCTAGGCCCTATACAGGGACCCCGGGCCTAGAGTCCCAGAGTCTGTATGTCTTGGGGACACAAATTGAACCCTACGGAATAAGACTGGGATACAATTAAAGTTCGCTAGCTGGATTCAGGTAGATGAGCCTAACGTTAGGCAGGCGTAGCGTATCGCATTTACGCTACGCCGTCGTAAGTTAGAGAGGCAAGTGCTGTATTCACAAAGCACTTGCGTCCTAAGTTACGGCGGCGTAGCGTAAATGTGCCGGCCTAAGCGCGCCTAATTCAAATTGTGAAGAGGTGGGCGTGTTTTATGCTAATAAATCGTGACCCGACGTGATTGAAATTTTTTACGAATGGCGCATGCGCCGTCCGTGGACATATCCCAGTGCGCATGCTCCAAATTACGCCGCAAAGACGTATTGGTTTCGACGCGAACGTAAATTACGCCCAGCCCCATTCACGGACGACTTACGCAAACAACGTAAAAATTTTTAAATTTGACGCGGGTCCGACGTCCATACTTAACATTGGCTGCACCATCTTTTTGGTGGAATATCTTTAGGCCTGAAAACGACTTACGTAAACTGCGTATCTTTACTGCGACGGCCGGGTGTACGTTCGTGAATAGGCGTATGTCGCTGATTTACATATTCTAGGCGTAAATCAGCATACACGCCCCTAGCGGGCAGCGTAAATATGCAATTAAGATACGACGGCGTAGGAGACTTACGCCGGTCGTATCTTAGCAACACTTAAGCGTATCTCAGTTTGAGCATACGCTTTAATTTACGACGGCACAGATTCAGAGTTACGACGGCGTAACTACTGATATGCCGGCGTAACTCTCTCTGAATCTGGCTACATGTGCGTATCAAGGCAGGCGTCCCAATACTTTTGGTAATATAGTGTATCTGTTTGATGAGCACAAAACACTTTAATTAAGGTAGGAATTCAGAGCTGTCCTGTATCCTCTGCTCCTGTCCTGTGCTGCTCCATTTACTGATGGTAGGCAAGGAAAATAACCAGCACTTTTTTCGGCATAGAGGACTATGTGATAGCACTGGGCCAATCAGTACTGTCACACAGGAAGTCTAAAGGCCCTGTGTAAGCCAAGATTCAGAAACTAGGTGCTGCTGGGAAGGATGCATTGAAGTAAACCAGATGCTTTGCTCTGCATGGTTCATCTTAGTTCCTAGTTAGGACTATCAACATAGATAGTAGTAACATGTATTGGTCAGAAATTTTATTTTGAGGAGTTGACACGAAATTCGAAAGATGATTCTTAATTGAGCTGTGGGATGTTGACACCTACTGTTGAAACTTAATTTGTCTATGGCAGGAGGTTGAACTGGATGCTGCAGCTAAGAGTTATGAACTGAAGGGTCTGAAGAAAGGAGGTGACTACAAGGTCTACCTGGAGGCCTACAAAGGAGAGAGAAGGAGCAGACAGACCATCACATCATTCTTTACTGGTAACATCTGTTTTTTTTTACATAAATATGTGTATTTAATACATGACAAAGGATTCCCAGAGCAAGATGGTTTATCTAAAGCATGTGTCTCCAAACTTTCTAAACAAAGGGCCAGTTTATTGTCCTTCAGACTTTAGGGGGGCCAGACCGTGGCCGGTGGGAGTAAAAGTTGTCCTGGCATCAGTGGGAGTAAACAGTGCATGTTTGGCATTAGGAGGAGGAATAGTCCCCCATCATTGCTGCCAATGGGAGGAATAGTGTCTTGCATCAGTGGTTGTATTAGTGCCCCATCGTTGATGTCAATAAGAAAATTAGTACACCATTGTTGATGTCGGTAACATGAATTATGCCCATTGTTGGTGTCAGTGGAAGCTATATTGTCTTGCATAAGAGGGAGGAAAAGTGCCCCAAGGGCCAGATAAAAAGCCAAACAAAGGGCTGCAACTGGCACCCGGCAGCAGTTTGGAGACCACTAATCTAAAGAGGCATCACTGCAGTAGCTACCTATCTAGAGTCTCTCCCCATCTGATTGAAACCTGGGACCAGCCTTCATAGGGAGCTTAGCCACTTCTATGAGTAATTCACTTATGGGTGTAAATTACAACATTAGCTAAAGAGTTTGGCGAATAACAGCTTTTCACATCAAAGGGGGTAGGACAAGGACAGTCTATAAACATGTGAATAAAAACCCTGAGCTGTTAGCTAAAAAAAGAAAGAATACAAAATATCAATACGTAATAGTACATATTTTACTTGACAAAAAAAAAAAAAACATTTTAAACAATTACATTTCTGTTCTTATCACAATTAAAAAATGTAATAAAATATGGATGCAATGCTGCTCATTAGCAGCAGAAGGCAAAGAAAAACGTTTTGATTTCACTAAAATAGACTAAAGTCCTGTACACATGATCCGAATACAGGCTCTTTATATACACTTGAGAATACTGCAGTCACCACATGAACAATGATCCGGAACCACACACAACATCACTGAATGATTACATAATGAGCCCCCAATACACATTATTTTCGTCGGCTATCCGATGAAGCTGACTTTCATCAGTCTTGCCTACACACCATCGGTCAAAAATCCGACCGTGTCCAAACTCGGTGACGTAAAACACTACGACGTGCTGAGAAAAATGAAGTTCAATGCTTCCGAGCATGCATGGATTTTTGACCGATGGACTTCCACACAGACGATCTTTATTTTCTATAGTTTTTTTTTATCCATAGCAAAATTTTAAAACATGTTATATTTTTTTTCACAAACGGAAAACAATTCGTTTTCATCAGACAAACCGATCGTGTGTACAGGGCTTTAGTGCTTGTACTATTTGTAAACTTAAATATGTTGCTGTAGAAGAACAACAGCCATTTAAGTGAAAAACACTTTATAATGGTGGCCCGGTGTAAGAACCCCTGCAAATAGGTCTGAATTATTGTGCTGTAAACTGAACATTAGTTGCATATTGAAGAATAAAATATTATTTGACTATTTGAAGAAGCTTTAACAAGAAAAAAAAGAGAATAGTTACTGTAACGACACCCCGAGTATGAAAGGGATTAAAGCCGTTTAGGATATTCCATTCCTGAACACAAAGGCAGCTACCGAACACTCCAATCAGACAAACAAGAAACCCATATGAATTATCCCCCCCCCCCAAGTACGAGAGGGGGCTCTATATTGAGGGTCAAGCAGAAATCAGACTCTTTATTGAAAGGAATACAGGCTCTTTATATACACTTGAGAATACTGCAGTCACCACATGAACAATGATCCGGAACCACACACAACATCACAGAATGATTACATAACGAGCCCCCAATACACATTATTCTGATTGTCAATACATCCCTTAGCAGACAACAGGTCTTCCTTACCCTAGCCATAACTTTAAAAACAAAGATACACTTTAACATTTAAAGTTACATATGTTTGCTGCATTTCCATTCACCAGTTCAGGTGCGATTCAGGTCCAAAAATGTACAGGCCCTATTTGAAAATTGCACCGTGGCCGCCCCGCAGAGAGCCTCCATTGAGAGCCTGTCACATGTCCTGCAAATTGGATGAGGCTAAAACCGCCTGAGGTAGATGTAAACCCTTACCTTGTGAAACAACCCATTCAGCCACAAATAGCCAGATTCACAAAAGAGATACGACGGCGTATCTCCTGATACGCCGTCGTATCTCTGAGATACGATTGTCGTATCTATGTGCCTGATTCATAGAATCAGTTACACATAGATAGCCCTAAGATCCGACAGGTTTAAGTGACTTACACCGTCGGATCTTAGGCTGCAATTCTAGGCCGGCCGCTAGGTGGCAATTCCATTGCGGTCGGCGTAGAATATGCAAATGACTAGTTACGCCGATTCCGTAGAGATACGCCGCGTAAAACTAAAGCTGCCCTCTAGGTGGTCTAGCCAATGTTAAGTATGGCCGTCGTTCCCGCATCGAAATTTGAAATTTCACGTCGTTTGCGTAATTCAATCGTGAATAGCGCTGGATGCCATTTACGTTAACGTTGAAACCAATGACGTCCTTGCGACGTCATTTAGCGCAATGCACGTCGGGAAATTTAAGGGACAGAGCATGCGCAGTACGTTCGGCGCAGGAACACGCCTAATTTAAATGGTCCCCGCCCCATTTGAATTAGACGGGCTTGCGCTGGGCGGATTTACGATACGCCGCCGCAAGTTTACAGGCAAGTGCTTTGTGAATCAAGCACTTATGCTGAAAACTTGCGGCGGTGTAACGTAAATGTAATACGTTACGTCGCCGCAGCGTAGGGCAATTCTATGTGAATCTGGCCCTTTGTTTGTATATGTAAAAAAACATTATAAATACCTATTTTCCCCCCTTTTCGTGATCACCTTCCTTCTCTTCTCAGCTGAATAAGGAGCTCAGAGAGCTGGAGGAGGAGAAACAGCAGTACACTGGTTATCCCAGTGAATGGCTATGCAGGGGAGGCGTATCAGGACAAGTGTGGTCATTGGAAGAGAGCAGGCTGAGTTCTCAGCATTAATAGAGAACTGATCATGCTGTGCTCCCGAGCTTAGTGTGGTCAGTTTTTAATAGGAAAGCAGAGGGACTGGCAGGAACACCAGGGATTTCACACAAAGGAAGAAATGCAAAAAGAGCAGGAGACTTATTCATAAAGGTACAAGGTGCAACAGGCACATATCAGGAATATGAAATGTTGGGTGTACATATTCTCTAATCTTAGCATCTATAGGAAAATACAGGCAAAGGGTTATTCTTATGTCACTTTTTGAACTCTAATGTTATTAATAGGCCACATTTATTAACCACACTTATTTATGAGAAAAGGGCATGCCAATGCATAAAAAAAGTATTTATAGAGACATTGATGATTTCAGGCATCAATTTTTATGTATGGTTTCTCTTCTCAATACCAGTGTCTATGGTCATTACCTTCCCCGTGGACTGTGTCCAAGTTCGAATGGCGGGCAACAGAAATAGCGGAGTGTACACCATCTACCCTGGAGGAGAGAACACAAAGGGCATTAGAGTGTACTGCGATCAGGATACAGATGGCGGTGGATGGACTGTAAGTGCTCCTAAATCCAATTTGACAATTTGTTCACCCCTTTTTTATCATCTAGAAATGTAAACTAACAATCATCATTAGAGCATTCTACTATAATGTGTAGCTTTGTATGCAAACATTGACTACATTATATGCAGAGCCATCGTTGGGCAATACAAATGACCTATCAGTAGCCTGTAGAGAAGCAGGTAACTTTTATTTATAGTGTTAATACTCTTCCACTCTTTAATATTGCTCCTAAATTGATCCAGAATTGGTTAAAAGTGGACAAATATCTTCCCTTCTTAAAACGTATCCTTTCCTATTGGCTTCACCCCCTCTATACTTGTATTTCTTATCTTACCCCTTAGGGCTACCAGGCTATCCTTACCAGTGACCCTTGCTACCCTTAAAGTGATACTAAAGTCTTGTTTTTTTTCTTTCAAAAATAACAAACATGTGATACTTACCTCCTCTGTGCAGGGATTTTGCACAGAGCATCCCCGATCCTCCTCTTCTTGGGTTCCTCAAGGGAGCTCCTGGCCCCTCCCTCCTGCCAAGTGCCCCTACAGCAAGCAGCTTGCTGTGGGGGCCCCGGAGCCGAGCCGCAGCTCTGTTTGTCCATTCAAACACAAAGCCACGGTTCGGCCCCACCCCCTCTCCCTCCTCATTGGTTAACTGAATTTGATTGACAGCAGTGGGGGCCAATGTCTCAGCCAATCAAAAGAGAGAGTCCGGGACGGCTGAGGCACTCGTGCACAACGCTGGACTAAGATGGGCTCAGGTAAGTATTAGTGGGGCTGAGGGGGGCTACTGTTCACAGAAGATTTTTTATCCTAATGCATAGAATGCATTAACATAAAAAGTCTTCTGACTTTACAACCACTTTAAAACTGACGTTTAGGTATTGCAATTTTTACATAGTTACATTGGTCCAGCTTGGAGCAATGTACCTATGTATGTGCCATACCTGTAGGGTCCCTATAAAACAGCCTTTTTTAACCAGGATGCCTTGAGGTTTCTTCAGGGTTGCCTTGGCAAAATGCAAATTGATCAAAAATTGTATACAAGCCAGCGGGTGGCTCATGCCTGCCGTTTAGTTGCACAAAGACACAGGTTTTCATTATGCACCATAACCATTACAACTCTAGACACTGGCATCCTAACAACTAATGACGTCATCAGTTATAAGGGAGGATGTCTGTTGCCTCCACAGCATCCTTGTTTGGCCCTTCTGTATCCCTCTCCCTCAGCACTGGGGTGACATTAGCAGACGGATGGAGAGAAATTGAGGGGTAAGAGAAAAATTGGAATACTAGTCAGAACCAGTGTACAAAAGTGTATTGGCTTTGGAAGAATAAATAACCTCTAACGTTGGGTGTCCTACGTGTGGATGTTGCTGCATTGTGTAAAGCTATAAGATTATTTTTTTTCATTTTAGAAAGGGGTGCCTCAAGACTGTCCATAATTTTAAAGGGTGCCTTGTGATCGCCTATAATTTTAAAGGGTGCCTTGTGATCGCCTATAATTTTAAAGGGTGCCCTGACTGAAAAAAGCCCACTGGGTGAATGAAAAAAAAACTATGCATGTGTGCCAGTTTAAGTGATTTTACCTTAATCCTCTGCTCCTAGAATAAAAAGCCCATACACACAATGAAAACATCAGAATTTTTTTTTTTTTACCATGCCAGTCTCATATGGAAAACAAATAAGTTACAAAAATTCTCATTAGATAGAATACAACTTCACAAATGATGTGCTGTAATGTATCCTTTAATATGTAACCATACTAATTAAATGAAAATCGTTCGTTCTGTTATCTTACAAGAATTGTTTTTGTGCTTATTTTGTGATATTTTCACATGAACTGTCGTAATCAGCTCTTGAAAGCTGTGCACAAATTATCAGATTATCAGACTTTCTTCCTGGAGTTGGCATTTAAACCCCTCCCGCTCTGCTCGGAGAACACAATGGTTCCTGTCTGTGTTGATTGGGAAAAAAACAATTATCTTTCCTGCAACTCGAGGTTGCAGGAAAGAAAATACCACCGTCCCCTTCCCCTTCCCTTCAATTAGAACAGTGGTTCTCAACCTGGGGGTCGGAATGACGATTTGCCTGGGATCACCGAATCCTGGGCTGTTGCTGAAGCCTGCACCCCTCTCCCAGCCTTTTTGCGGCTGCCCAGCAGGGCTGTCCCTGGAGCCTGTGGCCACCCGGCTGGGCTGTTCCTGGAGCCTGCAGCTGCCCACTCAGCCTCTTCGCAGCCGCACATTCAGTTCAAGGCATGGCTAGGGGGCAGAGACTAGAGGTTAGCTGACTGGTGAGGAATGAAGTGGGAGGGGCTGGAGGAGACCCTATCTTCTGATTTTGGCATAGGTGTCACTGCTACAAGACACCACAAGGTCGGAGACACAGTGAATCCGGAGACACACCTGTGATTATAGTTGCCATTAAAAGTCTCCACTACAGTTTTCAGATCAACAGATGACCTTAATCAAGAGCACCTAAGTTGGCTGATCAGAACTGCCACTAAACCCAACTCCCCCCAGCACTGCCACTCATCCCATTCCCCCCACCACCAAGGAGTAGGATAGAGAATATATGGAAGGTAGAGGAAAAAAGGGGGAGAGAAAGAATAAGAGAAAGAACAAGAAAGACAGCTAGAGAGAGGGATGGGGGGGGGAAAACAAGAAATTAGGATAGAGAGAGATAAAAGGGAAAGAAAAGAGAACTAAGAGAAAGAGTGGTACATCCTAAAATGTACCATAAGGGTTTTTAATACTGTATGAGTGGAAGGGACTCGGTCAGTGCTAAATGTCTGTGGGTTAGGGGTGCAAATTACTTGTCTTGCCTTGGGTGCTGACAACCCAAGCTATGAAAATAATTTTAGTGTTAGGGGTCCCCACAACTTGGGAAATGTTATCAAGGGACCATGGCACTAGACAGGTTGAGAACCACTGCTTTAGAAGCTATAAAGATAAGATACCAGACATTTCAGGTACAATGTATTTTAGTGACAATATTTGGTGCAATTACTGCGCTAAAAAAACAATTGTTGAATGACAGACCAAAACTTTATATTTCACATGATAATAAATTGGAGATGAATGCTGATAAAAAAAACATAATGTGGTGAATGGTATTGTGCTGTTAACGAAATGTACAATCTGTTTTATACAAAACAGGTAAGTTGCGCTAACTAAGAGTGAATGAGGAATATCAATATAGTTGATATAATTAAATAGTGTCCATATATAAAAAATCATAAATGATACAATATAATAAAAAGTTCATAAGTGAATGAATTGTGAATAGATTATTGAATGAAGTTGTGCCCGTGACTGAACGCACAAAAATTCCTCCACCGGTGCAATGAATAGGTAAATGTCTATGAGCTTACCAGAAAGGCAAGCAAGAAAAGCTTGCAGCTGAACTCCCCGGCTAGGGTCTTTAATGGAAGTCCGGATGGTATTCCTCCAATGTAGGTGGATAGATCCGGAATCCGAAGAACATGAAAATAAATATGCAGGCAACAAATAGTGATGTACCGTAGGTATCACGAATAGGCACACCAAGGGAAAGCCTCCACCAAAAGGAATCACCGAATAAGGGGGACTCTTACCAGACAAATGAAAATATGGAGCTTGTGGCCAAACCCAGCCAGGGCCTTTAGGGGTTAACTTCAGAAAGTATCAATCGAAAGCAAACGACTCCCTCGTACAATATTGGCCAAGTAAGTCACCATAAAAAAGAGGAATTCCACATAGTGATGTACCGTAGGGAAACAATTTAATATGGTAGATAACACTTACATAAAAACAGGTAAAAACAGCATGTAATTTCGAGCCGGCCGGCTACTACGAACGCCCGTCCTCTGGACCTAGACGCAGCACGTCAAAGCGTCTCCTCCTCCCGACGTACGTTTCGTCAGTATGTGACGTCGTCTGGGGAACAATCTGTTTTATGTTTGTACTTATCATTTGTCTTAAAAAAAGAATACGAAAAAATGAGCAAACAAGGGAAAGGGAAAATGAATACAAATTAAAACTTTTTGTGCATTAAGACAGGATAAGTTAACGGTATAAGTCTCTGTTATGTGCCACATCCATGTGATATAGACAAGAAAGAGGGATTTGTCCCCTAAATTGGACTTTAAAGGCACTCACGTATAAACAAATTTTCCAAAAATATATATAATTTATTATAAAGTGAAAAACAATAATAGAAATTTGATAAAATTTCGTATTGATGGAATTGTTAATTCTATACATCCCATCAATGCGCAATTTTATAAAATTTTCACTATTGTTTTGTACTTTATAATAACTTATATATTCTCTAAAAAAATCTTTATACGTGAGTGCCTTTAAAGTCCAATTTAGGGGACAAATCCCTCTTTCTTTTGTGCTTTATTACTGCACCCTAATACCTGACCAGCGAGATCTTAATGGTGACGATGAATCATTCAAATCCTCATAACGTACTATCCAACATTTTTATTCAGGTCTTCCAGAGAAGAACCACTGGAACACTTGACTTCTATCAACGCTGGAGGACATATGTGGAAGGCTTTGGAGACCCAAGTGATGAGTTTTGGCTTGGTAAGGACCATAGAGGCTTATAAATCAAGCCAGTGCACAAGGAATGGTTAAAGTATTACTAAAGGCAAAACTTTTTTTTGTTTTGGATAGAGTCAGGGCCGTCTTTAATGTAGATTGGACCCTGGGTAAAAAAAAATTTGGGGGCCCCCCAATAAAGGGCCATCACCAAACTGTTACCACAAAGTTGGGAGCATGAAATTGTCCAAAATGACGCCTTAAGAGTTCCTTTCACTAAGGGGTCAAGCCAAGCCTCTAAAAAAAAACACACCATAATCCCCCCTCCACCAAATGATTTGGACCAGTGAACAAAGCAAGGACTAAGACTGGGATGCTATTAAAGTTCATGTACATGTAAAGGCAGGTGTCCCAATACTTTTGGGAAAATTCTAAATATTAGAGCTGTCACCAGAGCAAGAGATGAGTGTTTATCATCCAATAGAGACAAATGTTGTGGTGACAACTCTCCAAGACGGAAATCTCACTTTGGTATGTCCTAGGGACACAGATTTGTGTTGTGTCTCTAGGACAGGAAGTTAAGGAAAATCTCCGTAGCGGGACACAAACAGCAGGCAATAATCTGATAGGTGTTTTAACCCTGCCCTACTCTATCCTGAATAAAAAAACTAACATTTTCAGCTATACATACACATGAGTACAGACATCGGGCCATATTCTGAGTATAGTTACGATGGAGTATCTCAGGATACTTCGTCGTATCTCTCTTTTTTGGCCCGCGTATCTATGCGAGTGATTCTTAGAATCATTTTCGCATAGATACGCTTAAGATCCGACATGTGTAAGTCACTTACACTGTCGGATCTTAAATGTAATTACCCAGCCGGCCGCTAGGTGGCGTTTACGTTCAGGTCTCATTTGTTTATACAAATGAGCCTGATACGCCGATTCCCGAACGAATTCGCGTCGCGTAACCATCGCTAACGTCGTTTGCCTAAGCGTAAGGTTACCCCTGCTATATGAGGGGTAACCTTACGCCAGTCCCACGTACGCCATGTTAAGTATGGCGTCGGGTCCGCGTCGTCTTTTCCCGTCGGGTACGTCGTTTCCCTAAGTCGTTCTTGAATACGACTTTATGTCAATGACGCACACGTCGCGTCATTGACATTTTACGCCGAGAACTGGAGCATGCGCACTGGGCTATTTTAAGCCCGGGGCATGCGCAGTTCGTTCGAATCGGGGGCACGCTTAATTTAAATACAAGCCGCCCCCTTGGATTTACGCCGGGCCAATTACACTACACCGCCCCAAACTACGGAGCAAGTGTTTGGGGAATACAGCACTTGCTCCTGTAGGTTGGGGCGGCGTAGTGTAAATGGCTTACGCGCCGCCCGCCTAAAATGTACAAGAATATGGCCCATCATCTTTTTGTCTCTGTCATTGTAGGTCTGGAATGGATCCATAAACTTACTTCCACCCCTGTGGCGTATGAACTGCGTGTGGACCTCCGTAATGAAAATGAATCAGCTTATGCCGTTTATGCCAACTTCAACGTGGGGACATCTAAGGACAAGTACAAGCTAACCGTCAGTGACTACTCAGGAACAGCTGGTAAAGCAATCCTTAGCTTATTATTAAAGGTCATTCCACCCAAAATAATTCAGTTTTGATAGATGTTGGTTAGCAAATCACCCATTCCGCTGAGTTTCCAGCAATAGCTACCTACTGCAGCCATCAATAGGAGGCACTAATGTTCTTTCTGTAGGTATAATGTATCTTTGATTATGAAGCTTGTGGCAAAAGACATGAGACAGCATAGCAGGCTTGGAAACTACAACAGGGAAATCTCACCACTGCTGTTCCAACAGATATGAGAAGTTATTAGGTGATTCAGTATTGAGTAGAGTAAAACCTTTAAATGTCCCTTTGAGGTCACCAAGCCTTGATAAAGCTTATTTATGAAGTTCGTAGCCAATTAAAGGAATTCTGCGCTCACAGAATGTGCAGTAATCCCCTACTGACCTCCCCTTCTTTAAAGTGATTGTAAAGGTTCGAAGATTATTAAAAAAAAAATAACAAACATGTTATACTTGCCTCCACTGTGCAGCTCGCTTTGCACATAGTGGCCCAGAACCTCGTCTTCTGGGGTCCGTCGGTGGCTGTCTTGGCTCCTCCAGCATCAGATAACCCCCTCTGGGAAGCACTTTCCATAAACACGAATGCCAGACTCGGCACCGACCCCAGGCGCCCATGTCATTAAATTTGTAATAGTGGGAGCCAATGACTGCGCTGCTATCAATCTATCCAATGAAGAGCCGAGAAGCCAGAGAAGAGCCGAGAAGCCAGCGCGTTCTCGAGGGCTCAGGTAAGTAATCCGGGGGGCTGGGGGGCCAGTAAGTATTGCATGTTTTTTCTCCTTAATGCATAGGATGCATTAAGGAGAAAAAACAGGAAGGTTTACAACTCCTTTAAATTGTAGTTGCTGGATTGTTATACTGATCCAGTGTTGTTTGGACCTTTTCTGAATCTAAACAAATTTGTTGACATTCACCACTTCCACTGCCACTCCGTAAATGTGTTGACTGCATTTGTTTTGTTACTTTTCAAGCTTAATTTCAAGAACATTTTCTGCAAGTACAGAAAATACCTGTTAATCCTTCCACAAAAGCAAGAAGTGTCATTGTCACGTCCTGTGAGCTTAAAGTTGAACTCCAGGCTCAAAAATGTTCCTTGAGGCCTGAATCACACTAGTGCGGTGCGAATTTCAGCTCTCTTATCTCTGCAGAGAGATAAGAGAAGTGTTCAGCAGATTAGCAACGTTTTAGATGCGAATTTGGAGACCTGGGAGAAGTTACGGGTGAGAGGAGAGTGGGGGAGAAGTGTATTGAGCTGAATGAGAGAAATTCCTGAAGAGAACAGAACACATCTGCGAATTAGATGCGTACCCATAGAAGATAATGGGACTGAATTCGCACCTGAGCCGCACCGCAAGACATAAAAAACGCACACGGTTTGGAGGCAATGCGCAGTGCGGATGCATCGCACATATGTGAACCAGCCTCATTGAAAACAATGTATTTTGAAATGTCCTGCGAATTAGATGCGGTTTAAGCCGCACTCAATTTGCTTAGGTGTGAACCTGGCCTTAAACATATTTCTCAATAGTCACAAAGGATATAAATCCCCTTTGTGTGCACCAAATGTTTACAAGCCCAGTTATTCCCTTGTAAGATTGAATCCATCACTGTGCTGTACATAGCCTGTTTAGCCAGCAGACCTGTGGGAGGAACCCAGCAGACCCCACCCACTACAGGCTTCCTGCAGAAAATGACAGGAGTGGGCAGAGACAAGACCAGTCATCCTGCTCAAGGAGAAAGAACAGCAGTGACCGGTCTTTAACTAAGGTAAAGCCTAAGTGCAACTAAAATTACAAAAGCAGAAAAATCAGCACAAGGGACATAACATACAATCAGTTCTATGTGTCCCTTGTGCTGATTCATCTTCTGTTATTAGAAAGTCCCCCCCCCCCCTTTATTACAGAAACTGACTGATACTGCAGGTGACAACAAAGTATTCAGGACACAGTGAGTACCAGCCTTCTGGATCTAGAGACCTAGAGGCTTTCTTTGGCCTCATTTGGGAGAGCTTTATCTCTGTACATTCAGGACTTTGTGGAGTCCCTGTTTACTACCAGTTTTCCTTCACTTTCAAGGAGGTGCCATCACTCTGAAGCAATAGATCAGATTGAGGGCCAGATTCAGAGAGATATACAACGATGTATCTCTGAGTTCCGTCGGTCGGATCTATGCGCCTGATTCATAGAATCAGGTTCCGCATAGATCTCCCTAAGATCCGACAGGTGTAAGTGACTTACACCATCGGATCTTAGGCTGCAATCTCACGCTGGCTGCTAGGTGGCAATTCCGTTTGTATACGCGAGGAATATGCAAATGAGGAGTTACGCCAATTCAGAAACGAACGACCGCCCGGCGCTTTTTTTTTACGTCGTTTGCGTTCGGCTTTTTCCGGCGTATAGTTACCCCTGCTATATGCGGCGTATCCTATGTTAAGTATGGCCGTCGTTCCCGGGTCGAATTTTGAATTTTTTACGTCGTTTGCTTAAGTCGTTCGCGAATACGGATGGACGTAATTTACGTTCACGTCGAAACCAATGACGTCCTAGCGACGTCATTTAGAGCAATGCAAGCTGGGAAATTTAGTGGACGGCGCATGCGCAGTTCGTTCGGCGTGGGGACGCGCCTGATTTAAATGTTACACACCCCCTAGCCGCAGAATTTGAATTCCGCTGGAGGATTTACGATACGCTGAATAAAGCACTTGCCTCAAAAACTTGCGCCGGCGTAACGTAAATCAGATAGGTTACGCCAGCAGAAAGATCCGCTGACCTATCTGAATCTGGCCCTTAGTGTCTTCTACTCTAGTTTATTGAACAATATACAAATACATGGTAGGATTTTAAATACCCCTCCAGTGGAACACATACATACCTCAAATAGTCCAAAAACATATATACAAATCTTTATTTTATCCAGTAAAAAGACTCAATAAAAACATACATCTTATATGCATGTGTGTTTTTCAAACCAGCCTCATAGTATGGCAAAGATAAATTGGTGCTCTTATGTAATCATTATCCACTAAGGGGATGAGTGATGCATAGCATGGTAGTCTTCAGAGATTAGGAAATGTAGGTCGACGTGTTTCATGGAGACATCCGCTTTCTCAGGACCTCCTCTCTCATATACAGGTACAAGTGGATAATAGAATGACTTCTAAGAGCAAAAATACATCATTAAATCACATATATGCCTATGTAATTGCAGTAGGTTTCAACAATCTATGTCTGAATAATGAATTTCTATCCCCAAAGGGGGAGGGAAGGGGGACAGAATTTTTTTTTTATAATTAATTTTGAATAACGGTATGTATAATAAATGAATAAAAAAACAGCACATGCTGTCTTTTACTCATTTATTATACTTAATTAAAAATAATAATAATAATAATAAAAAATAAAATAAAATTTGGCCTGGCTGCTGTGTGCCTATCAGGGAATGGAACCTGGGGCCAAACAGTCCTGGCTCTCCGCTACATTTACTTACCTCAAAGTTTATCTTTATAAAATGCATAAAGAACCTTATTCTTATTACCTAGCCATCATACTAGCCCCAACAACCCACCATGTAATGGAGATGACCTAAGACAACCAATTTTGAAGTCCAGCTTGTATGACTGTGGCTCTCCCTATAGATAATCCTGCAAAAACACACCTGATTTTTCACCTTATCAGGTGAAAATAAATACAAAAAAGTCTGAAAAAGAAAAGTAATGCAACCTCTACATCTAATGCCCTGTACACACGATCAAAGTTTCTGCCTGAATAATTTCCATTCAAGCTGTCTTGCATACACACGGACACACCAAATTCCGACTATCAAAAACGCGATGTCTGACAACACTACGACGAGCCTAGAAAAATTAAGTTCAATGCTTCCATACAGACGAACGAAATTTCCGATAGAAAAATAAGGAATGGTTAACTGCACTATAATAATTTTTTGTTTTTGGGTTTAGATACACCTTAAATATGTGTGAGCGTTGCCACCCTAGGGCAGGAACAATGCTACTGACAGCATTTTCAAGTGAAACTAAAGTAAAAAAAAAAAATTACATTTGTGTTCTTGAGTTTCGATGCACTTTAAATAAATCGTTTAATCCTGTCTAATACAATTGCACGCAGTTCTATCACTTCTTCTCTTTTTCCTGCACAGGTGATGCTCTTACTTATCACAATGCATTGAAGTTCACAACCTGGGACAGGGATAATGATATAGCTCTCACTAACTGTGCCCTCTCACATCGTGGAGCCTTTTGGTACAAGAACTGCCACCTTGCCAATCCCAATGGACAGTATGGAGATAACCGTCATAGCATGGTAAGAAACTTTTTGAATACTCCTGAAAAATGTAAAATGTGTGTTTTTCAAACCCCCCTTATAGTGTGGGAAATATTAGGGTTGTCCAGATACCGATACCAGTATCGGTATCGGGACCGATACCGAGTATTTGCGGGAGTACTCGTACTCGCGCAAATACCCCCGATACCTAAATAGAATACTTCCCCCCCCCTTTCCCCCCCGCCGCTGCCGCCGCATCGAGGGACATGGCTAGAGGGACATTGCTGCATATGTGAGGGACATGGCTAGAGGGACATTGCTGCATATGTGAGGGACATGGCTGCATATGTGAGGGACATGGCTAGGAGGGACATGGCTGCATATGTGAGGGACATGGCTAGAGGGACATTGCTGCATATGTGAGGGACATGGCTAGAGGGACATTGCTGCATATGTGAGGGACATGGCTAGAGGGACATTGCTGCATATGTGAGGGATATGGCTAGAGGGATATGGCTGCATATGTGAGGGACATGGCTAGAGGGACATGGCTGCATATGTGAGGGACATGGCTAGAGGGACATGGCTGCATATGTGAGGGACATGGCTAGAGGGACATTGCTGCATATGTGAGGGACATGGCTAGAGGGACATGGCTGCATATGTGAGGGACATGGCTAGAGGGACATGGCTGCATATGTGAGGGACATGGCTAGAGGGACATGGCTGCATATGTGAGGGACATGGCTAGAGGGACATGGCTGCATATGTGAGGGACATGGCTAGAGGGACATGGCTGCATATGTGAGGGACATGGCTGCATATGTGAGGGACATGGCTAGAGGGACATGGCTGCATATGTGAGGGACATGGCTAGAGGGACATGGCTGCATATGTGAGGGACATGGCTGCATATGTGGGGGACATGGCTGCATATGGGGGGGACATGGCTGCATATGGGGGGGACATTTAAAAAAAGTATCGGTATTCGGTATCGGCGACTACTTGAAAAAAAGTATCGGTACTTGTACTCGGTCCTAAAAAAGTGGTATCGGGACAACCCTAGTAAATATACATTGAGTGAGTGAGTAACTTGTATAGCGCTACAAATGCGAACTAAATCGCCTCAAGGCGCTTTTGCATCCAGTGCCGTCCTTTGTCTTCAGAAGAGGTGGGTCTTAAGTTTTTTCCTAAAGGCCCGATGGTTTTCCTCCATGCGGATGTCCGTGGGTAGAGCGTTCCATAGCTGTGGTCCTTGGACTGCGAATCTTCGTTCTCCTTTAGATTTGTAGTGGGTCTTGGGGATGTGGAGGAGGTTTTGGTTAGTTGACCGGAGGGACACGTTGGTGCTCTTATGTACAGAAGAAAAGAAAGTTAAATACTACCCTTGTCTTATATTATTATTGTGGAATTGCCTTGTATTGCACCTGGTGGGAAACTGTAGTACAATGTTTGAGGATTAAGGTAGTTAAAACTGATATGTAAGAATCCTGTGACAATTTATACATACACTATATTGTCGAAAGCATTGGGATGCCTGCCTATACGCACATTGGATACGCCGTCGTATCTCTGAGTGCGGGCGGTCGTATCTATGCGCCTGATTCAGAGAATCAGTTACGCATAGATTTCCCTAAGATCCGACTGGTGTAAGTGTCTTACACGTCGTATCTTAGGCTGCATATTCACGCTGGCCGCTAGGTGGCGCTTCCGTATAATTACGCGAGGAATATGCAAATGAGCTAGATACGCCAATTCAGAAACGTACTTCCCGCCGGTGCATTTTTTTACGTCGTTTACGTTAGGCTTTTTTCGGCATATAGTTACCCCTGATATATGAGGCGTAGCTAATGTTAAGTATGGCCGTCGTTCCCGCGTCGAGTTTTGAAATTTTTACGTCGTTTGCGTAAATCGTTCGCGAATACGGCTGTACGTCATTTACGTTCACGTCGAATCCAATACGTCCTTGCGGCGTAATTTGGAGCAATGCACACTGGGATATTTTACGGACGGCGCATGTGCCATTAAAAAAAAACGTAAAAAATGTGGGGTCAAGTAAAATTTAAATAAAACACGCCCCCAACATCCCCATTTGAATTAGGCGGGCTTACATCGTCACACATACGTTACGCTGCCGTAACTAAGGGCGCAAGTTCTTTCTGAATACAGAACTTGTGCCCAAAGTTACAGCGGCGTAACGTAGTTTGATGTTCGAGTCGAACATGAGTTCCACTCGAATACGAAGCTCATCCCTAAATATAAACATATAAAACAGCTTCCGATGGATTTGTGGTTCTTGTTAGTGTCTAGTAGGGCAGTAAAGCAGTTGTTTTAAGGGATGTTCTCCCTGGGAGGGAGCTGATGTTCTGCTGTTTTCAGGCTGCTGGAGGAAAGACTAATGGGAAATGAGACATTTACATATTGTCTCTGCTATTATTGGTCTTGTGCCAAAGACATTAACATAATATAGTTCAGTTTAAATCCATCTGCAAACAGAATCTACTTTCTTGTAATTTTTCTTCAAGCCTGAGGATCTCCCCAGTGGCATAACAATAGTCAATACCATAGCAGCTTATACCACTGCTATTGGGTCACAGTTCCCCCTCTGTAGTAAAACAATTTTTTTTTGCGTTATAATATGTAGTGTAGATTTATTGTACTCTAAACTTCTGCTACAGACTGAAAACCCATCTCTGGGGCAAGGAAAAATGCTCCCTTGCTGTGGGGCTGCCCCAGTGCTGCAAGGGTTAAGTGCTTGTTTAGGTCTAAGGCAGGGGAAGGCAACCTCCGCACTCCAGCTGTGATTAAACTACAAATCCCATCATGCCTCTGCCTCTAGGAGACATGTCTGTGATTGTCAGGGTCTTGCAATGTCTCATGGGACTTGTAGTTTCACCACAGCTGGAGGGCAAAGGTTGCCTACCCCTGGTCTAAGGGGCTGCAAAAAACTGTTTTACTTACCTGATTCTCAGTTTCTCCAGAAGCTGGTGCTATCATCGACTCCTCTACGCTCTTGCGGGGGACTGTCCCTTGGCACCCTCACATTCAATACAGGGCTATAGACTTTGCATTGGACTTGATGATGTCAGAGGACCTGCCACCACCGAACCATAGAGGAGAAGAGGCCGCGGTGACCAATCTAATAGCCTGGAGGGAGCCTGTGGGAACAGGAGATGAAGTGAAGTACGAGTGGGCAGCCTCATTGCAAGTCTAATACTCTAACCCATTCCTCCTGAACTAGCCTACACTAACACCCCCCAGCATGGGAAATCTCTTCGGGACCAAGAAACTGAGCTTGGTGGTTTGTGTAAGTTACTTCCACATGAGAGATAGTTACATTGTCCTGGCCTGGAAAATTAAGATATTTGAAGACAACAAAACCTGAAGAGAAGCCAGGGGAAGCTGTCCGGATTTGTCTGGAGGGTTTTCAGATGTCACATTGTTTTACAATGCTAACTAAAACCTAAAATACTCACCTATACTTTAGCAAACTGAGGTCCCAATCTTTGCAGCTCTGTATAAATGCTACAAGTACTACAAGACAATGGTGGTACTATGTTTGTTTGGATGCATTACAATGTAGTTTACACAAATAATTTGATGAGGAAAGAGACAAAGTGACATAATCATAATGATTTTATAGGTTTATAGGTGGGAAAGATGTTACAAACTCACACAGAGAAATCACAACCCTGGCATTATTTAAAGAGAAGTTTTTATATAATCCAGTATACCAGCGCCCTAAAAAAACAAAAAACGCAACATTATCACTGTTGGGTGTATATATATATATATATATATATATATATTGTGAGGGGTTAGCTCGGTAGCGGGGTGTGTGACCCCTTGGATGGGTTCACCACACACTGAATTTATACAGACTGGCAGTCGAAGACGGTTGAAAACAAAGTTTTTTGTTTATTTTTCCATCTTGCTGGAAAACAATTGCAAGCGTCCAAACAGCATAAACAGAATCAAACATAAAATAACTCCTAGCCACTTTGGGCGTCTACCTTCCACACAGGAACCTATCTATGAAGTCTAACACAGCCTACTGCTGGGTAGACAGTGCTGGTCATACAGCACAAAACAATAGTCTTTTGATTTTGTTTCACACAGAAAAAATCAATCCTCTCCTCCCCTCCACAGAACACCTTCTGGCACTGCTCTCCTACTCACACAGCCTTAGGAGTGATGCAGCCAATTAGTGGTAATCCTTTGGACTTCTTATAAAGGCCTTAATTGCCTCACTCTGAACAGCTGGAGTCTTCCAACATCCCTTAGCCTTCCTGGCTACATTTTCCAGCTGACGCCTAATAACGATTGGTGTATTGTCTAAACAAGGCAAAAAGGTATGTTCCGTCTGTGACAACACCCCACAGATTTACCTGACTTCCTGTCACAATATATATATATACCGTATATATATGTGTGGAAGAAATTTGCACCCACAGTAAACAATAACATAACATGACATAATTACTAGGTTATAGCAGTTTAGACAAAATCACTGCATCACTAAAGCAAGAATAATCTAGCAATAAACAGCATTAGTGATGAACAGCATCAACAGCGGACAGTATCAACAGTGATGAATAATCCCACAGTAGTTCTCTACATGCAATAGCCAGTAAACATCTCAGAGCGCACTCTGTATATAAATATATATATATATATATATATATATATATATATATATATATATATATATATATATATAATATATATATATATACACACTGTATATATACTGTATATATATATATATATATTATATCCCAGGAGCGGTACCTCTAAATATTAGTAGCTCAGGGTCCCTGTGGGGCAATTAGTAAATTTATGGCTCCTGACTTGCAACCTTCAGCTGGCTAATTGGTGGGGCCCATCTTTAATGTGGTACACATCTGTACAGTCTCTTTAAAATGCTTCAAGCAGTGATTTACAAACTACTAGGTAGATAGGCAGTCTGCCTTTCTTACTCAGTCTGCTAGCAAAGGTAAATTTAAACATGAAAAGTAGTTGCTCACCAGTCCCAGACACACAGTAAACTCTGATCTGGATGCTTGGCTGTCAGCAATCCTTCTGACTGCACTCAGGGTGACTCCTCAGCACTCCAGACCTAAGGCTATAAATGATGAGTACACATGCAACAGGTGAAATGAGTACTTTGTACTATTCTCCTGCAGGAGGAAGTTCTCTCCTCTGAAGCCTGGGAAAAACTGCTACTTTCCCCTTCTATTGGCTCCTAACCCACTTTTGTTACATGCTGCCATCCTCACTGCAGCATTATACTAATTGTCTCTGTGCCTGTGTTCTGTAAAAAAAAACTGCAGAATTGTACCTGTATGAGCTCTGTTCCTGGCGCTCAGCTGATGTCTCTCCTGCCTTGGCTCTCCAACTCACAGATGCAGTGGGCGGGGTCAAGCCCTCCTGCTGATGTCAGCTGGGGAGGAGGGGGAACAAGGAGGAGAGCGGAGATACACAGCTCTGAGCCACTGACAATCAGCTGAGTGGCGGGAACGGTACAATCCTGTAGTTTTCTTTGCATTACACAGGCACAGGTACAATTAGTGTAATGCTGCAGAGAGGATGGCAGCATGTAATATGTGAATTGAGAGCTGCGGGGGGCACTGGTAGATCAGAGACAAACAGAGAGGGGAGGGGGGAGGAGTGGGGAGAAGGACACAGGAGACAGATAGCAGGCTGCGGCTTACGGAATCATGAAAATAGGCCACAATGTCAGGGGCTCAGCAGCCATGATTATCGCGGTCTGTTTGCAGAGGGGAGGGCATAGCAAGGCAAGATCAGCCAGGTATTTCAGGTGATGGGAGGGTCCAAATGACACAGCACAAGCACTGTGCTGTATAAGGCCCGGTTCACACTGATGCAAGTTCATAACGAATGCGATGCGTCAAAAACACTTTAAATTCGCATGTCATCCCTAAAGTCATTGTTGTGATTCCTCTACGAATGCGTTGCGATTAAAAAAAAGGGTCTTGTGCGAGTTTACTGCTTTGCGAATTTAGTCTCCATAGATATCAATGTAACTCGTTCTTGAATCACATTGATGGTTCACATATGTGCGAATTCTTCACCTCCAGCTTCCCCTCTCAGTACTGCCCCCTCACTTTCTGTTTCCTGTATCATGTCCATATACAAACAGATAAGATGGCCCCCAGGTGTCGGAAAAGCATCGACAATGAGGAGCTCATCAGACTTGTCCGTGACATGCCATATATATGGGACAGCCGTATACCCGAATATAAAAATAATGCCCAGAAGAGCAGAGGCTGGGAAGAAATTTGTAAAACTTTGTATGCAGACTGGGAAGCCATGCTTTAAGGGAACAGGATCTTTAACTATTTTTTTGGGGTTAACAAACGTTTTAAGAATCTATATTTAATGCAAGTTCCTTTTCTCAGACTACATTTCCAACAGTTAATTGCAGCTTGCATCAAAGTCTCTCAAGTCCCCATCTCCCTCTGCTGGATGGATATTGAACGGCATTGAAAGCCAGCATAAGAGTCTTCTATAGGAAAATAAAGCAGCTGCAGCACAGTGGGGTAGATCCACATACAACGGCGCATTAGTGCGCCGGGCGTAGCGTATCTAAGATACACTACGCCAGTGTAACCTACTTTTTTTTATTTGAATCCTCAACGAATTTGCGCCGTAAGTTACAGCGGCATAGTGTATCTCTTGCGGCGTAAGGGCGCGGAATTCAAATGGATGTAATGGGGGCGTGTTTTATGTAAATACGTCCTAAACAACGTTTTTTTTTAACTGCGCATGTGCCGTCCCTGGGGGTATCCCAGTGCGCATTCTCGAAATTTGACCGGAAGAAGCCAATGCTTACGACGGTGACGTCATTCTACGCAAATTCCTATTCACGAACGACTTACGCAAACGACGTAAAAAATTCAAAATTGTACGTGGGAACGACGGCCATACTTAACATTGAGTACGCAATATAGCAGCTTTAACTATACGCCGGAAAAACCCGAACGAAAACGACGTAAAAAAATGCGCCGGGCCGACGTACGTTCGTGGATCGCCGTAACTAGCTAATTTGCATACTTGACGCGGATTTCGACGGGAACGCCACGAAAAACTGCAGCTTAGATCCGACGGCGTACTAAGACGTATGCCTGTCGGATCGAGCCCAGATGCCGTCGTATCTTGTGGATACAAAACAAAGATACGACGCTGGAAATTTAAAATTACGCCGGCGTAATCCTTTTGTGGATCTGCCCCAGTGTCCCAGTGTCTTTATAGTTGCTCCCTCTGGTCAACAAAGCACCTGGTTATACCTTTCTAGGGTTCATACAGGCAACAATCAAAAACAATAAATGACACTTTAACTTACAAAATGACATATACTGTATAAGCATCTAAAATTCACATTGGTTTTAGTTTACTAACTTATCAGTTCATACTTTTAAGTTTTCCGTGCTTTGCTTGCTGTTTTCCAGGGTGTCAACTGGGAGCCTTGGAAGGGTCACGAGTTCTCCATCGCATTCATCGAGATGAAGATGAGACCTAAAAACGTATCTGCAGGAATAGTATAAATGAAATCGAGTACCCATCTGCATTAAGTTTTCATTTTAAATGGTATATTTTGTTGAAGTTGCAATCAAAAAGAATCAACAAGCAAAATACTTACTGCTTAATTTACAAGTGTTTTTGATCAGTGGTTGGATTGAGATGCCCACGATTTTATTTAACAACATTATGTGAGCTCAGTCCTTGTTCTCCCTGGTCATTTTATTGGAGATTGCCATTTATGATGGTAATATGGAAAAGAGCAGATTTAGTGCAATTATGAATTGTGTTTTAGTGCAAAGATGCACAGCCACTATGTTGAGTCCTTTTGGGGGTGTTACAATTATTTTTGAGGGTCACATTATTTTATTAATGGCAGTTATTCTTCCCGGATATGAGGATTTTGGCAATCTTAGGTAGCAATTGACACCTGATGGGTCTCCAACATATGAAATAGCTAAGCCACTCAGTTTTAGACTTACTTACCTTTGATGATGAATATTCTGAAGTCAGGCTACTGCTTCAGCAATCCTCAAGCCTTAGTTCTCCTTCAATATATCCATCACAACTTGGTATTGTCTAATATTTAACCTTTTTTTTTTTGTTTAAGGTAATTTATTTAAGGTAAAAGCTGAGCAGCTTGACTTGATAAAATTACATTTGTGTGTTCTTGTGTTGTACATTGAGCTACCTAAATCAGGAATGGGGTTCTGTGCTGAGTGCACCAGTCATTGCCCCAAGGTTAAAGCAGGATGTGTAAATAGTGTTTTTCTAAAGTGTCTTCTCTTGCTGGCAAGCTAACCGCTCACCTTAACAATTATATGTGTTGTATATAGTTGTATGCTGCACTACAAAACTACCACCTTTGTACTAAAATTGAGAAATAAATACACTCATTTCTATACAATTTGTTTCAAAAGTTATTTCTTTAAACTTTAAAAAGATTAACTACATTTTTTTTTTATAATTGGCTCTATGCATGGGCTCAGAGCAAAATAACCCTAATGTTAATTAAAGAGTGACCTTTCCATTTCAATGTGTAGCCTCTATGGTTTTGCAAAACTGTTAAACATAAAATTGTGGCAGCCATGGCAACCCAGGGGAGCAAACTCGTATATTTTCCTTGAGTGTTTGGTTAATATTTTGTGAAATGCTATCAAAGAGTCTCCCAGGGACTTCTTAAGTAGGGATAATGAAGACAGACCCTCCCACTTAGTAGTCTGTTCAACCACTTCAATACCGGGCATTTTCACCCCCTTCCTGCCCAGGCCAGTTTTCAGTTTTCAGCGGTGTTCGCACTTTGAATAACAATTGCACGGTCATGCAACACTGTACCCAAATTAATTTATCCCCCCACAAATAGAGCTTTCTTTTGGTGGTATTTGATCACCTCTGCGGTTTTTATTTCTTGCGCTATAAACAAAAGTGATACGTTTGAAAAAAACACAGTGGCCCGGATTCACGTAGAGCGGCGTATATTTGTGTGGGCGTAGCGCATCTCATATGCGCTACGCCGACTTACCATTGAGAGGCAAGAACAGTATTCACAAAGCACTCGCTCCCAACGTTGCGCTGGCGTAACGTAAATTGTCCGGCGTAAGCCCGCCTAATTCAAAGTAGCAAGGAAGTGGGCGTGATCCATTTAAACGAAGCTTGACCCCATGCAAATGATGGGCCGAACGAACGGCGGCTCCCTAAGATACGACGGCTCAATGCCTACGACGTGAACGTAACCTACGCCCAGCCCCATTCACGTACGACTTACGTAAACGACGTAAAATACGACGGCTGTTCCATCGTCCATACCTTTGCATGGGATGCGCCTCCTATAGGTATAGGCGAGTTATCGCGGGATTTAGAAAGAACTTTAAGCAATCGCGACCCCAAGTAAATGAGGTGCCTAACGAACGGCGCATGCGCGCGCATGCTCAGTATCACATCGAATTTTGTCCCTAAGTTACGCCGGCTCAATGCTTAGTCGACGTGAACATAACCTACGCCCATCCCCATTCATGTACGACTTACGCAAACGACGTAAAATACGAAGCTGTTCCGATGTTTCCGACGTCCATACCTTAACATGACTTACCCCTGCTTTATGAGGGGTAAAGTTACGCCGGACCGACGCCTTACGTAAACGGCGTAGCTAAATCCGACGGGCGCAAGTACGTTCGTAAATCAGCGAATCTAGCTCATTTGCATATTCGATGCAGAAATATACGGAAGCGCCCCTAGCGGCCAGCGTAAATATGCAATTAAGATACAACGGCGTAAGAGACTTACGTCAGTCGTATCTTAGACAAATTCTGGTGTATATGATTCTTTGAATGAGGGCGCCGAGATACGACGCCTCACATTCGGACTTACGACGGCGTATCTGGAGATACGCCGTCGTAAATCCTTTCTGAATCTGGCCCTTAGTATTTACACATCACAGTGAAGGGTTAAGGGCTCTGTCAATATAAATCCTCCATGACAGTGATTAATTTTATCTGTGACTATAGGAAAACCTCTCTTTTTTGCATGTTGTGAGATCTGAGTTGTGATAGTTCTATTCTAGAAGCTCTTTCACGTCGAGGTGATGTTGGTATGACTCAACTGTCATGCTGTCAGATACAGGCACAGAAGGATGTGAATGTTTCTTTGTGGAATTCCAGCACTTATGTCATTTTCAGTAAGTTTCTATGCATACGGTTTGATTTCAGAAGAGGAAAAAAAAAAAAGTAAAAAGTGCACAGACACGTGTGCTCAGTATAAAGTTAAAACTGGTTAATTCATCAAAAACTGCTTTAGATTTTTTTAGCCAGTGCGCAGTTGCTCCTCCTTGTGAATGGTATCTGGAAAAAAAAGAGCTGGAGAAACATTAGGGGAACCTATGTAAACTGTGTATTAAAGTGTCTGTAAACCCTCACCAGGCCCTTCGCTACAGGACAGGCAAAACAAACAATTGCTTGGGGCCCACAACTTCCCCTTCCCAGGCTGTAGCGTGACCCAGCTCCTCTTCCTTCCACCTGGAGTCCTGTCAGTCTGACCGGGTACCGCGCGTGGTACAGAAGATTCAGTTTCCTGTTCCCGGCTGGACTAACAGGAAGTGCACACTGAGTACTTACTTCCTTTCAGTCCGGCCGGGAAGACAGGAAACTGAATCTCCTGTACCACGTGCGGTACCCGGCACTATCTGATAGGGGACTGGGGAAGAGGCAGGGGGAAGAGGAGCTCGACCACGCTACAGCGGCAGCCTACAGGGAAGAACAGGAGGTAAGAATAGAAAAAAAAATTAGTGTAGCGTTAACGCAGGCTTTGCATGCGGGGGGGGGGGGGTGCTTGGGGGCCAAAGTTAGAATAAAAGATAGGGGGCACTGTTACTAAAACAAATCTGAAGTGCACCTCTGCATATATATGTATACAAGATTAATTAATATCTGTAAACCTTAATCAAATATTGAAAATACAGTGTAAACAATTGTACATATACTTGTATTAATACAACAGGATTATCAAGGCACACATAGCAAGTATATAAACACAGTCTGTAATATTCATCAAAAGTGCCATAAATACTCATCAGAAATCTATCTTGTCTTGGGTGAGAACTAGGGTTGTCCCGATACCACTTTTTTAAGACCGAGTACAAGTACCGATACTTTTTTTCAAGTACTCGCCGATACCAAATACCGATACTTTTTTTTAATCTCATGTGACAACAGCACATGTCAGTAGTTATTTTTTTTTATCTTTAACAATTTGTTTTTAATTTTTTACAATATTTTTTTTTACAATTTTTTTTATAATGCTTTCTTTTTTTTTTTAAGTGGGGGGGGGTGGCGTGTCAGTGTGTTTTTTCTTTTATTTTTATTTTCTATAATCATTTTTTTATTCTTTTTTTTTTATTCTTTATTTATTTTTATTTTTTTTCAGCCCTGTTGGGGGGCTTTGGTGAGATATCAGGGGTCTTAACAGACCTCTGACATCTCCCCTTTGAGACAGAGAAAGGGACTAGGGACACATGTTCCCCTGTCCCTTTCTCAGCAGCATCAGCTGCGCTGAAAATTAATGAAGTGAAGACAGCGTCTTCTCTTCATTCATAAACTGAAACATTGCAATCACAGTTTACGATGTTTCAGTTATGTGAATGGACCGAGTCAGTGATCACTGACTCTGTCCATTCGGAGCAGCAAGGAGCTGGATTTACCGGCTCCTACCCGCTCTCCATCCGGACAGTTCGAGGGGGTGGAGGAGGAGCATGGAAGGGGAGAGAAACACTGCGGGATACATGGAGGAATACACGGCCGGAATACACGGAGGAATACACGGCGGGAATACACATCGGGAATACTCGGCAGAATACACAGCGGGAATACACCCCGGGAATACATGGCGGGATACACGCCGAAATACACTATATAGCCGTGATTGGTGCCTGTAACTTCCCCATGCACTGATCACCCCTGACAGTACAAGTATCGGGTGAAGCATCGGGAGCATTTGCCCGAGTACAAGTACTTGGGCAAATGCTTGGTATCGGCCCCCTAGTGAGAACTATCTATAAAGTGTATATGTGTCCATCACAGAATCGTCTTAGAAGAGTTTCATTAAAGTGGATGTAAACCCACTCTCATCCTTTCTAAACTACTGCCATAGTGCTGATCTATAAGGATATACATGTCTCCTGCATGTATCCTTACCTGTCAAATGTCTCCCCTCTGTCTGTTATAAGATCTGAAAAACTGCAGATTCTGTGGGTGGATCTGTTGTCTGGAGCTCTGTGGGTGGAGTCGTGATGTCAGTAGACTCCCCGCCCACCTCTACACTCCCCTTGTCAACATTAATTTTTTCCTGTGTATTTCTTACACTGAATTCTGCTATGATCACTAACATCCAATCAAAATCCAGAAAAGCACACCTACTAACAAACGTATGTAGGCATAGGACCCGCCCCCTGCCACGCCCCCTTAAAGAAGAATTAACCACCCAAAAAAGTTAATTAAACCCACAAGGGCTTTTTTTTACCACTACTATTCCTTTATATTGGCTTTTAAAATTTACAAATGCAGCAATTTGGAAATCAGATGAACGGTTGAGCACTGGGAAACACTTTTTGAAAGATAAATAGTGCATTTTATATACACCTATATAGATCAGACCAAAATGAGGGACAAATGAGGGGGAATGAGGGACAGAGGGACATTGCTCCAAATCAGGGACAGTCCCTCGAAATCAGGGACAGTTGGGAGCTATGGAAAAGTAACCACATGACTTCAGAAAAGGAGTGGGGGTGAGAATTAAAAAATAATGCATGTCTCCAGGCTACTGCATGAGATATGCAAATAACCTGTCACTCACAGCAAGGGGGCGGAACGGACTAAGGTTTTTCTCTGTAAGAAAATTTGGGTTTACATCCACTTTAAGGATGCAACACAGTTTAGTCCAACATGAGAAAAAGGTCTTCACATTCCTATCACCAACATGATGGTATCTCTTTATGAAGCCTCAAAGTAAAAGTAAAATTCAAAGTACATGAATATGTCACTTGTGTCAGTACAAACAATGAAAACTTTACACGGGTGTCATGAATTTGGTGCAAATAATTCTGACTATATATACACACCGCCAGAAATTTAACTCAACCATGTTATTGATTCGCCCCCATTGGGCTTACGCTGACTTCAATTTTGCTGTGTGCAAGGCAGCTCCTAAAAGAAAATTGGTTATTTTTTTGCTCTTTATTTTTTTCATTGCATCATAAATGATCCTCTTAAAATAAGTGAGCTCTATGCAAAATGTGAGCTAAAGCATCCTTTATTAATCTTTTTTATTAATGTGAAATAATGACCGTTATGAAACTGCAACTATCTTCACATTAGCCCGGCGGTGTCTAATAGCTATTTAAACATGTGTAGTCGCTTAATTTGATGTTGTGTTTATCACCATAGGCAGCACTATGAGTCAATGAAAGATGCATTATTTATACTATTGTTTAACATTAGAGAAGATGTTTGCAGAATTAAGAAATAACGCTTAGCTACGGGGCTACATCTCCGAAGCATGCATGGAAAGTCCAAATTTTCTGGTGATTAAGCAAAGTGAAGTCTAATGGAAAAGAGAGTTACATAATTACATAGTTATTTAGGATGCTAAAAGAAAAAGGATCTTCAGGTTCAACCAATCACATACGCCAGTAGTTTTAGTCCTGAGGAAGGCAAAATAACCCACTACACCCAAATAAATTATAAGCCTATAGCGCCTTCCTGACCCCATTAGATAGTTAGGTTCACTGAATCAAACATCACCAAACTGGTCTTACTCATTATAACTCTGCATACCATAGGGTGTAGGAAAATGATCCAAACTTACAGTGCAGAAACAACTTCTTTACACAGTGGAACCTCGGATTGCGAGTAACTCGGTTAACAAGTGTTTTGCAATATGAGCACTGTATTTAAAAGAATCCTAACTCGGTTTGCCAGTGTTCTCTCGCAAAACGAGCAGGATTCAGGCCAAAGCCTTGTGCAGTACCATGTTTGGCCTGAGGTGGGGGGCGCGAGTGCCGAACGGCGCCGATCACCGCTTGGAAATGCACAGAAAGGCCCGAGAACAGCTCGGCTGACCTCGGCAAACCTTGAGAACTGAGTCTTTCCAAGGTTTGCCAAAATGTCCTCGGGACGTTTCCGAGACTCTCTGGCGGACCCCCACCTCTGGCCACATGCGGTATTGCATGCCATTGAAGTCAATGCGGAACAAATTATTTTTGTTTCCATTGACTTCAATAGGGAAACTCGCTTTGATATGCAATTGTTTTGGATTACGAGCATTCTCCTGGAAAGGATTATGCTCGTAATCCAAGGTTCCACTATATTTTAATCCTTGCCTATGGTCCAGTTTAGGTTGGTGCGATAAATGCTGCCACAGTTTTCCTACTTCAGGGTGGCTTATTTTTCTTGCAGCATCCTATGGAGCCACTCTTGCATGCAGGGTCTAGTGTTGTGTCTCCCTACATTGCGCCAATAGAAACACACAGACCTGTAGCATAGGATGGCAGGGCGCTCCCCTGCTTCTCCCTCCTCTTTTATCCTCTCTTATCCAAGATGACAGAAAGAGTATGTTACTCCAACATTTCATATACTGTAACTGATATGTGTATGTTGTACTATGTACTTGTGTTAAAAAAGTATCCCGTTTCCTTCCTTTGTGTGAAATTCCTGGGGATCCTGCCAGTCCCCCTGATTTCCTATTTTAACCACTTCAATACTAGCCCATAGACATATGACGTCCATAGATGGGATCTCCCATCCTGGGTGGACGTGATATGACGTCCTGGGCTGAATGATGCCTGCAGCTAGAGGCATCATTCAGATATCATTCTTTAGTGCCGGCGATCCTGCGCACCATAAGAACGATCATAGCGGCTGTTCCGCCGCCTGATCGTTCTTATAGGCGGCGGGAGGGGACATCCCCCTCCCGACGCCATCCGGTGCTTCTCCAGGCTCTCCTGTGCCATCGGGGGCCCGGAGAAAGAATTGTCCGGCGTAGGCAGGAAGCATAGAGATGACTGGTGACCATTTCTATGACTGTCGGAGGCCCAGGCGCGATGTGATGACGTCACGCCCGGGTCCCCGTAAGTAAACAAAGCCACGATTGTGGCTAGTAAGCAGCAGTAATCATGAGATCGGTGAAATTTTTTTCATCGATCTCATGCTTTCCAGCCTGGAGGAGAGATGCGGGGTCTTTTTGACCCCGCATCTCTCCATAAAGAGGACCTGTCACGCACATTTCCTATTACAAGGGATGTTTACATTACTTGTAATAGGAATAAAAGTAATAAAAAAAGAAAAAAAAAAAGTGTAACAAAATAAATAAATAAGTAAAAAAAAATAATAAAAAAATTAAAACGCCCCTGCCCCCGGTAGCTCGCTCGCAGAAGCGAACGCACATGTAAGTCCCGCCGACATATGTAAATGCCATATGTGATGTATCACCGCGTGCGTTAGAGTGCCAGCAACAATTCTAACAATAGATCTCCTCTGTAAATCTAAACTGGAAACCTGTAAAAAAATTCAAAGTGTTGCCTATGGAGACTTTTAAGTACCGAAGTTTGGCGCCATTCTATGAGTGTGCGAAATTTTAAAGCGTGACATGTTAGGTATCTATTTACTCTGTGTAACATAATCTTTCATATTTTACAAAAAAGTTGGGCTAACTTTACTGTTTTGTTATTTTTTTAATTCATAAAACAATTTTTTCCCCCCCAAAAAAGGCGTTTGAAAAATTGTTGCGCAAATACCGTGCAAGATAAAACGTTGCAATGACCGTCATTTTATTCCCTAGGGTGTCTGCTAAAAAAACATATATAATGTTTGGGGGTTCTGTGTAATTTTCTAGCAAAAGAATGATGATTTGTACATGTAGGAGAGAAGTGCCAGAATAGGCACAGTATTGAGGTGTGTATAAAAGCCCGGTATTGAAGTGGTTAAACTGATATTAAACACAAGTAAAGCGTTCCAGTGAGCTCCACAAAATAAAAACAATAGGTAATGGGCTCTGGATAATCCATGTGTGAGGATGGTTCAGGTGTGTGTCTCTGTCATTCAGTCAAGGCACCAGCTTTTAAGTTTATTGAATGAAATAACACCAAGATAATTATTCTATAGTAATGATATCTTACATGGTGCACAGCCAACAATGAAGCAGAGGGAAATGGCGCTGTTCCAAGATGACAAGCAGGGGTCAAGTCCCGGGGAAAAAAGTGTGGGAACTCCCACCCAAGATCCACTCCCCCACCAAATGAAAAAAATGATACGCTCATATGCATAATTACTAAACCGCATGTTCTTTCTAAATCCTGCGATAACCTCCGCAATGTCTCCTGGGAACAATGACAAAAGCTCCCAGGAGACATTGCGGTATCGAGGAAGTGACGGAATACCCGCACACTACCCGATGAATCCATATACAGGAAGCGGCCAGTAACATAAAGGATTACTAAGGTTCGCCTGCCCCTGACAGTGACTCGAGCTGGGCATCGCCACTTAGTGAAGGATTGGCTTGGGCGGCTCGGCTGCTCTAGTCCTGCAAAGGGAACTGCGTTCCTGCTGTGAAAAAAGTGCAGGAACTCCGTTCCCATGCGGTCCCGCAGGACTTGAGCCCTGAAGACAAGGAAGAAGCTAGCAACGTGCTAAGACATCTAATGTGTTGATTCTCGATGCAGCAGGTGGGGAAAAACTCTTGAGGGCACCATGAAGAGGAGTAGATGACGCTGGTTACTAAGACAACATGTTTCAAGGAGTGGCCCCTTTCTTAATTCAAGGAACTCGAGAAAGGGACAATGCCCCAAAGCATGTTGGCTTGTTTTGGCATCCAAGCACAAAGCCCCACCACCGCCTCAGCCATAGACCTTTATATCCAGAAGATGGAATGTCCACATGATAGTTAGATTCACTGCACTTTACTGAAGTTGTTCAGGGGCATGGCAAGACAGTCACATCACTAGGACATACAGTAATGTGAAAAAGTTTTAGGCAGGTGTGAAAAAATGCTGTAAATTAAAATTGCTTTCAGAACGAGAAGTGTTAATAATTTATATTTATTAATTAACAAAATGGAAAATAAATGAACAGAAGAGAAATCTAAATCAAATCAATATTTGGTGTGACCAACCTTTGCCTTCAAAACAACATCAATTCTTCTAGGTACACTTCCACACAGATTTTGAAGGAACTCGCAGGTAGGTTGTTCCAAACATCTTGGATAACTAACCACAGACCTTCTGTAGATGTAGGCTGCCTCAGATCCTTCTGTCTCTTAATGTTATCCCAGACAGAGTAGGTGATGTTGAGATCGGGGCTCTGTGGTGGCCAAACCCTCACTTCCAGGACTCCTTGTTCTTCTATACACTGAGAATAGTTTGTGGTCATTGTCCTGCTGTAGAATACATTTGGGGTCAATCACACTCCTCCCTGATGGTATGGCGTGATGGATAAGTATCTGCCAGTATTTCTCAGCATTGAGGACACCATTGATTCTGACCAAATCTCCAACTTGTGTGAATCATAATAAAGTTTGAACAGTAGTTCATGGACAACTCCAACAGGTAAGTAAAATATAAATGTTTTATTGACACAATAAAATTCATACTATAAAAAAGACAACTACATTTCTAATCATAGTAGCATTGAGCACCATTGGTAGAAGGAGGTGGTGATCCATCAATAAGAAAATAAACTGATAACAGTTTGAGAAATTGATATAATATTTAGACGGTAGAGGATTTCACCATCTCTTCATGCATAGCCCAACATGTTTTGCGTATGGTGCTTTCACAAGAGCAATAAAGGTGCTAAACATATAGGGGCAGATCCTCAAAGATCTGCACCGGCGCAGGGTATCTGAGATACGCTACGCCGCCGTAACTTACCTGGCTTTGGTTTGAATCCAGAAAGAATTTGCGCCGTAAGTTACGGCGGCGTAGTGTATTTCTCGCGGCGCAAGGGCGCGGAATTCAAATGCGGCGAGTAGGGGGCGTGTTTCATTAAAATGAAGCGCGTCCCAGCGCCGAACGAACTGCGCATGCCCCGTTCGTCCAAATCTCCCAGGGTGCATTGCTCCAAATGACGTCGCAAGGACGTCATTGTTTTTGTCCTGAACGTAAATGGCGTCCAGCCCCATTCACGGACGACTTACGCAAACTACGTAAAATTTTCAAAATTATACGTGGGAACGACGGCCATACTTAACATTGAGTATGCCACCAGATAGCAGCTTTAACTATACGCCGGAAAAAGCCGAACGGAAACGGCGTAAAAGAATGCGACGGCCGCTCGTACGTTCGTGGATCATCGGAAAAAGCTAATTTGCATACTCGCCGTGGATTACGACGTGAACGCCACCCAGCGGCTGCCGGAAAATTGCATCTTAGATCCAACGGCGTACTAAGGCGTACGCCTGTCGGATCTAACACAGATGCCGTCGTATCTTGTTTGGTGGATACCAAAACAAAGATACGACACGCAAAATTTGAAATTACGCGGTGTATCAACAGATACGCCGGCGTAATTTCTTTGAGGATCTGCCCCATAGTTGCTACCTACAATAAAAATGAAAATAAACAGACAGTTATGCATATACAGTACAATGAAATTAATGTGCAAGGTTATCAAAGTAATCCATATACTGTATGTCCTGTTCAGTGTACTTACACCGAAACTCGTCGGGGGGGATTTAAAGGTGTGTCGACCAAGACCTATGTCAGGCTGGGGGATGATAGTCTATGCAAGCATTCACTAGACCCTCACAATATAGAAAAAGCATATAAAAAAAGGAAAAAAAAAACAATATAGATTTGTTAAAACTATTTAAATTGGATTAGAAAAATATCCAGTTCACTACTTATATTTGTATCCATACACTTATGCCCTGTACACACGATTGGTTCATCCGATGAAAACGGTCTGATGGATTTTTTTCATCAGATATCCGATGAGGCTGCCTTTCATCAGTCGTGCCTACACACCATCGGTTAAAAAAACGATCGTTTCAGAACACGGTGACTTAAAACACAGCGACGTGCTGAGAAAAATTAAGTTCAATGCTTCCGAGCATGCGTCGACTTGATTCTGAGCATGCATGGATTTTTAACCGATGGACGTACCCACAGACGATTGTTTTTTTCTAACGGTTAGTTAAAGGGGTGGTTCACCCTAAAAACTACTTTTTTTTATTAAACTGGCCCCCCACATTACAATACGATTAAGGCTATTATTATTTTTTTGATGCTGTACATACCTTTGTACAGCATATTCACCCGTTGCGAGTCCCGCGGGAGTGGGCGTTCCTCACATGTCTGTGATTGCCATTTTGACCAAAAACGATCTCCCCCCCATCGCGTAAGCCGCGTCACGATTGGCGAAAGGAGCCGAACGGCGATGCGCATGCGCAGTATAGCGCCGACTCGCCGTTCGGCTCCTTTCGCCAACCGTGACGCGGCTTACGCGACGGGGGGAGCTCGTTTTTGGTCAAAATGTCAATCACAGACATGTGAGGAACGCCCACTCCCGCGGGACTCGCAACGGGTGAATATGCTGTACAAAGGTATGTACAGCATCAAAAAAAAAATAATAGCCTTAATCGTATTGTAATGTGGGGGGCCAGTTTAATAAAAAAAAAGTAGTTTTTAGGGTGAACCACCCCTTTAACAATCAGATAACAAGTTCCTAGTTTTTTAACCGATGGATAAATAACCGATGGGGCCCACACACAATCGGTTAGTCTAATGAAAACGATCCATCAGACCGTTTTCATCAGACAAACCGATCGTGTGTACGCGGCATTACACAACAGCCTATCAATAGGTATATGCATGTGATACATTGGTGGGAAAGGGTATATCTTGCTACTAGCCAGAACAACCTAAACATAGGGATCCACCATGATATATTAGGTCAGAAGGAGAGAAAAGGGCTAGAAAAAAAAAAGAGAAAAATCACAATAAAACCACATAACTAACAGACGAGAAAACCCACAAAGGTATACACCAATTGGGAAGCCTCACAAACAAGGAAAGGTAGATATTACCAAGTTTGTATTGTATGATCACTCAGGGGGAACCCCCTCACAGCTATAAATATCTAGTTGGTCTAAAGGAAGTGAACCAAGCTAAACTGACCTAGACAGGCAGAAAAAGAGTGCACATGCATTAAAGGAATTAAAACTAAATTCCCACATACCGAATAATCCTGATAGACAACTGAAGGCTTATCATAACTTGTGTGAAGATGTCTGTCCACATGGGAGTTCCCTGCCACAACCACCACCAGCCAAGACAAACAATCCTTTTTATGTATAGCTGGCTCAAGGCATGGGGCGTGACCTAAAAATCCCAATAGGCGACGATCATTTTTTTTTTACTGGTTACATGTTTTGAGTTACAGAGGAGATCTAAGGCTAGAATTATTGTTCTCGCTCTAACGTTAACGGCGACACCTCACATGTGTGAATTGAGCACCGCTTTCATATGTGGGCGAGACTTACATATGCGTAGCTGCAGGTATCATTCAGATATACCCCCACAAAGCCCATGACGTCATATGATGGCCAGCCGTCGGCAAAAGTAGTTACAATTTTTTACATTTTTTACAAACTGTGATCAGGGCAGTACCGTGTCATCGCAATGACACTGTAATGCTCTGGGAAGGTGATCAGGATTTTTTTTTTACGCGATGATTGCTTATTACAGTGATGATCAATGTGTACTATTGTGATTGTTTGGATTAGCCACATCTGTCACATAGTACAGGTCTCCTGTGATTGGCACCTATTGACAAATCACAGAGACCACAATAGTACACACAATAGTACACACAATGGCTATGAATGAAAGCCGTTGTTGACAACTGACATGGGATCAATGTGATTAGTCACAGTGATCACATGGTTCCAGGGCCACACACACTAGCCAGGTACAATGATCTGTTTTCCACTGTGTCAGGAGGACACAGCCAGTCACAGATTGTACCTTGTGAATGCCCCTGGAGAACGCACAAGGGGGGACGTCATATTATGTCCTCCCGAAATAACAGTGCTCCATACAGCACTAGAATTTCAAAAGTCCAGAATGACTATAAAGGCACATCTGCTTTCAGGTCCCTGCCCAAAGGAGCTGCTGGGACTTGCAGTCTGCCTTGAAGATGCCAATCCTGGATACTGCCACCATAAACTCTGCCAAAGAAGGACTCTTTTCTGTGCAGGTATGCTAGGGCGCCCACAGGTCTGAGTTAGGTACTAGGGATGTTAGGAAAATACTGAACTTTATGTTGAACTGACATGTTAAATTATTCTCCAGTAAAGATTTTGAAACTTTGCCTTTGCCTGGTCTGAAGTTACTAAAGGGGTGTATTGCAACCACATTCAGTCTACAGCTCAGGTCACTAGGCAGATTGGGGTATGAAGATAACGGTACAAGAGTTAATACAGTGTGAAGATTAAGATGCAGTGGCTACCAAGGGTAACAAAGATTTCTCTGGCAGCCTGTCGTAAGCATGTACACGTGTCGGGTGGAATAGCCTCTTGCAAGAAGAGTTGATGTTGGCACTCTCTCTGTGAGCAGGACCATCCCCCAAAGTATTGGAAGCAGATCAGCTCTGCAGAGGTCCCCAACCTGTACACGGGTATGGAAGAGAGAAGAGTTAAGTGAAGTACAAGCATGGAGTCAGAGGAAGGTTCACGATGGGGCTCCATTCCGTTACTGGGAGTGGGATAGCGGTGATACACTGTACAGATGTAAAAGAAGAAAACAGGGCGCCAGGTCAGTGTGAATAAAAACAATAACACTTTATTCCAATATCTACTTACATCTAAAAAGCTTGCAGACCGTGCTGTGATATCATGCGTAGTAGGGTTGTCCCGATACCGATACTAGTATCGGTATCGGGACTGATACCGAGTATTTGCAGGAGTACTTGTACTCCCGCAAATACCGCCGATGCCTAAATAGAATACTCAAAGCCCCGCCGCTGCCGCCGCCGCCACCGCCACCGTCGCTACACCGCATCCCGCCAGCCGCCTGGTTAATACGAGCGGGGAACATTACAGCTTTCATTTGAATAGCTGTAATGTTCCCGCCGCGCCGCGTATAGACACTCCCCCTTGCTCGGGTGATCTGTCTAATCCCGAGCAAGGGGGAGTGTCTATACGCAGCCCGGCGCGAATCATTACAGCTATTCAAATGAAAGCGCAATGTTCCCCGCTCGTATTAGCGGCGCGGTGTGGCAGCATGCAGGTAAGGGGGGGGACATGGCTTCTTATGGGGGGACATGGCTGCATATATGGGGGGACATGGCTGCTTATGGGGGGACATGGCTGCTTATATGGGGGACATGGCTGCTTATATGGGGGGACATGGCTGCTTATATGGGGGGACATGGCTGCTTATGGGGGGGACATGGCTGCTTATGGGGGGACATGGCTGCTTATATGGGGGGACATGGCTGCTTATATGGGGGGACATGGCTGCTTATGGGGGGACATGGCTGCTTATATGGGGGGACATGGCTGCTTATGGGGGGACATGGCTGCATATATGGGGGTACATGGCTGCTTATATGGGGGACATGGCTGCATATATGGGGGGACATGGCTGCATATGGGGGGACATGGCTGCATGTGTGGGGGGGACATGGCTGCATGTGTGGGGACATGGCGGCATCTGTGGGGGGACATGGCGGCATCTGTGGGGGGACATGGCGGCATTTGTGTGGGGACATGGCTGCATATGTGTGGGGACATGGCTGCATATGGGGGGGACATGGCTGCATATATGGGGGGACATGGCTGCATATGGGGGGACATGGCTGCATGTGTGGGGACATGTCGGCATATGGGGGGGACATGGCTGCATGTGTGGGGACATGGCTGCATGTGTGGGGACATGGCAGCATATGGGGGGGACATGGCTGCATATGGGGGGACATGGCTGCATCTGTGGGGGGGACATGGCTGCATTTGGGAACACATTTAAAAAAAGTATCGGTATTCGGTATAGGCGAGTACTTGAAAAAAAGTATCGGTACTTGTACTCGGTCCTAAAAAAGTGATATGGGGACAACCCTAATGCGTAGTAATCCAAGACGGTAGACACGGTAGACTAGAGGGTTGCTAGAGATGATAACTGGGGCTAATGTCATAAACAAACTCCAAGACTCCCACCACAAGTGACTGGCAGAAAATAGACAAATGGAGTGACAGCCACTCGCACAAGCCCAGGCCCACCGCATAAGAGTGCAGGGGAACGACGGCCCACAGGCTCTCACGCACCACTACGAGCTGCAGCAAGACAGGGCACACAAACTGGGCCTTGCCTTCCTGTGGTTTTAACCATTGATGGACTACATGGACTTGATTCACTATTATAATTTATTTTCTGTTCTTATTAGTCTGCATAGTTTTATCTTAATTATTATTTTTATCTTATTACATATACAGTGGAACCTTGGATTACGAGCATAATCCGTTCCAGGAGAATGCTCATAATCCAAAGCATTCACTTTCGCATATCAAAGCGAGTTTCCCCGTAGAAGTCAATGTTCTTATTAGTCTGCATAGTTTTATCTTAATTATTATTTCTATCTTATTACATATACAGTGGAACCTTGGATTACGAGAATAATCCATTCCAGGAGAACGCGGTACTGCACACAGAGGCTTGAATACTGCTTGTTTTGTGAGACAACACTCGCAAACCGAGTCAGGATTTAAAAAAAAAATGCTTGTATTGCGAAATGCTCGTTAACCGCTTTACTCGCAATCCGAGGTTTCACTGTAGATCTCATCCAATGTCAGTGAGCGCTGACTCACTTACTTTTAGTTGGTAAAATGTTTGCACGCTGTACAAATGGGTAGGGTATTGGCTCTATGTGTTCCTCCTAAATTGCACAAGTGACTGTAGTGGTGTATATTGCATTGAGAGAGTTTATTAGAGTTCAGTTGTCTGTTCAAGTAAAGTTACCAGGTTTGTAAGACAGTGACCCTATTCAAAGTGCTTAGCATAGCCCAGAAGAACCCAGCTGGGGGTAGGCTTTCTGTGTGACCCACACTTGGCACCCAATTAGGAGAGGAACATGGAGGACATCACAACCAACCACCTACCTACCCTGCCAACACACCATGTGGGTCCATTACTCTGAGTGGGTTTCATTCCTGCCTCGTGCACAAAGCATGTGTACACCCCAGCAGCTGCCTTTCTGGGGGTGGGGGTGTGACTGTGGTTATGTGGCAAAAAAAGCTTGGCTCAACCATGTAGTTCTCCAACCGCTAGTGTAAATGAGTCCCAAGGCCAACTCTAAGAAGTAAGAACTGGCATAGCAGCTACATCTTTTTCAAGACTTACAGTATACACTAATACAGGCTACAGTGCCCTTTAAGGAAGGGTTTACCTAAAAGAAGAACAGTGAAAAAGTCTGGGGAAAATGTCAGAAGAGGAGAGAAGGGAAGATAGATTTGAGTAATGGGACAGGGGGTTGTAGAAAGAGGGCAAGTGTGAAAAAAAAAAAACGGGGGAATTAGAAGATAGAAGTACCATGAACATATGATTTTGGAAGAGCAGAAAATTATTACAGTGAAACCTCGGATTGCAAACGTTTCGCAATATGAGCATTGTATTTTTTAAAATCGTAACTCGGTTTGCGAGTGTTGTCTCACGAAACGAGCATGATTACAATCTTTTTTAATAACCAATAAAAATCATCAATGTCGTTCCCTCCTGTTGTAGGGCATTCCAAACTCTGACCTGCTTCTACCATAAAGAACCCCTTACCATACTGTTAGTAAAATTTCCTCCCTTGTCTTTTGTACATTCACTAGGATTAAAAAGGATTCAAAGATAGGTTTTTATATCAATTCCCTCCGTTAATTTTCCCCTTTTTATATCCAAATGTTTTATGTCCTTTTACGGCTGCCATTTGACATAGAGTAGTACTGCTTTGCCTACTATTAATAGATATTTCTAAGCCCTTCTCCATCCATTACTGTTATTGACTTAATCCATTATTTTTAGCAGTTTGTTTCGATTTCAGTCTGTGCTAACCTTTTTTTTTTAAGGAAATTAAAGAGCTGTGTTGTTGCTAAGGTCAAATCCACTATTTTTAATTGTAGATGAACATTGTAATGATTTCCTCTTATTATGGCTATTTCAAATTTGGATTTATAGAAAGGCTTCAGAGTTTCAGCACATTTTTTTCTTTCTGTTGGTTTGAGATCCTATAGCATTTGCAATATATAATTTCACCTATTTTATTATATAGCATGTAGATGTATAATATGGTAGACATGTGCATTCGTTTTCGTCCAAATACATTTTCGTCCAAATTTCAGCTATTTTCGTTATTGTTTTAACAAACGAAAACGGACGCACAGAATATGAAAACCGTAGGATCTGACATAAACAAATGCTTTATTTTCGTTTTCGTCGATCGAATGTGCCTAACCTTAACTCTAGTAGTCCAAGATTATTCTACATAGAGAGAAAAGAGAGAGAAAAGATTCAACATAGAGAGAAAAGATTCGACATTATAGAGAGAAAAGATTCGACATTATAAGAGAAAAGATTCGACATAGAGAGAAAAGATCGCTGCTGGAATTGGGTGGGGGAAGTAAAATAAAAATAATGATGATGATGAATGTTATTGGCTGATTAAACCCAAAGAGGAGGAGCAGTAAAATAGCTAGAACTAACTTGACAATTCAACATGAACGAGGAAGATTCGACAAAGCATCGAAAAATATACAAATGTAGAATCTGTCATTGAAGGCTTAAGGTGTCTGTCGAAAGTTCAAGGAAGATTCGACAAGCAGCTAAATGGTACAACGCCACAATCATACATGTCTGCTCAAATGCTCCGCTCATAGGCTATAGAAAAATTCTAATATTGGTTGACTAGTAATAATAATTAATAAATATAATTATTATTAGTCATACAACATTAGAATGCTTCTATGTGAAAAAAGAAGGGAATAAACTGCGCTAATGTGACAAAAAAATAACCCGTAAGTACACAGGTATATAAATGTTGCTAGTGAAGCAAATGTGAAGCTGCGACTTGCTGTGTAACATCAAACAGTGATCAAAAATTGAAAAGAAAAAATTGCGCTAAAACCTTGTGAAACATATGTAAAACAGTGAAGACATGTGCTAAAATAAATTACAAAATGAACAATCCTCATGTGTTAGTAATGAAAAAAACACTTGAGAAAAAACCCATTGGTTGCATTCAACAGAAAAAAGTCAATAAATCAGGTGAATAGATGCAAAGGAATCACATCTATAACCAAAACAAGAGAAAGAATCCTCCTCCACCTGAAAGTCCTTAGATGGTATATTCAAATATATCATAGATGAAAAGTGACAACCCATCCACTGAAATCCTCCACCGACAGAGCACACAGATCTGCTTACCAGATCCCGGTGGTCCCTTGATTATAGGGGACCCCAGGTAGCATGTAGATATACAGAAACTGCTGGGCTTAACGGGATACAAACAGCCTCATAGGGATCATCTCCTCATCTCAATACTCCAAAGCAGTGGTGGCCACATTACAGGGGTATGGAAAAAGACAAAAAATGCCTTGATCGTGTAAAACCATTTAAAACTTTAATATAAATAAAACACGTACACGCTAAACACTCACAATTTTGCAGTGATTAGAAAGCCTTGAGTCTGCTGTACCGGCCGGATACATGCAGACAGACCCGTCCATATAGGGAATCCAAGCAGTCCAGGAGGGTGACGCCAATGTGCCGCTCGTTCCGCCAGAGATGTTTCTATAACTTGATTGGAGTCCACCTGTGGTAAATTCAGTTGATTGGACATGATTTGGAAAGGCACACACCTGTCTATATAAGGTCTCACAGTTTACAGTACATGTCAGGGCACAAACTAAGCCATGAAGTCCAAGGACCAGTTAACAGTACATGTCAGGACACAAACCAAGCCATGAAGTCCAGGATGAACTCTTTGGCCTGAATGGCAAGCGACATGTCTGGAAGAAACCAGGCACCACTCATCACCAGGCCAATATCATCCCTACAGTGAAGCATGGTGGTGGAAGCATCACGTTATGTGGATGTTTTTCGGCGGCTGGAACTGGGAGACTAGTCAGGATCAAGGGAATACTGAAACACCCCTTATAAAGATAAAAACAGTAAAACAAGTAATTAAAATCTAATAGACCCCTGATTCCTTGTGATAGTAATAAAGTAAACAAAAATAAATTAAAAGTGTCATAAAAATATATAACTAAATAAAAATAGTAAAAACGAGTTAAATGTACCTACATTAAAATGTGTTTGCAAATGTCATGCAACATAAAAAATTGCAACTGTTACCATTTTATTCTTTAGAGTCTCTGCTTTAAGAAAATATACATTTTTTGGGGGGTTTAAAATAATTTTCTAGCAATAAATGCTGATTTTAACATGTTCAAACATTTAAAAAGGGCCCCAATAGAGAAGTGGTGGTTAAGTGAAAACAAGATTATGTGCATAGAAAGCGTTTCTGAGGATAACACCTACGATTCTACTACAAGGGTAGAACACCATGGGCGATTCTCAGAGGCTGAAAAAAAATCTTTAAGTGCACAAATCGCTCTTTAGTGTTACAGTGGGGGATTGTTAAGCAGTTGTTAGAAGATTAGTCTCATGAGATTAATTTCTGTTTGAATAGATTTTTATTTAAAGAGTTTTAAGTAAATACAGCAGTACAATTACATTAACATTGCAAGTGGTATACCACAAGCAGAGCTGAAAAATCCAACCCTTTGGTAAATGCCAGTGGGGAGGAAGGTGGTTGACAACAAATTACAAACCCATAGCATTAGTATACAAGCAATAATATCACATAGAAAAACTGGTGTGGAGTCATCATAGGACTAAATAAATGGAGCTCAGGGAATGGGTTTGTTCAGGGTGGTGCGAGAATGAGGGATTGGGTTGAAAAAGCCTTCTAAGCCCAAAATGCATGGTAAATAGGAGACAAGAGTCAGATGAACAACATACTGTATGGTCCTCACCGATCAGTGGGTGCCGGCATAGCTCCCAACTGTCCCTGATTTTGAGGGACTGTCCCTGATTTTGAGAAATGTCCCTCTGTCCCTCATTCCTCCTCATTTGTCCCTCATTTTGGTCTGATCTATATAGATGTATATAAAATGCACTTGTTATCTATCAAAAAGTGTTTTCCAGCGCTAAACCTTTCATCTGATTTCTAAATTTCTGCATTTGTAAATTCCAAAAGCCAATATAAAGGAATAGTAGTGGTAAAAAAAGCACTTGTGGGTTTAACCAATCTTGTTTTTTTGTCTAATTCTCTTTTAAGGGGGCATGGCAAAGGGTGTGTCCTATGCCTGCATACTTTTGCTGACAGGTGTCCATCATTCCCATCTTAAAAAGTTGGGAGGTATGGGTGCCGGTGGACATCCTTTGGCCGGGACCCACTAATCGCCCTGTGCTGTGTCTAATCACACCCAGGTCGCCAGTGTACGTGATCTGGCACAGAAGAGCTGCTCTTTGGCCGTACATCTAAGTGATGCGGTCAGCAAGCACTTAAAGCGGGGGTTCCGCGGTACATCGTTTTTTTTTTTAAAAACCATTCAATGTGGTTTCATATAATAATTTAGTACTCACTCATCCAAGGATGGAAATCATCCCCCGTCCGTTTTCGTATAAAAGAAAAACTATTCTATTAAATGATCCTGGAATATGCCATTTTGCTTGTGGGCATACTAAAGCCCACAAGCACGGGCTTCCAGTAGCAGTGTCTGGCTGGACGGCGCTGGCTTTGTCTCCTAAAAAGCGTGACACTTGCGGAGACCTCCCAGCATACATAGCGACGCCGGGAAAACCAAAGTACACGCCCACTCCCGCGGGAGGAAAACCCGGAAGTTTGGTATGGATATTAAGGGGAACCCTGCGTCAAATTAAAAAAAAAAGGACATGGGGTTCCCCCCAAATATCCATTCCAGACCCTTCAGGTCTGGTATGCATTTTAAGGGGAACTTCACCACAAATGTAAAAAAAAAAATGGCGTGGAGTTCCCCCCAAAAATCCACACCCGACCCTTTTTCCGAGCATGCAACCTGGCAGGCCGCAGGAAAAGAGGGAGGGACGAGAGATGTAACACAGGTTTGCCGTTACATCAGAGGGGGACGGGGTCACCCGCACATCACGTCACTTTCTCAAATTTTTTTATTTGTAAACAGAGGAGCTGGTCCGGCCCCGGACCACAACATATACAGACATTCCAACAGAGTCAGCAAAATCAATATACAACAAGGGGAAGACATCAAGAACATAGCATCATGGTGTAGCATTTGGCTCTCCTCACTAACGGGTCTCCGTAGGGTCCCTGCCCTCCAAGGGGGGGCAGTAAGAATCTTAAACTGAGAGCAACTGCGCCTCCCCTTCACACTACTCAGGGCAGTTTCGGCGTGCTATTTCTGTTCATCTTAGTTAGTGGGCTTAGCCGTGCATAAGTGTATGTGGAACCAAACTCAAGGTCCGGGGGATCCAGCCCCCTCTTCTATTTTCTGTATTTTCCTCGAGGGAGTGAAGTATAAAGTAGTAAGGGTACACAGGTAGAGAAAGAGGGATAGGTAGAGGGGAGAGAGCAAGCATGGGCATCCCAAAGCGCCCCTTAAGGGCGTAATTTACATGCTGGGTTTTCTAAGATCGACAAATTTATCACTGTTTCTTCTACCGCTAAACAGAGGTCAGTCCGTATCTCTCAGGGACTGTCCCTCCTCCGAGTATTTAAACACATTCCAGATTTGCCAGGTTTTGGTGTATGCTTCCTGTCTTTGCTGCCCAGAGAGGATCAGGTCCTCCATGTGGCTGATCTCGTCTACCTTTCTAAGCCAGAGGGCTATTGTCGGCGGGTGGGGGGACTTCCAGCGGAGGGGCACGCACGCCCTTGCTGCGTCTAGGAGGTGTCTGATAATTGATTTCTTGTAAGCCCCGGGCGACATATCCGTCGCGTGGAGCAGAAAGTACGCCGGCATCACGTCACTTTCACATGGTCACCACGCTGTAACAGGGAGGACGGGCTCTGTACTTGCCGGCCGGCAAACAACTTTTTATGCTGTTTTTTACGATTAAAATGTAAGTGTATTTCTGTGTTTTTTTATATTAAATTTATCTACGGTATTATACGATGGTCTGGTTTATTCCTTTCCCCTACTGAGCCATTGTATCGATCACATGGATTGTCTGTGAGTGGAAGGAATCCAACATCAATTGGCAGCTCTGATGCGGGTGTAGTTTTGATCCTTGCAAACAGGTTAAAGGCCGCGGCTGGATAACAGTCGGCTGCTCTGTACCCTTGCCCTCTGGTAAGCTTACATCCATTTACGGTGGTGGGCACCCTTCAGTATCTGTGTGACCCCGGGTGCTTCTTAAAGGATCGGGGCCCCTTCAGTTGAACTATCTGCAATCAATTTCCTGAGACCTTCTTGTGGATTTATGCTGATATTATTATGATTTTCTTTTTAAATTTTTTAATGGTTGGGATCTCTGGTGATTTACAGGGTTTCAATTCACTAGTTAGTTGTTCAGTGTAGTTAGTTGTTCATGGCTTAGTGAATTTATTTTTGGCATACAGCCATCCTATTTTGTGATTAATTTATTATTATTTAATTATGCTAGGTGAAAACAGTTGGTATTATTTAATGCTGACCTTTCATAGGACTGTTTGGCGTTTGTTTATCCTGCAGCGTTTTTAGCTTATCAGCCCCTGGATAGCAAACTCCCAGGAGACCTATTCCCATTCATTCTTATTGATGCAGTTTTTCCCTTTTGGTTGACACATGGTTCACATCTAGTTCCTTGTGTTTATTGGCACAGCTACCTTCAGTGCTGCTGCCTTTGTTTTTATTTTTATTTCTATCTAAGCACAGTTTTTTGTGGTTTATATACGTCACTGGGAAAGCCTTGCGTCAGAGACGGACAAGGTCACGGGATGGGTGGCCCCGCCCTCACCTACATAAGAGCTGTCACTGGCTAAAGCCGCCTCATTCCCGGGGGGCTCCGGTGGAGACAGGTGATGCGATGCGCTGGATGGACATCTTATCGCTGGATCCTGGACCTGGATGAAGAGGAGATCTTCTTATCGCTGGACCCTGGAGAGGAGATCACCCATCGCAGGATACCGACAGCGTTGGAGCGGAGACCGAGAGTGGATTACCACCGCTGGAATTATTATTACTTTTTTTAATAAAGGACTTTTCCAACGGTGTCTGTGTTTTTTTTTTACAATTGTTACACTTTCTTTGTGAAATGGTAGAGGTACAACGTACCCCATTACCAATTCACATGGGGGGGTGGGATCTGGGGGTCCCCTTTGTTAAAGGGGTCTTCCAGATTCCAATAAGCCCCCCCACCCGCAGACCCCCACAACCAAGGGTTGTGGGGATGAGGCCCTTGTCCCCATCAACATGGGGAAATGGTACTTTGAGGGGTCACAGACCCCCAAAGCATCCTCCCAATGTTGAGGGCATGTGGCCTGGTACGGTTCAGAATAAAAAAAATATCTGAATTGTACACCCCCATTATGCCGCTCCTACCAGCTTAGTGGTGTATTTTTTCCATTATGTTTACCCCTTTCCGATGATCATGTGCTGGTCGGAACTGAGGGAATATTTCTTCAGTTTCGAGCGCATGCCCATTCAGCTCCGCTTGCATGTTCTTCAACCTTGGCTTAAGTCCCGGCCAGCCACCTGCCTATCTTCTTGCCTTCCCTGGCGGAGTGATCTTCCTCTGCTCCCCACCCAGTAGTAGCCGGGGCCCAGGGAGTAAGACTTGACAGGCTGTGAGGCGGGCGGCGGCGAATGGGGAAAGAGTCGCTGATTGTCGCCGGATTTTATTTAAAAAATCTGGTCACCTTAAATTAGAGCCTCGGGCTCTAATCATGTGCTAAAAAAAAAAAACTAAAAACACTGGAATACATGCGTCCAGCGCCCTGCATGCAGATTATGGGGCCAGGGGCATGGATTAGGGAGGTGGCGCCCCTGCGCCCCTTATGGAGCAGCCACCACTGCTTACTACTGGTAAGCGATCAATGAATAGAGGTCAGGTGGATGATCAATCGCTCCGCCCCCTCTCTTCATAGATCTTAGAGGGAACTTACTGGAATCAGCACACGAGGACAAATCCTAATGGCTGTCTTAAGAACCTCCATGAAGTGATTAGAATCGCCATGTAACCCTAATAATTTTTTGACACTATTTTTGATGTTGTATACATGATATCATTGTTGAAAACAAATATTTATTTTTCCCTCTTGCTGAAATGATGCATACAATATATTTCAAGTGGAAAAAAGGTCCAATTTCTTGTGTAAGAGCATGCCATGTTCCCTTGCAGTACCCAACATGGCCACAAGATGTCCCCATCCCTGCATGCTCTGCATTGAGAAAGTATAGACAGAAGGTTTGCATTAAGAAGTGTTAAATTTCTTGTTTGAATATAAGGAAAAGCTGTAGGTGCATGCTGACAGACTTGATTACAGAATTAAATACAATTCGTTGTGACTCAGAACATATTTGTTCCAGTAAACTGTATGCAGACCCACTTACCTGGTTACATGGGCCTATTTACTTAGCTAATGCAGCAAAGAACATTATTTCTGAATGTTTCATATTATGACTTCTTTTACAGATTGGACATTTAATCTGTAAAGAAACAATTTATCTGGCAGCAAAGTCTACGTGTGTTCAGAGTACAATGGGTATAGAGATTCTGTTTAATGGTTGATGCAGAATTGCTTTTGTACCTTGTTGCCCACCTGCTATAGACCTTAGCTACCTCTGTGACCTCACTCCTGCTTCTGACTTTATACTATTTCTGAGTGTCTGCTTCGGTTGTCCTTTATAATTCATCCAGTCATAGTAGTGTGTTGCTGCCTAAAGCCTGCTGAGAGCTTTAACAAGCCACGCTTCCAGAACCTGCAGTACATGCAGAGTGCCCCTTTAGTCTTGGCTGGTCCAGCATGCATCACATCTGCTCCTGGCCTGATGTCCTGCCTGACTTCTCAAGCCTGCATCTCCTTCTGCAAGTTCTGCTATTAACACCTGCTGGCACCTGTGTTCCTCCTGTCCCTCAGCGCCATCTGTTTCACCTTCAGTGGGGCCTGGATTGGAAATACAAGAGAGGCCAACCTCGTCAATTCAAGTCTCCTACCAGGTACGTGACACAGTCTTTTGGCCATCATCAATGCAGTGTATGGAAAAAATGACTTCTATGGAGTAAGGCTTGGGACCCAACGAGACACACCGGGACCAGATGGCTTGCATCTGAGGGTACTTACGGAACTCAATTAAGTAATTGCCAGACCTTTGTTCCTAATTTTTACTGACAGTCTACTGACTAGAATAGTACCAGCTGATTGGAGAGAAGTCAATGTAGCATCAATATTTAAAAAGGGCCCAAAATACATCCCTGGGAATTACAGAGCAGTTAGCCTAACATTAATAGTATGCAAGCTGTTGGAGGGGATGATAAGGCCCTATATACAAGAACGGTATCATTAGCAGTAATCAACATGGATTCATGAAGAATCATTCTTGTCAAACCAATCTATTAACCTTCTATGAGGAAGTGAGTCGCCATCTAGATAAAGGAAGGCCCGTAGACCTATCTGGATTTTGCAAAAGCATTTGACACAGTTCCCCATAAACGTTTACTGTACAAAATAAGGTCCGTTGGCATGGACCATCGGGTGAGTACATGGATTGAAAACTGGCTACAAGGGCGAGTTCAGAGGGTGGTGATAAATAGAGAGTACTTCATTTGTTCAAAAACGACCTGGAAGATATGGTAAACAGTTCAATCTCTGTATTTGCGGACGATACTAAGCTAAGCAGGGCAAAAACTTCGCTGCAAGTTGCTGCTAACCAAGCAAACAGAATTTTGACATGCATTAAAAAGAAGATCAACCCCAGAGATAAAACGATAATTCTCCCACTTTACAAGACTCTGGTCTGGCCAGTGGCCACACCTAAAGTATGATGTCCAGTTCTTGGCATCAGTCCTCAGAAAGGCTGTACTGGAAATAGAGCGAGTACAAAGAAGGGCAACAAAGCTAATAAAGGGTCTGGAGGATATTAGGTATGAGCAGGGGCGGGCTGACTATTCAGGCACTCGGGCACTGGCCGAGGGCCCCATGCCACTAGGTTGCCCCATCAGGGTTGCCAGCCTCAGTAAAACCAGGGACAGTATGTAAAAATCTGTGTTTTCAAAAAAAAATCCCAAGATTATAGCTGCCCCGCCAGTCCAGTACCTTTTCAGTGTGTGTATGTGTATTCTGTGTGTATGTATACTGTGTGTGTATATTGGATGTCTGTCTGTGTATACTGTGTGGCCCCATAATCTATTGCCTGGGGGCCCCATAATCTACTATTGCCTGGGGGCCCCATAATCTCCTATTGCCCGAGGGCCCCATGAGTTGTCAGTCCGCCCCTGCTTAGAGAACATATTCTCTTTTCCTACCAATGAAATTCCGTCGGAATTCTGATGTGAGTTTGGTCGTTCCAAAGCTCGATCTTATGTAGGGCATAAGACTTCTTTCAGAAATAATGGTGTTAGTTTCTTTTTAGCAATTTTTATCAATAAACAAAATGGAAACTAAATGAAGAGAAATTTGAATCAAATCAATGTTTGATGTTGATCCTTTGTCTTCAAAACAGTATCAATTCTTCTAGGTACACTTGCACACAGTTTCTGGAGGAACTCAACAGGTAGGTTTTTCCAAACATCTTTGAGAGCTAACCCCAGATCTTCTGTATATGTAGGCTGCCTCAAATCCTTCTTTCTCTTCATGTAATCCCAGATAGACTGAATGATGTTGAGATCAGGGCTCTATGGTGGCCAAATCATCACTTCCAGGACTTCTTGTTCTTCTTTACACAGAAGATCAGTTAGGACAGGTATGTCAAAATCAAGCAAAACAGTGGCCAACATAGAGAGAATAAATCTTTAAAGGTTTAAAAGTCAGAAGTTTTTTTCTTGATGCATTCTATGCCCCATGTAGGTGTCCCGATTGCAAGCCACTTTCTCTGGGGCACTCGACAGGAGGGAGGGGCCAGGTGTGCCGGCGGGGGACCCAACAAGAGGCGGATCTGAGCTGCTCTGTGCAAAACCATTACACAAATTCTTGCTTTTAATATCACTTTATCACTTTTAAAATGAAAGTGACATCTGATCAGTTACTGCAGACCACCACTGATTGCACTGGTGTTCACAAATTAACCTAACAGATATTTTTATGGGGTGATATAAATATTGTTTTGTCCTGTCACCTGCTATATATCTGCTGTCAGTCATACATCATATAGTGAGTGATGAACGAGTCTAGCTGAAGTCATTACAACCACAGACGTCACACTCATCCTGTCATCCATATACACTCAGAATTATCTCCCTACCAATCTCCTCACTTGACCATGGACAAATTGAAATAATTGGGCTGTCGAATGTCATTGATTTTCTCCAAGTGTCACAGACATTTAGTTGCTCTCACTAATTTTTTGGCATCAGCAGTTTCTGGGCTTCATTAGCTGCCTGTATTAAAGACAATATTCTTCATTTCCATCAAAGCACCATTTTTCCCTGCACACTATTCAAATCTCATTTATATGGATCATGGAGGAAGACACAAGCTGGCCTGTCATACTCCCAACCCTGCATAGGCTCCCTAAACCAAAATTGGTTATTTACGCAGATCACTTAGATTCTTGTCATTTTCTATTATTGTCCAGAGAAACTTGCCAGTGAATTATTCTTTACCATCAAACACATGAAATGCATTGGCTATAGCTGTTGTGAAAATGAAAAACTCAGCCTGGACTTATGTACTCATTACTGGTCTACACACTGATTACGTTTGAGTGCTTTTTGATTCCTTTACCCCTTCTTACTATAACCTGTTACATAGTTACATAGTAGGTGAGGTTGAAAAAAGACACAAGTCCAACCTATGTGTGTGATTATATGTCAGTATTACATTGTATATCTCCAGGGGCGGACTGACAAATCATGGAGTCTTGGGCAATAGGAGATTATGGGGCCCCCGGGCAATAGATTATGGGGCCACACAGCACACACACACACTCATACAGTATACATACACAGTATACACACACACACACAATATACACACACCGTTTACATGCACACATAATACACATACACACAGCTATAATCTTGGGATTTAAAAAAATAAAAATGTAACAGAATGGCCCGTGACACCCAGGGACCTTTGAAGGATGTGGGGTACTCCTGTGCCAGCGTCACTAATGACTCTTGGGTCTAGGGTCATCCTGTGACTGAGAAATATTAATTATAAATTAAATGAGATGGGACATTACTGATAATTCATGTTTTGCAGGATATCTTGGAATATTACAAGTTGTTAAAGTCTGACTCCAAATGGAGTGTTTTCATTCAATAGGGGGACACATGCTTTTGAGGTGTTAATTGCGTCTGCTCCTAGACATTCCATTGTGAGATGCTAATTAAGTCTGTAAAGGAACAGATGTCTAGCTTTTAGGTGTTAATTCAGCTTGGCTCCTAAGACCTCTTATTATGTATGCTAATAACACTGTTTGGTGTGAAAAGTATAAGATGTGGAATGTACTTGTCAACTGTAGTAATTAGGTCATGTTAATTATGTCAGACCAGTGCCAAAACGTCTGACCTAGAAATGTGTATTATGCAGGTGAATCACTTATTGTCTGAGACAGGACGTCTGGGGGATAATTAACTCTTCTGAATGTCATTATCTAAAAGAATGTGATTGAAGCCCCATTGTGTGATGTGTGGGTGGAGAGTTTCTTTGTTCCTTTGATTAACTGCAACATGTCTGTACTATATATAAGAGAGCTAACCATCAAAGCAGTTGTTCATTCATTTGACTCATAACACAGAGCGTATGTCTCGTCTTTCTGAGGGAATTCTTATGGATCGTGTCTGCTGGCTTGTCGGACTGTCGGATAAGCTGTCTGGGGTTGATGGAATGGAATATCGTAAACGGTGGTGACCGTTACAAAAAACACAGATTTGTACATACTGTCCCTGGTTTTACTGAGGCTGGCAACCCTGATGGGGCCCCCTAGTGGCATGGGGCCCTCGGGCAATGCCCGAGAGCCTGAATGGTCAGTCCGCCCCTGTCTCTAAGTAATCTCCAATGGAATTCATCGGAATTTCTCCAATGGGGCATACACACGGCGGTATTTCCGATGGAAAAAGTCAGTCAGACTTTTTCCATCGCAAATTTCAATCATGTGACTGAGGCCTTAAAGTGGAGTTCCACCCAAAAATAGAACTTCCAATTTTTTGAATCCTCCCCTCCTCCGGTGTCACATTTGGCACCTTTCAGGGGGGAAGAGGGAGCAGATACCTGTGTAATACAGGCATTTTCTCCCACTTCCTGGCATAGATCACCGCTGTGACCTACGCCACTTCCTGCACCTACACTGTCCTCCCCCGCTGTCTTCTGGGAAACACACATGTCCCAAAAGACAGCAGCGACAAGTGAGGACGCATAGCACGACTCGCGCATGCGCAGTAGGGAACCAGGAAGTGAAGCCACAAGGCTTCACTTCTTGATTCCCTCACCGAGGATGGTGGCGGGGGCAAACCCGAGAGCCGAGCGACTGACTGGCTTTGGCTACCGACATTGTGGGCACCCTGGACAGGTAAGTGTCCATATATTAAAAGTCAGCAGCTGCAGTATTTGTAGCTGCTGGCTTTTAATAACTTTTTTTTAGGTGGACCTCTGCTTTAATTTGCAGCATTTTTTCACACCTGCCTAAAACGTTTGCACTGTAGTGTATGTGTGTCTGTTTGACCTTCAGTAGACATCATGTAACCCCTTAAAGATTTATTCTCTCTATTCGACAGAAAATTTTTCCCCAGTGGGGTTTTTAGGCAGCTCAAATAATGAGTTAGAATACAATGTGTAAAAAAAGGTTTATTGGAAAAAACACGTACAAAAAGGGGAATGGGGAGTATAGTTAAGATATGAGTTGCGGTAATACAAAAGCATTAAAATTCCATAGCTTTTTAACAGCACACAACAGGTAATTATACAGCTAGATAATTGTAAACATAGCATATATAAATAGATCTTAACGCGTTTCGACCATAACGGTCTTCTTCAGAGGTTTTTGTTACGACTGAAAAGAAATTTACAAGAAATTATTTATTAATGTTATATACTTTTATCAACTGTCCCCCACCCTGAAGGGGGGGGGGAAATAAAGTAAAAATACAAAAGTAAAAGAGAACAAGTTAAAGAAGATATGGAAATGGTTTTTACCAAGTAGAAGAGTATGGAACAGTCCAAGTTGAGCTTCTTCGTCGCAACAAAGGAGGCCCAGCTGGCTCCCCGGATGATGGTCTGACCTCAAGGTGCTCCCATACAAGCGTCCCAATAAATTGCTGAGTGATCATGTGTAACTCTACATAGGGTCACTGGGTAGGGGGTGATGTCCAACAAAATGGTGGGTAGGGGGGGAGAGCGGAAGGGGATGTTTTATTATTCTCTCTATTCTGCCCACAGTTTTGCTTAATTTTGACATACCTGGCCTAAGTGATCTAAATCAAATTCATCGTATTCCCACTCAAAACACTCCAGTGCGTGAAAATAATCTTTATAAGCTGCAAAAATGTCAGACATCACACTTCATTCAAGAGGAAAGAAGTCAACTGGGTTAAAAGCACTCTCTGCCCAGAGATTAGGAGAACTGAGACAATTAAAGGTTTATTATTTATAAAGCACATGCAGGAACATGAAGAAAATATAGTGTATCTGCCTCTGCTGGCAGTATATTGTCTCCAGCAGTCAGACACTCGCCAGTTATAAGAAGGGACAGCGGCAGCATGAAATGAGAATTCCAGTGGAGGATGAAATGATTACAAAATAGATTCATGTGCAAATCTTGTGCAATTTTATTCTGTCTTTTATTTATGCGCTAGCATAATGTAAGCTAAACTTTATTACTGCATGAAGACACCTACAGTCTGATTCAAAGTCAGTTAACTCTGCGGAAAATTCTGTATGCTCAACATCACATCATAATTAGAACTTTATTCTTAAAATGCCATAAAAGAGAATTTTGCACGTGGTAGGGAGAGAAAATATATATTATGCTAAAAGAAATGAAGCACTATTTAAAGGGATTGTAAAGGATTTTTTTTCCCCCTAAATAGCTTCCTTTACCTCAGTGCAGTCCTCCTTCACTTACCTCATCCTTCCATTTTGCTTTTAAATGTCCTTATTTCTTCTGAGAAATCCTCACTTCCTGTTCTTCTGTCTGTAACTACATGCAGTAATGCAAGGCTTTCTCCCTGGTGTGGAGAAAGCCTCTTGAGGGGGGAGGGGCGAGCAGGAGTGTCAGGACACCCACTAACACACAGCTCCTTTCTCTATCTGCAAAGTAAAGAGTGTCCTGACTCTCCTGCTCGCCCCCTCCCCCCTGATTTTGGCAGGTATACAGCCAAAATCATTGTCTGTACCCTGCTGACAAACTCATGCTGTGTCCAATCACAGCACAGATCAGCAGGGGGCATATGTGTGCATCTAAACCAGGAAGTTCACCGTCACATAAGGGTACATCGTGGTGCCTGGGGGAGCTACCTGCCAGCAGTTAATGTACTGGCAGTCACCAAGCGGTTAAAAATAGTCAATGTTGATTGAGAGAGTGAAGTTCTTTTTTGAAGCTGAATTCATGAATGCATATTTTTGAATAGTTACATCGGTCCAGCTTGAACCAATTAAAGTATGCATGTTCCATACCTGTGGGATCCTTGTGGAAACCATTGTAGTGATTACTAGTGTTGCTCACGAATATTCGCATTGCGAATATTCGACTCGAATATAGCATATTCGAGAAATCGCGCTATATTTCGAAATTCGCGGTGAATATTCGCAATTCCGAATATTCGATTTTTTACAATTTTTTTTTTGAATCAGATCACATCCTAGATATCTCCATCGACGTCTAAAAGCATTGCTGGTATCATTAGAGACCCTGGGCCGAGTAGCTGAAGCGTTCATTGAATTTTCCAGAAAGATCGCAATGCGATTATTCGGCAAACGCAATATCGCGCGATTATTTTCTTCGCCCCTATCTTCCGCATCAGAGCGATTTTTACAGTTTCATTTTTAAAACAGATCACATCCTAGTGATCTCCATAGACGTCTGAAAGCATTGCTGGTATGATTAGAGCCATTGGGCCGAGTAGCTGAAGCGATCATTTTATATTGCCGAATATTCGCAATGCGAATATTCGGCAATAGGAATATTGCGCGATTATTTGCTCCGCCCTTTTGCATCAGAGCCAATCAGAGTTCTCCTTCCACACTCGTCACAGGTTAGCAACCAATAGGAACCTGCCTGCATGGACATTATATAAGCTCACTCCCAGCACCATTTCATTGCAGATTCAGAAGCTGGCTATAGAGTGTGGAGGCTGTTTCTGTGTTCCTGGTTTCCTGTGTCTTTGTTCTTGATTGATTTAGATCATCACCAGCATTGCTATTTAGTGATTCCAGTGGATCTTTTCCAGTATATCAACTGCTTTTTTCAAAGCAATAGACCCAAGAGCTTTTTTCAAAGCTACGTTTTGTGCTGTTTTGTGCTGTTTTTTTCATTTGTGTTACTGTTTGATCCTGCAATCCTCCCTGTTCAGTTATATTTGCAAGAGATTTCAGAACACATTTTGCTGAGCTTTATAAAAGAGCTTTTCTAAAAGCTAAGTTTTGTTCATCTTGTGTTACTGTTAGATCTTGCAGGTTCGCTGTTCAGTGATATTTGATAGGCATCTCAGTTCAAATTTTGTTTAGTTTTCCCTAAAGAGCTTTTATAAAAGCTAAGTTTTGTGTTCAGTTTAGTTAAATTTTGTGTAGTAAGTGTACACACTGTTAGTGTACATTTATTTCATCTAGCTTAGCTTAGTGTGTGTTTAGTGTCTGTGTTTTGTGTTTAAAAAAAAAAAAAAAAAAAAAAGTTAGTGTTTGTTTAGTGCTTTTTTTTTTTTTCTTTAATTTTGTAGTCCTTGTCTGGTGTACTACTTTTCTTATAGTTTAGTAGCTGTCTGTGTACGTCTTTGTCTGCGTGCCTGTCTTGTAAAAAAAACACAAAAACACATTTTGTTCACATTTTCCCCCCCAATAAAGTTTAACCCCCCCACACACATATCAGCAATAATGAGCGGCATCCGTGGCCGTGGCAGCAGGGGTAGGGGAGTTACTCCCAGTGCTGGATCGCTGCCAGCACGGGGTACCTCTCGTGCCCCTACTAGTGGTAGAGGATCGGGTGCAAGGGGAGTACGCCTGATCCGGGAGTTCTTCCCATCGGGCAGCCGCCCGATATTGCCATCTCAGGCTCAAGTAGTGGTGGACTACATGGGGCACAGCAGTGCCACTGAGTCGTCGGTCCTGACTCACAGTAGTACCACCATTACACCGTTGCCTGTACTACCCCCCCCCCAGCCCCCAAGAGTCCAGCATCTTACTGTTCGACAGCGACAGTGATAGGGATCTCTTGGGGGAGGCCATGCATCAGGCAGACCTCCAGCTCTGTCCTGATGGTCAGGACCTTTTTGAAGGGATGGATGAGGAGGATGGGATACCTGCTGGCAGTATCCCAGAGACATCCCTTCAAACTGGTGCTGCTGTTTTGGTGCAGGAAACAGCAGCACCTAGTCAGACCCAGGCGTGGGTGAGGGGACAGCGGAGCCAGGCTAGAGGCTCCATGTCACGTGGTTCCCTCAGACCAACACATCTCAGCCCTTGGTCTGACATCTCTGGGGGCGAAGAGGGTGACCCATCATGGTTGCCATCTGACGCGTCGGCTCACTACGTCAGTGACGACGGGGAAGGTAGGCACCCTGGTGAAACGGTGCGCCAGGTCACCACCAGGGAGACCATCGTCAGGGTCTCCACTGGTGATGGCAGCAGGAGGTGTCAGGAGGAGGAGCAGCAGCAGCAGCAGCAGCAGCAGGCAGCTCCACCTGTGCGCACCGAATCCCAGCAGGTGCAAGTAAGCGTCACCCCATCTGACAGGAGGGCGGTGCTGAAGTCACCTGTCTGGAATTTCTTTACCCTGGTGGCAGACAACCCTACCGTGGCCATCTGCCGGATTTGTAAAGTGAGGGTGAAGAGAGGGAAGTGTTTGGCTCGGGTGGGTACCACAGCCCTGAACCAGCACCTGAGGATAAACCACTGGGCGTTGTATGACGAGATGAAGCGTGGTGGTGGTAGCAGCGCCACCACCACAAGTGAGCAGGGTACAGCAGCCCCTGCCACATCTTCATCTGTTTCCAGCAGGTCATGCCCCCCCGCTCCCTCTAGTAGAGGTACTGGTACCGGCAGCCAGACCTCTACTTCCACAGCACCCTCCACGTCTGTGTCCCGCACTGCCGTCCGGCGCCAGGCGTCGATTTCAGACGCCTTTGACCGCACCACTCCCTTCCCCCCTGGAGACCGACGTGTGCGTTCCCTCAATGGGCTCCTGGCAAGGGTTATTGCCCAACATCTGCTGCCCTTCAACATAGTTGACAGCAACCCCTTCAGGCAGATGTTGGAGCAGGCCCAACCCCAATGGCGTGTCCCCAGCCGCCATTTCTTTGCCAGGACTGGTGTCCCTGCCCTACACCAGCACATTGTGCAGAATGTAACCCTGTCGCTGGATCACGCTGTCAGCGACAGGGTTCATCTGACAATGGATGGCTGGACCAGCAGGCATGGGCAGGGACGCTACATCAGCTTCACGGCCCATTGGGTTTCCCTCCGAGGCGTCGGTGAGGGATCGTCGGCAACCGATCTTGTGGTGCCGCCCCGGGGTGTCCAGGGGAGAACTGCTGGTCTCCCTCAAGCCACTGTCTCCGCAGCTGCTGAGCCTCCCAGCAAGCGCCCCCGTAGCTACTCAAGTGTGGGGCACGTGCGCTGTCAGGCCGTGCTCCAGCTTGTTAGTTTAGGGGACCGGAGACACACTGCAGAAGAAGTGCTGAAAGCACTTCAAGCTCAGGTCCAGAAGTGGCTGACACCCCGAAGGCTCCAGCCAGGTATGGTTGTCTGCGATAACGGCAGCAACCTACTCGCCGCCCTCCATGCTGGCAGTCTGACGCACGTGCCCTGTCTGGCACATGTCCTCAACCTGGTGGTGCAGAAGTTCCTGCGCACTTATCCAGGGTTGAGTGACATTGTGGCAAAGGCGCGTAGGATTGCCAGCCACTTCAGGCGCTCCCCAACCGCTACCGCGTCCCTGTCCAAATTGCAGCGGAAGTACAATCTGCCCCTTCACAGGCTGATTGTGGACAGTGTGACGCGGTGGAACTCCACCCTCCACATGCTGAAGAGGTTGTGGGAGCAGCAAAGGGCGGTGAGGGAGTACCTGATGGAACTAGGCACTGAGAGGGCTTCACCACAACTCCCTTTCATCGCCTGTGCGGAGTGGGGGCAGATAAACCAGGTCTGCCAAGTGTTGTCCTCCTTCGAGCAGGCGACCAAGATGGTCAGCAGTGAGCAAATTGGCCTCAATAGCGTGCTGCCAATACTGTTCATGCTGGAGAGGACACTAGATCGCCTGCTCGAGGCTGGGGAGAGTGCCTTGGTGGAGCAGGAGGAGTCAGCAATGCTCCACCGAGACCAGGGCCAGGACCAGGAGGAGGAGGAGGAGGAGGAGGATGATGATGAAGAGGAGGAGGAGGTGGTTGCTGGTGTCGTCCCGGAGTCAGGGCCTGGTCAGGAGGGAGAGCCGGTGTTGGGGGCACCGATAGTCCGGGGGTTGGGCATGTCTGAGTTTGACCAGCAGCGCCTCAGGGAAGAAGAGTCGCACCTCATTCACCTGGCCAGCATTGAGGAGTCACAGCGGGCTGTGCTCTTCCCCATGGCTGCCCACATGCTGAGATGCCTCAGGAGGGACCCCCGGGTTAAGACCATCAAGACGAGGGATGATTTCTGGATGGCCACCCTTTTGGATCCCAGGTGCAAGGGGAAACTGGAGCAGTTCATCCCAGCCAGCCGGAGGCAGCACCGGATGGAGGAACTGCAGGCAGCCATTGTCAGACGGTTGGAGCAGGCAACTCCCCGGCCTCCAGTTGTCCCCCCTCATCTCACCCAGCAGGTGGCTGCACCCAGCTGCAGCCGAGCAGGGGACCTAATGGAAGAGATGAGGATGTTCTTCCAAACCGAGCGACCCAGTACCACCACCAGCAGCAGCAGCAGCAGTCACCACCAGCGGCTGGCCCACATGGTGGCAGACTACATGGCGTCCGTCGGTGCTTCTGACAGTATGAGCACCGACGACCCCATGGAGTACTGGGTTGCCAGATTGGACACCTGCCGCGAGCTCGCTCAGTATGCGCTGGAGTTATTGTCTTGCCCCCCCTCCAGCGTACTATCTGAGCGGACATTCAGCGCGGCAGGTGGGGTGGTCACGGACAAGAGGACCCGTCTGTCCACAGACTCCGTGGACAGACTCACATTCATAAAGATGAATGAGTCCTGGATCGGCGGTGACTTTCTGGCACCCGTCGTCGGTTCAGGGCGCTGAAGGGTCCCTTGCCATGCATTCCCTGATGAAGCCCCGGACCTGATGTATTTACAGTGCTGAATATAACTATTTCAACATCAGAGAAAATCAATGTTAATATTTGGTACAGTAGGCTTTCTTTGCAATTACAGCGGTCAAACATTTCTTGTAGTTTTACACCAACTTTGCACACACTGGAGGAGGGATTTTGGCCCACTCCTCCACACAGATCTTCTCTACATCAGTCATGTTTCTGGGCTATCGCTGAGAAACACGGAGTTTGAGCTCCCTCCAAAGATTCTCTATTGGGTTTAGGTCTGGAGACTGGCTAGGCCACGCCAGAACCTTGATATGCTCCTTACAGAGCCAATCCTTGGTTATCCTGGCTGTGTGCTTTGGGTCATTCTCATGTTGGAAGACCCAGCCTCGACCCATCTTCAAAGCTCTAACTCAGGGAAGGAGGTTGTTGCCCAAAATCTTGCAATACATGGCCCCGGTCATCCTCTCCTTAATACAGTGCAGTCACCCTGTCCCATGTGCAGAAAAACACCACCAAAGCATGATGCTACCACCCCCATGCTTCACATTAGGGATGGCGTTCTTGGCATGGTACTCATCATTATTCTTCCTCCGAACACGGTTAGTGAAATTATGATCAAAAAATTATATTATAGTCTCATCTGACCACATGATTTTCTCCCATGACTCCTTTGGATCAGTCAAGACAATTATGTCAGCAGTTATTTCACACCCTATATACTCTTATTAAGACTGCTGTACATCATGGCAACTCCTGCCCATGTGATATGACTCTGTATCAACTACTACTGTTAATACTACTACTGCTGCTTCTGCTGCTGCTGCCGCCCAGTCAATACACCTATGTCAGCAGTTATTTCACACTCTATATACTCTTATTAAGACTGCTGTACATCATGGCAACTCCTGCCCATGTGATATGACTCTGTATCAACTACTACTGTTAATACTACTACTGCTGCTTCTGCTGCTGCTGCCGCCCAGTCAATACACCTATGTCAGCAGTTATTTCACACTCTATATACTCTTATTAAGACTGCTGTACATCATGGCAACTCCTGCCCATGTGATATGACTCTGTATCAACTACTACTGTTAATACTACTACTGCTGCTTCTGCTGCTGCTGCCGCCCAGTCAATACACCTATGTCAGCAGTTATTTCACACTCTATATACTCTTATTAAGACTGCTGTACATCATGGCAACTCCTGCCCATGTGATATGACTCTGTATCAACTACTACTGTTAATACTACTACTGATGCTTCTGCTGCTGCTGCCGCCCAGTCAATACACCTATGTCAGCAGTTATTTCACACTCTATATACTCTTATTAAGACTGCTGTACATCATGGCAACTCCTGCCCATGTGATATGACTCTGTATCAACTACTACTGTTAATACTACTACTGCTGCTTCTGCTGCTGCTGCCGCCCAGTCAATACACCTATGTCAGCAGTTATTTCACACTCTATATACTCTTATTAAGACTGCTGTACATCATGGCAACTCCTGCCCATGTGATATGACTCTGTATCAACTACTACTGTTAATACTACTACTGCTGCTTCTGCTGCTGCTGCCGCCCAGTCAATACACCTATGTCAGCAGTTATTTCACACTCTATATACTCTTATTAAGACTGCTGTACATCATGGCAACTCCTGCCCATGTGATATGACTCTGTATCAACTACTACTGTTAATACTACTACTGCTGCTTCTGCTGCTGCTGCCGCCCAGTCAATACACCTATGTCAGCAGTTATTTCACACTCTATATACTCTTATTAAGACTGCTGTACATCATGGCAACTCCTGCCCATGTGATATGACTCTGTATCAACTACTACTGTTAATACTACTACTGCTGCTTCTGCTGCTGCTGCCGCCCAGTCAATACACCTATGTCAGCAGTTATTTCACACTCTATATACTCTTATTAAGACTGCTGTACATCATGGCAACTCCTGCCCATGTGATATGACTCTGTATCAACTACTACTGTTAATACTACTACTGATGCTTCTGCTGCTGCTGCCGCCCAGTCAATACACCTATGTCAGCAGTTATTTCACACTCTATATACTCTTATTAAGACTGCTGTACATCATGGCAACTCCTGCCCATGTGATATGACTCTGTATCAACTACTACTGTTAATACTACTACTGCTGCTTCTGCTGCTGCTGCCGCCCAGTCAATACACCTATGTCAGCAGTTATTTCACACTCTATATACTCTTATTAAGACTGCTGTACATCATGGCAACTCCTGCCCATGTGATATGACTCTGTATCAACTACTACTGTTAATACTACTACTGATGCTTCTGCTGCTGCTGCCGCCCAGTCAATACACCTATGTCAGCAGTTGTTTCACACTCTATATACTCTTATTAAGACTGCTGTACATCATGGCAACTCCTGCCCATGTGATATGACTCTGTATCAACTACTACTGTTAATACTACTACTGATGCTTCTGCTGCTGCTGCCGCCCAGTCAATACACCTATGTCAGCAGTTATTTCACACTCTATATACTCTTATTAAGACTGCTGTACATCATGGCAACTCCTGCCCATGTGATATGACTCTGTATCAACTACTACTGTTAATACTACTACTGCTGCTTCTGCTGCTGCTGCTGCCGCCCAGTCAATACACCTATGTCAGCAGTTATTTCACACTCTATATACTCTTATTAAGACTGCTGTACATCATGGCAACTCCTGCCCATGTGATATGACTCTGTATCAACTACTACTGTTAATACTACTACTGCTGCTTCTGCTGTTGCTGCTGCCGCCCAGTCAATACACCTATGTCAGCAGTTGTTTCACACTCTATATACTCTTATTCCTACTGCTGTTCATCATGGCAACTCCTGCCCAAGTGATATGACTCTGTATCAACTACTACTGCTAATACTACTACTGCTGCTGCTGCTGCTGCTGCTGCTCAGTCAAGACAACTATGTCAAAAGTAATTTCCCACTCTATATACTCCTATTACCACTGCTGTTCATCATGGCACCTCCTGCCCAAGTGATATGACTCTGTATCTACTACTACTACTACTACTGCTGCTGCTGCTGCTCTGTCAAGACACCTATGTAAAAAGTTAATTCCCACTCTATATATACTCCTATTACCACTGCTGTTCACTGATACCACTGATAGTTAATTTATCCCTTAACTACCCCCATTTGTGAGGGTCGGGGTTTTCCTTTAAAGTCCCATGCAAATCAATGGAAAATGTATGTTCCCACATAACTTCTGTACGCCTGGAGATATTTCAATAATACCCGCTATACATATTACTTATATGCCAAATAAAAATATATAACAGTTAAATTAACCCTTACCAACACCCTTATATAAAAGATGGGTATATTTATATTACTATGATTTTCCTCCCCAAAAGGTTAAGATAGGAAGACCGGGCAACGCCGGGTATTCAGCTAGTAATAGTATAAAATGTTTTCGGTTATTATTAAGCTAGATGTGTTGATGTTGATGTTGATGTGTTAGATGTGAAGTTAGATGTGAAGTTAGATGTGTTTAAAAAACTAACAATTTCAATAAGAAATGAAACCTTTGCAAAATATAACATTTTTTATTAAAAAAAAAAAAAAAAAAATTAGGACATTAACTTCTGAAGCTCTGTCACCTCATCCATGTTTTTCGCCAGTTGTTGCACCAGTTGTTGATTTTGGCGCATCAAAAACAGTATCTGCTGCTCATTTGCCATTACTCTCTTCGTGAGGTTTTTCATGGCAGCTTGTTTCACCTCTAGCTTTTTTAGAACTGTTAGGATATAAGAAAAAAACATTTGGATTTCAAAGACCGTTACGAAAGATTATTTTCAGCCATAAAAATAATAAAGTCTGACTTAAGAGACTCTATGAAAGAGGATCTGGCAGAGGCAATTCTCTTCCTTAGAACTCTACATTGCATTTATTTGCATTTGCTAAGCCTAGAACTACATTTCAAGATTAATATAAACCATTTCTAGGTTTTTCATATTTTTTTTTTGGGTTCATTATAGATAAGCTTTGTTTTGGTTCTAAAACAGCCAAATAATGTGGTCTGTATTTTTGAACTGTTAAAGATCATGTTCCTGATGTTTAAGCCTGCTGCTACTATCCAGTCACTTGATTGTTTTCATTGTGTTTGTCTTTTGCTTAAACTGTGCAATACAGTAGACTGTTGGCTTCCCAGCCAGTAGTCCTGTGGTAGTTTGCGTTTCTTTCCCTCAAGGAATCTATAAAATACATTCGCATATTAATACAGAGGAGTCGGAGTCGGGGAGTCGGGGAGTCGGGGAGTCGGAGTCTGAAGTACATAAAACTGAGGAGTCGGAGTCGAAAAATTTATCTACCGACTCCACAGCCCTGCTTTAAATGCTGTCCATTTTTAGAGCTACATTTTATTGTTGAAATTTTATTAATATATGTGCACATATTTACCCTCCTGATTGACGGTATAATTAACCGTCTCATCCTGCTCCTCTTCCTCGTCACCCACTACTCCACCAGAAGTTTCGGGGGGGGGGTGCAGCTCCTCCTCTTGCTCCTCCACAGGAACTGGGGGTGGTGATGTGGATGGCCCTGGCTGCTCCTCCTCATCCCTCTCCTCCTCTTCCACATCCTCCTCCTGCTCCTCCTCTGCGGCCTGTCGCCTTGTGCGCTTGGGGCGCACAGTTGGTAGCGGAGCTCCTATAATAACACAATGTTCATATATTATAAAAATGTTTTCTAATGACGTATGCAAATTCTGTGTACTCTACTGTATTGTATATGAATACAAATTAATTTATATAGACAGTTAACCAATGGGACAATGTTATATTAAAGGGTCTTGTGGGCACTACAGGGGCTACATGGGCTGCCACCATGGTAAAATGAGCTGTTTTTGTCTCCTTTGTTTTGTTCAGACGATCTCATGTTAAAAAAAAGTACTTGATGGAGTACACAGGATTACTATAACAACCCCACGCCTAACACAGGAATTTAGTGGGAATCTATATATATAAAACTCAACGTGTGTGTGCATGTATGTATGTATGTTCCACCATCACGTCCAAACGGCTAAAGATATTTACATGAAACTTGGCACACAGGTTACTTATATGTCAGCCACAAATATAGGATTGGTGGTTTAACCCATACCCACCCCCATTTGCCTTGGTCAGGGTTTTTCTTTAAAGTCCCATTCAACTCTATGGGAAATACATGTTATTTCATAACAGCTGTAGATATTTCGATAACACTTGGTCACATGTTATCTATACGTCCACTTAAAGTATAGGATCGTTAATTTATCCCTTAACTAACCCCATTGGTGAGGGTCGGGCTTTTTGTTTAAAGTCCCATGCAAAGCAATGGGAAAAGTATGTTCCCACATAACTTCTGTGTTCCTGTCTGCTGTCCCATGTTTTTTTCCAACAGTACTATGAATACCTTGGCTGGTGGTGATATATGTTACAACAACATGGCGTCTTGGTTAACAACATCTGACCTTACATTAATTACATATGACCTTACATAACTGTCCCCAAGGGACCCGGGCTGGCTCAACGCGATTGCCACTGCGCTGACAAGCCATTCACCTCTGCAGCTAGGGGTTCGGATCCCGCTCTCGGCTACATGTGAATTGAGTTCGGTGGTCTCAGCTCGGCCCCCGGTGGGTGTGCTATGCGAGGTAAGCCTGCGCTTAGTATGCCCACCTCCCTCCCACAAAAACCACCACACTTACACACGCACTCGCAATTGGGTTAACATGCACGCACTCTGACCATGCGGTCTCTAAAAAGAGAGGCGAAGGACTAACGGGGCTGGTTGAGCGGGCAAATCCTCTCACTCCCTTATAGGGAGTCCCTCTGCCCCGTGGGGCTTCGAAGCGGAGCAGGTAGGACGGTCTGTGTGGGAGGACCCCCTCACACCCGCCATTGCCACCCGGGGCATGGAGAAAGGTGGCAGATTACCTCTGGGGGAGGCCTGCCTACTCCCAACTCCTGCAGTCCGGCTCCTCTCTCGAGTACACGCACAAAATACACTTTAGGGAAAAAAAAACATAACTGTGACCAATAACTTACCAGGATGATATTTATTCCGGATACGCCTGACCCGGTTCATCTGGCGCCTCTTCAGGTCGGACCACTTTTTGAGGATCGCCATGCGAGTGTGTTCTTCGCCTAGTTCCTCAATCAGGGAGCTTATAACTCCCTGTTTTTCTTGCTGCCTCCGCAGCTCATCGTATCCTGTTTCCAGGAACTTCTGCAAGATGAAGAACAAAGTATATTGTAATACTTTTGTTGACAGCCTTATGGATATATGACATAAATGTATGCTATTCAACAATTGGAAGCATTCTCGCCTTATTAATCAATGACAGGGGTAACATGACAGATTTTATATACTGCCATTTCCGTCGCCACCTTTTTTACATAAATATAGCAGCCATTATCATTTGCATAATTATGAATATATACTAACTTTTAAACTAGACTAAAATGCAGTTGAAGATAATGAAATAACAGTGGTCAAAATACTTACACAAATCAGCAACTTTTCCTCAGATACAGTGAAATTACTTCCAACCATCTTGCTCTGCGATTGCGTTGCGATCATAAAGTTGGAAACTGGCAAGGGTCCAGGAAATGGTCGCGTGTTGTTCGCGTGTTGATTGCGCTGCTTGGACCGAGATGGGTCCATATGGCTTCGGCTGTATGGACCACAGTAACTCTTTTCCCTGTCAGGAGCCTAACGCCCCGGGGGGTCAGAGACGGGACCTTTTCGGAGGACCACTGACGTATGCAACCGTCGCAGTTTTTTGTGATGTCACTCTTTAGGTGTGTGCAAATTTTTCCTTGCACCGGGTGGAGTTTTTGGGTTGTGTTTTGCACGCCACAGGCTTTTCAACAGAAAATAACCAGCTGGAGGCAGAATGGTTGCAAAACACTACGGGTTTGTTACCTAACTCTGGGTTTCAAGACCAGTCCAACTCCAGCTGTTGCAAAACTACTACTCCCATCAGCCACGGTCTGTCAGTGCATGCTAAGAATTTTACTTTTGCTGCATCTAGGGTGCCACAGTTTAGAGACCCGTGCATAAAGGCCTGAAAAATGGGGGCCTGCAGAACTTACAATACTAGAAGTGCCAGCATTCCCAGGCATGCTGGAAGTTGTAGTTCTGCAACATCTAAAGGGCAATATGTATTCGAACGTCCTTGGGCCTTGAGGACACTGAAGTCAGGACGTTCGCATACGTCCTATGTCCAATAAAATGTTAAATTCATTATGCTAAATAACAAGGAAAAGTGCCTAAATACACATTTGCCAACCAGGGTGTCTGCAGCTGTCCAGGCATGCTGGGACTTGTAGTTTTGTAAAAGCAGGAGACACATTTTTTGTGAAATACTAATATCTGATCATATATACTAACTTTTAAACTAGACTTAAATGCAGTTGAAGATGATGAAATAACAGTGGTCAAAATACTTACACAAATCAGCAACTTTTCCTCAGACTTAGTGAAATTGCTTCCAACCATGTTGCTGTGTGATTGCGCTGCGATCATAAGTTGGAAACTGGCAAGGCTCCAGGAAATGGTCGCGTGTTGTTCGCGCAATTGCGCATGCGCGATCGAAAAATCGCAATCGCAATATGTATTTTGGTTAAAATATCATACATATTCGATTTCAGAGTGCTGCTACAGCAGTTTTCGAAATATCTGCAATCAATTTCGCATTCGCATGTTGCGATATTTCGATAAAATATCAGGAATATTCTGAGCCAATCAGAGCGCTCCTCCAGCATATCTCGAAATTGCGCAATAAATATCGCATTCGCATGTTGCGATATTTCGATAAAATATCACGAATATTCTGAGCCAATCAGAGCGCTCCTCCAGCATATCTCGAAATTCCGCAATAAATATCGCATTCGCATGTTGCGATATTTCGATAAAATATCACGAATATTCTGAGCCAATCAGAGCGCTCCTCCAGCATATCTCGAAATTCCGCAATAAATATCGCATTCGCATGTTGCGATATTTCGATAAAATATCACGAATATTCTAAGCCAATCAGAGCGCTCCTCCAGCATATCTCGAAATTCCGCAATAAATATCGCATTCGCATGTTGCGATATTTCGATAAAATATCACGAATATTCTAAGCCAATCAGAGCGCTCCTACCGCAGTTATTAAAAAAATCGCAATTATTTTCGCATTCGCAATAGCGAAAAATCGCATTCAATTAATTTCGATAAAATATCACGAATATTCGAATTTAGCGAATATATCTCGAATATTCGAATATATATTCGAGATATATCGCGAAATCGAATATGGCATATTCTGCTCAACACTAGTGATTACAGTACACTACACTTCAAAGAAGACACTTAATACTTGCATGTCCCACTATCTGTGCTGTTGATCCTTTATGTATTGCAGGAACACTAGTCCCTGGAGTATCTTCAGAGTCTAAAATGTCTGGAAACGAAAGGTGGATGGTAATGTAGCGCTACGTGTGAGCCAAAAAGCAATGGCTGTATACACCTAATGGGGTGTGACCATATATTGTGACACAAAGGATGTAATGGCAAAAATTGCACCACAACAAAATGTGAAATTAAAATCAATAAAGTGAACAATATAAACAACAATGTAATGTAGTGTCCATAAACAATAAAACAATGAAGATGTCATGAGATGGTGAGGAACTTCCCAACAGAAATCTTCAAATATGAGGTGGAATACATATGCCCAGGGCTCAAGTCCTGCAGGAACGCATGGGAACGGAGTTCCTGCACTTTTTTCACAGCAGGAACGCAGTTCCCTTTGCAGGACTAGAGCAGCTGAGAACAGCCGAGCCGTCTGAGCCAATCCTTCACCAAGCGGCGATGCCCAGCTCGAGTCACTGTCAGGGGCAGGCGAACCTTAGTAATCCTTTGTTACTGGCCGCTTCCTGTATATAGATTCATCAGGTAGTGTGCGGGTATTCCGTCACTTCCTCGATGCCGCAATGTCTCCTGGGAGCTTTTGTCATTGTTCCCAGGAGACATTTCGGAGGTATACCGTGAGTTATCGTGGGATTTAGAAAGAACTAACATAAAGGATTACTAAGGTACAGTGGGTCGAAAAAAAAATGCGGTTTAGTAATTATGCATATGAGCCTATCATTTTTTTTTGGTTGGGGAGTGGATCTTGGGTGGGAGTTCCCAAACTTTTTTCCCCAGGACTTGACCCCTGGCTACGTGTGAGCCAAAAAGCAATGGCTGTATACACCTAATGGGGTGTGACCATATATTGTGACACAAAGGATGTAATGGCAAAAATTGCACCACAACAAAATGTGAAATTAAAATCAATAAAGTGAACAATATAAACAACAATGTAATGTAGTGTCCATAAACAATAAAACGATGAAGATGTCATGAGATGGTGAGGAACTTCCCAACAGAAATCTTCAAATATGAGGTGGAATACATATGCACTTACCGCAACTGTTGGACCCAAATGTTGTACGACAGTGGATCGATCAAGCTTGGAATGTCCCACAGAGATGTCACCGGAAGTCCAGAAGGAAATGGAGTCTACCTCCTAGGTAGTCAGATGTCGTCAACCCAGGAAAGGGCAGGAAGACCAGATGTTCATCGGCCACTGACTACTCCAATACTGAAGATCCTAGTAAACCTTAGGTATGGCAATCATAAAAGATCCTCCAAGCATCCAAACATGATCTGGTTCAGGTAAGTGAGAACCCTGGCATGGGTACTGGAAACCAACTGGAGAAGGCTAAAAAAAAACTTATCTTCAAATTCATGTAAAGAGAAGAAAAAAATGGGGGCTCCAATGGTGTAGGTCATAAAGAGGTTTTAATGAATAAAACAATATACATAATAAAAAAAGGTGATCACAATTCATAAGTATTAAAAGCAATATGGGGAGCAAAATGCATGGCCCGACGCATTTCGATCCAATAGGACGTCTACAGGGGCATTGTAAACGGAAGGTGCCTGTGGGCATGTACACGTAGCATGGGGGAACTGTATGCTGTTACATTTATATTATCTCTCATGTGGGTTAGTGCCCCTTATGACCGGAGGCCAAACTGCTTCCACAGGCCCCACACACAGAAGGATCATGCCTTCTCACCTGCCAATGACACCTGTCCTGACACTGCAGAGTCATTTTGAGGGAACTGATAAGACTACACTTCAAAGAAGACAGTTAATACTTGCATGCAATATTAAGCACTGATTACCCTCTACCATCTCTTTGCGACACACGGTGTACTTTTATTTATGTCCAGCCTTAAAGGCAGAGAGGAGCCACTGCAGTTAGTTTGTAGGGCCCTGCATACACGCCTAGTTCCTAAGAGGGTTCCACTTTACACAGGGCTCTAAGTCAGGGACCTTGTCACCCAGTAGGGCAAACTAAGTGCCAGGCCTTACCCACCTATGGAACCCCCATCACTGACCACCACCTCTCCCATCTCCTTAACTGGCTTCTCATCTTTGACACTCCTTGCTGCATAACCTCAAGGGGTAATCTTAATATACACTTTGCTCCATAACTGCAAGGGTTAAGTTAAGAGGGTACCCTTATCCTGGAGTCCTTGCACTGGCTACCCGTCAGGTTTTGCATAGACTTTAAGATCCTCTTGTTCATCTACAAGGCTATTTATGGCTTGGCACCCTATTATCTCTCTGGACTTTTTTCAACTTATGCCCCATACACACGATCAGATTTTCCGTCGGAAAAACCTTGGATGGTTTCCCCACCGGAATTCCGCTCAAGCTCGGCTTGCATACACACAGTCACACAAAATTTCTCAGGACTTTCCCCCGTCAAGAACGCAGTGACGTACAACACTTACGACGAGTCGAGAAAATGAAGTTCAATGCTTCCGAGCATGCGTCTAAATTGTTTCCGAGCATGTGTCGGAATTTTGCGCGTCGCAATTGCTACAGACAATCTAAATTTGAGAACCTGCTTTTAATCTTTTGTTGGCGGAAAGTCGGAATTTCCATTCAAAAGCTCACATCAGACTTTTGCTGTCGGAATTTCCGATCGTGTGTACAGAGCATAACTCCCCCACTAGTAGCCTCCGCTCCGCAACTTTGGGTTTACTGTGTGTCCCCCCTACTTATCTACACTCAATGGGGGACAGAGCCTTCTCCCGCTATGCTCCCAAACTCTGGAATTCACGTCCTAAGAACATGATAGAGTTGTCTTTTCTAAACTCATTCAAATCAAATCTAAAAAGATTTTTCTTTAGACAAGTTTTTACTTGCTGTAATTGTCCCCTTTTCCCTTATGTTATGTTATGTTATCCTGTGTATTTATTTTAATGCGCTGTGAGAAGCCACCTTTAAAGGTGCTATATAAAATAAAGTTTATTATTAATATTATTATTCATTCCCCAGCTCTTTAATACACTGTGAATATTTATTCGCCCCCCAAGTAACTCAGACCAGACGGTGCACTTAACCAGCAACTTCTTTACTGAATAAATGATATTTACAGTGCTTTAGAGCTTTACTGCAGTGCAAATGGCATCACATACAAACATAACTGCATTCTGCTTTTCCCTTCAGAGGGACATTTTACCAGATGAAGGATGAAGGTAGCAGTGCTCCAAAGTAGAAAAATAAATCTCTTTATTAAGCAAATCCAGATAAGCAGACAAAAAAAAACACACAGTTCCAGGGCAGCCAGTAAAGTTGTTTCGCACGTCAGTGCATTACTGATGAATAAGCACTGACGTGTGAAACGTGTTTACTGGCTGCCCTGGAACTCTTCATTTTTTGTCTTTTTATCTGGATTTGCCTAATAAAGATGTTTCTTAATTTTCATTCATCTTCATCTTTCGTGGCTGCGGACCAGGCTGGCACCCAGTTGGTCTAAGTGTAAGTGGATCCTATTTTGGGTTGTTTTGGAGCTGTGTGTATCCTATTTGCCTTTCTTTCCAACATTTCACCATGCTATTGGCTGTTGGCTGTCACCCTCTCTATCTGTCCTGTTTACCAATTATAGTTGAAAGAAAAAATAAGTTTTGCCTATAGTTCTTCTTTAATCCCACAGCACCGCACATTAACACTTTCTTAAAGTGGTTGTTAAGCCACTAATTTAAATGTATATTATCCCCTCTGTTAGATAAGAACATGTGTCCTAGTGCCTGTACTATATAAAAAAAAAAAAAAGCTGAATTCTTCCTTTTTTTAACATAGGCTCCCATGTGACTCCTTGGCTTATTCCTCTGACAGCTTCAGTGGGCGGGGCCGAAGACTCCTATTGATGTCAGCCATGGAGGAGGGGGAAGCCGAGGAGTCACATGCACTATAAAAAATAAAGCACAGGCACATGTTCTTATCTAACAGAGGGAATGATACAAAAATAATATAGTTTTAGAGAAGCGGGGAGGGGAGCACAGTGGCGCTGGTACCAGCTGACAGCCAGGGAGGGGGAAAGAGGAGAGAGAGAAAGAGAGAAAGAGGAGAGCTGCAGATAGCGGCGGATGATGGAGACACATTAACTGACCACAGGGTCAGGACTCAGCAGCCATGATAAACCGTCAGCTTACGGGGGGGGGGCAAAACCAGGTAGGATCAGCCGGGTATTTCAGGTGATACAGGGGGGCAAATTACACAGCAAAAGCACTGTGCTGTGTAACATGCTTTAAGGGAACAGGATCCATTTTTTTTTTCAGAGTAACAAACACTTTAACAGCATATACAATTAACTTACTAGGCATCTGCCTACTGTACATGCCTGTGCCCTTGTCATGATCTGTGGCTCCCTTTACTGGACTCTCTGACCCTACAGGACACAGCAGTGCCATAAAGTCTTGCAGATCAAACCATTGACTGAAGCAGGGGACCAGGCATCCAATAGTTTCCCAAAATGTTAGATTCTGTAGATTCTCTGGACAATGATAACCATTCAGTACAGGGAAGATCTACAGCCAAGGTGGTGGTAGAGATACTGTAAGTATCTTCTTTGTAGGGACCATATGTAAAAAAAAAGTTTGTTCTATAGACAAAGTTGGTTTAAAAAGCGATGACCTATGTGATTGTGAATTGACTTTTACACTCAACATGCATAAAAAAATCAATAAAATAATATAATATATATGTATGGGAAATTCAAATGATCCACTGGATTAAGCCCTTTGTGGCTTCAACCCCTTGGCGCGAGCGTGTGCATATATGCGGCCTTGGCTTTAGAGGGTTATACCTGGATGATGCCCACAGCTACAGGCATCATCCCAGTACCGTTTTTTAGAGCGGGCGGTTGGCTTTCCAGGATTAACAACCAATGCGGCTAAAAGCCGTGCGGTTGTTATCCTGGAGGAGCGGGAGGGGACATCCCCCCTCCCACCGCTTCCATTGCTCTTACCTCCCGTCCCACCGGCAGCTAGAGACAGACTGGCATGAAGGTGGAAATGGCTTTGCTCCAGTCTTCTCTCTGTAATCATGGAAGCGACAGCACAACGTCACTTCCAGTTTACTCGGTCGCCAATGGCACCGTTTAAAAAAAAAATACAGTACTCAGAATCGCCATTTTCGGTGATCTGAATACTTCGAAGTGCAAAGGAGGAATTTGAGGTCTTTTACACCCCTGATCCCTCCATAAAGAGTACCTGTCACCACCTATTACTGTCACAAGGGATATGTACAGTCCTTGTGACAGCAATAAAAGCGATCAATTTTTTTTAAAAAACACAATGTAAAAAAATGTAAATAAATAAGAAAAAAAATGTTTTAAAATGCGCCCGTTCCCGCGAGCTCGCGCAGCAAAAAAAAAAAGCATACGCAGGTCGCGCCCGCATATGTAAACAGGGGCCAGGATTCAGAGAGCAATTGCGCCTGCGTAACCATAGTTATGCAGCGCAATTGCTTACTTGCGCCGGCGTAACGAATGCTCCTGATTCAGGAACCTCGTTACGCCGACTGCAGCCTAAGATATGCGTGGCATAAGGCTCTTATGCCCGCATATCTTAGGCTGCATTCTTGCGATGGCCGCTAGGTGGCGTTCCCGTTGTGCTCAGCGTATAGTATGCAAATTGCATACAAACTCCGATTCACAACATTACGCGAGCCCTGCGTACGCAGTTTACATAGTTTGCGCACAGCGGTTTTCGGTAAAGGCTGCCCCTGCTATTAGCAGGGGCAGCCAATGTTACGTATACCTGTCGTTCCCGCGTCGCGAAATTTGAACTTTACGTAGTTTGCGTAAGTGAATCGTGAATGGCGCTGGACGCCATTCACGTTCACTTTGAAGCAAATGACGTCCTTGCGACGTCATTTGCCGCAATGCACGTCGGGAAAGTTTCCCGACGGAGCATGGGCTCTACGATCGGCGCGGGAACGCGCCTAATTTAAATGATTCCCGCCCCCTACGGGATCATTTAAATTGCACGCGCTTACGCCGGGCATTTTGCTGGAGCGCACACGCAATTTACGGAGCTACTGCTCCGTGAATCGCGGGTAGCGCAGAAAATTTGCGGGGGCGCAGGGCAAAAACGTTGCCCTGCGCCCTCCGCAAAAAAAGCGCAAATGTACCTGAATCTACCCCAGTGATAAAAATCACAAATGTGAGGTATCGCCGCGATCGTCAGAGCGAGAGCAATTCATCTAGCACTAGATCTCCTCTGTAACGCTAACCTGGTAACCGTTTAAGATTTTTAGGTACCAAAGCTTGTCCCCATTCCATGAATGTGCGCAATTTTAAAACGTGACATGTATACATATTGATAGAATGCTGCATGGCCAGAGCTGGCAGCCACAGATCCTACCCCTCCCCCCTGACTGCCCGCCCGCCCCCTATCCTAAGAACTGATCGTGTTCCCTGTCATCGGGAACAACGATCAGTGACGTATCACAGTAAGCCACGCCCCCCTACAGTAAGACTCACGCCTTAGGGAACACTTAACCCCTACAGCGCCACCTAGTGGTTAACCCCTTCACTGCCAGTGTAATTTTCACAGTATCAGTGCATTTTTATAGCACTGATCGCTGTGAAAATGACAATGGTCCCAACAATGTGTCAAAAGTGTCCGATGTGTCCGCCATAATGTCGCAGTCACGATAAAAATTGCAGATCGCCGCCATTACTAGTAAAAAAAAAGAATTATTAATAAAAATGCCATAAAACTATCCCCTATTTTGTAGACGCTATAACTTTGCGCAAACCGATAAATAAACGCTTATTGCTAATTTTTTACCAAAAATATGTATAAGAATACGTATCGGCCTAAACTGAGGAAAAAATATGTTTTTTTATATCTTTTTGTGGGATATTTATTATCGCAGAAAGTAAAAAATATTGTTTTTTTTTCAAAATGATCGCTCTACTTTTGTTTATAGCGCAACAAATAAAAAACACAGAGGTGATCAAATACCACCAAAAGAAAACTCTATTTGTGGGGAAAAAAGGACGTCAATTTTGTTTGGGAGCCACATCGCAGGACCGCGTAATTGTCAGTTAAAGCGACGCAGTGCCGAATCGCAAAAAGTGGCCTGGTCCTTTAGCTACAAAATGGTCCGGGGGTTAAGTGAATAATAATGGGGATTGATTCCCACATTTTCTAATTATTCGAAAATACATTATTGCACTAAACTGACAGTAAGCCTAGGTTCACACTGCTGCGAATTCAAAATCGCGGTAAAATGCGCGATTTTACCGCGATTTCGGCCGCAATTTAATGTAAATCGCAAAAAGTAGTACAGGAACTACTTTTTGAAATCGCAGATGCGGCGTCGCACTGATTAGGACAGTGCCATTGCCGACAATTGCCGCCGATTTGAGATGCGATTTGACATGTCAAATCGCATCTCAAATCGTTCCAAATCGTACCCAGTGTGAACCAGGGCTAAATGGAAAAAGAAAATGCATTTAGCACTATAAATTAGTGCTTAATCATAGCTATGATTAAGCACTAATTTATAGTGCGAAATGCGTCAGCTGTTTTACTCCCGTGTAGTGTGCTGTGACTTGTAGTGCAGTTTTCCTTTTTTAAATAAAGACAACCATCAAGGTTTTTTGGAGTGCGGCTGTCCATATTTTCTTTTTCCATTTGTTGCCTTGTGCATTGCCAGCACCCTCGATCTCCTGAGACCATACTGATCATCCTAACACAATACACCTGGAGCGGTTTCTTTCTTTCACTAAACTGACAGTACCATGTAAATCTCTTGGTATATTTCATATTATTTTACTACCCTTTCTAATTCTCACATAGAAGGATGATGTATTTCCAGCCTTCCCTGCAATGTGTTGTTTTCAGTACATGTTGATTTTTCATACTAGTTATTTTTTTACATAAGGGAAAATTCTTTAGAGCTGTCACAAGCAATATTGCGAAGTATCGGTCAGGTCTCGAGTGATTTGAGAACAGCTTTTTCCCTTTTAAAATGCCATAACATGATTATTGTCCTATTTCCTAGCAGTAGCTTCCAGAAGTCATTGTGTTTGAAGTATTGCTGCATCTCTGCTCTGAACCCTTCCCAGGCACAACCAAGTCGTGTACTGAATCTTCCAGGGAACATCAAATGTGCTTTGGACTTCTGCCCTGTCTACTTGCAAACATTGGTCATTGGCTCCCTGTAGGCTTCTGTTTGAATAGAAATGTAGAAGGAAAAATTGCAGTGTCTGAAAAGGCCAAAAATAGAGAGTGACCTCCCAAAATGCTTATGTCAGAATGAAGGTAAGTAACGATAGTACTGTGGCTGTTTCACATTCTACTGGAACTGGTTCTTAAACAATTTGGCCGTAAAATTAATTTTAAAGGTTCAAAACTTAAAAAAATTGACTGTATGCAAAGGTAAAATTGTAATAAACTGAAAAAAACTCAATGGGAGTGGGATTTTTAAGGCAACAAAATCCATAAAAAGGTATACATTTTTTACAATACATAAATATACTAGAAAAACAAATAATGAAATGAGGATCAATATATATATATATTGTGACAGGAAGTCAGGTAAATCTGTGGGTGTTGTCACAGTCGGGACATACATTTCTGCCTTGTTAGACAATACACTAATCATTATTAGGTGTCGGCTGCCAGAAATAGCCAGGAAGGCTAAGGGCCGTTGGAAGACTCCAGCTGTTCAGAGTGAGGCAATTAAAGGCCTCTATAAAGTAGCCCAGAGGATAACCACTAATTGGCTGCATCACTCCTAAGGCTGTGTATGTAGGAGAGCAGTGCCAGAAAGTCTCCTGATGAGGTGAGGAGACCATTGACTTTTTCCTGTGTTATCAATGTCAAAAGATTACTGTTTGTGCTGTATGACCAGCATTGTCTGCCCAGCGCTAGGCTGAGCCAGACTCCTTAGATAGGTTCCTGTGTGGAAGGTAGATGCCCAGAGTGGCTAGGATTTATTGTATATTTGATTTTGTTTATGCTGTTTGGATGCTTGCAATTATTTTCCAGCAAGATGGAAAAATAAACCAAAAACGTTATTTTTCAACCGTCTTCGACTGCCAGTCTGTATAAAATCAGTGTGTGGTGAACCCAAGCAAGGGGTCACACACCCCGCTACCGAGCTAACCCCTCACAATATATATATATTTTTTATATTGATCCTCATTTCATTATTTGTTTTTCTAGTATATTTATATATTGTAATACATTTATACCTTTTTATGAATTTTGTTGCTTTATATTTGTTGTCTTAAAAATCCCACTCCTATTGTTTTTTCAGTTTATAATTGATTTAAGGGATGATGGCAACCACATGCCACTGTACATGAGTTAAATTCTTTTAAGGTAAAATTGTAAAACAAAAAAACAAATGCAGTAAATCTCTGCAATAAATGCACATGTCCCTATGTATTTATACTTTTTATAATGCTTCAAGAACAGTAAAATGCCTGGTGATCCTGCCAGAAATCCAGTAAGATCCTAACTTCCTACTGTTGGCTCCAGGGACATAACTACAGACTTTGGGATCACATAGAAACATTGGGCCAGATCCACAGACGAAGTACGCCGGCGTATCTAATGATACGCGACGTACTTTCAAATTTCCTGCGTCGTATCGTTGTTTTGAATCCTCAAAACAAGATACAACGGCTTCTGGGTTAGATCCGACAGGTGTACATCTTCGTACGCCTTCAGATCTAAGATGCAATACTTCGGCGTCCGCTGTGTGGCGTTTTCCGCGTTGGGTATGCAAATTAGCGATTTACTAACGTCGCCTGTAGTCTGCTTTTTCCGGCGTATAGTTAAAGCTGGTATTTTGCGGCGTATAGATAGAATTGCCATGTTAAGTATGGCCGTCGTTCCCGCGTCGAAATTAGATTTTTTTTATTTTTTTGCAAAGTCGTCCGTGAATAGGGATGGATGTAACTCACGTCTAAGTTCAAAAAATGACGTTGTTGCGACGTCATTTCGCGCAAAGCACGGCGGGAAATTTCTGGACGACGCATGCACATTTCATTCGGCGCGGGGACGCGCTTCATTTAAATGAAACCTGCCCCCAACCTGCCCAATTTGAAATCCGCCGCCAGAAATACACTACGCCGCCGTAACTTACGGCGCAAAATCGCTGAGGATTCGAAAATGCGCCAGGTAAGGTACAGCGACGTAGAGTATCTCTGATACGCTGCGTGGAACTAAATGTATGTGGATCTAGCCCATTTTGATGAGGGCTCATAGTGATCTGTATCTTATGTAGCATAAAATATGCTAAAGCATAGGTAACAAGAGAGCACTCAAATTCTATGGTGTAAATTCTAAGCTCTCCCACCCATTCCAACACCACAGCAAGCAAGTGCAGAAACAGGTCATCGAGTAATTAAGAAAAGAAAAGAAATGGAGCCATAGCTCCAGCAATATCATAAATGTCACATTTATATGATTACATTATAATTGCTAATGCATAATTAGTATTACTCTATGATCCTAATACAAATCTATAAAAAAATAGACACGTACAATTCGTTTAGTTCCGAATTCGTTTTTCCTAATTTTCAGATTTTCGGATTTCCGAAATCTTGAATTTCCAAATTTTCTAATTCCGAATTTTTCTAATTTCCAAATTTTCGTAAATTCAAGATTTCAGAAATTGCAAGTTTCGGAAATTCGGAAATACAAAATGTCGAAAATGGGAATTTCGGAATATTAAAATTTTGTAAATTTGAAAATTTGAAAATCAGAGATTAGAAAATTGGAGATTAGAAGATCAGAAATTCCAAAACTCAAATTCCAAAATCCGGAAATTCACAAATTCGAATTTTCTAAAATTCAGAAATTCTAAATTTCGAAAATTCGGAAATTCAAAAATCCAAATTTTCCGATTTTGGAATTTCCGAATTTTCTATTTCAGAATTTTTATATTCAGGATTTTCTAATTTTAGAATTTCCGATTTTCTAATTATCAAATTTTGGAATTTCCGAATTTCCAAATTTTCGAACTTTTGGAATTTCCGAATTTGGAATTTTAAGATTTTTTAATTTGGAAGTTTGGAATTTCTGATTTTCTAATCTCTGATTTTCAAATTTTCAAATTTTGAATTTTCAAAATTCGAAAGTTCGATGATTTGGAAATTTGAAAATTGGAAATTCAAAAATTCTGAATTTGAAAATCCTAAAATTAAAACAAATTGTATTGAATTTACAAATTTTAGAATTTTAGAAACCCTGAATTTCGAAATTCCTAATTCCAAATTTTCAAAATTCGTCAAGGTTGACAGCAACCTCTCCAATGTTTAATAGTTGTGAAGAACATTCACATGCTCATACATTGTCTATGTTTATTTGCCTCAACAACAGCCCTTTGGCAGCACTAGCTTTGTGAATTCCATGCTTGCCTCTCTGCGCTGCGTCGGCGTAGCGTATATTATTTGTGCTATGGCGGCGTAATGTGCGCCCGCTCTCTGTGAATCTGGGCCAAAGACTTTTCTTTCCCAGCAAAACTGCTGCTGCTTAGACAAATGAGCTCCTGGGAGATGTAGTTCTGGAGGGTGATTGTCTACATCAATAGAAACCGACCTAATGGTACACTGTTGATAACGCTGTAAAGCAGGTGCCCCTGCAATAATTTGGGCCTCAGGTTGATGTCACAGAAAGTAATAATAGCTGGAACACAGAAAAAAAAAGTATTCATACCCCTTGAAATTTTCCACATTTTGGCATGTTACAACTAAAAACGTAAATGTATTTTTTGGGGATTTTATGTTATAGACCGACACAAAGTGGCACATAATTGTGAAGTGGAAGGAAAATGATATTTTGTTTTACAAATAAATATGTGAAAAGTGTGGCGTACATTTGTATTCAGCCTTCCTAAGTCAATAATTTATAGAACCACCTTTCACTGCAATTACAGCTGCAATTCTTTTTGGGGATGTCTCTACCAGCTTTGCACATCTAGAGAGGACATTTTTGCCCATTCTTCTCTGCAAAATAGCTCAAACTCTGTCAGATTGGATGGAGAGTGTCTGTGAACAGCAATTTCCAAGTCTTGCCACAGATTCTCAATTGGATTTAGGTCTGGACCTTGACTGGGCCATTCTAACACATCAATATGCTTTGATCTAAACCATTCCATTGTAGCTCTGGCTGTATGTTTAGGGTCATTGTCCTGCTGGAAGGTGAAACTCCACCCCAGTCTCAAGTCTTTTACAGACTCTAACAGGTTTTCTTCTAAGATTGCCCTGTATTTGGCTTCATCCATCTTTCCATCAAGTCTGACCAGCTTCCCTGTCCCTGCTGAAGAAAAGCATCTCCACAACATGATGCTGCCACCACCGTGTTTCACAGTGGGGATGGTGTGTTCAGGGTGATGTGCAGTGTTAGTTTTCCGCCACACATATAGGTAGATTCAGGTACGTTCGCGTAACTTTGCGGCGGCGTAGCTTAAGGAATTTAAGCTACGCCGCCGTAAGTTAGCGAGGCAAGTACATGATTCACAATGTACTTGCCTGCTAAGTTACGTCGGCGTAGCCTAAATCGACGGGCGTAAGGGCGCCTAATTCAAATGTGTTTGAGGGGGGAGTGTTTTATGTTAATGGCACTTGACCTCACGTTTTTTACGTTTTTTTTACTGCGTATGCGCCGGGCGCCTACATTTCCCAGTGTGCAGTGCGGCTAAGTACGCCGCACGGGCTTATTGATTTTCACGTGGATGTAAACGACGTAAATCCCGATTCACGGACGACTTACGCAAACAACGTAAAAAAATCGAATTTCGACGCGGGAATGGCGGCCATACTTGACATTACTATTCCAATAGGGCCTAGCTCTAACTTTACGCGGCCTATCTCTTACGTAAATGGCGTAAAAGTACTGCGTCGGCTGGGCGTACGTTTGTGAATTGACGTATCTCCTCATTTACATATTCTACGCCGACTGCAATGGAAGAGCCACCTAGCAGCCATCCAAAATATTGCAATCTAAGATAGGACGGCGCAAGCTGTCCTATCTTAAGTATGTTTAAGCGTATCTCTGTTTGAGCATACGCTTAAACATAAGTCGGCGTAGATTCTGAGTTAGGTCGGCTTATCTACTGATGAGTCGGCCTAACTCTTACTGAATCTACCTAATAGTGCTTTGCTTTAAGCCAAAAAGTTACATTTTGGTTTCATCTTAACAGAGTACCTTTTTCCACATATTTTCTGTCACCCACATGGCTTCTTGTAAACTGCAAACTGACTTTTTATGGCTTTCCATTTTTGGATGATGAATTGAACAGTGCTCTGTGAGATGTTCAAAGCTTGGGATTTTTTTTTGCGTTGTGATTAGCCAAAGCATGCAGGTCATAGTGCATGTTTGGCCAATCATCAGCCAGCAATGCACTGCGATGCTGCAGTAAATTATGAGCCGTGATGCACCACTCGAATTTGGCGCGAACGGCCCATAACGTTCGCAATTCGACGAACGATCGAACATATGATGTTCGAGTCGAAAATGGGTTTGACTCAAACTCGAAGCTCATCCCTACTGGCAGTGAAGCCTTGCGGCTTTAGAGCCGGTTTCCTACTGCGCATGCGTGAAGCTTGCTGTGCTTTGTGAATGGGCCATCTGCGGGGGAAGGAGGAGGTGAACTTCTGGCTCAGTTTGCTGAATAATTGGGGGCGGGTACCTGTCAAACCCAGGTACCTGTCCCCCCACAAAAGGTGGCAAATGTGCCACCCCTTTTGGGTGGAGCTCCACTTTTAGACCCCTTTCACACTGAAGCTGTTTTCAGGCGCTATTGCGCTAAAAATAGCGCCTGCAAACCGCCCCTAAACACCTGCTGCTGTTTCTTCAGTGTGAAAGCCAGAGGGCTTTCACACTGGAGCGGTGTGCTAGCAGGACGGGAAAAAAAAGTCCTGCTAGCCGCATCTTTGGAGCGGTGTGTGTATCGCTCCTTCACCGCTCCCGCCCAACGAATTCAATGGGACAGCGCGGCTATACCGCCGGCAATGCGCCTCGCCGTTTTAACCCTTTCTCGGCCGCTAGCGGGGGGGTTAAAACGTTACATCCTGTTTTGTTACATCTTGATTCTACCAGTGTTTACTAAAGTTTGGATTTTAAACTCTTCATCATGATGCATTGATATGGTCCTTGGATTACCTTACTAATGTCATTGCTCTCTGTTTGTTGCTTTCAACATAATTGTTCATTACTGTTCTCCCTACCCCCTGTGTCAGAAATTGCTGCATATTAATTTACCACCTATGTAATTTCTGCCAGTGCCAATGATTTCTCTGCTTTCCTATTATTTCCCTCTGTGAAGTAAAATTACTAAAACAAATATTTATTTCTTGCATTATTTATTTTATTTATTATCATGTGTACTGCTGTTTAATTATATTACATTTTGCAATCTCATTTTAAATATATGGCTCTGCTCTGATTTACTCTAATTTGCCTATTTCCGAACAGCCATTAAGCACTTATTCAAAAGTTTTATACCTTTGCTGTTCTTCCTCTAGTTAGGCCTGATTGACATTTAGTCCAATCAGTATGCAATTATTATGGTCACAATGACTGTGAGAACCATAGAATGTCATTTGAAAACTATTGGATTGATCGAGGAAAGTTGTAGGAGGGTCTAAGTCAGGGGTGTCCAAACTTTTCTCAAAAAGGGCCAATCTTGATGAAGTGAACATGCGTGAGGGCCGACCATTTTGCCTGACATTCTTTGAACCATTAAAATCTAGTCTAAGAGCTCTTTCACACGGGTGGACCATTCAGATCTGCCTGCCAGTTTTTTAGGTGGACCTGAACGGGTGCTCCGTGCTCCTCTATGGAGCCACGGATGTCAGCTGTGACATGCCGGCTGACATCTGACCCGCTCCGATCCGCCAAAGTGTGACGGAGGAAAAACTTACATTTCCATCCGACTGGCGGATCGGATCGGGTGAACACGGACAGACGGTCCGTGTTCATCCAAACCCCCCATACGGGAGAGCAGAGATCTGACAGGGCGGTCCCTGCACAGTGTGCGGGGACCGCCCTGTCATCCGCCGGCTCAGCGGGGATCAACGGAGTGATCCCCGCTGAGCAAGCGGAGGTTCACGGGGCCGGATCTATGCGTATCTATGCGCCTGATTCATAGAATCAGTTACGCATAGATTTCCCTAAGATACGACCGGCGTAAGTGTTTTACACCGTCGTATCTTAGGCTGCATATTTACGCTGGCCGCTAGGTGGCGCTTCCGTATAGTTAAGCGAGGAATATGCAAATGAGCTAGATACGCCAATTCAGAAACGTACGTCCGGCCGGCGCATTTTTTTACGTAGTTTACGTTAGGCTTTTTTCGGCCTATAGTTACCCCTGCTATATGAGGCGTATCCTATGTTAAGTATGGCCATCGTTCCCGCGTTGAGTTTTAAAAATTTTACGTTGTTTGCGTAAGTCGTTCGCGAATAGGGATGTACGTAATTTACGTTCACGTCAAAAGTAATGACGTTTTGCGGCGGATTTTCGAGCATGCGCACTGGGATATTTTCACGAACAGCGCATGCACCGTTTGTAAAAAACGTCAAATACGCAGGGTCACAGTTAATATACATAAAACACGCCCACATCATTCACATTTGAATTAAGCGGGCTTAAGCCGACACAGATACGTTACGCCGCCGTAACTAAGGGCGCAAGTTCTTGCTAAATACAGAACTTGCACCCTAAATTACGGCGGTGTAACGTATCTTAGATACGTTACGCCGTGCATAAAGATAGACCGAGTCTATCTGAATCTAGCCCTCTGAATTTTTTTCAAAATTGTCGCTCTATTTTTGTTTATAGCGCAAAAAATAAAAAACGCAGAGGTTATCGAATACCACCAAAAGAAAGCTCTATTTGTAGGAAAAAAAGGACGTAAATTTTGTTTGGGAGCCACGTCGCACGACCGCGCAATTGTCAGTTAAAGCGACGCAGTGCCGGAAGCTAAAATCTCGTCTGGGCAGGAAGGGGGTGTATGTGCACAGTAGGAAAGTGGTTAAATAACCTATGGGGCCCACACACGATCGGTTTTGACCGATGAAAACGGTCCACCAGACCGTTGTCATAAGGCTCCATTCACACTTGTGCTACTCCCAAGGTCCTTTAGCTGCAAAATGGTCCGGAGCTTAAGTGGTTAAGTTAAATCTTTTCCCTTTTAGATCACGTCTCTCATTAGTCATTGACTGTTAAATTACGATTATTTCGAACAAATTCAGTTGGTGCAGAAAAAAGAGAAAATGACTAAATGAAATCACGATGGTTAAATAATCTACCAAACTTTGGGCCAGATTCACAAAAGAGATACGACGGCGTATCTCCTGATACGCCGTCGTATCTCTGTTTTAGGGGCTTCCTAACTATGCGACTGATTCATAGAATCAGTTACGCATAGTTTGCCCTAAGATCCGACAGGTGTAATTGTTTTACACTGTCGGATCTTAGGATGCAATGCCGCGGCCGCCGCTGGGGGGAGTTTGCATCGTAAACCAGCGTCGGGTATGCAAATTAGTACTTACGGCGATCCACGACGGTTTTTCGTGTTCGCTACGTCGCTGCTAGTCTAGTTTCCCATCGCAAAGTTAGTTATCGTTTTAGCTGCCCTAATTTTACACAGCCCATGTTAAAGTATGGCCGTCGTTCCTGCGTCGAAATTCAAAAAAAATTTTTCTTGCGTAAGACGTCCGGGAATACGGAAGTACGCTACGCACGTCGCCGTTCGAAAAAATTACGTCACTTCGCGCAAAGCACGGCGGGAATTTCAAAACTGAGCATGCGCAGTAGGTTCGGCGCGGGAGCGCACCTAATTGAATTTGAATTACGCGGGCTTACGCCGGAAGGCCGCCGGCGTAGGTTTTCATTGCAAGTGCTTTGTGAATCAGGCACTTGCGATGAAAACTTGCGGCGGTGTAACGTATCTACGATACGTTACGCCGCCGCACTTCTACGTGAATCTGGCCCTTTGTGACCAAGTGATGTAAACACAATTATGAATAATTCACACTTTGTGACGAGCACTTGGCGGAAATGAAGGAATCCTGCAGACAGTCTTCGTCTTCTCAAACAAACGGTATTAGCAGCAGCAACAGATGAAAAAATAACATTCATTCTTTGAGCTCTGATAATTGAGCCACTAAAATTTTATGGACATACTTGTGTCCTCTAAACACTACAGTCAAATATTTATTTTTATAGATTCTCTTTAACATAAAAGCTATCTTGTAGCTTCACTAAAATGCTTTCTTAATTCATAAATTACTTTTGGAATCCCTAGTGCCTCTTAAACATTTGATTTCTGTAGCTTCACTAATAGCCATGGCTCTAATTTTTTTTTTTTCCCTGAAGAATTGATTCGCTTTATTTTGTCCTGATACGCAAATTCTGCAGATTTTCAAGCTTGATGCCCCGTACACACGATCGTTTTTCGGCATTAAAAAACGTAGTTTTTCAAAAATGTCATGATCGTGTGTGGGCTTCACATCATTTTTCAGGTTCTGAAAAACGTAAAAAAAAAAAATTTGAACATGCTGCATTTTTTAACGTTGTTTTAAACTATGTCGTTTTTCGGGTTATAAAAAATGATCGTGTGTGGGCTAAAACAACGTAAAAAACCCGCGCATGCTCAGAAGCAAGTTATGAGATGGGAGCGCTCGTTCTGGTAAAACTACCATTCGTAATGGAGTAAGCACATTCATCACGCTGTAACAGACAAAAAAGCGCGAATCGTCTTTTACTAACACGGAATCAGCTAAAGCAGCCCCAAGGCGAATGGAACTTCCCCTTTATAGTGCCGTCGTACGTGTTGTACATCACCTCGCTTTGCTAGAGCATTTTTTTAAAACGATGGTGTGTGGGCAACGTCGTTTTAACGATGAAGTTGGAAAAACGTTGTTTTTTCGACATGCCGAAAAAACATAGGGGCAGATCCACAGAGATCTGCACCCGCGCAGTGTATCAGCGATACGCTACGCCGCCGTACCTTACCTGGCTTTAAATCGAATCCTTAAAGATTTTGCGCCGTAAGTTACGGCGGCATAGTCTATCTCTGGCGGCGGAATTCAAATCGGCGATTAGGGGGCGTGTTTCATTTAAATGAAGTGCGTCCCCGCGCCAAATGAACTGCGCATGCGCCGTCCCTAAATTTCCCGCCGTACATTGCGCTAAATGACGTCGCTAGGACGTCATTTATTTAACATAGACGTGAATTACGCCCATCCCGATTCATGGACGACTTACGCAAAAAAAAAAATAATCAAATTAAACGCGGGGGACGACGGCCATACTTAACATGGCAAGTCTAACTATACGCCGCAAAACACCAGCTTTAACTATACACCGGAAAAAGCCTAGAGACGACGTAAAAGAATGCGACGGCCGCGTGTACGTTCGTGGATCGTCGGAAATAGCTAATTTGCATACCCGACGCGGAAAACGACGCAAACTTCACCCAGCGGGCGCCGAAGTATTGCATCTTGGATCCGAAGGCGTACGAAGCCGTACGCCTGTCGGATCTAACCCAGATGCCGTCGTATCTTGGTTTGAGGATTCAAACTAAAGATACGACGCTCGAAATTTGAAAGTACCCCGGCGTATCAGTAGATACGCCGGCGTACTCTCTCTGTGGATCTGCCCCATAGTTTTTTTTCATTCCGAAAAATTATCGTGGGCAAGGGGAAAAGAACATATCCAACTAAATTGGAATAACAGGTCCCAGCACACAGGACCAGATTTGTTTTTAAAAAGACAATGGAGGTTAGGGACTTGAGTGACCAAAAATCGGGCCGACAGCAACTTTGCTAGTGCACTGCACCTACAACGAGCAGTAGGGCATTACTGTGTGTTGTGCAGTGTTGCAATGCACAAGCATTGAGCTGCCATTGGTGTGAATGGGCCCTTAGGGTGTGGCAGGCCGTCTGCTTCTTCATAATATATTTCGGTAAAGGATAAGTGCATTCTTACACCAGTTCATTACTGTAAAGCCTCGTACACACGATCAGTCCATCCGATGAGAACGGTCAAGGACCGTTGTCATCGGTTAACCGATGAAGCTGACTGATGGTCCGTCGCGATGGTAAATTTGTGGATTGTCCACTGGCCACGTCACCTGGACACGTCACCTGCCACGTCACCTGGCCACGTCACCTGCCACAAGTTGTGGATTGTCCACTGGCCACGCCACCTGCCACAAGTTGTTGATTGTCCACAATGCAATGCAAGCAATTAAATTTTTTTTGTTTTTTTTTAATGTTTTTTCATCATTTGCCATCATTTTTGAGATTTCTATTGTAAAAAAATAGGTCACCTTTTAAAAACGCCTATAAACGAAATTGCAGCAAAACGCCGGTACTGTGTTTTGCCACGATTAGCGGCGCTTTGCCGCGTTTGAAACGCGAAAACTTTTGCGTCTGAACTCATTTTTTTGCTTCTGAAAAAACGAGCATAAACGCAACTGCCGAAAAACACAGAAAAACGTGACTGTGTGCATGGACAAATAAGGGGCAGTTGAAAAAGCTGTCCAAATGCCTCTGAACACGTGTTTACCAGCGTCTCGTGAGCATGGGGCCTAAAGCTGGAGCTTCAGAACGCACTGGTCCTGGGCTTTTCAGCTTAAAAACGGCTCAGCCATCTACAGCTCAAAAACGTCATGGTGGGCATGAGGCCATAGACTAACATGGAGAGCCGCTTTTAAGTTGCAAAAAACGCTCAGAAAAGTGGCTGTAAAAAATGAAGCCTTAATAGAGTAAAAATAGTATACAAAAAAATAATAGATGGCTTTACAGTAAACAGTTTAGTATAATTAGGAATTACTGTATTCTTTCTAAAAATAATAATACTTTCCTTTTTAATGATTCACCAGGCTCCTGTATATTCCCGGATTACTTGACACTCACCAAATTGTGTGTTTATTCTGTCACAGACCCTTCATAGTGAAGCACCATTTTTTTGTTAAATCAAATCTCCTACTTATCTTCTTCGTAGATATGTTATGCCTACTTAGCTCAGACAGCCAGACTAAGCTCTGTCCTTGGCTAAAGGGGCTGGAACAGTCTGTACAACATTTTCCAGGAATCACACATGGATGACAGCGAATGTGACTTTACTGCAGGATATCTGTTACCAAGCAAAAGAACAATGCTGATCAATTCTCAAGCAACTCCCCCTGTCTTCAACAAGCCTATTTATTGATTAGCTGTTCCAACTCCCATACTATTATTTTTAGGGGGGCACCTATACCGTTTTTTTTTTTTATCAGCAATCACTTTGCAGTGTTATCTGCGTCAAAAAATGGCTCAAATCGCACTGCAAAGAATCGCATGCCATTTGAACAGGAATGAAAGTGCGATTCATGTATGAATCGCATTTGATTTCCCCCACTGCTCCTGTGTGCATACCTCCCAACATTTTATGATGGGAATGAGGGACACCTACTAACAAACATATGTAGGCATAGGACACGCCCCCTGCCACACCCCCTTAAATGAGAATTAACCAAAAAAAGGTTAAATAAATTCACAAGGACTTTTTTTTACCACTACTATTCCTTTATATTGCGTTTATTAACCCCAAAAAAACAAAATGGATCCTGCTCCTTTAAAGCATGTTATATGACACAGTGCTTGTCCTGTGTCATTTGGCCCCCTGTAACACCTAAAAAACCTGTCTGATCCTGCCAGTTTCCACCCACCCCTCTGTAAACTGACCACGGTGTATCATGGCTGCTGAGCCCAGACACCATGGTCAGTTTACGTGCCTTTGTCATCTGCAGCCTGCTATCTGCTATCCTCTGCTCCTGTGTCCTCCTCCCCCCTCCCCTCTCTGTCTGTGTGTGAGGTGCCCCTCCCCCCTCCTACTGCTCTCATAACACTAACCTGTATAAACCATTAGCACTGACTCCTATTGAAGTGTCCCCCTCTTTAAATGATTTATAAATATAAATGCTGTAAATACCTTAAGAGCCAAGATTGCGATCACATGACCAGCCAACTCTTTCCTCCTCTCCCCTCCAGACTGATGTCAGCAGTCATGTGATCGCAATCTCGGCAGTGAAATAAGGTATTTGCAGCATTTATTTTTATAAATCACACACAGAGGGGGACACTACAATAGGAGGCAGTGCTGATTGTGTATACAGGTTAGAGTGGCTTAACAACCACTTTAACTTTAAAACATCCAAATAACCAAAAATTCGTCCAAATATAGATTTAAACTAAAATGAATTGCACATGTCTACTAGGGGTATCAGCAGCATCAGTCACTAGGATCTTATCTTTAGGTCTGTACTCACAATGTGCCCTAGATACTTGGATGCCTCCCTCCGGACCCCCAGTGAAATCCCTTACTTAGCTTCAGAGATTTTAGCAGGGCAGGTCCCCCAGCTCTGCCACAGCTGGGACCTCGATGAAGACCAGTAGAAGTTCCCAGCCCTTCAAGCTGGGAACTTCTCCTCCTAAACAAGAACAGGGCTGCCTCAAGCCCCAGGCTATTTATGCACACTCTGTGACTGAGCACACTTGTTACTACATACTTCCCTAACCTGCCTCCATAATACCCTATGCTGCTATAACCTGCCACCATAATACCCTATTCTGCCCTAACCTGCCACCATAATACCCAATGCTGCTATAACCTGCCACCATATTACCCAATGCTGCTATAACCTGCCACCATAATACCCTATGCTGCTATAACCTGCCCCCATATTACCCTATGCTGCAATAACCTGCCACCATAATACCCTATACTGCCCTAATCTGCCACCATAATACCCTATGCTGCCCTAACCTGCCACCATGATACCCTATACTGCCCTAACCTGCCACCATAATACCCTATACTGCCCTAACCTGCCACCATAATACCCTATACTGCCCTAACCTGCTATCATAATACTCTATACTGCCCTAACCTGCCACCATAATACCCTATACTACCCTAACCTGCCACCATAATTCCCTATACAGCCCTAACCTGCCACCATAATACCATATAATACACTAACCTGCCACCATTATACCCTATACAGCCCTAACCTGCCACCATAATACCCTATAATACTCTAACCTGCCGCCATAATACCCTATACTATCCTAACCTGCCACTATAATACCCTATACTACCCTAACCTTCTTAATGGAACCCCAGTCACGGTGCGATTTTGCAACACTGTTGCCCAAAAGAGGCTCCTGCTCGTTTTGGAGCGTCAAGCTTCGCATGCTGCGATTTTGTTGGGGGGTGCCAGATATAGGAACCGCCCCGGGTGCCACATGCTCTAGGTACGCCCATGGAGCTATCTTCCTTCAGGTAATTTCTAAGATCCGTGTTAACTTTCTGGACTGAGATGCTGGCTCCGATATGACACAATGATGCAAAATTGCAAATCCTTTAGCACAAAAAACAGTACACATGTTTGTATGTCAACTGCATATTTAACTGCTTACACAGAGTTTAACTGTAACGCCATTCTGGCCTTATTATAGTCATTGTGTGTAGGTTTTATTTAACAGCGTGCCTCAATTTCTGCGTTAAGCCGCCACTGCAAGCAATTGCAGTCGGTTGACAACGAATGAAAAAGGTTTTGATATAAAAGTTGCTTTTCCCATTGGATTCCCCAGTGTCAGTTCCAAACTCCCAGGCTGCATTAAAAATCCAAATTCCACATCTAAATTAGCATGAGGAACTCTGATACCGGCTGAGCGCAGCAGTACTGTACAGTTTTATGCAGAATCGCTCAATGATAATGCATTCTTGATGGCTTCCAATATAAATGAAGAGAGTGGAGTGCATGCATGCTATTGATCTTACAAATGTCATTATTATTCAGTTACTGTGGGGGTTGCGTAAGAGATTAATTTAAAAAAATGCAATTTAGTATCCAGGGTGCCCAAAGACCTTGTAATAATGAGCAGTTGATTAAAGCAGTAATTCATTCAGCTTATTAGAAAAAAAAAATCATATATATATATATATATTTTTTTTCTACAGTTAAAATGTATTCTGCTGCTCATTAAATTTAAGATTTCACCTTGAGTAGGCTGTATTGCTCTCAGGAGATATGAGGTGTGAAATCAGCATCCGCGCTACTTGTTAAGAAAATAAATTTGTTTTAACCTTTAAAAAATGTGCATCCTGTTCCTTGTATGTGGCTTTACCTTGAACGTCTCGCTGCATGTAGGCCATTATAATCTTAAAATCAGGCGCCTTATAATAAAATCTCCCGCCTCATTGAACTTGATTACTTGGTGTTGATTAAAACCCCTTGTTTACCAGTAAAAAAAAAAATACACAGTATTACTTCTTTCCACCATGGAAAGGTAGAGGAAGTGTTATGTGTGCTATAGATGACAAGTGAACTGTGAATTAGGACATTTTTGTGCATGGTTTTCCATCAATAACGGGACATTTTTCAAAAAGCAGCAATGGTGTAGAAAGGAAAGATGCATTGACTTTAAATTATATATATTTCGATGGGTTATTCATGTTCTATCATTTCTTTATCAAAATTTTTATATTTGAAACACATATCTCAGCCATTCCAGACCTTTAAAAAGCCTAACAGCTGTGTGATGGGAGTCACTTTGGGTGGGAGGTTTGGGGTACCCAGGTTACCTTGGAGAACACTGGAACCTCCTTGTCCAGCTTCCCCAGCCCCCCATGTGTAAGTGTGTCTATTAGGGGCACCTTTCTCTGATTGAAAGGTGGAAAGGCTTGGTGGTGACATCACATTTTCCATCTCGCCTTCCATTCATTTAGAAAATGCACACCGTTCTCTGATTGATGAACCTTGCCAATTAGTCAACCTCCTTTGTTCAGACTGCAGCAGGGCAACTTCTCGGTGCGGGTCTGGAAGCAAATGGAGATCACCGGACTAGCTTAGCGGTGTCTATTTCAGTCATTTCCAGCTTTCAGATATGCTAAATGCATAGCAACATTGGCCCAAGCTTGACCATTGTGACTATTTATAATATAGCCACACCTGGAATTCCTCTTTAAGTTTAAAGCGTAACAGAAGCTGGAGTTTAGCTTAAAATAGGCTTTGCCTGACCCAAGATGGCTTCTAGGGTCACATGGGGTGGCAGCATCCAATCGTATAGCTTTCTCAGTGGCTCTGGAAACCATAGAGGAACCATGTCCCTCTTGACTTCCTCTCCCCCTGTTATGCCACTGCGGTAGAGCGCCACCTGCAGTGGAGAAAGTGGACCTACATGCAGAAGGGAAACCGCTCACAGGACCTAGGAGATGCTTTCACTTTAGTAGCTCTGACTACTGCAGTTGTATTCAGCTACCACAGCGGCCCTTCCGGTATGTGATATGCATACTATGCAGTAATGACCAAACCTCTAGTCTATCTTTATGGATGAGCCAAACACCCCCCCCCGTTCCGTTTGCACCAGAACCTTCGAACGGACCAAACGTTCGCGCGAACATTTAGAACCCCATTGACGTCTATGGGACTCGAACGTTAGAATTTAAAAGTGCTAATTTTAAAGCCTAATATGCAAGTTATTGTCGTAAAACGGGTTTGAGAACCCGGGTCTTGCCCCAGGGAACATGTATCAATGGAAAAAAAACGGTTGTTTTTTCTGGAGCAGTGATTTTAATGATGCTTAAAGTAAAAAAAAAAATGAAAAATTCCTTTGAATATCGTACCTGCTGGATGTCTATAGTATGCCTGTAAAGTGGGACGTGTTTTGAACTGTTCCTGCACAAAATGAGATTACTATAAGAAAAAAGTAATTTAAAACTGCTTGCGGCTTTAATGTAATGTCTGGTCCCTGCAATATCGATGAAAATCATTGAGAAAAATAGCATGGGTTTCCCCCACTCCCCCCCAGGTCATTACAAGCCCCATTGGCCCTATATATTTTGAACAGCAGCATACAGGCGGTGCAAACAAGACAGGGACTGTAGGTTTGTTGTTAAGTAGAATCTGTTTGTAATTGTGAACAGGTACTTTTTTAAAGTGTAGCTCCAGCCATAAAATCTAATTTTAAGCTTTTCTGAAAACATAGAGAAGGGTTATTACCCCTGTAACATTTGTTTTGCTGTCTGTGTGCATCTGTTCAAAAGATTGCAATTCACTTTCTGTCCCAATGACAAATGTTTTTTTGAAAATTTTGTTTTTTTTGTGAAACAAGGATTGGTGATAAAGCATCAGTGGACAGGAGACAACTCTTACAGAAGAGAGTTTCCCTTCCTAGGGGTAGATTTCCTCTCACTTCCTGTTGTCTCCTTCCGTTTGCAATTAGGAGTCATTTGTAAGTTGGATGTATTAAAGTAGGGGCCTGCCGTATATACTCTGCATACATTTTGGCCCTAGGTGTTGGTGTTGCCACAACACTGTAAGCCCTCACAGTTAGTCTTGGTGGGCGCTGGAACACCCTGCTGTGTGAACTATTATATCAAGAACTGTAATTACATGCCATTGTTGAACAGTGGTAGACAAATTGGGCCTTTGGTGCTGGTGCCACAACACTGTAAGTCCTCACAGTTACTTGTGGTGGGCGCAGGAATGGGCCCTGCTGTGAAATATTAGATCAAGAATTGTAATTACATGACCCTGTTGAAAAGGGGCAGAAAAATTGGGCCTTTGTTGGTGGTGGTGCCACAACTCTGTAAGCCCTCACAGTTACTCTTGGTGGCCACAGGAATGGGCCCTGCTGTGAAATATTAGATCAACTTCACTATGCTTGTACAATTCTTTATCAACTCAATAAAGATACTTTGACAAGGCAATATTAGATCAAGAATTCTAATAAATTGGGCCTGTGTTGGTGGTGGTGATGGTGCTGGTGCCACAACACTGCAACCCCTCACAGATACTCTAGTTGGAGCGCAGGAATGAGCCCGCTGCAAAGTATTGCATAAAAAATTGTAATTACAAGCCCCTGTTAAACAGGGACAGAACAATTGGGCCTTAGGCACTGGTGCGGGTGCCACAACACTGCAACCCCTCACAGATACTCTAGTTGGAGCGCAGCATGATCATTGAGGAGGAAAAGGATAGCCACTCAGCATAACAGGATAGTCACTCAGCATCAGCATAGGCAGTCTTGAAGGGATCTGACATTTCAAAAAAAATTATTCAGTTACATTAGCATCAGGTGCTTGGTAGCTGGTGGTGATCCAAGCCTGATTCATTATTAAGAAGGTCAGTCGATCGACCGAGTCGGTGGAGAGGCGCACCCTGTGATCGGTTACAAAGCCTCCAGTAGCACTGAATGTGCGTTCTGAAAGAACGCTGGATGCAGGACAAGCCAGTAGCTCAATTGCGTACTGTGCAAGCTCTGGCCAGTGATCCATCCTCAAGACCCAGTAAGCCGGAGGATTTTCGGTGGGAAAGGTGTCCAAGTCTGATCTTGCCCCTAGGTATTCCCGCACCATGTAAAACAGATGCTGGCGATGGTTGCTGGAACCAGTCATACCTTGGGGCTGCGGACTAAAACATTGTCTCAAGGCATCGGTCAGACGGCCACCTTCTCCACCGCTCCTTCTGTGACTGACCGAAGCCTCAGCAACACGTTGTCCAGGACCAGGATTTTGTAACCTCCCAGTATCTGGGATCGCGTTGCACAGACCTTTCTGCAAGGCCCCCCGAAGATGTTTCATTTTCTGCTCCCTCTGTGACGGCAAGATAAGGTCCGCAACCTTACTCTTGTAACGTGGATAAAGGAGGGTTGCCACCCTGGCTTTGGCCAATTATGACTCTCCGTTTTTTGCCACCTGTGATTGGCCAAACATGCGGGTCATAGTGCATGCTTGGCCAATCATCAGCCAGCAATGCACTGCGATGCCGCAGTGAATTATGGGCTGTGACACGCCACTCGAATTTGGCGCGAACGGCCCATAATGTTCGTAATTCGACGAACGGGCGAACATACGATGTTCGAGTCGAACATTAGTTCGACTCGAACACGAAGCTCATCCCTATCTATCTTTAACTATCCCTGCTTTCTGTCTCCACTTTCATTTCAACAGTCAGTGCAGGCACACCTGCTGTAAGCATAATATCAGGTTACTGATGGTGTACAGGAAATACTGTGAAATTATTATAAAATTGAAAATAATAGTTACAACACATATTTTTTATTTTTTTTATTTTTCATGAATTCCCATTTAAACAATGCACTCTGCATTGGTGCAAATTCAGTGCAATAACATTGCCTATGTACAAAGTAAAAACAATAAAAATAAACTCTTCGATGTATAAGCATCTTCTCAAGGTAGTCCTTGGAGTACAGCAGTAGCTCCAGGATATCTTGGTTGGAGTGGTTCTGATTGAATCACCTGTATTTCACAAGAATATTAATAGCATTGGCGTTGTTGTCTTCCCTGTGGACAAGAAGCACCGAACTGCAGAACTGAATTACTAGCTATGAACATAAAGTACTTTGTGCGGATTTACTGTCGAATCAAATTTAATACATCTACTGTGCATTGCTGAAATTATTTGTATATAAAGAGCACTGGAGCGATAATGTCCAGTGACCCACAGAGATCAATCAAACATTCAAACAAGTGCAAAGAACAACGAGGCATAAAAACTCAAAACAACCAATCAAAACTTGTGCAAATTATGTGTAGCACCCTGGTGTTTCGACAGGGTTGCTAACAAATTTAGTTTGCCAGGTAGTAATTGTCCTGGCTGATTGATAGAAGATCCACTGATTCCTCCCCAAATTCTGGACTCGCTGCACCTTTTCTCTTCTGTCACTAGGTGGCACTGTGGTTGGTGACAATAGATTCACAGGGGCTTAGCAAGGTCAGATTATGAATGGATGGGGTGTCTCAGACAATTGGCAGGGTTTCTTTTAGTCCCTTGGCCTGCTTGGAGCCTATTTATTTGGGTGGAGTCAGGTGATCAGGGTTCTGTGCCATCCGGACGGCTGTCTGGGTTGATATGTGTTATGTCGCCCCGGGTTGCTAGGCCAGAAGCCTGAGGCCTATCCCGGGGACACCTGTCTGCTAGGCTGCCTGAGGCCTATCCAGGAGCAGGAGAAGCAGCGTAGGGTTTTGTAGCGCCCCCTTACTTTCAGTATGGGCACTACGCTAAAGTTAGTGGGGAATGGGAGAGTTATTTTGCTTCCATTCACAATTTGCTAAATTGGGACTTCTGTCATTCCAGAAAAATCCACTGGGTCAGTCTGTTCTCCAGGGATGCAGTACCATCTGCTAAGCAAGCACCTTCAGGGTGCGCGCATCCATGGACCCCGCCAGCGTGGCCCACCAGGCCAGGCCAGAATTGCAGGCTACACAAAACCTACCTATACAGAAGTGTTAGCCGGCTGGAGGCCTTCCACTGTAGAAGTCTCGGAGCCTGGAGTTATCATTGCATCTACTCAAGCAGTGGCAGAATTACCAGGGTCGCAAGAGTCACACTGGGCCCTGGCATTCCGTCACTGTCGGGGGGCCCATCGGGGTAGCTATTCACACGGCTCTGAGCGGAGAGCGTGTCACTCATGGAACAGCAGCACAGAGACACCGGCATTGACAGTTCTATCTCCCCTTCAGTCTGTCCTCTCTCGCATGGAATGACAGAACACACAGCCGATCCTGCTCCCCCTTCTCCCCCCTCCCCTCTCCTGTGGGAGCTCCGCGGGAAATGTGAGCTTGTTAGCTTCACACTTAACTGCCCACAGAGCACACACAGGAGAGGGGAGAAGGGGGAGCAGATTAGGGTGACCACGTGTCCCGGATTGCCCGGGACAGTCCCACATTTTGCAGGTATGTCCCGGGCACCTTCATTCCAGGACAATACAGTGTCCCGGAATGAAACTGACACTGACACCCCCCCCCCCCCCGGGCCAATCTGATGCCCCCAAAAAAGGCACATCACTGCTTTACACAATGACAGTACTTGTCCTGGCCGGGAATGCCTGGAGGAGCACATTCCCGCCCCCTGTTTGTGATTGGAGAAATCATAAATCCAACCTCTTGTGTTAAATCACTGTGCTGTGATTCGTAACAGGACAAGCTGATTTTTGGGAAGGGGGGTGTCCCTGAATGGTAGTTTGGAAATGTGGTCACCCTAGAGCAGATCGGCTGTGTCCTCTGTCATCCCATGCGAGAGAGGACGGACTGAGGGGGAGATAGAACTGTCAATGCCGGTGTCTCTGTGCTGCTGTTCCATGAGAGACACTCTCTCCGCTCAGAGCCGTGCTGTCCTGAGAAGGCAGATAACACTGATGGGCACTGATAGTATTCACTGATGAGCACTGATAGAAGGCACTGATGAGCACTGATAGAAGGCACTGATGGGCACTGATAGAAGGCACTTATGGGCACTGATAGAAGGCACTAATGGGCACTGATAGAAGGCACTAATGAGCACTGATAGAAGACACTGATAAACACTGATAGAGATGGGCACTGATGAGCACTGATGGGCATGGATATAAGGCACCAATGGACACTAATAGGATGCACTAATGAGCACTGATAGAAGGCCCTAATGGGCACTGATAGAAGGCATGGATGGACACTGATCGGAGGCACTAATGAGCACTGATAGAAATCACTGATTGGCATTGATAGAAGGCACTGATGGACACTGATAGAAGGCACTAGTGAGCACTGATAGAAGGCACTGATAGGCACTGATAGAAGGCACGAATGAGCACTGATAAAAGGCACTGATGGACACTGATAGAAGCCACTAATGAACACTGATATGAGACACTAATGCTCACTGATAGAAGGCCCTGATGGACAGTGATATAAGGCGCTGATGTGCACTGATAGGAGGCATTTATGGGCACTGATAAGAAGCACTGATGAGCACTGATTCGAGGCCCTGATGGGCACTGTTAGGATTCACTGATGGGCACTGATAGAAGGCACTGATAGGAAGCATTTATGGGCACTGATAGGAGTCACCGATGAGCACTGACAGGAGGCATTGATGGGCACTGATAGAAGGCACTAATGGGCACAGATAGGCCATGTTGATGAGCACTGATAGAAGGCACTAATGTGCACTGATAGGCTACACTGATAGGTGGCATTGATGGGTACTAAAGAGGTGGCATTGATTGGCACTGAGGAACACTGATAGGCAGAATTCAGGCAGTATGGATGGGCACTGATGGGCAGCATTGAAGAGTACTGATAGGTGGCACTGATGGACACTGTTAGGCAGCATTAATGAGCACTGATAGGTGGTGCTGATAGGCAGAATTCATGGGCAGCTGATCACATGGTAAAGGGCCGCTGTGATAGCGCTGGATAGATGTCCCAGGGGGCATGCGGGAAGCACGGTTTTGGGAGAATGTCCATGGACACCCTCCCAAAATTGGAAGCCCGGGGTTCAGATGGAAAGGGGGCAGGGGGTGCCCATGATGGTTTCTTGCACTGGGGCTCTGAAGGTTATAGTTATGCCTCTGTACTCAAAGGTGTTCTGGCCCTAACCCTCTCTCCCACAGTTCTGTCAAGAGACAATACATCTCTTGTTCGCATTCAAAAGTGACTGGCGCCCATCATTTCTTCTTGCATCACACCCACCATGCCTGGTAACCCGCTCTACAAGGAAGGGTGTCAGCTCTCCCTAACTGAGGTCACCATTAGGCCTCTGGGACCCCCGGGACCTTGCTACATATGCAAGTTGAACCACAGTAACCGCAGATTTGTGGGCTGCACATCCATGATGCAAATCTCCCGTTCCACCACATCCCAAAGGTGCACTATATAGAAAAATCATGGGGGATGCCATTCGGGCCCCTGGGGACCACCGGGCCCCTTACAGGTCAGGGGGGCTTTGGGTGCTGACGAACAAAAAAATAAAATAAAATGGGGGATGCCATCCGGGCCCCTTACAGGTGTACTGGGGGATGATCCCCAGGCTCCCACACATGCTGAAGTACCATATATATTTTTTTATCTTACTATGGTCAAACAGCATTATAGGGGAATGAAGGAAAGCTGAGTATGTGATGCTGAGAAGGGGGGCATGAATGCCAACCTGCTGCCTTCCGTTTGTATGGGCAAGCCTAAAGGGTTTTGACAATTATCTGCTACTTGCACTGTTATCAGATGATTTATTTCGCCAATGTAGGAATATTTAATGTGCGTCTTAACAGTTGCTGTCAAACCACAAGCCTATGCTTGCCCTGGCAACATGTGCATTAATAATGTATTTTGGGGGGGCCGGGGAAAGCATTGGGAATACAGATGAATGGGATGCTGTACTGCTCAATAATAGCTTGGTGTCATTGTGAAGGTGTGCGGTAAACATATACTACGGCGCCATTAATATTTTATTATCTGTGCAGTGACAATAAGAATGCATTTCTAAGGTTTTCTTTTTACATCTTTCCAATTTAATCAAAGATAAAGATTCCTTGTGCAAAGACGTTATTATTTGTAAAAGAAATGTAGATCACATTTGATGTGGGGGGGGTTGTAGTTCAGGGGCCAGATTCATGTAGATCATTGGATCTTTAGATCCGCTCGATCTAGCGAGGCTAGTGCAGTATTCATCAAGCACTTACCTCGAAAATTGCACCGTCGGATCGTAACTCCTCCGGCGGAATGCAAATTCCGCGGCTAGGGGGAGTGTACAATTTAAATCAGGCGCGTTCCCGTGCCGATTTAACTGCGCATGCGCCGCCGGCGAAATTTCCCAGTGCGCATGCTCCAAATGACGTCGCCATACTTAAAGCGGGGGTTCGCCCTGTTAAAAAAAAAAAAAAAGTTTTTTTTTATTAGACCATTAAATTCGGCATCGTAGCGCGAGCTACGGTATGCCGGTCTTACATTTTTTATGCCCGTACTCACTGCGGTATCGCTGATTGAAGAATCCGGGGAATGGGCGTTCCTATGGTGAGAGAAGGTGATTGACGGCCGGCCCTGGCACGTCACGCTTCTCCGGAAATAGCCGAAATAGGCTTGGCTATTCATGGCGCCTGCGCATAGCCTGTGCGCAGGCGTCGTGAATAGCCGAGACCTACTCCGGCTGTCTTCGGGGAGCGTGACGTGCCAGAGCCGGCCGTCAATCATCCTCCCTCTCCATAGGCACGCCCATTCCCCGCGGGAGTCGATTTCTTCAATCAGCGATACCACAGTGAGTACGGGGATTAAAAATTTAAGACCGGCATACCGTAGCTCGCGCTACGATGCCGAATTTAATGGTCTAATGATTGAAAGGAGGGTGAACTACCGCTTTAACATTAGCTACCCCTCATATAGCAGGGGTAGCTATCCGCTGGAAAAAGCCGAACGCAAAGGACGTTAAAAAAAAGCGACGGGCGGGCTTACGGACTTAAATCGGCGGTTCTCCTCATTTGCATATCCGACGCGTAAAAAAAAAAGCGTCGTATCTCTTTGATGAATCTGCCCCCAGGTGTCTACTTGTTACTGCTATTAATGCTACTATTAATGCTATTAATGCTGCAATTTTGTAGCTATGATGTGTGCAATGCAATCTTAATCTCCATACATGTCAGGAAAACTGGTCGTGTGTACAGGGCATTAGGCTGGGTTCATACTATTGCATGATAGGAGAGTGTGACCGGCTCTCAAAGGAGCCATTTCACACATCTCTGATGTGGCTGCGAGTGCACAGCAGAAGAGTCCTGTGATTCTTTGGCTCCGTTTCAGGCAGGGTTGCCACCTTTTCTTCAAGTCAAACCCGAACACTTCAGCATCACACAGAAATGTTTCCATACTATGCATGGATAAACTATGCATAGATGTTGCTATTAAATAACATTTATAATCGTATGAAGTTATTCAGAAGAGTCCCCCTTTACATCACAGTCCACAGAGTTCCCCTTTTACATGTGAATGCGCAGAGATCCCCCTTTACATCTGAACTTGCAGAGTTCCTTTTCACTGTTAGGCCCCTTGGGGAAACGGTGGGGAAACTTTCAAGCCAGTGCAGGAGGATGGAAATTATTCTAGCAGAACGGCAGCAGTGACGTCACTGGAATGTGACACGTTTCTTGAGCGGGCGTACTGCGATGACGCGGCAGTCGCGCTCCTTTATCAAGCTCTTGCGTCGCATTCCAGTGATGTCACTGCTGCCGTTCTGTTAGAATAATTTCCATCCTCCTGCACTGGCTTGAAAGTTTCCCCACCGCCGTCGGCTTCAACACCTTACAGCGGTGAAGGACAGCTTCCCACAGCACAGCGCCCAGCAGAAAAAGGACCAAAGTGACAGACCTGATGACTTCACCCAAAGATTTTATGTACAAATGCCTATTTGAACTCTACCAAATGTGAGTTGCCTGTACTTATTTACATATTAAATTGCTTAAAACATCTACACTTAGAGGCGCCTCTTCCCTTGCTCTTTTTGTTACTGATGTAAGGGGGAACGCTGAGAACTCTGATGTACGGAGAAGACTCTGATGTAAGGGGGAACGCTGAGAACTCTGATGTACGGAGAAGACTCTGATGTAAGGGGGAACACTGTGGCCTCTGGTGAAGGGAATATTTACAATAATGGCGCACACTGACAGAAGATAAAATAATTGTCCATAAGAAGTCCTTTGAGCTAATAGCTCTAAAACAGTGTCTGGATCTGGGCAGCCTTGTGTGGGGAGCCAGGGCTGTACTGGGACAAAAATTTGGCCCTGGACTTCATCCAGACCGGCCCACTTTAATTCAATAAAATGCTGCTCCCCCCCGAAAAACTCACGCCAACCAAAAGGCCCCTACATCCATTATTGTATATCATGAGAGGGTGAGAGAGAGGGAGGGTTGAGGGAGAGGGGGGTGAGTGTAAGAAAAAGAGAGTGAGTGTAAAAGAGAGGGGGTGAGTATAGGACCCCTTTTTACACTGAGGCATTTTTAAGGCGCGTTTGGGCTAAAAATAGCGCCTGTAAAGCGACTGAAAAACGCTTCCGCTGCAGTCCCAGTGTGAAAGCGTGAGTGCTTTCACACTGGGGGCTGCCAGGGCGTTAAAAAAAGTCCTCCAAGCAGCATCTCTTTTAAAAAACGGCCCACTGAGCCATCGGCCCACCGGGAAACTCCCTGTAGTCCCTATGGCCAGTCCATCCCTGTCCAGGGGAGCCGAAGCCGAACTCCAATGCATGGAACAGAAACAGAAACAAAAAACAGGCGCCACTTAGAAAGACTGTAAACTTTAATGTAAAAATAGCATCAAAGCACTCACATTGAGATAACTGTGTACAGGCATGTAGAGGGGGTACAGTCTATCCTGAGCCGAGATGTGTGGTCCCTTGTCGCTGTAGGACCTGTTCGCTGCGCTGGTGCTGCTTGTGAAGGAGCCAGTGCGTTGTTCACCGAAGGGCGATTTTCGGGTAGGCTCTGCGGCTACCAGACCGAGGGCTGGAGCGCAAATGATGGGTCTTTGCTGGGACACAACGGCGTGAGGGGGAATGACGTCACACCGAGGACCAAGATGCAACGCGTTTCGGTGCATGCGCCGTTAATTGGTAAGAATCACAGCGCGCACCTTTTTCAAGCTGGGTGTAATGGCGGTATACAGCCTGTTTATATATGCCTGTGTGGTGTTGCCACCTAATGGTAGTAGATGTAAATGCACTCCACAATATTAGAGAGATTTACACTAATAATGGCACACATTTTAAATAGGAAAAACAACAAATAGAATATGTAATGTGTAAACCGGAAATGCTATAGATAATACACTGAGATGGACCCGTAAAAGCTATTTATAATACTGGAGAATAGATAAAAAAATTAAATAAGGGGGAAGGGTTGGATTATAAAAAGTTACAAAAATGCTCTTTTACTGGCCTATAAACTATAGACACAAGAATAGGTGGATTTTTTTGAAAAGTAATTGGCTCCTCTTCATGTATAATAGTTAAAAAAATTAGTAATATAAGGGAATTATTTAAATGATAATATTAACTACTTGCCGACCAGCCGCCGCAGTTCTACGGTGGCAGGCCGGCTCCCCTGCGCTGGCTCTCTAAGCGGCCACTAGGGGCGCGTGCGTGCCGCCGGAGGCACGCGCGCCCCCCGCTCGTCCCTGACTCCTGTGCGCGTGCCCGGCTGGTTGGCTGTGGAAGTGCCTATCAGAGCCAGCGCCTATCAGAGCCTCAGGCTGTAATAGGCTTCCAAACACTTATCTAGCGACGCACGGGGGGTGCGTTCCTTGGATAAGAATGACAGGCGTCTCAGCCAATCAGGTTCACCGGTTCTGGTTACCGGTAACCTGATTGGCTGAAGCGTCATCGAGGGCGGGAGAAGACATCGAGGGACTGTGGAAGGAGGATGGCCGACCCCAGAAATGTAAGTGCCAGGCGGGGGGCATTTTACAAAGCACGATGGCGTAAATTGATGGGCACAGTGGTGACAATTGCTGGACACAGTGGCGAAAATTGATCGGCACAGACAGTGGTGACAATTGCTGGGCACAGTGGCTACAATTGATGGGCACAGTGGCGACAATTGCTGGGCACAGTGGCGAAAATTGCTGGGCACAGTAGCTACAATTGATGGGCACAGTGGCGACAATTGCTGGGCACAGTGGCGACAATTGCTGGGCACAGTGGCGACAATTGCTGGGCACAGTGGTAACAATTGATGGCACAGTGGCTGTGTTTGATGGCACAGTGGCTGTGTTTGATGGCATGGCACAGTGGCTGCGTTTGATGGCATAGCACAGTGGCTGCATTTGATGGCACAGTGGCTGCGTTTGGCATGGCACAGTGGTGACAATTGATGGGCACAGTGGTGACAATTGCTGGCACAGTGGCTGCGTTTGATGGCATGGCACAGTGGTGACAATTGATGGGCACAGTGGTGATAAATGATGGCACAGTGGCTGCGTTTGATGTCATGGCACAGTGGCTGCATTTGATGGGCACAGTGGCTGCATTTGATGGGCACAGTGGCTGCATTTGATGGGCACAGTAGCTGCGTTTGATGGGCACAGTGAGCCTGCAATTGTTTTCTTTTTTGTTTGTTTGCGCCCCCCCAAAAATTTGGAGCACCAGCCGCCACTGGTTTAATCCCTCTGGGGCTCCAACTCCCACGGGCCACAGTCCAGCCCCCCTAAAGTCTAAAGAACAATAATATGGCCCTTTGTTTAGAAAGTTTGGAGATCCTGGGCTAAAACGTCCAGCCCAAAGTTTTTATTTTGGATATAGTAGATACTTTGGATACAGTAATTACTGTAAATATCTCTACTAACAGGATTCCCCGGGTCAAGATTTTCTGTTTGACATGCTTTGGCTAAAATGGGATTTCAAAAAAGTTTTTGACATGAGACTTACAAAATAATTAGTTCTGAAGCTTAAAGGCTAAGTTCACCTTTTTTTGCCATACACTATACAATCTGATTGTAAAATCTCTGTATAATTTTCTATAAATTTATCAAAATTATGGAATAGGAGGACCCATCTATCTAATTATTCACTCTGTATCCAATCAGGCAGGCCCTTGCACTTCATCAGGGGCAGGGACGGGCGGTGAGGTCAGTGACTGGTGAGGCACTGGCTAGTATCAGAGCCAGATACACACAGGTTACATACGCCGCGATCTTTAGATTGAGGGCAATAATTGTAGCACTAGACCTCCTCTGTTACTTTAAACATGTAACCTGTAAAAAAATATAAAGCGACGCCTATCGAGTTTTTTAAGTACCGAAGTTTGGTGCAATTCCACAAGGGTGCGCAATTTTAAAGCGTGACATGTTAGGTATCTATTTACTTGGCATAACATCATCTTTCCCATTATACAAAAATCGCTCTAACTTGATTTTTTCTTTCATGAAACAGTGTTTAAAAAATTGCTGCGCAAATAATGTATAAAATAATATTTGGGGGTTCAAAAGTAATTTTCTAGCAAAAAAATAAAAAATGTTACATGTAGGAGAGAAGTGTCAGAATTTGCCTTGGTGGCAAGGGGTTAATTACCATATGTAATATACAAATATTTATTTGTTATAACTTCCACCCAGTAATTTCACAGTAAATTTATCTATTTGATCACCTCTGCGTTTTAAAATATGTTGCGCTATAAATAAAAAAAGTCTTGCAATTTTGAATAAAACCCAAAATGTTTCACTTTCTGCTAGAAAACATATCCAATAAAAAAATAAATAAAAAAAAATAGAAAAAAATCTAAGGTCTTCATCAATTTAGGCCAATACGTATTCTGCTACATTTTTTTATGTTAAAAAAATCCCAATAAGCCTAGTATTTTCCGGCGTATAAGACGACCCCCTAATTTTCCAGGAAAAATTTTGGTTTTGGGATATACTCGCCATATAAGACTACCCCCTTCCTTCTAGTCTTTCTGGAAGCTGAGGGGTAGCCAGAACAACCGCTGACAGAAACAACCGCTGACAGAAACAGGCTTTTTTCAAGCCTCACTATGCCATTACATGCCTCACTGTGCCATTACATGCCCCCACTGTGCCATTACATTACATGCCTCCACTGTGCCATTACATGCCCCCACTGTGCCATTACATGCCCCCACTTTGCCATTACATGCCCCCACTGTGCCATTACATGCCCCCACTGTGCCATTACTTGCCCCCACAGTGCCATCACATTACATGCCCCCACAGTGCCATCACATTACATGCCCCCACTGTGCCATCACATTACATGCCCCCACAGTGCCATCACATTACATGCCCCCACAGTGCCATCACATTACTTGCCCCCACAGTGCCATCACTTGCCCACACAGTGCCATCACTTGCCCCCACAGTGCCATCACTTGCCCCCACTTTCCCCCCCACTGTGCCATCACTCACGTTTTGCAGGCCGGTGACAGTCTCTGTCTGCTGCGAGCGTCCATGATTTCAAAGCCGCGCCGTCATCTCAGCGTGTCCTGTGATTGGCGGAACAGAAATTTTCCCAGTAGCGCCTCTGTTCTGTGTTCCGGCCAATCACGCATGCCTTCTCATCTCGTCCAAGGATGAGAAGGCATCCGTGATAGGCGGAACACAGAACAGAGGCGCTGCTGGGAAGATTTGTGTTCCGCCTATCAAAGGACACGCTGAGAAGACGGCGCGGCTTTGAAATCATGAACGATCGCAGCTGCACGGAGACCATACCCGGCGTATAAGACGACCCCCGACTTTGGATGCATTTTTTTGCATTCAAAAAGTCGTCTTATACGCCGGAAAATACGGTATATTGTTTGCACAAAAGTTATAGCATCTTCAAACTATAGAATATTTTTATTTATTTATTTTTTACCAGTAATGGTGGCGATCAGTGACTTATAGCGGGGCTGCGACATTGTGGCAGACATTCTGACACTAATGCCCCTTTTACACTGAGGAGTTTTTCAGGTGGTATAGCACTAAAAATAGCGCCTAAATTCCGCCTGAAAAACTCCTACCCAGCATTCTCAATGTGAAAGCCCGAGGGCTTTCACACTGAGGCGATGCGCTGGCAGGAGAGAAATAAATCTCCTGCAAGCAGCATCTTTGGAGCGGTGAGAGGAGCGGTGTGTATACCACTCCTTCCCATTTAAAACAATGGGAAACCGCGGTAATACTGCCCGCAATGTGCCTCTGCAGAGGCGCATTGCAGGCGGTATTAACCCTTTTTCGGCTGTTAGCGGGGGTTTATACCGCACCGCTAGCGGCCGAATCCCGCGGAAATTCTGACGGTATAGCGCCGCTATTTTTTTGTGGCGCTATACCGCCACCGCACCTCCACTGTCCCGTGTGAAAAGGGCCTTACTGACAAATTTTGGTGACACTAATACAGTGATCAATGCTAAAAATATACACTGTCACTGTACTAATGACTGGGAAGGGGTTAACATCGGAACGATCAAAGGGTTAACTGTGTGCCTAACTAATGTTTTACTACACTGTGTGTGGTGCTTTTATAAGAGGAAGAAATGGATCCTAGTCCCTACTTTGCAGAGACACAGGATCCATGCTTTCCTTCCTGGCTGATGATCAGCGTGTGCCGGTGTTCTAAAAAAATCCTGGACTTATGAAAAGTCCACTTCCGGTGCGGCTACGTAACGAAACAGCTTTACCGCTGTATTATCGGGCATGCGTGGATGCAATTTTCGGTTTAAAAAAATTATAGAGCCGAGCGGGTGAGCGGAGCGGCGATTTATTTAAACTTGTCATTGGCAACATCGCGTCCAGCCCCGCCCCCGCCACTAACACGCCCCTAGGCTTTTTTTTTCTATTAACCCGAACCAAAGGAAAGTGGGAGGGGGAGATAGAACCGTGCGTGGAGAGGGGGGCGTGCATAGCACTGTGTGCAGCCTGCCCCCCTCTCCAAGCACCGCTCTATCTCCCACTTTCCCTCGGTACGGGTTAGTAGAAAGAACAGCCTTATGCCGCGTACACACGATCAGTCCATCCGATGAGAACGTACCGATGGACCGTTTTCATAGGTTAACCGATGAAGCTGACTGATGGTCAGTCGCGCCTACACACCATCGGTTAAAAAAAACAATCGTGTCAGAACGCGGTGACGTAAAACACAACGACGTGCTGAAAAAAACGAAGTTCAATGCTTCCAAGCATGCGCCGACTTGATTCTGAGCATGCGTGGATTTTTACCGGTGGTTGTGCCTACTAACGATCGGTTTTGTCCTATCGGTTAGGAATCCATCGGTTAATTTTAAAACAAGTTGCCTTTTTTTTTTAACCAATGGTTAACTAACCGATGGGGCCCACACACGATTGGTTTTGACCAATGAAAACGGTCCATCAGACCATTCTCATCGGTTTAACCGATCGCGTGTACGCGGCATTAGGGGTGGTGTAGTGTCACATTCCGCTCCCTATCACAGAATGCCCCGAAAGTGACGCAACCATCTTGCTACACCCCACACTCATGCATAGTAATGATAGAGTGAGAAGGGGGCAAGCGGACATCTTGTTACACCCACCGGAGTTTTAGATTTCACCGTTATTTTCAACACAAATGGAGCTTATATGCTTAAATACAGTATTTGGAAATCCGATGGACTGTTTAAATGTTAAATTTTAACCACTTGGGATCCGCGCTATGGACAAAAGACGTCCACAGCGCGGCTCTCAAGTGCCGGGTGGACGTCCCTGGACGTCCTGTTGTTGTTGTTACAACGTGCCCGGCGCATTGCTCGGGAGCCGATGCGAGTGCCTGGCGGGCGCGATGTCCGCCAGACACCCGCGATCGTCGGTGACACAGCAGGACGTGGAGCTCTGTGTGTAAACGCAGAGCTCCACGTGCTGTCAGGGAGAGAGGAGACCGATCTGTGTCCCTTTACATAGGGACACAGCATCGGTCACCTCCCCCAGTCAGTCCCCTCCCCCACACAGTAAGAACACACCCAGGGAATACATTTAACCCCTTCCTCACCCCCTAGTGTTAACCCCTTCACTGCCAGTCACATTTATACAGTAATTAGTGCATTAGTGGTCCCAAAATTGTGTGAAAAGTGTCCGATACATCCGCCGCAATATCGCAGGCCTGGCAAAAAAATCGCAAATCGCCGCCATTACTAGTAAGAAAAAAAAAATCATAAATCTATCCCCTATTTTGTAGGCGCTATAACTTTTGCGCAAACCAATCAATATACGCCTTTTGCGATTTTTTTTTAACAAAAATATGTAGAAGAATCCGTATCGGCCTAAACCGAGGGAAATTTTTATTTAAAAAAAAAAATGGGATATTATTATAACAAAAAGTAAAAAATATTGTGTTTTTTTCCAAATTTTCTGTCTTTTTTTTTTTTAGCGCAAAAAAAAAAAAATCGCAGAGGTGATCAAATACCACCAAAAGAAAGCTCTATTTGTGGGGAAAAAATGCTAAAAATATAATTTGGGTGCAGTGTTGTATGACCGCGCAATTGTCATTCAAAATGCGTCAGCGCTGAAAGCTGAAAATTGGTCTGGGCACAAAGGGGATTTAAGTGCCCAGTAATGAAGTGGTTAAAAGCAGCCGCAAACCTGCTGACCTTACATGGTTGCTAATGTGACAGAACACCTCTGATTTTCACATGTAACATGTAAACAGTCAGTCGGATTTCCAAACAATGGGCCGGATTCAGAAACGAGATACGATGGCGTATCTCCGGATACGCCGTCGTATCTCTGAGTGCGGGAGGTCGTATCTATGCGCCTGATTCAGAGAATCAGTTACGCATAGATTTCACTAAGATCCGACTGGCGTAAGTGTCTTACATCGTCGCATCTTTGGCTGCATATTTACGCTGGCCGCTAGGTGGCGCTTTCGTATAGTTACGCAAGGAATATGCTAATTAGGTATTTACGCCGATTCAGAAACGTACGTCCCGCCGGCGCATTTTTTACGTCGTTTACGTTAGGCTTTTTTCGGCGTATAGTTACCCCTGCTATATGAGGCGTAGCTAATGTTAAGTATGGCCGTCGTTCCCGTGCCGAGTTTTGAAAATGTTACGTCGTTTGCGTAAGTCGTTCGCGAATAGGGCTGTACGTCATTTACGTTCACGTTGAATCCAATACGTCCTTGCGGCGTACTTTGGAGCAATGCACACTGGGATATTTTACGGACGGCAAATGCACCGTTCGTAAAAAAACGTCAATCACGTCAGGTCACCCTCCATTAACATAAAACACGCCCCCCTCATCCTAATTTGAATTAGGCGCGCTTACGCCGGCCCTATTTACGCTACCCCGCCGTAAGTTAGGAAGCAAGTACTTTGTGAATACAGTACTTGCCTCTCTGACTTAAGGTGGCGTAGCGTAAATACGATACGCTACGCCACCTTAAAGCGGTAGTTCACCCATTTATTAAATTTTTTTTTCCTCCCCTTAGATTCCTGCTCGTTCGGTCTAGGGGAATCGGCTATTTGTATTAAAATATGAGCAGTACTTACCTGTTTTCGAGCTGCAACTTCTTCCGTCGCTTCCGGGTATGGGTCTTCGGGAGCGGGCGTTCCTTCTTGATTGACAGGCTTCCGACGGTCGCATCCATCGCGTCACTCGTAGCCGAAAGAAGCCGAACGTCGGTGCGGCTCTATACTGCGCCTGCGCACCGACGTTCGGCTTCTTTCGGAAAATCGTGACGCGATGGATGCGACCGTCGGAAGCCTCTCGGAAGACTGTCAATCAAGAAGGAACGCCCATTCCCGCAGCCCATACCCGGAAGCGACGGAGAGGATGCATCTCGTAAACGGGTAAGTACTGCACATATTTTAAAACAAATTGCCGATTCCCCTAGAGAAAACGAGCATTAATCTAAGGGGAAAATGTGCCCTCGAAGGGTGAACCCCCGCTTTAAAGATGCTGCGACCTCTATGAATCTGGCTAATAAGCTCCGTTTTGAGTTGAAAATAACTGAAATCTAAAACTTAGATGGGTGTAAGAAGATGTCCACTTGCCCCCTTCTCACTCTATCATTACTGTGCAATGGTGTGGGGTGTAGCAAGATGGCGGCGACAGGACGTCACTTCCGGAGCAATCTGTGATGGGGAGCAGAATGTGACAAGACACTGGACGCGTGTTTGCCAATGATAAGTTTAAACAAATCGCCGCTCCGCTACGCTTCGGGTCTATAGTTTTTCAACAGACTCTGAATCTTAGGTGAATGATTACACTCCATCCAGATTTATGAGGCAATCCCAATTCATGTTTATATAAAAAGCTTGTCTACAGTTTATTTATTAGAGAAATACATGGACACACTGATGGTTCACATTGATATACCGGTATGTGGAATGCTTAGGGTGACCACATTTCCAAACTACCATTTAGGGACACCCCCTACCAAAAATCAGCTTGTGCTGTAACAAATCGCTGCACAGCGATTGGACACAAGAGGTGGGATTTATGATTTCTCCAATCACAAGCAGGGGGCGGGATTGTGCTCCTCCAGGCATTCCCGGCCAGGACAACTACTGTCAGTGAGCAAAGCGGTAATGTGGTGGCTCTTTTTGGGGGGGCATCAGATTGGCCCAGGGGTGGCTGTGTCAGTTTCATTCCGGGAGACTGTATTGTAATGGAATGAATGTGCCCGGGCCGGGACAGACCTGCAAAATGCGGGTCTGTCCCGGGCAATCCGGGACACGTGGTCACCCTAGGAATGCTTTGAGTAGCAATGTCCACAGATTGACCTAAGGATAAACAGTAGAGCTACGGTATGTATTCTGCATCAAATGCCATAACACTTATTGATATTTTATTGCTAAGCTGTAACAGCCAATATGTGCTTATCAAGAAGAATCTGTCCAATGGTTTATTGTCCACAGTCCCATTGCTATACATTAAGAGAAGGAACCTTCTCCAGCATGATGGACTTGGCTTGAGGGCTGGGGATCCATAAGTCCTCCTCTTCATTCTTCTTCTTTTTCTTCTTGCTTGGCAGGGGTTTGAGCGTGTTCGTTTTTTTGGTCCGACAACAGCAAAAATGACAGCAGATAATACTAGAAATGAACAGAACAAGCAATGGCAGGGCAAGCAGCACTCCCAGGCAGATACTGTTGTAGAGTCCGTCTTCGTGTTTATTTTGTAACATTGTGTAGATGCTCTGGAAGAAAGCAGATATTTGATCCATGGCGGGAGTCGCAGGTTCTCGGTAGTCTGCGGTACTCAATGGTGTACTGATGGAAGCGTTCAAGTTTTGGATATCCATTTTAATGTGGTCAATGGAAATACAGTCATAGTAATAATCCAACTGCTTTAGAGAACGTTTGACTTCATCCTGTGGGATTAAATAAACATGTGTTATTTTTAGAGACCGTGAACAACAGACATTCATCAAATGCCCTGGAACTAAAAACTAAAATGTTTGGAAACTCCTGCCATAAAGGGGTTGTAAAGGTTCGGGTTTTTTCACCTTAATTAATTCTATGCATTAAAGCGGAGCTCCACCCTAAAGTGCAACTTCCGCTCATCAGATTCCTCCCCCCCTCCGGTGCCAGGTATCCTTTGCCACTTCCGGTGGTGGCCATGACGCGGCAGTGAAGTTACGGCGGGGCTCCCTCCTCCTCCCCTGGCCGCCGAGTTAAAGCGGAGTTCCGGTCACAATTTCACTTTTTAAATATAAATACCCCTGTAATACACAAGCTTAATGTATTCTAGTAAAGTTAGTCTGTAAACTAAGGTCCGTTTTGTTAGGTTGTTACAGCATTTAGACACTTTATAAAATAGAAATTGACTGGGGCCATCTTAAGTGTGGGCATCATGAAGCCAGACTGTTTGACTTCCTGGATTTCAGCCTTGCAGATCTCGCACATGCTCAGTGCTGCACAAGCAGTGTAATAGGTTTCAGATCAGGTTTTTAGCACCTGTACTGTCCAAGTCACATGATTCTTCGAGACTGGGGAGTGCACAGACTCCTGCAAAGTTACACCCACTACATTCCCAGGAGTCTGTGTGGTGTAGGTTAGGAAGCTTAAGCACCTAGGTGCAGGAAGTGGGAAGATTAACTATTCTGCCTAGCAACAACACTTTGAAGGCATCTAAAAAAAATGTTTTTTCTTAAAGGACTAATGACATTTTTTTAAAACTACTGATGTAATGTTATATTTATGGGTGGAACTCCACTTTAATAGGAGAGAGGAGCAGGGCCTCGCGCATGCAGAAAGGCTACACTGCTGGGTTCCCTTACCCGCAATGGCAACGAGTCAACGACAGCACCCGACAGCTGATGGAAACATCAGCTGCAGTGACGACATCGAGGGACAGCAGGACAGATAAGTGTCCATTTATTAAAAGCCAGCAGCTGCAGTATGTGTAGCTGCTGGCTTTTTAAAAAAATAAATCCCCCGGTCCTTCACTTTAAGGTGAAAAAACACCTGGCAATGACGACCCCGGCCCCCCCGTTTACTTACCTGAGCCCGTTCACCTACTATGCGCGTCCCCCGGCGTCCTCTTCTCCACAGAATTTGGCCTTTGATTAGATAGATTGATAGCAGCGCAGTCGTTGGATCGCGTTGCTGTCAATCACATCCGATGCGGCCGCCAGGGGGCGGGACCGAGTCATACACTCTGTGTCTATGGACGCAGCGTGTATGACAGGGAGCGCGCCCGCAAGCTAACCCCCTTGGGAGAGAGCTTCTCAGAGGGGGTTAGCTATTGTGGGGAGGAGCCGAGACAGCCACCGAGGGACCCCAGAACAAGACCCCAGAACAAAATGAACTGCACAGTGGAGGTAAGTATTTGTTATATATAAAAAAAAAACATACAACTCCTATAAGATGGTTTTACATTGGCAGTCTGATCAGTCCCGCCGGTCTGTTTTTCATGCAGACCTGATCGGACCATCCATTGCTCTCTATGGAGTGGCGGATGTCAGCGGACATGTGAGGATAGGAGAGCCAATTACTGGCAAGGCTCACACGTGTTGCAGGACATCCATGAAGCAGCTCCTGCTGCTGTCCTTCAGCCAATCAGGAGGCAGAGGCCCAGGAGAACAGCCGCTCTCATGCATATCGCTGGATTTCGATTGGACTTGGCTAAGTATTAGGGGGATGAGGAGGGAGCTGTATACTAAAGGTTATTTACTTTCATGCAAAGAATGCATGAAGGTAAAAAATAACTTTAGCCTTTAGAACCACTTTAAAGCGGGGGTTCTCCCTAAAATTTTTTTTTTTCTAGCATCTCATTCAGCATAGTAGCGTGAGCTACAGTATGCCTTTATATATATTTTTGGCACCGTACTCACTGTGTACTCGCGTAGTAAAGTTTCAGGGGAATGGGCGTTCCTATGCAGAGGGCTTGTGATTGACGGCCGGCTATGGCGCGTCACGCTTCATGGAAATAGCCTAAATAGGTGTTTGCTCTTCACGGCGCCTGCGCAGTCAGCTCCGATGTCTGTGCGCAGGCGCCGTATAGCGCCGGGAAGAGCCGAGACCTACTCCGGCTATTTTCGTGAAGCGTGACGCGCCATAGCCGGCCGTCCATTACGAGCCCTCTGAATAGGAACGCCCATTCCCCACGGGGAGTCTGAAATTTTACTACGCGATTAAACAGTGAGTACGGCGCCCAAAAAAAATATAAAGGCATACTGTAGCTCGCGCTACTATGCTGAATGAGATGCTATAAAGTTGTTTTTTAGGGTGAAACACCGCTTTAAAGTCTATGTGTGTGTGTTTTTTTTTCTGGGATGTTGGGTGGAGAGCAAAGTTGCATGAGGGGCCCCCAAAAAAATATTTGCCCAGGGTCTAAACAATATTAAAGACAGCTCTGCATATGCCATTTATATGGATCCGAAACATCTCCAAAATACACCCTTTCTAACCGTTGAGACCCCTAAACAACTTATTCACTTCCTTGTTATCTCTCGCCTTGACTATTGTAACTCCCTCCTCATTGGCCTACCTCTCCGCAAGCTATCCCCTCTTCAGTCTATCATGAATGCTGCTGCCAGACTCATCCACCTTACTAACTGTTCAATGTCCGCCACTCCTCTCTGCCAATCCCTCCACTGGCTTTCCATTGCCCAACTAACAAAATTCAAAACACTAACAATAACATACAAAGCCATTCACAATTCTGCTCCGAGCTATATCACCAATCTTGTCTCCAAATATCACCCAATCCGTCCTGTCTGCTCCTCCCAAGACCTTCTGCTCTCTATCTCCCTAATATCCTCCTCCTATGCACATCTCCAGGGCTTCTCCAGAGCCTTGCCCATCCTCTGGAACTCATTACCTCTAACCCTCTTGTTTTGAATTGTACTGTTGGTGTATTGTCTCCCTACATTGTAAAGCGCTGCACAAACTTGTATATATGAGGTGATCCACAGTTCATTGTATATTACCAGGATGTGTTATGTGGGGGAGGGGTGGATTTCTCACCTTTTATACTGTGGATCACCTCATATTATGATAAACATAACATAACATATGATAAACATGTCCAAGCTAGATATGTAAATAACCTGTCACTCAAAGCAAGGAGAGAGGAAAGGACTTTTTATTTAGACAGGGTTTTTATCTGGAAGTCTGTTAATTTTCACTGAACAATAAAAGAGGATTGCTCAGAGCTGGATTAACTCTGTGTGGCAAGACTGGGAACAGATGATAGGAAATCTTATACTCTACATTGTGACATCAAAAAAAAAAAAAAAAATTTTTTGGGTTTACATCCACTTTAAGCTGCCTGTGGATGATGCCAATTCAGCAGGTGACCATACTGTCTGGACAAACCGGGTCTTAAAGCGGGAGTTCACCCTATTATATATTTTTTTGTCTTTTCCCCTTAGATGGATGCTCGTTTTGTCTAGGGGAATCGGCTAGTTGTTTTGAAATATGATCCGTACTTACCGTTTTCGAGATGCATCTTCTCCGTCGCTTCCGGGTATGGGTCTTTGGGAGCGGGCGTTCCTTCTTGATTGGCAGTCTTCCGAGAGGCTTCCGATGGTCGCATCCATCGCGTCACTAGTAGCCGAAAGAAGCCGAACGTCGGTGCGGCTCTATACTGCGCCTGTGCACCGACGTTCGGCTTCTTTCGGAAAATCGTGACGCGATGGATGCGACCATCGGAAGCCTCTCGGAAGACTGTCAATCAAGAAGGAACGCCCAGTCCCGCAGCCCATACCCGGAAGCGGCGGAGAAGATGCATCTCGTAAACGGTAAGTACGGATCATATTTTAAAACAACTAGCCGATTCCCCTAGACAAAACGAGCATCCATCTAGGGGGAAATAGTGTCATGTGCGGGTGAACCTCCGCTTTAAGAGGTATGTCAATGCATACAGCATTTGAAACACAACAGAGGTAGGAAACAAGCAGATAACCGTTGCAATAAGGTGGGAAGTCACTATAAGGGTAAAATGTGTTTGTCCATGGAGTTTAGCTTTAACAAAAAGATATATCCAAGAACAGAAAATGAGTTTGATCCCATGCACATGTAAGTTCTTATTACTTCAGTGTAAATGCTAAAGGGTCCCTGGCATGAAAACGTTGTTTATGGCATACTATGATGAAATAACGCTGGTTATTGCACTGACTTTATAAATCATCCAGAAAACTGCAGCCTAGTACTAAGAATCTTGTTCTGCCTTATAAGGTACAGAAAAAACAAACTGGCACACGTTTTATTAAGTAGCATGCTTCCTGCTTAGACCTGCGCCCCCCCGATCAGGGTCTGAGAACATGACACATCCTGTTTGTGCTAAGATTGGCATCTACCCACTTCTCAGTTCTTTCTTATGTAAAATGGGAACTAGTTTCTGTATCTGTGAATTCCATAACTAACTAAGATGACATCATTGCATTTAAACGTTGAACTACACACACATTTAAAAACATTAACCACTTAAGCCTCGGACCATTATGCAGCTTAAGGACCAGGCCCCTTTTTTGCGATTTGGCACTGCGTCGCTTTAACTGACAATTGCGCGGTCGTGCAACGTAGCTCCCAAACAAAATTGGCGTCCTTTTCCCCCCAAAAATAGAGCTTTCTTTTGGTGGTATTTGATCACCTCTCCGGTTTTAATTTTTTGCGCTATAAACAAAAATATAGCGACAATTTTGAAAAAAAAACAATATTTTTTACTTTTTGCTATAATAAATATCCCCCAAAAATATATAAAAAAACGTTTTTTTTTTCCTCATTTTAGGCCGATACGTATTCTTCTACATATTTTTGGTAAAAAAATTGCAATAAGTGTTTATTGATTGGTTTGCGCAAAATTTATAGCGTCTACAAAATAGGGGATAGTTTCTTGGTATTTTTATTAATAATTTATTTTTTACTAGCGATCAGCGATTTTTATTGTGGCTGCGACATTATGGCGGACACATCGGATACTTTTGACACTATTTTGGGACCATTGTCATTTTTACAGCAAATAGTGCTATAAAAATGCACGGATTACTGTAAAAATGACACTGGCAGTGAAGGGGTTAACCTGTAGGGGGCGCTAAAGGGGTTAAGTGTTAACTTTTTTAGAGCCTCTCCAAACCTATGGAACTCCTTACCCCAATCTGTCCACTTATCTCCTACTCTATTAGCTTTTAGACAATCCCTGAAAACCCTCCTCTTCAGAGAAGCCTATCCTACCCACACCTAAAAACTGTATTTTCATCTTGTCCATCTGATCATCCCCCACAGCTACTACCCTTTGTTCCACTTGACCCTTCTAGATTGTAAACTCTAATGAGCAGGGAACTCTGATTCCTCCTGTATTGAATTGTATTGTAATTGTACTGTCTTCCCCAATGTTGTAAAGCGCTGCGCAAACTGTTGGCGCTATATAAATCCTGAATAATATAATTAATAACTTTGGCTTGTTCATTTAGGCTTTTATGAATATACCTGAAAGGTGATCGGTTTCTATGCAGAGCTGCACCAGATTTAGCACTCTCCAGTTTTACAAAATGTACCCCATTGTGGTTAGTGCCTGGGGGCAAAGGTGAGTCTGCAGCTCCTTTTTTCCAACCTACCCCATCCTGCTTATCTACTATATGTATTCTTAACCACTTAAGGACCGCCTAACGCCGATATACATCGGCAGAATGGCACGGCTGGGCACAGGCACGTACAGGTATGTTGCCCTTTAAGTGTCCAGTCGCGCTTGCGACTTGTTCTGAAGTTCTGTGACTGCGCCCGCGGGACCCGTAGACCCGATCGCCGCTGGTGTCCCGCGATCGGGTCACAGGAGCTGAAAAACGGGGAGGTGAGTGTAAACACCCGTTCTTCTCTGTGGCAATGTCAGTGATCGTCTGTTCCCTGTTATTGGGAACGATGATCAGTGACATCACACCTACAGCCACGCCCCCTACAGTAAGAATCACTCCCTTAGGGCACACTTAACCCCCTAGTGGTTAACCCCTTCACTGCCATTGTCATTTTCACAGTAACAGTGCATTTTTATAGCACTTTTCGCTGTGAAAATGACAATGGTCCCAAAAATGTGTCAAAAGTGTCCGATGTGTCCGCCATAATGTCGCAGTCATGAAAAAAATCACTGATCGCCACAATTACTAGTAAAAAAATAAATAAAACTATCCCCTATTTTGTAAACGCTATAACTTTTGCGCAAACCAATCAATAAACACTTATTGCATTTTTTTTACCAAAAATAAGTAGAGGAATACATATCGGCCTAAACTGAGGAAAGAAAATTTTTTTTAATATATTTTTGGGGGATATTTATTATAGCAAAAAGTTAAAAATATTGCATTTTTTTCAAAATTGTCGCTCTATTTTTGTTTATAGCGCAAAAAATGAAAACCACAGAGGTGATCAAATACCACCAAAAGAAAGCTCTATTTGTGGGGAAAAAAGGACGTCAATTTTGTTTGGGAGCCACGTCGCACGACCGCGCAATTGTCAGTTAAAGCGACACAGTGCCGAATCGCAAAAAGGGGCAAGGTCCTTAAAGCGGGGGTTCACCCTATAAAAAAAATTTTTTTTTTCTTCTAGCATAAAATTCGGCATAGTAGCGCGAGCTACAGTATGCCTGTCTTAATTTTTTTATCCCCGTACTCACAGTGTAATCGTACATAGAAGATTCCGACTGCCCACGGGGAATGGCCGTTCCAATCCAGACGGAAGGTGATTGACGGCCGGCTCTGGCGCGTCACGCTTCTCCGGAAATAGCCGAAATAGGCTTGGCTCTTCACGGCGCCTGCGCATAGTCTGTGCGCAGGCGCCGTGAAGAGCCGAGACCTATTTCGGCTGTCTTCGGGGAGCGTGACGTGCCAGAGCCGGCCGTCAATCACCCTCCCTCTTGAAAGTAACGCCCATTCCCCGCGGGCAGTCAGAATCTACTATGTACGATTACACTGTGAGTACGGCGATAAAAAAATTAAGACAGGCATACTGTAGCTCGCGCTACTATGCCAAATTTTATGCTAAAAAGTTGTTCTGCAGGGTGAAACACCGCTTTAACCTGCATAATGGTCCGGGTCTTAAGTGGTTAAAACATATAAAGGTTTTACTTCCAATCATAGACTCTGCCTCTTGCATCAGAGAGCCGGCATTGCTTATAATATAAAACGGAGCTTAGTTCAGTGTACAATATGGCCGCCTAATTGCTACAGAGATTTTAGTAGTGAATCTTATTTGCCTAAAGTAATAAAACCATTACATTAAACTCGTCTTGAATGGCATACAGCACTAATAAGCTAAAAGTTTTGAAGCCATTTCACTTAAGGCAGTGGATAACAGGCTTTATTAATGAAACGCTGCGGCATTCAATGAATTTTGCAGAATGCCAATACTCAACACTAGCTGGTCAGAAATAATTGCCACGTCTGTGTATTTTAATTGCTGTTCGATTGAAATAGTTATTTTATGGGATCAATGTAAAACAAGTCAAACTAGAGGTCTTGTTATTAATCTAGAGATCTGCGGATAAGGATAGACTGCAATTAGAGCCCTGAAAGGTGTACACAGCGCAGAGTGCACACTGCAAATATCTTGTATAAATTCCTGTTTCATTTAACCCCTTCCATACAGGGCTTTTATACACACACCTCCATACCGGGCCTATTCTGGCTCTTCTCTCCTACATGTACAAATCATCATTCTTTTGCTAGAAAATTACGCAGAACCCCCAAACATTATATGTTTTTTTAGCAAACACCCATGGGAATAAAACGACGGTCATTGCAACGTTTTATCTTGCACGGTATTTGCGCAATAATTTTTCAAAAGCTTTTTTTGGGGGAAAAAAATTGTTTTATGAATTAAAAAAAACAACAAAACAGTAAAGTTAGCCCAATTTTTTTGTAAAATATGAAAGATGATGTTACACCGAGTAAATAGATACCTAACATGTCACGCTTTAAAATTGCGTACACTCATGGAATGGCGCCAAACTTTGGTACTTAAAAATCTCCATAGGCAACGCTTTGAAATTTTTTACAGGTTACCAGTTTAGATTTACAGAGAAGATCTAGTGCTAGAATTGTTGCTGGCACTCTAACGCACGCGGCGATACCTCACATATGTGGTTTAAATGGCGTTTACATATGTCGGCGGGACTTGCGTGTGCGTTCGCTTCTGCACGCGAGCTACCGGGGGCAGGGGGGTTTTAATTTTTTTTTATTATTTTTTTACTTATTTATTTATTTTGTTAAACTTTTTTTAATTTTTTTTCTTTTTTTATTACTTTTATTCTTATTACAAGGAATGTAAACATCCCTTGTAATTGGAAATGTGAGTGACAGGTCCTCTTTATGGAGAGATGCGGGGTCAAAAAGACCCCGCATCTCTCTCCCAGGCTGGAAAGCATGAGATCGGTGAAAAAAATTTCACCGATCTCATGATTACTGTTGCTTACTAGCCGCAATCGTGGCTTTGTTTACTTACGGGGACCCGGGCGTGACGTCATCACATTGTGCCGGGTCCTCCGACGGTCATAGAGATGACTGGTGACCATCTGATCACCAGTCATCTCTATGCTTCCTGCCAGCGCCGGATGATTCTTTCTCCGGGCCCCCGATGGCACGGGAGAGCCCGGAGAAGCACCGGATGGCGGCGGGAGGGGGGGATGTCCCCTCCCGCCGTCTATAAGAATGATTAAGCGGTGGAACCGCTGCTATGATCGTTCTTATGGTGCGCAGGATCGCCGGCACTAAAGAATGATGCCTCTAGCTGCAGCTCTCCCCCCTGAAAGAACAGGGAGTTGTGTGTTTACACACACAGCTCCCGGTTCTCATTCTGTCAAGAGCGATCGCGGGTGCCCAGCAGTCATCGTGCCCACCACATCGGTTTCGGGGGAGAGCAACGAGCGCGTGTGCGCCTCCGGCGGCGCACACCCCTAGTGGCCACAGGGCGAAGCGACGTAACATAACGTAGTTTCCCCCAGCCAAGCCATGCTGCCGCAGTAAAACTGTGGCGGCTGGTCAGCAAGTGGTTAAACAAAGGCAAAGATGGCAGCTTCCTTGGCTGAAAACGATACAGGGGTTTTAATTACACTTTAAATGTACAGGCCCGGATTCAGAAAGGAGATACAACGGCGTATCTCCATATACGCCGTCGTATCTCTGAGTGTGCGGCGTCGTATCTATGCGACTGATTCATAGAATCAGTTACACATAGATTTCCCTAAGATCCGACCGGCGTAAGTGTTTTACACCGTCTTATCTTAGGCTGCATATTTACGCTGGCTGCTAGGTGGCGCTTCCGTATATATTTACGCGAGGAATATGTAAATGAGCTAGATACGCCGATTCAGAAACGTACGTCCAGCCGGCGCATTTTTTTACGTAGTTTACGTTAGGCTTTTTCCGGCGTAAAGTTACCCCTGCTATATGAGGCGTAGCCAATGTTAAGTATGGACGTCGTTCCCGAGTCGAGTTTTTAAAATTTTACGTCGTTTGCGTAAGTCGTTCGTGAATAGGGCTGTACGTAAGTTACGTTCACGTCTAAAGCAGTGACGATTTGCGGCGTAATTTCGAGCATGCGCACTGGGATTTTTTCACGAACGGCGCATGCGCCGTTCGCAAAAAACGTCAATTGCGCGGGGTCACAGTTAATATACATAAAACACGCCCACATCATCCACATTTGAATTAGGCGGGCTTACGCCGACACACATACGTTACACCGCCGTAACTAAGGCCGCAAGTTGTTTCTGAATACGGAACTTGCGCCCTAATTTACGGCGGCGTAACGTTTATTGTTTATTTATTATTATTATTTAAACGCTGTATTAAGAACACTTGACACAGCAGCTGGTGGAAACAAGCAAGCAAGCAATTAAATTTGACAGAGGTCCCACTATATAAAAAAAATGGCTGGCCTACTTTGAAATGTTTGGAGTATAAACAAAACATAATAGAGTCATGAAATCCTTTACCGGGTCAGAATCATACAAAATGAAGAATAGCCTGACTGACTGACATTTTCCTTTTCTGGGAAAGGCTCATTACGCTGGTGAAGCTTTATTAATCTAAACATTTAGACATTTCTGTTTCCCTTCATGGTGTTATTAAGTACATCGCTGAATGGGAAGCAATTGAAAGCGCTCCTCTAAAACTTGACAGCTGTGGAGGAGTTTAGAGAGTTTCCCAAACTTGTGACGACTGATCTCAGCCAACACAGGGGAGCGAAGGCCGAGGGAGAGGAAACCAGCTTTAAACAAGCTAGATTACGCAAAAAAGGAAAAAAAAGAAACTATGTCACAGTTACCAGCTCACAGAGAACATTGTGTAGCCAGCAGTCAGATGGTAAATAGCAGGATCCTGATTCACAGCCCCAGCCCTACCCTGGAATGTGGTTTTTACATCTGCCTTCAGTACTGAGAACTCATCACATTGGTATTTACTATCACAGGGGGGAAATCAACAGTGTGACTTTGTAAACCTCACATCTCTACCGTGTCATGTCTGAGTCGGCGGTGAGCAACCTGCTAAAGCTTAAAGTAGAACTAAAGTGTAGCATTTCTGAAGAGTATTCAATCTGTATGAAACACAACAGAAGGCGAGAAACAGTTCTTTTTTTAAAAAAAATCTAATTATTATCTTCACCGCCACAGCCCTTTGGTTTCCTGTACAAACTTGCAGTCGGGTGTGTGTGTGATGCACGGCATACTAGTCCCCTCGACTCGCCGCCTTGGGACTGCTTGTCCCACAATTGATAGGGTCATGGCACGTGCATGCATGCCCCAGAAGCCTTCCTTTGCTGCCTGGTCATGTCAGCACAGGCAGTGTCATAGGATTCTCTCCCTCCCAGCAAAACACATGTAAGGGCGATTCAATAGGCAGTGTTAATTTCGTCAACTAAAACGACTAAAACATTTTAGTCGACTAAATGAATACTATTTTAGTCGACTAAATAATGACTAAAACAGTTGAGATGACTAAAATACGACTAAAACTAAAATGGCATTTTATACAAAAGACTAAAGGCCAGATTCAGGTAGAATTACGTTGCGCAGCGGCGGCATAACGTATCCCATTTACGTTACACCGCCGCAGGTTTACAGCGTAAGTGCCTGATTCACAAAGCACTTACTTGTAAACTTGCGGCGGTGTAACGTAAATCCGCTCGGCGCTCGGTACTGCGCATGCTCCGTCCGTAAAAAATTACCCGACGTGCATTGCGCTAAATGACGTCGCAAGGACGTCATTGGTTTTGACGTTAACGTAAATGGCGTCCAGCGCCATTAACGGACGACTTACGCAAACGACGTGAAATTTTAAATTTTGACGCGGGAACGACGGCCATACTTAACATGGGTTAGACCACCTAGAGGGCAGCCTTAGTTTTACGCAACGCATCTCTACGGAATTTACGTAAATTTAGATCGACGGGCAAAGCGGACGTTCGTGAATCGGCGTAACTAGTCATTTGCATATTCTACGCCGACCGCAATGGAATCGCCACCTAGCGGCCGGCCTAGAATTGCAGCCTAAGATCCGACAGTGTAACACAGTTACACCTGTCGGATCTTAGGGCTATCTATGCGTAACTGATTCTATGAATCAGTCGCATAGATACGACAATTGTATCTCAGAGATACGACGGCGTATCAGAAGATACGCTGTCGTATCTCTTTTGTGAATCTGGCCCTAAAATGGGACTAAAACTAAGATGCCCTTTTAGTCAAAAGACTAATGCCGCGTACACACGATCATTTTTCGACACGAAAAAAAAAAACGTTTTTAAAAACGTCATTTAAAATGATCGTGGCACATCATTTTTCAGTTTCTGAAAAACGGCAAAAAAAAAATTTGAACATCGTTTTAAAAAATGTCGTTTTTCGGGTTGTAAAAAATGATCGCGTGTGGGCTAAAACAACGTTTTAAACCCGCACATGCTCAGAAGCAAGTTATGAGATGGGAGCGCTCGTTCTGGTAAAACTACCGTTCATAATGGAGTAAGCACATTCATCACGCTGTAACAGACAAAAAAGCGCAAATCTTCTTTTACTAACAAGGAATCAGCTAAAAGCAGCCCAAAGGCAAATAGAACTTCCCCTTTATAGTGCCGTCGTACGTGTTGTACGTCACCGCGCTTTGTTCATCATTTTTTTAAAACGATGGTGTGTGGGTAACGTTGTTTTTAATGATGAAGTTGGAAAAACTTCGTTTTTTGGACATGCTGAAAAACAACGTTTTCTTTAATGCCGAAAAATGATCATGTGTACGCAGCATTAGGCCCCTTTCACACCTGCGGACCGTACGTCCGCTTTTTCATCCATCCGTTTGTGAATGAAAAAGGGACATACATTGGTCCCTATGAGATTGCGGGTGTCAGCGGATGAACAGCGGATGGAACTCCGCTTTAAGACCCAATGATGAAGTTGGAAAAACTTCGTTTTTTGGACATGCTGAAAAACAACGTTTTCTTTAATGCCGAAAAATGATCATGTGTACGCAGCATTAGGCCCCTTTCACACCTGCGGACCGTACGTCCGCTTTTTCATCCATCCGTTTGTGAATGAAAAAGGGACATACATTGGTCCCTATGAGATTGCGGGTGTCAGCGGATGAACAGCGGATGGAACTCCGCTTTAAGACCCAAAGCTGATTGAGGAATCAGCTCGGGTGAGGACAACGCTGGATCGTTGGACAGGTAAGGCCTCGTACACACGATAGGTTAAACAGAGGACAACGGTCTGATGGACCGTTTTCATCCATCAAAACTGATCGTGTGTGGGCCCCATAGGTTATTTAACCATCGGTTAAAAAAAAAAAAAAAATTGCTTTAAATTTAACCGATGGATTCCTAATCGATAGGTCAAACTGATCGTTAGTAGCCACAACCATCGGTTAAAAACCCACGCATGCTCAGAATCAAGTCGACGCATGTTTGGAAGCATTGAACTTCGTTTTTTTCAGCACGTCGTTGTGTTTTACGTCACCGCGTTCTGACACGATCGTTTTTTTAACCAATGGTGTGTAGGCGCGACGGACCATCAGTCAGCTTCATCGGTTAACCGATGACAACGGTCCTTCAGACCGTTCTCATCGGATGGACTGATCGTGTGTACGCAGCTTTAGTGTTCATATATTAGAAATCAGCAGCTACGGTATTTGCAGTAACTCAGCACAAGGCAAACTATTAGCTAGATTCAGGTAGGGGCGCGCATCTTTAAGGCGGCGTAGCGTATCGTATTTACGCTACGCCGCCTTAAGTCAGAGAGGCAAGTACTGTATTCACAAAGCACTTGCCTCCTAACTTACGGCGGCGTAGCGTAAATGGGGCCGGCGTAAGCGCGCCTAATTCAAATGAGGGTGGGGGGGGGGGGCGTGTTTTATGTTAATGTTTGGTGACCCGACGTGATTGACGTTTTTTACGAACGGCGCATTTGCCGTCCGTGTACAAATCCCAGTGTGCATTGCTCCAAAGTACGCCACAAGAACGTATTGGTTTTGACGTGAACGTAAATTACGTCCAGCCCCATTCACGGACGACTTACGCAAACGACGTAACATTTTCAAATTTCGACGCGGGAACGACGGCCATACTTAACATTGGCTAGGCCAGCTATTTGTTGGAATGACTTTACGCCGGAAAAAGCCATACGTAAACGACGTAAAAAAAATGCGCCGGGCGCACGTACGTTCGTGAATCGGCGTATCTAGTCATTTACATATTCTACGCCGAACTCAACGGAAGCGCCACCTATCGGCCAGCGGGAAAATTGCACCCTAAGATACGACGGCGTAGGAGACTTACGCCGCTCGTATCTTAGCCTAATTTAAGCGTATCTGGTTTCCAGAATACGCTTAAATTAACGCCGGCGTAGATTCAGAGTTGCGACAGCGTATCTACTGATACGCTGGCGTAAACGTACCTGAATCTGGCTATATGTGTGTTGTGGTGCACCATTCTGCAGATGTATTAGCAGCTACTCTACAAGTGCATTGGCATTCTAAATGAATGGCATCACGATGCAATGCAAACAGGCCCTTGGGTTGATGTGTTTTGCGGTATCTGCATTTTACCGACAGTTACTGCAACGCACGACAGAACAAATAAAAAATGCACTGTGATATCTTCAAAAAACGTTACTACATAGTAATATATACTTACAGTGGTACTTGACAAATCAGCATATCACAAAAAGTTAATCCAAGATGAGTCCTGCTCTACCATCTGGATGCAGAGATCGTCAACCATTCATTCCATTATTCAGCATATAGTCACTGTTGGATGTGTGCGTCCTAGCCCAAGAAACAAAAAGGTTATTTTTTACTCCATTTTATGCTTTCTTGAGCATAAAGAAAAAATACTAACTGAGCATATTATACATATTATACCGCCTACCCCACGCACACACACACCTTTCAAGCATGTAATGGCATTCAGCATTATAGGAATTATAACAGCAGAAAAAAGCATTAAAACCGTATTATGAGGAAGAACAGTAATCTTTTTTTCCTATATACTTAGGAAACTACCAGCGAGGTTTGTTGTAATACCTACATAGTAACCAGTAATAAGCTGTAGATACCAATTTAACAGAAAAAATGGAATATGCACGAACATTCTTCCATCTACCTATTGTCAAGGAACTGTTATTTTAAAGTTGTAATTATCGCTGACTATTTCTAAAGATCAACTGTCATCTTTGTCTTAAAAAGATTTCACATACTGCCTTGAGCATTCACTATTTAAAAAAAAAAGAAGCCATGGAATATATTTGTTTGTAGAATGTGGAAGAAAGCCACTAACTCACATATAGGGTTTTGCTTAAATGTCAAGCTGACCCAGACACGCCTAAATAATGGCATTCTCTTTGTACAAGCTCTGCTTCTTGTGTCTAGAATTCACTATTGGAGGCAGCAAGGGGTCTGCCATAGGCGTGTGCACAGTGTGTGCCGGATGTGCCCAATCACCCCATGCAGTGCCGATTCTCCCTGCTGCCCTACTGACAAATTTCACTGCCCTACTGACTGACAGCATCTACTGCTCTACTGAGGCCTTAACGCTGATGTGCTCAGGCAGCGTTATGAGCCCTGACTCAGGAGCGGAGCTGCCAGTGTCCCTAACAACCAGTAAATATCGGTGACACCACCACTTGTGAGGTCAATGACCCAGCATGCCCTCAGCCAATGACACTACAAGGGGGCGGGTTCACCAGGTGACATCACTGGGTGGCCCCCGCCCCTTAGTTATTAAAGAGCAGGATCTGGGGGCCAGATTCCGATAAGCCCCCTGCCCGCAGACCCCCACAACCACCGGCCAGGGTTGTGGGGAAGAGGCTCTTTTCCTTGAATTATTTTTCCCATCATGGGCGAGAGTGGGGCCCCATGTCAAGTTTTGACTAAGGCCTCACAAAGCCTAGATCCGCCTCTGGTACAGACCACCCATAGAGAAAGGAGAGATTATTTCATGTTTTGTGAACTCTAAAGAGCCTTCTGACTCCTCTTACGATCCCTGCACCTCATCCCTCTATAGTTCTCTGGCAGAATTTAGTAAAAAATGTCCAGCAATGGCCTAGATCTGAGACAATTGGTTTGTGAAAACATGTTACTATTGGTTGGAATATATTAGTTCTGTAGAATATAAAGCCCTGCTGGCTAATTAGTAAATCTGGCCGCTCCAGATGGGGGCCGCCCCTTACATTCATATAGCAGTTTAGTCACAAATGGTTGGCTGCTATCAGAGGTGGCTGAACATCTCTCTGGATGCAGCAACACAGGGTCAGATTCTCAAAATATATACGCCGGCGTATCTCTGAGTCTGCCCGTCGTATCTATGCGCCTGATTCATAGAATCAGTTACGCATAGATAAGCATTAGATCCGACAGGCGTAAGGCTCTTACGCTGTTGGATCTTAAATGCATTTTTTTTTCGCCGCTAGGTGTCGCCGACGTCGTTTTCCCGATCAAGTATGCAAAATACGCGAATTCCCGAAAGTACGCCCGACCGACGCAGTGAAGTTACGACGTTTACGTAAGATTTGCGACGTGTAAAGTTGCCCCTGGGTATATGAGGCGCAGTCAATGTTAAGTATGGCCGTCGTTCCCTCGTCGAAATGTGAAAATGTACGTCGTTTGCGTAAGTCGTCCGTGAATGGCGCTGGACGCCATTTACGTTAACGTCGAAACCAATGACGTCCTTGCGACGTCATTTAGCGCAATGCACGTCGGGAAATTTTAGGGACGGCGCATGCGCAGTACGTTCGGCGCGGGAACGCGCCTAATTTAAATGTGAATCAAGCACTTGCCCATAAAACTTGCAGCGGCGTAACGTAAATGAGATACGTTACGCCGCCGCAAAGATGCGGCGATCTACCTGAATCTTACCCACAGTGTTTTACAACCGCATGCAAACTGTCCGATTTGCTATGAAACATCGACATGCAGGTTACCTCCTGGGTCAATCGGAAGCTCTATTGGCATGGAACTGCTCAGATGAGCAGTGGAGGTGCTGGCCATTAATTTGTACAAATCTAACAGCCGCCACTGACAGCTACAACTGTTCGCACCGAGTGTGCGCATGCGGCTTTTACAACCGCCAGCTACAATCTGCTGATTCTTGCCTGACCACAGATAAACTGCTTTGTGAATGTCTCCTAATATATCTGCTCCATATTTATTTCACTTCACTCCGGAGTAAATCAGATCCTACGGCTCCACTGAGACCCCGGGGAGGTTTGTTGGCACACAGATTCCAATGATGCCATATCATTTTTTATGATTTTTACGAAGCTGCAAAAGAAAGTACCAGGCTGAGAACAGCAAAAACACTCCATAAAAGGGAAATAAGTACATTTCAGGATTTGCACATGGCAGCTTGGGATTCACATAACTATTTTGTTACCATTGAAAAAAAAAATTGAAAATTGTAATAACAATAATAATATTTTTTTTATCTAAACCATTCTTCCCACTCTCTATATTCTTATATTTTATACATCTCTTTCCATATCAAATTCAAGAACATCCAACCATCTCTTCCAGATTTTCTCAGTGCTAAATCTTTTATCCAATTTCTAAATTGCTACATTTGTAAATGTCAAAAGCCAATATAAAGGAATAGTAGTGGTAAAAAATGCACTTGTGGATTTAACCAATCATTCTTTTTGTATAATTCTCCTTTAAGGGGGTGTGGAAAGGGGGTGTGTCCTATGGCTGCATACTTTTGCTAATAGGTATCCCTCATTCTCTTTTCTAAAAGTTGGAAGGTGTGTGATTGTTCTCTAAGAGGTTTATTTACTAAAGGCAAATAGACTGTGCACTTTGCAAATTGCAATTTCTCCAGAGCTTCGTAAATGAGGAAAAGCTTTGCTTTGCAAAGAATACCCAATCACGTGCAAGGAAAAAAATAATGATGGAATTAATGCTTGCACATGATTGGATGATGGAAGTCAGCAGTGCTTCTGCTCTTTTACTAGGCTCTGGAGCAACTGCATTTGCAAAGTGCACACAGTCAATTTGCCTTTAGTAAATCAACCCCTATGTGTCCTTCAAAAAATAGGGGATAACTTGGACAGCCGCACTCCAAAAAACGTTCCTTTTATTAAAACTGGTCACAAAAGATACATGCCACAGCAAAAATTAGAACAGAAACTGACGCGTTTCACACTGTAAAACAGTGCTTAATCATGACTTATGTTCTAATTTTTGCTGTGGCATGTATCTTTTGTGACCAGTTTTAATAAAAGGAAAGTTTTTTGGAGTGCGGCTGTCCAAGTTATCCCCTATTTTTTGCATTACTATTGCATCGCCGGCAGCCATGGTTTGGATCCAGTGAGAAGGCTCTTGGTTCGTCTGAGCAGTTACTCTTTTCTCTATCTCCCTATGTGTCCTTGCGTTGAATCTGCATTGATCTATAAAGCCTGCGCATGCGCGGCTCGGGGCGGCATCCAGGCTCATTCCTTACCACCCCTGTGGACTTGGAGCATGTTAAAAAAAGAGCCAGGAGGCCGAGCGAGCGAAGCGAGCCGTCCGAGCGAAGCAAGGACATGAGGTCGACTGGCCACTAAGGCTCCATTCACACCTAGGCGTATTTACACCCGACGCCCGACGCTCGACACGCTGGAGTTGAGAAATACCATTGCCCTCTATGGAGATGGTTCACATCTCCACGCCGAACGCCGAAACGCCGAAACGCCGAAACGCCGAACGCCTGAAGCTCAAAACAAGTCCCGGACCCTTTTTTATAGGCGGCTTCGGCGTTCGGCATAGGAGATGTGGACCTGGGGGTTAAAATCGCAGCGTTTTGTCGCCGCAAATCGCGGTGCAAAACGCCGCAATTTGTCGCCGCAATTCGCGGGACAAAACGCCGCGATTAGGTATGAATGCAGCCTTACAGCGAGGTCCATGTGGACTTGTTGCAATAACAACTGAGGGGCGGGTACACCTGAAAACAGCTGATCAGGTTTGGTGATTTCCGTCGGCTTGGATTGCGCCTGGGCAGTCAAGGGGGAACCATATCGATAGCAGGTACCATAACGGCAGAACACCGGTTCACACTAGCGCACTGTGCGATATCGCATGTGATTCGCACCGCACTGCAAATCACATGCGATGTCCGTGCAATGCAATTTCAGCCATACAGATAGTATGGCTAATATCGCATTCGGACCAAACACGCACAGGACCATTTTTTTTGGTCCGCACCAGAATCGGATTGCATGGGTGTTCACACCTATGAGATCCGATTCATGTCCGAACTGTCAGTTCACAGTGCGATATGCAATCTGAAATGGGCGCGTCGTTAATGTTGTCTGACACTCCCCAGCAGTTTGCATATGGCGGTGTGAACTGCCGTGCGAGTCGGGTGCGATGCGGGAACCCGCAGTGGATTTAAAGGGTTCCCGCATCGCACTAGTGTGAACCGGCACTTACTAAGCTCTGGAACAACTGCAGTGCGCAGTCTATTTGCCTTTACTAAATGAACCTTGTGGCGTGAACGAGCCCTAAGACAAACTACTTTTCTATCTTGTTTTCATCCTTGGAATGGCAAGAAGTGGAGGAGGTTCTAGTCCAGCTGCAAGGTCACTGTCATTTTGCTGCAGCTGCATAGCAGGTCCAGGAGTGTCCAGACGTAACGACATACGAAACTCTGTGCAATGAAACCAAATTATATTGTGCAAGATCAAAGCAAGTTTATATTCTTGGCAACATCAGCTATTGCTAAAAATGAAACTGATGAAGAAAGCAGACTTTTTTTTTTTTTACTGCACTCCTACTATGTTGTTTGTTTGGGTGTGTATTGATTTAGACTTTCTTTGTTCAACCTAATCTTAGTTATTGTGGATTTCAAGGTAGTGCTGTGATAATGGTATCAGGAAGGACACATTTAACTGACTCCAACAACAGACGTTTGCTCTAATCCTGAGTGGGTGAGACTTTGGTTCACTGTTCTGTTAAAGATTTTTGGCCGATGGTATTTCATTTTTTAAGTTTAATTTTCCTGTTATTTTTTTAGTTTTAGGGTGTATAAAATGTTCATTAAAATCAGTTTACTGTATCAGATCAGGCAGTGATTATGATTGGTTGCCAGAGGTTACAGAATATCATTACCACTTTCTGACTGGTTGCTAGAGGATACAGCACATCATTTCTTCTTCTTGATTGGTTGCTAGAGATTACTGTACAGTATTAGAGCCCATTCACACCTAGGCGTTTTGTCGCCTGTAGCGTGACGCTCACAAACGCCAGAGGGACCAAAATACATGAAAGTCTATGGGGATGGTTCACATCTGAACGCTGATGCGCCTGACGCCCATCGCCTGTAGCCAAAAAAAGTTCCGGACCCCGTGTATCAGGCGGTTTGGGCATATTTGAGCGTTTCCATTTCCCATAGAAAGTAATGGAAACGCTCGATTCAAGCGACTTGCACGACAACGGGCGTTTGCTACGGGCGTTTCGTCGCTTTAGACTCCATTCACACCTGAGCGACAGCCGCTTTCGGCGGTAGCGGCGTATTTTGCCGCGAGTGTGAAACTTTCAATTTTTTTTTTTTTTTCAAAGTCTTCCCATTGCTGTCAATGGCCAAACGCCAATGTCGCCTGAAAAAAAGGGTCCGGGACTTTTTTTCAGGCGACAGGCGTTCGGCGTCTATGAGATGTGAACCATCTCCATAGACAGCAATGGGAATTCTCCCCTCTAGCGGCAGAAGCGTCCGGCGTCGGGCGTTTTTTCGCTCAGGTGTGAATGCAGCCTTAATCAATAGAACTTGTCGCCCATGCAGAAGATTAAAAAAATCTACCAACATAGCAACAAGTGATGAAAAGATGATAGTTTTTCCTATTGGCTAAAATAAAAAACGTCAAAGTACAAAAACGTCGGACAACGCTGTATGCAAACGCGCAAATAAGCATGAATATGCGCGACAAAACGCCGGAAAAAAACGCCGAAAAAAACGCAGAACGACCGACGCTCAGGTGTGAATGCAGCCTTACTGCTCACTGATTGGTTGCTAGAGGTTACAGCACATCATCTCTTCACTGCAGAGGGGCATGATGATATACATATGAATGCCTCCTTTATTTACATATGAATGCCACCTGCCTCAGCTATTTACATATTAATCCTGCCGCTGAATGCTCCCGCTATTTACATATGTAAATGGTGGAAAAAAAAAATGTCCCAACCAGGGAAACCAGGTAAGAAACTCAACTGTGCTGGCTGTGACTTGTTAAAAGGGGATAAAGTATTGCATGACTGAGCAAAGTTAATGTGACGGGCTTGTAATACCTAAGGGTATTAGCTGAGGCTGTCAGTATTAATATTGAAAAGTCACCCAGAAGATACCAAAGTTAGTCTTGTATGTGAACTTTTCAACCGCATGATGAGTGTTATGTTGTTCATTATGTTACTTGTTGAAATGCTATAATGCATGACTGTATAAAATATTTCCAATTTACTCACCGACATTGTGGCTTTTCCGCATTCTGTGCTCAGTAAAACTGAAAGATAGCTAGTGCCCTAGTTACTCATATAGTAAGGGCTGCAAGAACAACCAAGATGACTTTGCTTGAAGGTGTGCCACATTTTTAAAATCTAGGAATATAGAATATTAGCTGGATTCAGAAAGCCCGCCTTAACTTTGCGGCGGCGTAGTGTATCGTGTTTACACTACGCCTCCGTAAGTTAGCGAGGCAAGTACATGATTCACAAAGTACTTGCCTGCTAAGTTACGGCGGCGTAGCGTAAATGCGGCAGGCGTAAGCGCGCCTAATTCAAAATAGGCTGAGGGGGCGTGTTTTATGTTAATTTGTGTTGACCTGACGTGATTGACGTTTTTTTGGAACGGTGCATGCGCCGTCTGTGTACATATCCCAGTGTGCATTGCGGCTAAGTACGCGGTTTTCACTTGGACGTAAATGACGTAAATCCCTATTCACTGACGACTTACGCAAACGACGTAAAATTTAAAAATTTCGACGCTGGAACGACGGCCATACTTAACATTACTATTCCAGCTATTTGATGAAATAACTTTAGGCCTGATAATGCGTTACGTAAACGGCGTATCTGTACTGCGTCGGCCGGGCGTACGTTCGTGAATAGGCGTATCTAGTGATTTACATATTCTACGCCGACCGCAATGGAATCGCCACCTAGCGGTCAGCCTGAAAATTGCGCTTTAGGATACGACGGTAAAAGACACTTACGCCGCTCGTATCTGAGCCTAATTTAAACGTATCTGGTTTCCAGAATACGCTTAAATTAGCGCCGGCGCACATTCAGACTCAGTAGATACGCCAGCCTAAGTCTTTCTGAATCCACCTATATTTTTCTAAACCCTGAGTCCAATATTCCTGAATTGAAAAGTTCTAAGGCATTGGAGACTGATGTCCTTGACTACTTAAGGGTAACTCCACTTTCATTTGGAGAAATATAGAAACAAAGAAAAAAAGAATATAGCATTTACAATTGTGACACAAGTCATATTGTAATTGAATGTTATTAAAAAGGACCTTTCCTTTTCAATCTGCAGCTCTGTAATGTTCTGAAAATGCAATGCAATATGGCAACCTGGCGGTGTTTTGTACACAGAATGTGTACAGAACGCCCCCCAGAGATATTATTTCCTGCTTGTGTGATTGGCTTACCAATTTTCCCAGAAGTCTGCTTTAAGATACAAGTCAGATTTCAGGCATCCCCTGCAACAAAAATGTCATTTTTGGTAAGATACTTCCAATAGGAAATGTTGTCTAAAGGGATGCAGGCCCAGCAGCTTTCCTTATTAGAGCCCTGCAGGTGCTGCATATGATTGATAATTATGAAACCACTCCTATTAAACTCACTGTACACTGGGAACACACAGGGATTTCTTTCAGAATAACAAAAGGTAGGAATTTCCAACAAAGTTTGTTAAAATCCTTGTAATGTACATAGATCACCCAGAAGGGCGTGTTTTTTTTTCTCAACAAAAGTGGAGTTACGCTTTAAAGTAGAACTAAATCTAATCTCTAAAAATCCATAGAACTTTTACATGTTAAAGCGGAACTTCAGTCATATTTTCATCTTTCCATCTATTAGATCTTTTGCCCTTGTTGTTTTAACTTTGGATAGCTAAACATTTTTTTTCTGCCAGTAAATACCTTTTACAGCCCACTTCCTGTTTCTTGTCTGGAAAAAAACCTAATGCCGCGTACACACCATCGTTTTCTGCGATGGAAAAATGCGACGCTTTATGTGCTTTAAAAAAACGTCATTTTTCAAACTTCAATTTGAACAACGACGTAGCATACACACCATCGCTTTTTCACAACGCTCTAGCACAGCGCAGTTCCGTCAATCACGCACGACGTCACTATAAAGGGTCGTTTCCAAGCGGAAGACGGCCTCTTTTGCTGATATCGTGTTGCTGCGTGTTAGTAAAAGTTTGGTGAGATACGATTCGTGATTTTCAGTGACTGTGCTTTAAATTTCGTTTTCTTGTCTATAAGCTGAAAAACACCTTAACGAATGTGCTGATTCCATTCTGAACAGTCGTTTTACATGAATGAGCGCTGCCGTCTCCTAACTTGCTTCTGAGCATGCGCGGGCTTAAATCAACGTTTTTACGTACACACGGTCAATGTTTAGAACACAGAAAACGACGTCGGCCAAAAACGACACATAAAATTGAAGCATGCTTCAATTTTTTTCTGTCGTTTTTTAGAAGACATAAAACGACGTTTTTGCCCACACACGGTCAATTAAATTGACGTTTTTGAAAATGACGTTTTTTTCCATCGCAGAAAACGATGGTGTGTACGCGGCATAAGATTATGACATCATGCACAGCTCTCTTTCTCACTCTCCTGAAGCCTCGTACACACGTCCGGTTTTCCTGCCAGGAAAACTGCCAATAGAGCTTTTGGTTAGGATAACCGGGCGTGTGTATGCTTCCTCTTAGGCCCCATACACACGACCGAGTTTCTCGGCAGAATTCAGCCAGAAACTCGGTTCAGAGCTGAATTCTGCCGAGAAACCCGGCCGTGTGTACACTTTCGGCCGAGGAAGCCGACGAGGACCTCGGCGAGGAAATAGAGAACATGTTCTCTATTTCCTCATTGTTCTATGGGAGAACTCGGCCCGCCGAGCTCCTCGGCGGCTCCAGGACTGAACACGCCGAGGAACTCGATGTGTTTGGCACGTCGAGTTCCTCGGCCGTGTGTACGGGGCCTTAGTTTTGCCGGGAATCCAGACGGGAAATTAGAGAACCTGCTCTCTATTTTCCCGCCGCGAATTCGCGGCGGTTTTAAACCCGGTAGTTTTCCTATGGGGAAACACTGCGAGGGAGCATACACACGGCCGGAAATTCCCGGCCAAAGCTCTCGTCACAGTTTTCCAGACGGGAAACCCGGTCGTATGTTTGCACCCTCGCAGTGTTTCTCCATAGGGAAACTGCCAGGTTTAAAACCAGCAGGAATCCCGGCGGGAAAATAGAGATAGGGTTCTCGGTTTTCCCGTCGGGATTTCCAGTCGTGTGTACAGGGCTTGAGAGTTTGCCAGGAAGGGAGAGGGATGAGTCATACAAGGGCCAATGAGGGCTGCAGAGCTGAAGGTGTGCCTCTGTGTGTCTGTGTAAATCCAGGAAGTGAACAGTCAGCAGCTTCAGCCACCCACAGTTAAAATGGTTGCAGCCAGACTTAGTGGAGGGAGATTTCTGCAGCATATTTGGCAAGTACAGAATCACAGTATATATAAAATAATAAGCAAAGTGGTTGAAGGGAAGCTTCAGAATGGCAAAGATTTTTTTTTACAAATAATGTGAGAAGACTGCAGTTCCTATTTAATATCATTTTAAATGTTTCCAATCTTTTAAAATGTGTAGTAATAATTAAAAGAACACCTGGGGCCGGATTCAGATACATTGGTGTATCTTTCCGGGTGGCGCAACGTATCTCAGATACGGTAGGCCGCCGTAAATTAGGGCACAAGTTCCGTATTCAGAAAGAACTTGCGCCCTTAGTTACGGCGGCGTAACGTATGAGTGTGTCGGCGTAAGCCCGCCTAATTCAAATGTGGATGATGTGGGCGTGTTTTATTTAAATTCACTGCGACCCCACGTATTTGACGCATTTTACGAACGGCGCATGCTCGAAATTACGCAGCAAGTCATCATTGCTTTAGATGTGAACGTAACTTACGTACAGCCCTATTCGCGAATGACTTACGCAAACGACATAACATTTTCAAAACTCGACGCGGGAACGACGCCCATACTTAACATTGGCTACGCCTCATATAGCACTGGTAACTTTACGCCGAAAAAAGACTAACGTAAACGACGTTAAAAAATGCACCGGGCGGACGTAGGTTTCTGAATCGGCGTATCTACCTAATTAGCATATTCATTGCGTAAATATACAGAAGCGCCACCTAGCGGCCAGCGTAAATATGCAGCCTAAGATACGATGGGGTAAGATACTTACGCCGGTCGGATCTTAGGGAAATCTATGCGTAACTGATTCTATGAATCAGTCGCATAGTTACGACCCCGCACACTCAGAGATACGACGGCGTATCCGGAGATACGCCGTCGTATCTCCTTTCTGAATCCGGGCCCTGGTGTTTATTCAGGCACTTCTAGATATAGGACCGACAACTGTCTCACAGTTTTACTCATGTTTTGTCTCCTTGTCACATGAGGCCTTGGGGGAAGCTATAAGTGACTATGACAACACGTATAGTACAGACAGCGCACAATCACCCAGAACAATCGTTTACAGCCAGAAGTAAAACAGGAGCACATGGGAATGAAGTATCTGAATTTGCAGGGGGATAAGGAGCATTGAGATGTAAAAAAGGTCAAAAAATAAATAAAAATGTGATAGTTGTTTATGATAAATAGTGTTTTAACAAACTACATGCCATGGTGTTAGGTTATAGATCTACTATCTAAAATCTATTGCACAGACTGGCTCTTGAAATCTCTATTATTTGATTTGCATTATCTTTTACTAAAAGCATTATATGTATATATTTCTCTCACTACAAATGCACAAAATATATAATGCTGAACCAAGTTTGCAGACAATCTGACACTAAACAATCATTTAAAAAACAGGCCTGTGGTAGCACATACCGTATTTATCGGCGTATACCGCGCACTATTTTGCCCTGAAAATCAGGGCAAAATCGTGGGTGCGCGATATACGCCGATACCCGCTTTCCCGCCACGAGTTTGAATACTGCGCCGGCATATACCGAGCGCAGTACACTCGTGAATCTTCGGGCAGTCTCGGAGCCTCTTGCACTGACGTCCTGTACGTACAGGACGTCAGCGCGACAGTTGCCGAGCCTGCCCGAAGATTCACGAGTGTACTGCGCTCGGTATATGCCGGCGCAGTATTCAAACTCGTGGTGGGAAGAACGCGAGGACGCCGCAGAAGGACGCCGGACCCGCCGAAGAGGACACCGGACCCGCCGAAGAGGACACCGGACCCGCCGCAGAAGGACGCCGGACCCGCCGAAGAGGACACCCGAAGCCGCAGAAGGACGCCGGACCCGCCGAAGAGGACACCCGAAGCCGCAGAAGGACGCCGGACCAGACGAGGCCGCCGATGGACGCCGCGCAAGACACCAAAACCGTAAGTACAAAAAAACGTTTTTTCCACAGGATTGGGGGCCACTTTAGGGGTGCGCGGTATACGCGGGAGCCCGTTATACCGCGATAAATACGGTAAGTACATGTATGACCCATTAAAAAAGGGATAGTTATAAGTGACCAAGAACTTTGGGCCAGATCCACAAAAGGGATACGCCGGCGTATCTACTGATACGCCGTCGTATCTACTGATACGCCGTCGTATCCCTGTTTCTATCTATGCGACTGATTCACAGAATCAGTTACGCATAGATATTCCTAAGATCCGGCAGGTGTAATAGTTTTACACTGTCGGATCTTAGGATGCAGTACCGCGGCCGCCGCTGGGGGCATTTCTCGTCGAAATTTTGCGTCGGGTATGCAAATTAGCACTTACGGAGATCCACGAAGCGCTTTCCCTTCGTGAAGTCTCCGTAAGCTGTTAGTTTGCAAACGCAAAATTAAGGCTACTTTTACAAAGTGTAAAGTTAGTACACCATGTAAAAGTAGACCCTTCTTTCCCGCGACGCTGTCAAATTTTTTTTTAAATTTTTTTTTTTCCCGCCGCATCTCTTTTTTTTCCCGACACAACTTTTTTTTACCCGGCGCGATTCACAAAACTCGGCGTAACGTAATTTCACGCAAAGCACGTTGGGAAAATCGCGTCGGGAGCATGCGCAGTACGTCCGGCGCGGGAACGCGCCTAATTTAAATGGGACTCGCCCCATTAGATTGGGCACGCCTTGCACCGGACGGATTTAAGTTACACCGCTGCAAATTTCCAGGTAAGTGCTTTGTGGATCGGGCACTAACTTGGGAAATTTGCGGCGGTGTAACTTAAATGGGAAAAGTTAAGTTGCGCCGCCTGGCTGTGGATCTGACCCTTTGTTTCTCTCTTCGCTAGACTTAGGAATACGAAACAATATAATAACTCCTATTGCAGTGTTGCCAACCGTCCGTATTTTTACAGACAGTTCGTAAAAACTGCCACTTTTTTCCCCTGTTTCGTAAATGTCTGTGGTTGCGGAAATGTGCCAGTAAAAGTAGCCGAGTTCGGTTCGGCTTGGAACTGCGCATGGAGATTGGAGGCAGGGGGTGATTGGAGGCAGAGGGTGACGGTGGCTGCGGTGGCACCACAGAGGGGGATGGAGGCAGGGGGAGATTGGAGACAGGGGGTGTTAGTGGCAGGGGGTGATCGGAGGCAGGGGGTGTTAGTGGCAGGGGGTGATTGGAGGCAGGGGGTGTTGGTGGCACCGTAGAGGGTGGGGGATAGAGACAGGGGTTGTTGGTCGCCCGCAGAGGGGGTTGGAGGTAGGGGACGATGGAGGCAGGGGGTGATTGGGGGCCTGAGGGAAATTGGAGGCAGGTGGAGATTATGGCACCACAGAGGGGGGTGAAGGCAGCCTATCGGATAAAAGACAGGACACCAAATGTAATTTTACTTGTCTTGGGACAGTTCCGATAAGGGAATCCTGTACAGTATCTCATCTTGACATAACGATGCACTGTTTTCTATTGTGTCTTATGATTGATGTATTTACTCTGAGTCTTCTATATAAAATAATTTACCAAGAATAATAAATAAATAATAGTGTCAGTTTGTATAAAATATGTCCTATTCTATTCCTGTCGGAGTTGAATTATTGGAATTTTTATCTTACACCAAGTTTTCTTTTCCCTTAGAAACTAAATCCAATGTATAGTCTTATCAATGATTATGTAATATATAGATTAAAAAGATCAAATTGACGTAATCAAGTTATTGTCTGTTGATTTTTTAAAAATTATGTAACATTTTTAATTGAATATGTAAATAGGGAAGCCATGGAGAAGTTGCTGCACAATGGTTGTGCCTTAGGCTTCATTCACACCTGAGCGTTTTGTCGCCTGAAGCGCGACGCTCAAATACGCTAGAGGGGAATAAATACATTATACCCTATGGAGATGGTTCACATCTGCACGCCGATACGCCTGACGGCGAACGACTGAAGCTCAAACAAGTTCCGGACCCTTTTTTGTCACGCGTATCGGGCGGTTTGGGCGTATTTGAGCGTTTCCATTTCCCATAGAAAGTAATGGAAACGCTTGATTCAAGCGACTAGCGCGACAACGAGCGTTTGCTACGGGCGTTTCGTCGCTTTAATCAATAGAACTTGTCACCCAGGCAGAAGATTAAAAAAATCTACCAACATAGCAACAAGTGATGAAAAGATGATAATTTTTCCTATTGGCTAAAATAAAAAACGTTGAAGTACAAAAATGTCAGACAACGCTGTATGCAAACGCGCAAATAAGCATGGATACGCGCGACAAAACGCCAGAAAAAAACGGCGAAAAAACGACCGACGCTCAGGTGTGAATGCAGCCTTACTTCATCTTCTTACAGTACAAGTCTTTAAGTCTTTATATTTTCTCTGTGGCTGTTATCCTATTATTCCCAGAGAGACAGTATAATTGCACCAAGGTACTGACATCTTAATCTACTGGCTAATCTGCAAATCTCTAGATTAAAACTCAGGTTTAGCTTCATCAGAACGCAGGGGCGGCTGGAGCTCTGCGCCCCGAGCCCACCCTTTTTGAAGCCAATAAGAGCCTCTGGCTCTGATCATGTGATTCTAAAAATAGAAAAAAAAAAAACATTGGAATCCATGGCCCAGATTCTCAAAAGAGATAAGATGACGTATCTCCAGATACGCCATCGTATCTCTGAGTCGCGCCGTTGTATCTATGTGCCTGATTCTTATAATCAGTTACGCATAGATTTCCCTTAGATCGGACAGGCGTAAGTCTCTTACGCCGTCGGATTGTAACTGCATTTTTCCGCTGACCGATAGGGGCGTGTAAGCTGATTTACGCGTCGAAAAATATGAAAATCAGCTATATATACGCGAATTCCCGAACGTACGTCCGGCCGACGCAGTAAAGTTACGCTGTTTTCATTAGGCTTTTCCTGGCGTATAGTTGACCCTGCTATATGGTGGCATAAGTGCGGCGTACCAATGTTAAGTATGGCCGTCGTTCCCACGTCGAAATTTTAAAATTTTGCGTTGTTTGCGTAACTCGTCCGTAAATGGGGCTGGACGTAATTTACGTCCACGTCAAAACCAATACGTCCTTGCGGTGTATTAGGAGCAATGCACACTGGGAGATTTCCAAGGACAGCGCATGCGCCGTTCGTGAAAAACGTCAATCACGTCAGGTCACAGTATATTTACATAAAACACGCCCCCCTGATCCAAATTTGAATTAGGCGGGCTTACGCTGGCCGATTTACGCTACGCCGCCGCAACTTACGGAGCAAGTGCTTTGAGAATACAGCACTTGCCCGTCTAAGTTGCGGCGGCGTAACTTAAATCGGATACGTTACGCCGCCGCAGAACTACGAGAATCTGGCCCCATGTGTCCAGCACCCTGCATGCAGATTAAGGGGCGGACACATTGATTAGGGGGGCAGTGCCCCTGCGCCCTGCATGAGCAGCCACCACGACTTAAAAAAGGATGCATTAAGGTGAAAAAACACGAAGGTTTACAACCCCTTTAACTAACTGCTGAAATATTGCATTACATTGCTATTTGCATCACTGCACTGTCATAGATCTGATCAATGGTTTGAAAGTTTAGGAATGTCCTGAGAAACACAATACTGGGCATATTGAAAATTCTTAACTGGGTTTATATAGGAATATAAGAATGATGTGCCACAGGGTAGGGTGACGTTTTTATTGGCAAGGATGAATGTGTGGACGTTTACAGTGGAAGAAGTCATGCCGCATAGCGTAGGAAAGGTACTTTGGCACTTCTGTGTGTGGCTGATGCAGAAATAGTCATTGTTATTGCAGGAATTAGGAGTTGGCAGAGAAGTTGGAGTTTAGAGCACAGCAGGAGTGAAATGTGTGTGCTTGGGAAGTTTATGAGCCAATTACATGTAACACTGAGCAGGGGAACGAGTAGAGGGGCTCTCAGTATTGGTCAATGACTAATTGTATTAATATTTTTAGAGGAGCCCCAGTTTACCTAGCTACCTAAGCCAGACCTGTGATTGCAAGTCTTTATGGTGCATAGATGGCTTGAAATATCGGCTTTTATTTCTGTTGATTGCATTTCGCTGCCAAACTTGCAAAAAGAAAGTATCCCGGCAGCCTTTATAAAACTCATGTTTTTTAAGCTGTTGATATCATTTACAGCCAAGTTAGGAAAACTGCTGGTTTCCAGCCACAGGATGGGGCAATAAGGGGCAATAAAACGGTCTCTGGCATAAATAAAACACATCAGTCCACATTTTTGTGTATGGCAAAAATTCAGGATGTCTCAATAAGCATCTATTAAACTACCATTGCCAACCCTGCACTAGTGAGAATCAACAGGGCTTGATGGAAGTTTATATGAGTCCATATGAGCGTGAAACAAGCTTAAAAGTGTTTTTAGATACAACACCCTCTTTAGCAGACACAGCAGTTGCCAATCTAAACATGGTACTTGGATTTAAACAGTTTAAAGTGGAGGTTTTTAAGATTAGATTCCTGCTCATTTTGTCTAGGGGAATCGGCTAGTTTTTTAAAAAACAAAGCTGTACTTACCGTTTTAAAGAGCGATCTTCTCCGCCGCTTCCGGGTATGGTCTTCGGGTCTGGGCGTTCCTTCTTGATTGACAGGCTTCCGACAGTCGCATCTATCGCGTCACGATTTTCCGAAAGTAGCCGAACGTCGGTGCGCAAGCGCCGTATAGAGCCGCACCGACGTTCAGCGTCTTTCAGCTACTCGTGACGCAATAGATGTGACCGTCGGAAGACTGTCAATCAAGAAGGAATGCCCAGACCCGAAGACCATACCCGGAAGCGGCGGAGAAGATCGCTCTTTAAAACGGTAAGTACTGCTTCATTTTAAAAAAAAATAGCCGATTCCCCTAGACAAAATGAGCATCAATCTAATCTTAAATTTTTTTTTGTGGGTGAACTACCGCTTTAATTACAAGAATGTTGAGATCAGGCTCCTACATTTTTAAGTTTATTGGTAGCCAAAACGTATTTTTTGAGCGGACTTTCACTGCTCCTGAGCACCACAAACAAAAAACACTATTTAATTCATGTTTAATATTCAAAAAGAACTTCCCCATCCATCCACGTCTCCATGCTTTATTTTGTTGAGAAATCACTTTAAATCTCCCCTAGCATTTCTACCCATGACCATCTTTCTAAAATCCATCTGCCCTTAGCTCAAGCATGCATGCAGGAGAGTGTGCTTGGCTGAGAAAACATCTTCTCCTCCACTCCTGAAGACTCCTGGGATGTATGACATAATTTGCATAGGCCAGAAACCAGGAAGTAACTGAAGACATTTTTAAAAAAAAGTTTAAAACAAGTAAACGTAGTACCTTCTAGCGTGTGCTAGAAGTAGTTCAGGTACATTTTAGTTAGCTCAGTGATAACCCTGAACTGTGGAATCTGGGTCAGAGTTCAGTGACTCAGGGCTGGTTGACTCACCCTGACAGCTCCTCTGGTGCCTCTCCCTGGTCTGGAAGGTTGTAGAATCTTCTAGAATTAGTGGGTGGAGGTGAGGAGGAGCTGTCTTGAGTATTTATGAGGCCTCGGCCAATCTCCAGTAGTTGGCTGGCAAGGGGCAGAGTTTACCTCATAAATAGTCATGGGCCATGCCAGCCGGGGCAGTCGGTGGAATATGGCGACACAGTGTTCTCTGACTCTGGAGTGCCTGTGAAAATTCTGTTTGCCTGGCAGGAGTGAGGGATCCAAGTTCATCTGCGGCTCCTTAGGGGATGAGCTACATAATTATGATATACCTTCCTAACTATTTACTAGGGGCATTGTAAAAAGCACTGCAACTAAGAGCCCATTCACACAGGGGCAACACGACTTCCAGCACGACTTTGGGAGGAAACTTGGACACAACTTGAGTATGAATCATCAGGCAACTTACAAGGCAACTTCAAGTTGCCTCCAGGACAGGAGGCTTTCCAGTGACCAATCAAACAACAATCAGCTCTGTGGGAGGGAGGGGTTTGCCTGAGAAATGTATGTTCTCTTCCTGTATTGTTGCTTCAGTTAAGACAGTGATCCGACTTCTGAGGCAACTTCCATCAATGGGTACAAGTTGCCTACAAGTTGTCTAGAAGTCGGATTGAAGTAGTACAGGAACCTTTTCTGAAGTCAGAGCGACTTCAGTAGTGTACATTAAGACGGCCCATTAACTTACATTCATTTTCTCGACCGTGTGATTCGGGGCAACTTGGGGGCGACTTGAAGTCGGATACCAGGTCGCCCGAGTGTGAACCAGCTCTTAGCACCAGTGCAGGGGATTTAATAGAGTTGCCAGTGGCACTAATGTTGGACATTATAACGGTCACTGGCTAATGATTATTATTGTAATCTCTGGCATGAATGCTGGGGATATTATTTTGATGCTGTGGGTTATTAGTAGGGTTGTCCCGATACCGATACTAGTATCGGTATCGGGACCGATTCAGAGTATTTGCGGGAGTACTCGTACTCCCGCAAATACCCCCGATACCAAAATAGAATACTCCTCCCCCCGCCGCCGCCAACGCATCCCGCCGCATCCCCGCTGCCGCCGCCACTTGGTTAATACGGGCGGGGAACATTACAGCATTCATTTGAATAGCTGTAATAATTCGCGCCGCGTATAGACACTCCCCCTTGCTCGGGTGAACTGTCCAATGCCGAGCAAGGGGGAGTGTCTATACGCAGCGCGGCACGAATTATTACAGCTATTCAAATGAAAATCCCATTTACGTTACACCGCCGCAAGTTTACAGCATAAGTGCCTGATTCACAAAGCACTTACCTGTAAACTTGCGGCGGCGTAGCGTAAATCCGCTCGGCGCAACGTACTGCGCATGCTCCGTCTGTAAAATTACCCGACGTGCATTGGGCTAAATGATGTCGCAAGGACGTCATTGGTTTCTACGTTAACTTAAATGGCGTCCGGCGCCATTCACGGACGACGTACGCAAACGACGTGAAATTTAAAATTTTGACGCGGGAACGACGGCCATACTTAACATTGGCTAGGCCACCTAGAGGGCACCCTTAGTTTTACGCCGCGTATCTCTACGGAAACAACGTAAATTTAGAGCGACGGGCAAAGCGGACGTTCGTGAATTAGTCATTTGCATATTCTACGCCGACCGCAATGGAATCGCCACTTAGCGGCGGGCCTAGAATTGCAGCCTAAGATCCGACGGTGTAAGTCACTTACACCTGTCGGATCTTAGGGAGATCTATGCGTAACTGATTCTATGAATCAGGCGCCTAGATACGACAATCGTATCTCAGAGATACAACGTCGTATCAGGAGATATGCCGTCGTATCTCTTTTGTGAATCTGGCCCTTTAATTTTGAGGAACTTTGGCTCTGAGATCTATGCACAAAATCCTTTATAACATCATACAGCCTGTCTGCTTTCAAATTGTTTCTCATTTGTTGGGAATGATGATACATTTGACTTTAATTCCAGCCATGGCATCACATGTATGAAATTAAAGTTATGACTGCTTAATACCAGTGCAGTTATAACGAAAACAAATTACGTTAGTCTTAGCACCAGATTTAATCCAAAGACAATTTAAGGACTTAATTAGGAATATCCAATATAAAGTATGTTGGCAGTAATTGCATTGCTAGGCAATTTTAAATGCCCTGCTTCTCTGACCAGGGACCGATGTCAGAAAATAGAGCACAAATTATAGGAGAATGCAGGAAATAAAGAGAAAAGACCAAAGGGGGCAGACAGTAAAGAGGAACGCTAAGGGAGAGAGAAGATAAAGGGGTGGGAGGCAAGAAACAGTCACTTTTTGATGTAGCGTGATACTAGCCCTGCAACAGTTAAATCAGGGGTCTCCAAACTTTTGAAACAAAGGGCCAGTTTATTGTGTCTCAGACTTTTGGGGGGCCAGACTGTGGCTAGGAGAAGTGGAAATTTCCCTGGCATCAATGGAAATAAACATTGCCACCTTTGGTATTAGTGGGAGGAATAGTGCCTCATTGTTGGTATCAGCAGGAGAAATGGTGTCCCACTGTTGATGTCAGTTGTCAAAATAGTGTCTCATACACTATCAATGGGAGGGATATGCTTCAAGGGCCAGATAAAAAGCAAACAAAGGGCCACATTTGGCCCCAGGTTCGCAGTTTGGACACCACTGAGTTAAATCAAGGTGTCCAGGGATGCTCCAGGTCTTTTAGAATACTAGTAATACTACTTGCTGGAAACTACTGGAACCAGAATCGTTTCCCAAATTTTGAAAATACAATTACAATCTCTTTTAATATTATTGTCAAGGTCCTCATCAAAATATCCTTGTCATTAAAGGGGTTGTAAAGGTTTGTTTTTTATTTTCTAAACAGGTTCCTTTAAGATAGTGCATTGTTGGTTCACATACCTTTTCCTTCGAAGGCCCTTCTAAATGTTTTTTTTCCTTGTCTAAATTTCTTACTTCCTGTTCCTCCTCAGTAAGCTTTCCCCCACCATCCGAGCCATTCTGGCTGAGGGTTAGTCAGCATGCTCACCCCCCCTTGGGACTACATCCCTGCGGGGAGATGCAGCATCTCCCCACAGGGATGTAGTCCCAAGGGAGGGGACAAGCACGCTGACTAACCCCCAGGAGACCTGGGCAGCAGAAAGAAGAGGAACAGGGATAGGAGGGGTGGCATATATTGGTACCGATCCCTTGTATTTTCCTCCTGTGGCAGCTGAATGTCAGCGGGAGGGAGAGGAGGAGAAGCCAACTTTCAGCTGTTGCAGGAGGAAAATACAGATCGGTTCCACTAAATTCCACCCCCACCTGCTCTTCGTTCCAGGTTCTGGGGGTTGTCAAGGAAGGATCATGGTTGACCTGTCACTTGCCTGTGATTGACGGGTTGCCAACCCCAGGATTAGGGTGTGCCCAGGCACACCTGGCACACCCCTTGCGCACGCCTATGATGTTAGATATGGAATAATATAGATGTATTACTTCGCACAGCTAATATTTTGTGACTTTTGCAGCACATAATGGTTTTAAAAACTGTTAACATTTGATGCGTGGCCATCTCAGCAGATGTTTGCTATTTTTTGTACCTTACAGCTATTTTTACACATAGACCAGTGTAACTGAATGACAGCTGCAAAGCGGAGATATACGAGAACACAGATAAGAATCAGGAAGTCTATTACTCATTGTGATTGACACTCGGTGATGAATTTCCCATTGCTCATATCTAATCCTCTGTGTTCTTACAACGTGTCGAAATTATTAAGGAACATAGTTACCCATATACGTATGTTTGCTTTGTGGTTGCCAAAGTCTGCCAACATTCTCGAGAGGCACCAATCATGACTACCCAAAACCTGGAAACGCAATCTTATAAATCAGGCAGTAAAAAAGAACCAGAGACCACCCCCAAAAGTCACCAGAAAAAAGGGAATTTTTTTCTCTCAATACCCCTTTTTGTCTGGTGACCATTGGGGGTAGTCTTCAGTTCTTCTCTATTGTCACAATAGGATGATGGTACCCCCTCTTTTGCTCATTTGGTTAATTATACACTATAGAGGCTTAGGCCTCATACACACGACCGAGTTTCTCAGCAAAAACCAGCAAGAAACTTGCTGGGAGATATTTTTTTGCCGAGGAAACCGGTCGAGAAACTTGACGAGCCAAAAAGAGAGCATGTTCTCTATTTCCTTGACGGGAATGGAGAAAATTGGCTTGTCGAGTTCCTCGACAGCCTAACAAGGAACTCGACGAGGAAAACGATGTGTGTTTCGTCCGTCGAGTTCCTCGGTCGTGTGTACGAGGCTTCACAGTTCTTATAAACGAGGCAGATACCAAAGGACTATGGGCCAGATCCACAGCCAGCCGCCGTAACTTATCTTTTCCCATTTAAGTTACACTGCCGGAAAATTTCTACCTAAGTGCCCGATCCACAAAGCACTTACCTAGAAATTTTCGGGTGTGTAACTTAAATTCCGCCGGCACAGCACAAGGCGTTCCTATTCAAATGGGGGCGAGTCCCATTTAAATTAGGTGCGCTCCCGCGCCGGACGTACTGCACATGCTCGTGACGTCATTTTCCCGACGTGCATAGCGCGAAATTACGTTACGCCGAGCTTCGTGAATCGCGCCGGGTCAAAAAAGTTGCGTCGGGAAAAAAAAAAGATACGGAAAAAAAAAAAAAAAAAATAACAGCGTCGCGGGTAAGAAGGGTCTACTTTTACAAGGTGTAAACAGTTTACACTTTTTAAAAGCAGCCCTAATTTTACACATGCAACTTAAAACTTACGGAGAAAAAACGAAGTGGATCTCCGTAAGTGCTAATTTGCATACCCAAAGCGGCATTTCGACTCGAAATGCCCCCAGCGGCGGATGCGGTACTGCATCCTAAGATATGGCAGTGTAAGTCCCTTACACATGTCGGATCTTCTACCTATCTTTTGGAAACTGATTCTGTGGATCAGTTCCAAAGATAGAAACAGGGATACGACGGTGTATCAGTAGATACGCCGGCGTATCCCTTTTGAGGATCTGGCCCTATGTGTTTGGGAGCCCCTCTTGTGCTATAAAAGCCCTTGAGATTTTCAAAAGCTCATTAAGTTCTCTTAACATTAAAATACATTTAACTGAGCAAAAAATAACCTACTGTACACTCGGCTCCAACATTTTACCAAGCCAACCAGTGGTCACTTTTTCAACATTATTTTCAAATTAAATTTAGAAAAGTTATGTGACCATATGACATCTGACAATGTTTACACATCCGGACTGTGGTGTCAAGAATGCAGAAATCATGTAGCTCAGCTCTTATCTCAAATGGTTTTGAAGTTATTTAATCGAGTGACCTTAATGGAAATATGTATTTTTTCAAGTTGTCTAAGGGCCAAAGTTGATGGATTTTTGTTCACATCCGGTGAGTTTTGCATTCCCATAAATGTGTAACTAGGGGCTTGCGATTTGCTAAATGTTGGCACCAAAAGCACAAGTGTCTGCCCCTGCTCCTCCCTTACTAGAACTAGAACCCTCTTGCTGTACCCTCCGCCATATTAGGTCTCCACATGGCATTCTCGGCCAATGACATTTATATCCCCATGGTAGAATGGCACAAACAGTGGCATTACACCGACATACTATCCGGGGTCACATGGCAGTAAACACAGTCAATCACTTTTAGTGGACACTCTGCAGTAATCACATGTGAAAGCATCATGCAGCCATTAAAGTAAGCCATCCTCCCCTAAAAATCACTCTCCATCCGGGGGTCTTTAGTACTCATGGAGATAGGATCTCTGAATTTGCCTCCTCCATAGGTACAACTCTCCCAGGATTCCCCAAGAAAATATCCTCACTCAGGGAACTTTTAGCCTGGCCTACAAGGCCTTTTGCAATCTGCACTAGCCCCCACCACCATAAGGATCAGGAAGTCTATCAGATCTATCTCTCCCCGGCCTCCAGCCCTGTCTATGGTCTCTGCTTGCTGGCTACATCTGCATGGATGTGGAGTATTTAGCTCCCATGCCCCAAATGCACTAGGGGACCTCACAACCTGGCATATATGTGGGCACTGACTCACCTATTACATCACTGCAGGAGGGCTCTGAGTAAAAGGGGCCTAGCACCTGATGACACTATTCTCTGTAATCAGACACTATTCTGCAACAGAGCCACCTAGTGACAGACTAGCTAACTGCACCTGCTTACACAATTTTATGCAAAACTTGCTTAAATCAGGTCAATTGTAGGTCAGAAGGAAGTCAACTGCATAACAAATGCATGCCTCAATGAATTCTGAATGATCTGAAAGGGGCTCAAACTGATGTCAAGCTGATTCCATCAACAAGTCCAAAGGCCATTGACAAAGGTCCTAATTATGACTCTCTTAAGCAGGGAGAGCAATTTTTTTATATTTCTGGGCCAACAGTTAATTGCTAGTATAGAGTATATATAAGTGTCCTATAGTTTCTTTTATGTGAAAAATTAGCAATCTCTTTTGCCCGTAGCAGTAAATTAGACTCTGGATATCATGCTCTAGAAAACAGTTAGGCCTCGTACACACGGCCGAGGAACTCGACGTGCCAAACACATCGAGTTCCTCGGCCAGTTCAGCACTGAAGCCGCCGAGGAGCTCGGCGGGGCGAGAGCTCCCATAGAACAACGAGGAAATAGAGAACATGTTCTCTATTTCCTCGCCGAGCTCCTCGTCGGCTTCCTCGGCCGAAAGTGTACACACGGCCGGGTTTCTCGGCAGAATTCAGCCAGAAACTCGGTCGGAAGCAGAATTCTGCCGAGGAAACTGGTCGTGTGTACGGGGCCTTAGAATTGTTTTGGGAGGCACAGAGATTCTTTCACAGTCTTTGCTACATAAGGATCTCTGAATTCAGTCAAAGGGTTCATGTACACAGAGCTTACAAATGCCACTTTTACAGGTGATTGGACTTCTTTTTTTCTGCCTTTAAATTCACCCCTATGTTAGCCTATAAGAGGAGAAGCATTGGCAGTGGGCAATATGGTCCAGTTCTGAAGCCACCTGCTGCATTAACCACTGGGAACTTGCGCTTAAGATTAACGTCATATGTTATCTTACACCCTATGAGCTAGCAAAAGAAAAAACAGACCTGGCCCTTGCACTAGCACTCCCCCCCTGCGCGCATCTCTCGACCAATCACATCGGCGACCCTCTCGCACTAAAGCCACCCGCGTGTGCCTCCCAATCGATCGCAGTGGCAATCCTCCCGCACTAAAGCCACCTCCCAGTGTGACCAGTGCCATTACCTTATACTGCAGTAGAGGTGCGGAGAGGAAGATGAGGTGGCGGTGCACTGCTGAATTCGGGGGAGGGTGCTGCCGGGGCCGATGCTTCTCCTCCTAGCTGAACAGGAGGCGGGTCCTGAGACCTGTCCTAAGACTCCCCGCCAATCGGGCCTCAGGTGCTGCTTCCTGTTTGGCAGGGAGAAGAAGCAGGTAGACTTTAGCGAATATTAATTTGCTAATGCCACACAAGTGCAGAGCACTGCGCCCTGAGCCCACCCTTTTTGAAGCCAATTAGATGCTCCGGATCTAATCACGTGCTTAAAAAAAAAAAAAAAAAACCACATTGAAATACGGTGTCCCACATAGATTAGGGGCTGGGCGCATGGATTAGGGGGGATGGCGCCACAGTTAAAGCGTATGTATTAGTCGGTGATCATTATGAACGACATTCCCTTATTAGCACCAAGTTCTAAGGGTGTTTCTGTACATTTTACATGCTAATGTGTTTCATTTTTTTTTATAGCCTATATATTTGACTCCAGCGGCTGCGTTCACATTCATCCTTGTTCTGTTCCTCAATAAAAAAAAGAAGAGAAGCATTTACAGGCAGAAAAAAAACATGAATAGCATATTCAGTAGAGAAGCTTTTTCACAGAAAAATGCTTGCCACGCGAAAACGCATCTAAATGCCACTAAACGAGTTTAGCGTTTGAGCGTTCATTCATTTCAATGACCAGAATAAATGAATATTCTGGCCAATGGAATCCATAAACCTGCACATGCTTGAAGTGCTTAAACACTGTTAAATGCGCTAGCAATATGTGGCTATAGAAACATTTTTTTAAACTCCCTTTTCCTGTGTGCTTGAGGCCAAAGATTAAAAGCCAGATAAGCTATGATAAATGTGGTGAAACACTAGATTTTTTTTTTTTTTTTTCAAGTTGGTAAACACCCATATAATCAAATTTCAAAATTTCAGGCCACTTTAGGACAACTCATACACAACTGTGTCACTTGCAATAATCAAGATATATACACCCAAAGAGCTGTAAGCATTACTTATCTCACAAAAAGATTACTCAACATGTTGGAAAAACTCTATTACCAAGCAATGATCATTGCACTTTTGCAATAGAAATTTTCCAGAGAAAAGCGGATGGATGCCTGATGTGTCTGTGATAGGGCTGGATCAATAGAGGTAAAAATTGGTTGCAATGGATCTGCTGTAACGTGATTCTTCCTTCAAAGAAGCAGATCCGTGGTTGAAATTTAGTTTGGATAGTCCCTGTTCTGTTCCTAGGCTGCTACCTCTCTGACAGTGGAAGCACTCATAGTATAAACTCTTGGATCTGTACAGAGGAGCACCTGGTACAAAGGTTCATCTCACTTAAAGCCCTCAGTGGACCCCACCAACCTGAACAACTTAAGACTCATCTCATTGCTCCCATTTACCTCTAAGCTTTTAGAATGCTTAGTCTACAACTGTTTTAGCTCATACTTCATTAAAACAACCTTCTTGATCCCTTACAGCAGGGGTGCCCAACCAGTGGCCCGCGGAGCCCTCTGATGTGGCCCGTGACCTCCTGCTCTGGAATGGCTGGTTGGCAAGCCCAGATTGCTGGATGCCGATTTGCCATCCCAGAGCATCAGGCCCCGTACACACGACCAGTTTCCTCGGCAGAATTCAGCTTCCGACCGAGTTTCTGGCTGAATTCTGCCGAGAAACCCGGCCGTGTGTACACTTTCGGCTGAGGAAGCCGACGAGGACCTCGGCGAGGAAATAGAGAACATGTTCTCTATTTCCTCGTTGTTCTATGGGAGCTCTCGGCCCGCCGAGCTCCTCGGCGGCTTCAGGGCTGAACTGGCCGAGGAACTCGATCTGTTTCGCCCGTCGAGTTCCTCGGCCGTGTGTACGGGGCCTAAGTGTTGTGAATGAAGCCCACGGTAGAGGAAGCAAGTGGCTTTTCAGAAAGTAGACCACACCTGCAGGATATAATAGACGGCTATGGCAAAGTGCAGCTAACGGGTGGGAAAACCACAGGTACACTGCGCCACACCCACGGTGTGGGTAGACCGCAGACCATCAGTGTAAAAGCAGCCTTAGGCTCCTTTCACACGATTGGTCCGACCCAACCGGACCCTCCATTCACCTCCATGGAGCAGCAGATGTAAACAGACCTTTGTCCGTTTACACTTGCCTACCTCTTAACCGATCTGCTAAAAAACAAAACAGAAGTGGATCTGTCCCCTTCCATCTGATTGGATCAGGTGGCCCATAGAGTAGATTGGGCTGTGTCTGTGTCTCCTTTGCATATGCAGACTGGACAAAGACCTATCATCTGCCCACTCTGTTCATTGTGGCCCGCGACTGGTTACTACGTTGCTTAAGTGGCCTTCAAAAGGTTGGGCACCCCTGCCTTACAGTCTGGCTTTAGCTCACAGCACTCCACAGAAACTGCCCTACTAAAACTCACTCAATGATTTACGAAACTGCTAAAACCAATGGCTACTACTCAATACTTACTACTAGACCTCTCTGCGGCCTTTTATACTGTTGACCATCTGCTCCTTCTCAATAAACTCCACTCCCTTGGCCTCCAAGTTTCTTCTCTAATGAAATACAGCCAACACGTTTCAGAGAATATGCCTCCCTATTCTTCAGGGCTTGAGCAGGTAATGTTAATAAAATCATGACAGAATGCACTAAAGGGCCTATGTTAAGGCTTGATGAAGACCAGGGTTTCCTAACTGCAATGGGCTGTGGTGGCTTGACAATTTTGGCTTGTGGTGCTCAGATGCAGTGTAGTTCTGCTTTAATGCCAAACGAGATGTAAATAGACTGTTCCCTTGTCAGTAGAGAAAAAGGAACAAATACTGAAAGAACTTCCTTTTGCCAAGTAAAGAGCCCCTTCAATGCACACGAGTGCTAAAATTTGGCCACAGCTGAAGTTCTGTTTCTGGTAATAGTGAGTACAGGTAAAGGGAGGAGAATTTACCATAGGGGAAGAATATCTATTAGATCAGATTTGTGACCCTGTCTTATGGTGGCTGCTTGGCAGACATCTGTCTGCACCCATAGACATAAGATTGCCATCCGATCTGGAAGATTTCATAGCAAAGGTGTAGCACTTTTTTACTTAACAATTGAATGAGTCCAACATAAAGCGGAACTAAACCTTACTATTTTTTACAACCAAGGAAGCTGCCTTCTTAATGTTCTATTTGACCGACAGTTATTATGATTCTGCACACGTGTTTTTCAGTGCATTTTGGGTTTTGCAGAAATGCACTACAGTCCACTTAATGAGGGTCACATTCAGATATGGAAAAGAAGCAGAAACGCATACAAATGCATAGAAACACATAAAAAACGCCCACAAAGAGTGTTTGAGAAAACACAAAACACACCTGGAAAATGCATCAACCACAAGCTGCATAGGTGTAAACCAGGCCTTAACAACTTGCTGCCTGCAATACGTATATACACATTGCGGTTTGCAAGTGGTTTACCGGAATTATGGCTGAAGATATCAGCCATAATCCCAGTACCATTTTTTGCAGCCGGCTACTGGCTTTCTCATGAAAGTATTTAGAGCGGCTCATGAGCTGCTGGAATGCTTTCTGAAGTGGCAGGAGGGGAGGTACACCCCCTCTCACCTCTCGACAATGTTTTTTGGGCATACCGTTTCCACCGATTCGCCAGAGAAATGATCTGATGGCGCGATCAGCTGGTCACAGAGGCAATCAAAGAGTAGATACTCTTTGATTGACTCTATGGCCTTGGAGGACTGGAGCGACGTCATGACTTTACTTCCAGTCCAAGCTGAAAGTAAATTCTTTTCTTTTTAAGCAAAAGATCAAATTCTTTTTTTTTAATCTTTTGCTTTTGATGGTAAAGAAATTGTTTGAGTTTTTTTTCACCCCAGATCTCTCCATAAACAGGAGTCGTCATCCTTTTTTCTATTACAAGGATTTTTTACATTCCTTGTAATAGATATAAAAGTGAAAAAAAAAAAAATGAAAGGAGACAATGTAAAAATAAAAAGTAAAATAAATAAGATTTTTTTTAAAGCGCCCCCATCCCCCCGTGCTTGTGCACAGAACCAAACGCACATGTAAGTCACACACGCGTATGTAAATGGTGTTCGCACCACACATGTGAGCGAACGTTAGAACAAGACAAATAATTCCAGCACTAGACCTTCTCTATAACTCTAAACAGGTAACCTGGAGGTATTTAAGGACTGTAGTTTGTCGCCATTCCACAAGTGTGCACAATTTTAAAGCATGACATGTTAGGTATCTATTTACTCGATGTAACATTATCTTTCATATTTTACAAAAAAATTGGGGTAAATATTGTGTTTTTTTTTATTCAATAACCACTTTCCACCCAAGGTATGTACCTGTACATCCTTGGGTTTCAGTGGTTATCCCGGGATGTTGCCTGCACCTACAGGCATCATCCCAGTATCATTCATTTCAGGCAGAAATGCACTGATTGGCTAATTAGCCACTCTAACACTTCTGTGGGGAGTCGAAGGGGGTCCCACCTCCCTCCCAGCGCAACTCTCCTGGGCTCTCCTGTTTCATGAACAAGGCCGGGAGTGATGCGGCGATGGCTGTCCTGTACAGAGAAAGAGGAACTGACGTTGTTTCCCTCTCTCTGTAACCCTAGAAACCAGGAGTGACAAGTATTTTGTCACTTCCGGTACCTCCTAGGGTTGCCACCTGTCCAGTATTTACCTGGACAGTCCAGAGGGAGGCGGCGTTCTGACGTCACCGCGTATTGTCTTCCTGATACAGGCTGTGTATCGAGCGGGCCGGCTCATATTTTATTCGTTTGCCTACAATGATATGTAAGTGTAATTTTATCTATACCGATATTAAACCAAGACGGAATTACGCTATGCGAGGTCTCTTTGTTTCTTATACCCCTGGATGACCTATCGAGAGATGCATCTGTAAAGACAAAGTTACTAGGATTTCATCGCTGTTGCTGTCCATTGCTGTCTATGGGATATCCATTTATGCCTCTTATGCGCTGTTTGATCTCTCTTAATCCGGAGATCAATTATATTTGGTAAGAGGCTTTTATTTCGTTGGTGGAGGATCTTTCTGTCCAGCACTTTTCCTTGTGGATTGAGTTCATCACCTGGGAGAATTTATATACTTGCCTTTGTGGCGGGACTTATTATTCATTTGAACTTTATGTCACTTTTTGTTTACATATCACTTATTTAGCGCGATCTCTTCCTTTTTTGCATATATGTTAGTGTGGTATAACACTTTTTGATCGCTGCTTTTCTTCTTTTTTCACTGTAACAAGCGCAATATTTTTTTCTTACCTTGCATACCTCATGAGGTAATATGGAAGTGCAGCGCTTCCAGAAGCCTAAAGGTAATTCAACTTTGGAAAGAAAAATAACAATTCCCAAACATTGATGGCATAAATAAGCAATGTCTGGGGCCAAAGTGCAAAAATAGGATGGACCTTCGCTTTAAGTGCAATACAAACACTTTTTTTTTGCACATTTAGGAAACAGACCTGAAAGAGAGATGGTGTGGAGAAAACAGACAAATGAATTGGGGTCTGAAAAGGGACCTGTCCCTCCGGAAGGGGAATAATTCAGAGCTATGAAGGATTACGGTGTGAGGAGTCTGATTGGTGACTTTTCTAAATGAGGCCCACTATGCTCTGCCTAAACAAGAACCACTTGTATATCTCTTTGCGTTATTTTTTTTCCCCTCACAATTTAAGGGTTAAGCTCTCGGCACAAGGAACTGGTTTTATTTTCGGCTCACGCACTCAGATTGTCCATATTAGGGACTAGTGGAATTTTCAACTTTAATGAGCGGGGGCGTGAAAGTTTTTTCCTCTAAATTGTTATCACAGGACTTCACAGAAGCCCAGGGGAGAGCAAGTTGAATGGCTCCAGTGTCTTTTCTAGCGAGGAGGGGAAGCAGGAGTTGTTTATCATGCAAGATGTTAGTGAAACAAGCACAGACGCCTGCTTTTCCTCCATATACACAGCCATTGTATACAAGGAGGATTAGACCATACTGAGAGAACCTCTCACGGATGACAGGAAAATAACATCCAAACAAGAGGGAACCTCCCCCTCCTACGCAGCCTGATCCATGGGAATTTTTGCTGTCATCTATAAACAGGGCAATGTGACCATGTAATATGGAAATGTCCACACAGTCCCTCACATTACCATGGTTGCTGCTTTGTAAATAGTTTTTTTTTTCAAATGCAAATGTTACTATGTATATAACTTTGAAGTTTAAATAAAGTTTTTTTATTAAAAAAAAAAAAAAAGTAAGAAGAAAACTGCTGTAAAATGATGGAAGTTTATCAGTGGCCAATGTCAAGGCTCCTGGAAGTGATGAACTGCTTTATCTAAGTCTTATTTATATATTTTATTTATTTATTTCAGGTACTTATATAGCACCATTTACGTAGCGCTATTACATATACATTATACATTCACATCAGTCCCTACCCTCAAGGAGCTTACAAGGTCTCTAATGCCACGTACACACAGCCGGACTTTTGTGTGAGAAAAAAAGGCCATGTGTAGCCTCCATCTGACTTTTTTTGTCAAAAGTACGACAGATTTAGATAGAGAACCGGTTCTCTATCTTTCTGTTCCGACAGACTCACGTGGACTTTTGCATGGTCAAAAGTCCGACCGTGTGTACAAGGCATAACACACATTCATACATATACTAGGTGCAATTTAGACCGGATCCGATTAACCTACCAGCATGAAGTCTTCTATTATTCTGGTCATGCACTTGGAAATTTCATTGCATCCAATCAGCTTTCAATCAAAAACACTTCTCAGCATGTGCTAAAAAAACTGGGATAGAGATTGACTGAAAATTGTGTTTTTGTTTTGTTTTTTAAGCAAAACTTTAATCAGAAAATTAAAGTGTTACTAAACTCACAACAGTAAAATCAATCTTTTTATGCAGTAAAGCATGCTTGTTATACTCAATATGAAACTTAAGGGGTTTGGTCCTGTTTTCCCTTCTTACACTGTCTCCAATCCATCTGCTTATAGAGCAGAGCCTTGGGGGCACTCTGCACATGCTCAGTTTGGTGTGTATTGCTAGAGAGAGTTCTTTTTTCCGTGGGAGGGTGCATGATATCACCACAGGTTCAAGCAGCACTGTCTAGACAGAGGGTCAGGGGTCTTGCAGTCTCAGGCCTCGTACACACGACCGAGAAACTCGACGGGCGAAACACATAGTTTTGCTCGTCGAGTTCCTTGTGAAGCCGTCGAGAAACTCGACAAGCCAAGTTTCTCCATTCCTGTCAAGGAAATAGAGAACATGCTCTCTTTTTGGCTCATCGAGTTTCTCGACAGTTTCCTCGACGAAAATGTACACACGACCGGTTTCCTCAGCAAAAAAATATCTCCCAGCAAGTTTCTTGCTGTTTTTTGCCGAGAAACTCGGTCGTGTGTACGAGGCTTCATAGAACTGTCACAGTAGAATGAAAACTCCTCCTGCAAGCTTTACCAGACACTGATAAAAGTCACAAGACTCCTATATACTGCTGATGAGAAAAGGTATTTAGTAGTTTATATTTACTAAAATACAGGCATAGCCCACTTTTAAGTACACAATGGAGTTTATTTACTAAAGCTGTTAAGTGCAAAATCAGGCTCACTTCTGCAAAGAAACCAATGAGCTTCCAGATTTTATAACCAAAGCTTAGTTGAACAAGTTGGGTTGGAAGCTCATTGGTTTCTATGCAGAAGTGAGACTGATTTTGCACTTTCCAGCTTAAGTAAATAAAACCCATTGTGTACTTAAAAGTGGGGTATGCCTGTAATTGCATTTCCGTGTTCTGTGTACTGTGGGAGACCAGATGTAGTAAATGCAGGACCCTGGGTTTAGTAACACTTTAAAGTAGAACTATAGGCAAAACATTTTTTTCTCATTTTGGATAGAGCAAGGGATTGTTATAACCCGTCAGATTTGTTTTTGCCATCTGTGTGTCATTAGGGAGATTTCCCTTTACTTCTTGTCCCATAGTAAGAGTAAATCCCTGTAAATCGAGGGAATTCCTTGGGGACCCCCAGGCAACCAGAACTAGTGTACCCATTGGAAGATTTCCCCTCTATTAATTTTCCGGGGACAACCCAAAATTTCGGTAATTTCTTTTAATTTCACTTTCAATGAGGGGACAAATAGAGAGGGGGAATCTCCCTAACAGGAGCACACACAGCAATAAAAGCCTGACAGGTGTTCTAATCCTGCTCAACTACCCAAAACTTAAAAAAAAAGAGTTTTGCCTTTAGTTATACTTTAACTTCCAGGTAATCTCTCCCTGTGTTCTTCAGCTATGGCCACTGTCAACCCGTCATTGCTTTGTACAGATTTCTTGGCCACCCTTCTCTGGACACACATAGGCTCCAGGCCACAGTTTACTGGCGAGACATAAATAACTATTTTTTTCACTGCAAGGTTCAAAAAACATACAACTGATTTAAGTTTTTTTGAGGGATACTAATAAGTTGCAACATCTTTGGTATATTTTATTTCTCAAGGACTCTTGTGGAAAGAGGTTGGTTTGTTTGACTATCCAAGCTTGTCTACCTGTGAAAGCCCCTAAGATGGGGGATTTCATTGTTCCCATGTTTGTTTTCATCTACTTTCTATTAGAATGTAGAAGGAGAACTGAAACTACCTCTGCTATAGCAGTAGGTAAGAGTTATGGTATGACACAGAGCTGGGAAGTATAGGGAATCTTTAGAATTATAATCTTGGGTATACCAGGCCAACTGGTTTGGCATGCAAACAGATGACACATTGCATTTTTTTCTTAATAAATTCAGTACATACTACAAAAAACTGAATTCAGTAAATAGACCCTGATGTGACATCTAATATTTCAAGTCTTCTAAGAAGCCACAGTTTGAACTTCCCACAGAAAAGAAACACAACCAGCAGCAGAGCCTGGATATGAAAGGGGTGCTCCTAGCCGTAAAGCTGCCGCCTTGGTCACAGCCTACATGTCCAAGGGTGGCACAGATCTAGCCCTGGGAATTTTCCCCCCAAAGTCTCCAAATGATTGAAAAAGATAGTAGGTGATTTGATTTATTAGTATTGACCAAAAATGTAACGATAGCTTTGGGCGGACTTATTCTAAGAGCTTATGTTGGTTCTAATATATTTTAAAATGCACCCTGTACAGCTGACTGCCGACTCACTAGATCCATTTCAATTACCGGTATCTTTATTTTGTGCATATCGTTGAACTGCCCTCTGTGTTTGATATAAAGGGGCAGTTCCCCAGAAGCACCCTTTAGATCCTCCTGGATCTGGCATGACTCAAAATTAAGGTAAATTTGAGTGGAAGCTTTAGAACTTGCTGCCTGGATTAAATATTAACTTTCCTCTGTTCCAGGACCCTAATGTGTAGTGCCCAATAACCAATATACAAACATCTTATCTAATCAAAGGATTTGCAGATTGGGTCCCCTTTGTCTGTAGAATATTTGGATAGACACAACACCCAATGTGTTTACATTCCTTCCTGACAATTGGCACAAATTTGACAATTTCCATTGGTCACAGATAAATGCTCATGGCTATGTAAGTCTAAAGGACATATAGCCGGATTTAGAAAGACTTACGACGTATTCTGGAAACCAGATACGCTTAAATTTGGCCAATATTTAAATGAAGCCCACCCACTACATGACTACTTTGAATTAGGCGGGGTTACGCCGGGCCGATTGCGCTACGCTGACGTAACTTAGGGAGCAAGTGCTTTGTGAATACAGTACTTGCCACATTATGTTTCGTCGGCGTAGTGCAAATGGGATGCGCTACGCCGGCATAAAGATACGCCGCGATACGTGAATCTGGCTAATAATAGCTAATACATGCTATGTTTAGCAATTACTTTGAAGTTATTTCTTAAAATGTTCGTTTAGGCTAGCCTCAACTAGATGTGAACTACTAATCAAATTATTAGTCATCTCATCTACTGCTTGTATGCTATAGCAGGCATTGCCAGGTGCCCAAATGTAGCTTCTACAGTGCCCAAAAAAATCCCAAAACTTGGTGAACTCTATTATGTAAATGCTAACCTGAGCTAGAAAATTGGTACTTTATCCTTCCTATTCACGTACCTCATTATTGATCAGTAAGGCCGCTCATCACAGTGATGGGCCAAGAGAGAGGTGCAGAAAAGAGGCAAGCCATAGGCTTGACTTTCTAGATGAAGTCTATAATTCTACAGAGGGCTACAGAGCTCTTGGGTTTAGGGATTCTGGGGTTCTCTAGAATTAAGCTGATGGTATAGGTAGGCACCTGGGAGTGTATGCTATATGATGCAATGGGCAGTAAGTGTACCTGCACTTCTAGTTAGTTTTACTGTATGCCTATGACTGGAATTTACGCTTCACATAAATGAATACAGCACATTACCTCATTAAGGTGTCAGGCTAAAACATTTTTAGTTTTAAGGTTCCATTAAAGAGATTGACCTTACTTCCTGTCCTTATGACAATGGTTTAACCAGACAGGAAGTGAGAGAAAATCTGCAACAGGGACAAACACAGCATTAAAAATCTGGTAGGGGTTCCCTTCCAGTCTTTCCTTACTCTTTTTTAATTGTTATTTTTAGGCCGCAGCTAATTTATTAACAATGAATAAATAGCATAACATTAAAAGTAACATTCAACAATGTAATTCTAACAATGTAAACAAGGGGTCTTTGGCTGTCCATAAGGCACAATTTTACTGAAATCGTCCATGTCCTCAGCCGCACCCCAACTGGCTTGAGGACGTTACAACCTCACCAAACTTTCATTCTCCCCCCATAGGGGACCTAGCTCTTGGGGGGGGGGGTACCACTAACCAATCATGTGGAGGCGCCATACTTTAGATGGACCCCATAATTTAGCAACAATGTCAATAATCACTGAACAAAAGACCCCTGACCTGAAAAAAAAAAACAGTAGCACTTTAGGCAAAACTTCTTATTTTCATTTTGGATAGAGTATGGTAGGGTTATCATTCTTATCGATTTATTGTTTGCCATATGTATCCCATTGGGGAGATTTTCCTTCACTTCCTGTCCCATAGCCAAAACAGGAAGTGAAAGCTATTCCCAGCAAATTAAAGGAAATTCTTGGGAACCCCATTTTCACCAGAACCAGTTTTCCTATTGGAAAATTTCCCCTGTATTACATTTCTGGGGAAAACCCCAAATTTGGGGTTTTCTTTACTTTCACTTTCGATGATAATGGTAAACAGGACAATTAAAAAGGGTGAATCTACCTAACTGGGGAACAGACTGATTAGTGATTATTGACATTGTTGCTAAGTTATGGGGTCCATCTAAAGTATGGCGCCGCCACGTGATTGGTTAGTGGTACCCCCCTTGGGGTGTGGCAGAGGACACGGACGATTTCAGTAAAATTGTGCCTTATGGACAGCCAAAGACCCCTTGTTTACATTGTTAGAATTACAGTGTTGAATGGTACTTTTCGTGCTATGTTATTTATTCATTGTTAATAAATTGGCTGCTGCGGCCTTATTAAAACGCATGTTGCGCAGTCAGTGTCTTTCTTTTAGGACCAGGTTGATGCAAGTACAAGCAAGATGTAAATACAATAACATATATGGATGCTAAAATGCAAAGATACTACTAACAAAGAGTCCTTTTATAACTTCTATTGCAGGAAGACAATGCATTACGTCACCAGTTCACCATGAGACCGATTTGGTTTTGGTTTGCAGGCTCCGGACAGACTACTGTGTGTTGAAGGTGTTTGACTGCTTTAATTCTCAATGTGCTGCACAAGTCGTGTGACACGCCTGCAGATTTTACTGTGCAAACATTTTCCTCCCGTTCATGTGAGTTGTATATTCTGGGCCATATTCCCATACGAGATACGACGGCGTATCTCCTGATACGCCGTCGTATCTCTGGGAGTATCTATGCGACTGATTCATAGAATCAGTTACGCATAGATAGCCCTAAGATCCTAGGATGCAATACTTCGGCCGCCGCTGGGTGGAGTTTGCGTCGTGGGTATGCAAATGAGCTTTTACGGCGATCCACGACGGTTTTCACGTTCGTTACGTCGTCGCTAGTAATTTTTTCCCGTCGCAAAGTTAAGCCTGCTTTAACATGGCTTAACTTCAGATGAGCCATGTTAAAGTATGGCCATCGTTCCCGGGTCGAATTTCAAATTCTTTTTTTTTTTTCGTAAGACGTCCGGGAATACGAAAGTACGTTACGCACATCGCCGTTCAAAAAAATGACGTCACTTCGCCCAAAGCACGGCGGGAATTTCAAAACGGAGCATGCGCAGTACGTCTGGCGCGGGAGCGCGCCTAATTTAAATGGTACAAGCCCCATTTGAATTAGGTGGGCTTGCGCCAGACGCCTTTACGTTACACCGCCGTAAGTTTACACGCAAGTGCTTGGTGAATCAGGCACTTGCGCGGAAAACTTGCGGCGGTGTAACGTATAGACGATACGTTACGCCGCCGCAAGTATATGTGAATCTGGCCCTCTATTATCATCCTGTATTAAAGAGCATGCTACTGCATTACATTGGCCAGACGTTTAGGGCCAGATTCACATATACTTGCGGCGGCGTAACGTATCGTCTATACGTTACACCGCTGCAAGTTTTTAGCGCAAGTGCCTGATTTACCAAGCACTTGCGTGTAAACTTATGGCGGTGTAACGTAAAGGCGTCTGGCGCAAGCCCGCCTAATTCAAATGGGGCGTGTACCATTTAAATTAGGCACGCTCCCGTGTCGGACGTACTGCGCATGCTCCGTTTGGAAATTCCCGCCCTGCTTTGCGCGAAGTGACGTCATTTTTTTGAACGGCGACATGCGTAACGTACTTTCGTATTCCCGTCTTACGTAAAAAATAAATAAATTTGAAATTCGACCCGGGAACGACGGCCATACTTTAACATGGCTCATTTAAAGTTAAGCCATGTTAAAGCAGGCTTAACTTTGCGACGGGAAAAAATTACTAGCGACGACGTAACGAACGCAAAAACCGTCATGGATCGCCGTAAAAGCTCATTTGCATACCCGACGCTGGAAAACGACGCGAACTCCACCCAGCAGCGGCCGAAGTATTGCATCCTAAGATCCGACGCTGTAAGACAATTACACCTGTCGGATCTTAGGGCTATCTATGCGTAACTGATTCTATGAATCAGTCGCATAGATACTCTGAGAGATACGACGCCGTTTCAGAGAAACGCCGTCGTATCTCTTCTGTGAATCTAGCCCTTTGTTACTACAATGCATAGTTGTAAACTACCCCTTACAAATGATGCAGCAACCTGCAGCTCCCCTCCTGTTGGAAAGTCAGAGATTACAGTAAAAGTTTTCTGTCCCTTCTATACATGTGTAGAAAATCTCTCCATTGGCGCTGGAACTTCAAATCTCAGACCTGTCAACAAGGTTCGCTGAGAAAATTATCTATCTATCTATCTATCTATCTATCTATCTATCTATCTATCTATCTATCTATCTGTCTGTCTGTCTGTCTGTCTGTCTGTCTGTCTGTCTGTCTGTCTGTCTATCTATCTATCTGTCTGTCTGTCTAGCAATCTATCTGTCTGTCTAGCAATCTATCTGTCTGTCTAGCTATCTGTCTGTCTAGCTATCTGTCTGTCTGTCTGTCTGTCTGTCTGTCTGTCTGTCTGTCTGTCTATCTATCTATCTATCTATCTATCTATCTATCTATCTATCTATCTATCTGTCTGTCTGTCTGTCTGTCTGTCTGTCTGTATGTCTTTCTGTCTGTCTGTCTATCTGTCTGTCTGTCTGTCTATCTATCTATCTATCTATCTATCTATCTATCTATCTATCTATCTATCTATCTATCTATCTATCTATCTATCTATCTATCTATCTATCTATGCACACAAATGTGTGGTTATGGTATGGTGGCTTTATATCTCACATTTACAAAGTCTATCCCTTGGCGAGTCTCACTTCTCCGGCTGAAGTCTTTATTGTTTGAAATAATTACATACGACCTGGGGCCTAAAGGCCTAAAGTGGTTCTAAAGACAGAAGGTGTTTTTATCTTAATGCATTCTATGCATTAATATAAAAAGCCTTCTGTGTGCAGCAGCCCCTCTAATACTTACCTGAGTCCCGTCTCGAATCAGCATTGTTGTATGAGAGACTCGGCTATTCGGGACTCTCTCTCCTCATTGAGACAGCAACAAAGCGCCATTGGCTCCCGCTGCTGTCAATCAAAGTCAGTGAGCTAATGAGGAGGGAGAGAGGGTGGGGCAAGGCCTCGGCTCCATGTCTGAATGGACACAGGGAGCTGTGGCTCGGCTCGGGTGTCCCCAAAGCAAGCTGCTTGCTGTGGGGGCACTCAGCAGGAGGGAGGGGCCAGGAGCTCCGAATAAGGACCTGAGAAGAGGAGGATCTGGACTTATCTGTACAAAACCACTGCACAGAGCAGGTTAGTATACCATGGTTGTTATTTAAAAAAATAAAATAAAATCAAGGTTTTAGTATCACTTTAAGCTGACCATAGATGCATCTTTTTGCACCTTTAGGGGGGGGGGGACAGGATACCTGACGTCACCGCGGGGCTCCCTCCTCCTCCTCCCCTGGCCACCGGGCTAATAGGAGAGAGGAGCGGGGCCTCACGCATGTGCAGTAGGGTTCCCAGGGTGAAATCAAAAGGCTACACTGCCGGGGGCCCCTTACCCGCAATGGTGGAGGCAGCACCCCGACAGCTGATGGAAACATCAGCTGCAGTGCCGACATTGAGGGACTGCAGGACAGATAAGTGTCCATTTATTAAAAGCCAGAAGCTGCAGTATGTGTAGCTCCTGGCTTTTAATTTTTTTTCCCGGACCTCCGCTTTAAATCAGATTTTTTTTATTTAAATAAAATGTGTTTTTAAAAAAAAAAAAATCTATCTAAAAATAGTTTTCTATTTAAGATACATTAATAATTTAGTTTATGTAGCATGAGGCTGTATATTCTGCAATATATACATTTTTGGTAAACTCATTCATGCAAGCTGAGATAACATGCACTGCATTGATGCATTCACACAATTTCACAGTAACCATAAAACCAAAGTTATAAAATATTCCTTTATCCCATTGTTTTTCAAATCTATGTACACTACAAACTGTATGATTGAATCGGTTCTGATATCGCTGTTTTACTAACCTGACAGCTTATTATTGAGAAACCTTCATTTTGTTTGCAAATATTAAAGGCTCTAACTGCTAGAAAGAATGAGTCCTTACATTTAAAGAGCACCTGTCATTTCAGAGTCATCATGGCAGCACCTGTTAGCGAGAATCCACTCACCTGCTGCCACCACATCCATCACCTTGTTGTGTCACTGCCACATCACCAGCCATCCTATTAAAGTAAATGGGACTCTTGGTGAGTCAACAGCGGGTCAGAGGAGGAGAAATGATAGCTGCACTTTAAAAATTATGATTTAAATCGAGTTGATTTAAATCAAATCCACCCTGCTTTGGTACAAATCCCAAACAGGACTCTACCTGCATGGAGTTTGCATGTTCTACCTCTAAAGACATGCTGGTAGTTTAACTGACACTAGAATGTATGTAAGTGAGGCTGGGTTCACATATGCGCGGCCGCGGTTCTCAGCATGGGGCCTGGTGTGTCTAGGGTTGCCACTTTTTCTTCAAGCCAAACCCAAACACTTTAGCGACGCACAGCAATATTGTTTTTTAGTATACACTAAAGAATTGTAACAGATCTGGGACACCATTGGGCGCTCCAAAGAGAACAGTAATGTGGCACACATAGTGCCCCCTCACCCACCTGTCAGGCCCTATTCCGAGCAACATTCTTATCTGAATAATGTAGGACAGTCCAGGTTTTGAATCATGTGTCCGGATTTTCAGTCCACCTGAAACCCGGACACATGATTCAAAACACGGACTGTCCGGGTGAATCCCGAACAGGTGGCAACACTAGGTGTGTCCCAGTTCACCGGTTCAGGTATGAATCAGGTCTGAATTTTTGCCTGAAATTGCACCTGAACCGGGCCCGCACACACACAGGACCCTTTTTGGAATGCGTGGCTGCCCCGGACCTGTGTGAACTGGCTCCATTGTGAGACAGGCACGCTCGCATGTCATGTGAATTGGATGCGGGGAAAATGGGTTCCCATGAGTAAGTCACGTGCCTGTGACGTAATGCGTAGGGAGGAGCCTGCGATTGAATCCAAGTGCATCGGATCGAGCTGAGGAAACAGCATACTGAGTGGCGTTTTCATGCTTTACTGAAAGCGGGGATTCGTGAGTGCATATGTCAATGCTCTGATTACATTTTTGATCTGTCATCGAATATTGCGCAATGAGGTTCTTTCTCTTTTTTTTCATGCAATCCCTGTCTGTGAGTGCCTGTATCATCTGATCACAGCGGTGGAGGGCTGGATTAGCATTCAGATTGAAGAGAGTGATTTTTTCCCTGCATGGAATCCTGCTAATCACTGTGCACTAATTAAGGACATATTAGTAATTCACAGTTTATGGAGTGTTCTCCCTGATTAGTTTTCTTTGTACGTTTTATCACCTTTTAAGTTAATATTAGCGCATCTATATTTTATATATATTTACTAGGGCTGTTACTGATTAAAATGTTCGTGTTTGATTTATTTGATTTTTTTTAATCGACTAATTTCGTTTAATTATAACGCACATACAGATCCAACTACTTTTAGCTGATCTCCTTGCAGGCTGATTCCCAGTGCAGCTACCAACCACTGGAAAAATGGATAGCAGGATACAAAAAACACACAAAGGCCACGCTCGATGGGAATAACATTAAAACTTTTATAGTCTACAAGTAGGTAACCAAATAAATATTGCACTGGAGATAAAATTGATGTAGCTACATAAACTGTAAAAATGGTGCGATACCAAAACCAAAAACCAAACGGTAGCAAAAGCAGTCATAAAAACATGTAGCTAAGTATGATACTGGTATAAAAATGTGTACAATGATACCACTGCTGAATCCAGATGAGGAGGGATTAACATCAGTCCGTCGGCAACGGATTGATGTTAACCCCTCCTCATCCCCGTGAAGGGAACTATCACAACTCCCAGTGGATGGCTGTAGAATCCCAGGTTGATAGAGGGAAGTGATAGAGGGAAGTGTAATGCCGCGTACACACAATCATTTTTCAGCATGAAAAAAAACACAGTTTTTCAGCATGTCGAAAAAACGACTTTTTCCCAAATTCATCATTAAAACGATGTTGCCCCAAACATGATCGTTTTAAAAAAATGATCTAGCAAAGCGCGGTGACGTACAACACGTACGACGGCACTATAAAGGGGAAGTTCCATTCGCCTTTAGGCTGCTTTATCAGATTCCGTGTTAGTAAAAGTCGATTCACGCTTTTCTGTCTGTTACAGCGTGATGAATGTGCTTACTCCATTATGAATGGTAGTTTTACCAGAACGAGGGCTCCCATCTCATAACTTGCTTCTGAGCATGCACGGGTTTTTCACGTTGTTAAATCCCACACACGTCATTTTTTACAACCCGAAAAATGACATTGTTTAAAACGACGTTAAAAAATGCAGCATGTTCGAATTTTTTTTTGTCGTTTTTCAGAACCCGAAAAATGATGTGAAGCCCACAAACGATCATTTTAAAAGACATTTTTGAAAAACAACGTTTTTTTCATGCCGAAAAAAAATGATCGTGTGTACGCGGCATAACAGCCCTTGCGTGTGGCAGATAGTGAGGTCCCGCCGGGATGCAGATATGAAGGCACAGCAAAGGAGCCCTTCAGATGTACACGGCAAGCACCGCCGGTGTCTGTGACGTCACCGGATCTCCGACAGAACTCCATGAAGACCCAGAAGCCGGCAGAGAGGTAAGTACCGATCAAAAGAATTTTGATAGATCAAAAAAATTAACAATTAATCAAGGAATTAATAGTTAATTTCCACAGCCCTAATATTTACAATATATTGTATATACTTGCCTGCTAATATATGGCGGCGTATATTGTAAATATATGTCACATATATACCGTATTTATCGGCGTATACCCCGCACCTTTTTGCCCTGAAAATCAGGGCAAAATCGTGGGTGCGCGATATACGCCGATACCCGCTTTCCCGCGCCGAGTTTGAACACTGCGCCAGCATATACCAAGCGCAGTACACTCGTGTATAGTCGGGCAGGCTCGGCTCCTCTCGCGCTCACGTCCTGGACGTACAGGACGTGAGCGCGAGAGTAGCCGAGCCTGCCCGACTATACACGAGTGTACTGCGCTCGGTATATGCCAGCGCAGTATTCAAACTTGGCGCGGGAAAGCGGGGATCGAGCGGGGAGGACGCCGCAGAAGGACGCAGGACCTGACGAAGAGGACACCCGAAGCCGACGAGGCCGCCGATGGACGCCGCGCAAGACACCAATAGGTAGATTCAGTAAGAGTTAGGCCGGCTTATCAGTAGATAAGCCGACCTAACTCAGAATCTACGCCGACCTATGTTTAAGCGTATGCTCAAACAGAGATACGCTTAAACATATCTAAGATAGGACGGCTTGCGCCGTCCTATCTTAGGTTGCAATATTTTGGATGGCCGCTAGGTGGCGCTTCCATTGCGGCCGGCGTAGAATATGTAAATGAGTTTATATGCCGATTCACGAACGTACGCCCGGCCGCCGCAGTCGATTTAAGCCGTTTCCATAAGGCATTAGGTAGAATAACAATGTTAAAGTATGGCCGCCGTTCCCGCCGCGAGATTCAAATTTTTTACGTCGTTTGCGTAAGTCGTCCGCGAATCGGGATTTACGTTGTTTACGTCCACGTCTAAATCAATAGGCCCGTGTGGCGTACGTAGCCACAATGCACACTGGGAAATGTAGGCGCCCGGCGCATGCGCACTTAAAAAAAACGTAAAAAACGTGAGGACAAGCCTCATTACTATCAAACACGTCCCCCTCCAACACATTTGAATTCAGCGCCCTTACGCCCGCCCGCTTTAGGCTACGCCGCCGTATATTAGCAGGCAAGTATATTGAGAATCATTACTAGCCTAGCTAATTTACGGCGGCGTAACCTAAACAGGCTAAGCTACGCCGCCGCATCTTTAAGCACTCATACCTGAATTTACCTACAAAACTGTAAGTACTAAAATGTTTTTTTACAGGAATGTCGGGTCCACTTTAGGGGTGCACGCTATACGGCGGAGCGCGCAATACCCCGATAAATACGGTATATATATATATATTTTTTTTTTTCTAAATATGTTGGAAGTATATTTCTCTTCCATGTGGGGAGGACCGGCACTTATGTGAACGTACAATAATCAAAGCGCTGCGTAAGTTTATAAATACCTGAAATAAATAATACAGTAAATCGGGAAGTCAAACATATAAGTCATCCGTGAGTCAACCCTTCAACAGTTACAAAGAAAGTTCCCTTTAATACTTTTAAGGCTGTCAGACTTTCATGTTACTCGGCTGCACTGACATGGAAACATGCAGACAGATTGTAACTAGAAAGGCTCACTATTCACTGACAGCTCCAAAGTTCCAGGTCCCCTCTGTGCTCTGAACCTTCCATGTAATATATACAGAAAACTGGAAATGTAGTCTTCTAGAATAACAGCTGCGTCTTACCTTACTGCTGAAGGCTAGATCCATAAACTTCATTTACAAAGCTGACTTTTCTTCCCCCGTAGCTCCATCTTTAGATACATCAGGAACTAGTATGAGGTTTTTGTTGTTTTTTTTCTACGTGTTGCTGTCAGTGCTCTCATAGGTTTGCTGTGCTCGCCTCCCCTGCCTCTCCCTATGTAGATCTCCTCCCCAGGATCCCCTCCCTTCTCTTTACTGGTACCTGAAGGTTCTTGTGAGTCACTCAGTCCTGTCTGAGGCTTCACTTTTCCTGCTGTGTAGTCCTCAGGCTTGTGCATGCCGCTACATATCTGGGGATGGCGGGCAGCCAAGATGGTTAAACTGATGTAACAAGGCTGGATTTACGGCACTTGGCTGGGTGAAAACACATGGGAAGTATCCGCTGAAGTTTTCTAGTGGCATAACAACCCTGGTTTGGTTTACAGAGCTGGTGAATAATTAACAGCATTTTTAGTGTGACAATATACACAAGGCCTTGTACATAATGAGGCTGGTTTACTAAAGGAGTCGAGAATCTTTACGCAATAAATTGTGGGAATATGTAGCCAGATTCAGGTATAGTTATGCCGGCGTATCAGTAGATACGCTGTCGTAACTGTGAATCTGTCTACATTTAAGCGTATGCTCAAACTGAGATACGCTTAAATGTTGCTAAGATACGAGCGGCGTAAGTCTTCCTACGCCGTCATATCTTAGCTGTCTATTTACGCTGGCCGCTAGGGGCGTGTACGCTGATTTACGCCTAGAATATGTAAGTCAGCGAGATACGCCTATTGCGTAGGGCGTTTTCAGGTGTAAAGATAAACCACCAAAAAGATGGCGCAGCCAATGTTAAGTATGGACGTCGGAACCGCCGTAGAATTTCACGTCGTTTGTGTCGTTTGCGTAAGTCGATTCAGAATAGGGCTGGGCCTAGGTTATGTTCACGTCGAAAGCATTGACTATTTGCGACGTGATTTGGAGCATGCGCACTGGGATACGTCCATGGACGGCGCATGCGCCGTTCATTCAAAACGTCATTTACGTGGGGTCATGCTTTATTTGCATAAAACACGCCCACCTCTTCACAATTTGAATTAGGCGCGCTTACGCCAGCACATTTACGCTACGCCGCTGTAACTTAGGACACAAGTGCTTTGTGAATACAGCACTTGCCTCTCTAACTTGCGGCGGAGTAACGCAAATTACATACGCTACGCCCGCACAACTTTAAGCCGCCGTACGTGAATCTGGTCAATTCACTTTAATTAACCAATCGTGCAAAAAAGCTAAATTCTGTTTACGCAATTCGTCTGGATAACTGAAGTGGAACTTCACAAAATTAACTGTGTGCTTATTCTCCACTCCTTTAGTAAATCAGCTTAAAGCCCAACTCTGAGAAACTTTAAACTGATCCCTTGCGATGAGGCTGCGCCCACACTGCAAGGCTAAAGGGCTCATTTACTCTAGAAGAGAGTAAAAATGCTTATTCTTATTTTTTTTCTGATCTTCCACTCCTCCAGCAAGGGCCCCCCTCATGCTATGGCAGAGGTCTGTCCCTTTACATCATCACAACCTATGCAGGGCTATGGACCCTGCTTTAACCGGTTCCCACCTGGCCAATGGGAAGATGACGCTGGGGCAGGCCTCTTATTCCTCCGGGGGGGGGGGGGGCACAGTGCGGCAATCAGTACCTGTTGTGCAACCCATCAGTACCTCTTGGTTGTGCAGCTCATAAGTACCTGTCATGCAGCCCATCGGTACCTGTTGGTTGTGCAGCCCATCAGTACTTGTCGGTTGTGCAGCCTATTAGGTACATGTTGGTTGTGCAGCCCATCGGTACCTGTCATGCAGCCCATCAGTACTTTTCAGTTGTGCAGCCCATTCAAGACTTGTCGGTTGTGCAGCCCATCAGTACCTGTCATGCAGCCAATCTGTACCTGTCAGTTGTGCAGCCCATCAGTAACTGTCATGCAGCCCATCGGTACCTATCATGCAGCCCATCAGTACATTTCATGCAGCCCATCTGTACCTGTCAGTTGTGCAGCCCATCAGTACCTGTCATGCAGCCCATTGGTACCTGTCATGCAGTTCATTAGTACATGTCATGCAGCCCATCTGTACCTGGCATGCATCCCATCTGTACCTGTCAGTTGTGCAGCCCATCAGTACCTGTCATGCAGCCCATCGGTACCTGTCATGCAGCCCATCAGTACCTGTCATGCAGCCCATCGGTACATGTCATGCAGCCCATCTGTACCTGCCATGCAGCCCATCTGTACCTCTCAGTTGTGCAGCCCATCAGTACCTGTCATGCAGCCCATCGGTACCTGTCATGCAGCCCGTTAGTGTACCTGTCCTGAAGCCCATCAGTGTTACCAGTCATACAGCTACCATATACCAAAAATATTTTACTACTGAGGAGGCATCTCAAATCCTAAGCATGTCAGATGGGAGCAGCGAAGAGCACTCACCGTCTGATTCGGAAAACAAGCCGTCAAAAGCAGTGGATCAGTGACTAATATTTATCCTAAAAGAGCTCTGAAGACCAGGCAGCCACCAGCATCGCTATACACCCCAATGGTCAATCGGCAAACGCCAACGGCACTAGACCCCAGGAAGAAAGTCCCAGTGCCAGAACTGTAATTTCATGCCAGACCCAAAGAATTAGGGCCCAAACCCATCACTCATATACCTTAGAAAACCCATTATGGCTGCCTTCCAGCTCAGGGTCAGCTACAACCCCCCCCCCCCCCTTCATCGCACAGCCAGGTGTACAGGCCAACACTGACAATTTTTCAGAAATACATTTTTACATTTATTTTTCCCTGATGATTTACTGCAATGCATCGTGGACCAAACTCACCCCTTTGCCTGACAATTTATTGTTAACAACCCCAATTTATGCTATGCCTGTCCTTTTGAATGAAAACGTCTAACAGTGGAGGAGTTTAAATTGTTTTTGGGCCTTAAGATCAACATGGGGGTACACATTTTTTTTTATTGCATGCTTATTGCTCTACCAACCCAATCTATCACATGCCAATTTTTACAGCTGTCATGTCCTGGTCCCACTATGACATGATCATGCATTTGAGCGACAACTCACTGTGCCCCCCCCCCCCCCGAGATCATCCCAACTACGATAAACTATATTAAATTCGCCCCCTAATAGATTTATTTTCTAAGACATACGCTAAACTTAAAGGGGTTGTAAAGGTCATTTTTTTTCTTCCTAAATAGCTTCCTTTACCTTAGTGCAGTCCTCCTTCACTTACCTCATCCTTCCATTTTGCTTTTAAATGTCCTTATTTCTTCTGAGAAATCCTCACTTCCTGTTCTTCTGTCTGTAACTACACGCAGTAATGCAAGGCTTTCTCCCTGGTGTGGAGTGTCGTGCTCGCCCCCTTCCTTGGACTAGAGATAGAGAATGTTGCAGATAGAGAAATGAGCTGTGTGTTAGTGGGCGTCCTGACTCTCCAGTAGTCCAAGGGAGGGGGCAAGCACGACACTCCACACCAGGGAGAAAGCCTTGCATTACTGTGTGGAGTTACAGACAGAAGAACAGGAAGTGTGGATTTCTCAGAAGGACATTTAAAAGCAAAATGGAAGGATGAGGTAAGTGAAGAAGGACTGCACTAAGGTAAAGGAAGCTATTTAGGGAAAAAAATGTTTACCTTTTCAACCCCTTTAACCCCCCTGGCTGTATTCCCGAGTCTGACTCGGGGTTAGATTTTCATGCTGCAAAAGGTAACCCCCGAGTCAGACTCGGGCTCGATTCGCCTGTGAGCGAGCGGGACATCGCTTGATTCACACAGCATCCTCCTGTGCCGCCGATCTCCGTTCCCTGCGACGTTACGACGCACGGGAGCGGAGAACGGCGCCAAATTCAAAAAACGTAAACAAACACATTACATACAGTATACTGTAATCTTATAGATTACAGTACTGTATGTAAAAAATACACACCCCCCTTGTCCCTAGTGGTCTGCCCAGTGCCCTACATGTACTTTTATACAATAAAAACTATTCTTTCTGCCTGAAAACTGTAGATTGTCCAAAAGTGTCCCTTTATGTCAAAAATGGTTTTAGAGCAGCTAGAAAACAGCGATAAAAAATTATAATCACTTGCAGAATTGTGCGATAGCGATTTGGGGGGAAATTCGTCATAAAAAAATAAAATGAGTACCCAACCTACTTCGGAACATTGCGGGTCCCCGGCGGACATCGCGCGCGCTGGGCACGTGCATCGGGACTCGCTGCCCCCATCCCTACAATACACGCTGTGCCCAGGGCAGCCGTGCCTTCTGTCCCCCCCTTGCCCCAGCCCTGGGCCCAAACTAGGGTGCCCACGTGTCCCGGATTGCCCGGGATTGTCCCGCAATTGACATGTCTGTCCCAGGTCCCGGGCACCTTCATTCCGGGACAATACAGTGTCCGGGAATGAAATAGAGAACACAGCCACCCCTTACTAACTACATTTCCGGGACTGGTTGCTAGGGCCAGCGCTGCCTGGCATCTTGCAACCAGTGACAATTTACTCTCAGACAGTGAGGCCCGCGCCTAGTGCAGCACTGCTGTCCCCACCCACCTTGGCAAAACTCCTCCTTCTCCGGCACCCAGCATCGACCGGTGTGATCTTCACTCTCCAGATAGTGACGCCACTCCTTTCCTTTGCACGCGGCTCATGCAGTGGGAGTGACAGCAGCACTGCATCTGGCGGCAAGTGGCAAATTCACCTGACAAATAACCTGCTGCCAAATTCCCATCAACCCCGAGACTACATTTCCCCCCCTCATCTTCTTTTGGGGAAGGTGAGGGGGGGGGGCGGGGTGTCCCTGAATGGCAGTTTGGAAATGTGGTCACCCTAGCCCAAACCCAGATGAGGACTGGGTGATCATGATGGCACGGACGAGGTAGCGAGGGGACATAAGTTTAGGCTGGCCATACATGCAGCAGAGAGCGGGAGAATTTCAATCCATGTATGGGCACCCTATTGATTGACTTGTGTGCCATCAGCCTGTCGGATTTTTCACAAATTATTATTGCCCCCTATAGCCAGCAACACTAATCATGGTGTTTTGCCAGCAGGGAAGGCTGGCAGAACACAACACTGTGTTAAGAGGGGAATTAAACAATTTTCTTTCCTTCCGCCCTTGGTGGAAAGAAAGAAAAGTGAATAAACTGTGGCCTGCCTAAGTTCTGCTTTAATTTTGTGTGTTTGTCGGTCTACCCAGATCACATCCTGTGACACTGGTTGTTGTGTGTTTGAGGAATGAAGCATTCGCCATGCTTTTGACAAACGCACATCAATCAGTATGTACAGGAAGCAGCTAATGTGATAGGCATCAGTGAAAGGGCATGGCAACCCTAACAATGAACTTCTCTTATTTGTTCCCTTTTGGTCTTTTAAAAATACCAGTAAATTATAATGTTATACCTGTCTGATAAGTGCAAAAAATACCTGTTGGTCCTGCCAGAAATCTTATCAGCTGATAACTTCCTGTGCTCTTTGCCTGTGCTGCACTGTCTTCAGTTTATATTGCTCTGAGTTCCTCCCCTAGTCATGCAGACCCTTCGGCTATTTTTCTTCTCCGGTTTTACAGTATATATAGTATGAAGGTGAATATAAGTTAGGTTGACCAGACATCCTCAATTTCCGGGGAAAGTCCCTGGTTTGAGGACACTGTCCCCATAGCCAGTCTGTCCACGGATTTGCCCCCCGGATTGCAGTAGCATGGAGGGGGGCATCTGGTACTCTCACCCCAGGTGCAACATTTGGGGGGTAGTGCAAAATCATTACTGTGCCCCCCCCCAAGTGTGTTGTGTAGCTCCCCCTGCCCAGGGACTCCTGTAGTCCAGCCTGTCCCCCATGATCCCTCTGGTGCGGGCAGTCCGTGTGTGTGTGTGAGAACATCGGAGGGGAGGGGCGGTGCAGAGCGTACAGCGGCTATTGGAGAAGACCTTGGCAGGGGATACTGAGGAGTGGCTGGGTGTCGGGAACAGTACCTGGTGCTGGGGGGAGCCCTGCTCCAATATATTATCATGGAGGCCATGGAGAGGTGAGTAAAATCAACCAATCTACACTGTTCATGTGGGAGGGGTTAGTAGTGCAAGAATCAGGTAGGTCAGTGTAGGGATAAGGTTGGTCAGTGTAGGAATCAGGTAGGTTAGTGCAGTGGTCAGTGTAAGAATCAGGTAGGTCAGTGTAGTGGTCAGTGTAGGAATCAGGTAGGTTAGTGCAGTGGTCAGGTAGGTCAGGTAGGTCAGTGTAAGAATCAAGTTGGTCAGTACTACTGTACTAGTGGAAGGGACTCATGAACAATGAACTAACATCTCAGCGCCAAAAAAATGCCAAGGGAAAGGATACAAGTGCTGGCTTAGGGAAAAAATAATAGCCATCTGATTACTTTTTTCCTTGAGAAGACCTAGCCAATTAGCTTACAAATGTAATTTATAGATCCAGAGGTGTAAACTAGAACCTTCGGGGGCCCTGATACAAGAAACCATAAGGGCCCCTTTACCCCTGGCTGGTGTCCTTCCCTCCGAGCCTGGTGGGGAAACGTCAGGACCCAGTTGCAAGTGCGACCTTTGCGACCCTGGTAGTTCCGCCTCTGGTGTCAGCAGTTTTTTTTTCACCTTTTTTTGATTTATTTTTACGATTTTACTTTAAAAAAATTTTTTAGGAGCCTCGTTGGGGGGCTTTTGTGAAATGTCATGGTTCTAAATTGACCTCTGATCTTTCACCTTTTGACAGAGAAAGGAAATTGAGGACGCAGCCCTCAATCTCCAAATCTGCAGCCTCAGCTGCACAGAATGAATGGACAGAAATAGCTTTGTACAGAGCTTCCCAGTGATTTACAAACTGAAGCATAGTAAACACAGTTAACTATGCTTCAGTTACGAATTGGCTCGAGTCAGTGATTTATACCGATCAATGACTTTGTCCATTCAGAAAAGGAAGAACAACATATTTACCGGTCTCTTCCCAGCTCTCCATCCTGACACATCCCCTGCAGTGGCCGAGGGGAGGGGGGAATACAGTAGAGCTGCAGGGGGACAAGGGGCGCACACAGGGGTCTGGGGGCAGCAGAAAGAAAAGGAAGTTGGATAGGAGGGGGCGGCATATAGAAAGAACCGATCCCCTACATTTTCCTTCTGCAGCTCTGCGGGAGGGAGAGGAGGAGAAGCAGACTTTTCGCGGCCGCAAGAGCAAAATTTAGGGAATCAGCTCCTCTATATGCCGCCCCTCCTCTCCAAGTATACTGAGGAGCCACAAGGGCCCTCTGAAACATGGGGCCGGATCACAATTGTGACCCCTGTAGTTATGCCCCTGTGCAGATCCAAATGTAAGCGGCTAGTTAGGTGAATGTTCTGTTCTCTTGATCCTTTTTGGTGTTCTTGTGTTTCAAGACCACTGTACTTCTGCCTTCGGCCTCGTACACACGACCGAACATGTCCGCTGAAACCGGTCCGTCGGACCAGTTTCAGCAGACATGTTTGGTCGTGTGTAGGGCCGACCGGACAATTTTCCGGCCGACCGGACAGGTTTCCAGTGGACAAAGGTTTCTTAGCATGCTAAGAAACATGTCCGCTGGAAGCCTGTCCGCCAGACATGTCCGATGGTCAGTACGACTCATCGGACATATCCGCTGGGCCGAGAACCCGCGCATCGCGTTGAAGTGATTCGACGCATGCGTGGAAGCATTAAACTTCCGGTTTCGCGCACGTCGCCGCGTAATCGTCACCGCGACGTCACTGCGTATTCTGTCCGCGTGGAATTTGGTCTGATGGTGTGTACAGCCATCAGACCAAATTCTCCCAGCGGATATGTCCGATGAAAACGGTCCGGCGGACCGTTTTCATCGGACAGTCCCGTCGTGTGTACGAGGCCTTAGACATTTATGCAAAGTATCTGTGTGTTACCCCAGTCATCCAATCTCAGCAGATAGACATCACTCTGTTTATTTTAATAATCCTCACCAGCCAGAACCAAGGGCAGAAGAGTGAGGCCCCGTACACACGACCGAGTTTCTCGGCAGAATTCAGCCAGAAACTCGGTTCAGAGCTGAATTCTGCCGAGAAACCCGGCCGTGTGTACACTTTCGGCCGAGGAAGCCGACGAGGACCTCGGCGAGGAAATAGAGAACATGTTCTCTATTTCCTCGTTGTTCTATGGGAGAACTCGGCCCGCCGAGCTCCTCGGCGGCTCCAGGACTGAACACGCCAAGGAACTCGATGTGTTTGGCACGTCGAGTTCCTCGGCCGTGTGTACGGGGCCTTAGAGGGGACAGCAGCAAGCCTAAAAATTGCAATGACTATTTCTTTATTTTGTTTATTCTATCCACCTCTGTGACTTAAAGGGGTTGATTTCCAAAAAGTCAAATAGACTATGGGCTAGATTCAGATAGCCCGCCGTAACTTTGTGCGGGCGTGGCGTATCTCAATGCTTTCGATGTGAACGTAAATTACGCACAGCCCTATTCGCGAACGACTTACGCAAGCGACGTAATCGACGGAAAATTGGACGCTAGGCCCGACGTCCATACTTAACATAGGATACACCTCATATAGCAGGGGTAACTTTACGCCGGAAAAAGCCTAACGTAAACGACGTAAAAAAATGCGCTGGGCGGACGTACGTTTCTGAATCGGCGTATCTACCTAATTTGCATATTCCTCACGTAAATCTACGGAAGCGCCACCTAGCGGCCAGCGTAAATGTGCAACTAAGATACTACGGCGTAAGAGACTTACGCCAGTCGGATCTTAGCCAAATTCCGGCGTATCTTGTTTTCTGAATACAGAAAAAAGATACGCCGGAGCATCCTAGAAGTTACGCGGCGTATCAATAGATACGCCAGTGTAACTTCTTTCTGAATCTACCCCTATGCACTTTGCAAAGTGCAGTTGCCCTCTGCAAGGGCAGATGCTCCAGAGCTTAGTAAATTAAGTAAGGCTTCACTTTGCAAAGAATACCCAATCACATGCAAAGAAAATTAAAAAAATAAATTTTTGCGTGCACATGATTGGATGATGGAAGTCAGCGGAGCTTCTGCTCATTTACTAAGCTCTGGAGCGATTGCACTTGCAGAGTGCACAGTCTTTTTGTCTTTAGTAAATCAACCCCCAAGTGTTACTAAACCCACAACAGTAAAATCAGTCTGTTTATGCAGTAAAGCACGCTTGTTATACTCACTGTAAAACCTAAGTAGTTAAAGCGGAGTTTCCGCATTTTTTTTCTTCTATTTATGTGCAATTAACCCCCCTGGCGGTATTCCCGAGTCTGACTCAGGGTTACATTTCTGTGCTGCGATCGGTAACCCCGAGACAGACTCGGGCTTGCCTCGCTGAATCCACAGGCTTGGTTTACTTACCTTGTCCCTGGATCCAGCGATGCCACCGCGCTGTGTGAGCGAGCGGGTCCTCGCTCGATTCACACAGTGCCTCTGTGTGCCGCCGATCTCCGTTCCCTGCGACGTTACTACGCACGGGGGCGGAGAACGGCGCCAAATTCAAAAAAGTAAACAAACACATTACATACAGTATACTGTAATCTTATAGATTACAGTACTGTATGTAAAAAATACACACCCCCCTTGTCCCTAGTGGTCTGCCCAATGCACTTTTATATAATAAAAACTGTTCTTTCTCCCTGCAAACTGTAGATTGTCCATAGCAACCAAAAGTGTCCCTTTATGTCAAAAATGGTTTTGGAGCAGCTAAAAAACAGCGATAATAAATTATAATCACTTGCAGAATTGAGCGATAGCGATTTGTGGGGAAATTCGTCATAAAAAAATAAAAGTAATGACAGCGACAATTCTGCAACTGAGCAAATTTCAGTGATTTTGATTTGATTACATTATTGAATAATTTTTATTATAATTACATTATTATTTGTTATAATTATTTATAGTTATTTATTATATTATAATTTATGATTTTGTTTTTCAAACTTTATCATACCTGGGATGTCTACTAGTCTACTAGACTCTTGTTTGGACAGATTTAAGTGAGTTATTCCTAAGAATTACAGGCCTACAATTTAAGTCAAAAGCGAGTTGACGGCACTATAAAGGGGAAGAGCCAATGGCTTCTGCTGCTGTGTGAGCCAATGAGGAGAGAGACCCATGAGATCCAATGGCTCCCACTGCGAGGAGGGAGCTCCGGTCAGTATTGGGGGGGGGGGGGGGCTGCTGCACACAGAAGGTTTATATTTTAATGCATAGAATGCATGAAGGTAAAAAAGCTTGTGCCCTTACAACCACTTTAAGACCTCTCATATTGTGTCTTGTGCCAGGTAGCCTGGGCCCACATCACATGGCCTAACAACCTGTCCCCTGGGTGACTCATGTTACTGTAGACCACTAGCTGGAGGTTCGGCCACCTTGAGCACAGTGGCGGCCCGTCCATAGGGGGCGCATGGGCGCCGCCCCCCCTCTCCCCAAAGCCAGTAAAAAAAAAAAAAAAAAAAAAAAATGAAAAAAAAATTTTTTTTTTTGGGCCCTTTAAGAAAAAAAAAGGTCCTTTAAGACGGTGCATGTTCAGGGTGAGCGCCGGTCAAAGACTCAGAGCACTGCTATAGCATCATTGAAGCGTCATGCCAATGCAGCAGGCAAGACGCTTCATTTGCAGTTTTTTTTTAAGCTCTGTGGCTATGTGCTGTGCGCCATGAGCCAATCACTCTCCAGTGTCTCCACTCTCCTCTCTAATTGGGTCCTGCTGCTTCCTCACTGCAGAAGGAAATGGGCGGTGCTTTCCCCAGGGCAGTGTTACTGTCGGTTTTGACTCCAGGAGGACTAAGGTAATTAACTTTATTAAAAACACTTTGTCTGTCCTGTCCACCCCATCATGTCCACCACCTTATGCTGTATGCTCAGCCTGTACTGTGATCGGACTGAGAGAGGACAGGAGGGAGGGGGAGGGTGCCGTGCTTCACATCTCCTGTCTGTGTGTGAGGGCTTAGAGTACCTGCGTCCTGCAGCTGTGCTTTACAAATCTCTTATCTCTGTCTGTCTATCTAATCTATCTGACTGTCCTGCCTGTCCTCTCTCTCTCTCTCTCTCTCTCTCTCTCTCTCTCTCTCTCTCTCTCTCTCTCTCTCTCTCTCTCTCTTTAATTATCTATCTATCTATCTATCTATCTATCTATCTATCTATCTATCTATCTATCTATCTATCTATCTATAGCTCTATCTATCTATCTATCTATCTATCTATCTATATCTCTATCTATCTATCTATCTATCTATCTATCTATCTATAGATCTATCTATCTATCTATCTATCTATCTATAGCTCTATCTATCTATCTCTCGATCTATAGATCTATCTATCTCTCTCTATCTATCTATCTCTCTATCTATAGCTCTATGTCTCTATCTATCTATAGCTCTATCTATCTCTCTCTCTCTATAGATCTATCTCTCTCTCTCTCTCTATAGATCGATCTATCTCTCTCTCTCTCTCTCTCTCTCTCTCTCTCTCTCTCTATCTATCTATGTCTCTATCTATCTATGTCTCTATCTATCTATGTCTCTATCTATCTATGTCTCTATCTATCTATCTATCTATCTATCTATCTATCTATCTATCTATCTATTAGCTACCTCTGTCTAATTATCTATCTAATTATCTGTCTGTCTATCTATATCTATCTGTCTGTTTAATTATCTATCTATCTATCTATCTATCTATAGCTCTATGTCTCTATCTATCTATCTATCTATCTATAGCTCTATATCTCTATGTCTCTATCTATCTATCTATCTATCTATCTATCTATCTATCTATCTATCTATCTATCTATTAGCTACCTCTGTCTAATTATCTATCTATTTATCTATCTAATTATCTGTCTGTCTATCTATATCTATCTGTCTGTTTAATTATCTATCTATCTATCTATAGCTCTATGTCTCTATCTATCTATCTATCTATCTATCTATCTATCTATAGCTCTATATCTCTATGTCTCTATCTATCTATCTATCTATTTGTCTGTCTATCTAATTATCTATAGCTAGCTGTCTGTCTGATTATCTATCTATCTATCTATATCCATCTAATTATCTATCTATATCTATATATCTGTCTGTTTAATTATCTATCTACAGCTCTATCTCTTTATCTATCTACAGCTCTATCTATCTATCTATCTATCTATCTATCTATCTATCTATCTATCTATCTATCTATCTATCTATCTATCGCTCTCCCTCTCTTTCTCTGTCTCTCTCTATCTGTTTAATTGTCTGTCTATCTATCTATCTATCTATCTATCTATCTATCGCTCTCTATCTAATTATCTATCTATATCTGTCTGTCTGATTATCTATCTATCGATCTATCTATCGATCTATCTAATTATCTATATCTATATGTCTGTCTAATTATCTATCTATCTATCTATCTATCTAATTATCTATCTGTATGTCTAATTATCTATCTATCTAATTATCTATAGCTCTATCTCTCTCCCCCTCCCTCCATCTATCTATCTGTTTAATTATCTATTTATCTATAGCTCTATCTAGCTATGTCTCTCTATCTATCTATCTGTCTGTCTCTCTATCTAATTATCTATCTAATTATATATAGCTCTATCTCTCGCTCCCTCCCCCTCCCTCTATCTATCTATCTATCTATCTATAGCTATCTGCCTAATTATCTATCTATCTATCTATCTATCTATCTATTTGTTTTATTATCTGTCTGTCTATCTATCTATCTGTCTCTCTGTCTGTCTGCAGGTCCCATTGTCTGCGAGTGGCGGGGGGGGGGGGGGGGGGGTTGACTGGGGTTTTGTTTGCGCCCCCCCAAAAAAATAGAGCACCAGCCGCCACTGCTTGAGCAGCTACGAGGTGCCTACAAAATTTGATTCAAGGAGTCCAGACATGTTAGGAATTTAAAGATCTTTCACAAAGATCACATTTGAAAGTTTTAGCACTCTTTGGGTGGCTTTAGGTGGACAAAGATCCCATGTACAGTGGGGATCGAAAGTTTGGGCACCCCAGGTAAAAATTTGTATTAATGTGCATAACGAAGCCAAGGAAAGATGGAAAAATCTCCAAAAGGCATCAAATTACAGATTAGACATTCCTTTAATATGTCAAAAAAGTTAGATTTTATTTCCATCATTTACATTTTCAAAATTACAGAAAACAAAAAAATTGCGTCTGCAAAAGTTTGGGCACCCTGCAGAATTTATAGCATGCACTGCCCCCTTTGCAAAGCTGAGACCTGCCAGTGTCATGGATTGTTCTCAATCATCGTCTGGGAAGATCAGGTGATGTCAATCTCAAAGGTTTGATATGCCCAGACTCATCTGACCTTGCCCCAACAATCAGCACCATGGCTTCTTCTAAGCAGTTGTCTAGAAAACTGAAACTGAAAATAGTTGACGCTCACAAAGCTGGAGAAGGCTATAAGAAGATAGCAAAGCGTTTTCAGATGTCAATATCCTCTGTTCGGAATGTAATTAAGAAATGGCAGTCATCAGGAACAGTGGAAGTTAAAGCAAGATCTAGAAGACCAAGAAAAATATCAGACAGAACAGCTCGCAGGATTGTGAGAAAAGCAATTCAAAGCCCATGTTTGACTGCACGATCCCTCCAGAAAGATCTGGCAGACACTGGAGTTGTGGTACACTATTCCACTATAAAGAGATACTTGTACAAATATGGTCTTTATGGAAGAGTCATCAGAGGAAAACCTCTTCTACGTCTTCACCACAAAAAATCAGCGTTTGAACTTTGCAAATGAACGTATAGACAAGCCTGCTGCATTTTGGAAACAAGTTCTGTGGACCGATGAGGTTAAAATAGAACTTTTTGGCCGGAATGAGCAAAGGTACGTTTGGAGAAGAAAGGGCACAGAATTTAATGAAAAGAACCTCTGTCCAACTGTGAAGCATGGGGGTGGATCAATCATGCTTTGGGATTGTATTGCAGCCAGTGGCACAGGGAACATTTCACGAGTAGAAGGAAAAATGGATTCAATAAAATTTCAGCTAATTTTGGATGGTAACTTGATGCCATCTGTGAAAAAGCTGAAGTTAAAGAGAGGATGGCTTCTACAAATGGATAATGATCCTAAACACACCTCAAAATCCACGGGGGATTACATCAAGAGGCGTAAACTGAAGGTTTTGCCATGGCCTTCACAATCTCCTGACCTCAACATAATTGAAAATCTATGGATAGACCTTAAAAGAGCAGTGCGTGACAGACAGCCCAGAAATCTCAAAGAACTGGAAGACTTTTGTAAGGAAGAATGGGCAAAGATACCTCAAACAAGAATTGAAAGACTCTTGGCTGGCTACAAAAAGCGTTTACAAGCTGTGATACTTGCCAAAGGGGGCAGTACAAGATATTAACTCTGCAGGGTGCCCAAACTTGTGCAGACACCATTTTTTTGTTTTCTGTCATTTTGAAAGTGTAAATGATGGAAATAAAATCTAACATTTTTTGACATATTATAAGAATGTCTAATCTGTAATTTGATGCCTTTTGGAGATTTTTCCATCTTTCCTTGGCTTCGTTATGCACATTAATACAAATTTTTACCTGTACATATAATAATCTCACTGAATGGGGGATAGAATACACAGTATTTAGTCCAGGGGCTCCAGTGAGACACACAACCCTCTGTTCCTCCAGCTGTGGGCAGGGTTCATACATCTGCTGGCTTCACTAACACATTGACTCATGGAAAGTCTGCCCTGCTTAGACTGACTTTTACATTCCCTTCTTCCGAGAGCCAGGAGGTTCTTTTTTTATTTCTAAGGCTGAGTGTAATCTAAAAATAGAACCCGTCTCTTTTCTTTTTTTTTCTCTGTAAGGATAACATTGAAGTGGTAGAAGGAGACATGAATGAAAAGCAGGTCTTTGGGGCTGGATTAAGATGCAGCGGAACAACTACAAAAGAGGGTTTTCATTACAGAAATATTACAGAGATATTACAAGGCGTTTCATGGCTGCAGAGGTGTAATGAGGGGTCAGGAGAGGAATATTAGCGGCTTTCACGGGTTGCTACAGGTGGAGCTGGGGGTCATAGATATTAAAACATCTCAGCAAGGTGTAACATAGGCTGTGTGCACTCTATAATACGTTAATATATTTCCATAGACCGTCTATTGCTTTTGTGTTTCATCAATGTGCTGGAAACTTTTTTTGATATATATATATATAATATATATATATTTTTTTCTTTGCTGCATTGTATTGCATTTTAAAGCTGAAAATGAAGCCTTTGCAAGCAGGGAGCACATCCCACTTGCTGAGTCCTTCGTTTTTTTATCCAGGCACTGCTGTTTCCTTAAATACATCCTTAAGCCGCGTACACACGACCATTTTTCATGTCATGGAAAAAAAACTGTGGCCCGGATTCACGTAGGAGATACGACGGCATATCTCCAGATACGCCGTCGTATCTCTGAGTCTGAGGCATCGCATCTTGGCGCCTGATTCAAAGAATCAGATACGCCAGAATTAGTACAAGATACGACCAGCGTAAGTCTCCTACGCCGTCGTATCTTAACTGCATTTTTACGCTGGCCGCTAGGGGCGTGTACGCTGATTTACGCCTAGAAATATGTAAATCAGCTAGATACGCCAATTCACGAACATACGCCCGGCCGTCGCATTACAGATACGCCGTTTACGTTAGGCTTTTTCCGTCGTAAAGTTACCCCTGCTATATGAGGCGTATATGAGGCATACCAATGTTAAGTATGGACGTCGGGCCAGCGTCGAATTTTCCGTTGATTACGTCATTTGCGTAAGTCGTTCGCGAATAGGGCTGTGCGTAATTTACGTTCACGTCAAAAGCATTGGCTTCTTGCAGGTTAATTTGGAGCATGCGCACTGGGATACATTCACGGACGGCGCATGCGCCGTTCGTAAAAAGCATCACTCACGTGGGGTCACAATAAATTTACATAACACACGCCCACATCTTCCACATTTAAATTAGGCGGGCTTACGCCGGCCTATTTACGCTACGCCGCCGCAACTTTGGTTTGTGAATACTGCACTTGCCTGTCAAAGTTGCGGAGGCGTAATGTAAATAGGATACGTTACGCTCGCACAAAGATGCACTCTTCTACGTGAATCCGGGCCTGTTTTTCTCGCCGTGATTCTTGTCAAGCCTGCCTTGCATACACACGATCGTGAAAAAAAAAATGCTCAAGCAAAGCGCAGTGACGAACAACACATACGAGGGCACTATAAAGGGGAAGTTCCGTTCGATTGGCGACACCCTTTGGGCTTATTATGCACGATGTGAAAAACAACGAAAAAAAATAGAACATGTTCTAAATTTTTAATGGCCATTTTTCACATCGAGAAAAATGCTCTGGAGCCTACACACGATTGTTTTTAATGACCTATTTTAAAAACGGCATTTTTCTCGTCATGAAAAATGGTCATGTGTACACGGCATAATTCTCTTTGTTGTTAAAGCAGAGCTCCAGTCCCCCCACCAAAAAAAATAAGTCAGTTGCTGACTTTTAATATTAGGACACTTACCTGTCCAGGGATCCCGCGATGTTGGCACCCAAAACCAGTTTTCAATCGGCTTTCGAGTGCTGTCGCCGCCGCCATTCCTTGTAAGGGAAACCAGCAGTTAAGCCTTGCGGCTTCACAGCCGGTTCCCTACTGCACATGAACGAAGCGCACTGCACTTTGTGAATGGCCCATCAAAAACAGGTACCTGCTCCCCCTCCCCCCGAAACTTGCCAAATGTGGCAGCGGAGGGGGGGGGGGGTCGCAAACAAGCGGAGCTTCCCCTTTTGGATGGAGCTCCGCTTTATTGTGGTGCTTATGAAACACATGACAAATGTCTGGAAGGCGTTACCATCTTGCAGGCTCCTTATTGCCCCCTACATGCAGTAAAAGAGAATGCTAGTCATAAGTAGAGTTGAGCCAAACACCCCCCGGTTTGGTCCAGAACTGTTGAACATCGCAAACGTTCGGACCCAAACCCTAAACCCCATTGAAGTCTTTGGGAGCTGAATTTGAAAAATCAAAAGTCCCCATTTTGAAGGCTTATATGCAAGTTACTAGCCATAAAAAGGGTATGAGGGTCCAATAACTGCCCTAGGGGACATGTATCACTGCAATTTTTTTTGTAAAAGATAATTTTTACAGGCACTTCAGGAATAGTTAACAATTTAACTTTGCCACTGCATCCCCTGAGCTCTTCCAATCTTTGCACACAATATTTTTCTCAAGCGTCACGAAAAAGTTGAATGGGTTATTTTACAAGGTGATTGTTTACAATAACTTTAAGGCAGGGTGGCTACACACCATTTATGCCCCATACACACGACCGGGTTTTCAGACGGGAAAACTGCAAGGAGAGCTTTTGGCCAGGAATCCCGGCCGTGTGTATGCTCCCTCGCAGTTTTTCCTGACGTGAAAACTGCCAAACCCCTGGACAAAAAAAAGAGAACCAGCTCTTTTTTTTCCCGCCGGGATTCCCAACTGACTTTTTCCCGTCAGAAAACCCGGCAGTGTGTAGCAGAAAACAACCATTTTTGTCCGTTTTCCTGTGGGGAAAAACTCAGATGGAGCATAAACACAGTCGGGATTCCCGAGGAAAAGCTCTCATCAGAGTTTTCCTGACGGGAAAACCGATCGTCTGTACGGGAGAAAAGTAGAGAGCAGGTTCTCGGTTTTCCCTTCTGGATTTCCGATGGACCTTTTCCCGTCGGGAATCCCGGTCGTGTGTACTAGGCATGAGGGTTTTTTGATAGAAATGGCATTATAAAGGATAGAAAAAGACCATCTACAAAATCTGGCAAAATGTTCCCAATATGGGCATTTGACTCTTTCATCCATTGGTACCACATTTAAATGTCTAATCATTTAACATTCTACCAAAAACTACAACAATAAATATTTTGGCTCTACATACACTTTAATCTAGAAACTCATCAGAAACAAATTTTTGTATTTTCTTAAATAAATATCCAATTTTTTAACTTATTATGCCTTCAAAGTCCATCATCTGTTTTACACATATACATGGTTGCATATATATGTGTACACTTTTTCATTAAATCTAGAAAATCATCAAGGCACCACATTTTTGCATCTTTCATATATGGTCAACTCTGAAAGTGTTCATACACATTACCACTTTACCAAAATTGGCCAGCTGCCCCATATACTTCTGTTTAAGAACTATTTTGGAGAGTTTATGTAACATTATGGTCTAGTTTCAGAATAGTCCTAAATTGACCAGAAAGAATGAAATCATGTATAAATGCAATTGTGAAATACGAGGAGGAAACCACGAAAACAAAGTGCAGCAAAACAAGCTCACAAACAACTTTTCTGATGAGAATTTAATTTATTTATTTTTTTTGCCCACATTAACCACATTTGACCTACTGCATTTTCTCTCTCAAAATTAGCTTCCTTCCTTTTGTATGTGAAATGTTAAAAAGTCTTGATACTTGCTGGGTACCAGATATTATCTCTAAGGTCAAAATAGCTTGACACCATTGTGGTTATTTAATATCCCCTGTAATATCCTCTTAAATATTATTATTAAAAACATTCTCTTATTTTTTTTCTGGTGTAGCGAGGTTCCGGGGCCCCTGGGACCTAATGGTGACCTCCAGAGTTAGGGGCAGCTGACATCCTTCTATGTAGCGTGGGTTACGAGGCATGGTGGGTGTAATACAAGGTAGTTTCATGCGCACCAGACGCTTCTTGAATGCAAAGAGATTTATTTTCTCTTGAACAGAACTGAGGGGGAGAGGTTTAGGGCCAGGACACCCTTTAGTAGTTGCAATGTTAATTTAGCAGACTCCGAGATTACTATAGGCAGACAGCCATGCAAGGAAAGGCATCCAGCAAGACACCACATCTGCATGAGTAGGATCGCTGTCTCCTATGGCAACAGTCTTATAACAGTTTCTAACACAAGTTGTAACAAACTCTTTCACTTCTTCTACAATTTCCTCTTGTAGATCTTCACTCCACTGAGCTCCCAGTCTCTCTCACTAGACTTGCTGATCCACTGCCACTGCATCCCCTGAGCTCTTCCAATCTTTGCACACAATATTTTTCTCAAGCGTCACCACCGTGTCCCTGCTGGGTCCCTAGCTTGGCACTCACAGATACTCCTCAAGTGTCACCCACTGGCCTGCTCAGTCCCTGGCTTGGCACACAAGACTGTCTTGGTTGGCACACAAGACTGCTGTGCAAGCGTCACTTCCACTGGCTGGGTCCCTGGCTTGACACCTGCCTAAGTTTCCCAATTCTTTACTGTCCCCAGTTGTTGAGAATACTGCTTTGGTACTTGCTTCAGCTACTCACGGTGGCCCCTAGTATAGGGTGACCAGACATCCCCGGTTTCTGGGGACAGTCCCCAGATTGAGGACACTGTCCCCTGACCAAGTCTGTCCCTGGTTTTGTCGCTGGATTGGATTTAAATAGGTGCTGGGGCAATTTCAAAGACAGTCAGTGCAGAATTAAAAGAAAAAAAATCTGAATTACACACCCCACTCCGCCGCTCCTACTAGCTTAGGGGTGGTGTATTTTTTTCCATTATCTGTGCCCCTTTCTGATGATCATGTATTGGACGGAGCAGAAGGAATATTTCTTCAGTTTTGGGTGCATGCCCATTCAGCTCCACTCGCACGTTCTTCTGCCTTGGCTCAAGTCTCGGCCACCTGCCTGCCTGCCTGCTTATCTCCTTGCCTTCCCTGGCGGAGTGATCTTCCTCCGCTCCCCACCCAGTAGTAGCCGGGGGCCTGGAGAGTAAAACTTGAGAGGCTGTGAGGCAAGTGGCGGTGGCGACGGGCAGAGAGTCGCTGATTGCCACCATTACTAGTATAAAAAAAAATTTCCCCGGATTTCATGTAAAAAATCTGGTCACCTTACCCTAGTAACAAGGTGGATGTCCCTTAGTGGCGGCAGCTTCCCCTCTACCTCTGACAACGACAGGCTCTCCAGCCGACAAAACCATCACTTTTGGGTGGACTGCAGTCCCACCCCTGCGCTGCTCTCTTGCTTCTGGTATAGGCCCTCAGACAGCCTAGCAGCCAGCTGATCCCGGGATAGGCCTCAGGCTCAGGCCTAGCAGCTTGGGGCTGTTCAACACACGTCCACCCAGACAGCTGTCCAGGTGGTACAGAACCCCGATCACCTGACTCTACTCAAATAAATAGGTTCTCCCAGCAGGCCAAGGGATTCTAGAAAATCTTTGTCCATTGGCTGAGATACACCATATAATCTTAATCTGTCCTTGCAATGCCCTTGTCTTATCAAATGCTGTCAGGTACCCGGCCACCTAACGACAGAAAAGAGTGCAGCAATTCCAGAATTAGGGCAAAGTCAGTTGACCCCCTAGCAATTGGCCAAGGCAACTATCACTTAGCAAATAAATTTAAGAGCAATCCTGCCTAAACATCAGGGTGCTACACTGGTTTGCCTTTTTATTTTTATTTTTTTTAGTATTCCAGACTTTTAAAGGGAACCTTATTTGCAAAAAACATGAAGGCTGCAATTGCAGACATCTTTCTTCTTAAAGTGGTTCTAAAGAATGCATTTTTTTACCTAAAGTTATTGCACCTCTTCTAGGGTCCCCCACCAGCACTCTCTGCTCCTCCTCCTGTGCAGAACGCTGACTTTTGATTGTATATTTTTTTGGGGTCAGTGGCTCAAAAAGCAATGAAGTCAGAAGCAGCCAAGCAGCTATTTTTGAGAAGAGGCCAGCAATGGCAGCCTGAAGGTATATGCCCTCTGGTGTCTGGGTTGCTTAGCCAGTTCCATGGCCCACAGCCCACAAGCAAGGCTCCAACTCTGTCCAGTTGGCTCCACACACACTAAATTTTTACACTTCTTTGACCCTAGGCCTGGTCAGGAGTCACAACTTACATTTTTTTTTACAAGGCCTTAACTTTCCAATGGTTCTTGGTTTAGTCCATACGAGACCTGAGTCTCATAGGTGTAGCGCTACCCCCAAGAGGGCTGCTAGTTGTTCATAAATAAAGTACTGTACAGTCACTACACTCCTAATAGCACCAGCACAGATAATAATGATGGTTAGAGTTTTTCCAATATGGTTTTTCTCTTGCCAATAGTACACAGCCACTCGGATCTTTTAGTAGCAAAGCAGTACTCACAGGGTAAGTTGTGCCCATTTAGCTTCCTCCAGATGCTTTCCAGTGAAACTGTGCGGATGGATCCGTAGGTAAATCCTCTAAGGAACTTGATGAACAGTTGCTTGAAACAGTAGGATGGCTGGAGGTACGGGTACCCCCCACCTGTACAACTGGAATGCCTTGAACAGGAAGACTCTGCTGTTTTACAGCTCAGACTATTGACCACCTTCTGGGCACACCTCCCTAGGGATTGGCTGTGGCACCATAAATATTCCTGCTGCCTATTTGCCTTGCTCCATTCCTATGTTTTAGAACCTTCTGGAAGGCAGGGAAGAGCAATTAAACCTGCAACCTGTAAAACCCAGAATAGCCAAAATAAATCAACAACTGTTCCAATGATTACAGAGGAGCTAAAACGTCGAAATGTACCATTCCATCAATAGAATGGGGGTCCAGATGGCGTGTGTGTCCAAGGAACCTTCACTAAACCTCTATTCACTACTGACTGCAGCTAAAGTTCACTCTCACCAGGTATTTTTAATCTATCAATTACCCCCCCATGGGACTTTAAAGTTAAACACAACATATTATCCGATGTAAAAAATATTTTTGAAAAGTTTTATTAGTAACAACCATAAAAGAAGTATAAAACAGATTACGCCTTTTTGTATTGTTTAAAAATAACATTGCGCATCATATTCATGCATTTATCTCATTGTACATAGATACTTCACATCCCATATTCACATATGTATGGCCTCTTGAGGGCCCTGTGAGCAGAGAAACACCCAACACATTTCAGACTTTCTTTTTCTTCAGGGGTGTAGCATGTAGAAACATATACCATAATATATCTGTGACAAAGTACATCCAATAAATACTGTGGCAAAGCATGATACTGTGTACATATATGATTTGTTCACTCACAATGTGGCGGAACAGCAGTATAAACCAGGTATAGTCATAATGGTTCAGAACCTTTTAGATGCCATCACTTGTTGAACCACCAGGAGGCCAATTTTCATATCAGAAAGTCAAAGCAGCCAGGGTGCACTAAGGCCACCAAAAAGCACTAGGAAGATCTTAAAGCGGGAGTTCACCCTAAAACATTTTTTTAACCTTAGATTGATGCTCATTTTGTCTAGGGGAATCGGCTAGTTTTTTTTAAATCGAAGCTGTACTTACCGTTTTAGAGAGCGATCTTCTCCGCCGCCTCCGGGTATGGTCTTCGGGACTGGGCGTTCCTATTTTGATTGACAGTCTTCCGACTAGCTTCCGACGGTCACATTCCATCGCGTCACGAGTAGCCGAAAGAAGCCGAACGTTGGTGCGGCTCTATACGGCGCCTGTGCACCGATGTTCGGCTACTTTCGGAAAATCGTGACGCGATGGATGCGACCGTCGGAAGCCTGTCAATTAAAATAGGAACGCCCAGTCCCGCAGCCCATACCCGGAAGCGGCGGAGAAGATCGCTCTCTAAAACGGTAAGTACAGCTTTGATTTAAAAAAAAACTAGCCGATTCCCCTAGACAAAATGAGCATCAATCTAAGGTTAAAAATTAACATTTGTGGGTGAACCTCCACTTTAAAGTGATTGTAAAGGAGATTTTGTATAAAAAAACAAAATAAAAAACAAACAAACATGTCATACTTACCTGCTCTGTGCAGTGGTTTTGCACAGAGCAGCCCAGATCCTCCTCTTCTCAGGTCCTCTGCTGGTGCTTAGGGCCCTCCCCCTTGCTGAGTGCCCCCATAGTAAGCTGCTCCCCAATCTATAATTGGCCTTTTGCATCTCAAAAGACAACAAACAAACGTGACCTGGCCTCTGCAGTATACGCATATATTTGCAAATGTGTGCAAACTAAACCCCTTGTTTTTAACGTGCTGAAAAGAGGGAGAGATGAGGGCGTTCTGGTGAGGTTGGGTATCCAGTCCTTTGTAGCAGTAGGGAGATGGCACTGAAGGCAGCACTTTTATGGAGAAGAAGCAGCTCTGAAGGGTCATAAAGGAAAGTGAAGCCTCGTACACATGTACAGGTTTCCCGGCTGACTTTTTACCGCCGGGAAACCCGAGGGGAAAACCCGCTCGGTAACTTTTTCCCCCTACATGCGACTGGTTTTCCCGACAGGAAAACTGCCATAAGAGCTTTTGGTTGGGAATCCCGGCCGTGTGTATGATCCATCGCAGTGTTTCCCATAGGAAAACTGTCGGGTTAAAAACCACCGGGAATACCGGCGGGAAAAAAGAGAGCTGATTCTCTTTTTTTTCCGGCAGTTTTCTTGTCGGGAAAACTGCAATGGAGCATACACATGGCCGGTTTTTACGGCCAAAAGCTCTTATGGCAGTTTTCCCGACGGGAAAACCAGTTGTGTGTATGAGGCTTGAAAGGTACCTCTAAGTGCAGTGGTTAAAGGATTTATTACAGGCACAATGGGTTTAAAAACACTTACAAGAGAGTAAAAGGTCATAGGCATATAATGATTAGTCCTCATGTGGATTGCTGTAATCCTCATCTGTCTGGGGGAGAGAGAGAGAGCCGTCCTGCAGCTGTCAGAGTGCCTGGTGATGTGGATTAGAGAGAAGGCGGCCTTTCTCTTTCCTTTTTGTTTTGAATGTGAAATGTTAGACACAGTCAATTCGGTTTGTTGCAGTCTGGCTGGTAAGTGAGCTGGGAATTTTAGTTTGTTGTGTTTTAAGATGGCAGCTTCCTTGGCTGTGAAGAATAGGAGGGTTTAGTTCCCCTTTAAATCAAACAAACATACTCGTTTGAAATTAACCTGATCCCAGGGCCTATGCGTCGATAGTGGGCGCAGGAGCGCCGCCACTCTCTCTCCTGCACCGCCACTGAAACAATACATAGATTCGTGCATTGCATGAATCTATGTATTGTCGCCGCTGCCCACTATTCAGATGGCTGGCCCCCTGGTGAGCGCCGGCCATCTGAATAACAGCAGTTGGTTTGTTTTTGGAAGTGTCTATCAGAGCCAGCCTGTGGGCTGTAATCGGCTTCCGAATAGTTAACCAGGGGACGCAGGAGGTGTGTGTTCCATGGTTAACACTGACAGGCATCTGGTTAACGATAACCTGATTGGCTGAAGCGTCATCGAGGGCGGGACAAGACATCGAGGGACAGTGAAAGGAGGTTGGCTGACCCCAGAAAGGTAAATGCCGGGCCGGGGGCAATCTGGCAGCATTTTACAGGGCACAGTGGCGACAATTGATGGGCACAGTGGTGACAATTGATGGCATGGCACAGTGGCAAAAATTGATGGGCACAGTGGCAACAATTGATGGACACAGTGGCTGCGTTTGGCATGGCACAGTGGTGACAATTGATGGGCACAGTGGTAACAATTAATGGGCACAGTGGCGACAGTTGATGGCACAGTGGCTGCGTTTGATGGCATGGCACAGTGGCTGCATTTGATTTCATGGCACAGTGGCTGCGTTTGATGGCATGGCACAGTGGCTGCGTTTGATGGCATGGCACAGTGGCGACAATTGATGGCACAGTGGTGACAATTGATGGCACAGTGGTGACAATTGATGGCACAGTGGCGACAATCGATGGCACAGTGGCTGCATTTGATGGCATGGCACAGTGGTGACAATTGATGGGCACAGTGGCTGCGTTTGATGGGCACAGTGGCTGCAATTGATGGGCACAGTGGCGGCAATTGATGGGCAGAGTAGCTGCGTTTGATGGGCACAGTGAGGTTGCAATTGTTTTTTTTTTTTTTCGTTTGTTTGCGCCCCCCAAAAATTTTGAGCACCAGCTGCCACTGACTGAGCCTCACTTGCTGCTAAAGAAGCACCAGTGGAATGAAGCTGCAGAGGAAGGTCTCCTACTGATCCTGTTCCCGTTGTTGAGTGGGCAATAGTGAGTATTGCTAGTGTGAATTTGCCTTACATATAAGGTCCTAAAATTCAACCTCAGGCAAGTTAACACATATACAGTTAACCAGTTTACAAGTGTTCAAGCTAAATCATGTTCGATCTCGCCCATCTCAGTTCTCTCACCCCATTTCATGGCAGTGAAACAAACTCATCTGTGCTTCTGCATTAGTACCTGACATAGCATTAAAGCCAAAGGATCAGCATGACAAGCAGGCATTTTTTAAAGGAAAGCTGACAATGATTATATTTTTCATACCAAAAGTTTCCTTTAAAATTCAAACAAAACATTTTTTTTTGCTTTTAACCTCTGCCAATTTTTTTTTTTTATTGCCGATTAAGAAAAAAGCATTCAAAAGTCACTGGGGCTTTGATGTGAGTTCATACAAAGTAATGAGAAAACAAAAACATTCAGAGAGCTAACTGGCTCAGGTTAGGATGCTCAAAACAGACAAGGCTACACCCCGAGGATACCCAGCATCTAACCAGAAAAACTTGCACCAAAGGAAGGAACACCAGACCAAATTATAAAAGAGTCCAATAAATACATTTTTATCATTTGGTCTGCTGCTCCTTTCATTGGTGCAGGTTTGGTTTCTAGTTTTTTTTATTGCCATTTGTGTAGCAGTATTGGGACATTCCAATTCTGGCAGGAGTTGTTAAGCCAGTTCTCCCTCCTTAGATCCACGTACAGCTTTGCAGACCCATTGACCTTAAATTCCGATTGCCCCATCAGTTCAAAACATCAATCACAGATTCTGGCTTTCTGGCCTTTGGCCTTAGCAGGAGTGACACATGAATCTTTTTTTTTTTTATAAAGGCCTATATTACACCTAAGGCCAGTGAAACACAGATGACTAGGTGACAGAGCAGGAGAACTGGAGAAATCTATCCAGTCACCAACACTGACGGACTCTTTGCCACCAAAATACTGTAAGTGAATTTTGGTGTGTTTGATATAAGTGGCCCCTATATAGGGTGCTGAAGAAGGATACCCCAGTGTCTGATGAGGATCTTTTCCTTGGATTTATATTTAGAATGAAATTGAGTAATGAATCTGGATAGGTATTAGGTCTGAGGACTAAATATGTCATAAGAGCTTCATTGATCGCTTTCTGAGGGTTGCCTTTTTCCATCACTATAATATCAACAGCCTTGCAGCCTCCCATAGATAAGTTGATGAAATTTCCACTTGTCAAGAAGACACCTGCTGATAACAGGGTCACATACATGTACTGGACATCATACGGCTGTTGGTGGAAGTGGAGGAACGCAGAGGGGTTGTATAAGCCCATACCATCTAAAGCGTGTTTTGACCACGATATATTAGGGTCATATAAATGTGGTAAGCCCCAGTGCCGGCCCAAGACATTGTGCTGCCTGGGACCAATAATTAAATGCTGCCCCTCCCCCCCCAAAAAAAATCACACCCACATTCATTATTTTATATCATGATAACTAAAGGGGACCCGTCATGGCTCTATACATGTATAAAGGAGTATAAAGAGGACCTGTCATGGCTCTATACATGTATAAAGCAGTATAAAGAGGACCTGTCACGGCTCTATACATGTATAAAAAAGTATAAAAGGACCTGTCAGGGCTCTATACATGTGTATAGGAGTGTAAAATGACATGTCATGGCTCTATACATGTATATAGAAATGTTCTGCCCACCCACTCCTTTCACCACTAACAGCAGCGGCGCCATGCTCCTCAAGGCAGTGGCGCCTGCCCGCTCACTTGCTGACTGCTCCCCCCCCTGCGAGTGTCCTCACAGGCAGTCCGGCACCGTGCTCCTCACATGCAGAGGAGCGGGCGGAACGGGCTGGCTGGCGTCAGTATGCTGCCCCCCTAAAAGTGCCCCCTGGTACCCATGGTACCACCCAGTCCCATTGTAGGGCCGGCCCTGGTAAGCCCCTGCCTGCTGAACTTGGGTGGCGTTGCGCTATTATTTTCTTCTTGGGATTTGGAGGTCTTCGGAGTTCCGCTATTGTTGGACATCTTTACTGACTGGACTATTCTAATGTTTTTTGACACGTGTCAAAAATATCATATCCTTTTCTAATATCATAAATAGTCAGTGCTGTCACAAATCATTCCAAAGATACCTCCATATAATCAATATTTGGTATAAAATCAAGAGAAAAACATCAAGATATTAAAGGAGTTATAAAGGTAAAAAAAAAATTGCCTAAAATTAATGTCTGCAAGGTAGACAGACAGAATAGTGTAATGATTCTGTTAAAAAAACAAGTAAATACCTATTAAATGCCTTCATGTATATCACCTTAGGCATTCTAGTTTCTGTTCTCTCATTCACTTCCTGGTTTGCGGCGCTCATTCATGTAAGAACTACATTTCCCAGTATGCATTGCGGCACGCCCAGTAATTCACACATCCTTGAAGTCTCTAACACGTAGAGAGCATCCTGCCACACAGATGTAGTTCCCAGGAGGGGGTGAGCACGTTACTGACCACCGCAGTAAAGCCTTCCTTCACGGTGGTCAGTAAAATCAGACAAGCAGGAAGTGAACAGAACAGAGAAGAAATAGAGCAACTTCTGAGCAAAAACGAACAATGAGGAAGTGAAAAGAGGAATGTCTGCAGGTAAAGGATGCTTATTATGAAAAAAAAAATTCCTTTACAACCCCTTTAATGCATGTACCCAATTGAACTGTAGAATTTTACTGTTATGCCCTGAACACGCGATCAGAGTTTCCGTCGGAATAAACTTAGACAGGTTTTTCCGACAGAATTCCGTTCAAGCTGTCTTGCATACACACGGACATACCAAATTCCGACGTACAACACTACGACAAGCCTAGAAAAATTAAGTTCAACGCTTTTGAGCATGCGTCAAATTGTTTCCGGGCATGTGTGTTTTTTTCTCCTTCAAAAATCCATACAGACGAATGAAATAGGATTTTTTTCCATCGGGAAAAAAGAGAACATGTTTCTTCTTGTGTCTCTTTCTAACTCCGTCGGAATTTGCGACAGAAAAAGTCCGATGGGGCATACCCATGGTTGGAATATACGATGAAAAAAATCCGTCTGACTTTTTCCATCAGAAATTCAGATTGTGTGTACGAGGCATTAGATCTAATATCTAGGGAGCCCTATAATGTAAATACGTGCTTCAGCTTGAAAGCTGGACACAATTTGCTTGCCCTTGTCTCTTAAGTGGTGTACAGGTAGCCCCCGGGTTACAAACATCCATTTTACAAATGACTCCTACTTACAAATGGAGGGAGACAACAGGACGTGAGAGGAAATCTACCCCTAGGAAGGGAAATTCACTCCTGTAAATGTCATTATGGGAAAAAGGTACCTCTACTGATGCTTTATCACCAAGGCTTGTTTCTACAACAACCAAAAATGTTCAAAATCAAAAGTGAGGTGAAATCTTCTGCACAGGGGCACATACAGAAAAACAAACAATACAGCGGTGTTAACCCTTCCATATGCTATCCAAAAAGCTTAAAAATTGTTTTTTTGGCTGGAGCTACACTTAAAAAATGTATCTGTTCTGACTTACATACAGATTTAACTTAAAGCGGAAGTAAACCCATCGATTTAACAGTTTCAAAAAGCAGTTACATTTCCGGCATGCCGGGATTGCCAACTGTCCCATTGGTTGTGCTCTCAAACAAATGGTCAAACCATCCAATGGCTGGTGTCATAACTGATCACATGTGCAGCACCATGGCAGTTGAAGATTAAACATAGGCCAAGATGGCAGCTTCCTTGGCTGAAAATGATAGGTGGGTTTACTTACACTTTAAGAACAAACCTACAGACTCCATCTTGTTTGCATCTCGAGGACCGCCTGTAGTAATTTTAACATCTACCTTACTGAACAGTGAGGCCTGGTACACACGATAGGATCCATCCGCTTGAATTTATCTGCGGATCAGTTTCAGCGGATCGGCAGTTTTATCTGTTGGTCCGCTGGCTTGTACACACCAGCGGATGGATCCGCTGAAACTGATCCGCGGATAAATTCAAGCGGATGGATCCTCTCGTGTGTATGGGGCCTGATAGGGGGGGTCAGCATGTCCAGGTAGAGGTCATCATTTGCATGAGGGGGAAAGGATCCTATGTAGATACATTGTCCCTTTGCACTTCAGAGTGACATCAGTCTGTGGCTTCTCTTTTCACTCTCTGGTCACATGCATGGGGTGGCACAAGACCTGTAAGTGTTATGCCTTGTACACACAATCGGAATTTCAGATGAAAAAAGTCAGACGGAATTTTTTCATCGGATATTCCGACCGTGTGTGTGCCCCATCTGACTTTTTTCCATCGGAGTTTAGAAATAGAACATGTTTTATTGTTTTCCGATGGAAAAAAATCCTTTTGGAAATTCCAATCGTCTGTGTGGAACTCCGACGGAGTAAAAAACACGCATGCTCAGAATCAAGTCGACGCATGTTAGGAAGCATTGAACTTAATTTTTCTTGGCTCGTCGTAGTGTTTTACGTCACAGCGTTTTGGACGGTCGGAATTCGGTCTGACAGTGTGTATGCAAGACAGCTTGAACGGAATTCCGATGAAAAAATCCATCGGATTTTATCCCATCGGAAATTCCGATCGTGTGTACAGGGCAACACTGAACTTCAACAGAGACAAAACTGGTCTCCCACCCTTACCAGGCAGGAGAGTGGTGTGTGGCAGAACTGTGTCAATCTCTGGATTGATGGACAGAAATAAAAATCCTTTGGTAGTTAAAACAGCTTCCTTATATGTATTTTAACCCTGTATTTACCGTATTTTCTGGCGTATAAGACGACTTTTTGGATGCAAAAAAATGCATCCAAAGTCGGGGGTCATCTTATACGCCGGTGACAGTCTCCGTCTGCTGCGAGCGTCCATGATTTGAAAGCCGCTCCTTCTCCTCAGACTGTCCTTCTCATCCTCGCATGAGAGGACGTCCGTGATAGGCGGAACACAGAACAGAGGCACTGCTGGGAAAATCATGGACGCCCGCAGCAGACGGAGACTGTCATCGGCCTGGAAGTCTGAATCAGCAAAACGTGAGTGATGGCACTGTTGGCACAGTGGGGGAAAGTGATGGCACAGTAGGGGGAAAGTGATGGCACAGTGGGGGCAATTGATGGCACAGTGGGGGCAAGTGATGGCACAGTGGGGGCAAGTGATGGCACAGTAGGGGCAATTGATGGCACAGTGGGGGCAAGTGATGGCACAGTAGGGGCAAGTGATGGCACAGTGGGGGCAAGTGATGGCACAGTGGGGGCAAGTAATGTAATGGCACAGCTGTCTGTCAGCGGTTCTGGCTACCCCTCAGCTTCTAGAAAGACTAGCAGGAAGGGGGTAGTCTTATATGGCGAGTATATCCCAAAACCAACATTTTTCCTGGAAAATTAGGGGGTCGTCTTATACGCCGGAAAATACGGTAGCTGTTTGCTTGGAGTTCAGCCTCAAGTATCACTGAGTGAAGAGCAATACAAAAAGTAGCCATGATACTTTATGATACTTTGCTTCCATACGCTCTCTTTTTGTGGCTCTCCTCACCCACTGACAACTCCTCTACTGTCTGTCAACTTTCTGTAACTTACTATTTTTTTTCATAAACAGTAAAAGAATAGGGTAAAATGTTTTGTGCATACAACTTTATCTGTAAGAATTCTCTTAATGGCCTTAGCAGTATGCAGTGGTAATTTGCATCAAAATGAGTAATGACATACACCTGTGCTAAGCTAACAATTCCTAAATAAAAAGTATAGGCCTTCATGAAATATTAAATATCTTCCCTTCTTTCATTTGCAAAAATGTTTCAAAGCTGTTAATAAACAACACAGGAGGTAAAGATGATCTAGAAAGCAGAAGTGGAAAGGTGTGGGAGATGTAAGGTTTGATGGTTGGGTGAAAACAGACATTTAGAGGGCGGATGCACTAAGTGTAAAACAGTGGTGTGAAACAGGTGCTGGGTATGGTGTGTGTGATCTACATTGTGGTTTTGTGATTTCCTCTGTATGTATGCAAATATCTCTAATGCATGAGTGAATGTGCACTCATTTCCTCTAATCTGTTGGTGCAACAGAATATCTTGAGATGTCTATACAAATGAACTGCTGAAAATTGTATTTATGTCATCTGTATATACAATATGTAGTGCTGGCATATTTTACAATGCAAGTATGTATTCACCATGCACTTCATTGACAAATGAATATTTCCTATACTGGTGGCGGAGGGTTGACATATAGGGCCAGATTCACTAAGAGTTACGTCGGCGTATCAGTAGATACGTCGTCGTAAGTGAGAATCTGCGCCGTCGTATATTTAAGCGTATTCTGGAAACCAGATACTCTTAAATTAGGCTAAGATACGAGCGGCGTAAGTCTCCTACGCCGTCGTATCTTACGGTGCATATTTTACGCTGGCCGCTAGGTGGCGCTTCCGTTGTTTTCCGCGTTGAATATGCAAATGAGCAAGATACGCCGATTCACTACCGTACGTACGCCCGTCGCAATTAGTTACGCCGTTTACGTAAGACATACGGCGGCGTAAAGATAAAGCATGTCTCTAGGTGGCGCAGCCCATGCAAAGTATGGACGTCGGAACAAACGTATCTTTTTACGTCGTTTGCGTTAGGCCCCACACACGATAGAATCCATCCGCTGAAAAATCCCAGCGAATGGGTTTCAGCGGATAGATCCTATGGTGTGTACACTCCAGCGGATCTGTTTCCGCGGATATATCTCCCCTGGGATGGATTCCAGCAGATCGAATATTTGCTGACATGCTAAACAAATCTATCTGCTGGAATCCATCCCAACGGATGGATCCGCTGGTCTGTATAGACTCACCGGATCCATCCGTCCGAAGGGATCCCCCGCATGCGTCGTAATGATTCGACGCATGCGTGGAATTCCTTATATGACAGCGTCGCGCACGTCGCCGCGTCATAATCGCGGCGACGGCGCGACACGTCATCGCCAGAGGATTTCGGCGCGGATTTCAATGCGATGGTGAGTACACTCCATCGCATGAGAAATCCGCTGAAATCCTCGAGAGGATTTATCCGCGGAAACGTTCCGCTGGAACGTATTCGCGGATAAATCCTCTCGTGTGTATGGGGCCTAAGAAGTAGGCGAATAGGGCTGTGCGTAAGTTACGTTCACGTCGTAGGCAGTGTTCGACGTATCTTAGGCATTCTATCCGACGCATGCGCACTGGGATACGTCCACGGACGGCGCATGCGCCGTACGTTCAAAACGTCAATTACGCGGGGTCATGCTTTATTAACATAAAACACGCCCACCTCTTCCCAATTTGAATTAGGCGCGCTTACGCCGGCACATTTACGCTACGCCGTCGTAACTTCGGACGCAAGTGCTTTGTGAATACAGCACTTGCCTCTCTAACTTGCGGCGGCATAGCGTAAATACGATACGCTACGCCGGCTCATACATACGCCGCCCTACGTGAATCTAGGCCATAATCTATTGCGACCAAGCTAATTGTTTTCTGGTTTGCTTGGCCGGGAAAGTAGTAACAATACCCACTTCACACAAAGATCCACACTGCTCACAGGCAAGCCGGCTTCAGCAGCATGATCTCCTCACTACGGGGTGCTCGCCCAGTAATAGCTCAAGCAATTAGTGAAAAGAGAGTCCGGATGACTGCACACCAATTGAGATCCAAATGCCTTTATTCATATAAAACCATGAAGAACAAGAGGAGCACTACATGTACAAGCAGGGCTGAACCCTTACGCGTTTCACACCCAAGTTGTGCTTTATCAAGGCTTCATGGTTTTATATGAATAAAGGCATTTGGATCTCAGTCGGTGTGCAGCCATCCAGACTTTCTTTTCATTCAAAGAAAAACTTCAGTTAGTACGTTCAACTGAGAGCAAGCGAATGAGGTGATACAGTCCCAGATAAGGATTCATGTACAGGAGAAACAAAGCAACAAATGGTCAGTTCCTAAGTCCATTAAACCTTTATTCTGGTCTAACAACCAGTAGGCCAAAGCATTTCGGGGTCCAGAAAATCCCCCTTCATCAGGGCTAGAATTTGATTGCTGGGGTTATTGATATGGAGTATATTGAAAACTCTCAAAATGAATATCTTAAGCAGGAAGTGTACCAAGCTCAATGCCTGTATGATGACGTGGCTACGCTTCCTGTTCAATCAATACATTTTGGGCTAGATTCAGGTAAGGGCGCGCATTGTTACGGCAGCGAAGCGTATCATATTTACACTACGCCACCGTAAGTTAGAGAGGCAAGTGCTGTATTCACAAAGCACTTGCCTCCTAAGTTATTGCGGCGTAGTGTAAATGGGGCCGGCGTAAGCGCGTGTAATTCAAATGAGGATGAGGGGGCGTGTTTTATGTTAATTCTTGGTGACCCGACGTGATTGATGTTTTTCCCGAACGGCGCATGCGTCGTCCGTGGAATTTTCCAGTGTGCATTGCTCCAAAGTACGCCGCAAGGACGTCATTGTTTTCGACGTGAACGTAAATTACGTCCAGCCCCATTCACGGACGAGTTACGCAAACGATGTAAATTTTTCAAATTTAGACGCGGGAACGACGGCCATACTTAACATTGCGTGTGCCTCCTAATAGCAGGAGTAACCTTACGCCGAAAAAGCCTAACGTAGACGACGTAAAAAAATAGCGCTGGGCATACGTAAATTTGTGAATCGGCGTATCTAGGTCATTTGGATAGTCTAAGCCGAAAACGACAGAAGCGCCACCTAGCGGCTAGCGTAAATATGCACCCTAAGATACGACGGTGTAAGAGACTTACGCCAGTCGGATCTTAGGCTAATGTCGGCGTATCTTGCTTTCTGAATACAGAAAAAAGATACGCCGGCGCAGCTTTGAATTTACGCAGCGTATCTATAGATACGCCGGCGTAATTCAATGCTGAATCTGGCCCTTTGTCTTCAATCTCCTTTTTATTAATTTTTAAAACATTTTAAACAAATCCATACACACATATTAATCACATTATAAATTTTCAGATCCCAGAACGAACAGCTGAGGGAAATTGCCATCCACCATGATCTGAACTACTTTTGTATTCTCAACACTGTTCCATTTAATAAAGGTTGTGGCCTCTAGTGCTGGTGGAAATTCAGGATTAGAAAACAGAGGGGTCATTGGGCCAATCTGTTTAGAAAGGCATTTTCTTTTCAACATTAGGTCTCATATCTTCAAAGTTGATGACACAAAAAGCGTTAATTCCTTTTTCCTAGGTCGGAACTGGGGTTTTTCCTAGGTCGGAACTGGGGTTTAATTCTTGAAAGTGATTTAAGTTTCACAGGGATAATATCTTCCTTCAGGGTTACCCATTGTTTATATTTGGCATTATGAAACCAATCTATAATACTAATCATAGATGCTGCCCACAGATATATTGTAAAACCCGGAAGAGCAAGATCTCCATTGTTTTTATTTCTAGTTAGGATTTCTCTTTTTATTCGTGGTGGTTTCTGAGCGCAAATAAAGCTTCATATGGCTTTACGTAGCTGCGCCATTTGATTAACTGGAGGGATCAGAGGTACTGCTTAAAATACAGTACATATACTGTGTTTCCCCGAAAATAAGACTTGGTCTTATATTAATTTTGGCCAAAAAAAAACACACTAGGGCTTATTTTCAGGGCATGTCTTATTTATTTACGGTATGTACAAAAAAGTTCCTCCCCCTGTCAGCTTAGGAGTCAGCATTGTGAAATTCTGTAATCCCAAAAATAATCCTTAGTTAAAGACCCTGTAAAATAGATTTTACAAGGACTTTAACTAGGGCTTATTTTTGGGGTAGGGCTTATATTGCAGCCATCCCAGAAACTCACACTAGGTCTTATGCCGCGTACACACGGTCGTTTTTTGTGATGTAATAAAACAACGTTTTTTATCATGAAACAAAACAAAGTTTTTCAAACTTCATTTTAAAAAACGACGTTGCCTACACACCATCGTTTTTTCAAAATGCTCTAGCAAAGCACAGTTACGTTCAGCACGTACGACGGCACTCTGTTCCAATCAAGCTTGCGTCATAACTTGCTTCTGAGCATGCGCGGGTTTAAAAACGTTGTTTGCCCACACACTATCATTTTAAATGACACAAAAAACAACGTTTTGTAAAACGACATAAAAAATTGAAGCATGTTCGAATTTTTTTTGTCGTTTTTCAGAAGACATAAAACAACGTTTTCCCCACACACGGTCATTTTAAATGACGTTTTTAAAAATGTTGTTTTTTTTCATCACAAAAAACGACGGTGTGTACGCGGCATTATTTTTGAGGTAGGGCTTATTTTCAAAGAAACATGGTAATAGTTTTGGTAACATATCCATTTTCACTATATTGATTCTCCTAATCCATGAGTAGACAATTCTGTCATATCTTTGAAGTGATTTTATAACTTTACAAATAAATGGAACGTAGTTCAACTCTTGTAGTTTACCATCTACCCTTGGATATTAAAGTGCTACTTCTTGCCATTTGAAAGGAAAGTTTTCTTGAAGATGTTTTTTTAGTTTTATTTAGTAATAATGTATTTAAAATCTCTGATATATCATAGTTGACTTTAAAATGACTTACCTCTCCAAAACATTTAAATTCATGTATAAGATTCGGTAGTGTCACTAACGGATTGGTAACGTATATTAATAAATCGTCCGCAAATACTGACATCTTATATTCCTTTCCTTTAACACAAATCCCTATGAATATTCCTATTATTGCGAATAGCTGTGGTAAGATGTTCCACTACTATCATATATAACAAGGGAGATCACTATATTAAGTTAGGGATTTTTTTTAATACAGTCCATATCATCAAACCCAGCAATTCAATTTTAACCATGATGAAAGGAGATTTCAAAGTCTGACTCAATCCTTACTCAAGATGGTCTTCTTTGCTATCCCACAGATTTGTGACTAAAAATTATATGGAAGCCCCCTCAGGGCTTACTTCCACTACATTCTAAATCTTGTGTTGATGCTTACTGCTCCCACCACCACCACTAGCAGGTTCACCACCTCATTTATACAGCCTACCTAAGGTAAGGAAAGGCCAGCCCCAGATTGCTCAAAGAAGGGGTGGGAACGGAAATTAAAAGAAAACAACCCCCTGCTTCCTTTGATGGTGCCTAAAAAAGAGTGGTAGGTTATCCCTGTATTTTAGGTCTGTCTTAGGTAGGAGACCATTATCGCCCTGGTATGGGTATGGATTATGAAAAAGAACAAAAAAACAGAGCAGTAAGAAAAAAATTAAAGAACACCGTTGACATGCAAACTCTATGTAGCTTGGGTTCAGGTTCTAAGACCTCAGTGTTGCAAGATGTAAAGATATCAGTACTCAACACCACTTATCCATCCTTACAATAGGAAGGATAGAACAGTTGGATGCAGGTGGTGATGTGTTGGCTTTAGATTTGGTTGACCTCCTAAAATTAAAAGTCCTGCACAAAATTTGCATGCTGTTAGCTTTGTTAGTCACTGTGACTATTCCCTACCTACCTATTAAAGCCAAACTCCATATTTCCTTTCACTTTAAATAGTTTGTTTGGGCAAGCTTGGCCCAAATGAACTAGTCAAAGTGAAAAGAAAATCTGGAGTTCCGCTTTAAGCATCTGCTCTGCAAGAGTTTCTCAGTGAGTAATAATGGTGATTTTATTGAACAGTAGGATGGTGGGTGGGCAGGCCTTAGTCCTAAACTCAGGGAAGTCAGTTCTTTAGTAACAAAGCGCTGCGCAAACTGTTGGCGCTATATAAATCCTGTATAATAATAATAATAATAATAATAACAACAAATTTAAACCAGAAATGGACTTCTGGCTAATGAAGGTAATAACGGGCACATTGTGATACCTGCTTTTAGAATGAAATTCATAAAAAGTAATTCAAATAAAATCACTGTAGGCAAGAAGAGTCACATAATGTTTATAAATCTTCTTCGTTTTCTTATTATCTTTATAAAGCGTCAGTACTGTCACTTGTCATTCCCATCAACAGAAATTGTTCTCATTTTGACAGTTTTCTGCTAACTTTAACTCATGTTGTCTTACACGTACAATTAAATATGAATTTATGTTAATCCATGTGATATATCTATGCTTTTCCAGTTGAAACTGTTGTTTGTCACATTTTGAGTCTGGCTGTGCAGTGATGATTAGATGAAGTTCATATCTTATAATGGAATCATGTTTGATTGATTAAGTTGCTGGCTGTCAAATATTTTATCCAACCTAAAACCTAGAATCTTAACTACCCTGCAAAATAATTTATCATAATATGCACCATTATAGCTGAACTCCACACAAGATGTCTTGATTACCAGTTTTGCGGAATAGACCTTCATACCATTTAACAAGTACAAATGCTCCCATATATGTATTTCAACTATGTATTTGGCAGTTTACCTTTAACTTCTGTATGCCCTAATAAACCATACTAATTAGCAGGACAGGAGTGGTTGTCTTCTATCTGGCAAATCTCAAATCCCTTGCACCTAGAGGGAGCTCCTGTGGGCTGTTTAGATCCAAAGATTTCTAAAAAAAATTTTAAGGGTTAAAGATATCTGTCAGTAGAGATGGGCCAAACACCCAAAGTTCCAACCCGAATGGTGAACCTCATTGAAGTCTATGGGAGCCGAACAGGAAAAATCAAAAGTGTCCATTTTGAAGGTTTATATGCAAGTAATTGACCATACAAGGGGAATGGGGGTCCGGCTGTATCAATGCATTTAAAAAAAAAAAAAAAAAAACATTGTTTTTTTCAGGTGCAGTGATTTTAATGATGCTTAAAGTACAACAATAAAAACTTTAAATATAGTGCCTGGGGGGTCTCCTTAGTTTGCCCGTAAAGTGGCGCATCTGTAGCATATATAGAACATGCTGCAGCAAAAATGAAATTTCTAAAGACAAAAGTCAAATCACATTTAAAATGACTTGCAGTTGCAATTTCCGACACTCAGCGAATAAAAAATAAAAAAATAAAGTAAAAAAACAGCGTGGGGTCCCCCCAGTCCATACCAGGTCCATCTGCATACAAACACCAACTCCCTGTTGCATGACTATGAATGGAATGGGTAGAGGATTAATTCATCTGTAGAGAACTCCTCGGATGCGTTTCGCCCTTTGTAGGCTTCTGCGATTAAGCCCCACAAAGGAATTTTTTTTGAGGAGTTTTCTACAGATGGAGAACAGGAGCTGAAACCATCTTTTACCCATTCCATTCACAGCTAAGCCCATGTGAAAGAGGCCAAACTGTTCTGTTTCAGGTTCTTGGGGTACACAAAGAAAGACTGCATTTTAGTATCACATTACGAAAGCAGGGCAAATGATAATGATACTTGTGAGTACTTGATAATGTAGTGACATTTTTTGTAGACAAGGTGAGTCAAGTACTAGTTAAAGTGGTTGTAAAGTCACTAATCACAAATCCTGGAATCCCCTCTATTACAAAAAAATATACTGTGCAGTATTTGTGTGTTTTTTTTTAAATGCAGCAAAATACATTATTTAAGAGCACCGCTGTATGCTCACATGACCTCCCGGCGCTCACCTTCTCCGATCTGAGGACTGCAGTGGGAGAGGCTGAGATTGTATATTGACGTCAGCGGGGAGGAGACAGGTGGAAGGTCATATGAGCACACAGTAGCGCTATGAAATTAATCAAAGTATTTTGCTGCATCATTTTTTAAAACACAGATACTGCAACAGAGGGATTCCAGGATGTGTGGGAGGAGAGGGACGGGGAGGAGATGGCTTACACACAGACTCCTGAGCTGACAGGCAGGGTGGGAGGGAGGGGGAGAGACTGGGTGCTGACAGAGGCACAAGCACTATGCTGTATATCCTTTAAAGGACCAGGATCTTCTTATGGGTTACAACCAATAAATGCAGAGCAGATACTTTTTTATAAACCTACCCATGTACTACATATGTTTCCAGAAGACTGGTTTGCAAATGATATATTTTTTATTGTTTTCCCTAAAAACAAAAGGAACAACAGACTTCAGTTATATGAATGGCTACATATAAATATTTTGGACTATTTCCATCAAGTAAGAGAGAAAGATTTTGCCCCTACATGGAGATACATTTCATTTATGTGTTTTTGATGAGGAAGTGTGTTTGATTTAATACCTAGTTACAATTGTGAAGAATAACATTGACGGTACCCAGCACAATGTGAAGGAATGTTGGCATGCATTGTGTAGCTGCATTCCTTTGTAAATGGAAACAAATCTAAAAAAGATGTATTATTGAGAACTGGTTGATTATGTTAGAGAATTAGTTTCAAGCCATACAAATAGTTAATAGTGCACCTGGATTTCAATTCAAATAAACACTTTTCTGTGGCAGCTCATTTAACAGAAGATACAAATAAAGAATTGCTACCAAATTGTAACATGAAATGTTAGAATTTTCTTAGCATGCCCAGTAAGGGCCGTTTCACAAGGACAGTTGGCAGCGAATTACATAAACAGATTTCCTGCTAAATCAGAGCTGAATGGAATGGATGTCACTTTTGTGACATGCATGTCCAATCAAGTTCTTCAACAGGAGCTTAACAGGCCCATGTTAGTTTATGGGCAGGCGGGTGAAGGGGCGGACTGACAACTCATGGGGCCCCCGGGCATTAGAAGATTATGGGGCCCCCCGGCTTACAGATGGCCACCATGCCAGGAGGCAGTGCAGAGGCGGGGCAGCTAAAATCTCGGGATTTTCACATCAAAAGCATGTCGGTTTCGGACATATCTGGGACAGATGTAAAAAAAACACAGATTTTGACATACTGTCCCTGGTTTTACTGAGCCTGGCAACCCTGATGGGGCCCCCTAGTGGCACGGGGCCCTCGGGCAGTGCCCGGGTACCTCAATGGTCAGTTCGCCCCTGGGCGGGTGTAAACATACATGTGCCCATTTACATCCTTTTACCTCTGATCCATCATGCTTACGTCTGAGAAACCAGAAAAGAACACAAATCATTTCAATTTTTTCTTTTAATTTGATGCTAAATGGACTCAGAGGTATGCATGTTCATTTATATCCACCTGCTTTTAGATTAAAGTACATACGGGCCAAATGTCGGGTTGCATTGGCCGTTTCAATAGAAACTGTCTGACATTACCCACCGCGTGTACTTTAATCTAAAAGCAGGTGCATGTAAATGAACGTGCATACCTCAGAGTCCATCTAGCTCTAAATTAAAAGGAAAAAATGAAAATGATTTGCATTCTTTTCTGGCTTCTCATGATGGATCAGAGGTAAAAGTATGTAAATGGTCACCCAGCTAAACTAAGTGACTTCTATCAAAGGGACAAGACCGAAACGGTTGAGAGCGCCGACCGGACTGTTCTGGCGGGAAGGCCATGCCCCTGTCAGAACACAACAGAACAGTAGGGGAGATTGCTGTACTAACATTGGATTGTTAGTACATCGGCTATGACCTGAAGCTGAGCTGTCAGTTTTGAAAGAGTTGAATGAAAAAGTTGAATGAAAAACTATAATGCCCTGTACACATCGCCGGGATTTCTGACGGGAAAAAGTCAGCTGGGATTCCCGACGGGAAAAAAGAGAGCCAGTTCTGGAACATAATTTCAGCAATAACAGTAACATTTTAAACAACCTAATCAGAGTACTTGGCAGGGAGTTACCACGGTTGGATCACATTGGGCGTTGAACCTCACTGTCCTCTTTGGGGTCACCTTTAGAACTAACATTTTCTGTTCGAGGCCCTGAGGCCTCCGGTGGTTGGGGTCAACAGGGTCAGCTTCACCCCTTCACCCGAACCAGAAGCTGTGCCCTCGGAAGAGTCTAGAGAATCAGCAGGACTGGCAGGCCCCAGGAACAGTACCCTTTGTTTAAAAAATAAAAACTGCAGAGGCTATCAAATACCATCAAAAGAAAGCTCTATTTATTGGAAAAAAGAATGTCAATTTTGTTTGGGTACAGCGTTGCACGACCGCAAAATTGTCAGTTAAAGTGACACAGTGCCGTATCGCAAAAAATGGCCCGGTCATTAAGGGGGAAATTCTTTCAGTCCTTAAGTGGTTAAAGCGAGACTCATTTACAGTGAATGAAGGATAACTGCATGCCAGCAAGCAATGAACATGAGAATGCATGGAAATCAAAACTTAATGACAAAATGCAGCAACCTAATAACTAACTATACAAATATATACAAATCTGAAACATGCAAGGCAGAGGAAAACTGGAGGAGCAGATGGGAAGGGGGAAACAAAACAGGCAGGGAAAAAAACAACAGGGAACAAGGCAGCAGGATACTGGATACATGGCAACAGCAAGATCAATAAAAAATGGCAACAGAGTCTGTGAGGCAGCACAAAAAACAGGGTACAAGACAAGGGCAGCCAAAAAATGGGAGCCAGTGGGAGCAGCCTTATATAGCCACCTAGCAGCTAAAACCAGGTGGCGTTAATCACTGAATCCTGATGGCTCCTTAGAGACACCTGCTGGTGGACACTGGAACTACAGCAATCAGGCCAGAGCACCACAGTGCCACCAGCAGGTGAACTCGGTCCTAACACACTGTTTATGCAGGGGAAGGGGTGGGTACTAAAGGAGAGGTAGGGGCAAGTTTATGACAAACTTTGATTTGTTTATAGCCCTGCCCCCACTGATGCGCCACCCTCTAGCAGCTGCCCCCTCCCTGTATAAAGATAATCACAGTCAATTATAGCCCTACCTCCCTACTCCCTGTTCTGTCCTTTACTACCCACCCCCTCCTCGGAATAAACAAACAGTGTTTCTTTTGTAGCTGCCTTTGACAAGTGCAGCTGCCGGGCAAACACAGAGTGGGGGAACGCAGTAGCTTTTCACCCCTTCAGGCTGCATAGTGGTAAGAAAGAGAAGCATGTCTAGACTAACACAAATTTTGGCTCTAACATACATTTTTTATGCATTCCATGTATTTATTTATGAGGCTTTGAACTATTACAGAGGGTCTTGGTGAGTCTTCTTGATGATTTTTTTCTCGCATACTTTTTTTGGGGGGAATTATGATTATTTTTTTGCAATAGGGCCCATTCCTGCAAACATGTCTGTGACTGCCTGGGTGGCTGAAAATGAGTACCTGTTTATCAAGAATTATCACACTCTGGAAGCTGGTGTATTTAGTGGAATTTATTTGATTTTGTTAAATCCCCCGATTGCCATAGGGAGAAACTTTCTGTACCGCACATTGAGCTGGCTTGGTAAGATAGATTTCTAGTAATAGGTGTATGTGCATAAGCTTGGAGAGCTTAGTGATTACAGCCATCCTGTGGAGTCAGAATATAATTAACTACATTTAGTATTTTTCTTCTCAGCAAAACCACCTAACTAACTGCCTGAAATTGGATTAAAATGCTGTTCCTTCATCTGCGTCCATATAGGATGTCAACATATTCGATTATTTTGCTACAAACTTTTTTAAAAATTAGGCAATTATTTGTCGAGTAGTTATTTAAAGCGGAGGTTCACCCAAATAACATTTTTATCAGAGCAACTTCTTTAGACTTGTAACATGTACAGTCCGCATTTTTTTTTTTTTTTTTAGGCTGTACATACCGTATAATGTACTGTATATTTCCAATCTGGCTTCCGGGTACTTCTCCCCATGGGAGTAGGCGTTTCTATTCTGAGGAGGCATGTCATCTGGGAGGTCACCCAGATGATTGACGTCTTTCAGGAAAATGTTCCCCCCGGCGGTTAAGGCCCCCCTTATTGAGTAGGTGCGTCCGAGTCACGGCGTTTCCGAAAGAAGCCGAACATGCAGAGCTGCTAGTCGGCTCTATATGGCGCAGGTAGAAAAAGTGCCCGAAAGCCAGATTGGAAATATACATTATACGGTATGTACAGCCTTATAAAAGACTGTACATGTTACAAGTCTAAAGAAGTTGCTCTGATGAAAAAGTTATTTTAGTGAACCCCCGCTTTAAGTTGTGTAATTGGTGGAATGATTAGACAACTTCCTGCTTCCACATGGAATCTCTTTGTCATGAAATTTGTCTTGACAGTATGACCGGTCACTGAATAGCATCTATCAGGACAAGACATGGATGTTCACTCAGCAGTTTCTTGGCTTCTGATAGTGGCTTTAATCTTTCTCTGGGACTGGGCAATTGCTGTAAGTGTATTACCTGTATAAAGACGGGAACCTCTGGATGTTTTTTCGGTGTCTCTGCTAAAGAATACTAATCCTTTATATGGATGATGTAAATCTGAGGCCTACTCTTATGCCCCGTTTGAAATCCCAAGGGGAAAGCCGAGAATCTGCTCGTCAGTCTTTTCCCCTACACACGAGAGGGGAAAAGACTGTAAAACTGCGGTTTTCCCGACAGTAAAACTGCGATGGAGCTTTGGTCAGGAATCCCGGCCGTGTGTTTGCTCCATCTCAGTTTTTCCCATAGGAAAAGTGACAAAAAACGCCGGGCAAAAGTCCGCTGGTTTTCCGGGTGGGAAAAAAGAGAGCTGATTCTCTTTTTTTGTCCGGCGTGTTTTCTCCCGTCTGAAAAACTGCGTGGAGCATACACACGGCCGGGATTCCCGGCCAAAAGCTCTCCTCTAATTTTTCCCATCAGGAAAACTGGACGTGTGTAAAATGCTTTGGACTTGAGGGATTAAGGGCCAGATTCACGTAGAATCGCGGCGGCGTAACGTATCATAGATACGTTACACCGCCGCAAGTTTTCATCGCAAGTGCCTGATTCACAAAGCACTTGCGATTAAAAACTACGCCCGCGGCCTCTGGCGCAAGGCGGGCCAATTCAAATGGGCGTGTGCCATTTAATTTAGGCCGGACCTACTGCGCATGCTCCGTTTCCTAACTCCCGCCGTGCTTTGCGTGCCAAGACGTCATTTTTTCGAACGGCGACGCGCGTAGCGTACTTCCGTATTCCCGGACGTGTTACGCAAACGATGTTAAATTTTAAATTTCGACGCGGGAACGACGGCCATACTTTAGACAGCAATACGTTTGCTGACTAAAGTTAGGGCACCTAAAACGGCGACTAACTTTCGTAACTCCTAATTTGCATACCCGACGCTGGTTTACGACGCGAACTACCCCCAGCGGCGGCCGCGGTACTGCATCCTAAGATCCGACAGTGTAAAACGATTACACCTGTCGGATCTTAGGGATATCTATGCGTAACTGATTCTATGAATCAGTCGCATGGATAGAAACAGGGATACGACGGCGTATCCCTTTTGTGAATCTGGCCCTAAGTCTTCAATTAGGGAATAGGTCTCAAGTCAGGGATTTTTATATCTTCAGTGTCTTCATCCACACCTTCAGTTCTGGGGTGGGAAGTTGTTCCAATTTGCTTCCCCACTTCTGGCAGCAGGGCATTCTAGTTTAACGCCTTTCACTGCAAATGCTTGGGGAAGTCTCTCGCTGAAGTTGCTCCAACTCGACAGCTTGGGGATGGTAACCTTGTCCATTCTGGCCATCTCTGAGGTAGTGTTTAGATTCTCCATGAGGGGCATCCCCACCTTGCCCACAGAGGTGTTTTTCTGTTTGTGCTTCAAGGCAGATAACTCTGTTGAGAGCTAAGCCATCCCTATAAAACCTTTTACTCAACTGTCTGTTTGTTTGCATGTGGATCTACCGATTTCCAACCTATGACAGCCATAGGTGCTTCCAAGCTTCTGAATCTCTGTTCCTGAAAGAGGTGCAGGATTTAATTTCTTGCACTCTCCTCATTTATGCCCAGTTCTACCTGCTGAGTGAACAGGATTCCATATGGCTGAAACAGGCTCCACAATTTCTTGACCCAGCCACCCAGGTCCTAAGCTGGTCCTGTGTACTTGGGTAACTGTCAAAATAGGAATCCCGCTAGGAATAAGGGGGTCATTACTGCAGGGGTGGTAGGTTGACTTTTTTTTCTGGAGTATTACTGCTGCATGCTGCAGTATCACGACCATAGAGTCAGGATCTGCCCAGATCCCTGGACCTGCACCTGGCTCAGCCTCTCAGCGAGCCTGAGCTGGCCGCTAAGTTTCTTCCTTTGAGCTGGAGCTGGCCGCTGACTCCTCCTTTGAACAGGAGGAATCAGGCCCAAAGTAGCAAGGGTTGCCTGCTGGAATGCTTGCAGAGATGTTCTGACTAGGATTCTTGTCAGAGGAACACCTGGGAGTACAGCTGATGCACTGTAGTGGCGTCTAAAGACAGGTAGCGCTCATGAGAAGCAGCAGGTCTTCGGTAGCACTGAGACGAGAGAAGTTGGTTCAGGCCAAGGGCAGGTGCCAGGTGGGGATCAGAACAAGCAAAGTCAGGTGTATACCCGGGAACATACACAGGAGAGTAGAGAGAGAAGATCCGTTAAACAACCTGTGGTCAGGTCAGGAGGCAGGCAGAAGACAGGTCCAGGAAAAGCCGAGTCGGTAACAGGAATTCACAGAAGCAAGGGGATCACAGGAAAAAATACATTGGAGGATCTGAAGGTCAACAACCAGCAATTGCAGAGAGTGGCTGGCTTCTGTATTATTGCCGTTTGGTGCCAGTATGCATTTCTGCAGCCATGCAAGGTACTGGCAGGAGTGCCAGGTCTTCGGGCACCTCTGCCGTGGACAGTGCCCTGAGACCTCGATAAATGAGAACTTTCACAGACATAGCATCAGATTGGTTGATAGGGCCATACTTTTCTGTGGCTTCAATTTTTAAAAATAATCAATATCTATTTAAAAGCCTACAACCCAGGTACAAAGTTTGAAGTTCTTGGCTTTCCTATGGCTATACTAGTTCATAGAATTCTTTGTAATACAAACATACTCCATATAAATTAAAGCCTCCCAGTAGGGTTACTTGTTTGGCTGTTTCACTATTTACAAAGGGAGCTGCTCATATGATGTTATTCATAATGTATCACATTTACAGGGGCTGCGAAGAAAAGGATCCATGGCGAAAACGTGTTGTATACTGTATGCTGCAGACAGTGTGCAGAAAAAAAAGGATCCGGGATCGGCAAGCGAATGGCATCATAGAATTCCATATAGCTGATTGGCTACAGTATGAAACATCTTTTTCCATTATGTGTTTACAGTTCGTACATTTTAGCAAATATGATAATTTTAATTGCATCTATAGTCAAGGACACAGTAGATGAAATTTAATATGAAAAATACTTTCACAGTTACAGCAACAGGGTAACCGACAAACCCTAATTTCGATAGAATATGCTGTTTGAAATGACGGAGATAAAAAAATAATTAAATAAAACAAAAAGAACAGATGGCAGTTCAAGTTTATTATGCAGCGTTACAATAACATTTTAAAATTTACGTTGATTAATTAAGAAAGTTGCAGCAAGAAAATGCATTAAAAGATTTTGTTTCTTAAAAAGACTCTTTAACGAAAAAAAACTTTCCACAAAAAAAACATAAAATATAGACAAAACCAAAACTCATCAAAGGCACATAATAAAAATATTAATAGACAGTAAGAAGGGAACGAAGAGAGTTTTCCATTAATGTTCTAGATGCAAATCGAGTGACAATATAAATTATTTATAAGCCTATAAACTTTACTTCTTTCACTTCCTCAATAAGAATAGCACGATTTTTTTTTCTATTTAAAGCTTTATTAAGGTCTCTTTGAAATATGCAGCCTGTAAATTAGCTTAAAAAAGGGCCATTGGGATTGGAAAAGTATGAATTCTTGAGCGCTGTATTGGGATATACGTCAGTGATGCAATGCTGTTCTGTTTTTCTTTACACCGCAGTAACTCTGTTTTACAATAGAGATAATTTTATGCTTACTGCCGTAAACTGAGTTTCTGCAGAGGGAATAGAGGAAGATAAGGCTAAACTGTTATCTTAAAAGAAGACTTGTTGTATGTCTTTGTTCGTATCTTGGAAATATTGACAGTATAAAGATATATTCTCTGCATTGTAATAGAGCTATAAAAAAACAGTTCACACATTTTTTTTTTCTCACTGAAAGGAAATGTTTTGGCAGTGTAAAGTCTTTTTGTATAGATTGTGTGTGTGTATATATATATATATATATATATATATATATATATATATATATATATATATATACACAGTATCTCACAAAGGTGCGTACACCCCTCACATTTCTGTAAATATTTTATTATATCTTTTCATGTGACAACACTGAAGAAATTACACTTTGCTACAATGTAAAGAAGTGAGTTTACAGCTTGTATGACAGTGTAAATTTGCTGTCCCCTTAAAATAACTCAACACACAGCCATTCATGTCTCAACCGCTGGCAACAAAAGTGAGTACACCCCTAAGTGAAAATGTCAAAATTGGGCCCAAAGTGCAGAACTGCCTTAACCCTCTTGGGCATGGAGTTCACCAGGGCTTCACAGATTGCCACTGGAGTCCTCTTCCACACCTCCATGATGACATCACATAGATAGTGGATGTTGGAGACCTTCCACTCCTCCACCTTCCGTTTGAGGATACTCCACAGATGCTCGATAGGGTTTAAGTCTGGAGACACGCTTGGCCAGTCCATCACTCTTACCCTCAGCTTCTTTAGCAAGGCAGTGGTCATCTTGGAGGTGTGTTTGGGATCGTTATCATTTTGGAATACTGCCCTGCAGACCAGCTCCTGAAGGGAGGGTTTCATGCACTGCTTCAGTATGTCACAGTACATGTTGGCATTCATGGTTCCCTCAATGAACTGTAGCTCCTCGGTGCCAGCAGCACTCATTCAGCCCAAGACCATCACTCTCCAACCAGCATGCTTGACTGTAGGCAAGACACACTTGTCTTTGTTCTCCTCACCTGGTTGCCGCCCCACACGCTTGACACCATCTGAACGAAATAAGTTTATCTTGGTCTCATCAGACCACAGCACATGGTTCCAGTAATCCATGTCCTTAGTCTGCTTGTCTTCAGCAAACTGTTTGCAGGCTTTCTTGAGCATTATCTTTAGAAGAGACTTCCTTCTGGGAGGACGTCCATGCAGATCAATTTGATGCAGTGTGTGGCGTTTTGTCTGAGCACTGACACGCTAACCCCCCCCACCAACATGAGGTGCCATGTTGAACTTCCAGTGACCAGTAAGAGTGAGAGCGATAACACCAACACCATAACACACCTGCTCCCCATCCACACCTGAGACTTTGTAACATAGTTACATAGTAGGTGAGGTTGACAAAAGAAACAAGTCCATCAAGTCCAACCTATGTGTGTAATTATATGTTAGTCTTATGTAGCGCCCCCCTTTTTTTAGTTAGTGGGGCGCTACGCTAAAGTTAGTGGAATGGGAGATTTAAGTTGCTCCCACTCGCAGATGTTTAGTTTGTGCTGTTGCCAGTTTGGTCGGTCTGCGTGTCAGGGGTGTGTTGTCACCCCTGGACGACAGTTGGCACTAGAGGGGTTCTGATGGACCTATCTTTCCCAGCAGCCAATCAGAAGAGTTTTTCACTCTTTTGGGCATGCTGGCGGGGGGTATATCTGTGGAGGCCACCATAAGTAGATGTGCTATGCGGGGCCCGAGTCCAGGTGTGGCATCCACCTTCGGGGTGCGCGCATCCATGGGCCCCGCCATCGAAGCTCGCTTGACCGGAGCTGCATACCAGGCAGAGTCTCACCTTGATGCTGAAAGGGACCCCAGCGGCTTGCTGGGTTCCAGATCCTAAGCTGGGAGCTGTACGATGAGGAGTCTGCTTGGGGGAACCTAGATACAGAGGTTGTCTGCGAGGTTGGGACGTACCATCCGGGATCCGGTCACCACGCCACATGACAGGTACATTGCAACTGTCCATGGGTGACCCTAAATTGTGCTTACTGGGAGGATTCGTCAGTCCTAATCTTTAACCATTTTCAAATACCTATGAGGCCTGCCTGGGGGCCCTGTTTCGTCCCAGTGACTTTATTTGCAAGTGACCCACCAGCTGCCAGGCTAAAGTTAACTACCTGTCCGGGGACATTTTACCCACTCCGGTGGGAGTGGCGACGTTTGAGCTATCTGTACTGAGAGCAGGCTTGCTCTCCATGCTTTGATATCCAAGGCCTGATACCACAGTTTCCTCTTGCTCATCAACCCTTTCCTTACTGTGTGCTATGTTGATGTTGGCTATGTTAGCCTTGGAATAAAGCATTGGAAAATCCACGCTGTTGTCTGGACATTTTCTCCTTAACCACACTCACAAGTTATACCCCTAGACAAGAGAACTTGGTAACTTAATAAGCCGATCCCAAACCATTCAGCGGCTCCTTCGGGGGTGAGCGATTCACTTGCATTGTATATCCTTGTATGTTGTGGTTGTTGAGTGGCCACGTGTCTTGTTAAATTCCTTTCCGCAAGAAAGTTTTATCCCTATTGTGGGGTCACCAGTATGGTATTTGAAGATTGAAATCATATCCCCTCTTTGCTGCAACATTCATTGGGAGGTATATTTAATAATAACATATACAGTATATACTGTATATGCAAGGTATTGCCATAAAAAGTGTATGGGGACTCAGGTACTATATATATATATATATATATATATATATATATATATATATATATATATATGTATATATTAGGGCTGTGGAAATTTACTATTAATTCATCGATTAATCTTTAATTTTTTTGATCCAAAAAAGTGGGTAACTAAAGCGCTAGCCAACAGTGAAAAATAAATGCTGCTCAAATCTAAATTGTGCTAACAACAAATAAAGGGTATGAATAAAAAATGATGAGCGCAAACTGAAAACCTAAAGGTGAATATCAAGACAGTCCATAGGGACTGATGACAATCTATTAAACACCTTAACAATTGCAAGGCTGTGAACTATAATAGTGAAAAACCCTCAAACTAGTGCAACTGATGTAACTGAATAAAGTCCAAAACTATATATCAAAATTTGAATAAATCAATCTGCTGGGTGAGTGGTGAGAAAGACTTCTGCCCTTTAGACATCAAATGTAGAGAATCTGGATGAGTCTTCACTAAGTCTTCACTAAGCTTGAGCTCACAGAGTGCTTACCTCCAGTCACTGGGTTATGCGTGTCAACGAAATCCTCCAGATACTGGGATGGAATCCAATCAATGGGGAATCTGTGTCTACGAAATCCTCCAAGTGCTGGGATAGAGTCCAGGAACGTTCTCTGTGTGCAATGATAGTGCGGGTCCAAGCACAGTGAAGTCAGCTTACCAGGGCAGCCACAAATGTTACCGGGAGCGAAAATGGAAAAAAAAGGCTCTCATAGTAAAGTATGTAAGCACTTAAAAGATTTAATAAAGGTAAAAGTTGTGCTTACATCAAAAAATGAATAAAAACGCCAAAACAGCGGCACTTCCGGTGGACGGTAGGGTATTGCGTCACTTCCGGTCACGTCTAACCTTACGCGTTACATCACGTCACGTGACTTCATCAGAGGTTGAAGTTAATTTGAAATTGATCGATCAAAATTATTTTGATTGGTACTCACCTCTCCGCCGGCTTCCGGGCCTTCAGGGAGTTCCGTTGCAGATCTGGTGACGTCACGGACACCGGCGGGGCTTGCCGTGTCCATCTGAAGGGCTCCTTTGCTGTGCTTTCATATGTGCATGCCGGCGGGACCTTACTATCTGCCACACGCAAGGGCTGTTACACTTCCCTCTATCAACCTGGGATTCTACAACCATCTACTGGGAGTTGTGATAGTTCCCTTCACGGGACATCTACATGCCGACAGACTGATGTTAACCAGCAGTGGTATCGTTGTACACATTTTTATACCAGTATCATACTTGGCTACATGTTTTTATGACAGCTTTTGCTACCGTTTGGTATTACTCGCACCATTTTTACAGTTTATGTAGCTACATCGATTTTATCTCCAGTGCAAAATTTATTTTGTTACCTACTTGAAGACTATAAAAGTTTTAATGCTATTCCCATCGAGCGCTGCCTTTGTGTTTTTTTTGTATCCTGCTATCCATTTTCCAGTGGTTGGGAGCTGCACTGGGAATCAGCCTGCAAGGAGATCAGCTAAAAGTAGTTGGATCTGTATGTGCGTTATATTTAATCGAAATTAGTCGATTAATCGATTAAAAAAAAATCGATAAATCGAACACAAAAATTTTGATCAGTAACAGCCCTAATATATATAGATATATCTATCTATCTATCTATCTATCTATCTATCTATCTATCTATCTATCTATCTATCTATCTATCTATCTATCTATCTATCTATATATATATATATCCAGGTATATGTACAAATTTCCACCAGGATTCTTGTTGGGCCCCTTGCAAATAATATCTGTTTGTGTCTTAGATGTATGTACTTTATTATTATTATTTTTTTTTTTATATAAAGCTTGTAGTATTTCCTCACTGGTGTGCATCTATGCACTCATGGTTCATGTTACATGCTGGTTGCAGAAGTTTCTCTGCTTCCAAAAACTTTAAATAGATTATTGGTTAATTTCCCAGTATCTCACAGATGCCCTGTCCTGGGTGGAGGCGCTGGCAACTTTTTCTTTTTTCAATCAATCTCACTCTTTCACTTGGTTTTCTTATTTATTTACAGGTTTAGTGAAAAATATTGTTTGTGGAGGGCCGTTTCTTATAACCCCCCAAAAGAGGGCTACACAAGTACACAGTATGTAAATGTTTTAAGGTTTGGATGTGCTTTAACGTGGATCTTTCAAAATTCATTTCATCTATACTCATTATACATACAAAACCGCTGTTTCCCAGCTCTCCTCCTAGGCAGCCTAGGTCTACCAATCATTAATGCAGACAGTCTATTGTTTTTAATCAGCAGTGAGAGAAGAGGATCGAAATGTCTGCCCCCACATAAACAGATAATTACCAACTACATATGGAAGTAAGGTTTTAATACATTAACACATATCAATAACATTGTCCACATAAGCTGTTCTGTTCCACATTTATAGCTAAAAACAATAAAAAGCCTATAGGCTCAATCCGCTAAGATAGATGAGTTATTTTACCCTTTTTACAAGCATACAGTGTCTTGAAAAAGTATTCATACCCCTTGAAATGTTCTAATTTTTGTCATGTTACAACCAAAAACCTAAATGTATTTTATCTGGATTTTATGTGATAGAGCAATACAATTGGCACATAATTGTAAAGTGGAAGGAAAATTATAAATTATACAAATAAATATATGAAAAGTGTGGGGGACATTAGTTTCAATACTTTGTAGAACCACCTTTCAAGGCAATTACAGCTGCAAGTCTTTTTTGGGGATGTCTGTTTGCTGTGTCCCCCACATGGCTTCTCGCAAACTGCAAACGGGACTTCTTATGCCTTTCTTTCAACAATGGCTTTCTTCTTGTCACTCTTCAGTAAAAGCCAGATTTGTGGAGTGCACGACTAATAGTTGTCACGTGGACAGATTCTTCAACCTGAGCTGTGGATCTCTGCAGCTCCTCCAGAGTTACCATGGGCCTCTTGGCTGCTTCTCTGATTATTGCTCTTCTCTTGCCCGGCCTTTCAGTTTAGGTGGACGACCATGTCTTGGTAGGTTTGCAGTTGTGCCATACGCTTACCCCAGGATGGGGTAAGTGCCGGTCAGGCGCTGGGGTCACAGAAACTGCATATGATGGGCACAGGCTGCATATAATGAGCACAAAGGCTGCCTATGATGGTCACAGGCTGCATAGGATGGGCACATAGGCTGCATTTGATGGGCACAGGCTGGATATGATGGGCACAGAGGCTGCATATGATGGGCACAGAGGCTGCATTTGATGGGCACAATGGCTGAATTTTATGGGCACAATGGCTGCATTTTATGGGCACGATGGCTGCATTTTATGGGTACTGTGGCTGCATTTTATGGGCACTATAAAAATGTGTATATCCAGGGCGCTCCAAGCATTTGAATCCTGACAGATAAAGTCTGTGTTGGAGAGGGTAGCAAATCTTCACACACTTTAGGCAGCACTCAGGGAGACAAGCAATCTCTAATGGAAACAGAAAAACAAACAAGGCATCTCTAATTGCAGAAGTATAAAACTTTTAATATCCCCTAAAGGGGTTAAAAACACTTACAAGATAGTGGATGAAACAGGCATGTAGCAGGCAAGTGCATCCAGGAGATGTTCCAGTGGCAGGGCAGTCCCAGTCTGTGATGGTAAAGCTTCCAGGGAAGTCCACGAGATAACAGCCGACTTGTGCTGTGAATGTTCAGAGGGCACAAAAATGCTGGAGACTGGGGATGACGTCAGAGGAAGCGAGACAGAAACCAGCATGGAACACAAACAGGAAGTGGACAGGAAGTGTGTCATAAAGGTGGGACATGTTTTGGAACAGCTCATTGGGTCCTTCTTCAGCCAGTGACTGTAGAAGTTTTATACTTCCTCAATTAGAGGCGCCTTGTTTGTTTTTCTAAAGTGTCGACATTTCAAGAGGGATGGACAGCCGCGCCCCAAAAAAACTTCTTAAGTTGTCTTTATTGATAAAATGTATAGAAATGCATGACAGGATACAGCCAAAGAATCGGGAAAATGAGCAGCCGACGCGTTTCACACTAGTTATAGCTTAGTCATGGCTGAACTATTTCTGTTTTTCTGTTGTGATTTCATGGGCACTATGGCTGCATTTTATGGGCACGGTGGCTACATTTTATGGGCACTGTGGCTGCATATGATGGGCACAGTAGCTGCATTTGATGAGCCCAGTGGCTGCATTTTATGTGTCACAGTGGCTGCAATTGATGGCACAGCGAGGCTGCAACTGATCTTTTCTTTCAGAATTTTTCAGATTGTGCCCCCCCAAAACTTTTGAGCACCAGCCGCCACTGGTTATAATGGTAAAACAGCACTACTTACTAAGCAGGCTAAATAAGGCGTGTTCTGTACTCCCCTCCTTGACACGTAGGTGATCTGTAAGACACAATATCAAGAAAATAAGAACCTAGAAAAATTGCTTTGTTAAAAGGGTCTTATAGCCCCTTTTTACAATATATCACAGGGCAAAGTAAAACAACAAAATCTTCAATATATCTCTGCAATGTCTGCAAATTTCCCTATGTTTTATCAATTGAAAAATACTGCCAGATATCCATTGTGCTGCTATCTTCTTATTTAGGCCCACAGCTCAGTGCTTTTACAGCACTGGAATCCCAATTTGCATTGTAAGCCTTGCCTAAGGTGACCAGATTTTTTAAATGAAATCCGGGGACATATTTTTTTTTAATAGTAATGGCGGCAATCAGCGACTCTCTGCCCGTCGTTGCCGCAGCCGGCCTCACAGCCTGTCAAGTCTTAAGCTTCGTACACACGATCAGTCCATCCGATGAAAACGGTCTGAAGGACAGTTGTCCTAGGTTAACTGATGAAGCTGACTGATGGTCCGTCGTGCATACACACCATCAGTTAAAAAAACCATTGTGTCAGAACGCGGCGACGTAAAACACAACGACGTGCTGAAAAAAACAAAGTTCAATGCTTCCAAGCATGCGTCGACTTGATTCTGAGCATGCGCGGGTTTTTAACCGATGCTTTTGCATACTGACAATCGGTTTTGACCTATCGGTTAGCAATCCATCGGTTAAATTTTAAAGCAAGTTTGCTTTTTTTTTAACCGAAGGTTAAACAACCTATGGCGCCCACACAAGATCGGTTTGGACCGATGAAAACGGTCCATCGGTTTAACCTATCGTGTGTACGAGGCTTTACTCTCCGGGTACCGACTACTACTGGGTGGGGAGTGGAGGAAGATCACTCTGCCGGGGAAGGCAAGAAGATAAGCAGGCAGGCGGCTGGCCGGGACTTGAACCAAGGCTGAAGAACAAGCGAGCATGCATCTGAAACTGAAGAAATATTCCATCCGCTCCAACCAGCACATGATCATCAGAAAGAGGCACAGATAATGGGGTAAAAAATAGGCCCCCTATTGATTAATTCTGCACTGACTGTCTTTGAAATTGCCCCAGCCCCTGTTCAAATACAATCCGGGGGGCAAAACTGGGGACAGACTTGGTCCGGGGACCGTGTCCTCAATCCGGGGAGTGTCCCCAGAAAACGGGAATGTCTGGTCACCCTAGCCTTGCCTGCCCGACAATGGGCCGTACACCTGAATAGGGGGCGGCAGCGACGACCATAGATAGATTCATGCAACGCATGAATCTATCTATGGTGATAGAGGGGTGACAGGAGAGAGGGGGCGTCGCTCCTGCGCCCTTTATGGGCGCACCGCCACTGATAGAAACACCAAACGGATCCTTATGTTACACTTACCAGCAATAAATTTAAAGATTGAAAGTTTCAAAGCTTTAGATAACAATGTCAATGAATATATCCTTGCAGCTTTTTTTTTACTGTACTGCAATTTTGGAATTCCCCTTTAAGCAGCCAAGTCATAAAGGGAAACATTTGAAAGTGATTTATTTTACTGGAACAATATGGTGAAGCTGCCGTGCGGCAGTACTGATGTTCTTCTGTAAATGAGGCGCTCCAGTACTCAGAAGAGAACATTTGGCTTGCTTCCTTCACGCCTAGAGAGGATCTCTGTAGTGTCTCCCTCTTTGCTCAGTCCGCTTTCAGAAGAGGTTGTCATATCACACAGCCCCGTGCTTCTTCTAACAAGGCTGCCATCTCGTTATGCAAATTGCCCAATTTACTGCTGGCACACAACTCAGCCTGACTGTGTCCCAAGCTAATATTATTCTCGCTATTCATTACACTCTGATTCCCGCCTGAAGATTGCACACTAATTATGGTAATGAGCATATCTGCGACACTTCAATTAAAATATCATTATAAATAACACTTATCTCTCTCTGCCACCCATGTGTGTCCCTCTCTGGCAGGAAACTGGTTAATAATGTGATTGATCGTATTGCTTCCACCAGGCCCCAGGTTTGCAGGATCCATCCTTACTTTATTTAACTCACTGCGGTTTAATAGCCCCTCCCTGCGCTAAGCAGGAATCGAGGCAAAGGAATCAATACGCTTCTAGGCCAGCGAGATCTCATTTGTTCAGCGGGACCTATTCTCGGTGACGGTCTGACATCTTCATAATTAATAGTCTGGATTTTAATGGACTGTCCTGCAGATTTATTCCATTAAAGTGACACGATTTGTTCCAAAACGCAGGAACTTAGTCATTTCTGCCACACTAGTTTTTGACAGCTGTGAGGCCTCCTGGGCCAGAGACAGATGCTCGTAATGTTTAAATGGAAATATGGAGGTATGTGTTTACCAGTCTCCTTTTTGCACATACAAAGAGTACTCCCCTAAGTGGATCTGCATGAAAACTGCCCAGCAGGAACGTCACACTTCAGTGAAGCAAACAACCAAGATGTCTCCTGGTGATACTGGGACACTTGTCAGCAATACAATCACTATGTAGTTCTTGTTCACAGAATTGAATCAGCATGACAATTGAAAATACATTTTTGTTTTCCTGCAGTTCTTTCTATCAACAGGTGATTAGCTTTGTTCTGTTAAAGCAAAACTACAGTATGTGCTATAGATATATAAAATGTCAATATAACATTAAAGACGAGCCATTGTTGGGAAAGCTAAAACTCTTTCTGAAAAAACATATGAACAGGATTTAAAGTTGAGAATATATAAAAAGACCAATTCCCAATTCATCCAAATCAAGTATTTATTAAAAAATAGAAAAAGTCCCGCTTTAACAAATTGGTAGGAGTAAAGCCTCGTACACACGCTCGGTTTACTCGGCAAGAACCAGCAAGAAAACTGCTGGCAGAGCTTTCTTGCTGAGTAAACGTGCGTGTGTACAAAGCAGATCTGCCTGCCCTCGCCGCTGATGATTGGGAAGAGGGAATACAGCAATACATCCCTCTGATGGTCTCGGCAAGGGATAGATACATCCAACTTAAAGCGGAAGTAAACCCATCGATTTAACAGTTTCAAAAAGCAGTTACATTTCCGGCATGCCGGGATTGCTAACTGTCACATTGGTTGTGCTCTCAACCAAACTGTTAAACCATCCAATGGCTGGTGTCATAACTGATCACATGTGCAGCATCATGGCAGTTGAAGATTAAACATAGGCCAAGATAGCAGCTTCCTTGCCTGAAAATGATAGGTGGGTTTACTTACACTTTAAGTTTATCCACAGAGCATACTACACCCCTGTGAGGCTTTCAAGGATCTACCCTTTCCAAACGGATAGATGTCCCAAATGCAATACAGGCCTAGGTACTTTTCTACATGTGGTTTGGGACTGTTCTGCCATCCAGCAGTTCTGGTCGGGGGTGGTTGACATTATTAACTCGGTGGGCAATGTACATATCGACCTGAATCCAATCATACTGCTTCTGGGGGTCTGTGACAATGTCATACCTAACACGCACAAACTGTTGTTTGTATTTTATGCCTCCTTTTATGCTAGAAAGGCTTTCCTGCTTAAATGGAAACAGCCGGATCCTCCAACGGTCTCCCAGTAGAGAGCTCTTGTGAATGCCACATTGTCCTTGTAAAAGCTCACGTATATGAACTGTAAATGTCCTAAAAAGTTCGAGAAAATCTGGGGTGCATGGTCCAAGCAGTGAACTTGAGGTCCCAGGTGCTACCCTTGGGGTGAAGATGCTGCCCTTTGACTTGGGCCTCCCCCATCCCCCCTCTCTCCCTTCCACTATTCTCCCTTGGCCTTGATGTCCCCCCGCCTGGTCCCCTGTCCCCCCCTCCCTTTATCCCCTCCTCCCCTCCCCCCGGTCGTCCACCCTGGAGCTTGGGGCCTGGGCCTGGGCCACCGTGGTGCTTCTCCACGTAATACGTATATTCTGTGGGTGCTAATGTGTTAAGTAAACACAGAGATCCACGTCCTGTCAGGGAGAGGAGACCGATGGTGTAGGGACACCGATCGGTCTCCTCCCCCTACAGTTAGAATCATTCACTAGGGTACACATTTAACCCCTTGATCGCCCCCTAGTCACATTTACACAGTAATCAGTGCATATTTATAGCACTGTTCGCTGTATAAATGTGAATGGTCTCAAAATAGTGTCAAAAGTGGCCGATGTGTCCGCCACAGTATCGCAGTCACGATAAAAATCACTGATCGCCGCCATTACTAGTAAAAACAATAAAAAATATAAAAAAATGCTATACATCTATCCCCTATTTTGTAGCCGCTATAACTTTTGCGGAAACCAATCAATATACGCTTATTGCATTTTTTTTTACCAAAAATATGTAGAAGAATACGTATCGGCCAAAACTGAGTAAAAATGTTTTTTTATATATTTTTGGGGGATATTTATTATAGCAAAAAATAAAAATATAGCTTATTTCAAAATTGTCTCTCTTCTTTTGTTTATAGCGCAAAAAATAAGAACCTCATAGGTGATCAAATACCACCAAAGAAAGCTCTATTTGTGGGGGAAAAAATATTTCATTTGGGTACAGTGTTGCATGACCGCGCAATTGTTATTCAAAGTGTGACAGCGCTGAAAGCTAAAAAATGGCTTGGGCAGGAAGGGGGTCTAAGTGCCCGGTATTGAGGTGGTTAAACATTTGATATGTTTTCTATTTTCTATTGGGTTTATAAAAATTGCCAATCATTGCATTTTGTTTTTCTGTAGGTTTTCCTCCGCATCCCAACTTTTTGGGAATTGGGGTTGTTGTACCAAAAGCACCTAAAAGTTTCTTATCAGCCTTCTTTAATCCTTTATAAAGTAGCATTCCGACTGTGGCGAGGGGGCCAACATGAGGAGCCAATCCTTTCCTTCTTCAATGGACAAGTATTAACAATGGAGATAGCTCAATGAGATTACTGGTGACTCCCCACTTTGTTGCTGCTTCTTCATTGCCAATCAGGAGGATGTAAGTGTGTTTGTAAACCATGTACCGGGGTGGGTTCTCCAGGATACAGCGAAGTCACGAACGAGGAAAGCAACTTTGACACCAACTTTTGTGAAACAGTTATTTTCTTTTACTGTAACAAGGTATTAAACCAAAACTCCAAAATGAACACAGAATAAGGTTACATACACCCAGCCGTAGCTGAGAACCCCTGTGCTGCACAGCAAGATGCCCCCGGGTGGATACCGAGGCAATTTGCCGTAATTTGCCTATTGACGGACACAACTATGACTGTCCCACCGTACCTGTTATTACCCTTATCAAAACGCGAACGATTGTGTATATGCTTAGTTTCGGGGTCATCAGCGGTACAGCACAGCAGCTTACAAACTTATCACTTCTATGCAATATTTACCCCCTATTTTTACATAACCGGTATGAGAACACGTGTGTAAGGTTTACTTCCTTAATGAAGACACTAAACAGGTTTGTAACCAATTGCTCTCCTTATGCAATGTCCCTTTAGGTAGCAGAGTCCTTGTACTAATGGTAGCAACACTTTTGGCCTGATACACTGTGATTAGGGTTGTCCCGATACCACTTTTTTAGGACTGAGTACAAGTACCGATACTTTTTTTCAAGTACTCGCCCAAACCCAATACCGATACTTTTTTTTAAATGTGTCCCCAAATGCAGCCATGTCCCCCCACAGATGCAGCCATGTCCCCCCACAGATGCAGCCATGTCCCCCCACAGATGCAGCCATGTCCCCCCACAGATGCAGCCATGTCCCCCCACATATTGCAGCCATGTCCCCCCACATATTGCAGCCATGTCCCCCCACATATTGCAGCCATGTCCCCCCATATGCAGCCATGTCCCCCCCCATATCCAGCCATGTCCCCCCCATATCCAGCCATGTCCCCCCATATGCAGCCATGTCCCCCCATATGCAGCCATGTCCCCCCATATGCAGCCATGTCCCCCCCATATCCAGCCATGTCCCCCCATATGCAGCCATGTCCCCCCATATGCAGCCATGTCCCCCCCATATCCAGCCATGTCCCCCCATATCCAGCCATGTCCCCCCCATATATGCAGCCATGTCCCCCTTACCTACATGCTCCCGCGCCGCGCTACCGCTTGGTTAATACGGGCGGGGAACATTACAGCTTTCATTTGAATAGCAAAACCTCTCCTCCATTTGCTTCCTGATTCTCTCTCTGCTCAGCTCCACCCCCTCTCAATAAACCAAAGCGTGCAGTCTGTCAGCAGTGTGTAGAAACAACGGCCTCTTGTGGTCAAAACTCAGAATGGCAATTATACACAAGGAGTGAACAATGGGAACTGCTTCACAATCTCACATGTTCTTGACCAAGTGGGGCTGCTTATTCTCCAGTGATGGTTGAATTTCTAGCAATGCTGTCTGCTCAGACCTGGAGGTACAGAGTTACAAATTCTCCAACAGGCAAAACAGTTCCAATAAATGCATTTAATTTCTTACCTAGAGTTCAGCATTGTTTGTGATTCCCTGGCAATCTCCTGCTGCTATGTATTTGAGACATTGTAAAAGATTAAAAGATGTTTGTTTATTGGGAAGAAAGTACAACACAATAAAGAGAAAAGATATCACATTGTCAGCAAAGGCTTACACTGTCAGAGCTACGGCCTTCCTTGTACTAATATATTGCAGCAGTTAGAAAGGCTTAGTGCCAGAAAATCGACTCCTCTGAGTTATGGTGATAGACGAAAGAGTTAGAACAAAGAAAAACAAATCAATTGAAGGAAACATGCACAGGGAGAATGTGAGGGCTGCTATGGCTAACTTCTCCTTTTAAAAATGCTACTTGCCTGACTGTCATGGTAAAAGGGGTTGTAAAGTCAGAAGGTCTTTTCAATCCATTAAAGGAGTTGTAAAGTAAAAAAAAAAATTCACCTTAATGCAATCTATGCATTAAGGTGAAAAAACATCTGATGCTGCCGGCCCCCCCCCCCCCCAAGCCCCCGTTATATTTACCTGACCCCTCGAAAGTCCCTCTTCGCCGCTCAGCCTGGCCGCTGATTGGCTAGAGCGGATGGATTGAAAGCAGCGCAGCCATTGGCTGGTGCTGCTGCCAATCACATCCAGTGACGTGGCGCGCCGAGGGGCGGGGCCGAGTGATACAGTGAGCGGCTATGGCCGCTCGCTGTATCACAGGAGCGTGCCCGCAATTACTCAACACCATGCAAGCTCTCTCACATGACTGTGGTAAGTACTTGCGGGGAGGACCAGAGACAGCCGCAGAGGGACCCCAGAAGACGTGAATCGGGGCCACTCTGTGCAAAACGAACTGCACAGTGGAGGTAAGTATAACATGTTTGTTATTTTAAAGGAATTTTTTTCTTCCTTTACTAACCCTTTAAGATAAAAAACGTTCTGTGTGCAGCAGCTCCCTCAGCCCCCTTAATACTTACCTGAGGTCCATCTAGATCCAGTGATGTTGCAGGAGTGTCTCGGCTGCCTGTGACTCCCCTCCTCATTGGCTGAGGCAGCAGTGTGGCGTCATTGGCCCCCCCTGCTGTCAATCAAAGTCAGTCAGCCAATAAGGATAGAAAAGGGGCAAAGCCGGGTTATGACTTTGTGTCTGAATGGACACAGGAAGCTGTGTCTTGGCTTGGGTGCCCCCATAGTAAGCTGCTTACTGTGGGGGCACTCAACAGAGGGAGGGGCCAGGAGTACCGAAGAGGGACCTGAGAAGAGGAGGATCCAGGCTGCTCTGTGCAAAACCACTGAACAGAGCAGGTAATGACATGTTTGTTATTTTTAACTAAATAAAACAAGACTTTACTATCACTTTAATGTGATTGTAGGTAGTTGCCATAGGTAACCAAAGGGAATAACATACCAGCAACCTGTCATTAGGCACAGTATCTGGTTAGGTGGCAGATCCTCCTATAGTAAAGGGGTTGGTGTTCTGGATCCCTCCCTAGCAGTCCATCTCCAGTAACCATTTAGGGATATAAGGCCTAGTCACGAGATACGGGAAAGAAGGAGTTAATGAGCATGCATGAGGTCCATGCTATGTGCTTGGCTTGACCCCATTCTGTTACTGGGAGTGAGGTAACAGAGGTGCACTGGACTAGTGGAGTGGATGTAAGCTCAGCACTTCCCTCCTAATGTATAACATAGAAGTACAGTGTGTAGCGACAGGTGACAAGTCACCTGAGGTTCATCTCTAAGTCAGGGAACTGCCTTAACGTTTGACTTTTCACAGAGTGCAGTCCTTGTCTGATCCTAGGTTAACAAGTGCATTCCGCGCAGAGTATACCCCCATGTACACGGGCACCGATGGACTGTTTTCATTGGTCAAACCGATCGTGTGTGGGCCCCATCGGTTTGTTTTCCATCAGTGAATTTTTTTTTCCTATGGATAAAAAACCGATAGAAAAAAACGATCGTCTGTGTGGCAGTCCATCGGTCAAAAATCCACGCATGCTCAGAATCAAGTCGACGCATGCTTGGAAGCATTGAACTGTATTTTTCTCAGGACGTCGTAGTGTTTTAAGTCACCGCGTTCTGACACGGTCGTATTGACCGATGGTGTGTAGGCAAGACTGATGAAAGTCATCTTCATCGGATATCCAAAGAAAAAATCCATCGGATTAGATTCCATCGGATATCCGATCGTGTGTACAGGGCTTAAGAGCTGTGAAAATGTGGAATAGACTCCACCTAGAATTGGTTCTGGCCAGCTCAGTAGATTACTTTAAAAAAGGCCTGGATTCTTTCCTAAATGAAGTTGATCCAGGGAAAATCCCTCTCGGGGGATCAGGAAGACATTTTTTCCCCTGATGTAGCACATTGGATCATGCTTTTCTGGGGTTTTTCACCTTTCTCTGGATCAACTGTGGAAGAAGAATAGTGTATACGGGATTGTATTACCGATTTTTTTTTTTTTTAACTAGATGGACTTGTGTCTTTTTTCAACCTGACTAACTATGTAATTACCATATTTATCGGCGTATAACACGCACCCCAAGTTTAGGAGGGAATTTTAAGGAAAAAAACTTTTAGGAGGGAAGTTTAGGGATAAAAACTTACATTTAAAGCGGTGTTTCACCCTAAAAACAAATTTCTAGCATGCCATCAAGCATACTAGCGCGATCTACAGTACACCTTTCTTTTATTTTTAGGCGCCGTACTCACTGTTTACTGCCGTAATGAAGTTTCAGACTCGCCGCGGGGAATGGGAGTTCCTATGCACAGGGAAGTTGATTGACGGCCGGCTATGGCGCGTCACGCTCCCCGAAGATAGCCACAATAGGACTTGCCTCTTCACGGCGCCTGCGCACAGACATCGGAGCTGACTGCGCAGGCGCCGTGAAAAGGCAAGTCCTATTTCGGTTATCTTCAGGGAGCATGACGCGCCATAGCCGGCCGTCAATCATCTTCCCTGTGCATAGGAACTCCTATTCCCCGCGGCGAGTCTGAAACTTCATTACGGCAGTAAACAGTGAGTACGGCGCCTAAAAATAAAAGAAAGGTGTACTGTAGATCGCGCTAGTATGCTTGATGGCATGCTAGAAAAAAAAAGTTTTTTTAGGGTGAACCCCCGCTTTAAATGCCCATCAATGCAGCCTTATCAGTGTCCATCTGCAGCCTTGTCCATCGTTGCAGAATGATCAGTGTCCATCTGCAGCTCTGCCCAGTGTCCTTGCAGCCTTGCCCAGTGTCATTGCAGCCTTGCCCAGTGTCCTTGCACCGTGAACGTTTAAAATTTGCGCCGCAGCGCAGAGATAGACAGAATCGGATGTCCTGTGTACTCGGCTGTACTCCTCTCGCAGTCCCGCCCCTTGCCCAGGCTCCTATGATGGACATAACACAGGTCCAATGGCGGGACTGGGCGTGACTGCGAGCAGAGCCAAACCTAGCCGAGTACACAGTACACTTGGCTATGTGTATATAGGCGGCGCTCGCTTCTCTTCCCCTCACAGACATCAGGGATCGGCGTATAACACGCACCCATGATTTCCCCCTGATTTTAAGGGGAACAAAGTGCGTGTTATACGCCGATAAATACGGTATGTAATTCTCATTCTTACATTGTAGAATTACCAAGCTGCTTTCAGTCATTCCAGCCACTATACAATATGTGCTAGCTGCTTGGCTGTTGCACTGACCTGCTGGTTTCAGTTTTTTTCAAGTTACAGACTAGGAACAAGTATGACTGCAAGTCATAGAAAATCCTTGAGCCCTTATCTGCTAACATGTTCTGGGTCAATGCCAGAGGGTTAGCCAGACAGCCAAGCAATTATCTCTTGCTGAAGAAAATGAAAAAAAAAAAAAAAAAAAAAAATGCAATCATGTATCTACAAGAGTAAATTGTGTGTGTGTGTGTGTGGGGGGGGGGGGGGGAGGGGGGTTAATATACTGTAAGAAGTTACAATACTGTAACCCATAACTACATTAAAACCTGGTCTTGTGTTTTAATTTATATTTAATATCTGAAGGTAATCTAAAAGGAAAATATGATGTATCTACCGTACACAGTTCAGTAAAATTAGCTTGAAATAATTGTTAAATAGAATTACATCTATATGCAGTGCATGTCTCATGAATGCATTTTATGCAAACATTTGTCATTTCCCCCTCTAGTGGTCATTTGGATGTAGGAAAATATAATTACTATAAAGTTCAAACAAGAAGAGATGGTTTTACTGAGCCCGTGAAGCCTATTTAATAATTTACCTGTGTGAGTTTATTTATACATTTTTCTTTTTTTGGACATTTCCTATTATTGACACCCTGAGTTGCCCTAAAATGCTGAAAGGCACTCATTATATGCAATTTAGACATACAGGGCCAGATTCAGGTACAAATACGTTACGCTGCGGTGGCGTAACGTATCCCATTTACGTTACACCGCTGCAGGTTTACAGCGTAAGTGCCTTTCACAAAGCTCTTACCTGTTAACTTGCGGCGGTGTAACGTAAATCCACTCGGCACAAGCCCGCCTAATTCAAATGGGGCCGGCACCATTTAAATTAGGCGCGTTCCCGCGCCGAACGTACTGCGCATGCTCCGCCCGTCAAATTACCCGACGTGCATTGCGCTAAATGACGTCGCAAGGACGTCATTGGTTTCGACAATAACGTAAATGGCGTCCAGCGACATTCACGGACAACTTACGCAAACGACGTGAATTTAAAAATTTTGACGCGGGAACGACGGCCATACTTAACATTGGCTAGGCCACCTAGAGGGCAGCGTTAGTTTTACGCGGCGTATCTCAACGAAAACAACGTAAATTTAGAGCGACGGGTAAAGCGTACGTTCGTGAATCGCCGTAACTAGTCATTTGCATATTCTACGACGACCGCAATGGAATCGCCACCTAGCGGCCGGCCTAGAATTGCATCCTAAGATCCGACGGTGTAAGTCAATTACACCTGTCGGATCTTAGGGCTATCTATGCGTAACTGATTCTATGAATCAGCCGCATAGTTACGACGGGCGGATCACAGAGATACGACGGCGTATCAGGAGATACGCCGTCGTATCTCCATTGTGAATCTGGCCCACAGTCACCAGCCACTTAATTAGGTACACCTGTTAAATTCCTTGGTAACACAAATTGCTAATCAGCCAATCATTTGGCAGCAACTCAATGCATTTAGGTATCTAGACGTGGTGAAGACGAATTGCTGAAGTTCAAACTGTGCACCAGAATGGGGAAGAAAGGGGATTTAAGTGACTTTGAACATGGCATGGTTGTTGGTGCCAGAGGGCCTGGTCAAAAACTGCTAATCTGCTTGGATTTTCACACACATCCATCTCAAGGGTTTACTTTACAGAGACTGGTCCGAATAAGAGAAAAAATCCAGCGCACTTGTAAGACCGCTGCGCAAATATGGTGTGACAGAAAGTATTGCAATGACCGCCGAACGTTCTGCGCATGCTCCGTTTGGAAATTTCCCGCCGTGCTTTGCGCGAAATTACGGCGCCCCGACGTGTTTGTGAATGGCGACGTGCGTAACGTACTTACGCAAAAAAAAATTTTTTTTTAATTTGACGCGGGAACGACGGCCATACTTTAACATGGCTGGTGTAAAGTTAAGCCATGAAAAAGCAGGCTCAACTTTGCGACGGGAAAAAACGACTTGCGACGACGTAACGCACTCGAGTACCTTCGTGGATCGCCGTAAAAGCTAATTTATCCACATAGATCTGCACCCGCGCAGCGTATCAGAGATACGCTACGCCGCTGTACCTTACCTGGCGTTCTTTCAAATCCTCAAAGATTTTGCGCCGTAAGTTACGGCGGCGTAGTGTATTTCTGGCGACGGAATTCAAATCGGCGATTAGGGGGCGTGTTTCATTTAAATGAAGCGCGTCCCCGCGCCAAATGAACTGCGCACGCTCCGTTTCGAAATTTCCCGCCGTGCATTGCGCGAAATGACGTCGCAAGGACGTTATTTTTTAAACTTAGACGTGACTTACGTAAAGCCCGATTCACGGACGACTTACGCAAAAAAAAAAAGAAAAAATTCAAATTTCGACATGGGAACGACGGCCATACTTAACATAACTATACGCCGGAAAAAGCCGACTAGAGACGACGTAAGAGAATGCGACGGCCGCGCGTACGTTCGTGGATCGTCGGAAATAGCCAATTTGCATACCTGACGTGGAAAACGACGCAAACTCCACCCGGCGGACGCCGAAGTATTGCATCTACGATCCGAAGGCGTACAAAGCCGTACGCCTGTCGGATCAAACCCAGATGCCGTCGTATCTAAGTTTGAGGATTCAAACTAAAGATACGACGCAGGAAATTTGAAAGTACGCCAGCGTACTCTCACTGTGGATCTGGCCCAGAGTTTTTAACTTGTAAACACCAAATCTCAGAAAGAGGCTCAGTCCTTAAGTGGTTAATTACCACCGTATTCAGCCACAGAACCTGTGTAATTAATGTGTGTCCTGGATTAAAGGGATGATGTGGCAACCCTATATGGAGCACAGTTGTGACACTAAAGCGCTTTTTCTAATTTTGAGCAGAGAGCACTTTTTCAAACACCTGGATGAAGTTTCTTGAATGCAATTTTTTTTTAAAATATTATTTAATGTACAGTTATTTTTATTCTTGTATTTATTTATTTTTTTGCACTCTGCACTTTTACTTTGATTCGGGACACTTGATATTCTGTGCACCGTAAGAAAAATCTTAGCAGCAATTCAGGTGGTGGGAGGGAACACCCCCCTCCGGTTCTACTCCGGGCTCGCCCATGCGATCGGCGAGCCGGAGAACGAATTGGTCGCCACTGGAAGTTGATCATAGATATGTAGCGCCCCCTTGCTTTCAGCATGGGCACTACGCCTAAATTTAGTGGGGAAGGGAGAGTTACCTTGCTCCCTTCCAGTGTTTGTTTAAATTCGAGACCTCTGTCATTCTGGAAATGTCCACTGGGTCAGTCTGCGGTCAGGGAGTGCAATGCCACCCCTGGCCGGCAGCTGGCGCCAGAGGGGTTCTAGCAGAGCAGATCTTCTCCCAGCAGCCAATTAGAGGATGTTTTCCCTCGCGGGGCATGCTGGGGGAGGGTATATCTGGGACAGAGGTCATGTGTTGGGAATCTTTTCGTGGGGTCCCCGTTCCAGGTGCGGTACCCACCTTCAGGGTACGCGCATCCATTGACCCCGCTGGCGCGGCCCACCTGGCCAGAGCTGAACTTTGCAGCGAGCCTCATCCTGATGAGAGAAGGGATCTCAGCGTTCCGCTGGGTTCCAAGGCCTATTGACAGAATCCCAGCCTGGGATCGGGTGTCCGGACCACTGACAGGTATGCTTGCTGTCATCCGGGGACCATTTATAGAAAAGTCTACTGGGAGGATTCTCTTTCCTTATTCAACCAAGTCCTATATTAAAATTGGCCCGTGGCAGGGGCCCTAGAGACAGGTCTGTGTGAGAGACCTGTTCCTCCCAGTATTATCCAAAGTGACGCTCCGGCTGCCAGGACTATCATAGGGGTCTTTCGGAGGCACTTCACCCACTCCGAGCAGAGTGGCGACGTGTTACAAAATTGGTTCGATGCAGAGCATCGTATTGCTCAATTCTATATCCAGGCCTGATACCGCATGGTTCTCTTTTTCTTCCTTCATCAACTTTGACCTTCCCAAATTGTGTTGATGTTGGCCGTGTTTGGCCTGGACAATAAAGCATTGAAAACTCTTTATTGGATGTCTGGACCTCCACTCACTGTTGCTATTCTCACAAGTTACACCCCTAGACAATGCCAGGGTAACTTAGTAGGCCCATCCCAAATCAACCAGCGGCTCCTTCGGGGGTAGCGCTACAGATATTTCTGGTGACTAGGTGGTCCCCAGTCATCTCTATGACCCTCTGAGGCCAGGGTGCGACGTTATGATGTCCTGTCCGGGACATAAAGTAGACAATGCCAGGGACTCGGCTGGAAAGGCAGAGAATCAATTTATTTTTATCTCTGTCTTTCCAGCCTGGAGGAGAGTTGTGGGGTATTATAAACTTCATAAAGATGACCTGTCACACACTATTCATATTACAAGGGATGTTTACATTCCTTGTAATAGGAATAAAAGTGATCGATGAAAAAATTTAAAGTGTCGCATATGGAAATTTTTAAGTACTAAAGTTTGACGCCATTCGACAAGTGTGTACAATTTTAAAGCGTGACATGTTAGGTATCTATCTATCTTCCCTCCTGTCATGATCACTTAATGCTCCTGTTCCTTATTCCAGCACCCGGGTGTTGGCTGTTGCTTTTCCTCCCTGTCTGTGTTCACCTGTTAGGTGATTGATCTGCTCAGTCACCTAAGTAAACCTAACACTCTATCCCTCGCTTGTGAAAGATACAGACTTACCTGCATTATTCTAGACCAGTGGTTCTCAACCTTCTAGTGCCGTGACCCCTTGATAAAATTTTCCAAGTTGTGGGACCCCTAACAGTAAAATTATTTTCGTAGCGTGGGTTGTCAGCACCCAAGGCAAGACAAGTAATTTGCACGCCCAAACCCACGGACATTTTGCACTCCCTGAATCCCTTCCACTCATGCAGTATTAAAACCCCTATGGTACATTTTAGGATGTACAACTCTTTCACTTTGTTCTCCTTTCTTTCTCTTTTATCTCTCTTTATTCTAATTTCTTTTTTTCCCCCCATCCCTCTCCAGCCGTCTTTCTTGTTCCTTTTCTCCCTTTTTCTTTCTTTCATTCCGCTCTTTTCCTCTATATTCCATGTATTCTCTATTTTTATTACTTCTCTTGCTCCTTGGGGGGGGGGGGGGGGATGGGATGAGTGGCAGTGATGGTGGGGAATTGGGATGCCTGGCAATGCTGGGGAGAGTTCTGATCAGTCAAAAAGGCTGGGAGAGCGGTGTGGGCTTCAGGAACAGCCCAAGTTGAGAACCACTGTTCTAGACCAAGCCTCCTGTTAGTCTGCCTGGCTTTCTGTTGGATCCCCTGTGACCCAGATTGGAATGAATTTTCCCTTGAACTCAGCCTGCCTTTTACCTGTTATGGATACTAGATTATCACCTGAACTCAGCCTGCCTTTATCTGAACTGTCTTTGAACCACGCTATCTGCTAAACTGCAAGTACCTGTTTGCTTGGCTCAGTTCACATCTGCTCAGGCGTGGTGGCCAGGCACTATAGCATTGTGTATAAAGTCCTGGGGACAACCAAGTACCTGTAGGCCTGCTTGTCTTGACAAAAAAATGGGGGCTGCTATAGGTATAGGGGCCAGCTATAGTGTCTGACCACCTGTGTTGTGGTAGACGTGACATTCGTGACATCTCCTCTGTTTATGATGTATGTTCCATGTTTTTCTATGTGCCACTTCTAGCCCCTGCTTGGGCAGCCTCAGTGTCTCCAACATTATTGTATGTTTCTATGCTTCATCTTATATAAAAAAATTATTGAACCAGAAAAAAAGGGCAAATTGCGCATAAGAATGTGCCAAAATCCTGCATAAAAAACATGCAAAAAACACGGGAAAAGAGACGCTACACTCAGGTGTGAATGCAGCTTAAAGCGGGGGTTCACCCTAAAAAGATTTTTTTTTCTTGCATGCCATCAAGCATACTAGCGCGATCTACAGTACGCCTTTATTTTATTTTTTGGCGCCGTACTCACAGTTTACTGCTGTAGTGAAGTTTCAGACTCCCCGCGGGGAATGGGCGTTCCTATGCACAGGCAAGATGATTGACGGCCAGCTATGGCGCGTCACGCTTCCCGAAGATAGCCGAAATAGGACTTGCCTCTTCACGGCGCCAGCGCAGTCAGCTCCGATGTCTGTGCGCAGGCGCCGTATAGCGCCATGAAGAGGCAAGTCCTATTTCGGCTATCTTTGGGAAGCGTGACGCGCCATAGCCGGCCGTTAATCATCTTGCCTGTGCATAGGAACGCCCATTCCCCGCGGGGATTCTGAAACTTCACTACAGGATTAAACTGTGAGTACGTCGAAAAAAAATAAAAAGAAAGGCATACCGTAGCTCGCGCTAGTATGCTTGATGGCATGCTAGAAACTTGTTTTTTTTAGGGTGAAACACCGCTTTAAGAGCATGCTTATGTATTTCTAAGAGCTGCCCAGCAGTTCAACATATCCCTAAAAAGTTCTGAATGGTTACATGCTATTTAGTGTAATAGCTTTCATTTCATCTTCAGGCAGAAAGAGTGAGAATTTCACCGCTGGTGTTTCTCATGTATGGCAACATGGTTTTTCAGATATTATTCCAGCTGGCTCAGGACTGCTAAGTCCTGCTACTCAGGTAACTGGTGTGTCGAAAGAACTACTAGCAATTAACTTTTACAAATTAAAATCAGAAAGCAGTTTACACATTTTAGTAACCCACTGAAACCAAATGGCAATGGATAAAAGCTGGAATCAGACTTAGGAGGTCATGTCATTGCTCTTGGCCCTGTCAAACAAGCGTGGAAATTATTTTCCAAATAATGGCCGTTGGGAATATTATAAGACTGTGAATGACATCAGACCCTGTTCATCTTTCATAAATTCACATATTTTCACAAAATACATGTTCAGTTTCAGATGTCCCTAGCTTGTCGAAAATAATTATCCCATCTTTTATTTTACAGAATCAAAACGTTGGCTAGCAAGGTATTCCTGTAGGCTGTGCCAGACTTTCAATTTTGTACAAGTAATGGGAGACAGACCAAGACTTCCTCTGGCTCTAGATAAGCAAGCACCTCTGGGTAATTAGTAGAAGTCTGCCAACTATCCCATCAATTTCAAAATAAAGCACCTCCGATTCCTCCCCTGTGCTTAATACAAGTTGCTAGAATTTGTCATTCAGAAATTACCTTTTCATAGTTGGCAGGTTCTGTGCCTTTTTTTAATTATTCATTGCTTAGAAAAAGATTAATAGCTTCTTATTTGGTGAGTAGAAACATTATCCACCCGAGGTTGAGAATAACCCATCATTTACTGAGAATAGGACTACTATTCACAATATTAGATAACACTAAAGCCCTGTACACACGATCGGTTCGTCTGATGAAAACAAACCAATGGATTTTTTCATCAGATATCCGATGAAGCTGACTTTCACCAGTCTTGCCTACACACCAGCGGTTAAAGATCCGTTCGTGTCCAACGCAGTGACGTAAAACACAACGACGTGCTGAAAAAAATGAAGTTCAATGCTTCCGAGCATGTGTCAACTTGATTCTGAGCATGCGTGGATTTTTGATCGATGGACTTCCAAGCAGACGATCGCTTTTTTTCTATTGTTTTTTTATCCATAGGAAAATTTTAAAACATGTTCTATTTTTTTTCACCGATGGAAAACAAACTGATGGGGCCCCCACACGATCGGTTTGTCCGATGAATACGGCCCATCGGTCCGTTTTCATCAGACGAACCGATCGTGTGTACAGGACATAACACTATTCAGAACAGCCACAGAGAATACTGCAAACATTCACATCAACAGAGTACTATCACGAGGAGCTGCGGTGGCTCAACGCGATTGGCATTGCGCTGACAAGCCATTCACCTCTGCAGCTAGGGGTTCGGATCCCGGTCTCGGCTACATGTGAATTGAGTTAGGTGGTCTCAGCCCGGCTCCCGGTGGGTGTGCTATGCGAGGTAAGCCTGCGCTTAGTACGCCCACCCCCCTCCCACAAAAACCACCACACTTACACACACTCGAAATTGGGTTAACATGCACGCACTTTGACCACGCGGTCTCTAAAAAGAGAGGCGAAGGACTAACGGGGCTGGTTGAGCGGGCAAATCCTCTGACTCCCTTATAGGGAGTCCCTCTGCCTCGTTGGGCTTCAAAGCGGAGCAGGTAGGGCGGGCTGTGTGGGAGGACCCCCTCACACACCCGCCATTGCCACCCGGGGCATGGAGAAAGGTGGCAGATTGCCTCTGGGGGAGGCCTGCCTACTCCCAACTCCTGCAGTCCGGCTCCTCTCTCGAGTACACGCACAAAATACACTTTAAAAAAAAAAACAACGCTTATTTAAAAAAAACACCAATGTTCTTCACCATGGGAGATTGATCCTTTTTTACATTTTTGATCCCAGTGTCCATAGATTCGGTGGGTGTCCTTTCTATTGATGCTTGATTGGAGGTTGCATTGCCGGGTAGTCTGACAAATCATGGGAATATCTTGCTTTTTATGCTGTATATGACTTCTGTTATGGGGATCGTGTCTGGTGAGTAGACTGAGTGACTGGTGTTGGTGGAGGAAGACTTACAGTAATTTGTTTGTTTGGATCCACGAGATTCCTGCATCATTAGAATCACTTGATGAATATTCCTGGACTTTATTTAAACACATAACTTTTTTGGACATTGCATTAATTTGCTATCCACCTGAACATTAGGTGGTTTCTTCTGTGTTAACTATTTGCACTTGAATAATTGAATCTAGCCCCACTTTCATCCTTTCTGCAAAGGAAAAGCAATACCCACTGTGGATAAAAACACTGCACACCCCTGATAGAACTTGAAAAAAAGGAAAGGTACCCCTAGGGGATTTGAGTTGCAGCAATAAGTAAAGATAATACAGATAGTGAAAATTTGTATAAAAGTATAAAGTTTATTACAGTTTGAATGGTATCAAGTGTAAAAAATTATCTGATAGGAATCAGGACATGAGCTCCGAAAAGAACATATAAACAAAGGCTAATACACGTAAAAAATGGCCGGTAACAGTCAATACATCATTAAATATAATTACTATGGACACATGGAACCAACACTTTTTCGACCATTTATATGATTGCGGTCTTCTTCAGTGGGAACAAAGGTTTGCGACCATAAATTCTACAATGGAATACATATATGTTAGACATTGTATACACGTTTTTGCAAACAACTATGTAAAACGTTCACATGACATGTTGTTAACATCGTTGCCAAGACATACATACCAGAGTGACTATTGGAAACCAAGGACAGTAGTCAGCCAGCGCCCGGCCACCAAGGAGCAACCCTTGAGGATCCCACTTTCATCCTTTATAAACTTCTGCCATAGTGGTTATCTGTAAGGGTATACATGCCTCCTGCATGTATCTTTACCTGTCAAATGTCTCCCCTCTGTCTTTCATGAGACCTGAAAAACGGCAGATTCTGTGGGTGGGTCTGTTGTCTGGAGTTCAGTGGGTGTAGTACTGATGTCAGTAGACTCCCCGCCCACCTATACACTCCCCTTTGTCAACATGCATTTTCTCCTGTGTATTTCTTACACTGAACTTCTGCTATGATCACTAACATCCAGTCAAAACCCAGAAAAGTCACCACATGACTTCAGCATGCCCAATCATACTGATATGTGGAGCAGCTAATCCTGGGAAAGCTGAAAAAGGGGATCTGAAGTACACAGAATGCCTCTCTCAGGCTGACTCCTATTTCTCTGTGTGTCAGTTTTTATCTCACTGAAAAAAGATAAGAGGACTGGTCAGAGCTGGATTAACTCTTCGTGGCAAGACTGGGCACAGATGACATGAAATCCTATACTGTACAAGGTGCAAGCCTTAATTAAAAGATTTTTTTCGGGTTTACATCCACTTTAATATTGTTTGTGTAGCATATTTGTCATATCACCCACTGGGGACACGCAGTGGTTGATCACATCATAGTGCGTTAATGTATAACAGTGCGGTTCACCACAATTTTTCCACCTATAAGGATCAACCTCACAACAAGCAGATCTTTCTTGCATAATTTTCATAATTTTTTTATAATTTTTTCACATACCTTTGCGCAGGTAGGGAATAACATAGTTACTCCCCTATTCACAACTGCCACCATTAACATCAATAGAGATGACTACCGCCATTTACAATTATTAGAGAATACTGTCATTCAGGAGCAGATTTGGATTCAGGTTGGACATGGGTTCGAGGCACATCCAGCCTATTCACCATTAGTGGACCCAATGTACTGATGCAGCCACTCAACTGGCTAAATTCTAAGCTGCAGTAAAGTAAACACAGTGCCTGGGAGCCTAGTTGACATCCCTGATTGAAAATGGTCATGACCATATACAATGAATGATGTCTCGCAGAATTTAGCAAGGGGAGCAATTTAATAATGGGAGTGCATTCATGATGATAGATTTACTACACTGGACACCATGATTAATGTGGATTACACCGTTGAACTATGTGATTGATGTTGGATTACATCCAGTGACCTTTTAAACCCTTTGTAACACTTTAGAAATTGGTGAGGGGTACTAGTGTACCTCTGGGAGGGGGTGGATATCTGTAGGCTCCTAATTATAAAAGGGGAAATCCATTTTTCACTAAAAGTCTATGATTGGGAGAAACTACCCTTAAAAATATCCCAGTTGTTGACAATGACAGCTATACATCCCATTATAGCCAGTAAACAGTCCATGATAGTTAGGAGCAGGCACTACAATAGGGTGGCTGCATGTGGGTATGCTTAATCACGTGTAAGAAAAGGAAAAGAGGGTACGTGCGCCAGTCTTGCTCAGGAGAGATCTCCTCTTCCTCAGAGTCACATTTTTGGCTCTGAGGAGGAGGGGATCTCCCATCGAAATGTGTCCTCCGGAATGTGTCCTCCCATCTGGAAGGTCCTCCGATTTGCTGGGAACAATCTCTGTGACCCGGATGCTTTGCGACCATTGTGGACCCTGATATGCTTTTATGATTGATCTGTTTGTGAGTATATCTCCTTTTATTTTATAGCAATAAACATCACTTGGGTAATGCGCAAGGCTGGTGTGCCCTCTTTCCATTTCCACTGGGTTCCCCCCAACCCCTAGAGGGCAGCAAGGTCTGTGCATCTACCTGGAACCATAAAGATCCTGTGTTACATCTCCAACCATTACATCACCCTTGTTGTTGTTATCAGTCCTGATTATACCAAACATTTATACCAACATTTGTAAAATGGGACTTTGCAGGCACTCTATACCACCTAAACTGAAATATACAAAAAAAAAAAAAAATAGTTATATTAATACATTAAAGATTCACTTAAAAATATTATATTTTAATCTCAATGTGATATATAGTGCCTGAAAAGTTCCAATTGCCAAATGTTGGCATTTACACCATGTTATTATAGGGTTTGACTAAAACAGAAAGTGATTTTATATCAGAGGGACTGTTGATCATATAGTAAATCAGGTTCATGGGTTTGTACTTTGCTTCTGACCTGGTGAGTTGTTCTTGCTTGGGAAGGCTGGGGAACTGGGTTCTATTTCTCTACAGTACAATTTCATCTGACATAAACCTTAATTATGTCTCGCTGCTGTAACACACATTTGAATATGCTTTGTGGTCTCATGGCAGCTGTTGGGTTTGTTGTCCATAGAAGTTTCCGCATGTTCGGTCACAATACAGTGAACATAGGAATGTCTAAGTAATAATTAGAAAACGGCCCTAGGGATACCCAGGTAAAATGCGATTCATCAAGAGTAGCAATATGAATCTAGACTGAAGGAAATTGCTTAAAGTATTGGAAACCAGGACTATTAATATTTTAAAGCTGAACTCCAGCCTTGCCTTCCCTCTTGTACAGTTGTACAGGCTCCTCTCCTTTACTAAAATAGCTTACTATTTATAAACAGTATATGACATGCCCGAAAAATCATATCAGTGAATTCAATATGCATATTTGTATCTACGAAACATGAATACATATACATATAAAAACTTGAATCAACATATTCACGTTGGGACTGATATGAATATGTACTGTATATGAAACATGAATTTATGACTTTAAATCTTCATCACATTTACCATTTATTTCTACCAGATTTGTTTAATTTGCAACTATTGTCCAAAAGATCACACAGGAAGCCAAGGGAGACCACCATTTAATAGAACTGTCTATGTGATACAAAACATGCAATTCAGTTTGGTGCTTACATGGGCTCAAAGTTTTGGCTCACATATGCCAACCTATACATGGGTTAGTGAGAGGAGTGCTATGTCTTTGGATATAAGAATAGAAGCCCAGTCTTCCCCCTTGCTGGGCTTCCCCAGTGACGTAGCAGAGGGTGCGTCAAAGGGGGCAGGGTCACGTGACGGGTGGACCCGCATCCCCTATATAAGAAATGTCAAAGCTACAGCGCGTCATTCGCTGGGCTGTGTCCAGCGGAGAGAGGAGGTCGGCGTGGCTGCACTCTGGATGGATGGATCTTCTCATCGCTCTACCGGAGATCACCCGTCGCTGGATACAGACAACGTTGGAGCAGGGAGCTGGGACCGAGTAAATTACCACCGCTGGATTTTTTTTCTTTTTTTTTTATTAATAAAGGACTTTTTTCTACGGTGTGTGTGTGTGTGTTTTTTCCAACTATTTACACTTCCTTTGTGAAATGGTAGGGGTACAATGTACCCCATTACCAATTCACATAGGGAGGGGCAGGATGTGGGTGTCCCCTTTGTTAAAGGGGTCTTCCAGATTCTGATAAGCCCCCCGCCCGCAGACCCCCACAACCACCGGGCAAGGGTTGTGGGGATGAGGCCCTTGTCCCCATCAACATGGGGACATCCTCCCCATGTTGAGGGCATGTGGCCTGGTACGATTCAGGAGAGGGGGGGCCGAAATCTGTCCCCCTCTCTTTTCTGCGGCTGGCCAGGTTAACATGCTCGGATAAGGGGTCTGGTGTGAATTTTTGGGGGAACTCAACGCCATTTTTTTTAAATTTGGGGTGAAGTTCCCCTTAAAATCCACACCAGACCTGAAGGGTCTGGAAAGGATATTTTAAATTGATGGCTGGGTTCCCCTTAATATTCATTACAGACCTGAAGGGCCTGGTAATGGAATTTGGGGGGACCCCCACGCTATTTTTTTTATGAATGAATTCGCTCTGAATTGCCAGAGCCGGCAATTCATTATAGCCGCAAGTCCGGCTTTAAAAGACTTTTTTTCCTTTCAGAAAAGACACTTTGTGCAGAGACAGTTCTAAGTACGGGAAACATGCGCTATTTCACATGCTAACTTAAAGGAATATTTCACTTTTATTGTTTCACTTTTAGCATTATTAAATTCACTGCTCCCGAAAAAACAGCCGTTTTTAAAACTTTTTTTTGCATTGATACATGTCCCCTGGGACAGGACCCAGGTCCCCAAACACTTTTTAGGACAATACATTGCATATTAGCCTTTAAAATTAGCACTTTAGATTTCAAATGTTCGAGTCCCATAGACTTTAACAGGGTTCTAAAGTTCACACGAACATTTGGTGTGTTCGCAAGTTCTGGTGCGAACCGAACAGGGGGGTGTTCGGCTCATCCCTAGTGGTTGGTAGAGCGTTCCACAGCCGAGGACCCTGGACTGCGAATCTTCGATCTCCTTTGGACTTGTATCTGGCTTTGGGTATCTGGAGTAGGTTTTGATTAAAATCCCCAGTGCAGAATGCGATTGGGGTTATGGGCTTTTTTTTTTTTTCGCATAGCTATTGGGGGGCGTTTCCTTGAATACACTTATGCATTAGGCAGAGTGCCTTGAAAGTGATTCTGTCTTTTACTGGCAACCAATGAAGGGATCTCAATGAAGGTGAGATGGATTCCCATGTTTTTTTGCCAGTCACTAATCAAGCAGCCGTATTTTGAACGACCTGCAGACGAGTGATTTGGTATTTGGGGAGTCCTAGATAGAGGGCATTTGCGTAGTCAAGTCTGGAATTGATGATTGTTCCCACCATGACTGCAATATCCTCTTTCGGGATAAAGGGGGTGAGTCTGCGTAGTAGGCGCAGCAGATGGTGTGATCCGCTGACTACTGACCCTATTTGTGCATCCATTGTCATGTTGGTGTCGAAAGTGACTCCGAGACTTTTGACTTTGGTGCTAGGGGTGATCGTTTTACCCAGAATGGGTAGGGGTGTGCATGTTGTCGCTGGGTGATTTTTTCGGTTGGCGTGAAACAGGAAAAGTTCTGTTTTCGAAGCGTTGAGTTTAAGATAGCTGTTTGTCATCCAGTTATCTATCAAAGTAAGGCATTTCTCTAGTCCAAGAGAATGATCCTTTGTGTTGCAGATGCGGAAATACAGTTGTGAGTCATCTGCATAAGAGTGGTAAAGTAATTTCTGGTTGCTGATGATTTCAAAGACAGGGCGGAGATAGATATTGAACAGTACGGGCGACAAGGGGGATCCCTGAGGGACTCTGCATGATACCGTGCGTTTTTCAGAAATGAAAGACCCCAGTTTCACTGTTTGTGATCGGTTTTCCAAGAAGGAGGAGAACCAGGGTAAATCACCTTCCGCGACTCTGGCTACTTCAGCTAACCGAGTCAGTAGTAGTCCATGGTCTACAGTGTCAAAAGCCGTGCTAAGGTACAACAGTATCAGGAGACAAGATTCTTCTTCGTCTGCGGCCTCTAGAGCGTCATCCCATATTTTGAGCAGCGCTGTTTCTGTTCTGAGACCCGGACGGAAACCTGATTGAAACGGATCGAGTAATTTATGGGTGTCTAAATGCTGTTGCAGCTGTTGTCCAACTTCTTTCTCCATTACCTTGGATAAGACATTTATGCCTGTTATGGGTCTACGGTTGTTTGGATCTTTGGGGTCAAGGGTAGTTTTTATTAGGATTGGTTTTATTATACCTTGTTTCAGCAAGGTGGGCACCGTGCCCTCCTTGAATGATCGGTTTATGAGCTGCGTGATAGCTGGTGCCAATATATCGGCACATTCTTTCAGCAGTTTAGTGGGGATGATGTCATTGGGTGCTGTGCTGTTTCGCAGAGTACCGATGATGTTTTTAGTGGCATTGATGGAATTTATGTGAGTATTAGGTTTGTGATTTGGGGAGGGGTTAGTGACGATTCTATTTTGCTGAATGCTTTCACAGATTTTTTCAATTTTATTAATGAAATAATCTGACAATTCGTTGCAAAATTCTTGTGAATCAGAATTGGGGGCCTCTAAACAAGCAGGATTCATAGTCTGAGTGACCAGCTTGAAGAGATCGCGGGGGCGGTTTAGGGCATTTGTGATGATGTTGGACAAAAGATTTTTTCTGGCCATAAAGATTTCTTTGTGGTATTTCTTGGTTATTATCTTATAAATGGTTTTTTTTGGGGTGGTGTTTTTGGTAATTGTGAATTTAATGGCATGGTGATCACTCCATGGTTGTGGCTCATTTTCCAGGACGTCAATTTTCAAATCTTGTTTGAAAATGAGATTGAGCGTATGACCTGAGGCATGGGTGGGCCCGTGTACTAGTTGCTGCAGACCTAGTCCTTCCAGATGGTCAATGCAGGCGTCTGCGACGGGGTCCAGCGAGGAGTTGGCCCAGAGTTTGAAATCCCCAAGCACCAAAAGGTGTTTGATGTTTAGGGTATAGGTTGAGATGAACTCCGTCAATGACGTGAGAAGGTGTGTTTTTGGGCCTGGTGGTCTATAGCAAAGTAGAATATGGACAGTGTCTTGGGGATTTGTTTGCAGTTGCAGAGTGAGGGTTTCCATGAATGGAAGCGAGTTTTGAAGGACTGGTTTGGTGATCGAGAGGTGAATCTTGTGGATCACCGCCAGGCCCCCCCTCTTTGCCCCACTCTGTTTTGCATTTGAATGCGGTAATTTGCTGGCACCAGTTCTCCTAGAATGGTGTTGCAGTCGGCTGTAACCCAGCTTTCTGTGATAAAGAGGCAGTCTAAGTCGTGTTGAAGGATGAAATCATGGATTTCTTGTCGGTGTTTTACTGCCGATCTTGTGTTGACCAAAGCGCATGATATGCGCTTAGGCTGGCGTAAAAGCGTGTAGTTTTTAACTGTCTATCCTCGATCGATTCTTAACAGTTGCTCATTCCTTAGAGCTTTTTTGGTGGCGGCTGGTAGTATGGAGGCGAATGGCTTTAAACCCCAGATGGTTTCTGCACAGTATTTCAGATTAGCCATAATCGCAGAAAATGCTGGGGAACGTGATTTCGTTAGGGGAAGGTATTTGATGATAATGGAAAGGAAGAGTTTCAAGTCTCTTGCTCGCTAAACCGTCCCTCCCCGTTTGATCCAGAGGAAGGCGAAAGAAAAAACGCTAGCCGTGCAATGCCAATCTGCTACGACAGGGGAAAAAAATCCCTTCCTGACCCTTCAAAGGTGATCGGGAGAGCCCTGGATCAAGCGCTAAAACTGGCTGGGGGTGCAGGGGATAAACTGGGCATTTCTCCACTATGTTGGGCCGCAGCTGCGGCTTATCCTGAAAAGGACGGCCACAGACTGTCCCAGGGGAGGTGTATGGGACCTTACCTTGATGATGCCTGCGGGAGGAAAGGGGGAGGCCAAAAGGGGTAAAAAAAAGGGGCTTACCTTGTCCAATGCGGGGGGGGGTGGGGGCCCTGCCTGTCTGGCGCTAGGAGCCACACGTCCTACTCCTAGGATTGTGCGCCGATTACTACTAGCACCAGTTCTAGCCCTTGGGGTGGGAGTGGACTCGGCTGTTGTTGGGTGCAGTAGATGATCTGCCGTTTCCAGAGGTACAAGCCAAGGGGACACTGCAGGAAGCTACCGGGTGGTCCAAGGGTCGAATCCAGAAAAACTGGACTCAGGGCATTCAGGGGGGGGGGGGAACCTGGCTGCTGGAGCCGCGGCCGGGTGTAGCAAGATGGCCGCCGCTCCAGAGACCAGGTCGAAGCCGCGGACTTTCCTGGAGGATCCTGCGGGGGAACTGATGTCGGCTCTGGCAGCGATTCGGTGGTCCGAGCAGCTCCGATGGAGGAGGAGGGCTGGATCTTTGATGTGGGGGATAGAGGTACCGTGGATCCCACGCAGCTACCGTGTAATCCCTTGTGTAATATGCAAAAAACATCATGGGTCAAATGTTAACTCTATGGGTACAAATTATAGAAACTGTTGATTGTCTCATTTGAGAAGGAGTCTTTTGGATTTTTAAATTGCACACGTTTATCTTAAAGGGTATGAAATACAAGTGGTTTCTAACGCCTTATTTCAAATAGAAAATATAAGCACGATAAGAAGTAGCTGCTCCCTTTCCTTAACTTCCCTTTCCTCCCCTTTTTCCTTCTTTTTTCCCCCCCATCTTTTCCCCTTTTACCCTTTCCTTTTACACTTGATTTTTGCCTCACCCCCAAAAAAATCTTTGCTTGAATCACTTGCCATATATATATAAAAGCCCCTTATTACACAGATCCTCTCTCTATGATTAAGCCCTTCCAGGAGAAACATGTCAGAGAGGAACATACTTAGGTGGAGTTATGTTGCTTGTCAGATATGTTGAATAAATGCACATATCAGTGATGTCATCAGAGTGAAACTTTCTTTGTTTATAGAGTATTGTCCAATACATGTTTGAATTCATTGCCAGCATTCAGAATACAGGCAGGACAATTCAATAAAACAGTAGTACATTTTCTGGCAGTATGGCCCTTTTAGCATGGTCTGTGCCTGAATCATGAAAGTTTTGCACCGTACAGATACTGACACATGCACCAGATGCAGGTAGTTCTTAATACCACCACTTTTAGAATCTGTCACTATGGCTGATAATTACCACCATAATTTTCTGGGTATATCATGTTTGATTTATGCATATATAGTGATGGTGCTGTGCTCTGTAACAGTATACAAAGGTTTTTTTTCTATCACTCGTTATTCTCATCCAGGCAGGTTGTGAGGCTCCATTGCGCTTGTGTTATTCAGAGGAAGCTGACTTTTCAGTTTCCTCATCAGTTAGTAAAACCTGGTTTGGGATCTGGAGCCCAGAAATTTCATAGAGATTTGGGAGGGATGAAATTTCCAATCCTTGGTCTTGGTTTTGGGAACCACTAACACGCTATTAGCGCAGGCATGTGCTGAGGTTTTAGAGAAAGAGAAAAAGTGGAAAAAAACACAGTGGGCTACATTCAGAAAAGAGATACGACGGCGTATCTCCTGATACGCTGTCGTATCTCTGAGTCCGGCCCGTCGTATCTATGCGCCTGATTCAGAGAATCAGTTACGCATAGATATCCCTAAGATCCGACAGGTGTAAGTGTTTTACACCGTCGTATCCTAGGCTGCATTTTCTGGCTGGCCGCTAGGTGGCGCTTCCGTTTGTTTACGCGAGGAATATGCAAATTACTATTTACGTCGATTCAGAAACGAACGACCGCCTGTGCTATTTTTTTATGATGTTTGCGTTTGGCTTTTTCCGGCGTAAAGTTACCCCTGCTATATGAGGGGTATGTGCGGTGTATCCTATGTTGAGTATGGCCGTCGTTCCCGCGCCAAGTTTTCAAATTTTTACGTCGTTTGCGTAAGTCGTTCGCAAATACGGCTGGACGTAATTTATGTTCACGTCGAAAGCAATGACGGATTTTCGAGCATGCGCACTGGGATGTTTTCACGAACGGCGCAAACGCCGTTAAAAAAAAACATAAAATATGGGGGGTCAAGCCAAATTTAAATAAAACGCCCCCCACATCCCTAATTGAATTAGGCGGGCTTATGCCGGCCCACATACGTTACGCTGCCGTAACTTAGGGCACAAGTTCTTTCTGAATACGGAACTTTCGCCCAAAGTTAGAGCGGCGTAACGTATCTAAGATCCGTTACGCCGGCTGGACAGATACACCATTGTATCTGAATCCGGCCCACTGTCACCTGAAAAATTTAATCAGCAGCCAGCACAGCAAAAGACAATTGCAAGTAAGATAATAGGTATAAGTGCAGCGCTAAATAGCGTTTTGTCTAAGGGGTCCCCAGATGATGTTTCCTTGGATGAAACACATTGAGAGGAGTCTTGCTGATGTCATTGCGTGAACTTACAGTCTGTTTTACAAGTGCTTTTTATTTAATGAAAATGTGAGTGTTGTTCCTCTATTTTAATATCCATTGTTATGTGGATTTATACTATGTGGAACTTTTGTTTCATTTCTGGCCGCATCTTGTGAGCACATGGGAAAGAATTGGTCAACCCCCCTTTGAGTTTTCCTTCTTTGTTGGGAGCCATTTGAATGACAGTGTGACCATCATCCATTGGTGCCATTAGTGGTTGTCCGTCGTATTGGCGCAGTTTCACCACAAGCCCTTATGACTCAGTAGGTGTATGCCTTGTTGAGTCCAATAGCTCTGGTAAGCATTCCATAACTTGGTGGTGGTTTTGCTTCTATCATCCACTGTTCACAATTGTCCTTCCACTGATGTCCTAAGGTGGCCATCCACTTATCAGGATCTTCAGCATATTCAAGCCGCCATCCGTGGACTTTTATTCATTCACTTGTTATCACATTGTGGACCAGTGGCGGCCCGTCCATAGGGGGCGCCTGGGCGCCGCCCCCCTTCCCCCAAAGCCAGAAAAAAAAAAAAAAAAAAAAAAAAAAAAAAATTTTTTTTTTTTTTTTTTGGCCCTTTAAGAAAAAAAAAAAGAAGGCCCTTTAACAGCACTACTATGCTCAGAGTGGGCGCCGGTCACAGACTCAGTCCACTGCTATAGCGTCATTGAAGCGTCATGCCAATGCAAGCAGGCAAGACGCTTCATTTGCAGGTTTTTTTTAAGCTCTGTGGCTATGTGCTGTGCGCCACGAGCCAATCACGCTCCAGTGTCTCCACAGTCTCCACTCTAATTGGGTCCTGCTGCTTCCTCTCTGCTAAAGGAAATGGGCGGTGCTTTCCAGGGCAGTGTTAATTTAGTTTTGGCTCCCGGAGGACTCTAAGGTAGGAAACATATTAAAATACTTTGTTTGTCTCATTGTCTGTCCTGTCCACCCATCCATGTCCAGGCAGCAGCTTGTGCTGTATGCTCAGCCTGTACTGTGATCGGACTGAGAGAGGACAGGAGGGAGGGGGGGAGGGTGCTGTGTGCCGTGCTTCACCCAGCAATCATCAGAGCCTTACACATCTCCTGTCTGTGTCTGTGTGTGAGGGCTCTGAATACAGCGTCCTACAGTTGTGTTTAACAGATCACTTATCTCTGTGTGTCTATCTGGTCCCCCCCTCTCTCTCTGTCTCTGTGTCTCTATGCCTCCCCCTCTCTCTCTCTCTGTGTCTATATGCCCCTCTCTCTCTCCCGGTCTCTCTCTCTCTCTCTCTGTGTCTCTATGCCTCCCCCCTTTCTCTCTCTCTCTGTGTCTATATGCCCCTCTCTCTCTCTCTGTCTCTGTCTCTATGCCTCCCCCCCCTCTCTCTCTCTCTCTCTCTCTCTCTCTCTCTCTCTCTCTGTGTCTCTATGCCTCCCCCCTTTCTCTCTCTCTCTGTGTCTATATGCCCCCCTCTCTCTCTCTCTCTCTCTCTATGCCTACCCCTCTCTCTCTCTGTGTCTATATGCCCCTCTCTCTCTCCCTCTCCCTGTCTCTCTCTCTCTCTCTCTCTGTCTCTATGCCTCCCCCCTTTCTCTCTCTCTCTGTGTCTATATGCCCCTCTCTCTCTCCCTGTCTCTCTCTCTCTGTGTCTCTATGCCTCCCCCCTTTCTCTCTCTCTCTCTGTGTCTATATGCCCCTCTCTCTCTCCCTGTCTCTCTCTCTCTCTCTCTCTCTCTCTCTCTCTCTCTCTCTGTGTCTATCTGTCCCCCCCTCTCTCTCTCTATCTATCTATCTATCTATCTATCTATCTATCTATCTATCTATCTATCTATCTATCTATCTATCTATGTGTCTATCTATCTATCTATCTATCTATCTATCTATCTATCTATCTATCTATGTGTCTATCTATCTATCTATCTCTGTATGTATCTATCTATCTATCTATGTGTCTATCTATCTATCTATCTATCTATCTATCTATCTATCTATCTATCTATCTATCTATCTATGTGTCTATCTATCTATCTATCTATCTATCTATCTATCTATCTATCTATCTATCTATCTATCTATCTATGTGTCTATCTATCTATCTATCTCTGTATGTATCTATCTATCTATCTATCTATCTATGTGTCTATCTATCTATCTATCTATCTATCTATCTATCTATCTATCTATCTGTCTATCTATCTATCTATCTATCTATCTCTGTATCTATCTCTGTATCTATTTCTGTATCTATCTATATATCTATCTATCTCTGTATGTATCTATCTATTTATCTATCTATCTATCTATCTATCTATCTATCTATCTATCTATCTATCTATCTCTGTATCTATTTCTGTATCTATCTATATATCTATCTATCTCTGTATGTATCTATCTCTGTATGTATCTATCTATCTATCTATCTATCTATCTATCTCTGTGTCTATCTCTGTATGTATCTATCTCTGTATGTATCTATCTCTGTATGTATCTATCTATCTATCTATCTCTGTATGTATCTATCTCTGTATGTATCTATCTCTGTATGTATCTATCTATCTATCTATCTATCTATCTATCTATCTATGTGTCTATCTATCTATCTATCTATCTATCTATCTATCTATCTATCTATCTGTCTATCTCTGTATGTATCTATCTCTGTATCTCTGTATCTATCTATCTATCTATCTATCTATCTATCTATCTATCTATCTATCTATCTATCTATCTCTGTATCTATCTCTGTATCTATTTCTGTATATATCTATCTATCTATCTATCTATCTATCTCTGTATGTATCTATCTCTGTATGTATCTATCTATGTATCTATGTATCTATCTATCTATCTATCTATCTATCTATCTATCTATCTATCTATCTATCTATCTATCTATCTATCTATGTGTCTATCTATCTATCTATCTCTGTATCTATCTCTGTATCTATTTCTGTATCTATCTATATATCTATCTATCTCTGTATGTATCTATCTATCTATCTATCTATCTATCTATCTATCTATCTATCTCTGTATCTATTTCTGTATCTATCTATATATCTATCTATCTCTGTATGTATCTATCTCTGTATGTATCTATCTCTGTATCTATCTATCTATCTATCTATCTATCTATCTATCTATCTATCTATCTATCTATCTATCTATCTATCTATCTCTGTATCTATCTCTGTATGTATCTATCTCTGTATGTATCTATCTCTGTATCTATCTATCTATCTATCTATCTATCTATCTATCTATCTATCTATCTATCTATCTATCTATCTATCTATCTATCTGTCTATCTATCTATGTGTCTATCTATCTATCTGTCTATCTCTGTATGTATCTATCTCTGTATCTATCTATCTATCTATCTATCTATCTATCTATCTATCTATCTATCTATCTATCTATCTATCTATCTATCTATCTATCTATCTATCTCTGTATCTATCTCTGTATCTATTTCTGTATATATCTATCTATCTATATATCTATCTATCTCTGTATGTATCTATCTCTGTATGTATCTATCTCTGTATGTATCTATCTCTGTATCTATCTATCTATCTATCTATCTATCTATCTATCTATCTATCTATCTATCTATCTATCTATCTATCTATCTATGTGTCTATCTATCTATGTGTCTATCTATCTATGTGTCTATCTATCTATCTATCTATCTATCTATCTATCTATCTATCTATCTATCTATCTATCTATCTATCTATCTCTGTATCTATCTATCTATCTATCTATCTATCTATCTATCTATCTATCTATCTATCTATCTATCTATCTATCTATCTATCTATCTATCTATCTATCTCTGTATCTATCTATCTCTCTATCTCTAGCTCTATCTCTCTATCTGTAGCTCTATCTCTCTATCTATAGCTCTATCTATCTGTCTGTCTATCCAATTATCTATCTATCGGAATATCTGTCTGTCTGTTTGCAGGTCCCATTGTCTGCGAGTGACTTTGGCGGGGGGGAGGGGGGGCTGGGGTTTTGTTTGCGCCCCCCCAAAAAAATGGAGCACCAGCCGCCACTGTTGTGGACTCTTCTAAGTGTATACATACATGTATTTGCACGTTTGTTGTTAAGAGTGTATAATGTTTATGTTCATATATTTTATGTCTTGTTTCTTGGGAGAGTTTTGAGCCCCTGAAATGCATTGTCTTTTTGACCTTTTGTCATGAAAAAATATCTTGATGGACTCTTTCAAATTTTGTGGCACTCTCAGACCTCTATGACTAAGCCCAATTGGGGGTAAAATATATCAGGCCTCGTACACACGACCCAGTTACTCGTGGGGCGAAACACATCGTTTTCCTCATCGAATTCCTTGTTAGGCTGTCAAGGAACTTGACAAGCCAATTTTCTCCATTCCCGTCAAGGAAATAGAGAACATGCTCTCTTTTTGGCTCGTCGAGTTTCTCGACAGTTTCCTCGACGAAAATGTACACACGACCGGTTTCCTCGGCAAAAAAATATCTCCCAGCAAGTTTCTTGCTGGTTTTTGTCGAGAAACTCGGTCGTGTGTACGAGGCCTCAGAGGAGCATGGGCTAAGGTGGGGACTGTGTTTTGGATGGCAGTTACATTTAATAAAGTAGCACAGTGTGATTTCAACAGTGGACAGCTCTGCCTTCACTTTTTGCTGTGTATGCTAAATGAGACGAGCTGTGGTAGCCGATACTTGGTGCAACAGTAGGACCAGAGGAGCACTTTACAGAAGTTTGAGGGACTTCATCCTTTTAATGCGCTTAGTGAGATATGTCAGCAGAGTGCTGAACCCTAGATCTGAGAGGTGTTTCAACTCTGAATTTCTCTTGGCTCCTAGTGTATCTTTGACCAGAGGCAACACTCTAGAATCCAATGGGCCCAAGGAAATGTCTGCAGGCTGCTATATTGGTGACCTGAGCAAGCCTGCAATCAAATCTAAACTCAAAAAAGAAAAAAAATCTATTACAGCTTACCAGTCCTTAAAGTGATTGTAAAGTCTTGTTTTTTTTCTTATAAAAAAACAGACATGTTATACTTACCTGCTCTGTTGCAGTGGATTTGCACAAAGTGGCCCAGATCCTTCTCTTCTCTGGTCCCTCTTCTGTGATCCTGGTCCCTCCCTCCTGTTCAGTGCCCCCACAGCAAGCAACTTGCTATGGGGCACCCGAGCAGAGTCACAGCTCCCTGTGTCCATGCAGACACAGAGACCAGCCCCGCCCCTCTCTCCTCCTGATTGACTAGCCGACATGGATTGACAGCAGTGGCAGCCAATGGCGCTGCTGCTCTGTCTCAGTCAATCAGGAGGGAGAGTCTCAGATGGCTGAGACCCTCAAGGACATTGCTGGACAGAGAGGGACCTCAGATAAGTTTTAGAGGGGCTGCTGCATACAGAAGGTTTTTTATCTTAAAGGGGTTGTAAAGGTTCATTTTTTATTTTCTAAACAGGTTCCTTTAAGCTAGTGCATTGTTGGTTCATTTACCTTTTCCTTCGATTTCCTTTATACATGTTTTTTTACTTTGTTTTCTTTGTCTGAATTTCTCACTTCCTGTTCCTCCTCAGTAAGCTGTTCTGGCTGACTAACCACTGCTCGGATGATGGTGGAAAGCTTACTGAGGAGAAACAGGAAGTGAGAAATTCAGACAAAGAAAAAAAACTAATTAGAAGGGAAATCGAAGGAAAAGGTAAGTGAACCAACAATGCACTAGCTTAAAGGAACCTATTTAGGAAATAAAAAACGAACCTTTACAACCCCTTTAATGCAAAAAATGCATTAAGATAAAAAAGCTTCTGCCTTTACAACCACTTTAAATGTGAAGGCTGTATTCCTTTTCTTTTTTCAGACTTTTTTCCCTTTATTTTCATGTGATAATCCTGAGAATAAAACTCTCCCTGTCCCTTCGAGGCTACACTAATTTTTCCAATGTTTGATATCTCACAAGCTGGGCTTCAAACATGTTGGCTTTTATTTATATCTATTAAATGATAAATTGATGGAACTAAAGGTTTACACAAGAAAGATAAAGTTTTATGTGCATTCTTTTCAGCTCACAGGAAGTGACGAGGAAACATATTTTCTGGCAAGATCAACAGATATTTTCTATACTTGATGAAACTGTTGAAATAGAAAACAAATTCAACCACTACATCAAGGACTGGTAAACTGCAATATAAAAAGTTTGCTAAAATCATTCAAAAATAATAACTTTGGGCCAAATTCTCAAAAAAGCTGCCTAACTTAACTTTCAGCAGTTAAGTTACACAGGCGTTAAATTTCTACCTAAGTGCCCGATCCACAAAGCACTTACCTAGAAATTACACGCCGTGTAACCTAAGTGCCTCCGTCGCAAGGCGGTCGTCTGCTCGAGGGGGCGATTCCTATTCAAATGAGGCGCGCTCCCGCGCCGGACGTTCGGCGCATGCGTGTGACGTCATTTTTCTCCGACGTGCATCGCGCGAACGTACTTTACGCCGGGCTTTGTGGATCACGACGGGACAATAAAGTTGCGTCGGGTAAAAAAAAAAATACGCGCCGGGAAAAAAAATTCGAAATTAAAAAAAAAACGTGGCGATCGAAAAAAAGGTTTGTTTTTACAAGGTCTAAACAGTTTAGGCCTTGTAAAAGCATCCCTAATTTTACGTATGCAAAACGTAACTTACGCAGAAAAAGCTTTGTGGATCTGCCTAAGTACTCATTTGCATACGCAAAGCGGCATTTCAAATCGAAATGCCCCCAGCGGCGGATGCGGTACTGCATCCTAAGATCCGACAGTGTAAGTCTATTACAGATGTCGGATCTTCTGACTATCTTTGGAAAAATCCTTCTGAGGATCGTTTCCAAAGATAGCCACAGGGATACGCAGGCTGAACAGCAGTTCCGCCTGCGTATCTCCTTTGAAGATTTGGCCCTTTATTCCAGTCTTCCTTTTGGACTGGAATAAGATAATTGCTGGCGCATGGGTTTATTTACAGGAAAAAAGATTGCCAGTGGAATTCAAGTTAACATCTGTGATACTAGCCGTTGTATTTGACACTCTGGCCCAGATTCTCAACCGAGATACCACGACGTATCTCCAGATACACCGTCGTATCTCTGCGTTGAGCCGTCGTATCTATGCAACTGATTCTTAGAATCAGTTACGCATAGATATCCATTAGATCCGACAGGCGTAAGTCTCTTACGCCGTCGGATCTAAACTGCATTTTTTTGTGACCGCTAGGTGTCGCTTCCGTCGAATTCCGCGTAGAGTATGCAAATTAGCTAGATACGCGAATTCCCGAACGTACGCGCGGCCGACGCAGTAAAGTTACGACGTTTACGTTAGGCTTTTCCCGGCGTATAGTTGCCCCTGTTATATGAGGCGCAGCCAATGTTAAGTATGGCCGTTCCTGCGTCGAAATTTGAAAAAGTTACGACGTTTGCATAACTCGTCCGTGAATGGGGCTGGACGTAATTTACGTCCACGTCAAAACCAATACGTCCTTGCGGCGTATTAGGAGCAATGCACACTGGGAGATTTCCACGGACGGCGCATGCGCCGTTCGTGAAAAACGTCAATCACGTCGGGTCACAGTAGATTAACATAAAACACGCCCCCCCTTCCACATTTGAATTAGGCGGACTTACGCCGGCCTATTTAAGCTACGCCGCCGCAACTTACGGAGCAAGTGCTTTGAGAATACAGCACTTGCCCGTGTAAGTTGCGGCGGCGTAACGTAAATCAGATACGTTACGCCGCCGCTAAGATACGCCAGTCTACGAGAATCTGGCCCTCTGTGTTCAAGCCAGGCTTGCTGAGCACTTGCTCCCAGGTAAGTGGGCACTAGGTGGCAAGGGTGGTCACTCATATTTTAGAATCTTCGGGATCCTCTTATCATTTTTGGCAATATTAATTTTTAATTCTTTTAGTTACTTGTTTTTGGACTGATGTTTTATATCATGATCATTTAATGGCATGTTCCCATAATTAAGGGGGAAAAAAACAATGTCATATTTACAAACAATACAAAATAAAATGTTCTTAACTGCTTGCCGACCAGTGCACGACTATATACTTTGGCAGCATGGCACGGACAGGCAGAAGGACGTATACTGTATATACATCCCCTTTAAGGGTGCGGCATTGTGGACGTGCACACGCCGCAAGCTCCTTGAGCCCGACCGCGGGTCCTGCGGACGCGATCATCTCGTGGTAAGGAAGAACGGGGAGATGATGATGTAAACAAGCATCTTCCCGCTCTGCCTAGTGACAATGACAGTGATCACTGCTTTCTGTAATCAGAAGCGGTTATCACTGTCTTGTCACATGTAGCCCATCACCCCTACAGTAAGAATCACTCACTAAGGCAACCTTTACCCCTACAGCGCCACCTAGTGGTTAACCCCTTTACTGACAGTGTAATTTTCACAGTACTATAAAAAATGTATAGCACTTGTAAGGGGTTAGCTCGGTAGCGGGGGTGTGTGACCTCCTGAGTGTGTTCACTACACACTGAATTATACAGAGAGGCAGCCGCGGGTGGTTGAGAAAACAAGGGTTATGGTTTATTGTTCCATATTACTGGAAACAAGTGCAAGCATCCAAACAGCATAAACAAAACAAAACATAAAATAAACCCTGGCCACTTAAGCCGTCTACCTTCACAACACAGGAACCTACCTATGGAGTCTGGCACAGCCTACTGCTGGGCAGACACTGCTGGTCTTCCAGCAGAAAACAATAGTATTTTTAAATTTTTTATCACACAGCAAAAATATCAACAACCACTTCACCTTCAGAAGTCTTCCTCAGCTCACTGCTCTCATTAACTCAACAAGTCTCAGGATGCAGCATTCAGTAGTAATCCTCTGGACAACTTATAGAGGCCTTAATTTTTCCATTCTGAACAGCTGAAGCTATCCAACGTCCTTAAACCTTTCTGGCTACCTCTGCAGCCGACACCTGATAGTAATTGGTGAATTTTCTAAACAAGGCAGAAATGTATCTCCCTTCTGTGACAACACCCCCAGATTTACCTGACTTCCTGTCACACACTGATCGCTGTAAAAATGACAATGGTCCAAAAAATGTGTCAAAAGTGTCAGATGTGTCCGCCATAATGTCGCAGTCACGATAAAAATCGATGATCGGCACCCTTACTAGTAAAAAAAAATATTAATAAAAATGCCATAAAACTATCCCTTATTTTGTAGACGCTATAACTTTTGCGCAAACGGATCAATAAATGCTTATTGCGATTTTTTTTATCAAAAATATGTAGAAGAATACGTATCAGCCTAAACTGAGGAAAACATTTTATTTTTTTATATATATTTTTGGGGGATATTTATTAAAGCAAAAAGTAAAAAAATACAGATTTTTTTTCAAAATTGCAGCTCTATTTTTGTTTATAGCGCAAAAAATAAAAACCGCAGAGGTGATCAAATACCACCAAAAGAAAGCTCTATTTGTGGGGAAAAAAGAACATCAATTTTGTTTGGAAACCACGTCGCACGACCGCGCAATTGTCAGTTAAAGCGACAGTGCCGAATCGCAAAAAGTGGCTCAGTCATTTGGCTGCATAATGGTCTGGGGCTTAAGTGGTTAAAGAGAAGAAAAAAACGATACTGTATTGATCTAAAAATTCTTTAAATACAAATAAACAGTAATAATCATGATGGTTTTGATGAAAATGACCAATGATTTTTTAGCCTGTCTGATAGACCAGGCTGGTTCAAAACATTCTCAAGTGATTGAAGGATCAGTGCGTTGCATACAGTATATTTCACGTACAATGCGTGTGTGAAGTCAGCATAACATAGAAGTTACTGAATGTTCCAGATTCTCCAAAGTGAAAGCTTAATAGAGTAGGTGGGTCCTCAGAATAAATCGCTCTTAGAGAAATGATGTTCAGTGACTGACTTGGAGTTCTCTGAAGTTCCACCACAATGCATAAAAGAGACTCAAACACAAAGATATCATCCCATAGGAATCTTTTAATAACGTATAGAAAATGCATTAAAAAAAGGATCTATACATCGGCTAACAGCATCCAGGACAAGAGATACAAGAATAACTAGGGCAGTGAACCCTGTTGCAGGCACCTCTCAGTAGTCTTTTGTTTGGCAGTAAGGACCTGCTGCCCAAGCCTCTTACCCTATATGCATCCAGTCACTATAGTGGAAGTAAGACCTTACCTGGCACTATGTCATTTTAAAACTGGGGAACACTAGCGTTTGGACTGGATGTAAACCAGGGCACACATAAAATAATGTCAAAGAAAATGAAATCTCACACATTTTGGGAAAAGTAAAGAATTAGCTTCTGGCTATAGCAGTTTACCCTTTATACAACAAAACAGTAAGGCGTTGGCTTGTAATATTTTTTTTGGCCAATGCAAGTTATCAAAATGAAAAAGTTGAATCCCGTATACAGAAAAAAGTTTCTGTCATAGATGCTTGAAGAAAATAAAGTTATTGAAGGTTCCTGGATGGCTGCTGTGTCTTCAGTGCTACACAGGAAGCTCACTCCTCTTGCAAATGTCAGGCAATTATACAAAGACGTCTTCATTGACCAAAAAGAATCGGAGGAGCAAGAGAGGAGCTGAATTTGGCACATACATTTATAGCAAGACATTTACTTTTCTGCCTGCTGAAAGACATTTTTGCAGGCGCTAAGGGGGCTGAAGAACAACTGTCTCCGCAGGGAGCAAGGTCAATAAAAATGTAATATGGACTTTGCCCCAGCAAAAAGGGGGAAATAATAATTCTAATATTAATAATAATAATAAAAAAAAATAGCGTCCTTGGTAAGAATAATTCAGCTGTAGAAAGGGTGAAGAAGGTCAAGCAATGGGCAAGTGGACAGTCAGTATTAGTATCAGAAAGTAAGGATGAGGCAATGCAGAACATTTTGTTAAATAATTTATGAAGGGAAAAGAGGGGCTTAATACTGTACAATAAAGGATAAATGAAAAGAGGAAAGTGCAGTGCAGGGAAACATTCAATAACTTAATCTGTAAAATAGAATGTATTAATGATAGGAAGGTAGTCTAAGACAGTGGTGGCCCCTTTGATGACAAGTTATTTACAACCATGGCTGCACTTTATTCTGGGGCTGAAGTGCTAGCACTATACATTTATACAGTTTTCAGAGCCTTGAGTGCCTAATTTATTAAAGGGAGTCACTCAATTTGAAATTTCTTAAATTCCCAAGAACAAAAACCACAAGATTGCTGTTTTTGTGCTAGAAAAGCTACTTCTATATTACTCTGTGACTTAGGTTCTTTCTTGTTTTTTTCTAATTCCACACAGTGTATGGGCTAAGTTTTGTACAGTTGCCATTCCCCTGTCCAATGAGACTTCCTTAGTGGTCAGTAAAGGCACTTTCATTGGGCAGAGACTTTATGGTGGAACTTAAAGCCAGAAAAAGTCAAGGAACCTTTAACAAAACTAAATCACAGAGGTCAATTAAAGAAAAACAAACCTTGGACCACGGTCCATGGACTTTATAGGCACAACACCAATCTATTGAAATTTGATACAAACTTTATTAGTGAACAATTTAAAGGTCATTAAACTCACATTATGTTATGTTATGTTGGTTATGGTAAGTGACCCCTTAGGCCCCGTACACACGAGGAGACATGTCCGATGAAAACGGTCCGCGGACCGTTTTCATCGGACATGTCTCCTGGGAGCTTTTGGTCTGATGTGTGTACACACCATCAGACCAAAATCCCCACGGACAGAGAACGCGGTGACGTAGAAGACACAGACGTTCTCAAACACGGAAGTGCAATGCTTCCACGCATACGTCGAATCAATTCGAGGCATGCGCGGAATTTCGGGACGCTGGTTACACGTCATAACCAGCGGACATGTCCGATTAGGTGTACTAACCATCGGACAAGTCCGACGGACATGTTTCCAGCGGACAAGTTTCTTAGCTTGCTAAGAAACTTTTGTCCGCTGGAAACCTGTCCACTAGGCCGTACACACGGTCGGACATGTCCGTGGAAACTGGTCCGCGGACAAGTTTCAGTGGACATGTTTGACCGTGTGTACGCGGCCTTAATGTAATAGCAATACAAACTATACAATATTAGTAATACATAATATAAATGTCATCATCCAGGGACTTTCACCATCCTTTCACATAAATCTTTTTTTTTTTGCATATATTGCTTCCTCAAGAGCAGAGGTGCAAAATCTGGACTGCTACACAGAGCACCAGCAAAGATAAGGTCCCAAAAATGGTATGTCACCAAAGCCAGCCCGGCCCCCTCCATAGATCAAAGGAGGAAATTAGGGTCCAACCAAATATAAGAGATAGGACAGTAGCCACTTCTGTTTAAGTATGTACTCCTATATAGGGTGCATAAACAAATCTTTCAAGGCTTGATACACTGGGGATCCATATGAACAGGCAAACTGGTACAATATATTAGTTCAAAATATATTTTTTCAAAAATCTAATAGTATAGAAGCAGTGTTCAGGATCCTCCTGCTATGTCCACATTGGGGGATCCTGAATACTGTTTTTATACTATTAGATTTTTGGAGAAATACATTTTGAATGGCTATATTGTATTAGTTTACAAAAAGTTAGCCACTGCCCTCATCTGTAACTGGCTTATGCAGCAAGGAGCATTGGAGGGCAACTCATGTCAAAAAAGGTCAAGGAAAATTCCAAGCTCTACTTACCAACCAGCCTGTGACCAACCAATTTGACCTGTCTAACACTATACGTTAAAAAAAAAACTGTTTTTAAATGCATACTGTTAGACAGGCCAATTTGGTTGGTCACAGGCTGGTCAGTAAGTAGAGCTTGGCATTTTCCTTGGCCTTTTTGTATTATTGTACTAGAGTGTCTGTTCATATGACATTTTAATTGTGCAATAATAAAGTTTGCATCAAATTTCAATAGATTTCTATTGCCTATAAAATCCATGGACCGTGGTCCAACATTCATTCTTCTTTAATTCATCTGACTCTAGGATGAGGCACTTTGATACCCTTTAGATTTCACAAGCTTGGGTTTGTTGTGCTTCCACCCTTCCTTGTCTTGTGTTCATTATTTTCAAACAAATCAGAGAGGTGTACAAAAGAATGGTGGGTAATACCAGGTATCTTGTTATGGCTGCTCATAAGAAAGACTTTAAAAATAAGTGTCTGCTGTCGCTAGACAAACCTTAATTTCTACATTGTAAGCTCAGGTTGTGTTGGAATAAGTTTGAAATTGAATGGTGAAATGGAAACAGGGAGCCACAAGACAATCTTATGTTGCACACAGGATATCCTTTCCCCTTTCTCTGCAGGCTCCCAGTTGGAGGACAATACATTTAATGAATAATGTCATATTTACTGCTCGTGGCCTTGGGCGTAAACACAGTAGGGAAAGAAGGGCCACAAAAAAAAATTAAAAATTCAGACCTATTTCTCTTTTCCTGGCAATCTTTAGATGTAATGGAACAGCGAAGTTGATGGAGGGGGGAGAAGGGGAGGGGACGGGGGGACTCATCCATCTATGCTGGGGGAGATAGAGTTATCTGTGGGAGCTCTGTATATAAAGTATTCTGCATACAATAGTCTTCTGATTTTAATATTTCCCAGATCAAAATATATGTCTTGTAAGGGAAAAGGGTCGGAGCCTGTAGGAATCATTCATGTGCAAAAACCAAGCACCATATTTTGTCCAGAATTCCGCCATGTTTTACTGTCTGCAATAAATATCTTATGGCGTGGGTAATAATAAAAAAAAATAAACGGATAAATCCTTTACAAAAAGATTTACATATACCTAGGGCAGAACTCTAAATATAGGCCTCGGCTTCTGACCAATGAACCTTGAGTTTACTTGCTCAGTGAACTGTATGAATAAGAGGGCTGCATTACTCCAATAATGCAAACACCCAAAAATATGATATTGCCCACCACTGATCTGAAAATAAGACTAAGATTAAGGAAATGGGTATTAGTGACTTTGCTGGTGATGTAAAAGAGGGCAATGCTAGGTAGATGAGGGTGAAGTATGTTTTTGACTGGTGGGTCAGCTAAGATTAGAGCTGGAGGGAACGTTTCTTCATGGTACGTTGGTTGTATGGTCTCATCTTCATCTCCACAAATGGGATAGAAAACTCATGGCCTTTCCAGTGATACCAGTTTATTCCCTGTAAAAGAAAATAGAAAGAAAAAATCATATAAGTGAAAAAGTCAACACATAAAGCTTACTTAGTCCCTTAAATTATAAACAACATTACTTAAACTGAACCTGTATTTTATATATTCGGTGTATAACGAGGTAAAGTTACTACAGAGTTCCTTAAAAAATCACTTACCAGGGGCCTTAATGCTGTAGCGATCTGCTGCCACAGCAAAAAGTTCTTTAAAATGTTCAACCTACTTGAACCTTACACAGGTTATACTCCCACAGGACAGTGCTTAGGCCTTGAATGAAGCATCACAGCATCTCTAACAGATTCTTTATCTTAAAGCAAACCTTTACCCTCTTCAAAAGGTTTGAATTACAACCCTCGATCCCACATCCCGGCAGGGACATTGATTTTTTTCCCCTCTAAATAACTTTTAAGTTGGACCCAACCCCGCATTTCTGTCTTTCTCACTTAGGTGGAAATTAAGCCCCTTCCCTATTTGAAGCTTAATCAGAGGTCAACTGAAAGATCTTGGAAAACACAGCTCCCCATCTGATGATGTCAGAAGAGAAGCTGGTGGCTTGGGACCAGGTTTGCCTCAGCCAACGGTCTTATACCAGTCAACACTGGATTTGCTGGGCATGTGAGTATGGTTTTTAAAGGACAACCCAGCACCCAGCTACAGGGTAATCACATCTCTCAGAAGATTTATTAGTTTGTTGGCTGTCTTTTCAGCACACTAAAATCACTATAGATTACTGTAAATCATTAACAGATCATTATCATGCATTAAAAAGGGCATTTACTCAAGAGATAAGACTATAATTCTACCACTGCACTGTACAGAACTCAGGTGAAGTCATATCTTGAGTATGCCATCCAGTTCTGGTCTGCAGTACTCAGGAGGGATTTGCTGGTACTGGAGAGAGTCCAAAGAAGGGTAACACAGTTAATAAAGTGACTGGAGGACCTCAGTTATAAAGAAGACTACATGCATTAAACTGATTCACCCTGGAGAAGAGACACTTTAGAGGAGATATGATTGACTAATTGTAACTATGGGGTTGATTTATTAAAGGCTAAAGGTCTGCCCACTCTGAGGGGAACATGCAAGGGAAATAAAAAAACTGAATTTTTTGCTTGCACATGATTGGATGATAGAAATGAGCACAAGTTTCCCTCACTTCACAGCTTCCCCTCAGATCTAGCGCGGGTGTACTTGCAGCGCACTGTATATTTGCCTTTAGTAAATCAACATCTATGTATATATGTGATGTTAATGAGATATCTGTCAAAAAGCAGTTAAATCACCTTAGTAATAGATTTAATTTCTAATAAGCAGCACATGGCAGACTAATGGAACCTTTCATCAAGCGCAAAAGAAAGGTCTGGTCTCGATTTAAACACTGCTAAAGATGCCAGGTGTGAAATTTCATGTGAGCGTGCCACAGACCTGAGGTATTGAACCTTACACAGGTCAAACTCCCACAGAACAGTGCTCAGGCCTTGAGTGAAGCATCACAGCATCTCTAAGGCCTCGTACACACGACCGAACATGTCTGCTGAAACTGGTCCGTCGGATCGGACAGGTTTCCATCGGACAAATGTTTCTTAGCATGCTAAGAAACATGTCCGCTGGAAGCCTGTCCGTTGGACATGTTCGGTCATCTGTACAGACTCACCGGACATGTCCGCTCAGCCGAAAGCCCTCGCATGCGTCAAAGTGATTCGACGCATGTGTGGAAGCATTGACCTTCCAGGGTCGCGCACGTCACCGCGTCATCGTCGTGGCGACGGCGCAGCCACGTCACCGCGTTCGCTGTCCGCAGGAAATTTGGTCTGATGGTGTGTACAGCCATCAGACCAAAATCCGGCAGCGGACATGTCCGATGAAAACGGTCCGCGGACCGTTTTCATCGGACGTGTCCCGCCGTGTGTACGAGGCCTAACAGCTTTTTGTTTTTATCTTAAAGCAAACCTTTACCCTATGCACTTCAGAAGAGGAGAGGAAACTACCTGTTCATGCCCTGAGCATGCACGGTTACAGATGGACCATTACATCAGGCCTGGATATGTGTAATGACACATATACAACCTATTACAATAAGAAATTAAGTTTTGTGGGTAGCACAGTGGCTATGTGGTTAACAGCACTAGGTTCATTGGTTCAAATCCCAACCATGACACTACCTGCCTGGAGTTTGTATGTTCTCCCTGTGCCTGTGTGGGATTTTCACACTCCAAAGACATGCTGGTAGGTTACTTGGCTCCTATCTAAATTGGCCCTAGTATGTGTATGTATGAATGTGAGTTAGGGAACTTAGATTATAATTTCCTTGAGGGCAGGGACTGATGTGAATGTATAATACATATTTAAAGTGCTGCATAAATTGATGCTATATACCGGTAATTACCTGTAATAAGTAAATACTATTTAAGACTGGTGGATGGATGTGGCAGCAGGCTAATTTTTTTTATCACTTTCTCAGAAACATTAAATGATCAAGAGTCCTACAATGTATATGATGAAATCAAGCTGTAAGCCCACAAAGTTATGTAGTCATTATGGATTGCATAATAAAACTGACTTTAGAGGGCACCTAATTTGCCTGATCTTATTTTTATTATTGTTTTCTGATACAAGTCTGACATATACTGCAGCAAATTATTATTTTTTGACCAATGGTTGTTCCCTCTATAGAAGGACATGGCGGTATCAGCAGTCAGCCAGGCCCCTTTATAAAGCAATGATTACCTGAGTAATCTACACCCATCTACTTCTTTGATGGACCTACGTCCTTTGAGGTCCTTGTACAGAGGCATATGTTTCTTCTCGTCTTCTTTCAATTTCCTTTCTGGCTCTCTATCCTGACAATAAAAGTGCTGCTAGCATGAAAATCTAATCGTTTGCTATCTGCACATTTTTCTGTCATGTTGATATAATTAATACTTTGCTCTTTTTTTCCAGCGCGTTTAACTACAAATTTTCAATTTCCAAAATAAGAAACAACTATTTGTCATTTACTTGCGCGTAAGGGGATTATAGTATATAGCTACTTTTCTTTAACATCCAACTCTGCATTAGCTAAAAGGAATTGTAAAATGCTCATTTCGAGCAGTAATTCAAAAGACTCATTACAGTAAATCACAGATGACCTCGCCGATGTAAGTATTTTAATGTGTAATTAAGCGATCCTCGCAGTAAAGGATGGGATATATACCAATTCTACATTGCTTGTACACACTATATTATTTTCATTGATTTCACCAGGGTAATTGAGATGTAATTGGAAGCCCGAAGCATCTTCAAGATATGTATGTTTTGTTACAGCTATAATTTTTCTGAGCGGTCAATAGGCTAGTGCAGGGTTGCTAGAGGGAATTTATTAGCCGTTTGGTGATGCTTAGTCTTAACAGACAATCTTTCCCTTAAGGCCTGTTTACCATGTAGAGAGGGCTCATATTTTTATGCCTCTGTCACTTTGTCTACATGTATGAACTTATATTTAGTACTTTAAGTTAAAAATTAAGATGTTTCCCCAATGGCATTGCTTTTCTCTTTAGCTTATGTTGATGATGGTGACATTACGCAATGAAAATTTGCAGCCTGCTACATGTAACTTAGATGCTTCACTTGTTGTTTTAGATACATTTGCTACTGAGGCGTGCAAGTCTACAAAGTGATAAAAGTCTTAGGAGTTGATTTACTAAAGGCAACTAGGCTGTTCACTTTGCAAGAGAATTTTCCATTAGCTTAGGGACTATGCTGGAAATTCACTTTGCAAAGAATACCCACGAATGAATGCATACCCATCATGTGAAAACGTGATTTTAAAAATGCATCCTATGCATTAAGGTAAAAAAAACCTGGCAATGATGGCCCCCCCCAGCCCCCCCCGTTTTACTTACCTGAGCCTGAATCTGCTGTGCGCGTCCCCTGGCGTCCTCTTGTCCTCGGAGTCTGACCATCGATTGGCTAGATTAGCTAGATTGATAGCAGTGCAGCCATTGGCTCGCGCTACTGTCAATCACATGCAATGACGCAGCGGCTATGGCCGCCGGCTGTATCATGGGAGCGCGCCCGCAAACTAGCTTGTGGAGAATCTTGTCAAGCTTTCTTTGCGTACACACTGTCAAGACAAAATCTCGTCGTTCTCAAACGCGGTGACGTACAACACGTACGACGGCACTATAAAGGGGAAGTTTGATTCCACTGGTGCCACCCTTGGGGCTGCTTTTACTAATCTCATGTTACTACGTGTTAAGTAAAAGTTTGGTGAGAGACGATTCGCGCTTTTCAGTCTGTTACAGCGTGACAAATGTGCTATCTCCATTACGAACGCTACTTTTACCGAAGGTGCGCTAACGGTCTCACACTTTATTCTGAGCATGCGCGGGTTTCTAAGCATACACACGAACGTGGTTCTCGTCGTAAACCAGCCCGATGAGAAACACGATGAGGAAATTGAGACTCCCGACGAGAAAAAAGAGAACTTGTTCCACAACAGTTTTCTCGACGAAAAACATCACACGACCGTTTTCCTCGGCAAAGAAGCTCCGCCACCAAGTTTCTTGATGGATTTTGTCGAGGAAAACGATCGTGTGTATGAAGCCTCACTCTGTATAGAAAAACTCCTCCATCCAGGCATAAAATCAAAAGAGCAAACTTAATAAAAGAAAAATAGAAAAAAACGAAAATGGAACCATTAGTTTTTTGGTGTTCACCAAAGCACCATCTAATGAAAGCTCAGATCAGGATAATACAATCAGCCTGCTTTTATTAGCAATTTTTCCTCCCATGCTATTACAGATTTACCTTTCAGGGCAAGTATTACTGGTGAGTCTTTGAGGTTTATTTACCTAAAAAATTGTGAAATCAGACTCACTTCTGCATAGAAACCAATCAGCTTCCAGATTTTATTGCCAAAGCCTAAATAAACAAGGTTAGGTTGGACGGTGAATGGTTGCACCAATCACAGATTCTTAGTGCACCAGTTTTTGTAAATATACCCCTTTGTGTTGCTGGGTGTCACCTTTAGGGCAGGTCACTGTTAGGGGGGATACAGTAGATGGCCTGTTAGTGTCCAGCAGCCACTTTTGGAGTCTCTCTACACTGGAAAGGTGAGTAAAGCCTTGTACACACGACCAAGGAACTCGACGGGCGAAACACATCGTTTTCCTCGTCGAGTTCCTTGTCAGGCTGTCGGGGAACTCGACAAGGCAAGTTTCTCCATTCCCGTCGAGGAAATAGAGAACTTGCTCTCTTTTTGGCTCGTCAAGTTTCTCGACAGTTTCCTCGACGAAAATGTACACACGACCGGTTTCCTAGGCAAAAAAATATCTCCTAGCAAGTTTCTTGCTGGTTTTTGCCGAGAAACTTTGTCGTGTGTACGAGGCTAAATAGTGGATTGGAGCAGGTGAGGCTTTACACAGGCACTGAATGGACAAAGTTATGGTGCCTTTTTAACCAGTGGTTAGTACTGAAGTCATGGATGTGGGAGCAAGTATGTGAGGGGGGGGGGGGGGAATCCTTTTGACAGTTAACACCAAAGGGTCAATAAAAGTATTTGAAAGAAAAGTCTCAAAAATGATAAAACATCAGGACCGGCAAACACATGACCCAGAAAAATCAGAGTTGCTGGCAGAGCACATTTTCCAGAATTCTCTCATCTCTAATCATTAGTGATAATCTACATATGTCAGCTTCCTTAAAAATCATTTGTGAGTGATTGTCAGTGATTCTGTTCAATTTAAGGCCTTAACAGAAATTTGCCAACCGTGGCAGATGTCATAAGGGCTGCTGTACTTAAGAGCCTCATTAAGCCAGTAAGATCTCCTGGAGGCTACTGATCCTCACAGACCTATTTTATTACAAAGAAAGGAAAAATTAACTGCATACTTTGCATCTGCAACTAATCTCCTAACACTAGATAAAGTCAGTAGAGTAATATAAATTCTTTGCATATTTGCATTACAGTGGATGTAAACCCGATACATGAACTCTGACCTAAGTACATATCGTATTTATCGGCGTATAACACGCACCCTAACTTTAAAAAGGGAAGTTTCAGTAAAAAAACTTTCCACAGCCCCCTGCGTATAACACACAGGCACAGTTTACCCTCTATTTTCAGGGTAAAAAAGTGATTGTTATATGCCAATAAATACAGTATATCTGACGTTTTGTTTAATCTCTCTCCAAAGCCCTAAGTCCCATGTCTTTATTCTGCTCTGTTCTTCTGTTATCAGCATCATAACTTCTGACAAGTTCTCAGAGATGGGAAAGCAGCTGAAAATTTGTGTATGAGGGTGATTAGCAGAGAGCTTGTCTTGTCACAGCACAGTTCTGCATGTCTATTGGGGGGGGGGGGGGCGTGCCTTTCCTCCAATCAGCTGTCTTTCAGTGTAAGCCAAGACTACACTGCTACTGCTGAATGAGAAAGTGAAAATTCTAACCTGATGTAAGAATTCTAGAGAATATAGCAAGCTGAAGACAGCAGATATACTGTACATGTAAAACTTACCGTATTTATCGGCATATACCGCGCACTTTTTTGCCCTGAAAATCAGGGCAAAATCGTGGGTGCGCGGTATACGCCGATACCCGCTTACCTGCGCCGAGTTTTGAATACTGCGCCGACATATACCGAGCGCAGTACACTCGGGTATAGTCGGGCAGTCTCGGCTCCTTCCGCGCTCACGTCCTGGACGTACAGGACGTCAGTGCGAGAGTTGCCGAGCATTGCCGACAATACACGAGTGTACTGCGCTCTGTATATGTCGGCGCAGTATTTAAACTCGGTGCGGGAAACGAGCGGGGAGGACGCTGCAGAAGGACGCCGGACCCGACGAAGAGGACACCCGAAGCCGCAGAAGGACGCCGGACCCGACGAAGAGGACATCCAAAGCCGCAGAAGGACGCCGGACCCGACGAAGAGGACACCCGAAGCTGCAGAAGGACGCCGGACCCGACAAGGCCGCCGATGGACGCCGCGCGAGACACCAAAACTGTTAGTACAAAAAAAACTTTTTTTCCACAGGATTCGGGGCAACTTTAGGGGTGCGCGGTATACGCGGGAGCGCGTTATACCGCGATAAATACGGTATGTAAGGAGATTTGTTCTATCTCTGTGTATCATCTGAGGCTGTTCAGTTCACTAGGTGTAGGAAAGGGTTTACATCCACTTTTAAATAATAATAATAAAAAAAAAAAAAAAACAGGAAGTTAAGGCTGCTATGTTGTCCCAACCCTACCCTCTCACCCTCTCACATGAAAAAGTTCAGTATGAGCATACCCTGAACTGGGTGGGATAGGGGGTGATGAGCAAGTAGTGGGTAAAGCTTGTCTTAAAAAACAATGAGGAAAATGAGAGCTAATGGTCAGGATGTGTAAATCCTGCAGCAAGACTAATGATATCCTGTTAATTCACTTATATAAGCACTGGCCAGGGGTAATGTAAGATAATGAATGTATAGGGGGGGCACACAGTAGGGTGTGATGATAGTATAAGTTTGAATGGTGGGGCATGCTGAATATATTGGAGGGCAGGGTGTTTTCTCAATATACTGTGCTGTAAGTGACATACACTTGACTGCTCAAGTCTGTACATTGTTCAGTGTGTATTATACTCCACATTGATTTACTCTGAATGCTTTTCTCTTTTAATTTCTCTTAGATTGTTGGCTCTAATGAGCAGGGCTCTCTGATTCCTACTGCATTAAATTGTATTGTAATTGTACAGTCCACCCTCATGTTGTAAAGCGCTGCCTAAACTGTTGGTACCATATAAATCATGTATAATAATAACAATATTTTACATAACACTAAACATCAAAGTATTATATACTGTAATATAAAGTAATTTGAATCATTAGGGTTTTCATATTCTACCCCTTTCATCAAACAGGCATACTTTTGCCAGTAGATAGTATTGCTATCATCGAATTTCCAAAAATATGTTATATATGGATTTGTAATAGCATTTACATTAACTGCAGTAGCCAATAATAATGAAAGAACCTTAGGGATGCTGAGATTGCCAGTCACAATTGACCACTCGCTCAAAGGTGGAATGTTTTCAGCAGAAGGAATTAAGATGAATTAGAAGGCTGGAGAAGCTCTTGCCCAATGTCAAATGATCTGGAGATCAAAGATAAAAGATCAACAGAAATAAAAATGGATGATCCTTCACAATACTGCCAGATATATTGTGCATGACACCTTAGGTCGATGGTCAAGAATGCCAGAAATGATGGTTATGGACAATAACCATCTAACCTGCAATAAGAAAAATGACCAAAGAACAAAATGCACTGAATAGGCCAGCCAACCTGGCCCCTCCATGTCCCCCTAGCAGCAAAAATACCCCTTTCAGCACAAATGCTCACCCTCATATAACCCCTTCCAGTGACAATCCCCCTTCTCAGCACAAACCCTTGCCTTAACCTCCCCTTTCCCAGCACAAATCCCCCCTCTTAGCACAAATCCTTCCCCATCTCCCCCTCCCAGCATAAATCCCCCCTCCCATCACAAATCCTCCCCCATCTCCCCCTCCCAGCACAAATTACATCTCTCGGCACAAATCCTTCCCCATCTCCCCCCTCCAGAATAAATCCTTACGTTCAGAACCCCCCCCCCCTCATCTCAAACTTGTGCTTCCTTAACTCCCCTCCCAGTACACCCCCAGCTCTTTCTCCTGTTCTGTAAGAGCAGCCTGCTCTGCTGGGACTTGTAGTGCCCTCTGGGGGGCTGATATATGGCAGCCTCCTATGCTGGGACTTGTAGTGCACTCTGGGGGGCTGAGATATGGCAGCCTCCTATGCTGGGACTTGTAGTGCCCTCTGGGGGGCTGAGATATGGCAGCCTCCTATGCTGGGACTTGTAGTGCACTCTGGGGGGGGTTAAAATATATGTCAGCCTCCTATGCTGGAACTTGTAGTGCACTCTGGGGGGGTTAAGATATAGCTGCCTCTTATGCTGGGACTTGTAGTGCCCTCTGGGGGGCTGAGATATGGCAGCCTCCTATGCTGGAACTTGTAGTGCACTCTGGGGGGGGGGGTTGAGATATGGCTGCCTCTTATGCTGGGACTTGTAGTGCCCTCTGGGGGGCTGAGATATGGCAGCCTCCTATGCTGGAACTTGTAGTGCACTCTGGGGGGGGGGGGTTGAGATATGGCTGCCTCTTATGCTGGGACTTGTAGTGCCCCCTGGGGGGCTGAGACATGGCAGCCTCCTATGCTGGGACTTGTAGTGCCCTCTGGGGGGCTGAGATATGGCAGCCTCCTATGCTGGGACTTGTAGTGCACTCTGGGGGGGATGATATACGGCAGCCTCCTATTCTGGGACTTGTAGTGCCCTCTGGGGGGCTGAGATATGGCAGCCTCCTATGCTGAAACTTGTAGTGCACTCTGGGGGGGGGGGGTTGAGATATGTCTGCCTCTTATGCTGGGACTTGTAGTGCCCTCTGGGGGGCTGAGATATGGCAGTCTCCTATGCTGGGACTTGTAGTGCCCTCTGGGGGGCTGACATATGGCAGCCTCCTATGCTGGAACTTGTAGTGCACTCTGGGGGGCTGAGATATGACAGCCTGCTATGCTGGGACTTGTAGTGCCCTAGACTACAGGGCATGGAAGAATGGCAGCCCACTCTGCTGGGACTTGTAGTGCCCTCAGTGGTGGAATGAGGATTCCTCGGTCCCCCCACAGTCTAAGGCACTACAAGTCCCAGCATAGGAGGCTGCTATATCTCAGCCCCCACAGTGCACTACGAGTCCCAGCAAAAACGGGACTGCCCTATTTCAGCCCCCACAGTGCACTACAAGTCCCAGCAAAAACGGGGCTGCCATATGTCAGCCCCCACAGTGCACTACAAGTGTAAGCAAAAACGGGGCACTACAAGTCCCAGCAAAAACGGGGCTGCCATATTTCAGCCCCCATAGTGCACTACAAGTCCCAGCTAAAACGGGCTGCCATCAGTCTTCCAAACACAGCACAATGAGACTGCACAGCCTTCCACCCCCTCCCATACACTCACTCCTTGGCTGCCATACACTCGGGCTCCCCACTCTCCCCTTACAACGGTGTCCTCCTACCTGAGTCTGGGCTGGATGTCATGCTGCATGGTGAAGCAGCGGGCGGGATTTCCCGATGTCTCAAGAAGACACATCCAGGCTCCCAGACCCCGGCGCAGCACACAAGGCTACAGATAACTCCGCCACTGGTCAGGCACCTCAGTGGCTGTGGGCGGCGAATGCACTGAGGCTGTATGTGAGCAGGGGAAGGCCGCGGGAGCCAGGACTCAGGAGGACGGGTCGGGGGGATGTTTTTGTGCGGGGGGCTTTTTTGCCACCCCCTGCAAAGTGCCGTCCTAGGCCTGGGCCTTGTCAGCCTAGGCCAAGATACAGCACTGAGTCCATAAAAAAAAGTAGAAAAGCCTGTCCATTGCCAGTATGCAGGGGACTAAGCGATAGCTTACACTTATCTTTCTTTTTTATTTGTATTTCTTATTGGTTTATTATGTTTGTTAATTATAGTTTTATGATTTGTGAGATGTACACTAAGATAAGGCTTGATGTTGGAGCCGAGAGTTCCTGTTTCTCTAGCAATATGACTGAATCAAGTATCACTAGATAATTTTGACTTGTTTGGGATGAAGGTAGTTGGTCCCATAGCACATTATTGTTTCAGAACTGCAATATCAGTTCATAAATATTAACAGATTTTTGAGTATATGAAATATTAATGAAAAGTATCTGTGCTAAGATGGGTTTTATACACGAGAGTAAAGCATATTTATATCCAAACTGTAAAGTATGATGCTAAAGCAAATATCATTTCACCTCTGTGATATAGGAGGAAATACCATGATGAGAGGCCAAGACAATTCTACGAAGCAAGATTTTAATCTTTCCTTCTCGTCTTCACTTTTGGCTTCTTACCAAACTGCAAAGTCTTTACTGATTTTCAATTTTTCTCATCCTGATTTGGCTGCAGATAATTTACTTATCTATAATCGTGGGAGAACTGGTACTTGCTGACCTTCACACATACAGTTTTCCGACTGTAACTTCTCCTAGCTTTGGATATTGTGAAAATTAAGTTTTGAAAATAGGACAAAATATAAATAAGGGGTAAAAAGTACACTTGTGGCTTAGGTATTGTTTCACAGGATGGGAGTAGATTGCTTCCCCCTACCTTCAAAAGACCTTTCTGGAGCTTAGGGTGGGAGAATTCATATTTCCGGCCTGAATATTTAATAGGGCCTAACCAATCCCTGAGGAGGTGTGCCCAGATGGTGGCTTGACTACAGTTAAATAGGCTGGAACCCTGGGAGAATTGCCTTTTCTCCTTCTGTGGAGATGGATACTTTTGTTTAAGGGAAGAGGAACTGTTTGCCTCTGGACCCCCCTTCTTGGACTGGAAGCTGAGCAACTGCTGGAGTTCATATCTCTGCACTGATCATTGCCAGGATCTGTGAGTGGACTCCTGTGTGCAGTGTCTGGTGGCCCTGATACTGCAAGAAGCTAGGCCAGTTCAGCCTACTTCTGCTAAACTGGTTCAGCAATCCCCCTGGTAATCAGCTGGGGGGGGGGGATACTATATTGCTGCTGCTGAGAGATAGAGAGGAGTTCTCTGCAATTTATGCATTAAGCATTTGGAGTATCTCATACCCCACTATCCTCCCAAGTTACCAGATACTTGGCAACAAACTTCAAAAAGACAATCCTGGACTATTTATTGTGCTTGAGTGGATGAGATACAGCTGTGTGCCCGGTGGCCTGCACTGATTAGAGATAGGACCTGGGCACATCTACAGAGGCCCCTACAGGGGTAACGCTACATAACATACATATTAATGTAGGGCAGAAACATATGGTAACCCCAGAAAACAGCTGGGGTACAACCAAAAATTATATTATAAAGAAACAAGAATATATTCAATGAACAGTAGATCTTAAGATATTTGTTAGGAGCAGAAAATCAATGTTAACCATCATAAAGATGTTCACACCAATGAGATAGCAAATATAACTTTTCCAAGTGTATTTGGCTCTTATTCAAGACTCTGAACTTAAAATAAACATGTTGGTTGTTGGAGGGCTGTAAGGTACTCCATTCTTTAAAATTTTGCAATGGTGTTCAGAAGTTGGGTTCTAGGAGTTGTAGAGGATTTCCAGTTAAGAGAGAGATACGCCTTCTGGCCACTGTTGCAACATGTAGAACTAATTGTTTAGAGAATTTCAAAATGCCAGGGAAGGGCAGGCCAAGCAAGCACTAATGGGGGCTGAAAGGGTACAGGACCCCAAATTGCTGTTCAAGAAGCTCCAGCACTGCTTCCCAAAAGGAACTATTACGGAGAAGCTCCAAAAAATGTGAACTAGTGTACCCTCTTCTGACTTACATCTTCAATATGTTCCTGATATCTCAGATTTAAAAGAATGAAGCGCTTTAAGGGTTTGATTCCAAAACATTAAAATTCAATAAATATTTCCTTGTAGACCAAGCATTGGCAAGACTTAGCTGCCATTTTCAATTTTCATCCCATTAAGGTGTTGTAATTGAGTGTTGAAATATTTTCTCCAATTTTCACATGCAGATGTGAGTCCCCAAAGGCAGCATGCAACAGCTTATATAAGGTAGAAATCAAATGAAGTTGGAAGGGACCCTAAGTATAGATGGCCCCAAACTCAGGCCTATGCAGTGTCTGTGAAGGCGGTATGGAGTAGGAGTAATGTATGTGAATAAGAATAGAATAGTCGTACAGGGAGTTTTTTTACGAGTGCTCTCAATGCTTCAAATGTTTTCATTCTATTTGTCACTGGGTTGACTAAATGCCTCAATTGGAATAAATGGGTTTGGGTCCATATAAGCATTTGGAGATAAGAAAGACTGTCTGGGATCAGTGGATTAAATACAACATTAGTTAGAAGCAAACATGTTGGGGTGAGGGAGTATTTTAGCTAACAGGTTTTCCAGATGGAGCTCATAAATAGCATAGGAGAAAGAAGTCGAGGTTTCGGTGATTCAAGTGGACAGGTCAGCTCAGTCCAACTCAAGGAGGTGGGGTGTATGGGGAAAGCATAAATTCCGTTTGCCAGAATGTTTGTAAAATTATTGTAGTCCAAATTTAGCAAAGCTATTGGGCGATAATTAGCTGGAGAGGCAGAATTTTTCCTGGGTTTAGGGAAAACAGTTATGTGAGATTGTAAACATTGGGGATGGGGTTGGTTCTCTTTGAGCCTTAAAGATATGGGAGACAATAGACAGGAATTGTTTATAATATGCATAGGAGACCATCCACATCTGGAGACTGGTGCAAAGGTAACTGTTTAAAAATGTATCTAAGTTCCTCCATGGTGATGTTTGCATTTAAACTGGAGAGGTCTGAGGAGAAGAGTTTGGGAAGTGTAAGGGTAGACATGAACCATTGGAACACCTCTTTAAGAAAAGGCAAATGATTGTCCAGTGACAAATAAGCAATTATAAAGCTTTCTGTAGAAATCATTGAATACTTTAGCTATAGACTGAGAATAGTAAGTAGGCTTTCCATCTTGGAATACAAATTCCAGGGTGGAATTAAAAGGGTTTTTTCGAAGTTTATTGGCTAATATTCTGTGTGATTTCTTGTAAAATGCATAGAACCTCAGTCTAGTTCACAACAAAGACTTTTTCACCTAGTTTTTTTTTTCAATATCTTTAATTTGATTCCTCAATGAGGTAACAGTATGTATGTAAAAGAATAATCATAAGGGACCAAATCAGTTGTGCCTCTGTCCTAGGGACAGTGGGTGTCTTTTTTCATATGAGAGTGAAATAAGATATACTGACCCTGGAAAAAAGCTGTATGAGCTTCCAACAATGTAGAGGCTTCTGATATTGTACCCTCTTTCAATTGAAAATATCCCCTGAGGGGGGGCGTGACCGGAAGCCGACCTGGATGGCAGCCTGAGTGAATGAATGAATGAATGACTTGTATAGCGCTACACTTGCGAACTGAATCGCCTCTGGGCGCTTTTTCCAGCCAGTGTCTGCTTGGCTGGTGCGGTCATTTTACCCCGTAGGATCGTGACACGCTTGGGACACACAGTCATACACACAGACATACATATATATACTGGGCCGATTTGGACAGGATCCAATTTACCTACCAGCATGTCTTTTGAAGTGTGGGAGGAAACCGGAGTACCCGGAGGAAACCCACGCAGGCACAGGGAGAACATGCAAACTCCAGGCAGATGGTGTCGTGGTCGGGATTCGAACCAGCGACCCTTTTGCTGCTAGGCGAAAGTGCTACTCACTACACCACTGTGCTGCCCTGAGTCTTTTGCTTTCTCTCAGCCCGGACTAAAATGTCACTTTAGGGGACATTAATCCACACCTTCATGGGCAGATCCAGGTACACCAGAGCCACAAAACCCCGGGGGGAACCTCACAACCCCCGCCAGGCACCGCAGCGAGCCTCCGGTCCTTTTTTATGCAGCAAAGCACGCCGCCGGACGGAGCTCCCAAGATGGCGCCAGACCCCTCCAAGGCATGCTCCCAGCCATCTACACAGCTCTCCAGGCCGGATCTCTTTGGATCCCAGTCGCCCGAGGGACACCCGCCGGCATCACCGTGCTCCACGGACCCTCCATCCGCCTCTGGAGCGGTGAGTTTCTCCAGCCCCAGCAGCCCAGCCCCCTCTGGGTCCTCACCACATGGTGCACAGGCCGCCATGACAGGCCTCCCCCCTCCGCACTACACGCAGTGCTCTGGGGCCTTTCCTCAGCTGCTGAGGACAATGTCAGACCCCTGCCTCCCTGAGACTGACCCAGGATCCCCCACTCCCTCAATCTCCTCCGTGGACTTCCCCGCCCTGCCTGCACCAATGTACCCAGCAGACCAGGTACTACAAGAGCCTGTGGGGATCCATGAGGCCTTTAGCCCCTATGTTCCAGAGCCACCCCCTCCTAAAGTGCAGAGACTGTCACAACTGCAGCCCCCCTGCTCTCCTGGAGTGCAGCCTGCTCCACTCACCTATGCCCAGAAAGCGGACTCCCCTGCAACGTATCCCCCCGGAGCGGGTGGCCAGGGACACCGCCCAACCACCCAGGCCTCCTCATGGAGTGATCCGAGACATTCTCCCACAGATCTGGCATACCAGGCCCATGGATATACCACATCACGTTCTCAGCCATCCCATCCTCCCCCCTCTGAGCACCCACCGCTGCCAGACTACGCTCACCATGTCCCTCCTCAATGGCACTCCTACTTACAGGCAATCCCTACCAAAGAGGACTTTAAACACTTAATTGAGGAAGTTAAGACGGCGTGCCGCTCAGAAATTCAGGTGCTCCAGTCAGGCATGAAGCACCTGACAGATCGAGTGGAAATGGCAGAAGAAGAACTCCAGGAAACCAAGCTAGCAGTCCACAGAGTTCAACTTCAGGGTGCAAATCATCGCACCCTGCTGGGGGATATGCAGCGCCACGTAGAGGACCTTGACAACAGGGGGCGCAGAAATAATATTAGGCTGCGGGGGTCCCCTAAACTGAGGACCCAGAGGATCTTCAGGACACACTGCAGACGGTGTTCAATAATCTCCTGCTCGTATTGAGATGGACAGGGATCACCAAGCTTTGCCCCCCAAAAAATACCGCCTCCAACCCGAGAGACATTATCTGCAGGATTAGCTCCTACCCCTTGAAGGAAGAGATCATGCGCCAAGCTCGCTTGGCGAGGAAAGTGACTTTCCAGGATGTACCAGGGCAACTGTATCCAGACCTCTCATGGATCACTCTACAAAGACTCCTTCAACCTTTGCTGCGTGCTCTGCAGGACGAACACATAATCTACAGGTGGTGTTTCCCCTTCAGCCTCACAGCAAAACATCAGGGCAAGTCGGCCATCTTGAGGTACCCGGAGGATCTCAACGCTTTTTGTGATGTCTTGGGGATCCCTGTCCCCCAACTCCCTGAATGAGACCTGGTGGCCACGCCTCCTGCTCCACCAGTTGTCTGGTTGTCTGGCAGTTGTCTGGCAGAAGTGCCCTCATCCAATCGCCCCCGGAGTAAGGAGGCGAACCATCACAGAGGCACCTGAACTATGACATGCCTTACTCCTGAGATGTTAATTTTTTCTTTATTTTTTTCTCTTTTGAATGACCTATTTATTTATTTTCACTATGTCTGATGTTCCTGCCCTGGACATTTTTGAATACCTAGTCCCCCATACCATGCCCTCCACTTCATACCCAATCTGCCTAATGGGCATGTCTCCCTTGAGACTCGAGAGATTGGGAGCCTTTTTTGCTCACTCACCCCCCCTTGGTTTAGTGACTGTATTTATCTGTGTTTTTAGTTTTTGATGACCACTTAAGGGCTCCCGGGCACCCGCCTGGCACATTCTTCTGGAGTGTGGCCAGACAGGTCCTTGGGAATCCGTGCTGACCTAGGCCTGTTGGCCTCTCAAAGTCTGACGCAAATGTTAGTTCTAGTTGCTCACTGTTATTTGTGTGTACTAATGTTCCTTCTCTCCTCCTCTCCTTTGGTCTTCCTTCCCCCCTCCTTCCCCCTCATTCATCGAGTGGCTCACCACAGAGTTTGTGGATTCTGCCTGGAATACCTCCCGGGGCGCCTCTGTCCTTGGCCTCTCCTCTCCGTCAGCTTCACGTCACCTCAGGTAGGAGATTCCCCTCCCCTCCCTATTTCATCTCACGGCTAAGATATTGTCCCTGAATGTACATGGCTTAAATTCTGATAGGAAAAAGCATCTGGCACTAAGGGAGTTTAGACAATCGGGCGCTGACGTAGTTTTTCGTCCAAGAAACGCACTTTGACAACAAGGGGTCCTTCGCATTCACCTCCAGACAATTTCCGCAGATTTACTCCTCTACGGGTCCCCGTAAGCGGGCCGGAGTCGCAATACTCATTAAACATGGTTCTCCGTTTACTTGCTCTGGTTACTATAGCAACCCCCATGGACACTTTGTTATTCTCAGAGCTTTGTGGCAGACACAGGAAGTGACCTTTTGTGCACTATACGCCCCGAATGTCCAACAGCATAGATTCTTGACTAGGGTGTTTACTCGCCTCTTTCAAACGGAACATGGGCTCCTGGTGGTGGGGGGCAACTTTAATTTGACCCAATCCGCGACTGCCAATCATCACGTGGTGGGTCCCCGGGCGTTGTCAGCTCGGGCCCTTAGGGACTCAAAGCTATTCCACCAAATCTCTAGACGTTATGCTCTTTTTGATGCCTGAAGGGCCCTCCACCCGGGCGATCGGCAGTATACCTTCTACTCGTCCCCCCATAGCGCTCACTCCCGAATTGACAATTTTTTTACTAACAATTCTACGCTCTGAGTGATACGGGAAGCACAGATACTCCCGATATCGTGGTCGACCACGCCCCTATATTACAGACACTAGATCTGGGTTCCCCTGTCCAGAGGCCCTACAATTGGAAATGAAATACCTTCCTCCTCCAGCACTTACCGGCCAAGACAGAACTCACCTCCACCCTACAACTTTATTTCGCGGAGAACAACACCGCCGACGTCTCCACCTCCACGCTCTGGGAAGCCCATAAGGCAGTCCTTCGAGGTAGATGTATGGCATTGTCCGCTGCCTTAAAAAAGGATGCACTGGCCACCAAAGAGAAAACTGAGAGGAAGCTTGAGGCTCTTGAGCGCCGATTGCAAACATCCCCTTCTGTCGCCCTCCTTAAGAAAATCATTAACCTCCGAGCGACCCTGAGAGATTTGGCTTAGGCACGGGTAGAAAAAGCCCTTGTCAGGCTACGGCAGGTTTATTATGACAAAGGCAATAAAGCCCACACCCTACTAGCGAGGAAACTGCGCGATACCCACCTTTCGACGATGCCCCACCAAATTAAGGACAGCTCAGGCTGCCTACAGTCCCACCCCAGAGATATAGCCCACACGTTTGCAGAATTTTATAAGCACCTTTACAATAATCCTGGCATACCCAGTGACCCACTCCCCCCGGACATCTCCCGTAGCATGGAACAATGTCTGGAACAAAGTGGCGTCTCCCGACTCCAGCCCTCTGACCTAGCATCCCTAAACATGCTGATCATGGAAGAGGAGATAGAGCAGACTATTAAATCCCTGCCCTCACGTAAGTCCCCGGACCCAGATGGTCTACCTTATGAATATTACAAAGCCTTCCTGCCCCTCTTGCTCCCCCACATGTGTAAACTCTTTAATACCTTCCTCCGGAATACCCCTGTCCCGGCAGATATGCAGCGCTCCTTCATAGTTACATAGTTACATAGTTACATAGTTAGTCAGGTTGAAAAAAGACACAAGTCCATCCAGTTCAACCACAAAAAATAAAAAAACAAAAATAAAAAACACAGTAAAATCCTATACACCCAACTCCATTCCCACAGTTGATCCAGAGGAAGGCAAAAAACCCCAGCAGAGCATGATCCAATTTGCTACAGCAGGGGAAAAAATTCCTTCCTGATCCCCCGAGAGGCAATCGGATTTACCCTGGATCAACTTTACCTACAAATCTTAGTACTCAAGTTATATTCTGTACATTTAGGAAAGAATCCAGGCCTTTCTTAAAGCAATCTACTGAGCTGGCCAGAACCACCTCTGGAGGGAGTCTGTTCCACATTTTCACAGCTCTTACTGTGAAGAAACCTTTCCGTATTTGGAGGTGAAATCTCTTTTCCTCTAGACGTAAAGAGTGCCCCCTTGTCCTCAGTGTTGACCGTAAAGTGAATAACTCAACACCAAGTTCACTGTATGGACCTCTTATATATTTGTACATGTTGATCATATCCCCCCTTATTCTCCTCTTCTCAAGAGTGAATAAATTCAGTTCCTCTAATCTTTCCTCATAGCTGAGCTCCTCCATGCCTCTTATCAGTTTGGTTGCCCTTCTCTGCACTTTCTCCAGTTCTCCGATGTCCTTTTTGAGAACTGGTGCCCAAAACTGAACTGCATATTCCAGATGAGGTCTTACTAATGATTTGTACAGGGGCAAAATTATATCTCTGTCTCTGGAGTCCATACCTCTCTTAATACAAGAAAGGACTTTGCTCGCTTTGGAAACCGCAGCTTGGCATTGCATGCCATTATTGAGCTTATGATCAACTAAAACCCCCAGATCCTTCTCCACTACAGATCCCCCCAGTTGTACTCCCCCTAGTTTGTATGATGCATGCATATTCTTAGCCCCCAAGTGCATAACTTTACATTTATCTACATTAAACCTCATCTGCCACTTAGTCGCCCAATTAGACAGAGCATTGAGGTCGGCTTGTAAATTGGAGACATCCTGCAAGGACGTTATTCCACTGCATAGCTTGGTGTCATCTGCAAAGACAGAAATGTTACTTTTGATCTCAGACCCAATATCATTTATAAATATATTGAAAAGTAAGGGTCCCAGCACTGAACCTTGGGGTACACCACTGATAACATTGGACCATTCAGAGTAAGAATCATTAACCACGACTCTCTGAATTCTGTCTTTCAGCCAATTTTCTATCCATTTACAAACTGATATATCCAATCCTGTAGACCTTACCTTACACATGAGCCGTGTGTGCGGAACTGTATCGAACGCTTTTGCAAAATCCAAATATATCACGTCCACAGCCACGCCTCTGTCCAGGGTTTTACTTACCTCTTCATAAAAGGAAATCAGGTTTGTCTGACAACTTCTGTCTTTCATGAATCCATGTTGTCTGCTGCTTAAATAGTTTTTTTCCTGCAAGAACTCATCCATGTGGTCTTTTATTAAACGTTCCAGTATCTTCCCAACTATAGAAGTTAGACTAACAGGTCTATAGTTACTTGGTAAAGACTTTGTTCCCTTTTTAAATATGGGCACCACATTGGCCCTGCGCCAATCCAGTGGTACTATTCCTGTCTTTAATGAGTCCCTAAATATTAGATACAGTGGCTTTGAAATGACAGAGCTCAACTCACCTAGGATCCGTGGATGGATGCCATCAGGTCCAGGTGCTTTATCCACCTTTATTCTGTCTAAATATTTCTGGACCATATCACTTTTGAGCCATTGTGGATTTGAGGCTGTGTCACTCCCACCCCCATTTTGGACATGAGCTCCCCCATGCTCCATTGTATACACATCATCACTCTGATTCCCAAGCCGGACAAGGACCCCATTCTCTGTGCCAACTATAGACCCATCGCCCTGCTAAATTCAGACCTGAAATTTTTTACAAAATTACTCTCGATTTTAAGCCTGGATGCCGAGAAGGCCTTTGACCGACTTGGGTGGCCCTTCATGTTCGCCACATTGTGCCACGTCGGGATCCGGAGCCCATTCTTGAGTGCGATTCGTCATCTCTACTCCGACCCACTCTCACCCCTGCTATTTGCGTTGTGTGTTGAACCCTTGGCGGCCACAATTCGAGGCAACCCGTCCATCCGGGGGGTATCAGTCCGAGGCAGGGAATTTAAAATGTCTCTGTTCGCGGACGACGTTATCCTCTCCCTGACGCAACCTAGGATCTCCCTCCCAAATCTTCATGCAGAATTGGCCCGGTATGGAGCTCTGTCGGGCTAAAAAATTAACACCTCCAAGTCGGAGGCCCTCCCAGTCAATATTCCTGGATCGGAGATTGCTCATTTGCGGGCCAACTTTTCCTATCAATGGAAAACGACTTCCTTGAAATACCTGGGGATACACATCACCCCAAGCTTCACTACCTTGTACCAGGAAAACTTCCCTCCCCTATTCCGCTCGATAAGATCCTTACTGATGCAATGGGAAAAAGCACCACATATCACTGCTCGGCCGGATCGCCTCCATTAAAATGACGATACTCCCAAAGCTTCTTTACCTTTTTCAAACGTTACCCATCCCTGTCCCCTATAAACACTTGAGAAAACTCCAATCCGACCTACTTAAATTTACTTGGAATCACAAAAGACATAGAGTTCCCCAGACGGTACTAATGGCAGCGCGCTCGGACGGGGGTCTTGCGTTTCCCAATCTTGTTAAGTACTACCGGACCACTCAGCTCCGGGCAGTAACTTTTTGGTTCACTCAGCGGTCCTACAACAAGTGGACGGAGATTGAAAAACTGTGGTTAGCCCCGACTCACCCTAACAATTTGCTTTGGAGTGCGAATGCGGAGGTCCCCCCTGAACGCTTGCTAGGCTCTGTGTCACAGCTTCGACGGCTCTGGCGTCGGCTGTCACGACCCTGTGGTCTGTCCTCGGAACGCTCGCTATTGACCTCATTCATGTATAATCCCAAGGTGCCAGAGAGCCTCACCCACCAAATTTCTCACCAGTGGACGTCCCGGAATTTATTCTACTTTGGGAATTTGGTGGATCCCCTGTCGCGCAAACCTTTGCCCTTCTCCAGCCTACAAACTAAATTCGATATCCCTCGGCAGGCATTTTATAGTTACCTGCAAATCCGCCACTACGCCCTGTCCATAGCACCCACCTTGCAGTTTTATCCTCCAACTCCCTTTGAAAGGCTGGTCTTAGCTGGATCGGCCCAGAAGGGCTTAATCTCTGACATTTACAAAATACTGAATGCCTACCCCCTGGACTCACAGGGTAAACACTCTTACATTATCAGATGGGAAAAGGCCCTTAACAAGGTAATACCCATGGAGCAATGGCGGACTATTTGGTCCCAGGCAGCAAAGAGCTCACTTTGCACACTGTATAAGGAAAATACATATAAGATTCTTCTATTTTGGTATATGACCCCTGACGTGCTTCACACTATATACCCCACTAGTTCTGATCGATGCTGGCGTTGTCAAGGAGCTGCCCGTTGATTGTCCCCTACTGGACCGAGGTGCAAAGACTGCTGGGCCGCCTCCTAGACACACAGGTCCCTATGTCCCCCAAATTCTTCCTCTTGGGCCTATCTCCCCTGAGGCCTCTATGCCCTGTAGAAAGCTAACGCACCATGTCCTCACAGCTGCCCGCTGCCTCATAGCTCTAAACTGGAAAAAACGCTCTCCCCCTGACCCAGAGGCTTTGCACGCTAGAATCAAGGATGTGGAGCTGATGGAGAGAATGACTGCCAGGATACAGGACAGATTGGAAGCCCACAACGTAGTCTGGGGGCCTTGGCGCCTTCGGGAGGACCCGCCGTGATCTGGTAAACGAGCTAACTTGATGACCCTTCCCTCTTCTTCCCTCTCTACCCCTCCTTTTATTTCTTTCTCTCCCCTTTTTCCTTCTCCTACCTATTGGGAGCACCCGTATGAGTCATAAGTTATGTTTTGAAATGCACTTATATGTATTGATATGATATGGCACTCTCGACCTCAGCTTTGTACTAACTATTGCCTAGAAACTTGTAGATGGCCTACATTGCTTAGTACTTGAATACCTGTAATGCAGGCAGATGTGTGCCTTATCTTCTTATCCCTTCTTATGCTGTGTCATATGTTCCTGTATGCTGTATGCAATCTTATCTTTTTCAATAAAAAGTTATTTGAGAAAATATCCCCTGAGGGTTGCTGACAAGTGATCATGAACATCAGCATGTTTAAGAAGAGATTTGCTTAGTCTCCAATGACGGACCATAGTATGTGCATTTTGCAGAGCTAACTCTATGTATGCATGATCTGACTAATCTCAGAGCTAGTTACCAGTTGGGGGGGGGGTGTATGTTAACTAGAACGTGATCCAGTCCTGTGTAACTGTAATGCCACGTACACACGATCGGTTCATCTGAAAACGGACCAATGGATTTTTTCATCAGATATCCGATGAAACTGACTTTCATCAGTCTTGCCTACACACCATCAGTTAAAAATCCGATCGTGTCCAACGCGGTGACGTAAAACACAACGACGTGCAGAGAAAAATGAAGTTCATTGCTTCGAAGCATGTGTCGACTTGATTCTGAGCATGCGTGGATTTTTAACCGATGGACTTGCCCACAGACGATCGTTCTTTTCTATCGATTTTTTAACCATCAGATAATTTTAAAACAGGTTCTACGTTTTTTCACCGATGGAAAAAAAAAAACGATGGGGCCCCCACACGACCGTTTCATCAGACTAACCAATTGTGTGTACAGGGCATTAGACATATGCATAACGGACATTTTTTTTTTGTTTCGGATAGATTTGTTATGTTACTAATTTTGTTTCCTTATGGAATTCGTTTAGTTTGGTTTAAGAATTTGTTTAGTTTTTGTTAAATTTCGTTTAGTTTTAGTTAAAATTTGTTTCATTTATTTTCTAATAAATTCCAACTTCTCCGAACAATTAAAATATGGATTGGTCGAAAAACGATTGTCTGATTTGAATTCTGTGTGAAGAAATCACCATGCCTGCTCTTCCAGGGGGATCCATAACGGTGAAGGAGACCAGATATAGTTTGAAGCAAACTTGAAAGAAGATTTGTATTCTTTCACCTTTATAGTCAATAAATGACTTTTTGCAAGTGTAAGTGATCAAGGTCTCCTTACTGTCATAATAATGGAATCATACAATAATCTAGCTTATTTGTTAATCATAATATTTTACCATTGATGGCTTTTATACTTTTATTGCCACCCGCAGTTAATTAGAATACATTGAATTCTTCACATTGGAAGATAACATTTTAAGTAAAAAGAAGTAGATTGATGAAAATGATGAAAAGACATTTATTCTCTGCCTTCAGCCACTCATTTTAATGAAAGTAGACCAACCCCAGAATTTAGGAGCTGACATATTACTGCCAGTATAATTACAAAGGACCTCAGCCAAAACATTTTTTATCAGTTTTACTCAGGCAGACACAGGTTAGAATCCATGGGACCATACAGCCTGACACTAAGCTGATATTCTTGTTAGGGAGAAACTAAGTAATGACACACACAGGTAACTTTATAAGGTAAGGTTGTACTATCATAACAACAGTTGAGATTTCGATTTTTAAAAGTGTCTATTTTTTAATTATTCTTTTGTAACAACATGCATTGTTACTGTGAATGCAAAATTGTATTCATCCACAGGATGGCAGCATTCAGCACTGTCCTAAATACAGGTACTGTATACAGATCCTTCTGGGAGTTGTGGTCTGAAAGCAAGGCTTTCCACACAGTAAAGCTGAAGTCAAACTACACAGCTCATAAGCAATCACCAAGGGATGGGAAAAGCCCAAGAAAACACAGGCGGAGTTGAAGAGAGACATTGCAGAGACATTGCAGATGGAAGGAGTGTGTGAGAGTTTGTACAAAGCCATGCCGTTCTGGATCTGACTGGGTTGAGACTGGGACAGTATAGCTAAAGAAGTCAAGGAGACTGTTAAGCTGAACACCGAGTAGAGAGGGCTGCTCCGTGGAGACCTTTCACCTGCAGGAGTGCAAGAGTTGCAACCACCACATCTTCAGTTAAAGGGGGCCCCCCACCGCAGGACAACGGTCACATGACTGGGTCAGAGGGCCGCTGACCCATGCCTCATTGCTACCAGTTATATTTAGTTCTTGTTGGCAGTCACACTTCCCAAGATGATAAGATTCTTCAATATTGGCCTTTATTAGAAACATATATACCCTTGCCCTTTATTGCTGCAAGATGCCATTCCTTGTTTGCTATCACAGCCACTGCCAACAGGCTATTGAACTGAGTCAACTGCTAGGCAGAAATTGTCCTTGTAGCTGCATCTACTTCAGCCAAGGCCATTAGAAGAGGTTGCTTTTGCTGCTTAAGCTCAAACTCTCATTTTAAAGTGAACCACACCCACAATTCCAATATCTTGAAGTTACTCTTGCCAACAACATATCTTAAAGTGAACTGTGCCAACATCTTCATCTCTTAAAGAAAACTGTCCCATTCGTTCTACATCTTAAGGAGACAGCATCTTACACCGTATGCCAACATAAGGGCCCCAACTAAGCCAGCAGAAGCCTCAATTTTCAGATTGTTTTCATACCCAGAGTCTATTCTTTTAGCAATACTGGTGTGCAGGAGGTCTAACAGATTTTCAGGCTTAAAGCTAGACTCTCCTGACTGAGGTCCTACAAGTGAGCTAGCCAGTTGTTTCCTTGCTATTCCTACATATCTCACTTGGGGAGTGATCTCCCAGTCAGAGAGCTGTTGGTTATTCTCTTGGTCCTGCAGGACATAGATGGCCACACTTTAAAGCGTATTTTATTGTACTGTATTGTTACTATGTTGACTCACTGGGGTTGATTTACTAAAGGCAAGTAGACTGTGCACTTTGCAAAGTGGAGTTGCACTCTGCAAGGGTAGTTGCTCCAGAGCTTAGTAAATTAGGTAAAGCTTCACTTTGTAAAGCATACTCAATCACGTGCAAGGAAAATAAAAAAAAATGCATTTTTGCTTGCATATGATTGAATGATGGAATTCAGCAGAGCTCTTCCTCATTTACTAAGCTCTGGAGCAACTGCACTTTGCAAAGTGCTCAGTCTATTTGCCTTTAGTACATCAACCCCACCATGTTTAATGGCTTACATTTAAGCTATTGCATTGCCTTACCATTATATTTCTACTCACTCAAACTGCATTTTTTTCATACTAGTTTATCAGAGTTTAGCAGCGATTGGTGTTTGGGCATTTATTTTATTGGCAATAATTTGTATTTATTCTGGCTATTGAAATTATTAAACATGTGTGCTAAACAGGCCTAGCGGTTAGATGCGTTTAGCAGCGTCAAGCATTTTTTCTGCCAACAGGAAAAATGGATGCACTGGCAGAGGGGTTCTTTCTTGCCTCTAAATTTTCCTGCCATTAAACTCTGCATCCTGTTAGTAAATCAACCCCCTAGGCTTTTAGCAAAGTGAAGTTGTACTTCGCAAGAGCAGTTGCTTCAGAGCTTAGTAAATGAGCAGCTCTACTGACTTTCATCATCCAATCATTTGCAAGCAAAAATTATTATTTATTTTTATTTTCTTTGCACACTAGTTTACTAATATACAGAAAACAGAGCTGTGCTTATGCAATACAAACCAAAATGAAATACACTTCTGTGAAAATAAAGTAAAAAAATTATAGTCCACGTGAATACGTGGAATTAATGGAATCTCTTCTTTAAGAACTTATTAAGAGATATCCAACACTACCTGCAATGTAAACCTCCTTGTGTGAAACCTTCACCTCTGATAATAAGAGTCCTTACCAGACCTCATTCACCCTTAATGAGCATTGGTCCAAACCATCAATTGGATCTTTGCAGATAGGGATGCACTCCTATGAGTGGTTAAACCACTGGATTCCTTCAGACCTGCCTTGCCAGACACCCTAAGCAGATGTATGGAAGGAAAAATGTTCCAATAGTGTAAAATCTTCCAATTATTTATTTAAAATTATTTAAATTGCACCAACATAAGTAAATGAATAATACGCTAAACTGTACATGATATTTGCCGACAACCATTTCAACCCACACTTCTGGGATCGATAGGGACGTGATGATGTCAGCACGCAGCACTGCCCTACATGTTTCGTCATAAATGACGACTTCCGTGAATTTACTAAGCTCTGGAGCAACTGCTAGTCTATTTGCCTTTAGTAAATCAACCCCTATGTGTGAATTGACACATAAGCTAACATGCAGGGGAGTCTAGAGGCAGGTAAGAAAATGCCAGATGCCCCTAGAAGCATATGTAAAAACATCCAGTGTGCATGAGTCCTCAAAATAGCAGCTACAGGTTTCTTAAAATGATTATTTATAAAACACAAAGTGTGCTATCTCTCTTCTCACCTGGCTGTGTCTTGTCTCTCCATACTTTCCATTCAGGTTAGTCCGGTGACAGTTCTTATACCACCATGCTCCTTTATATGATGATGCACAGTTTGTTACAGCCACATCATTGTCTCTGTCCTTGGTAGAGAATGGGCGCCCTTGGTGATAAGTAAGGGAATCACCTAAGGAAAGGACAGTAAAAAGTTTGCCAATATGTTACATAATTTAACATTCAATGGTATTTTTTTCATATACGGTACTTTAAATGACTGTTTTCTATATGATCAAGCTATGGCTTTCTACATGAAACACCATGTAATGCAAGACAAACTCAGATCAAAGAGCAGAGATCGGCATTTATACAGAGCCACTAATCCAGTTTTAGCTTTCATCAGTTTATAAGGAAGTTTCTAATTGGCAGCTATTGCTCAATTGGCATTCCTTTTTGATTTCATAAATAGAGATACTATAATGTAGAAAAAAATATAGGTTATACCTGAAGTTCCATTATAGTCGCCAATTTTCAGTTTATACATGCTGCGTGGATCGCCAACAGAAAATTTGTTATAATAAGCATACACAGCTTCCTGTCCATCACGCATGTCAATTCTCAGTTCGTAGCGGCCCTGAGACGTCACCTGGTGAAGGGTGTCCAGACCTGTGGAAATAGTGACAGTGAAAGGCTGTCCTTCAAAACTTGATACAAATCTCTGCATAAGTGTCCTTTGCTGTAGCATTTTGTACACACATATTGCATCTATTAAAAGAGCACACAAAAAAATAGGCATCATAGCAGAAATTAAATTTTTCCCTGAAATCCTCTGAATCATAAAACTGTATAACTGTTATTAGGTTTGATGTGAGGGAGCACCTCTCTGCCGAACAGTCATATTAATAACAGCTGTCTTACGCTTAGCTGTTGTTGCCTTTCAGGAGGAGAAAGTAATTATAGCTGATGTGGGACCTGACTGACTTTTGTCACAAGCGCTGAACACCTTTCCTCCTTAATTCTTCGGCTAGAGATCATTTTTTATGACTTTGGAGGAATCTATTCTTGAGGTCAATGAAGAATGGCCTTCGCGCTCAAATACTATGACACATCATTGCTGTTATCATCTATTGTCACCTTAACAGCTAGGAAGGTGCCAGCCTCTCCTTGTACCGACACTGCACAGCTTGCTGTTGATGTTGTGGTGGAGAAGCAGGAGCAGACACTAGCAGCACTACATTCAAGGTAATACACTATATTGTCAAAAGTATTGGAACATAACACGCACATTAACTTTAATGGCATTACAGTCTTAGCCCGTAGGGTTTAATATTGAGTTGGCTCACCCTTTGCTGCTATAACAGCTTTAACTCTTCTGGGAAGGCTGTCCACAAGGTTTAGGAGTGTGTCTATAGTAATGTTTGACCATTCTTCACTGAAGCTAAGGGGCCAAAGCCCAACCCCTGATAAACAACCCCACACCCTATGATTTTGACTAGTGCACAAAACAAGGTCCATAAAGACATGGATGAGTGAGTTTGGGGTAGAGCTTGTTGCTAATTAATATTGCACAGGTGTCACAATATGCACTTGATAAATCAAACTATTTTCAAAGAAACATCATTTTATTATCAGTAAACTACTAAATTATGCAAAACATTTATCGGCAGATCCACAAAAGAATTACGCCGGCGTATCTCTTGATGCGCCGCGTAATTTAAAATTTTGCGCGTCGTATCTTTGTTTTGTATCTACAAAACAAGATACGACGGCATCTCGGATCGATCAGACAGGCGTACTTCTTAGTACGCCGTCGGATCGTAGATGAAATTTTTCGGCGGCCGCTAGGTGGCGTTTCCGTCGAATTCCACGTCGAGTATGCAAATTAGCTAGTTACGGCGATCCACGAACGTACAGCCGGTGCATTTTTTTACGTCGTTTGCGTTTGGCTTTTTCCGGCGTATAGTTAAAGCTACTATATGGTGGCGTACTCAATGTTAAGTATGGCCGTCGTTCCCGCCTCGCATTTTGAATTTATTACGTTGTTTGCGTAAGTCGTTTGCGAATAGGGATTTGCGTAGAATGACGTCACCGTTGTGAGCATTGGCTTGTTCCAGGTTAATTTCGAGCATTCGCACTGGGATACCCCCACGGACGGCGCATGCGCAGTTAAAAAAAACGTTGTTTACATAAAACACGCCCCCATCACAGAGATTTGAATGCCGCGCCATTACGCCGCCAAAGATACACTACGCCGCCGTAACTTACGGCGTGAATTCTTTGAGGATTCGAAAAAAAAATAAGTTACGGCGGCGTAGTGTATCTTAGATACGCTGCGCCTGGCGGAGAGATGCGCGGCTGTACGTGGATCTGCCCCTTAATCCATGCATGCAGACTTTTTCCATGGAAAAGGACAGAAAGCGAATGACAGTGGCTACAAAGACCTAAAATTTCTTCACGTCTTTGTCCAGGCCTCCCGTCGCCACTTGTCCTTCACAAGACTCAGAATTTTCTTAACCTCACTCAGACTGTTGTACACCACCACCTCGACAGGAAGGACTTTTTTCAGTGTGGAAACCTGATGCAATGCATTCCACGTGTAGTAAAGGACTACTAAACTGACTAGAAAACGTGTCTGAAAAGCCCCGTATGCCCACCCCACATAACACATGCAGAAAAGGAAAGGAGCCCCACCCACCACTTATAGATTTCTATATTGAGGGGGCACTGAAGCAAGAAATGGTCCATAGCCTTCTCCACCCCACCGTATTTCACTCGTAGTAGGCAGTGTAAGTGCCTAGGTAGCCAGAGGTCGCCAGGTTAGTTAATTGGGGTGTACCACAGGGAGTGGGATAGTGCCAGTCCTGCTTCTGCCAGTGTGGGGCAACTTGGGTAAGTGGGTTCTATATACAGAGCTTTTTTTCTTAGAAAATAGGTGCAGGAACTCAACCACGACCCCGTTCAGATTTAAAAAACAGTACAAGTGTCTTAACGGGGCATTAAATACCAGGATTGCATTACATGCAGACTGCAGAGTTCAGGGGGGTTACACACAGAGTGCAGAGCTGTCACTTGTAAACACAGAAACCAGACTTCTGTGTTTACAAGTGATTGTGGTGAGCAGGCACCAAAGGGTCTGAGCCAGAGGTGGTGGAACTCAGTTCCCCCTGAAAAAAAGCCCTGACTATATATATATAGACTTCCAGGAATATACCTGGGAATCTGGTCATGTGAAGCAGTGCAAGGAAAAAGATATGCAAAGATATAATCTTAGAAGTGCTAGGTTCTGGAAACTTCCCCCTAGAGCAGTGGTTCTCAAATCCTGTCCTCAGGACCCACTAACTTGCCAGATTTTAGGTATTACCTTGAGGAGATGCAGACTGGAATACTGCAATCACTGAGCAGCATATGATATCACCTGTGATGTATTTCAGTTATCTTGCAAAACTGGCCTGTTAGTGGGTCCTGAGGACATAAGTTGAGAACCACTGCCCTAGTGGGTAAGCAAGGAAAGAGAGCTACAGGATGAATGGAACTACTAATATTCCTTTGGTAAGGGATATAGGGCTGACTTAAGGTATAGTCTGCTCCTCAGAATGGTTTTCATCCCTGCTGTTCTCTGTGTGCAACTAAGGAATGTGACATCATTCTTGGGATGACTCGATGCATGTACAGTATATATGTAAATCAAATGTGAGTTAAGAGTTAAAGGCTTTTGTTGTGTGGACTCTTCCTTCTCCTCCACCTTAAGATGGGAATGTTTCTAGAAATAAATGGGTGCTGAATGAAGCTGCTGCTGGAGACCATTGACAGAAGGCTTGAGGAGGTATGAAATGGGCTATTAGTGTAATGATGCTCAGGGGCAGATGCCATGCCCATAGCACCTCAGTCAACCTAAGGGGTTCAGGCTATGTTGGCCAGGAATAGTTTAAAGCATACAGGTGCTCACCGACCAGATGGCTGTGCATGTGGAGGTCAAGAGGGGAAGTTTAACTTGATCTTGTGCTCCTTATTTACTGACCTCCAGTCCATTCATTTCTATTGATCTCCTATTTTAATATTGTATTCCTGGGTGCATTGCCTTAGGAAGCCAATTTATTATCATGATACAATTTTCCCATATTTGAACTTCCCAGATAGCAAGGATAACTTGCCATAAATTTGTAGCAGTGTTGAATTGTAAGTCTGTTAAATTGCTGCCCCTTTTATACTGACAAGTTGTATACTTGCAGAGCCATTGAAGCACAAGTTCTAGTTGAAACTTTTCCAATTTGTAGCAAATTTACATGGGAAGTCTCCCATTTGCATGGGAGCTTTGCAAGTCACAGTGACCCCTGTGGTGGGATAACTATTGCACAAAATAACTCAACCAGAACTTGCAGAATGTTTGCAAGGAAAGTTGATCTGAAGTCATGCAATGCATACTTGCTATAATTGTGCAACAAACTTGTGAAGCCTGGCAAGTCTAGCAAAAGCTTAGTTATTTTCAAACTTGCAGCTCAATTGCTTGCTATCTGGGTTATTACAACTGCTGGAATGGTAAAAAAAAAAAAGGGGGCGCATCAGTCTTTATAAATACAGTGGGTGTGGGTCATGGGACAACGTGCAGAAATAGGGGTGAACCCCTATGCTAGTTTTCTTCCAGCTGGCAATTGTGCAAATATTCTTTAAAATGGATTGCAGCAGGATAGGGCTGGATAATTAACAGAATGCATTCAATTTGATCAGTTTATCACTACTCCCTACATATATCCATCTACAATAAATAGACCCAAAGCATAACCCATATACTTCATATTCCCTCTCTTCAGTGGTGAGTGTCCCATCAGCATCATCAACTACTAGTATCTAGCTACCAAAAACCCTTCCACAATCTCTTCTCTAGCCTCTTTGCACATCAGAACATGGATCAGTTCCCAATGTTAGGACAGTGCACTCAGTGCCGGGACAAGGTCATCTAGCTCCCAGGGCAAATAAGTCAAACTGTGCCCCCCCCCCCACAGATTTATGAGCATTCTGCATCAGCAAAATATTCCTCAAGCACTACTCTGCACGCTAACCCCCTTTGCAAGCTAAAATTCTCCCCAAACGAAAATTCCCCCTTCTCCCAGTGAAACCCCCTCCCCCCAGCTGAAATTCCCCCCCCAGCACAAATGTTTAACACCCATCCCCCCTCCCAGCTCCAATCCTATCTCTCCCCAAATCTCTCCTACTAGCACAACCCCCCCCTGAAAAATCACCCATTCTATAAGAAATCCTCTACTCCTCAAAATTTTCCTCAAAATACAAATCCTTCCCGGGACAAATCCCCATCATAGCACAAATCCCCCTAAATTTCCCCATGAGTGCAAATCCCCTCCAGCACAAATCCCCCCAATCATCCCCACTAGCACAAATCCCCCCCCCCAATCCACCTTCCTAAAACCAATGCTCTGCAAAAAAAATCCCCTCCTAGAACAAATCCCCCCACCCCCCAAATGCCCAATGAGCACAAATCCCCCTTTACTAACTCAAATTCCCAGCAAAAAAATCTCCCTTCCTAACACAAAGCACTTTCTACTCCATTTCAACTCCTTTCTACTAGCAAAAATTTCCCCTCCCAACACAAATTACCCAATTCCTTCTCCTAGCACAAACCCTCCCAATTTTTTTCATAAGCACAAATCCTCCCAAATATCCCCTTCAAATTTCCTCTTCTAGCACAAATACTGTTCCCCAAATTTCCCCTCCTTGCACAACTCCCCCTCCCCACAATCATCAAATTGCTCCCCCCTAATTCCCCTTCCACAAACCCCCCCTCCAATCATCTCTTCCTAGAAACACCTTTCCCAAATTACTCCATACACAAATCCTCTGCCCCCCTCAACCCCCCCCCCCCTCCCCCTAGCACATATTCCCCTCAACCTCTCACTTCTCTTTCCCCACTTCTAGCACACTGTCATCCTAATTTTCTCACTTTGCCCCCCTCCTTCCATCTTCCCAGTGTAATTCTCCCCTGCACACAGACCTCAGATTCAGCATGACAGATGGCTGTGTGGTGTCCTTCCCCCCAGGCTGGTCTTCATCTTGGCACACCAGAGTTCAGGAGGAGCCTAGGTGAAGCCTGGCAAGTCTAGCAAAAGCTTAGTTATTTTCAAACTTGCAGCTCAATTGCTTGCTATCTGGGTTATTACAACTGCTGGAATGGTAAAAAAAAAGGGGGCGCATCAGTCTTTATAAATACAGTGGGTGTGGGTCATGGGACAACGTGTCCTAATGACAATCGGCTGTTTTTTTTTCCCCGTACATACCGTATTTCACCGCCGCTTCTGAGTATGTCTTCTCCGGGACTGGGCGTTCCTATCTGATTGACAGGCTTCTGAACGTCGCATACTACGCGTCACGAGTTGCCGAAAGAAGCCGAGCGTCTGGTTCGGCTTCTTTCGGGAAGTCGTGACGCCTAGTATGCGACGGTCGGAAGACTGTCAATCAGATAGGAACGCCCAGTCCCGCAGCGACATACCCGGAAGCGGCGGTGAAAATACGGTATGTACGAAAAAAAAAAACAGGCGATTGTCATTAGGACAACTCGGCTGAATGTAATGTTAAAAAAGTATTTTTTGGGTGAACCTCCACTTTAAGAACAAACCTACAGTCCCTATCTGGTTTTTAACCCGGTGACCGCCTGTCTGTGGAATTGTGCTTTTGTAACATTCACATAGAGAAAGACATAAGGCCACCCAGGTTTAAATTTGATATTTTCCAGATAGTATTTTTTTTTTATTATTTGATCATAAGGTCCTCTGCAATTTAAAACATTTTGGCCGCAAAAATTATAGGCAATAGTTATCACTCATCAATTATAATTGACTTACCAAGCCAAAACTCATCTTCCAGGTTTCCAAAGCCGACTCGGTAGTCAGACCACTTACGGAAGAAATCTGTCAACCCATTTTGACGTCTCTGGAATACCTAAAGAGAACACATACAGATATATAAATGGAAGGCTTTTTAAATGTAAAATCTGAGGCGGTAATAAAAATGGACCTTATTTATGGCACTGTCTGAGGAAAAAATCTGTCTTAGACAACTCATGGAAACCAATCAAATCAAAACTTGAATTTACCACTGTCATTTTCCAGTGCAGGTTTGAATCAAATTGGTTGCTATGAGTTGTCTGAAACAGACAGGTATATAAATAAGGCATTGCGTGTCTAAAGTGCTAAAGGGTAGATGAGGTGATTGATTTTTCTACATCATAGATCAGCTGAAAATGATTAAGGGAGTATTGGCAGAGTAAAATATTTGGACAGTCTGCCTGAATCCCATAGTTATCTGAACAGTCAAGTGGCATTGAGTGTGCTTCAAGGCGTCAAAGCCTCTCTGCAGCTCAAGCAACGTGCAGCCATCTTGTTTTTTCACACTCTTGACTCTTGCTACAGTTAAAGGACAGAAAACTTCCACATAGGACTCTGCATATACATTGCCTGTAACAATCAACAAGACTCCAGCTGTTCATCTTCTAATACTGTATGGTTTAGGAGAGCAATGCAGATTTATAGACCACTTGTGTTTTCTAAAATATTCTCAAAAAAAAAAACTGAATTGTAATACTAACAGTATACAGTGGAACCTTGAATTCCGAGCATAATCCGTTCCAGGAGAATGCTTGTAATCCAAAGCACTCGCATATCAAAGCACGTTTCCCCATAGAAGTCAATGGAAACAAAGATAATTTGTTCTGCATTGACTTCTATTGCATGCAATACCGCATGTGGCCAGAGGTGGGGGTGGCGCCGGAGACTTGAAAATACTCAGAGACAGCTCAGCCACACTCGGAAATCCTCAGAAAGGCTCGGAAACACTTGGGAATGGAGTATTTCTGAGTGTTTTTGAGGCTTGAATCCTGCTCGTTTTGCCCACAACAGTAAAATCAGTCTGTATATACAGTAAAGCATCCTTGCTTTACTGTATATACTGTGGAACCTAAGGGAGTTATCATCTGCATTGTGTAAACAAGCTGTTTGATCCTGTCTTCTCTGATCCTCCCCCTCTTCAACTGTCCCCAATCTATCTGCTGATAGAACAGGGCCTTGGGGGCAAGCTGCACATGCTCAGTTTGTTCTGTTTTGCTAGAGAGTTTTTTTGTTTTTGTTCCTTGGAAGAGTGCATGTGATCAGCACAGGGCAAACCAGCACTGTCAAGACAGAGGGTCAGGGGTCCTGCAGCCTCATAGTACAATCAGGGGAGAATGAAAACTCCTCCTACAAGCTTTAACCAGACACTGATAGAAGTCACAAGACTGCTCAATACTGCTGATGAGAAAGGGTATTCAGCAGTTTATATTTACTAAACGAATTGAATTTCAATATTCTGTGTACTGTGGGAGACCAGATATAGTGAATTCAGGGCCCTGGGTTTAGTAACACTTTGATGCATAGAATGCATTAAGGTAAAAAAATCTTCTTCCATTAGAACCACGTTAACTGTTAAGCCTTGTACACACGCTCGGTTTACTCGGCAAGAACCAGCAAGAAAACTGCTGGGAGTGCTTTCTTGACGAGTATACCGTGCATGTGTACGAGGCTTTCAGGTTTCTCGTCAAGAAAACTGCCTAAAAATAGAGAACCTGCTCTCTATTTTCTCGTCGTGATTCTCCTGCCGAGAAACCCGGGAGTGTGTATACTTACCTGTCGCCGTGGAAACCTGCGCATCCTCGAAATGACTTTGACGCATGTGCGGTAGCTACCTAGGCATAGGTGCTCGTCATACGCAATGACTTCACCGCGTTCTTGCCATTTAAAATAACCGCGGTTCTTTTGAATGGAGTGTCTGTACACTCGGGCGGCAAGAGATTCTTGCTAAGAATCTCGTCAGAAAAAACAACGTTTTTTTCCTGATGAGATTCTGGCCCGTGTGTACAGGGCTTGAGAATAAGATATAATGCTCACTGGACAGTTTTAACATATTATTAAGACATTCGCATGTATTGTTAATAATGTCACGATGTGTGTCTTGATCACAAAATGCACTGATTCATAATCTGTGGATATTCTGCAAGTACCATTGGCCTCAGATTGCACTCATGCATGGATAATAGGGCCATGGTAGCATTTTACAATATACTCTTCTCTCCTTCACAAGACTCACAATCCAGCCTCCTCCATCGGTGGTCATGTCACAGAACACAGGCGCACTCAGAGACTGATCGCCATTCATATAGATGGTGTATACTCCGCTTTGAGTGTCTCCATTCATTAAATGTTGAGCACAGTCCTGGGGATTGGCGAACACTCTTCCTCCTGAACAGAGAGAGAAGACAATCTGCAGTCATGATGCACGTCAATAGATTCCCCCCACACTTCCCCCCTACATTTTTCTCAACTGTCTTGCACATTGTAGAAATAAATACAATTTTTAACCAGGGTGTCATTATAGCTAGGCTGACAGGTGTCCTAGTTGTTCAGAGGCTAGATTAATTATAACTAAAGTGGACATTGACAGCACAATGAAATGATTCCCCTGCCATATGCCAGTGTAGTAAGCAATAAAAAGTACAGAAGAGATAGATAGCAAATAGCTCTTTGATAACCAGCAGAACCTTCTTTTTAATTTTATTTATTCTAGTTTTTCTTCTTTTTCTGGCCTTTATTTTGTAATTTAACTGTAATTTTTTTTAACCTATTAGGTTAAAAGCAGTGCTAAGAATTAGACATGTGCACACAGAAATATTTCGTTTCGGAATTTCGTTTTCGACAGAAAAATTTATTTATTTAGTTACTCCCGAAATTAGTTTTAATTTATTTTGTTTCGTTATAAAAATGCATTTGTCCGAAAATCCGAATTAATTAAGGTCGAATCTGTCATTGAAGGCTTATGGTGTCTGTCGAATGTTCTAAGAAGATTCGACGGAGCAGCTAAACTGTACGACGCCGCAATCATACATTTCCGGTCGAATGTTCCGCCTACAAGCTATAGAAGACTTCTAATGTTGTATGACACTAGTAATAATTATATTCATGGATTATTATTACTAGACAACTAACATTTGAATTCTTCTATAGTCTATGGGCAGAGCATTTGACCGAAAATGTATGATTGCGGCGTCGTACAGTTTAGCTGCTTGTCGAATCTTCTTAGAACTTTCGACAGACACCATAAGCCTTCAATGACAGATTCAACGTTTGTATGTTTTTCGCTGCTTCGTCGAATCTTCGTCGTTCATGTTGAATGGTCTACCCCAACACTGTCTCTATAATGTTGAATCTTTTCTCTCTATGTCAAATCTTTCCTCTCTATGTAGAATAATCTTGGACTAATAGCGTTAAGGTTAGGCACATTCGACCACAGGTTTGATAGACACAGATCGCTATTGTCAGCGTTGTGTCTAATCTCCTATCTTTATCAAACTGTTGTCGCAACGAAAACGAAAATAAAGCATTTTTTTATGTCGGATCTTTTGGATTCCGGATTCTACGCATTCGTTTTCGTTTGTTAAAAAAAAAATCGAAATTCGGACGAAATTGCATTTGGACGAAAACAAATGCACATGTCTACTAAGAATAGACGTTGCCAGAGCAAAGCAAAAGTGCAGGGAACTCATTTTTAGCATTCACTCTATAGCTAGCTATTGTTACTTGTGTGACTTATTCAAATTCCAAAGTATAGTTGATATCTTAACCTTTCGCCTCGTAGTAATTACCACAAGGCGCAGTCCATGCGACCAGAAAAATGCATATATTAAGAAAGGAAGGGAAAGACCCTCCAAGAAGGTCACTACTGCAGGATACTATGGTTAATTTTAATGAGATTTTTTATAGAAAAAACACACCATGATATTTAGGTACAAGAAACAGACTAAATATATACCTTTCAGAGTATTTAAAAAAGACAACGTTGTCTTTTTTAAATACTCTGAAAGGTATATACTTAGGGCCAGATCCACAAATGAATTACGCTGGCGTATCTATGGATACGCCGCATAATTTTAAAAATGCACCGTCGTATCTGTGTTTTGTATCCACAAAGCAAGATATGACTGAATCTGGGCTCGATCCGACAGGCGTACCTCTTAGTACGCCGTCGGATCGTAGGTGCATATTTACGCTGGCCGCTAGGTGGCGTTTCCATCGAATTCCGCGTCGAGTATGCAAATTAGCTAGATACGGCGATCCACGAACGTACATCCGGCCGGCGTATTTTTTTACGTCGTTTCCGTAAGGCTTTTTTCGGCTTTTAGTTACCCCTGCTATATGAGGCGTATCCTATGTTAAGTATGGCCGTCGTTCCCGTGTCGAATTTTGAAAATGTTACGTTGTTTGCGTAAGTCGTTCACGAATAGGGCTTTGCGAATATTGGCTTGTTCCGGTTTAATTTCGAGCATGCGCACTGGGATACCCCCACGGACGACGCATGCGCAGTTGAAAAAAAAAACCGTAATTTACGTCGGGTCAAGACGTATTTACATAAAACACGCCCCCATCACATCCATTTGAATTGCGCGCCCTTACACCGCCAAAGTTACACTACGCCGCCGTAACTTACGGCTCTAATTCTTTGAGGATACAAAAAAAAGCTGTAAGTTACGGCGGCGTAGTGTATCAGAGATACGCTACGCCCGACGGAGGAATGCGCCGCGCTACGTGGATCTGCCCCTTAGTCTGTTTCTTGTACCTAAATATCATGGTGTGTTTTTTCTATAAATACATTTATTAAAATTAACCGTAGTGTTCTGCAGTAGTGGCCTTCTTGGAGGGTCTTTCCCTTCCTTTCTTGATAGCTACTTACAGTGCCTTGAAAAAGTATTTACACCCCTTGAAATTTTCCACATTTTGTCATGTTACAACCAAAAACGTAAATGTATTTTACTGCGATTTTATGCCATAGACCAACACAAAGTGGCACATAATTGTGAAGTGGAAGGACAATGATAAATGGTCTTCAATTTTTTTTATAAATAAATATCTGAAAAGTGTGCTGTGCATTTGTATTCAGCCCCCTTTACTCTGATACCCCTAACTAAAATCTAGTGGAACCAATTGTCTTCAGAAGTCACCTAATTAGTAAATAAAGTCCACCTGTGTGTAATTTAATCTCAGTATAAATACAGCTGTTCTGTGAAGCCCTCAGAGGTTTGTTGGAGAACCTTAGTGAACAAACAGCATTATGAAGGCCAAGGAACACATCAGACAGGTCAGGGATAGCATTGTGGAAAAGTTTAAAGCAGGGTTAGGTTATAAAAAAATATCCCAAGCTTTGAACATCTCACAGAGCACTGTTCTATCCACCAAATATAGAAAGAGAATGGCACAAGAGAATCCACCTAAACTGACAGGCCAGGTAAGGAGAACATTAATCAGAGAAGCAGCCAAGAGGCTCTTGGTAACTCTGGAGGAGCTGCAGAGATCCACAGCTCAGGTGGGAGAATCTGTCTATAGGACAACTATTAGTCGTGTACTCCAGGTGTCAATTTACTGAAAAGAAAAATTAAAGTGTAAGTAAACCCTCCTATCGTTTTCAGCCAAGGAAGCTGCCATCTTTGCCTCTGTTTAATCTTCAACTGCCACAGTGCTGCACATGTGATCAGTTATGACACCAGCCATTGGATGGTTTGATAATTTGGTTGAGAGCACAACCAATGTGCAGTTAGCATTCCCGGCATGCCGGGAATGTAACTGTTTTTTAAAACTCTTAAATCGATGGGTTTACTTCCGCTTTAAGTGAGAGTTCCTTAAATTAAAAGTGCTGGCATGGATAACCACAAGCTCTGAAGGCAATACATCTACTCACACATAAGAGGTAGATTTAGCACTACTAAGTAGGAAAAATAACTATTAATGTAAAAAGTAAATATGTCTGCCTCTCTGTACATATGTGTGAAGATTATACGCATATTAATTTGATCACCTTCACATGAAAATGTAATACGAAATGGAAAAGGATTATATATTCGCTATGATACTCTTCTAAGATGTGCCTTGATGTTATGAAAGGTATTTGATGTGCAGTGCAGAACTGATGATTAAAACCAAGGTAAATAATAGGGATAATAGAAAATGAGACTAGCCTCCACCATCAGCCTGCAATCATTCTCTAGAAGTCATTTCTTACGGGATACCTGAAAATGACTGCGGAGCTGATTAACTGCACGCTGTTTAACCAGAGCTGTCCTCAGGGAATGTCCCTCACAACAGAGTTGACAGCTCTGTAGTACAAGCATATGTTAGAGGAATGATGAATTCCCGGTGTCATTGAGGAACACTGACCTGTAGTGAAGACGGCGTGAGTGACAGCACTTCGTTCTCCATCCAGTACTGATAGTAAAGTGACATTGTATTCTGTACTCTCAAGCAGACCCTCCAGTCGGATCCATGTGTCCTCTGCATCCACAATCAGCTCCTAACAGGCAGGCAGATAAATGTTATCATTTAATGCATATTCATCAAGGACCAAATCTAGACATGAAACCATAGTCCTGAGTGATCTGAGAGGTAGAATATTAAGCAGGAAGGAGTGTAGAAAACAGCAATGCCAAACATGCACATCTTTTTGAGTTGTTTTCTCATGTTTTCACTGAAACATGGGCCCAGATTCTCGTACATCCGCGTAAAATTGTGCGGGCGTAACGTATCTGATTTACGTTACGCCTCCGCAACTTACACGGGCAAGTGCTGCATTCTCAAAGCACTTGCTCTGTAAGTTGCGGCGGCGTAGCGTAAATCGGCCAGCGTAAGCCTGCCTAATTCAAATTTGGATCAGGGGGGCGTGTTTTATGTAAATGTACTGTGACCCGACGTAATTGACGTTTTTCCCGAACGGCGCATGCGCCGTCTGTGGAATTTCCCAGTGTGCATTGCTCCAAAGTACGCCGCAAGGACGTCATTGGTTTTGACGTGAACGTAAATTACGTCCAGCCCCATTCAAGAACGACTTATGCAAACGACGTAACTTTTTCAAATTTCGACGCGGGAACGACGGCCATACTTAACATTGTTACGTCGCACTTATGCCACCATATAGCAGGGGCAACTATACGCCGGGAAAAGCCCAACGTAAACGGCGTAACTTTACTGCGTCGGCCAGGCGTAGGTTCGGGAATTTGCGTATCTCAACCGACCGAAGCGCCACCTAGCGGCCAGCGTAAATATGCATTTACAATAAGACGGTGTAACACAGTTACGCCTGTCGGATCTAAGGGAAATCTATGCGTAACTGATTCTAAGAATCAGGCGCATAGATACGACCGCGCAACTTAGAGATACACCGTCATATCTCGTTTAAGAATCTGGGCCATAATTTCTCTAATTGTCTTCTAGGACAACAAGCCTAATAAAGTCTGGACTGACTGGTCCTTAGTAGGAGGCCATCAGGTATAGCACCAATAGGATGTCCTGACTATAGCAAGTAGGCTTGTTGTCCTGAAACATTCCATGTAAATTCCATGTAAAGTCTAGACTATGTGCAATTCGTTTTGGTCCGAATATAAATTCGGACACATTTTTGTTTATTTGGAGATTTGGATGTATGTGAATCTCTAAATGAAATAGTAACAAATGTTGTTAAAATGCATTAAACTTCATTTCATATATTCGTCTTCTAACAAATGCCAAATTTTTGGAACGATTCAAATTCTCCCGCAGTCTCGGCAAAGGCTACCACTGGCTGCTTGCTTCAGTGTCTGTCATTTCCTAAAAAGCTAAGGGGCAGAGTAACCTGATGAAGTCAGTGGGTGATGCTGCCCACTTGTGGCATCATCGATCGGGGCTGGCTCGTCCCCCCTCTTTCCTGGCCTGTCGGGCTGCATGCTCAGGTCTGGTATAAATTTCAGTTTTTTTTTTTTTTTTTTGGCATGGGGTTCCCCTTATAAGCCATACCAGATCAGAAGGGACTGGTATGGATTGGGGGAGGGGGTCCACACGCAATTTTTTTTCTTGATTTTTTTTATTGTTGCCATTGTTTTATTCACATTCATCTGTAAGCGGGAAGCCCGCTGACAGCAAATGATTCTTCGGTAGTTAAACCCAAAAAAAAATTTTTTTGATGTCACAATGTAGAGTATAAGATTTCCTACCATCTGTGCCCAGTCTTGCCACACAGAGTTAATCCAGCTCTGAGCAATCCTCTTTTGTTGTTCAGTGAAAATTAACAGACTTCCAGATAAAAACCTTTCTAAATAAAAAGTCCTTTCCTCTCTCCTTGCTTTGAGTGACATGTTATTTACATATCTAGCTTGGACATGTTTATCATATGTTATGTTATGTTTATCATAATATGAGGTGATCCACAGTTCATTGTATATTACCAGGATGTGTTATGTGGGGGAGGGGTGGATTTCTCACTTTTTTTTTTACTGTGGATCGCCTCATATTATGATAAACATAACATAACATATGATAAACATGTCCAGGCTAGATATGTAAATAACCTGTCACTCAAAGCAAGGAGAGAGGAAAGGACTTTTTATTTAGACAGGTTTTTATCTGTAAGTCTGTTAATTTTCACTGAATAATAAGAGAGGATTGCTCAGAGCTGGATTAACTCTGTGTGGCAATACTGGGCACAGATTATAGGAAATCTTATTCTCAACATTGTGACATAAAAAAAAAATATTTTTGGGTTTACATCCACTTTTTAAGAATGCCACGGCCAGCTTCTGAACAACCAGCTATTCTTCATTTTTCAAATTATCCGAATTCGAAATGTTCCAAAAATGTGGAATTTGTTAGAAATTAATAAACTAAGCTAAACTAAATGCATTCTGGAACAAATTAATAAAACAAAATGAGTAAAATAACAAATTCTATACAAAACTAAACACAGTTCTGCACATGTCTAGTAAAGTCTAACTGGGAATTCCTCTAATCATCTTCCACCCTCCAATCATAAACCCACTAATGGATGCAGGAATCGTTGTTAACCTCTCTAGTTCTTTGAGTTCTCCACTGCTCGTGGGATTTGTATGCTGGTTCACAGTTAGTGAACGGTCCCACCAATTTATTTGTCCATGACCACATAAATATGAACAATGTGAAAGTAGGACTTAAGGGCCAGATTCAGGTACATTTGCGGCGGTCTAACTTATCCCATTTACGTTACACCGCCGCAAGTTAAGCGCAAGTGCTTGATTCACAAAGCACTTGCCTGTAAACTTGCGGCGGCGTAGTGTAAATGCGTCTGGCGCAAGCCCGCCTAATTCAAATGGGGCGTGTATCATTTAAATTAGGCGCGTTCCCGCGCCGAACGTACTGCACATGCTCCGTTTTGAAATTTCCCGCCGTGCTTTGCGCGAAATGACGTCGCACCGACGTAATCTTTTGAACGGCGACGTGCGTTACGTCCATTCCTATTCACGGACGACTTACGCAAAAAAAAAAAAAAAAATTGATGCGGGAACGACGACAATACTTTAACATGGGCAGTCTAAATATAAGCCATGAAATAGCAGCCGTAACTATCCGCTGGGAAAAGCTGACTAGCGACGACGTAAGAGAATGCGACGAACGCGCGTACCTTCGTGGATCGCCGTAAACAGCTAATTAGCATACCCGACGCGGAAAACGACGCAAACTCCACCGGGCGCCTAAGTATTACACCTACGATCCGAAGGCGTACGCCTGTCGGATCGAAGCCTAAAGCCGTCGTATCTTGGTTTGAGAATTCAAACTAAAGATACGATGCGGCAAATTTGAAAATACGCCAGAGTATCAGTAGATACGCCGGCGTATTTCTACTGTGAATCTGGCCCCAAGTGTCCTAAACACTATAATAAAATCGGGTGAACATTTTCATCTGAGGAACTTTCGTACGATTTTCATATAGTGTGTACACAACTTTCGACAGCAGATTCCAATTTTCGTACGAAAATTTCCAAAGGTACAAACTCCAAAAATGTTCGAAAAGAGATATGATCAGAAACGATAAACAACAAAAAAAAAGTCTTTGTCGTACGAGAATTTTTGTATGAATTTTCGTTCATCAGTTCCGATTTTCGGTGAAACAGTAAAATCGGACAATCGTTTGCCCGATTTGCTTATAGCACGTACCCCACTTTAGAGTACAGGCGTAATAATACAGAACAACTATTTGTGATAAAAAAATCTTTAAATAGCACAGAAGAAAGAAAGCTGGCTTATACATTTTCAGTCACTCTTAGTAGACAAATCCAGTAGAGATAACATTTAATTATGACAATGAATATTTTATTTTGTGTTCCTGCTTTTATAAATTGTCTGTAGGCTTTTACTAATGACTGTACGCCCCTTGTAGTTTTATTCTCGGCTTCCTGGGTTGCTGTATTAACATTATAGTCATCTGCCTTGTAAACCTGCATAAATCTGAATTAATTGCTATGCATGTACATTCAGCAATAGCACGGGGCTGTTTATGAACAAAAATAAAACCATGAACACAATGTAAGCGTACAGGTTATGGGGACATAATGCACATTTACAAATTTATAAATAAAAAAAGCAGTAAAAGGTAACAACCTACAAAACCTTCTAGAAAAATAATTTTGAAATGATTTAGGCTATTTATTTCCCTTAAGCCCTGTACAAACGATCGGTTTGTCCGATGAAGACTGTTTTCATCGGACAAACCGATCAAGTGTGGGTCCCATCGGTTTGTTTTCCATCAGAAAAAAAAAATAGAACATGTTTTAAATTTTTCCTATGGATAAAAAACGGATAGAAAAAAACAATCGTCTGTGTGGAAGTCCATCGGTCAAAAATACACGCTTGCTCAGAATCAAGTCGAAGCATGCTCGGAAGCATTGAACTTCATTTTTCTCAGCACTTCATAGTGTTTTATGTCACCGCGTTTTGGCACGGTCAGATTTTTGACTGATGGTGTGTAGGCAAGACCGATGAAAGTCAGCTTCATCGAAAATCCGACGAAAAAATCCATCGGATTAGATTCCATCAGATATCCGATCGTGTGTACGAGGCTTTAGGCTTCGTTTACACTAGTGCAATTTCCAATGCGACTTGAGTCGATCAGAAGCGCATTACAAGAAAAAAAAACATCATTTTTAATGGTGCCGGTGTCTCGTCGAGCTGGTTCCTCCATCAGATAGGTTCCTGCCTCAAAATCCATACCAGACCTGAAGGGCCAGGTATGGACGCTGTTTTTTTCATATTCTTTCTTTGCCGGCAATTCTTTTTTTTACATTCAGCTGTCAGCGAGGAACCTAGCTGACAGCTAATGACTGCCTTAACAACTGGCTACTTACAGTTTGTTAAGGAGAAAAAACAAACAAATGAAAACCGGCATGCAAAAATGCGTCAAAAACGCATGTTCATAAATGCAAAACATGGCAGTAACCACAACCGCATAGATATGAACCTAGCCCTAGTGGCCCTGTTATGTTGTTTGAACTGAAAACATCATCAGGATAAGTTCACCTTAACCATTTCAGCCCCTGGAAGTATTAACCCCTCAATGATCAGAGCATTATTTGCGATACAGCATTGCGCCGCTTTAACTGACAATTGTGCAGTCACGAGACGCTGTACCCAAACAAAATGAACATCCCTTTTTCCCACAAATAGAGCTTTCTTTTGGTTGTATTTGATCACCTCTGGGGTTTTAATATTTTGCGCATCAGTTTAAACCGATATATATTCTCCCACCTATTTTTAGTAAAAAAAATTGCAATAGGCGTATTTTGATTGGTTTGCACAAAAGATATCGCGTCTACAAACTACGGGATAGATTTAGGGACTTTTAATTATTTTTTATTGTTTTTACTATTAATGGTGTCGATCTGCGATTTTTAGCAGGACGGACATTGCGACTGACAAATCTGACCCCCAAATTACACTTTTTGGGGACCACTGACACGATTACATTGATATAGCATGTACAAATGATTCTGGCAGGGAAGGGGTTAACAGTAGGGGGCAATAAAGGGGTTAAGTTTGTTCCCACAGCGTGTTCTAACTGTAGGGGGGTGGGCTTACTGAAACATGACAGAGATCACTGTCATGCACCCATGATCACCAGATCTCAGGTGCAATGCATGGCTCCTGCAGACTGTCAGTGTAAGGCCTCGTACACACGACCAAATTTCTCGGCAAAAAGCAGCAAGAAACTTGTGAAAAGTGTTTAGAAGCCTGGAGTTAGGATTTCTATCATGACAGTTCTGTTTTGAGCCAGCCATATATCTAAGCTGGAGGTCAGAGATGTAGGAATGCCTAAAGAGTTGAAGGTAAGAAATGCAGGAATGCATGGAAAATTGGAGATCCCATTCTAATGCCGCGTACATACGATCGGAATTCCGACATCAAAACCGTGGATTTTTTCCAACGGAATGTTTGCTCAAACTTGTCTTGCATACACACGGTCACACAAATGTTGTCATAAATTCCGAACGTCAAGAACGCCGTCACGTACAACACTACGACAAGCCGAGAAAAATTAAGTTTAATTGATTCCGAGCATGCGTAGGATTTCTGTGCGTCGGAATTGGCTACAGACGATCGGAATTTCCGACAAGAACCTTTGTTGTCGGAAAAATTGAGAACCAGCTCTCAAACATTTGTTTTGTCGGAAATTCCCAACGGCAAATGTCTGATGGAGCCGACGTACGGTCGGATTTTCTGACAACAAGCTCACATCGAACATTTGTTGTGTGTACGCGCCATTACATGTTTATTGGAACTGTGGGGTTAATTTACTAAAACTAGAGAGTGCAAATTCTGATGCAGCTCTGAAAAGAAACCTATAAGCTTCCAGATTTTTTTTTTTGACAAAGCTTAATTGAACAAATTGAAGTTGATTGGTTTCTATGCACAGCTGCACCATATTTTGCACTCTGCAGTTTTAGTAAATCAACCCATGTGTGTGGCGGAAGGAACACAGCCAAACACCTCCAGCAGGGTTTTTCGAACCTGAAACCTGGCAAAACATTTAGCAATTCGATTGTGGAATCTTGGTTTAAAGAGGAGCTCCAGTCTCTTAAGTGAAAATTAAAATTCAGTAGCTACAAAAAAACTCTAGCTGCTGACTTTTAATAAACAGCCACTCACCTGTCCTACGATCCAGCGCTGTGCTCACCCCAGGCATTTTCTTCCTGTGTCCTTTCTTGCCGGCATCTTTACTATGGCCATCCGACTGTCACAGCTTGTGGATTTACAGCCGGGTGCCCATTGCGCATGCGTGAGTGGCACCGCACACAGCGAATGGTCGGGCAGTCTTCCGGGACCTGGCATGTGTCCCAAAAGACTTTAGGAGGGAGGGGGTAAGGAGAACTTCCGCTTCCGATCACCTAGGCGCTCGGAGTGGAAGTGGGAGAAGGGAACATGTCAAAATTGGGTACCCCTCCCCCCCTCCTCCCCTTAAAGTCGAACTTCCCCTTCTTGGTGGAGCTCCACTTTAAGCTACTTTAGATTTACCTACAACTATGTAGCATGAGGGCCTAGATCAGTGATGGCGAACCTTGGCACCCCAGATGTTTTGGAACTACATTTCCCATGATGCTCAGCTACTCTGAAGAGTGCATGAGCATCATGGGAAATGTAGTTCCAAAACATCTGGGGTGCCAAGGTTCGCCATCACTGGCCTAGATGGACAACCCACTTAATTTATATAATCAGTTAGGCCTTTGCACTACAGAGTAGTTTGTGAGTCTAAAGGCCCGTACACACGGCTGGACTTTTTGCTTACAAACTTCAAAATCTGCAAGTTTTCAAATTTGTCCGATCATGTGTACGCTCCATCGGACCAACTTTTTCGGGCTTCATCAGACAAAAAGTTTGGTCTGCAAACGGACAAACTTTACGTCAACAAAAGTCCGATGGTGCCTAGTCCGACCGTGTGTACAGCAAGCCATCGGACTTTTGTACAAAGTGAAAATACGCATGCTCAGAACCAATGTTAAAATCAACCAACAATAGCAGAAGTTAACCAAAGGGTGGCGGTAAAGAGCAGAAAAGAGCAGAAAAACCATGTGATGTTGGGAAAGTTTTAGAAAAGTTTGCAGAAAAGTCAGAGCGTGTGTATGCTATTGGTGTGACCGGACAACTCCCTTCGGACAAAAATCCAAGGGAAAGCTGATGTCCGACCATGTGTACGAGGCTTTAGATATTAAGTAATCACTCACTAACTACACTGCCCAGTGCCCATTCAAAAGAACGCTACAAGTACACAAATTTCCGAACAGACACAGAAACGGATTTACAAAACACACAAATGAAAATACGAACATACGAATGAAAATACGAGCAGACAAAGGATTTAAAATACGGAATGCAAATCGTTCGTTATAGATGTAATTTTCGTTCTTTTGCTTTTTCGGTGTTTCATATTTTAGTAAGATTGTCCAATCATACGTTCGTATTTTCGATTGTTCGTTATTTTGCTTATTCGTAATTCCGTAATTTTCGTATTTTGGTTCTTTCAACTTTTCGGATGTTCGAATTGATACGTATGTACGAAAACTAACAAATTCGAACGAAAATCCATTTGTTATGAACGGGAACGCACATGTCTAATCTTGTATACTAAGAGCCTAATTAACTTTTATGTGGTGCCAAATGGTAAAGTCACGACTTGGCAGTATAAATGGCTAAAGCGTATTTTTTTCTCAAGTGAATCGTAAAATTTGAATTTTGAAAACTCATGGAGGGTAGATGCATGCTAATTTGGTGACTCACCTTTCTGCTGCCGTTGGTGGATTTGTAAGTTAGAATATAATTTTCAATAGCTGAAATTGGCGGCTGCCATGACACCAGGGCACTTGTCCTTGACACCTCAGAGGCTGTCAAGTTTATAGGATAATCCAAAACTGCAACAAAATAAAATCATAATAGTTATTTTTCAATATTGTTTTATTAATTGTTTTTCTAAAGATGATCTCTAACCATATTTTCTTAAAGGGATTGTAAAGGTTTGTTTTTTATTTTCTAAATAGGTTCCTTTAACCACTAGCCGACCAGCCGCCGCAGTTATACGGCGGCAGGTCGGCTCGGCTGGGGAAAATCACGTAGCTATACGTCACTTCGTATTGCAGCCATTAGGGGTGCGCGCCTGGTGCCCCTGGTGCCGACGCAGGTTCCTGGCGGGCGCGATCACCGTCGGGCACCCGCGATCGCTCATTACAGAGCGTAAACACACAGCTCTCGGTCCTGTCAGGGGGAGAAATGACCGTTCTGTCATTTCTCCTAGTCAGTCCCACCCCCCATTCAGTTAGAACACACCTAGGGAACATAATTAACCCCTTCCTCGCCCCCTAGTGTTAACCCCTTTCCTGCCAGTGGCATTTTTACAGTAATCAATGCATTTTTATAGCACTGATCGCTATAAAAATGCCAATGGTCCCAAAAATGTGTCAAAAGTGTCCGCCAAAAGGTCGCAGTACCGATAAAAATCCCAGATCGCCGCCATAACTAGTAAAAAAAAAAAATATTAATAAAAATGCCATAAAACTATCCCCTATTTTGTAGACGCTATAATTTTTGCGCAAACCAATCAATAAACACTTATTGCGTTTTTTTACGAAAAAATAATACGTATCGGCCTAAACTGAGGAAAAAAAACGTTTTTTTATATATTTTTGGGGATATTTATTATAGCAAAAAGTAAAAAATATTATTTTTTTTCCAAAATTGTCGCTCTGTTTTTGTTTATAGCACAAAAAATAAAAACCACAAAGGTGATCAAATACCACCAAAAGAAAGCTCTATTTGTGGGGAACAAAAAGGACATCAATTTTGTTTGGGAGCCACGTCGCACGACCGCGCAATTGTCAGTTAAAGCGATGCAGTGCCGAATCGCAAAAAGTGGCCCGGTCATTGACCAGCAAAATGGTCCGGGGCTGAAGTGGTTAAGCTAGTGCATTGGTTCACTTACCTTTTCCTTGGATTTCCCTTCTAAATGTTTTTTTTTCTTTGTCTGAATTTCTCACTTCCTGTTTCTCCTCAGTAAGCTTGCCCCCATCATCTGAGTCGTTCTGGCTGGGGGTTAGCCAGTGTGCTCGCCCCCTCCCTTGGGACTACATCCCTGCGGGGAGACGCTGACTAACCCCCAGCCAGAACAGCTCGGATGATGGACCCTAATTAGAAAATAAAAAACAAACCTTTACAACCCGCAGGGAATGGCTATATAACCCCTGGCAGATTTTTAATGCAGTTATTTGCCCCATTTGGGAAATTTTTGCTCACTTTCTATCATGGGAAAAAAAAATTCACCTGGACAGAAAATAGGGACACATTTGGAATAAAACACACTTTATTAAAGCGGGGTTCCAACCACAATTAGCATTTTTTAAATGTATGTCCTTTCATCCTGCGTTTTTATAATATAAATCCGGTCACTTACTATTTTACAATCCACCGCCACTCCGCATAGTTATTCAAAAAAGATAGGGCTAGATTCAGATAGGTTACGTGGATCTAAAGATCCGCTCACCTATTTCATTTACGTTACGCCGGCGCAACTTTTTCAGGCAAGTGCTTTATTCACAAAGCACTTGCCTGTAAAGTTGAGCCGGCGTAACGTAAATCCCCCGGCAGAATTCAAATTCCGCGGGTAGGGGGCGTATAACATTTAAATCAGGCGCGTCCCCGCGCCGAACGAACTGCGCATGCGCCGGCCGCGACTGAATCCCAGTGCGCATGCTCCAAATGACGTCGGCAAATCGTCATGCTTTCGACGTGAACGTAAATTACGTCCATCTGTATTCGCGAACGACTTACACAAACGACGTAAAAAATTCAAAACTCGGCGCGGTAACGACGGCCATACTTAACATTAGCTACGCCTCATATAGCAGGGGTAACTATACGCCGGAAAAAGCCGAACGCAAACGACGTTAAAAAAAAAAAACGCTTTGCGGTCGTTCGTTTCTGAATTGGCGTTACTCCTCATTTGCATATTTGTCGCGTAAAAGATACGGAAGCGCCACCTAGCGGCCGGCCTGGAATTGCAGCCTAAGATCCGACGGTGTAAGTCACTTACACCTGGCGGATCTTAGGGAGATCTATGCGTAACTGATTCTATGAATCAGTCGCATAGATACGACGGCCGGACTCAGAGATACGATGGCGTATCAGGAGATACGCCGGCATATCTCATTTCTGAATCCGGCCCATAGTTTATAAAACTATGTCCACACCGTTGTCATTTTGCTTGTGGGCATTCTGAAGCCCACAAGCACTTACTTCCTAGAAGTCTTGGATGGGGAGTGATACTTGGATAGGCACTGCATCCTGGGAAATGATGACACACATTTCCCAGGAGCATTAGAGGGAGATGATGTCAGAATCCTAGGTGATTCCAAAGGCAGATTTCGTAGGACCGCATAGCAACAGGCATTTCCAGATGAGTAAAAAAAATGTTTTTCTTTTTTTCTTTTTTAGGTCTAATGAGCACAATAATGAAAAAAAAAATTTGGGATGGAAACTCCACTTTAATAAGGTAGGGAAAATAATAGAATCTGGAAATTGTTCCCTGTTCTGACCAAAGCAAAAAAACAAAAAATGGCTACAGATGCACTTTAAAACTGAACTCCAGGCAAACAGCTAAATACACAGATAGAATACATTTATGACAGTGGTTTTAACTGTCAGAGGATCTTTGTCCATTCATTCCCAAGATGTACACAGCCCTCTTACACTGCATAGCCGTGTGGATGACACTAATAACAGTTAAAGTGGAACAAAAAAAGCTATTTAAAAATAAATAAATTGCTAGCAGGTAGGTTTTTATTGCAGTAGAGACTCTGTATGTCTCTTCTGCAATAAAAGATACGTTTCTGCCTGCCAGCAATATTCTTGTAGTTATACACTGATCCGCGCATGCGCAGCTCTTTCTACAATCTCAGAATGCAGTACGTGCTGGAACAAGGTAAAGAATAATATGTTGCCAGCACACCTCAATCTTTTGCAATCAAGTCATCTTTTTAATGACATTGTTCAGCATGTCATACAATAAAAAGATTGTAGTGTTTTCAAATCACCAGGAGTGACATAAATAATACAAACTAATTTATATTTATACAAATGTAACTCCTATAGGAAAAAACAAGTTACCATCATTATTACATTAGAATGACATCTGATTCCTGCCAAAACCTAAAATGACAACAGCAAATATCCCTCTAAAATGTTTGAACTGAAGATTTCCCATCTGCCTGAAAACAATAGAATATCAGCTATCTTAGTGCACTGAGACTTAACCTCCCTGAAAGCGGTACCATTATTTGCAAGGAAATTTGGCATTTTATACTGTAGGCCTGCAATTCTTAGGAATAACTAATTTAAATCTGACCAAGCAAGAGCCTAGTAGGCATCCCGGGTATGAATTTAAAAAAAAAAAAAAATTATAAATTATAATCTAATAAATAATTATAAATAATTATAACAAATAATAATATAATTATAATAAAAAATATTCAATAATGTAATCAACTCAAAATCACTGAAATTTGCTCAGTTGCAGAATTGTCGCTGTCATTACTTTTATTTTTTGATGACGAATTTCCCCACAAATCGCTATCGCACAATTCTGCAAGTGATTATAATTTATTATCGCTGTTTTCTAGCGGCTCTAAAACCATTTTTGACATAAAGGGACACTTTTGGTTGCTATGGACAATCTACAGTTTGCAGGCAGAAAGAACATTTTTTATTATATAAAAGTACATGTAGGGCACTGGGCAGACCACTAGGGACAAGGGGGGGGGGGGTGTGTATTTTTTTACATACAGTACTGTAATCTATAAGATTACATTATACTGTATGTAAGGTGTTTGTTTACGTTTTTAAATTTGGCGTCGTTCTCCGCCCCCGTGCGTCGTAACGTCGCAGGGAACGGAGATCGGCGGCACACAGAGGCCCTGTGTGAATCGAGCGAGGACCCATTCGCTCACACAGCGCGGTGGCATCGCTGGATCCAGGGACAAGGTAAGTAAACCATGCCTGTGGATTCTGCGAGGCGAGCCAGAGTCTGACTCGGGGTTACCGATCGCAGCACAGAAATGTAACCCCGAGTCAGACTCTGGAATACCACCAGGGGGGTTAAAGGGGTTGTAAAGGTACAATTATTTTTTCCTAAATAGCTTCCTTTACCTTAGTGCAGTCCTCCTTCACTTACCTCATCCTTCCATTTTGCTTTTAAATGTCCTTATTTCTTCTGAGAAATCCTCACTTCCTGTTCTTCTGTCTGTAACTTCACACAGTAATGCACGGCTTTCTCCCTGGTGTGGAGTGTCGTGCTCGTCCCCTCCCTTGGACAACAGGAGAGTCAAGAGGCCCACTAACACACTGCTCCTTTCTCTATCTGCAACGTAGAGAGCGTCCTGACTCTCCTGTAGTCCAAGGGAGGGGGCGAGCACGACACTCCACACCAGGGAGAAAGCCTTGCATTACTGTGTGGAGTTACAAACAGAAGAACAGGAAGTGAGGATTTCTCAGAAGAAATAAGGACATTTAAAAGCAAAATGGAAGGATGAGGTAAGTGAAGGAGGACTGCACTAAGGTAAAGGAAGCTATTAAGGATTTTTTGTTTTACCTTTACAACCCCTTTAAAATCAATATTCCAAAAAACAGAACAACAGAACTCCGGGTCCTAAACCGGTCACCATCACTATGGCAACAACGCAGCACATATTTATTGAACCATGGAGAGGGTCTGCGCACACACACGTCAAAGACCCAGAAACACATCCATAAGCCGATCATGCCCCCTGGCACATGATCTGTGGCTTAGCCAGGACAAAGTAACTTTGTTGCGCATATACGGAAGTCATTATCCCAGGCTGGCCAGTCAACCTGAAGATTCTAGACCCAGAAAAAAAATCTGAAGGTGTCCGCAGATGGAAAAGAGCAAAGAGGGAGAGCTCAGATGTTGCACCATTGAAAGAGGGTGCTTTTGGAGGTAAATATGTCTTAAAGCGGGGGTTCACCCGGAAAAAAAATTGTAACTTTAGATTGAGGCTAATTACGGGAAGCACAATCGGGTGTTTTTTTTTAAATCAATGCAGTACTTACCGTTTTAGAGATAGATGTTCTCCGTGGCTTCCGGGTATGATCTTCGGGATTGGGCGTTCCTATTTGATTGACAGCCTTCCGACGGTCGCATACAGCGCGTCACGAGTTGCCGAACGTCGGTGCGGCTCTATACGGCGCCTGCGCACCGACGTTCGGATACTTTCGGAAACTCGTGACACACTGTATGCAACGGTCGGAAGGCTGTCAATCAAATAGGAACGCCCAGTCCCGCAGTCCATACCCGGAAGCGGCGGGAGAACATCGATCTCTAAAACGGTAAGTACTGCATTGTTTTAAAAATAAAAAAACCTGATTGTGCTTACCAAAATTAGCCTCAATCTAATGTTAAAAATAGATTTTTTGGGTGAACCTCCACTTTAATGTGCAATCATGCTATGCATACTTGCCAAGTATAGCAAGAGCCCACCATACCCAGAAATATTTGCTTATATTTTAAAGAAGTACTGTCACCTTGTCCACTTAGTGTGGTGTTGGGTGCTAGGAGGAGTTGTACTTTTGCTCCTTTTATCATGTGACAGTGCTCAGGCCTAGCTATTGGCTTTGATTGTCACAAAAAAGTCACATGTTCTCCCATACCCAGAAAGCACTGGGAATTGTCCCAAACTGTGACAAAGGAAGGAGTGGCAGTGGAACACTGGCAAGGTGACAGTGACTTTTCAAGGAATTTGACGGTATCCTCCCTCTTCCCCAGTCTGCTGACTAATGAGGTCATCACTTTCCTCTTTTATCAGCATGTTCTTTGTCAACACATTTACAGTGCCCTGAAAAAGTATTCATACCCCTTGAAATTTTCCAAATTTTGTCATGTTATATCAGAACGTAAATGTATTTTATTGAGATTTTATGTGATAGACCAACGCTATGTGCATGGGCGTAGGAACCGGGGGGGATGGGGGGGACACATCCCCCCCAGGAAATAATGCGGCGGGGACAGGTATGGTAAAATCCCCCCCAGGTTCAGGGCCGGATTCCGACTTCCATATTAATCCCTGGACAATACAGTGAAACTCAACCCACCTCCGCCTCTACCTGATATTCTACTGGATATTGGTTGCTACAGCCGCCCGGCGTGTAGCAACCAGTGACGTCATGGATGCGACTCCCTGCTCAGCACTCAAAGCGGAGGAGAAGTTAACTTCCTCCTCCTCCGCGCCAAGTGCTCTCCACCATGCTGCATGTCCTCATCCATCGTCTGGCAAGTGCATCTGGGCTGTCAGTGGGGGCCCCACTCACGGCATCCCACACAGGAGTCTATGCTGCTTCACTTCCGTCTCCACTGGGCACCTGAGTCTGACTCTTCACAGCACGAGCAGCAGACACCAGCGATGTTCCTGATCACACTGCACAGTGAGTGTTATTGTAGTAGGGGGGGGGGGGGGGACCTGCCAGCCTCTGCCCACACCAAGGAGTTTTAGGAGTTCTTTAGACCTGTCTGTTTGATGGATGAGCCTGTGCCTCCTTGTCAGTTACTTTCTTTATCTCCCCCCTCCCTAACCTGCCAGCTTGGAATGCTCCGCGGTGGCCTGCTAGAAGAATCATAAATCACTGTGAGGGGAGCATGAACGAGTGCTCAGGAGGGAGGGGGGGGGGGGGGATGTACAGCTGCCAGTGTGTTTGTACATGTCTACTGCCTATGTGTGCTACACTGAGACACAAAACTGTCTGTGTGCAAAGAGACTGCTCACCCAATCACAGCATGTCACTGTACACAGAGAGACAGCCCCTGACCTAGAGACCAGTCCCCCTCCTTCACCCACTACTGTGTATGGCAATATCCCTGTTTTAGAAACCTACCCCTCTGTTCTTTTATTGTCTTCTGTCCCTCTACCAAGTAACTATCATAGTTCTAATCCCTGATCGATAAGCATAGTCCCTAATGTATGGAGGGGTTCCATGTTATAGACAGTCCATTAAAGAAACAGTCCTTATTATCCACTTGCTCTCCGAAAGATTTACCCCTCCTTAATGACTAGGCCATTTTTTGCAAAACGTCACTGCGTTATTTTAACTGACAATTGCACAGTCATGCGACACTGTAACCAAACAAAATTGGTGTCTTTTTTCCCCCCCACAAATAGAGCTTTTTTTTGGTGGTATTTGATCATCTCTGCGGTTTTAATTTTTTGCGCTATAAACAAAAAAAGACCAACAATTTTAAAAATGTGTGTGTATATGTATATATATATATATATTTTTTTTTTCCTGCTATAAAACATCCAATAAAAAAATCGCCAATACGTATTCTGCTACATATTCTTGGTAAAAAAAAATCCCAATAAGCGTATATTGATTGGTTTGCGCCTATATGGTTATAGCGTCTACATGGAACATTTATGGAATTTTTATTTATTTTTCTTCTACTCATAATGGTGGCAAATAGCGACGTATAGCGGGACTGCGATGTTGCAGTGGACAAATTGGACACTCTGCATCTGGTGACAAGCTCAGGGTTCCCACTGATTCTGCATTATGGTGAGTTCAACTATTTCATTATATATTACAATGTAGTAACAGAAATAATGTGATTTGATCATCCTGACACCATATCAAGCATGGTGTCAGGATGAATAAAGTGCTAACACCAGCCATTAACCCAACAAATCACCCGCTGCCAAATTCCCCATCAACTCCCGAGACTACATTCCACCTCGCACGCCACCACCCAACCGCCAGTTGCCTCCACCCCCTCGGTCATTGGAAAAAGTTTGTTCCACGAAACAGGTCCCTCAAGAAGGGGGGGGGGGGAGTGGTGTCCCTGAATGGCAGTTTGGAAATGGTCACCCTAAGCGCGGAGGTAACAGGGGGGGGTGAAAAATCCTCTCTACTGTCACTTGTAAATACAGATGCGCTGCTGTATTTACAAGTGACAGCGATCTCCTCCCGATGGCCGTTTAGAACCCTCTATGCTCTACAAAACACATTCGGGGTTATTTATGAAAGGCAAATTCGCAAACAACTCCCAGTTTACTGAATAAGAATATACCTGGCGAGTAAAAAAGCTGTCCCCCCCAGATTTGTAAGGGTTCCTACACCCATGGCTATGTGTGGCGTGTTTATTGACCCCCACACACAGTATCTCACAAAAGTGATTACAACCAAATTTTTGTAAATAGTTTATTATATATTTTCATGTGACAACTCTGAAGAAATTACACTTTGCTACAATGTAAAGTAGTGAGTGTACAACTTGTATAACAATGTAAATGTGTTGTCCCCTCAAAATAACTCTGGCAACAAAAGTGAGTACACCGGTTAGTGAAAATGTCCAAATTGGGACCAAAGTTTCATTATTTTCTGTGGCCACCATTATTTTCCACCACTGCTTTAACCCCCTTGAGCATGGAGTTCACCAGAGCTTCACAGGTTGTCACTAAAGTCCTCTTCCACTCCTCCATGACGACATCACGGAGCTGGTGGATGGTAGAGACCTTGCTCTCCTCCATCTTCCATTTGAGGATGCCTCAGGCCTCGTACACACGACCGAGTTTCTCGGCAAAAACCAGCAAGAAACTTGCTGGTATTTTTTTTTTTGCCGAGGAAACCGGTCATGTGTACACTTTTCGATGAGGAAACTGTCGAGGATCTCGTCGAGCCAAAAAGAGAGCATGTCTTCTTTTTTCTCGACGGGAATGGAGAAATTTATCTTGCCGAGATCCACGACAGCCTAACAAGGAACTCGACGAGCAAAACGATGTGTTTCGCCCGTCGAGTTTCTCGGTCATGTGTACGAGGCTTTAGTGATGCTCAATAGGGTTTAGGTCTGGAGAAATGTTTGGCCAGTTTATCACCTTTACCCTTAGCTTCTTTAGCAAGGCATCTTGGAGGTGTGTTTGGGTTCGTTATCATGTTGGAATACTGCCCTGCGGCCCAGTCTCCGAAGGAATGGGATCACGCTCTGCTTCAGTATGTCACAGTACTTGTAGGCATATATGGTTCTCTCAATGAACTGTATCTCCCCAAAGGATTGGCTCAAGAAAAAGCACATTAAGATCATGGAGTGGCCTAGCCAGTCTCCAGACCTTAATCCTATAGATACTTGGGGGGGGGGGGGGGGGGGGGGGGGGGGGGGGGGGGGGGGGTCTGAAACTTAAGTTTGCGAAGCGACAGCCAAATAACCTTAAGAATTTAGAGAAGATCTGTAAACAATAGTAGACCAAAATCCCTCCTAAGATGTGTGCAAACCTGGTAACCTGACTACAAGAAACGTCTTACCTCCACCAAGTAACAAGTCGCATTTTGCTTTGGGATCAAATACTTATATTACTCACTGAACTGCAACTTAATTTATAACATTTGCATCATGTGTTCTTTTCTGGATTGTTGGTTAATATTCTGTCTCTATCATTTAAAATACACCTATGATAAAAATTATAAACCCTTATGGCCAGATTCATGTACTTTTACGGCAGCGTAACGTATCCCGGTTACGTTACACCGCCGCAAGTTTTCAGTGTAGGTGCTTGATTCACAAAGCACTTGCCTGTAAACTTGCGGCGGCGTAGCGTAAAGCCGCCCGGCGCAAGCCCGCCTAATTCAAATGGGGCGTGTACCATTTAAATTAGGCGCGTTCCCGCGCCGAACGTACTGAGCATGCTCCGTTTTGAAATTTCCTGCTGTGCTTTGCGCGAAATGACGTTTCCCCGACGTAATGTTTTGAACGGCAACGTGCGTTACATACTTTCGTATTTCCGGACGACTTACGCAAAAAAAAAAAATTGAGATTCGACGCGGGAACGACGGCCATACTTTAACATGGGCTGTCTAATTTCACACCACCTAAATAGCAATCGCAACTTTACGACGGGAAAAGCCGACTAGCGACGACATAAGAGAATGCGATGAACGCGCGTACCTTCGTGGATCGCCGTAAACAGCTAATTAGCATACCCGACACGGAAAACGACGCAAACCCCACCCAGCGGGCGCCAAAGTATTGCATCTTAAGATCCGAAGGCGTACGCCTGTCGGATCTTAGCCAAAAGCCGTTGTATCTTTGTTTGTGAATTCAAAATAAAGATACGACGCGGCAAATTTGAAAGTACGCCGGCGTATCAGCAGATACGCCGGCGTACTTTTTCGGTGAATCTGGCCCTTAATTTCTTTGTAAGTGGGCAAACTAACAAAATCTGCAGGGGATCAAATTATTATTTTGCCCACTGCATATGTGTTATATACACACACACACACACACACACACACATACACACACACACACACACACACACACACACACACACACACACACACACATCAATAGCCATGAAAACTGTCAGGAAGCAACCAAGAGCAGCAAAATATTTCTGATTGCATTTACCATGATCTTTCTCCTGTCCGATGTTGAATAAACATATCTGGCTTCTTCTAGTAGACTATAATCCTGATTAATGTCGTCGTTTTATTCCATGTGACTTTACATGAAAAATTGCCTACGTCAGATTGCACACAGTCTTCAGTAATTGCCCAATTTATCGTTTCTTTTTTGCCCCATTGAAGAGAAATTATCCGATCGCAGCCCATTTCTTAACTACTTTATTGCCGGTGCAATGAGAGGCAATGTGCTACGGTACATTGAATGGATTAGCATAGCTTTAATAGTGTGTATCTCAGCAGTGAATGTCTGATTTCTCAGAGGTGTCTTTTGCCCGTATACGAGATACAGCATTTTGCTGGTGCAGTAGAACTTTCGTGGTCCATTACAAAGTATTATGGATTCTGACAGGTCTACAATTCCCCTGGCGGATGGAAGCTCTACATTATTCAGTAGCAAAGCAGAACTTTAGCTCTGCTTGGAGAAAGGATTGTTATACGGAGGGCTTCTGCTTTGCTGTTTGACTTTGCTTGACTAAAATAGGGTATATTAGGGGTTTCATTGTGGACCGCATCAGCGCTATGATTGCCCTCAAAAGTGCCGGTTGTATCTGTAAGATTAGATGTCCAGCACATCCCCTTTCGCCCTGGTTCACATTGGGATGCAGGAGTGAAGCCGTGCACGGCTTCACTCCCGCTGGCAGTCCCGATTTCGGCCGCGATTTAAGAGACATCTGTGCAGGTTTCTGCACAGATGTCAATGTAAATCGCGGCCCGAAATCGCAAGTAGTACAGGAACTACTTTTTGAAATCGGTGCAGCGCCGCAGATGCGGCGTCACACCCATTAGGACGGTGTCATTGCCGACAATTGCCGGCAAATGCCGCCAATTTGAGGTGCGATTTCACATGTGACCCCTCTTTCCTTATGCTGCTGCTGGGAAGAAGCTGGATGCATTGCTTGAAAGCAGAAAGTAAAGCCCCATACACACTATCAGTTTTCCTGCAGGTTTTCTCTTCAGGTTTACCAAAACCATCTAATATGAGGTCAAACCTCAAGAGTTTCAATTTGTATGCAATTAGGCAGGCCCTTGCACTACATGGTTTTGGTAAACCTGAAGAGAAAACCTGCAGGAAAACTGATAGTGTGTATGAGGCCCCGTACACACGACCGAGTTTCTCGGCGGAATTCAGCCAGAAACTCGGTCGGAGCTGAATTCTGCCGAGAAACCCGGTCGTGTGTACACTTTCGGCCGAGGAAGCCGACGAGGATCTCGGCGAGGAAATAGAGAACATGTTCTCTATTTCCTCGTTGTTCAATGGGAAATTTCGGCTCGCCGAGATCCTCGGCGGCTTCACAAGGAACTCGACGGGCAAAACGATGTGTTTTGCCCGTCGAGTTCCTCGGACATGTGTACGGGGCCTCAGGCTTAAGGGTCTAGAGGAGGACCAGAGGAGTGCTGGAGCTCTCCAGCAGCTGCAGGAGAGGTGCGAGGGCCACATGAAATGGCCAAAGGGCCGGATTCGGCCCACGTGTTTGACACCTGTGGGGTAGATTATTGTACTTTCAGAGCTACCATGGATGTGACATCCATGGTAGCTCTGAAAGTACAATAGTACTTTAATACTACAATAATAACCTACCTATTAATATGCTGCTCATTATCGTGTGACAATACAAACAGGCTAGAGTTTGTGGAGAGAGAAAAAGAATGTGGCCTGGGGCTTAAAATTTTCACAGGGGTGGCCATGCTGTATTTATCCCCAGACGTGTGACCGATGCAGCCATAGACATGTGAGTGATGACATTATTGTCTCCACCTTTTTGCCACCAACCAAGTCATTTTTATGTTCCATTAGTCGCAATACATTGCCTGTTTTTAGGCAAAACCATGGACTTCTTATGATTTCTTTCTGTCCTTTTGCCTTGCCATTACCATTGCGTTTGAAGGGGGTGAGTTGGGGGTTTCCATTTACGTTGACCGATTTTGGTCATCTCATCTCTGCTGAAAGGAGGGTCAAGGTTAATATTGGGCAACGCCTAGGCTTTTGTCATAGGAGCCCGTAGCAACACAATTTCTCCATGAAAGGAAAGTATTAAAACCCTTTGATAACTCTTTATTTATGCCAGTTCTATTTCAGCTAACAAACTGAGTATAGGGTTGCTTATCTTCTAATTGGCAACAGTTCTATTTATATTCATGTTAGATTTTTTCTGTGTAAAGTACTGTGTAACTAATGGGCCATTTGATGTAAGTCGAACAAGTGTTTTTCATAAATACACTATAATATTCTGCTTGAGTGCTGAATGCTATTAATCTTCTGTAGAAGCTCCACAAAAACGGAAGGAGAAGAAAGAGAAGGGTAAGAGACTCTTGTAGTGTAGTGGTTATTTTCTAATGGAATGAAGTTCTGTGAAACAAAAGTCTAGTTCCTTTGAACTTACACTGGAGGGGTTGCTAGAAGTCAACATGACATCTTCAACCTAACAAATGGCCTTTGGAGAATATATTTGACTCCATGCAGATACTGGTGTAGGTTTGATCACTCTCCAGGAACATTTCACTCTCTGGTGGTTCGGGTGTAAAGATTATGACCCAGATTCAGAAAGGAGTTACGCCGGCGTATCTCCAGATACGCCGTCGTAACTCCGAATGCGGGCCGTCGCATCTCGGCGTCTAAATTAATAGAATCAGATATGCCTCAATGTTGCCTAGATACGAGCGGCATAAGTCTCCTACGTCGTCGTATCTTAGGGTGCAATATTTACGCTGACCGCTAGGGGCGCTTCCCAAGACTTCCGCGTTGAATATGCAAATTAGGTAGATACGCCCATTCAGAAACGTACGTCCACCCGGCGCATTTTTTACGTCGTTTACGTAAGGCTTTTTCCGGCGAAAAGTTACCCCTGCTATATGAGGCGTAGCCATTGTTAAGTATGGACGTCGGGCCAGCGTCAAATTTTGCGTCGTTCACATAGTTTGCGTAAGTCGTTCGCGAATAGGGCTTTGTGTAAGTTACGTTCACGTCGAAACCAATGAGGCTTTGGGGCGTAATTTGGAGCATGCGCACTGGGATACGTCCACGGACGGCGCATGCGCCGTTCCTTAAAAACATCATTTACGTGGGGTCACACTGAATTCACATAAAACACGCCCACATCTTCCAATTTTGAATTAGGCGGGCTTACGCCGGCCCTCATACCATACGCCATCGTAACATAGGGCGCAGGTTCTTTCTGAATACAGAACCTGCCTCACTAGGTTACGGTAGCGTAGCGTATCTGAGATACGCTACGCCCGCACAAAGTAACGCCGGGCTTTCTGATTTCGGGCCATCGTATGTTGGATACAATTCCCTATAAGGTTGTGGCATGGCAGAGGTGCCCATAAGGCATGCATACACTCCAAAGATGTTTATATAAATATATATATATATATATATATATATATATATATATATATATATATATATATATATATATATATATCAACTTACTGGCCACTTTATTGGGTACACCTTGCTAGTACCGGGTTGGACCCCCTTTTGCCTTCAGAACTGTCTAATTCTTCGTGGCATAGATTCAACAAAGTGTTGGAAAAATTCCTCAGAGATTTTGGTCCATATTGACATGATAGCATTACTGCAGATTTGTTCCACCACATCCCAAAGGTGCTCTGTTGTACTGAGATCTGGTGACTGTGGAGGCCATTGGAGTACAGTGATCTCATTGTCATGTTGAATGAATGACTTGTATAGCGCTACACATGCGAACTAAATCGCCTCTAGGCGCTTTTTGCAGCCAGCGTCTTCCTGGCTGGTGTGGTCATTTACCCTGTAGGATCTCGACACGCTTGGGACACACAGTCGTGCACACATATATACTGGGCCAATTTGGACAGGATCAAATTAACCTACCAGCATGTCTTTGGAGTGTGGGAGGAAACCGGAGTACCAGGAGGAAACCCACACAGACACAGGGAGAACATGCAAACTCCAGGCAGATGGTGTCGTGGTCAGGATTTGAACCAGCGACCCTTTTACTGCTAGGTGAAAGTGCTAACCACCACACCACTGTGCTGCCCTGCCATGCTCAAGAACCCAGTTTGAAATGATTTGAGCTTTGTGACATGGTGCATTATCCTGCTGGTAGGAGACATCAGAAGATGGGTACACTGTAGTTGAAAAGGGATGGACATGGTCAGCAACAATACTCAGGTAGGCTGTGGGGTTTTATCCATTCTCAGGTGGTACTAAGGGGCCCAAAGTGTGCCAAGAAGATACCCCCCACACCGTTACACCACCAGCCTGAGTGTTGATACAAGGCATGATGGATCCATGCTTTCATGTTGTTTACATCTTGTTTACATCAGCATCTCCCCGTTCTTCCTCACAGTGAGACGATCGCGGGTATCCCCACGGCGATCTAGTCCGCGGGACCCGCAGTCGGGCTCACGGATATAGCGGCGGCGCGCACGCGTCCACAATGCCGCTTCCTTAAAGGGGACGTACAGGTATATCCTTTTGCCCAGGAGTGCCATTCTGTCGACGTATAAGTGCGTGCGGCGGTCGGCAAGCAGTTAAATGATAAAATTCTACATTAAAAATGTAATAGTGTAAGCACATATTAAAGGGGAATATACACGTTTTTTCATTCCCCAAACAAATGGATTCCCGAGATAACAATAATTAATTAGCACGTTAACGAACCTTGCCAAAAGCTATTAATCTCATATTGTACACTTGTTTATTACAGATTTCTCTAGACTCTTCAAGTGAAAAAATGGGCATTGGACAGCAGATGGTGCTGTTGAGCTGCTGCTCAGGTCTATGATGACAGCTTTATAATAATGATGGAGTCCTGCAGTTCCCCGCTGCCTTTGAGGGACGCATATCTCAACAGCTTGTAAAAGCCCAGGGTTCACTGATTGTCACAGACCATCTGCAAATCACAAAAGACACTCCTGGGGCACGGGATAAAAGGGGAACTCTCTTGTACAAATGAGCCTTATTTTTAATTTGGTCGTAGAACCTTTCACCACCCTAGTTTTTTTTTCTCTATAAAAGGCGTTTAATTAACGCAGGGAACCACAGAAAGAGAATTAACAAAGGCGACAGATCCAAGCATACAAAACAAGAAAAGAGTGCGCAGATGTAAGCAGCTGGCAAACATCCACTACGCACCTCTGTTAATTCAGAAGATGACTGCCGTTCCACAGAACTATTGTATAATTGCTGTCCTTGGGTATATCTAGTATATGAAGGCCAGAAGGTGGGTAGGTAAGCAGAGAGTGATACACACTTGTTTGTATCTATATGTTTTCCTATTCTTTTTATTGTATTTAGATTTTTTGTTTCTCTTGTAATGTTGTTCACATTTCCCTCCTTGTGGTTCTTACAGTTCTGCATGTCCGATGTATACTTTATCAATGCAATTGAAGTACCGTATTTATCGGCGTATACCGCGCACTTTTTTGCCCTGAAAATCAGGGCAAAATCGTGGGTGCGCCATATACGCCGATACCTGCTTCCCGCGCTTTGTTCGAACCACTGCGCCGACATATACCGAGTGCAGTACACTCGGGTATAGTCGGGCAGGCTCGGCTCCTCTCGCGGTCACGTCCTGTACGTCCTTTACGCGAGAGGAGCCGAGCCCGCCCGACTATACCCGAGTGTACTCCGCTCGGTATATGTCGGCGCAGTGGTTCGAACACAGCGCGGGAAGCGGGGATGGCCGCAGAAGGACGCCGGACCGGACGAGGCCGCCGATGGACGACGGGCAGGACGCGATGGACGACGGGCAAGACACCAACGAGGGGCATCCAAACTGTATTTTTTTTTTCTTTGCAGGAATCTTCCTTCAAGTTTGGGGGTGCGCGCTATACGCCGGGACGCGTTATAGCCCGATAAATACGGTATATTCAGGGCTAGTACAAACCAGAAACTGCACTACGCCACAGCCACTGATGTATGCTGTGAATGGAGAGGTGCCAATGCATTGTAGTGACGCATAGCACTGTTTTCTTTTTTTGTAATGTCACAAAGAGGGAGATTTACTAAAACTGGAGCACTCAGAATCTGATGCAGCGGTGCATAACAACTAATTAGCTTCTAGCTTCAGCTTGTTCAATTAAAAGGGTTGTAAAGGTAAATGTTTTTTCACCTTAATGCATTCTATGCATTAAGGTGAAAAAAACATCCGATGGTACCGGCCCCCCCCCGAGCCCCCGTTTTACTTACCTGACCCTTCGAAAGTCCCAGGCGCGTCCATGTAATCCTCTTCGGTTCCCAGCCTGGCCGTTGATTGGCTAGGCTGAACGGATTGATAGCAGCGCAGCCATTGGCTGGCGCTGCTGTCAATCACAGCGGATGACGCGGCGCGCCAGGGGGCGGGGCCGAGTGATACAGTCGGCGGCTATGCCCGCCGCTGTATCACAGGAGCGCGCTCGTAAAAGCTTTCTACCATGCGAGCTCGCTCGCATGAAGGTAGAAAGCTTTTGCGAGGAGGAGCCGAGACAGCCGCCGAGGGACCCCAGAAGACAGGGTTAGGGGACACTCTGTGCAAAACGAGCTGCACAGTGGAGGTAAGTATCACATGTTTGTTATTTAAAAAAAGGGGATTTTTAATACAGCTTACCTGTAAAATCCTTTTCTTGGAAGTACATCACGGGACACAGAGCGGCATATTCATTACTATGTGGGTTATATGGAGTACCTTCAGGTGATGGACACTGGCAATCTCAAACAGGAAGTCCCCTCCCTATATAACCCCCTCCCATAGGAGGAGTACCTCAGTTTTGTAGCAAGCAGTATGCCTCCCAAAATGGTCCCTATAAGAGGGGTGGGAGCTCTGTGTCCCGTGATGTACTTCCAAGAAAAGGATTTTACAGGTAAGCTGTATTAAAAATCCCCTTTTCTTTCTCGTACATCACGGGACACAGAGCGGCATATTCATTACTATGTGGGATGTCCCAAAGCAATGCTTTAATGAGGGGAGGGAGACATCTTCCCAAGACAACAGGATTTAATTAGAGGTACACTCTAAAATAATAATAATAAATCCAACTTAGTCAAAAAAAAGAATAAATTTAAATGTAAATTTAAATCAAGGGTGCCCCCGATTCCGAGGGTCTTAAATCGCAGCCTGCAGCACTGCCTGCCCAAAGGCTGTATCAGTATTCCTTCTTACGTCCAACTGGTAGAACTTTGTAAACGTGTGGACTGAAGACCAGGTTGCCGCCTTGCATATTTGAGCCATAGAGATCTGATGGTGTGCTGCCCAGGAGGCGCCCATGGCCCTGGTAGAGTGAGCCTTTATTGATAAAGGAGGAGGCAACCTCTTCAAGCCGTATGCCTGAGTAATTAACTGTCTAATCCACCTCGAGATGGTGGATCTTGCAGCCGCCTGCCCCTTCTTGGGCCCGTCCGGCAAAATGAACAACACCTCTGTTTTCCGAATCTTCTCTGTAGCTTTAAGATAGGCCTTCATGGCCCTGACAATATCTAGGGTATGCAGCAACCCTTCTTTTCTAGACGTAGGTTTCGGAAAGAAGGAAGGTAGAATCAAATCCTGGTTTAGGTGAAAACCGGATATAACCTTCGGCAGAAAAGAAGGATGAGGACGGAGAACTACCCTATCCTTATGCAGAATAAGATATGGTTCCTTACAAGATAAGGCAGCCAATTCTGACACTCTCCTGGCTGAAACTATGGCAACCAGAAATACCAATTTCCTTGTTAGTAAAACCAAAGGAATCTCAGCCAAAGGTTCAAAGGGTTGCTTCTGCAAAGCTGATAGAACAAGATTTAAGTCCCACGGACAAATTGGGGACTTGATCGGAGGATTAATACGTAAGACCCCCTGAATGAAGGTCTTAACCAGCGAGTGGGTGGCCAACGGCCTCTGAAACCACACTGACAGAGCTGAAATCTGTCCCTTAATTGTGCTTAATGCCAGGCCTTTATCCACTCCCAGCTGGAGAAAACTTAACACTCTATCAATGGTATACTTGCGAGAAAGCCATTTCTTGGACTCACACCAGCCTACATAGGCCCTCCAAACCCTGTAATAAATTATTCTGGAGACCGGCTTTCTAGCCCTGATCAGGGTGGAGATAACCTGCTTAGACAGACCTCTACCCCTGAGAATCAGGGATTCAGCCGCCAGGCCGTCAAATTTAGACGCCGTAATGCAGGGTGGAGGATCGGGCCTTGAGAGAGTAGGTCTGGTCGTAGAGGAAGAGTCCAAGGGTCTTCTACTGCCATCCTCAAGACTAGTGAGTACCATGCCCTCCGGGGCCACGCTGGAGCAACCAGGATTACTGGCTTGTGCTCCATCCTTATCCTGCGCAGCAGGCGGGGTAGTAACTGGAGAGGGGGAAACGCATAAAGGAGTTTGAACTGATGCCAAGGGCAAACTAACGCATCGGTTCCGCAGGCCATCGGGTCCCTTGTGCGGGACATGAACCTGTCTAGCTTCTTGTTGAACCTCGATGCCATGACATCCACGTCTGGCACACCCCACCTTTGGCAGATTGTCTGAAAAACCTGGGGATGTAGAGACCATTCCCCTGGCGACATAGTTTGGCGACTTAAGAAGTCTGCCTGCAGGTTGTCCACTCCGGGAATGAATATTGCCGATATGCAGGGCACATGAGCCTCTGCCCACAGAAAAATCAAGCTCACTTCCTTCTGAGCGGCCTGACTCTTGGTTCCCCCTTGGTGGTTTATATATGCCACAGCCGTGGCATTGTCTGATTGTATTCTCACCGGGAATCCCTTCAGTTTGGATGTCCATGCCAGGAGGGCTAGCCGAGCAGCTCTGAGCTCCAGGATATTGATGGGCAGCTGCTTCTCCGCCGCTGCCCAAGTACCTTGGCGAGTATAACCATCCAAGACCGCTCCCCAGCCCTTTAGGCTGGCATCTGTGGTCACTATCTTCCAGGCTATGGGGCTGAAGGATTTCCCTTTCAGCAGATTCTGAGGGTTTAACCACCAGCACAGACTTTGCCGGGCTCTTGATGATAGAGCTAAAGGAAACTCCAAGGCCTGTGCTTTCCCGCTCCAAGCCGCCAGAATGGCTGCTTGTAGGACGCGAGTATGGCTCTGTGCGTAAGGTACCGCCTCGAACGTAGCCACCAGCTTGCCTAGTAAACGCATACATAGGCGAATAGTTGGTTCTTTTTTGCTTAGAACCAGCTGAATCAACTCCTTGATAGCTTTGACCTTTACCAGGGGTAAAAATACTCTTTGCTGAGCTGTATCTAACCTCATGCCGAGATATTCCAACTGTTTTGTTGGTTGGAATGCTGATTTTTCTCGGTTTAAGACCCAGCCGAAACTCTCGAGGTATTGACCCGTAAGGGCAACCGCTTGCTCCAGGCAAGCCGGTGAGTGATCTATGATCAAGAGATCGTCCAAGTATGCTAGGACCGTGACCCCTTGGATTCTTAGATTGGCTAAAATTGGAGCTAGAACCTTCGTAAACACCCGGGGGGCCGTAGCCAGCCCGAAAGGAAGTGCCACAAACTGGAAGTGACGCTGAGCCACCGAGAAGCGTAAAAATCTTTGATGTGGCTGAAAGATCGGTATATGAAGGTAAGCGTCTTTTATGTCTATGGAAGCCAGAAAGTCGTCCTTCTGGAGCGCGGCGGCTGCTGACCGAACCGATTCCATCCGGAATGACTGAACCTTTAGGTAAACGTTTAAACCTTTTAGGTCTAAAATTGGTCTGACATCGCCGTTGGGCTTTGGTACGACAAATAGATTGGAGTAGAAGCCTAGTCCTTGCTCTTGGACTGGTACCTCTACAATCACGCCCTGGCAGAGCAGACGATCCAATGCTGTTAGGAACGAGGCCTTTTTTGCTGGATCGTTCGGTACCCTTGACTCCTGAAAATGAGGCGGCGGAAACTTTAGAAACTCTAACTTGTAGCCTCTGGCCACAGATGACCGGACCCATCTGTCGGGGATGTTGGCTTCCCAAACCTCTGAAAAGAGACGAAGCCTTCCCCCCACTCGAATGAGTGGGGGCGCCCCTTCATAAGGCAGACTTAGGGGCTGGCTTTGTTGGCTTGCGATACCATGGCCTCTTGCCCCCAGGGGCCTGTCCCTGTGACTTATTGTTAAAGTTGGATCGCGCAGGAGGCCGTCGATACTGCCTGGAATTTGAGGGCCCCGGGACAGGGGAAATCGGCCTCTTAAAGGCAGGACCCCGGGAATTTCTTTTTGACTGGTAGGAGGGTACTTTTACCACTCGATATAGACTGAATGTATTTATCTAGATCTTCTCCGAAGAGTCTTCCCCCATGAAAGGGAAACCCTGCCAGAAGTTTCTTACATGGGGGCTCGGCCGCCCAGTTCTTTAACCATAAGAGCCTTCTCATATGCACTACTAATAGTGATAAACGAGATGCCTGCTGGATGGAGTCCTTTATAGCATCCACCGCAAAGCATAAAGCTCTGGGAATATCAGATAGCTCCTCTGCCGGTTGGGCAGGGATGTCTTTCAGCATCTGTTTAGTCTGGACCTTCAAAGCCTGACAAACTCCGATAGCAGCTACTGCCGGCTGTACCACTGCTCCTGCCGTAGCAAAGGAAGCCTTTAAAAGTGTCTCTAAACGTTTATCAACCGGATCCTTAAACATTTGTATGTTTTCTACCGGACAAGTTAATGTTTTATTTACGCACGAGATGGCTGCGTCCACAGCTGGGGGCGCCCATTTTTTGGAAAATTTCTCTTCCATGGGGTAGATAACAGAAAATCTTTTAGGCGGCAAAAAGATTCTGTCCGGTCGTACCCAATCTTGGTAAATCAATTCCTCCAACAGAGGATGGACCGGAAAAACTGCGTCATTCAAGGGGGCTTTTAAAGAGCCCAAGGAGGAAACTATCGGAGCCCGAGGCTCCGGTAAGGGCAACTTAAATGCCGATCGGACCATGTCTGTCAAGGACTGGATCCACAGACTTTCTGCTTGGGAGGCAGAGAATGGTTCCTCCACAGTAGAATCCTCAAGCTCTGAACCTTCTAGGTTCTGGTCCACCAGGTCCTCCTGAGATTCTAAGTCTCCTAGGGAGAGAACCTCCGCATCTGAGTATACACACTTTGGTGAAGGGGACCTAGTCCGCTTTTTGTCTGGCAATGAATTAGCGATCATAGCTGCCAATCTTTTCTCCAGCCCTCCTAAGGAGATAGCTAGCATTTCCTCAGTGATAAACACCGGGTTGGGAGGATCTGGGCCAGCCTCCGCACCAGACCCCCCTATTGGCTCAACCAAGGCGGCCATCCCTGGGTCAACAGGTGGGGAGAGTACTGGCATAGCCTGACTCATATCCTCAGAATCTGAGGGGGAACCCTTTTGTTTTTTGGTATTTTTTGCCCCTCTAGATCCCGAGCCTTTGGGAGCCATGGTACAAGACCGAGGTACCCCAGCATACAACAACTGACTGTTTGTAGCTAGGAAAAAATTACGTGGTTAAGGGAACAGTAGTATTACTAATGTCCCTAACCTGGTGGGGCTCCGTATGTTCCAACAAAAAAAGAACCACTTTTTTTTTTTTTTTTTTTTCAATACATTATTATATATATATATATTTCCTTTACCTTATTAAAGGCTTTTTTTTTTTTTTTTTTCTTTAAAACATACAGCCCCACCAATACTTTACCAGCCTCCAACCTGCTGCAAAGAGGATTTTTGGCTTAATAGATATGCATAGGCTAAGCCTAGCATGTACTACCCCTTTCCTGCCACCGGGGGTCACTAGTGTGCCGCTCTGTGTCCTCTCGCTCTCAGCTCAGTTTCAGACTGAGCCATAACGAGGACCTGCTTCAAATAACAGAGGCGAAAGCCCGCCTCTTTCGACGCCGGCCTGCACGCTCCCCGCCCCCCCCCCCCGAACGGCGCGAAACTGCTCTATTAAGCGTGCACGCGCCCGCGCGCGCGCCCGTATGTCAGGGGAGGGGAACACATGGAGACGCGCTGCCAGCTTCAGGAAGCAGGGAGAGGATCGCCCCTACGGCTGCAGAGCGGCAATTTCAAAAACCCCGGCCAGGTAGGACTTAAACACAGGCCTCTTAAAGGACACATTTATAGCCCTGAGACAGATCTCCAAAAAAGACCTTCCCAACCAGCGGGGCAGCAGGTAGCCAGTAAAGAGATGCCTAGACAGGGGGATCCAGTCATGGGGGGAAAAGTTAGATCATCCAGACATAACAGACATAGTGACCATGGTGCCAATGCAGAGCATACTCAGGCAAACCCCCCGCAGATCTCCCCTGGAGAGTCCACTGTCGGACCAAGTCCCGCAGACTCTCCACTTACCTGCTCCATGCCGCAGGACGTTTTGCCAAGCAACAACAGTCCAATCTTCTCCCATCTCCGTGGGTAAAGTAGTAGACCATCAGGTACTGGGGTCCTAGGAAGGAACCGACTGACCTGGACCTATATAGCACCCTGGCAAACAGGATACTTTTGGCTTAGGAAAAGCTCTAAGTCCTGGGCCCAGGGTCCATCCCTCTAGAGAGGGCATTATAGGCAAAACCCCACGGTTTGGGGCCCGGGTACTGTCCACTTTGGCGCTGAGGCACTTTGGACAGATCCGGTTAGCCCGCCTTAATCCCAAGGATACAGAGGCAAAGCTAATCCATGACCAACACCTAAGACACTGGCGAAAAAACTGAGGTACTCCTCCTATGGGAGGGGGTTATATAGGGAGGGGACTTCCTGTTTGAGATTGCCAGTGTCCATCACCTGAAGGTACTCCATATAACCCACATAGTAATGAATATGCCGCTCTGTGTCCCGTGATGTACGAGAAAGAAAAAAAATTGCCTTTAGTGACCCTTTAAGCTTTGACAATCAGGCTGGGTTCACACTGGTACGACATGACAGCCGTCCTACTTTGCACCCGACTTTTCCCTGCGAATTGAAGCCGACATACATCCGACTTTCAATAAACAGGGTTCTGACTTGGATCCCTGCCAATACCAGGCATGGTGTTTGGTATGAATCTTGAGGGGGAACTCCATGCCAAATCTTATATAAAAAAAATGGCACCGGTCCTCCCTCCAGGAGCACACCAGGCCCTTGGGTCTGTTATGGATTTTAAGGGGAGAAGTTAGAAGACCCCCGGAGCTGCCTAATAAATTACTTTAAAAACCTGTCTAGTATTTTTTTATTTATTGACACTTTTTCCCCCCAGGTGAATGGTGGGGAATGTACCTCATACTCATTCACATAGGGTGGGGGGCTGGGATCTGGGGGCCCCCTTATTTAAGGGAGCTCCCGGATTCCGATAAGCCACCCTGCCCACAGACCCCGACAACCAACCGCCAGGGTTGTCAGGAAGAGGCCCTTGTCCTCATCAACATGGGGACAAGGTGCTTTGGGGTGGGGGTGCCACAGGGCGCCCCCTGCCCCAAAGCATCCACCTCCCATGTTGAGGGCATGCGGCCTGGTATGGTTCAGGAGGGGGCCGCTCGCTCGTCCCCACCCCCTTTTCTGACCGGCCAGGCTGCGTGTTCGGATAAGGGTCTGGTATGGATTTTGGGGGACCCCCACACTGTTTTTTCGGCGTAGGGGTTCCCCTCAAAATCCATACCAGGCCCAGGGGCCTGGTATGCACCTGGAGGGGGAACCCATGCCAGTTTTTTATTTAAAATTTAGCGTGGAGTTCCCCCTTAAGATCATCAGAGCACAAGTCGAATTCCAAAGTCGGATCAGGCAAGACGGCGTTACGACTTTGATCAAAATTCAATGATATTCAATGGGCTGAAGTAGGATCAAAGTTGGACCAAAGTATTAAGCCCCATACACACTAGCAGTTTTCCTGCAGGTTTTCTCTTCAGGTTTACCAAAACCATCTAATATGAGGTCAAACCTCAAGAGTTTCAATTTGTATGCAATCAGGCAGGCCCTTGCACTATATGGTTTTGGTAAACCTGAAGAGAAAACCTGCAGGAAAACTGATAGTGTGTATAGGGCTTAACAGGGAGCATTTTCAAAGTTGGACCGACTTGTGTCAGACCAGTTAAGATGGGTCCCATAAGGAAACATTGATTTCGGAGCATTTGTCGCACCAGTGAGACCCCGGCCTTAGGCTTGGTTCACACTTTTCCGACAAACGCTCCGACATTGGGAGCTCATGACATGTTAAAATCAATGTTTCCCTATGAGAGCCGTCTTAACTGGTCCGACACAAGTCGGTCTGACTTTGAAAATGCTCCCTGTACTACTTTGGTACGACTTTGATCCTACTTCAGCCCATTGAATATCATTGAATTTGGATCAAAGTCGGAACGCCGTCTTGCCTAATCCGACTTTGGCATTCGACTTGTACTCTGATGATCTTGAGGGGAAACTCCACGCTAAATTTGAAATAAATAAAAAATGTTTCCAAAAATGCACTGAATGTGGCATAAATGCATCACCAATGCTTTTTTAGAGCCACGTGTCCATATTTTACAGGTGCAACCAGAAAACGCACCGGATACATGCCCCATTTTTTTTTCAATGGAGCCGTGTAAAGGCAGCTTTAAACAAGCGGTCTGGAGATAAGCTTTAATTTTTTACTTTATTTAAACTACATTTTAATCGTAGACAGTTCTGTCCTCACAGTGACAATGCTGCTGCGTGATTTCACTGCAGAATGAAAATCACTGTCATCTCGTTAAAGGTAGTGAAAAAATATTGGAGCTACTTGCAGGAATTACAGGTAATAAAACTGTGGTAATGGGGGGACGCAGAAAAATAAAATCTGCTGCGTTAATGCTAATGACAGACTGTCATTTTTTATTTTGCCCATAGCTCTACTTTAACGCTAAACTCCAGGTATACATAAAATACATAAATTATAGTGTCATATTCATTAAAACAGCCTTAAATGTATTGTTTTAATATGCAAGTAGCGTGAGTATTTGAATTTAACTTGATATCAGATATGCAGTGCCTGTACAGCAAAGCCTAGACTGGGGAGGGGAGATGCAGCACAAGGAGCCAATCACTTTTGTTGCATTACGAGCATCATGCTGATAAATGTAGACAACAGCGTGACAGAACCATGAGCTCATCATCTGTTTTTTTTTTACTGTCCACCCACAGACTGGGGGTGGGACAAGACCTATCAGTGTTACTTAAATGCAGGAGAAAAAAAACAGGTCTCCTGCTCTGTCAGACCTGGCTGTGCTGTGTGGCAGGGCTTTCTAATTCTCATGCCGCGTACACACGACCGTTTTTCGGGTTGTAAAAAATGACGTTTTTAAGGGTCTAGAAAAAACAACGTTTTTAAGGGTCTAGAAAAAACAACGTTTTTTTCAACCCGATCATTAAAACGGCCTTGCCTACACACGATCGTGAACAAAAAAAATGCTCTAGCAAAGCGCAATGACGTACAACACGTACAACGGCACTATAAAGGGGAAGTTCCATTCGGATTGCGCCACCCTTTGGGCTGCTTTTGCTGATTTCGTGTTAGTAAAAGACGATTTGCGCTTTTCAGTCTGTTACAGCGTGATGAATGTGCTTACTCCATTACGAACGCTAGTTTTTACCAGCACGGGCGCTCCCGTCTCACAACTTGCTTCTGAGCATGCGTGTTTTTTTTCACGTTGTTAAAGCCCACACATGACCATTTTTTACGACGTAAAAAACGACAACGCTAAAAACTACGCGAAAAATTAGAGCATGTTCAAAATTTTTAATGCCCTTTTTTTTACATCGTGAAAAATGCTCTGGAGCCCACACACGATCGCTTTTAATGACATTAAAAAAACGTAATTTTTTACAACCCAAAAAACGGTCGTGTGTACGCGGCATCAGAACTGGATGGACTGAAACACAAATTGTTTGGTTGGTAAAACAACTCCCATATATGTATTTCCCCCTTGTATTCTTGCCGTCTATCCGATTTGTACCCATAGACTTAAATGGAAGTTGCCTCCAAGTCAGATCCTTATCTTAATTAATGTGATTTGGATACAAAATTACAGGAAGATTACCCAAGCATTCCCTCTAAATTGCCTTGAAGTTGCCTGGCTAAGCCGTGCCGACTTTCAGGTCACGGCAGTGTGAACCGCCTCTCTTCTCTGTTATGCTCTGTAGCTCCTGAAGTGCAGGTAATTTGTTTTATTTTTACACTTTATAATGTATTTTGTATTGCTGTAATCCTTTTTATATGAATAAATGGTTGTGGAAGGAATCATCTGAGTTTCCATTATTTCTTAGGGTTCTTTCACACGAGCGGACCGTTGTAATGAATCCCTATGGGAACGCTAGCGTCCGCGTCAGTCGGGATCCGCATTTCCGAACGGAAGAAACCCTATTTTTCTTCCGTTCGGCGGAACAGACCGGATGCAGACGGACAGACGGTCCGTCTGCATCCGGTCCCCCATAGGGGACAGCGGAGCAGAGACAGGGCGGTCCCTGCACTGTGTGCGGGGACCGCCCTATCCGCCGACAGCTCAGCGGGGATCCCCGCTGAGCTTTGGCGGACACACGGAGCGGACCCGGAAACGGTCCGCTCCGTGTGAAAGAGCCCTTATGGGGAAATTCCTTGATATCCAAGTGTTTTGGATTATAAGCACGTTTCCGGGACAAATTATGCTCGCAATCCAAGGACGTGTTGTGTCGGATAATTCGACCGTCTGTATGCTCCATCAGACCATTGTTGGCTGAATTAACGACAACAAATGTTGGCTGTTCATTCTCACCAACTGTCTGGCAATAAATCTGTTATGTCGGATTATCCGATTGTGTGTACACAAGTCCGTCCAACTAAAATCCAAAGTACAAACACGCATGCTCGGAACCAATGCTAAACATCCGACAACAATAGCAGAAGTTGCCCAAAAGGTGGCAGTAAAGAGCTGAAAAAACATGTGATTTGGTGAATGTTGGCTGAAAATGTTGTGCCGTGTGTATGCAAAACAAGTTCATGGCCAACGCCCTTTGGATCAAAATCCATGGAAAAGTCTGATAGAAGTCAATGTGTACAAGGCTTTAGGAACCATTACAATTAAGCCTTTTCACTTGGCTTCCAAGGCCAGTACACCTACCTTGAGGAAGTTACATGTATTAGATTTAGAAGAGAAAAACTGTACAAAGAAAACAAAAATTCTTTCAATGTGGTGGCTTCATTTGTTTTCCTTTTTTTTCAACATTTCATTAGCTTTTGATTCCATCTGGTGATCCTGCCAGTAACTCATTTTCTGCTCTGGGGTGACATCATACTGTACCTACAAAGGAGCAGCATTATCAACCTAGGACAGGTACGACTACAGAATACAGAACACTATCTCCCCTCTATAACTTAGGGGTGGTCTGTAGTTCATAGCGGTACACTGGGCAAGGCAAATAACACTGCTTGAGATAACATTGCTTGCAGAGAGCAGAGAGACTTACAAGCTTACTGACTTTCTGGCAGGATCAACAGGTATTTGTTTGCACTTCTTAACCTCCCTGGCGGTAATCCCGAGTCTGGCTCGGGGGGTGGAATTCCAGTACCATTAGCGGTATCCCCGAGCCAGACTCGGGATCGCATCGCAGTATCCAGGCAGGGAGTTACTTACCTTGTCCCCTGGATCCTGCGATGTCTCCCCGCTGTGTGTCTCCTCGCTCGATTCACACAGTGCCCGAGTGCCGCTGAGCTCCGTTCCCTGCGACGTTACGACGCACGGGGGCGGAGATTGCACCAAATTCAAAAAAATAAAAACACAGTACACATATCTTACAGATTACAGTACTGTATAAAATAATTTGTCCCTAGTGGTCTATCCAGTGTCCTGCATGCCGTTTTATATTATAAATACGGTACTTTTCTTTCTGCCTGGAAACTGTAGATTGTCCATAGCAACCAAAAAGTGTCCCTTTATGTCAGAAGTGGTTTTAGAGCAGCTAGAAAACAGCGATAATAAATTAGAATCACTTGCAGAATTGAGCGATAGTAATTTGTGGGGAAATTCGTCAATTCTGCAACTGAGCAAATTTCAGTGTTTTTGATTTGATTACATTATTGAATAATTTGTATTATAATTACATTATTATTTCTTATGCATATTTATAGTTATTTATTATATTATAATTAATGATTTTGTGTTTCAAACTTTATCATACCCGGGATGTCTACTAGACTCTTGTTTGGACAGATTTAAGCAAGTTATTCCTAAGAATTACAGGCCTACAATATTAACCGCTTAACGACCGCCGCATGTAGTTATACGTCGGCAAAATGGCACGGACAGGCAGAACGACGTGCCCGCACGTCGCTGCCTTTCCGCGGGTCGGGGGTCCGATCGGGACCCCCCCCCAATACATGCGGCGGTCGGTAAGCCTCAGGGAGCGATCCGGGATGAGGGCGCAGCTATTCGTTTCTAGCCGCCCCCTCGCGATCGCTCCCCGGAGCTGAAGAACGGGGAGAGCCGTATGTAAACACGGCTTCCCCGTGCTTCACTGTGGCGGCTGCATCGATCGTGTGATCCCTTTTATAGGGAGACATGATCGATGACGTCAGACCTACAGCCACACCCCCCTACAGTTGTAAACACACACTAGGTGAAACATAACTCCTTCAGCGCCCCCTGTGGTTAACTCCCAAACTGCAACTGTCAATAAACAATGCAATTTAAATGCATTTTTTGCTGTGAAAATGACAATGGTCCCAAAAATGTGTCAAAATTGTCCAAAGTGTCCGCCATAATGTCGCAGTCACGGAAAAAATCGCTGATCGCCGCCATTAGTAGTAAAAAACAAAAAAAATTATAAAAATGCAATAAAACTATCCCCTATTTTGTAAACGCTATACATTTTGCGCAAACCAATCGATAAACGCTTATTGCGATTTTTTTTACCAAAAATAGGTAGAAGAATACGTATCGGCCTAAACTGAGGAAAAAAAATTATATATGTTTTTGGGGGATATTTATTATAGCAAAAAGTAAAAAATATTGTTTTTTTTTCAAAATTGTCGCTCTATTTTTGTTTATAGCGCAAAAAATAAAAATCGCAGAGGTGATCAAATACCACCAAAAGAAAGCTCTATTTGTGGGGAAAAAAGGACGTTGATTTTGTTTGGGAGCCACGTCGCACGACCGCGCAATTGTCTGTTAAAGTGACGCAGTGCCGAATCGCAAAAGCTGGCCTGGGCATTTAGCTGCCTAAAGGTCCGGGGCTTAAGTGGTTAAAGGCCAAATTTCCATGCAAAACAACTGTACCACTTTCAGCATCAAAAACCTGACATAATCATACCGCCAGGGAGGTTAAACAGATATGACAAAAACGTTTAAAGTTAACAGACCAAAGGCAGCAAATTAGAGAAGCTTTAACAGTTTACATACACATTAACCTCCTGAATTGCTTGTTTTTCTAAGTTATACCATTTTTTTTTTAATATAAAATACTTTCTGCAACTGTCAACCTTCATTATCCAAGTTATCTATTGTGCTGTATCTAAATTCTCTGAGATTCCGCCTTTAGATTTCAAAAGTATCAATACGAGTAATAAATCAAGAAAGATTTCCTTTTTCCCTTTATCATAACACAAATATGCTGCAGAATGGATGCAATTTGCATATTTTTGGTGCAGAATAAATTCAATTTACCTAGCCCAGGATCTATCACTGATTTGATCACTGCACCCTAAAGAACATCACTGGCTACCAGTCACCGAGCAAATTGAGTCTGAAGCCCTATTCATAATTTAATAGGTCATTCATGCACCAGCATCGTGATGTATTTCAGAACATATCGTTCTAAATGAGACAATAAGGCTATACTCGGCTCGGCAATGCACCGGCAATTTATGGAGGGAGTTTGGAAGGACTGCAATATACTGTATACAACAGCTAGAGTTTTAATAAAAAAAAGTATGTGAAGAAAATCAGAAAAGCCGATGCAGACTGATAAAGGTGTGCGTTAGCTCTGATACTGTTACTTTGCCTTTACCGTGTTGTTATTTTCTCAATTTTCTCAATTTAAAGCTAACCTGTCACAAATCTAGGCAATTCAAATTGAACATATCAGAAGAAAAACAGAAGCAAAGGTTACTTCCAGTACAAATCGACTGTCAAAATAATGTGTAAATCTAATGATACAGATAAAGTTATATCATACAAACCAATTATTTAATTTGTTCATAAACGACCTGGAGGATGGGGTAAACAGTTTCTGCAGGATGTGGAAACCTTGCAAAAAGATCTGAACAAATTAATGGGGTGGGCAACTACATGGCAAATGAGGTTTAATGTAGAAAAATTTAAAATAATGCATTTGGGTGGCAAAAATATGAATGCAATCTATACACTGGGGGGGAACCTCTGAGGGAATCTAGGATGGAAAATGACCTGGGGGTCCTAGTAGATGACAGGCTCAGCAATGGCATGCTGCTAACAAAGCAAACAGAATATTGACATGCATTAAAAAGGGGATTAACTCCAGAGATAAATTCTTCCGCTCTACAAGACTCTGGTCCGGCCGCACCTGGAGTATGATGTCCAGTTCTGGGCACCAGTCCTTAGGAAGGATGTACTGGAAATGGAGGGAGTACAAAGAAGGGAAATAAAGCTAATAAAGAGTCTGGAGGGTATTAGTTATGAGGAACGTTACGAACACTGAACTTATTCTCTCTGGAGAAGAGGTACTTGAGAGGGGATATGATTTCAATTTACAAATGCCATACTGGTGACCCCACAATAGGGATAAAACTTTTTCGTGCAAGGGAGTTTAATAAGACACGTGGCCACTCATAATTAGAAGAAAAAAGGTTTAACCTTAAACTGCGTAGAGGATTCTTTACTGTAAAAGTGGCAAGGATGTGGAATTCCCTTCCACAGGCGGTGGTCTCAGCGTGGGGCATTGATAGTTCTAAAAAACTATTAGATAAGCACCTGAACGACCACAACATACAGGGATATACAATGTAATACTGACATATAATCATACACATAGGTTGGACTTGATGGACTTGTGTCATTTTTCAACCTCACCTACTATGTTACTATGTCAATTCAAAAAGTACAAAGTGGGGTGGGACTTGTGCCTCGGTGGGGTTTAGAAAAATTAAACAAGTTCTATCACAATTTTAAAACAACATAGAAAAGATTTTATTTACCATCCTTTGACCAGCAATGTGGTCCGGGGGGTTAAGTGGTAAAATTGTAATAGAACTTGTTTACTTTTTTTCTAAACCACACCGAGGCACATTTAAAGTCCCACCCCACTTTGTACTTTTTGAATTTTTATATTCTGCAGGGACTGTGCCTCCGTGGAGTTATAATCTTCTCATGCATACCCCTACCCCTACATACAATATGTAACTATGTAACTATCAAAATAGGAATAAAAGGGAAATCTTTTATTGGACACACTTAACTTTCATCACGTTCTCCCTTTGCTTTGATGACATCACCAACTTGTGTTCTAAAAGTGTTCTAAAAGTTTCCAACATTATCAAAAATGAAGCTAAAATAGGATTTGACTCCTAGGGGAACAGAGTAGGGAATGGGCATGAGAAATTTAAGTAGAAATTAGTCGAGGGTGGGCTGTATATTGTCAAAAGTTTTTCTTTGAAGAGTTCTCCAAAGTGGCACCTGTTATGCCGCGTACACACGATCGGTTAAACCTGATGGACCGTTTTTATCGGTTATTTAAACATCGGTTTAAAAAAAAGCCAACTTGTTTTAAATTTAACCAATGGATTCCGAACCGATAGAAAAAAAAACGATCATTAGTAGGCACGACCATCGGTTAAAAATCCATGCATGCTCAGAATCAAGTCGACGCATGCTTGGAAGCATTGAACTTCATTTTTTTCAGCACGTCGTTGTGTTTTACGTCACTGCCTTCTGACACGATCGTTTTTTTCTAACCGATGGTGTGTAGGCGCGACGGACCATCAGTCAGCTTCATCAGTTAACTGATAAAAACAGTCCATCGGTCCGTTCTCATCGGATGGACTGATCGTGTGTACGCGGCATTTCTGGAAAAGGTGTCCCCAATAGAAGGTTTTCTTTGCCTTCTCTTTGCAACAACTGTAAAATATTGGCCCTAGGGGCAAACTTAGAAGGTGAATCTCCCTAAGGTGGACACATGTATCAGGATTTTCTTTCCTATCCAAACTAAAAAAAATGTAGCTTTGAATACAGTTAGTGAATTATCTATTACTATAACAAGCAGAGATGGGAGTCTGCTGAACTCAATGGGTTCGGAATTCAATCTACAATCCCTGAAGCTAGGTTTATACCAGCGTCTTCTGGCTATACGATTTGAATGGAGTTAATGCATTTTAGCACTTCTTTTCTCAGTGAATTGTTATTAGTTTTTCAAATACAATTACATGACAACAGAAAGAAAAGGAAAATAAGAACAAATCATGCTGAGATAAATATTGAGATGCACAGTCTTGCCAAGGCGGCATACAAAATGTTCGCACAACACTCTGCGCTGTTAAAAGAGAGGTGGATGGAAAGCGTGCATCAATTATCATAATGAAATATGAACAGTACCTTTCACTTTCATTTAATACAGTTTAATAAGAGCGCCCTGGCTCAAGTCATGATTTGTACCTACATGTGGTAAAGCTGACACCAGAGCTCCGGCTGGCTTGAGGCCCGATGCTGGCTGACAAGGAGACTGAGTAATGGGTATGAGGAAGAAGGTTTTGCAGCTGAAACTCCTGGCTGTCCCCATCAATGAGAATTGTCTCTCCTGAAACTGAATTAAAAAAAAAAAACACATATTTAGGCATTTTGTATTTAAAGCCCAACTGCAGAAAACTTTGTGTCCACACTGCAAGAGTTAATTGCTCGTTTAGGTCCAGGAGACTTGTTAAAGTAGTTGTACTTACCCAATTCTACACTCCACTATGCTGCGAGACCGGTCCCTGCAGCGTCTTCTTCCCTACGTTTCAGCAGTCGAAGGTCCTGACATCATCATAGCCCTGCACTAGACGTTACGACACAGATAGGCAGATTCAGAGCGAGTTACGCCGGCGTATCCATAGATATGCCGTCGTAAATTTAAGCGTATTCTGGAAACCAGATACGCTTAAATTAGGCTAAGATACGAGCGGCGTAAGTCTCCTACGCCGTTGTATCTTAGGATGCAATTTTTCCACTGGCCGCTAGGTGGCACTTCCGTTGAGTTCGGCGTAGAATATGTAAATGACTAGATACGCCGATTCACGAACGTACGTGCGCCCGTCGCAGTAAAGATACACTGTTTCCGTAAGAGGTATGCCGGCGTAAAGATAAAGCTGCCCCTAGTTGGCCTAGTCAATGTTAAGTATGGTCGTCGTTCCCGCGTCGAAATTTGGAAATTTTACGTCGTTTGCGTAAGTCGTCCGTGAATGGGGCTGGACGTAATTTACGTTCGCGTCGAAACCAATACGTCCTTGCGGCGTACTTTGGAGCAATGCACACTGGGATATGTACACGGACGGCGCATGTGCCGTTCGTAAAAAAACGTCAATCACGTCGGGTCACCAATAATTTACATAAAACACGCCCCCTCGTCCTCATTTGAATTAGGCGCGCTTACGCCAGCCCCATTTACGATACGCTGCCGTAAGTTAGGAGGCAAGTGCTTTGTGAATACAGCACTTGCCTCTCTGACTTACAACGGCGTAGCGTAAATACGATTGCCGGAAAGATTCGCCACCGTACCTGAATCTAGGTACAAGAGACGGTCCACCGCCAGAGTGGGGGGGAGCCGAGGATCAGGTAAATTAAAGTGCTTCATCCTTTCCATGCTGCTAAACCAGTCCTTGCAGCATCTTCTCTGCTATCTAGCAGTCTAAGGTCCTGACATCATCAAGACGTACAAGACGTGATGACACCAAGAGACGGTCTACCACTGGAGCATGGGAGAGCACCATCTACCAGGGGAGCTAATGATCAGGTGAAATAAAGCGGACCTTCGGTCATTCTTTCATCATTCCATCTATTAACTACCGTATTTATCAGCGTATAACACGCACAGGTGTATAACACGCACCCTAACTTTAAGAGGGAAGTTTCAGGAAAAAAACGTTCCACAATCCCCTGCGTATAACACGCAGGCACAGTTTACCCTCTATTTTCAGGCTAAAAAAGTGAGTGTTATACGCCAATAAATACAGTACTTCCTGCCCAAGGTATGTCTATGGTTTTCCTTGACTGTGAGCGGGGATATCTGAATGATGCCTGCAGCTCCGCTCACCGCTGCGATCAGTGAGTCGGAGAACAGATCCGCCGGCCCCAGATGCCTACCATAGAGAGTTCTGGCAGACTAGATGGTCGCTGGAGTCCCTATGATCGTTCGGAGGCCGGACGCAATGTTATGACGTCACACCCGGCCTCTGCATTTAAAAAAACGGCACGGCCTCGGCTGGGAAGCCGAGATCGTTTTTTTATTTTTATTTCAGGCTTCCCAGCCTAGAGGTGAGATGTGGGGTCTTGCTGACCCCATATCTCACTGTAAAGATTCAGAATTCATCCTAATTCTGGGTGAGTTTATTAAAATATATATACAATTTTACTAATTTTACTAATACTCACCAATACTCACAATGGGCTAAGACTGAAATCACACCATTGAATATTTGCCTGATGCATTTTCCATTGAAATCAATTGAAACACATGAAAACAAATGTTGTAATGCAGGTTACAGCATGCGCATCTCGCGCACAATGACATACTTTTTTGCACATTGGTGGGTGGTGTATGTAAAGTGAATTGCAACACACATTAAAATGAACATCAATGCGTGTCAAATCACGCTGACTTGTGTTGAGACAAGTTTCATGGGTTTCCATTGGTTTAACGGATGTTTTGCATTTTTTTTTTGTGATAAATAAAAGAGCTTTACACTACATATAACAATGTACAGTATTATAGGGGGCATCCATTGCACTGGTGTCAGACCAGTATGGGTTTTCTAAAGAGAAAGCAGTTTTCTTTCAGACTCTCTCTCTCTCTCATTGACTGAAACTCCATACCACCCCATATGAACACAGCAGGCAGTGAGAGGGAAAAGATGAGTCACTGCCCTGAATAATTCATGAGTGTAAATCTATGCCTGAGCTATTGTGCTTTGTAAACAGGCCTTAATCACTAAAGCTGTTAAGATTCGTTTGGAATACATGTGAAAAAAAAACAACCTGGAGTTTCACCTGCTGGCTGGAAATTTAAATAATCATATGAATAGAAAAAAATATATTTTAGTGTTGAGTATAGAAAAAAAAGAGAGTGGGTAGGAAAGGCTCTCATGCTTCAGAATGTCTGTTAATATACTCTTTGATGTATGGGATACTCAGGCATTGGCATACCCACCCTGCTTTGCAATCCAGCACATGCCCCAGACGTCACCACTGGGAATAACTGTCATACCTGGCATGTCATGGATATGCAATAAAGTCTGGCAGATTACCTGTTTCCATCTGCTCATTAGAGGCCTGACTCTGTTCTTATCACTTCTTATCACTTCTTCTTCCTGTATGGCCCCACCCAGGCCATCCCAGGAAGTCTATATTAACTGTTGCACTACAGGTCTGCAGTGCTGTTCAACAGTGTTGTTTGCTTAAGTTCCTGTCTGCAGTGTGCTACAATTATCTTCCTGTGTACCGTTTTTGGCTCGTCCCTGACTTCTCCTGTTTGCCTGTGCCCTTGACCTTTTGCCTGTCCCTCGGTTACCCTAGTCTGCCTGTTGCCCTGACCTCGGCTTACCCATCACTACCGTTTGTCCTACTTGCTGCTTGCCCTCTCTCTCTGCGGAGCGTGACCTAGGGCATCCCAGGGGTTGCGACCTGGATCCAGCTGCGGCGAAGGCCATCCTCACCACTAGAGGCTCTGGTGAACACAAAGCTGGGTCTTAGACTCCGCGTCCTGGGCGATCTTGGGTTCACGCTTCCTCTCTGATAGCAGCAGTCGGCTGTAGGGTTCACTACCCTGTGGTGCATCCCTGACTCCAACAGGGTGCACTTGTCACCTGGCCGCAGGTGACCCGACATGGCACCTGGTTGTTGATAGAGGCTATTATTATCTATGGCATCTCCTGACACTGGCACTAGATTACAAATCAGGGTGACAGTGCTGAGGTTGTGAAGATGCTGGCTCAGGGGTCAGCCTAGGTAGGTGTTTATGTTTTATCCTGTAGGGATGAGCAAATCAGCATAGGTTTGATTGAACAAGGGTCTGGCAAACCTAAGTAAATCCAAATGAAGTCTATAGGGGGGCAACCCTTGCATTAAATTCTAGCTATTTTTGAGCTGATACGCAAACTACTGTCAAAAAGGCACGAGAAGCTGAGCATTGCCATGGGCACACGTACAGTACCAAAGCAAAAAGAAAACAAATAAATACAATAGAATTGGAGGGGGTCTTTTCATGTGGGTTTATTGGCAACATTAAAAATGCACAAATTTATTAACCACCTTAACAATGGGCATTTTTACCCGCTTCCTGCAATCTTCAGCTTTCAGTGCTGTCGCACTTTGAATAACAATTGAGCGGGCATGCAATGCTGTACCTAAACAACATTTTTATTATGTTTTGAGACAGATAGAAATTTATTTTGTTGGTATTTAATCACCACTAGGTTTTTTTTGCTAAACAAACAAAAAAGAGACCAACAATTTTGAAAAAAAATATTTTTCTTAGTTTCTGTTATAAAATGTAAATAAGATTTTTTTCTCCTTCACTGATGTGCGCTGATCAGGATGCACTGATGGGTACTGATAGGCTGCACTGATGAGGCGGCACTGATGTGGAGGCACTATTATTGGGCACGGATAGGCAACACTGATGGGCACTGATAGGCAGCACTGATGGACACTGATAGGCGGCAAGGGGTGGCCCTGATAGGCAGCACTGATAGGTGGCACTGATGGATGGCACTGATGGGCATTGATGAGGAGGCACTAATGGGCACGGACAGGCATCACTGATGGACACTGAAAAGCATCACTGATGGGCACTGACAAGCAGCACTAGTGGGCACTGATTGGAAACACTGTTGAGGCTGCACTGATCATCAGGGCAGATGTCCCTACTGAGGAATGCAGATATACCGTAATTTCCTGTTTACACTGTGATCAGCTGTGATTGGACACAGCTGATCACATGGTAAAGAGCCTACATCATAGGCTCTTAACTGCGATTGGTGATGCGCTGCGTCCTAGGAACATAGTGCATCACCAATCGCCGCGATGTGTGCCCCTGCAGGCACGCATGCACGGCGAGATTGGGAGGAGGTCGTATGACTTCCTCTCAGAATGAGAGTGCTCCTGCCTCTCTGTCCTTTTACTGTACGGTGGGTGGGAAGCAGTTAAATAATATACTTGGGGAGACCTTAAAACTGCACATGGTGTTATTGAACAGTATGATTTCCATGGACAGTGTCTGCGACAGCAAACACTGGCTGCACTTATTTGATTGAGGAATTGATTTTTTTCTTTTGCAATTAGCTTGGCCTACATACAACAGCAACACTCCAATCAAAGCTTTTTTCAAGTAGTTTACGCAGCAACACATGCTTTTCATCAAATGACAATAGGCCCACTTTGACTGGCATGTAGGAACAATTTCTCTTTGACTTATTAATCTCATATATTTTCTATTTGGAATGTATTACAGCGCTGTATGATTTTCCAAAAAAATACGAAAAGACAAAACAAAACAGAACACCTCTGCAAACGTGATGAGAAATACCTTTCACCACTGACCATGGATTAAATACAGAAATTGTTGGTAATGTGAAGATTGGGGTATAAGTGCAAACTAGGGTTGCCCCCTTTTCTTTTTTTTCTTTTTTTTTTTTATAGTATAAACTATACATATATTTTGTTATTAAATAACATTTCTAATCATATGAAGTTAAAAACAAGAGATCCCATTTGGGTGGGGGGGAGGGGGCTCCTAGTGTCAGGAGGGCCCCTGCAGGGGCGGTGCTTGTCCCGGGGGATATTTTACCCCAGAGGTCACTAATTTGAACTTGCCAAGTTTGTTTATTGCAGGGCTTGGACCGCAGTATGCTGCTCCTGCGAGGTTACTGTCATATTGTTAAACACATTTTGTGAATGTAACGTATAATCTTGTAAACTTGAAAATTCTTTAATAAACACCATTGAAACCAAAAACAAGAGTTCCCCTTTTATATCTGAACTCACATAGTTCCCTTTCACTGTAAGGGGGGACTCTACAGACTCTGATGTACTGGAGAACTCTGGGGACTCTAACATAAGGAACTCTCTGGGAACCCTGATTTAAGGGGGAACACTGAGAACTCTGATGTACAGAGAGGACTCTGATGTAAGGGAGAACACTGTGGCCTTTGGTGTAAAGGGGAACTCTGATGTAAGGGGTGCTCTGAGAACCCTTAGTGTACTCACTCAGAGGCAGGAGAGAGAAGGAGGGAGACTTCCATCACAGACAGGGATGGATGGTGAGCTCACTCACCCATTGGAAGTCAGCACCGCTCATCCAGATGTATCTTAGGCTGCTGAACTTTAAATTCCCAGCCCCCATTTTCCTTTTCTGAGGCACAGCCTCGGGGATTGGTGTGTGGGCAGACACAGAGGGGTGGGGGCGGGGGGGGAGGAAGAGGAGCAGATCGAGCCCTCTCTCCTCTCTCGTCTGTGTGTGTGTTTGGGGGGGGGTGGTTAGTGTTGGCTTTGGGCAGTGTGAAAGACAGTGTAACAGCCACTCTCAGCTTAGACAACTGCAGCCAGCAACCCTGCTTGGAAGCCACAGTCCAGAATAATGTCTCCAGGTTTCAGGCAGTCTGAAACCCAGATGCATGATTCTGAAGCCGAACTGTTCAGGTGAATCCCGGACAGGTGGCAACCCTTGTGCAAACTAATGGGCATTCCAAGCTGGTCTTTTTTTCTTTTAAATGTTCAAATAAAATATATTTTTTTTTTACTAAGATATGCATTTGTAATGTAACCCCTATCGCTTTATAATACAGTGGAACCTCGGTTTAAGAGTAACTTGGTTTGAGAGCGTTTTAATTTGCGGGCAACTTCTTTTTTTTTTATTCTGAGACAAGCAGAATTCAAGCTAAATAGGCCTGCAGTACCTCATTTGGCCTGAGGTACGGGGGCGCAGAAGCAGAGCAGAGCCGAAAATAGGCCTGCAGTACCTCATTTGGCCTGAGGTACATGGCGCAGGAGCCGAGAAAATCAGAACATTGGCCTGCAGTACCTCATTTGGCCTGAGGTACGGGGGCACAAGAAATGCACCAAAGTGTCCTCTGGCCTTTTTAGGAAGTTTTCGGCGCTCTCTGGCGCCCCCACACCCCTGGCCGCATTCGGTATTGCATCCCATTGAAGTCAATGCAGAACAAATTATTTTCGTTTCCATTGACCTCAATGAGAAAACTCGCTTTGATATGCGAGTACTTTGGATTATGAGCATACTCCTGGAACGGATTATGCTCGTAATCCGAGGTTCAACTGTACTCGTTTTATTTATTTTTTGCTGCAGAGATGTTAATATAAAGACACACAGACAGTGGCAGCTCATTTCTGTACCTGTATACTACCTCTAGAGCTCTACAGGCTGACATATGTTGTTTTCTATATAGCGGATAAGTGTAAATATGTGGTTTATGGGTGATCTGTACTGACCTGTGTGGTGTGTTAGCGTTATTATATAACTCTCCACGTTTGCCCTTGGTGGCTCCCATAGCAAAACAGCTCCAGAGTCAGTAACGTTACTGGCCCTCAGGCCAAGCGGAGGATCCAGGCCTGTAACAAGAAACAAAGAAACCAACATGACAAGTGTGACAATGAATGACAGATTGTAAGACACAGCAATATGTAAGCGCTGCAATACGCAGTCACTAAAGTCACCTCGGGGCCGGTTCTATAAGGACGGATTGAAAAAAAAAAAGAAAGAAAATAAATTAAAACTAGATCAGCACAATGCACTTTCTGAAATGCCACAATATATCACAGGTTAACATAAAGGATCTACAATACGGAATCTGATTTTTTATTAATGTTGAAAGCAGCTCCAGGGAACAAGTGCAATGTCACTAAGCTATTGATATTATTGATGAAATATTGCTAATAAACTATTAAACCCAAAAACAAACATTTATTATATTGCAGTTTACCAGTTCTTAGATGTTATGGATGCACGTGTGTTTTTTTTTAGGCTTTTTTTATTAAATTTTTCTCCTTGTGATTCAGCCAGTAAGTCAGTTTTTTTTAAACAGAACAGACTCTCCTACAAATGTATTGGTTCACAGGGATGAGACTAACCATTTTCCACTAGCAGTAGTCAGTGGCGGCTGGTGCTAAATTTTTTTGGGGGGGTGCAAAAAAAAAAAAAAAACATCAATTACAGCCTTGCGGTGCCCATCAATTGCCGCCACTGTGCCCATCAATTGTCGCCACTGTGCCCATCAATTGCCGCCAGTTTGCCCCTAAAATGCCGCCAGATTGCCCCCCCCCCCGCCTGGCACTTACCTTTCTCGGTCAGCCATCCTCGGATCTTCCTCCAGGATCCCTCGAAATAGTCCTGCCCTCGATGTTGCTTCAGCCAATCAGGTTACCGGTAACCAGAACCGGTGAACCTGATTGGCTGAGACGCCTGTCAGTGTTAACCAGGGAACGCACACCCTGTTAACTATTTGGAAGCTGATTACAGCCCTCAGGCTGTAATTGGGAAGCCTATCAGAGCCGCTGATAGGCCCCTTTCACATGTGCACATGTGCAGACCGTATGTCCGCATTTTCATCTATCCGTTGCGGATGAAAACGGGACATACATTTGTCCCTATGTGATTGCGGGTGTCAGCGGATAACCCGTAATCACCCGCCTCCGCAAAGCTCCGCCTTTTCGGACGGAAGAAAATACTATTTTCTTCCGTCTGGTGGATCGGATCAGGTGACCACAGACATACGGTCTGTGTTCATCCAATCCCCCCAGCGATTTTCTTCGTGACTGCGAAATTATGGCGGACACTTCGGACAATTTTGACACATTTTTGGGACCATTGTCATTTTCACAGCAAAAAATGCATTAAAAATGCATTGTTTACTGTGAAAATGACAATTGCAGTTTGGGAGTTAACCACATGGGGGCGCTGAAGGGGTTAAGTGTGACCTCATTTGTGTTTCTAACTGTAGGGGGGTGTGGCTGTAGGTGTGACGTCATTGATTGTGTTTCCCTATAAAAGGGAACACACGATCAATGACGGCGTCACAGTGAAGAACGGGGAAGCTGTGTTTACACACAGCTGTCCCCGTTCTTCAGCTCCGGGGACCGATCGCGGGACTCCAGCGGCAATCAGGTCCGTGAGTCCCGCAGTCACGGTCACGGAGCTTCGGACCAGATTACGGGCGCGCGCCACGGCTAGGCACTTAAAGAGGACGTACCTGTACGTGCTTGTGCCCAGCCGTGCCATTCTGCCAACGTATATGTGCAGGAGGCAGTCCTTAAGTGGTTAAAGTATGGTTCCCTTTTGCAGGAAATAAAAACCCGACGATACAGTGCCTTGAAAAAGTATTCATATCCCTTGAAAGTTTCCACATTTTGTCATGTTACAACCAAAAACTTAAATGTATTTTACTGAGATTTTATGTGATAGACCAACAAAGTGGCACATAATTGTGATTTGGAAGGAAAATGATAAATGGTTTTCATTTTTTTTTTTACAAATAAATATGTGAAAGTGTGGTGTACATTTGTATTTAGCCGCCTTTACTCTGATAGCCCTAACTAAAATCTTTGAGGAAGGCGGCAGGGTCGCTAGCGCGCCTCTGGCGGCATTTAAAGGGCCACGTACAGGTACGTGATAATGCCTGTCCGTGCCATTCTGCCGACGTATATATGGTGTGGGCGGTCCTTAAGCGGTTAAGCTAGTGCATTGTTGGTTCACTTACCCTTTCCTTCGATTTCCCTTCTAAATGTTTTTTTTCGTTGTCTGAATTTCTCACTTCCTGTTTCTCCTCAGTAAACTTGCCACCATCATCCGAGCAGTGGTTAGTCAGATAAAACAGTTTACTGAGCACCTTACTGAGGAGGAACAGGAAGTAAGAAATTCAGACAAAGAAACATTTTTTTAAAAGGGAAATCGAAGGAAAAGGTAAGTGAACCAACAGTGCACTAGCTTAAAGGAACCTAGCGTATTTTCCGGCGTATAAGACGACTTTTTGGATGCAAAAAAATGCATCCAAAGTCGGGGGTTGTCTTATACGCCAGTGACAGTCTCCGTGCTTGCGAGCGTCCATGATTTAAAAGCTGCTCCTTCTCAGCGTGTCCTGTGATAGGCGGAACACAAATCTTCCCTCTGTTCTGTGTTCCTCCTATCACAGATGCCTTCTCATCCTCGGACGAGAGGACGTCCGTGATAGGCGGAACACAGAACAGAGGCGCTGCTGGGAAAATTTGTGTTCCGCCTATCACAGGACAGTCTGAGAAGAAGGCGCGGTTTTCAAATCATGGACGCTCGCAGCACAGAGACTGTCACCGGCCTGGAAACAAATCAGCAAAACGTGAGTGATGGCACTGTTGGCACAGTGGGGGCAAGTGACGGCACAGTGGGGGCAAGTGATGGCACAGTGTAGGAAAGTGATGGCACAGTGTAGGCAAGTGATGGCACAGTGTAGGCAAGTGATGGCACAGTGGGGGCAAGTGATGGCACAGTGGGGGCATGTAATGTAATGGCACAGTGAGACTTGAAAAAAGAGTGTTTCTGTCAGCGGTTCTGGCTAACCCTCAGCTTCCAGAAAGACTAGTAGGAAGGGGGTAGTCTTATATGGCGAGTATATCCCAAAACCAAAATTTTTCCTGGAAAATTAGGGGGTCGTCTTATACGCCCAGTCATCTTATACGCCGGCAAATAAGGTATTTAGAAAATAAAAAACAAACCTTTACAACCCCTTTAAGCCCAGTACACACAGGCCGAATGTCGGGCGGCATTGGTTGCCAGCCAACATTCGCCGTATGTACTGCAGCCAGTCCGATTCTGTCGAAGGGGCATGACTGGAAAAGGTCTGCCAACCCAGAACATTATGTCCAGTGTGGTCCATAATAAGCCTATTGTGGAATGTTTCTTCTTAATTCCCAAACAGATTATGGCACTTTAGAACTTAACTTGTAAAATTGCAATATGCAATATTTATTCCCAGAGAAAGGGTCCTATAAACACTTACTAAAGTATTTTGCTGCAAAACGATGTTAGGAAACATAACTCATCTACTGGAGAAAAGCCAGGGGGCACATTTTGTTTTTTATCCTCAAACCACTGAGGGCGGCAGGGAAGGCAAGAGGCCCATAAAACATAAATTTGACATGCGTGCTTTGTATCAAAGATGCAAACTGGGAGAAACACAATTGTGAAAAGAAAACTAGTACTCCATCTGGTGTCTCAAAGGAAAATGCAAACTATTAATATTAAATATTTATTATTTACTTGACAATAAAAATTATTTTAGTTCTGACCAAAAAAAAAAAAAGACATTATGTATAAAACCACTGTACATTCCACTACAGGAGATTGATCACTGTGTCTTAATTGCCTGATATCATACTGTGTCCATAATCAAATCTGTCTAATGAATATATATTATGTACATCTATACGTGACACACGCTATTATTTAATGGTGCAGATCATTGAGTAAGAACATTATGAGGATGCAGCTATGCCATTTGTTGGAAGTCTAAAGCTGTTATGAAGAGGTATTTAATATGTATTGTCATAGTGGAAAACTTCCTAAGATTGGAGATAGGTGTTTGCAGAGTGGGGATATGTCCGCCAGCGAATTTGCCCCTGTGCATTGCACAGACGTTCGTCTGGAGGGGATATGTTCACTCTGCAAGGACATTATCGTTTATAGTGAGATGGGGCTCCTGTCTCTGCTGTGTGTCTGATCAGCACATGTCGGGGCTCGTAGCGTGCACCTGCAGATAACCTCCCACCCACAGGAACGATAGTATAATCTGGGTATGCGTTGTTCTCTGGAACAACGCAGAATAAGGATTCATAACCAGCGGTAAATATGGGAGTCTTTGAGTTGTTATGGTCTGAAACAGAGTTTATGTTTGTTTAGCCATGCGGCTTTCTTTGTTTAGTTGAATAACATGGCTTCCAGGTAAAGCATACACCCTGTCTCTGCTCAGACATGCCCATAGGACTCCTTTAGCCATTATTCATTGGTTGTTTGTATTAAAGTGGAGGTTCACCCGGAAATAACATTTTTTAACCTTAGATTCCTGCTCATTTTGTCTAGGGGAATCGGCTAGTTTTTTTTAAATCGAAGCTGTACTTACCGGTTTAGAGAGCGATCTTCTCCGCCGCTTCTGGGTATGGGCTGCGGGACTGGGCGTTCCTATTTTGATTGACAGTCTTCCGACAGGCTTCCGACGGTCGCATCCATCGCTTCATGATTTTCCGAAAGTAGCCGAACGTCGGTGCGCAGGCGCAGTATAGAGCCGCACCGACGTTCGGCTTCTTTCGGCTACTCGTGACGCGATGGATGCGACCGTCGGAAGCCTGTCAATCAAATAGGAACGCCCAGTCCCGAAGACCATACCCGGAAGCGGCGGAGAAGATCGCTCTCTACAACAGTAAGTACAGCTTCGATTTTAAAACAACTAGCCGATTCCCCTAGACAAAATGAGCATAAATCTAAGGGTAAAAAAAATGTTATGGGTGAACTCCCGCTTTAACTCATCCTGTTTGGAAGGATTTCCTGGTCATTTCCTGTGTGGACAGGGGCGGACTGACAACTCATGGGGCCCCCGGGCAATAGGAGATTATGGGGCCCCCCAGCAAGCTGCATGCTTGTTATTTAAAAATAAATAAAAAAACAAGATTTTACAACCCCTTCAATTAAAACCAGCAACTGTTGAGACAACACCTTGGTCAGGTCTATGTACAGTGTAATGTACAGAGTATGTGGGTCAGGAGTAACAAACAAAACAACATATAGAGTATAGCAGTCAGGATGAGCACCACGTTCACATCAGAGTCCTCCCTTACATCAAAGTCCCAACATTCTCCCTCTACATCACAGGCCGCAGGGTCAGTCCCCCCCTTACATCAGAATCTCCCCTTACAGCAGAGCCCCAACAGTGGCACCCTATGGCAGAGCCCCCCCCCCCCAGTGTGTCACCTTTTATCGGTGTCCCTTTACACACACCTTTGCACCTTAGTGCTTAGTGTAGCAGGCAGCTGGCAGGTAAAGGCTTTAAAAACCCACTTGTTGCCGCCTCCAAACTGCACAAGTGAGTCATGGAGCCAGCTGAATAGTGAACTGCTGTGGTTGGCATTTAGGCATGTGATTACAGGCCATGCTTGATGGGTGCCATGATGTCATGATACAGAGACAGTATACAGATACAATATACGGACACAGTATGCAGACACAGTATACACACAGACAAACACACAGTATACAAACCCAGTATACAGACAATATACAAACACGGACACAGTATACAGACACAATATACAAACACGGACACACACACACACACAGTATACAGACACAATATACAAACACGGACACACACACACACACAGTATACAGACAATATACAAACACGGACACACACACACACACAGTATACAGACACAATATACAAACACGGACACACACACACAGTATACAGACACAATATACAAACACGGACACACACACACAGTACACAGACACAATATACAAACACGGATACACACACACAGTATACAGACACAATATACAAACACAGACACACACACACACAGTATACAGACACAATATACAAACACGGACACACACAGTATACAGACACAATATACAAACACGGACACACACACACACAGTATACAGACATACACAGTATACAGACCCAGTATACAGGCAGACACACACAGTATACAGACACACACAGTATACACACAGACACAGTAAGCATATACATACACACAGTATACACACTTTTCATCTATAAATCAGCATAATTGAACACACTGCTGCTGCCCCCATCTCCTGGCATGCTGGGACTTGTAGTTCAACAGCAGTACACAGACACATTCGGTGGTAATACAGGAGAGGAGGCTTAGCCTGTGTTTTGGTGGGCAGGTAATCTGTAGGGACTGAGATGTAGCAGAGATTGGGGGAGAAGTTCAGACCATGCTTCCTCCAGGAGAAGTGCACTTCTCACACACAGAAAAAGGATCTAACAGCCTCAGAGACAGCTCTGCTAGAGTAAACTCAACCCCCCCTCCCCCTCACCAGAGAAAGCACTGATAAAACGACATTTAACTTACCTTGTTTTAGCCTGAAGTCCATCCCACACTCCATGCTGCGTCCCCACCTCCCTCTCCTCCAGCTGTCGGCAATCTCCTGCTCTGTATTCAAAGAAGCCGCGCGGGGGAAGGGGGGCGTGTACACCATGTTCCCATTGGCTGAGGAGGTAGTGAAGGGGTGGAGCAGCTATTGCCTCCGAAATCTCACTTCAAAATGATGTCGGTGTCATACATTTCAGGTACAGATGTAAAAATACACAGATTTTTACAATCTGTCCCTGATTTTTCTAAGGCTGGCAACCCTGATGGGGCCCCCTAGTGGCATGGGGCCCTCGGTCACTGCCCGAATGACCGAATGGTCAGTCCGCCCCTGTGTGTGGAGGTAATTTCCTGTGATGTCCCTTCCCATGGAGGAAGCAATTGGCTGTTGGAGTCATCACTTCCTGTTTGTGATTGCCTTTGTTGTCTCTAAAATAAAAAGCCAAGCACACTACTCGCAGGGGGGCAGTCATGCGATGGAACTGAGAATGTAAGCTGTGGAGATGTCTGTTTACTGTTTACTATACGGGAAATAGAGTGATAGGTAAGATGCATTATATCATTAGACGAAATGTGTGCTTATTAGCACAGGAGATATGGTGTGTGCCCAGCATACAGCTGAATTTCCATGACACCATGTTTTATGGAATATTTAAAAAATAAAAACCTTAAAAGTCATTTGTTTACACTGACCTGTCTGTGCGGTGATGACGACTCTTTCGCTCTCCTCACGTCCCCACACGCTGCTTAGGCTGATTCTATATTCAGTGGTAGGCTGTAGATTGGCGAGTGTGTATTGAGTCTGGTCATTAGCAATCACCACGCTATCCATCCTCCCTGTAGATATTAAACCACAAACCATAAAAAGCTATTACCTTTTGTCTTTTAATTCTCCATCGAGATGCAAAATTCCCTTTAGTCAATAGGGTTGTCTCTTAAAACTTGTAAAAAAATCACATCATGATAGACATCTCCGTAGCCCCCCAATGTGAAATCTTCTGCTTACTTACTAATTTCTGATTGGCTGTCTTGCAGAAGAAGCAAGTGACATAGCTTAGAAGCAACATCAAAAAAATAAATAATAATAATTCAGAGGAGCGTTGACATCTCTACCATAGAAATGGTTTTAATGAGATGTTTTGAATCTGTTTATTGTAAAAGTAAGTTTTGTAAAAGTGAAATCTTTTTAAACTTTTTCTGCTTTCCTCTTTAAAGGGGTTGTAAAGGTTTGTTTGTTACTTTCTAAATAGGTCCATTTTAGCCAGTGCATTGTTGGTTCACTTGTCTTTTCCTTCGATTTCCCTTTTAAATGTATTTTTTCTTTGTCTGAATTTCTCACTTCCTGTTTCTCCTCAGTAAGCTTGCCCCCATCATCTGAGCTGTTCTGGTTGGGGGGTTAGTCATCATTCTTGCCCCCTCCCTTGGGACTACATCCCTGTGGGGAGACGCTGTGAAACACCCGCAGGAATGTAGTCCCAAGGGAGGGGTTGAGCACGCTTACTAACCCCCAGCCAGAACGGCTCGGATGATGGGGGCAAGGTTACTGAGAAGAAACAGGAAGTGAGAAATTCAGACAACGAAAAAAAACATTTAGAAAAGAAATCTAAAGAAAAGGTAAGTGAACCAACAATGCACTAGCTTAAAGGAACCTATTTAGAAAATAAAAAACAAACCTTTACAACCCCTTTAAAAACTGCATAAAAGAAACATATTATGGATTTCTATTCCACCAACACAAAATTATAGAAGCAGGATTTTTTTTCTCAGAAAATAGATGCAGGAACTCAACCATAACACACACACACACAATCCAAACCACATCAAATAGTGGGTATGGTCAAATAATACTAATGGTGGGAGAGTCTTAAAGGGGCATTAACTACCAGGAGTGCATTACGTATACAGTGCAGAGTTTGGTAGGGTTACGCAAAGAGTGCAGAGTTTAGGGTTATGCTACACACAGAGTGCAGAGCCTTCTTCCACAGCTACTTGCTTCTGCATCCTCCATCCACATCTCACCTTCACCCCTCTTCTTCCCTGGTATCTCTCCACACACTATAGGTGGCTCTGCCTTGCTCATTTTCAGGGAGATCCTCCAGTGGGGGAGTCAGCATCTGCACTGCACCCCAGGCACCTACATCTCCCAGATCCTGCACTCAGTGGGAGCCTCTCAGGAGATCAGATCTATGGGAGCTGTTGGAAGACAAACTGTCACTTGTAAACACAGAAGCCGGACTTCTGTGTTTACAAGTGATAGTGGCGAGCAGGAAGAGAAGGGCCTCAGCCAAAGGCGGTGGAATTGAGCTTCACCAAGTTCCAGCTGAAAAAAGCCCGGCATAGAAATGTACTCTTTTATTGAAGCCACAATTCTCAATGAATGCATTAACCCAACATTTCATATTCCTGATAAGTGCCTTTTGTACAATGTTCTTGTGTATTTTTGCATTTATTCCTTCGGGTGAAATACCTGGTGTTCCTGCCAGTCCTCTTGCTTTCCTTTTTTAAACTGACCAACCTAAGCATGATAGCACATCTGTCCCAACATGGTCAGTTTTCTGGCTGTGCTGGAAAAACAGCCTGCCTGTCCTGCTGACATGCCCCCAGCTATTCACTGGGAAGATCAGTGTCAATGTACTGCTGTTTGTCCACCCCTACCTCTTTAACCGCCTTATGCAACTGAGAACAGAAATAATTTGATCACCTACAAGAAGAAAAAAATATTTATAATCTATCTATATAGACTGTATATGTTTCCTCCGGGGAGGATTCCTCCATCCACCATGATTGGTGGATGGGGGGAATTTGTCTATTCACAGCCTAATAATGATGGGTTTTTTACTTAAATTCCATCATAGTTTTACTTTAGGCCTTATGCACACTTGATGTTTTGCTATCTCCACTAGATGTCTTTCCTCCCGGTGTTTTGGCTGTAAAAGCGTGTAATGTGTTTAGGCGCATTCGGGCGCATCAAGCGCTTGGGCATTAATTTATTTAATTTACCAGAATAATAATTTGTTCTGGCCATTGAAATTAAATAACACCCAAGCACTAAATACGCCTAGCGCTTATGCACGTTTACAAGCTTCAAGCAATTTTTTCTGACAAAACGCTACTGCTCCTTGACACGCTGGTAGTGCTTTTTTTTCTGTCTCTAAATGTCCCAGCCTCTTAACACCTCTATACACCTACACTATATTACTAAAAGTATTGGGACGCCTGCCTTTATACACACATAAATGTTAATGGCATTCCAGGCTTATTCTGTAGGGTTCAATATTGAGTTCAACCACCTTTTGCAGCTATAACAGTTTCAACCCTTCAGGGAAGGCTGTCCAAAAGGTTTAGGAGTGTGTCTATGGGAATGTTTGACCATTCTTCCAGAAGAGCATTTGTGAGGTCAGGCACTGATATTGGACGAGAAGGAATGGCTTGCAGTCTCCACTCTAATTCATCCCAAAGGTGTTCTACTGGGTTGAGGTCAGGCCAATCAAGTTCCTCCACCACAAATCTGCTCATCCATGTCTTTATGGGCCCAGCTTGTTCACTGGTCCAAATCATTTGGTAACAAATGGAAAAAGAAAATATGGACAGCCGCACTCCAAAAAACCTTGATGGTTTATTTAAAAAAGGAAAAATGCACTACAAGTCACAGCACACAACACAGGAGTAAAACAGCTGACGCGTTTCGCACCCTTGATCTTCTGAGACCATACTGATCATCCTAACACAATCCACCTGGAGCGGTAACTTTCTTTCTTCCAAATCATTTGGTGGAGGGGGGATTATGGTGTGGGGGTTGATTTTCAGGGGTAGAAGAAGGGGGGGTTTTGGGACTTTGAATGAGATGCGTTTCAGGGGTTGGGCTTGGCCCCTTAGTTAAGGTGTCAGCATACCATTTTGGACAATTTCATGCTCCCAACAGTTTGGGGATGGCCCCTTCCTGTTCTAACATGACTGCGCTCCAGTGCACAAAGCAAGGTCCATAAAGACATGGATGAGCAAATTTGGGTTGGAGAAATTTGACTGGCCTGCACAAATTTGACTGGCCTGCACCTTGACTTCCGCAATAATAAGCTATTCACACCTGATCATCAATAGATGATCAGGTGTGAATAGCTTATTATTGCGGAGACGGGACGTCTGGGGGATGACTAATAATCAACTCAACTGAATGTCATTGTCTAAGAGAGTGTGTTTTGAAGTGCCGTGTGGGTAGAGTTGATTCATTGTTCACTTGGTTTCTAAAACTGTATAAAGGAAAGCTAAGTTACCATTAAAAGTGTTCATACATTTTGAAACCAGTAACAGAGCGTATGTCTCGTTATTCTAGGAAATTAGATGGATCATGTCTGCTGGCTTGTCTGACTGTCGGATAAGCTGTCGTGGCTGATTGAATGGGAATATCGTAAACGGTGGTGACCATTACATTGGCCTTCTTCAACATGATCAGGAAGAAAATCCTCAACAAAACATCTTCTCGCCACCCGCTGAACCTCCCAAACCGCAACGATCTTCTCGCTCCACCCGCAAGTTGAAGAAATAATATTTACAATTTTCCTTGATTGATTTTTGAAAGAGATAGATAGTAAAATAAAATTGCTTACTGCATACTGTGAGCTTCTCATAGTGTGCATTAGAAGTTGGAGCAGGTAAGATAGAGCCTGCCCCATTTCTTGGTTAGAGGATGTCCATTGTCATGTAGCTTATTCCTCTCCAGCCTCACTGTTCCTGGCCTGACCCTTTCTCTCATTTGATTTTGGTTCTTTCAAACATGGTGGCTCAGAATCACATATGCAGGGTCAGTGCTACCACTAGGCAAACTAGGCAGCCGCCTAGGGCGCAGTGCTGCCTAGGGGCGCCCGGCCGCTGGTTTCCCTCCGCGTCTGTATGCTCTGCAGGCTGTAGCATGTAACTAACGTTTCAGGCAGCTGCTTCGTCTGACCAGCAGTGTAATTAGAGGCACGGCGCTGCATTGGAGCCAGAGCTAGAGGAAACAGAGCAGATGTTTCCTGTATAGCGCCGCCTCCTGTCACATGGGCAGGGCAAATGGGGTGGAGTCAAATGTGGAGCCATTGGGGCTGCAAAATTAGGCTTCGCCTATGGTCTCAAAAATGCACCAGCCCTGCATATGGGTGTTCCCGAGGTGGGTCTGCATGCAAATGCAGTCCGCCTATAAACACCCACCCCTCCAGACTGACATCCACCCATCAAGCCATTCTGATACTTGCATAGCCCCTCCTAAGAGCCAGTTCGCTGCTTGCATCAGGGCTGGGGGCTCTTGGGAGGAGTACCGAGACAGAGTTCTGCAACATTTTCAGAAAGCTTTGTACAGCCCCCCGCTGGTCCCTCCTACCAGTCATGATCTGCCTACATTGTATACACAGCTAAAATAATGTATGTAATTATAATACACTTTACAGTATAGAAAATATTACACTATACACACAGACCAACATACATACATTACAGTACTTTAAGCCATACTTTAAGCCATAACTCCATATTAAGGTCATTATCATGATTAAGTCGCTACTCTAATATCTTCCTCTGACCAAAGAACATTTCCTCAGTGGATATGGATATGATTATTACAGTAGGTTCTCGAATTATGCGTTTCTTCCATCCAAAAACAATTTTTGATACAGTGGAAAAAAACACTAAGACTTGAAGACCAAGCTGAGAGTTCCCACTGGCATTTCATTACCTTTAGTAGATTGGTAAGACAGTCGATAATGGTGGAGTGAGGAAGGAGGTGGTCTCCAAATTACTGTCATTGAGTCTTCTGTTACATTCATCACAGATACATCCATAGGTGGTGCCACTCCTACATAGAAAACAAGTAAGAAAAGGAAATACAGTACATTAACGGAGATTGTGAAAAATGAAACCTAGTCACTCAAGAATATAAATTAAGGGTTCAGTTAACCTAGAATGTATTTTTCTATTTTATGGTAGATAAAGCGCTTTACAGTTTCAGATTTCTATTAAAGCGGAGTTCCACCTAAAAGTGAAACTTCCACTAATCTGCCTCCTCACCCTCTCCGGTGCCATATTTGGTACCTTTTAGGGGGAGGGGGAATGGATACCTCTTTTTTACAGGTACCCTTCCCCACTTCCGGAGACAGCACCAAGGCACCGTCCCTCAAAAGTTGGGCCCCCTCCTCCTTCCTCTGCCACCAGGCCAATTAAAAAACGCAGCATGCTTTGCACATGCACAGTAGGGAACTGGCTTTGAAACCGAAAGGATTCACTGCCGGTTTCTTTTACCAGGTATGGCGGCAGAAGCACCCGACAGCCAATCTGAAAATCGACTGGGGTGCCGACATCACAGGAACCCAGGACAGGTAAGTGTCCTAATATTAAAGGTCAGCAGCTACAGTCATTTTTCATGGGGGTGGGGTGGCGGAACCCCTCTTTAAGGATGGAGATGAACTTCCCTTGGTGGCCCTGCAAGCACAAGCAAATAGCATTGGTTGTGATTAGGTCAACCAATGAAGGAGAGAGTAATCAAAAGTGCCCATGTGTGAGCCAATTTTTTTGCACCCTCCATTCTCTACTGGCCAAGTTGAAACACTCATTAGTTGCGTATCAACTGACAGCTAAAGAGATGTGATCCATGTTGATTAAGAGATTTGATTTCAAATGCCCTTGGGTGGTAATCAACACCCAATTGTACAATTGTGCCACGTCCTGAATAGTTGAATTGAACGTATAGAGAGAGAAAATGGACTTTGTAGGCACATGAAAAAGTAATAAAGATTATTTAATATTTATAAAGTGGTACAATTTTTTTTACATATAATGCATCCAATGGAATACACAATGACAATGTTAAAACAAAAATCGATCAGCAATTTTTATCATGACTGCAAATTATTGGACACCATTGACACATTTTTGGGACCATTGTAATTTTTACAGCTATTAGTGCTATAAAAATGCACTGATTACTGTGAAAATTACACTGGCAGTGAAGGGGTTAATCACTAGGTGGCGCTGCAGTGGTTAAGTGTGCCCTAGTGAGTGATTCTTACTGTAGGGGGGATGGGCTGTGTGCCGATTACAGGAAGCGGTGATCACTGTCATTGTCACTAGGCAGAGCGGGGAGATGCTTGTTTATATCAGCATCCTCCCGTTCTTCCTCACCGTGAGACGATCGCGGCCATCGAGGACCCGCGGTCGGGCTTACAGAGCTTGCGGCGGGCGCGCATCCACAATGCCGCGATCTTAAAGGGGACATATATATACGTCCTTCTGCCTGTCCGTGCCATGCTGTCGACGTATATAGTCGTGCGCTGGTCAGCAAGCAGTTAATCTGCATACCTTAACCTCTTGACAACCGAGGACGTCCCTGGGACATCCTCGGCTTTGTGCATTGATATCTGAATGATGCCTGCAGCTACAGGCATCATTCAGATATCGCCGTCTTCAGCTGCCGATTCTGTGCATGATAAGAATGATCAAAGCGGCGGTTCCGCCGATTGACTGTTCTTATAGGCAGCGGGACTGGACGTCCCCCCCTCCCGCCACCATCCGGTGCTTCTCCGGGCTCTCCCGTGCCATCGGGGGCCCGGAGAGCGAATAGGTCAGCGCTGCTGGAAAGCATAGAGATGACTGGTGACCAGATCGTCACCAGTCATCTCTATGACCGTCGGAGGCCCGGGCGCGATGTTATGACGTCACGCCCAGTACCCGGAAGTAAACAAAGCCGCAATCGCGGCTGTCGGCATGTGATCGGTAATTTTTTTTTCACCGATTTCATGCTTGTAAGTCTGGAGGAGAGATGTGGGGTCTTATTGACCCCACATCTCTCCATAAAGAGGACCTGTCACACTGATTCCTATTACTAGAGATGTTTACATTCCTTGTAATAGGAATAAAAGTGATAAAAAAAAATTTTTTAACGTGTAAAAATAAAAACAATTAAGTAAAATAATAAAAAAAAAAATCAAAACGCCCCTGTCCCCGTTATCTCGCGCGCAGAAGCGAACACGCATGTAAGTCCCGCCCACATATGTAAACACCGTTCAAACCCCACATGTGAGGTATCATCGCGTTCGTTAGAGCCTGTGCAACAATTCTAGTACTAGACCTCCTCTGTAACTCGAAAATAGTAACCTATAAAAAATGTTAAAGCGTCACCTATGGAGATTTTTAAGTACAGAAGTTTGGCGCCATTCCATGAGTGTGCGCAATTTTTGACATGTTAGGTATCTATTTACTCGGCATCAACATCATCTTTCACATTATATAAAAAAATTGGGCTAACTTTACTGTTTTGTTATTTTTAAATTCATGAAACCATATTTTTTCCCAAAAAAAGGCGTTTGAAGAATTATTGCGCAAATACCGTGTGAGAAAAAAAAGTTTCAATTACAGCCATTTTATTCCCTAGGGTTTCTGCTTAAAATATATAATGTTTGGGGGTTCTGATTAATTTTCTAGCAAACAAATTGTGATTTTTACATGAAGGAGAGAAGTACCAAAATAGGCCCGGTTGTAAAGTGGTTAATGAAGAAACTAAAATAGCTGTGTGGCGGACCACCCATTTTGTAATTTTACAAATTAATAATACCTTTTTCTTGACTTTAAAAACAATTTTAAACCAGCTCACCTGTAGTTACCGTGCCTTCTACCAGCTCTGCTCTTAATGTCCCATGTATGGGCAGGAGGGTGACCAGGTACTCTGTGCTGGGTAACAGATCAATGAGACGGGTTTGCCTGACTGAGGCATCAAGTGAGAGTTCTATTGGTTCATCACCCCCAATGGGGGTATAACTCAGGATGAAGCGGTCAGCTGGAGGAGATGGGTCTGTCCACGAGACATTCACACTGTATGCTGTTATACCAGAGAAATAAAGCTGTGTGATGGGCCGAAAGCCTGTAGGTTTTGGAGAATGAAAAAAAAAAAAAAAGATTTTCCATGAGCAGTTCCATCAAAATTTTATTGCAGTAAATGAGCTGATTTAATAACATAGTACAAGGCACACAATATTGATACTTCACAGGCACCAGTGGCTTGAATTATCTACTGGCTTCTGTTCTTATACCTCTCCAGGGCTCCATTGGCTAGATTTTGCTTCCACAGATGCCAACTTAGTCCTTATTTTCCTCCTAAACTAATCAAACAAGCAAGGGTACCTCACTACTGGCAGCGCATTCTTCTTAACATGTGCAACGGTTGTAGCATCTGCAGAGCCTCAGGTGCAGACAATTTGCCATCAAAGTGCCCTCAAAATATAAGAAGCAGATGCAATATTTAGCTTCAAATACAAAGTACTGGTGCAGTGTTCTGCATCGGCACAGTGACGTCTAACGTTGGCCAAGGAAAGACCAACTGGATGTTCAATAGTATGCAACACTGGGTTTGTCTTCAAACGAACACGGTGCTAAAAAAGGTACAACGTTTTCGAATATTATCTACTTTTTTTTAACAGTGTATTGCAATTTTTCCAGATAAAAAAGGAAAAAGTTTAAGTTGGTTACACACATACAAGGATTATACATTTTACTGGTTGTTGGTCTGTTGAAACTAATACATCTATTAGTCACTTTAAAGATTATGCAAAAAAATATATTTTGTTGGACTAGCTGATTGAATTTAGCACCCTGAAAGATTTTATTTTAGAAAATTCAACATAATTTAAAAAAAAAAAAAACACAATAAAATACATACATTAATGCACGATTATTTTATTTTTAAATATAATAATAACAAAAAAAATTGAAAGATTCGAAATTAATTTACAAAATGTGTGAAGACTGATCTATATAGGGGCGCAAATTATGTGCAGTGATTATAAATGTTTGGGAATAATAAAAGAACAGAAGGAGCTGAAAGCAATTTCATTACAGCATGGATTACAATTTGTGAACTATGACTTGTTTTTAATAACTCAATTTTGGGCAACTGAGCTTGGGCCTCTTATGGAAAAAACTGTTCACTGGGACCTTTGTAATAATATCCTCACATGAATCAAATGAGTATGCCAACATACCTTCACCACATGCTTTAAATGTACTGCAGGTAAAGAGAGTTTTGTGCACAATATCTTGCACCTTACTGGGCTTGTGTGGCGTTGGAAAAAAAAGTATTTTTCAAAGGAATTGTGAAAGGAAGGAGGGCATTGCCTTTTTAAATCAAAAACATTTAGGGTTGTTAAAAAATTATTTCAAGTACCCCCTCCTGCACACATGAAGTCTTGTTGACCATATCCTAAAATAAAGCATATGTCAAGCCTAAAAACATTAATCTTTAGCTTTGAAGACAGCAAGAGAGGCCCGGAGTAAAAGAAAAAGCCTAGATGGAGGGTCAACATCACTGGGTCAGAAGGGGTTTGAGAAAAGGAGTAGTTTTACTAGTGTAGTGCAGGAAGTTTTGCACTCACCCGATTGGTGAAAAAGATGGGAGCAGGAGGGGCTTCAGGAGTTGGTACATTGCAAGGGTTTGGGAGGAGTTAGTTGGAAGAGAGCTTGGATGGGAACTCTTCCCACCATCCCTCCCTAAGGTTTTTTGGGTTGTTTTGGTTTTTCAATTTTTTCTTGCAGGTTTTGGAGCTGGGGAATTTTTGTCAAAGCGGCTAGTGGGGCACGAGGTCCTTGGATGTGTTATAATTAGGAGCAAAAAGATACATTTGTAGGGACCCGCCTGAGGTATAGCTCCCATTATTCTGGCTTGTGGTACCTGTGATGTTGGTTTGTCTCCGGGCCGGTGCTTTATGCAGCTGGAGGTCTAAAAGAAGGTTGTTACACAGGTACTGGGAGTGCATGCCCAGAAGGACCCCTGGAATACTGTTTGATATTCATGTGTTAATATGCTGCTATGGCCATTAATCTCCAGTCTGTACCATGTCTGGTTAATTTATAATAAGTGGTCAGTGGAGTGGTGGTCAGGCACTGGGGTAAAAGCCTCTTTGGTAATCTAGTCATGGTAGGGAAAAAAACCCTATCCAATTTTCATTGCTATCCAAACCAGAGAGATTATCTCTCATTTACTATCCTAACATCCTAACAACAGCTTCACAAGACAGTAAGTGAGGAAAAATCTCCTACTGCAACACAGATATAAATCAGATAGAGCAAGAATGGAACCCCCATCAGCTTTTCACTTCTTCTTGTGTCAGATGTTCATTCATTTCCTCTCTGGTGAAACTGTTGTCACTATTACAGTACGTTATCGAAAATGTCTCTACCAGAGCTTTGGAGGACAGTAAAACCCCAACAGGGCTTCCAATCCTTTCCACTCTATCTAAATCTAAAACAAATTTTTTTACTGGGTAGATAAAGGTAATCTCCCGCCCGGCAGTTGAATAGGGCTGAGGATGCGCCATTAGTTGCTACTATGCCAGTCGCCACTGGAGTCCTAGCAATTAACCAGACATGAGCAGGAAGCTGTCACATTTATGGCAGCATACCAGAACATACATGCCTCACTCTGAGCTCTGGATTAGTTACCAACAGTTTACTAGTCAGTGAATTGGCAGTAATTATTTCTGAATGTGCCATAGCAACACATTCTTAAATTGGTGCAATTAGGAACCCCTGGGATCTGTGCTGGTTCAGTCAGCACCAGAGATTTTGTGCCCCATAATATAAAAAGGAGGTGCCATTACTGAGAGCTAAGAAAGCATATAGGTGCTTCTGGTGGTGATATTGTTTGTTTAAGTGAAGCCTTACTTTATGGCCACCTCCACCCAAGGCCAATATTTCATTTTTTTAGTATTTGGCAAGCTGAATCACATGTACCGTATTTATCGGCGTATACCGCGCACTATTTTGCCCTGAAAATCAGGGCAAAATCGTGGGTGCGCAGTATACGCCGATACCCGATTTCCCGCCATGAGTTTAAATACTGCGCCCGCATATAGCGAGCGCAGTACACTCGTGAATCTTCGGCCAGTCTCGGCGCCTCTCGTACTGACGTCCTGACGTCCTGAGCGTACAGGACGTCAGTGCGAGAGGCGCCCGAGCCTGCCCGAAGATTCACGAGTGTACTGCGCTCGCTATATGCGGGCGCAGTATTCAAAGTCGTGGCGGGAAACGAGCGGGAGGACGCCGCCGAAGGACACCGGACCCGCCGAAGATGGACACCGGACCCGCCGAAGATGGACACCGGACCCGCCGAAGATGGACGCCCGACCCGCCGAAGATGGACGCCCGACCCGCCGAAGAGGACACCCGACGAGGCCGCAGAAGGACGCCGGACCCGACGAGGCCGCAGATGGACGCCGCGCAAGACATCAAAACTGTAAGTACAAAACAACAAAAAATCTTTTTTTCCCACAGGATTGGGGGCCACTTTGGGTGTGCGCGGTATACGCCAGAGCGCGTTATACCGCGATAAATACGGTAAGTTGCTTATACTGTATCTCTAAAGTCTATCCCACACCCACCTAACAGCTGTCCCGAGCCACCCCCAACAAATCATTCTCTGCAGCTATTAACCTGTATACCACCACCCCCTCCCTTTAGAATGTAAGTTTTACGAGCAGGGCCTTCCTGTACCTTCTGTATTAAACTGTACTATAATTGTGTTGTCCCCCCTATACATTGTAAAGCGCTGTGTAAACTGTTGGCTCTATATAAATTGCGTATAATAATAATAATAATAATAATAATAAAGAGTTCTGTCCTGAGATATTTCCAGCAGCGTTCCCAGTACTGTGATGGTCATGACAGTGTCATACACCATTGGTGGATTCTCCAAAATGCAGAACAAAAAATAAATTAAGGAGCCCATCATTATAGCCTCATGAGAGGGGACAAAGACACAAGTAGGGCAAAACAACAAGTTCATTTTACCAATCCTCTCCCCAGCATCATCTTTCCTTTGCTCTCCTGCCTCCAGGTGTTGGAGAAGCCACCCTGTTCAATCTACAAGACTTTCCCAATGTAACAGCATTAATACTAGGTAACTGGCCTAACATGGTTACCTGGAGTACATGCTTCTATGTACCTAGAAGTACTGGGTATGTTCTTCGCTCCCTGCAACCTAATATAGCAGGTGGAATGTTGGAAAGATGTGCTGTTGGAGGAAGGGATACATCTAAGCAAAGCACAGATTTGCTTTAAAGAGGAATTCCAGGTAATATTTTATACATAGTTACATTGGTCCAGCTTGGACCAATGTAACTATGTATATATCATACCTGGCCAAGCCTCCTGGAGACTGGAAATTACGAAGTAGATACGCTATTTCAGTGAACACCACTTTCTTCTGGATCCTGTGTGCTTGAGCGGTTGGCCTTCTGCTTTCTGAGCACAGGATGTTGACATGGGAAGTGACATCATGCTCTCTGCCTCTTCCAGAGAACATTTCATTCATTTCAATTCATTTGGAAAGTGCAAAGCATTCTGAATGACGTCCATGCTGAGTTTCCAATCTTCCGTGTTCAGAATGCATCGGCCAGCTGCTCAGCCTTAGACCGAAAAACGGGATCCCAAAACACGTGACAACCACTGAAGTAGCAATGTCTACTTTAGTGATATCCAGTTTCCAGGGACATTGACCAGTTATTGTATGTGCATAGTTATATTGGTCAAAGCTGGGCCAGTGAAACTATGTATAAAATATTCATACTTGGAATTCCTCTTTAAATATCTAGGGGCAGATCCACAGAGCGAGTACGCCGGCGTATCTACTGATACGCCCGCGTACTTTCAAATTACCTGCGTCGCATCTTTGGTTTGAATCCTCAAACCAAGATACGCATCTGGGTTAGATCCGACAGGTATACGTCCTCGTACGCCTTCGGATCTAAGATGTAATACTTCGGCGTCCGCTGGGTGGCGTTCACGTCATTTTCCGCTTCGGGTATGCAAATGAGCTATTTCCGTCGATCCACGAACGTACGAGCGGCCGGCGCATTTTTTTACGGCGTCTCTAGTCGGCTTTTTCCGGCGTATAGTTAAGGCTGGTATTTCGTCGCGTATAGTTAGACCTGCCATGTTAAGTATGGTCGTCGTTCCCGCGTTTATTTTTTATTTTTTGCGTAAGTCATTCGTGAATCGGGATAGACGTAATTCACGTCTAAGTTAAAAAAAATGACGTCATTTAGCGCAATGCACGGCGCTGTGGATCTGCCCCCTAGTTTTTGGGGGGTCAACATAAGTAGAGAAAAACAATTAAAGAGCAATGTAAAAAACCTAGGCTGTGTCAAAAGGATAGAGAAAATAGAGCCGAATTTGTTTCAGCTGCGTGTACAATTTGCATATTGTCTAGAAATGGCAGTAACAATTTAAGTCTAAAACATTGTTTTCACTTGTAGAAGGGATAATTAATTGATACAGTGCAATGCAAGGCCGGCCATTGTCTCAGCATAATGAATAGTCTTCTATAAATAATTTGCTTTACTTATTTTATTGCTACAAAAATGCAGTGATATTTAAGTAATATTTATGACCTAATTTGTTTTGCACTGAGGTGGTTGTAAAACAAATCTCAGATGCACTAACCAGGTTGTATGTGGGAGTAGGCAGAATAATAATATTAATAACACCGAATCTACTCTGCAGGATTAAAGTTCAGTTTCAGAGCTGGAAGTAAATGCAGGGGCAATGATAATATCAAACAGCAGACTATAAAACACAGAAGAAATAAAGCTGTACCTGTAAAAGCATCCACAGTTGTCTCTCGGCTCTGCTGCCTCCCCCTCTCTGCGATTATTGTAATGGTATATTCTGTTCCTGCGTCCAGGTCGGTGAGATCGTACTGGGTGATTTCAGGGGGGACTGTGATTTCGGAGGCCATGCCAGAAGATGGTGTAAAAGAGATGCGGTAATGGTCGATGGGGCCCTGAGCTTTGGTCCACACCAAGGAGATAGTCTTGTCTGTAGATCCAGTGACCATTAGATCACTTGGGCTATCCAACTCTAAAAGAAAACGCAGACATTAATATCTCACCTGGATAGAGATTACCATTGTGCAACTGCTAGACCCTCAGTGACTCTTTCTATAATTCTTCATATCATATTTGACATCTTCACATATATACAGTAGCAAATAAATTATTCCCGTTTCTATTGGGAAAAGTTGAGTAATAGTTTTGCTGAAATTCTTCAATTGATAATCTTCTAATAAGACTTGACTTAAAGTGGAGTTCCACCCTAAAAATGAACTTTCTATTAACAGCTTACCTTAAATGTAAAAATTTTTTTAAAAAAAAGAAAAATGTTTTACTCACTTCTATCTGGCTGTTACTAGGCAGAATTCTTAATCTGCCTAGTTCCTGGTTCTAGGTGGTTCAACTTCCTTTCTTAAGACCCCATTGCCTCATGGGAAATGATGACACTCCTTTCCCAGGAGTCTCTGGGCATTACTGTGCCTAAAAATCGCCCAGCATGCACCTCTCCCTGAAAACCAGGAAGAAAAAGGAACTGGGCTTCACATGCCCACACAAATGATGGATTCGTCCACAACATGAGCTGGAGGATATAAGGCAAGTGTTTGCAATGATTTCTGGAACGATTGGGGAGCTATTAATATGTTTTAGGGACTATTTAATGTGATTAAATTTAGCTTGCAAAAAAAAAAATTATGCCCGGAACCCCGCTTTAAACACTGATTCGGTTTTCGGTTGGAGGGCTTTAAGATTGCCTTAGCAGGTACAGGTACCCACCTCCTTGATGTGTTTTACCTCTACTGGCTTTATAAGTATTGTGATCAAGCCAGTAGTGATGAAACATGTCAAGGAGGGGGGGGGGGGGGTCCCTGGGTGGGGACAATGTACATACAGCTGTAGGTTTGATGCTTTAAGAAAGAGCTTTAGGAAGAATTGAAAATCAGTTTACAAATGTCCAGAGATGGTAAGCTAAACAAGCTTCTTAAAAAAAACTCTAGCATTAAATATAAACAAAGCATATCCCTCTATGGTGTGTACTTGTCTCAGTCCAGAGCACTGAGTGTAATTTCTGTATGCTGCCGTGTTCCTCTGCTATCTGCATATGAGTAAAAGAGAAGGGATGGGGGCAAAAGAACTTTAGAACTTTATTCATCTGCATATGAGTCTTTTTTTCACAAGTTTACTGACACCAAGAAGTAAAAAGATGACATTGGAGGAAGCGCCAGCACACAACCTGTGATTGGCAGCTTCAGCTTTGCTCCTGTGTGCTGTGTGAAGGGGTGTGTCCTTTCCCTCCAATGAGCTGTCAGAGCTATACCCACTGAACTCTGCACAGTGTAACCTCAGCTCCCCGACCCTGTGTTCTGAAAGTTCAGATAAGAAGTACAAAGTCTGCAATTTGAACAGCTGTAGAGGAAAGATGGCTGCAGATAAACAATAACAACTTATGTAGGAGGGTTTGTTTCATCTCTGTGTATCACCTGAGGTTAGTTACTTCATTGGGTATATGTAAAGATTTACAACCACATTAAGCCTGTAAGTAAGAGAGGTACAAGTCGTAAATAGTACTGTATAGTTCGGCTGTATGATATGTCTCATTATAACTGTTTGATAATTGCAAAAAATACTTGTTGATCCTGCCAGAGATCTTGCCAGCTTATACATTTCTGTGCTATCTGCCTGTGCTGCACTCTTAGTTACATTGGGGTTGAATTACTAAAACCGGAGCGTGCAAAATCTGGTGCAGCTGTGCATTGTAGCCAGTCAGCTTCTAATATCAGCTTGTTCAATTAAGCTTTGACAAATAATCCCATAAATGAACCCCCAAATATAGCATGACCCCCGTAAAAGCTGCAGGTGACAGGGTTCCCCACTGCTGCACAGCCAGGCACATAACATTTTCAGTTTTTATCCAGACACAGTGAACAGTCCTTGAGGTTTGGTTTTGTGTTTTTATTAGAGGGTAATAACTTGGATGGGGATAGGAATTATGGGATGCCCAATTTGAAAGTGAAAAAACAGGGACAACTTTCTCCCTATATTCAAGCTCGATTGATTCTTCTGTACAGCTCCCCTTGACTCCGTACAGGCTAAAAGTCTCTGTTAGATTATCAACAGCCTCTTACAAGCTAGGAGCTTTCATTTCCTCTAGTAAGTAGCACAATGTATGACAGCAGATAATGCTATCCCACCTGGCTGCCTCTTCACCAGCCCACCTGGCTGTTCTCTTAACCAGCCTACTCGACTGACACTCTGGAGCTCTCCCAGGGCAAGGCTATAGTAGGCTTAAGCTCACTGCTGTCCACGCACCAGGCTGTAGTACTCACAATGTCCTCCTTACTCATGCTGCCTCTCAGGAAAGACTCCTTCCAACATATCCAGTGGTAGGATCCTTCCAGCCAAGCCCTGGCCAGAGGCAGAGTAGAGAGAAGATAGCCACCGCTCCAATTAAGTATGTGGATAAATCCGTATCCTCTCAGAGAAACCCAGGTGCCGGCAATGCACGAAGAGGCAGAGTACATCCCCCAGACTAGTGGATTTGCCTCAAGAGCCACCAACAGCCTCCTCAGCACTGTATCTCCATCTTTTACCCAACTCCCCTGCCCAGAATGACTCCTTTCTATTTAAGGGCTCACTTAGTCCCCTGCCAGACCCACCTCCTGGGGATTGGCTAAAGGCCCCTAAATATGCAGGACAACCTTCCTAGCTTCTGCCCTCTAGCTTCCAAAACATTCTCCAACATTCCAGAACCAGGGGGAGGCAACAGAGAGCTGCCTGCATGAGTCATGCTGCCCTGAACTCTAGTAATTCTGACCCAATTACCTACTCTGACACTAGTAGAACACTAACACGAACACTAAATGGGGCTACATTACTATATTATATTATATATTATTTATATATTTTATGTAAGAAGAGGAGAAGAGAAGGTGCCTGTAATCCTTTGCTATAGTGACAACACTGCTTTTCCATAGATAAAGTGCAGTGAATGTTGTCTCCCTTGGACAGAAGATGTTATATTGGCAGGATGACCCAGGTCAAAAGACAAAAAAATCCTGTAACGATAAAACACAGCCAGCACATCTAAGGACTGGTAAGCTGCAAATTGTTGTTCAAAAAAATGTTTTTACCAATATGCTGGCTTTTTTCACAAATAACGCAGGCATTCAACATTCAATAAAGCAATTACAGATCATTATTGAATTTAATTACATGCAGACCTAAGTCTGCTGACATGAGACTGTAAATCATTAGTACTGAATCCCTTAGATGTGACTTTTACTTAGCAAGGCAAAGAGCAATGTTCAGCTACCCACAGGAGCCAAGGTAACGTTTTTTTTTTTTTTTGTATTTGTTTTTATTGTTCTTACTTTTCTAATAGGATCATACGTGAATTCTGATTGGTTGTTAGATACTGCTAAACATGATAACTCATTCCCATTAAATAAAGGTCAAGGAGATACAGTACTTGGCTGCTGTGCTTGACAGTAAATTCTGCACATAAGCGAATGCTTGTAAATTAGCCCCTCTGTGAATTGAGGGAAAGCTGTTGTGATTCTCCCAGCTCTAGATTGTCTGTCATGTCACAAAAAAAAGGATGAAAAATATGTAAGCTACATACAAGTAAATATCTAAATTATTTAGAAACTGCAGTTCAATCACTGGCACTCAGTAGCTCAGCAGAGAATTCACTGGAGCCCAACGCTTTGAAAATTCAAATGATACTTCATACATCGAAAATCTGATTGTATCTGCTCTGAGAATTGTGTGGATGTAACAGAGCTAGAAGGACTAAAAGCATATGAGGGTTTAATGAGACTTCAGCTGGGTCACAAACATGTAATCTGTGACAATTCATACAATCCACATGCTTTCAGCCTGTTTCATAAAGACCTCTGGCTTTGAAAATGGAGACAAATGATTTACTCCCAACTGGTGCTATTTATAAATGTATGATATACATGAATCCAGGAGAATATATGATGTGTCATTGTACTGTAGCATTCTTCTAGTTCAGAGTAGGCTGCTAGGTAAAATTAGTTTACCTCCTCTGTAAACAGTTGAGCAGGGATTGATTTGCTTAGGACTGCTTTGTGTGTCACAGGTTGCTGTTCTGCTTACCCCTGTCTTCTAGAGTGTTGGAGGGAGAGTAGGACAGGCAGCTTGAATATTTATGAAACTCTGGCCAATCCCTGGAGTGGTGTGCCCATAAGGTGGGGGGCTCAAATATTCTGAGGCCCAGCAGCGGCAGAGCTGCTGGGTCCAGTCCTTTAGGCGAAGACCCCTTGTGAAGACATTGAGGTCCTAGCTAGGCTTAGCTGGGAAGCCTACCAAAGAATCTTTGTCCAGAGACTGAGCAAAGCCAGAAGGAAGTTGGTGGAAAGAAGTCCAACCATTCTGCAGCTGAATGAATAATTGACCGTCCCCCCTCCCTTTACAGAAGAGAAGAGACAGTGGGGTGCTTTGATATCCTAAGGGAGTACAGGCCACTATTAGTGCTAGGAGTCCTGTGGGATATTTATTTTCCAAGACCAGAACAGCCGGGAGTTGTGCAAAACAGTGCAATATTGGTGCAACTTTGATGCAACTTTGAATGGGTGCGACTTGGATGTGACTTTTTGTCCCTCTGCAAAGGTGGACCACTGTTGCACGTAAAACATTCAGGTCCGACTTTCATGCAACTTTTGAGGGTTAACATTGAACGCTATGGCCCTCAAGTTCCATGAAAGTCAGACCAAAGTACTGCATGAAGTACTTTGAAGTCCCCATGACTTTATGTCGCACATACTGTATATAAATGGTTATCAATTGAAAACATGGGGCAGAATTCAGCCAGAACCTCGATCGGAGCCGTATTCTGCCGAGAAACCCGGTCGTGTGTACACTTTTGGCTGAGGAAACCGACGAGGAACTCGTCGAGCCAAATAGAGAACATGTTCTCTATTTCCTCGTTAGTCAATGAGGAAACTTGGCTCGTCGAGATCCTCGGCGGCTTCACAAGGAACTCGACGAGCAAAACGATGTGTTTTGCCCGTCGAGTTTCTCGGACGTGTGTACGGGGCCTTACTCTATAGAGATGTACCACATCCCTTCATTGTAGAGAACAACAAGCAGGAAAAAAGACTTATTGGGACTTTGAAGGCACAACAATGCTGTTGTACCTTAAAAGTCCAGTTAGTCTTTTGTAGTCCTATGGCATTGTTCTATCTCGAAAGACCCATTCGTTTTTTTTTACTGCTTGCCATTTTAGATTAAACTAGAAAAGATACAATTTCGGGGAAAACACCATTCAGAGTACTTTTTCCTTTTTAGCATTCCTGGGAGATATGGATATCTGTGAAGATGGAGCAAAGAGTTCCTTCTGAAAACCTTACTAAGATAAAGGTCAATCAACTCCAGTGAGTGAGATAGGAGAGCACAGTTGTGGGGAACAAAAGTAATGATCATTTTTGGAGATAAAGAACACAGTAAATAAAAAAATTTGGAGACTTTCATGATTATTATTTTATATAGGTATATCTTGGGGTTCATTTACAAAAATTGGAGAGTACAACATCGGATGCAGCTCTCCATAGAAACCAATCATCTTCCAAAATTGCCCTTGAAACTTGAAGATCCTACTCTGATGCCGCGTACAGACGGTCATTTTTTGTGATGAAATAAAATGACATTTTTAAAAATGTCAATTAAAATGATCGTGTGTGGGCAAAATGTCATTTTATGTCTTCTGAAAAATGACAAAAAAAAAATTCGAACATGCTCGAATTTTTTGTGTCGTTTTTCAAAATGTCATTTTTTGTGTCAATGAAAATGATAGTGTGTGGGCAAAACTACGTTTTTAAACCCGCACATGCCCAGAAGCAAGTTTTGAGACGGGAGGTAAAACTACCATTCATAATGGAGTAAGCACATTCATCACGCTGTAACAGACAAAAAAGCACGAATCATCTTTTACTAACAAGTAACCAGCTAAAAGCAGCCTCAAGGCGAATAGAACTTCCCCTTTAGAGTGCCGTCACTTTGTTCATCATTTTTCAAAATGATGGTGTGTATGCTACATCGTTTTTGAAAATGAAGTTTCAAAAATGTCGTTTTTTTTCATCACTTCAAACGTCATTTTTTTTTCATCACAAAAAATGACCGTCTGTATGGGGCATTACATGTTTATTGGAACTGTGAGGTTAATTTACTAAAACTAGAGAGTGCAAATTCTGGTTGCAGCTCTGAAAATAAACCGATAAGCTTCCAGATTTTTTTATTTGCTAAAGTTGAATTGAACAAGCCAAAGTTAGAAGCTGATTGGCTGCACAAGATGCTGTTCTCTCCGGTTTTACTAAATTAATCTCATTGTGTCACAAAGTAGAATTGAAGGTATGTAGAGCACATTTTATACATGTGGAATGATATATTTTGATACTGAGCCCAGGGGATGTTTGTGTTGTATGTTTTTGCCCTAGTTGTGCTATACTTAGGATATAATAACTCTTTAACTGGTTTGGCCATACACCTGGGTGTACAGCTCCTGCATAATACTACTTCATCATGCCCAGACAAATATCAGTCTTTGTACAAGGAATACATATATTTTATGTGATCTTCATCTACTCTACTCAATAAATATCGGCTTGGATAACTATAAATCTTAAATTTCTGAAGAAACCTATGCAGAGATGAATTATCATCAAATTAGATCTAAGGCATCTCAATAGTCTTCACTGTCACTTTATGTGACATTATTTTCTAGAGTACCTACAAAATATTTCTTTTATATTGGTTAAAAAGTTTCTGGAACTGTCAACTCCACTTTGTCATTAAAAAGATTTCAGAACAATTGGTCTATTTCTGACATTTGCTTTACATGTAATATGTAATGATTTCAGCTTCTTTCTTCCCGGGCAGTTATGTTTCTTAAATCTCATGAGATTTCGGAGACAGAAGAGGCAAAAAAAAAGATGCTTTAAACATGGCAGCTTTAAAATGAATTTACATAGAATGTATGGACAATTCAATGCTCTGATATGTAATTATTGTATTGAGATGTTACCAAAAGTGTCTTTTGCGGGCCCCCTGGCTATACTCATAATTGTGCATTGCGGTAGTAACACACACTTATTTTATGCATAAAATATGAATATTGACAATGTATGTTAACTACTTTTTACCATGTTAATAAGTGTGCTGTACTTACTATTTATCTTACAATTGCTATTGACTCTCAAATTAGCTACATGCTGTTATTGTGGCATGTATTCTCTTGGAGCTGTACAAGACCCTTTGGATCAACATGGTCTGCTGCATGTGGATTTCATTACAAGTGGATCAGGTGCATAAACACGTTTTTTTCTAATGATTCTTGATATGCATAACAAAACTTCTGAGTCGTTGACTGGTGGCCTCCGCAATTAGAAGCTTGGAATTAAAAATATATTAAACCCTCAGTTTTCAGCAGCGGATTTAATCACCTAATGAGTATGCAGCTGGTGCCATGACATTGCCCCAGGGTTTCTGGTTCAGGGTGGCTTATTTCTCTTGCAGCATCCTAGGTCTCCATACACAGTGTAAATTAATAGAAACTCAAGGCCCAATAGGCTAGGATGGCAAGGAACTGCCCTGCTTTTTCCTCCCCCCACCTTCTCCAAACTAACATACTGGCTGAAGGCACATTGTCCACTTTTAACCCTTTTCTGTAGGGGCCAGCAACATTGAAAGTTCTAAACTGCAAGACCTGGGGTAGCAGAGGCTGAGAGGTTAAAACTCAGTGTTCCCAGTGGTTTCCTAACAACATTTTATGTACCCGGATAGTGTACTAAAGCAGGCTGGAAAAAATAAAAGCTACAGGCTGGTAGGTTGTGTCTAATGTATATACTGTATTTATTGGCGTATAACACTCACTTTTTTACCCTGAAAATAGAGGGTAAACTGTGTCTGCGTGTTATACGCAGGGGGCAGTGGAAAGTTTTTTTCCTGAAACTTCCCTCCTAGGCCGCGTACACACGGACGATCTATCCGATGAGAATGGTCCGACGGACCGTTTTCATTGGTTTACCGCTGAAGCAGACTGATGGTCTGATGTGCGTACACAGGAAAAGTGAGGTAGGGGGCGCTACTAGTAAATAAATTTAAATTAAACCAAAATAAATATATGTATATATACAACAAGAATTAATTATGCATTGATTATAGTCCATACGTGACCCGCATAAAATGTGCAAAACAATAATAAAGTCCAAACAGAAAAAATTCCGTCTATTGCTTGGCACAATAGACACAAAAAATGCTCATAACACAATTTGATTGCTGAGATAAGGTTATTCGTGATCACAAAAGCCTTTTACCAGTGTAATACAAAACACCCGATGTGAACAGGTAAAGGATAGCTCCTTACCGACTCCAAATGACTCTTTACCTAAAAAGAAGTCATAAGCGCTTTTTGGGAAACTCAGTCCCGTGTGGTTGGGTTCCAATCTCGCGGTCAATTTTGATGTGGCATATATGAGAAGAGAGACCATAGATAGTGTGATACCTTTTAATTAAAATTCAATAATACAAAAGCTTTGCCAAATGGCTCCTCACCAGAGATGGTGCCACAATCCCGGCACTGAGGCTATGGGCATGGTTCGGAAAAGAGAGGGTCCCCGTAGTCGTGCGCTGCAGCAGGAGCGTTACTCGCGATGCGGCGTGCGTGTCAGCTTGCCAGCGCCGACAACCAGCAGACCCGGAAGTGCGTCAGAACGTGAATGGTGTATGCCTCGACGTACGTTTCGTAAGATTTACGTCATCAGGATGCGTACACACCATCAGTTCAAAAACCGATCGGGTCAGAACGCGGTGACGTAAAACACACGACGTGCTGAAAAAAACAAAGTTCAATGCTTCCAAGCATGCATTGACTTGATTCTGAGCATGCGCGGGTTTAGAACCGATGCTTTTGTGTACTAACCATCGGTTTGGACCTATCGGTCAGCGGTCCATCGGTTCGATTTTAAAGCAAGTTCTCTAATTTTTGTCCAAAGGACAAAAGACCGATGGGGCGTACACACGGACGGTTTGTACCGATGAAACTGAACTTCGGTCCGTTTTCATCGGTTTGGACCGATGGTCTGTACGCGCCCTTAGAGTTAGGGTGCGTGCTATACGCCTGTGCGTGTTATACACCGATAAATACAGTAATTGAATGCATACAATACTTTTAATCTGTGTGTCCCTTTAATACTGCAAAAAGCCAGGATGTGGAGTTAACATTCTGCATAAGACAAATAGCCACTCATAATGCCAGACTATAACTCACCAGTACGTGCGTTCATTGTTGCCGGGGCACTGTGGAGATTATCTCGAATAGCAGATATTCCTATTCCATATTCTGTTCCTGGGATCAAATCTGTAAGAAAAAAAAGGACGTATAATGATTAGAAGGACAAGGGCTTATCCACTGTCCATCATTGTAAACGATTACGTACAACGTTTTCCTCCTTGTGATGTTCTCATCGTCCAATCAATCTTTCACAAACAGAACCTTTTAAACACCTTAAACTCCTGTAATTCCTCTTATCATTCTTCCAGTGTCATGTTAAATGCAAGAAGCGTATTAATCAAGTTTTTAATCAAATTTTTGTCAGCTCGCTTCTTAACTGATACGCTCTCAAGCATATAACACAAGAACTGAGACACCCCCAGACAAAGATATTAATATGTCTGCTTTCATGATATGTGTCACTTAATTCCTGATGCGGTGTTGGCTACATGTAATTTCTTGTAGAGGGGCTGCATGACTGCTGAAAAATTACTTGCCTTTGATGTCATGAAAGCAGCATCGCCAATCTTTCTGATGTGCCTTGCATGTATTTCTTGATACAAATATAATTTCCAAAGTTATTATTTTCACTTAACATCTAAAAGCTAAGTGTACCCAACACTGCTTTATAAGTTACAAATTGTTAAGAGCTGGTTGAATCATAGTCTGGCTTCCTACATATCTTGAGGACTCCAGTAATCAATCTGTCAAAGTTCTGGGATGTACCAACTATAAAAGCGGTGTATATAAATTATGCAAAAGCCTTAGCATTTGAAGCCACAGCTGCTGGATGAGAGCCCACCTACTGTCCCAGGATATAGAAGACAATGTTAATGGCTGCAATGCAGCCTGGGCAGGAAAGGCCACTACCCCCTTGCATGAGGACTGCTGGGAGTAGCAAAGACTTTTGGGGGAGGTGGACCCCAGAGAGATTGGACTTACTGTTGTAGATCTGTGTGGGTCTACAAGTCCCAGAGGATGGGTGCTAGAGAGAGGAGGAAAATGTATGCAGACGCAAAGGCTCAGGACAATCTTGTGTGAAAAAGTGAGAGGTGACCATCAGAGTGGGCTGCTATGTTGGAGTGTTAGAGAGGGAAAGACACAAGGCTGCCATAACTACACAGAAGTCACAGCTGTAAGAGTGCGTCACCTGTCCCGCGAGAGATTGCCGTTACCAGGTTCTGAGTCACTGCTGACATCACCAGTAAGAAATGTGGGGACCTGAGTCATCACTGGTGTCACAGATTAGGTATACTAGAGAGCAGGAGGATGCAAAATCATAAACAACTTGGAGTTGAGAGGCCATTGGCTACAACTTGCTTGCCCACTTTTTTAACAGACAGCATGACCTTACCTTAGAATACAATTTGGGGAACTTACTGTGGGATCTGTTTTAAACCTGATCACTTCAATGCTGGAACAAACTGCACTAGCCAGTGGGAGGGGTTGGGAAAGACTAATGGACCTTTAGTTTACAGTACTTCCCTTTTAGTTTTGACCTTCCTAGTTTTACAGTTCAGATGCAGAGACACTTGGCCCTATTAGTGTTAGGCCTCGTACACACGACCGGTTTTCTCGGCAAAAACCAGCAAGAAAACTGCTTCTTGACGAGATTCCCATTCGTGTGTATTAGGCATTCAGCTGTCTCGTCAGGAAATCTGGCCAGAGTCTCGACAAGAAAAAATAAGAACCTGCTCTATTTTTTCTCGTCGAGATTCTTGTCGGCCTGTTTCCCGACGAGAAACCCGAGAGTGTGTATACTTACCTGTGGCCGTGAAAACCCGCGCATGCTTGAAGTGACTTTGATGCATGCGCGGTAGCTTTCACGGCATAGGTAGGGTAAAGCAAGATGGTGGCAACGGCATCGAATGTAAGGAGCGCATGCTCGTCGTACGCATTGACGTCACTGCGTTCTTTCCTTTCAAGAGAACCGCGGTTAAAAATCCACACATGCTCAGAATCAAGTCGACGCATGCTTGGAAGCATTGAACTTCATTTTTCTCAGCACATCGCTGTGTTTTACGTCACCGCGTTTTGACACGATCGTTTTTTTAAATGATGGTGTGTAGGCAAGACTGATGAAAGTCAGCTTCATCGGATATCTGATGAAAAAATCCATCAGACCGTTTTCATCGGATGAACCGATCGTGTGTACAGGGCTTTACTCACTTCCTGTCCTGGGTTGATAATGCTGCTCCCTTCTAGTTATAGTACAGTGGGTGAGCATTGCCACCTTAAGACACCACTTCTTGGGACTAGAAAGTTTATTACATGTGTGTTCTTAGACTTAGATACACTTTAGACATGATAGCATTATTCTTAAAACTCAGACCCTCATCTGAGATTACTGGTAAGCTGGTGGTGAAAGAATGAGTGAAAGAAAGGTATAGTAAAGTATATTAGAATTAAAAGTTTGTTGGAGAACACAGTATTTTATGTGGTGATAGATTGTGATTCTCCCAACCGTTCCAAATTGAAAAAAGAGATTAAAACATCTCTACCCTAACATCACTGACAATTCAAGCATGTTTTCTAGACCCACCAACACTTGCAAATACTTATTCCTTCAGCAAACATAAAAATAGACTTGTGGGGCATTTTATGGAGAAAGTTCTATCCTAAAAGCAGATGCGACAAAACATTTGCATGTAGCCTGAGGTTGTCGGCTAGACATCTTCAATTTATGCTAATGATCTGCAGTTTATATTCTTTGGCAATTGTCTTACAACTTTCACATGCCTATATAGCAAACTTCCAGAACTGAACAAATTAAAGAACATCTAAAAACTCCTGCATGGCAATCTATAAAAATCCCAAATCCCACTACTATGCACTGCACAAGCCCCATTAAGTAAACTAAATAAATTCCTCTACCTTCCCTGAGTAAACAAAATTCTCCACTTGTATTTCACATGCTCCTTCTTCCAGACACTGCAGCTCACAGTGGGAGGGTTTCAGCAGCTACGTCAGTGCTACCGATCTTGAAAGCAGTGGACAGGGTTAGGTGTGGCAAAGTACTGATTGACAAGATACAGACTTATGAATCAGCAGTGACAATGCTGAGACCCCCTGCAAGATTTTTTTATCCCATTGTGCAAACAGGCACAGGCTACTTTAGAGTGGCAATTCTGCTTTGAATACAGGAGCAGTGCAGCATCATTATCACACCATCACAGGAATCTGCATTAGGTGGACATCACTGGGAGGATTAGCAGAGAATTTAACGGACTATGCAGGGAGACCAAGGAAAAACCAAGTAGAGATATACTTACACTGTATTGTTAAAAGTATTGGGGTGCCTAACTTTACAGGCACATTAACTTTATTGGCATCACAGTCTTAGACAATCCGTAGGGTTCAATATTGAGTTGGCCCACCCTTTGCAGCTATAACAGCTTCAGCTTATCTGGGGGGGCTGTCCAAAAGGTTTAGGAGTGTGTCTATGTGCATTTGTGAGGCCAGGCACTGATGTTGAACGAGAAGGCCTGGCTTGCAGTCTCTGCTCTAATTCATCCCAAAGGTGTTCTATCGGGTTGAAGTCCGGGCTCTGTACAGTCCAGTCAAGTTCCTTTACACCAAACTCGCTTATCCGGGTCTTTATGGACCTTGCTTTGTGCACTGGTGTGCAGTCATGTTGCAACAGTAAGGGGGCATCCCCAAACTGTTCCCTCAAAGTTGGGAGCATGAAATTGTCTAAAATGTCTTGGTATGGTGATGTCTTAAGAGTTCCCTTCACTGGACCTAAGGGGCCAAGCCCAACCTCTGAAAAACAACCCAACACCATAATCCCCCTCCACCAAATGATTTGGACCAGTGCTTTTGGACCAAAACTTTTGACAATATAGTGTATAATTAAGTGCTGTTGCACATATAGGCATATGTATATTTGGGGAGGCCATAGTTCTACTTTACATATCTGAAAGCAATGCATATTTTGTTTTTTTATTACATTTTTAGTAAGTGATTAGTTTTATTAGGTCATTATTACTACTCACCAATTTCTTGCATTTCCTCCAGGTTAGGATGACCCGCTTGGTGGAATTGATCTGTTGCTCTCCCTCTCTCCTTGATGTTATCACGCCAGTCCCCTCTCATTATAAAGCCATTATCATACTTAGGTGAACAATTAAAATCAATCTAACCCATACTTTAAAATTCCATGTTTTCTATTTCGGGATAATTATCTTCACAAGTGCAGTTAACCAATTTAATATGTTTAGCAAGTTATAAAGTAGAGATGTGATTTGATGCCGAGAATGAATAAGAGACACTAATGTAATTTCACTTCAGACACCTCTGACAGCAGAAAGAGGGAGCAGAAATGAAATTAACTCCACAGCACTGATTTATAACACCTGTCGATGTCACTGAATACAGTCATATTTGCCACTGTTGTTGCGGTGCACATCTTCTGGTAATGTGAAAATGTATATATAATTTGGGAAGAGGAAATATCAAGGGTGGTTGAAAAAAACTGCTAAAAACAAATTAAAGTCTTGTTAGATTTTCAGATAAATCTTTTCCCTGACAATCTGGGTGAGCAACTTTTAGTCACCAGGTCATCAATCACGCGAGTTGTTCACAAAGTGAACGGCAAAGTCTGTATTATAACGAGGTGGCTGATCCTGGACCTTGATAAATGGGCTTGTGTCTTGCTCCGCTGAAGTTTCTCTGAGGTGCCTGATTCGCCGCATTTTGCAATAAAGACAATTTACACCAGCCCTGCAATCCTTGCAATATTGTACCGGCAAAGGTAGTCACGGCTGTCAAGAATACAATAACGTACCATATAATCAGGTCAACACTTTCTGATGCCCCTTAATAAACTATTCAGTCAGATCGTGGCTGTGTGTTACCTACGCTTACATCCGAAATAATATTGGTATTTACAGAACAGAGACAAATGTACGTCTCTATACTACAAAGGGGGGTGAGAATGGGAAGCCCGCCATAGAAGAGACCCAGCAGGGTGTTGCATTTCTCATGGCTGATTATTGTATCGATTTTCAGAGATAACCCCAGGCTCCTGAGATCCATTTCTGTACATTTTGCCCTTGATAATTAATATTAACTTTGCAGATGGTGCTTTTGTATTTTTGTGATCTGCAGTGAGAGGTTAGGCTGCAGTCAGCCTAATGTGTTGTTCCTTCTAAGCACTCCTAAGTTTACAGTTACAGTTTACAGTTTTGGATAGAGTAGAGAGGGATTAGAATGCTTGTCGGGTTTGTATTGCTGTATCTCTCACCCTCTTTATTTGTCTTGTTTACAGATATTATTAGCCTCTTCAACCTTGGAAGAATTTACCCCCTTCCTTACCAGAGCACTTTTTGCGATTCGGCACTGCGTCAAATTTAACTGACAATTGCATGGTCGTGCAACGTTACACTCTTGCAAAATTGAAGTCCTTTTTTTCCTACAAATGGAGCTTTCTTTTGGTAATATTTGATCACCTCTGCAGTTTATATTTTTTTGTGCTATAAACAAAAGAAGAGCGACAGTTTTGTCAAGATGAATGGGTTAAGTGTGTCCTAGAGAGTGATTCTAACTGTGGGGGGCTGGCCTACAAGTGACACGATGACAGGGAGCAGAAGATCACTGTCCTGTCACTAGGCAGAGCAGGGAAATGCCTTGTTTACATAGGCATCTCCCTATTCTGTAGCTCTGTGACACAATCGCGGGACGCATGGTGGAAAATTTAAAACAACGTACAGGTACTTTGCTTTGTGCAGCCGTGCCATTCTGCCGATGTATATTGCCGTTAGCTGGTCGGCAAGTGGTTAAAATTGAAAGTAAAACAAAATCCCAAATTTTGGGTTGTCCCCAGAAAATTTATGGAGGGGCAAATCTTCCAATAGGGAAACTCATTCTGGTGACCTGGAGGCCTTTATGGAATTCCCTTAATTTGCAGGGATTTCCTCTAACTTCCTGTTTGGCTATGGGACAGAACGTCAAGGGAAATCTCTGCAATGGGACACAGATAGCAAAATAAAAAATCAGACAGGGGTTATAGCCTTTGCTTACTCTATCCAAAATAAAAAAAAAAGGTTTTGCCTATAGTTCTACTTTAAGTTGTAATTGATTTTATCAGCTGCAGTTGAGTATCTTCTTCTCAAGGAATATCAGTAAGAAGAGCTAAAGAAGAACTTTATGCTTCCTTCTATTTTTGTTTACCACCCCCTCCTTTACCTGTTTACCTGTTCAGGAAATACAGGATTGTCTTGCTGCTCAGATTTAAAAATTTGGATCCCACGCCACTATTTTCTTCTCTGATGTCACAGAAGCCTCTTTTGGGTTCAGGCAGCCAGTCCCTGATGACGTGCACCAGCTCCACCCACCGACCACTGTGTTTTCCTGCTCCTGCAGCCTCCTGGGATATGTGATGTTATATATGGGGGAGTAAATGCAGGAAGCTAAAGTGGATATGGGGCAAGGTCCACTTTAATTTCTGAGGTATAAACGTTTATTAGCCCAGCCAATCACTGAGGAGCTTGTCCTAGTGGGGTGAGTTGCAGAGGTGATAAATATTTAGGCAACCTTCCAGAGTCCTCTTGCTTTCCTGAACTCCTGACCATGGGGATGGCATGCTGGAGGTGTTTCCCCATTTAGGGAGGATACTAAAAAATACTGGCCGAGTATAGGCAAAAAGGCCTTGCAAAAGCACCCCACTTGAGTGAATAAATGAGAGAGAGGCTTATATAGAAACCTTCTCAGCTAAAACCTACCTTAGTTACTCAGTTTGAGTTTAAGGACTATGGGCCATATTCTCAGAAGAGTTACGACGGAGTATGTCAGGAAACTCCGTCGTATCTCTGTTTTTTGACCCGCGTATCTATGCGAGTGATTCCTAGAATCATTTTCGCATAGATACGCTGAAGATCCGACATGTGTAAGTCACTTACACTGTCGGATCTTAAATGTAATTCGCCGCCGGCCGCTAGGTGGCGTTTACGTTCAGGTCTCATTTGTTTATGCAAATGAGCCTGATACGCCGATTCCCGAACAAAATTGCGTCGCGTAACCGTCGCTTACGTCGTTTGCGTAAGCGTAAGATTACCCCTGCTATATGAGGGGTAACCTTACGCCAGTCCCACGTATGCCATGTTAAGTATGGCGTCGGGTCCGCGTTGTCTTTTCCCGAGTACGTCGTTTTCGTAAGTCATTCTTGAATACGACTTTACGTCAATGACGCACACGTCGGCGTCATTGACGTTTTCCGTCGAGAACTGGAGCATGCGCACTGGGCTATTTTAAGCCTGGCGCATTCGCAGTTTGAACGGCACGGGGGCGCGCTTAATTTAAATACAAGACGCCCCCTTGGAATTACGCGGAGATACGCCGGGCCAATTACACTACGCCGGCGCAAACTATGGAGCAAGTGTTTGGGGAATACAGCACTTGCTCCTGTAAGTTGGGGCGGCGTGGTGTAAATAGCTTACGCGACGCCGCCGCAGGAACTACAAGAATCTGGCCCTATATGCGTTGGCAGTAACATGATTGTTACCTTTTTTTCATAGTCTCCTATTCTATAATAATGCAATTTTCAAATATATTCTACAAACACCTTAGAGTAAGAATAATTAGCAATTTTGATGTGCCTGATATATTACAGCTGCGAAAGTGAACTGGAACATCTCAATGTGGTCTATTATGCCACCTGGAGGTTGTTAGTTGTGAATTCAGGGTCTGTATAGGTTCTCTATGTGTAAATATATATAGCCTGTGTTAAATGTTGACCTTACAACTAAGAGCCTTAGATCGATGTAAGATGGCTCTGCAGGTGTTTATACCAAGTGATTGAGCAGGTACATCTTACATCGATACAAGGCAACAAGGGGGAGCTAGGTTTTAACTGGGGTGGGGAGGGAGGGCATTGTTTGGGGAGGGGTAGCTTCAGGGCAACCAGAGTGGAGTGGGTTTTTTCTGGGTGTGTAGTGGGGAGGGGGGAGAACTCTGGGGTGACCTGGGTGGTGAAGGGAATATGCCCCAAGTGTTTTTTTGTGAAGGGGGAGGGTTGACCTTTGCCACATAATGTATATATTATTTTGATATATGTATGTCCATTAAACTACAATTTCCATTGAATTGGTAGCCTTTGTGGTGTTTTTGAATTTTCCACTATGTCCTGCAACATTTCAGTTTCTGTTTACGTCTGGCTGTGCTGCTCAGTTACCACCCAACGTAGCTCTGCCATAATCAGAATTTGTAGTCCCATCTTTTCCGTAGTGGTAGCTGAACGCAGATTCTTCAGCTCAGCAGAATATAACCAGAAGCAGCAATGCTGCAGTCTATAATTGTTGGGTGGGGGGTTGGTCACATAGAAGCAAAGTTAGGAATCCAATTTAGTTATTGTACAATTACAGCGTAAAACTGAACTTCAATCAAACATCTAAAACACAGTTGAAATACAAATATGGGAGCAGATTTACCTGCCAAAGATTTTCTAGTTCTATCTATTCAGTCTTGAGCTTTACATAGCTCTTCCACACTACACAACTGGATGGGTGACACCACTTATAGTACTGACCCAATCCTGCCCCCCCCCCCACCTCCAGATTGGGCAAAAAGTAGCAGCAGTAGATTAACCTCCCTGGCGGTATGATTATTTCAGAAAAAAGGTGCTGAAAGCGGTACCATTATTTGCAAGGAAATTTGGTTATTTGTACTGTAGGCCTGTAATTCTTAGGAATAACCCACTTAAATCTGACCAAACAAGAGTCTAGCAGGCATCCCAGGTATGATTTTTTTTAAAAACAAAATGATAAATTATAATATAATAAATAATTATAAATAATTATAACAAATAATAATATAATTATAATAAAAATGATTCAATAATGTAATCAACTCAAAATCACTGAAATTTTCTCAGTTGCAGAATTGTCGCTGTCATTACTTTTATTTTTTTATGACGAATTTCCCCACAAATCGCTATCGCTCAATTCTGCAAGTGATTATAATTTATTATCGCTGTTTTCTAGCTGCTCTAAAACCATTTTTGACATAAAGGGACACTTTTGAGAAAAGAGAAAATTACCCCTAGGGGCTTTGTGCTGCAGCAAAGAATGGAAACGTACCATAAAATAAAAAATTATAAATTTATTAAATATAAAGTTCAAAAGGCCCCAAACAGTGGGGACTCAAGATATGAGCTTATGACAACATAGGTTATACATAGCAAATAAAAACACAAAATACAGACATAGCATAACAGTACTGTGGAGTGTACAAAATACTATGGGCGAAAAAACACCCCTACGCGTTTCGACCTTTTAAAAGTAGCGGTCTTCTTCAGGGAGTATTAGTTAGACGCTGCCATAGGTTCTATAAAAAAAAGAATACATACAAAGAGATACATGCAGATGAGTGGAACATCATAACAAAAGAACATGAAGAGGCCCGCCACCCACAGCCATATAGGTAGATGGCGGGATGCGGGTGTTCCTCCTATAAACATGGACTGATGTAAAAGGTACCATTGCCACTCACCCAAGGGGTCCACTCGAAGGCATAGATCCGGACCAGATGAACCAATACCGCACCATCAAACTTCCCACAGGGGTATCGGAGGGGTGAAACAAGGGGGAGAGGAGCTCCCCTGGGTCAGTGTGGAAAAAGACTCCGAATTCCAATTCACCAACAGGAGAGGTACCGCCCGGGCCCACGAGAGGTCAACGGGTAGCGCGCCGAAGGGTCGCGCCCCGAGGCGGGCCGGGGGGGGGGGGAAGGAAGGGGGGGCCGCCACCGAAGGGGGGGCGGAGGGGGAGAACGGGGCCGGGCAGGGAAGGGGCACAGGGGGAGGGGGAAGGGGGGAGGCCCCCAACAAAGCCGGGGATGGCAGATGGAAGCCAAAAGGGTAAGGGCGAGCACACGTGACCGGCTGGGTCAAGGGGGGCCCAGCACCACCGTGCAAAACCGGGATGGGTAGGTTGGGGTGCGGTTAAGCGCTCCCCTCCTTAAATTGCGATGAAGACCCTGTAAAAAAATACACACAAATATATATAAGGCTGAAAAGTGTATCTAAAAAATGAAAAAATAAAAAACTATAAGAATGAAAGGAAAAATAAACTAGTAAATGTGAATACATGCCAGGCTGAACAGGAAGCCTGATGTATCAGCATGGAGATTAAATGAGCGAGAGAGATGCACCGGTAGGAAAAGGAGATGTGAAAATAGAAAAAAAAAAAAAAGAGGGAAACTGTGCAACAATGATGAGATATGACGTGAAGGCAAAACTGAAGAGGTCAGTGCAGTGAAAAGGACTAGAACAAAAATGGAAGGAGTGTTGGGTGACTATAAGAGAATCACGATAAAGGTGCGGTGTGTGATGTAGTGGAGAGAGTGTAGGAAGTGTATGTGAAAGAATGGAGTGAAACAGCAGTGAAAAGTGAAGGAGCAAAGAAAAAATGAAATAAGATTAAATTGAATGTCAAAAAAGAGGGGAAAAAAAAGGTGAGAAAGAAAAAGAATGTTAAGGTGAAAAGTGAAAAAAGAGGCAAGAAATACTGATGATGATAATGAATGTGACTAAGAGTGTGTAAGTGACCTGTGATGTGTGTACAAATACATGGGACTAAAAAAAACAAGTGAATGAAAGGGAAGTGAGGAAAGGGACCGAGAAAAGGGCTAATAAAAACACATGAAAAGTGAAAGAATACCTGTGCTATCTGTGATGCTCACAGAAAATAGAAGGTCGGATAGTACAATGGTTAAAACTGTAGCCTTCCTGTTAAGGAGGAATGTTGAGACACCTTTAAAGGAGGTGCTGACATCTGTTAAAGAAATAACAAAATGAAAAAGTAAAAGTAAAAGAATACCAAGGTGGATGGCAAGTCTGCAGGAAATAGAGAGCGGAGCCCAAGCTCCCACCTACCCTCCTGCAGCCAAAGTCTGTAGTGACCACCAAAAACAGTCGCCGTGGGATCTGGGTTTATCCCGATGGGGCTGGCTGTTTATATAGGGTATGTCTAAGCAGGTGGGGGAGTACACTCCCTCAGCACCTGTGGCAACCCCACCCCATGATAAGTGGAGGGCGGGCCCGGATGGACGCCAGTCGGCCCGAGAAACACACCCACCACTAAGGCAGGTGTGAGCATCGCCAGATGATCCTCCCTCACGAACCCCCAAAACAGGGACGCCAACCCACAGGGACGCCACCCCCGCCCACCCCAAGAAACAAACCATCCCAAGACCCCCCCCCAGCCCCCCCCCCACCCACGCCCACCCGCCGCGCGCACAGCCAAACAGCGCGCCTCAGCCGCCAAGGCGGCGTAATCGGTGGCCTCCCCGGCGTTCCAGAGGGGACCGTGGAGTCCCCGGTGTACAACTCCATCCTCCTCGTCCTGGGACGGAGCTGCAACCGGACGCACTGATGGTGAGAGCCGCGCGCGCTGTCACGCGAGACGTCGGCGCCATGACGTCACCGCGACCCCGCGCGCACGGCCAAGGCGTGCTCTGGTTGCTAGGGACCTGGGACGCCGCCGGCAGGTGCAAGAGCTCCCCCCAGCGGCCGACGGGAAGAAGGCCACCAGGAGGGAAGCACAGAGGCCCGGGACCAGCCCGGATATGTGCAAAGTCTCAGCCTGCCGTGGGGCCCGGGGAAGGAAAAAATCACCTGCTGGCTGGCGGAGCATATACACCCATGAGGCCCCCGGAGGAAGGATGATGATGGAAAGGTGCGAATATGGTGACAGTCCAGGCCTGGGCTCCGAGAGTTGGACGTGCCGGGGGGTGGAAAAAATCTTAAAAAATATTTATTAGAATATATATTAAATGCAAATATGCTGTACAAACATATTCAATAAGTGCTCCGCATAAAGAGCAGATACAAAGTACATTAGTATCATATGGAGAGTTGATATACCAAATAAACATATTAATGGAACAAACCAAATAATAAATGGGAAAAGGACAAAAAGTAACTAAATACGAGAACTGAAACTGTTGTATAGGAACAAACATATTTGGAGAAAAGATCCAAAAGGAAAGAGCCAACTGAATGTTGGTGGAGGAAAAAAAAAGGGACACTTTTGGTTGCTATAGACAATCTACAGTTTGCAGGCAGAAAGAACAATTTTTATTATATAAAAGTACATGTTGGGCACTGGGCAGACCACTAGGGACAAGGGGGGTGTGTATTTTTTACATACAGTACTGTAATCTATAAGATTACAGTATACTGTATGTATTGTGTTTGTTTACCTTTTTGAATTTGGCGCCGTTCTCCGCTCCCGTGCGTCGAAACGTCGCAGGGAACGGGTGTTAATCGAGCGAGGTCCCGCTCGCTCACACAGCACGGTGGCATCGCTGGATCCAGGGACAAGGTAAGTAAACCTTGCCTGTGGATTCAGCGAGGCGAGCCCGAGTCTGACTCGGGGTTACCGATCGTAGCCCAAAAATCTCACCCCGAGTCAGACTCGGGAATACCGCCAGGGGGGTTAATAAGGGCATCTCTCTGTCTACGCTGATCTATTTTCCTTTTCAACATAATTACATGCAACTTACCTGATTGGCTTAAAGTACTGCCCTTACCTATCCCAGTGTGCTACTCTATTAAAAGAGGCTGACATTGAGTCAAATCAAATGCTTACAGTAGTTGTATATAATAAAAATACATTTAATGATTATTAATGAATTTTAATTGATATGTATCATTATTATCTGTCTGGAGTTTATCTGTAAAGTCAACCTTCCATTAGAAACTAGACATGCGCACTGCAGAAAAATGTGTCATGTCATTCTTTATGATCGCAATTCGTAAATTTCCTAAATTTGCAAATTTACAAATTGTGAATTTGCAAAGCAAGGTCTATAAAGACATGGATGAGCGAGCTTGGGGTGGAGGAACTTGACTGACCTGCTCAGAGTCCTGATCTCAATCTGATAGAACACCTTTGGGATGACAATATAGGCCCAGATTCACAAACATTGGCGCATATTTATGCCGGCGTAGCGCATCCAATATAAGCTACGCCGACGTAGCGCAGAGAGGCAAGCACCGAATTCACAAAGCACTTGCCTCCCAAACTGCGCTGGGTTCCCTCGGCGTAAGCCGTCGTAGGTGGAAGTGGGCATGAGCCATGCTAATGAGGCGTGACCCCATGCAAATAATGGGCCGAGTGCCATACAAGTACTTAAAACGAACGGCGCATGCGCCGTCCCGTGGACATATCCCACTGCGCATGCTCAGAATCACGTCGGAACTACTCCCTAAGATACGACAGATCACTGCCTACGACGTGAACGTAACCTACACCCAGCCCTATTCACGTACTACGTAAACTACGTAAAATACGACGGATGGGGAATAACTTTACGCCGGACGTACAACTTACACAAACCGCGTATATTATGCGCCGGGCGCATGTATGTTCGTGAATCGACGTATCTCCCTCATTTCCATATTTGAATAGGAAATCAATGGGAGCGCCACTTGCGGCCAGAGTAAATATGCGCCCACGATACGCCGGCGTAGGAAAGTTACGTCGGTTGGATGAAGCCTATTTTCAGGCGTATCTTGTTTTCAAAGTCCGGCGCATAGATACAATGGCGCATATTTACACTGACGCGGCGTATCTCAAGATACGTCAACATAAGTGCTTTGTGAATCCGGGCCACATACATTGGCGCATATTTATGCCGGCGTAGCGTATCTAACATAAGCTACGCCGACGTAGCGCAGAGAGGCAAGCACCGAATTCACAAAGCACTTGCCTCCCAAACTGCGCTGGGTTCCCTCGGCGTAAGCCGTCGTAGGTGGAAGTGGGCGTGAGCCATGCTAATGAGGCGTGACCCCATGCAAATGATGGGCCGAGTGTCATACAAGTACTTAAAACGAACGGCGCATGCGCCGTCCTGTGGACGTATCCCACTGCGCATGCTCAGAATCACGTCGGAACTACTCCCTAAGATACGACAGATCACTGCCTACGACGTGAACGTAACCTACACCCAGCACTATTCACGTACTACGTAAACTACGTAAAATACAACGGCTGTGTTCCCTGGTCCATACATTAGCATGAGTTGCGCCTCATATATGGGGAATAACTTTACGCCGGACGTACAACTTACACAAACCGCGTATATTATGCGCCGGGCGCTTGTATGTTTGTGAATCGACGTATCTCCCTCATTTCCATATTTGAATAGGAAATCAATGGGAGCGCCACTTGCGGCCAGCGTAAATATGCGCCCACGATACGCCGGCGTAGGAAAGTTACGTCGGTCGGATGAAGCCTATTTTCAGGCGTATCTTGTTTTCAAGATACATGGAATTCATCTTTTAAGTATTGTCCAATAGGTCAGCATGACAACTAAGAAAGCTTTTTTAGGAGGTCAGTGAGAGAAGCCATTGTGTTTTCTTATAACATGACTGATTTAAGGATCAGTTATCATTTAAGCTCCTATTTTAAAGAAATTCATTTTAAACGTAAAAGCTATCATAATAAAATGAGCCAATAAAAGATTGTATTGCACCAAGTTCCCCAGGAGTATTTCTTCAGTAACTAGCTCAGGTACAGCCCTCCAGCTGCAAGTGTTCCTGGAAATGATATTAAAAAGTTGGCAACAATATACCACCATGTACTACTGACAAAGCACACTTTTTTCAAATGTAGAAAATCAGAATGACTGCATTCTCTTTGGAAATACAAAGTTATCTCCCAAAGGATGCTAAACCTTGAGGGATGAGAACTTTCTGCAAAGGAGTTTGAGTTCAATGGAATGCTGGCAGGTTTAAGGCAAACCTAGGATAGGAAGTTAAGTTTGCTTAGCTCAGGTTTTACCACTTAAGACCCGGACCATTATGCAGGTAAAGGACCTGGCCCCTTTTTGCGATTCAGCACTGCGCGCTCGCGACCTGGTCCTGTTCTCCGTGACCGGGTCTGCGTGACCCGCGGACCCGATCGCCGCCAGTGTCCCGCGATCGGGACACAGAGCTGAAGAAGGGGGAGAGGTAAGTGTAAACAAACCTTTCCCCTTTCTTCCTAGTGTGGCTGTCACTGATCATCTCTTCCCTGTGTTAGGGAACGACGATCAGTGACGTCACACGCAGAGCCACGCCCCCTCACAGTAAGAACACTCCCTTAGGGCACACTTAACCCCTACAGCGCCCCCTCCTGGTTAACCCCTGGTTAACTGCCAGTGTAATTTTCACAGTAATCAGTGCATTTTTATAGCACTTTTCGCTGTGAAAATGACAATGGTCCAAAAAATGTGTCAAAGTGTCCGATGTGTCCGCCATAATGTGGCAGTCACGAAAAAAAAACACTGATCGCCACCATTACTAGTAAAAAAAAAATATTAATAAAAATGCCATAAAACGATCCCCTATTTCGTAGACGCTATAACTTTAGCGCAAACAAATGAACAAACGCTTATTGCGATTTTTTTTCACCAAAAATATGTAGAAGAATATGTATCTGCCTAAACTGAGGAAAAACATTTTTTAATATATTTTTGAGGGATATTTGTTGTAGCAAAAAGTAAAAAATATAGCTTTTTTTTCCCAAATTGTCGCTCTTTTTTTGCTTATAGCGTAAAAAAACGCAGAGGTGATAAAATACCACCAACAGAAAGCTCTATTTGTGGGAAAAAAAGGACGTAAATTTGTTTGGGAGCCACGTCGTACGACCGCGCAATTGTCAGTTAAAGCGACGCAGTGCCGAATCACAATAAGTGGCACGGTCATTTGGCAACATGACAGGTAAGTGTGTATACTTACCTGTCGCCGAGGAAACCGTGCATGCTCAAAATTACTTTGACGCATGCGCGGTAGCTTCCACGGCATAGGTAGGGTGAAGCAAGTATGGCGGCGATGGCATCGAATGCGACGAGCGCATGCTCGTCATACGCGATGACGTCACCGCGTTCTTGCCTTTCAAGAGAACCGCGGTTCTTTTGAAAAGGTTAGTGTGTACACTCGGGAGGCAAGAGATTCTTGCCAAGAATCTCGTCATGGAAAAGAATGTTTTTTTCCTGACAAGATTCTTGCCCGTATGTACAGGGCCTTAGGGCCAGATTCACAGAAGAGATACAACGGCGTATCTCTGATACGCCGTCGTATCTCTCAGAGTATCTATGCGACTGATTCATAGAATCAGTTCCGCATAGATAGCCCTAAGATCCGACAGGTGTAATCGACTTATGCAAATAGAGAAACGAAAACTGGATAGCCGCACTCCAAAATGACTTAAAAAAGTTGTCTTTATTTTTCAACTGTACAAACACAGTCACTGCAACCAACAGAAAACAGGATGGCCGACGCGTTTCGCACTTACAGTTAGTGCTTAGTCATGGCAAATTTGGCAAATTTACACCTGCTTTAACATGGCTTAACTTTAGTCGAGCCATGTTAAAGTATGGCCGACGTTCCCGGGTCGAATTTCATTTTTTTTTTGTTTTGGCGTAAGACGTCCGGGAATACGAATGGACGCTACGCACGTCGCAGTTCTAAAAAATGACACATCGCGCAAAGCACGGCGGGAATTTTTTAAACTGAGCATGCGCAGTACGTCCGGCGCGGGAGCGCGCCTAATTTAAATGGTACACGCCCCATTTGAATTGGGCGGGCTTGCGCCGGACGTGTTTACGATACACCGCCGCAAGTTTACAGGTAAGTGCTTTGTGGATCAGGCACTTACACTGAAAACCTGCGGCGGTGCAACGTAAACGGGTTACGTTGCGCCGCCGCAAATGTACGAGAATCTGGCCCTTCGTTTTTAATCTGCAGACTGGAAATAAACTAAGGTTAGTATTACCTAAATTGAAAAATAAAATACTGTAAAATGAAATAAACTATTGACCATTGCATCAATCCTAGCTGCAAATCACATGACAGGGGAAATTTTATTCTATATCACATAATGAAAACTCTTCACAGTGCTGGTGATTCCTGTATTATTTTAGTGTGGACATCAGCATGAAATGCTCTCATGGGTTTGATCACACAGCAGTTTTTGGAAGAAGATCCCTTTATCTTACACAGCAACAATTTTGACATTGCAGATATGAATGTTCTTGTGTGATATTAGGCAGTGTGGACGTCAATAGAAAATAATTTGAGCTTGTCAGACCAAACTGTTTTGAAGATGATTCTCTTGTATGATAGGCTAGAAAGCATGAAAAGATCATGAAATGTGACCATTTCCTACAACTTTTACTCTGATAAATCCTACTGGTTTCTAAATCATTTTGGTTTATTTATGTGTTCTGTTCCTATAAGCAAATGGAATTAAAGGACAACTCCACCTGAAATAAAATCTGAGTTCTATCTAGCTTCCAAAACACTCTGCTGGCTTCTTTCTACGACACGGCCATTACAAAGTCAAATGATGGTGTCACACTCAACCAAAGAATTCTCCATAATATAGAATACGTCAATAACTGGGAAGCCAAGTGTGAAAAGTGGCATCTATAAGTACAGCCTTGAGAGCTGCAGACAAGGCTACTTCAAGGACGTCCATACTCTTTATGGCAGCTCATCCATTCTGATATAATAGCATTCTACTAGTGCTATTATGTCTAAATTGAAAGGTCCACCAAGCAAAGTTAGATAAAAGGATTATTGTCTCACATTTGCTTAAAGTGGAAGAGAAGGCTAACTATAGCTATTCTTAAAAATGTTCCCTTCTCCTCTTTTCCCACATATTCTGCTTAACCTGTATAAAAAAGATGTGTGTGCTTACCTATGTTTAATCTACTTCAGTCAAGTCACGTGATCCTGCAGCTACCCCATGTCAGTGAATGGCTACTACAAGGGAGAGGAGGTAGCACCAACAACGGCTGGGCCATGGGAGCCTATGGGTGATGTCATGGCTCCCAGAATTCGCACCCATTGTTGAGCTCTTCCTTACACAGAGCTGAAGGATCACGTTGACCAGCGTCACGTGACTCCTCCCTTCCACCGCGTTCCCGGAAGAGAGCCCTTGACGGGCACAAGAAATTGAAGGGACCTGATTGTGTCACATCCTGTGACTTGTCCGCATTTCATCTGAAGGACAAACCCATGCACTTTACAAACGTCCGTGCCAAGGAGTGGGTAACGTCAGGAGATCTTCATGAATAGATGGATGGATGATGGATGGACGATGACAAACAATTGCCTTAAAATTAGGCTTTCTTAATGAGGGTATCGTATGATTGACTATCAACTGTCTATGACACCGTGGGAAATTATCCTTAGTTGATACCCCAATTTCTATGTGCCATCACACATCCATACACAGGATACACACCTAGGTTATTATAGACTGTGGCAATATATCAGGAAGTCATACCAGGTGTATCAACGCCTATCCAATGATCTTATCCTGTCATCCCAAACTATGACCTCTTTTTTCATACCAGGAATTAATATGGGCATACTCCTCTCTTTACATTTCAATAATTGAATTGTTTGCAGTGTTACATTGATGTGGTTCACTATACCTTCTCCACCATCAAGATATTGACTTTTTCGGGGGTTCCCCCTCACCAATTTGGGTTTTTTCTTGAGGCCCATTAGTTTGTCCCTTTCCCTCCCCCCTCCCCTCCCTTTACCTTTCCCTCCCTTTACCTTCCCCATCCTTTCACCTATTCATCAAGAGCTCGAGCCTTCCAGGGACCACTATATGGATGTCCAGGTCTTACTATACTATTTACAGTGACACACACAACAACAATTGTCATGACATGCTCATCCAATTATATATTTTTGGTGTCCGGACGATCATTTATTTGTCCCCTATCTTTGTATGTCTTGTCTCGTGCCTTGTAATGGTTAGTGGCTACATTCGGAGAAATTTTTGATGCTGATGTTCTCGTTTATTGTTTTTTGTCAAATCTCTTGTATCTCAATTAATATTTTCTCTAATTGTGAAGTTTTATGATGATCTATAGTTTTTATTTATCAATAAATTACAAAAAATTTCAATTTCTCATAAATTGCATACTGTGTCACTCATTTGGTCCTCTGGTTCCTTACAGTCTTGATAAGGATACTCCCCTTTTTGTTTATATGTTGTAGGATCACGTGACTGACCAGAGCCAATTGAAAATAGGTATGAACATACATCTCTTTTATACAGGTTAGGCACTTTCACTTTAAGATATTTGTGAATACAGTGGCTTAAAACTTAGTAGCAAAAAAATGGTACCTTTCGATACTTTATTGTGCGGTCACGTGACTGCAATGCCTTTTTTCACTCCTCGCAGTGTTGGGGGGCATGCCTGTACAGCAAGGGGACAGGTAAAGTGTGATGTAACATAGAATGGCAAAATACATTCCCCAGTCTTTGTGATGCATTCCAGAAGGTAGATCCACACTCCCACAGGCTACATTTGCAACTTAGCAGGGCTAGGCAACTGAAGAAGTGATTTCAGGAGATGTATACAGCATCCTGCATTTCCTAACAGTAATCCTAGGGATGCAAACTGACCCCACCCACATGGATCTGATTCCATGCCTGGCATGATCAGTTTGAAAAATGACAACAGGGAAACTGGCAGCATCACCAGGTTTCGAACGAACAGATGATATAAAAACTATACAGGGTACATTTATTAATAACTTAAGAAATAAGCCAACACATATAAGGAATCATCTGTGTTGCGGTGACATACACTTTAAAGGCCAGCTCTGCCCAAAAACGCCATTTTAGTTTTGTGTGCTTGTTAACATGTTGAATGATATACAGTGGAACCTCGGATTACGAGCATAATCCGTTTCAGGAGAATGCTCGTAATCCAAAGTACTCGCATATCAAAGCGAGTTGGAAACTAAAATAATTTGTTCCGCATTGACTTCAATGGGATGCAATACCGCATGCGGCCAGAGGCGGGGGGCGCCGGAGAGCCTCGGAATCGGCTGAAAAGGCCCGAGGACACTTCAGCTGACCTCGGCAAACCTCGGAAAGACTTCCTACCTGAGATTTGCCGAGGTTAGCCGAGCTGTCCTCGGGCCTTTACCTGCATTTGCGAACGGCGATGATCGGAAATGTTCGGCTCTGCTCGGCTCCAGCCCCCCCCACCTCAGGCCAAAAGCGGTACTGCACACCGTGTTGGCCTGAATCGTGCTCGTTTTGCGAACTCGCAAACCGATTCACGATTTTTAAAAATACAGTGCTCGTATTGCAAAACGCTTGTTAACCGCGTTACTCGCAATCACAGGTTCCACTGTTCTGCTTTCTTATACTGTATCTCCATCCATCCACTGCAGCTATTACAGCGGAACTAAACTCTCTCAATTATTATAAACTATTTTTAATCCTTATGCTACTAGCCTTAGTAAATAGATAAGAAGGCATTTTTACTGGTTTTAAATTATCTTTTTAAATGTCTTCAGTTGCTTATGTCATACATTCCAGGAGTCTTAATGAGCATTTTTTTTCTTTTGTCTGGAGGAGTGGAAGAAGGGCTTTCTTAGCTAAGCAACATTTCTTGCTGCAAGTCTGAGCTAAGGGTAGATGGATTTCAGGAAGTAAATGCAACATGAGACATCTGCCCGTACTCAAGATGGCTGTGGCTAAAAATGCTAGGGGGTGTTTTTCAGAGTGATTTCTAAACAAAATAAATCATGGAGGCATGGATGGATGGGCGAGATGGCTTTGCATATTGAAAACGAATTAAATTGTGTTTTTGGTTTGTGGTGCTCAAATACAGTTAAAGTGATTGTAAAAGCAGAAGTTCTTTTTTATCTTAATGTAATTTATGCATTAATATAAAAAGCCTTCTGTGTGCAGCAGCCCCCCTCAGCCCCCCAAATACTTACCTGAGCTCCATCTCGATCCATCGATATCAACAAGTGCCTTGGCCATCCGAGACGCTCCTCCTGATTGGCTGAGACACAGCAGTGGTGCCATTGGCTTCCATTAAATCAAAGTCAGTCAGCCAATCAGGAGATAGAGAGGGAGGGGCTCTGTGACTGAATGGACACAGGGAGCTGTGACTCGGCTCAGTGCCCCCAGAGCAAGCTGCTTGCTCTGGGGGCACTCGGCAGGAGGGAAGGTCCAGAGGCACCAGAGAGGGACCAGAGAAGAGGAGGATCTGGGCTTCTCTGTGCAAATCCATTGCAACAGAGCAGGTAAGTGTAACATGTTCATTATTTTTAGAGAAAAAAACTTGAGACTTTACAATCACTTTAAGCCCTTTTTAAGAAACCAAATGAGAATGCCACATCCCCCTCAATAAATTCTTTATAATAGGTAAAAAATACATTGTGGAATCCGTTTCTAAATCAATGACACTTTCATTATGGCCTTGTGGAAGAGAGACATATACAGACTACTGGACTCCTAAAATGAGAAGCCTGCAAGTGTCTTTTAAAAATGGCAGACATTATATTGTCAATTAGGACTTCTATTAACTACAGGCAATTCCATTACTTTTTGCAGAAAATCATTAGTTATCCTGAATTTCAAGCATAAAATCTGCTTTCTAGAAGTCAGTAAAGTAAAAAAGATGTAAGTGTCTTTATCAAAGTAGATTATCAATCGCTATTTCTCATCCTCAATGAAGGAATGACAGTGCATTTATCTTCATAAGACAAAATGGCCAAGTGTGAGAGCCTTCTATCATATAGCATCATATACCGACAGGCAATATCCAAAGTTATTTTCCTCCTGACCCGCCGGCAGCTCCGTTAATCTACCCACCGATGCTATCTACTTGGATGTATGGCAGATATAATAAGAGTTTCTTATCTCTTCACTTGCCTGTGTGTCTGTTTTTCCATTCTTGATGCTGTTGACACATTTTGCTGGTCACCATGGCATGGCAACACATATAAGATTCTCCTAAGCAATGTTTTAGTAAATCCGGGCTAGAGAAGATCTCTAAAAAACACAGTAAAGTCCAACTATTTTTCTTGAGTATAAATACCCCATCTCTAAACTCACTAGACATGTGCACACTGAAATATTTTGTTTCTGAATTTTGTTTTTGTCCGAAAAATACATTTATTTAGTTACTCCCGAAATTTGTTTTTATTTATTTTATTTTGTAAAAAAAATGCATTCGTCTGAAAATCCAAATGAATTAAAGTCAAATCTGTCATTAAAAGCTTATGGTGTCTGTCAAATGTTCTAAGAAGATTCGACGGAGCAGCTAAACTGTACGACGCCGCAATAATGCATTTCCGGTCAAATGTTCCGCCCACAAGCTATAGAAGAATTCTAATGTTGTATGACACTAGTAGTAATTATATTTATAAATTATTATTACTAGTCAACCCACATTCAAATTATTCTATAGTCTATGGGCCGAGCATTTGACCGGAAATGTACGATTGCGGCGTCGTACAGTTTAGCTGCTTGTCGAATCTTCTTAGAGCTTTCGACAGACACCATAAGCCTTCAATGACAGATTTGACATTTGTATGCTTTTCGCTGCTTTGTCGAATCTTCCTCATTCATGTCGAATGGTCTACCCCAACACTGTCTCTATAATGTTGAATCTTTTCTCTTTATGTAGAATAATCTTGGACCAATAGAGTTAAGGTTAGGCACATTCGACCACGTGTCAAACCTCCTATCTATATCGAACTGTTGTAGCAACGAAACCGAAAATAAAGCATTTTTTTATGTTGGATCTTTCGGATTTCGGATTCTGCATGTTCGTTTTCGTTTGTTAAAACGATAATGAAAATACCAGAAATTCGGACAAAAATGCATTCGGACAAAAAGGAATGTACATGTCTAAAGCTCACCACATCTTACAATCTGATAGTACAATCTCATGCAGATGTACCAACAACCATGTAGTGCAAGAACCTGTCTGATTGGATACAAATTGATTGGCTAGGTTAGCTAGATTCTCATATTTCATAATTTTGTAAATCTAAAATCTATTGTTCAAAAATTGTATAGTCAGGTTGTAATACTCACTGGCCACTTTATTAGGTGCACATGTTCAACTGCTTGATAACACAAATTGCTAATCAGCCTATCACATGGCAGCAACTCAATGCATTTAGGCATGAAGACGACTTGCTGAAAGATATATATATATATATATATATATATATATATATATATATATATATGTATACAGGTGTGCTCATAAGTTTAATAACCAGGCAGAATTCATGATTCCTTGGCCATTTTTCAGAGAATATGATTAATAACTCGAAAACTTTTATTTCACTCATGGTTAGTGTTTGGCTGAAGCCATTTATTATACATCAACTGTATTTACTCTTTTTAAATCATAATCACAGCAGAAACTACCCAAATGACCCTGATCAAAAGTTTACAAAAAATACTTGTGGAACATTTGCATTCATCAGCCAGGAATCTGCGAATGGGACGTACTTGGTCATTCCAACATGACAATGATCCAAGTCCAAGTTGACCTGTCACAGCAGAATAAAGTGAAGGTTCTGGAGTGGCAATCTCAGTCTCCTGACCTCAATATCATTGAGCCACTCTGGGGAAATCTCAAACGTGCAGTTCATGCAAGACAGCGAAAAATGTACAGGAACTGGGGGCTTTTTGCCAAGAGGAATGGGCAGCTTTACCATCTGAGGAGATAAAGACCCTCATCCACAAATACCACAAAAGCTGCCATTGATGGTAAAGGGAGCAATACACGGTATTAAGAACCGGGGTATGTAAACTTTTGATCAGGGTCATTTGGGTAGTTTCTGTTGCCATTATGATTTTAAAAGAGTAAACACAGTTGATTGATAATAAATGGCTTCAGCCATACACTAACCATGAGTGAAAGAAAAGTTTTTGTGTTATCATTCATATTCTCTGAAAAATAGGACAAGAAATCATAGATTCTGCCAGGGTATGTAAACTTATGAGCACAACTGTATATCCAGTGAGCGGCAGTTGTGTGGACAAAAATTCCTTGTTGATGTCAGAGGTCAGAGGAGAACGGGCAGACTGGTATGAGATGATAGAAAGACAATGGTAACTCAAATAACCACTTGTTACAACCAAGGTATAGCAGAATATTATCTCTGAACACACAGCACACCTTGAAGCAGGTGGGCTACAGCAGCTGAAGACCACACCGGGTGCCACTCCTGTCAGTTAAGAACAGGAATATGAGGCTACAATTCACACAGGCTCACCATAATTGGACAATAAAAAATTGGAAAAACATTGCCTGGTCTGATGAGTCTCAATTGCAGCTGCGATATTCAGGTGGAAGGGTCAGGCCTCGTACACACAACCGAGTTTGCTTGAACTTGCTGGGAGTCTCAAATTGGCTCGTCGAGTTCCTGGACGGGCTGGTTTCAGACGAGAAACTCGAGCGTGTGTATGCTAAGAAACCCGCGCTTGCTCAGAATAAAGTATGAGACGGGAGTAAAAGTAGCATTTGTAATGGAGATAACACATTTTTCAAGCTGTAACAGACTGAAAAGTACAAATCGTCTCTTAACAAAACTTTTACTTAACACGCAAACACATGAGATTAGCAAAACCATCCCCAAGAGTTTAGCCAGTGGAATCGAACTTCCCCTGTCGTTGTATGTGTTGTATGTCACCGCGTTTGAGAATGAGGAGATTTTGTCTTGACAGTGTGTACGCAAAGCAAGCTTGTCGAGTTCCTCGACAAGTCTAACAAGGAACTCGACGAGGAAAACTATGTGTTTCGCCCGTCGAGTTCCTCGGTCGTGTGTACGAGGCTTCAGAATTTGGTGTAAACAACATGAAAGAATGGATCCAGCCTGCCTTGTATCAACGGTTTTGGCTGCTGGTGGTGGTGTAATGGTGTGGGAGATATTTTTCTTTGCACACTTTGGACCCTGTAGTACCAAGTGAGCATTGTTTATATGCCACGACCTCTCTGAGTATTGTTGCTGATCATGTCTATCCCTTTATGACTACAGTGTACCCATCTTCTGATGGCTCCTTCAAGCAGGATAATGCACCATGTCACAAAGCTCCAATCATCTAAAACCGGTTTCTTGAACATTACAATGAAGTCACTGTACTCCAATGGCCTCCACAGTCACCAGATCTCAATCCAATAGAGCACCTTTAGGATGTAGTGAAACGGGAAATTCGGATCATGGATGGGCAGCCAACAAATTTGCAGCAACTGCGTGATGCAATCATGTCAATATGAACCAAAATCTATGAGGAATGTTTCCAACACCTTGTTGAATGTATGGCACCAATATTTAACCACTTAACCCCCGGACCATATAGCAGGTGAAAGACCAGAGCACTTTTTGCGATTCGGCACGGCGTCTCTTTAACTGACAATTGCGCGGTCGTGCGACGTGGCTCCCAAACAAAATAAGCGTCCTTTTTTCCCCACAAATAGGTGGGGAAAACAGGTTTCCAGCGGACCAATGTTTCTTAGCATGCTGAGAAACATGTCCACTGGAACCATGTCCGTCGGACATGTCCGATGGTCAGTACGACTCATCGGACATGTCTGCTCGGCCGAAATTCCACGCATGCATCTAAGTGATTTGACGCATGCGTGGAAGCATTGAACTTCCGCGTCAGAGAACGTCTGTGTCGTATACGTCACCGCGTTCTCTGTCCGCAGGGATTTTGGTTTGATGGTGTGTACAACCATCAGACCAAAATCTCCGAGCGGACATGTCCGATGAAAACGGTCCGCGGACCGTTTTCATCGGACATGTCCCCTCGTCTGTACGAGGCCTCGTACACACGACTGAGTTCCTCGGCAAAAACCAGCAAGAAACTTGCTGGGAGATATTTTTTTGACGAGAAAATCGGTTGTGTGTACACTTTCGTCGAGGAAACTGTTGAGAAACTCGACGAGCCAAAAAGAGAACATGTTCTCTATTTCCTTGACGGGAATGGAGAAAATTGGCTTGTCGAGTTTCTCGACGGCTTCACAAGGAACTCGACGAGCAAAACGATGTGTTTCGCCCGTCGAGTTTCTCGGTCGTGTGTACGAGGCCTGAGAGTGTTGTGTGACGTCATGGTGCAAGGGAGCCAAGTGGAGCAGCCAGAGCCTTGTATGCGGGTCTGAGGGAGCAAGGCAAGTCAGTAGCAGGACTTTCAGTGCTGTTTGAAGTGGGACCACCTGGTGTGGAGAGAGATTGTCACTGTGACTCAGGAGGGGACGTGTCGTGTAGGTCAGTGGTCATCAACCCTGTCCTCAGGGCCCACTAACAGGCCAGGTTTGCAAGATAACTGAAATACATCACAGGTGATATCATTTGCTGCACAGTGATTGCAGTATTTTAGTCGGCATCTCCCCAAGGTAATACATAAAGCCTGGCCTGTTAGTGGGCCCTGAGGACAGGGTTGATGACTGCTGTCAGTGGCACTGTGAGAGTAAATTTTTTATGTGTGTGTTTTGTCCATTCTAATTTCTTTCCCTCCTGTCCGAGCTACAATATCGAAAATAAAATAAGAAATCATCTGCCTTAAATCACATTTCAATTGCATATTGTACTTATTTGTAGCTAATATACTGAAATTTGTACTTAAAACTGTAATTCTTTAACTTTTGGAAATGTTAGTAAAAACTTGGCGGTGTCAGTAAATTTTGGGTGTTGTGTCAGTAATTTCAATCTGGTAGGATGGCAAAACTGCTTTGGAGTCCACACCCTAATGAAATAGGCTGCGCACACCTATAGATTGGTGTCAGGACATTGAAAATAGGTGGGACATAAGGGATTAAGCAGTAAAATTCTGCCCAGATCCCTTTTATGAGGAATATAAAGTATTTTTAATATTTTCAGATATTCATGCCAATGCATACAGCTTTCCAATCCCAGTGTGTTAATGTTTTCAAAAACTTTGTTCCTGTGCACTGTTTGCTATTATAAATGTACGGGGGGCATCCATTTTGCTCATTACAGTTTTATTATACTCATTAATCACAAAGAGTTTTCACACTTCCATGCTGAAACTGAAAGCTCCCATAAAATATAGCTTCCTCTTCTATTAGCAGAATTATATTCTATCATTGTGGACGATTTTGCAAGCTAGGCATGTGAGCACTTCAAAGTAGCCACGATACCCTTTGATTACGATGCCGGGCAGCCTGTTACCTATGTGACCCCGGTATCTCCAAAAGGCGCCACACAATGTTAATTTGCTTTGAAAAAGAGGCAATGAATAATAAAGTATCCTTTTTGATTAACAACTTAGCTAAATAAAGCCTAAGTTTAGTTCAAATTTTAAAACAAATTGCACAAGGGATGGTACTTATAGTCCATACGAAGTGTCCCTTGTGCTGCTGGCTGCTTTCTTAATTGTAAACCAAATGCCCCAACATCCTCCTGCACCCAACATCCCTACAACAGGAACTATGCCAACTGGGCCCACCCTTTCTGCCCACCTCTTCCAATCATAGAAGCTGTACTATAGCTTCCATTAATTCTATCAGCACTCTATGAATGGAGGACAAGCAGATGAATAAATCGTCTGCCTCCCAAGAAGTGGGTAGCTGAACTCAATCACATAATGGGAATGGAGGAACCAACAGCAGCTTTACAGGAACACCATTCCAAATTCATGGAAACCTGGAGTGCTTGGATTGACTTTTTTAACCCTAATGCCGCATACACACCATGGCCCAGATTCAGGTAGAGCCGCGCAATATTTGCGTGGGCAAAGGGCAACGATTTTTGCTCTGCGCCCACGCAAATATTTCGATTTGCCCGCGATTCACGGAGCAGTAGCTCCGTAAATTGCGCGGGCGCTATGCTAATTTGCCCTGCGTAAGGGCGCCTAATGTAAATGATCCCGCCGGAGGCGGGAATCATTTAAATTAGGCACGCCGAGCGAACAGCGCATGCTCCGTCGGGAAACTTTCCCGACGTGCATTGCGGCAAATGACGTCGCAAGGACGTCATTTGCTTCTAAGTGAACGTGAATGGCGTCCAGCGCCATTCACGAATCACTTACGTAAACGACGTGAAATTCAAATTTCACGAGCGGGAAGGGTGGCTATACTTTAGCATTGGCTGCGCCTACTATGAGTAGGAGCAGCCTTATGCTAAAGTCGCCTTCCGGAAACTCCGTACCTTGCGTACGCAGGGGCCGCGCAACTTTTGTGAATCGGTGTTAGTATGCAATTTGCATACTATACACAGATCACAATGGCCGCGCCCCCTAGCGGCCAACGCAAGAATGCAGCCAAAGATATGAAGGCATAAGGAGGCTTATGCCTGTCATATCTTAGGCTGCAGTCGGTGTAACGAGGTTCCTGAATCAGGAGCACTCGTTACACCGGAGCAAGTAAGCACTTGCGCCGCGCAACCTTTGGTTGGCGGGCGCAAGTGCTTCTTGAATCTGGGCCCATCACTTTATGTGATGAAAAAAAACGACATTTTCTGTGAAGTAAAAAACGACGTTTTTGAAACTTCAATTTTCAAAGATGAAGTTGCCTACACACCATCGTTTTTCTCACAATGTTCTAGCAAAGCGAGGTTACGTTCCACCACGTTTTTCCATTGAAGCTCGCTTCATAAGTAGCTTCTGGGCATGCGCGGATGAAAAAACGTCGTTTTAAACAACGTTTTTGCTACACACGGTCAATTTCTGTGAAGTAAAAGTTGACGTTTTGAAAAACAACACATAAAATTGAAGCATGCTTCAATTTTTTTTGGTTGTTTTTTAGAAGACATAAAACGACGTTTTCCCCCACACACGGTCAATTAAAGTGACGTTTTTAAAAACGTCATTTTTTTTCATCACATAAAACGACCGTGTGTACGCGGCATAAGGCTGGGTTCACATATGTGTGAATTGGATTCGGTTTTCACTGCACCCAATTCGCATGACATGCAAGTGTGACCGGCTTTCAATGGAGCCGGTTCACACATATCTGGGGCGCCTGCGTTTTTGGGTCTGGTTCAGGTGCGAATTCAGCCAAAAATTCGGAACTGAATTACACCTGAACCGGTGAACAGAAACGCACTGGACATCAGGCTGGAAACCACGGACGCACATATGTGAACCCAGCCTGATACTTTTCAGTCTTTCCTCTGATTTTTACACTTTCTTCTTGCATGCAATTGTCAGAAAGTCTAGTCCGACATCTGACTGGGAACCCTGCTCTTCATATTTTTTTTCCTTGTCTCTCGCATGATCTTTTTCTCTCTTTTTGCTGACATGACATTTGATAAGTAAGGCCCCTTTCACACCTAGGCAGTTTTCAGGCATTTTAGCGCTAAAAATACCATCTGTAAAGCGCTTGGAAACTACCTCTCGTGCCACCCCAGTGTGAAAGCCTGAGTGCTTTTACACTGGGGCGGTGCGCTTACGGGATGGGAAAAAAAGTCCAGCATGCAGCATTTTTGGGGCGGTGTAGGAGCGCTGTATACAGTGCTACCACACTGCCTCTGCCTGTTGGAGTGAATGGGCAGCGCTTCTGAAGCACCTGTAAAGCGCTATGGAAGCTCTGCAAAAAACAGGTGAGTTTAACCCTTTCTTCAGCCGCTAGCGGTGGTTAAAAGCGCTCTGCTAGCTAAAACCTTGGTAAAGCACCGCTAAAACTAGCGGTGCTTTACCGCTAATGGACCCACTGCCCTGGTGTGAAAGCAGCCTTAGGCCCCGTACACACGACCGAGTTTCTCGGCAGAATTCAGCCAGAAACTCGGTCGGGAGCTGAATTCCGCCGAGAAACCCGGCCGTGTGTACACTTTCGGCCGAGGAAGCCGACGAGGACCTCGGCGAGGAAATAGAGAACATGTTCTCTATTTCCTCGTTGTTCTATGGGAGAACTCGGCCCGCCGAGGTCCTCGGCGGCTCCAGGACCGAACACGCCGAGGAACTCGATGTGTTTGGCACGTCGAGTTCCTCGGCCGTGTGTACGGGGCCTTAGAGATGACAGACATCTTGAGGTTGATTTACTAAAACTAAAGGGTTCAAAATTTGGTGCAGCTGTGCATGGTAGCCAATCAGCTTCTAACTTCAGCTTGTTCAATTAAGCGAGTTGTAAAGTCAGAAGGTTTTTTATCTTAATGCATTCTATGCATTAAAATAAAAAGCCGTCTGTGTGCAGCAGCCGCCCCAGCACCCCCTAATACTTACCTGATCCCCATCTCTGTCCAACGATGTCCATGAATCCCTCAGCCGTCTGAGACTCTCCCTCCTGATTGGCTAAGACACAGCAGCGGCACCATTGGCTCCTGCTGCTGTCAATCAAAGTCAGTTAGTCAATCAGGAGAGAGAGGGGCGGGGTCAGGCTGCAGCTCAGTGTCTAAATAGACACAGGGAGCCGTGACTCGGCCCAGGTGCCCCCATAACAAGCTGCTTCCTGTGGGGGCACTGAACAGAAGGGAGGGGCCAGGAGAGCAGAAGAGGGACCAGAGAAGAGAAGGATCTGGGCTGCTCTGTTGTGCAATTCCACTGCACAAAGGAGGTAAGTATAACATGTTTGTTATTTTTATTGAAAAAAAAAATGAGACTTTACAATTACTTCAAACTTTGACAAAAAAAAAAAAAAAACCTAGAAGCTGTTTGGTTTCTTTGCAGAGAAATCAACCCCCTTCTGCTATACCATTAGGAAGACGTGAGTCACATTTTCTTTCATAAGGATGTTTTCTTAATACTGCTGATGATGGCTAGAGGCTGTGATTCATGTTAGACTAAACGCTGTTTGATATACAAAAGTGCAGTGCTAAAAATTTAATATAAATTCCCATAGCAAAAAAAAGAGAAATATTAGATTTTTCCATGCTTACACAAACATATAAACAATGTCTAATAACAATAAGATTAGATCAAATAAATAAATAAATAAATAAATAAGTGAGTCCCTATGGAGAAAAGGAAAATAGGTGGTCTTCCCTGAATACAGTGAAAGAAAGAGGTAAGTCCCAAAAGCCTTCAGCCGTACAGCAATGCCACACACCACCCAAGTGCAACAGGAGAAGGGCTTACCAGAATGAAATGACCCTCAGTTAAGAGTGGTCAAACAGTGCCCAATACACTCCACAAGACAATTGGTTTTACCCCGGCAACATATCAGCTTTCAGACAACCACAACGCTGAGTGCACACACTGTCACTCAGTAGTCAGCCAAAAAAGTCAAAATGCAAAGCATCAACAACATAGAAGAAAAGAAACACTATCCATAGTAAATCTTTAGTAGAGTACGGAAGGCTAGAACCCCTGTCAGATTTGTACTTCCACCTGTGTCCCCGTTGCAGGTTATACCTTACTTCCTGTCTGGTAAAACCATTGTTAGCAGGGCAGGAAGTGAGGGTAAATCTCTCTCCCAAATAGCAGTAAACACCTGACAGGAGTTCCAATCTTTTGCCACTCTTTTCAACGCTAAAATAACGTTTTTGGGTTGACAAATAGCCCCATACCTCCCTATTTTCCAGTGAGGTGTGCCTGCTGTGTGACCAATTTGCATTGGCAGTGTTTGAAGATGACAGGTCCATTTTATATATTTTAGGTATATTAAGGGATCATCAATTTCAGTTAAACAGACCAGTTTGGGAGACTTGAGAAGGAGGAACCAATGTGCAGCACTTCTTAGCAGGAAGTAGAAGCCTTCTTATTGAATTAACAAACATCCTATGTAGATATGCAATTACAAACTATAGACAGAAGGTTCTAAAAGTATAATTTTCATTTGAACAATTAGTGAACGCCTCTAAAATGCACAATACCCTAAACAATATATACCTTCCACACCTCAAGGTCAGGGAAGCTGTGCAGGAGACTTTAGGGGACCATCAGTTGAGCATGATTGCTTTACATTTATCATATTAGTTTTGTTCTGTTGCATATAATAATCCCAATTTGACTATAAAAATCAAAGCTTCTCTTTTTTTTGGAATCTCAATGCCATCCAGTTTGGGAGGATGTCAGAGCCAGAACTGCAGTTTGTTCAAGTCACACCATATGTCTCTGCATCCTATACCTTGGACTTCACTGTGCGGTGTGATGCCATTAGCACTAAAGACATAAAGCAATGCAGTTTTGCCTGTTAGAAAAAGAGATCCTAGCAACAAAGTCAGACTTCTATCAAACCCTTATGGAATGCTATATTGCTGTTTCTGGTAAAATACCATTGTGATATTATCATTGCAAGGCTTCAGGTGGATTTGTCTTGTATCTACAGAAAGAAACATCGCCAAATTTTATCACAAGCACCTTGGAATTTGGGGAAGTGGTTTTCTTACCATATCCCCTCCTAATAAGCATTAAAGTGAATTTAAAAAAATTAGAGATTTGGCATTTTATAGGGAACATCTAGAAATATGAATTGTATCTAAGCAGCATCCCGAAGAATGTTTTGTCACCTGCCCTTCCATTCTCTCTTCTTTGGATCCCTCCACCGCGACATCCAAGCTCCATCTTTCTCATTCTGCCCACCCCCCTCTTCTAAAAATCTGGGATTATTTACTCTGGTCATCTACTATTTCTTCAGTTTTTTCTTATCTGGGTCCTGTGACATCTGTCCTCCACCTCCCAACAGGAACTCTAAATTCCTCAATCCTGTAGTGGCATAAACTTGAACCCTACCCTATTTCTTCTGCTTTTACTACTCACACAATAAAACCCCATACAGGTTTACTAACTGCCCGGGACACTGGCTTTAATACTTCCAACTTTGGGACTACTATCATTCTGCCCTTCATAGAATACAAACAGTGTTTGAAACATTATGCCTAAATTTCTTTGAACCCACTCAAATTATTTCTCTAATCCACCAAATCCTGTTATGGGATCAACCCTCTTAATATCCATATTTCTTGCTGAGTAAGAACAAGAACTCAATTAAACCCTTACTGACGAGGATGTTAAGACTTCCATTTTAATCACACATAAAACATCTATGGTGAGATCAACACAGGGAAGAGGTAATAATATACTAACCAGATGGTACAAATGCTCTCCCTTGCACCATTTTTCTGGGGAGGTTACCCAAATGCTATCCCCGTATTAAGGACCTTGTACCTGGTGGAACTGCCAGAGGCTCCAGGTTTCCTGAAATTAAGTATTTGATAAATACCATGCCAAATTTGCCAATCTTTTCATTATCCCAGGTCCCTCCCCCCCCTCTCTCTCTCTCTCTCTCTTTCTCTCTCACACACATTAAAAAGAGCTTTATCTGTTACTTTTTCACTGAAGCATGCACAGGAACTGTCTGGAACTCCCCACTTCTATTGCCTATATACCCCAATGGCCAGCATCCAGGGCCGGACTTACCATTGGGCTTGACTGGGCTCAAGCCCATGGGCCCCACCCAATAGGGGGCCCCCTTTAAAAAAAAAAAAAAATTGTATTTTTTTTTTTAGGGTCTGGAGGTCCCCAGGGGCCCGGAGGCCCCCCGGGCCCCGGATGGCAACCCCCTTTTTTTTATTTATTTTTTATTTAAAAAAAAAGTTATTTTTATATATATTTTATATATATATATATATATATATATATATATATATATATATATTTTATTATTATTGTTATTAAAGGGCCCCGGACGGCAACCCCCCTTTTTTTATATATATATAAAAATATATATATATATATATATATATATATATATATATATATATATATATATATATATATAATTATTATTATTAAAGCGCCTAGAGGTCTCCAGGGCCCCCGGATGGCAACCCCCTTTATATATATATATATATATATATATATATATATATATATATATATATATATATATATATATATATATATATATATATATTTATTTTTTATTAAAGCGGAGTTCCAACCACAATTAGCATTTTTTATAAATCCGGTCACTTACTATTTTACAATCCGCATAGATATTCAAAAAAGATAGTTTATAAAACTATGTCTACACCGTTGTCATTTTGCTTGTGGGCATTGTGAAGCCTACAAGCATTTACTTCCTGGAAGTCTTGGATGGGGAGTGATAATTGGACAGCGCACTGCATCGTGGGAAATGATGACACACATTTTCCAGGAGAGAGATGATGTCAGAATCCTAGGTGATTTCAAAGGCAGATTTCGTGGGACCGCATAACAGGCATTTCCAGATGAGTAAAAAATGTTTTATTTTTTTTTACTTTTTTAGGTCTAATGAGCACAATAATGAAAAAAAAATTTGGGATGGAAACTCCACTTTAAAGGGCTCAGAGGTCCCCAGGGGCCCATGTGGCAACCCCCCCCCTTTTTTATTTATTTTTATAAATGTTTATTTTTTTATTTTTGTTTATATTTTTTTATTAAAAGGCCCAAAGGGGCCCCAGGGCCCCAGATGGCAACCTGCCTTTTTTATGTATTTTTTATAAATGTTTATTTATTTTTTATTAAAGGGCCCAGAGGTTTCTTTTTTCTTTTTTTTTAAAGGGCCCAGAGGTACCCAGGGCCCCGGATGGCTACCCCCTTTTTTATATATATACAGTACAGACCAAAAGTTTGGACACACCTTCTCATTCAAAATTTTTCTTTATTTTCATGACTATGAAAATTGTAGATTCACACTGAAGGCATCAAAACTATGAATGAACACATGTGGAATTATACAGAACAAAAAAGTGTGAAACAACTGAAAATATATTTCATATTCTAGGTTCTTCAAAGTTGCCACCTTTTGCTTTGATTACTGCTTGGCACACTCTTGGCATTCTCTTGATGAGCTTCAAGAGGTAGTCACCTGGCGCAGCACCCCATCACTCTCCTTCTTGGTCAAATAGCCCTTACACAGCCTGGAGGTGTGTTTGGGGTCATTGTCCTGTTGAAAAATAAATGATGGTCCAACTAAAGGCAAACCGGATGGAATAGCATGCCGCTGCAAGATGCTGTGGTAGCCATGCTGGTTCAGTATGCCTTCAATTTTGATTAAATCCCCAACAGTGTCACCAGCAAAGCACCCCCACACCATCACACCTCCTCCATGCTTCACGGTGGGTACCAGGCATGTAGAGGCCATCCGTTCACCTTTTCTGCGTCGCACAAAGACATGGGGGTTGGAACCAAAGATCTCAAGTTTGGACTCCTCAGACCAAAGCACAGATTTCCACTGGTCTAATGTCCATTCCTTGTGTTCTTTAGCCCAAACAAGTCTCTTCTGCTTGTTGCCTTTCTTTAGCAGTGGTTTCCTAGCAGATATTCTACCATGAAGGCCTGATTCACACAGTCTCCTCTTACCAGTTCTAGAGATGTGTCTGTTGCAAAAGGTGGCTACTTTGAAGAACCTAGAATATGAAATTTATTTTCAGTTGTTTCACACTTTTTTGTTATGTATAATTCCACATGTGTTCATTCATAGTTTTGATGCCTTCAGTGGGAATCTACAATTTTCATAGTCATGAAAATAAAGAAAACTCTTTGATTGAGAAGGTGTGTCCAAACTTTTGGTCTGTACTGTGTATATATATTTTTCTTCATTTCTTCTTTTTTTTGTAAACCCCCCCCCCCCCCGCGCTTCTCAATTTCAGGCAGCAGCACCCCCTCCCCCCCCGCTGGTTCTCTGCTCCAGGGGGCCCATGCCTTAAGCTGTGTAAGGGGTAGAGTTGCCACCTTTTCTTCAAGCCAAACCCGAACACTTTAGCGGCACAGGGCACATTTTTTTCGTAGTATACACAATAGGATTATAAAAGACCTGGGGCACCTATGGGTGCCTCATGGAGAGTGGCAATGCAGCACGCTGCGGCAAACAGTGGGTGTGGCCAAACTGCTCTTGCTGATATCATGGCTCCTCCTCAGTGATGCCAAACTTGCCCCCAGACAGCGGCCCGCATCTCCTGAATGGCAACAGATTTTTGTGTGACTACCTCAGTTACTTGGGGAGCCACAGCCCAGTCTAAATAATGTGTCTGGGTTTAAGGCAGACTGAAACCCGGACACAAGATCCCAAACCCGAACTGTCCGGGTGATTCCTGGACAGGTGGCAACCCTAGTAAGGGGCCCCAAAATTCCTGATGGCAGCCCTGCGCATACCTCCCAACACGTACGGATTCTACGGGACTTTCCCGCACAGACAGCTTCTTCCCGCAGTCCCGCTAAAGGGTTAATTTTCCCGCACTGCAAGAGGAGGCAGCACGGAAGCAGGAGGAACCGGAGCGGGGTGTGGAGGACTGTGGCTGCTGAAGAGAAGAAAGCCAACAGCCGGGCTAATGGCAGTCTGTGGCCCCGGCTGTCGGCACAGGTGAGAGGCACTCCCCCCCCCCCCCGCTCAACAACTGCAAAAAAAAAACAGGTGGAACCGGAGCGATGTGTGGATGTCTGCTTAAGGGAAGAAAGCCGACACATTCCGTGCACAGGTGAGAGGCACCCCCCGCTCAACAACTTAAATGCGCTCCCCCGCTCAACAACTTCAATTCGACCCCCCCGCTCAACAGCTTTAATGCGCCCCCCCCCGCTCAACAACTATGATCCCCCCCGCTCAACATCTTCGACCCCCCCCAATTCTCGGCTCAAGGGGGCCCCTTCAACACTCAAGCCCAGGGGCCCCCACCACCCTAAGTCCTGCCCTGCCAGCATCATTCAACTTGCTTCCTCCATGAAGGAAGTGTAGATTTTATCAGGTTAAACTTCAGAATGAACTCCATTAACCATGATCCACACATACTATGACCACATCAAATAAGGCCATTATAATTTTGGAGAAACCACTACCCTTTTATTGAACATATCATTTATGGTCTCCCCATGGTTCTAACTACTATATGTTGATATTTTAATTTGTTTCCATATGTGAACACTTTCCTACCTCAACATTGCATATATGAGCAGGTCCTAAATAGGTGTAGCACCCTCTTAGATAGGTGCTAGGCAAAACGCTCACACACACGACGCCATACATGCTGTCTGTCATCTGCCCTGTACAGTGAAAACTGGGATTCATTCATGAAGAGAATACCTCTCCAAAGTGCCAGACGCCATTTAATGTGAGCATTTGCCCACTCAAATCGGTTATGACAACGAACTGCAGTCAGGTAGAGACCCCGATGAGGACGCAGCATGCAGATGAGCTTCCCTGAGACGGTTTCTAACAGTGTCCAGAAATTCTTTGGTTATGCCAACTGATTGTTGCAGAAGCTGTCCGGGTGGCTGGTATCAGACGATCTTAAAGATGAAGATGCTGGATGTGGAGGTTCTGGGCTGGTGTGGTTACACTGGATGCTGGATGTACTGCCAATTTCTCTGAAACGCCTTTGGAGACGGCTTATGGTAGAGAAATTAACATTTATTTCAAGGACAACAGCTCTGGTGGACATTCCTGTAGTCAGCATTCCAATTGCAAGCTCCCTCAAAACTTAAGACATTTGTGGCATTGTGCAGTGTGATAAACCTGCACATTTTAAAGTAGCCTTTTATTGTGGCCAGCCTAAGGCACACCTGTGCAATAATTATGCTGTCTAATCAGCATCTTGATATGCCACACCTGTAAGGTTGATGGATTATCTCGGCAAAGGAGAAGTGCTCACTAAGGCCTCATTCACACTTGGCGGACTCCGGAGTCCGCAGATCTCCGCTGAGCCGACGGATGACAAGCTCCTCTCTGCTCACTGAGCGGGGAGGGGCTTGTCGGCACCGCTGTGTCCTATGGAGCGATCTGTTAAAACGGACAGCATGTCCGTTTTCATCAGATCTTACCCGATCCGATCCGCATGGACGGATGGGGATGTGGCCCCCATACGTCTGTTTTTAGCAGGTCGGATCGGGTGGGATGTCAGCGGACATGTCTCCGCTGACATCCGACGCTCCATAGCGATGCCCTAAGTGTGAATGAGGCCTTACACAGATTTAGACAGATTTGTGAACAATATTTGGGAGAAATAGGTCTTTGTGTACATAGAAAAAGTCATAGATCTTTGCGTTCAGCTCATGATAAATAGGGGCAAACAAAAAAGGGTTGTGTTTATAATTTTGCTCAGTGTATATATATATATAAAGTAGAAGAAAAGACTTAAAGGGGTTTTCCACCCATTTTTTAAGTTTATTAAAAGTCAGCAGCTACAAAAAGTGTAGCTGCTGGCTTTTAATAAACTGACACTTACCTGCTCCAGCGTTCCAGCGACGCGACGGCCGGGGGTCCGCTCCTCTCCCCCCCTTTCCGGCCGGCGTCTTCATTGTCACTGTGGGCACCCGGCCGTGACAGCTTTCGGCTTCACGGCCGGGCACCCACTGCACATGCACGAGCGGCACTGCGCATGCGCTGTTTGATTGGACAGGCGATCGCCTGGGACCTGTCACGTGTCCCAGGCGATCGCCTACAGGGAGGGGCTGCCAAAAGGCGATATGACGTATCGCCTTAGCAGCCCCTCGGCGGAAGGAGGAAGTGGGACAGGAAGTCCCCTTCTCCTGAAGCCCCCACTCCCCCCCAATAAAAATTACATGCCAAATGTGGCATGTAAGGCGGAGAGGAGTGGGTTAAGAGGAAGTTCCATTTTTGGGTGGAACTCCTCTTTAACTATAACTTTTCTTAAAAATGCTAACCCCTCACCTATCCTGCCAAATTTGTATAAAAAAAGGTGTGTACTTACCTATTTCCAATCTGCTCTGGTCCTGTTAGGTGTCCAGCTCCCTTGTGCAATGAACTTGTCATGAACAGCTGTGAAATGACCCATAGACTCCCATTGCCCAGCCTTTGTCAGCACTCACTTCTTCCCCTGCAGCAGCTGCTCACTGACACAGGAGACCGGAGCTGCAGGATCATGTTAGTGGACCAGAGTTGATAAAGAAAAAAGTACACACATCTTTTTTTTATATACAAGTTTGGCAGGATAGGTGGTGGGGGTAGCATTTTTAAGAAAATGTATAGTTAATCTTTTCTTCTTTAAGTAAACAATTTACATTTACTGATTTTCGTTCCTTATTCATAAGCAATATCCAGGTTTAGAATGGCATTTTCTTCATTTAACTTAACCAATACCTTGCCTGCCTCCATTTGTGCCCTATAACTAGAATCTACAGCAAATTACAGGGTGTATATATAAATATATATATATGCCTTGACATTTAAAAAATTAAATATATAATCAGGGAAAAAGGAGAAAGATATTTAAGAGCCTTTGGCTTAAGAGCACAGCCACTTGAGAAAGTAGCAAATCACAGCATGACAAAGCACTTCCATAATTATACCTGCTGAACCTAATATTGGATATTCAAACCCCTCCACAAAATAAGAATGAGAATCAAGCTGTGTGCAAGTGCAGCTTTGTTTATGATTGCTAGGGTATATGTCGTGGGCTCTGAATTATGTATAACGTGTCCTGTATTTCTTACGTTTCTGTTTTCCAAATAAGACAAGCAGTGACATCAAGCACTCATCTTTGTTTTGTTGTTATTTCACTCCTGCTGAAGATGATGTGCAAAAAGCCATCTAAAGGACTCAGCAGGAGGAAGGGGAGAAACGAGAAACAGATGCTATAATACAATTTAGCCTAAAATTACATTTTTTCAGACTTTCTATACCATTTGGACCCCTGCATGGAAACACAGGGGTCAAAGCAGTTGTATCTACCACTGTATATGTTCCAGGAGGGAATGGCTACCCAATGCTGTTACCTACGCAAATATTATCTTTGGCCGAGCAGAGACAAGCCAGAGGAGGGCTGAACTAGGTTCACTGTCCTATGAGTCCTTTGCATAGTTCTTAACTGTCCCTGATTTCGAGAGACTGTCCCTGATTTGGAGCAATGTCCCTCTGTCCCTCTTTCCCCCTTATTTGTCCTTCATTTTGGTCTGATCTATATAGTTGTATATACAATGCACTTTTTATCTTTCAAAAAGTGTTTCCCAGTGCTAAACCTTTCATCCAAATTCTAAATTGCTGCATTTGTAAATTTCAAAGGCCAGTATAAAGGAATAGTAGTGGTAAAAAAGCCCTTGTATATTTAATGAACCTTTTATTTGTTAATTCTCCTTTAAGGGTGTGTGACAGGGGACGTGTTCTATGGCTACATAGGTTTGCTAATAGGTGTCCCGCATTCCCAATGTTGGGAGGTATGCCTTTGCACACGGTCAAGAAATGCACTTTCCTTTATAGCCTAATTGAAGCCTCAGGCCTCGTACACAAGAAACTTGCTGGGAGATATTTTTTTGCCGAGAAAACCGGTCATGTGTACATTTTCGTTGAGGAAACTGTCGAGAAACTCGACAAACCAAAAAGAGAACACGTTCTCTATTTCCTTGACGGGAATGGAGAAAATTGGCTTGTCGAGTTTCTCAACAGCCTAACAAGGAACTCGACGAGCAAAACGATGTGTTTCGCCCGTCGAGTTTCTCTATCGTGTGTACGAGGCTTCACAAGTTTTTAGCCTTTTATATACAGTTGGGATCGAAAGTTTGGGCACCCCAGGTAAAAATTTGTATTAATGTGCATAACGAAGCCAAGGAAAGATGGAAAAATCTCCAAAAGGCATCAAATTACAGATTAGACATTCTTATAATATGTCAAAAAAAGTTAGATTTTATTTCCATCATTTACACTTTCAAAATGACAGAAAACAAAAAAATGGCGTCTGCAAAAGTTTGGCCACCCTGCAGAATTTATAGCATGCACTGCCCCCTTTGCAAAGCTGAGACCTACCAGTGTCATGGATTGTTCTCAATCATCATCTGGGAAGACCAGGTGATGTCAATCTCAAATTTTTTAAATGCCCAGACTCATCTGACCTTGCCCCAACAATCAGCACCATGGGTTCTTCTAAGCAGTTGTCTAGAAAACTGAAACTGAAAATAGTTGACGCTCACAAAGCTGGAGAAGGCTATAAGAAGATAGCAAAGCGTTTTCAGATGTCAATATCCTCTGTTCGGAATGTAATTAAGAAATGTCAGTCATCAGGAACAGGGAAAGTTAAAGCAAGATCTGGAAGACCAAGAAAAATATCAGACAGAACAGCTCGCAGGATTGTGAGAAAAGCAATTCAAAACCCACGTTTGACTGCATGATCCCTCCAGAGAGATCTGGCAGACACTGGAGTTGTGGTACACTATTCCACTATAAAGAGATACTTGTACAAATATGGTCCTCATGGAAGAGTCATCAGAAGAAAACCTCTTCTATGTCCTCACCACAAAAATCAGAGTTTGAACTTTGCAAATGAACATATAGACAAGCCTGATGCATTTTGGTTCCGTGGACCGATGAGGTTAAAATATAACTTTTTGGCCGGAATGAGCAAAGGTACGTTTGGAGAAGAAAGGGCACAGAATTTAATGAAAAGAACCTCTGTCCAACTGTGAAGCATGGGGGTGGATCAATCATGCTTTGGGGTTGTATTGCAGACAGTGGCACAGGGAACATTTCACGAGTAGAAGGAAAAATGGATTCAATAAAATTTCAGCAAATTTTGGATGGTAAGTGGTAACTTGATGCCATCTGTGAAAAAGCTAAAGTTAAAGAGAGGATGGCTTCTACAAATGGATAATGATCCCAAACACACCTCAAAATCCACGGGGGATTACATCAAGAGGCGTAAACTGAAGGTTTTGCCATGGCCTTCACAATCTCCTGACCTCAACATAATTGAAAATCTATGGATAGACCTTAAAAGAGCAGTGCGTGACAGACAGCCCAGAAATCTCAAAGAACTGGAAGACTTTTGTAAGGAAGAATGGGCAAAGATACCTCAAACAAGAATTGAAAGACTCTTGGCTGGCTACAAAAAGCCTTTACAAGCTGTGATACTTGCCAAAGGGGGCAGTACAAGATATTAACTCTGCAGGGTGTCCAAACTTTTTCAGACACCATTTTTTTGTTTTCTGTAATTTTGAAAGTGTAAATGATGGAAATAAAATCTAACTTTTTTGACATATTATAAGAATGTCTAATCTGTAATTTAATGCCTTTTGGAGATTTTTCCATCTTTCCTTGGCTTCATTATGCACATTAATACACATTTTTACCTGGGGTGCCCAAACTTTCAATCCCCACTGTAATGGGGATTGAAAGGGGATAAAGACATATTATTTAATTGTCTTTGATTTTTGCTCTAAAATACATTTTCTCTTAGGCCCCTTTCTCACTATTTTTAGCAGCGCTTTACCGTCAATTTTGCAGCGCTAGTGGCCGAGAAAGGGTTAAAACCACCGCAAAGCGCCTCTGCAGAGGCGCTGTGCCGGCGGTATAGCTGCAGTGCCCCATTGATTTCAATGGACAGGAGCGGTATACACACCGCTCCAAAGTTGCATCTTGCAGGACCTTTTTTACCATCCTGCTAGCGCACCACTTCAGTGTAAAAGCCCTCGGGCCTTTCACACTGGAGAGACAGCAGCGACTGTTTCAGGTCACTTTGCAGGTGATATCTTTAGCGTTTTAGCGCCTGCAAAGTAACCCAGTGTGAAAGGGGTCTTACTAAAAATGGCCATACACTGTAAGATTTCTCCCCTTCAGCTCCTTGGGCTGAACGAGAGAAGTCTAGCAACTCCCCCATCCATGCTATACAGTGTGGCACCTGCGGGTGCCAGAATATCCAAATATATGTATCTGTATCTGATTGGACAGCTGCTGTTTAGCTGAAAATTTTCCATCTAGCTTCTTTGATTTTCAGGCCAAAGGATGTTGGGTTGGAAGGGGCTGACAGTACCACCCATGGCTCAAATTGTGGCCAATTTTTCAAGAACTGGAGGAAATTAGCTCTGTGTATGACCAGTTAAAAGTGTTACTAAACCCACAACAGTAAAATCATTCAGTAAAGCATTCTTGTTATACTCACTGTGGAACCTAAGGGGTTAATCATGCAAATTGTGTAAAAAGGCTGTAAAAAGGATGCATGCAATCAGAACAGGGCCAATCAGCACTGTCCAGACAGAGGGCCAGGGGTCCTGCAGCCTTATAGGGCAGTCAGAGGAGACACTGTATACTGTACTTATGTTAATTTAATTGACCTGTGAGTGTCCTGGGGAGGTTTGGGTATAAAGAACAGGGGGTTTGCACTGGCAGTCCAAGCCTAATAACGATACTTACTGTTCTTGCAAAACCCTAATTTTCGACAAAACTGCCACACCAAATAAAGGATGGAGCCAGTATTTCTGATTGCAGGGAATGCAGTAATATATTGAAAAGAAACTCAATGCTTTAGGGTAGCAGAAATAAGAATTCTAATTACAGATCTCTCTAGAGATGAGAGAGAGGCAAGCAAAGTCTATACTTAAAGTCAGATTTCCCTTTAAAACAAGACCTTTATTTTTGGTGGGCTGCTGTTGCTCTACCTGCTCACCAGATAAAACTATGCACAATGATTGCCACTATTGGCACAAATAATGGCATCATGCAGGAGGTTTGTCACATTATACACCACTAACTGCTAATCAGGCAACACAGCCATTGACAACCTACATTTGCATGAACCAGTCAGGTGAACAGGGCAAAGATTCCAAACTGGGCCCCCTCCCCCATTCATGATGTGCAAGCTTAGGGGATCCTACACCCAGCAGTCACTCACTTGTTAAAATCACTGCGGCTGTCACTACTCCTGTCAGCTTTGGAACAGAAGTTAGGCACCCCTATCTTTACAGTAAACCATTGCGCCCAGGGCAACCTCCCCTCCTGCCCACAACTTGTCCCGGCCCTGGGTGAATAGGTAGATAAGCACCATATCAAAAAAGTAAGAGACTTGTTCTGCTTGCAACAATAGAGGAAAAGAACTAAGGGCCAGATTCACAAAAGAGATACAACGGCGTATCTCCTGATACGCCGTCGTATCTCTGTGATCCGACCGTCGTAACTATGCGGCTGATTCATAGAATCAGTTACGCATAGATAACCCTAAGATCCGACAGGTGTAATTGACTTACACAGTCGGATCTTAGGATGCAATTCTAGGCCGGCCGCTAGGTGGCGATTCGATTGCGGTCGGCGTAGAATATGCAAATGACTAGTTACGGCGATTCACGAACGTACGCTTTACCCGTCTCTCTAAATTTACGTTGTTTCCGTCTAGATACGCCGCGTAAAATGAAGGCTGCCCTCTAGGTGGTGTAACCCATGTTAAGTATGGCCGTCGTTCCCGCGTCAAAATTTAAAAATTCACGTCGTTTGTGTAAGTCGTCCGTGAATGGCGCTGGAGGCCATTTACGTTAACGTCGAAACCAATGACGTCCTTGCGACGTCATTTAGCGCAATGCACGTCGGGTAATTTGACGGACGGAGCATGCGCAGTACGTTCGGCGCGGGAACGCGCCTAATTTAAATGGTGCCCGCCCCATTTGAATTAGGCGGGCTTGCGCCAAGCGGATTTACGTTACACCGCCACAAGTTTACAGGTAAGAGCTTTATGAATCAGGCACTTACGCTGTAAACCTGCGGCAGTGTAACGTAAATGGGATACGTTACGCCGCAGCGTAACGTATTTGTACCTGAATCTGGCCCTAAGATGTTTAGAGTGTATCTCCCTTATGTCATGCCCCCTATCATCCATTAAGAATATTAGAAGTCAGGTTTAGTTAACATTACCCAAAAAATTACATTTCTGGGCACCTAAATAGTAAAGTAGCAATTGCGTTGCAATGCAGCGCCTCAACATTCCCTTATGGTAATAATGACCTACTGATAGGGTTATGGGCACTAACCTTCCTTGACTTCCACCTTCTGAACCTCACTATTTGTCAATAAAGTTGTCTATCATAGGGCCAAGCCAATAGTCAGGCATAGGAAGTTGGAAGTGGCTGCTATATAAAGTTAATTGCCACTTTGGTCACTATTTAGTGCTCACAGGGTTGTGTAAAGTATGTTTCTGTTTTTGAACACATCCCACATCTTGTGTTGAAGAGCAGTATCATTAAATCATAGTTTTATGATAATGTCTGACACGCAGTAGGTTGATTAACTTAATTCTGGGGTTTCTCCAACTGGCAATATGAAGCAGCTTCAATGATTGGCATGGACAATGAACCTTGTGGAAATGAAGAGTACTAAGGTGTACATCTGGTGCAGTGTGTTAATGCAGAGTTTAACCTAATGTTGTACTTGGCCGTTTTTACTGGATGTCATCCAAGATAGCAGCAGGGCTGGAGGCTGCCCAGTACTAATGAAGTCTAGTGCACTTCATAGCCTCTCAACTTTTCTACAGTACTTATGTATTCTACTGCACAGCTAATGTCTGAGAATTTTTTTTCAATGACATGCATTGCAGGTATTGTTCAGATTGGTAAGCTAGCTAGTTTTAAATATATGATTGTGCATGTCTTGAAATGTATATATATTATAAATATCTCACTCTGTTGGACCTTTCACATTTTCTCGACTAGGCTGTAGTTTGAGAAAGGTTTTGGCTATTTTTTCACAGTATGGTTTTCAGAAAGTTCTGGCTTTGACATTACAGCACACACATTTGGACATGAACAGTTTTTAAACAATGTGTTTCGAAAAATGAATTTATGACATCCAGAAATGTAATAGACACTTATTGATTCTTAAGCTCAGCGTAAACCTTATACCCAGCCCTAGCTATAATTATAAACCATCAATTTCACCCTTGATCCATGAATGTACCCCCTAATACCAACCATAAAACGTGGACCTCTCTCCAGCAGCAGAATGATATGGGGAAACAGCTGCAAGAGCTCTAAAGCTTCATCACATATAATTTGGATTAAAAAAACTTTGAATTAAAGGCTGTAATGTAACAAAATAGGTAAAAAGCCAAGGGGGGTGAATACTTTTGCAAGGCACTGTATAAGAGAAAAGGCAGAGCGCACCGCCTCCTTGTGCAATACAGTTTTATTGAATGACTAAACAGCGATTAAAACAGGCTGCACTCACAAGGGTTATGTGGACCAGAGCATTCATAGGGATAGTCGTGGCCAGCATACAGGATGTAATCCTCCGGACAGTGGGAGAGCAAAGGCTGAGGAGAGAATAGATCCAGCCTGCAGCAGCAGACAGGCTACTCCTTCCGGCCAGGGAGTCCGAATACTCAGTGAGTCTGGTCCCGCCTCCACGAACACAGGACTCAGAGCTGTGCCAGCTGACAAGAGATGCTCTGGTGTTGCTATGACAACGCGTTTCAGAGGGAGTGGCCTCCTTCTCCAGGTCAAGTCTGTTAGCACTAAAAGTGTAGAAGGTGAATTAATCTGGGGTGTTTCAGGAAAATACCACTTTATGGCCATTAGATGGAGCTGACGTTCATAGAAAGTAAACATTTTACACGTTTCATGCTTTAAAAAAAAAAACAGTAAAGTTAGCCCAATTTTTTTGCATAATGTGAAAGATGAAGTTACGCCAAGTAAATAGATACCTAACATGTCACGCTTCAAAATTACACATGCTCGTGGAATGGCGCCAAACATAAAAATCTCCATAGGAAACACTTTAAATTTTTTAAATGGTTATATGTTTTGAGTTACAGAGGAGGTCTAGAGCTAGAATTATTGTTCTTGCTCTAACGTTCACGACGACACCTCACATGTGTGATTTGAACACCGTTTTCATATGTGGGCGGGACTTATGTATGCGTTCGCTTCTGCGTGTGAGCACACGGGGACAGGGGCACTTTAAATAAATAAATACAAATGTTATTGTTAAATTTTGATCACTTTTATTCTTATTACAAGGAATGTAAACATCCCTTGTAATAGGAATATGACATGACAGGACCTCTTTACAGTGAGATATGGGGTCAATATCTAGCCGAGCGGCGGCGTTTTTTTGAATGCAGAGGCATTATAATATCATATAACATCATAATATCGCGCCCGTCCTCCGGCGATCATAGAGACTCCGGCGACCATTTGGTCCGCGGGAAATCTCTATGGTCAAGAACCGGGGCGGCGGATCCTCTTCGCCGACTCACCGATCCCTCAGGTGAGTCGGTAGAAGCACGGCGGGAGGGGGGAATGTCCCCTCTCGCCACCCATAAGAATGATCATGTGGTGGAACAGCTGCTATGATTGTTCTTATGGTGTAGGGAATCGCCGGCCGAAAAACGGCCATATCTGAATGATGCTTGTAGCTGCACCCATCATTCAGATATACCCACACAAAGCCGAGGATGTCTATAGACGTCCAGCCGTCGGCAAGTGGTTAATAATGGCTGTGTTATGATGTTAAAAACCCTAAAGTGTTTTAACTGCATGAAAAATTCTCTGCAGAATATGTCAACCGCAGAGTACAAGTTATGAATGACTTCATTACTAGTGGCAATTAGACAAAATGATGACAAAGGCCATGATGATGTCACATGACTGGCTAAGATTTTAGAAAAAATACAATTCTTCTTTACTTACCAGTAAGTGTGGCTTTTGTAGTCTGACCAGGATGACGTGGAATTCTGAGTTCATGGTACTGATCACCTGCCAGAGTACTGAAGACAACGCGGTACCCATCACCCTCAGCGTCGCTGTTATCCCACTCCAATTCCAGGGTCGTTGAGGCTCTCCCCATCACACGCAGATTTTTGGGAGCATCAAGTTCTGTGTAAATGAAGGAAAAAGCGTCTGTAAAATATTTCACAGTGAATATTTTGAACCACAGGTTTCTAATATATTATACATTCAGCCCAGAAGAGATCATATACATATCTGTAGAGAAGTTAGCTTTCACCTTCAATGCCCTTTATCATTTTATTTGATACCTGGCTGCAGACAGCGTGAGCTTAAAAATACCCTCTTATGACATTGGTAATGTCTATTTCTTTATTCTTTTGTATTCAATTATATGCATTGCTGCTTATTAGCTACCCTATGGGTTGCCAGAATTCTCCTTGTTGCAACATTAGGTGTGCTCTTCAACAAGTCTTGTAGACGAAATAAGGCGCAGTACAGATCTGGGATTCATAAATGCAATTTTCTTCTCTACAGAAAGCACCTCATTTAAAGGGGTTGTAATTGTTTGTTTTTTTATTTTCTAAATAGGTTCCTTTAAGCTGGTACATTGTTGGTTCACTTACCTTTTCCTTTGATTTGCCTTCTAAATTTTTTTTTCTTTGTCTGACTTTCTCACTTCCTGTTCCTCAGTAAGCTTTCCCCCATTATCCGAGGCGTTCTGGCTGGGGGTTAGTCAGCGTGGTCACCCCCTCCCTTGGGACTACATCCCTGTGGGGAGATGCTGTGAACGTTCACAGTGTCTCTCCGCAGGGATGTATTCCCAAGGGAGGGGGCGAGCACGCTGACCAGGGGTCAAGTCCTGGGGAAAAAAGTGTGGCAACTCCCACCCAAGATCCACTCCCCCACCAAAAAAAAAAAAAATGATACGCTCATATGCATAATTACTAAACCGCATGTTTTAATTACTAGAATCAAGTTCTTTCTAAATCCCGTGATATCTCACGGCAGACCTCCACAATGTCTCCTGGGAACAATGACAAAAGCTCCCAGGAGACATTGCGGCATCGAGGAAGTGATGGAATACCCGCACACTACCCGATGAATCCATATACAGGAAGTGGCCAGTAACATAAAGGATTACTAAGGTTCGCCTGCCCCTGACAGTGACTCGAGCTGGGCATCGCCGCTTAGTGAAGGATTGGCTCGGTCGGCTCGGCTGCTCTAGTCCTGCAAAGGGAACTGAGTTCCTGCTGTGAAAAAAGTGCAGGAACTCCGTTCTCACGCGTTCCCGCAGGACTTGAGCCCTGACGCTGACTAACCCCCAGCCAGAACGGCTCGGATGATGGGGGGGCAAGCAGGAAGTGAGAAATTCAGACAAAGAAAACAAAGAAAAAAACATTTAGAAGGCAAATCAAAGGTAAAGGTAAGTGAACCAACAATGTACTAGCTTAAAGGAACCTATTTAGAAAATAAAAAACAAACCTTTACAACCCTTTTAATGTAAGAATAAAAGGTTGCCAGAAAACGCACTTCAGTAAGAATAAATATAATGTCACCAAAGCTGTATAATATAACTCATCGGATTATGTATCATTTATTTGTTTCTTTATTTTGACTGTGAGTTTAAGCAGTTAGTGCAGATTAGCTGTCCAGGAAGAAGTCTCCTCTGGTGCTAAGATCTTCGTACAACATGCTTTTAGCACAGGAACTGCATGTTATTGGCTCTGGAGAGGTGAGTATAAAGCAGAATGAGGTTTATAGTGTTAAGGCTTAGTTTAGGGATTAGATTAAGATAATTGGGAGTTCAGAGCTTTAGAAAAAAAGTGCAACTAAACCCAAGAAAAATAATGTATTGCAAAGATACTGTATTGAAGCTTACCAGCCCTTGGATGTTGCAGCTTCATTCTGTTCTTGCTTTTCCCTTTATTTTAATCTGGTGATCCTGCAAATAACATAGTGCCTGTCCCTTTTTGTCTACCTTTTTCTGCATTATATCTATAGAGGGAGCCATGGCCATCACACAGGCCATAGCACCTGAAACTGGAAGTGTTGAAGATTCTGACAGTCTCCGTAACACTTGAATGGAGTAAAAAAAGTAGATACAGATTCTTCACCTGTCCTCTGGGCTAAGAGCCCACAAACTAAAAGTAGATTCATGGTGTGGATAAATATGGGATATACACTGGTACATATGCAGTACAGCAAATGAGCTGCAATGGTTTGTTTGTGTTCAAAGCAAGAAAAATACTCTTTTTGAGCTTGATTTATATGCCAGAGGTCCTGCCGCCATTTTGAGCTCAGTTTGGTGGCATACGATGTAAGTTTATGTGCCTTATGTTTTCTTATGCACTTTATATGTACTGCTTCCACCATTAGTTGTAGAGTCTAAACACCATTCCCTGCTGTTTTTGGTTTGGTGGTGTTTTTAATTATTTTTTTTTACAGATTTTAATAAATACTACACTATGAACAATTTTGTCTGGTGTCAGTGATCCTTCTGTCTGGCTTGATGGGATTGAACAGTTTCCCTGATGACTTCAGCCTGTTAGTTTGGAAGATCTACAATAAACTCTCAATATCAGATGCATCTTCATAAGGAAAACCATACTGAATGCCCTTTTGCTGTCCTATAACTTAGACAGAAACTGGTTCTGGTGAGTGTGCACTTCTTATACAGTGGAACCTCGGATTGAGAGTAACGCGGTTTATGAGCGTTTCGCACTACCAGCTATTTAAAAAAATAATCCTGACTCACTTTGTGAGCGTTGTCTCGCAAGACAAGTAGGATTCAAGCCTCTGGGGTAAGCAGTACCACATTTCGCCACATTTAAATAGGTTGTTTGGTTCAAGCTGGCCCAAACAAATTATTTACTGCACTAACAGGTGTTTTTACTTCAAGTGCTGTATAAACTGTATGTAGCCTCAGCTGTTGGACACAATGGGTCAGATTCAGGTACAAATGCGGCGGCGTAACGTATCGTCTTTACGTTACACCGCCGCAAGTTTTCCTCGTAAGTGCTTGATTCACAAAGCACTTGAGTATAAACTTGCGGCGGAGTAACATAAAGACGTCCGGCGCAAGCCCGCCTAATTCAAATGGGGAGTGTACCATTAAAATTAGGCGCGCTCCCTCGCCGAACGTTCTGCGCATGCCCTGTTAGTAAATTTCCCGACGTGCTTTGCGCGAAATTACGGCGCCCCGACGTGTTTGTTAATGGCGACGTGCGTAACGTACTTACGCCGGAAAAAAAAATATTTAATTTGACGCGGGAAAGACAGCCATACTTTAACATGGCTGGTGTAAAGTTAAGCCATGAAAAAGCAGGCTTAACTTTGCGACGGGAAAAAACGACATAACGCACGCGAGTAGCTTCGTAATTTGCATACCCGACGTTGGAAAACGACGCAAACTCCACCCAGCGGCGGCCGAAGTATTGCAGCCTAAGATCCGAAGGCGTACGAAGCCGTAAGCCTGTCGGATCTTAGCCAAATGCCGTTGTATCTTGTTTGTGAATCACAAATTAAGATACGACGCGGCAAATTTGAAAATACGCCGGAGTATCAGTAGATACTCCGGCGTATATCTTCTTCTGTAAATCTGGCCCAATATTCGTGGTTCCTTTTGGACTCAATATTTGTGGTTCTTGGTAAAGATATTGGCCAAGGGAATTTTTCCTTAACTAAAGCCCCACAAATTATTTTATCCCTTTGAGATATATGGTTGGAGGTCATACACATTGAGGTACCGATGGTATACAGTTTTAGAGGGGACATAAGCTCCAAGACTGGTCGAGGTGGTGTGGTCATGCTTTTATTAGGGATTCTTAGAGTGGACAACATGGTGTGCTGCTTAAGGACAGCGGGGCTGAGCCCAAAGGAACCCTATGTCTCCCTGAGAAGCAGAGCAACACAAAAAAGCTTTATTAAGCCACAAGTAGAGTTGGGTGAATGGTTCAGCCTGAGCATCAGTTTGGGCCGATGTCACGATCGCTGTCGTGCCAAACAGACAGCGAGGCGTGGTCACGCCCCAAGTGGCTCTGGGTGGGATTGAACCCAGGACTTCTCCTTCACTACTCCAGATCTTTGCCTCTGAGCCACTTCTCAAGTTCATATCCTGCTTGCTGTCCATCAAAGCCTGGTTCTGAACTATGTGCTGATTGCCTGTCTTTGAATCTCCCTGCAATCTGCACCTGTTTATCCTGGTCCAGCTGAGGCAGGTTTCCTAATCAACCAGGGTATAAAGCCCTGCCTCACTATGAGGCGGGTGTCAGTTCATTGTACTCTGCTTGTCCTGTCTGTGCCAATGGTTCCTGTGATTGTCTTCAGCTACAAGACTGACCCCGGCTTCTGACCCTTTGGCTTACGTACCCTGGATTGCTGCTGTCTCCTGCCCTCTGACCCCGGCTTGTACTTTTGGACTTTCCCTGTCTTCTCCATCCCTTGACCCACGGCTTGTGCCCCGGACTTGTCTTTGGTTCCTGTCTGCAAACCCTGAACTTTCCGTCAGTACTTACCTGACTCTCTCTGGAATCCTGGGCCACGGCTATACTATCCTGGGCTAATCTCTATCTAGCCCCCGTGCACAGACTCACAGCCCAGGTAGTGTCTTACCTGTATTACCTTGGGCTGTGTGTACCTGCAAGGGTGAGCTTACAAACCTGCAAAATGGACTCCACACAAGGTAAGCCCTTACATAATGAACTGACCCATAACATGGAGTCCGCAGAGTTGTATAAAATGCTCACCTCCCTGGCTTTGCAAGTCTCCAGCCTGGGCCATACCATTTCTGAACTACAGCAAGAAGTTCTATTGCTTAAAGGGACAGTACGCCCAGCCCCGGAACCAGCATATCCTGAGCCATTTGTTGTGATGCCAGAGAGGTTTGACGGTAGCCGTGCATCCTTCTCATGCTTTAAGATGGATTGTGAGTTGTTGTTTACTCTTAAACCTAAGACCTATGCCACAGACTATGTTAAAGTTCGCGCTTCCATCAACCTGCTCACAGGGCAAATCAAATCATGGGCTCATCAGTTGTTGCAGGAAAAGAGTCCAGTCTTGGACAGCTGGGAAACTTTCATGTTTGCTCTGGACTCATACATTCCTGTCTCCAAGAGAACCAGTATTCCCAAGTCTGCTCTCGGTTCACGTGGCCTACGAGTATCCAGGGACAGGAATTCCCAGTACAGATCTGACACCAAGCCAGCCCAGCATGTGCCAAGGTATGAAGCTCTGTATGTGCCCAGCCTTGAAGCTCCAACACCACATAGCCTTGACGCTCCTGTGGATGCACACACGCCTACCTTGGAGGATGAGGAACCCATGCAGATCGGGGCCATCCGGTCCAGCCTATCTAAGGTAGAAAGAGAGCGGAGGAGAGGCTATGGACTTTGTTTTTATTGTGGTGTTAGCGGGCACCTTATATCACTCTGCCCAACTCGCCCACCTCGGCCAAAGGTTCTTCAGGTGGGTACTATTGGGAGTTGTTTCTATACCTCAGAATCTGTACCTACCTTCCCAGTTGAAGTTGTGTCTCCAGTTCCTGTGTCTCCAGTTCCTGTGTCTCCAGTTCTTGTGTCTCCAGTTCCTGTGTCTCCAGTTCCTGTGTCTCCAGTTCCTGTGTCTCCAGTTCCTGTGTCCCCAGTTCCTGTGTCCCCAGTTCCTGTGTCCCCAGTTCCTGTGTCTCCAGTTCCTGTGTCTCCAGTTCCTGTGTCTCCAGTTCCTGTGTCTTCAGTTCCTGTGTCCCCAGTTGAAGTTCCAGATCATGTCTCCCCAAGTGAAGTTCTTCCACCTGACTGCACATATGCCTCGAATGGTACTATGGTCCGTAAGCAGGATCTAGCAGTGTTTGAACAAGCTTTACAAGCAGTGAGTGCACCCCCTACCAGAACTTCAAAAGCAACGAAGTCCAAAAAGAAAAAGAAAAAGTCTTCGGACTCTGTCGTTGGTGCTTTGTTTCCCCATGGTTTGGACGAGAACTGTTTGTATGGCATGGATGCCTATGGCAACACATCTCTCCTGTCGGACGATGTGTTTGACTACTCTAGTAAAGAGGGTGGTTTGGACTTTACAGACTGTGTCTATGAGGAAGCTCCTTCCAACGCCCGGAGGGCGTCTTTAAGGGGGGGGAACTGTCACGATCGCTGTCGTGCCAAACAGACAGCGAGGCGTGGTCACGCCCCAAGTGGCTCTGGGTGGGATTGAACCCAGGACTTCTCCTTCACTACTCCAGATCTTTGCCTCTGAGCCACTTCTCAAGTTCATATCCTGCTTGCTGTCCATCAAAGCCTGGTTCTGAACTATGTGCTGATTGCCTGTCTTTGAATCTCCCTGCAATCTGCACCTGTTTATCCTGGTCCAGCTGAGGCAGGTTTCCTAATCAACCAGGGTATAAAGCCCTGCCTCACTATGAGGCAGGTGTCAGTTCATTGTACTCTGCTTGTCCTGTCTGTGCCAATGGTTCCTGTGATTGTCTTCAGCTACAAGACTGACCCCGGCTTCTGACCCTTTGGCTTACGTACCCTGGATTGCTGCTGTCTCCTGCCCTCTGACCCCGGCTTGTACTTTTGGACTTTCCCTGTCTTCTCCATCCCTTGACCCACGGCTTGTGCCCCGGACTTGTCTTTGGTTCCTGTCTGCAAACCCTGAACTTTCCGTCAGTACTTACCTGACTCTCTCTGGAATCCTGGGCCACGGCTATACTATCCTGGGCTAATCTCTATCTAGCCCCCGTGCACAGACTCACAGCCCAGGTAGTGTCTTACCTGTATTACCTTGGGCTGTGTGTACCTGCAAGGGTGAGCTTACAAACCTGCAAAATGGACTCCACACAAGGTAAGCCCTTACAGCCGATCATTGGTTGTTTGCCCCCTTTGGGAAACACCCAAATTTGCAGGGTGTTCGCCCCACCGAATGCCCTGCAATGCACTGTGTGATGCACAGTGCATTTTGCTCCTTTGATTGGGCAAAGCTTTGCCCAATCAGGATACAGTAGAAGCTGGTTGTTAAGGAGCGGGCCTGGAAGCCAGCCGCAGCGTCCTTAACAACCGATAAATAAATAAAAAAAAATTGCAAAAGTAAATAAAAAAGCAGCGAGGGTTACCCCCCCTCCTGAACCATACCAGGCCACATGTCCTCAACAAGCCCCCTCCCCCGCCCTAAAGCACCTTGTCCCCATGTTGATGGGGACCAGGGCCACATCCCTACAATTGTGGCCGGTGGATGTGGGGGTCTGCGGGCAGGGGGCTTAACAAAATCTGGAAGCCCCCTTTATCAAGGGGGTCCCCTAGATCCCACCCCCATGTGAATGAGTGTCAAAAAGCGTCAAAAAGTAATAAAACACAGAGATCTGGCTACATCACCTTCTGACATTACAAACCGGTGCATGCTGGATCAGTGACATCAGAAGGGGATGTTTTTTTTTCAATAGTCGGGTGCTGGCAGTTGCAATCACGAGTCATTTTAAATGTGAATTGACTTGTTTATTTTTTGCTGCAGCATGTTCTATGCATGATACAGATGCACCAATTTACAGGCAGACTAAAGGGACCCCCCCCCCGGCACTATATTTAAAGCAATCTTTCATTTTTACTGTTGCACTTTAAGCATCATTAAAATCACTGCTCCTGATATATTGCATTATACTTTCATATAAGCCTTCAAAACGGGCACTTTAGATTTTTCCCGTTTGGCTCCCAAAGAGTTCAATGGGGTTCGCCATTTGGGATACTGAGTACTGGATGTTGTCCATTCAGAGCACTGTGGCATGACTGTTGCTCCCATGCGCATGCCATGTGTTTTTTTTACGTGTGGACTGTCTCCCTTGTTCTATGAGATTGGGGGATGTGAGACCAAAAATGCTATGTACACACATAACATGTATTGGAGGTTCCTGGCTGTGCATGGCTATAATGATTCTAAGTCACTGACCCAGAAAAACGAAGCAAATGGAAAACAAAAAGTCACAATAACCTGGCCCTATATTTGTGATGGGTCAGTGGCCTCCAATCTTGCATCAGCATGACGGCCAGGAAAGTACAACTTTTACAGGGAAAGTCAATGATGACCAGCCACATCTTTCTCAAATGACAAATGTGCTTTAAAATCAGTCACACGTATCAAATAATTTCTCTTTGATGGTGTTCTGTACTGATCAAAACTTTTTACCTGATAGCTTTTAAATTACTCAAGCTTTACTTTGCATTCTAATTACTGTATTTTGTGTCTTGTGATTAAAGTCTGGCTTCCCTTCTAAATGGAATCTTGAACAGATGTTTGTGTTTAAGACGGCGGTACAGTTTGTCCTTCATTTTTTTGTTTGCGAGTCAAGCAATAAACATTTCTTAGGTGCCATCTACCATGTGTTGTTTCTGAACCCGTGTTCACAACAGATGAATGCATGTCATGTTTACATATTTTCACAATCTGCCCAATGGACTTATCCTCTGGCACCGGGCATGTTGACATATTCATCAGAAGATTCAGAATACTTTTGATATTTGGAGCTATGCCTTTAATTCGCTTTTTAATTCTTTGGCCTTAAAAGCTTTTTTCATGACTTTCAGAATCACAAAACAACAGCCAGAAACTCTCTTGAGTAATTTAAAGCTCAGCAGGACATATAAGCCCTGTGGTGGCATAAAGCCTGCTGTCTGTCTCCAAATAGCAGTGGGCTTAGAATAAGTGGATTTGGAAGTTGATGTCGTTTCAGGTCTGGGCACCCTGAAACTACAAATTGATGCTTCCAAGCCACATATTATGAACTTCAAAGCTTTTTTTCCAGCTGACAAAGGCTTTGCCAGCAAGTATTTTGGAACTCATAAACTATAACCTTAGTATCTTACAGGTAATCTATAGTCTTTGTAAGGATGCAAAAATATTGTAGGGGTTCAACTCAAGCGTAGTGCTTCCAAGGACGCAACTTTCTTGCCAATGTTACTGTAAAAAATGTTTTCCCTAAATAGCTTAATTTACCTTAGTGCAGTCCTCCTTCACTTACCTCATGCTTCGTTTTTGCTTTTAGATGTCCTTATTTCTTCTGAGAAATCCTCACTTCCTGTTCTTCTGTCTGTAACTACACACCGCAATGCAAGGCTTTCTCCCTGGTGTGGAGAAAGCCTATTGAGGGGGGAGGGGGAGAGCAGGAGTGTCAGGACACGCTCTACTTTGCAGATACAGAAAGGAGCTGTGTGTTAGTGGGTGCCCTGACACTCCTATTTTCCCCCTCCCCCCTCAACAGGCTTTCTCCACACCAGGGAGAAAGCCTTGCATTACTGTGTGTAGTTACAGACAGAAGAACAGGAAGTGAGGATTTCTCAGAAGAAATAAGGACATTTAAAAGCAAAAGGATGAGGTAAGTGAAGGAGGACTGCGCTAAGGTAAAGGAAGCTATTTAGGGAAATGTTTTTTTACCTTTACAACCCCTTTAAGTGCTTTTATTTTGCTTACATTTATTTAACAGAAAAGTTCAAAGTTAGATGAATGTTTACCCTTCCAGGGGTTTTTAGCTTCACAGTGAGACCAATAAAAGTTTTGCAGCCTGATGGCTATCACTCGCAGGTATTCCAAAGAGACTGTAGTCAATTGTGGAGAATTTATTTGCCAGTGGATGTTTTGTTGGGTCACTGGCTCTTCATAAAGTTTCTCCTTATTTGATTCACCAATCTCAATTAAAAGATTGTAGAGGGTGAGGGTCATGCAAAGTGCAAATATGGCTTATTATATTAATTTTGAGGACTGATACCACATTTTCAAATGTCTTGGAGAGCATCAACCTATCAAGAATAATGGTAAAGCAGAAGCTCATAATACACCAGAGGTTACAAAGTTAGCCAGTTTGCATTAACATTTCAAATTCAACAACATCATTTGTGTTAGGCGGTTTATAACAAATCCCAAGTACAAAAAAACAATGATCAACAATGATCATTACTGTATGTAGACTCAATACTGTTGCAGTCCATATGCATAGTATTCACAGATGGTCCGAATAAGATTTTACAAACAGACAAATCCCTCCGCTTTCTGTCTTAGCTATTTTTTTGTAAAAATGCTATAACCTTCCAGATCCATTATCCCATCATAAACATCATCTAACCAGGTTTCTGTTCTGACTAAATGGTAATGTTGACCATTTATCAGCAATGCTTTTTCGCCAATTTTGATTGGAAGGTTTCTTGCATTCATTATATACTTACATTTTACTATCTATAGTACTATATTCATTTATAACCTTCGGAGTCAGCTATCCAACTTTACACCAACAATGTCCACATTTTCCCACTGTAATCCCCAATCTTTAGATGTTCTATCTTGCCCTCTTTTCTAATTCTATTATCAACCTTTCCCCTTTTTTTAGATCATAATTTAAAGTTTAAAATACATACATTTAAAATCTATTTAATGTTTTATTTTTTATAGAAAAAACTTGATTACACTCATTGCTTTTTTATGTCTGCCGGGAGTTCAAATTTATGGTCCATGGACACTAACTTAAAAAAGCTGCTTCTACAGGAGATTCCATAGAAGAAGCTCAATGTTATCCTATGTGTCCATGCACATTAGGATGATTACAGGCATATTTTGAGTTTAGCGTCTAGAGGCAGGAAAAAAAAACCTTCTGGTTTGCATTTTTAATTGGAGCCTTCTGGCAGAAAAAAAAATGCGAAACTGTCCTAAACTCTCGTTTTCTGCCAAGGGAACTGTTTTTTTTAAGCACAGTATGCATGGAGCCTTAAGAATAAATCCTTACTGAATACAACTGTTTGTCTACTTTAGAGGAAGTAGTCATCCAGATGGGACTGGATGTTTGACTGGTGTGGAAGGAGAATATTCTGTTGTTGAGTTAAATTTATGGAAACTCATGTTACAGTCTTCACATTGAATAAGCAGCATCAGACATCAGAACAGGCTAATCATATAAATATAACGTGAATGTAATTCTTAGCAAAAGGAAGTTTAAAATATTTATATAGACAGCATTAGAGGACGCCCTTATAAATCCAATCCCTGCATTGATACAGTATTACCTGTGTCTTTTAACAGTGGATTGCGGAAAATAAATATTTACTGGCAAATGGCAACCTTAAATCAGGGGGTTACCTGTAGTGAAGGATGTAGTGACAGGATCACTGCGTGTGTCTCCACGGATACCGCATACTGACACCTCATATTGTGAACCAGGCCGCAGGACTTGCATGGAGTACTGACTAAGGGGAGGCTGTAAACGAAAAGTAGTCTTCTCCCCTTCCCCGTTGATTGGCCCATACTGTAGCTGGATGAAATCGAGTTTGGCTCTTGGAGGAGTCCATTCAACAAAAGCTACTGTGTCAGATACATCTCGGACTAAGATGTTGGAGGGACCATCAATGGCTAAAACAGAAGAAAGAATATTTAAATGGCATTTCTGCACTGAATTTTCTGTTCTAATTTAGTGTATCAGTGGCCTTGATCAGGCCTTCAAATATTTCCATATATTTAGACAGAGATTCATTATTTTAGCGGTAAGACAATATACTTCTACCATACTGCATACATCCTGTGCTGACCAATGTACTTAATGCACTATTCACATAAATCTTTCCTGTATCTTCTACTATTTGTTGCTATATTAATCATTTCCCTGCTTTCTGTTATTCTGGCTGCAATGAATTAAAGTTTCTCAGAGGTTTTTCTGTGTTGTTTCCAAGTAAAGTACAAAGTTATCTTTAGAAATACTTTGGCTTTTGTCTCTACATATGAGTATGTGACCAGCAGGTTCAACTTTAATATTAGATAAAGAAGGAAAATGTCTAAGGATAGAGGAGCAATGAACAATTGCCTTTAGATTTCCTAACATCTATACAGAGTGATGTCTACCTAAAGTAACAATCTATTTAATTTATAACCAATTAGATAGGTCCTCACATTACATAGTTGTTGAAATACCTAAAGGATATTGCAAGGATAAAGCCTTACAGACGTCTTTTTATAAAAATTTCTACAAAATTTAAAATTTGAACATACAATGGACTCAACTTATAGTATGAAGAGATCACAGAGTAGGACTTACTACTCATGGACTATTGAATGCATTCCCCTTGATCTGTGGATATGAGATATAGTAATTGTGTAATTGACAAAATTTCAAAATGGGGTTCATTTTTAAAGCAGACCTGTAGTCATTCCTTCTTTGCTACCCTGCATACATCACATGCTAAGAAACATAAAATGTAGCATAAATACCCTAGCTGCTCTGAGATGCTGTGGTGGCTCGTTATGCAACTAAACTAGGTCTTAGGTCATATTCCACTGTGGATTGGAGTCATGGTTTGGGGTGGCTGATCACGTGACCAAATGTGTGGACATCTGGTCACACCACTAGCATGCCATGGAATCCTAAAGCAGTGCTTTCTTCAGCCAATGTATTTAAGGGCCTATGTGTTGAAAAGGAATCTAATTTTGACCAAAGGTTTAGGACAAGGAAAGATAAATGAAAGATCAACATGCATAACTATTATGGAGTCTAGCGTCCAGTCCAGCAAAGCAAGCTTTATCGATATAGAAGGAGCGGGGTGTAGGGCTTCATAGATCTGTACCTACAAGGATTCAGTATGGTCATTCTAATATTGGTCAGTAAACCACTTTCCTTACCAGTTGTTACGCTGCCTGAAGTTGGGGGACTCCTGGCTTGTTCTTTCAGTGAAATGATACTGATTGTGTACTCCTCCCCAGGCTTCAGTCCTGTCTGGTTATAAGATGTGACACTGCTGGGGAGCTGAACCGTTAGCCCACCCTCGTTATTCTGTCGTTGGAAGAAAATTATGCATTAATTGCTTTTTCAATATAAAAATGGATTCAGACAAGAGATAGTGGAATGCAGAATATGGATGAAGTGATAATAGAAAACATGTACAAGACTTGCTCAAGGTTAAGGCTACTGAAGCAACTGCCACGCCATCAGTGATTTACAGGCCTATAAACCAAAGATGGAAAATTAAAATGATTAACTCTAAGCTTGCCATTTGTGGATAACAGCTTGCTCTTTTCATCCCTGAATACCAGTTATCCATAAGAATCCTAAGCCTATAGTGAAAGTCCACCTGAAACTAATCAGTGTTGGGTGAAAACCGGTGGGTGTGATTACCTGTGCATAGCTCCCAACTTTCCCTGATTTTGAGGGATTGTCCTTGATTAGAAACAAAGTCCCTCTGCCCCTCTTTCCTCCTCATTTGTCCCTCATTTTGGTCTGATCTGTATAGTTGTATATAAAATGCACTACTTATCTTTCAAACGGTGTTTTACAGTGCTAAACCCTTCATCCAAATTCTAAAGTGCAGCCTTTGTAAATGTTAAATGCCAATATAATGGAATACTTGTGGTAAAAGAAAAAAGCACTTGGGGATTAAACAAATAGTTTTTCTTATAATTCTCCTTTAAGGGGGCATGGCAGGGGTTGTGCCCTTTGCCTACATTCTTTTGCTAATAGGTGTTCCTCGTTCTCATTTCAAAAAGTTGGGTGGGTTTCTTATAATATATGTTGATCCCACCAGTTTTGCACCCACCTCCCTCACCATATCCTCCTAGACAACATGAAATACTAATGTGATTATGCTCCCTTAACTGGAGTCTCCATGGAATCATTTTATTTTTTGCTCTATAAACAAAAAAAGACTGACAATTTTGAAAAATAAAACAATATTTTTTACTTTCTGCTATTAAAGTACTCACACATATGTGGAAGTAAAAACTGCAGAAATGTCCCCAGTATGTGCTAATAAATCTGTCCGGCCCAAGGCTTTTCCCTTTAGGTAGGTTCCTGACAATATTCTCCAATTCTTCCTGAGTAATAGGTTTCTCCAAGGAAGCAACTAGCTTAGAACATAATTTTGGGAATTTTATCTCTGCTAAATAGCTCTTAAAGGAGTTGTAAAGAAAATGTTTTTTTTTTTCATTGGCTGGCGCTGCTGTCAATCACATCCAGTGACGCGGCGCGCCGAGGGCTGGGGCCGAGTGATACAGTGAGCGGCCATGAAAGCTCTTTCACATGACAGTGGTCAGTACTTGCGGGAAGCACCAGAGACAGCGGCCGAGGGACCCCAGAAGACGTGGACGGGGCCACTCTGTGCAAAACGAACTGCACAGTGGAGGTAAGTATGACATGTTTGTTATTTTAAAGGAAAAAAAAAAGATTCCTTTACTAACCCTTTAATCCTGTCTCTGTGTTTCAAAGAGGTGTATGGCAATCTATCTGGATATAAACAATACAGATTGCAATAGAATTCCTGAAACAGCCTATCTATCTTAGATGATTGAAAAACAGGTTGTCCACCCGAGACGCCAGTTTATGATCATGGCAATTCTCCCTTTTCTTTCTCAAAACACTAGCCAACATTTTCCCGGGTTTGTTAACATGTTCGTAAAACCTGAGCCCAGAATCTTAATCTATATCTGCGTTATTTTAACTGACAATTGCGTGGTCATTCAACGCTGTACCCAAATAAAATGTATGTAATTTTTTTCACACAAATAGAGCTTTCTTTTAGTGATATTTGATTACCACTGGGTTTTTTATTTTTTGCACTATAAACAAAAAAAGACCGACAATTTTGAAAAAATAATTTTTTTTTACATGTCTGCTATAAAACATATACAATTTAAAAATGTAACAAATTTCAAATCAAATTTTTTCATAACTTCAGGCCAATATGTATTCTGCTACATATTTTTGATAAAACAAAACCCAATAAGCGAATATTGATTGAACGTTATAGCAACCTACAAACTATGATATATTAATTCAATTTGTATTTATTTATTTTTTATACTAGTAATGGCAGCAATCGGTGACTTATAATGGGACTGCGATATTGCGGCAGACTATCGGATATTAACTGACACTTTTGACACTTTGCGGGAACCAGTGACACTACTGTAAAGCCTGGTACACACTATGAGCACTGCGCAAATGTGAAAGGTTTTATATTAGCTACATAAAAACACTCTATTTGTTTTAGAGCCCATTCACACAGGGGCAACACGACTTCTAGCACGACTTTGGGAGGCAACTTGGACACGACTTGAGTATGAATCATCAGGCAACTTCAAGTCGCCTCCAGGACAGGAGGCTTTCCAGTGGCCAATCAAACAACAATCAGCTCTATGGGAGGGAGTTGGACACCAGGCCCTAGGACACTTCATTGCTTCATCCAGCAATAAGTTGCCTTGCATAAGTGAGACTATATCAGACTTTATTTCTGAACCTACACTGTACACAGCATTACTGTGTAACCACTCGTCGCATATTTGTCACATTGTAACTATGTCCTAGGGCCCCCCTTCTACATTAGCTTCTATTTTTACTCAATTAAACAGGTCCACCTGCGCAGTTGTCCCCCTTGGTCGCGGCAGGAGGCTTTTTCCGTGTTTGGCTGCGACTTCCGATCGACTTGGTGTTCTCTCCATTGAATTCTCCTGATGAAGCGACCCAGTTGCGAAACTAATGAGATCCCGTCTTGCATGACCTCCTCTCTCACCGTGATCCCCCCTCCGGGGACTACTCTAGCCGGTGACTTGTATGGCTGGTCTCGCAATGTGTTCATTGTCCTGTATTATTATTTTGATATTTTTTATGACTATGCTTGTCTTTTTGATACCATGTTAATAAATTGATATATATCTTTTACTCCTACTACCTTTCGAGTTTATCTTTCTATACAGTACCGATATAGTCCTCTTGCCCCCCTTTCTTTTGGTCTTTTGGGTCCTTGGGGTCCCTCAAGTCCTAACTCTATTCTATATGTGGGAGGGAGGGGGGAGGGAGGGGTTTGCCTAAGAAATGTATGTTATCTTCCTGTATTGTTGCTTCAGTTAAGACAGTGATCCAGCTTCTGAGGCAACTTCCATTGAAATCAATGGGTACAAGTTGCCTACAAGTTGCCTAGAAGTCGGATTAAAGTAGTACAGGAACCTTTTCTGAAGTCGGAGCGACTTCAGTAGTGTACATTAAGACGGCTCCCATTCACTTCAATTCATTTTCTCGACCGCGCGACTTGGGGCAAATTGGGGAGACTTGAAGTCGGATCCCAGGTCGCCCCAGTGTGAACCGGCTCTTAATAAATATTCAAGCTGTTCAGGAGTGTTAAAAGTGTCTTTATATTTGTTTGCAAAAAAACAACTGCTGTTCTGTATCCAGCTTGTAAATTGATTGTAATATGTGTGACGACGCGTGTGATTTTATTTCTGCAAACCACACATGCCAATCAATTCTATAACTCAAGAGGAGCAACTGACATTCCTTTTAATGGCTGTTCTTTTCTGCCTGTTGCTTACACAACATCTGCAGATTATACCAGGGGTGATCAGTCACCTCTCTGCCTGACATAATTGAGAGCTTAATATCCCGCCATGTATCAGCTCTACGTAGAGCCCGGAAAAACGGCAACACGAGCTCCTTATCTTGCCTCCATCCTCTATATTTTCCATTATTGCTGATGGCTTCTCCATTCAGCTGGTCAGCGAAGCATGCAGCTTATGAGCATCCAGTGACATCAAATCATTCACCTGAACGTGACAATTCTTTCACTGTAGCAAACAAAGGCTTGATCTATTCCATCCTTGTCCGAGGTTCCCTGTCTGGAGAAGAGGTGATCTTTCGCCCACACACTTCTCAGCCCATCAAACGCCATTGATAACCACTTCTAAAAAGATCTTTTCTTTCTCATCAAAGGCGACTGACATGAGCTCAATCACACATGTCATGACTTTCAAAGATCTTTTTAAGTCTTGTCACATGGAGGCAGACAAGGACACAGCCTTTCGCTATAGCAAGATGAACAGAGCAGCTCTCAGACAGGTAAAAATAACTGAAATAACATTTGGCCTAAGCCCAGTTTAACAGCTCTGCAACTCTAGCCACCAAGGGACATCTGGGGTTGTGTTAAGCAGAAATTTATCAGCACTTATAAATGTCCGCCATTGACAGGCCATTAGCACCAGTTTGTATTTAGTGTAATGAAGTAGCGGAGGGGGAGAAAAAAAAAACAAGTCTTTACTGGAAACAAAATGACTTACAAAATGTTTATTGCTTACATTAATTTTATGGCGCATGGCTGTAAAAAAAATTATCTTAGGGGAAATTAAGCCTAAAAAAAAAAAAAGTGTCATATCGCCAGTCTGGGAGTGCAATGATCTCCTGGCTGAGGTAACGCAAGACTGTAAAGAAAAATGACAGCTATGTTTTTAATCAGCGTGTGAAGCGACTCTGCTGCATATGAAGTAAGGTGAGTTCAGGAGACTGAATTTTTTTTTTTTAAATCAGTTTAACTTTTGGAAACTTGTACTGCTGTTGCCAAGTAATTAATAGTGGTAAGTCAATAGTTCTGGAACTTTGTATTCAAGTCTTCATCTTCATCTGTAGTGGCAGAAAACTACTAAAGCCTAAAAATCATAAAAAAAAGGTATCAGTGTATGGACACTGCAGGCTCATTTCCCACCTGTAGCATCTATGGGCTAGATTCATAAAGAATTTACGTTGGCGTATCTATTGATACGCCGCGTTAATTCAAAGCTGCACCGGCGTATCTTCTTTCTGTATTCAGAAAGCAAGATACGCCGAAATTAGGCTAAGATCCGACTGGCGTAAGTCTCTTACGCCGTTGTATGTTAGTTGCATATTTACGCTGGCCGCTAGGTGGCGCTTCCGTCGATTTCAGCGTAGAATATGCAAATGAGCTGGATACGCCGATTCAGAAACGTACGTGCGCCCGGCTGATTTTTTTTACGTCGTTTGCGTAAGGCTTTTTCCGGCATAACGTTGCTCTTGCTATATGAGGCATAGACAATGTTAAGTATGGCCGTCGTTCCCGCGTCGAAATTTGAAATTTTTACGTAGTTTGCGTAAGTTGTCCGTGAATGGGGCTGGACGTCATTTACGTTCACGTCGAAACCAATACGTCCTTGCGACATACTTTGGAGCAATGCACACTGGGATATGTCCACGGATGGCGCATGCGCCGTTCGTTAAAAATGTCAATCACGTCGGGTCACCAGTCATTAACATAAAACACGCCCCCCTTTTCCACATTTGAATTAGGCGCGCTTAGGCCGGCCCATTTACGCTATGCGGCCTGTAACTTAGGAGGCAAGTGCTTTGTGAGTACAGTACTTGCCTCTCTAAACTGCGGCGGTGTAGCATAAATAACATAAGCTACGCCCACACAAACTTACGCCCCCCTACCTGAATCTAGCCCTATGTGTTGGAAATGTTTATTACTAACAGTTATTGTAGATTCTGAGTAAATAAATAAGCTGTTTTGATTCTATATATGACACCAACTGAACAGCATTTGTGCATGTTAAAGCAAGTAAAACCATGGCCTTCCATTAAAAAAATAAATAAGTGCATCTGCACCTGCAGTTTTCTCCAAGTTCTCCTGCAAAATCACACACATATCTACTAAGCTTGCCTGTGAAGTTCATCGAATGCGTCTTCCTGTGATGGGGAGGGGAGCAACAATGCTGCATTGCTTCTGATTTCAGAGCATAGTTGCCACTCTCATGTAGGCTGTGCCTGCTTACACTACAGTGGGATGAAAAAATGTTGAGGAAGGCGTGGCTATCAGTATTGTCTCTGATGATTCATAGCCTGTAATTTGTAAATCAGCACTTGGTCATGCCCAGTCCTGCCAATTGTTTTTTAATTGACAGTATTTCCTCTGTTGCTGAAATCCTTCAACTATGAGCAGCAGTGTGGGGAGCATGTGAGACATGAATGAAGAAGGATTACCCTCAGAAAAAGGAAGTTTTTGCTTACTTTATAAGGCTTGTGCATCACATAGGAAACACCTTTGGTCAGTGGTGGCCCATCCATGCCAGGCACAGGGGTGTCGCCTCCACTAATCTATGTGTCCAGCCCCTAATCTACATGAAGGATGCCAGACACATGAATTCCAATGGGGTTTTTTCTTTTTTTGGAAGCACATGATTAGAGCCTAAGGCTCTAATTGCCTTCAAGAAATTGTGGGCTCGGGGTGCGTGGGAGAAGCAAGGGGATCTGGAGGAGGGCCCGAGAAGAGGAGGATCAAGTCAGTATGACATGTTATTTTATTTTAAAAGAAAAAGCTTTACAATCACTTTAACAAGTACCAAAGGTAGTGGCAGCTGGTGCTCAATATTTTTTTTTGGGGGGGGGCAAACAAACCTCCCACCCTCACTTGCACTTGTGAGGGGGGTGGTGGTGGTGGTCCGAGTGATGTTGGGAGATTTGTTTGCTACCCCACTCCATAAAAAAAAACATTGAGCACCAGCTGCCACTGCCTTTGGTACTTGTTAAAGTGATTGTAAAGCTTTTTCTTTTAAATTAAAATAACAAACATGTCATACTGACCCGATCCTTTACCTCATTTACTAAGCTCTGAAGCAACTGCACTTTGCAAAGCACACAGTCTATTTGCCTTTAGTAAATCAACTCCATTGAGCGAGGCTTGACCCTGCCTCCCTGCCTCCCTGCTCCCTCGTCACTGGCTCTGATTGACAGCAACAGGAGCCAATGGCTGTATCTAAGCCAATGAGGAGCGAGAGAGTTGAGTAAGCCAAGAAAGCCTTGGCTTTTGTGCATATCGCTGGATCAAGATTGCGCTCAGGCTGTGCAAAGATAGAAGTGCCCAAGACCAGTTGGAGTGGTGACTGCAGTGCTGGAGGGTTTTGTTTAACAAGCAAGTCTGCCATAATGAGCAAAAATAAAATACATACTAGCAGATTATGGCATAAACCTTCTGGGGGCCCATTAAAATATGTTTATGTTTAATATGTTTAATTTTGCTTGAATTCCACCTTTGTAAAAAAAAGTATAGCAAATAAAAAAATATCTATAGCATATACTGTACTATTGCTATATAATCCATATGGTAATTTATTGTTATTAAAAATTACCATTCCATTTCAGTCTGTAGTGCTGTAATGTTCTGTAAAGGTAAATGCAATATGACAACCTGGAAGTGTTCTGTGCACTGTTGGTGTACATAATTTCTTAAAAAATGTATTTTCCTGCTTGCTTTAAGAACTCCATGCTAAAATACAAGTCAAATCTTGTAATACATTCATGTTTTGCATACAATAATTCTTTCAAATACATACCTAGGATGTTTCACAAATACCGCATTTATCGGCGTATAACACGCACTTTTTCCCCCTTAAAATCAGGGTGAAAACGCGTGTGCGTGTTATACGCCGAACCCTGCTGTCTGAGGGAAGAGGAGCGGGCGCCGCTGAATTACATAGAGCCGTGATCTCCTTCCTGTGTATCCGACGCTCCGTCACGCACAGCCACGCCTCCTGGCCCTGCATTGGACCACTGTACTGTCTATCATATGAGCAAGGGCAAAAGGCTTGGCTGTGAGTGACAGGGCGCCGGGTACACAGGAGGGAGATCGCGGCTCTATGTAATTCAGTGGCGCTCTCACTCCCCCCTCTTCCCTCGGAGATAACACAGATGATCTAACATTAAAAGGTTAAAACTGCAGATTGGTCTATGATAGGGAGAATAAATAGTTTTAAAATGCTAACCTTCCCCAAGATATTATATAAATTACAAATGTTACCGATCTCACTTCCAAAAGCATATTTTAAAACACTAAAAAAGTTATTAGGTAGGTTTATATGGCAGAATAAAAAACCCTGCATAAGTATGGCAATATTAACAAGAGATAAAGCACATGGATGTTTGGGGGTACCGGACATTAACACATATTACAAGGCAATTCATATGGCACGGGTGATCGATTGGGTAAAAAAAAATAAAGAGAAAAGGTGGGTTAAATTGGAAAGTAGTTTGAATAAGGCAATATTAGGGAAAGAGATTTGGATCCCGACACATTTTAGACACTTAAAGCGGTGGTTCACCCACACTAACAACATTTTACCATTAAATTAGGCATAGTAGCGCGGAGCTACAGTATGCCTGTATTGATTTTTTTAGCCCGGTACTCACTGTGCAATCCTCTATAGAAGATTCCGACTCCCCGCGGGGAATGGGCGTTCCTATCAAGAGGGAGGATGATTGACGGCCGGCTATGGCACGTCACGCTCCCCGAAGATAGCCGGAACAGGTCTTGGCTCTTCACGGCGCTATACGGCGCCTGCGCACAGACTATGCGCAGGCGCCGTGAAGCGCCAAGTCCTATTTCGGCTATTTCCGGAGAAGCGTGACGTGCCATAGCCGGCCGTCAATCATCCTCCCTCTTGATAGGAACGCCCATTCCCAGCGGGGAGTCGGAATCTTCTATAGAGGATTGCACAGTGAGTACCGGGCTAAACAAATCAATACAGGCATACTGTAGCTCGCGCTACTATGCCTAATTTAATGCTATAAAAAAAAATGTTTCATTAGGGTGAACCACCGCTTTAAATGAGCACATGCACATGATCACACAGACATCAATGTCAATTTGGGATACAGTACACAAAAAGGAAAAATGGGGATATAATTCTCCACTATTCCCACTAAATGACACAAATTATTTTGCACCGGGGAAAGCAAGTTTGTTTGGTAACTGGATAAAAAATAAAGATGCACAATTAAAGGACATTTTAAAAGGAGGTAAGATATGCACTTATGAGGAATTGAAAATAAAAAAAGAACTATTTGATTTAAACAGCTGAAACACTTTGTTAAATCCCTCCCTTATCCGACTAGGCCGGAGGGTAATCTGCTCCCACTAGAGCCCACTCCCACTTGTGCTCAGCGCCAAACGGAAAGGGAGGGATCTCCTCGATCTATAAAATTCTGATTGGCCTAAAAATACTTGGGCCACCACCGTATATTAAAAAATGAGAAGAGGAATTGGGAACAGGTGATACTGAGATACTGTAGACGTTGGGAAAATACTAAAGCTGAAACATACTACATCAACCAACTGTAGTTTAATAGAAATGAATTAAAAATGCCCTGCACGCTGGTATATAACCCCGGACATAGCACACCACTATCAAAGGGAAACTTCTAAATTTTGTTGGAGGGGTTGTTCGGAACCGAGAACCATGTCGCACTTATGGTGGACATGCCAAAAAATAAAACATACTGGAACAAAGTGATATTAGTAATAGAGGAAATTACTGGAATTAAAATACCAGAGGAGCCGTGGGAATATCTGTTTCACGGGACTAAAATGCCTATAAAACAGTACATGAGAACCCTACTTCCTTATTTCCTAAACACAGTGAAAAGTTTGATTCTCAGACAGTGGAAGGACTCCAAGAGCCCTACGGTGAGGATTTGGCTATGTAAAATAAACAATATTTATTACACAGAACAGCTAAGGTTTATCGGGGAGGGAGGAGAACGAGGGTTCAAACTGAAATGGCAAGACTGGTTAAAATATAAGCAGACACAGAGATTTGCAGAATGGATGGTATAGAGCAGGAAGGACGATAGGTAAAGGGAGACACGACACGAGATGGGTGGTCGGAGAGAAGAGGGTGGGTAGGAGGGGGGCAGGGGAAGGGTTAAGGACGGGTTTTTCTTAAAACCGGAAAATTAAGTATTTTTGTATAAATTGGGCCTTACAGGCTATTCGATTGTGATTGAAATAATGTATTTACTTTATATTAAAAAAGAAAAAGAAAAAAAAATGCAGATTGGCACTGAGCAGGCAGAGCATTTTGATAAATTTATAGGCTGCAGATGAATACTAATCAAACTACATTGAAGATCAGAAGCGCACAGATCAGGCTGCACTGAAGCTGCAGATGGACACAGATCTGGCTGCATTGAGGGTGCAGATGGGCACAGATCAGGCTGCATTGATGCTCAGATACCATTATTTTGCTTCAAAGTGGTTTATTAAAAAAAACATTTTTTTACTGAAACTCCCCTCTTAAATTGGGGTGCGTGTTATACGCCGATAAATACGGTACATATATTTGATGCCAAAGTACCAAATTAGATGGAACTCCAGGCAGACATATAATTTGACAAACCATGATGGAATTATAGGGGTTGATTTACTAAAACCAGAGAGTGCAACATTCGGTGCAGCTCTGCATAGAAACCAATCAGCTTCCAGTTTTTTCTTTGCCAAAGCTTACATGAACAAGCTGAAGTTAGAAGTTGATTGGCTACCATGCAGAGCTGCTCCAGATTGCACATTCTCCAGTTTTAGTAAATCAACCACATTGTGTCCACAGTATATTCATTTTTCTATAATATGCACAAACAGACATATCCTATGTACAGTGGATAGAGTGTGAATCAACTGTTTACATACCTTTGGGGTGAAACTTATTTCCCAGCCATCAATGGAGAAAAGGGGAGGCTCCCACTGCACCTCTACTGAGGTCTGAGTCACATTTTTAAACTGCAGTCCTTTGGGTGGAGAAATATCTAAAAAATGCAATATGAATGGTAATAGGTTAAAGACTTATACGAAAAAAAAACAAGATAAACAGGTGAATATGAACCGAGGTGGCATTTACAAAATGTGATGATTTTGAAGGATAATTCCTGTCTGCCTTAATGAAAATTCTTGAAACTATTTTGAGCAGCACAGATTATGTTGAATTATCTATCAAAGATATATATTGAGGATTAATGAAAGGAGCAGTTACCATACTCTCCGTCGTATCCAATCAGAGAATGCTTCATATTCATTGAGAAAATGCAAAGCCGTCTCTAAATGGCACCTATGCTGAACAGCTGACTTCCTGTGTTTAAAATTCAGCATGGCAGTCACTCGACATGGGATTAATAGAAATCATTGGAGTAGTGATGTCTACTTCAGTGATTTCCAGCTTCCAGGGGCATCGGCCAGGTATGGTATAAGCTGGACCAATGTAACTTTGTAAAAATTTCTATACCTTGAATTTATCTTCAAGCTGTGCCAGAATGACAGTCCTTTGTGTGCACACATGGGATGACATCATCCCCCATGGATCACTAAAGTGGCCAAAAACACATCATTAGGAAGTAGCCCAGGGAGAAGATGACAGGAGCTGGTGAGGGATGTAACCACTACACTGCTGGAAGGTGGAAGTGAGTATTTTTGGGAGTATAGTTCCATTTTAAGATATCAAGCTCTGCCTCCTCCCACCCTCTGCTGCCACATTTGGCATCTTGTGGGGGGGGGGTACCTGGTTTTGACAGGTACCTGCTCCCACTTCCGGTTCATTCAGCTCCCCTCCGCCTTTCCCTGCAGCTGGCCCAATGAGAGAGCGCAGCGCGCTTCGCACACGCACAGTAAGGAACCGTCTGTGAAGCTGCAAGGGTTCACTCCCGGTTCCCCTTAGTGGAGATGGCGGGGGGGGGGGGGCACCCGAAACCCGATTAAAAAATAAACTGTTCAAGTGAAGACATCGCTGGATTCCGGGACAGGTAAATGTCCTAATATTAGTCAGCAGCTACAGTATTTGTAGCTGCTGACTTTTAATTTTCTCTGTAGGAAACTTTAATAATTCTTTATGCTGACAAACAATCTAATTGGATACTTGGCAATGGTTGCCATTTCCATGCAGGAAAGCACCTACAGTTATTTTGAAGATCTAATCAATAATCAGAAGCCAGTGTGGTTTAATGTGAACATTTTCTTATCAATGTGGGTTGTCTACATGCCGCTATTGTGCAGCACATATGCTAGGACATGAGACGTTCAATCACTGGTTCAGAAGAAACTTTCCCTATCAAGCAATATATAAATTCTGGTACAAAGAATGTCATTTATGTAATTTCCTGACCTTGACATCTTCTCTATAATATGTGGACTGCACAACCCACGTGAAGCGTGTAAGAATTGCTGAGCATTTTTGTGGGAGACAGAATTTTGCTGCCTCTCACCCAGCCTATGCTTTTAATCATTTTTTCACTACCCATAAGGTGGGATATGTCATCCTTCTCCAATTATGGCACTTAAACTGTTACTTTATCCTCTGGAGGTGATGATCTGTACCAAAGGCTTCTAGAGTAAGGCCCCGTACACACGTCCGAGGAACTCGACGTGAAAAACTCATCGTTTTGCTCGTCGAGTTCTTTGTGAAGCCGCTGAGGATCTCGGCGAGCCAACTTTCCTCATTGAACAACGAGGAAATAGAGAACATGTTCTCTATTTGGCTCGACGAGGAACTCGACGGCTTCCTCGGCGGAAAGTGTACACACGCCGGGTTTCTCGGCAGAATTCAGCTCCGATCGAGTTTCTGGCTGAATTCTGCCGAGAAACTCGGTCGTGTGTACGGGGCCTAAGAGTTTTTTTGTATTCATAAACTCTGCTCCAGAATGCCTTTAGGACTTAATTACAGATGAAACGTAAATCTACAGATTAAATAACTATTCATAGTCTGATGTTATTTACTGTCCTTCTTTTGCCTGGTTACATTTTTTAATTGTCAGGCAACAATGTCAGACGTTTACTTTTCAACTGTTTTTTTTACAGAGAAAATGTTAACCTATTAGTATGGAGTGGGGCAAATTACATTTGAAACATCAAAATTAACAGAACCCTATTTATTGACTGCTACAGACCTCATCCAACAATCAAAAAATAAAATACATACACATATATAGAAAAAAAATGTTTTAATAAGTATGTCTTGATGTGTTGATAAGTATGATACCTTATATTGCCTATTTATTATACTCACATATTTAGGACAATTTGAAGGCGTTAGATTCTTATGATACTGAGGTTGATTTACCAAAGCTAGAGAGTGCAAAATCTGGTGCAGCTGTGCATAGTAGCCAATCAGCTTCTAACTTCAGCTTGTTCAAATAAAGAGGAGGTCCACCTGTCCAGCACGCGATGTCGGCAGCTGAGGCCGAGCAATCGCTCGTCCCTCGGCTGCCCCCGCTGCAATCCTCGGTGCCTCACTGGTCCCCGCTCTCTCCTGGGAACAGTGTGTTTCCCAGGAGACAGCAGGGGGGGGATGGGAAGTGGCGTGACTCCCACAGAAGTTTATGCCCGGAAGTGGGTATCTGCAACCCCTCCCCCCTGAAAAGGGGGGAGGGTTCCGAAAAGCGGAAGTTCCATTTTTGGGTGGAAATCCGCTTTAAGCTTTGACAAAATAACCTGGAATCTGAATGGTTGTTAGACATGTGCAATAGTTTTTGTCCGAATTTCGGGGATTTTCGCGTTCGTTTTAACAAACGATAACGAACGTGCAGAATCCGAAATCCGAAATATCCGCTTTATTTTCAACAACAGTTCGGTATAGATAGAAGATTCGACATGACGGTGACAATAGCGATCTGTGTCTATTGAACTGCGGTTGAATGTGCCTAACCTAACTCTATTAGTCCAAGATTATTCGACATAGAGAGAAAAGAGTCAACATTATAGAGAAGATTCGACAAAACATACGATCGCCACAAACAGACATTTACGGTCAAATGCTCCGGCTATAGAAGAATTCTAATGTTGGTTGACTAGTATATAATTAATAAATATAATTATTACTAGTCATACAACATTAGAATTCTACTATAGCTTGTGGGCGGAGCATTCGACAGGAAATGTACGATTGCGCCGTTGTACAGTTAAGCTTCTTAATCGAATCATCTTAGAACATTTGACAGGCACCACAATCCTTCAATGACAGATTCGACCTTAATTCATTTGGATTTTCGGACAAATCCTTTTTTTAACAAAACAAAATAAATAAAAACAAATTTCGGGAGTAACTAAATATTATTTTTTGGACAAAAAATGAAATTCTGAAACAAAATATTTCAGTGTGCACATGTCTATTGGTTTCTATGCAGAGCTGTACCAGATTTTGCACACTGCAGTATTAGTAAATCAACCTGCAACTGGATTTGTAAAGGTATTATAGTCGTATATATAGGGGAGATTTAAAGATTAACTGTACAACCACTTTGGTCAGACTTGAAATCCATTTTTGGCCTTTATATGTGGAGTCCATTCCTCCATTAAGTATCAATGTTTAATGAACATAGTTTTCCACTACAATATGTTTGTCCGTACTTTGGTGGATTTATTGATACATAAAATTGAACAATATATACTGTATATACAATTCTCCTGTGTATATTTCAAATTACCTAGTACATGTTTTTAAAGTTTTCTATCAAAAAAACAAAAACAAATTCTAAGGGTATTTAATGCCAGTCTTTTTCTATTTTCCTTATATTTGTGCATATTTTTGGAAGTATCATTGTTAATTGAACACTATTTTGGCAACTACAAAATGTTTCCCACCTGAAGCAATATTGGTTGGAGTTTATGTACAACAATACAGTAGAAGGTGTACTTTGATGGATGTCTTGATACCTAATATTGAACAATTTATACACTCGCCCAACCCATGTACATTTTAATTTACCCATCACGTGTCTTTAAAGTTTTCTATGAGATAAAAAAAAACAGACTCCAATGGAATTTATTAAATCTGATTTAACTCCAGTCATTTTCTTTTTACCTTATATTAGTATGTTTCTGATGGTTGGATGAGGTCCATAGAATTTTTAAATTGGGGTCCTTAATAGGATTTAATAATTTCCCTTATTTATAAAAACTAAAGCAAAGCTGAGGTTACATCATCCATCTGTATATATTTTTTGAAGTATAATTGTTTATAGAACACTATTGGCCACTACAATATGTTTGCCCATCAGAAGCAATAGAGGTTTGAGTTTATGTACAACAATACAATGGAAGACGTACTTTGGTCGATTTATTGATACATAATATTGAACAATATATACTGTATATACCATTCCCCTGTGTATATTTAAAATTACCTAGTACATGCTTTAAAAGTTTTCAAAGGGGATTTAACTCCAGTCTTTCTCTATTTTCCTTATATTTGTACGTATTTTTGGAAGTATCATTGTTAATTGAACACTATTGGCCACTACAAAATGTTTCCCATCTGAAGCAAAAAGTTGTTTATGTAAAACAATACAGTAGAAAATGTACTTTGGTGAATTTATTGATGCACACTATTGAACAATATATACCCCCCCCCCTGTCAATTGTAATTCACTAGTACATGTTTTTAAAGCTTTAATTCCAATGGGATTTAACTCCAGTCATTTTATTTTAACTTTAAATTTGTATGTATTTTTTTTCTTTTCTGATTGTTGGATGAGGTCCATAGAAGTTCAAAATTGGGGTCCTTATTAGGATTTAATAATGTCCCTTATTTATAAAAACTAAAGCAAAAAGGCAAAGCTGATGTCACATCATCCATCTGTATATATTTTTTGAAGTATCATTGTTTATAGAACACTATTGGCCACTACAATATGTATGTCAGAAGCAATAGAAGTTGAAGTTTATTTACAACAATACGATGGAAGACGTACTTTGGCGGATTTATTGATACATAATATTGAACCATATATACCATTCCCCTGTTTATATTTTAAATTACCTAGTACATGCTTGTAAATTTTTCTATGAAAAAAGGAAATAAAAAATTCTAAGGGGGTTTAACTCCAGTCTTTTTCTATTTTCCTTATATTTGAACATATTTTTGGAAGTATCATTGTTAATTGAACACTATTGGCCACTACAAAATGTTTCCCATCTGAAGCAATAAAAATTGGAGTTTATGTACAACAATACAGTAGAAGATGTACTTTGGTGGATTTATTGATACCGAATATTGAACAATTTATACACCTCCCCTGTCAATTTTAATTTACCTAGTACATGTTTTTAAAGCTTTCTATGAAAGAAAAACAATCTGATTCCAATGGGATTTAACTCCAGTCATTTTCTTTTAACTTTAAATTTGTATGTATTTTTTTTCCTGATTGTTGGATGAGGTCCATAGAAGTTCAAATTTGGGGTCCTTATTAGGATTTAATAATTTTCCTTATTTAAAAAAAACTAAAGCAAAAAGGCAAAGCTGATATCACATCATCCATCTGTATATATTTTTGGAATTATCATTGTTTATTGAACACTATTGGCCACTAAAATATGTTTACCATCTGAAGCAATATAGGTTGGAGGTACAACAATACAGTAGAAGTTGTAATTTATGTAATTTGGTGGTTTGAACAATATATACACCCACCCTCCTGTGTAAAATTACCCAGTACATGCTTTTAAAGTTTTCTATGAAAAAAAAAAAACGGATTCTAATTGGATTTAACTCCAGTCTTTTCCTTATATTTGTACATATATATATATATATATATATATATATATATATATATATATATATATATATATATAATTTTTTCTTTTGATCAGTGGATGAGGTCCATAGAAGTTCAAAATCAGAGTCCTTTTTAGAATTTAATTATTTGCCTTATTTTTTTTAAACGAAAGCAAAAAGGCAAAGCTAATGTCAACCATCTCAGTTCCTGCTGTCATTTTTCTTCTAGTGAATGTTATAAAGGGAAAACTGACCCTTTGATTTGCTGCTACAGGCCATTTTTTCCCCCAGAATCAGGGATTCTATAGATGAGTCTCACTAACACTTAAACTATGGTTGTGCTATAATGAGAATCAGGTTCTTTGAGTTCAGCGGAACCTTAATTATCTCTGCTTATGGAGTTAGCGCAAAGTTAGATAATTGAAAACATGAAGGATCAAAGTTATGTGGAAAGAATGACTAAAGCCTCGTACACACGACCGAGAATCTCGTCAGGAAAAACCCGTTGTTTTCCCTGACGAGATTCTTGGCAAGAAACTCTTGCCTGCCGGAGTGTACAGACTTTAGTTTCAAAAGAACCCGGGTCCTCTTGAAAGAAAAAAACGCAGTGACGTCATCGCATACGACGAGCATGCGCTCGTCACATTCGATGCCGTCGCCGCCAGTGGTTAAAGGGACACAAATAATAAAGGCTTCAGTATAATTCCACATTACAAGAACAATGGGTATCGGGTTGGCTTAATCAAAAAAGAAAAAAGAAAAAAAGAATGCCAAGCACAGAAAAAATAAGAGCAGTTGAAATAATAATAATAATAATAATAATAATAATAATAATATAAAACTCGACAGAATCCATCAAGAAACTTGGTGGCAGAGCTTTTTTGCTGAGGAAAACAGTCGTGTGTACGTTTTTCATCGAGGAAATTGTCGACAAGTTCTCTTTTTCCTCGATGGGAGTCTCAATTTGCTCCTCGAGTTCCTGGTCGGGCTGGTTTTCGACGAGAAATTTGAGCGTGTATATGCTAAGAAACCCGCGCATGCTCAGAATAAAGTATGAGACGGGAGTAAAAGTAGCATTTGTAATGGAGATAACACATTTTTCACGCTGTAACAGACTGAAAAGTGCAAATCGTCTCTTAACAAACTTTTACTTAACACGCAGTAACATGAGATCAGCAAAAGCAGCCCCAGGGCTGTGCCAGTGGAATCGAACTTTCCCTGCCATTGTATGTGTTGTACGTCACCACAATTGAGAACAAGGAGATTTTGTCTTGACCGTGTGTACGCAAAGCAAGCTTGTCGAGTTCCTCGACAAGCCTAACAAGGAACTCGTCGAGGAAAATGATGTGTCTTTTCCGACGAGTTCCTCGGTCGTGTGTACAAGGCCTTAGACACTGCAGCAAAGACATAGCCTGCCACACTTCCTGGTTGAAGGACATCTAGCGTCATCTATCTCTTTTTCTCCTCAGCCTTACTGTCCTCGTCCCACTTCTTTCCTTCACTAGATTCCAGTCACTCCTCCAGACTGACATCACCTATTATTAGCATTTTGATATTTGCATAGCTCTTCCAAAGAGCATGCCCACTGCTTGCAGGGCTGAGGCATCTTGAGAGGAGTACGGAGACAGGGTGCTCTGATGGTTTTAGGAAGCTTCTACAGCATCCTGCCAGACACTTCCACCAGCCATATTCTGCCGGCCTATAGAAGCACAGAAACCCAGTGATGACATATCTAGGTTTAAAATAAAGTATGTAATGAAAACGGCACGGCTTATTTAAAGATTTCATTAAAAAAAATGTCATGAGGGATGAACCAAAGAAGCAGGGAAGGTAAAATATAAGCAGATTAAAATTTAGTTTTTAAGAGCAGAGTATCCATATTGCTTAAAAAAGACTGCCGGTACCTAACATGTGAGAGTTATTGCAATAACTAAGCATGATTTAAATTGTAAAATGGGCAAAAAGCTTTTGCTGATTTTAAAATTAGGTATTACATTTAAGGGTATAATGATACCTAATATATGAAGACTATTATGCCCTGTACACACGAGCCGAATTTCCTCCAGCAAAAGTCTGATGTGAGCTGTTCATCGGAAATTCCAACCATGTTTAGGCTCCATTAGACTTTTGCTGTTGGAATTTCAGCAAAAGTTTGAGAGCAGGTTATCAATTTTTCCGACGGAAAAAAATCCTATCGGAAAATCCGTTCGTCTGTAGGGAATTCCGACGGGAAAAAAACATGCATGCTCGGAAACAATTCGACGCATGCTCGGAAGCATTGAACTTCTTTTTCTCGCCTCATCATAGTGTTGTATGTCACCGCGTTCTTAACGTTCTAAAGTTCAGAGAACTTTTGTGTGACCGTGTGTATGCAAGCCAAGCTTGAGCGGAATTCCGTAGGAAACACCATCTAACTATTTTGCAATGGAAATTTTGCTCATGTTTACAGGGCATAAGTGTTTTGTCCAAGTCAATGGGTATAAATTGTATGTATGTAATCATACACTATATTGTCATAAGGTTTTGGGATGCCTTTACACGCACATGAACTTTAATGGCATCCCAGTCTTAGTCCGTAGGGTTCAATATTGAGTTAGCCCACCTTTTGCCGCTATAACATTTTCAACTTTTCTGGGAAGGCTGTCCACAAGGTTTAGAAGTGTGTCTATGGGAATGTTTGACCATTCTTCCAGAAGTGCTTCCATTTGTAAGGTCAAGCACTGATTTCGGATGAGAAGGCTTGGCTCGCAGTTTCCTTTCTAATTCATCCCAAAGGTGTTCTTTCGGGTTGAGGTCAGGACAGTCAAGTTCCCTCACCCCAAACTCGCTCATTCATGTCTTTATGGACCTTGCTTTGTGCACTGGTGTGCAGTCATGTTGGAACAGGAAGGGGCCATCCCCAAACTGTTCACACAAATTTGAGAGCATGAAATTATCCAAAATGTCTCGGTATGCTGACGCCTTATGATTTCCTTTCACTGAAATTAAGGGCCCAACTCCTGAAAAACAACCCCACACCATAACCCCCCCTCCACTAAATGATTTGGACCAGTGCACAAAGCAAGGCCAAAGCAAGACATGGATGAGCGAATTTGGGGTGGAAGAACTTGACTGACCTGCACAGAATCCTTACCTTAACCAGATAAAACACATTTTTGATAAATTAGTGCAGAGACTGCAAGCCAGGCTTTTTTGTCCAACATCAGTGCCTGACCTCACAAATGGTCAAACATTTCCATAGACACACTCCTAAACCTTGCGGACAGCCTTCTCAGAAGAGCTGAAGCTGTTAAAGCTGCAAAGGGGGGGGCAACTCAATATCGAACCCTATAGATGAAGACTAAGATGCCATTAAAGTTCATGTCCGTGTAAAGGCAGGTGTCCCAATACTTTTGACAATATAGGGCTAGATTCAGCAACGATTTACGCCGGCGTATCCATAGATACGCCGCGTAAATTCAAAGCTGCGCCGGCGTATCTTCTTTCTGTATTCAGAAAGCAAGATACGCCGTCATTAGCCTTAGATACGACTGGCATAAGTCTCTTACGCCGTCGTATCTTAGGGTGCATTCTCACGCTGGCCGCTAGGTGGCGCTTCCATCGTTTTTGGCGTAGAGTATGCAAATTATCTAGTTACGCCGATTCACAAACGTTCGTGCGCCCGGCGTTCGTTTTTTACGTCGTGTGCGTAAGGCTTTTTCGGCGTAACGTTGTGCCTGCTTCTATGAGACGCACTCAATGTTAAGTATGGACGTCGTTCCCGCTTAGTTTTTTGAATTTTTTACGTCGTTTGCGTAAGTCGTTCGCGAATAGGGCTGGACGTAATTTACGTTCAAGTCGAAACCAATGACGGTCATTTGGAGCAATGCACACTGGGATATGTACACGGACGGCGCATGCGCCGTTCGTACAAAACGACAATCACGTCAGGTCAACAGACATTAACATAAAACATGCCCCCCCTTACACATTTGAATTACGCGCGCTTACGCCGGCCCCATTTACGCTACGCCGCCGCAACTTACGGAGCAAGTGCTTTGTGAATACTGCACTTGCTCGTGCCCCTACCTGAATCTAGCCCATAGTGTATGTATATAGTATGTGGTACATATTATACAGTATATATATTATATATACAGTATATATAATGTACAGGAATGTATGCGTACTGTATGTGTATTTACACGTGTACATGTATTTCTCTCTGCTTTTTGTTTTATTTACCCTTAATTTCTTTTTCTCTTTATTGGTGTCATAAGAGGTAGGGATGCTCCCTCCGTAAAGCTTTATCTCTCCGAGAGCCCAAAAGTAATGAGATGAGCATTGCTGCTCTATGAGCTCCCCCTTTCCCTGCCAAAACCGGCTGCTCTCTGGCAGTAAAATAAAACATCGGGGGTCTAAATAGTCTAAACAGACCAGAGATCAGAGCCTCCGTCTGTTCTCTCCATGGCTGACACTGATTGCAGACCTGGAAAGGTTCAGCACCAAGCATTTCTGTTCACAATATCCCAATGGTCCCACCATGAATGAGAGCACTGGGACCGGTACTTTACACAGCACTGAGGATGCCACTAGCAGATGTCGGTTCACATTTATGTTTCCAGCATGGATGGAGGGGATACTGTATGTCGCTTGAGCAGCAGGCATGAGTTTGTATTAAGTCACAGCACTTGTAATTTAACTGACTTGGTGGGTTAGTGATTTTATATTGTTAATTCAAGTAAATCAAACAATAATTTAAAGCCAAATTCCAGACAATTTGCTATTTGTGTTTTTAGGGAATGTTAGAGTCTCTGTCAGGTTTTACTGATGTCAGTGGTATGGATTTACTTAAAGCAGAGCTCCAAACTTCTTCAGAAAAATTAAAGTCAGCAGCTACAAATACTGCAGCTGCTGACTTGTAATATAAGGACACTTACCTGTCCTGGGATCCAGCAGTGTCTTCACCTAAGACAATTTTTCAATCAGCTCTCGGGTGCTGCCGCTGCCATTTTGGCTAGGGGAAAGCGGCAGTTAAGCCCTGCGGCTTCTTAGCCAGTTCCCTACCGCACATGCGCAAAGTGTACTGCACTTTGTGGATGGCCCGGCAGAGCGGAAAGGAGGAGGGGGCCTGAGGTGAACTCAGCCGGAAGTGGCAGCATCAAAACCAGATACCCGATTCCTCCAGGTGGCTGGTCCATTAGGGGCGCACGGACATCCCCACCGGCTTGCGCTACACTGTTGGGCAAATGAGTTTAGGGCCCCCATAAATCAGCCGCACTGCTTCCAGTATGTGGGCGGTTGGCATTATGCAACTGTGGGGGGGGGGGGGGGGTTGGTGTCTCTTCTAATTTTTTACCATCCCTGTCCTACAGTAGGTGAACCCGATTTTGTGTCAATCTCGCTCTCTTTCTCAGCGAGATTGAGCACCTACGAGCCCCATCGCGGGAGCCAGCGCCGAGCTGGCTTGCCGCGATGGATACAGAGCCGTCATAGAAGCGACGGGAGATCCGACTTGGATTCCCGCCAATTCTACACGTGTGCGGCGTTTGTTATGAATCCTGAAGGGGAAGTCCCCGCCGGATTTTAAATAAAAATCCGGCATGGGTCCCCCCTCAGGAGCATACCGGGCCCTTAGGTCTGTTATGGGTTGTAAGGAGAGCCCCCCTACGCCGAAAAAAACGGCGTAGGGGGTCCCCCTACAATCCATACCAGACCCGTATCCAAAGCACGCTACCCGGCCAGCCAGGAAGGGAGTGGGGACGAGCGAGCGCCCCCCCCCCTCCTGAGCCGTACCAGGCTGCATGCCCTCAACATGGGGGGGTTGGGTGCTCTGGGGCAGGGGGGCGCACTGCGGGCCCCCCCCCACCTCAGAGCACCCTGTCCCCATGTTGATGAGGACAGGGCCCCTTCCCGACAACCCTGGCCGTTGGTTGTCGGGGTATGCGGGCGGGAGGCTTATCGGAATCTGGGAGCCCCCTTTAATAAGGGGGCCCCCAGATACCGGCCCCCCCACCCTAAGTGAATGAGTATGGGGTACATCGTACCCCTACCCATTCACCTGCAAGAAAAGTGGTAAAAACACAAATAAACCACACAGTGTATTAAAATATTTTATTTTTCTGCTCACGTGGTAGGTATCACATGGGTAGGTACAGAGCATGATGGGACTGTGAGGCCTATATAGGTCCGATGCAAGGCGCGCATCCGTCATTTCAGCGAGGAGGACCGGCGTGGCAACATCGGGAGAAGGAGAGAAGTGAAGAACATGACGTCACAGCACGGAAGAAGAACTCATCACAGCACGGAAGGAGAAGACGTACATCACGGAAGAAGACACCGGACAGCGAGACGAAGAACCGGGGTGCGCCGAGTCAACAACGGAGAGTGGCGAAGACAGAAGGAGAACCCCGGAGAGTTGAGAAGACCCGTCGGGATAGCGGAAGAAGAAGAGCCCCGCCGAAGACGCCGGAGGAAACCCGCCGGGGGGGTGGGGGCTTTTTTAAAAGCCACCCCCCCCCGGCGGTGGAAGAGAACCAGACGGCGGCCCCCACCCACCCGAAGACGTCAAAGAAGAAGCCCCCCCTGGTAAAAGAGCTAATAAAGAAGACAGGGGGCGGCCTCCGGAGCAGAAAAATAAAATATTTTAATACACTGTGTGGTTTATTTGTGTTTTTACCACTTTTCTTGCAGGTGAATGGGTAGGGGTACGATGTACCCCATACTCATTCACTTAGGGTGGGGGGCCGGTATCTGGGGGCCCCCTTATTAAAGGGGGCTCCCAGATTCCGATAAGCCTCCCGCCCGCATACCCCGACAACCAACGGCCAGGGTTGTCGGGAAGGGGCCCTGTCCTCATCAACATGGGGACAGGGTGCTCTGAGGTGGGGGGGGCCCGCAGTGCGCCCCCCTGCCCCAGAGCACCCAACCCCCCCATGTTGAGGGCATGCAGCCTGGTACGGCTCGGGGGGGGGGGGGGGGGCGCTCGCTCGTCCCCACTCCCTTCCTGGCTGGCCGGGTAGCGTGCTTTGGATACGGGTCTGGTATGGATTGTAGGGGGACCCCCTACGCCGTTTTTTTCGGCGTAGGGGGGCTCTCCTTACAACCCATAACAGACCTAAGGGCCCGGTATGCTCCTGAGGGGGGACCCATGCCGGATTTTTATTTAAAATCCGGCGGGGACTTCCCCCTCAGGATTCATAACAAACGCCGCACACGTGTAGAATTGGCGGGAATCCAAGTCGGATCTCCCGTCGCTTCTATGACGCGCTTGCTGGGATGTGCTGTCACTATTCCAGTGAGTGTGAGATGTCGGCGCGATCTCGGCACCCTGTCGCCGAGTATCAGCGCGACGCTGTCGTGCTAAAAGCACAATATCACAAACACCTACTGTATTGTAGAGATTTCCCTTCACTTCCTGTCCTATAGCCAAACAGGAAGTGAGAGGAAATCTATGCAGATTAAGTGAATCAATTGCCCCCCCCCCCCCGCCCCCAGACCATCAGAACTAGTGTCCCCACTTGAAAATTTCAGGGTGGGTCTTAAAATGCAAGGGGTGTGGCCTTGACAGGAAGGGGTGGGTCATATTTAATTTAGGGGGTGCACGAGTTTAGTCAGGCCTAGGGCAGCACAAAACCTAAATATACCCCTGCACAGGGCTGAACTAAAGGGTCCTCTGCAGGTCTAAATTCCCAGGCAAGATGGTACAGATCATGGGAGGATTAGCTGTAGTTGCCCTGTCTCCTCTGGCCTTTTTCTGCAAGTCCTGCAGGGGGGTACACAAGTCAATAGGAGCCTGGACAGAGTCCTCATTTGTGAGTAATGGTGGTGGCCTGGGTATGAGCTCGCCATCTGAGAGTAGGGCATGGCTATACAAGGTACATCAGGAAGAGACTGATCTAGTGATGAAAACACATTGTCCCCCTGACCTTCTACATGTCTTGTGATGGAATCCTAGGGCTGTGTACTTGTGCTCTGCACTGAAGAGACTCTACAGTATGTTCACCCTTGCACAAGGTGTTCCACAAGTTGCAGTAATGTGCTGGAAATGCATCTGTGTGTGGACAATCCTTTTATTCTTAAATATTAAGGCCTTTGGTTGGTGATGTTGAGAGAGGGCCTCTGACCAGGGCCCCTTAATAACAGGTGGGCGATTGTCCTGTCTAAGAAGAAGCAGGGCAGGGACTGTATAACGTGGCACCAACATCTGCCCAATCGCATGTCCCCCTTACAAGTGTAAGCACCTGATTTTAAGGTGCTCTCAGCCTCGTGCTGGGGAGTGAGAGGAAGAGGCAGTACAAAGAGCCAATTTGTTCATATGCTGATATGCAGCAGGCCGATTGAAAGAGAAATCAGAGTTAGGCCTCGTACACACGACCGAGGAACTCGTCGTAAATGAAACATCGTTTTCCTCGACGAGTTCCTTGTTAGGCTTGTCGAGAAACTTGACAAGCTTTCTTTGCGTACACACTGTCAAGACCAAATCTCGTCGTTCTCAAACGCGGTGACGTACCAAACGTACGACGGCAGGGGAAGTTCGATTCCACTGGCACAACCCTGGGGGCTGCTTTTACTAATCTCATGTTACTGTGTGTTAAGTAAAAGTTTGGTGAGAGATGATTTGTACTTTTCAGTCTGTTACAGTGTGACGAATGTGCTATCTCCATTACAAACGCTACTTTTACCGAAGGTGCGCTCCCGTCTCATACTTTATTCTGAGCATGCGCGGGTTTCTAAGCATACACACGAACGTGTTTCTCGTCGAAAACCAGCCCGACGAGGAACACGACAAGGAAATTGAAACTCCCAACGAGGAAAAAGAGAACTTGTTCTCTTTTTTTCTCGTCGAGTTCCTCGACAGTTTTCTCGATGAAAAACATACACACGACCGTTTTCCTCTGCAAAAAAGCTCTGCCACAAAGTTTCTTGATGGATTCTGTCGAGGAAACGGTCGTGTATACGAGGCCTAAGAAGGAGATGAGCTCATCGCTATACTGTTTTTACTTTCACTGTCCAGTAACAGGCAGCAGAAGCGTCCAGGATGACCTGGGCTTAGAAGAAGTGGGTTGAATGATGCTGGCAATCAGAATGAGGACATCTAGTGGCAGAAAAAAGTATTGCAGTGGAAATCTCAGAATTAAGGGTAAATATTGTAGCTATAGGCCAGGGATATGCAATTAGCGGACCTCCAGCTGTTGGCAAACTACAAGTCCCATCATGCCTCTGCCTCTGCTTGATGCTGTCAGAGTCTTGTAGTTTGGCAACAGCTGGAGGTCCGCTAATTGCAAATCCCTGCTATAGGCCATTCATTTTTTATTTATTTTTTATAATTTTTTGCTTGAGCTCTGCTTTAAAGGATTCAGCAAGCTCTGAATTTACATAGCAGCTTTCACAACACACAGATAATACATTGCTGTTTAAAGACACTCACGAGTGGACATAGTGATGCTGGCAGGTTCGCTGGTGATGTCGCTGATGACGGAGCAGACGCTGATATTGTAGGTTGTTCCAGGCTCCAGTTCTCTGATGGTGACAGCACTCCAGTCTCCAGGTACCCTTTGCTGTAATCTCTGCTGATTTCCCCACTCTAGTGGTACTGCAGGCTGGTATGAAATGACATACTCTGCCACAGCTGAGGTTCCTTCCCACGCCAGGTCAATCCAGTGATCACCGACAGCTGTTATTGTAAAATCCACAGGTGGGGCAACTAGAGAGAATAAATAATAAAAAAATGGTTGAAGTTTAAATTGCAGTTTGCATGTCATGTATATTCTAGTTTATGCAAGATGACAAATGCATGATTATATTAACAGTTTTAATGGAACACACATTGAACTGTGCTAACTACATCATAAAGTAATATTAAACCCTCCTGTTCTAAGAACTATGCAGGTGTCATCAAATGGAAAGTCAATCAAGAATCAACCACAGCTCAAGGAATCCTGAACAACTAGAGGAACCTTAGGGCAGTGGTGTATTTAGGTTTTGTGCTGCCCTAGGCCTGACTAAACTTGTGCACCCCCTAATTTAAATATGAGCCACCCCTTCCTGTCAAGGCCACGCCCCTTTCTGTTTAAGACCCGTCCTGAAATTTTTGAGTGGGGACACTAGTTCTTAGGGCCTGAGGAGGGGGGGGGATCGATTCCCTTGATTTGCATAGATTTCCTCTCACTTCTTGTTTGGCTATGGGGCAGGAAATGAAGAGAAATCTCTGCAATGGGACAGAGATAGTAAAAAATAAACTCACAGGGGCTATAACCCTCCCTTACTCTATCCAAAATGAAAAAAAAAAAGTGTTGCCTATAGTTCTACTTTAACCTCCCTGGCGGTATGATTCTGTCTGGAATTACTTACCAAAAGCGGTACAATTATTTTGCAAGAAAATTTGGCGTTTTATACTGTAGGACTGTAATTCTTTTTTTTTTAAAAAACAAAATTATACATTATAATATAATAAATAATTATAAATAATTATAACAAATAATAATATAATTATAATAAAACTTATTCAATAATGTAATCAACTCAAAATCACTGATATTTGCTCAGTTGCAGAATTGTCGCTGTCATTACTTTTATTTTTTTATGACGTATTTCCCCACAAATCGCTATCGCACAATTCTGCAAGTGATTATAATTTATTATCACTGTTTTCTAGCTGCTCTAAAACCATTTTTGACATAAAGGGACACTTTTGGACAATCTACAGTTTTCAGGCAGAAAGAATAGTTTTTATTGTATAAAAGTACATGTAGGACACTGGGCAGACCACTAGGGACAAGGGGGGTGTTTATTTTTTACATACAGTACTGTAATCTATAAGATTACAGTGTACTGTGTGTATTGTGTTTATTTACTTTTTTTAATTTGGCGCCGTTCTCCGCCCCCGTGCGTCGTAACGTCGCAGGGAACAGAGATCGGCGGCACACGGGGACACTGTGAATCGAGCGAGGAGGACCCGCTCGCTCACACAGCGGGGAGACATCGTAGGATCCAGGGACAAGGTAAGTAACTTGTCTGTGGATGTTGCAAGCAGGTAAGCCGCGACGCTGCACACTCTGCACAGCTACCCCGAGCGTGACTCGGGGATACCGATCGCAGCATGAAAAACACACCCCGAGTCACGCTCGGGGATACCGCCAGGCAGGTTAAGCACAAATTTCTGATAATTTTATGGAGAGGACTAAGAAGATATAACCATGCCAATGGTGCAGCAGAAAACAGCACAGTGAGGAAGGTTTGTGGTCCAGGATGATAGGACAGTCAAAATTAGACGCAGCTTGTGTTACACTAACAGTGTAGCGCAAGCCGGCAGGGACTCTTTCCGTGCTGCCCCCCCCCCCCCCTGCAAAGTGCTGCCCTAGGCCTGGGCCTTGTTGGCCTAGGCCAGGATACATCGTTGCCTTAGGCCTCGTACACACGACTGAGTTTCTCGGCAAAAGCCAGCAAGAAACTTGCTGGTATTTTTTTTTTGCTGAGGAAACCGGTCGTGTGTACACTTTTCGACGAGGATGTTAAAGTATGCCCGTCTTTCCCGCGTCGCTTTTGAATTTTTTTTTTCCCCGGCGTAAGTACGTTACGCACGCCGCGATTCTCAAAACTTTGGCGCGTTAGAATTTCGTGCAAAGCACGTCGGGAAAATTGCGACCGGAGCATGCGCAGTACGTCCGGCGCGGGAGCCCGCCTAATTTAAATGGTACCCGCCCCATTTGAATTGGCCCGCCTTGCGCCGGACGTGTTTACGATACACCGCCGCAAATTTCCAGGTAAGTGCTTTGTGGATCGGGCACTAAAACTGAAAAATTGCGGCGGTGTAACGTAACGGGTTACGTTACGCTGCGCCGCAGCTATGTGAATCTGGCCCTAAGGATTTAATATCAATTTTGTCTTATTTTTTATGAACAAACAAAACTGGAACAGAAGTTGAGTTGTCTCCATTAAACCAATCAAACTCCATCTCTCCTTTAATCAATGAGTCTGTTGTAGCCCAAAACTATCAACTAATGCCTTGTTTCCACTGAACGGAACGGTTCGGGTCAGTATGTTTGGAACAGTTTAGAATGGACCGGTCTATTCTCGTGAGTGTTTCCACTGCAAATCGGAACGTCGGGACCATAAAGGATTTAGGAAAAATGCCTAGTGCGTCCACCAATCAGTGAGATGTATTTGTAGGTTCGCCCTAATGGAACCGTTCCATTTCTATGGCCCCACATCTGAAGCAGGACCCAGAATGGTCCGGTACGGTTCGCTTTTATGGCACGCTTTCATAATGGAAACACCCAAAATAGCGTACCGAAACGATCCGCTCAGTGGAAACGAGGCATAAGTGATACTGGTGTTTTCAAATACACTTCTCAAGAATCTCCAAAGCTTAGCTTGTGACCGTAAAAATGAAACATGTAAACTATGTTGGCATTTACTGTTCATTCATGCCAATTCACATTTTCATAGTATCTCTTTTCTTTTAATGAAAGGATGCCCAAGGTCATGCAGCCCAGTTTTTATTAACCACTTAAGACCCGGACCATTATGCAGGTAAAGGACCAGGCCCCTTTTTGCGATTCGGCACTGCGTCGCTTTAACTGACAATTGCACGGTCGTGCGACGTGGCTCCCAAACAAAATTGGCGTGCTTTTTTCCCACAAGTAGAGCTTTCTTTTTGTGGTATTTGATCACCCCTGCGGTTTTTATTTTTTTCGCTATAAATAAAAATAGAGCAACAATTTTGAAAAAAATTCTGTCAATCACAGCCATTGAGCCAATGAGGGGAGAGCCGCAGCAGTGTGTGTGTGTATTGGACGCATAGAGCGAGGCTCAGGAGCGAGCACGCACCAGTGCTCCCATAGCAATCGTCTTGCCTTTGGGGGCACTGGTCAAGAGTGCCGGCGGGGGACCCAAGACGAAGAGAATCGGGGCTGTTATGTGCAAAACCATTGCACAGAGCAGGTAAGTATAACATGTTTGTTATAAAAAAAAAACTTTAATATCACTTTAAAGAACTAACCCTGCTACTGCCATTCAGCAGAAGGAATCTATCAAGACTGCTGAGCACTTCTAAACCCATTGGTGCTATACAGGAGTAGTCCACAACATATGGTAACATCTCTTTCCTGCTTGGGAATACCAGTGTCGTGATGCTGTTACATGAAATTAAGCATATGTGGCTTTTCTCTGGGTGCGCATTTCCCGTTTTCGTGCCCAATATATCTTCTCCAAAATGCTGCACATAGTTGTTTACTAGCATTACATTATCTTTTATTAGATGGGCAAACAGACTGTTCACTTTGCAAAGGGATTTCCCCCAGAGCTTAGTGAATGATGTGAAGCTTTGTTGACTTCTATCATCCAAGCAAGCAAAAATACTGTTTTTCTAAGTTTTCTTGTGACTGGGTATTCTTTACAAAGTGATTTCTTACCACGTTCATTAAGCCCTAGGAACAATGAGCTTGCACAGTGCAATGTCCCTTGCAAAGTGAACAGCCTGTTTGTCTTTATTAGGTCAACCCCGATTGATTGCACGGAAATTGGGAAGAGACCAGAAAAGCCAACTACATAGAGTTGCACCCTTACAAAATAGTCAGGCCCCTAAAGATTCTTTACTCATAATTAGGGCCCTTTCACACTGGTTCATTTTTCCCGCGTTTTTACGGTAAAAATAGCGCTATTAAAACGCCCATAAAACGCTCCCCATGCCCCCTCCATTGAATGAATTAAAAACCGCTGTAAAAACGGAGCGGTAAAATCGCGGTAAAAACGGAGCGTTAAAATCGCGGTAAAACACGTTTTTACCGCGATTTTACCGCGTTTTTACCGTGTTTTAAATATATTTCAATGGAGAGGGGCATGGGGAGCATTTTAATAGCGTTTTTTTTACCGCAAAAAACGCGGCAAAAACGCACCAGTGTGAAAGGGCCCTAAAACTCTGCATCCTCTGACTGCCTTTAATCCATTATTGAAATGCATCACAATTCAGCAAAAATAAGTTAAAATATCAGTAAGGGCCCTTTCACACTAGTGCGTTTTTGCCGCGTTTTCACGGTAAAAATATCGCTATTAAAATGCTCCCCATGCCCCTCTCCATTGAAATGAATTTAAAACGCGGTAAAAACGCGGTAAAATTGCGGTAAAAACGCTCCGTTTTTACCGCGTTTTTACAGCGGTTTTTAATTCATTTCAATGGAGGGGGCATGGGGAGCGGTTTATGGGCGTTTTAATAGCGCTATTTTTACCGCGAAAACGCGGGAAAAACGCACCAGTGTGAAAGGGCCCTTATAAAAGCTGGCTTCTTGTGAAACAGAAAAGGAGTGCTGTACAGGTTAGAAAGAGGATTCATGGCATCATCAATCTCCCAAGATGCATCTTGTAGGCAGTTAAAGGGGTTGTAAAGGTACAATTTATTTTCCTAAATAGCTTCCTTTACCTTAGTGCAGTCCTCCTTCACTTACCTCATCCTTCCATTTTGCTTTTAAATGTCCTTATTTCTTCTGAGAAATCCTCACTTCCTGTTCTTCTGTCTGTAACTCCACACAGTAATGCAAGGCTTTCTCCCTGGTGTGGAGTGTCATCCTCGCCCCCTCCCTTGGACTACAGGAGAGTCAGGACGCCCACTAACACACAGCTCCTTTTTCTATCTGCAACGTAGAGAGCGTCCTGACTCTCCTGTAGTCCAAGGGAGGGGGCGAGCACGACACTCCACACCAGGGAGAAAGCCTTGCATTACTGTGTGGAGTTACAGACAGAAGAACAGGAAGTGAGGATTTCTCAGAAGAAATGAGGACATTTAACCACTTAAGACCCGGACCTTTATGCAGGTAAAGGACCTGCCAAGTTTTTGCGATTCGGCACTGCGTCGCTTTAACTGACAATTGCGCGGTCGTGCGATGTGGCTCCCAAACAAATTTGGAGTCCTTTTTTTTCCACAAATAGAGCTTTCTTTTGGTGGTATTTGATCACCTCTGCGGTTTTTATTTTTTGCGCTATAAAAAAAAATAGAGCGACAATTTTGAAAAAAAATAATATTTTTTACTTTTTGCTATAATAAATATCCACCCAAAAATATATAAAATGTTATATTTTTTTTCTCAGTTTATGCCGATACGTATTCTTCTACCTATTTTTGGTAAAAAAAATTGCAATAAGCGTTTATCGATTGGTTTGCGCAAAATGTATAGTGTTTACAAAATAGGAGATAGTTTTATTGCATTTGTATTAATATTTTTTTTTTACTACTAATGGCGGCGATCAGCGTTTTTTTTCGTGACCGCGACATTATGGCCGACACATCGGACAATTTTGACACATTTTTGGGACCATTGTCATTTTCACAGCAAAAAATGCTATAAAAATGCATTGTTTACTGTGAAAATGACAATTGCAGTTTGGGAGTTAACCACAGGGGGCGCTGAAGGGGTTAAGTGTGACATCATATGTGTTTCTAACTGTAGGGGGGCGGGGCTGGACATGTGACGTCATTGATCGTGTTTCCCTATAACAGGGAACAGACGATCGATGACGGCGCCACAGTGAAGAACGGGGAAGCTGTGTTTACACACAGCTCTCCCGTTCTTCAGCTTCGGAGGACCAATGATGGGACACCGGCGGTGATCGGGTCCGCAGGTCCCGCGGCCGTGGTCACGGAGCTTTGGACCGGGTCGCATGCACGCGCCGGCGGCGTGCACGCGACCCCACGGCTGGGCTTAAAGGGCAACGTACAGGTACGTGGATGTGCCCAGCCGTGCCATTCTGCCGACGTATATCGGCGTGAAGGGGTCCTTAAGTGGTTAAAAGCAAAATGGAAGGATGAGGTAAGTGAAGGAGGACTGCACTAAGGTAAAGGAAGCTATTTAGGGAAAAAAAATTGTACCTTTACAACCCCTTTAAATGAGTACACTGCCTGTGTGCGGGAAGTGCTGAGGATCCATTTCATTTTAAGAATGTAAGATTTTTTTGCGCATCTGGCTGTGTTTTGGACCCCCCGACCCCATGAGACCATGCCTTGTTAAATTTACTTAGGTCCGCTATAATGAGAAAAAGAAATGTTTCCACTGCTGTGCTGAAAAGCACTGAGCCTGACAGGCCATCTATTCCAATTCTCTTTACAAAATATGAAATGAAACATTTGCTGAGCTTCTTAGAAAAGTTACTACCGTATTTATCGGCGTATACCGCACACTTTTTTCCCCATGAAATCAGGGGGAAATCGTGGGTGCGCGTTATACGCCGATAGCATACCTCGGAGGGGAAGGAGGGGGACGAGCGCCCGCCGGAACTCACCGAGCCGTCATCTCCTCTAGGCTCTCACTCGGATGTCACGTCACACACGCACAGTGTGATAGACCAGTGTTCTGTCTATCACAGAAGATGGTCCAATGCCGATGGCGGAGGCGGGACTGTGCATGTGTGACGTGACAGCCGAGTGAGAGCCGAGTGGAGAGGAGATGACGGCTCAGTGATTTTTCCGGCGGGCGCTCGTTCCCCTCCTTCCACTCCGAGGTATAGGTGTGAGTAGACAGGCAATGACGGCGTGATTCCGGCGGGCGCTCGTCCCCCTCCTTCCCCTCTGAGGTATGTGTGTGAGTAGACAGGCGATGACGTCGTGATTGCGGCGGGCGCTCATCCCCCTCCTTCCCCTCCGAGGTATATGTGTGAGTAGACAGGCAATGACGGCGTGATTCCGGCGGCCGCTCGTTCCCCTCCGAGGTATATGTGTGAGTAGACAGGCAATGACGGCGTGATTCCGGCGGGCGCTCGTCCCCCTCCTTCCCCTCTGAGGTATGTGTGTGAGTAGACAGGCGATGACGTCGTGATTGCGGCGGGCGCTCATCCCCCTCCTTCCCCTCCGAGGTATATGTGTGAGTAGACAGGCAATGACGGCGTGATTCCGGCGGCCGCTCGTCCCCCTCCTTCCCCTCCGAGGTATATGTGTGAGTAGACAGGCAATGACGGCGTGATTCCGGCGGGCGCTCGTCCCCCTCCTTCCCCTCTGAGGTATGTGTGTGAGTAGACAGGCGATGACGTCGTGATTGCGGCGGGCGCTCATCCCCCTCCTTCCCCTCCGAGGTATATGTGTGAGTAGACAGGCAATGACGGCGTGATTCCGGCGGGCGCTCGTCCCCCTCCTTCCCCTCTGAGGTATGTGTGTGAGTAGACAGGCGATGACGTCTTGATTGCGGCGGGCGCTCGTCCCCCTCCTTCCCCTCCGAGGTATATGTGTGAGTAGACAGGCAATGACGGCGTGATTACGGCGGGCGCTCTTCCCCCTCCTTCCCCTCTGAGGTATGTGTGTGAGTAGACAGGCGATGACGTCGTGATTCCGGCGGCGCTCATCCCCTTCCTTCCCCTCCGAGGTATGTGTGTGAGACCCTTAGATTGCTTCAAAGCTGTTTATTTAAAAAAAAAAAAAATCCAGAAAATTCCCTCTTAAAATTGGGGTGCGCGTTATACGCCGGCGCGTGTTATACGCCGATAAATACGGTAATTATTACACCTGTGCTGCTTCCATTGTGGGGGAAATGCATTTGGAAGCTGATGATCTTTGGATACAATTGGTTAATGCATTGTTAAAAAAATATCTGAATATGTAAAAACCTAATTTCCATAAATGTTGTCACTCTGTTTTGATACTGTCGGATCTAATGGTTATCTATGCGTAACTGATTCTATGAATCAGGCGCATAGATACGACGGGCGGATTCAGAGATACGTATCAGTATAAGGTGACTTACTTTACCAAAGAAAAGTAAAGTGTGGTGGGCCCCCTAGAGGTGTGTGTACCTACCTGCATCAACTTCCAGTCCCCCTATGCTACACCATTCTAATTTGTCAAAGCTCTATCACTTATGGGCCCCACACACAACCCTATTGACCCATCACTATTATGGGCTGCCTTTTATTTCCCATCATTTTTTTATAGGTCAATCACTTATTATTTATTACAGATATTTATATAGCATCATCAATTTATGCAGCACTCACATTCATATCAGTCTGTGCCCTCAAGGAGCTTACAATCTAAGGCCCCCAGCTCACATACATATACTATGTATTCATTTAGACAGGAGCCAATTAACCTACCAGCATGTCTTTGGAGTGTGGGAGGAAACCCACACCAGGAAGCACACCTTCCCCGTTCTTCACAGTGGCGCTGTCATTGATCGTCTGTTCCCTGATATAGGGAAATGCGATCAATGACGTTACACGTCCAGACCCGCCCCCCTACAGTTAGAAACACATATGAGGTCACACTTAACCCCTTCAGCGCCCCCTAGTAGTTAACTCCCAAACTACAATTGTCATGTTCACAATAAACAATGCATTTTTATAGCTTTTGTTGCTGTGAAAATGACAATGGTGTCAAAATTGTCCGATGTGTCCGCCATAATGTCGCAGTCACAAAAAAAATCGCTGATCGCCGCCATTAGTAGTAAAAAAATAATAATTAATAAAAATGCAATAAAACTATCCCCTATTTTGTAAACGCTATCAATTTTGCGCAAACCAATCGATAAACGCTTATTGCGATTTATTTTTACCAAAAATAGGTAGAAGAATACGTATCGGCCTAAACTGAGGAAAACATTTTTTATATATATATATTTTTGGGGGATATTTATTATAGCAAAAAGTAAAAAATATAGAATTTTTTTCAAAATTGTCGCTCTATTTTGGTTTAAAAATTAAAACCGCAGAGGTGATCAAATACCACCAAAAAGAAAGCTCTATTTGTGGAAAAAAAAGAACGCCAATTTTGTTTGGGAGCCACGTCGCACGACTGCGCAATTGTCAGTTAAAACGACGCAGTGCCGAATCGCAAAAAGGGGCCTGGTCCTTTACCTGCATTTTGGTCCGGGTCTTAAGTGGTTAAAACGTCCGTTTTGACGCATTTACATGCCTCGTTTTGTCGTGTTTTGCCACGTTTGCATTTGGAAGCATTTAAAAAATGTATATTTTTTTTTAAATGGCCAAAAACGCCTATAAACAAAATGCTTCTAAATGCAGGTTACCGCGTTTAGCCGCGTTTAGAAGCGTTTAGCGTCTGAAACATCGGAAACTTTTGCCTTCAAAAAAGGGCCTATAAACGCAACTGCCTAAAAATGACAGTGAACAAACCTGTGTAAATGTACACATAAGAGAACATTGAATGAGTTCAGGGGCAGTTGAACAAAGTGTCCAACTGCCTCTGAACGTCTGTTTAGCAGCAGCAGCGTACATGGGGTCTTAAAGAGGATTATTCCAGTCACATGCACACTCCTGTTTAGGGCAATAGAGGAATGACCCAGATAGCAAAGATAACTTGCCACAAATGTGTGGCGTAATGTCGTATATTCCGATTGTCGTATGTCGTATTAATGTCGTACGGTCGTATATTCCGACAACAAATGTTCGATGTGAGCTTGTTAGAAAATTCGACCGTGTGTATGCTCCATCGCACATTTGCTGTTGGAATTTCCAACAACAAAAATTTTAGAGCTGGTTCTCAAACTTTCTGACAACAAAAGTTGTACACAATTCAACGCACAAAAATTCTACGCATGCTCGGAATCAATTAGACGCATGCTTGGAATCATTGAACTTAATTTTTCTCGGCTCGTCGTAGTGTTGTACGTCACTGCGTTCTTGACATTCACAATTTTTGACAACATTTGTGTGACCGTGTGTATGCAAGACAAGTTTGAGCGAATATCCACGGTTTTGATGTTGGAATGTCCGATCGTGTGTACGCAGCATAGAATACGTAAATCAGCGAGATACGCCGATTCACGAACGTACGCTTGCCCGTCACAGTAAAGATACGCCGTTTACGTAAGGTGATTCCTGGCGTAAAGTTAGTCGAACAAATAGCTGGACTAGTCAATGTTAAGTATGTCCGTCGTTCCCGCGTCGAAATTTGAAAAATGTACGTTGTTTGCGTAAGTCGTGCGTGAATGGGGCTGGACGTAATTTACGTTCACATCGAAACCAATACGTCCTTGCGGCGTACTTTGGAGCAATGCACACTGGGAAATGTCCACTGACGGCGCATTCGCCGTTCGTAAAAAACGTCAATCACGTCGGGTCACGAGTAATTTACATAAAACACGCCCCCCTCATCCTCATTTGAATTAGGCGCGCTTAGGCCGGCCCATTCAAGCTACGCCGCCGTAACTTAGGAGGCAAGTGCTTTGTGAATACAGCACTTGCCTCTCTGACTTACGGCGGCGTATCGTAAATATGATACGCTACGCTGCCTCAAAGATGCGCCCAGCTACTTGAATCTAGCTATTGCAGAGCACTTGAAGCACAAGTTCTCGTTCACACTTTTTCAATTTGTATCACATTTGCATGGCAAGTCTCTAGCAAGAGCAAAGTAGCAGCGAAAGCTCTGCAAGTCTACAGCATGAAAATTCAGCCACAGTGACCCCTGTGGTGGGATGACTATTGCACAACATAACTGTTATCACCTCTGTGTTGTGAGGGACACAAGACTCTGGTCTGGAACAATGGATGTTTATTCAGTACAGGCTGTACACTGCAACATGCATCTCAGGACATTACATGTCTCTGCTTCCTACATGTGGTCTCTCTAAGATGGCTACTATACCCCTTGACCCTTGTCATCACTGCTGGGTGGAGCCAGCCTTAAAGTGCCAGTACATGTGGAACCCTTCAGGTATTACAATAACAGAACCAGAACTTGCAGTAGACAGCAGAATGTTTGCAAAAATAAGTTGATCTGGAGTCATGCAGTGTGGACTTTCTGCAATTGTGCAACAAACTGAAGCCTGGTAAGTTCAGCAATAGCTTAGCAAATACTTTTCAAACTTGCGACACAATTGCTTGCTATCTGGGGATGGGGAGCCATTCACAGACCACCCTAAACTGGAGAATGGAAAATGTTCCAACCTAGCTGATTGTTTTGTTCCCCAAATATACTCATTTGGGGCTGTTGAAAAATGCCCCATTGACACTGAATTTTTACAGAATCTGAACAGATAAAGAGGCTGTCATCTAATATCAAGGGGCGTCTTTATTCGCCTCTTGAATCAAAAATGCCCCTGTGATATGTATTGAACTACAAAGGCAGACAGATACGAGCAGAGTACAGATAGCAACTCAGCAGTCTGCAGTTCAGCAACCTAGAAAAATCATTCCATTAGCCTTGATTCTGTTTGCTTTGCAATACAATATCATCCCACAAAACAAAGACACCCTTAATGGACTTGCTGCCTACAGTTTAATAAGGATATTGATTTTTGTTTGGGATGTTTATGTATACAAGTGGGTTTAAATAGACATGGCTGGCATCAGGTTTTATATTAAGTGGGAGATTAGACTCAAGAGGGGTCACATCACCCTCTACTGAAATAATAATTTGATACAATGATCTTCTTTGTTCTATTTATTTATTGTATGGGTAGTATATGCAAAGCTTAGTGTCTGCTGTTTGTCCTGGATGAAAAAGGCTGAACAAGGGGTGAACCAACCATATTTGAAGCTGCACATGGACTTCTGAGGTTCTGGGGCTCATTATATTCAAAGAACAACCATTGCCTATAATGTGTCCCAGGATCTGTGAAGCTGGAAACTGGCCTATGTATCTTAACTGAACACGAGTTAAAAATGAAGTTACCCCTTGCTTTTCTTCTGCAATCATCAACAACTATGATCAGGTACTATTGATAATCAATGGGGGCTCTTCTCTCACAACTGCCAAAGTAAGTAGGCCAACCTCCTATTAACATCAATGTAAGGGGCAAGGCTCAAGTCCTGCGGGAACGCGTGGGAACGGAGTTCCTGCACTTTTTTCAAAGCAGGAACTCAGTTCCCTTTGCAGGACTAGAGCAGCCGAGCTGCCTGAGCCAATCCTTCACTAAGGCCTCGTACACACGACCGAGTTTCTCGGCAAAAACCAGCAAGAAACTTGCTGGATTTTTATTTTTTTTTGCCGAGGAAACCGGTCGTGTGTACACTTTTCGACAAGGAAACTGTTGAGGATCTGGTCGAGCCAAAAAGAGAGCATGTATTCTTTTTCCTCGACGGGAATGGGGAAATTTGGCTCGCCGAGATCCTCGACAGCCTAACAAGGAACTCGACGAGCAAAACGATGTGTTTCGCCCGTCGAGTTTCTCGGTCGTGTGTACGAGGCTTAAGCAGCGATGCCCAGCTTGAGTCACTGTCAGGGGCAGGTGAACCTTAGTAATCCTTTATGTAACTGGCCGCTTCCTGTATATGGATTCATCGTGTAGTGTGCGGGTATTCCGTCCCTTCCTCGATGCCGCAATGTCTCCTGGGAGCTTTTGTCATTGTTTCTAGGAGACATTGCGGAGGTCTTCCGCGAGTTATCGCGGGATTTAGAAAGAATACCCGCACACTACCCAATGAATCCATAAACATTAAAGTGCCCAGTAACATAAAGGATTACTAAGGTACAGTGGATCGAAAAAAACAAAAACATGCGGTTTAGTAATTATACATATGAGCGTATCATTTTTTTGATTTTTGGTGGGGGAGTGGATCTTGGGTGGGAGTTCCCACACTTTTTTCCCCAGGACTTGACCCCTGGTAAGGGGGCCCATTACCTAATGGCCATCAATGCAAGAAGGTCCTTTTTCACTGACTACGCATCTAAAAGAACCCACGAATGTTACCTCTACATTTCAATGAGTTCCAATGTAACATGGGCATTAACATTGGACATCAGCATAGCTGGGTTATTAACTCTGACCGCCAATGAAATGGGGGACCCCTCACTGACCATTAATTTAACAGGGACATTTATACTGACCACAAATGTAACAGGTATTCTACACTGGTCACAACGTAAAGGGTACATTTACAATGAAAGGAGGTATTTATACTGACCACTAATTTAACTCAGTTATTACACCGACCACTAATGTAGTGTCTATTAGTGTAATGGGGATATTTACACTGACCACCAATGCAATGGGGTTATTTACCCAGACCACTAATGCAATAGGGGTAATTTCACTGAACACTTTGGATGAGGTCTGGGTTTACTGCTACCATGGATTTGAGGGGAATCCTAAGAGTCCAAGATTCAAGGTCCCAGTGTACATATTAGCAGATTCCCCTGCATATTGCACTGCATGTCCTTTAGCCCCCTCACCCATAACCGGGGGGCACAAAGCAGCATTAAAGTGGTTTTAAACTCTAATTCCGCATACACACGATCGGAATTTCCGATGAAAAAAGTCAGATGGACTTTTTCATTCGGAAATTCCAATCGTGTGTGGGCTTCATTGGACTTTTTTCCATCGGTGTTTAGAAACAGAACATGTTTTATTTTTTTTCGATGGAAAAAAAAAACGATAGGAAATTTATATCGTCTGTGTGCAACTCCGACAAAGAAAAAACCCACGCATGCTCAGAATCAAGTCGGCGCATGCTCGGAAGCATTGAACTTCATTTTTCTCGGCTTGTCATAGTGTTTTACGTCACTGTGTTTTGGACGGTCGGTATTTGGTCTGACAGGGTGTATGCAAGACAGCTTGAATGGATTTCCGACAAAAAATGTCATCAGATTTTAGGCCATCGGAAATTCTGATTGTGTATATGGGGCATTAGATATACTCAGTAAAGTGACTAGCTTCAGGTAATACACAGAGATGAAACAAATGCTCCTGCATAAGTTGTACCTGTTTATCTGTAGCACTCTCTCCTCTACAAGCTTCTAAGCACACAGATCAAAGGATTTGTCTCAGTTCCAGAAGGCAAGGGGCAGGTCTCTTATGCCACACACTGCACAGCATAAAGCAGGGAGTTGAGTGTAATCTGAGACCTGAGTGAAGGGAATGGACACCACCCTACACACATAGTCTCATAGGAATACAGTATATGCACAGCTGAGGCTGTAAATTTCATGTTGTATGCGGGCAGGGTGCTGGTGTCCGGGGATTACTTGGTGTCAAAATAAATGATCAGCAGGGATCAGAAAACAAAGAGAGGAGAGAAATTTGAATAAAGGAAAGTACGCACTATAAAAGCATATGTTCTGTTCATTTTCAATTTCAGAGGTTTCCAACCACTTAATGTCAGTAAATTGTAAGCTGTTTTGTTATTTTTGCGCTTTTTATTTTTTTAATGTTTTTTAATGTTTATTTTATTTTGATAGGGCCTTTTTTTTGGGGGGTTGCTCAAGCAAAGCATTTACTTGACCACCTGTTTTTGTAACTGTGTAAACCTCAGCCACCTCACATTATATCACTTACCGTACATTTAACACACCCTATCCCCATGAAAAAAAAAAAGAAGGGGTTCCAAATTCTAACTTTCACTCTCCTTTCTCCCCCCAACCCCCCCTCTTTTTCACAAAATGTTATTCTATTTATTTATATTACCGGTATTATAATACTTCACGGATCCTTGTGTATTCACAAGTCATGTTGTGTTTTTTATAACATTGCATATATTACTATTGTTTGTCGCAAATGCCTCTTACCGTATTTTCCGGCGTATAAGACGACTTTTTAACCCCTGAAATTCTTCTTAAAAGTCGGGTGTCATCTTATACGTCGGTTACCTAACATGCAGACCGTCCATTTTTCAAAAGCCGCGCCTCCTCCTTCTGCTGTTCCCTGATAGGCGGAACACTCAGCTTCCCAGCAGAGCCTCTGTTCAGTGTTCTGCCTATCATGGATGCACTATCGTCCTCGTCCTCGGACGAGAGGGCATCCATGATAGGCAGAACACTGGACACAGTGTCTCCTGGGAATCTGAGTGTTCGGCCTATCACGGAACAGCACAAGGAGGAGGCACGGCTTTTGAAAAATGGACCGCCGCGGTCTGACAGATTCTGCATGTCAGGGATAAGGTAAGGGATCGTCGAGACATGCAATGGCACAGTGAGGTATGCAGTGACACAGTGAGGCATGTAATGGTGCACAGTGAGGCATGTAATGGTGGCACAGTGAGGCATGTAATGGAGGCACAGTGAGGCATGTAATGATGGCACAGTGAGGCATGTAATGGCACAGTGAGGCATGTAATGGTGGCACAGTCTGGCATGTAATGGTGGCACAGTCTGGCATGTAATGGTGGCACTGTCTGGCATGTAATGGCACATTGAGGCATCTAATGGTGTCACAGTCTGGCATGTAATGGTGGCACAGTCTGGCATGTAATGGTGGCACAGTCTGGCATGTAATGGCACAGTGAGGCATGTAATGGCACAGTGAGTTGAGGCGAGGCATGACTAGTAGGAAGGGGGTCGTCTTATAAGGTAATTATATCCCAAAACCAACATTTTAGCTGGAAGATTAGGGGGTCGTCTTATACGCCGGCAAATATGGTATATGTTTTCTTGAATTGTAATATCTCATATTTATAAGAAAAAAAAAAACAGTCATGTTGCTGACCTACGCTACATTTACACTGCTGTATGAATATACAGTCTCTTTATTCTTGTTATGTTGTAGTACAACCACCAATAAATCAAGAGTGGTATTTTCACTGATCATTAATGTATTGGGGGATTTCATAATAGGGAATAGATTTGAGAGGGGTTCCATTATAAGGGGGTTGCATGCTGGGTGAAATTTGAAGGGGATTTTACATTAGGAGTTGAGGCTGGTAGAATTTAGAGTAACTGGAGGCAGTGGGTGAGCTACTTTGTCAAATATTGTGTACTTGCAGTGTGATAAATTGATGTTTCTGGCTAATATACATTGCTTTGGTATCATTATACTGTATGCTTTTGCTATAATGTGATACTGAAGTGAAAAATATTCTTGCTGGGTGATATAATCCGCCGTTGTGATGTGATAACATTTGTTGTTGCTGCTTTATGTAATTTGCTAGTACTGTACATTGTGATGTGATCTGCAACTATTTACTTAATGTTCTTCAAATCTTTTTGATGTGACTGTTACTTTCAGTTCTCATTTGCCAACACTGCTGAAAGTAGTGCTTGTTATGGCAAATACATGTCATTATAGCTTAGTGAATTTAACCCACTGTTTTATTTTATCACCATCTCAAGAAGATCTGTTTATTGTTCTCTTATCAGCCTGAAGCTAGTGGTATTGGTATTTTAAAAGTTTTAGATCAATTTTGTTTGTATTGTTTTATTTTGTAATGTTACTAGGTTTAATTTCATTGTTCATTTTTATCTGTCTATTTTTATTATACAAATAACAAATCTTTGCTATAACACTTGCTAACCAGGCCTCTTTCTGGCATTCTTTATTAACAAGTATTATCTGATTTGTTTTTTGCTAGAAAATTACTTAGAACCCCCAAACATTATGGGGCAGATCCACAAAGATCTGCCCCGGTGCAGCGTATCTGAGATACGCTACGCCGTCATAACTTACTTTTGTTTGAATCCTGAAAGAATTTGCGCCGTAAGTTATGGTGGCGTAGTGTATCTCTTGCGGCGTAACGGCGCCTAATTCAAATCGGCGAGTAGGGGGGTGTGTTTCATTTAAATGAAGCGCATCCCCGCGCCGAACGAACTGCGCATGCGCCGTCCCTAAATTTCCTGCCGTGCATTGTGCTAAATGACGTCGCAAGGACGTCATTGTTTTGATGTGAACGTAAATTACGTCCAGCCCGATTCACGGACGACTTACGCAAACAAAAACATTTTTTTTAAATTATACGCTGGAACGACGGCCACCAAATAGCAGCTTTAACTATACGCCGAAAATAGCCGACTAGAGACAACGTAAAAGAATGCGACGGCCGCTCGTACGTTCGCGGATCGTCGGAAATAGCTAATTTCCATACTCGACGCGGAAAACGACGGGAACGCCACCCAGCGGACGCCGAAGAATTGCATCTTAGATCCGAAGGCGTACGAAGACGTACGCCTGTCGGATCTAACCCAGATGCCGTCGCGGGAAATTTGAAAGTACGCTGGCGTATCAGTAGATACGCCGGTGTACTCTCTTTGTGGATCTGCCCCTATATATTTATTTTTTAGCAGAGGCCCTAGAGAACAATGGCGGTCATTGCAATTTTTTATGTCACACGGTTTTTGTGCAGTGGTGTTTCAAACCTATTTTTTGTGAAACAATACATATTAATGAATTAAAAAAAATGAAAAAAAACACAATCTATATACCATTTTTTTGTAAAATATGAAAGATGAGGTTACGCCGAGTAAATAGATACCTAACATGTCATGCTTTAAAATTGCGCACACTCGGGGAATGGCGCCAAACTACGGTACTTAAAAATCTCTATAGGCGATGCTTTAAAAATGTCTACAGGTTACTAGTTAAGAGTTACAGAGTAGGTCGGGTGCTAAAATTACTGCTCTCGATCTGATGTTCGTCTGCGTTACCACACATGTGTGGTGCGAACACCGTTTACATATGTGGGTGTGACCTATGTATGCATTCCCCACTGCATGCGGATACAGGGGGGCTTTACTTTTTAATTATTATTTATTTAATTACATTTATTTTTTTATTTTTACACTGTCCCTTTAAAAAAAAATTACACTTTTATTACTATCACAAGCAATGTACAGTAGACTTCCCTTGCAATAACAATACAGCATAACAAGTCCTTTTTATTGAGAAATCTGAAGTTTAAAAGATCCCAAACCTCGCCTCTCCCCTTAAAAGCTAGAGATAAAAAAAAAAATGTTTGATCATTCGCTTTAAAAAAAAAAAGGCCTTGGTTATATGGGGCCAGAAACAGAAGTGACTTCATGATGTCACTCCGGTCCTCCTAAGCCAAAGAGATAGGTGGAAGCCATCTTTCCTTTGCTCATCTCTGTGCCCAGCCGCCACCAGTGCCGCATTGGTTCCCGGAGCTACCAATTCCTCAGGTAAGCCTTGGAACCACCGGAAAATGCAGGGGGGTGATCCCTCCAGCTGCTTCTTAAAGAGATCCAGCAACAAATGTGCCACTCTGACCACTTTTATCTGAAAAAACAGCGGCGTCTAGCTGTGGCCATAACCCCAGTAGTGAACGTCAAAGAAATCATACATTTTCCCAGTTAGGCAGGCGGCAAGTGGTTACATTTAATACATGACAAAGGTCTCTCAAAGAATTTTGGGTTACCTAAATTGAAAGTAGAGCAATATCCACCTGCACTAAGACTCCATTAAGCTGGTCATACCTGTTTCAAAGTTCTTTCATTCAGGTCCATGGGCCGACAGTGTATGACTAGCTTTAATCCTACTGGAATTTTAGATCAAGCAATCTGATAAGAATTGAATCACTAGGATATGTAATCCACTACTGTAGTAACATTTCAGCTTGTGATATTGAGTATGTAAACAAAAGCCTTATGCCGCGTACACACGATCAGTTCGTCTGACGAAAACGGTCTGATGGACCGTTTTCATCAGACGAACCGATCGTGTGTGGGCCCCATCGTTTTTTTATCCATCAGTCAAAAAACTAGTAACTTGTTTTAAAATTATCTGATGGTTAAAAAAACGATAGAAAAAAACGATCGTCTGTGGGTACGTTAAAAATCCACGCATGCTCAGAATCAAGTTGACGCATGCTTGGAAGCATTGAACTTAATTTTTCTCAGAACATCGTTGTGTTTTACGTCACCGCGTTGGACACGATCGGATTTTTAACTGATGGTGTGTAGGCAACGACTGATCATCAGTCAGCTTCATCGGAAATCTGATGAAAAAATCCATCAGACCATTTTCATCAGATGAACTGATCGTGTGTACAGGGAATTACATCAACTAAATGGCTGCCTATGGAAGTGGAGGAAGCATAAAGCTCTAATTCCTGGCTCAAAAGATGAATGCAAAATATCAACATGCAAAACCTTAAAGGGTCACTAAAGGAAAAAAATAATTTTGCTGAAATGACTGTTTACAGGGTATAGAGACATAAAAGTTAACTGATTCCCTTTAAAAATTATTAAAAATAGATTAAATTCAATCATATAATGTGCCTCTAGTTTCACTTTCGGTTTTAAACTGGTTTCATGTTTCTGTGAAGTAAAGAGACCCACAGAACAAAAACAAACAAATCCAGGGCAGTGTTTTGTTTTTAAAATGAATCTGATTGGTTCTGAGGAGTTTTAGACACACAGCTTGGACCACAATGAAAAGGTGCCATGAGATTTTTCATAAGGAGCCAGACAAGCAGGAAGTGTGGAGATCACATCAGAATTACAGCAACTTCAAAGCAAAAACGAACAATGAGGACATGAAACCAGGACTGCAGTAAGGTAAAGGAAGCTATTTAGCGAAAAAAAAAAATCCTTTAGTGACCCTAGCTATGCTATGGTTTGCGTGGAAGCATTGAAAATATGTATGTGTGTGTGTGTGTGTGTGTGTGTTCAATGCTTCCACGCAAACCATAGCTCATTAATGAAAATGTGCTGCTTTGAACTTTCAAGAATGGCACAATAATAATTGGGAAAAAAGTAAAATATTTGTAAAATGTATTTGTTTTACCCTTGCTATAATAATAAACAAAATTGTTTAAAAAGACTATACCTTTAATTTAAGGAGTATCAACTTTTTGTGTCAAATTACCCAAAAAATATATATCAATATATTAACATTTGTGCAGAAATTGTAATATATATCCATTAATCTGTGAGGTAATGCCTATAGGGAATTAAAAAAATCAATTTTCCATCATAACAAGCAAACAACGCACAATATTGAAAATCATCCATGCATTATACTTTTGTGAATTAAGCCTAATGTGTTGTTTCTGCACGATTCTATCCTAACAGGGCCTGTAAATACACTGAATTCTGTGCAACAAATAGGCATTTTATGCACAAATAACTTGTTTTCATTTTGTCTTATTTTTTTTATGTTTTCTAATACCCATTGTGACAATTACATTTTCAGATCCCATGCTGTGCAGGAATTTTCCTGCTCTGGGACAACAATCTTAGTAACAGACTGAAGTTGATTGTAAGACTGGATTCAGACCTATGCATTGTTAGTACTTTTTGCATTTTGAAGATTTGCAGAATGTGTTCCATAGGAAACCATGTTAAATGGACTGTAGTGCAAATCTGCAAAATGCAAAAAGCACTAAAACTGCATAGGTGTAAATCCAGCCTTACTTTGGCAAGTTAACTAGGCAGTTAAACTATACACAAATTGTAGTTACCACCATGGAGTTGATTTACTAAAACTGGAGAGTGCAAAATTTGGTGCAGCTGTACTTGGTAGCCAATCAGATTCTAACTTTCGCTTGTTCAATTAAGCTTTGACAAAGAAAATGGTAGCTGATTGGTTTACATTCAGAGCTGCACCAGATTTTGCACTCTCCAGTTTTAGTAAATCTCAACCCCTATATGTCTTAACAGACACATGCCAGCATTTGTTGTTGCAATTCTGACCTTTAACCACTTAAGACCCGGACCAAAATACAGGTAAAAGACCAGGCCCCTTTTTGCGATTCGGCACTGCGTCGCTTTAACTGACAATTGCGCGGTCGTGCGACGTGGCTCCCAAACAAAATTGGCGTCCTTTTTTTCCCACAAATAGAGCTTTCTTTTGGTGGTATTTGATCACCTCTGCGGTTTTTATTTTTTGCGCTATAAACAAAAATAAAGCGACAATTTTGAAAAAAAATCTATATTTTTTACTTTTTGCTATAATAAATATCCCCCAAAAATATATAAAAACATGTTTTTTCCTCAGTTTAGGCCAATACGTATTCTTCTACCTATTTTTGGTAGAAGAATACGATAAACGCAATAAGCGTTTATCGGTTGGTTTGCGCAAAATTTATAGCGTTTACAAAATAGGGATAGTTTTATTGCATTTTTATTAATTAGTTATTTTTTACTACTAATGGCGGCGATCAGTGATTTTTTTCGTGACTGCGACATTATGGCGGACACTTCGGGCAATTTTGACACATTTTTGGGACCATTGTCATTTTCACAGCAAAAAATGCATTTAAAATGCATTGTTTATTGTGAAAATGACAATTGCAGTTTGGGAGTTTACCACAAGGGGGCGCTGATGGGGTTATGTGTGACCTGAAGTGTGTTTACAACTGTAAGGGGGTGTGGCTGTAGGTGTGACGTCATCGATTGTGTCCCCCTATAAAAGGAATGACACGACGATCGATGCTGCCACCACAGTTTACACACAGCTCTCCCCGTTCTTCAGCTCCGGGGACCGATCGCAGGACTCCAGCGGCGATCGGGTCCGCGAGTCCCGCGGTCCTGGTCACGGAGCTTCGGACCGGGTCGCGGGAACGCGCCCGTGACCCACGGTTGGGTACTAGTACAGGACGTACCTGTACGTGGATGTGCCCAGCCATGCCATTCTGCTGATGTATATGTACAGGAGGCGGTCCTTAAGTGGTTAAGAAATGTCTGTAACACTTGCTGACAAGTCCAGACAGGAATGTAACAGAGTTTTAAACCACTGTAGCCCATCACAAAGGCAAAAGTTATTTTAGTTCTTATTAGAGCATTCCGAGATTCAGCTTATTGGTTTGAAAATATAATTTTAATGAAAAGGAGAGAAAAACGGTGCAAGAAAATATTTACAAAAAAGAGTCAATGGCTTTCAGAAACGTGACTTTCTCATTATGCTTAGTAGTGTTGATGAAAAATGAGAGTTCCAAAGTTGACACCATTATTTCTGATCCCTAAGTAGGGTGTCACAGAATCAACACACCCAATCGAAAAGGTTATGAGGGGTGTGCTGAAGGGGCTCAAGAGTATTTTCTTGAGATTCAGAGGTCAACTATTTTAAATATATCGATTTCCATCCGACAAGGATTTCCAATCGGACAACCAACACATTAGTGCACAGAAAAAAATAAAGATTTGTAGATCATATGCATATTTTGCTGAAGAGTTCTAATGTGTTTTATTAGCCTGATATTTGTAAGTTAGGCGTGGTTGATGTACAAATAATTGGTATCTTCTCATACATTAATGTAACTATTTCTTATGATCTCATTTTTGTCACACTCATAAACATTCATGGATGATAATATTTTTACAATTCTTCTTTCACAGTCATATTGTCTTTAAAGAAAAGTAGGAAGGAATGGTCAAAACATAATTTTTGCACAGAGGCCTTTTGTTGAATTTGTCTGCCAGATCTGGACAAAGGCCAATAATAAGGAGTAAGTCAAGTCAAAAGTAAACCACTTAGGCCCCATACTCACGACCAAACATGTTTGCTGAAACTGGCCCGCGGACCAGTTTCAGCATACATGTTTGGTCGTGTGTAGTTACGAGCGTACAGAATTTCACCGTACATTTGCCCGCCGGGCCGTTTTCCAGCAGACATTTATTTCCAAACTTGTTTTAAAACCGTCCGCTCAAATCCTGTCCGAACGTACATGTTTGGTGGTGAGTACACAAAACCAACGTACAAAAACCCCGCGCATGCTCAGACTAAATGAGGCCACGGGAGCGCTCGTTCAGGTAAAACTCACGTTTCTTTGGGATATGGCACATTCGTCAATAGAAAGATTAATTCTAGCAATAGAACACTGAAGCAAAACACACAATAACCAATGCTTGATGCCGTCGTTTTATTCATTCTTCTCTTGCTATAACTAATCAGTTATTTAGCTCATGTTATTTCAACTGAGTTGTTCCATACTGAAAAGTGACATTTGTTAGCTGTGATGTAGTAAGATTTTTGCAAACTTTTATTGGCCCGACGTATCATATTTTTAGTGGTCCTCCACATTTCAAATTTTTTGCTTTTAATGTTTAATGGTTATCTTTCCCACTTTCTTTAGGTGTTTATAGTTATGTCACCATTTAGAATATTTTAATAGGAAATATTTTTGATTTAGCTTTTGTTTGTATATTTAACATGATTTTGTTGAAGGTTGTTTAAATTGTCTACCATGTTGGCACACCAAATGACCCCCCCCCCCCCCCCCCACATGAGTTAGTGAATATTTTAGATTAATCATTTTATTTGTTTGTAATGTTTGATGCCTAAAATAATACCCACAGTATTACAAACAATAGGCACGTTTTTCAAATCAACAAAAAGGCTTTTATTTGAGCAAATTATAAAAAGGATCAAAAACAGAATGGCAGCACTTGAACAGCTAGCAACATACATGCAAACTTGCATTTGAAACATGGTGAAGGATAAACTAGCCAACCTCAGGAAGCACACAAAAGAAAATCTGAAGCAGCAGCACATAACCAAAGGAACCCAAGCTGTGGTAGTCCAAACAAGATGCCATTTGTGGGGGATCAAATGGAAGGCAGGGCATCAACGTCTCCTCTTCCTTGCAACCTTCCTTCCAGGCTGCCTTCCAGCGGGTCTTCCCTGGGCCCTTGCAGGTGTGGATGATGTGGCAGCAGGAGAATGGTGTTCAGCAAGCCGGGCCGGGTCACATAGCCCAGTGTCTGGGGTCAGCAGCTCCCTCTGCATCCACCAAAGGGCCTGGTTGATCACGCCCTTTGCCAGTTGCCTCTGCTCCTCCGTGCCTTGATTCAGGTCATGTGCCACGGAGGCACTGTAGGCCTCAGTGGGGTTGAGGGGGGCCCTCATGATGGCACTCGCCTCCCTAATCATTTGGAGGCTGGCTTCCTCCACTGCCCCCAATTTCTTCTTACGGCCTGGTGGCCTAATATAAAGGGGAGGAGCCTGGCTGGTGGTGCTTGTCCTGGGGAGCTGCTGAACGCCACTGGGCCCGGCCTCCTCCTGGCTGCCACTGACCCCTTCGGCCTGGCTGTCAGTGAGGAGAGGATCTGCCACCTCCTGGCTGGTCTCTTCTTCCTGTGTAAAAAAAAGGGACATGTTGTAATATATTTAGGAATATACTCACTCACATTTTCATGCTTGAATCTTATTTTTTGCCTTGAATTTAAACTTGAAAACAGACTCACCCTCTGACCCCTGCAGTTGTCATCCCTGACACCTATTTGTTTGCCCACGATTTTAGATTTTTACTTCCCAGCTTGTATTTTATTAACCAATATCAAGTCAAGAATCAAACAATAATTAATATTATTACATAAATAGTTATGAAACTACTATACCTCATCATCGTAGAGGCGCAGATCTGCCTCTCTGTCAGCCAGGCCCTCTTCATCTGACTCTGCAGGGCTGTGGTGATCTTGGGAAGTCCCGCTGGGAGGTAGCGTGGAGGAAAGGTTGGGATTCAGACTCGACATTGATGGCCTGCCTTCCAGTTGATCCCGCAAAAATGACATCTGGTTGTAATACCACAGCTTGGGTTCCTTTGGTGGTCTTGCTGCTGCTCCAGATCTTAGCTGTTTTTGGTGAGCTTTGTACGCTCTCCTATATGTGCCCCTGAGGTTGGCAAGTTTATCCTTCACCATGTTGGCACTGCATTCTGGCACCCATGTCCTCATGTATGCTGCTAGCTGTTCAAGTGCTGCCGCTCGTACGTCCTTATTGTGGTAATGGTCCTGCTTTGAATCCCACAGGATGGGCATTTCCCGAAATTTATCCAGCAAATGCTGGATAATGTCTTGGCTCTGCAGGAGATCCATTGTGAAATAATTTTTTTTTTTTTTTTATTCTAGATTGAAAAAATGAAAAGAAACCAAAAACACAATTAAAAAAAGCCTCAGCATTTACATTGATAGAATATGTTGTTAAAAAAGTAGTACCTATATAGAAATACAAACACAGTGTCTCTTGTTTAGAAAATGCTGGCCAGCTCTGCCCCATTGGTTGGTTTTAGCTAACATTTTTTTTTAACATGCCGCCCCTTTGGTTACATTGCAGGAAATAATATAAATCTACAACCATACACAATTATTACAAATGACAGCATTCATCAAGGCACTATTGCATGTGTAGATATCCTGCCCCTCAGCATTGATTACATGAAAGAAACTTCCTAATGACCTCTGTCCAACCAACACAGAACAATACTTGGCCTGATCTGAATACACCCTACATAATTACTAATGAGTCACAGCATTTTTGATCTCTCTATTTTGTGATGTCTACAAAAGCATTTGGGTACGAAAATCACATTCTGGTATCCAAGAGACATAATAGCTTAATAAAACTGTGCAACCAACAGACCAAACCCCCATCCCATTGCTCTACATTTTAGAGCCCGCTGCTGATCCCATGTTTAAATTTCTTACCTGCCTCTCTCACAATCCTCGTTTCTTCCGCTCGCTGAATTAACACGTAACCTACGTAATCACGTCAAGCGCCTTTTATACACTCCGCGTATGTATGAAACGCCGCCCTCGTCACCTTTGCCATGCCCCTAATCAATTGAAAAAGTAAATATGGCGTTAACTGTGTAGGTTCTGGAATCGCGCGAATATTCTCCGCGTAACCTACGTCAATACGTTGTTGGCATTCGCGACACTCCGCATATGCAATAATCCCCGCCCTCATCTCCGCCCCTGACGGGACATTTCCTCGTTTCCACGCCCCTAATCTCTGTGGGAAGGAAAGATGGCGATGTCACACGAGCGGGCACGGAGCTCTCATGGCGCAAGTGAAGGGACAGAGGCTGGACCGTCCCGATCCAGGCCTAAAAGATATAAAGCCACTAATATGGCGTTCGAAGAAATGGTGGAGTTGGTTTACATCATGAGGAGGAAGGATTATGATGGTGAATGTGGGCCCTACAAAACACCGAACCGTAGGAAGTCACACATAATGGACAAGGTGGCAAGGAGAATGAGGAGAATGTTTGGTGTCACCAGGTCAAAGGAGCAACTACGGAAGCGTTGGTCCGATTTAAAATTGAGGGAGCCACATCACATGAAGAAGATCCTCAAAATTCTGCGTAAAAGTAAGTCCATATTATTTAAGGGGGGGGGGAATGTCTGCAATAATGTGTTGACATGTATTTTTTCACATCTGCCTCCTTGGCCTGCTTTTACTTTTGAACATGTGTAGATACTGTATTGTGTTTATGTCAAATAACAACCTTAAACAAATTTGGTGAAATAGTAAACACGCGTAATATGACATTGTTTCGCAAAAATGTGACGTTACTCCAGGAACAACACACCTGGACATGGCTGACTGGCCCCAAACTTGGTTTTCCAACATTGTTGACTAGCAAAATCACAGAAATTAAATTGAGTGAATGTGACAGGCAAACAAGATTCATTCTCCAAAATGCAAATAAAGCTGATGTTTTAACATCTTGAAATGCAAAGCACCTGTGTCTCAAAAATCAAAGTATATTTATTTGGAGGGTCGACGAGAATTAATGTTTTGGGGGGACATCCATTTGTGTCACTTCTTTGCAAAAAAGGGGCAGCATCAGAGCTTGGCCTAGAACTACGCCAAAAATGGAGGATTGCTGAAAGAAAAAACAACCAAAAATCATCATAAATGTATCGTCTATGCAATGTGTGCGATTTATGATATCCAATATCAGTGTGCTGATGAGTATACCTTTTGTTTTTTATTATTTCTTATAGGGGAAAGAAGACGCCAGCAATTGGAGGAGGCAGAGAGGGCCAGACACCCGGAAAATCAAACACCTCCACATGTTGAGCAGGAGGAGGCTGGGGAAGGAAGAGAGGAGGATGTGGAAGGAGAAGAGGATGTGGAAGGAGAAGAGGATGTGGAAGGAGAAGAGGAAGGAAGAAAGGAGGAAGGAAGAGAGGAGGAAGAAGTTATTTTGGACTTAGAATTTATATCAGATGAAGGGCAAGTGGCGGAAGAACAATTTGGCGAATTGCAAGAAGGTGGATTGATGGATGAAGGAGGAGTCGAAGATGATGGGAGGTGGTGGAAGAAGGAGGAGTGATAGAAGATGATGGGGAGGTGGTGGAAGAAGGAGGAGTGATAGAAGATGAAGAAATTGGGGATGTGGAAATTATCAGGCCATCAGGTCAGTGTCACCCCTATATTAATAGGGCCAAACATATGCAGATAGGCTGGAAATTATTTACATATTTTGAATGCCAATTTGTTTCTTTTTAGGGGATCAAGATGGAGTAGCACATTTTTCACGTGCAAGTGCTTCTATCATTGTACAGCAACTAATGGAGTGCAGCACGGAAATGGACATTATGCAGGAAAGGATGCTAGTCATGGAGCAGAATGTGCGAAATGTCATTTCAGAGTGTAGCACGGAAATGGAGAACATGCGACAAAGGATGCTAGTCATCAACCAAAATTACAAAAATATCATGGACATGATGGGCCGTGTCAAAGACTGAACCACAGAAGCCCATCCCCCGCCCATCCCCGCCCACAAAACCCTTTTTAATTTTTGTACTTTATAATACGCCAAAATTTCTAAATGCACACACAGTGTGCCAATATGTGCTATCTGCCATCACAGACTATCTATTGTCTGTGCTTTGTGGGTACAAACCCCTCCTCGATCCTCAAGTAGTTGAGAGGAAGGGTTTGCTCCCACAAAACACAGACATTGATCACCCATGATGTCAGATAGCACATGTGGCCATTTGTCTGTTTAACCAATGACATTTGGCGAGTTTTCACTGAATGTGTGCATTTAGAAATTTTGGCGTGTTCCAGTGTGAAAGCACACCATCCATATGACTGACTGCTGTTCTTTTTTTAAATTTTTGTTTGGTGTTGATCTTTTTTGGTTTGTAAATGTTTCCAGTTTCAGATCACAAAACGAACAATAAATCTCACCTAAAGAAAGAAGTTAACTAATTTTAGAAAAAAACTAAAAAATTTTTGTGTTGTGTTAAAATCTTGTTTAAAAAATTAGACACAAACAAATGACAAGCCCAAAAATTCTTGCCTATAGTTTCAGTGAAATTATTGTTACATTGTGTTTCGATCATTATTATTGATAATCACTGTCAATAAAGACCAAAAAATAAATAATTAAAAGCCAATATTTTGTCTCAAGAATTTGCAGGAAATGTGTTCTGCCTAAAAATACACATTTCTTGTTAAAAAATGACTAAAATAAAAAAAAAAAATGAGACATCAAAAGCAGAAAAAAGAGTGGCTTCTTATTTATAGACTGAATACCCAGTTTGTAGATGAGTGAATAATGTGCAAATGTGGTTAGTTAATACATCTGAGTAAGTAAATCTGGCACTAGAAGTGCACTATTTTTGGAGATAACCTGGAAGACAGAAAAATAGAGAAAAAGCAGTAATGACAAACAACTGTATAAAGTCCAATGGTCTAATTATTTATTAGTTGTGAGAATATTCCTTTCTTTTGGGGGCCGAATTAGAAAGAAATATGATCTGGCATAGCAATGGCCCCCCGACCCATGAAGTACTCAACATATTTGTCGCGTACCTCACGAGCAGATTGGGGGGCCAAGCCAGCGCGACCAGTGTCCAGGCCAGGAATGTTCTCTGAGGGTAGTCCTGCCTCAGAGCCCATGGGGGCTAGGTACGTCTGGGAGTGCCTGCGTAGAAAATTGTGCAAAATGCAGCAGGCAAATATAACGGTGTTCAATTTATATTCCGCCAAATGTATCGATGTCAGGAACAGGCGGAACCGGTTGCTGAGGATCCCAAAGGCATTCTCGACTACCCTCCGAGCCCTGGACAACCGAAAATTAAACACACTCCTCTCTGAGGTGAGGGTCCTCTGGGGAAAAGGCCGCATTAGGTGAGGTCCAAGGCCAAAAGCCTCGTCCGCTAGGAACACAAACGGAAGTCCTTCCACATTATCTTCATCTGGTGGCAATGCCAGACCACCAGTTTGGAGACGATCATAGAAATCAGTCCGTGCGAACACTCCCCCATCTGACATCCGGCCGTTCTTCCCCACGTCCACATAGAGAAACTCATACTGTGCCGACACCACCGCCATCAACACTATACTATGATAACCCTTGTAATTATAATAGTAGGACCCCGAGTGGGGTGGGGGCACAATGCGGACGTGTTTCCCATCTATTGCTCCACCGCAGTTAGGAAAATCCCACCGCTCGGCAAATTGGGAAGCCACAGACTGCCATTCCTGTGGTGTGGAGGGTAGCTGTGGGGACAAACAAAAAAAGAGATTTAGTACTTTGGCACATAAACATTGCAAACATAATCCTACAAGCATCCTTGTGCAACTTTACAATTTTTAAATAGCATTTGCAAATTTTGAAGGGAGAATTTCGGGGCACAAATATATAGGGCCACTTAATTAATAACAGACTCCACAGCCCTCTGATGGGGACAAAAACACTTTGAAGGGGGGGTGGGGGGTGTTTAAACTGTTTTTAGAAAACCAAAAAAATTAAAATAAAGTGGCATGGTGGGGGTTGGCCCGAAGATAGCATGCTGGACAGGTTAATATTGGGTAAGATCAAAATATGCAGGTAGGCCAAAATAAAAAGAACATGTAAAAGCTGATATCAACATGCATAGTGAGAAAAGGGAACGTTAGTTAAACACACAGCATATCTGGGAAATAAAATAAAAAGTTAGTTTGCCACATTATTAAAGACACATTGTGAGGTTAAAATGAGGAAACTTACCTTCATATACTCCTCGTGCATAACTTTAATGATGGCAGCACACGTGTCCGGTATGATGACCCCAAGCGCCTGCGGAGAGATGCCTGTCGAGAACTTGAGGTCCTGCAGGCTCCTCCCAGTCGCCAGGTACCGCAACGTGGCAATAAGCCTCTGCTCGGCCGTGATGGCTTGGCGCATCACAGTGTCCTGCCTCGTGATATAGGGGGACAGAAGATCCAGCAGACTGTTGAATACGGGGTCCGTCATGCGGAGAAAATTCCTATAGTCATTAGGATTATTCTCCTGGATTTCCCTAAGCAGAGGCATATGTGAGAACTGGTCACGCTGGCGCAACCAATTCTTGGTCCAGAAACGCCTCCGCCCCCTGTTTCTGGCCAAAGTACTGGAATAATGAACATATCCAGCAGCCATCCCATAAACAGCACCAACTCGCGAAAATTGACGCTGCTGCTCCATCATGGCTTCAAACCGGCCGGCTGGTCAGTCAAGAACACACTCCAACAGAAAGCACAATCAAATCCAGCGGTACCTGCAAAGAACGCACGACACACAGATACGAACGCACAGTACGAATCTGCTAAGCAGAACGAACTGCACGCCTGTACCCGAATGCCAACTACGTACCCACAAGCACACGCACTGAACGAGAAAATACTACCTGCTAAAGCCTGGAGACCGAGAAGCGCGAATCAGCTCTAACCAAACCTTCACTAACACGAGCAAAGCCGTAACTAGCAAAAGCGGAACAGAGGGCGTCGCCATTGACTTTGGCCTTTCCCTTTATAGTGACGTCAAACGTGGATTACGTGCACGCGTTCAGGTCCGCAGGGAAATATCGTCCGCTGGTGTGTACAAGCCAGCGGGCCAAATGAAAAAACAGCCTTGTACGCCGGAAACAGCCCGTCGGACATTTCGAACGGACATGTTTGCTCGTGAGTACTCGGCCTTAGAGCCATTTAAACTACCCTGTTTTTCAGAAAATAAGCCCTACCCCTAAAATAAGACCAAGCATGAGTTTCTGGGATGGCTGCAATATAAGCCCTGCCCCGAAAATTAGCCCTAGTCAAAGTCCTTGTAAAACCATGTAATTCGTTCTGTAAAAAGATTATATAATGTGCAGTGTGTTTCCTTGTGTAACTTTATTGAGGGATCTCGGCCCCGAGCCTCTGCAGTATTCGGAGTGGGGAAGGTTTATTTTTGGGATTACAGAATTTTACAACTTTTTTGTACATACTGTAAATAAATAAGACATCCCCTGAAAATAAGCCCTAGTGTGGTTTTTGTAGCCAAAATTTATATAGGACCCAGTCTTATTTTCTAACACCATATCTGGCAAACTGTAACTGATTAAATTCACTCAATTTAATTCATTTTTTTTAAAGCATTACAAAAAGCATATGATGGGACTATAACTGAAGTTTAACCTGCCCCTTGTGGATTTTGTAGGGTGAAAATGTGCCAGCGTGAATTTTTATGGTACAATAGGATAATTTTTAACACACGTCCAGTTAACAAACTAAACAAAGTCAGTGCTACAGGTGAAGGAACCCCAGCCCCCCCCCCCCCAGACAAGATCTCATAAGGCCTCGTACACACACGACCGAGGAACTCGTCGGGCGAAACACATCGTTTTCCTCATCGAGTTCCTTGTTAGGCTTGTCGAGGAACTCGACAAGCTTGCTTTGCGTACACACTGTCAAGACAAAATCTCCTCTTTCTCAAACGCGGTGACATACAACACATACAACGGCAGGGGAAGTTCGATTCCACTGGCACAACTCTTGGGGCTGGTTTTGCTAATCTCATGTGTTTGCGTGTTAAGTAAAAGTTTGTTAAGAGACAATTTGCACTTTTCAGTCTGTTACAGCTTGAAAAATGTGCTACAGTATCTCCATTACAAATGCTACTTTTACTCCCGTCTCATACTTTATTCTGAGCAAGCGTGGGTTTCTTAGCATACACACGCTCAAGTTTTTCATCGAAAACCAGCCCGACGAGGAACACGACGAGCAAATTCAGACTCCCGTCGAGGAAAAAGAGAACTTGCTCTTCGAGTTCCTCGATGAAAAGCGTACACACGACTGGTTTCCTCTGCAAAAAAAGCTCTTCCACCAAGTTTCTTGATGGATTCTGCAGAGGAAACCGGTCGTGTGTACGAGGCCTAAAGCCTCGTACACACGACCGAGGAACTCGACGGGCGAAACACATGGTTTTCCTCGTCGAGTTCCTTGTTAGGCTATCGAGGAACTCGACAAGCCAATTTTCTTCATTCCCGTCAAGGAAATAGAGAACATGCTCTCTTTTTGGCTCGTCGAGTTTCTCGACAGTTTCCTCGACGAAAATGTACACACGACCGGTTTCCTCGGCAAAAAATATCTCCCAGCAAGTTTCTTGCTGGTTTTTGCTGAGAAACTCAGCGTGGACGACTGTTCACATTTGTGTCAGTAACAGCCATTGGAAGTTTCCATTACTGATGAAAGTCAACGTAAGCACTGTACGGCTATGCTGCCTTCTTCAATTCGTGGAAATCCCATACTAGAAAACAAACATAAAAAGGAGGTGCACCAGCCTAGTGCATTATTATAGGACTCCTTATTAAAAATACAAAAAAAAAAATACCAATATACTCCGAAAGAAATACAGATAAGTGCCTGTAACAAATTCTTAATACGTCTATAGACGTATAGTGCTTTAAAAAAGTATTCATACCCCTTGAAATTTTCCACATTTTGTCATGTTACAACCAAAAACATAAATGTATTTTATTGGGATTGTATGTGATAGACCAACACAAAGTGGCGCATAATTGTGAAGCGGATTTTTTTTTCACAAATAAATATGTGAAAAGTGTGGCGTGCATTTATATTCAGCCCCCCTGAGTCAGTAGAACCTCCTTTCTCTGCAATTATGGCTTCAAGTCTTTTTGGGGATGTCTCTACCAGCTTTGCACATCCTAGAGAGTGAAAATGATGCCCATCCTTCTTTGTAAAATAGCTCAAGCTCTGTTAGATTGGATAGAGAGCGTCTATGAACAGCAATTTTCAAGTCTTGCCACAGATTCTCAATTGGATTTAGGTCTGGACTTTGACTGGGCCATTCCACTGTAGCTCTGGCTGTATGTTTAGGGTTGTTGTCCTGCTGAAAGGTGAACCTCCAGCCCCGTCTCAAATCTTTTGCAGACTCTAAGGCCTCGTACACACGACCGAGTTTCTCGTCAAAAACCAGAGGAAACTGGTAGTGTGTACATTTTTCGACGAGGAAACTGTTGAGGATCCCGTCAAGCCAAAAAGAGAGCATGTCTTCTTTTTCCTCGACGGGAATGGAGAAACTTGCCTTGTCGAGTTCCTCGACAGCCTAACAAGGAACTCGACGAGGAAAACGATGTGTTTCGCCTGTCGAGTTCCTCGGTCGTGTGTACGAGGCTTAACGGGTTTTCCTCTAAGAGTGACCTCTATTTGGCTCCATCCATCTTCCCATCATGTCTGACCAGCTTCCCTGTCCCTGCCGAAGAAAAGCATCCCCACATCATGACGCTGCCACCACCGTGTTTCACACTGGTGTATTCAGGGTGATGTGCAGAGTAGAGGTAGACCGATATGGGTTTTTCTCTGGCCGATGCCGATACCGATATTTGGAAATCGGGGCGGCCGATGGCCGAGATGTGTGGCCGATTTTTGCGATCGATATTTTAGGCCGTTTTTTTTATTTTTTCCCCTCATCTCAAAAAACCTAGGGTGGAGAGGAGATAATTGTTTAGGGTGGAGAGGTGGGGTGCACCCTGTCAGTGTCACATCAGTGCCCACCAGTGCAGCCCATCAGTGCCACCTCATTAGTGCCCACCAGTGCAGCCCATCAGTGCCACCTCATTAGTGCCCACCAGTGCAGCCTATCAGTGTCCATCAGTGCCACCTCATTGGTGTCTATCAGTGCCACCTCATCAGTGCCCAACAGTGCAGCCCATCAGTGCCACCTCATCAATGCCCACCAGTGCAGCCCATCAGTGACACCTCATCAATGCCCACCAATGCACCAGTGCATCCCATCATTGCCCACCAGTGCATCTCACCTAGCGCATCACCTCATCAGTGCCAACCAGTGCATCACCACATCAGTGCCAACCAGTGCATCACCACATCAGTGCCAACCAGTGCATCACCACATCAGTGCCAACCAGTGCATCACCTCATCAGTGCCAACCAGTGCATCACCTCATCAGTGCCAACCAGTGCATCACCTCATCAGTGCCTCACATCAGTGCCCACCAGTACAGCATAATGTCATTTACTGCCACAGTGTCACCTCATCAATGCCCACCAGCGGAGCGCTCCAGGCATCTCCTAGCACAAGAAAGCTCCATTGTCCCTGGCCCTGACGTGCTGCCCCACCTCTGCCTACAATCCCCAGAATGCAGAGCGGGCCTGTAACAGCCAATCGGAGGCGGCCGCTGCCGACATCCTCCACTCTGAAAAAAAAGGTCCCCTGACGTGCTGCGCGCCCTGCCTCTGCCTACAAAGTCCAGAATGCAGCGCGGGCCGGCAGTTACCGGCCCGCGCTGCATTCTGGGCTTTGTAGGCAGAGGCAGGGCGCACAGCACGTCAGGGGATGTTTTTTTTACAGTGGAGGATGTCGGCAGTGGAGGCCGCCGATTGGCTGTTACGGGCCTGCTGGTTGGCTGCCGCGCTGGGTGTACCAAGATGGCCGCGGATTGCCGCCGCGGTCACAGCATCAGGAAAGGCCGGGGCTTCGGCCTAGCTCCGGAGCCGTGGCACCGCTAATGGCCATGTTAAATATCGGCCTAATTTTGGATAAAAATCGGCCGATGACGATTTCTCCAAAACGGCCAAATATCGGCCGATATATCGGCCTGCCGATATATCGGTCGACCTCTAGTGCAGAGTTCGTTTTCTGCCACACATATCGTTTTGCTTTTAGGCTAAAAAGTTACATTTGGGTCTCATCTGACGGGAGCACCTTCTTCCACATGTTTGCTGTGTCCCCCACATGGCTTCTCACAAACTGCAAACGGGACTTCTTATGGCTTTCTTTCAACAATGGCTTTCTTCTTGCCACTCTTTCATAAAGGGCAGATTTGTGGAGTGCACGATTTAAAGTTGTCCTGTGGACAGATTCTCCCACCTGAGCTGTGGATCTCTGCAGCTCCTCCAGAGTTACCACAGGCATCTTGGCTGCTTCCCTGATTAATGCTCTCCTTACCCAGCCTGTCAGTTTAGGTGGATGGCTAAGTCTTGGTAGGTTTGCAGTTTTGCCATACCCTTTCAATTTTCAGATGATGGATTGAACAGTGCTCCATGAGATGTTCAAAGCTTGGGATATTTTTTTATAACCTAACCCTGCTTTAAACTTTTCCACAACTTTATCCCTGGCCTGTCTGGTGTGCTCCTTGGACTTAATGATGCTGTTTGTTCACTAATGTTCTCTAACAAACCTATGAGGGCTTCACAGAACAGCTGTATTTATACTTAGATTAAATTACACACTCTATTTACTAATTAGGTGACTTCTGAAGGCAATTGGTTCCACTATATTTTAGTTAGGGTTATCAGAGTAAAGGGGGCTGAATACAAATGCACGCCATACTTTTCAGATATTTGTAAACAATGTGGAAAACTATTTATCATTTTCCTTCCACTTCACAATTATGTGCCACTTTCTGTTGGTCTATTACAGGAGTCGGCAACCCGTCAATCATGGGCAGGTACCGGACTGGTTCTCTCTCCGACACCAGTCGTGCTTTGGTTCTTCTCTCTCTCCACGACCCTTTTCCACCCTCCCCCCCACCTCTGTCATCAGTGAATAGCAGGGAGCGAGAGCCAGCACAGCTCAGGACGGAGGGTGGGGGAGGAGCTGGCTAAGTTACCTTTTTAAGTTAACCCACAGGTGATTGGTTGCTAGGTCCTAAGCAACCAATTACCAGCTTGTTAATATGAAAAGTCACTCGGCCAGCTTTGTCCCCTGTCCAGAACTGTGCTTTCTCCCGACCTCCACTGTGTGCAGAGGTAGGATGCATTGGAACTATGCTATGGAACACTGCTATGGAAGGGAAGGGGTCCAGAGGTCACTGCTAAAGGGGAAAGAAGAGGACACTACTGTGTGTGTGTGTCTGTGGGGGGGAGGGGGTGATGTGAAGGAGCAGTGGACACTGCTATGGGCAGGGCCACCCCCATAGCAGTGTCTTCTACCAGCCTCCACATCACCCCTGAACTCTGCATTCCGTGTGCAACACACTCCTGATCCCTGTATTCTGAGTGCAACGCACTGCTGATCCCTGCATCCTGAGCACAACGCATTCCTGATCCCTGTATTCTGAGCAAAACGCACTCCTGATCCCAGCATTCTGAGCGCAACGTACTCCTGATCCCTGCATTCTGAGTGCAACGCACTCCTGATCCCTGCATTCTGAGCGCAACGCACTCCTGATCCCTGCATTCTGAGCGCAACGCACTCCTGATCCCTGCATTCTGAGCGCAACGCACTCCTGATCCCTGCATTCTGAGCGCAACGCACTCCTGAACCCTGCATTCTGAGTGTAATGCACTCATGAACCCTGCACTCTCTTATAATATGTATTTTATTTTTATGCTCACAAACATACTGTGTTTGCGATCTACATTTGGGGTTAACAATGTATTATCACCCACAGTAGATCACAAAGGCAGTGCTTTTTGAACACGATGCAGAAAACACACATGGAACATGCCTTTCTGGCACTTTGTTCTGGTGTGAACCGGCCCTAACAACAGGACACTGTGCCTGGTGATCTTTGACTTCATCAGTGTTGTTCAAGTAGATCTCTATCTCTCTAAGATTGCCTACCCCTGGTCTATCACATAAAATCCCAATAAAATACATTTACGTTTTTGGTAGTAACATGACAAAATGTGGAAAATTTCAAGGGGTATGAATACTTTTTTAAGGCACTGTATGTCTACCAGATAGGTAGCAGCTAAACTATTTATGTGTTGAGGATTTGTCACATACACTTATCTGTTATTCCTTTGCGATTACATTGGTATTTATTGTAGTATTTTTTTTAAAAAGAGTCCTACGGTAATGCATTAGGCTGGTGCGCCCTTCTTATGTTTGTTTTCTACACACCTGGTAAAAATTGAACACTTGTGCTTTGAAATTCATATAGAGAGCTGTTGTTGCTATAATGCACCAATCCACCCAATTATTTTGTTGGTATTCTGAGTTGTTTTGAGTTAATCGGATTTATCTTGAATCCCATGCATTTTAATCCAGAGAGCACCCCACTTGTTGATTCCCAGTGGACTTTCTGAAGCCTGTGTTCTATTTCTCTCTTCAAGCTTCTGGCATTACTAATCAGTTTAAAAATTCTAGGACAGGTTTAAATCTGATCTGTGGATGTGTGGAACATTTTATTTGAGGAATTCGTTTTTATATCAGACTTTCTGTATATGGGAGACAGCGAGGGGTCACAGTGGGTGTGTTTGGGAATAGCTATCACAAATAGGTCAACTCAAACAAGCAACTCAAATCACAAAATTGCCAACAAAAGAGCCTGGTGTGGATTGGTGCATTATAGAAACCCCATTGCCCTGCATCTTAAAGTGGAACCTCCCTCTCTCAATCAACATTAACTATTTGTAATCCTTATGCTCTAGCTTTAGTAAATAGATTGGAAAGTGTGTACTATTTACTAGTTGATCAACTTGGGGACAACCAGCTTGCCGGATTCTTGCGATTATCGCTAGTGGCTTCCTGAACGTAGCACACACCCGGCCATATATAGACAGTGGTTGGGTGGGAAGAAGTTAAAAAAAAATTCAACCCAAAAACAAAAAAATATATATTTCAGCTAGATACAGTGGGGCAGATCCACAAAGATCTGCCCCGGCGCAGCGTATCTGAGATACGCTACGCCGGTGTAACTTACTTTTTTTGGTTTGAATCCTGAAAGAATTTGCGCCGTAAGTTACGGCGGTGTAGTGTATCTCTCGCGGTGTAACGGCGCCTAATTCAAATCGGCGAGTAGGGGGGAGTGTTTCATTTAAATGAAGCGTGTCCCTGCGCCGAACGAACTGCGCCGTCCCTAAATTTCCCGCCGTGCATTGCGCGTAAATTACGTCCAGCCCGATTCACGGACGACTTACGCAAACAAAAGATTTTTTTTTTAATTATACGCGGGAACGACGGCCATACTTAACATTGAGTACGCCACCAAACAGCAGCTTTAACTATACGCCGGAAAAAGCCGACTAGAGACGACGTAAAAGAATGCGACGGCGACTCGTACGTTCGTGGATCGTCGGAAATAGCTAATTTGCATACTCGACGCGGATTACGACGGGAACGCCACCCAGCGGACGCCGAAGAATTGCATCTTAGATCCGAAGGCGTACGAAGACGTACGCCTGTCGGATCTAACCCAAATGCCGTCGTATCTTGTTTTGAGAATTCAAAACAAAGATACGACGTGGGAAATTTGAAAGTACGCCGGCGTATCAGTAGATACGCCGGCGTACTCGCTTTGTGGATCTGCCCCAGTGGCTGCATTCATTTTATTTTTGTCAGTAATTTTCTTTTATTTTTATCTGGTAATCCTGAAATAATACTTACTGTCCTAGGATAGATACCATGACCCGTTTCACTGTATCTATGCAGGAAGCTACACTTGTCTCCCAGGCTGAACTTCCATACTTCATCTCTATTATATAGAGGTTTAGTCATTTACAGATGATAACACTGTTTGTTCTTTCAATCCTCAATAGAGGAAAGGACAAGGAAATTGCAATCCTAGCCAGATTAATGGGTATTTTTTGCGCTTCTTGAAAATATTTTAGCCTGAAAAATAAAAAACGAATGCAGCCAACACATCTAAGGACTTCTGAGCTGCAATATGTTACATTTTTGATCTTGTGTTCAGATATCCCTTAAAAGCATTAATAAATAGAAAACAGTGTAGCGCAAACAAAAATACATCTCATGTACTGAATATCAACACCAAAATAACAAAAGAAGTGCTATACACATCTAATACAATTATAATGTACAACAAATATGACAGTTCACAAATTGTGTAAATTAAAGTCCAATCAGGATATAAAATCCATAGCTCCCAACTGTCCCTGATTTCGAGGGACCGTTCCTGATTTGTAGCAATGACCCGCGTACACACAACCGGTTAAACCGATGAGAACGGTCTGATGGACCGTTTTCATCGGTCCAAACCGATCGTGTGTGGGCGCCATTGGTTATTTATCCATCGGTTAAAAAAAAGCCAACTTGTTTTAAATTTAACCGATGGATTTCTCACCGATAGAAAAAAAACGATTGTTAGTAGGCACGACCATCGGTTAAAAATCCATGCATGCTCAGAATCAAGTCGATGCATGCTTGGAAGCATTGAACTTCGTTTTTTTAGCACAACGTTGTGTTTTACGTCACTGCGTTCTGAAACAATCGTTTTTTTAACCGATGGTGTGTAAGCACGACCGATGAAACCGGTTCATCAGACCGGTTTCATCGGATGGACCGATCGTGTGTACAGGGCTTCAGTCCCTCTTTCTCCTTCATCTGTCCCTCATTTTGGTCTGACCCATATAGTTGTATATATTTTTTATCTTTAAAAAAGAGTTTCCCAGTGCTAAACCTTGCATCCAAATTCTAAATTTCTGCATTTGTAAATTTTAAAAGCCAATATAAAGGAATAGTAGTGGTAACAAAAAAAACCCTTGTGGATTTAATTAACCTTTTTCTTGGTTAATTCTCCTTTAAGGGAGTGTGACAGGGGGGCGTGTCCTATGCCTACATAGTTTGCTAGTAGGTGTCCCTCATTCCCATCTCAAAATGTTGGAAGGTATGTAAAATCACCACTGCAATACTGTGATCCAATAATAGAAGTGCTCCATGTTCCACCACAATACAAACTGTCCGCTCACCTCAAAGCCATGACCCCTGTATTACCAGAAGGTCAAAGTAAACAGTGTTCCCCTCAGGGACAATTCGGTGTTGTGATTTCACTTAATTAGTGTTAGCTGGCAGCATTATTATTATTATTTTTATTTCATATATTTGAGCACAGAATTTGTGTGTATATTGTGGGTGAGTAGGATGAAAGATCACATAAATACAGAGATAAGCTCCTATCAGTTATTAGGGGCTCAATGCTGTAGATGGGAGGCCCTCTGCCCAGAGGTCAGGGCGTGGGTCAGAGCAGCAAGAAGCTAAGAGAGAGAAAGCTACAGTATTTTTACATGAATACTGTTCATGGTGCTGTGAATCAGTCTGAGGGACCAGAAAAAAAAGGCCTAAGTGGAAGCCTGAACAGTGAGTGTGCAAGAAGAAACCAGATTTACATTTGTATTTTAAAGTGCATGACAATTAACCACTTAACGACCCGCCCATAGAAAAAATACGTCTACTGGGTGGTCCGTTAACTCTGGGAGGACATCTATTGACGTCCTCCCGCGCGCACACGGGAGTGTCCGTGACCGCCGGGTCCTAAGGACCCGGCACATCACGGATCGCGGTAAATTGCCGCTGATAGCGGCCGGTTACCACGTGATCACTCCGTCCAATGACGGAGCGATTACTTGTAAACAAACCAGCATCATTTGATGACGCCGGTTCCTCCCTCCCCTCTCTGTCCGATCGGTACAGTGTGAGAGGAGAGAGCGGATGGCAGCAGTGCTGTGGGCTGGATCTGTGACAATTGCAGTCACAGATCCAGCCATCCATGCTCAACCATCCCTGCAAATACCCCCTGCAATACTGTATAATACCCCCTTCAATACTCTGCAATACCCCCTGCAATATTCTGCAATACCCCCTGCAATACTCTGCAATACCCCCTGCAATACTCTGCAATACCCCCTGCAATACTCTGCAATACCCCCTGCAAATACTGCCAAATTTTATAACAGAAACAAATAATTTTTTTTTTTTTTTTACAGAATTTTCAGTCCTTTTTCTTTTATAGCGCAAAAAATAAAAAACCCAACAGTGATTAAATACCACCAAAAGAAAGCTCCATTTGTGGGAAAAAAAGGACAACATTTTTATTTGGGTACAGTGTTGTATGACTGAGTAATTGTCATTCAAAATGTGAGAGCACCGAAAGCTAAAAATTGGTCTGGTTATTAAGGGGGTTTAAGTGCCCAGTGGTCAAGTGGTTAAAGGATGACACACACCATTAGCATAACGGGTGAAGAGGATTATGAAAGTCCTCAGCTTTGGGCTCCTCCCAAGCCACAGCCCTGATGTGGGGTGCAACACATCAATAATGCATTGTGGCTGTTGGAGTATGCATATCACAAGGGCTCCTTAAGTTATCTGATCTGACGGATCATAACTGCAGTTTGTAAAGTTGCCCCAGTATAAACTTTTGGGCTGAGCTGTACTTTTAGGCAATTTTAGCAAATTTTGACTATGCTGACTGCCATTTTCTTAAACTCATGCTGTTTGAGGCTCCCCCTGTGTTTGCACTTCCGTTTACTATTTAATTCTTTGTACATGAATTGGTTATGCTGTTCCACACTGTTGGCATGGATTCTGATGAAGCATTGACAAGCGAAACGTGTTAATCCTGCCAGTTCATTCTTTGTGAACAGTGGCCAATGTAATTTTATTAATGATCATTTGTTCAAAGTATTGAACTTGTGATATACCACATATGTACCGATATATACTTTTAATCTACAAGATTTTATAATGTTTCTAAATAAAGACAATACGTTTTAATTCTTTTTTTGCCACATTTAAAGTCCCCCATCTCATTTTCCACCCCGTTCTCCGTTGTGGACATTTAAGATTTCTGTTTTCCGAAACATATCAAGTGCATGGACTAGGAGTAGCCCATGGCTGAGGCCATTTATATTACTCTTCAACTGTTGAGCTAGCGGTGTGCGGTGTCCTTACGTTCTCATTTCTGCTTCATTTCTTTCTTCAAGCACATTTGGCAGCCTGCACCCTGTGAACCCCCAAATTATCGGAGCACCTCAAACGTTACTACATGTGGTTATAGAATATCATGTGTGTTTTGAAGTGGTGTTGGAAAACTCTGTGGGGGTAATACCAAACTTACTTTTATACTTTTCCTTTAATTAAGAGTGGGCCACAAGCCCTGAAACAATATTTTCTGGCTGGTCTGAACTCTATATCTTGAACAAAACCCCCAAATATCACACTGTCAAAATTCAGCCTTGTACATCATTATGTGTGGCTCACTCTGTATCTCTCAGACCCTACATGCCAGTCAATTATAATTCTGTAAATATAAGAAAATGGAAATACTTTGTCCTGCTCCTTTGGCATTCTCTGCCATATCTTGGAAATCTATATTCCTGTTATCACTATGAACTGTGAAGCAGCACGCAGACTGTAATAAAAGCTATTTCACACATTTGGGATTGTCTCCGTTAGACTACGGAGCACAGCTTCATCTTCAACCCCTCACAGCTCAAGTTTTCAAAGCCAAATAAACGCTTGCTTTCTGCTCTATTTCTTCTACCCTCATAGCAGTACATTGTGAGTGACCCAGTGGTCATTTGGACAAAACCTCCGTTCTATTGACAGGCCCACCCACTTCGGAGATCATCAGATCAGCCTGTGCCGCTGAGAAGAGAAAAGAAAGGGCTGCATTGTTGAGATGACGCCTGGAGGACATAAGTTGAAAAACCCTGATTGTTATAACAAGTAAATTCTTCAACCTTTCTTTTGAAAACATCTGAGGCTGAGGAATGAGACGCTGCATGAAAAGTGAGCCAACGTGTTTTCATTCTTTGATGATCAGAGTAAAGGATGAAAATGACTGCTTCTGTCAATTTTCTCTAAGATTGCTTTAAAATCCCAGTAACAAAGTCTTTTTAGCTGTAAAACTCGGTCAAAATACCGTGGACAATTGTATAGCTTTCTTCATATTTTACCCGCGCACCATGGAGAAAGCACTGCCTGGCCCGCGAGAAAGTTTCATCCCATGACGAATTTTAAGGGAAACTGTCACTCATATTCATAATCTTATTTTCTTTGAAACATTAGGCATTCATATATGGAAGGTTTATGTCAGTTTCCATTAATCTTTTTTCACAATGTTGCAAAACTAAAAAAAAAAATATATCAGTTACAGAAGAGCTTGGGTCAGGAAAAACATAAGCATTAACACTTAAAAATAAATAAAGTACCGTATTTATCGGCGTATATCGCGCACTATTTTCCCCTTAAAATAAGGGGAAAATCGTGGGTGCGCCATATACGCCGATAGCCACTTCCCACGCTCAGTTTGAAATCCTGCGCCGACATATACCGAGTGCAGTACACTCGGGTACATTTGGCTAGTCTCGGCTTCGCTCGTGCTCACGCATAAACGTCACAGAGCGTGAGCGCGAGCGACGCAGAGCCTTGCCGAATGTACCCGAGTGTACTGCACTCGGTATATGTCGGCGGAGGCGTTCGAACTGAGCGCGGGAAGCGGGGACTCGACTTGAGGCGCGCGCTGGAGAAGCCGGGAGGACACCATCGAGGCCGGAGACGGACGCCGGACCAGACGATGGTCGCTGGGAAGACACCAAAACTGTAAGTAATAAAATCATATAACTTTTTTTTTACAGGAATTTCGGGGGCAACTTTAGGGGTGCGCGGTATACGCGGGAGCGTGTTATACCGCGATAAATACGGTAGTATTAAATCCTCAGTGTTTTTTTAGTAGAACTAAACTACATCTGAGCACCACAACTGAAAATGCAATTCAAATAAATGTTATTATTCAAAGCAAACATACCTCTCTAAGTTGCCTTGAAAACAAATTCATGCCCCTTCAAGTTTTCCAAATTTTGTCATGTTACAACCAAAAATGTAAATGTCATTTGTTTGTATTTTATGTGATAGACCAACACAAAGTGGCACATAATTGTTTAGTGGAAGGAAAATGATAAATGGTTTTCAATTTTCTTTACAAATAAATATGTGAAATGTGTCAATACTTTACACAACCACCTTTCGCTGCAATTTCAGCTGCAGGTCTTTTTGACAATGTCTGTACCAGCTTTGCACATCTAGAGAGTGACATTTTTGCCCATTCGTCTTTGAAAAATAGCTCAAGCTCTGTCAGATTGGATGGAGAGTGTCTGTGAACAGCAATTTTCAAGTCTTGCCACAGATTCTCCATTGGATTTAGGTCTGGACTTCGACTGGGCTATTCTAACACATGAATATGCTTTGATCTTAACCATTCCATTGTAGCTCTGGCTGTATGTTTAGGGCCATTGTCCTGCTGGAAGGGGAACCTCCGCCACAGTCTCAAGTTTTTTGCAGACTCTAACAGGTTTTCTACCAAAACTGCCCTGTATTTGGCTCTATCCAGCTAAAGAAAAACATCCCCACAACATAATGCTGCCACCACCATGTTTCACAGTGTGTTCAGGGTGATGTGCAGTGTTAGTTTTTGGCCACACATAGTGTTTTGCTTTTAGGCCAAAAACTGTTGGTCTCATCTGACCAGAGCACCTTCTTCCACATGTTGGCTGTATTCCCTACATGGCTTCTAGCAAACTGCAAATGGGACTTCTTACGGCTTTCTTTTAACAATGGCTTTCTTCTTGCCACTCTTCCATAAAGGCCAGATTTGTGGAGTGCACAACTAATAGTTGTCCGGTGGGCAGATTCTCCCACCTGAGCTGTGGATCTCTGCAGCTCCTCCAGAGTTACCATGGGCCTCTTGGCTGCTTCTCTGATTAATGCTCTCCTTGCCGGTCTGTCAGTTTAGGTGGACGGCCATTTCTTGGTAGTTTTGCAGTTGTGCCATACCCTTTACATTTTCGGATAATAGATTGAACAGTGAGATGTTCAAAGTTTGGGATATTTATTTGTATAACCTAACCCTGCTTTAAACTTCTCCACAACTTTATCCCTGACCTGTCTGGTGTGTTCATTGGCCTTCATGATGCTTGTTTGTTCACTAAGGTTCACTAAGGTTCTCTAACAAACCTCTGAGGGCTTCACACAACAGCTGGATTTATACTGAAATTAAATTACACACAGGTGGACTTATTATTTAATAATTAGGTGACTTCTAATGGCAATTGGTTCCACTAGATTTTAGGTAGGGGTATCAATGTAAAGGGGGCTGAATACAAATGCACGCCACACTTTTCACATATTTATTTGTAAAACATTTTGAAAACCATTTATCACACTTCACAATTTGTGTTGGTCTATCATATAAAATCCCAAGAAGGTACATTTACGTGTTTGGTTGTAACATGACAAAATGTGGAAAATTTCAAGGGGCATGAATACTTTTTCAAGGCACTGTATGTGGGAAATGAGAGGAAATCCCTCCAATGTGAGGGGATCCCTGGTTGTCACCAGGGTCACCAGAACTAGTGTCTCCATTGGAAGATGACAAACCAAAATTTGTGATTTTCTTTTACTTTTGGTAGTAAAGGTAAACAGGACAAAAAGGACAAATCTCCTAATCTGGGGCACAGGGCGCAATATAAACTGGACAGGTGTTCCAAGGCTCACACTACTCTTTTTTTTTTTTTTTGCATGATTCAGGTTTCCAGAGATAACACAAAACCTGAAAGAAACCACCTCTTTTATACTTGTTCTGTGTAGTGGGCTGCCTGGCTTATATAATGTGAAGAAAAGCAGGAGGATCAAAGCACCACTCTACCAGTAGTAGTCCACAATTTCGACCTTTAACAAGTTGTCAGGAAAGAAGAAATATGCCCAGGCACATAGTTATGGGCAGACAGTGAATTTCTATTAGCCAAATCTATAGACAAAAGAATCCCTGTGAAGCCTCGTACACACGGCCGAGGAACTCGACGTGCCAAACACATCGAGTTCCTCGGCCAGTTCAGCACTGAAGCCGCCGAGGAGCTCGGCCGGGAGAGAGCTCCCATAGAACAACGAGGAAATAGAGAACATGTTCTCTATTTCCTCGCCGAGCTCCTCGTCGGCTTCCTCGGCCGAAAGTGTACACACGACCAGTTTCCTCGGCAGAATTCAGCCAGAAACTCGGTCGGAAGCTGAATTCTGCCGAGGAAACTGGTCGTGTGTACGGGGCCTCAGCCTGACCCGCGTTCACGTGTGTGCTCCGGTGTGCATAGCCCACCAAGTGGGCTATTTAAACACCTCTAGGACCAGGCTTGCACTCTACCTGAGTTGTCAGCCTGCAAAGTACCTGTTGTCTGCCACCTGCCAGTGCAGCAAGTATATGCTCTTCTGTCTGTGACCTTCCAGCCTGCTAAGTACCTGTTGTCTGCCACCTGCCAGCCTGCCAAGTACCTACTGCCTGTGACCTGCCAGCCTGCTAGTACCTGCTGACTATCTACCAGCCTGCTGTGACTGCTGCCCTGCATCACGATCCAGCCTGCATCCAAGTACGCACAGACCTCTCATCTGCAGCCATTACTATATGAACTTCCAGGCACTCATGCCACTCCAGGCTTCCATGCTTCCTGTTTAATTTACATGGGGTACCAGGCCGGAGGTGTAAGAGATCGTTTTTCGCTCCACGTAAGGCTCCATCTCCAGGTACATGACACAGGTGCTACTGTATTAAAGTCTTGAGCTGGAAGAGTTTACATAAAAAATATTTTTTCAGATTTTTCAGTTTAGTCCAGAGACAAAATTTACTGTTTTCTCCAGCCGTAAAAGAAGGGAGACCCTTGCAACTCCTAAAATGTGTTGGCTTATCTGATTACAAGAAAATACATTTTGGGCTTCTACCAGCAGAGTGGTGCTTTTATCCATTTACCATAGTTTACATACAATAAGATAACAGTCCTAGAAATACGGAACTGCCTATAAACCACACAATACAAAAAATGACGCAGCCCAAAGCTCATCAGCTTTAAAATGATGTGATATATAATAACTGTTTTGTTTCATATATTTTGCCATTCATGTTATCTCTTGCAGGCCTATAATAAATCCATGTGATTGTCTCATATGACTTTAGATCTAATCAATGTTTTGGTATGAGATGTTGGGTTGAGCAGAGCCAGTTGAGCCCTAAATCTGAAGATAACAATAACAAATGCATACCTCCCAACATTTTGAGATGGGAATGAGGGACACCTACTAGCAAATGTATGTAGGCACATGTCACGCCCCCTGCCACACCCCCTTAAAGGAGAATAACCCATTAAAAGGTCAATTAAATCCACAAGGGACTTTTTTACCACTACTATTCCTTTATATTGTCTTTTAAAATTTACAAATGCCGTAATTTATAATATGGATGAAAGGTTTAGCACTGGGAAACTTTTTTTGAAATATAAAAAGTGCATTTTATATACAACTTTATAGATCAGACCAAAATGAGGGACAGAGGGAGATTGCTCCAAATCAGGGACAGTCCCTCGAAATCAGGGACAGTCCCTCGAAATCAGGGACAGTCCCTCGAAATCAGGGACAGTTGGCAGCTATGACAAATGGGTTCCAACATGTTGCAGCTTTGTTTAGTTAGCAGAAATATTGTGAATTTGGTGCAGAGTTATTCATTTTAAAGTTATTACAAAGGACAAGGAAGCTTAACATCTGAGGTAATAATTTGTTTTATATGTATATGCAATATACATATAAATGTATATTTTATATTGATTTTGTTTTGGATGAGGAGTACTTTTTTTAACAATTTCTGTAAAAAACTGTCTGGTTTATACTTACAAACTGATTGGTATGAAATGTTGACAGCTAAAATAGCTTCCATAGAAAGAGTTTTGCCATAAAGCAGTATCATGGCGTTGTGGTTTATAGAGGGTAGAAAACATCCTTTGACAGAGCCTGTGCCTTGAGGTAATCCATTTTATGTAAAAAAAAAAACAGTTATATTGCTATCTTTTACACCCCAGACACGGCATAGTTTCTTATATCTTTTTGGTTTCAGGAGCATTTAAAATCCAAGTCGATAAAGCATAAAATACAAGCTGATCCAAAATCAAAAGGTACTTTGAAACAATAAAATGAAATGAATGTGAGAAAAATTGCCATCATTTTCTTCATTCTCTATATGTTTTCAAAAGATATGCACGCTTTTTTTCAGTAGATTTGTCAATTTAAACTTGCAGGTAGTATTCTTTATATCTGCAAGCTCTGTACTCTATGCCATTTTCTGTAATTAACTACTTTTACAGAGGCAGTGAAACAGAATAGAGTAAATGGTCAGAAGGCATGATTAACTAAGATTATAAAAACTTAGTTTATATAAAGAAATAATTACATGAGGGGGCAATTACTTATTCCCTGTCCCCAAAAAGCAGTGTGCACAAAAATATACATAGCGGCCCAGATTCACAGAGTGTGGGCGCACATTACGCCGCCGTAAAGTAACCACCGTACTCTACGCCAACGCAGCGCAGAGAGGCAAGCATTGCATTCAGCAAGCCAGTGCTCCCAACGCTGCGCCAGCGTGGCGTGGGATTCGAAGGCGTACGCCGGCGTGGGTGAAAGTGGGCGTGACCCATGCAGATGAGGCGTGACCCCATGCAAATGATGGGCCGAGCGCCAGACAGATACGTATCACGAACTGCGCATTCGCCCTGACTTGGACGCATCCCCCTGCGTCTGCTCACAACCATGTCGGAACAACTGCCTAAACTACGCCGGATCACTGCATATGGCGTGAACGTAACCTACGCCCAGCCAGACACACGTCCAACGTAAAATACGCCGGCTTGTGTACCCTGGTGCAGACCTTTGCATGTCTGCTGCTGGGTAGCGCCTCCTTTATAGGGAATAACTTTACGCCGGACATACAACTTACGTGCACCTCGCGTAGCCTGCGTCAGGCGCACGCAGGTTCGTGAATCGCCGTATTTCCCTCATTTGCATGTTTGAATGGCTAATCAATGGGAGCGGCACCATGCACCCAGCCTAAATGTGCGCCCACCCTACGCCGGCGTAAGCAAGCTACGTCGGCGTAGGGTGTAGCCTGGTTTTAGGCACATATCTGTTTGTGGGTCTGGTGCACAGATACGACGGCGCACATTTGCACTTACGTTGGCGTAATTTGTTATACGTCGGCGTAAATGCTTTGTGAATCTGGGCCAACGTGTGTACTCAGGGGTTCTTGCCCATGCAGTGTGAGGGGTTCTGGTGTAGTTTAGTTGGAAAGGACAGTGCTGATTGGCAGTCCTTTTTTTGGGGGGGGGGGACCTGGAATTTGGAGGCTCAGAAAGACTTTGGGTGGGAAAGATCCTCTGGAACTCTGATTACAGGGACTTTGGTTCCGAAAGTGTTAACTCGCCTGCAAGGGAGGCTTATGAAAAAGAAGGCAGGAATCAGGAATTGTCTGTTACATATAGGTAGATCCACAGAGATGGCCGCAACTTTAAGGCGGCGTAGCGTATCGTATTTACACTACGCCGCCTTAAGTCAGGGAGGCAAGTGCTGTATTAGCAAAGTACTTGCCTCCTAACTTACGGCAGTGTAGCGTAAATGCGGCGGGCCCAAGCGCGCCTAATTCAAATTCGGCTGAGGGGGCGTGTTTTATTATAATTAGGCTTGACCCGATGTGATTGATGCTTTTTTGGAACTGCGCATGCGCCGTGCGCCTACATTTCCCAGTGTGCATTGCGGCTAAGTCCGCCGCACGGGCCTATTGATTTTGACATGGACGTAAACGACGTAAATCCCTATTCACGGACGACTTAGGCAAACAACGTAAAATTTTCGAATTTCGACGCGGGAATGGCGGCCATACTTAACATTACTATTCTATCTATTTGATGGAATAACTTCAGGCCTGCTAATGCGTTACGTAAACGTACCTATCAGTGTAGTCTATCAGTGCCCATCAGTTCTAACTATCAGTGCTCATCCGTGAAGAAGAAAAATTACCTGTTTTCGAAATTTTATTAGTAAACTACATTTTATAAACTTTTTATTTTTCAAAATGTTTGGCCTTTTTCCATTTATTTAGCAAAAAAAAACACCACCAAAAGAAAGCTCTATTTGTGTTAAAAAAATAAATAACATTTCATATGGGTACAGTGTTGCATGACCACGCAATTGAAGTGTGACAGCGCTAAAAGCTGAAAATGCCTGGGCAGGAAGGGGGTAAAAGTGCCCAGTAGGCAAATGGTTAAAATCATAAGTATAGTCTTTGGTTCTCGAATGTGTCTTTGGTGAAATCTCTTTCAAACAAAAGTAAAAGGCCCAGATTCACAGAGCGGGCGCACATTACGCCGCCATAGCGCAAATAAAATACGCAACGCCGACGCAGCGCAGAGAGGCAAGCATGGAATTCACAAAGCCACTGCTCCCAAAACTGCGCTGGGTTTCGAAGGCGTAAGCCGGAGTAGGTGGAAGTGGGCATGAGCCATGCAAATGAGGCATGACCCAATGCAAATGATGGTCCGAGCGCCAGACAGATACGTATCACGAACTGTGCATGCGCCGGGACGTGGACGCATCCCTCTGCGCATGCTCATAACCACGTCGAAACAACTGCCTAAACTACGCCGGATCAATGCCTACGGCGTGAACGTAACCTATGCCCAGCCACACACACGTCCAACGTAAACTCTGTAAAATACGCCGGCTTGTGTTCCCTGGTGCAGACCTTTGCATGTCTGCTGCTGGGTTACACCTCCTTTATGGGGCTTAACTTTACGCCGGATGTACAACTTACGCGCACATCGCGTAGCCTGTGTCGGGCGCTCGTACGTTCGTAAATCGCCTTATTTCCCTAATTTGCATATTTGAATAGAAAATCAATGGGAGCGCCAAATGCGTCCAGCCTAAATGTGCGCCCACGCTACGCCGGCGTAGGCAAGTTACGTCGGCGGGATAAAGCCTATTTTTAGGCGTATCTTAGTTTGTGGGTCCGGCGCACATATACGACGGCGCAGATTTCCACTTACGTCGGCGTATCTTGTTCTACGTCGGCGTAAGTGCTTTATGAATCCGGGCCAAGGTGTTTTATGACTCCTAGATATCTCCATTGAAAAAGCATAATCTGATGTACTGTAGCTTGTCAGGAATGAAAAAAAAAAAACCTTCTTATATTCTAGTAACCCAATGTGAAGAAGCAGGACTGGGATGAATCCATGAGTTTGTGAAAATACAGAAACAAGTGTCGTTTGTCTTTCTCTGTATCTCTATTGAAAAATAACTCTTTCGATATAAAATAAATCAGTCTTATATCGCAAAAAAAAAAAAATCTTTGTATCTTTCAAAACATTTGCAGTAGAAAAACTGTTCAAGCTGTGGTGTGCCCCACACCCGTGCTCAATCGACAAACTTGCCAGAGGTGAATGACCTTATGAGATTATTCAGGTCAAAATGTGCTTATAATTATAATCTTTCCATCCACTTGTTATCCGCTCCTCGGCTCCCTCGAGCAATACAAAAATAGTGTAATGCTTTTAAAACACTTCACTTTATTAAAAGCAAGAGAAGGCTAATGTACTCACATTCATGGTACTGTTTGAAGGGTGTGGATTGGAGGACTGGGTCCACCTCTAAAAAAAACACTATCATAGTGTGGAGCGAGGGGAAAGGGGAATAGCCGCTCCAGGTTTGACTTGTAGTGCTGTCCTTCTTTCAATAAAAGGCTACAATTTGTTCAGAGTGCGGCTGTCCAGAGACAATCTTTGTTCCTGCTTTGCATAGTGTGGAGCGAATTCTAGATTGCAGAGCACAAGATCTCTGGTTAGGCAGCCCTTAGGCCTCAATTACATTTGCAGTTGAGGGGGGGGGGCATAAAAATGGATGGTTGGGTCAAGCAGTGGATTGAGGTGTAGAAATATTGCTTCCATAATGCTTTACAAATGGCATGGCAAAAATGATCCTGCTAAACATGACCTAATCAACTTGTGCAGGTTTTTAGTGGTTAAAACAAGTGGCGAGGAGGCAACATAATGCCTCCTACCCCGTTTCAATCACTTTCTAAAAAGTGATTCACCATGGGCCACACCAGTGTAAATCAGCCCTTAAAGTAAAACTAAACTCTGCAAATAGGTTCTGTAATGAGTCAATGTCTGCAAGGTCCCTTGCTAGTGCAGACATCTTCTTAGGGTGCTGGGTCTTGGGCTGTCTTGATTGGCCAGCATGAGATGATGTAACTCCCATACATGTGCAGGAGTTCCTTAGTTCTGGCACCATGGCACTTTGTTATGAATGTACTTTGAGCTGCACATGCAGTCTCGGGGGAAGGTTAGAACTCCACTGGGGCAAAGACTGTTGTAAATTTTAAAGAATTACCTGCAGTTCCTAGATAATGAGCCTGATGTAGAAACTGAGGTTCCCCATCCGGTCTGCTCTCCCTTGAGACTGTCAGTAAGCACTGGGTAGAATTCAAAGCCAAAAATAGGCTGTCTATTGGCTAAGAAACCTGCCCACTGCCTGTTGTCAATCACAAAGGAGCTGATGGGTAACTAGGTCTCTGAATCCTCATGAGATGGGGGAACTAGGTCTTTGAATTCCCACCATGTGGGGAAATTAGGTCTTTGAATCCTCATGAGGTGGGGGAACTAGGTCTCTGAATTCCCATCAGGTGGGTGAACTATGTCTATGAGTCCTCTTGAGGTGGGGGAACTAGGTCTCTGAATCCTTATGAGGTGGGAGAACTAGGTCTCTGAATTTCCATCAGGTGGGGGAACTATGTCTCTGAATCCCCATAAGGTGGGGGAACTAAGCCTCTGAATTTCCATCAGGCTCTGTCCACCCAGCTACAAAACTCCTCAGCTGCTGCACTGTTTGTTTAAAAGCTGCAATGACAGAGGGAGTTCAGCAGTACTGAGAATGGAGTGCCCACAGTGTGCCTCCACATGTGGTGCTTGCCTCAAATTCATATACCTATTTCCAACAAGTTTGGAACAAACACCAACATTTGTTGTGCAGGGGCATGATAGAATTCTAATCTAAGGGCGTTTAATGAAAATAACTGATTCACATATTTTGGCACCACGAAACGTAAAACACTTAGGGGTTTATTTTTTGTGTTTTACTGGAGAACGATCAACTTGGATAGGGATAGGGAGCATTTGATACCTCGGACCATAAAACTGAACAACGTAAGGACTTCTTAACTTCTAGTTGCTCTGCGCAACTCTTGATGGTTTTGCACAACTTCTAGCTGCACTATACAACTCCCAGCTGCATTGCACAACTGCTGGCTGTACTGCAAACCTTCTGGCTGCACTCCCATAAAGTAATGTCCCAAAGGATCTCTGAGCTGTCTGTGACCTGTACTCCTCCCAGAATCCCAAAGCACCGCACTGTCACACTTGCAGCACTGGGATCTTGTACTCACTTAGCCACAGGGTAATCGGTTGCCTCTTGCCATTATCCCTCCAGGCTCTTTCAAGTGAGGGAGATGTAGACTCACACCATCTCTGTACAACTTGGGCTCTCTCGCACAGCTTCCTCAAGGCTCTATCCTGTGAGCTCTCTCCTGATCCAGTTGGATTATTGGGCTAGATTTTCAAATAGACTCCCTAACTAGCCTAGCTGGGACCTCTGTGTCTCCAGGCTGGCTTCCGCCCATGCTTCTGGCTAAGGGGATGGGAAGGAGAGAGCGGTGCTAGGCAACCAATAGTTTAAAACGGTTTATTGAGTATACACAAAAAACAGTGTAGCAGGATCAACTCACAGGGTGGTCATGGGAGACTGTCTGTACCCAGGTGGACTGTGTGGAGGATACCACACTGGATAGTGGTATAGTCCTTGCTGCAGCTGCAGCTCCAAGGAGGCAGAAGGGAGGACGCTCAACCTCTCAATAGGGGTCTCCTCCTGCAGATCTGGACCCAGGAACTGCTCCCCCTACGGCTCAGGCCTCAGACTATCTATGCCCCCCCCCACCTTCTGGGCACACCTCCCCAGGGATTGGCTGAAGTCCCATAAATATTCAGGCTGCAGGCTCTGTCCAGCCTCTGCTCCACTGATGGAGCTAAACAAAATTTGCCTAGCAGCCTACTCTAAACTAGGAGGGTCCTACATTTGTGTACAGTCTTAGCCTGTCATTCATACTTATAAATTGCTGGGATTCCCCGGTGCAGAAATACGCACATTTTTTGAGTATATGGCCCTTGTCGCCCATGTGAATGAGTATGTGCTAATAATGAATGTGTAGGGCGAACGGTACATGGTACTTTTGCCTGATTTATAGTAGTTTGGAATAATTCAATGATATCAAACACTGCTCAAAGCACTACAGGATACTTTGTTATTATATAAATACAGGGAAAAAATATCTGGAGTGCTTTGGAATGTCAATGTTTGCTTATGTCTATTGTTCTGTGAAGGTTAGGTGTGTGATGGGGGGAGGGGTGCGATAATAGTACTGTGCAAAGCCTTGAGGCTAAATTGCATCCACAATTTACACATAAATACATGACTTAAATTACTTGTAAACACAGATTATACTTTCATTATCTCAAGGTTAGATATTCTCATGTAATAGAAATGATCACAGCCTTTTCAAGAACCATGTTTGCCAGTTGGCTTTGTCATTAGGAAAACAATACCTAAAAAATCTATGCATATTGCTTATGTATTGCTGTCGGTGAGTGCGCTTGAGCTGCGCTTCATGAAGCACTTAGTCTGGTTATGAAGGCCCGGGACTGCTATTTCACAAATGCAGCATTTCATAGAAACGATTCCCAGGGATAGTATATTTACAGTATTTCTACATTCTGCTTCCTGCATTTCTAAAGATGGTACAAGCAAACCACCAGACTGTTTATGTGAGAGCCATTTAAAACAATCAGCTCAAACGTAATTCTCTGCAATGCTAATCAGCACTAAGAGGAAATGTGATCTTAAACTATATTTTCTTTGGCAACTTGCTTGGAATGTAAATTAGATTGCTTTGTCATTTTTGTATTCGTTAAAATGCTTAGCGACTTTTGCTGTGAATGGAAAGCCTAGAAGTAATCCTCAAACCTATCAAACGTACACACGCAAGAATAGCTAATACTGAGCTATGAAGGCCCATCCACACTAATGCCGCATATACACGATCGGAAATTCCGACAAGAAAACCATGGATTTTTTTTGGGCGGAATGTTGGCTCAAACTTGTGTTGCATACACATGGTCACACAAATGTTGTCGGAAATTCCGACTGTCAAGAATGCGTGACGCACAACACTACGACGAGCCGAAAAAAAATGAAGTTCAATGATTCCGAGCATGCGTAGGATTGATTGTGAATATGCGTAGGATTTTTGCACATTGGAATTCCATACAGACGATCGGAATTTACGACAAGAAGTTTTCCCGTCTGAAAATTTGAGAACCAGCTCTCAAATTTTTGCAGTCGGAAATTTCGACAGAAAAAGTCAGATGGAGCCTACACATGGTCGGAATTTACGACCAAAAGCTCACATCAAACTTTTCTTGTCGGAAATTCTGATTGTGTGTACGCGGCATAAGCCTTTTGTTTTAGATACCATTCAGCTGTGATAAAGAGGTAGGACCATGAAACGCGTTGCCATGGTAACTTGGTAGCTTGCTAGCCAAGCCTCTCTCTGTTCCAGTGGCTTCCTTCTGGCTGTCTAGCAGTTCCTGATAGGCCACTTCAGTGTCATTGTGACATCACTTCCGGTGCGCGGGTCCTGGCCGACTATTGCTCTCCCATTACACCTTCTTCCTGGCGATTAACCCCTTGGAGCCCCAAAGGAGTTCCTCTGGGCATAACATAGATTGGAGTACACACTTACTGCTCTCCCTGGTGATCCCCAAATCGATGGACTGGTATGCCACATCTAATGTTTTTGCCCCTACTTCATAGGCTTTTGCAAGCTTACCACTGCAAACTTTTTCAACCCATAAGACTGTTGATGTTGTTCTTTGCATTTAAATAAACTTTTCCCCCTTGTATCATTTGCATATAAAATTGTTTTGTGAGATCCCATTACAATGAACTGATATACATTATATTGTCAAAAGTATTGGAACGCCTGTCTTTACACGCACATGTAGGCTGTCCACAAGGATAAGGAGTGCGTCTATGGAAATGTTCCAGAAGCACATTTGTGAGGTGATGCACTGATGGTGAATGAGAAGGCCTGGCTTGCAAAGGTGTTCTATCGGGTTGAGGTCAGGACTCTGGGCAGGCCAGTCAAGTTCCTCCACCTCAAACTCCCTCACCCCCCCCTCCAAACCAATTCCTGTTAGAATCTAATTGTAATCTTATTTTATGGGTTAATCATATTGCTTTTGCATGTGGTTTTATATTTTTATTAGCGCACGGGTTTTACTTTAGACTATAAGTTGGAGAGTTTTTAGTGATTCCTAAATGGTGTTGTTGTCTTTTTTTATTTTATGTAGAGAGATTTTAATTCATTTTTGAGACACTGTAGTTATCCCCACCTCCTCCTCCCTCTGTAGTAACCTCTGCCTCCTCCTTTAGACAGGCTCCCCCACACAGCTCCCTCTGTAGTTACCTCTGAGGCAAGCTTTAACCTGTTGTTAGTCTTGAGGAGTCTTGTAAGGGGTCTCTATGCACTATAGGCACAGGGGAGGCCTAAATAAATGCTGACCCTGTGAAACATTGAAATTCATAGCTGTAGCACAGTTAACCTTCTTAGGACACTGATGGTCCACGCATTGCAAGATGTGCAGGGGCCCCAATGAAGGACCACATCACACAAGCAGAGGGTTGTAGTAGCTGCTGGTCTCCCATTACTTTATGTGGCAGTTTGTAGCTTGCTTTAAATCCTGTAAAAAATGTCCTTTGCTCGGAGACTGCATTCTACATTGCTGAAATTGCTGCGACATAGACTTTCATAAACTGCAATTTAATTTTCTTAATAGCAACAAAAATTGTAAGGAGAGCGGTGAGTCACACAAGATATGAACGTAATATGTATAATGCAGCAGTCATTCAAATAAATGAAAGAATTATGAAGAAGTGGCAGAGTAGCAATGAACACCCAGGTAACTGATGAACTAAACTGCCAGTTCAGCAATTCAGATTCCTATCACCTCTCTACTCTCTATCTCCAGCTTAAAGTATTTCTAAAGTTAAAATTTGTTTTTATATATTTTGGCTAGAGTAGGGAAGGGTAACAAGTTTAAAATGCAGTTTTGCTGCCTGTGTCTCATCAGAGTGATTTCCCTTCACTTCCTGCCCTACAGACTCAACAGGAAGTTGATAGATATTTTTCAAGTGTGAGGGAAATCCTCTCTTAGTTGTTAGGGGAACAAGGAAGGTTTCCATGTGTATCCATGTTCTGGTGGCATCTAAAAATGTTTGATTTACCCTCACATTTAATCCAGATGCCCTTGATAGTCAGGGCGATTAAGAGATGTCCCTAATGGGGACAAAGACAGTAAAAAAAAAAAAATGGTTCTATCTTTATACATCCAAACAACAAAAAAAAAGTTTTTCCTTTAGTTGTACTTCAAGCCGTATATATGATCACACATTTCACAGAGCCTGCCTTCTCGATTACAGAGGTGCTGAGGTGAGGAGTTTCAGGAGGCAGAGTCAGTACAGGCAGCAAGGTACCATGGGATATGTAGTCCTTAGAAACGGTAAGTAAACAGCAGAAGAGGAGCTGCAAAGCATGCAGGGATTCCAGAAAGTTGTGGAAAGAGGTGACCAGCAAACAGGCAGAACTCACAACATGAAATTAGATTTTTCAAGTAAGCTTATATTGGATTTTCAAAAAAATAACTGTTGTATGTATTGTTATTACAGGGCTGATATTATGAAATGAAAATGTATGCTGCTACCATAGAACTCATTTCAAGAACAAAAATGTTATAAATTGTAGGTTACCAGTCCTTAGATGTGGTAGCTTTTTTTTGTTAATGGGTGGAGGGTAGGGGTCAGCAGAGCCAAGGATAGGGCTCAGTAGGGAAGTGTACAGGGGTCAGCAAAGCCAAGGATGGGTCAGCAGAGCTAGGGATAGGGATCAGCAGGGCAGAAGACAGGGGTTACTACTGGAAGGAGGGAGGAAAGGAGTCACCATTTGCAGGGCAGAGGACAGTGGTCACCACCGGAAAGAGAGAGGACAGGAGTTACCATTTTTCACGGCAGAGGACAGGGGCCATCGCTGGCAGGAGAGACGACAGGGGTCACCGCTGGCAGGAGAGAGGACATGAGTCACTGCTGGCTGGGGGGAGGACAGAGGTTTCCTGCTGGCAGTAGAGAGGACAGGGGTCACCGTGGGCAGGAGAGAGGAAAGGGGTCACCGCTGGCAGGAGAGAGGAAAGGGGTCACTGCTAGCAGGAGAGAGGACAGGGGTCACTGCTGGCAGGAGAGAGGAAAGGGGTTACCGCTGGCAGGAGAGAGGACAGGTGTCACTGCTGGCACAGGCAGCAACATTTCCTCTTATCCGCAAAGCACACGTTGTAGCTGAAATCTGATTCCCTTACACACAGCTACAATCTGCACAGTGTATACAGTAGCTGGATACTGCAGCTGAGCTGACGTTGCGACCAGGGAATTTCACATGGTCAGAACTGCAACATAGTAGCCAACAATACACTGTGCAGATTGAATTTGTGTGTAAGGGAGCCCAAATAGGACACAGATGGCAAAAATAAAAATGGCAGAGGTTACAACCCTCCCTTACTCTATCTGAAAGGAAGAAAAGTTCTGCCTTTAGTTCTAATTTAGGTAAACTTACTTTGTTCCATTATACCTTTATATTGTTTTGAAGTACTTTAACATACTTGCTACCATGATGATCTGTGGATGTCTCTTTACAACTGTTCTGATCTGCACTGGTTTTATTACATTTTTCTGTGTTGTATTGAACTGCACCATATTATTTTATTATATTTTATTCTACATTATATTATTGTTCTGTGGTGTGCTGACATCCAGTGGTGGTTTTGCCCTGCTGCAACTTGTTTACTGTGTGATGTTGTCTCTCTATATTTCCTCACCTCCTCTTTATGCCCCATCATGCCCCGGGCGATGACGTCTCAAGGGGCGTGGCCTCCAAATTGCGTTATCGGGTGTCCCCACCCCATGCCCATATAAGTCATTGCACACAGTGGACCCAGCATTACACTGGAGATCACGTTGAGTCAACATTGGAAGAAGAGCAGTGGGAGAAGACCCAGCAATACAGCAGGAGACAGCATAGAGAGAAGAAGGGCCGGCAGAGGGAGAAGACATCACTAGATGAGAGAGAAGAGCTGGAGCTGCCTTAATAAAATACATAAAAAACCTGTGTAGTGTGTTTATTTTGAATACTTATTTTTTAGGTGAATGGGTAGGGGTATGGACCATTCACCTAGGGTGGGGAGTCTGTATCTGGAGGCCCCCTAGTTAAAGGGGGCTTCCAGATTCCTATATGTCCCCGCCCACACACCCCGACAATTAACGGCAAGGATTGTCGGGAAAAGGCCCTTGTCCCCATCAACATGGGCATGAGTGCTTTGGGGTGGGGGCCCCCTGCCCCCAAAGCACCCACCCCCCATGTTGAGGGAATGTGGCCTGGTATGGTCCAGGAGGGGGGGGGGTGCTCGCTCACCCCCCTTTTCTGACGTGTCAGGCTGCATGCTCGGATAATGGTCTGGTAAAGATCTTGGGGGGACCCCACACCCTTTTTTGGGCGGGAGGTTTCCCCATAAGATTCATACCAGACTGAAGGGTCTGGTATTTTCTTGGGGGGGGGAACTTTAAGCTATTTTTTTTTACATTTTGGTGGGCTTCCCCTTTGAGATTCTCAGCACAAATGTTGCACCGCAAGTCGGATCATCTTAATCCGACTTCTGGTGTGACTTCTATTCAAATCAATGGGCTCCCATAGGGAACCATTTATTTTGAATAGAGGCAGATAAATGCCGAACGAGGCTTACCGCTGTGTATACAGCGGCAAACCTCTTTAAACCACGTTTAATCCTTTTACTAGGGTCTAACGTTTTTACAGCTCTAGCGCTGGAGCCTCAGAATGTGCTGGTCCTGTTTTTTTTTTTTTGGAGCTTAAAAACGACAATGCTTGTTACAGCTCAAAAACGCCATGGCGTGTATGAGGCCATTGAATAACATGGAGTGGCATTTTTAAGCTGCAAAATAAATCTCAAAAACGCTGCTGTAAAAACGTCCGTGTATATGAGGCCTTAGTCCTACTGTAGTTATTTCAGCCCAGGCTAGACTCTCCCCATTTCTTCCACATTCCCTTAGTCAGTGTTAGCACTTTGCAAAGGCAGGGCTTAGAAAAGTAATTGTCCTATTACACTTCCAAAGGCTGAAAACATCCTCTGTACTACAGTTAGTTGAAGTAAAACTGCATTGGATTCAACTTCTGTGTCTTATTGAAGAGTAAGCTGCCTGCGGGTGATGTCAAGTCAACAGGTGACTATATTGAACACACTAATATTGGAATTTTCCCTGATATCCAATGCTCCATGTATAAGATCAAAAGTAAAAGATAAGGAGATCTAATAAACCAGTACAAGTGAAAAAATCACAAATGTGTTAAAGATTCTATACTACTGTAAGTTATAGGAAATGGCCCTACAAACATGACAGGCTGTCTTTGATTGCTTGTATTAAACCAGTTGAGTTTTTGCACAGGAATAAATAATGTATCAATTGCCTTAGGTTATATTTGCACATTAATCTTGTATATATTAGGTACATTTTATGAATAATACATAACCCGGGATTAGCAAACATTATTTGGAAATATCAGTTTGTCTAAGACTGTCTGTTAGTAATAGTAAACACATTATTGAAGTTTATGTTGAATTGAACTTGGAGCCCAGGCTGCTGGAAGAAGATTCATGTAAAAGTTCATTGGATAACACATTTTTTATTTCCTCAAAAATGTTCTATATTCTACCGTATCATTTGTTTATGTATTTTGTGCAGAATGCACTTAGCCAAAAACCAAAACCGAAAATGACAGTTTTTAAAACAAATTATATTTGTATATATAATTGTATTATATTCGACTTTTAATTAATATCATCAATTTAAATTAATATGAATTTATTGTTGGCCATTATTGGCACCTTTAGTGCAAGAAAAGCTCAAGAAAAAAGCAGTCTGCAGTCTGACCATCTCTTGTATCATGTCCTCAGTCTCTAACCATCTTGTGTATCATGTCCACTGTCTCTAACCATCTCTTGTATCATGTCCTCAGTCTCTAACCATCTTTTGTATCATGTCCTCAGTCTATAACCATCTCGTGTATCATGTCCTCAGTCTCTAACCATCTTGTGTATCATGTCCACTGTCTCTAACCATCTCTTGTATCATGTCCTCAGTCTGTAACCATCTTTTTTATCATGTCTATTGTCTCTAACCATCTCTTGTATCCTGTCCTCAGTCTCTAACCATCTCTTGCATCATGTCCACTGTCTCTAACCATCTCTTGTATCATGTCCTCAGTCTCTAACCATCTTTTGTATCCTGTCCTCAGTCTCTAACCATCTCTTGTATCATGTCCACTGTCTCTAACCATCTCTTGTATCATGTCCTCAGTCTCTAACCATCTCTTGTATCATGTCCACTGTCTCTAACCATCTCTTGTATCATGTCCTCAGTCTCTAACCATCTTTTGTATCCTGTCCTCAATCTCTAACCATCTCTTGTATCATGTCCTCAGTCTCTAACCATCTTTTGTATCATGTCCACTGTCTCTAACCATCTCTTGTATCATGTCCTCAGTCTCTAACCATCTTTTGTATCCTGTCCTCAGTCTCTAACCATCTCTTGTATCATGTCCACTGTCTCTAACCATCTCTTGTATCATGTCCTCAGTCTCTAACCATCTCTTGTATCATGTCCACTGTCTCTAACCATCTCTTGTATCATGTCCTCAGTCTCTAACCATCTTTTGTATCATGTCCTCAGTCTCTAACCATCTCTTGTATCATGTCCTCAGTCTCTAACCATCTTTTGTATCCTGTCTTCAGTCTCTAACCATCTCTTGTATCATGTCTGCAATATGTTACTTAAACTTAAACACACTGCTAATAATATTAGCAACATTTCCATTCAGTGCATTTACAGCAGACATGATACAGGAGATGGTCAGAGACTGCAGACATGACACAAAAGATCAATGCAGCCTCACCAGTGTATATCAAATGCAGCCTCACTGGTGCACGTCAGATGCAGCCTCACCAGTGCCTGTCAGTTGCAGCCTACCAGTGCCTGTCAGATGCAGCCTCACCAGTGCTTGTTAGACGCAGCTTTACCAGTGCCTGTCAGATGCAGCCTCACCAGTTCCCCGGATCAGAGCGGGATCTCCCGCTGTGTCATGGAGCTGGGTTTTAATTTCCTGGGCCGGGTGGCTGCAGTAACAATGTCACGCCTCCTATGATATATTTCACACTGATTCAATGTCCCGGCATTGGATCAGTGTGCCATCTGCTACTGCAGCCGCCTGGACAATTCAGCTCCATGACACAGGGAGATCGCCGCTCTGCATAAGGAGGAGGGGAGGAGGGGAGGAGGGGAGGAGGGGAGGAGGGAGGGAAAGACTCTGACTGAGCCACCAGGTTGACACCACCGCAATGTGCGGCACCCAAGGAGGATTTCCCCCTTTTCGGTGCCATTATCTGCACCTTTTCTTCTTTTGGCCAAATGCTGAACACTGTTTTTGGCTGATATGTTTCGACAGCTGAAATTTCGATGCACCACTAGTTTGATGGGTAAGGCCTGTTTTGCCAGCAGTCTGCTTCCTCCACTGTAGGTAGCGCCCAAATGAAGCGGCATCACAGCTTGGAAAGGAAGTCAGGGGAAACTCAGTTTCTTTGTGGTATCCAGGTTCCTAGAGGTAGCGTTCTGGTTGGCTGCACAGCATCCAAGTGACCCTTGGTGACCACCTTGGGTCAGCAGCGTCTTTTCAAGTCCCTGCATCCCAGATTTTGGCACACATTTGTGTGTGTGTAGTGTAAGGACAGGTTACCCATCTGTTAGAATTAGAGGCAGGGAAAGGTCTCTTGGACATCTTCCTGTTTGGGTACGAGACAGCCAGGCCACATTCTACTGCTCCATACAGATGCTATCAGTTTGGCTGATACCTGCTCTGCTACATGCTGTTGGAATTTATGAGTGCTCCGGGTTGAGCCCTCTGCCACCAGGTTTGTTGTGAACTTTTTTGCCTTTACTACATTATAAGTTCTTCTAACTGCACCTAGACTGTGTGTGGTATTACCGCCACACCACATTGCACTGACCCACAAGTGCAGTTTGGAATCTCCTCTGCGTGAACAAAGGTGAACAATGGCAAACTGATCCCGACTTTTAGCTCAACTTATTTCTCAGCTAGTTATAATCGTATTCACCGTCCAGTAATTGCTTGGCTATGATAAAATAAAGAGCATTCTATTCAGTCTTCAGAATGATAGCCTTACTATATGATGTTCCTACATTAGTACCTGGATGTAGCAATCCCTTGCCCAATCCCATTGGGATTCTAATTCATGTTGCTCAATCTCTATACTATGGGGAAAATTTACTGAAACCATGTGCAATGCCAAATTATAAATTGTTAGTTGCTACAAGTAAAACCACAACAACTTTTTATAAAACACTGAAACAGTTAACGTGACGAACTTACAAATTATTTGGTACAGCGGGTGCTCCATGCTGTGCACTCAAGTCATTAACCCCCGCTTTTTACTCTCTTTATTAACTCTGAACAGAAAAGGTAATTAACTTAATTACAGTAAAACACCCCTTTAATTTACAGCTATCAAAGAAGAATGAGAAAGGAAAGTGATTGGTGGAGAAAACAAGACAGAGAACAAGGTAGACGGGAGGGGGTTGTTTATGAGTTGGAAAGATTGCAGATATAAAAAAAAAGCCCCATTATTCAAAAAGGTTATAGGTCATGTTCTGATGAGCCAGGATGAAGAGACATCAAAAATGACTCATTTTAGACTTGCTTCTTAAAACCATAAAAAACAACATGCTTTGTTTACAGCAGAGGACAATTTAATTGAGAGCTATGAGATGATTTATTTTAATTAACTGAGCTCTCCTTTTGCATGGATCTTTCAATGTAAAATGGCTTTTCACCTTAATAGAACTTTTAGTTTGTGCAATGAACTAATAAAGACAACAATCGCAAAGACAGATACATTATAAGATATAAATTCAATGTAAAATCTTATATTGGGGTTTTGAATCACCCGGCTTTACGTTTTTACATTTAATTGGAAATAGCCCCAATAATGCCTCTTATCCTCATACACTTATTCTTATTTATTCTTCTTCTTCTTCATATTATTATTACTGGTACTAGCACCAACAACACACCAACAACACGCAGTGCTTTACATTATATTACCAAAAGTATTGGGACACCTGTCTTTACACACACATGAACTTTAACCCCTTAACGCCCGCCGCACAACTATTTACGTCTGCACAATGGCACGGACAGGTTGAAGGTCCGATAGGGACCCCCCCCCCCGCTGCATATGGCGGGTGGATTCCCTCGGGGAGCGATCCGGGACGACGGCGCGGCTATTTGTTTATAGCCGCTCCGTCGCGATCGCTCCCCGGAGCTGAAGAACGGGGAGAGCCGTATGTAAACACGGCTTCCCCGTGCTTCACTGTGGCGGCGCATCGATCGAGTCATCCCCTTTATAGGGGAGACACAATCGATGACGTCAGACCTACAGCCACACCCCCCTACTGTTGTAAACACACACTAGGTGAAGCCTAACACGTTCACTCCCAAACTGCAACTGTCATTTTCACAATAAACAATGCAATTTAAATGCATTTTTTGCTGTAAAAATGACAATGGTCCCAAAAATGTGTCAAAATTGTCCGAAGTGTCCGCCATAATGTCGCAGTCACGAAAAAAATCGCTGATCGCCGCCATTAGTAGTAAAAAAAAAATAATTAATAAAAATGCAATAAAAATATCCCCTATTTTGTAAACGCTATAAATTTTGCGCAAACCAATTGATAAACGCTTATTGCGTTTTTTTTTACCAAAAATAGGTAGAAGAATACGTATCGGCCTAAACTGAGGAAACATTTTTTTTTATACTATATATGTTTTTGGGGGATATTTATTACAGCAAAAAGTAAAATATATTGCATTTTTTTCAAAATTGTCGCTATATTTTTGTTTATAGCGCAAAAAATAAAAACCGCAGAGGTGATCAAATACCACAAAAAAAAGCTCTATTTGTGGGGGAAAAAGGACGTTAATTTTGTTTGGGAGCCACGTCGCACAAGTGCGCAATTGTCTGTTAAAGCGAAGCAGTGCCGAATTGTAAAAACGCCTTTGGGCATTTAGCAGCATATTGGTCCGGGGCTTAAGTGGTTAATGGCATCCCAGTCTTAGTCCGTAAGGTTGGCCCACCCTTTGTAGCTATAACAGCTTCAACTGTTCTGGAAAGGCTGTCCACAGGTTTAGTAGTGTATCTATGAGAATGTTTGTCATTTCTCCACCCCAAATTTGATCATCCATGTCTTTATGGACCTTTTTTTGTGCACTGGTCCAAATCATTTGGAGGGGAGTTATGGTTTGGGGCTGTTTTTTAGGGGAAGGGCTTGGCCCCTTAGTTCATTTGGACAATTTCATGCTCTCAACTTTGTGGGAACAGTTTGGGGATGACCCCTTCCTGTTACATAATGACTGCGCACCAGTGCACAAACAAGGTCCAAAAAGACATGGATGAGTGAGTTTGGGGCATAGGAACATGACTGACCTCAACCTGATAGAACACCTTTGGACGAATTGAGACTGCGAGCCATGCCTTCTCGACCACATCAGTGCCTGACCTCACAAATGTGCTTTTGGAATAATAGTCAAACATTCCCATAGAAACACTCTTAAACCTGGTGGACAGCCTTCCCAGAAAAGTTTAACCACTTCCAGACCTGCGCACAACGATGTACGTCCTATTTTTAAAGATTGATATCTCGGTAACGGCAGCAGCTGCTGTCACAACCGAGGTATCCATCTTTAGTGTGCGCGGTCTGAAATCCGATAATGGCGGTCTCCGCGGCGGATTCACCGCGAGATCGCCGTTATCGGTGGCGGGAGAGGGCCCCCCCCCTCCCGCCGCTCTCCCGTGCCCTCCGCCGCTTACCGGAGCCGTCGGTAGCGGCGGAGGCGATCGGGTGCTGTCGGCTGGTGAGCGGGGACAAGACTGAAGGAAAAATCTCCTTCGCCCGTCCCCATAGCTCGGCTGGGCGGAAGTGCCGTCAAAACGTCAGTCCCGCCCAGCCTCTTAAAGAGACAAATTTTTTTTTTGGTCATTTGAAAAAATGACATTTTTTTTTTATTTTTTATTTTTTGCATTTAAGCCCAAATATGAGATCTGAGGTCTTTTTGACCCCATATCTCATATTTAAGAGGACCTGTCATGCTTTTTTCTATTACAAGGGATGTTTACATTCCTTGTAATAGGAATAAAAGTGATCAAATTATTATTATTTTTTTTTCAGTGTAAAAAATAATAAAATAAATAAAAATAAATAAGAAAACAAAAAAATTTTTTTTTAAAGCGCCCCGTCCCGACGAGCTCGCGCGCAGAAGCGAACGCATACGCGAGTAGCGCCCGCATATGAAAACGGTGTTCAAATCACACAAGTGAGGTATCGCCGCGATCGTTAGAGCGAGAGCAATAATTATAGCCCTAGAGCTACTCTGTAGCTCAAAAAATGCAATCTCTAGAATTTTTTAAACATCGCCTATCAAGATTTTTAAGGGTAAAAGTTTGACGCCATGCCACGAGCGGGCGCAATTTTTAAGCGTGACATGTTGGGCATCATTTTACTCGGCGTTATCTTTCACAATATATAAAAAAATTGGGCCAAATTTATTGTTGTCTTATTTTTTAATTAAAAAAAGTGAATTTTTTCCAAAAAAAGTGCGCTTGTAAGACCGCTGCGCAAATACGGTGTGACAAAAAGTATTGGAATGACCACTATTTTATTCTCTAGGGTGTTAGAAAATATATATATATAATGTTTGGGGGTTTTAAGTAATTTTCTAGCAGAAAAAACTGTTTTAGTCTTGCAAACACCGAATCTGAAAAACACCTAAGGTCTGGAAGTGGTTAAGCTGTTATAACTGCAATGGGTGGGCCAACTCGATATTGACCCTACAGACTAAGACTGGGATGCCATTAAAGTTCATGTGCGTGTAAAGGCAAGTGTCCCAATACTTTTGGTAATATCGTGTATATTGTACATTCACATCAGTCCCTGGCCTTTTAAGGAGCTTACAATCTAAGATTTCTAACTCATCCTTAAGTACACATACTAGGGCCAATTTAGACGGGCCAATTAACCTACCAGCATGTCTTTGGAGTGTGGGAGGAAACTTGAGTGCCTGGAGAAAACACACACAGGCACAGGGATGACCCCTGCAAGTAGTGCCATGGTTAGGATTCAAACCAACGACCCTAGGCAGAAGTGCTAACCATTCAGTTACTATGCTGCTAATTCTCTTGCATTGTGATGACTATTTTCAAAGAGACCTTTTAATTAAAAAATACGTTTTTATGAGTGGCCTTTACCAACTGGAGTTCAGCTCTATATGTTCTTATAAAGCTATCCTTCACCCGAGATGAAAAAATCATGAGTACTTTTTTTTCTCCTGATCTCCTTTCTAGCCTAGGCATGGATGACATTGTCATCTCATCTACCCTCCCTGCCCCCCCCCCCCACTTTCCTGCCTGCAGCCTCTTGGGAAAACAATACACATCCCAGGTGGCTGCAGGACCAGTCTAACTCCACCACTTGATCTTGTGCATGCACAGTGGGGAGCTGGTTCTGATTCCTTAGGAAGTCACAGTTGGTGCCCAAATCCAATATGGCTATGGCTAATTAGAATCAGGGAAGACAGCGCTGGACTCCATGGGCTGGTATCTGTTTATTTTTCCATATCAGAGTGCAGTTCCTTTATAGGTTCCCCTTGCTATAGCTGGTACACAGTTATATGCAGCAGTTGGCCACTAAATCAGCTCAACAATGAAAGGGGAATGACTTGCTCTTTTCCATTTCTTCTGAAAACACTAAACAGTCACATCACAGTCCAAAATACAGTGGGCCAGATGCTCGTAGAATTGCGGCCGTGTAACGTAACCCGTTTACATTACACCGCTGCAAGTTTTCAGTGTAAGTGCCCGATCCACAAAGCACTTACCTGTAAACTTGCGGTGGTGTATCGTAAACACGTCCGGCGCAAGCCCGCCCAATTCAAATGGGGCGGGTACCATTTAAATTAGGCACGCTCCCGCGCCGGACGTACTGCGCATGCTCAGTTTCGAAATTCCCGCCGTGCTTTGCACGATGTGACGTAATTTTTTAGAACGGCGACGTGCGTAGCGTCCATTCATATTCCCGGACGTCTTACGCCAGAACAAAAAGAAATTCGACCCGGGAACGACGGCCATACTTTAACATGGCTCGACTAAAGTTAAGCCATGTTAAAGCAGGTGTAAAATTGCGACGGGAAAAAATTACTAGCGACGACGTAACGACGGGAAAAAACTTTGTGGATCGCCGTAAATCCTCATTTGCATACCCGACGCTGGAATACGACGCAAACTCAATTACACCTGTCGGATCTTAGGTCTATCTATGCGGAAATGATTCTATGAATCAGCCGCATAGATACGACAGGAGATACGACGGTGTATCAGGAGATACGCCGTTGTATCTCCTCGGTGAATCTGGCCCCCTGTGTACTAACAGAACATAAACTACATAAAATACACGTTAGTTTATATAAAAGACTTATACATACTGGGATAGATTCAGGTACCGCTGCGCACTTCTTACGGAGGCGCAGCGTACCGTTTTTACCCTGCGCCTACGCAAATTATCTGCGCTACGCTTCATTCATGAAGCAGTAGCTACGTAATTTGCGCGGGCGCTCCTTAAAACTGCCCGGCGTAAGGGCGCGTAATTTAAATGATCCCGTAGGGGGCGTGGATCATTTAAATTAGGCGCTTTCCCGCGCCGAACGTAGTGCGCATGCTCCGTCGGGAAACTTTCCCGATGTGCATTGCGGCAAATGACGTCGCAAGGACGTCATTTGCTTCAAAGTGAACGTAAATGGCGTCCAGCGCCATTCACGATTCACTTACGCAAACGACGTTAAATTTTAAATTCGCGACGCGGGAACAACGGGTATACGTAGCATTGGCTGCCCCTGCTAATAGCAGGAGCAGCCTTACGCGGAACCCGACGAACGGAAACAACGTAAACTGCGTACACAGGGCTCGCGTAGGGTTGTGAATCGGCGTTAGTATGCAATTTGCATACTATACGCTGACCACTACGGGAACGCCCCCTAGCGGCCATCGTAAGAATGCAGCCTATGATACGACGGCATAAGAGCTTTATGCCAGTCATATCTTAGACTGCAGTCGGCGTATCGAGCTCTCTGAATCAGGAGCACTCGATACGCCGGCGCAACTAAGCAATTGCGCTGCGTAACTATGGTTACGCAGACGCAATTGCTTTCTGAATCTACCCCAGTGTATGTTGATAATAAGCTATAATGGTGCATGAGACTACTAAAAACTCTAGCCTAGTTCGTATGTGTATACTCCTTTGCATTGGCAAGTTAATGTATCTGTTAATATGTTGTTTGCTATAGTATGGTAAACTTTCAAGCCCAGTTGCCCATTCTGCATATACACCAATCAGCCATTACTGTATGACCACTGAAAGGTTAAGTGAATAACATTGATTATCTTGTTACACTACAATGCCAATTGAGCATTTTTGTATGTATGCAAGGCAGGCTTGACAAGAATCACGTCGAGAAAACTTAGTCGTGTGTACGTGGCATAACAGTCAGGAAACCAGCATTCTAAGCCTGTGGTAAGTAATAGTAATCTACATATTTTCCATGGCAGGTTCACTTAAAGTTCTGAAATCCTATTGGATGTGTTCAGAGATTCAGCACTGGACAGCTCCTCATAAAATTCCCTCATCACAGAACAAGTCACACAGGCAGCATGACCTAAAATCACCGAAAGTCACTAATAAACTATGTAGAGATAAAGACATTGCCAGATTTGCATAACTCGAGCTTACTGATGCATAAATTCTGGTCCCCTCTGCCCCACTCCGAGTCACACTCATTATATCTTGCAATGCTCACATTTGCTTTACAGTGTAAAATATTACTTCAAAAAACAAATATCTTTCCTTTAACCACTTGAGTACAAGCCTGTATATGCCCCTCCATTACCAGACCATTTTTAAGTTTTCAGTTCTGTGATAGTCTGACTGACGATTACTCAGTCATGCAACACTGTACCCAAATTAATTATATATATATTTTTTACTATATTAACCACTTACAGACCGCCCGCTGTCAAAATACGGCGGCACTTTGAAGAGAGATACTGTTGTTATGGCAGAAGCTAGCTAACCTCGGTATCCTCTTTTTCAGCTAGCGGTCTGCTTTCAGATAAAAGTGGTCTCTGCGGTTGATTCACAGCAAGATCACTTTTATCGGCGGAGGGGAGCGGGGCGCCCTCCCGCCACACTCCGGTGCCCTCAGCGCTTACCGGGTCCCCTTCTGTGTTTGATATGGAGCTGAGTGAGGGGAAGATGACCCCCACCCAGCTCCATACCACTGCAGAGCGGGACATTTTTTTTCAACTTTTTTTTATTGCATTTTAGTGTAAATATGAGATCTGAGGTCTTTTTGACCCCAGATCTCATATTTAAGAGGTCCTGTCATGCTTTTTTCTATTACAAGGGATGTTTACATTCCTTGTAATAAGAATAAAAGTGACACCATTATATGCTTTTTAAAAGAACAGTGTAAAAAGAAAAAAGAAAAAGTCAAATAAATAAGATTTTTTTTTTTTAACGTGCCCCGTCCCACCAAACTCGCTTGCAGAAGCGAACACAAACGTTAGTAGCGCCGGCATATGAAAACGCTGTTCAAACCACACATGTAAGGTATCGCCCCAATCATTAGAGCAAGAGCAATAATTCTAGCCCTTGACCTCCTCTGTAACTTAAAACATGCATACAAAAACAATTAAGTGGCGCTAAAAAATAATAATGATGAAAGTGATATGACAAAAGTAAATCAACACCACATAACAATGTGATCAGATGGAAAGTCCATATATATTAAATCAAACAGCAGTGGGTCAATACAGACTGTATTCACCCTTTAAGCGTACGCTTATTAGGGTTCAATACCTCCGGTAAGCCTCCCCTCCCGGTGGTGGTTATTATTCACACATTTCATTCATTCCCATTTCATCGTGGTGTCTAGAATCGTCCATCATATGAGATCATTCATCGGCGGTGCATCTTTCAGCGACCCACTGCTGTTTGATTTAATATATATGGACTTTCCATCTGATCACATTGTTATGTGGTGTTGATTTACTTTTGTCATATCACTTTCATCATTATTATTTTTTAGCGCCACTTAATTGTTTTTGTATATTTGTATCACTTTCTTGCTTCACTAGATTGTTTGTGGCTGCTCATCACATAGATAGCGCAGATTTATTCTTGTTTTTTGTAACTCAAAACATGCAACCTGTAGACTTTTTTAAACGTTGCCTATGAAGATTTTTAAGGGTAAAAGTTTGTCGCCATTCAACGAGCAGACCCAATTTTGAAGCGTGACATATTGGGTATAAATTTACTCGGGGTAACATCATCTTTCACATTATAAAAAAAAAAAATGTGGCTAACTTTACTGTTCTCTTATTTTTAAATTCAAAGTGTATTTTTTCCAAAAAGAGTGCGCTTGTAAGACTACTGCGCAAATGAGGTGTGACAGAAAGTAGACCATAAAAGGCCTGGTCTTCAAGTGAAACTGACCAAGCCCCTTCAGGAGGAATGTGTGCTATCTTCCTTTAAAGGTAATCATACTTTAAAGCCCTGTACACACGATCGGATATCTGATGGAATCTAATCCGATGGATTTTTTCATCAGATATCCGATGAAGCTGACTTTCATCAGTCTTGCCTACACACCATCGGTTAAAAATCCGATCGTATCCAACGCGGTGACATAAAACACAACGACGTGCTGAGAAAAATTAAGAGCAATGCTTCCGAGCATGCGTCGACTTCATTCTGAGCATGCATGGATTTTTGACCGATGGATTTCCCCACAGACGATCGTTTTTTTCTATTGGTTTTTTAACCATAAGGAAAATTTAAAACATGTTCTATTTTTTTCCACCGATGGATAACAAACCGATGGGGCCCACACACGATCAGTTCATCCGATGAAAACGGTCCATTTTCATCAGACAAGCCGATCGTGTGTACAGGGCTTAAGATTTGTCATTACTATCAATTATTCTTGTATACAGTGCATCCAGAAAGTATTCACTTTTTCCACATTTGGTTATGTTACAGCCTTATTCCAAAATTGATTACATTTATTATTTTCCTCAAAATTTTACAAACAATACTCCATAATGAAAACGCAAAAGAGGTTTGTTTAAAATCTTTGCAAATTAAAAAAAATATATAATCACATGTACATAGGCGTTTTGCATTTGCCATGACACTTAAAATTGAGCTCAGGTGCATCCTGTTTCCACTGATCATCCTTGAATGTTTCTACAACTTGATTGGAGTCCACCTGTGGTAAATGCAGTTGATTGGACATGATTTGGAAGGGCACACACCTGTCTTTATGGAGTCCCACTGTTAACAGTGCATGTCAGAGCACAAACCAAGCCAAGAAGTCCAAGTAATTGTCTGTAGACCTCCGAGACAGGATTGTATCATGGCACAGATCTGGGGAATATTACAGAAAAATGTCTGCAGTATTGAAGGTCCCAATGAGCACAATGACCCATAAATGGAATAAGTTGTGAACCACCAGGACTCTTCCCAGAAGGGCCTTAGTCAGGGAAAAGTGACCAAGAACTCGATGGTCATCCTGACAGAGCTCTACCATTTTTCTGTGGAGAGAGGAGAACCTTTCAGAAGAACTACCAACTCTGCAGCACTCCACAAATCAAGCCTGTATAGTATAGTGGCCAGATGCAAGCCACTCCTCAGTAAAAGGCACATGACAGTCTGCCTGGAGTTTGCCAAAAGGCACCTGACAAACAAAATTTTCTGGTCTGATGAAACAAGGAATGAACGCTTTGGCCTAAATGGCAAGCGTCAGGGCTGGAGGAAACCAGGCACTGCTCATCACCTAGCCAGTACTATCCCTACAGTATAGCAGGGTGGTGGCAGCATCATGCCGCAGGGATGTTTTTCAGCGGCAGGAACTGGGAAACTAGTCAGGATTGAGGGAAAGATGAATGCAGCAATGTACAGAGACATCCTTGATGAAAACCTAAAGGGGGAAACTGAAGCGCTAGCCAATGACCCAAAGTGAGGGGTGGAAAATTAAACTATAGGATGAGAATATAAATTGATGCTGCTCAAATCTAAATTGCAATAACAACAAATGAATAATAAGAATAAGTGAAATGAATGAGCGCAAAAATTAATAGTGTACATAGAAAATTGAATAAATATAAAGGTGATGATGGAAACGTCCACTGTGAAAAAATATCTCTTATATAAAGAGAAAAACACACCAAAGTGATACATTCATCACTAACACTGTGAAAAATTACAGTGGCTAATGAGCGCAATGGATATGAATAATCCAATGTGTATATAGACTCTTAAAACTAAACAAGATTAAATTAAAAAACAGTTGTGACAAAAGTTCATATGTGACAATTCCTATGTCAAAAAGGAGTGATGGAATATCCCAAATGGTGACTGGGTGTCCGTGTACAGTGATGGGACAATCCTCATATGCAGCTGAGCTCACGGAGAGCTTACCTCACCAACATGTAAAGACAGCATGGTATCTCCTCAGATGGGGTATGTCCCGGGAAACAATTCCTCCTCAACTTTCTCCCTGCTATGTCAACAGCTGCGGTCCTGTAGATTGCAGAAACAGCGTCCTTCTCACTGTATATGCGGCTACGGTCTTCACAAAAATGGAGGCTCCGTGTGCAAAAGCACTCAAGATGACCCAAAATAAAACGGAAAAAGCTCCAATAGTGAAGTAATTCTAAAAAGGATTTATTATAGTCCACAGAGTAAAAACAAACAAAGTTCAGCTTAGCAGAGCTTGAACAATAACGTGCAGCGAAAAACCGGCTGTGTGGACGGGCTGATACGTCACTTCCGGTCACGTCTTAGATGCCTTACGCGTTACGTCACGACACGTGACTTCATCAGAGGCTGATGAAAACCTGTTTACAGAGCGCTCTGGACCTCAGACTGGGGCAAAGGTTCATCTTCCAACAGTACAACGACCCTAAGTACAAAGCAAAGATAACAAAGAAGTGGCTACGGGACAGCTCTGTGAATATCCTTGAGTGGCCAAGCCAGAGACCAGACTTGAACCTGAATTAATATTTCTGCAGAGATCTGAAAATTGCCAGTTCACTGACACTCCTTATCCTATCTGATAGAGTTTGAGAGGTCCTGCAAAGAAGAATGAGAGAAACTGCCCAAAAATAGCTGTGCCAAGCTTGTAGCATCATATTTAAAAAGTCTTGAGGCTGTAATTGGTGCCAAAGGTGCTTCAACAAAGTATTGAACAAAGGCTGTGAATACTTTATGTACATGGGAATTTTTTTTTAAATAAAATTTGCAAAGATTTAAAAAAACTTCTTTCACATGGTCATTATGGGGCATTGTTTGTAGAATTTTGAGGAAAATAATTAATTTAATCCATACTGGAATAAGGCTGTAACATAACAAAATGTGGAAAAAGTGAAGCGCTGTGAATACTTTCTGGATGCACTGTACACCACATGTAAAACTGGAATGTCGGTCTCTCAAAAAAGCTGCTACACATCTCTGGTCTGGTCATCTGCCAAGCCGTTGGAAACCGGCAGAACTCCTTGGTGAAAGGCGTCTATATCATAACTCTAGCTACGTTTTTTGTTATAATTTCCCTAAATTATTACATCATGTTACATCTATTTGTCATTAAATAAATGTTAAATACAGTTTGATTTTACATGCAAGTGTTTGCATGATCTCTCTTTGCACATCTCATTGTAAACTCCAAAAACATAAAGTATCACATAAACGTGACAAAACACTATTTAATATATTTTTTACAAAATTGTTTGCGGTGTTTTTTTGTTTGTTTGTATGAGTAATGTATGTTAGTTGCTCTATGCACATTGCAGATCCCATACTCCATAGTCCATCCATAGAGCAAGCAAGAGAGGGTGGCTATATCCCTGTGACAGAATGCCTGGCACCCAGCTTGGGTGCTTCTGCCAAACAGTGCCTCCTGCTCTTCACCCCATTCCAGCAGACTGAGAACTAATACCAGCCCTTTGCCCCTAGCATCGTACACAGACAAGATGTTGAGGAAATACATGAATCCAAAGTAAAACTACTCCAAAGGTTCACCAGGCACACACATTTCAAAGAATAGAGCCCCCTCAAACGCAAGGGCCCATAGTCAGTAGGCAAGAGGCTATCCTTCAAAAGCCCCTGTCCTGAGAGCAATAGAAGGGACTTTTTTTAGTTAGAAATACATACTTGAATATATATTTTTTTCTAAACCAGAGTTTAGTGTCCTGATTTTCCATTTAAAATGTTGATTGATTATGTCCTCTTATGCTGCTTTATAGACAGTTTTCTTTACCAGAATTTAAGTCACCAATTGTTAACGTTTATTGTTAGAGCGGGCTTTGTTTGTGATCTAGGTTAAAGAAAAAACTCAGTGAAATATTCCCATGAGACAAACACAATTTTCTTCTTTGACAAATGCATTGCATTTCAAGTGCAGTCGTTCTTATCAAATTACCCAGTCTGGAGGCTTTGGGCTCTATTAATCAAAGTTTTCCAAAAAAAAAAAATCCCCACAGATCACATATTAGCTCTAATAATCGTGTAGCGGATGGGTTTTGTGTCTAATAAATGCGGAGAAGTGTCATGCTCTTTCACGGTTGGTTTTAGACCGTACCCTGACATCAGGAAAACTGTGATGCGTTGTCCCATGACAAATGACTCTCACTTAAATGCGTTACCTTTGTTTACAAGATGGGACCCACCTCTGCAGTGCAGAGACTTTGATAAACGACTGTTTCACTGCTAATTTAGTTACTTCAGCTACCTTTGTGTATTAATTTTTCATTATTACACAGACAACATCTACAGTTATTTTTTTTCCAGAGTGTTTTCTTTTTGTTCAATAGTTTAAAAGTATGAGGACACGATATTAGAATCACGGCCTTGGAGGATTCTACTTATGGCAAAATATCGGCCATGATAAACTAGGGCATCTCGTGTTTATAAATCATTACATGTGGGAACAAGTACCCTATGTTCTTTAGCATTTCGTATCCACTGTATCTTATTTTCAAATAGCTCAAATAAATATAAATAAGAACATAGGAGCACATGTTTATGGATTAGGTTCGTGCTGCGATTAACCCCTGATGTTTTTCTGATTGCGGGGACTTTGTTGCTGTTGTTTATGAAGTAATGTCAGCTCTTGCCTTCTGAATCTATATGGGGCCTTCTAAATGAGAGAACCACAGCGGAGAACCAGCATGAGCTCGGAAGGGAATCTGTCAGTTGGCAGGCCTGGTTTACAGAAAGTGGAACAAAGAAAACTGGAGCACAGGTTGTTCATGGCAACCTATCAGGTTTCATCTTTCAAATGAAGCCTTACTGCAAACTGTCCCAGATTTGTTTTAACTTATCATTGCTTCAGTTTAGCGTCAGCCCCCATGACTTTTTACATAGCATTTAGTGGGTCAAATGCTTTGTTTTCTAACCACTTACCGACCGCCCACAGTATATATACATAATTACTTTGACGTTTAGCTGCTGCCAAAACCCCAGTAAAAAAAATCTGTGGGCGATTCGGCGCCTGCTCATAGTGACCCCGGCGGCAGATTTACCACAAGATCACTTTAAGAGGCAGTCAGTAAACCCAGACACGATTCAAACTGGCTGATGGCTGGGCAGGGAGTCGAGGGAGGGTAAGATGCCCCCACTCGGCTCTATGCCCTTGGAGGACCTGAGCGACCTCTGACGTCAGTTCCGGTTCTTGGGCTTAAAGATTTTGTTTAAGTCAAAGTGTTAAAATGTTTATTTGTTTTGCTTTTAAAGGTAAATTAGAGATCTGGGGTCTTTTTGACCCCAGATTTCTCAATAAAGAGGATCTGTCTGTCATGCTTATTTATATAACAAGACATGTTTACATTCCTTGTAAAAGGAATAAAAGTGATCATAAAAAAATAAATAAAGGGAAAAATAGAGGGAAAAATATAAAGTAAAATAAATAAGCATGCATACATGTGAGCAAAAATGTTTAATGTGTTGCCTATGGAGATTTTTAAGTTCCGTAGTTTGTCGTCATTCCATGAGCGTGCACAATTTAAATGCATAACATGTTAGGTATCTATTTACTATGCATAACATCATCTTTCACATTATACAACATTTGGCTAACTTAGGTGTTTTGGTTGTTTTTTTATTATTTTTGTTTACTGCACTTGAAAGACTGCTGCACAAATATAGTGTGACAGAAAATATTGAAACTATCGCCATTTTATTTTCTAGGGTCTAGGAAGGAGATCAGACAACTGGGAGGCTTTGGGGACTCCTGTATGTGTTTTGTCGCAGAGCCTGCAACGGAGGAGGTGAGTGGTGTTTAAACTGACCGACTTCACTGAGATAACATTTTTTTTAAATGATCCTCTCTTACCTCTATCCTTGCCGCAGGAAAGCTACTAAAATAGTAGATCCAGCCTTCACCCATCACGGCGGGTAATGTTTTGCCAACCTTCAGGTTTCCATGTGTTCCTACATAGAGGAACCTCATACCTGGACCTGTAGAAGACTCTGCCAGTAACTTTGGGTGCCACAGCTGCATTAGTACACCAAAGCCTGGATCCCAGAGCCCAGACCTCCGCAGAGAGACATTACAGGCAAACCTTGTTTCTTTACACAAGGCCTGGGTACCACCCATCTTAGGCTCTTGATATTGGCCCGAGGCATGGATCTGGTTATAGCTCATAGACCTCCGCAGAAGACCATCAAAAGAGCTTTTTCTTCTTAGCACATGTTGAACATGACCAACTATCTTAGACACTGGCGAAAAAACTGAGGTACTCTCCATTTGGGAGGGGTTATATGGGGGTGGAACTCAATTCTAATTGGGTTTGCCAGTGTCCAATCACCTGTGGTGACTACATAACCCATTAAGTAATTAAGGCTCTGTGTCATAAGATGTATGAGCAATTAATATATATAATGTTGGGGTTCTAAGACATTTTCTAGCAAAAAAATACAAATTTATACTTGAAAACAAAAAGTTCCAGAAACAACCCAGTCAGCAAGTGGCTAAGCCCCCTTACTCAGGAAAAAGCATTGACTTGGAAATAAGAAACTTTCTCTAGGTTGTGGTCATGCTTAGTCAGCTGTGTGAATCTAAAAGCCGTTGGTCTCCCTGATTTATGTATATACCTCAAAAAGATTTTAGGCACAAGACATATCCAACACTTTACAAAAAGTTGCTGATTTACACAGTATGCAAAATATTATAAAATAAATAGTCCTTTTCCAAGCAGAAGAGGCTTTAGAAAACCCATAGATCTATACATGTGCTTAAAGATGCATTTATTTTTATTTTTTTTAGCTTTAGTCCAGTGCACTGTTATATGTCAACGTCCGTTTCATTTGTGTGTTGGCATGCATTTTGACATGTGTTTTCAATGCTTTTTTGAATTTAGTACTTGGAGTAGATGTGGTTAACAGCCAAAACCTTATAAATATCAATAGCCAATGCATCAAGACACATATACCATGGATTTTGATGCTCTACTATTGATTTATTTGACCACCCCATGCAATAAAATACAGAATAAATACCTTCTCAGTATTTTCCGACCTTCTTATTTTTTCGGAGCCCATGTCCTGGACTAATCAAGTACAAGCAAATTCATGATAACTAGAGAAGCTCATTGATCAAACTTGAGGATGGCTCATACCATCCACCATCCTTAACCATTTACTTCAGATTATATATGACCTGTGTTGCTTAAACCCTGCTGGATCCGAGTGATAGGAGGTCTTTTAAAGGATAGATATCTGCACAGCTTAATCTATGTTATGAACTATAGTACCTGAGGTGACACTGTATCCCTTTCTCCTCCTATATGCCACTAATTGCCTATGTTTTCATAGCCTATTAGTTGTTACATTTGATTATCTTACTAATCATATACAGTATATATCTGTATGATATTCCTGTACTTTATTGTCCTTTTCTTGAAAATCAATAAAAATTCTAAGTAACATTTTTTTTTTAAACAGAAAAAAGTGGTTATGTCATATTTTTCAAAATACGCTACACTGCCAAGCTAGGGATGCCACCCATCCCATATAATAAAAAATTGTCCATGATCTCAAAGAAAACAAATTCCAGTACTCAGTCAATACAAAAGTCCTGTATTTAAATGCACGTCCCTTGTCACAACTTCCTGCCTTGCCTGTCAGCTTTCTTTACATATTAATCAAGTTGGGTGGAACTCAGGAAGACTCAGCTGCCTGCATAATTTCCCCCTGCCTCCTCAGCCAATGGGCTCTCACTTTGCAGTGCAGAGACTTCACAAGGAATGCCTAGTTGTTTCTGGGGCCTGGAGAAGCATTGAGTGGGGGCTCTACGGTGCAGGGCTGTCTGCCCAGAGTGCTGCGTCATGTGAGTGCAGGCAGTGTGCATTGCATTGTAACAAGTCAAGGAACTATCCCCTATTGCCTGTACACAATGAACACTAGCCCACATGCTAAAACATCTTGTTCTAGTGTGTGGCTCATGTGAAAAAGCCCTAAATACAGTTTGGCATGGCACCCTTAATGTAGTGTCACTGGCCCCACCTCCCCACTTTGCCCCCTACTCTACTCTCTGTCCCTTATTTTGCTAGAACAAAGGTGGAAGCACTAAGCAGTGCTGAGATGGAAACAGGCACTATTTTTATTATGGGGAAGTTGGATAGGTCCATTTTAGAATGTTGCAACGTGTATGTAACCAGGTGCTTAGCTAAAAATAGAGAGTGAGAGAGCACTGGCTGCAGCTGCTCTCTATGACTTCTGCCCGGCGGTGCTGAATTGGTTAACAACTATATCAGCAAGAAAAGGGAGCTGCTGAGCAGGAAGTGTATATTAGACTGCACTGTAGGAACTGTAGTCCAGAGGTAAGAGACTCTACTGTAATTAAGAGCTTTTGAACTGCATTTCCCAGAAGGAGATTACCAGGAGGAGGGGAAAGAGTTGCTTTTTGTCCGGCTGTACAGGACACAGTACCCATGAATGTACATTGCTGTCCAGTGTGCACCATCACTTTTACATGCCAGCGGCCTGATCGGGACCTTGAGTGGTGAGTTTGGGAGTGCTAACAGCTAGAGTCACCTGGGTGCAGAGCAGAGAGTGGACTAATTGCTATGTGTAACTGGGTGTTGAGATGCAATATCGCTGGGACTTGTGAGCTGCTGCTGTTGGGATTTACTATTTTCTGTTAGAGAGAGCAACTGATGCCTTTAGGAACTGACTATACAGCCATATACTAGCCTTTATGGCCTTTAGGCTTGACAGCGATAATTCTCATGTACAGATGGGCCCCAACACCAGCCGGCTGAAGAATTAGGGTCTTTGATCATATCCACCTTTACTGCACACTGTCTGTTCTACCTTCTTTGAAGATTGTGTGCCCAGATTGCTGTGATTGCTTTGCAGTGCTGTCTGCGTATATGGACATTTTGGTGTGAGATCCTTTTTGAGACCCATTTGAATTTCTGTGAGCATGTGTTTTTTTTTATTTTTTAATAAAAAAAATTACGCGATGAGGAGGTGTCTCCTTTTTTACTTATATGCTGGATCCCCTGAGAATCTTTACCGCCACCAAGATCATCACCATCACATGTTCCTGGTTCCCGGTCTGATCGTTGTAGGAAGGCCCTGCTGGAAATATCATCAGGAGTGTCCGGAAGGTTACCCTGGTAAGGCAATCGGCCTACACAAGCCTAGAGGACCCCCCACCGTATAGTGAGATGTGGGTCTACAACATCCGGTAAGGGAAATTCACTCCTACTAAAGATTGGTTCTGGGGATGAGATACTACAGATCAGAAGATTAGCGTTCTTCTCGGATCTTACATCTATAAGAATACAAATACCTCCGTGTATGAAATGGGACTATGCACTGCATGGCATTTACCATGTAGAAATTTAATTCAATATATGAATTGCACTTTATGATTATTACGTTGATTTGTTTAAATACATGTGTGCACATTTTGTGATTTTTATCCCAGCTGGTTTTGGATTTTTAGGTCATTGCACCTTGAATTTCACAAGAAGCATTGTTTTGGGGAGAGCCCATTTTCATTGCCCTCCCAGGTCTAGGAGGATATATTTGTCACTCCCCGAGCATCTTATTAATCATTCACATTCATATGGTTGCTGAAATTTTTTCATTGACACTATATTAGATATTGCCCAACAGGGCATATTTGTTTTTACTGGCGCTGCACTTTTTTCTATATCTAGGACTAAAGACTGTCCATTTATAGCTACTACACAGAGACCTTCACCTATTGTTTATGCAAATAAGTTCTTCTCTATTGCAACATATCCTAGCCATTCTTCTAGTGTGGACTCTAGACTAGTCATAGTATAATTATTATTCACATTGCAGTTCATTCTTATATGCACTGTTTATTGCTAACTTTGCTGATTCATGAGTTAATTACAGTCTAGTGGTACAGACCTCTATTCTAAGCTACGTTGGCAGAGTGATTATACTGTCTGTGTCTGAACCTACCTACTGCATGCTCATTTATGCTCAAACCACCATTCATATCAGTACACTAGGTTAATTTACCACTAAACATCCCTTTGTCTATTTCCTGATACTAATTCCCAGTCAAGTTAAAGGTATCCACACTTGTGTTCCCATAAGTGTGGATAGTAACTTTCCCTCAACCAGGTGTTCTAGAGTGGCTGAGGTTGTTCTTGGAGTCGAAGTGCAGAACGGATAACCCAAACTACCAAGCAGCTTTTTCTGGGGTGGAGCTACACATGGGTTAAAATGCAACAGTGTAAATTAACCTTTGTATTCCAACAAATTATACGGCACACTAATCACTGTAAAAAAGCACCACAGTTTTTAAACTGACACATTTCCCTACCCAGTAAGATTAAATTGGATAGAACCATATTTATTCTTCTATTTGCATTCATTTTTCTGCAAGGTAACTTTTGAGGACAGTATAATATTGTTTTTTGCAGGTTATTTACATGTAATTAAAACTGACCTACAAATCATTTCTCGTCATTCATTTCTCCTCTAAAATTTTTGTCTAGTGCCAGAATTCTTCTGTGACTCATTCTCTGATGGCATAATTCTTATGTCACAATAGACTGGAGGTTGAAGCCTGGTAGTGCATGATGCTTTGAGATGTTCATGGTGGGTTTCCCACCAGACTGGACTGAACACGATGGTGTCTCAATTCTTTCCCACCCAATTTACTTTTTGGATGTTAACTGGTACTCATCATGGAGGTGTATCAGGCAAACAGCCACACATATAGACACATATAGATATTGTCAGTAGTCAGCAGCAAGGATGGGCAATTTTGTATAGCTACACTAGGAAACTAGGGCCAGACTATATGTATATATATATATATTAAATGACTTTATCATTAGTAAAACACATTTTTATTATTAGTAAGACATCCAAATACCAGCTAACAGAAAACATAAGTGAACCAAAAACCCAGTGACAAAATACCTAACTAAATGACCTAACACACAGGTGCCAAGCACAAGGCCCGCAGGCTTAATCCGGCCCTCCAGGCCATTTCATGTGGCCCTCGCACCTCTCCTGCAGCTGGAGGAGAGCTCCAGCCCTCCTCCAGTCCTCCTCCAGACCCTTACTTTCTGCTTTCAAGCAATGCATCCAGCTTCTTCCCAGCAGCAGCATAAGAAAAGGGGGTGCACTGTGATGTAAGGGAAAGTGGGGGACTCAACTTCTGATGGCGGGGTGGCTCTTGACATCTAATGCAAGGGGAGGGAATGCGCTGGACATCTAATCTTATGCCGCGTACACACAATCATTTTTCGGCATGTAAAAAACAACGTTTTTAAAAAATTTATTTTAAAATGATCGTGTGTGGGCTTCACATCATTTTTCGGGTTCTGAAAAGCGGAAAAAAAAAATTCAAACATGTTGCATTTTTTTTTTTTTTTTTTACTTAAATACTTTTTATTTCATATTTTCCTTTTCTTTACAAAAATGTAAAAACATGTTGCATTTTTTAACGACGTTTTAAACAATGTAGTTTTTCGGGTTGTAAAAAATGATCGTGTGTGGGCTAAAACGACGTTAAAAACCCACGCATGCTCAGAAGCAAGTTATGAGACGGGAGCACTTGTTCTGGTAAAACTACCGTTCGTAATGGAGTAACGTTCATCACGTTGTAACAGACAGAAAAGCGCAAATCGTCTTTTACTAACATGAAATCAGCTAAAGCAGCCCCAAAGGGTGACGTCATCCGAATGGAACTTCTCCTTTATAGTGCCATTGTGCGTGTTGTACGTCACCGCGCTTTGCTAGAGCCTTTTTTTTTTTAACGATCGTGTGTGGGCAACGTCGTTTTAATGATGAAGTTGGAAAAACTTTGTTTTTTCTACAGGCTGAAAAACATTGTTTTTTACATGCCGAAAAATGATCGTGTGTACGCGGCATTAGAGGTACAACCAGCCCCTTTGAGGGCAATCATAATGCTTATGCGGCCCACAATGAAACTGAGTTTGACACCCCTGACCTAACAGAAAACAGAAATCATACCTTTCAAACCAACTATATACAATATATATAAATGGAACACACAGGAAAACAGGGTAAAAATCAAGGTGTAGGGAACATATATGCAGGGGGAACCAAAACTGAGATTGGGAACGATGGGGAGTAGGAGCAAGGCTGCAGGGCTTAGGGTAAAGGCACTAGGCAGAGAGCACGATCAAAGAGCAGGAACAATATAGCAGCTATCAGCAATATCTGGCAGCACGCAAAACACTGGAGAAAGGTGAAACAGCAGAAGAGGGACTAAATACTTTTCCAACAGCCAGCACCAGGTGGAGCTGATTACTGGGATCTGCTTGTGGACACCAAAACTCCAAACTTCTTTCTGAGAATCACAGTTCCACCAGCAGGTGATCCATGCCCTGATGGACATATAGGTACAGCCACACATATAGATGCCTGATGAAGGAGCATGCATATTCCGAACGTGTGCATGTTACAGCTTCCTTCCCCAGAGACCAGGGACTTCCTGTATGGCAGCTTCCTCCTTTCCCTTATCCAGCCCAGGACACCTGAAACCACCGGTGGGTCACGATACCGCTCTGTATCCCTGAGACTCACCTACCTTTTTTTGAAGATCTGCCAGCTTTAACCTCCTTTCATTGAGTGCATTACTAAAAAAATGAAATGTGTTAACCTATTGCTACACTCAAATTGGCGCTGCTTGTCTGTTCTCTTACAGCCATACATATATAAGGCTCTCACCCTAAGATGGGATTTAGGTCAGTAATTAGGGCAAGAGGAACATCTGTGACACACCTCACCCAAAGGTATGTTTAAGTATAAAAATACCTGCTAGTGAAAAAAAAATGTTGTGCCCTTGCAGAGAACTAAGGGCCAGATCCACATAGATCGGCACCGGCGCAGCGTATCAGAGATATGCTACGCCACCGTAACTTACTTGGCTTTGTTTCAAATCCACAACAAATTTGTGACGTAAGTTATGGCGGCGTAGTGTATCTCTGGCGGCGGAATTCAAATCGGCGATTAGGGGGCGTGATTTATTTAAATGAAGCGCGTCCCCACGCCAAATGAACTGCGCATGCTCCGTTTCGAAATTTCCCACCGTGCATTGCGCGAAATGACGTCGCAAGGACGTCATTTTTTAAACTCAGATGTGACTTACGTCCATCCCGATTCACGGACGACTTACGCAAAAAAAGAAAATTGAAATTTCGACGCGGGAACGACGGCCATACTTAACATGGCAAGTCTAACTATACGCCGCAAAATACCAGCTTTAACTATACGCTGGAAAAAGCCGACTAGAGACGACGTAAGAGAATGCGACGGCCGCGCGTACGTTCGTGGATCGTCGGAAATAGCAAATTTGCATACCCGATGCGGAAAACGACGCAAACTCCACCCAGCGGACGCCGAAGTATTGCATCTACGATCCGAAGGCGTACAAAGCCGTACGCCTGTCGGATCAAACACAGATGCCGTCGTATCTTGGTTTGAGGATTCAAACTAAAGATACGACGCGGGAAATTTCAAAGTACGCCGCCGTATCAGTAGATACGCCGGTGTACTATCATTGTGGATCTGGCCCTAAGTGTTTTTTAATGCAGAAAATTGCAAGTCTGCATGTGAATGAGCCAAGAAGTTCTATATTAACAGTTTACCTCAGGTGTAATATTGACAGAACTATAGCAGCATCAATTCTGAATCCTGTAGCCCAATTACGATGCACTTGAAGTCGACTGTTGATAGGGAGAAATTCTTGGCTAGTATACCTTTCATGCCCTTTAATATTGTCTCTCGTTTAAAGTGGTTTTCGATACAAGATTTGAACAGGTCTCTTTATTCCCTGTTTATATGGACCAGAACTTCTGTTACACTTTTTTGCATTATCGCTTGCTTTGACACTTTGCTGGTCCCAGTGGAGCTTATTTTACTCCCACATTTTGTACAGTGTACCCCAGGCTATTTTGTCCAAACATAGAGAGAAAGGTGGCACACTGAAAACCATACACCATAAGCAACACCCACTGTTGGCCGCCACAGTTTTTTTTTTTACCATTGCCACATTTGCCCCCACTTACAACACCCTCAAAAATATTTGTCTGGAGCTGCTCCTGCCTATGGCCCATATTTTCGAAATCACTGACCTAGAGCAAGTGTGTAGATCATCAAAGTCAAAGCAAAGTCAAAAGAACATATCACTGCATACTTATTCTAGGACAGTGACCAGTAATAAAGTAATAAAGCTAGCGTTTCAGGATGAGGCAAATAACAAAAATAAGATGTCAGTGTAATAGCCTTCACATCTGTTTAAGTTGGTTTGCTTTGGCTGATAATAACATTATGTCTTTGCATTCATTGTGTGAAGCTACATTTTCAGTAAACGTGTTCATTTTTTTTGGTTATGCTTATAGCCATTTGTATATGATTTAAGCTGTTATGTCCCTAGGGAACTATAAAATTCAGACTTCATTAACTCCAATTTGCTCACTACAGGGTAATTAAACACTGATATGCTACAGGAAGAATAGCTGAAATAATACAATTATTTGGCTTTCTGAGCTGTTTTAAGCCGTTTAAATCACATTATGGCTATTTTTATTCACTACCTGATCTTTATAATACCGACCAATATTCATTTTGTATGAATGTAAGTAAAAAAAAAATCAAACAAAGGCGGCCCTTTGATGTAAATTGATGATCCTTACCAATACCGGCTGTTATATCCAACATTTGCTGTCATGCAGAACTAGACCCACTGCTGAAATTTTCAGCACCTAACATTTTAGGGCATGTTCAAAGCCAGCAACTCCCCAGTGCACCTTGCAGCATGCATCTGACACACTCAAAAACAAACAGTCCTCTGCAGCCCTGAAAGGGACACACTAATGATGTGGCAGCCAAGAAAAAAGGGGAGCCACAGCGCACACTTGGGGGGATGTAGGCATCTGACACACCTACCGGTACTGCTTAGAATTATTATTGCACTTTCACAGGATGCTTTAGCTTACATTGTATTTTTAGTGACACTGTCACATGCCCAAGACTTCATCCTGTCTGGTTAATAGTCAAATCTTTACCAAATCTTTACCAGATGCTATAAAATGAGACAGCACAGTGGTTAGCACTTATGTCTTGGAACACTGGGTACATTGGTTCAAATATTAGCCAGGACATTTTCATTGTGGAGCTTCCATGTTTCCCTATTTTCATGTGTGTGTCCTCTGGGTAGTGTGGTTTCCAGGTGTAGTGTTCATTTAGTGATGCCACTCTCTGGGTGATATAGTGGGTGGAGTCTGTACCCTTTTAATACCAGCTGTGGGTGACGCCCCAGGCAGAAGGGAGCATGGGAACAGGTCACCCCCCTAACCAACAATATGTAGGCCTAGGTCAGTGAGAGGGCACAATGGGGCAGGATTAATCTGAGACTTCAGTGAAGACCCATGCTAGGGGGGCTCACAAGGAAGGAGACAGAAGCAAGTCAGCTGCTCCTGATCTTCATTCAGCAGGTCTGTAGACTTGAGTGTGAGAGCTATCTGGGCCTAGTAGGGATAATATATATGAACATAACATGTTAATCGATGTACACAATTTTCCGTATATTCCTCAAGCTAATATTTTCATTTTTTTTTCCTTTGTGTTTATAACAAAAACATAGGGCCCATTTATACGTATGTGCAGAGGTGCATTTTTTTGTAGCATCAGGTAGATGTTCTCATACATCAACATTAATTTCCTTTGTGAGTTGCCATATGTTTTGATGCACGTTAATGCATACTTTCACAGTGGTAAAGAATTTAGAATTTGAAGTGAATAGAGTTAAAAGTCATTGACCAAAGCATAGTAATACTTGTTGCCAGTGCGTCAAAACTCGTTATATGCATTTTAACCACTTAAGGACCGGACCAATATGCTGCTAAATGACCCAAGGGGTTTTTACAATTCGGCACTGCGTCGCATTAACAGACAATTGCGCGGTCGTGCGACGTGGCTCCCAAACAAAATTGGCGTCCTTTTCCCCCCACAAATAGAGCTTTCTTTTGGTGGTATTTGATCACCTCTGCGGTTTTTATTTTTTGCGCTATAAACAAAAATAGAGCGACAATTTTGAAAAAAATTCAATATTTTTAACTTTTTGCTATAATAAATATTCCCCAAAAACATATATACATTTTTTTCCCTCAGTTTAGGCCGATTCGTATTCCTCTACCTATTTTTGGTAAAAAAAATCGCAATAAGTGTTTATCGATTGGTTTGCGCAAAATTTATAGCGTTTACAAAATAAGGGATAGTTGTATTATTATTTTTTTTACTACTAATGGTGGCGATCAGCGATTTTTTTCGTGACTGCGACATTATGGCGGACACTTCGGACAATTTTGACACATTTTTGGGACCATTGTCATTTTCACAGCAAAAAATGCATTTAAATTGCATTGTTTATTGTGAAAATGACAGTTGCAGTTTGGGAGTTAACCACAGGGGGCGCTGTAGGAGTTAGGGTTCACCTAGTGTGTGTTTACAACTGTAGGGGGGTGTGGCTGTAGGTCTGACATCATCGATCGAGTCTCCCTATAAAAGGGATCACTCGATCGATGCAGCCGCCACAGTGAAGCACGGGGGAAGCCGTGTTTACATACTGCTCTCCCCGTTCTTCAGCTCCGGGGAGCGATCGCGAGGGGGCGGCTAGAAACGAATAGCCGCGCCCTCGTCCCGTATCGCTCCTGAAGCCACGGAACCGCCGCATGTAAGGGGGGGGTCCCGATCGGACCCCCGACCCACGTCTAGGCAGGCACATACAGGTACGTTGATGTGCCTGTCCGTGTCATTCTGCCGACCTAAATGTACATGCGGCGGTCTGGAAGTGGTTAATGTGCTACAATGGGCCTCTCAACCAATTAAAATGGGCAAAAAATAGACGTCATATATTTTCAAAATCCCCTGCACTACAGTATTGAGATAGCGATTTTTATTATGGCAAACCATGACACATGCTTTTCCGTGCATCAGAACGAGTGTTTTAAAGTGCAGTAGTATAAATAGGCCCTTAATGGATCTTTGCTTTATAAATATCCAAATAAGTGTTCTCTGTAACATTTTGCAACCTTTAAATAAAATTATCTTTGTTTTTTAATATAAATAGGACGTTATCATGTCCTAGTAAGTGAATGTCCATGCCGGCTTGGTTGTTTATAACTAAATGCACATTTGTTTTATGTCAACGTGAGTGTATACCCTTGCTTAATAAATATTTTAAAGTCTTTTTAACAATATTGAGAGGCATCTTCCTGCTTACTTTGCATGAATAACATTTTTGGAGCCTTGGTGTATTTGTTTAACTGGTAGAAGCCTAGGTGGTGAAAGAGCGTTCTGGGAAAGTTATTTGGTGGGTCAGATTGAGCACCTAAGCATTACATGACTACTCTTGAATAAAGGGGGTCATGGAAAGTTGGTAAGCAAACACCCCTTTCTTACTTTGGGTGAAGGTGACTGTTGGTGACACTTTTGTTGTGGAATTTAAAAAGAAGCGGTCTTATTGGACCTTATTGGACCTTTACATTGAAATGTTTTGTGGACTTTGTTTGTTCCTTTATTATATTTATGTGTGGTATACAGGTTTATTTTTGTTTAGTGCAACACTTTAATATCTTACTTGTTATTTGATATGCATTGCATATAAAGTTCCAGCAAGTAAACAGTGTAAGCTAGGTACTACATCCTTCTACATTGGATATAAAGGGAAAGTAACAAGTCATAGATATTTTCGATAACCCAAGAAAAAGAAACAATTTATAAAATGCCAAAATGTATTTCAAAATGTTAAAAACAGTTTTCAATGCAAAATATAATTAAAATCAACACAACTTTAATTTGTAACATAATTCCCTATTCTGGACAGCTTGAGTCTCCTTAAAGATGGAAGTTTTGCTGTGGTGACCGCTTCTTCAGGAGAAACAGGGAGTGTGCAATATCTAGAAATAGACACATCGGGGGAGATTTACTAAAACTGATGCACACAGAATCTGGCGCAGCTGTGAATGGTAATCAATCAGCTTCTAACTGTTGAATTGTGTTTTGACAAAAAAACATGGAAGCTAATTGGTTTCTATGTAGAATTGCACAATATTTTGCACACTCCAGCTTCAGTGAACCCCCCCCCCCCACCATTTTAAAAAATACACATACAAAGCAGTGACATTTTGATAGTAATTCAACATGAAGGCTACAGTTATGGTCAATATTTTGTTTTAAAGCACCCTATATTGAATCGACATGGAAGCAACAATTATGGATAATATTTTGTTTTACAGCTGGTATCACACAACATGCTCCGATTTATTGTGGCTCCCACATCCACCCCAGGGAAGGCTTGATCCTTTGGTTTGTGCCCCTCAACCAGTTGATTGCCCTTTGGTTTCACGGAAACCCTGTCTACCAACTCTGTTATTTCCGCTGGTTGAAAAATCTGTATATCAAAATGTTTTGTGCTTTGTGTCCGTATTTTTGAGTAATGTTATGTCTTTTCCTAGATATTGCATACTCCCTGTTCTTCCTGATGAAGCAGTTACCTCAGCAAAACATGTAGAGGGTTGTTGTATGCATGTTCCCTTATGTTCACAATCTTGGGGTGGAGTCCACCTTTAAGGAGAGTCAAGCCATCCAGAATTGGGAATTATGTTACATATTAAAGGGAAGTTGTCCTGCATTTAATTATGTTGTATTAAAAACTTTTTAGCATTTTGTCATACAATTTGGCATTTTCTAAAATATTGTTCTTGGGGTACTGAGAAAATCCATGACTTTCTTTCATTCTATATGCTTTGCTATTTGATACCCAAGAATTAGGAAAAAAAGAGAGGTTGGAGAAAATTATAATTTGTCTGTACACTATTGCTAAGATAAAGTGACTTCCAATAGGTGTGCTAAAGAAAGCACACCGTTTGCCATATTTTCAGGCAAGATCCATAACTTTCCTGCTGGGCACAGTGTATAATCCAAGTGCAGGAATAAAGGAAACTTCTATTCATCTCTGCTTACAAAATTAGTTTGCCTCGCATCCAATGTGCCAGAAAACTGAAGTTCGATTTAAGCTGTTCTTCATGATAATATAACCTTGGTGCTCAATTATAATCCTGTCTAAGATCAATAGGATCTCCAGAATTCCTCGAGAGAAACATGTGACTGGTCTTTGGGTTCTGGCAACCTCTGATAATTTGTTAATAGATATATTGCTAGAACAATGGAAATTCCTTTCAGTGACTAAAACTACTCCCTTAAGATGTTCTTATCTTCAGCTCCTCTTGTAAAATCAGAACCCCTGTTTCACTGTTATTGACAGTATTTACATAAAATACAATGGTTTTCGTAGAGCAGGGGTGTCCAAACATTTTTGAAAGAGGGCCAGATTTGATGAAGTGAACATGTGTGAGGGCTGAACATTTTGCCTGACATTCTTTGAACCATTACCATTTGGTTTAAGTGTGTTTAACCGAGCACTAATATACTGCCCAACAAGAATTCTCTTACCTTTGTGGCTGTCTGTGGTGAAGAGAGCTTAGGCGTGTTATTTAGATATACTGTACATAACACGCACCTTCACTTTAATAGGGAAGTTTCAGGAAAAAAAATTCAAATAAAGGACTACGAAGCAAAATAAGGGTCAGAGCCCATGAATGCAGCCTAATTATTGCCCATCTGCAGCCCCATCGTTGCCATTAATGCAGCCCCACCATTGCCATGAATGCAGACCCACCATTGCCATGAGTGAAGCCCCACTATTACCATGAGTGCATCCCCACCATTGCCATGAGTGCAGCCCCACCATTACCATTGCCAAGAATGCAGCACCCCCATTGGCAGGAATGCAGCACCCCCATTGCCATGAATGCAGACTCAGCATTGCCATCAGTGCAGCCTGATTGATGCCCACCTGCAACCTCGGATGGGACAGGGAGGGGAGCGGGACGAACTCCAACAGATTACATACAGCAGAATCTGTTTTCTCGGCAGCCTCTTTAATACAAAGTTCTGCCTCCTATGATGGACAAAACAGTCTTACAGTGGCAGCGCAGGAAACAGGACTTCCTATAACAAAGACCGTCGTGTAAACAGGAAATTCACCTGTATATATGGCACTCATCCTGCCTCCTCCCTGTCCCCTCCAAGGCAGCCAGCATATATATAATTTGTGGCCCCCGATGCTCAGAGATTGGTTGGGAGCCACAAAACATATACATGTCCAAATTACCAGGCGGCTCATTTGAAACCGGAACGTGGGTCGTGATTGGCCCGTGGGCTGTACTTTAGAAATGCCTGTCGTAGAGAATATTTGTAACTTTTGGTGGTGCGAATTTCACCAGCAGGTGGCATTACAGATTAAAGAGTATTTAATAGTACGGTAACGGATTACTTTTTTTTACCATACTCCATTAGTCATTAAATTCCTAAATATCACTGACCCAGATGTAAACAGCATGAGAATCTTGATAAAAGCAGAAAAATAAAAACAGCCCGCACAGAGCATGTAAATAGTCCTGCAGCAGCGCTGCAAACCCCTGGTTTGAAAAAAGATAAAAGCTGTGTAGGATGACTCGATCAGATGTAGCTTAGGTATGTGCTCCAATCACCAAAAAGGCATTCACCACGTGGGGGGATATAGGGTCCCCTTCGGGGGAAACACTCACCAGATGGTTTCTTTACACTCGCATTTCCATATATATCGCCTCACGCATCACCTTCAGATGTTTGGAAACTGCATACCCCTCTCCTATCTTGATCACCGTTATTGTATTCACTTCCCGGGTGTAGTGTCCGCAGGTGTATGAGGGAATGAAAAAACCATATAGTGCAATATCGTTTTTGAATTTTTAATGTTTACCCCAAAAAACAGATATACACTGGTCCCCTCATAAAAACATGCGTACCAGAAAATAAATTAAGTCAGGCACATAAATAAATGTGGATGTTTCTTTTGCATTTCTCACTGTTAGGTGTGGACCCCTGAAGACCGCTCTGGAGACTTTCCTGTAGCTGTCACTTCCTAGTTCCTCACTCAGTGGAACGCATACGTCACTTCCGGTCGGGTGCTGGATAGCAGCGCTCTGACGTTTCGTCCGTTCGGACTTTTTCCAAGAGCGTGCTATTCCTCTGCACCCGCCGGAGTTATATTGCGTAGTGCTACACGCCCACCTGTGACGATGCTATAGACGGGGATGACCCTCTATCTATGCATCATTCGATCCTCACTCCGAGCGCCGCGCTTAGCCACGCCCCCCGGAGAGGAGGAGATCGCTGGGTCTTTTTTGTACTCCGCTCGCTGACACTCACTGTTGCCACCATAGGACTGTCAGATGAGTGTACGTCCGCGCGCGGCCATACATGCACTATTAAATTCATATTTAGGCTCTGTACCTGTGAAAGATGTAATTTTTGAGTGGTCTGAAGTCTGCAATGTTACTTCTTACACTAGTATATTTTAATAGACACATATTGTAGCCCATACATTGTGCTTTACTAGGATCAATATATCCTTTATGTAACAACACAATGTGCTTCAATTTTAATGGGACTATACATGAGTGGCTGACTGACACGTTCATAGACATTGGTTCTTACACACTCAGCAGAACCAATATCCATTAAGAAAAAACAGAGAATATATAAAATGGGTGTTGAATTTGAATGAATCTAGGACACTGTGTGTCTATAAATAAATATATACACCACACGTGTGTAAAACCACCTAAAATACACACTCATATATAACAGTGAACCATAAAATACATTCATATTAAAATTAGAATATCAATATAAAAATCTTATTATAAAAAAATATTATAAAAAAATATTAAAATATATAAGAACAAAGAACAACGAATATATAGAAATGTAGAAAAATAGAAATATAAATATATATTCCTATGTCATCATAGAGACATGGGTGGATAGTTATATGCAGTGTGCAAAGACATATTTATGGGGATCATATAAGATGTGTTGTGCAAATATCCAAGTCCACATCCCAACCTTGACCACATATGTTGATGGGGGAAGAGACCTATTTTTCAATGTGTTTGGGATCACTCAACAATGTAGTATATCACATATTAGTGTGATGAGTTTGGTTTTCTTTACCCCCCAGTGGCCATTTCTGATGAATGATTGAATACCAGCCCTTGTACATTGGTGGTCATTTTTTGTTATTTGTTGGATGGGTGTAGATAATATTTACACCAATCTTTTCTTAATAGCATATGTATTGCGTAACCCCTTTATTATTTTGATCATATTACTTAAGATGGCATTGAGGCCCTAGTTTTGATGATCATTATTAGGTATCACTAATGAAACAGTTGATATCGAGTTCCACATTGAGTCCTTTAGGCACTAAGACGTCAGTAAGGAAGATCCAATGAGTTTCTCTTTTGGACAACTCGCGTACTCTGTGGGAGCCCCTCCAATGTGCTTCAACTTGTTCAATGCCCCAAAATTCCAAGCCCGATGGGTCTTGATTGTGTTTGATTTTGAAATGGAGGGATACATTATGATCAGTATTTCCCAGGTAGATGTTCTTTATGTGTTCCCCTATTCGAATTTTTAGTTTCCTTTTTGTGCGACCAATATAGAGTAAACCACATGGGCACCTTAATGCATATACAACATGAGTACTGTTGCAGGTGATAAATTGTTTTATTTCAAAATCTTGCTCGTTTGACGGTGATGTGAAGTGATCCAAATTTCTCTGTAATTTTCTCACCTCTTTGCAAGGCTTGCATTTTCTGCATGAGAAAAATCCATTCTTATTCCAAAAACTTTGAGGTTTTTCTGGGAGATCAAAGATTTTCTTCACTATAGTGTCACCATATGTGGATGCCTTTCTATAAATAAATTGGGGTTTCTGTGGTATTACGGGTCCTATTTTCTTATCTAGCGACAGAATGTGCCAGTGCTTGATAAAAATGTATTCCACCTCCTTATATTGGCTATGGAATTGGGAAATGAATCCCCATTCATTAGGATTTGGCTCTTGAACTTCCTGTATATTTCCAACGTTTTTTTCTTCTAGACATTTATTTCTAGGTATCTTTCCCACTTCTTCCACGATTGTGTCCAAAAACTGAGGGTTATATCCTTTAGCTATAAATCTTTCCGTAAGGATTTTCGATTGGTTGAGAAAGTTGTTGGTTTCTGAGCAGTTACGTCTGACCCGCATTATCTGCCCCTTTGGAATGTTTTTTAACCATCTTGGGTGGTGTCCACTGGTTGTTGGCAGATAACTGTTTCTGTCCGTTTGTTTAAAATAGACCTTGGTTTCCAATTTGTTATTTTTCCGATAAATAGTTACGTCTAAAAAATTGATTGTGTCTTGATGCCATTCTGATGTAAGCCTGATGTTGTTATTATTATTATTTAAAATATTTAAAAACATGTTTAAAGATTCTTCTGTTCCTGCCCAAATAAAAAACAGATCGTCGATAAAACGTTTATAAAAAATTAACTCGGCTTTTCTTTCTTTAAAAATAGATTTATCTTCCCACTCGGCCATGAACAAATTCGCAATGCTTGGGGCAAACTTGGCTCCCATTGCGACACCGCGTTTTTGAGTATAAAATTTGTTCCCAAACCAAAATTAATTGTGTGATAAACAAAAATTTAATGCGTGGCCGATAAAAACTTTTTGATTGTGGGGGAGGTCATCCCTTTGACTTAGAGCCCAATTAAGGGCTAAAGTGGCATCATCATGTTGAATTATGGAATATAGTGAGGACACATCCGCTGTTACTAGTAGCACTTGCTGATTTTCAATTAAAGTGACGTTGTGCAAACAATTTAAAAAATCCTTTGTGTCTTTCAAATAGGATCTTGTCGTCTTCACACTCTTCTGCAAAAATTTGTCAAGGTATTGGCCCATTCTGGAAGATATAGAGTCTATGCTGTTCACAATTGGGCGTGCTGGTGGGTTGTCCGGGTCCTTATGAATCTTGGGCAGGGTGTAGATCGTCGGTATTTTACTACTCGCTGGTAATAGATACATTTTCTCTTTCGTCGACAATACTCCTGAAGATGAGCCGATTTGTATTAATATTTCCAATTGGTCTCTATACAATTGTGTTGGATCATGTTCCAACAAACCATATGTGTTTTGGTCAGATAACATGTCCTCAATCTGGTTTTGATAATACTCTTTGGTTAAACAGAGATTTGTTTCTTAAGCCACTATTAATCACTCCTTGATGGTTATTGATGGGTGCTGTCTGTGTGTTTAGGCCCACAAAATATTTTTTTATGTTTAGTTTCCTAATATATTTATGTACATCTATGTACACGTCAAACTTATTTATCGTTTTTTTCTTACCGCATTTGAGCCCCATATTCAAGATATTTAGCTCTTTATGTGTCAATTCTACTTTGCTAAGATTAAAGATCCCATCTGCTACTGGTGTCGACTTCTTTTCCTGGACCCTCCTTCCTGCCCTACATCCTCTTGTGCTGGGTTTCTTGGTTGGGGGTGCTGGGTTTGTTCTCTGGTCCAATAGGTCTGTGGTTGTTGTGGTCTCCACTCTTGTTCTCTGTATTGTTGTGGTGGGTGCTGTTGAGGCCTCCCCCTGGGATGTGGGTAACCTCTCCCTCTTCTCTGCGACCCTCCTCCCCTCCCTAAAAAAGGACGTGGTGGGGGCGCATCATTATTCTGTTGCGTGTTTAGCGGTTGATAATAATTATAAATAGGGGTTGGATAAGGTGTTGGTTGTTGGTTGTAGTTTGATCCTCTACCTCTTGCTCCTCTGGGTTTTCCCCTGCCCCTTCTTATAGGTGTGGAGAATTGTGCTGGGGAATCAATCACTATCTCTTCTTCACTTATGTTCTCTTGTCTTCTTTCCGGATGTGACTGTGTGGTGTCACCCAGATTGATTACTGTTTCATCATCCGCTAGTTTGATAATTAAATTCAATTTGTCTGGTAAAGTTGATTGCCATGCATATAAATTATTGGTGGTATAATCGTTCATGTCTCTATGATATTTCTTAATTTTCTTTTTTTGTGTTTCTTTATCTACTTTTTCTAATCTTTTATTGGTTCTCGTATTGAAGTCAATGATGGGTTGAGTGTCCTTAATTGGATCTAATTGTGCCTGTAATTCATTAATTTTACTCTCTAAAATCTTCATTTTACGTTTTTTCCTTAATAGTATAAGATCCTGAAGCTTAGCGGATACCCCATTAAAAAATTAAAACTTTCACGAATGGAATTGGCATCATCCAATCCATCTTGGGGGGTAATTTCCCATCTTAGACTTCTAATGGTGATTTTATCCTTCACATATTGTTCCAGAGTGCATATGTCCCACCAGGTTCTCACTTGTCTCTCTAATGTGTTACCTAGTGCTGACATTGCCCCATTATAGTTCACCTGACTGGCGGTTGGTCCACTAGCTGTAAATAAAGTGTTCATGAGAATCTGCTGTATTTTTTCAGAATAATACATCCCGAGTAAAATCTGGGTTTAGTCAGAAGAATCTTTTGATACTGCATGTGCTTTCCATTCAGCTGAATAGCACCCCGCTATGTCTTTCAGTGAACACCTTTCATACAAGGCTTGAAGACCTACATTTAGAGGTGATATTTTTATGCCTATAAAGAGCACGGCAATAAATACACATATCTAGCACAGGTACTACTAGATTTGGTTGTGGATTGTGCAATATCATTTTAACTCAGAGGACATTTAGACAAAATAAATACCGGGATACAGACCAGACTAAACATCAAGAAACTACACTGAGCAAAATTATAAATGCAACACTTTTGTGTTTGCCCCTATTTATCATGAGCGGTACGCAAAGATCTACAACTTTTTCTATGTACACAAAAGGCCTATTTCTCTCAAATATTGTTCACAAATCTGTCTAAATCTGTGTTAGTGAGCACTTGTAGTGGGGACATGTACTAAAGGGGGGAGATGGAGAACAACAGAATCAACCAGGTTATTTGCAGTATACAGAAAATGAAACCCATAGTGACTGAATGAGTATGAACAGCACAGAAAGGCTACCTTCCTGCCATGCTTTCTCCTTCTACCAGCATGTTCTCTGTTAGCACAAGCTCATGTAGCAGAGCCTGACTGCCCCATAGTTCTGTACCTTCTTCTCGCAATCTGAAAACCACTATAAAGGGGATTACTAAAGGCTGAAATCAAGTTAAATTCAAGTATTTTCACTAGATGCATTAAACTACACATCTCTTTTATTTTTTTAACTCCTAACTAGTGTTGCTCACGAATATTCATATTGCGAATATTCGGCTCGAATATGGCATATTCGAGTATTCGCGAATATCTCGAATTTCGCGGCCAATATTCGCTATTCCGAATATTCACATTTTTTCAATTTTATTTTTAAAACAGATCACATCCTATCGACGTCTAAAAGCATTGCTGGTATGATTAGAGACCCTGGGCCGAGTAGCTAAGCTGAGGCGATCCTTTAGTGTTGCCGAATATAAAAAAAAAAAAATTGCGAAATTTCGCTAATGCGAATGCGAAAATGATTGCGAATTTTCGATAACTGTGGTAGGAGAACTCTGATTGTCTCTGACGCAAAAGGGGGGCTTTGTGTATGTTTCTGTTATGAATATTTGTATGTTTGATATTATTTTTTTTTTGTAAGAAGGAAAAAATTGCACATACCTTAAAAAAAGGGGAGAATACAGCAGCAACTCAAAAATGTTATACAACATAAATTAATACAAGACAGAAAATGGAGTCGCTCTACAAGAATAAAAAATATGTCTAGTGACAAGACTTGTGGGCAAATTATAAAATAAGCAAGCGCAAATAACTTGTGAAATACACAGTGAAACAAATATATAAAGAAATATAGTCCCAATAATAGAAAAATAATCTTTCATAAAAATGTCTTTGATATGTGAAGTGAAAAAAAGTCCAAAGCATGCAGCATGAACGTGTTCAATCTTCAAGGTGTTTGATTGACAAACGGCTGTGACAGATGGATAGAGTAAAGAATCACCACCAATGCAAAACAATTTTTATTTTCTATTGTAAAATATCACGAATATTCTGAGCCAATCAGAGTGCTCCTTCCGCATTTGCCGAATATTCGCAATTATTTTGTATTGTAAAATATCACGAATATTCTGAGCCAATCAGAGTGCTCCTTCCGAAATTTCGCCATCAATATCGCATTTGCATTTTGCGAAATTTCAATACAATATCACAAATATTCTGAGCCAATCAGAGTGCAAAATATCACGAATATTCTGAGCCAATCAGAGTGCTCCTTCCACTGTTGTCGAAATTTCGCAATTATTTTCGCATTCGCAATAGCGAAATTTCGCAAAAATGTCATTTCGATAAAATATCACGAATATTTGAATTTTGCGAATATTTCTCGAATATTCGGCTATATATTCGTGATATATCGCGAAATCGAATATGGCGTATTCTGCTCAACACTACTCCTAACTGCATTTATTTACATTTTGTATACCTGCCTGAAGTTCTGTGAGTTTCTGGGGTGCATTTTACCCATTTTGAAAGTAAGTTTGTGGTGAATTAAATTATTATTTTTTTTAAAATGAAAAGATGCTTCAAATATTTGTATTATACATTAAATATTTGTATTACGCAGTTAACGATTTAATATAGGTTGAACCTACCACATCATGTTTTTCTTTATTTTATTTTAAGGAAAGCTGTACAGAACAGTTTGTGGAGGAGTTGGTGTTACATGAACTACTGATTTCTGTAAACAACAGATTTTTAATCAAATAAACACCTAATAAACATGTGAAAAGGAATCTAGAACCTTATATACTATATGCAAATCATATATACTTAATTATATGTTGATTTTCATTTTATTTTTTTATGTGGACAGATTCAATGAAAAAAATACACAAAATCACTATACAAATTTTAAGTCATGGTAGGGAGCAGTAAGTTCCCTATCCACCAACCTATTTATTTTCACAACCATCAAAGATGACAAGCACCCCTTGGTTAAAGTGCCCAAACAACCCAAATATATGCTGCGCTGTTGAGCAATCAAATTGTATAATTACAATTCATAGAAAAATATACAAACAATTGTTTACCCGCTTGTGACTTCTGTGGGTGGAGTTTCCGGCCGGTGACTCGGTTTTGCCACACATTTGGCTTATTTTAATAGCTTCAACCACAGTGACACTTGGTAATGAACTTGTCTCCCTTGGGGTCACATTCACCTCTTTTTTAGGTTTATACATTTGCAACTCTCTGCCCAATACTTTCAGAAACATTTAAAGTATAACTAGAGGCATTTTTTTCCCGATTTGGATAGAATTGAGAGGGATTAGAACACCTATTAGGTTTTTATTGCTACCTCTGCCCCTTCATCCTCTCTATCTGCCATGTTTACCATTATCATTAAAAGTGAAAGTAAAAGAAAATTCCAAATTTTGGGTTGTCCCGAGAAAAGTATAGAGGTGACATTTTCCAATAGGGATACTAGTTCTGGTGACCTGGTGGTCCCCAAGGGATTGCCTTAATTTGCAGGTATTTTATCTCACTTTCTGTTTTGGCTATGGGAAAGGAAGTGAAGGTAAATCTCCCTAATGGGACACAGATGGCAAAAAATAAACTGACAGGGGTTATACCCTCCATTACTCTATCCAACAAAAACAAGTTTTGCCTATAGTTCTGCTTTAAACCTTTCTGTTATATCATTCTTTTAACCATAAATGTTATGATTTTAAATGCCTTTAAATATATTGGAGTTTTTGTATAATTGTCAGTTTTGCTATAAATTGATAATAATAAAATGTAATTGTTTAGTGGTGTGGTATATATATGGGGTGTTTTTTTTTTCTTTAACAGTTGCTACATGTTGTAGGGTCCTACTTAGCACACTAAGATGGTGACACCCCCTATGCAACGACATCCCTCACAATTGTGGAATGTATTTTTTATTGGAATCACTAACTCTATTGTAATTCATGCTGTTTTAAAGTTTAACTAAAGAACTGGTGTGTTACCATTATCAATATTTTGGGCTGTGGCTTTTGTGCTTGGTTATATGTAACAAAATAATAAGGGGCAGATCCACAAAGATCTGCCCCGGCGCACCGTATCTGAGATACGCTACGCCGCCGTAACTTACTTCTCTTTGGCTCGAATCCATAAAGATTTTGCGCCGTAAGTTACAACGGCGTAGTCTATCTCTCACGGCGTAAGGGCGCGGATTTCAAATTGGGCGGGTAGGGGGCGTGTTTCATTTAAATGAAGCGCGTCCCCGCGCCGAACGAATTGCACAAGCGCCGTCCCTAAATTTCCCGCCGTGCATTGCGCGAAATGACGTCGCAAGGACGTCATTGTTTTGACTTGGACGTAAATTACGTCCATCCCGCGATTCACGGACGACTTATGCGAACAAATAAAACATTTCAAATTAAACGCGGGAACGACGGCCATACTTACAGTAACTTAGCAGGTTTAACTATATGCCACGAAACAGCAGCTTTAACTATACGCCGAAAAAAGCCGACTAGAGACGACATAAAAAAATGCGATGGCCGTTCGTACGTTTTGAAGCTTATAAAAAATAATTATTAGTTTTAGATCTTTTGTAAGTTCAAAAATGTAAAATAATTTAGCAAAATAAGCCTATTCTAATTTCTGTAAACATCTTCACATTGCCTCAGCTAGAAGTAATGATTTTGCATAAACCAGACTGCTAACAATGGAATATCATTTCTATAGATTCTATTCCCAAAAAAAAAAAAAAGTTCCAAAGCCTTTCTATTACTCAAAAAAACAAAATTAACTGTTTTTTTTCCAGGAGATATTAATTAAGATACGCATCTTAAAATATAATTGTACCCAAGACTGAAGTTTAATTAAACCCCAGGGCTGCTACTTACCTTTCCATGCCTTCATTTACATGATTGGCTATCTAGGGGGGGGGGGGGTCTGTTCATCCATCTATTTCAATTACTATTATCAACGCAGAGTTCATACAAGATATACTTAAAAATAAGAGCACACGAGCCATATTTTAGTTTACAATGGGTTATGCCATAGCCCCCATAATGAAAACATACTTTACAGACACTGCCCAACTGATAACAACAGATGGCTCTAGGTACAAGCCAAGGACAATCATGGTCATATAGAGCCGTTCCATATGCTGCAAACTGTTTACATCCATAATATTTTATCATACATCCCTGCATCAAACAATGATAATTAATAGTCTGTTTTTTTGGACTATATGCACTTACCTTCAGAACAGTCCTGCCCACTGTACCCCTCCTCGCACTCACAGACACCATGCTGGCACTGCCCTCTCCCACTGCAGGCATTCACACACCACATGCGCCCGCAATCCTCTCCGGCATAGCCATCTTGGCATACGCAGGTTCCATTGGCACAACGTCCTTTTCCCAAGCAGTCACCTGGACAGCGGAGTTCGTTGCAGCTGATACCCGTGTATGGCTCTTGGCACAAGCATTGGCCATCTTGACAGTGCCCATGGGGGCTGCATTCCTCTGGACACAGCAGGTCTGTGCACCACTCGCCGGTGTAGTCTGGCTCACATACACAGATGCCCTCTATACAGGTGCCCCTCCCTGAGCAGCCTAGTGGGCACAAAGGCTCTGAACAGTTCTCTCCTCCCCAGCCTTGGCTGCACACGCAGGAGTCCAGACTGAAGTTTCCATGGCCACTGCAAGGAGGTGCAAATTCTGTGAGACCTGTGGAAATAGGAAATAATTAGGTAAGTAAAAATACTTACATGCTGGATAAATAAACATGCTTTCTATATTGTTGGAGTATTTAAGAATAATTACAATAATACATAACCATTATATTATTATTTTTTATTGTTAAGAGTAACACAATAACAGAGTATACATGGTAAGTGTCATACATAGCTATTATCATTGTATTTGCAATAAGAAGAAGTGTAGCCAAATGTCATAGGATTATGATAAAATATCGAAATAGTCTCACATCTCACACAAACATTACACTAGTTGCCATTCCCATCAATACAGAGATATGCACCCTCTATATTGTGATGAAGGCATACTTCCACTCTTTGTGCTCCACTCCAAGTGCAAGGTCCATAAGTGTTCATGAGGGTTTTTCTAATGATAGGCCCCCTGCAGAAGGTATAAGTAAGTGTACCTGCATCTCTGGATCATCTCTGGATCATCGGCATGGAGGCAGGTGTAATGTACATCATTATTCTACCTTCACCTGATTCTAATGTTTCTGGAATAATTACTATAACATTCTATCAGAGCACTGTGTATGAATTGGAGCATTAAAACTGCACTGTGCAGCAACAGTAGAGTTTTATTTTTTTTTACTTTTTTTTCAAGGTACATGTGATGCAGTGTACACCTTTAAATGTGATAATTCAACCCCAGCATGTATGCACAAGAGTTGCATCATCACTGCTCACCAAATGGCTGAAAAGGAATATGTGGCATGGAAGAAGAATTGGATAAGATGTCTTCAGGATTGCAAATTCAAAAGTACGTTGGCCATAAGCCCCCAGGCAGGTTTGCCCTCGCAACTCTATTCTGATTTAGGTTAAAACATGGGAGGGTGCCCAGTATACATTATTTTCTATAAATGCAGAGAATGCTGCAACATGCAATTAATGGTGAAGACATGGTGACAGTTCAATGAATTCTTTATTTATTGCTTTATACATATGCCTCATAGTGATTTATGAATTCTCAACAGACAGTCATTTGCTATATTTTTATATGTATTCACAATCTTCCTGGCTGTAGCCTACAGTGCTTGTAGGCTGAACAGGTCACACTCTGGGATGGATGTGTGCTATCTTGGGGGTCGATTTGCTAAAACTGGAGAGTGGATAAATCTGGTGCAGCTCTGCATAATAACCATATAGCTTCTAGGTTAGTTTGTTAACACTTAATTGCACAAGCTGAAGTTAGAAGATGATTGGCTACCATGCAGAGCTGCACCAGATTTTGCACTCTCCAGTTTTATTAAGCAGTTATCAGCTGCTAGGTTTTATTGCCATACCCTAATTAAGCAAGCTGAGGTAAGAAGCTGATTGAATGCCATGTACAGCTGCACCAGAGTCTGAGTGCTTCAGTTTTTGTACCCCCCCCCCCCCCCAAGTGGTCCATAAAGTCCCATTTTGTAATAAATTTTTGATGTATTTACTTGCATATTTATTTTACATTGATCTATGTTTGTTCCAAGCATGTTTGAATGCAATTACTGTTGATTGGATCAGGGACCTCCCCCACAGATTAAAGGTCAGAAGGCGGGTTCCCAGAGGTCAAAGGTCACAGGGCGTGGCTGACCAACCCCCATCAAAGTGTACCGCCTACCCCAACTAAGTCGGAGAATGAACAAGTTGGGGAATGAACAAGTCGGGAAAAGCGTCAAAAAGTTCCAAGTATCAACTACTCTTTCTGTAATAATTTCTTAGATTCGTTTTCAGCGTTCCTCTGGTTACTTTAAGGTCATTTCTGATCTTAGTTTCATTTTTAAAAAGCTGCCCTCCTTAAACGTATTCACACCCTTTGTGTATTTAAAGGTTTTAGTCTTGTTTCTCCTTTGCCTTCTTTTCTCAAGATTGTACATATTAAGTTCCTGAAGTCTCTCCTGATATTTCTTATGCCTCATTACTTTCACCCTTTTTGGTGCCCTCTGGACTTTTCTGTCTTATCAATATATTTTTGTAAGTGAGGTCTTCACAATTCGACAACGAGCTCTTAATGAGCTCTACCTAAAGCTTGTGACTAGTAGAATTTAAATGGAAATGTATGGTTCTAAGAGCGTTCATTTGAGTTTCTAATCACTAGTGGGGTCAAATTGACGTTCGTTTTCAACTGCAATGATGAGAAAATTTGATGGAGTAGGATGAAAATTTGTTCTTGAATGAACACATTTCTAACAGGGTGTGTGTTTTTTTTTCAGTAAATTCTATTTTTTTTTATGTAAAAAGCTAATGTAAATTTTGAGATAACGACAACAAAAGAATGGAAAAAATGTAACACTTTGGTTGTTGTTGCTTGAGATATTTTGTTGGGTATGTGCCACTTTCACTAGACTCTACATATTAATTCTTCATGAAAATTTTGAAGTACTATTAAATACATTCATCATCAAAGTCATCAAATGTGCTGATGAGAATTTTCATAAAAATGTCCATGCAAATGTTTGTTCAAAAATCTACTAGTGTATGCCCAGCCTAAAGGGGAGTCAGGATTTCCTTCCTCCTGATGGTGATCCTTCTAGTGATAAAACCTACAATTCCATCCTATTTTTCCACTGCTTGGTCACAGGGGGGTAGATTCAGATAGATTAGCGGATCTTTAGATCCGCTAATCTATCTGATTTACGATCCGCCGGCACAAGTTTGAGAGGCTAGTGCTGTATTCAGAAAGCACTTACCATAAAACTTGCGGCGAAGTATCGTAAATCCCTCGGCGGAATTCAAATTCCGCGGCTAGGGGGAGTGTAGTATTTAAATCAGGCACGTCCCCGCGCTGATTTAACTGCGCATGCGCCGTCTGCGAATTTTCCCGGCGTGCATTGCTCCCAATGACGTCGCTAGGACGTCATTGGTTTCGGCGTGAGCGTTACTTGCGTCCAGCACTTTTCTGAATCAACTTACGCAAACAACGTAAAAATTCAAAACTCGGCACGGGAACGGCGGCCATACTTAACATAGGATACGCCTCACATAGCAGGGGTAACTATACACCGGAAAAAGCCGAACGCAAGCGATGTAAAAAAAAAACGACGGGCGGACGTTCGTTTCTGAAGCGGCGGAAAACGGCATTTGCATATTCGTTGCGTAAAAAAACGAAGCGCCCCCTAGCGGCCGGTGGGGAATTGCAGCCTAAGATCCGACGGTGTAAGTCACTTACACCTGTCGGATCTTAGGGAGATCTATGAGGAACCTTATTCTATGAATCAGCCACATAGATCCGACCGTCGGATCTCAGAGATACGACGGCGTATCAGGAGATACGCCGTCGTATCTCTATCTGAATCTCCCCCAGTGTTTACTTATTTTGCATTCATTGAAAATGAGTTTTTCTAAAAAAAAAACTCTTCTGGTCAACACTGTTCCCCAACATAGTACTCTATCAATGAATATTTTTCCATAGGGACACTATGTGACACTAATGCCCCGTATACACGATCGGATTTTCCGATGGAAAAAGTCAGATGGACTTTTTCCATTCCATTTTCCGATCGTGTTTAGCCCCATCAGAGTTTTTTCATAGGAAATTCTGATGAGTTTAGATACAGAACATGTTCTATGTTTTTCCCATGGAATTCCGTCGGAATTCCGATGTGATTTGGCCGGGCAAGAGCCTGATCGTGTGTACACGGCATTAAGAAACACTGAAATGCACTTGTCACTGTGCTGAGCAATCTTTCAGCAATGCCAAATCATGTTCCATGTTATAGACACCTCCAGGAATATCAACCCTATTACACACTACTATTGTGTGATCAGCAAAAAGACACCTTACCCAACAATGCTTTGGTTACATCACATACTGTATGTATCATTTAGCTTTTACATTTCCTGTCATAACTGACTACACAGCTAATGCATCTTATATCTGTGGTAGAGCCCAGAGCCTCCACCCTTCCTTCTCATTTGAAAAATACTAGTTCACACTACAGGCTATTACAATAATTACCGGTTATGCCTTCTCCTTTCATACATCCATGACATCCTAATCAAAGAAATCACATCCCATAATTTTCCTGTGTTTGCCCTTTCTTCACCTTCGGCATTGATTCCTGTGTCGGTAATGCTTCTCTCGCTGCTCTCAGCCCGTAGCGCTCATCAATACGCCAGACTGCAAACTTCCTCTCCCACTTAACAATCCACATTTCCTACTGACCACTGCATCGACCTGGCAACCTTCTGCTCTGACAGCACTGAGATTAGCGCATAATGAGATTGCAGGGACTCCATTCCTCATAAATACTTGTCAGATAAGTATTAATTAGTCCTTCCTTTATTTCCTCGGCACGCAGAGCTCTCCTGTGTGTTTTCTAAGCATTTTCAAAGTTTTATTGCTGTCTTCATGTAAATTCTGGCATCCTAGTCTGCACATCCATCACCCTATTCATTACAGACTTCTGCTTTCACAAGTTTTCAGCACACAGTTTGACCCAGGGTGCTTTCTCAGCCTCTCCGTATCTCGCAGAATTTATCTTACATCATAAAGGTTATTGGAGATGGTTCAGGCAGCAGCACTTGTCTAACTTCATATAAGATAAAAGAAATTGAAAAAGAAAAAAATAGATCTGCGACACCAGAAATTTGGTACTATGTTTAACCACTTGCCTACTGTGCACTTTTACCCCCTTCCTGCCAAGGCCAAATTTCAGCTTTCAGCTGTCGCCCTTTCAGTGACAATTGTGCGGGCATGCAACGCTGTACACAAACAACATTTTTATGACAGATAGAGCTTTCTTTTGGTGGTATGCAATCGCCACTGGGTTTTTTAGTTTTTTGCTAAAAAAACTAAAATAGACCAAAGATTGGGAAAAAAGTTTGTCTTCATTTCCCGGTTAGAAAGTTTTGTAAATATGTAATTTTTCTCCATCACTTATGTGCACTGATGAGGTTGCACTGATGGACACTGATAAGATGGCACTGGTTTGCACCAATATGTAGCACTGATGGGCACTAATAGGCGGTACTAATGAGCACTGATAGGCAGCACTGTTGGGCACTGATAGGTGGCACTGTTGGGCACTGAAAGGTGGCACTGATGGGAACTGATAGACAGTACTTAAAGCGGGGGTTCACCCGAAAAACAAATTTTTAACAGTAGATTGGGGCTAATTACGGGAAGTGTTTTTTTTAAATCAATGCAGTACTTACCATTTTAGAGATAGATGTTCTCCCGCCGCTTCCGGGTATGGTCTTTGGGACTGGGCGTTCCTATTTGATTGACAGCCTTCCGACCGTCGCATACAGCGCGTCACGAGTTGCCGAAAGTAGCCGAACTTTGGTGCGCAGGCGCCGTATAGAGCCGCACCGACGTTTGGCTTCTTTCGGCAACTCGGAAGGCTGTCAATCAAATAGGAACGCCCAGTCCCGAAGACCATACCCGGAAGCGGCGGAGAACATCTATCTCTAAAACGGTAAGTACTGCATTGATTTAAAAAAAAAAAACACCTAATTCTACTTCCCGTAATTAGCCTCAATCTAATGTTAAAACTGGTTGTTTTTCGGGTGAACCCCCGCTTTAAGGGCACTGATAGGCGACACGGATAGGCGGCACTGATGGGTTCTGATTGGTGGTCCTGATGGGCACTAATATGTGGTGATTCTGAGTAGTCAGCTTTGGCCACCAGGTGACCCACAGGCATGTAGTAAAATATGTCTTTAACCACTTGCCGCCCGCCAATGACAGATTGACGGCGGCAAAGTGGTTGTAGAATCCTGACTGGACGTCATATGACGTCCTCAGGATTCTGAGCTGCTGCGCGCCCCCGGGGGCGTGCATCGCGGCGATCGTTGTTGCAGGGTGTCAGTCTGACACCCCGCAACACCGATCTCGGTAAAGAGTCTCTCACAGAGACTCTTTACCACGTGATCAGCCGTGTCCAACCACGGCTGATCACGATGTAAACAGGAAGAGCCGTTGATGGCTCTTCCTCACTCGCGTCTGACAGACGCGAGTAGAGGAGAGCCGATCGGCGGCTCTCCTGACGGGGGTTTGCGCTGATTGTTTTATCAGCGCAGCCCCCCCTCGGATCGCCACACTGGACCACCAGGGAAGCCCACCCTGGACCAGGGAAGGGCAAAAAAAAAAAAAAGGTGCAAAAAAAAAAAGTCTAAGCAAAAAAAAAAAAAGCATAAAAAAAAAAGATGCCAATCAGTGCCCACAAATGGGCACTAATTGGCACACATGGGTAAATCAGTGCTGCCCCACAGTGTCCATCAGTGCCACCCCACAGTGTCCATCAGTGCCACCCCACAGTGCCCATCCATGCCCAGTGCCCACCTATCAGTGCCCATCTGTGCCACCCATAAGTATCCATCAGTGCCGCCCATGAGTGCCCATCTGTGCCGCCTATGAGTGCCCAGTGCCGCCCATGAGTGCCCATCAGTGCCGCCCATGAGTGCCCATCAGTGCTGCCCATGAGTGCCCATCAGTGCCGCCCATGAGTGCCCATCAGTGCCGCCTATGTGTGCCCATCAGTGCCGCCTATGTGTGCCCATCAGTGCCGCATACCAGCGCCGCCAATCAGTGCCACCTCATCTGTGCCCGTCAGTACTACCTCATCGATGTCCATCAGTGCCATCTCATCGGTGCCCATCAGTGCCGCCATATCAGTGCCCGTAATTGAAAGAGAAGACTTACTTATTTACAAAAAAAATGCAGAAAAAAATAAAAATTTAATTTTTTTTCAAAATTTTCAGTCTTTTTTTAGTTGTTGCGCAAAAAAAAAATCGCAGAGGTGATCAAATACCACGAAAAGAAAGCTCTATTTGTGGGGAAAAAAAGGCGCCAATTTTGTTTGGGTACAGTGTAGCATGACCGTGCAATTGCCATTCAAAGTGCGACAGTGCTGAAAGCTGAAAATTGGCTTGGGCGGGAAGAGGCGTAAGTACCTGGTATGGAAGTGGTTAAACCTCCAAGGATCATACAGCAAGCCACACCGATATCAATACATTTCCACTCCAATCAGCATCAGCATGTTTGTGGTGTTCGCTCATATCCCCATCCTCACAATGTTTAGCTCCTCCAAACAGAGCCACAGAGGCATTTATAGTGTTGTAACTTTTTTTTTTTTTTTTAAATGCAGAACTTACAGTTTTCATTCAATGCAAGAGGAGTCCTCCTCTTTTGCATACAGTAGCTGAAATGCAGGCCGAACACACGCTGTTTGCCACAGAGTGATTCATTGGTAACAGACTGGCTTCTGCTCTCCCTGAAAACTATAAGTGCGGCATTTTAAAAAAAATTTTATTTTTTTTTTTACTACATGATATATGCCTCTGTGGCTCTGTTTGGAGGAGCTGAACATTTGCAGATGATGGGGATATGAGCAAACACCACATACTGTACATGCTGATGCTGATTGGAGTGAAAATGTATTGATATCGGTGTGGCTAGCTGTATGATCCTTGGAGGTTTAAAGACGTCTTTTACTACATGCCTGTGGGTCACCTGGTGGCCAAAGCTTTCTGGTGAGTGTTTAAGAATTATCACTTCGGGTGAAGCACTTTATTAAAGCCTTTTTTTGCACTTTTAGAAAGTCACGTGATTGGATTTCTCAGAAGGATTCAAATTAGATTTTGCACATATATGGACTTTGATTTTGCATAGTACTAGTACTCACTAATTTAAGGTGCAGCATTGGATCTATTTAATACTTTGAGTTGGCGCCAGCACGCCAAGGAGTAAGCAGTAACGCTGGACAAGCTAGTGCCGGCTTGGGCACACGAGCATGTGAGTGAACAATTCTTTTATGTTTTATAAATAAACTGCCTTTTAAAAAACGTACTGCACCATATGGGGTTTTTCTTTTTGGGAGCTCAAAGACCCCATGAGGAGTTGGAGCGCAAGAGTCCTGAACCAGCAGTGGGAACGTACTGTATATCAACATATGATTACATGCTGTATACCTTTTCGGATCTGGTGAGCGCATAATAGAATAAGAGGTGGTGGTGACACTTTAAATAAGGGTGAAAAAGTCACGAATTTTGCGGCAAGGCACCATTCCTTCACTTTTGGAAGCATATTCTGGAAATATTGCATCAGTGCACGATCACACTGGACTTTTTATTATTACAATTTTCCGTTTCTTTATTACTCATTATTTCATTATTTGTATCACATATATATATTTTTTCATTGCCAGCGCATTGGCGTTTTTGATGTTGGTTGAGTTTGCGCAACAGGGTCACTAGTTTATAAGGGGGTTCACAAGATATAGATTGACTCACTGATGTGAGTATACCACAATTTAGAGACTGCACGTTAAAGTTGATAATATTTATATATTTTATGAGTTTATGTTTTATGATTGGTACTTGAAGTCCAATCACACTGTATAGGTGATTTAAGTATTTTGAGGTCAGCGCAGTAGTACATGATATATGTACGAACACTTTCACACTTTCAGTGTGGAGTTTTAGTTGACCTTTTCATTTTTTCTGAAAAGGTGAACTTACGCTTTGAAATGTATGTAAATCATAGCAATGAACTTCTTATTTGCTTCCTTTTGATCTACTAAGTACACAATTAAATATGCGTTTTTATATCTTTCTTTCTTTTAACTTTTCATAAGTTCAAAACTAACCAGTTGATTTTGTCAGTTAATTTGAGAGCTGATAACTTCCTGTGCTCTCAGCCTGTGTACAAGGAAAGGTTATAGATATAAGGAGGGGGAGGAGAGGAGGAGAGGGCCTTGATCCGGATGCACTGTAAATATCCCCCACAGTGTTTATGCACTGGCAGGGCATTAAACACTGAACAGGACTACTAATGGAGACAAATTTAATACAATAAAACAGACCAGTATATTCCATACATATCACCAACGTATTTTGTTTATACTTTTTATCCTTACCATACCATATATTTACTAATGATACTATTAGACATCTTCTCATTAAATATTCTAATTAATAGTTAATTTTTTTTTGATTGATAAACCATTACCTTTTTATTAGCTTAATTTAATTTGTGTACGTAAATTCTTTATTGGTTCCAGCTGATGAAGCAGGTAATTTTCTGGCCCCTGAAACACGTTGGAAACATATATGGAATGTACCGAACGGTTTTAATAATATTAATTAAAAATAAAACTAGAAATTGTGGGTGTTAGTGCTCCTTTGTTGTTCTTTGTATCAATACAAATCATCCTACTTGCGCCTGTTTATGGTCAGCCTTTACATTAAATACTGACATGTGACTGTACTAGATATAACTAAGGTTTTTGTTTTTTGCATTAAAGGAAATATATCCTGCTGATAAGAATGCTTGCAGCTTCTTGCAGTTTTATTTCTCTGACTATTGTAAGATAATTAGATAAGCTGAAGACTATTGATTTGTGTTTGTAGTGAGATCATGTCAAGCTTTTGTGTGATACTGTGAACTTCACATGCTGAGTTTGATCTGAGCCAGGGCTTAATAACTGTAAGTGATACATGTCTCTGATTGTCTTGAATAGATTTAGACTCGGTTGATTCTACAGGACCACACAGGTGACCATAATCTTTTTGCAAGCATAATCATTTTGCCTAAAGTGGACCTATCAATACAATTCACACTTCAAATTATTCAAAAGGGTATGTGTCAGCAACACCAAATCACAATTAAATTTTTAGTAATAAAAATGGATCTTTCTTTTCACGAAAAAAAAAAAAATCCAAACGGTTTGTGCTGATGTCAGTGGAGAATAGAAGATGAGCAGCGCTGAAATTCTCTGCCACTGCTACTTATCTTAAAGTTTAAAAATAACATAAGTGTGGGATTTGTAACTTACCCCCAAAACAGTTGGCAGGGCTAGGAGCTACCCATAAACACAAGAATAAGGTCATGTGATCTAGGGAACTGTCATGGCTACCTGAAAGTTGGGTGAGTGAGTAAGTGAGTGAGTGAATGAGTGAGTGAGTGAGTGAGAAACTTGTAAAGCGCAACACATGCGAACTGAATCACCTCTGGGCGCTGTTTACATTTCATGGGTAAGGAAACCCCTTGCCCTCAGAAGAGATGGGTTTTAATCTTTCTCCTGAAGGCCAAGTGGTCTGACTCTAGTCGGATGTTAGTTGGTAGCGTATTCCACAGCCGAGGTCCCTGGACTGCAAATCTTCGATCTCCTTTGGACTTGTATCTGGTTTTGGGTATTTGGAGTAGGTTTTGATCGGTGGATCGCAGAATGCGATTGGGGTTATGGGCTTTTATTTTTTCGCATAGATATTGGGGGGCGTTTCCTTGAATACACTTATGCATTAGGCAGAGTGCCTTGAAAGTGATTCTGTCTTTTACTGGCAACCAATGAAGGGATCTCAACGAAGGTGAGATTGACTCCCATGGTTTTTTGCCAGTCACTAATCGAGCGGCCGTATTTTAAACGACTTGTAGACGAGTGGTTTGGTATTTGGGGAGTCCTAGATAGAGGGCATTTGCATAGTCAAGTCTGGAATTGATGATTGTTCCCACCACGACTGCAATGTGCTCTTTCGGGGTGAAGGGGGTGAGGCGGCGTAGTAGGCGCAGCAGATGATGGGATCCGCTGACTACAGACCCTATTTGTGCATCCATTGTCATGTAGGTGTCAAAAATGACTCCGAGACTTTTGACTTTGGTGCTAGGAGTGATGGTTTTGCCCAGAATGGGCGGGGGGTCCACGTTGACGCGGGGTGACTTTTCCGGTTTGCGCGAAACAGAAGAAGTTCTGTTTTTGAACCATTGAGTTTAAGATAACTGGATGTCATCCAGTTATCTATTAGAGAGAGGGATTTCTCTAGTCCAAGAGAATGATCCTTTTTGTTGTAAGGTGCTGGGCCTTAATGAGTTTATGGAAAATCTACAATCCAGGAATAATAGGTATTGCCCAGTACTCAGGTATGATGTCAAACAGATTAAATTGTAACTTGGAGGTGAGCATTTAAACCAGGGTTTCTCAACAAGGGTTCCTCCAGAGGTTACTAGGGATTCCTTGAACAACGAACAATTTCTCAGGAAAGTTTTCACTGACACCATTGATATTTTTAGCTATCTGTAAGGTTTCTTCCAAATGACCACAAGTGTAAGGAGCAAACTTTCTACTGACCATCACACTAATGTATTATGAGTTGTATATATAGTATATTTTAGCAGGGGTTTCCTGTGTTGAAAAGGCTGAGAAAGGCTGATTTAAGCAATATCAGTGTAAAAAGAACTTAAAGCGATAGTAAACCCGCTGTCTTTTTTTTTTGTTTTAAACCTGAAAAGCAAAAGCCATAATGAGCTAGTATGCACAGCATACTAGCACATTATGAAATACTTACCTCGGAACGAGGTGAGAGGAACTTACCTGGTCCACGCCGAGGGAGATGTCATCTTTCCTTGGCATGTCTTCCAGGTATCGCCGCTCCAGCGCTGTGATACCTTACAGGTTTAGGAGATATTCTTTATACCTACAGGTAAGCCTTATTATAGGCTTACCTGTAGGTTAAAGTGGTAGTACAGAGTATACTACCACTTTAAATGTGAGTGTTCATACATTGTTCTCACCATTCTTGACCACCAACTCTGCAGACTACACAACAGCTAACTCACTACCTTCCAAAAATATAAGCTAACATACACATCACTTGCACACAAGTCTTCAGCTTCTACTTATTTTCTTCCTTCCAACCATATAAGCTAACATGCACATCATTTGCAAACAGATCTTCAGCACTTTTGCAATGATGAGGCCTTGTACACACGATCAGTCCATCCGATAAGAATGGTCCGACGCACCGTTTTCATCAGTTCACCGCTGAAGTGGCCTGATGGTCTGATGTGCGTACACACCATCAGTTCAAAATCCGATCGGGTCAGAACACACGAAGTGCTGAAAAAAACAAAGTTCAATTCTTCCAAGCATGCGTCGACTTGATTCTGAGCATGCGCGGGTTTTGAACCGATGCTTTTGTGTACTAACCATCGGTTTGGTCCGATCGGTCAGAGGTCCGTCAGTTCGATTTTAAAGCATGTTTTAAAATTTTGGACCGAAGGACAACAGACCAATGGGCTATACACATGGTCGGTTTGGACCGATGAAACTGAACCTCGGTCCATTCTCATCGGTTTTGTCCGACTGTGTGTACGCGGCCTGACGTGCCACTTCAGCTGGAGAGACTGATTTTGGACAGCACTATTTGTTTATACTCCGTAGGCAAACTTTTATGACCCCCCACCCAAACCTTGGCAGTTCATAGTTCAGGCTGGAATTAAATAGCATTGTGGATGTTTGCTTGACACAAATGTACATGTTTATACCAGGATCATTTATTAAAAGGGTCAAGCAGTACCCAAATCTTACATGATTTGGTTGTTGAGCCACAATGTATTTGGTTTAGCTGAAGGAGAGGATCGCATATAGGTATCCATGATCTTTAGGCAAGTTCAATAAAATTCACACTTCCAATTATTCAAAAGGTTATGTGTCAGCAATACCAAATCAAAATGTTATATTTAGTAAGAAAAATCTTTCCGAAAAAAAAGGCCCTACGTTTTTTTGGTGATGCCATAGGAGATAAGTAGATGAGCAGCACTGAAGTACTCTGTGATCACTACTTATCTTAAAGCGGAGATCCACCCTAAAAGAAATTACACCAGAATCCTGCAAAAAAAATAAAAAAAAATGTATTTATTTTTTTATTTACCAGAAATGGCGGTTGCAGATTTTCCTAATCTGCCCATACCGCAGCAGGTCTTCTTCCTCATCCTCTTCGCGTTGTCTTCTGGGGGAATGGGGCGCACTGCCTTCTGGGAACTGTATGTATCCAAGAAAGCAGCCTCCCATTCACAAAGCGCCGCGAGACTCGCACATGTGCAGTAGGAAACGGGCAGTAAAGCCGCAAGGCTCCACTGCCTGTTGCCCGTAGTGAGGCTGGCAGCGCCGGGAGCTGCCAGGATCAAGGAAACGGCTTCGGGGGGCCGACATCGTGGGTGCCTAGGACAGGTAAGTGTCCTTATTAAAAGTCAGCAGCTACAGTGTTTGTAGCTGCTGACTTTAAAAAGAAATCGTGGGTGAAACCCCGCTTTAAGGTAGAACAATAACAACTGGTACACCATTTTTAGTGCACAATTGTGCATGTTGTCCTGGACCTTTCATCTCAAAGGTTGATCAACACTCAGATATTGTATGATTTGGTTTTTGGGCCACAATGTATATAATTTTAACTCCAGTAGAGTCCTGACTGTCAAGAAAAACTAAGACTTGTGGTTCATGAACAGCTGCTGAACCGTGCCTTAGGCTAGGTTCACACTGCTGCTAATTCAAAATCACGGTAAAATCACGATTTTACCGCGATTTCGCCGTGATTTTGCCGCGATTTCGGCCGCGATTTAAGAGACATCTGTGCAGGGTTCAATGTAAATCGTGGCCCAAAATCGCAAAAAGTAGTACAGGAACTACTTTTTGAATTCGGTGCAGCGCCGCAGATGCGGCATCGCACCGATTAGGACGGTGCCATTGCCGACAATTGCCGCCGATTTGAGATGCGATTTGACATGTGAAATCGCATCTCAAATCGTACCAAATCGTACCCAGTGTGAACCTGGGCTCATTCCTACTTTCTGGATGAATCTTGTTTTCCCTAACTAATGAAATCATAAAGTTTCAAATTTTTGGATGTAGGCAGTAAGTATTAGCCAGAGTTAATGATGAAGGAAATGTGCTTTTTAATTGTTGTTTAATGATCCGCCTCTTGGAAAACAAAAATAAAATAAAAATAAATCATGAGTGAATGACAACAGTTCAGGGTTAAGACTAGGATGAAAATGGATTATGGATTTTTCATACAGTGCTGCCAGCCAGATCTCTTACACAATACTTTGAACCCAATCTTAATGCACACAGTGTATTAACTTAGTGAATGGAATGAATACTGGGCTTTTAGTAAGAGCTGTTGACTGCGAGCTAAATGTACTGTGTAGACTCTTAAAAGAATGTCTGATGTAATACATGGACAAGTATCTCTTCTTTCTTGTATCATACAAAGAAACAACATGAATGAAGGTATGGCTGCCTGTGTAGATAAGCTTAATACCTGAGACTACAGCTAAGAACATACTGTGTTGGAACTGTGGATGAAGTCACTGGTAAGTAAGAACAGCTTGTTTTTTTTTCTTGTTGCGATGATGTGGCAATAAAAATTTACTTAAAGTTGTATTAAACCCAAAACCACAAATGTAATAAATTGCAGCTTACCAATTTCCCTTTTTTAGGATTTTTCCAAAGAAAAGTAATGCAGCCATCACATCTGAGAAAATGTTAAGCTGCATTAAAATTAATGTTTACTTTTGGGTGTAATACCGCTTTAAAGTGAACCCATCAACTGCTTAAAACATTTAAATGTAAAGGTACTACATATATTAGCAATACAATGTGCCTGCTAATATATTTGCAGGTCTTCAAAAATCCTTATATTCTCCCCTCTTTTCCTTTTTTAAATTCTGGTTTCCTTTTGTTGGTTAAGATTTGCTTCCCTGATTTCCGGTCTAAGCCCTACCCACCTGTCCAAAATGAGTGCAATATTGGCGACTGAAGTGCTTTCTTTCACTGACTAGGCAGAGATAAATCCATGATTAAGGGGAGTCAAGCCTTTAGTAGCAAAATTAAACGAAATCAGAAAAACAGGAGGCATAAAGTAGGGTTTTTAGATTATTTACTCTAATAGTAGTACCATGTGGTATTTGTGCTTAGGGGAGACTTTTAGTTTCATTATTTTTAATTACTGAACTTTTTGGCTTTCTTAAAAATCTCCAAAGTAGAGCGCAAAACAAGTGATTGTAGTGTAGATCATCAATATCCAAACAATTTATTTTAGCTTCTATTTTAGTGGATTTCAAACATAATAAAAGTTCTAACCACACTAACAGCTGTTTTTAATGTTCCTCAACAACACCATAGCCCAGTTTAACTGACAGGGACAAAGAGAGGAGCAGTTCACAAGAGTTACTTCTAAATGGATGAGACTACTAAACAAAGCTGGCTATATAAAAACAAAAATAGCAAAGCGCTCAAAAAATTATCTCCCATAAACTTACTGCCCCTGGGATTCCTACTATGACATTCTGTAGTATAGGGAGTAGTAGTAGGAACCCCAGGGGCATTATGTTTATGGGGATTGATATGATTCGACCCCATTAGAAAGGATCTAATAAACGCAGGGCTGTTTCCATGTTAGAAACCAAGTGGATTTATGAAATGCATACTCTATCTCTGTTGGGCCTCGATATAAATTGCTTTATAGACAAAAGTTAGGGGTACTTTTGCTGTTTATTGCCCTTTTGATTGTATATTCACTTTCCGAGTATTGTTTATGTTGTAACATATATTTATGTTATTTAATAGTATTTGACATTTGATTTTATGGTACTTAAACAGCCTGCTTGTTATTATTATTATATTACGCCTTTCATGGTATTTTGGAACATTGGCCTTTTCATTGATTAATGGCATTTGGATTATATTTGTCTGTTGCCTGCGAGTTAACCTTTTCCTGTGGGCTATGGGAAATTTGGAGAGTCTTTTTGAATATGGCGCATATTAGGCTTTTCCTGTTTGCAGCGCTGTTGGGACTATGGGAAAATGGTGGGTCTATAACAAAATGGCGCTTATAAATTCTACGCTTTGCAGGCTATTTAAGGAAGCTCCATCTGACATCAGCAGTATGTGGATCCCCTGAGGGCATGCATGCTCATTAAACGTAGGGAGAAGCCTTACATGTTGCAGGCCATCTTGATATGCTCGGCCATGTCTTTTCTCCACATGGATTTTAATTCTTAATTGTTTATGCTAACGCAATAAAAAATACTACACTATAATACTACTCTGGGACTCAGTGCCGTGAGCAATTTCCCATACAGGACACCCTATACAGACATCCAGGATTGGTACATCGCAGCTCATTGCGGAGGCTCTGTGAAATTATATTTATAATTTTTCTGGTGAGTGCATAGTGGTGGTGAAATTTCTTGTATATATATACAGTATCTCACAAAAGTGAGTACACCCCTCACATTTATGTAAATATTTCATTATATCTTTGCTTTTCATGTGACAACACTGAAGAAATTACACTTTGCAACAATGTAAAGTAGTGAGTGTACAGCTTGTATAACAGTGTACGTTTGCTGTCCCCTCAAAATAACTCAACACACAGCCATTAATGTCTAAACCGCTGGCAACAAAAGTGAGTACACCCCTAAGTGAAAATGTCCCAATTGGGCATAAAAGTGTCAATATTTTGTGTGGCCACCATTATTTTCCAGCACTGCCTTAACCCTCTTGGGCATGGAGTTCACCAGAGCTTCACAGGTTGGCAATGTTGTCCTCTTCCACTCCTCCATGATGACATCACAGAGCTGGTGGATGTTAGAGACCTTGCGCTCCTCCATCTTCCATTTGAGGATGCCCCACAGATGCTTAATAGGGGTTAGGTCTGGGGACATGCTTGGCCAGTCCATCACCTTTACCCTCAGCTTCTTTAGCAAGGCAGTGATCCTCTTGGAGGTGTGTATGGGGTCGTTATCATGTTGGAAAACTCTGTTATACAAGCTGTACACTCACTACTTAACATTGTAGCAAAGTTTAATTTCTTCTGTGTTGTGACATGAAAAGATATAATAAAATATTTACAAAAATGCTAGGGGTTTACTTACATTTGGTAGATACTGTATATACATATAATTTTATGATATATATTTTTCATGCACTAGATGGATTTTTTCTTTGTTGTTTTTATACACTACGATAATTTCTTGAGCGCTGCACTATATTTGTTTTTGTGGTTGTTTATTAGGTTTGTCACCTTTTGTGCCAGCTGCTTTCAGTCTCACTGTTCCCTGTTTGTTGATATTTTAAAGCTGGCAATATGACTAAATGTTTTTTTCAAACATAAAATCTTGCATTGTGCAAGCTAACATGTTTATGGAGGTGGGAGGGGAGATGCTGTTGGTGTCAATCTTTCACAGGGGAAACACAAATGATGGAACAGAAAAATCCACTCCAGCTGACCAACTTTACCTGAAGTAGATTTGGCCAACGAGTGTTGCCCATGATTGTGGAGGTTCCCTTGAAGATACAACAATTCTCTGACTAGATCAGATTAAACAAATGCTACCTGATGTCAGTAGGCAACTACAGTGGATTTATTCCCCCCCCCCCTTTCTCATGGGCTTTCCAATCAGGTCCGCCTGTCAGTTTTTCCAGGCAGATCTGATCGAACCCTCTATTCACCTCTATGGAGCAGCGGATATCAGCTGACACCCGCTGCTACCACGCATGCATGAATGATAATCAGTAATTTTTCTTCCTGGAGGAACGAGGCTGTTTGGTGTTTTATGCATTTGTAGCACCCTCTTAAGTAGGTGCTAGAGAGAGTATAGTTTTTGGGTTTCCCTGCTTAACAGGGGGACTGTTAGGTAAATTTAGATGCTCTCTGCCTACCAGGGAGCAGTGATCCATTGACAGGGTCTGCTCAGTGTGCTCAGATGCTGCTCATGTTGTCTGTCTGTTTCAGACTGGTCCAACAGGACGAGGCATTTTGGACAGTGGGAGAAAACCTGACAAATGGGAGCATAGGCATAGTTACAGCCCTGGCCATTGACAGAAGAAGGGGCCTCAATGCATGCTGGGTGACTATATATATGCCTAGGGTACATGTGCTCAGGGTCTTTAGTTGGAGAGCGGGGTCCCGGAGAGAGGGGGCTGCTGCCCCTCCTCTGTACAAACTGCCCTGCAGCCTCATATAATTGACCTGAGGGCCGGAGCTGTAGAAGCTGCAACCCAGATGTCCTGCAGAACTGACCAGAAGGGAGACGTGTATAGGAAGATCTGTTCCTGGCTACTGTGAGTACAGTCTAGGGGCCTGTTCTGTGAGGGCCATCCCTTTCGGCTAGTGAAGTCAGTGGATGGGTGTCAGCCAAAGGGGATACTGGTGAGTGTCCTGAAGAAGAGTGGGGCATTGTGTCTGCTGCCAGAGCAGGCAAAGACTTATTCTCCCACACAGCTATAGTGTGGTCCAGCAGGGAATCTGCTATTTGATTCAATTTGTTGGGGTCAAGTGAGAGTTGTTCTCGTCTGTGCATAGTTCAAGTTGGAGTATCCTACTAATCCCTTCTTCTATCCAAGTTCTACCAATAAATACAAAAAAAATAAAAAATACCCTAGACTAATCATTGGATAACGAGCATAAGAGTGTGCGGGTGATAGTGTGAAAATACCCAAGTGTCTGGCCGTAGGATAATCAGAGGGAGGCCCAGGGAAGACTGTACTCAGCAACCCCTACGGGGCAGTACTACAATTTTACTATCCGTGTCCATGTGAGTGTTACTCTTTTTTAATAAATTCCTCATTGGTACAATATCACACTATGTGAGCAACTTTTATTGCATGTATTGTGTTGTGGAGTGATCCCCACCGGAAAACTGGAATACAGAGGACTGCATTCATGCCAGGTGTCTGTCTCTCCTTTGGTGCCATTACTTTGGGAAACTAGTCAGGATTTCCGATGTTCTGGAGTATCATGTTTGTTGTTAAAAGAAACACAGATTGACCACTCTTATATAGGGGGGGTCACAAAACTTCTGGTAAGCACAGTTTATGGTTTGGCTGGTGACACCTACCCTATTTGCTCTCTACCATGTATCACAGCATGTGGGACCTCTCAACTTAGACCTACCTTCTTCAAATACTTTTGGACTTTTTGCATGTTGCTGCATTGCATGTTTTGTCTTATGTTTGTAGCGCTGCACTGTTTGTATTATAGATTTATTTTTATTTGCAGTATTTTTTCCACAAAATTAGAGCTACCCTTTAATATCAGATTCCTGAGCAAGTGTATAACCAGCAGAAGGCTTGAGATGTTGTTCGTATTACATAAGAGTTGCATTTCCTAAGTTGAGAGAATCAAAGTGACAGCTGAAATCTTTTGCTGTGGTTATTCCATATCCTTTTTCTCCAATCATTCCCAAAGGTATTAATGTAACTTTAACTTGCATATAAAAATAAATGCACATGGATAATTAATTCATGGTATCTCACGTCATAGTTCATACCTGTAGCTTCTGCATCCTGACATCCTCTCTCATTACAGCGCTCTCGGAGCAGCATCACCTCCCTTTCCAGAGCCTCAATCCTGCTGAGGAGATGCTGCACAGCATGAGGGGCCGTGTAGCACTGACACAACCTCTGTGGAACTCGGATACTGTGTGTAAAGGTTATCTGGCTCCCAACATCTGCTGCGTTATCAGTCTGTTGAGACACCCAGCTTGCATCATCTGGAGATTCGGGTTCCAATGTGCAGGGAAATCCCAGGGGGACATTAAAATTGTAGACGTGATTAAAAACCAAAGGTTGGTGCTTGATACTAGGTCCTGGATCTGTCTGGTTCCCTTCTTCTCTGGTCGGAATGTGCATCCCTGGGGTCTGACCAGTAGTCACTTCAGCATTGCACTTTGAGTGTCTGAATATACAAAGCAGCACAATGAGGTGCACACCAACTTGTAGAGGACCCAAAGCACTACTCGCTCCCTCGCTCCCCATCCTCTCCACACGATAGAGGTAGCGGTGCCACAGCCTGAGCCAAGTGGTCTGTTGGGAAAATAATAAAAATATATTAAGTATTAAGTGTATTAAGAATAGTAATTAAAATATGTATGTTAAAAAGCATATATAACAAAGATAATATGAAGAAGACGTCAACAAGTTATTTTGAAAATATTTAGAGGGCCTTTAATTCAGTTTATATATCTCAGCTCTAAAATGTACAAAAAGCACTGGGGACTACATGTTCAGCCCCTGTATGTGACCAGCATGAATAACTGTAGGACTTCATTAAGAGCCCTTTCACACTGCAAGCGCCCGAAAAACACTGGAAAAGCACCGCTAAAACTAGCAGCGCTTTATCTGCGTTTTTCGGGCACTAGCGTGGGTGCTTTTAACCCCCCACTAGTGGCTGAATAAAGGGTTAAAAGCGCCCACAAAGTGCCACTGACAAGGCGCTTTGCAGGCACTTCCCATTGATTTCAAAGGGAAGGGGTGCTTTAGGAGCATACAGGTTTATATTTGTATACGTTATTCAAAAAAATATTTAATAATTATAAATGTATTTTTCATTTATATGAATGGTGTATAGCTGCATTAGATATGTGGATTCCATTCATTTACTATACACCATTCACATTTAAATAGGCACATGTATAATCTTTAAATATTGATAAAAACAATGTTTTTTTAATAATTAGGTTAATGTAGATTGTGTAGGGGAATTTAACTTTATTATTTTATTAATATGTTGTTGAATAATGTATGCTGATTCGTGTTCAAATATTGTATTTTATACTTCCTCATACTGTAATCCCGCTACATTACGCGAGATTACAGTGAGAGGAGCTGTTTTTAGAATTTCCTGCCGTTTGTAGATCGCTCCTCATCTCAACATGGGAAGCGAGCTACAGAGTTTCATAAACAGGCACTCAGAGGAGAGTGATCTCCCCTGAGAATGCCTGAGAACTGAATAGCGGTATTTTACCACAGTTTCATAAAATGTCACAAAGCTCAAATCATCTCACCACTGGTTTATTAAACATGATAATGAGTCCATTGTACTTAAATGGCCTCCACAGGCACCAGATCTCAATCCAATAGAGCACAATTGGGATGTGATGGAACGGGACATTTGCGTCATGGATGTTACTGCAACTGCGTGATGCTATCATGTCAATATGGACCAAAATCTCTGAGGAATATTTCCAACACTTAGAATGCATTAAGGTGAAAAAAAATCACCTTTACAACCCCTTTAAGTTATGCTATCTGGCTATATTGGTTGCAAAGAAGAGTTCCTATTTACAGCTTGCTTGCTTCTGCATAGTGCACTGTTACCTCTCAGTGCAGTAAATGGTCTTTAATAACTTTATAGGCTTTCATATCATAATAAATGTATGTTTTATCAGAACACTGAATTCTGAGTTTCAGATAAGAACAGAATAACAGAAGATGGCTCTATTATAATTGTGCAGTATAGCTTCATTCTGGACTTGACCACACACAATTATTTCAGAGATTAGGACATGGCGCCAGAGATCAGACATCAGACATTTCAGGTTCTGTCTTTTTTTGAGCCAGATAAGAGTTTTAGTCCAGAGTAAATGCTGGAAACGTATTGCAGTTGATGTTTCCCTGTTACTGTTGCAGGCAATATCATCTGTACCCTCTCTTTGGGATTGCCAATAAAAGTCAATATATGTCTAGTAAAAGATGAATATTTAGGATTTGGACTATTATTTTCAAATACACTGCTGTACATGTCAGGTCTGATAAAACCAGATCATGAAACCTTCAGCAATCCTGTCCCAGATACACTATAACTTACAGACTGACAGCAATAAGAGCAACAAACAAGGAATTAATGTTAACAAATAGTATATGAAAAATTCTTTAGGGTACACGCCAGTGAATGAATGAATGAATGAAAAATTTATATAGCGCGGCACATGCGAACTGAATCGCTTCTGGGCGCTAGTTGTTAGTGTCTCGTGCCTTTCAGAAAAGCAGGGTTTTGATCTGCCTTCTGAAAGACAGGTGGTTTTGCTCCAACCGAATGCTGGTTGGCAAAGCATTCCAAAGCCTGGGGCCCTGGAAAGCAAACCTTCTTTCTCCTTTGGACTTGTATTTGGTTTTAGGAACCTTGACCAGATTTTGGTCGGTGGATCGCAGAATGCGGTTGCAATTGTGCGTTTTGATCTTGTCGCAAAGATATCGAGGAGCCTTCCCATGGATGCACTTATGTGTCAGGCAGAGTGCTTTGAATGCAATTCTGTCTTTCACTGGCAACCAGTGAAGGGATCTCAGCGAAGGTGAGATTGATTCCCAAGATTTTTTCCCAGTCACAAGTCTAGCGGCCGTATTCTGTACGACTTGAAGACGAGCGATTTGGTACTTGGGGAGCCCGAGGTAAAGGGCATTTGCATAGTCCAGTCTGGAATTCACGATTGTTCCCACCACGACTGCTATGTCTTCTTTGGGAATAAATGGAATAAGTCTGCGTAGAAGGCGCATCAAATGGTGCGTCCCGCTGACTACTGACCCTATTTGTGCGTCCATTGTCATGAAGGTGTCAAACGTGACTCCTAGACTTTTGACTTTGGAGCTAGGGGAGATGGTCTGACCCAGGATGGGCGAAGGTGTCCAGTTAGTTGTCGGTTGTCTCTTCCGACTGGCATTGAACATAAAGAGTTCTGTTTTAGCGCTATTGAGTTTGAGATAACTCTTAGTCATCCAGTTTTCTATTGAAGAGAGACATTTCTCTAATCTGAGCTGATGATCCTTTTTTTGGCAGATGCGAAAGTACAACTGCGTGTCGTCTGCATACGAGTGATAGAGTAGTTCTTGGCTACTGATAATATCAAAGAGAGGACGAAGATAGATATTAAACAGCACCGGTGATAGGGGGGATCCTTGGGGGACCCCACATGGCACCGCGCGTTTTTCTGACGTGAAAGATCCCAGTTTCACTGTTTGTGAACGGTTACCGAGAAAAGAGGAGAACCATGGTAAGGCATCTTCTGAGACTCCGGCGACTTCTGTTAGTCGTCTCAGTAGCAATTTATGGTCTACTGTGTCAAAGGCTGCGCTTAGGTCCAGCAGAACCAGGAGACACGATTCTCCTTCGTCTGCGGCCTCGAGCGCATCATCCCATATTTTCAGTAAGGCCGTTTCTGTCCCGTGTCCGGGACGGAACCCGGATTGAAATGGATCGAGTAGGTTGTGGGTATCCAGATGCTGTTGCAGCTGATTTACCACCACTTTCTCCATTATCTTGGACAGAGCATTTAGACCTGTTATGGGACGGCGGTGAGTTGGGTCCATAGGATCCAAATTAGGTTTTTTCAAGATCGGCAGGATTGTGCCCTCTTTCAGCAGGGAAGGCACTATGCCTTCCTTAAATGACTGATTTATAAGCTGTGTGATCGGAGGCGCCAGGATGTCGGCACATTCCTTCAGTAGCTTGGTGGGAATGATGTCATTGGGTGCTGTGCTGTTGCGCAGCGCACCAATGAATTTTTTTGTGGTATCAATGGAGATGGGTTCCAAAGTGAACTTAGTTGATTGTAGAGGCGTTCCGTCGGTGTTTTGATTGAAGAGGGGGCTGAGTGGAGTATTGTTTTGCCGAATACTTACCCGAATTTTTTCAATTTTGTTGATGAAGAAATCCGATAGTTCATTGCAGAACTCTTGGGTGTCTGAAGTGGGGACTTCAAGACATCCCGGATTCATGGTCTGGGTGACCATCCTGAAGAGTTCACGTGGGCGATTCATTGCGCTGTTAATCACCGTGGAAAAGTGAAGTTTCTTGGCTTTGAAAATTTCCTTGTGATATCGTGTAGTTACTGCTTTGTAGAAGTTGAGGCGGTCTTCTGAAGGACTTCTTATCCAGGCGGCTTCCGCCCTTCTGCGCTCTTGCTTCAATAGCGACAGCTGGTTATTGAACCAGCTGGACTTTTTTGCCCGGCTGCGGACTTTGCGCTTTGGTGCTGCTAAGTCGGCTGACTGTAGCAGAGCTGCATTTATGGCATCCAAAGTATCTGAGGCTGCTAGCTGAGGAGGAATAGCCCCAATTCGGTTTCCCAGGGTAGATCTGAAGAGTTCCGAGTGGAGCTTCCTCTGAGATCTAGCCCAGTGTATTGTCACCGGCTTGGGTACTTTCATGACTAGTGGAATTCTGGGAATTATGAAGCTAATTGCATGGTGGTCTGTCCATGGCAAAGGTTCAATACCCAGAATGTTTATTTTCAGATTTTGTCTGAAAATTAGGTCGAGAGTGTGACCTGAAGCATGCGTGGGTCCGCATATAAGTTGCTGAAGACCTAACCCTTCCAGGTGGTCGATGCAGGCATCCGCGATGGGATCCTGTGAGGAGTTGGCCCACAAATTGAAATCCCCGAGCAGCAAAAGATGATTGCTGTTAAGGGAGTAAGTGGATATGAACTCCGTTAATGCTGAAATCAAATGCGATTTGGGCCCAGGGGGCCTATAGCAGAGGAGAATGTGAACGGTCTCCTGAGAGTGAGCTTGAAGTTGAAGCGTAAGAGTTTCCATAAAAGGTAGAGGATTTTGAAGGACCGGTTTAGTGATTGCAATATGAGACTTATGAATCACCGCCAGGCCTCCTCCTCTTTGCCCTATTCTATTTTCCGTTAGGATACGATAATTTGCTGGTACCAGTTCTCCAAGAATGGTGTTGCAATCGTCTGACAGCCAACTTTCTGTAATGAAGAGGCAGTCCAGATCGTTTTGTAGTAAGAAATCATGGATTTCTGATCGGTGTTTAACTGCTGATCTAGTGTTAAGCAACGCACATGATATGTGCTTGAGCTGTGTTGAATGGTTGAAATTTTTGATGATCGATCGTCGATCGATTCTCAAAAGTTGATCTGATTTTAAGGCTTTTTTGGTGACGGCAGGTAATATTGTTGCGAATTGTCTCAGACCCCAAATGGTTTCCGCAGAGTATCGCAATTTAACCATTGTTGCCAGTCACCGTGGGCGGGGGTGCGGGTGATCGGTGAGAGAGGATTCGGAGAATCCTCGCTCTCAGCAGTCCTTGGTCCAGAGGAAGGCAAAAAAACCCTGGGCAAGCTGGCCAATGTGCTGCGGCAGGGAAAAAAATTCCTTCCTGATCCCTAAAGGCGATCGGCTTCAAGCCCTGGGTCAAAGACTGCTGAACTTAATGAGGGGAAAAAGAGGGGGGGGGGATGCTGGGTGTCACTGTTGCTGGGGTACACCAAGATGGCCGCCAGGCAAAGATACAGGACCCAGGCTGGGGGGGCAACCAGGTTGGTAAGAAAATGATTCCCCCAATCTGGTTGCTTAGCAGGGGGGGTGGAGGGGACCTCTGGGGGTGCGGGGGCGATAATCAGAAAGACCCGCACTATTGGTGGCAGGCGCAGGGAGAAAACGGACGGAGCGTCGGTAGGCCGCGGCTGAAGCCGCGGACTTTCCTGAGGCGCGGCGGCCGCGGAAAGTAGCAGGCTGGCGCGGGCGTGTAAAAAACGCCGAGAAGCGCCGAGAATACACCCAGGTGGGGTGTCTAGGGGCCACCACAATCATGGGTGGCCGTGCGAGTGGGGATGCCGAGCCCAAGAGGGGAATAGAGAGCCGCAGTGAGGGGTCTGAGTAACGGCTGCCCTGAGAAGGACGGCCGTCAGTGGTTCCCCTGGATGGTAGGCCCTGAGAGGCAGGGTCTTACCTGCGGCGAATGAAGGAGTCCACGAGGAGAGAAGAGAGCTGGATTCCTGGTTCCCAGTAGTTCCTAGTAGCTGTTCCCTGTGCAGGACAGGTAATGGTAGTCTGCCTAGTAGCTGACTGTCAGGTCTGGGTGGGAGCAGGCTCGTAACGGAAGGTCCGAAGCACCCTACTCCACCTCTGACACTGACTGACTGACTGACAGTCATAGCTGAAAATGAAAGGAAACCCATCCTGAGCTCCTACAAAAATGTTAGCAGCCTGGGTTCAATTCCTGACGAGTAACTGACCTGAAACAAGTGTACAGCTAGTGACCATCAGAACTCTTGATCTGCATTTTCTGGGTCAGTAATACAAATTTCTTTGCCCCAATACACTTTGTCAAGGTCACTCTGTAGCACCTCATGTAGGTATGCCAGGATCTCTGGACTAAAATAGTTTATTATTACCCATGGGATGCTGAAACTACAGTATGTAAAGATGAGTGCTACAGACTTCAAACAGAGCAGGAGCAGTCTACATGCACAACACCTAAAGTAGGACTCCAGGCTCACAGCTGAAGTACATATGACCCTGTTTTTGGGCTTGAGGCAAATGTGGTGAGCATATTATAGGAGGCAGACTATGCTGCAAGCTGATAGCAGAACCTTTCAACTTCACATCATGGGAGATGATCGCTAGGGAGAGCCCTGCTGCTGATGACTTTGATGAGCCACTGAAGAACAACAGAAGGAGGTCAGCTGTCAGCAGGAGTTAGTGAGAGGCTGCTGGCTAAACCCTACTGCACCCCATTAAACAGAAACAGTACTATTTGCTTGGAACATAGTTCAGACGGCTATACCTGGGTAAGGAGTAACTTATTGTAATCTCTTCAGCACCAGATCTGGGCCCCAACATGCTGGCAAGCAGATGCAAAAATAAGAAGGAAGGTTTGGACAGCCGCACTCCAAAAAAATTGTTATTATGACTGATGTTTTTCATATTTATATGTAAGTTTTAAATTGCAAGTGAAAATTGGAAATGACAAAATGTCTTTCATGAAAATCAAATAAAGAGAAATTTAAAAAAAAAACACACAAAAAAAAACACATGCCACAGCAAAAAACAGATGCAATCTGACACGTTTTACACTGTAACTCAGTGCTTAATCATAGCTAACACACACAACAAATGGATATTGAATATATACTCTGACCCACTGATCACATGGCCAGTGGGATGGTGTTCGGAGACCCAAATAACAGATGATTAGCTGGTATCTCCTGCTGGCAAGCAGAGAAAGGGTATAATACAGACTGACGGACTGTTTTTGTAACATTGTCCCTTAGTATAACGTTTGGGGGTTATTCTCTGGACCATTGGCTTACTACTAACTGTATACCCTAATTGCTATTGTTTATATTGTTTATATAGTGTTCGCTAACTGTATATACTATTTGCTACTGTATTATATATTTGTTTGGGGGGTTTCTGCCATTTACTTTTCTGTGTTTGCCACATACACAGCATATATACTGTACTATATATACACATACACAACATTACCCCTTCATACTGAGTGTGTCGAGGAGCATGGTGCTGCTTGTAGAGTCGCAGGCTCACAGGGGACCTTAAGAAATAGCAGCTCCTTTGGGAGTAAAATATATACATAAATCTGTACTGTTTTGCAAGCCAAAAGATTTATGATTCGCTACAGGCACTCTTGTGGTTTACACAGATTTTACACTCTGAACAGTTAGACAACTACAGTGCTTTGGAAAAGTATTTATTTTGTCATTTTATGCCAAAAACGTAAATGTATTTTATTGTGATTTTATGTGATAGACCAACACAAAGTGGCACATCATTGTGAAGTGGAAGGCAAATGATAAATTATTTTCAATTTTTTTACAAATACATTTCTGAAAAGTGTGGCATGCATTTGTATTTAGCCCCCTTTACTCTGATACCCCTAACTAAAATCTAGTGGAACCAGTTGCCCACAAAAGTAATCTAATTAGTAAATAGCGACCACCTGATCTCAGTATAAATACAGCTGCTCTGTGAAGCCCTCAGAGGTTTGTTAGAGAACATTAGTGAAACAGCATCATGAAGGCCAAGGAGCACACCAGACAGGTCAGGGATAAAGTTGTGGAAAAGTTTAAAGCAGGGTTAGGTAAAGAAAAATATCCCAAGCTTTGAACATCTCACAGAGCACTGTTTCATCATCCGAGAATAGAGAGAGTATGGCACAACTGCAAACCTACCAAGACATGGTCGTCTACCTAAACTGACAGGCTGGGTAAGGAGAGCATTAATCAGAGAAGCAGCCAAGAGGCCCATGATAACTCTGGAGGAACTGCAGAGATCCACAGCTCAGGTGGGAAAATCTGCCCACAGGACAACTATTAGTCGTGCTCTCCTCAAATCTGCCCTTTATGGAAGAGTGGCAAGAAGAAAGCCATTGTTGAAAAGAAGCCATAAGAAATCCCTTTTGTGGTTTGCGAGAAGCCATGTGGGGGACACAGAAAACATGTGGAAGAAGGTGCTCTGGTCAGATAAAACCAAAATAGAACTTTTTGGGCTAAAATGATTTTTAGGCCAAAAAATGATTACTAATAGCCAGATTCACGTAGGCGGGCGCAACGTTAGGCAGGCGTAGCGTATGGCATATACGCTACGCCGCCGTAAGTTAGAGAGGCAAGTGCTGTATTCACAAAGTACTTGCCTCCTAAGTTACGGCGGTGTAGCGTAAATGGGCCGGCCTAAGCGCGCCGAATTCAAATGTGGAACAGGGGGGCGTGTTTTATGTAAATCACTGGTGACCCGACGTGATTGACGTTTTTAACGAACGGTGCATGCGCCGTCCGTGGACATATCCCAGTGTGCGTAAATGTGCCGGCCTAAGCGCGCCAAATTCAAATGTGGAACGGGGGGCGTGTTTTATGTAAATCACTGGAGACCTGATGTGATTGACGTTTTTAACGAATGGCGCATGCGCCGTCCGTGGACATATCCCAGTGTGCATTGCTCCAAAGTACGCCATTTCGGCGCGGACGTAAATTACATCAAGCCCGATTCGCGTACGACTTACGCAAACGACGATTACGCTCGTATCTTAGCCTAATTTAAGCGTATCTGGTTTCCAGAAAACGCTTAAATTTGCGACGGCGTAGATTCAGAGTTACGACGGCGTATCTACTGATACGCCGGCGTAAACCTACCAGAATCCAGCTATAATTATTTACTGTGCAATGGATAGTCTCACAGTTGGTGTAGTCCTAATCATGTTCCCTCATGTATATAGATGAATTATACAGTGACCAATGTATCAATTTGTATGAATTTTTATCATATTACATATTAAATATACAATTTTTCGACCCCTCGCTATTGACCGCGCGCTTCATTTAAAGTCCCGCCCATTTCCTTCTTTCACTGCATTTACAAATGAGCCCCTGAGCATTGCATAAGACATACTTTAGTTGGTGTGGCTGGTGATGAAGGTGTTAACATGCTCTTTTAGACAATAATCTTCTCTGTGCCACTCTTCAGAGCCTTTCATTTAAGCAGAACAGACGCCTAGATTTTTGAAATGCCAGTCACCTTTTCCAAACAACCGAAATGAATGCTGCCAGGCTGCTCTTTGTAACCCATCTGCACTTCGCTGCCATCTTCTGTCATGTGTGAAAAGTAATGCAGGCCGCTTCTTTCTTGGAGGCATAAGACTTGCTGGGGTGACTCCAAATGACATTTTCAGCACGGCGAATCGAATGGGGGTGGATAATCCTAATAAAACGGGAACTTCGCTTGTGAAAATAACTTTGACATAATTACCTTTACAGTGTGCACTCTGGTCATGGTACATTATGATATATGGTGTGTGTTATAGCTCTTGTCAGGGCTGCATTGTAGACCGCATGTGCATTACTTGTAAAATGTAATTTGACCTAATATAAAGCTCATATAATTGATGCTCCTGTTTATGGGAGAGTAAGACATCATTAAGTGACTACTAAAGAAAGAAAAGAAGAAGAAACCGTAAAGCCCAACTGCTGGCTGCTTTCAAATTTACCCATGCAGTGCACTGCATATGCAAATCTTAATCCAGATATCAGATATCACTGTATGTTGGCAGATGTAGTGCCCCTTAAGTTGTGCCACTCCCCTGGTGATGTCATGGGTAAAGTTTGTGTCCATTTTAATATCTAGAGGGGGTGAGGTCAGTGAGTGCAGATATAGGAACAGGACACCCCTGACCAACAATATATAGGTCTGTGTCCTGTGTAGAGAGTGAGGCCCCGTACACACGACCGGTCGTGTGTACACTTTTCGCCGAGGAAACCGATGAGGATCTCGTCGGGCCAAAAAGAGAACATGTTCTCTATTTCCTCGTTAGTCAATGGGAAAAGTTGGCTCGCCGAGATCCTCGGCGGCTTCACAAGGAACTCGACGAGCAAAACGATGTGTTTTGCCCGTCGAGTTTCTCGGACGTGTGTACGGGGCCTGAGAGAGCCCTCTAGCAGGGCTGAACTAGCGAGAGGCTATAACAAAGGATTGAGTGGGAGGAAGTATAAGGATGTAGCTACCCCTGACCTTTGGTTAGCAGGTCTGTAGCTGTAAGTGGAATAGCCCTTTGAGGCTTAGGTGAGAAGAGACTCCATAGGTGAAGACCCATTGCTGGGGGACTCGCAGAAGAGCAAGGACTGAGCAGTGAACTACATTGGAAAGGTGAAACTCACTGCTTGTTTGATGAAGCCTCAAGAATTTACTAGATTTATTTTCTTATAGGTGGACAAAACTTAAATTTCAAGGCATAAAGATCTTTAAAAACTGAAGGAACTGTTAAACAGAACAATACCAACTTTCTAAGCCTTGAATAGAATATCAGTTGCTGATTTCTAATTCCTAGCCAGTGATGTAATTAAATGGTAAATTTAATATTTTTTCACGCATTTTCTTTATGACAGATTTATAGCATTTACCCATACACTGGAGAAATAAATTATTATTAGTGGAACTAAACTGTATCTGAGCACCACAAGCTGCAAACACTGTTTAATTCATTTTTTATTATTTACAGGAAACTCACCCATCCCTGTCTCTATGCTTTAATTTAGTTTAGAAATAATTTTAAAAAATACCCCCCCCCCCCCAGCATTTCTAGCCATGGCCATTTTGAGTAGGGGGAGATGAATCATGTAGCATTTACTTCTTGGAATCCATCTTCCCTTAGCGCTGACATGCTGGAAGGAGGTGTGCTTAGGTGATAAAGCACCTCTTCCCATCCTCCAGATCAGGGGTCTCCAAACTTTCTAAACAAAGGGCCAGTTTATTGTCCTTCAGACTTTCGGGGGCCAAACTGTAGCTAGTGGGAGCGGAAATTTCCCTGGCATCAGTGCAACTGAACATCACTGCATTTGGTATAAGGGGGAGGAATAGTGCCCCATCACTGGTATCATTGGGAGGAATGGTGCCCAATTGCTGGTGTCAGTTTCAGAAATGATGCCTCATTGCTGGTGTAAGTAGGCAGAAAATTGTCTCGTATCAGTGGGAGGAATAGTGTCCTAAGGGCCGGATAAAGGCAAGCCCGGGCTCCGGGGGAACAGTTTAGAGACCACTGCTCCAGATGAAAGAAAAATATGTCCTTGAATGCTTCTGAGATGTATGACGTAATTTTGGCCTAGGTTAGAGACTAGGGGCCAGATCCACAGACAAAGTACGCCGGCGTATCTACTGATACGCCGGCATACTTTCAAATTTCCAGCGTCGTATCTTTAGTTTGAATCCTCAAACCAAGATACGACGGCATTTGGGTAAGATCCGACAGGCGTACGGCTTCGTACGCCTTCGGATCTTAGATGCAATACTTTGGCGCCCGCTGGGTGGAGTTTGCGTAGTTTTCCGCGTCGGGTATGCAAATTAGCGAATGTACGCGCGGCCGTCGCATTTTCTAACGTCGTCTGTAGTCGGCTTTTTCCGGCGTATAGTTAAAGCTGGTATTTTGCGGTGTATAGATAGACTTGCCATGTTAAGTATGGCCGTCGTTCCCGCGTCGAAACTTTAATTTCTTTTTTTTTGCGTAAGTTGTCCGTGAATAGAGATGGACGTAACTCACGTCGAAGTTCAAAAAATTACGTCATTGCGACGTCATTTCGCGCAATGCACGGCGGGAAATTTCTGGACGACGCATGCGCAGTTCATTTGGCGCGGGGACGCGCTTTATTTAAATGAAACCCGCCCCCAACCCGCCCAATTTGAAATCCGCCGCCAGAAATACACTACGCCGCCGTAACTTACGGCGCAAACTCGCCAGGTAAGGTACGGCGGCGTAGTGTATCTCTGGTACGCTGCACCGATCCAAATGTATGATCTGGCCCTAGGAAGCAACTGAAATAATGTAAAAAATAAAATAAAAAAAAAATGAAAATAAGAAAATATATACAGTAGATACATAGTTAGTCAGGTTGAAAGACACAAGTCCATCCAGTTCAACCGTAAAAAATATAATATAACTTCCTATCTATTTACTAAGGCTAGCAGCATAAGAACTAACAATATCTTATATTGACTGATAGAGTATAGTTCTGATTTAATAGGGAAAAGAGTAATGTATTCAATTCAGTAACTCAACGCAACCAATCATTTTAACTGATCTAACTATATAGACCGTAATCTGATTGGTGACTATGGACTACTGCGATTTGATTTTAATTTTGCACCTTCTGCTGACTTTTCAGAAATGTATGTACTTGACTGCATGTATTATTATGAGGAATACAGTTACAAAGCCTACCCCCAGTAATCCTGTTTCTGATAATATGACAAGATTACAAGAAAGTGTGCACATCAAAAAGGGACAGGAAGTTAAACCTTGACTTATGTTCTTGGGTGAGAGTCTTGGAAGTCAGAACCGTCTAGGATGAGATGTTAGTAGCTCTGTAGTTCACATCTGAAAATTGCATTTGATATACTTTCTGATATAAATATGTTGTATGCAGAGCAATCTGTTCATCTTGAAGATAATACATAAAATGACTACTTTGCACAATCATGGTACTATTACCCAATATGCAAATTCAAAAAAAGATAATCTGAATCCAACATTGGATGATGGAAGTCAACAGAACATCAACCTCATTTACTAAGCGCTGGGAAAAATTCTCTCACAAGAAACAACTACTTTCTAACCGAACAGCCTTTAGTAAATCAACCTCAATGTCTTTTTTTACCATCATGCCTAACTGTACACAGCTTTCCTAAGCAAATAGCTTTTCTATGAATCTGTTGCAAAATGTTCTTACCTGGAGATCCTACCAGTAACAGCCTTCCTGTTGCAGGCTGACAACACTAAGTTGCTGCCTTGCAATCAATAGCAGGGTTGTCAACCTGCCACGTACAATTGGCCATTGAGCTGCCTAAGGCTTAACATACACGGGACATTTTCCAGCCTCCTCTGAATTATTTAACTTGACAGATAGTAAACAAAATAAAAATAAAAAGAAGTCCCCGCCCATAGAGGACGTAACGCGTACAGAAGGAGCGTCGTGACGTCACCCGCGGCTATCACTTTGCTCAATATACACGCTGTATACATCGGCACCGATCGTGGTGCCTTCATTGTGAGTGTTTTTTATCTTTTATTACGATTAAATCATTTATCCAAATGGAGAGCACTATGTTTTGGCATTTTTTTATTACATGACCTGGGATGACCTATCGGTTTCTCTGTGACGTCTCTACTACTTCTGGATTTGCTGATATTCACACATAAAGCGCATTTGACCCTCCATAATCAAAGGGTCCAGGTGGTGAGGTGAGAGGCCATTTCATGTGGTGGTGGATGCGTGTCTAGCACGTGTGAAGTTACCTACACAGTCATCTGTCTGTCTACATTGGCACTCACTGGAGGTGTACTGCGATTTTATGGACTTTCTAATCATCTTTTATTATTTTATTTGAGCGCTGCACCATCTGTATTTGTTTCTCTACAGGGATTTTGTGAAGATAGTAAAAAAAGTTTAAAAATTTCAGTTTTGCTGCGTTTATATGCTGCGTTTGCGTTTAGAAGCATTTTCTTTTTAAATAGTAAAACATTAAAAATGCCTGTAAACGCAATGTGGCTAAACGCGAGTTACCGTGTTTACAAGCTGTTACAGGCTTTTGGTGTTTCAAATGCCTCTGAACTTTGGTCCTGAATGCATTTTTTTGCTTTCCAAAAAATGCTTCTAAACTCAACTGCCTAGAAACAACTATAAACGACCCTGTGTACTGATAAGAAAACATAGAGGAGAGTTCAGGAGCAGCTGAAAAAAAATGCCCAACAGCTCCTAAACATCAGTTTCCCAGCAGCAGTGTACATGAAGCCTAGGGCCCCTTTCACACTTATACGACTTGTCCCATTTGTGATGGCAAAGTAGCATGACAAGTCGTTCCCCATGATTTCCAATGACAGCCATTCATATTATTACGACTTCGAGTCATTCTGACTTCAAGGTAGTCCCTGTACTACTTTGGTCTGACTTTGAGGCCAGTTACACAGGCATTCCCTGAAATTGCAGCAAAATCGTTGCTGCAAATCGTGGCATAATCTCAGACGTGAAACACGCGAGTTTGAAGTTGCAGTAGTGTGAAAGGGGACTAACTGGTAGACCTGGTAGATTTATATACACTTTAACCACTTGGCCCTCCAGGCTATTTCTGACATTTCTTTTATTAATGTAAAAATCTGCAAGAAATTATTTAGAATCCCCAAAAATTATATATATATATATATATATATATATATATATATATATATATATATATATATATATATATATATATATATATATATTGTGAGGGTGGGACTCTGTGCTATGTGAAAGATTGCTGGTTTACGCCATATTTTGGAGAGAAAGACACATTAATTGCACAGCTGTGTCTTGGGCTTTTTAAGTCTGACCTGACATGGCTTAAGGCCCCACCCCACAGACAGAAAGTCTGGGGCCAAATTCTCAAAAATCGTGCGTAACTTAATTTTAGGGAGTTAAGTTACACTGCCGCAATTTTCCGAAATTAAGTACTGATTCTCAAAGCACTTACCCGGAAAATTGCGGCAGCGCAACTTAACTCCTTCCGTCGCAAGGCGTTCCTAGTTTAAATGGGCGATTCCCATTTAAATTAGGCGCGCTCCCGCGCCGGACGTACTGCGCATGCGTGTGACGTCATTTTTCCCGACGGGCAGCGCGCAAACGTAATTTACGCCGGGCTTTGTGGATCACGATGGGACAATAAAGTTGCGTCGGGGAAAAAAAAAAATACGCGCCGGGAAAAAAAATTCAAATTTAAAAAAAAATCGCGGCGATCGAAAAAAAGGTCTGATTTTACATGGTGTACTAAATTTACACATTGTAAAACCAGACCTAGTTTTGCGCAAGCAAATCGTAACTTACGCAGAAACCCCAATGCTTAAAAGCTTTGTGGATCTGCTTAAGTCCTCATTTGCATACGCAAAGCGGCATTTCAATGAGAAATGCCCCCAGCGGCGGATGCGGTACTGCATCCTAAGATCTGACCGTGTAAGTGTCTTACAGATGTCACATCTTCTGCCTAACTTTGGAAAAATCCTTTTGAGGATCGTTTCCAAAGTTAGGCACAGGGATACGCAGGCTGAACAGCAGTTCCGCCTGCGTATCTCCTTTGAAGATTTGGCCCTCTGTTCCTGGGAATCAGTTGGATTCCCTATCCCTCTGGGAGGAGTCAGAGATGCTGCATGGGGACAGCTAGAGCATGCATATCTGCAGGAGGCAGATGTCGTTTGATGATTGAGCAGCAAGACGCTGACAGGAGTAAGCTAGGTGTGTGCTTAACTCTATGAAACTGTTTGTTCTGAGGAACAGAACTTAGGCCTAGGCTAAAGGCCTGAAACAGCCGGATGGCAAGTATGAAAACCAGGAGGCTAAACTGTTGAATTGGCAAAATACAGGAATGGTGGAACCCCCTGCGAGGGCTGCTAATGTATTTGTGAACTTTTGTGCTTTTAAATAAAAGTGGGCTACCAGGCCCTTAAAAACTCAGTTCTGGACTGGCGTACTCACTGGAAAACGCACCTATCGCTGGAGTCTAATAACCCCAATCTTACAACCATATATATGTGTATACATTTTTTTTGTATGCAGGACCTTAGAAAATAAAATGGTGGATGTTACAATTTTTTTATGTCACACAATATTTGCACAGCGTTTTTTCACTTTAATGAATTTACGCCAAGTTACACAAGAAGTCTTGTGCTAGAATTATTGCTCTTGCTCTGATGTTCACTGTGAATGTTGGTGCGTGTGGTGCAATCGCCGTTTACATATGTGTACAGGACCTAAGTGTGCATTCGCATTTGCTCGTGAGCATGAGGGGACGGTGGCAATAAAAAAAAGTTTTTTTACTTTATTATTTATTTTATTGAAAAAAATTTTTTTTACACTGTACCTTTTTTGGATCAACTTTATTGCAATCACAAGGGATGAACAAAATTTTTCGGGTCATTCGTAAATTAAAAAATGCGAAAATAAGAAAGAAAATCCGAAAAAAATAACTAACTGACTATTAAATTATAGGTATTGGGATTTCCTTATCAAATTTGGCTGTTAGCGAAAGTAACGAATACAAATTTATCCGAAGTAACAAATTATCCGAAATAACGAATGCTGCATCTAAACAAATGGAACGGAACAAATTAATAATAAATAATAATAATAAAACGTTTATTATTACTTATTTTTTTACTGCCTTATGTTCCATTTGTTTAGATACGGCATTCGTTATTTCGGATATTTCGTAACTTCGGATAAATTCGTATTCGTTACGTTCACTAACAGCCACATTTTAAAGGAAATTCCAATACCTATAATTTAATAGTTAGTTATTATTTCAGATTTTCAAATTTTCGGATTTTCGAATCTTGAATTTACGAATTTACTAATATTCGAATTTACGAACATTTACGAACAAAATGCGTTAAAACGGGTTTTCAAATTTGTAGAAATTCGTAAAAAAACGAATTTGGAACAAAACTAATTGCACATCTAATTATAACTGGGTTCCTCTTTTCTCCTTTTCAGCACTGAGCTAGATGTGGTGTGCATGGATTTTTCAGCCTTACCACCACCAGTTTTATACCTAAGACAAGTAGGAAGTCTTATGTAGTTTGTGGTTGTGTCTTTCCTTCAAGGACAGTTTCAGGTTTTTGAAGTTTGTGCATTACATTTTCCCTGGAAATGCCCCTAGTCCACTTGTCATACAATTCATCTTTGGCTGCTAGATACAACCTGCGTAAGATATTCCTCATTAAAGTACAGCCAATTTCAATTCCAGAAGGTTTTACTATTTAGGTTTTCTAAAATAAAAATGTTATTTGCACTAGATGCGCTCTCCCATGCTATAGTATTGTTCATGATACGTTGGTTACAGATTATGATTGTCAAGTTCAATTGTTTTTTTCTGAATGCAATCATAAGCTATTTTCTCGCAATGTCCTGTGGGAGCGTTTTGCCTTGATTATGTCAGACCTTCGAAACCATTGCATGCAAATTGTATGAGTTGCCACTATCATCTTCTAAAAGATTGTCTGATATTTCAAATACAAGACTAGGTTTCTGCAAGGACACAAACAAAGAGTCATTTTCCGGCATCCAATACTTTAAATTAAATTCACACATAGAAGTAAACATTTGGGGAGTCAGAGATTTGAGAGATTGCACGTGCTGGAAAAGACTTCCTTTAAGCTGGCCATACAGTATATGGATCAAATTCAGATTCATGTATGGGCACATGGGCGTCCAGAGAACTTTTTCCAGGGGGGGCATAATTTTACAGTCACCTATGCTCCGCTTCTTTGACAATGTCATGAAGGTGAGGGGCTTAGTCATTATCCCATAAAGCGCAGGCATGTGCCCATGATATGCAGCCTCACTGTGCTGATTAAATGTACAATACAGAGGGTGTACAGTATATATTGGTATATAGAGGAAGGAAGGTGGGTATATACAGCTCTATATACAGGACAGATGATATATATCTGCAGTCAGTGATGATGGAGAAATACAGGAATGAAGATGGGTGTATATAGCTGTATAAAGGACAGGACGGATGATATGATCTTTCCTATATCTGGCACCCCCCCTTCACTGATCATACCTGTATGCACTTAGCTGCCCCCCTTATCTGTTTATATGTCAGCCCCCCCCCCCTGTACACAAACAAGACTCCTCCCCTCACTTGTACTCACAGCCCCCACTTGTAAGGTCACGGTGGTCTTCCTTCTTCCAAGTCCTGTTTCCACATGTCCCTTTGAAAATACATTACAGGCAGCAAAGCAAACACGAGGGCGCACATACAGGAAGCGGCCAGAGATGGCAGTAAAGAGCTCTGTAAGCTCCGTGACACTGATCTTGCAACAGCTGTGGAGCCGACTGCACAAACACAGAGAGAGTCAGCACAGCTACAGATGCAAAAATGGCAGACCCTTGCCGATTCCAGGGGGGGTCACTTGCCCCCCCCTTAACCCTATGAGCGGACGCCCATGTATGGGCACTGGGGTCAAACAGAAGTCAATCTACTGATCCACATCTGTTCAACCAGCCTGTTGGAAAATTTCTGCTCGATCAGTGCTCGATCAGTGCTGCAAGATATATCTAATCCTTTCTATGCAGGAAGGTAAAAAAAAACTTCTGAATGCAGTTTCTCTTGCAGCCCCCTTAAATACATACCCGAGACTGATCTTGATCCAGCGATGTGCACAAGAGCAAAGGCTCTATCGGGTCCCCTGCTCCTCATTGGCTCAGATATAGAAGCAGGGGCCATTGGCTCCTGCTGCTGTCAATCATAATCAGTGAGGAAGGGGGTGGGGCCTAGTCCAGCTCTGTGTGCCAGGTTTGTTTTTGTCAAAGCTTAACCACTTCCCGAATGGCTCACTCCGATATACGTCGGCAGAATGGAACGGCTGCGTAAAACAACGTATGGATACTTTGTTCCCATTAAAAGCCGCTGGAAGCACTCACGCGTGCCCGCATCATGGCGGGGGACCCGATGCACGTGGCCAGCGAGTGCAATCGTCGGCGGTCACCAGCGATCGTATGCACGAGATCCAGTACCGGGATTTGTGTATGTAAACACACAAATCCCTATTTTGTCAGGTGAAAGGAGACATATCATTTGTTCCTACTAAGTATAAACAGCCATATGTCTCCTCCCCCTGTCAGTCCCATCCCTATAGTGTAGGAAACACTAAGTAGGGAACACATTTTACCCCTTGATCGCCCCTTAGTGTTAATCCCTTCCTTACCAGTGACATTTACACAGTAATCAGTGCATTTTATTAGCTCTGATTGCTGTATAAGTGTCAGTGGTCCCAAAAATGTTTCAAAAGTGTCCGATCTGTCTGCCACAATGTCGCAGATCACCACCATTACTAGTGAACAAAAATGCCATAAATCTTTCCCATAGTTTGTAGACACTATAACTTTTGCGCAAACCAATCAATATATGCTTATTGCGATTTTCTTTACCAAAAATATGTAGAAGAATATATATTGGCCTAAACTGATGATTTTTTTTTTTTTAAAACATTTTGGGAAATATTTATTATAGCAAAAAGTAAACAATATAGTTTTTTTTTAAATTGTTGCTCTTTTTTTGTTTATAACGCATAAAATAAAGACTGCAGAGATGATCAAATACCACCAAAAGAAAGCTCCAATTGTGGGAAAAAAAGGATGCATTTTGTTTGGGTACTCTATTAAACGTGCCTTGTAAAGGTACCTTGTAAAGGTACATATAGGAGGCATTCTAATTCGTCAGTGCCGTCACATGGGTGGCGCTGATCAATCAGAACCCGCAAAGACTGTCCTGTCAGCGCTGCAGAAGAGGAGCAAAAGCCACAGGATTTTTAAATCCCCAGACTGGTAAAGCGGCTATACGATGTGTCAATGTGGGAGATCACTGGCCTTAGGTACTGCGGGACCGGCTGCGACAGGGAGGGGGTCCAGTGTAATTTCACCTTACAGGTTTTCTGTAAAGGTGAACTTACACTTTAATTAAGCAAGCTGAAGTTAGAAGCTGATTGGCTACCATGCAGAGCTGCACTAGATTTTGCACTTTTTGCCGTTTTAGTAAATCATCCCCAATGTGTTATCTGTAACCAGAAGCAGACAGGCAAATAGAATTTTCAGGAAAAGACCAGCAATGGTACAATGGCAGCCTACACGCTCTCTTTACAATGCAGTGCACTTTGGGTGCAGGTGAATAACTAACATTAGACACATTTTTCTTTTTACGTTGGCTTGTCGGTCATTATTCCATTAATAAATCTTCCTGCTATGGTTTTGGGGTTAGGTTTGGCATACTTTCCAACTTTCTGAGATGGGTAAGAGGGATATACTTAAACAACAGAGACATCCTGGCATTATCTCGTATCATGCAGACCATGAAGAATTCATGAGCAAAGGACATGCTATTGTGAGTTTATAGATGCCTACAGCATTCAACTTTAGCAACAAAAAAAGTATACTGCAAGAGATACAAATCATCTAAATTCAGTTTCTTCCCTTTATACTAGCACTTGAAAATAAGCAGTGATTTAGATGTTGAGTTTAAAACATAGAACATCATAAACGTTTTTAGTGCCCCAACACCTTCTGTTATGTTCCGCACATGATCTGGTGAAATAAGTTATTGTGCGAAAGACAAGGTAGTGTTGACTGATATCATACTTTGCTTTTTATTTATTTCAGGCATTTTTATAGTGCCAGCAATTTATGCAGCATACTGTACATTCACACCAGTCCCTGCCTTCAAGGAGCTTACAATCTAGGGCTCACCAACGATTGGAGGCAATGAAGTTCTTTCTTCCCGTCTTGGAAGATGCCAGTTTAAAAGGTTTGAGGAGAGTGATTGATCCCTTATGGAAAAGTTACTGCCTGAGAACAATCTGGAACTACAGGGGATCCACCCAGTTTCCCTATATTGATCCAGGTCCAGGGGTGAAGGCGTCCTGTCTTTGGGAAAAAGCCTTAGAGACCAATTTTGCTGGCTTGAAGACCCAGGACTTCTTACCGAACTTGGACTGGTTTTGCCCTAGAAGCCAAACTTGAGAGTGGCAAAATGAATGCCCTGTGGAAGAAGGCATATAAGTGTGTGAATAACTTATATAGCACTACAAAGTAGAGTAGAGGGAACAGTCGACCTGTGAGTTAAGCACTTACCCCTCTTCTGAAGGAGTAAAAGAGAACTCTAATCCACAAATCAGTATCACTGCTTGAGGACTTTAACCCCATGTATAGATGCTTCAGTCCAGTCTTAAAGTGATACTAAAGTCTTGTTTTTTTTCCATTAAAAATAACAAACATGTTATACTTACCTGCACTGTGTAGTGGTTTTGCACAGAGCAGCCCAAATCCTCCCCTTCTTGGGTCCCTCTTTAGAGATGCTGGCCCCTCCCTCCTATTGAGTGCCCTCACAGCAAACAGATTGCTATGTAGGGCACCTGAGCCAAGCCGGAGCTCCATATGTCTATTCAGACTAAGAGCCGAGACCCGGCCCACCCCTTTTCTCTCCTCATTGGCTCACTGACTTTGATCGACAGCAGCAGGAGCCAATGGTGCCATGCTGCTGTCTCAGCCAATGAGGAGGGGAGTCCCAGACAGCCGAGTCTCTCATGCAAAAATGATGGATCTAGATGGACCTGAGGTAAGTATTAGGGGGGACGAGGGAGGCTGCTGCACACAGAAGTTTTTTTTTTTATTTAATTCATAGAATAATAAAAAAAAAAAAATCCTGTGCCTTTATAACCACTTAAAAGTGGTTGTAAAGTCACAAGTTTTTGTTACCTTCATGCATTCTATGCACAGGTGCCTCGTCTCTCCCGGGTCTCTCCCGCTATTGTCAATCACAGCTAGTGAGCCAATGAGGAGTGAGCTGGCCGAGCCACACTCCGCATGTGAATGGACACACAGAGAAACGGCTCATATGTGAGCCTCCTCAGGTGCCCCCGTAGCAAGCTGCTTGCTACGGGGGCACTCAACAGAAGTGAGGGGCCAGGAGCGCCAGAGGGGGACCCGAGAAGAGGTGAATCAGGGCTTCTCTGTGCAAAGCCACTGCATGGAGAAAGTAAGTTCAATTTATTTTTTATTTTTTCTAAACTGCCTTTCAGTCCGAACACTAGGGCCGAATTAGACCAGAGCCAATTAATCTACCAGTGTGCCTTTGGTACATGGGAGGAAAGCAGGGCTTTTTTTCTCCTAAAAAAGGTGCAGGAATTCAACCATCACCCCCCAAAACTCCCCTCCTACGCACACACCCTCCAACCCACATCAAATATTGGGTGTGGTCAAATTTCATTAACGGTGGGAGGGTCTTAAAGGAGCACTAAATACCAAGAGTGAATAGTAGAGTACATAGTAAGTACAGAGTGCAGAGTTCGGGGTGTGCTATGTACCTAGTGCAGAGTTCAGGGGGCTACTGCTTACAGAATGTACAGATTTCAGCTTTCTTCCACAGCTGCCTACCTCTGCATTCCACATCAACATCTCATTTTCACCCCTCTTCTTTTCTAGTACCCCCTCACACACTGTAGGTGGCTCCACCTCTCTCACTTGCAGGGAGACCATCCAGTGGGGGTGTCGGCATCCACACTGCACCCCAGGCAACTGCATCTCCATTGTCCCCATCTTGCACTCAGTGGTAGCTTTTCAGGAGATCAGATCTGTGGGAGCCGTTTGGAGAAAAGCTGTCACTTGTAAACTTTTAAGTTTACGAGTGATAGTGGTGAGCAGGGAGTAGAGGTTCTGAGCCAGCGGTGGTGGAACTGAGTTCCACTAAGTTCCGGCTAAAAAAAAAGCCCTGGTGGAAAGTCACGCAAGCAAAGGGAGAACATATAAATGTCAATGTCAGACACTGTAATTGGGACACTTGCCTGGCGAAGGGGCCCGTGTGGCTCCGAAATATTGCTGTATGTTTATCATGTGACCACGGAAAAAAAAAGCTTTGGACCTTTTCAAGGAATCCTTGGTGTGCTGATGACATTTTCTTTACTTTGATCATCCACGGTTTCCAACCAATAGTTATTACAGCACCCAGAATTACCGAATAGCCATTTTTCTGAATGTGTGCATGGGAAATATTGCACTCAAACCAAGGACCTCAGTGCTGCAAGGTAGAAGTGTTAAGCAGTATGGGGTAGATTCATAAAGAAGTTACGCTGACGTATCTATTGATACGCCGCGTAACTTCTAGGATGCTCCAGCGTATCTTTTTTTCTGTATTCAGAAAACAAGATACGCCGGAATTTGGCTAAGATCCGACTGGCGTAAGTCTCTTACGCCGTCGTATCTTAGTTGCATATTTACGCTGGCCGCTAGGTGGCGCTTCCGTCGATTTACGCAAGGAATATGCAAATTAGGTAGATACGGGGCGATTCAGAAACGTGCGTCCGCCCGGCGCATTTTTTTACGTTGTTTACGTTAGGCTTTTTCCGGCGTAAGGTTACTCCTGCTATATGAGGCGTATCCAATGTTAAGTATGGACATCGGGACAGCGTCAAATTTTACGTTGTTTGCGTAAGTCATTCGCGAATAGGGCTTTGCGTAAATTACGTTCACGTCAAAAGCATTGACTATTTGCGACGTGATTAGGAGCATGCGCACTGGGATACGTTCACGGACGGCGCATGCGCCGTTCGTTAGAGACGTCATTTACGTGGGGTCATGTTTTATCTACATAAAACACGCCCACCTCTTCAAAATTTGAATTTGGCGCGCTTACGTCGGCAGATTTACGCTACGCCGCCGTAACTTAGGGCGCAGGTTCTTTGTGAATCCAGCCCCTGCCTCACTTAGTTACGGTGGCGTAGCGTATCTGAGATACGCTACGCCCGCACAAAGTTACGGCGGGCTATCTGAATCTAGCCCTATGTTTCTAGGTAATTAGTCAATTTACACCTTTTTTAAAAAAATAGATTACCAAAAGTTCATAACCATAACCATAGTTATCAATTCTATTGTTGAAAAGTAGAGCTACTTTTTCCCTTTCTGATCTTCAAAACAGCATGACACGATCTCTCTAACAAGTGCAGAGAGTTCTCACAGCTGGGAAAAAAATAAATCCAGGCAGCCTGCCAAGTTTATCACAACACCGCGAATAAGTAGAAACAAAGTATCTCTTTGTTCTTTTAACAAAAGAAAAGAACGCTATAGATGAAGAAGGTTTAACCATTTAAAGACCAAACCTTTTCTAACATTTGTTGCTTACAAGTAAAAATCATTATTTTCTGCTAAAAAAAAATTATTGGAACACCCAAACATGATATATATATTTTTTAGCAGAGATCCTAAAGAATAAAATGATATTTCATGTCACACAGTATTTGCGCAGAGGTTTTTCAAATGCAATTTTTTGGAAAAAATACACTTTAATGAATAAAAAAATAAATAAATAAGCAGTAACGTATGCCCGTTTTTTTTTTTTTTTGTATAATGTGAAAGAAGATGTTACATCGTGAGAATTGTGATCTCCATTCTAAGCAAAAAAATCGTGATTCTAATTTTACCGAGAATCGTGCAGCTCTAATGCAAAGTATTCAATCTACCAATTCAAATGTTCCTATAATTCCTACAATTTTATTCACATAACAGAATCTAGAGGTCTGGATGTACTAAGAATCTGCAATGCTATATTTGTGACATGTGGCCAAGACTCTGAAAAGTAATCTTGGCTTCAATGACATGGATTTAAAATTCCGTGGAAATAGGTAGCGGATATACCGTATGCCAATTTTCATGAACTTTTCTTCACCTCACAGGGCCTTTTGAACTCTTTTCTATGCAACATACATATGGCTTCTGCCATAAGACAGGAATTAAATGCAGTTTACCGCTCCCATCTCCCCATGCGCCTGTCGAACAGTTGTAAAACCAGAAGGTCTACTGGAAAAATATGACTTATTAAACATGGCCCTAAGTGCTCTTTCAATCCGTCTGTTATCTAAAGTGGGAAGAACAGGATTGTTTACTCTCAAAGCGGCATGTTGTTCCCCTAGTCTCGGAGTTACATGTGTAACGCTTGCAGCTAACCAGTTACAGCCCATACAGCTGTGTGCTCAGCAACCCGTGCACCAGCAGAACAGCTGTGCAGCTCAGCATAGCAGAGATTTCTGTCTTCCAAGCACAAGCACCATGCAAATGGCCATAGCAAGCTGGCTGAGAAGTGGCGGTGCAAGCTAGCATAGAGAATAGCAGGGGAGTAGAGATCCTCATTACAGGCTGCCCCAGGGAAAGATGCTCGGCTGCTAGGAATAATTAGCTCCCTCTAATCTCTGGAGTATCCGGCTCCAGAGGAAGGGACCAGGGGCAATCTTAAGCTAATGAGAAGAGATTTTCTGAGATACGGAGAGGATAACCGAAAAGAAAAAAAAGAATGAATGAAGGAAGCAATAAGACTGTGCAACCACCAGATATAATTCCAGGAGAGAAGGGTGATGGGAGGCTGTGATAGAGGTGTCAGTGTAGGGTAAAGTTGTCAGGGTGGTTGATATTGTATACTGAAAGCTGTAAAATAATTTGTATAATGAAGGTGTTGATGAAAAGTGTAACATGTATAATATGATGAAGCGTCAATGCAAGTGGGAGATGTCAGTCTGCCTTATGTAAGAGGATGTGAAGTGTCAGGGAAAGCTGTAAGGCCGTATACACACCATCAGCCCAAACCGATGGAAACGGACCGAAGTTCAGTTTCATCGGTCCAAACCGTCCGTGTGTACGCCCCATCGGTATTTGTCCTCTGGACGAAAATGAGAGAACTTGCTTTAAAATTGAACCGATGGACCGCTAACCGATAGGTCCAAACCGATGGTTAGTACACAAAAGCATCGGTTCAAAACCCGCGCATGCTCAGAATCAAGTCGACGCATGCTTGGAAGCATTGAACTTCATTTTTTTCAGCACGTCGTGTGTTTTACGTCACCGCGTTCTGACCCGATCGGTTTTTGGAACGATGGTGTGTACGCACATCAGACCATCAGTCTACTTCAGCGGTGAACCGATGAAAGCGGTCCGTCGGACCATTCTCATCGGATGGATTGACCGTGTGTATGCGGCCTAACAGGTTATATATCATGTGTCAACGAAAATAAAATATATACACTATATTACCAAAAGTATTGGGACACCTGCCTTTACAGGCACATGTAGGTAGATTCAGTAAGAGTTAGGCCGGCTTATCAGTAGATAAGCCGACCTAACTCAGAATCTACGCCAACTTATATTTAAGCGTATGCTCAAACAGAGATACGCTTCAACATTTCTAAGATACGACGGCTTGCGCCGTCCTATCTTAGATTGCAATATTTTGGATGGCCGCTAGGTGGCGCTTTCATTGCGGTCGGCGTAGAATATGTAAATGAGTAGATACGCCGATTCACGAACGTACGCCCGGCCGACGCAGTACTTTTACGCCGTTTACGTAAGAGATAGGCCGCGTAAAGTTAGAGCTAGGCCCTATTGGAATAGTAATGTCAAGTATGGCCGTCGTTCCCGCGTCGAAATTCGAATTTTTTACGCCGTTTGCGTAAGTCGTCCGTGAATCGGGATTTACGTCGTTTACATCCACGTCAAAATCAATAGGCCCGTGCGGCGTACTTAGCCGCAATGCACACTGGGATATGTAGGCGCCCGGCGCATGCGCAGTTTGCATAAAAATGTAAAAAACGTAAGGTCAAGCCCCATTAGCATACAACACGCCCCCCTCAAACACATTTGAATTAGGCGCCCTTACGCCCGCCGATTAAGGCTACGCCGCCGTAACTTACCAGGTAAGTACATTGTGAATCATGTACTTGCCTAGCTAACTTACGGCGGCGTAGCTTAAATGCCTTAAGCTACGCCGCCGCAAAGTTAAGAAAATGTACCTAAATCTAGCTAATGAACTTTAATGGCATCCCAGTCTTGGTCCATAGGGTCTTCCTCCTCCTCCTCCTTCCCTCCTCTGCCACATTTGGATTATTTTTTCTCCTGGGGAAGGGGTGGGGGGTACCTAATTTTGACAAGTACCCACTCCCACTTCCACTTGGACCGCCTAAGCCAGTGATGGCAAACCTTGGCCCCCCCTGAGGTTTTAGAACTACATTTCCCATGATGCTCATACACATCGCAGGTCCCAGAAGACTTCAGAACCATTCACAAAGCCCAGTGCAGCTTTCCAATGGCTCTTGTTGCCGCACAAACCTGGAACCTGATTGGGCTCAGGTATGTATTTAGGGGGGAGCTACATGCAGGAGGGTTTTTATCCTAATGCAGAAAATGCAGTAAGGTAAAAAAAAAAAACCTTCTGCCTTTAGAACCACTTTACGTTTGGGGTCAGTGGCTTAAAAATGAATGAAACCACTGGATCCATATAAAGATAAAACAAATGGTATTTTCAAAAGGAGATCAACGTTGGTAGTCTAAGCATATTTCAATTCAGTATATTTCCTGAACAAGATAACTGTTGGTCTGTGAAAATGATATGGATTCTCCTAAACACTAAATAAAATACTATGCCATCATCATATATAATCCTTATCGTTCAGCTTCCTCTAAAAAATAAGTACTACACATTTTACAGTTTTGCAGTATTGCAGCATTGCCTGCCTTTGCTACAAAAAAGTTAAAGATGGAAGACTTCCCTCTGCCAGGCATGATTGCAGATCTAAACAGGGAGCAGATAGATATGCTCATCATCCCTGAATTGGGGGGTACTTTCACTTAGGGTCACCAGACCAACAGTATTATTTGCACTGGCCTCGGGAGAATTGTCCCCCTAGTCTTTTCCTGGACAGTCTGCAACCTTAGTAAAGAAATGTGTGCACAGGAGGAAAGCACAGACTAAATAAACTAAGCAGCTTCCCTGTAGGTAGGTGCTGTATAATTAAAGAAGAGTGAACAGCAGCAGAATCGCAGGTGGTACAAGTAAAGGTCGTTGTGGAGGGAAAGTTAAAACAGAACTACACAGCATCTGAACACCCAAAACTCTTTAAAGTGGCAGTGAACTCTGTACTACCACTTGTACCTACAGATAAGCCTATAACAAGACTTACCTGTAGGTACTATGAATATCTCCTAAACTTGCACAGTTTAGGAGATATTGAGAGTGTATGACATCATCGGCGCATGCGCTCTCAAGGTCCGACTTACAGTGCCAGTCCTTCAGATCCCATGACAGAAACGGCGGACCCCCTCGCACATGCGCAGGAATGACGTCATCGCGGCTCCAGCCAATCACATACCTGGAACTCACGAACCCGGAAGACAGACAGGGGAACATGTCAGCCCTCTCAGTGGTGACTTTACAGCGCTGGAGGGTTTTGGTCAAGGTGAGTATTTCATAATGAGGTAGAATGCGATGCAAACTAGCACATTATGCCCCAGTTGAAGTCCCTCTAGGACGAAATTCGTAGAACTTGGTTTTTACCTTTTCTCATATTGCCCCTTTGTATTCATTTTGTGATCACTTTTAATGTTTACTTACAATAACATCTTTATATTTTTTGACCTGCACCATTGGGGCTGTGTTTTTATTTCTCCCCCACATGTTGTTTGGAGTTTCCATTTCCACCTCATCCAATCCAAGAAAGGGGTTTACCATCATCTCTCCACATCCTTTCGAGAGTGAACATCTTGGGACACCAGGACATCATTCCAGCACACCATATATCTATGGCCCTCCACTGAAGATCCATTCCACCTGTTGATCCAGCCTGAGGAAGCTGAGCTGATTGTGCCCTGTGAGTGTTCATGCCTGATTGATCTGCTGTCGCTGACAGGTAGATCCACGCCTTCTGGTAAGCGCAATTTTATCTTCATTAAATGAAAGAAAGTGCCAGTTTGCCTTTGAGGATCTACGTGGTCACCCTACCGCCCTACCATCTATTCCATTCACGAGTTTTGATGGACTTTACATTGTTTTGTTTATATTGTTTTGGTTGTGTTTGACTACACTACTAGGCCATATATTCACTGTGTCACTACTCATGTGTTTTTTTTTACACTTCATCGCGGTTTCAGTACAGTGCTTATTGATTTATCATTCACTAAGAGAAATCACTGCCTCTTTGTTACCACAGCGCTACATTTTTCCTTTTCATCACTGTTCAATATTTGTCATATTGTAGTGTAGCCGCTTTAGTTTTAATTGTTTTAAGTTAGCGCAATATTCTCCCCCTTTTTTCTTTACATTATGCCATTGCCTAGCATGTTTGTTTTTTTGAACATTTTGAACATCAGTGGTTAACAACTGCTTTAATTCATTTTTATTATTCAAAGCAAACTCCCCCATCCATCCATGTCTCCATGCTTTATTTTGCTGAGAAATAAGTTTGAAAAACACCCTCTAGCATTTCTGGCAGTGGCCATCTTGAATAAGGGCAGATGATTCAGGTAGCATTTACTTCCTGGAATCAATATGCCCTTATCTCAGGAGAGGAGCGTAATGTAGCCTGGCCAGTCCACACCCAAGGGCAAAGCTTCCTGGAGAGAGATAGATATAGTTCCTGCACTGTCCCTACTCCTCCAGAACCTTTCCCTATCTCTAAACACAGTCCCTGCCTGATGCGGAACCTGTCCCTACACTAAGGTGACCAGATTTTTAAAATGAAATCCAGGGACATATTGTTTTTTACTAGTATTGACGGCAATCAGCGACTCTCTGCCTGTCGCCACCCGCCTCATGGCCTGTAAAGTCTCTCCGGGCCTCGGCTACTATTGGGTAGGGAGGAAGTTCACTCTGTCAGGGAAGGCAAGGAGATAGACAGGCAGGCGGCTGGCCGGGACTTGAGCCAATGCAGAAGAACATGCGAGTGGAGCATACACCCGAAACTGAAGAAATATTCCCTCCGCTCCAACCAGCACATGATCATCAGAAAAGGACACAGATAATGAAAAAAAATACACCCCCCTAAGCTATTAGGAGTGGCAGAGTTGGGGTGTGTAATTCAGAATTTTTGTTTTTTAATGCTCCACTGACTGTCTTTGAAATTGCCCCAGCCCCTGTTCAAATCCAATCCGGGGACAAGACCGGGGACAGACTTGGTCCGGGGACAGTGTCCTCAATCCAGGGACTGTCCCCGGAAACTGGGGATGTCTGGTCACCCTACCCTACACTAGCCACTTGCATAAAGCATGTTGAATCCTGGAGCTGGAGTCTTAAATAGACTTTTCTTAACCCAAGATGACAACCAAAGTCACATGGGGCACCAGCATCCAATCGGACAACTGTCTCCTTGTGACCGGAGAAAATCATAAACCCAGTTCCTCACAACTTCCTTCCACATCGGTTTAGCGCCACCTACAGTAGAAAATACAGACTGCACTTACCTACATGTGTTTCCTGCACTGCATTCAACATGCACTACCTTTGCAGTCTGTTGAGGGTGCCAATACATTCTCCCCTGATAAAATCATGTTTTGTGATGTAACGCGTAGGGAATCCCGGACCAGAAGTCGAAGACCATACTGTGCTGAGTATTTTGATAAACAAAAGGCGTTTTTAACACAATTTTGATGTAGGAGCTATTCCTTTAATAGAAATTGATTTTATTCACAATACTACACTATGGGAGGTTACTTTGTTTTACCCTAACATATGGACAAGTGCAGTGGAGGGAGTCCTAAAGGGACCACTACTACAATATACCATAACGAACTAAACAGGACCAGGATCACCCAACATCCATGGAGAGCATTTTCTAAATGTAATCAAAAGCGTATTTGATTACTCATTCACTAAGGTAAGAATACTGGGAACACATAGGTGTCACACCAGGTGGAAGCACACCATTCGTTTTTTTTCATGTTATCACACTGAAGTTGATGTCACAGAAGCAATTCAAATTGGGCATCCTGTCATCTCTGAACTATATGCACTTTCTACACATGTGCACTTTACTATGAACTGATCAATGAATTTTTGAGGATTATATTTTGAATATTCTATATATTTTGAATATTGTTTTTTTTTTATCAATTACAGTTTATTTTGAGTTTATTTATTATGCTACTGTTTCACTACTGAGTTAATGCAACACCAATTTTATACAGTTATCATCAATACATTGTTAATGGCCCCCCAAAAAGAGATAGCAAAACTAAGTGCATTTACGCCAAACCGAATTTGATTTGGTGCGGCACGTTTTTCAAAGGTAGTGCATGCACTACCTTTTCTGCAATCCGGTGCGATTTGCAGCCCATTCTAATGAATAGGCTTCCAAATTGCTCTGCAGTGGATCCCACAGGAACATGGACCGCATTCTTGTGTGATTCTGGTGGGAACCGTCCCTAAGAAAAGAAAATAACAAGATATATGGTCCTTCAAAATCAACTGTGTATCTTTCCCACAACAAACCTAGGAGGTACAGGTCCTTCCGAAGCCCCACAATCTGGCACAGCAAGAATGACGTAGGCTTTTAATAAAACCCCAGGATGTAGGGGATTTTGGTGCAGGTCTGTCTTATAGTTAAAGGTCAAACTAATATTTAATGAGATCATGACCTCAGCACTGGATTTAAATAAAAGCAATATAAAGGAACCCAACTTCTGTATTTAAGCAGCTCTGATGTGCGCATCCCACAGAAAGAGAGCCATAAGCCAGACCTGGGAACAAGATAATGTGCCTGCTATTACGGGAACTTGCTACAGTATTCAGAAATAATGAGTGTGTCACAGAACAGTGGGGTTATCTGCAATACAAGAGCTGCAAATAGCAGCAGGTTTCTGTAAACAAAATCCATTCATAAAATAATGGCTTTTTCTACAAAGCCAATTCTATATTCCATTATACTGCTGGAAGACTTTTTTTTTCCTCTCCTATAACCAAGTTTGACACAAGGCCACAAATTATTGGGAACTATTCACTAGAAACGTGCTTATGTACAATAAACTGGTGGATGGAAAATATAACAAATATGTGGTTACTTATAATTTCAAGCCTGGATTTGTAGCTTTTGTAGAATGTGTTATTTGGCACCCCTATATGTTATCTACCAGGAATGGATCAGTGCAATAAACCAAACATACATCAATTTGCGATTCCAGCATGCAACCTAGATACATAATAACATGTCCCACATATGTTGCATCTTGTTTAGCCTCTTGGTGGGTGTACATAGTAAAGGCAAATCCTGATGGTCTACAAAATAATGTTTATTGCAGGAGCAGCCGGTCCATTAGGTCCCCCACCCCTAGTTTGTGATCCGGCGGGGGATGATCATGTCTGATCAGAGCAGACTGAGTTCCCGGCATAGCTAGAGAACTGACCATACTGTGCTCTCCTGCTTAGTGTGATCGGTTTCTAATAGGGGAGCAGAGGGACTTGGCAGGAACATCAAGGATTTCACACAAAGGAAGCAATACAGGAGATCAGGATACTTTTTCCATACAAGTACATGGTACAGTAGGCACATATCAGGAATATGGAATGCTGGGGTAACAAACACTTTAAAGGCCAAGTTCCCCTTTGTTCACTTTTTTTTTCTAAATTCCAGGCCCCTATGTAGCAATATATAGAGCATTAATTAACTTATTTTGCAAAAATAAAAACAGCTTTCCATTTATTCTACACATGCTTATCTCACTCTCTTCCAGACTTGACTATGCAAATGCCCTCTACCTCGGACTCCCCAAATTCCAAATCACTCGTCTTCAAGTCGTTCAAAACACGGCCGCTCGATTAGTGATTAGCAAAAAAACATGGGAATCAATCTCACCTTCTCTGAGATCCCTTCATTGGTTGCCGGTAAAAGACAGAATCGCCTTCAAGGCACTCTGCCTAATGCATAAGTGTATTCAAGGAAACGCCCCCCAATATCTATCCGAAAAAATAAAAGCCCATAACCCCAATCGTATTCTGTGATCCACCAATCAAAACCTACTCCAGATACCCAAGGCTAGGTACAAGTCCAAAGGAGATCGAAGGTTTGCAGTCCAGGGACCACGACTGTGGAACGCTCTACCAACCACCATCCGTCTGGAGGTGGACCACTTGGCCTTCAGGAGAAAGATTAAAACCCATCTCTTCTGAGGTCAAAGGGTTTTACCCTCAGAATGGTTACAGCGCCCAGAAGCGATTCAGTTCGCATGTGTTGCGCTATATACGTTTTTCACTCACTCACTCACTCACTCACTCACTCACTCACTCACTCACTCTTCATAGCTGTTTAAAAACACTGCTAGTCTACTTCTGCCTTACTTCCTGGACAGACTTTAGGTCATGACAGAGGAAGGAGCTGACCAGCTGAGGGTAGATGATGCAGGGTATAAAATAAAGAAGAACTCCGCGCTATGAGTAACAAAATAAAAAAATATAAAAGCTGCTCCCCTCAAAGTGCTAATAGCAAGCTTTGTGAAATGGGGGTGTATATTTGTAATGGGGCGCTAGTGATATATACATGAACAAATAAAGTGCATAGTGCTTAATAATTCATAATTATAGACAAACAGTAAAATACTCAAATATTTTGAAATAAACAAAGTGCATCAATAAACAGCTGTCAAATATAACAAAAACGTCCATAAAATGTGTGAAGTGTTCTGGTCTGCTACACCATCACCATCACCACTGCCAAACACGATTTTGGAAAACAATGCAGGATGTGCGCTAATGAGATCAGCTGGTCAACTCCTTTCTGTGCCATGACCTTAAGTCTGTCCAGGAAGTAAGGCAGAAGTAATGGAACAATGTTTTTAAACAGCTATGAAGACAGTGAGGTAAGCCTTTAGAGAAATAATGGAAAGCAGTTTTATTTTTGCAAAAGAAGTACATGTTGGGAAACAGGGGGGAAAGGCCTAAAAAAGGAAAACTATTGGAGCCACAACATCTAATGATTGGTAAGCTGCAATATACAGTATTACATTTTTGGGTTTGGGTTTAATACTGCTTTAATCATAATGTGAACTCTACTTTAAACTGGTCCTTCACAAGCTGTTCCACATGACCTCTTTTAGAGAGGTAGAACCTTGACAAAATATGAGATCAGAGCAGCCATGATGAGTACTGAGCCCAATACCTTGTTCTGCAGAGCTTGATTCTGCAGTCTACATCCAGCATTGCCATGGGACCATCTTATTTCTAGAATATAAATAGTGTAATGGAGTATAACATTTCCACTACACTGGATTTCTTCTTTAGAAAAGCATTTGATGCAGGGTTATGTTTTGCTTTTATATCTACATCTTACGCTGTTGCCTTGTTGCAAGACAATACTAAAATCACTGTATTTTGGAACAGATGCTGCATAGGGCTGTTGTCAGTTGAGATATCATTTATACCGCCCAACACGATCAATTTCACTTGGGGACTCGTGGACTGTGTTCTGCCTTTCCCCGCTGAGAAGAGGCTGAAGAGAGATCGGCAGGCTCTTCAGCAAATAATTTGAAAGAAAACAACTGTAAGCTTTATCTACTTTATCTGGTTCACCACTAAATTATAAAGACTTTTCTAAACCAGAAGAGTACTTGATGTTTAAAAATAAAACTATTTTGGGATCTTTTGATAATTAATTCCACTTAATTAACTAATGTCAAGGGTGTTTAAAAACAATTATATAATTCTTACAGACTGATTAAATTATTTATGAAAAGAAAAAAAAAAGTACGAGCGGAATATGAAGTTGAACATTAGTCTCATGGATAGAAAGTTCTAGGTAAATAAAGTGTTTTTAATTTTATCCTGCATTGAAACAAATGTATAACACTCGCCTGACACCATATGGAGAACAAGGCCTCATACGCACAGGTGTCGACGTGGCATGCTTGGCGTGTTGTGATGCCTGCCAAAACCTCCCTGGCACATAGGGTAGAAGCATCATAGTGACCTGAGTGCATTGGCTCGGTGTCGCCCCGTTTTAATATGGGCTGCGTGCGGCGCCTCGGCTGTAGGCTTTTTTCAGTTTAATTTCCTTCCCGTGATGGGTCCCCAGAGAGGGAGAATGTTGAAAGCGGAGATTAAGGCAAGGCTATAGCAACTTCTGATGGATGTATCTCTGAATCCATAACTTGACCTAAAAGTTGTGAGTCTGAATCAGACAGGGCTCTTTAGAATGGCTGATGACATCTGCTCCTGCCAACAGTATCAGGCAGTTTAAAAAGCAATGATGAAGCCCAAACTGCAGTCTTTTCCTATCACTATGACAGCTGTTACCCTCATTTCCTGTTGATTTAATTTAATATGATGATGTGTATATACCGTATTTATCGGCGTATACCGCGCACTATTTTGCCCTGAAAATCAGGGCAAAATCGTGGGTGCGTGATATACGCCGATACCCGCGCCGAGTTTGAATACTGCGCTGACATATATCGAGCGCAGTACACTCGTGTATAGTCGGGCAGTCTCGGCTACACTCGCGCTCACGTCCTGTACGTCCAGGACGTCAGTGCGAGCATTGCCGACTATACGCAAGTGTACTGCACTCGGTATATGCCGGCGCAGTATTCAAACTCGGCGCAGGAAAGCGGGAAACGAGCGAGGAGGACGCCGCAGAAGGAAGCCGGACCCGTCGAAGAGGACACCCGAAGCCGCAGACGGACGCCGGACCCGACGAGGCCCCCTGATGGACGCCGTGCAAGACACCAAACTGTAAGTACAAAAATCTTTTTTTCACAGGAATTTCTGGGCAACTTTAGGGGTGCGCGCTATACGCGGGAGCGCGCTATACCCCAATAAATACGGTAATTGAAAATTAATGATATTCATCATAATAATAAAAACATATCATGGGGTGAGTGTGTGGATCCAATGCATCTATAGCCTACAGAACTGCTCAGTTTTATCAAACCTGCATTGTGTTGCATGCATACCTCCCAACTTTTTGAGATGGGAATGAGGGACACCTATTAGCATAAGTATGGAGGTATAGGACACACCCCCTGCCATGCCTCCTAAAAGGGAATTATACAAAACAAAAAAATCTGTTAAACTAACAAGTGCTTTTTTTTTTTTTTTAAACACTGCTATTGTTTTTACTGCCTGTTAAAATGTACAAATGCAGACATTTAGAAATTGGATGAAAGGTTTAGCACTGGCAATCACTTTTTCAAAAATAAAAAGTGCATTTTATATAAAACTATATAAATCAGACCAAAATGAGGGACAAATGAGGAGGAAAGAGGGACAGAGGGACATTGCTCCAAATCAGGGACAGTCCCTGATGATGGGAACTATGTGCATGACACTTCTAGTTCATGGCCACACAGTGACACAATAGGGTTGATTTACTAAAGACAAATAGACTGTTCACTTTGCATGAAAATTTTGCTCAGAGCGTAAAGTGGTTCCAAAGTCTAATGCTGCGTACACACAACCGTTTTTAATGTCATGGAAAAAATTATTTTTTTCTCGACGTGATTCTTGTCAAGCCTGCCCTGCATACACACGATTCTGAAAAAAAAAATGCTCGAGCAAAGCACGGTGACGTACAACACGTACAAAGGCACTATAAAGGGGAAGTTCAATTCGGATGGCGCCACCCTTTGGGCAGCTTTTGCTAATTTTGTGTTAGTAAAAGTTTGGTGAGAGACGATTCGCGCTTTTCAGTCTTCGTGATTTTCAGTCTGTTACAGCGTGACCAATGTGCTATCTCCATTACAAAAACTAGTTTTACCAGAATGAGCGCTCCCGTCTCATAACTTGCTTCTAAACATGTGCATTTTTTTCCCGTCGTTAAAGCCTACACACGACCATTTTTCACGACGTGAAAAACGACGAGAAAAATTATAGCATGTTCTAAATTTGTAATGCCCATTTTTCACGACGATAAAAATGCTCTGGAGCCTACACACGGATGTTTTTAATGACCAATTTAAAAAATTGCATTTTTCTCGTCATGAAAAACGGTCATGTGTACGCGGCATAAAAGGTTTTACCTTAATGCATTCTCTGCATTAAAGTGATAGTTTTTTTAAATAACAAACAAGCTTTACATACCTGCTCTGTGCAATGGTTTTGCACAGAGCAGCCCTGATCTCCCTCTTCTTGGATCCTTGTTGCTCTTATCAGACCTCCCCCGGGAAGTGCCCACTATAGCAGGCCACTTGCTATGGGGGCACTCATGCGGGCTTGCTCTTAAGCCAGCTTTGTCTGTCCATATATACACAGAACACAGCTCAGCCCCGCCCCTAACTCCCTCTTCACTGTCTGTGAATGATGGACAATGAGCTCTGTGAACATTGATGGATTGAGCTAAGGCTCAGGTAAGTAACATGGGGCAAACTACACTCAGAAGGAGTTTAACCTTAATGCTAAGAATGCATTAAAGTGATATTAAAGGCAGTTTAAAAAACAAAAAACAAAAACAAACATGTTATACCTGCCAGCTCTGTGCAGTTATTTTGAGAGCAGCCCAGATCTTCCTCTTCTCAAGTCCCTCTTCTGTTCTCCTGGCCCCTACCTTCTGTTGAGTGCCACTACAGCAAGCAGAACCTGGAATCAGGTTCCTGCTGTTGTCAGTCAAACACCTGTAAAGAGGGAGGCAGGGTGTGGCTTACCCCCGCTGTGTGTGTCTTGGGTCAGGCTCAAAGACACACACGTGAGTGTTTCTCTAGCACCCAGCTTGCTAAGGCACCTGGAGCAGGGAGAAGATGCAGTGGCGAACTGACAACTCATGGGGCCTTCGGGCAATAGGAGATTATGGGGCCCCGGGGGAATAGGAGATTATGGGGCCCCCAGGCAATAAATTATGGGACCACACAGTATACACACACAGCATACACACACAGTATACATACACACAGACACACAGTATACACACACAGGGGCAGATTCACAGAGCGAGTACGCCGGCGTATCTACTGATACGCTGGCGTACTTTCAAATTACCCATGTTGTATCGTTGTTTTGAATCCTCAAAACAAGATACGACGGCATCTGGGTTAGATCCGACAGGCTTACGTCTTCGTATGCCTTCAGATCTAAGATGCAATTCTTCGGCGTCCGCTGGGTGGCGTTCACGTCGTTTTCCGCGTCGAGTATGCAAATTAGCTATTTCCGACGATCCACGAACGTACGAGCGGCCGGCGCATTCCTTTACGTCGTCTCTAGTCGGCTTTTTCCGGCGTATAGTTAAAGCTGGTATTTCGTGGCGTATAGTTAGACCTGCCATTTTACATACTGTCCCTGGTTTTACTAAGGCTGGCAACCCTGATGGTGTGTACAGCCATCAGACCAAAATCCGCCAGCGGACATGTCCGGTGAAAACGGTCCACGGACCGTTTTCATCGGACATGTCCCGTCGTGTGTACGAGGCCTTACTGGGAGGATTCGCTATCCTTATACTCCGATTATACTAAGAAAATTTACTACGCCTGTGGCAGGGGCATTGTTTTCTCCCAGTGATCTGATTATTGCGAGCGACCCTTTTGCTGCCAGGTCTGAGTTAATTGCCTGTCCAAAGGGCACTTACCCACCCTGGCGAGTGTGGCGACGTGTTGAATTATCTGTGTCGAGAGCAGGCTTGCTCTTTATGCTTTTTGATATCCAAGGCCTGATGCTACAAGTTCTTCCTATTCATCAACCTCTTTCTCTACTGTGTGTCCTGTTGATGTTGGCCTTGTTGGCTTTGGAATAAAGCATTGGAAACTCACGCTACCGGCTGGACATTTTGTTCTTCAAGGCTCTGATGAGGAAGGAAAACCCTCAAAATGCGTTAGTAAATATTAATGTAATTGTATCACTTGTATGGGTATAATTTCATATCATTCAATCTAGTGACAACATTGTTGTTAGTTATTATTATTTTAATTTTCTTTTTTCTACTAGTTCTAGTGACCTGGGGGTCCTCAAGGAATTCTCTTAATTTGCAGGGATTTCCTCTCACTTCCTGTTTGGCTATGGGACAGGAAGTGGAGGGAAATTTCCACAATGGGACACAGATGGCAAAAAAAATAATAATCTGTTTAGAAGAGTTTATGCTTGAAGCTTGGTGATAGCGCAGGCTCGCTGGAGATGCTTTCTTCATTAAGGTCAACAGCCTATAACAGGGCAAGCCTAGAACAGGGCAAGCCTAGAACAGGGCAAGCAGCCCCAAAGAGGTAAGAGGTGGTAGCAGGGAGAAAGAATCTGTGCCCACTATGGTAGGTGAGCTGGAGCAGGGGTAAGGGCACTATCCCTATATGCCCCAGCACCAGCACACCTTTCCATCACCATTCCTCCTCACTCACTCTCACTCGCCCCTATCCTATGGTCATCCATATCAATTGCCTTAACATTCATTGATACCCTTTTTTCAATTATTTGGACAGTTAGTCCATCCATGGCACGTCTCCCCCTCCATGTCCATCGCCGGGGACTCCTTTTTGTGGTGCTTCGGCATCCCGGGTCTGGTAGGGGTCTTAGGTAAGTAGCCTTGATTAACTTCTTTCCCCTCAATATTTATTGGTTCTGTGTTTTTATGTATGAGACTGTATTTTTGTACTTTCATTGTATAGTTCTCTTATCCAATTATTAATCATTTGCAGACATTCTCCTGATGAAGCAGTTTATACTGCGAAACTAGTAGAGATGCCCTTCGCGACCCATGTCTCACTGGGAAATTTCCCCCACCCGGGGATCCTTCTACTGGTGACCTATGTGGTCTGCCACTAAATGTTTTTAATTTTGTATTATGTTATGGTCTTTTATTGATTTTTATTAATATAATTGAGTTATCCGTCTATATATGTGTCTTTCTACCTACCTCATTTTTCTTATATGTACCGCGATAGTCCAATTGCCCGCTTCCCCCTCTTTTTCGGAGTGTTCATCTGAGGACCAACCTTCCGATCTTTCTATACTATATACTAGGTAGGCAAGGCTAAGCTTTGGGAGCAAAAGCTTTTTTTTCTTTTGTAGCCCAGTGAATAAAAACACTTAGCATCTAAGCAATTGTGTAAAGGATTTATACAGGTTATTGAATGTCAGATAAAACAAAGCTCTACTTTTGAGAACAGTTTTTATTATCTGTCATGATGTTCCCTTATGTATATGCAGAATTGAAAGAGCCAATTGTACCTAAAGGGATATGTCATTTTTTTTTTTATTGTCATGGGGAACAGAGTGCAGACTCATTCCATAGAGAACCAATAGACAGAGTCTAGACAGCTGTGTCCACAGTTCCCCTATGACAGCTAGAAAAGTTTGAAACTTTCTCAATGAACACAGTGGATACTTCAAAATCCTCTACAGGTACAGAGACACACCGTAATGCCAGCTGCACATTTGATGGGGTCATTCTCCTGCCATATAGTATAGTACTTACAACAATACCTAATTTATTACATCTTTTATATCGTAAAACGTATAATCATGATATTACATCTAACCCCAAATGTTAAAAAAAAAATTACGGAAATTCACTTTTCACTCCATAAAATATCACTCAAGGCTCCCCACAGATTTATTTTGTTATTTTCCTATTAATAAATCACAGGATAGCAATTACAGTAGAGGTGTCAGAATGAATCTTGGCAGGAGAAAATTCCAGATTTAAAGGTGTTTTTAGTATGTTTTCAATTTAATAATAAGAAGGGCTATTAAACCTGTTCATTTTGTAGCTTAAATGGAACCGTATTCTTTTTTTTTTTTTGACAATGAGAGACCTTTAAGCTGAAGGACATATGCATTAATTTTTATTATTATTAATATTTTAAAAGGAACTGGTGGCTCCAGCTCACCTACCATAGCGGGCACAGATTCTTTCTCCCTGCTATCACCTCTTACCTCTTTGGGGCTGCTTGCCCTGTTCTAGGCTTGCCCTGTTCTAGGCTTGCCCTGTTATAGGCTGTTGACCTTAATGAAGAAAGCATCTCCAGCGAGCCTGCGCTGTCACCAAGCTTCAAGCATAAACTCTTCTAAACAGATTATAATTTTTTTGCCATCTGTGTCCCATTGTGGAAATTTCCCTCCACTTCCTGTCCCATAGCCAAACATTAAGTGAGAGGAAATCCCTGCAAATTAAGGGAATTCCTTGAGGACCCCCCAGGTCACTAGAACTAGTAGAACTTGTCCCACCACTCCCTTGCGGCCTGCACGACTGCCTTTCTTCAGTTTACATACCTTATCTGAGGCATGTCTTCTAATTGTTTTACACTCACTTTTATTCACTTAACATGTTTCACCATGTTTCATTATCATATTCCCAATTTCTCTCCTTGGTCACTTTCCCGCACTATCCCTATATGCCCCAGCACCAGCACACCTTTCCATCACCATTCCTACTCACTCGCCCCTATCCTATGGTCATCCATATCAATTGCCTTTACCATTATCATTGAAAGTGAAAGCAGAAGAAAATCCCAAAATGTTGGGTTGTCCCAGAAAAGTAATAGAGGGCAAATCTTCCAACGGGGACACCAGTTGTGTTCAATTAATTATTTCCTTTTACTTCCTGTTTTGGCAATGGGACATGAAGTGAAGGTAAATCTCCCCAATGGGGAACAGTTGACAAAAAAAAATCAACCAACAGGGGTTATAGCCCTACATTAAGCTATCCAAAAAGTTTTACATATAGTTCCACTTTACTTGCAAAATTTTACTAACACAAAATCAGTAAAAGCAGCCCCAAGGGTGGCACCATCCGAATGGAACTTCCCCTTTATAGTGCCGTCGTACGTGTTGTACGTCACCGCGCTTTGCTAGAGCATTTTTTTTTCACGATCGTGTGTAGGCAAAGCAGGCTTAACAATCATCGGGTTGAAAAAAACTCAGTTTTTTCTAGACCATTAAAAATGGTCGTGTGTACGCAGCATTAGATGTGATGTTTTTTTGTGGGTTTTTTAGGCTTTTTTTTTCCTATTTACATCTGGTGATCCAGCCAGTAAGTATTTTTTTTTCAAAGAACAAGCTCGCTTGCAGGTAGATCAGGTACAGGGATGAGACAAATCATTCAACACTGACAGCGGTGCTTATAATGATCTGTTTTATTTATTTATGTAAAACCAGTATCCCAAAATAAACGGATTATAACGTGTTAGCTGGAGTTTGTCTTCAATGTGTTAGTGTAATTAAATCTGCAAGTACACCTAACACTCCCTCCCCCCTGGGTTAGCAATGCTGCTGTCCAAATGTGCCCCTGTGGTCATTTATCCAGAGTGGAGGCACTATAATACAGGAGGTGCTACTGGCCAGGTCACCAGGTGAAAACAGAGGGGGGGGGAAACCTAATCGAATGATGCTGCAATATATTACATTTTTGATGTTGTGTTTAATACCGCTTTAACTCTTCTACATACCCAACTTCATGAAGGGTTAACATTACGAATTTATCACAGAATAGTGATGATAATATGAGAAACCAAAACGATCCAGACCACAAAGCATGTGTGTTTATTAAATGTGTAAAATCACCAAAATCCAGCAAATAGACACTGTGGGGACAGAGGAAATGTTGACGTGTTTCGTGCCGTATCAGCACTTTCTCATAACTATCAAGGGCAATATTTCGAACCTGTGACTGAACAGTGGTGATATTATAGTATGTTTATATTTTTAAAGCATTATTTTATTGTTCTATTAGGTTTCTCTCTGCTTTAAATGTGTTGCAGTGTAGTCAAGGGGGCTTGAAATGACAAAATATATCATGGCTTGTAACAAGCAATTGAATTTCCCACAATGGATGTGTCAATTGCACCACACACACGTTGACATAGGTTCTCTAAAGTACACTTAGGCTGGTCAACAAATTTCATGCAATCAACTATTTAGTCTGATCATTTTAATTTATGAGATGTCTGAAACAATGATCTGGTGCAGCACAACCAATAAATCTGCCTGAATTAATCTAATCACTGTCTAAACTTTATTGTAAAAAGTAAAATAAATTGAGTGTTACAGAATCAAGCTATTGCTCCACACTCCACATACTCAGCTTGAAAACGACTTACACATGCCAACCCATTTGATAGTTGTTTTTTTTCACTATTTAAAGGCTTTATTTCATTGTATCTATGGTGAGAGCATACAGAGACTACATTGTTTATTTGCATATGGAAAACTGCTTCAATATCTGAACATGTCTCTCTAAAAGGATTATAGAGACTACTTCAAAAAGGAATATAAAGACTTTTTTTTTAAAGCGCTGGTTATTGAGAATTGTAATTTAAATCTGTCCAGAGGGAGAGTTTTTTTTCAGCCGCTGGGAATTTCTTTTACCTTGTGGTGTGGATTAGTACTACTTTGCAGTACTGTCTGTGCCCCCATTACGGAAATTCACTCTCTCCATGTGTCCTGTTTACCATTATCATTGAAAGTGAAAGCAGAAGAAAATCCCAAAATGTTGGGTTGTCCCAGAAAAGTAATAGAGGGCAAATCTTCCAACGGGGACACCAGTTGTGTTGTCCTGGGGGCCCCCAAGGGATTCAATTAATTATTTCCTCTTACTTCCTGTTTTGGAAATGGCACAGGGATAAAACCTGACAGGTGTCCTAATCTCTCTCCACTCTGTCCAAAACTAAAGAGTACTAACACATACCTCCCAACTTTTTGAGATGGGAATGAGGGACACCTATCAGCAAAAGTATGTAGGCATAGGACACACCCCTTGCCACGCCCCCTCAAAGGAGAATTGTACAAAAAAAAAAAGATTGGTTAAACCCACAAGTGCTTTTTTTTACCACTACTATTCCTTTATATTGCTTTTGGAATTTACAAATGCAGCAATTTAGAAATCAGATGAAAAGTTTAGCACTGGGAAACACTTTTTGATAGATAAAAAGTGCATTTTATATACATCTGTATAGATCAGACCAAAATGAGGGACAAATGAGGAGAATGAGGGACAGAGGGACATTGCTCCAAATCAGGGACAGTTGGGAGGTATGCTAACAGGTGAGGCCTCGTACACATGACCGAGGAACTCGTCGTAAATGAAACATCGTTTTACTCGACGAGTTCCTTGTCAGGCTTGTGGAGAAACTTGACAAGCTTTCTTTGCGTACACACTGTCAAGACCAAATCTCGTCGTTCTCAAACGCGGTGACGTACAACACATACAACGGCAGGGGAAGTTCGATTCCACTGGCACAACCCTTGGGGCTGCTTTTGCTAATCTCATGTTACTGCGTGTTAAGTAAAAGTTTGGTGAGAGACAATTTGCACTTTTCAGTCTGCTACAGCGTGACAAATGTGCTATCTCCATTACAAACGCTACTTTTACCGAAGGTGCGCTCCCGTCTCATACTTTATTCTGAGCATGTGCAGGTTTCTTAGCATACAGACGCTCATGTTTCTGGTCGAAAACCAGCCCGACAAGGAACACGACGAGGAAATTGAGACTCCCGTCGAGGAAAAAGAGAACTTGTTCTCTTTTTTTTTCGACGAGTTCCTCGACAGTTTCCTTGATGAAAAACATACACACGACCGTTTTCCTCGGCAAAAAAGCTCTGCCACCAAGTTTCTTGATGGATTCTGTTGAGGAAAACGGTTGTGTGTACGAGGCCTGAGGGGGGCCGACCTGTTTTAAAGTTTTCTTTTTAAAAAAAATGGCAGACTGCACTGCTGGGATTTGTAGTCCTCTGTTACTGCTGGTATTCTGCATTGCGTTTTATATAATGTATTGCTGGGATTTGTTGTTCACCTATAGCTGCTGGTATTCTCCAGTGGAAACAGAATGTATCTGAGCTCAATTTTGAGTGTAATGGCAAAAGGCTGTGGATACTTAGAGCCGGTTCACACTGGGGCGACTCGTCAGGCGGCCCAGCCGCCTGACGAGTCGCGTCCCATTCTATGCAATAGAACCGTTCTAATAGGAGCGACGCAAAAAGGTTCTTGTATGACTTCGGGGGCGGCTCGAGGCGACCTGCATTGACTTCTATACAGAGGTCATTTTGCAGGTCGCCTCTGAAGTCGTGCGGCCTAAGTGTGAACCGGCTCTTATGTAATTGAGATTTTTTTGTTTTTTTATTTTTAATACATTTTTAATACATTTGCAAAAATGTCAAAGATTTCAATTACAAACATCTTTCACATTGTCATTATGGGGTATTGTTTATAGAATTTTGAGGAGAATTATGAATTTAATCAATTTTAGAATAGGGCTGTAACATAACAAAATGCGGAAAAAGTGAAGTGCTGTGAATATTTTCCGGATGCACTGTGTGTGTGTATATATATATATATATACACACACACATTGAGGGAAAAAAGTATTTGATCACCTGCTGAATTTGTATGTTTGCCCACTGACAAAGAAATGATTAGTCTATAATTTTAATGATGGGTTTATTTTAACAGTTAGAGAATAACAACAAATATATCGAGAAAAACGCATTTAAAAGAAGTTATACATTGATTTGCATTTTAAAAAGTAAAATAAGTATTTGATCCCCTATCGATCAGCAAGATTTCTGGCTCCCAGGTGTCTTGTATACCGGTAACAAGCTGAGATTAGGAGCATTCTCCCCGCTCTGACTAGTGACAATGATGATCTCGGCTCCGTGTATCCGGCTCCGTGTCATTTTTACAGTAACCAGTGCATTTTTATAGCACTGATCGCAGTGAAAATGACAATGGTCTCATAAATGTGTGAAAAGTGTGTCCGCCATAATGTCGCAGTCACGAAAAAAATCACTGATCGCCGCCATTACTAGTAAAAAAATTAAATAATAAAAATGCCATAAAACTATCCCCTATTTTGTAAACGTTATAACGTTTGCGCAAACCAATCAGTAAACGCTTATTGCGATTTTTTTTTACCAAAAATATGTAGAAGAATACGTATCGGCCTAAACTGAGAAAAACATTTTTTTACATATTTTATGGGGATATTTGTTATAGCAAAAAGCTAAAAAATATAATTTTTCTTTTCAAAATTGTCGCTCTATTTTTGTTTATAGCCCAAAAACTAAATACCGCAGAGGTGCTCAAATACCACCAAAAGAAAGTTCTATTTGTGGGAAAAAAGACAACAATTTTGTTTTGGAGCCACGTCGCACGACCGCGCAATTGTCCGTTAAAACGAAGCAGTGCCGAATCACAAAAAGTGGCTTGGTCCTTTAGCTGCAAAATGGTCCGCGGCTTAAGTGGTTAAAGCATGAAAACCTGAACCTTTCATTGCAATGCCCTGCACTACAACACAGGGCCAGGGCCATCTTTAATATGGTTTGGGCCCTGGGCAAAAAAAAATTTTGGCCCCCCCAATGCAATTTTGCTCTTTACCCCCATGCCATGCCATGTGTAAAATAGAAGAACTTTTTAAAACACTGACCAGACCGCATGCCATGTGTAAAATAAAATAACTTTTTAAAACACTGACCAGATCTGCACCTGCAATGCATGCCATGTCACATGGCATGCATTGCAGGTCTGGTCAGTGTTTTAAAAAGTTCTTCTAATTTACACATGGCATGGCATGGGGATAGGGAGCAGGAGCCAGGGGAGGAGAAAGAAGACCTTACCTTGTCCTGTCTTGGCAAGCTCAGCTCCAGCCTCCGATCAATTCTCCACCGTCTACAGTGACAGTCTGACACACACTGCTAGTGCTAGTCCAGTAGTTTCACTTGACTAAGCATAACAAGCAGGAACCACCAGGCAGCTGCACTCCGCTCTGCAGTCTCACTCTGATCTCTCACTCCTTCTCCCCTGCTCCTCCGATCAGGTACACTGGTCACTGAACACTGCGCACGCTGCACGCATAGCAAGGGGCAGGGCCAGAGCGTCAGTGGAACTCAAGGCCCCGCCCACCCGCGGCCCGGCCCGCTCCGGCTCCTCAATCTAAAAAAAATGCAGCACTGACACTGGCTGAGCGCGGCGCGCTGCTGATGACAGTGACAGACACTGTCTGTCTGTTTGGGGATTTTCAGCGCCGATTTGTGGGCAGCACGCAGGCTTAACGGGCGGCTCTGCTTTGGGCCCTTAACAGTGACAGGGCCCTGGTTAGCTGCCCCGTTTGCCCTGCGGTAAAGACGGCCCTGCACAGGGCATATTTATTGTGAGGTGCTGCAGTCTATGTATGTTGACATCTACTGTAATAGCGCATTGGGATGCCATTCAAAATGAACGGCACCGCAATGCAACAAACCATGGATCATGTGCTAAAGTGTTGAAGTGATGAGTGATTAAATGTGCATTTTACCACTTTTCCTGAATGCAAATATGTGAACGGGCCATTTCAGAAAGTTTTCTTTATCCAATCATTAAAACTTCAATATAAAAAAAATGTAATCAAGTAATTTATTTCTACAAATTGGAACACACATATGCTAATTTATATGGCAGGTGTTATTGTGCTGAAGGCGATAGGCAGATGTTTTCTTAACATACAGACATTAGAGATATAAATTTGCTTCAGTTATATTCCTTGGCTGAAGTTTTGATGAGTGCTAAATATTGTGCATGTCTTTCTTTTTTTCACAGTAGCATTTTCCTTAAAGTGGACCTTTTTCCTTCACTCAAACCTAAAAATTCCAAGTGCATACAGCTTTGTCAATTTAAAGCGGATCTCCCACGCAAAAATCTTTTTTTTTTTAAATGGTCTATTTCAATGTGTAATAGCACTGCTGTGCTAAACTAACGTTTCCGGTGTCCCACCGCCGCTCCGCTGTAATATTGTCCCTAATAAATACTTATATTCAGTGTTTCCTGCCTTCGCCATCTTAGCTTTGGGCGTTCTGATTCCCACAAGCTGGCACTTCCTATTTGCGGTGGATGCTGTCCAGCATCCACCGCTCAATCTCGCGCATGCGCACTGGCAAAGGTGACAGGCGGCGTGAGCGTCTCTGTTGTCATCGCAACGGCAGGCGTATGAACGAAGTCGCGCGATGTGAGCTAACAGAGCGGAATATTATAGCTCTGACACAGGCTCCCAGCAGACACAGCGCGGCACAGGAAACTGGAGAAAACCCATCGGAAACCCGAGGGGGGCAGACCGGAAGCCTGGCTGTTTAATAAGGTACACAAACACTAAATTAAATGAAAATAGCCGATTCCTCATTATTTAGGAGCATTAGGAATATTGAGCTGCAGTTAAATTGAGGGTGGAGATCCGCTTTAAGTCACATAAAAGCTTAATTTTTTTCTTACATTTATTGCTTTTCAACTTCCTGGTACATCTAGGCACTGGTGACGTAGCCAGAGCCACATAGGGGCCTACTGGGAAGGCTACATCACCAGGACCCTACAGCTAGATCTTGTAGGCAAACTGTAGGATCTTAAAGTGTTTGTTACCCCAACCTTTTATATTCCTGATATGTTCCCGCTGTACCATGTACTTGTATGAGAAAGCATCCCGTTCTCTTTGTATTGCTTCCTTTGTGTGAAATCCCTGGTGTTCCTGCCAGTCCCTCTTCTTTGCTATTAAAAACTGACCACACTATACAGGAGAACACAACAACGTCAGTTCTCTAGCTGTGCTGGGAACTCAGCTTGCTCTCCTCCAATGATCAGACTTCTCCTGACACTTCCCCGATGCACATGCTTTCTCTGGGAAGATCAGTGTGCTGTTGCTTCTCCTTCCCCGGCTCTTATGCAGCTGACAACAGAGGGAATGTGATTAACCATTTAAGGACCGCCTAGCGCCGATATGCGTCGGCAGAATGCCACGGCTGGGCACAGGCATGTACAGGTACGTCGCCTTTAAGAGCCCAGCCGTGGGTCGCGCGTGAGGGTTCTCTGATATAGGGAACGACAATCAGTGACATCACGTCTACAGTCACGCCCCCCCTACAGTAAGAATCACTCCCTTAGGGCACACTTAACCCCTTAGCGCCCCCTAGTGGTTAACCCCTTCACTGCCATTGTAATTTTCACAGTAATCAGTGCATTTGTATAGCACTTTTCGCTGTGAAAATGACAATGGTCCCAAAAAGGTGTCAAAAGTGTCTGATGTGTCCGCCATAATGTCACAGTCACGAAAAAAAATCGCTGATCGCCGCCATTACTAGTAAAAAAATATTAATAAAAATGCAATAAAACTATCCCCTATTTTGTAAACGCTATAACTTTTGCGCAAACCAATCAATAAACGCTTATTGCGATTTTTTTTACCAAAAATATGTAGAAGAATACGTATCGGCCTAAACTGAGGAAAACATTTTTTTTATATATTTTTGGGGGATATTTATTATAGCAAAAAGTAAAAAATGTTTTTTTTTTTTCAAAATTGTCGCTCTATTTTTGTTTATAGCGCAAAAAATAAAAACCGCAGAGGTGATCAAATACCACCAAAAGAAAGCTCTATTTGTGGGGAAAAAAATTACGCCAATTTTGTTTGGGAGCCGCTTCGCACGACTGCGCAATTGTCAGTTAAAGCGACGCAGTGCCGAATCGCAAAAAATGGCCAGGTCCTTTACCTGCATAATGCTCCTGGTCTTAAGTGATTAAAGGGGAAAAAAGATATTTATCATTTTTTTCTATATTTATACACAAATGTTTTGCCTTTTATTTCTATTTTAAACGGAATAGGTTGTTTTACAGGGTGACCGTTTACAATCACTTTAAGACTTTCTTCACTTTAAGACTCTCACTTTAAGAAGATTATTTAATAACACATAGCATGTGCCTGATCTCACACAGTTCTGGTGTGGTTTGCTATCAGACATTAATACACACTGCACCAGATCAGACACAAAACAAGAACAAGGTAGCCAGCTGACAATTAAAAAAAAATTGAATGGCGGCATAGAATTTAAGTGCCACATTTGGCACTTTTTGAGGGGAAGCGGATACCTGGTTTTGGCAAGTACCTGCTTCCACTTTTGACTCAGATCGTCGCAGCAAACTGAGCTGGAAGTTCAGCCCCCTCTTATTTCCCTGCAGTCGTTTGGGACACATCACAGGTCCCAGAAAACTACAGGACCGTGCACAGGGTGCAGCGCTTCTTGCACATGCGCAGATGGAAACCAGCTGTGAACATTTCCTATTTCCCTTACTAGAGATGCCCGCGCCTGCACCCAAAGCTGATTGAAGAATGGGCTCAGGTTAGGACATTGCAGGCTCCCTGGACAGGTAAGTGTCTTTATATTAAAAATCAACAGCTACAGTATTTGTAGCTGCTGACTTTTTATTTTTCTGAAGGAGCCTGGAGTTCCTCTTTAAATGGTTTTAAAATTATGATTGCATTAGTGCTGTCAGTATTATTATTTTTGGGGAGTCCACTTTAAGAAAGTAAATCCAGATCCTATCTGACAATAGCTTAAAAAAAAAAAAAAAATAGAAGAAGAAAATTTAAAATGATACTGAAAACCGATTTTTTCGAAGTGTCATCATAGTTTTTCAAAGCCTTTGTCAATGACAGCAAAATCCATTAACCAGTACAGTAGCTTAATGGAGGCAAAGAATGTGACTACATTAAAAGGGTCTCTTCATTGTAAGGTATAAAGTAATTGCACTCTGGGAATATTTTTCACCGTTACATTTTTTTCCATTAACAAATGTATTGTATCCCGCCATGTTACTAAATTTAATTGAGACTGAAGAAAAGGAAAAAAATGTTCCCTCTATTCAAGTGTAATGATTCTATTCTGATGTTCTACTGAAGAAGTAGATATTGTCTTTTGCTCTATTTTCTAATTAGTTTCCTACTATCTGTAGGTAAAATGGCCAGGTAACAAAACTCTCATGTATTTAGAATAAAAAAAAAAATCATGGCATTCTTGTGCCACTTACTGCCATACACACATGCAAGAATTGGAATTCCTGTTCTTGGGTATGGCCAGGCCTACTATCAAACAATGTCATAGTATTGGTTTCTTGTGTTGCCATCTATCCAAGGTGTGTTATTACTCAGTATGTCATGGAAGGAATGGGCAGAGATACAAAATATTATAGGATGCCAGGTCATGGACTGTATATTAGCTACTGCAGAGAAGGTAAGCAAGAATTGGTTGCAGTCAGTAATTTCATGGAAATCTCAAATTAAAGCCATATTCTGCTTTCTGACATGCACACACAGTGGCCGCTGGTGTTTTTTTTGGGGGGGATGGTAAACAATCCACCCGTTACCAACTCCCCGCTCGGGTTAGGTCACGCACACCCCCTGGTCAGTCACCAGCCCCACTCTTACCCCATCTAGATCACGGGCATCGCTTCCTCTGGGCGGCGGGTGGCGTCTCCTCCTCCTGGTGCTATACGGTGGCTTCCCCTGTGTCTTCTCCCTCCCTCCTCCTCCTCAGTGGCCAAAAGGATTGCTTCTCCTCTCGACCAATCGGGTCACGAGTCTCAGGACCTGCTCCTGATTGGCCAGGAGGAGAATCAGGAAGACAATAGCGAATATTAATTTGCTATTGTTACACAACTGGGTGGGCACTGCGTCCTGAGCCTACCTTTTTTTTTTAAGCCTCTGGCTCTAATCCCGTGCTTTAAGGCTCCATGCACACTGGGCTTAAAAAAACGTCTGTTCTTTTTGGAGTAAAAAACATTCATATAGAGCATTTTTTGTACAAAGTTTAGACGAGTTTAGGAGAGTTTTAAATTTTTTTCTGCCAGTGAGCTCCAATCAGGAACGCGAATGAGAAGGTTTTTTTTTCCTACCTCTAAATGTTGGGGCAGATCCACGTAGATCGGCGCATATAACCGCCGGGCGTAGCGTATCTAAGATACACTATGCCGCCATAACTTTTTTTTTTCGAATCCTCAAAGAATTCGCACCGTAAGTTACGGCGGCGTAGTGTATCTTTGGCGGCGTAAGGGCGCGGAATTCGAATGGATGTGATGGGGGCGTGTTTTATGTAAATACGTTGTGACCCGACGTAAACAACGTTTTTTTTGAACGGCGCATGCGCCGTCCGTGTGGGTATCCCAGTGTGCATGCTCGAAAATAAACCGGAACAAGCCAATGCTTCCGACGGTAACGTCATTCTACGCAAATCCCTATTCGCGAACGACTTACGCAAACGACGTAAAAAATTCAAAATTTGACGCGGGAACGACGGCCATACTTAACATTGAGTATGCTTCATAATAGCAGGGGTAACTATATGCCGGAAAAAGCCGAACACAAACGGCGTAAAAAAATGCGCCGGCTGGACGTACGTTCGTGGATCGCCGTAACTAGCTAATTTGCATACTTGACGCGGAATTTGACGGAAACGCCACCTATCGGCCGGCGGAAAAATGCATCTACGATCCGACGGCGTACTTCAATAGATACGCCGGCGTAATTCTTTTGTGGATCTGCCACGTTGTTCTCAAAAATATGCCTGTAAACTTCCTAATGTATATGGACACAAAGGATAACATTGAGCTGCTTCTACAGGCAGAACACAAAACTCCTGTAGAAGCAACGTTTTTTATGCCAGTGTTCATGGAGCCTAAAAAAAAACATTGGAATCCATGCATCCGGCGTCCCGCATGTAGATTAGGGGACCAGACACATGGATTAGGGGGCGGTGCCCCTGAGCCCTGCATTGTGGACCGCCACTGTACAGACAGAACTATTCGTTAATGAGAAACTGCACCACTTCCTCACAGGACATTTTTAAATAATTTTTACCTTTTTTGCTGTGGTAACCACAATAAACATACTCTTACACCCACCCAGCATGTTCCTCTCATATATCATCCTGTAAGTGGGGAGCAGTGTGGTGCAGCGGCAATAATTCACACAATTAGGTGCAATGCAAAACTTCTATCGCAATAGCACAGCACCAGTTCACAACAAACCCGGGGTGGGGGGGGTGGGGCTGTCTAACCGGGGGCAATCATGGTTTCCAGTAAAGTGAATGGAGAAGGTATCAGTCAGACTGACACTGACTGTAAAGAGATCTGAGTCCAGCCTGGCTGTCTTGTGCCCAAGCAGGAAGATGTCCTAGGTAGTTGCGACCCTATGCTTTCCCTCCTTGTCAGGAATTCTTCCCTTACCACTATTACTGTCCCTAACAAGCAAGGTACCTGTCCCTACTATACCAAAACGCAAACTGCACGCCAAACCTGGGAGCCAGGGCCTTAAATAGGCTCTGCCTGATTCAAGATGGCTGCTTGAGTTACATGAGGCAGCAAAATGCAATACGACAGCTTCCCCAGTGACCCAGGAAACCATAGAGAAACTTCCTCTCCAACAATAGTGCCACTGTAGAAGAGTATGCTGTCCAGTTCTGGGCACCAGTCCTCAGGAAGGATGTGCTAGAAATGGAGCGAGTACAGAGAAGCGCAACAAAACAAACAAAGGGTCTGGAGGACATTAGCTATGAAGAAAGGTTACGAGCACTAAACTGATTCTCTCTGGAGAATCGCTTGAGAGGGGATGTGATTTAAATTTACAAATACCGTACTGGTGCCCCCACAATAGGGATACAATTTTTCTGTGAAAGGGAGATTAATAAGACACGTGGCCACTCATTAAACTGAGAAGAAAATAGGTTTAACCTTAAACTACGTAGAGGGTTCTTTACTGTAAGGCCGAGTACTCACGGCAGGACATGTCCGATGAAAACGGTCTGCAGACCGTTTCCATCGGACATGTCTGGCCGGGGACTGCCCGGGGACTTCTGTTCGATGGCTATACACACCATCGAACAGAAGACCGCGCGTAAACAATACGCGGGGCGTGTCCGCGGTGTCGACGCGTCGATGACGCGGTGTCGCCGCGACAATGACGCGCCGGCGTGGGCGGCCTGCCTTGAAAATGCTTCCACGCATGCGTCGAAGTCATTCGACGCATGCGAGGGATGGCGGGCGGCAGGACATGTACGGTAGGTCTGTACAGACGACCGTACATGTCCGGCCGGACAGGTTTCCAGCGGACTGTTTTAAAGCAAGTCCGGGAAACAGTTGTCTGCTCAGAAACGGTCTGTCAGACAATTGTTTGCTGGAATCCTGTCCGCGCGGCTGTACACACGAGGGAACATGTCTGCTGAAATTGGTCTGCCGACCAGTTTCAGCAGACATGTTTGGTCGTGAGTACGGGGCCTTAGAGCGACAAGGATGTGTAATTCCCTTCCACAGGTGGTGGTTTCAGCGGGGAGCATCGATAGTTTAAAAAAACTACTAGAAAAGCACCTGAATGACCACAACATACAGGGATATACAATGTAATACTAACATATAATCACACACATAGGTTGGACTTGATGTGTCTTTTTTCAACCTTTTTTTTGGTGGTTGAAAAGTAACACAGGAGTAAGTTAAGAATAAGAGTGAAGGCACGCTTTAAAGGAGAAGTCCAGCCTGAGCTTGTTTAGCTGGGCTTCTCCTATGGGTCAAAGGAGTGCAATTCGTTTTGCACTCCTGTGACCCGTTTTCAGCAGAGAGCAGTCTGAAGTCTGTTCTCTGCTGACATCACACAGATCAGTCCAGGCACCGTGTCACCCCGACTCTGGAAGTCTGGACTTCTGAGACGGCCGCTCACCGCCCCTCCACAGCTCAGCGCTCCTGTGAGCATGGAGGAGCAGAGCAGGAGAGCTGCTGACTCACAGGCAGCAGCACTCTGCTCGAGGAGCTGAGAGAACAGAGCCATTGGCGGTGGTATATTGCTCGGTTCTCAGATGCTGCATCCACCTAGGTAAGTATGATTATGGGGGGAAAAAATTCCCATACTTCTTTTTTAAATGCAAAGAACATTATGATAACCTGTTATTTCTGAAACAGGTTATTTTGGAGCCTATTGCCATGTAGACACGACCGTTTTTCGAGTTCCAAAAAAATACGTTTTTTTTTTATGTCATTAAAAACGATCGTGTGTGGACTCCAGAGCATTTTTCACGATCTAAATAATGGGCATTAAAAATTTCGAACATGCTCTAATTTTATTTACAACGTTTTTAACGTTGTCGTTTTTAACATTGTAAAAAATGGTCGTGTGTGGGCTTTAACGACGTGAAAAAAACGTGCATGCTGAGAAGCAAGTTATGAGACGGGAGCGCTCGTTCTGGTAAAACTAGCGTTCGTAATGGAGTAAGCACATTCATCACCCTGTAACAGACTTAAAAGCGCGAATCGTCTTTTACTAACACGCAATCAGCAAAAGCAGCCCAAAGGGTGGCGCCATCCTAATGGAACTTCCCCTTTATAATGCCGTTGTACGTGTTGTACGTCACCGCGCTTTGCTAGAGCATTTATTTTTCACGATCGTGTGTAGGCAAGGCCGTTTTAATGATCGGGTTGAAAAAAACGTTGTTTGTTGAATGTAGCGCACAGGCTCCTGATGTATTATAAAACAGACTTCTTTTGTGCCTTGGCAAATTCACCTAAGCCTTAAGGCCTGGTACGATTTGAGATGTGATTTGAGATGTGAAATCGCATCTCAAATCGGCGGCATTTGCCGGCAATTGTCGGCAATGGCACCGTCCTAATCGGTGCAACGCGGCATTTGCGGTGCTGCACCGATTTCAAAAAGTAGTTCCTGTACTACTTTTTCCGATTTTGGGCCACGATTTACATTGACATATGTGCAGAAACCTGCACAGATGTCTCTGAAATCGTGGCCGAAATCGGGACTGCCAGCAGGAGTTCAGCTAAACTCACACGGCTTCACTCCCGCTGGCAGTCCCGATTCCGTACCAGTGTGAACCTGGGCTCAATCTGTCCATTTTCTGTGCAATTCTAGACGGCACACAATGGGGTTAATTTACTAAAACTGGAGAGTGCAATATCTGGTGCAGCTCTGCATAGAAACCAATCAGCTTCCATTTTTTTGTTCTTTGTCAAAGCTTAATTGAACAAGCTGAAGCCAGAATCTGATTGGCTACCGTGTACATCTGCACCAGATTTTGTACTCTCCAGTTTTAGTATATCAACCCAATGTACCTCTATAGGCAGGCAGATGAAAAGATGTACCTGTTTACATCTGCCCACATACAAGTCTTTTTATGTCCGCCAAAACAAATGGAAAAGGTTTGGGGAAAAGGGACAGATGCAGATAAATACTGGTATGAACAGAAGAACATTCACCTACCCCTAGAAGTCGTATGGGCCAAATCTTAAAGGGGTTGTAAAGACAAAAATATTTTCCTCTTAAATTAAAGTCTGACAGTAGCTGATAAAGTAAAAAGTAATGTTTTGCATTATAACTAGTTTGATACCTGTTGAAATCGAGCTGTTTTATTCACCTCCAGCACTCCTGAATGGTTATTCTCACTGACTTCCTGGTTTGCGGTGCGCATTCATTCTTGCTACATCATGGCCTAATGGGAACTACAGTTCCCATTAGGCTTAGCCTCCATGCCTGTGAGGGATAAGAGAGCATCTTCACACAGGGCTGTAGTCATAGGGAGGGGGTGAGCACATTCTGCTTTCCACCATGCAAAACGGCTCAGATGCTGGTGGAAAGCAAGAAGAGGAGTGACAGGAAATGGCATTTTCAAACCTGGATTACTGTATTTTGGAGGTCAAAAGGAAAAAAACGAGGTAAGTGATATTTAAATGCTCTAGCTTACAGCAATCAATTGATCTAATAAAAAACGAAACTTTAGTGTTCCTTTAATGGACAAGGATGTCGCAAAAGCGACATCTTTCCCGATCTGATTTAGCAGCGTCTGTTAACAGATCCTTTGCTGACATGGAGTGAAAAATGACTGTGCCAAATGGGCTTAAAGAAGGTAATGTCCACAGCAAACCATTTTCATGGTGGGATTTTGTTAGAATGTTTTCTACAGCGCTTAGCAAATACAATTCTCCAATTTATTTTTTAATATTGGAATCACTTGCATTATTTTTCCTCTATGGATTATGGGATAGTTGTACTTTCAGTTTAATATTATTTTTGTTATTCATTTTTTTTCATTATCTGACAAAACTAATTGAATAAGAGAGAACATTGCAGTAAAGTTGAGGAAAGCTCAAACAGAAATCCTTCAGAAATAAACATGTACATCTATCCCGACAGCAGTAAAATGTGCCTTGGCATAAACTGTATCTTCATAAAAGTTTATGTGTTCTGGAAAGAGACAACCATGAAAATCAAACACTGACTATCTTGCAGTTCTAAATACATATTTCTATCTTTGCCTCTTTCAGGCGAAAAAAAAAAAAAAAATCTATAAAAACAATAAAAAAGTCTGATAAAGAATCTACGCTAGTTACACGGTTTTACATTTAAAAAATGGAGATTTATTTTCACCTCAAGTACTGTATGTGCTTTGTTTTGTTTCTAATTGTAATGTTTCAACAGAACCCGTCAGCATAAAGAATTATTAGAGCTTCAATTCTTGACTTAGTTTTGAAGGACTGTTATGCTTATCATTACTTTATGCATACACTGAGCTTTTTGAATCAACACCCACTCAAAAAATGAACAGTCGCCAAATATTTCTTTATAACACAAAATATGTATAAACAGAAACATGCAGGATTTACTTTAAAAAAAACACTTAACACCAGGGATCTTTTTTCTCAGAGAATAGGTGTAGGTACTCCCCCCTTCCAGGTCACCCCTTGTCTCCACCCCTGCCCACCTCAGAGGACCATCCCCAATCCCCTACAGCCATCCACAATAGATTTCCACAATTGATAAACCCCAACAACAATACACAACACAGAAAAAATACCCCCCAAGTAGCAATAGATCCACCCCAGCAAGAATAGACCCCACCACTAATAATATATCTCCCAGCAGCCAGCATCAATAGACCCTTCAGCAGCCAGCAATGATAGACCCATCCCCACAGCAGAAAATACCCCCAGCAACATAAGACCGCCCCAGCAACATAAGACCCCCCCCCCCAACAACAATAGATCTCCCACCAGCAACAATGGACCTCCCTAGCAATGACAGATCGACCAGTAGCCAGCAAAATTGACCCCCCAGAACAATCCCCCATCCCTTGCTATTACATACACTCAGTGTTGGAGATGCCGAAACTGCGTTTCCCCCCATGTTCCCACTGAAAAAAGCCCTGCGTAACACTATTCCTTCCCAGCTACATGCTACATTCCTTCCCTTTTAACAACCCTCTTTAATCGTGTCCAAAAATAGGCATGGAAGTATTGCTTATTGTGATATAATCATACAGTGCTTTCACTACCAACAAGACTAAAGCAATATATAGCATAGTTTATTATATATTGCATTGAAATAATTGCAAGGTCCGAAAAACTTCCATTTACAATATCCAGTCTTTCCCACCATCCATGCAGATGCTGCTGGCTAGGAACTCTCCTTTAAGGAATATAAGCAAGTAGCTGTAAAGGAATATTTTTAAATGGTTTTAAATATATATATATATATATATATATATATATATATATATATATATATGAAGGCCAGTATGGTGGCCTGAGTTTATGGGAGGAGCCCGGAGGGTATTTAAGCAGCTCACTCACACAAGCTCTTTGTCAGTTCAGTGTGCGGTACTACACGTCACTGGGCCGACTCTTCCCAGCTCACCTCATGTCCGTGAGTCTGCTCATTCAATCGCATTTGACACCCTCCCACCCTTCCCTTTTTTAGGGCACTTCTCAGAATAACCTTCTTCAATTAACTACCCATTACTTACCTTGGGTATGCCCCCTTTTCTTGGCATACTGACCAGACCACCAAGGCACACTTCAGGTCTATTTATGTTGTAAGTCTTGTCGCGTGTTTATGTGATCCACATCACTTTCGTTCAGAGGGTAACGACCATAAATATATATATATAGCAAGGGGTCTTGTGGCTTCCAACAATCCAATGGGTAGTGGGCAAACTGAAGGAACAAAAGCAAAAAAGAAGGATGTACAGAACCCAGTCTAATGCCCTGTACACACGATCGGTTCATCCGATGAAAACGGTCTGATTGATTTTTTCATCAGAGATCCGATGAAGCTGACTTTCATCAGTCTTGCCTACACACCATCAGTTAAAAAAACGATTGTGTCAGAACGCGGTGACGTAAAACACAACAATGTGCTGAGAAAAATTAAGTTCAATGCTTCCGAGCATGCGTCGACTTGATTCTGAGCATGCGTTGATTTTTAACTGATGGATTTCTCCAATCCCCACAGACAATTGTTATTTTCTATTGGTTTTTTAACCATCAGATAATTTTAAAACAGGTTCTACGTTTTTTCACCAATGGGAAAAAAAATGATGGGGCCCACAGCATAAGTGCACTAGGGTCTGTGCTTCCTTTTTTTTCTTGTCTAAGTGCACTAGGGCCGGTGCTTCCTGTTGTATAAAATAGTTATTGTGTAGAACTGTGCTAGTCAATGTGATGGGAGTCACTTTTGGAGGGGGACTTGTAAACCCAGAACACTGGAGGCTTCTGGTCCAGCACTCCTGGCCCCTCTTATTTGTAAATCACCTTGTGTCCATTAGGGGCACAGGATGACTGAGAACCCCAATCTGATCTGTGCTAGTTGGACTCGCTGTACAGCCACACTGGAATATTGTATATATGTATATATTGTGTGTTGTCTCATGCTTTTGTGGACTCATTGCTGGGATCGTTTGGGGTGTGGCTGTATTATTGTTCTATTGTTTGTGTCTGCCTTGTGAGAAAAGTATTATGGGATTATGTCTATGTGGATAAGCTGTGAGAGGGGAGGGGGGAATTCTTCCAGCAGCCCTTCCCAAAGACCGTCTATATTTGGATAGTTGAATACCTGCGTGTCATTCTATTGGAGGAGGTAAAGTTTACCCCGTCCTGAATTCAAAGGTGGGGGGGATTGTCCTGAGTGTTACCTCTGTTTACCGATGTTTCAATAAACAGTTCATGCCCCAGCTTTGTAACTGAGATAGTCTTGTCCGTTCTTGGTTACAATATTGGGCTGAAGGTCCATATTGGAGGAAGCAGTGTACTGATGGAAGCGCTCAAGCGGAGTGTGAGACAGGATCCGTCACAGTCACATATAGAGATTTTTGTTTTTAGTTACATTATCTTTGTCATTATCATTGCTTTACTAATTGTTGGTTCACTTGCGGCTTCACTGCCCGTTTCCTACTGCACATGCGCGAGCCGTGCGTGTAGTGAAGTCATATATATATTGGAGTCCGATTAGATAATTGATATTTAGGTGTTAGTATGATGACTATAAATTATGTTGTTCCGCAGCAACACACCAGGCTCTCCAGAGAATGCATTTATTTGACTTCCAATACAGAATAAAGTCCAAATTCCACAGATGATACAAATCCAACAGAGTAATTCAAAGTCCCATCTGACTAGATCAGCTCTAGACCTGTGCCATACCCAGAGAATACACAGAGAATATTCTGATCACTTCTAGACCTGTGCCATATTCATACATAGAATATACTGAGTAACAAGATTGATCTTCAGAATTATATTCCCTATCCACTGAATAGTTGAGCAATTTGATTGGCCGTCTTTGATCTGCATCCTGTCTTTCAGAGTGACAGATAATGACCCCAACCAAATGTTTCTCATGAATGAATACCCCCTCAAGTCTAATTACCATCAATAAATACTTCCTAACGTATGTAAACAATATAACCTTTGAGGTTAACGGGCCATACCTCACACACTTCTAGGTAGTCTTGCATAAGTTTAACACATCTAAGGGTCTTCTGTACCTTTTATATGTTAAAATTCAGCTGACTTGGACAGTTCAACTGAATTCCTGGTCAATACGGTAATGCAATACAATATATTGTGCCATACATACCTACACATATATATTAATATTACAACAGTACGGCGCTTTGTGAATGGACGGCTGCCTTCTGGGACACACACAGGAGAAGACTGAAGACTACAGTAGAATAGGAAGTAGCAGATTTGGACGATCTGCCTAGCAACAGCCATTTCTGGTAAGCGTAAAAAAAAAAGAATCTAATTTTTTGGAGCATTTTTGTCAATTTCTTTTTTTTTTTTTTTTAGATGAGGCTGATCCAAACTTTTTAAGTATTGGAAGAACATTATATTAAAACCCCTATCTGTTTTTAGTCTGGTCCCACAACAGGCATTGCTGGTCAAAAAGAAGGCAATGCCCTTCACTAGAATTTGCTGAAGGTGGTAAGGACAGTAGTATGCCACATGCTCCAATTGGATTGCTTTCATCCTATTTAGGAATGTTCCTCCAAACCCAATGGGTTTCCATGTGGACACATGTCCCATTTGTAGAGTAATGATACTGCCTCTAAGATCTATTTGTGGATTGTCTTTTTTTTAGATTGAAACATAGGGGTTGTTTTTGTAAAAGTGGAGAGTGCAAAACATGGTGCAGCTTCCATTTTTTTTGTCAAAGCTTAATTGAACAAGCTGAAGTTAGAAGCTGATTGGCTATCATGCACAGATGCACCAGATTTTGAACTCTCGAGTTTTAGTAAATCAACCCCATACTGTTTTAAACTTAAAAACGAGAAAAAAAATACCAGTCTTCGATCTGAATAAGAAACAATATAGTGTAAAAGCAGGTATCACTCTTATGAAACACTCTACTGGATGTGTAGTAGCAAAAAAAAACTAGCTTTTGTTTTTAGGTCATTAAACAGGAGCATCACAAACTTGCCCAGTCGGTTTCATGTCCAACTAGCACTTCAGGGACAACTTAAGTACACTTTGGGGATGACTGACAATGTGCTAGTTGGGCACCAAACTGATTGGGTTATTACTCACAAGTTTGTGAAGCTTCTGTTTTAATAGGCAGGCAATAAACGCCAGGCAAACATCTGACATAAAAGCTGTTTTTTATTACTACTGCGTATCCTTCCTTCTCTCCTTTTCCGTATCCAGGAGTGTTTTATTCCCACCGGGAGTGCTGATCAGGTGGCAGCTGCTTCACATACTGTGCCAAAGCCTAAAACGAACAGGTCTAATTCTTTTCCTATTCTTTTCCTATAGTGTTTGATGCCTCCCTTCTAATTCTGGTCTTAGCTTCACTCTTGACCTCTATCTGATCCACCGTCTTGGCACGTTACTTCAGTCACTACCTTGTTCAACTATTATAATGCCATGCTGAAGTTTCTAGGGCATCAGGTTATCAGGAATTGTCTATCATTCTCAAAGGACTCCAGATGTATTTAGGTAAAGTCAATGGTTCCAGTACATATTATACTTGAACCACAGTCCAGGACTTCCCATCCAGACACTGGGGAACCACTGAAATCTTCGCAGCTGTGAGAATCATGACACCACTATTAATTTAATATTGCTTGGAAATTATTAGCTTAGACAATATGGGGTTGATTTACTAAAACTGGAAAGTGCAAAATATAATGCAGCTTTGCACAATAGCCAATCAGCTTTCAAAATTCAACTAGTTCGATAAAAAACCTGAAAGCTGATTGGTTTCTTTGAAGAGCTGCACCAGATTTTGCAATTTCCAGTTCTAGTAAATTAATTAACCCCTCTATGTCCTCACACTTTTACATTTATGGAACTGTACTGTAAGGCCCCGTACACACGACCGAGTTTCTCGGCAGAATTCAGCAAGAAACTCGGTCGGAGCTGAATTCTGCCGAGAAACCCGGCGTGTGTACACTTTCGGCCGAGGAAGCCGACGAGTTCCTCGTCGAGCCAAATAGAGAACATGTTCTCTATTTCCTCGTGGTTCAATGAGGAAAGTTGGCTCGCCGAGATCCTCGGCGGCTTCACACAGAACTCGACGAGCAAAACGATGAGTTTTTCCCGTCGAGTTCCTCGGACGTGTGTACGGGGCCTCAAAGCTCTCTACCTATTCAGTAGATTAACTTTTCTTGTTGCTCTTTTGTTTGTCAGGGTTAGAGGTGGCTTCTATCCAATACTATTAAATGGCAAAAATACGTTTTAAACACAGACATCCTTTTATATATTCAGGCAAATAAAGAAAGTTTGAAAATATTTTTTTTTACCTTTTTATCGTTTACTGTCAATAGAGAGCTGTCACTGAGGGCCATCCCAATTTATGTCTACTGTATATAGCGTCAACCAGGAGCTCTGGGCTCTATGGCAGGGCAGTTGCTTTAAAAAAGGCATGCCTATGATTCACATGTTTCTAAAAGTGTGCTCACGCTACCATCTATTGTATATTTAGCCTCATTCTTCCGTTTTTTTTTTTTCATTTCTCAAAATGTTGTTCTAGGCTCTGTTTTATCAGGAGATGGTGTGGGGACTCTGGAAGAAAGGGAGGATCACAGAAGACAGGATCAAGCAGCCTTTTACACAATGCAGAGGATTAACCCCTTGGGTTTTACAGTATAACAAGCATGCCTTACATCATATACAGATCAGTTATACTGTTGTAGGTTAATGTGATCAGCTGAACCTGTTATAAGCACCCATCAAGATTTCCGAATATACCCGCCCTTTACTCTCCCCCTCACCCATCCATTCATAGAAGCTGTACTATAGCTTCCATTAATGAAAAGCGCTTTATGAATGTAGGATAGGTGAATCGGGCAAATGAATGAAAGGCTCTTCTCCTCTATTCATAGTTCACGTTTCATTGATGGAAGCTATAATACAGCTTCTATGAATAGAGGAGGGGACAGAAAGGGCAGGCATAGTTGACACCGGAAGATTATGGTAACTGTAGTATGGGGGCAGAGGACTTTAGATTTCAACAGAGAGAGCAGCCAGCAGCACAAGGCACATGCCACTGAATGTAAGTACTGTCCCTTGTGCTAATTTAAAAAAAAATAATCTTAGGCTTTAAGGCAGGGGTCCTCAAACTATGGCCCTCCAGTTGTTCAGGAACTACAATTCCCATCATGCCTAGTAATTTCTGTGAATGTCAGAGTTTTACAATGCCTCATGGGACTTGTAGTTCCGCAACAGCTGGAGGGCCGTAGTTTGAAGATCCCTGCTTTAAGGCATACATTTTAACAATGAACTGAAGGCATGTGCTGTATCAAAATGATCATTCAAGTGGCCCCTAACTTTAAGGGCATTCAATCAAGTAAAAAAAAAAAACATACTATTTATTACCTTTTAATTTTAGACAAAGGATGATAAAAGGGTCCCCAAGTATGTTTCTATAGCCATTGCATGCCATATAATAGTGCCAAGGGTAATGTAACAAAAATTGAAAAAGAAGTGACATACCACTGCTAAGAGGTCCAGATACAACTTTATTCCATTAAAATTCAGGAGTACAATCCAAAAAGTAGCCAAGGAGTTTCATCAGGGCTTGATTGACAACAATATGAACAAACCAGAGGCAAGCTGGACATACAGTGTTTTTTTCAGTGTGAATTACAAGCACGGGCCTTGTTAGCAGCTTGTTTGGCAGCCGTAGGGGATACAGTACTAACTTGCTCTAGAATACCGATATCAGACACATGCTTTTGTCCTAAAACGATTTTGATATGGTACCCCAAGATTATACTTAACCTCCTTGTATCTGTGCTATTTAGGTCCAGCATCATTAACCACTTCCATACCAGGTACTTACGCAGCTTCCCGCCCAAGCCAATTTTCAGCTTTCAGCACTGTCGCACTTTGAATGGCAATTGCGCGGTCATGCTACACTGTACCCAAACAAAATTGGCATCCTTTTTTCCCCACAAATAGAGCTTTCTTTTGGTGGTATTTGATCACCTCTGCGATTTTTTTTTTTTGCGCAACAACTAAAAAGAGGCTGAAAATTTGGAAAAAAAATTACGTTTTTATTTTTTTCTGTTAATTTTTTTGTAAATAAGTTTTCTCTTTCAATTACGGGCACTGATATGGCGGCACTAATGGGCACCGATGAGATGGCACTGATGGACATCGATGAGGTAGTACTGACGGGCACAGATGAGGTGGCACTGATTGGCGGCGCTGGTATGCGACACTGATGGGCACACATAGGCGGCACTGATGGGCACACATAGGCGGCACTGATGGGCACACATAGGCGGCACTGATGGGCACACATAGGCGGCACTGATGGGCACACATAGGCGGCACTGATGGGCACTCATGGGCGGCACTGGGCACTCATAGGCGGCACAGATGGGCACTCATGGGCGGCACAGATGGGCACTCATGGGTGGCACAGATGGGCACTGCTAGGTGGGCACTGGGCATGGATGGGCACTGTGGGGTGGCACTGATGGACACTGGGGTGGCGCTGATGGACACTGGGGTGGCGCTGATGGACACTGGGGTGGCAGCACTGATTGTTGCCAGTCAGTGCCCATTTGTGGGCACTGACTGGCATCTTTTTTCTTTATGTTTTATTTTTTATTTTATTTTTAGACTTTTTTTTTTTTTTTAGCTTTTTTTTTTTTTTGCCCACCCTGGTGCTCCAGGGTGGGCATCCCTGGTGGTCCAGTGTGGCGATCCGAGGGGGGGCTGCGCTGATAAACAATCAGCGCTAACCCCCCCTGTCAGGAGAGCCGCCGATCGGCTATCCTCTACTCGCGTCTGTCAGACGCGAGTGAGGAAGAGCCATCGGCGGCTCTTCCTGTTTACATCGTGATCAGCCGTGGTTGGACACGGCTGATCACGTGGTAAAGAGTCTCCGCCGGAGGCTCTTTACCGAGATCGGAGATGCAGGGTGTCAGACTGACACCCCGCATCACCGATCGCCGCGATGCGCGCCCCCACGGGCGCGCGCGGCATGAAATCCTGCAGGACGTTCTAGAACGTCCTGTCAGGATTTCATAACCACTTCCCGGACGTAAATCGGCCATAGGCCGGGCGGGAAGTGGTTAAGTACCTATTAGGTATCGGTGCCGATACTAAGCATTTGCACGAGTATCGGATATTGTGCAAATTCTTTGATTACCTGAACCTGATACTTTCATGCTTAGTTTGTTCAGTTGTCAGCAGGATTCCCCCACTAACAGCCAAAATGTAAAAAAAAAAAAAAAGAAGGCAATTACTGGTTGTTAAGGAGCGGGGCCGGCGCATCCTTAGCAACTGATGACTCATTCAGCTGTCCGTGGGGTTCCCTTGTTGACAGCTGAAGTCCCAGCAATTAGAGTTGTCAAAAAAAAAGCTGCCAGGTAATATTCATCAACAACATTACTCAGTCGCTGAAACAGAAAGCTAAAAAGAAACATTGTTTTTTCTGTATCTTTCTGTTTATTCAACTACAGATCAAAGGGATGAACCTGGCAAGTAAAGTTTTTTTTTCATTAAATGTTCCTCTGTTTAACCCTTAATTTACTCTAATCAGCAGTAAAGTAGAATTATAGGCAAAACTACCCATTTTGGATAGAGCAAGGGATGTTATAACCCCTGTCAGATTATTATTATTTTTTGCCATCTGCGTCCCATTACAGAGATTTTAATATTTTTTACTTTCTGCTATAAAACATATACAATATAAAAAATGTAAAAATATAATTTCTTCATCAATTTAGGCCAATATGTATTCTGCTACATATTCTTGGCAAAAAGAAAAATCCCAATAAGCGTATATTGATTGTTTTGTGCAAAAGTTATGGCTATGTTTTTTGGAATTTGTATGTATCTATTTATTTTTACTAGTAATGGCAGCGATCAGTGAGACTTATAGTGGGACTGCGACATTGCGGTGGACAGATCGAACACCTAACTGACACTTTTGACACTTTTTGGAGACCAGTGAAACTAATAAAGTAATCAGTGCTAAAAAAATATGCATTGTCCCTGTACTAATGACACTGGCAGGGAAGGGGTTAACATCAGGGGCGATGATCAAAGGGTTAAATATGTTCCCTGGGAGTGCTTACAAACTGAGTGGGAAGTGTTTTCATTGTGGGAAGGCAAAAATTCATGCTCTGCTTAGCAGGAAGACAGGATCACAGCCTTCCCTTGTCACAGACAGAACGGCGATCTGCCTTGTCTACATAGGCAGATTGCCATTCTGCCTATCTCCTGAACGGTCGGCAGGTCCTGGTGGACATCATGTCCGCCTAACCCGCTGACTGGCTCCCGCTGTGTCCAATCACAATGGGAGCAGGTCGCCGGCAGAAGTGCAAAATCACGTACAGATACGTGATTCTGCCCAGAGCAGCCGCCCTGCCATTGTAAATGTGTGTGGGGCAGTCGACATCTGGTTAATTAACTCCTTATTCTCCTTCTCCATTTAATTATTATTCTCCTGCTGATTTTCTTAGTTCACTTTTATAGCTGTTAACAATTAAAAAAAAAAAAAATTGTTTTTGTTTGCTTTGTTCATTATTATTTGTACACCTTTAACATATATTTACAGGTTTAAAAAACATATATATTTAATTTGCAAATAACTATTCAGTGCTTTGTACCATTGCTGACAGCTAAAGTTTAAATAGAACAGTTGCCGGTAGGTATCCGTAATTAGTAGTGGCGGGTACTAAAAAAAAATATCAGTACTCGTACTCGCTGTAAAAAAAAATGGTATTGGCGCATCCCTAGCACCTATGATAATTCCCTTCTAATCCTATCTCTGTCAAAATTCTCCATTGACATCAGCTGACTTAGACCGAATATTTTTTTAAGATATAGAAAAAAGAATGGCATTCAGTTAATAACAACACAAACAAAGATACCACCCCAAACACTGAACTTCAATTTACCACAAAGAATAGAAGGTAGTGTTAGAACTTCGAAATCTCAGATAATTAATTTTGTTTTCATTCTAAAGCTTATATGTTTCCCTTCAGTCATTGTGGCAGCAAATCAATTGTACATTCTTTTTATATATTAATCAAGAATCCCTTTATATTGTAAAATGTCTTTTGTGAATTCAGAATGCGTGCCACGCATATATGATATTACTTGAGTTGTCATAAAATGACAATGATATTTGACATGTTCTAATGTATGTCTTACTTCTGTTTGTATAATGTAAAACAAAAAAAGATCATATAGAAAGGAACAAAAAGGTATATGCACAAACCATCTGCACATGTTTATACAGCTATGCCCCCAAATTATCAGCAAAGGCAGTATGATTTAGAATTGGCGGAGCCATTACAAATTGTGCAGATAAAATGATAGGGTTAGAGTAATTTGTTGAACTAATGAAAATGGTTGGTTCACTCCAGTGGAAAAATAAAAATAAATATTGAAATATGAATTAGTTCTGAGGATACAGCCTACTTGCTAAGTGTCCCTACTATTCCATCACAGATCCCCCCTCCATCACAGACCCCCCTCCAACACAGATACCCTCCATCACAGATACCCTCCATCACAGACCCTCCCCATCACGGACGCCCTTCCCCAATCACAGACCCCCAAATCACAGACCCCCATCACAGTCCCCCTTCCTCAATCACAGACCCCCAAATCACAGACCCCCATCACAGTCCCCCTTCCCCAATCACAGAACCCCAAATCACAGACCCCCATCACAGTCCCCCTTCCCCAATCACAGAACCCCAAATCACAGACCCCCATCACAGACGCCCTTCCCCAATCACAGACCCCCATCACAGACCCCCAAATCACAGACCCCCCCAGTCCCCTTCGATATTACAGACTGTCTCATAACATAGTAGCACTCCCCACACTGCCCTGCCTTATTCATACAAGACGGGAGGCATGGCAGGTTTGGACAAAGGGCAGGACTTTTCACTGCCTAGCAACCAATCACCCGATTCGTAACTTAAAAAGTCCCGCCCTTTGCCCGGACCTGCCGTGCTTCCTGGCTTGTGTGAATAAGGTAGAGCAGTGTGGAGAGGAGGGAGGAAGGGGGAGGGGGGGGATTGAGATGATGAAAGGGACAAACCTGCCACGCCTACCATGTAATTAAGGATGATAGTGGCAGCAGCAGGTAGGCGAGCTGGCGGTGGGAAGAGGACACCTCAGGAAAATATTTGTTGAGGTTGAATAGGAGTGTTACCGGGTCCGGATCTGGACCACTGTCCGCCATTTCTGCTCTAGAGGCTGGGAATCACTGTTGTAGACACTACTATTACAATGATCTCCAGTAGCTTCCAGGTCTCATGTCGAGCGGCTTCTCTGCTGCATTGTGAACACAGGAGGTTGGCAACTCTGCACCATTTAGAAAATGCTTTCCATTTTCTCAATCAATGCAAAGCATTCTTTGTTTGGACGAGGTGTGGAGGTTGGACCATTTAAAGTACTCAGACCTCTCAAAGGCTGTCAAGGTAGTGATAGCTGTGGACATTTCAAACTAACAGTAAATGCAGAGAGATGTTAATTATGTTGCACGTCAATAAAGTACTACAGAAAACACTGCCACCAGGCCAGTATTTATTCATTCTCCTTCACTAGGTCAGTTACCTTGTGCTGCTGCCCTCCCCACCGCACCACAACCTTTGGTGCTGTTCCTCCCCCTTTTACTCAGAGACAAAATCAATATCTTTACTTAGAGAAAGCATGCCAGAAACATGTCCGCAGACACAAGCAGTACAATACTAACACCATCAGAAACATGAAATCAGTACCATAACGACACAGCCAGAAACATGTTAGCAAAGACACAATCAGTTTCATACTGGCACAGCTAAAAACATGCCCGTAAACTCAAACAGCACCATAGTGACACCACCAGAGACACATTGCAGACACAATATATACTATACTGTTTTAAGCAGAGACGTATCCACAGACACAATCAGTACCGTACTGATTCAGGCAGGAACATTTCCGCAGGTGGGCTACATTCACAAAGCGGTATCTTACCACAAGTCTTTTGGCATTCATTAATAAACGCTACTAAAATACAAGAGTTATTTTATGAAGTCATGAGGTATTTTAGTAGTGAAAACAGGTGGTAGCTGCCATATTTAGTACCAGTAGCAGACCCAGCATTGTTAAGGAGTGTGCGGCCGCTGGCATCTTTAATAACCAGTAACTGTCATGGTTGATAAGAATTGGGCAGTGTCCTTAACAACTGATTTGTCATCAGCTGTCAGCAGGGTTCCTTGCTGACAGCAGAATGTAAAAAAAAAAGAATTGTCGGCAATGAAACATGTTGTGAGCCCCCCCCCCCTCCCCCCCATCACAGACGACCCCTCACCACAGACCCCACAGGTCCTTTGGGTCTGATTTGGATTTTATGGGGAGCCCCCATGCCACATTATTGCATGTATAGAAGCTATATAGGTGCATATTATAGATGGGGGTGTATGCTGGATTGTAGTGTCTCTATGCTTTCTGATATATACTAGGACAAATGGGACTCTGAAGGCTACTCATTGTAATATTTACTCTGTTGGAATTTGTCATCTGTTACAAGTATTTTGTGAACTTTGTTCTGTGCTGGGACTCAATGAATGCATCTCTCTGGATGGACCGATTGCTGCTGGAATAACTAGAATTATAATAATAATTAATAATCATCATCCTACAACTACATCACTACACTATGTATTAAAGGAGTTGTAAAAGAAAAAAAAAATGTGCCTAAAATTAATTAGCTAGATTCACATAGATTCCCGCAACTTTAAGGCGGCGTAGCTTAAGGCATTTAAGCTACGCCGCCGTAAGTTAGCGAGGCAAGTACATGATTCGCAATGTACTTGCCTGCTAAGTTACGGCAGCGTAGCCTAAAGCGGGCAGGCGTAAGGGCGCCTAATTCAAATTTGTCTAAGGGGGCGAGTTTTATGCTAATGAGGCTTAACCCGATGTGATTGACGTTTTTTTTCAACTGCGCATGCGCCGTGCGCCTACATTTCCCAGTGTGTATTGCAGCTACGTCCGCCGCACAGGCCTATTGATTTCGACGTGGACATAAACGACGTAAATCCCTATTCATGGACGACTTACGCAAACGGCGTAAAAATTTCGAATTTCGACGCGGGAACGGCGGCCATACTTAACATTACTATTCCATCTATTTGATGGAATAACTTTAGGCCTGTAATGTGTTACGTAAACGGCGTAAATGTACTGCGGCGGCCGGGCGTACGTTCGTGAATAGGCGTATCTACTGATTTACATATTCTACGCCGACCGCAATGGAAGCGCCACCTAGCGGCCAGCCTCAATATTGCAACCTAAGATAGGACGACGCAAGCCGTCGTATCTTAGATATGTTTAAGCGTATCTCTGTTTGAGAATACACTTAAACATAGGTCGGCGCAGATTCTGAGTTATCAGTAGATACGCCGACCTAACTCTTACTGAATCTAGCTAAATGTCTGCAAGGTAGACAGACAGAATAGTGTAATGATTCTGTTAAAAAACTAGTAAATACCTATTAAATTCCTACATCTATATCACCTCCGGCGTTCTAGTTTCTGTTCTCTCATTCACTTCCTGGTTTGCGGTGCTCGATCATGCAAGAACTACATTTCCCAGTATGCATTGCGGCACGTCCAGTAATTCACACCTCCTAGAGAGCGTCCTGCCGCACAGTTCCCAGGAGAGGGCGAGCACGTCACTGACCACCACAGTAAAGCCTCCCTTCACGGTGGCGAGTTACAATCAGACAAGCAGGAAGTGAACAGAACAGAGAAGAAATAGAGCAACTTCTGAGCAAAAACTAACAATGAGGAAGTGAAAAGAGGAATGTCTGCAGGTAAAGGATGCTTATTATGAAAAAAAAAATTCCTTTACAACCCCTTTAAGGTTAAATTGTAGCACATATTCAGCATATAATGTTCTGTTCTGTGCTTTCTTCTAGGATGCTGGTTTATTGTTGTGTAGTTGTATGTTGTATCATTAGTCATAATTCTGAAACAAATATTAATGAAAAGCCAGAATGCTGTAGTACAGATAGACATTAAAAGTACTGACTTTGGGATCTTTTAATTATGTCACTGATTAGTAAGAGAACAGGTAGTCATGGCAAAACGGCAAATCTCCCAGCTGTCCTCACATACATTAGATAGCAGATGGTCCTTTGGTAATACATTTATTATTGCAATCTCTAACCTTGCTTTGATGTTCATGTATGTATACGAGCATTATTATTATTTTAACAATATCCAATACTGTCTCAAAGGTTCTTTAAAGGATTTATATTTTCTGTGGCTGTCGGACTTGCTAGTTGTTATTATTATTAGTATTATGATACAGGATTTATATAGCGCCAACAGTGAATGTATCACTATTAAAGCCATTGGAAAACAGACATCAAAATTCTATGGATATGTGACGTCTAACACAAAGGGTAAAAGAGCACCTGACACATAATTCTGCCCCTATTGTTATTTAGCAGGTTATGTTTTAATTGGTAAGATGCTCACACAATTTGCTAAAAAAAGGCACAGACAAAAACTTAAAGGGCTGTCAGGGATCTCGTGTCGCAGATACTTATTCTTATGCACATGTGCAGAATCGTGAGCATAGAAGTCTAACAAGACGATCATAGACTAGAATGTGCATGTGGATGAGCATGCCTACACCTAAGTAAATATAGTTGACCTCACAATCTGTTTACTAAGGGCCCTTTCACACTATCGGATCCCGTGAGGATCCGTTCCTTATATATCCGCTTGCTCAGCGGGGATCGCTCCGTTGATCCCCGCTGAGCCGGCAGATGACAGGGCGGTCCCTGCGCACTGTGCAAGGACTGCCCTGTCAGATCTCCGCTCTCCCCTATGGGGGATCGGATGAACACGGATCTTCGTCCGTCTGCAGAATTGGAGCATAGCGGACACCGATGAGATCAGGTGTCAGCGGATGTTCATTTGCTGACACCCGCTATCCCATAGGGATACATGTATGTCCCTTTTTCATCCATAAACGGATGGATAAAACTACAGACATATGGTCCACGAGTGTGAAAGGGCCCTAAGGCCTAAAATAGTACATGCTAATTTACATTGTTTAGTTCTGCTTCAGGCTGCATTCACACCTGAGCGTAGCGTTTTGCGGCGTTTTTTACCGCGATTTGCCGCGACAAAACGCAGCATTTTTTACTGCAATTTGCCACGACAAAATGCAGCGTTTTTTACCGCGATTTTTTACAGGTCTAGGGTCACCAATGTAAAACGCCCAAACGCCCAAATTCGAGCGACAAAAAAGGGTCCAGAACTTGTTTGGGCTTCAGGCATTCGGCGTCAGGCGTTTTGTAGTGGAGATATGAACCATCTCCATAGAGAATAATGTATTTTTTCCCCTCTAGCGTTTTAGGGCGTCGCACTTCAGGCGACAAAACGCTCAGGTGTGAATGCAGCCTTAATAAGGAAAAAAGTAATGCATGCAGTTCAGTGACTCAGTGCAAACAAACATTTTAACTGATCTGACCATATACATTGTAATCTGATTGGTGACTATGGGCTTCTACCCTTAGCTCAGGCATGCAGGCAAGAGGCTGTGCTTGGCTTAGAAAGCTCCTCCCCCCATCCTTCAGCTGAAAGGAAAGAAAATACCCATGAAGAATCCTGGGATGTATGACATAATTTTGGCCTAGGCCAGAAACCAGGAAGCAAAAAAAAAAACCGCAAATATAATATACTTTCCTATCTACCTCCTAATGCTAGCAGCATAAGAATTACAAATAGTTAAAGAAGAGGTTCCAAAAAAACTAAAAATCAGCAGCTACAAATACTGCAGCTGCTGACTTTCAACCAACAATCACCTGTCCAATGATCCAGCGCTGCACTCATCAAGCACAGTTCTTCCTTGGTTACCGAGTCCTCGACCCTGGCATGTTAACTGTGGGAAGCTGGCTGTGACTCCTTGCAGCTTCAAAACTGGCTTCCCACCATAGGCGTGCGCACAGGGTGTGCCAGGTGTGCCCAGGCACACCCTAATCACCATGTGCAGCTTAGATTCCCCTTACTGCCCTAGTAACCCTTCCACCCACCCTGTTGCCGGCTTCCCTTCTCTCCCGGTGGCAGATGCTGTGGGGATGTTTTAGGCTGAACGGGGCAAGGGGCCAGTAAATATGTCATTATGTTATTACCTTCCCTTTCTGAATGAACACAGCGAGCGATCATTTGTGTGTGTTTGAGCTTTGGGGGTGCACACCCTAATGCAATAGACTGCGCACGCCTATTCCCACTGTGACATATCCCAAAAGGGTGTGGGCAGGAAGAGGGGGGGTCAACTTCTTGAAACACCTAGTCGATCCAAGCAAAAGTGGGAGTGGTACCTGCTAAAAAAAGGAGCGCCCCACTCCAAAAAAAAAAAAAAAAATGTATAGTAGAGGGGTGGTGGGGGATCGGGCGGGGTTTGAGTTAGAGTGGAATGTCCCATTTTGGGTGAAGTTCCGCTTTAATGTTGGTTGAGAGAGGTTAGTTCCGCTTTAACACCAGAAGACAATGCAGTTTCATTATTTTTAATTTGGTGAAAGTGTGTTACATGTCATGCTTCTTGGAGGGTTCTCAAAAATTGTATTAGCCTTGAAACAAACTGTTTTGATATCACTTCATCCAAAATGTCTGCAGGATTTAGTTAGTAGACTTCATTGTGCTTTTTCTTAAAATTTCCCTTTAAAATGTTACTTTGTGGAAATAAGTAAGTTGATGGATACCACTCTGCCAGGGGGACTTCACAGGGATTTGTGTGATGTTTTGGAAGCCGCAGACAGACTGCTGAGCTCCTTTGAAGAAATCTATTTAGCACAAACTTCAGTGTGACAATGAGAATATACACACTTGTTCATTTAAAACAGACGCCACGGAAAATAGGTCTGCTAGCCATAGAAATCTTACAGTTCTGTAACATCAGAAGAAGGATGATAATGATAAGAAATCTGCTTTCTGATTGGCAGTTAGGACTCTGCTTTTCATTTACACTTTTTTTTTTCTTTTTTCTTTCCTCCTATAACACTGTAGGAAATAATGACCTTACTATTATTCAATGCAGAGAGAATTATCAATAATTATTGACAACTGTGTCCACTAGAGAAATCTATTATCCCTCTAAAAAAAAAGTTTGTGTCTTATGCCAGTGGCACTAAGCATTTGCAGGAAAAGCCCCAAGGTATGGACCAGGGGCGGACTGACCATTCGGGCTTTCGGGCACTGCCCGAGGGCCCCATTCCACTAGGGGACCCCATCAGGATTGCAAGCCAGAGAAAAACCAGGGACAGTGTTTTATATATATCTGTCTCAGAAATGTATCTTTTTTTTTATAAATCTCTTTATTTAAATTTTCTTTTTTTATCCATACAAGAAATTAAAATCATACACATACATTACATTCATATTGTACTTTACTTAAACTCTAATGACATCAACATTAACCTTATTCTCAATACATTCATACAATCCTTACATCCAATATCATTCATTCTTCTTCCTCCCCCCCCCCCCCCCTCTCCCAATGGTGCGATTATCTCCCCAATTCTCCCCTCATCCTGACGCTGTTATAGAGTTTTCTATCCAGTTTGCCCATATTCTTCTATATTTCTCCCCATGTCCTCTATTACAATATGTTTCTCTATATAATATCAGGTTGCTGTTTACTAAATTTTTCCACTGTGCTATTGATGGGGCCTCTGTTTTTTTCCAATTTAGCACTATTACTTTCCTGGCATAGAATAGTAGCAGGCCTATCTGCGTTTTCCTTTCTTTTGTAATAGCATTACCCTCTATTAGTCCCAGGAGGCATATCTCTACTTCTTGTTCCAACCTTACAGATGTCACCCTTGCTATCATTGTCAAGATTTCACTCCAAAATGCTACTATTTTTGGACAGAGCCAGAATATATGTATAAAGTCCCCTGGGGCCACTACACACCTCCAACAGTTCTGAGAATTGCTCGGTGAAATCCTATGCAACTTGTATGGTGTATAATGGCTTCTATGTATGATTTTATATTGTATCAATTTATCACGGAGTGATATTAAAATCTGCAAAGGGAACCTCCATACTTCCTCCCATTTCCTCAAACCCGGGGCTTCTCTCTTCCAATTTTCCTTTAGTTTACTTATGTCATACGGTGTAGTATTTATCATGTATCTATAGAAGTTTGAAATTGTCCGTTTCCCACCTTTTATCATTTGTTCCACCTCATGTTCCCTCAGCAGCGGGGTCCCCTCTGGGAACTGGGCTATTGTGGCATGATTAAGCTGCCTATATCCAAACGCATAGCTCTCAGGGATGTTCCAGATCTGTCTCATTTCCACATATGATAAGAACTTTCCCTCTTGTATCAACTGTGATATTTTCTTCACCCCATATTTGGTCCATGCTCCCGGATCCTGAACTGAGTCTAGATGTGGCAATTCCGGATTCCTCCATAAAGGGGTATTCGGAGATAGAATATTTTTTTTTTCCCCCCCTCTCTTCCTATAACCGCCTTCCATATTTTAACTGTTGTTTTCATTGCTGGCGTTAAGTCTCTTCTGGTTTTAATACCCCTATATAGCAATCCCTGTAATGCCTCCACCGACTGGACTACTGCTGCTTCCAACATAGTGGCCGAATCATATCCATCCGGATTCAACCATCTCCCTGCTGTCACCAACTGTGCCGCTATATAATATTTATGAAAGTCTGGAAATGCCAATCCCCCCTGTTCTTCTGGTCTCATAAGTGTACTTAGTTTAATTCTAGCTGATTTATTAGCCCAGATAAATGCAGATAGCATTCCATGTAGCTGTGTAAAAAAACTTTTTGGTAGCCACTGTGGGGAGTTTCTAAAGGCGTATAAAAACTTGGGCAATACCTTCATCTTCACTAGGTTTATTCGTCCCAGCAAGGACAGAGGCAATGTTGCCCAAATCTTTATTTTCCTACCAAGTTCCTGTACCTCCGGATCCAAAATTAATTTTCAAAAGTCTTCAACCTGTCTTGATATGTCAATACCTAGGTATCTGAATTCCGATACCCATTTTAATGACGTATTTGGGGCCGCTGTTTTTTTTGCTCCTTGATCTATAGGGAATAATATTGACTTGCCCCAATTTACTTTAAGCCCTGTGTATTCTGAGTATACATTCAGCACCTCTAGAGCTCCTTCCAGAGATGGACCTGCATCTCTCAAAAACAGAAGCATGTCATCGGCATACAAGGCTACCCTCTCCTCCAGCCCCCCCACCCGGAGTCCCTGAATGTTAGGTGTGGTCCTAAGAGCCTCTGCTACCGGCTCTATTGCAATTGCAAAGAGTGCCGGAGAGAGAGGGCAGCCCTGCCTCGTACCCCTATATAATTGAAAGAAAGACGACAATCTTCCCCCTAGTTTTACTGCAGACATTGGCCTTTCATATATTATTTGGATCCACCTGATAAATACTAAAGGGAATCCCATCCTCCTGAGTATTTCCCAGAGGAATGGCCACTCCACCGTATCAAAAGCTTTCTCGATATCTAATGAGGCCACTGTCCTTGATCCCTCGTGCATATGATGTATATGTATATTCGTATAGAGCCTACATAAATTAACATCTGTTGTTCTTTGTGGCATAAATCCTGTTTGATCTGAGTCTATTATATTTTTAAGCAGAGGCTGTACTCTAAGTGTTAGTATTTTTGTCAGTATTTTGAGATCTGTATTTAATAATGCGATTGGTCTATATGATGAGCACAGCTTTGAGTCTTTTTTTTCCTTATGTATTAGTGTTATGTGTGCCTCTCTCATAGATTCCGACAGGGATCCTTGCATTAACCCGCTTGTATATACTTCTGCTAATCTTGGGGCTACTAATGTTCCATATCTTCTATAAAATTCGACAGGTATGCCGTCTGGGCCTGGTGCCTTTCCTCCCGAAAATGTTCGTATAACCTCCATAATTTCTTCCACCCCAATGGGACGAACCAATTTTTTCCTCTCCTCATCTGACAGCCACCCCAAGGCTATCCGGTCCAAAAGGTCCGTCATACCCTCTGGGCAGGAGCCAGACGAAAGGGAGGAAGTATAAAGCTTACTATAATAATCTTTAAAGGCCTCCAGTATTTCTTTGGGTTCCTTTACTATTTGTCCATTTAAATCCTCAATCTCTGATATAATTGTGGCTTGGTGTTCTTGTTGCGCTAACCTTGCCAGAAATCTGCCCCCTCTATCTCCCTGTTCAAAGATATTCTGCCTATTTTTATGTATTTCCAGTCTTGTTATTTCTTCCATATGTAGTTGTAAGTCTCTATGTGCTGCCATCATTTCATCAAAGTTGGTGCTACTGGGGTCCTGTCCATATCTCATCTTTTGTATATCAATCAGCCTTTTCAACTCTTGCTCCTTCACTTTTTGTTTTTTATTAACTGTTGAGACATTTAATATGTATTGCCCTCGTGTGTATGCTTTAAACGCATCCCACACCATCTCTACCGAGGCTGATCCTGCGTTGTTCTCCCAATATTCCCTCATTATTAGTTCCATTTTCTCCACTATGTCTGGGTGATCTATCCATTGTGGAGTTAATCTCCACAGAGACGCATTTTTGGGAGTTGGAGTACGTACTGACAGAAAAAATAGCGGAGTGATCCGAAAGACCACTTGGCAGGTATTTGGCCTCCACTATGTCTGCTAACATCGTGGGATCTGTAAATGCCAAGTCTATTCTAGATGCCGTCTTATAAGAGGTAGAAAAACAAGAATATCCTCTTTCTTCTGGGTTCTTCCAACGCCAGACTTCAGTTACCCCCATTACCTGTGCCCAGTTCAATAGTTCTGTTGAATATTGTTTCTGGGGTTTTGGTCTATCCAACTCTGATGATAGGACTGCATTAAAATCTCCTATTAATATCAATCTCGCTGGCATATGCTGAATGATTTTTTCCATTATCTCATTCAGCACAGCTGAAGAGGTGGAATATACACAGCTGCCATAACATATCTCTGATTGCCTATCTTATATAGCAGAATAACATATTTCCCATTCGCGTCTGTATAGACCTTCTCTATTTCTCCTGTAAAGGATTTATTCACCAGAATCGACACCCCTCTAGCATATGAAGAATATGTAGAATGGTATGTTTTCTGTATCCAAGGTTTTTTCAACGTTATTATCTTTTTCCCCATTAAATGTGTCTCCTGTAGCACAATCAATTGGGGTGAATTTTTTTTTATACACTGAAACATCAATGCTCGTTTAAACCTTGAATTCAGACCTCGAACATTCCAGGATAAAATCGAAAAGCAGTTATCCTTCCCGGACATAATATCTAGAATATGTGAAGAATTTATACCTCCATTGTTCACTGTACCACTCCATTTTTTTGGATGGTATCTCTTAGGTATCTAAATCGCACCATTGGTCTCCCCCTTCCCCCCATTCATTCCTCACTCTTACATTCATTCCCCCTTCCCTCCCCCCACCCTACCCCTCTCCACTCCCCTCTCTTTTATCTTCCCCCATCCGTTCTTGGATGGGAGTGGAGAGGGATTTCCTCTATCCCCTAACTTACTGACCATAATCTCTTTTTTAGGTCTAGTATCTAACATAGCCCGTCTTTCTTCCCTAGTGTATAGAAAAGACCCGCTCCTATCTCCCATTCACTCGTGTGGCGGGCTCCTCTTCTCGACTACATAATTTAATTACACGCCTATATTGTCTATATTATTATTCCATACCTTGAGACCTTCCACAAAGAAGAGAGAGTAGAGGGAAAAAAAAAGAAGAAGGAGAGAAAAGAAAAAAAAAAAAAAAAAAGGGGAAAGGAAACCCTACACATGACAGAATGAAGGAGGGGGGAGAGTGTAGTTCCCGTCTACATGCTTTTTAGAACACCCAGATATCCAAGTGCTCATTATTAATTAAGTCAAACATGCCGATCAAAACTAATTAATTTTCATAATCCGTCACTCATTCTTCATATATAGAGGAACATAACATAAACTTTATAGAATATTATCCCCCCCTATACCTTTTTATACCCTTCCCCCCAGACCACCCCCCCCCCCCCCCCGAAAAAAAAAAAAAAAAAAAAAACCCCTTCCCTCTTATTACATACTCTTATGTTACTACCAATTCCATAAATCAACCGTGGATATTTGTGTATTTCTTTTGTATCCCAAACCTACTTACTAACGTGATTTTACTATTCCCTATAGTTTCCCCCCCCTTTCCTATCCCTCCCCTCCCCCCAGGAAGGGAGCAAAAAAAAAAAAACCCTTCCACCCTCAAACAGGTGACATATTAAGCAGATGGGGAGAGAGACAATTTCTCTCTGTCTCCCCTCCTTCGCGCATTCTTTAGTGTCCAAGTGTTCATGTACTTAGGTGTTTGTTAATCATTAATCAATTATTACTCAAATTTCTAATTGCAAATTCATTCCCCTGATCAATCACTCATTCAAAATATATAATTCCTTCTTCCGTGCTACTAAATACTATACCATATCATCTCATATACCCCTATTTATACCTCCCCCCCCCCAAAAAAAAACAGTCCCCCCAAAAAATAATCCTTTTCTTTCTTTTCCCCCTAATTTCATATTTGCACATCGGGTTAAATCCGTCTTCCCCCCTATCTTGGGTTACCTAAAAAAAAGGAAAGTCTCACAAAAATCACAGTCAATCACAGTCAACCTGTCTATTTAGTGTCCAACCATTCCCCCGCTTGGGTTGGGGTCTCAAAAAATAGGGTGTGTGTCCCATCCGTCACTCGCAGTTTGCTGGGGTATAAAAGACTATATTTTAACCCTTTCTCCCTCAGTCTTTTGCGGATTTCTATGTATTCTCTTCTTCGTTGCTGGATCTCAAATGGGTAGTCAGGAAAAAATGATAGTTTAACATTTTCATATTGAATATCTGCCTTTATCCTCGCCGTTGACAGAATTTGATCTCGGTCTCTATAATTCAGTAGCCGTATCAAAAAAGGGCGTGGGGGTGCCCCTGGTTTAGGGAGGCGGAAAGATATCCTGTGTGCCCTCTCCACCACGAACGTTGCTGATGCTTCTATCAAATTCAATATTTCCGTTAATAATTTTTCTGAAAACTTGACTGGGTTGTCTCCCTCCGCTCGCTCCGGCAAACCCAGTATACGCACGTTGTTTCTTCTTAAACGGCTTTCTGTGTCTATCGCTCTATCCTGTAGTTCCTTTATCTGTTTTTCCAATGTATGCCATCCTTTATTATCGTTTTTTAATTTTTCCTCAACTTTGGACACACGTATTTCTATTTCTGCTGTTTTTTTCTGTATTTTATCAAATTCGTGTTTTATCGAGCACACGTCCACTGCCAAAGAGTCAATTTTATTTAGCAGCACTTCACTACTTGCTTTAATCGCCTCCAGGATATCCTTACCAGAGGGAGCACAGTCCTCTTCCCTCCCAGTTTGAGTCTCTGCTGTTACCGCTTTTTTGGGGGATTTTTGAGGGGATTGAGGGAGTTGTGCAGATTTTGTAACCGTCCCTGTGACTTTTACCGTTTTAGCCGCCATAGCTGTGGGGGAGGAGCAGGGTGTCACCGTTTGTGGTTTTAACTTGGGTTTAGTTGGTGCCATTGAAACAACAAAAAAAAAAAAGAAAAAAGAAGAAGAGAGTTATTTCCCCCTTTGACACTGCCTTAAGATTTATGAGCCACTGGGTGCACCTGGTGCTTATCTATTATATATGCAGGAGTTTACGTCCACAGCCGTAGGGGAAAACCAGGGGGGTCACCTGTTGTGGTTTTACATGTAATTTAGATTTGTCATATGAGGGTTTAAACACCCCTTGCGGTTACTGTGATTATATCCCGGAGTGCTTACAAGCAGTTATATACATAGTTATGTATGCAGTTATGCAAACAATTGTATATCACAGCAGTTTATTCACTTTTTTTTCCAACTGTTCATGGTTAACTCTCAGCTTGGCCTCTCTCTCCCCCCCCTCCCCACAGTCCTTTTCCTCAGAAAAAAAAAAGAATTCTTAAGCCTACCGTTTTCCAAGGTATATCTCTGCAGGTTGCTCTGATTTTTTCCAGCACAGGGTCCACCGAGGCTGTCAGCGTTTTCAGGCTTCTGACAGGGGGGTGGAGAAGGAGGGGGGACAGGCCGCTGTCTTTTTTTTTTAGCTGAAGCTGGAGATCACTCTGTCTGCGCTGATGTCGTGGACCATCCAGCCGTCAAGCCCCTCAGCTGACTCGCACAGCGCTGGAAGGGGGAGAGATCCACACGCCGTCCCCCACCGCCGTCCACCCGACCATCAGCACGCCAGCAGGGGGAGGCGAGGAAGACAATCCAGCGCTGGATGACACCGAGGCGCAAGTTGGCACAGACTAACCAGCGCCGAGGAGCCGCTGAGCAGGGACCGGGAGCCAGAGATCACCCGTCCACTCTGCAGGGGGGAGGCCGAGCCGGCTACACCACGGCCACGCTGTGCCGCGCTGGAGGTAGGAGATAGGATTCGTCAGCGCTGGCGGGGAGAAACAGCTGATCGATGCATCAGACCTGGCGCTCTGCGTCTCCTGTCAGCATCGCAGCATCGCAGAGTCAGATCGGAGCCCGCCCTCTCTCACTCACGCATCACACGCTCTCCATGTCTAGGTGGTCCTCAGAAATGTATCTTACCGATATCCTTTTGGTCTAAAAATTCCAAGATTAGAGCTGCCCCGCCTCTCCAGTACTCTTTTAGTGTGTGTATGTTTATTGTGTGTGTACAGTGCCTTGCGAAAGTATTCGGCCCCCTTGAACTTTGCGACCTTTTGCCTCATTTCAGGCTTCAAACATAAAGATATAAAACTGTAATTTTTTGGAAGAATCAACAACAAGTGGGACACAATCATGAAGTGGAACGAAATTTATTGGATATTTCAAACTTTTTTAACAAATAAAAAACTGAAAAATTGGGCGTGCAAAATTATTCAGCCCCCTTAAGTTAATACTTTGTAGCGACACCTTTTGCTGCGATTACAGCTGTAAGTCGCTTGGGGTATGTCTCTATCAGTTTTGCACATCGAGAGACTGAAATTTTTGCTCATTCCTCCTTGCAAAACAGCTCGAGCTCAGTGAGGTTGGATGGAGAGCGTTTGTGAACAGCAGTTTTCAGTTCTTTCCACAGATTCTCGATTGGATTCAGGTCTGGACTTTGACTTGGCCATTCTAACACCTGGATATGTTTATTTGTGAACCATTCCATTGTAGATTTTGCTTTATGTTTTGGATCATTGTCTTGTTGGAAGACAAATCTCCGTCCCAGTCTCAGGTCTTTTGCAGACTCCATCAGGTTTTCTTCAAAAATGGTCCTGTATTTGGCTCCATCCATCTTCCCATCAATTGTAACCATCTTCCCTGTCCCTGCTGAAGAAAAGCAGGCCCAAACCATGATGCTGCCACCACCATGTTTGACAGTGGGGATGGTGTGTTCAGGGTGATGAGTAGTGTTGAGCGGAATACGCCATATTTGATTTCGCGATATATCACGAATATATAGACGAATATTCGTGAAATATTCGCTAAAATCGAATATTCGTGATATTTTATCAAAAAATTATTTTTGAGAAATTTCGCTAATGCGAATGCGAAATTGATTGCGAAATTCTGAAACATTCAATTTCACCTGCCCTTTGGAAAAAGTGTGGTTTTACGTAATGGACCCTGCAACTAACAACAAGGTATTAATAAAATAAATACATTATTATATAGATTTGAGGGTTTACTTTGACCAATTTGTATATTGATTAGTTTAATAAATATTGAATAACCATAGATTTGGAAAATACAGATCTCTCCTCTAGACTGACCTGTATTGAGTTAGGTAAAGATCAAACGCACACTGGGGCCCCTGATTCTGTTGAGTTAAAAAAAAGCCAAGTAAACCGTTTACGTTGACATCTCTTAAATGTCTTTATGTTAAACAGTTATTATTCTCATTAAAGAGGTGAAATGCAAATGATGACACGGGACAAAAAATGGAAAATTCTTTGAAGATGTGATACACTGGAAAAACGCACAGAAACACTCCACTCTCTCTAGCCACCTTGTGAATCTGCACTGAAATACTGCTGGGAGTGATCTTATATACTGGTCGTGCAGGCAGGTTCCTAATGGTTGCTATGGAGGTTGCTAACCTCTGACAACTGTGGTAGGAGAACTCTGATTGGCTCTGATGCAAAAGAAGGGCGGAGAAAGTATTCGATAGCGAATATTCGTCAACATAAAAGGATCGCCTCAGCTTAGCTACTCGGCCCAGGGTCTCTAATCATACCAGCAATGCTTTTAGACGTCGATGGAGATCACTAGGATGTGATCTGTTTTTAAAATAAATTTGAAAAAATGTGAATATTCGTAATAGCAAATTTTGGCCGCGATATTCGCGAATAATCGAATATGCAATATTCGTAACGAATATTCGCAATACGAATATTCGTGAGCAACACTAGTGATGAGCTGTGTTGCTTTTACGCCAAACATAACGTTTTGCATTGTTGCCAAAAAGTTCGATTTTGGTTTCATCTGACCAGAGCATCTTCTTCCACATGTTTGGTGTGTCTCCCAGGTGGCTTGTGGCAAACTTTAAACAACACTTTTTATGGATATCTTTAAGAAATGGCTTTTTTCTTGCCACTCTTCCATAAAGGCCAGATTTGTGCAGTATACGACTGATTGTTGTCCTATGGACAGAGTCTCCCACCTCAGCTGTAGATCTCTGCAGTTCATCCAGAGTGATCATTGGCCTCTTGGCTGCATCTCTGATCAGTCTTCTCCTTGTATGACCTAATAGTTTAGAGGGACGGCCAGGTCTTCGTAGATTTGCAGTGGTCTGATACTCCCTCCATTTCAATATTATCGCTTGCACAGTGCTCCTTGGGATGTTTAAAGCTTGGGAAATCTTTTTGTATCCAAATCCGGCTTTAAACTTCTCCACAACAGTATCTCGGACCTGCCTGGTGTGTTCGGCTTTAAACGGACCTCTGAGACTATCACAGTGCAGGTGCATTTATACGGAGACTTGATTACACACAGGTGGATTCTATTTATCATCATTAGTCATTTAGGTCAACATTGGATCATTTAGAGATCCTCACTGAACTTCTGGGGAGAGTTTGCTGCACTGAAAGTAAAGGGGCTGAATAATTTTGCACGCCCAATTTTTCAGTTATTTATTTGTTAAAAATGTTTGAAATATCCATAAAATTTTGTTCCACTTCATGATTGTGTCCCACTTGTTGTTGATTCTTCAAAAACAATTACAGTTTTATATCTTTATGGTTAAAGCCTGAAATGTGGCAAAAGGTCGCAAAGTTCAAGGTGGCCGAATACTTTCGCAAGGCACTGTATGTATACTGTGTGTGTGTATACTGTGTAGCCCCATAATCTATTGCCTGGGGGCCCCATAATCTTCTATTGCCTGGGGGCCCCATAATCTCCTATTGCCTGGGGGCCCCATAATCTCCTATTGCCCAGGGGCCCCATGAGTTGTCAGTCCGCCTCTGGTATGGACTTTAGTAAGGTTTGTAGCATCATCCCATCATCCTCCTGGTTTCAACCTCATCATCTGAGTAACTGGGCCGTGTGTGAAAGATTTCCTACCATAGGACACAGGCCTTGTGACCATAGGCCTTGTGTTTAAAGGAGTTGTAAAGGAAAAAAAAAATGTTGCCTAAAATTAATGTCTGCAAGGTAGACAGATAGAATAGTGTAATGATTCTGTTAAAAAAGAGTAAATACCTATTACATTCCTTCATCTATATCACCTCCGGCGTTCTAGTTTCTGTTCTCTCATTCACTTCCTGGTTTGCGGTGCTCGTTCATGTAAGAACTACATTTCCCAGTATGCATTGCGGCACGCCCAGTAATTCACACCTCCTTGAAGTCTCTAACACGTAGAGAGCGTCCTGCCGCACAGATGTTGTTCCCAGGAGGGGGTGAGCACGTCACTGACCACCGCAGTAAAGCCTCCCTTCACGGTGGTGAGTAATAATCAGACAAGCAGGAAGTGAACAGAACAGAGAAGAAATAGAGCAACGTCTGAGCAAAAACGAACAATGAGGAAGTGAAAAGAGGAATATTGGCAGGTAAAGGATGCTTATTATAAAAAAAAAAAAAATCCTTCACAACCCCTTTCATTTCACCTAGCTCTTACTAGGTGTCTGTGATATGACATAGACTTTTAAATACTAATTATTACTACAGGGAGCGGAAGGACATCAACAGCACTTGTGATACATTTTTCTGGACTTCAGATGTGAGAAACTGTGTCATAGCATACTCTGCCCCAGGGCCAAAACTAGGGGGAGGCAGGAGGGGGACATGACTATTGGAGAGGTGCACAGCTGATCAATGTAGCTGTTGGGGGAAATCACTGGAACCGATCCTCTGTGTGGCTCTGCCTACAGTAACTGAAAGCTGTAATTCCTTCTTCCCTCCTGCCGGCTTTCACCTGCAGAATATTATCCCCAGTAATTTCCCCCACCTGCTGCTCTGATCACCCACTCTGTCCACATGCGATTCTCCCAGCTTCCCGTTGTATGTGCCTGCCATGCAATGTGCTCTCCATGTCCTCCCTCCACAGCACTGCCAACTTCCTTCTGCTCCGGCCAGCTGCTACAAGGCAGGGAATCTTCAGATGGAGAAGGGGAAAAGGGGTGGAGGTGGTAAATAAGGACCAGTCTTACAGCGTCACATGTACGTCACATGTAGCGTCACATGTCTACGCAGTGGGGAGTTGGCGATGAGACATCAGGAAGTCACATCCAAGATGTTGGTGCTGGAGATTCGAAGCCCAACTAAGACCAGGCTCCAAGAAACAGGTGGTGGATTTCCTACATGACAACATGGGGTCTCTGCTGACTCTAGATTCCAAACCTTGCCTATTGGGTATTTTTCCAGACGCTGACAAATGCACCAACATTTTCATGCATGAGAATATTTTCTACACGAAAAACAATCGCTAAACTTTGGATAAGGCAGGCTCCCCCCAGACTAGCTGACTGGAAGACTGACGTAAACATGATATTGCCCTATAAAAAATTCATCTATATAAATAGAGGATGCCCCACAAAATATAACAACGTTTGGGATCACTGGCTTAATGCATCTGACACATGTGTATACAGAGCACGTCTATACAGAGCACGTCTCCCTCTTTCATGTGCTGCCCAGCTGGGCCCGGGTCATATATGCCACTTTCTTCAAGGATATATAATCCCAAAAAGTATGTTGATACTCCAAAAAAACTAATGTATATAGCAACAGTCTATGTAATTATTCAAGAACTCATGCATTGCCCATATATGTCACATGAGGAATGACTGTACTGAACAAAGAACTTGTTTGTGCATTGGAAAATTGTACACTTTTGTGGGAAATAAAAATGTTTAAATAATAAAAAAAAAAGAACAGGCTCAGAGGAAGGCAGTTGCTTGACTTCATGGGCTGGTGGGTACCTGTTTGTTAAAAGTTAACAGCTGCAATATTTTTTTAGTACTAACACCTTTCCTGCCAACTGTACACATATATGCACCCTCACAGAAGTGGGTCCTATCCATAGGAGATATCCATTACAATTGACCTCCAAATTAAATTCTACAGGGCACAGTGGCAGCATTTTACAGGGCACAGTGGCGACAATTGATGGGCACAGTGGCGACAATTGATGGGCACAGTGGCGACAATTGATGGGCACAGTGGCTACAATTGAGGGGGAACAGTGGTGACAATTGATTGGCACAATGGTGACAATTGATGGCACAGTGGCGACAATTGATGGCACAGTGGTAACAATTGATGGCACAGTGGCTGCATTTGATGGCAGGACACAGTGGCTGTGTTTGATGGCACAGTGGCTGCATTTGCAATGGCACAGTGGTGACAATTGATGGGCACAGTGGCGACAATTGATGGCACAGTGGTGACAATTGATGGCACAGTGGCCGCGTTTGATGGCATGGCACAGTGGTGACAATTAATGGGCACAGTGGCTGCGTTTGATGGTATGGCACAGTGGCTGTATTTGGCATAGCAAATGGCAGTGGTGACAATTGATGGGCACAGTGGTGACAATTGATGGCACATTGGCAACAATTGATGGCACAGTGGTGACAATGGGCACAGTGGCGACAATTGATGGCACAGTGGCTGCGTTTGATGGCTTGGCACAGTAGTGACAATTGATGGGCACAGTGGCAATAAATGATGGCACAGTGGCTGCGTTTGATGGCATGGCACAGTGGCTCCATTTGATGGCATGGCACAGTGGTGACAATGGATGGTACAGTGGCGACAATTGATGGCACAGTGGCGACAATTGATGGAATGGCACAGTAGTGACAATTGATGGCACAGTGGCTGCATTTGATGGCACAGTGGCTGCCTTTGATGGGAACAGTGGCTGCCTTTGATGGGCACAGTGGCTGCGTTTGATGGGCACATTGACTGGAATTGATGGGCACAGTGAGGCTGCAATTGTTTATTTTTTTCGTTGTTTGCACCCCCCCAAAAATTTTGAGCACCAGCCGCCACTGGTGTGGGGTTGTTTTGCAGGGGTTGGGCTTGGCCCCTTAGTTTCAGTGAAGGGAACTGTTAAGGCGTCACCATACCAAGAAATTTTGGACAATTTTATGCTCCCAACTTTGTGGAAACACTTTGGGGATGCCCCCCCCCCCCGTTCCAACATGACTGCTGACAGTGCACAAAGCAAGGTCCATAAAGACATGGATGAGGGCGTTTGGGGTGGAGGAACTTGACTGGCCTGCACAGAGTCCTGACCTCAACCCGATAGAATACCTTTGGGATGAATTCGAGTGGAGACTGTAAGCCAGGTCTTCTCATCCACATCAGCTCCTGACCTCACAAATGCGCTTCTGGAAGAATGGTCAAACATTCCCATAGACACACTCCTAAACCTTGTGGACAGCCTTGCCAGAAGAATTAAAGCTCATAGCTGCAAAGGGTGGGCCAACTCAATATTGAACCCTACGGACTAAGACTGGGATGCCATTAAAGTTTATGGGCGTGTAAAGGCAGATGTCCCAATACTTTCGGTAATATAGTGTATATATATATATATATATGTTTTTCCCTTCATTTCTATTTTAAACTGAATGAGTTGTTTTACAAGGTAAGGGTTCACATATACTTTAATGTTCTCGTGGCAATGAGCATTTTATATTTGGATCAATAAAGTCATGCTGTGGTCACAATGATGTTATTTTTTTGAAAATCAAACAAGTTTACAAACATGATGTATTACCTTTTTCCGATAAGCCTCTGTAAGCTGCAAACAGAAGAACAACAAGAGTTTAGTCCTTTTGCTAGACGTACATCATAGAGAATTGAAAGTTCTTTACTAAAAGTACAGAGATGCTCTCCTCTCTTAACCTTTGTATGAAAAAAAATCTCTATGGTAAATATATTCCTCAGTGGAACCCATTTAATGTACTTCTCAGGCCTCGTACACACGACAGAGTTTCTCGGCAGAATTCGTCGAGAATCTCGGTGAAGAGCCGGATTCTGTCGAGAAACTCGGTCGTGTGTACATTTTTGGCCCGATGGAGCCGCCGAGGAACTCGTCGAGCAAATAGAGAGCAGGTTCTCTATTTTCTCGATGGCAGTGGATTTTGGCTCGACGAGTTCTTCATCGGGCTGTTTTTTAAACGAGAAACTCGGTCGTGTGTATGCTAAGAAACTTGTCAAAAACTTGACACTGGAGACCAACATAGGTAAAACTAGCGTTTGGATTGGAGATAGCACATTCGTGTCGCTTCCAACATTATTTAATCGTTTATTTGCAGCGCTTTACACAATTTTTCCTAAGGGCACAAAACTGCAATATACTATTTTTTTTTTTACGATATTCACACAGAGTTCCTTAAAATTAGGTGGAACCTTTTTCTTACTGGACTCAATATTTGTTTTTTTTTTTATTGTCACCTTATTTTGGTCGTGTGTTTTAAATCCTGCTTTTAATCACCTTATTTTTAAATTTTTAGAAAATGCTAATCCTTTTATTTTTTGTAATGTCAAGTTCCCCCCATAGAAACCTTATTGCTTTGTCTTATCTCATGTGTCCCTTTCAAATTACACCTTATATCCAATTTTTACAAAATAAGAACCTGCCTTCTCACTTGCAAAATTGAAATGTAAAAAAATACAAGGACAAGTATGAACTGTAAAAAAAAAATGTACCATTTATTTTGGTAATAAAAAAAAATTTGATATGCAAAAGTCAGCACTGGAGAGCTTGCTGCCATTTGTGCACAGCCAGGTGTGGCCTGATGTGACTGGTGATCAGTTGGAGGCCAAAATGGGGACTTGAGAGGTTCATTCAGGAAGTCACGCATCAAGGTCTTGGACTCCCCGAGGTCAGAAACTGGAGCAGGGCAGGCAGATGTCACCAGGTTGTGGTACTACAGCAGCCTGAACTCTGGTACACCACATGGAAGTAAGGGAGTCACTTTCTTGATTTCTTCAAGGCCTTCCTTGGTGGCTTCCCTGCAGCCTGCTCTTTCACCTTCTCTGCAGCCTTCTCAGCAGCCTTCCTCTTATGCCTGGCTGGAGGTGGTGCCACAGGGGTAGTACTCATGCCAGGAGGAGGAGTAGACGAAGGTGGTGGAGGATGAGTAGCCGACGGTGGTGGAGGAGGAGGTGGAGGAGAAGGAGGAGCAGTAGAAGGAGGAGGAGCAGTAGAAGGAGGAGTAGAAGGAGGAGGAGCAGTAGAAGGAGGAGGAGTAGAAGGAGGAGGAGTAGAAGGAGGAGGAGCAGTAGAAGGAGGAGGAGTAGAAGGAGGAGGAGCAGTAGAAGGAGGAGGAGTAGAAGGAGGAGGAGTAGAAGGAGGAGGAGCAGTAGAAGGAGGAGCAGTAGAAGGAGGAGGAGCAGTAGAAGGAGGAGGAGCAGTAGAAGGAGGAGGAGTAGAAGGAGGAGGAGCAGTAGAAGGAGGAGGAGTAGTAGAAGAAGAAGAGGAAGCAGAATGTTCAGATGAAGCAGGAGAAGAAGAGGAAGAAGAATGTTCAGATGGAGCAGGAGAAGAAGAGGAAGAAGAATGTTCAGATGGAGCAGGAGAAGAAGAGGAAGAAGAATGTTCAGAAGGAGCAGGAGAAGAAGAAGAAGAAGGTGGGGGAGCTTGAGAAGGAGCAGGAGAAGAAGAAGAAGAAGGTGGGGGAGCTTGAGAAGGAGCATGAGAAGAAGAAGAAGGTGGGGGAGCTTGAGAAGGAGCATGAGAAGAAGAAGAAGGTGGGGGAGCTTGAGAAGGAGCATGAGAAAAAGAAGAAGAAGAATAAGAAGGTGGGGGAGCTTGAGAAGGAGCATGAGAAGAAGAAGAAGGTGGGGGAGCTTGTGAGTTATGTGGTGTGTGAGGATGGGGATGGCGGCAAATCACAGTGTCCTCTGTGAGAAGACCCCTCACCCCCTGATTTGCCAGGGTGATGAGGAGGCCCTCAAAGAGGAGGCGTTGGTCTAATGTCATTTCTGACATTTTGGCCAAAACAACTGTGACAAATCCCTCCTGAGCAGTGGGAGGCTGTTGCAGGGTTGCATGGGCATCCCGAATGAGGGCTAGTGAGGCGTCACGCACCCTTGTATCCCTCACCTGCCTTCTCGGACGCAGATGAAGAGGAGACACCTGGCATCTCGTGCTTGGCCCAGCAACCTCCTGCAACCCACTTGGGCCTGCCACCTCATCCGCTCCACTTGGGCCTGCCACCACGTTACTGCTACTTGGGCCTGCCAACACGTCCAAGATACTTGGGCCTGCAGCCTCCTCCAAGCCACTCACCCTGTCCTCCTCCTGCCTGGCATTTTCCTGATCCTCCTGCTGCCTGGTCTCGTCCTGTGTATGGAAAAAAAGTAAAGTTTTACTATTTTTTAAAATTTTTGGTTTATTTATTTAAGCTCCTGACTGTACCTTTTTTTTTGGTCACGACTTAGCTAAGCCAATCATTCTGACCCATGTTTTATGGTCAATCACACCACAAAAATTCATGGCCAATACTGACAAATTTTAGGAATAACACTTTTATATTTAAATTTTTTTTACCTTTAATATCTTAATTTACATCTCTTTAACAACATTTGAACACCACATATTTGCACATTGAAAGTACTATATACCTGGCTCCAGCTGGGCAAATCTGGATCTTCATCCAGGATGGAAGGCTGCTGAGAGGGTTCTTCTGCAGAGGGAGCAGCAGGTTGGCTGGAGGGAAGGCTGGAGCTTCTGTGGCTTCTGGGGCGAAGGCTAGAAAGTGACTCCCTAACCTCCAGGTGTTCATCCAGGAAGCTCAGTTTGCTGTAGTACCACAACTTGGGTTGAAATACCCGCCCTGCTCCAGCTCCAGACCTCATCGAAGCCAAGACCTTGTTGCGTGCCTTCCTGTAGGTGCCTCTCAAGGTCCCAATTTTGACCTCCAACTGGTCAGTTGTCACATCAAACCCCACCTGTCTCCGCACAAGTGGGAGCAGGCTCTCCAGTGCAGTTTTGCGCAATTCTCTATTTCGAGAGATGGGGTCTTTGGTGGCCCACAGAACAGGAAGTTCTTGCCACCTATCAATAAAGATCTCCAAGAAGTCGGGTTGGTTAAAGCGATTCATCTTTTCCTGTCCAAAACCAAGGATAAAAAAATAATGTCACTACACAATCTAGAAAGTCAATTACTCTTTCTCACAAGCTAGCCCTTAAAGGGTCACTAATGGATAACTATATTTTTTGATGAAATTACTGTTTACAGTGTCTAGAGACATACAAGTGCATACATATAATGTGCCTCTAGTTTCACTTTTGGTTTTAAATTTAGTTATTGTTTCTGTGAAGTAAAGAGACACACAGAACCAAAAAAAAATAAAAGCAGGGCATATTTTAATTTCAAAAATTATTAGCATTGTTTTGGTTGATTTTTAAACACACAGCTTAGACCACAGTGACAAGCTCCCCTGATAAATTTGAGAGGGAGCAGAACCAGGAAGTGATGATTTATGCAAATGATTACAGCTGCTTAAAAGCAAAAAGGGACAATGAGGACATGAAATCAATACTGATATAATGTAAAGTTAGTTATTTCTGCCCCAAACAATTTTGGCTTAGTGCTCCTTTAAATGTCTGTCTTTCCTGAATATGCCACTGCTGTCCCAAGTTCGAAGCATACCTACACGCTTGTCGTTCAAACGTCTTTCTTACGCAACCCGGTCGTATGGACGCTACATGTGTTCGAGCCTTATATACACTCCGCACACGACATCCGCCCATGCTTACAAAAAATTGATGTTTCCCCCCCGCCCCTTATCTTCCGTCGCAAAAACGACAAGGTGGAATTGGCAAGAGATCATGTTGGGTCAGTTCCTAGGAAACAGATGACCAGTTGTGTCGAACTAATAAGCCAGATCTCATCCTCATTTGTGTATGAAACGTTAGTTAGATAAAAGCACTCCGATATAGTTTGGTCAAGACATAAAAGCGACCATTTGCATCATGTTTAAACCGACTTGTTTTTAGAAGACATCCTGATGAGAACCGAGATTGCCCACACAACAGTAGTTGGATCAAAATGCATAATCAAAGCGTTGTTTACGTACGACGGCACTATAGCGGACCATTACCTTCAAATTAAAAACTGGCTATGTTGTAATTTCTGAACCTAAGATGTAGGCCACAAAATCATTCAATCAAGAAAAACATGTAAAATGTAGTTACATACCGGTCTTTGACCCGATCGTTATCTCCGCCGTCTTCCACAAACTGTGAACGCCCCTTTTACTCACGTGGTAGCCCTTTATACACGCGCATGTGGGACTTTACGCACGTCTCCCCGCCCCTGACGTTCATGGTATCGTATTTTCCCCGCCCCTTTTCCATCTTTTTTTTGTTGGAAGCACATGTTGGAGAAGATGGCAGCACGGCGAATCAGGTGTAAGGCCTCCAACATGACCTTTGAGGAAATGGTGGAGATGGTCCTCATCCTCAAAGCAGAGGACTACGATGGGAGGCATGGGCCATATAAGTACCCTAATAAGGTCAAGGCCCAAATAATGGAGAAGGTGAGGAGGAGTCTCCATCAGAAATTTGGGGTGAAAAGGTCCAAGGAGCAGATCCGGAAAAGGTGGTGTGACCTTAAAAAACGGGAGCCGGAACAAATGAAGAGGATCAGGAGAGTGATTAGAAGAAGTAAGTTTGTTATATATTTTGTAAGATTTGTTCTGCGCCATGTGTTTTTGATTTCAGGTTGTACTGTAATATTTTTTTAGGCACAATAATTTGTCGTCAAACTGGACGTCCATTCGGAACGACTAAATATTGTGTTTAAAATCCTAGAAATTAGGACATTTTTTTAAAATTGTGGTGAGATCAATCGTGAAAATAATGTAGATGTGCTATTAAAACCACCAAACTTTTTTTATTAATTAAATATACAGTAAAAGGAGAGTCTGCTCAGCAGTCGGTGACACATGTGGACTCATTTGCATAATTGTTGTCCCCTTTAATAACCCATTTTGGGCTTCACACAGAGCTGAGGTGATCCAGTGTATACTTTGTTGGCTTACATGTTTAAAAGTAGACCAAAGCTACAAGATTTGTCAGGATCTTTGTGAATGCCTTCAATCCTGTGTTTTGCCCTGAGGGGTTTTTCAAAACATCAATAGTCCCAGAAATTGTCTAAAGTGAATCATATTCCTCTTTCAGGCCTATAAGCTAGAAAAAACCTGTTTCCATTTTCTTCATTCTCGTAGGGCGTCATGAAGCTTCGACACGGGAGCAAGAAGTCCAGCAAGCCACACCCCCGAGGGATGGTGATGATGCGCAGCCTGCCACCACATCAGGTAAAGTAACATATAACTAACCCAGCTTCAGGTAATGTAGATGTAGGCCTGCCTAATTTTAAAAAATGGTTTTGTCCCACATTTCAGGATCAGGTGGTGGCTTGGACAGGCATACAAAACAGATGGTTATATCTGAAATCTGGGCCTGCAGAGAAGAGGTGGAGGAGATTCATCTGGCCAACCGACAAATTAAAGAAAGAACAAGGAGGGTGGAAAATAAATTAAAAAATTTACTTGATGTTTTGGGGAGACTCTGAATCTAAAAAAAATACAAAAAAAAATTTTATATACCAGATTTTAATGTTTATTTAATTAAAAAAAAACCAAAAAAAAAATAAAACCAGATTTTCTACTTTATTTAATAAAAAAAAAAAACAAAAAAAAAATAAAACCAGATTTTCTACTTTATTTAATAAAAAAAAAACCAAAAAAATAATAAAACCAGATTTTCTACTTTATTTAATAAAAAAAAAAAAAAAAAAAATCCAAAAATGATTGTATATTGTATGAGAAAAATCACCCACAAAAATACAAAAATGATTGTATATTGTATGAGAAAAATCACCCACAAAAATGATTGTATATTGTATGAGAAAAATCAACCAAAAAAATCCAAAAATGATTGTATATTGTATGAGAAAAATCACCCACAAAAATACAAAAATGATTGTATATTGTATGAGAAAAATCACCCACAAAAATGATTGTATATTGTATGAGAAAAATCAACCAAAAAAATACAAAAATGATTGTATATTGTATGAGAAAAATCACCCACAAAAATGATTGTATATTGTATGAGAAAAATCACCCACAAAAATACAAAAATGATTGTATATTGTATGAGAAAAATCACCCACAAAAATGATTGTATATTGTATGAGAAAAATCAACCAAAAAAATACAAAAATGATTGTATATTGTATGAGAAAAATCACCCACAAAAATACAAAAATGATTGTATATTGTATGAGAAAAATCACCCACAAAAATGATTGTATATTGTATGAGAAAAATCACCCACAAAAATACAAAAATGATTGTATATTGTATGAGAAAAATCACCCACAAAAATGATTGTATATTGTATGAGAAAAATCAACCAAAAAAATACAAAAATGATTGTATATTGTATGAGAAAAATCACCCACAAAAATACAAAAATGATTGTATATTGTATGAGAAAAATCACCCACAAAAATGATTGTATATTGTATGAGAAAATATACCAAAAAATTTTGTAGGGTATTTATGAATAAATAAAAATAAAAAAATTTAGAAAATAAAGAGCTTTTGAACATCAAAAAAGTGTGTGGTGTTTTTACTAAAATACGTAAAATTGTCTATGTGTTTGGTTTGGGGGTCACCTGGGAAATGTTTGCTAGTTGATAATGAAAATACACTTAGTTACACTTAGTAAAGAACTCCAAACAACACAAGCAAGACATAACAAGTTTAGAAAAAAAATTATGATTTATTTTTAAGAAAGCTACAATTAGGGCAAATTTGATTGAGATGGTATTGCCCCCCTACCCATGAAATAGTCCATGTATTTGTCCCGGACTTCACGGGCACTCTGGGGGGGCAGTCCTGTGTGGCCAGCTTCAAGGCCCGCCAAAGTTTCTGCAGGGGTCAAATGTTGTGCCTCGGGCCCAACCAGGGCCATATAATTTGGAGATTGTCTCCTTAAAAAATTGTGGAGAATGCAGCAGGCAAAAATAATTGTATTCCACTTATATTCCGCCATGTGGAGAGAGGTGAGGAAAAGGCGGAACCGGCTGGCCATGATGCCGAAAGCGTTCTCAACCACTCTACGTGCTCGGCCCAGCCGGAAATTAAAGACACTCCTCTCTGGGGTGAGGGTGCGCTGAGGGAATGGCCTCATAAGATGGGGTCCCAGGGCAAACGCTTCATCAGCCAGGAAAACAAATGGCAGGCCTTCTACATTCTGGTCATCCGGTGGCAATGACAGATCATCATCCTGAAGGCGAAGCGCGAACTCCGTCTGCCTGAAGGCTCCCCCATCCGATACCCGTCCATTCATCCCGACATCCACAAAAAGGAATTCATACTGTGCTGACACCACCGCCATCAGCACAATACTGTTGAACCCCTTATAATTAAAGAACTGGGATCCTGAACGGGGTGGAGGCACGATGCGGACGTGCTTCCCGTCGATGGCTCCCCCGCAGTTGGGGAAGTTCCATCGGGTCTGGAAGTCCAAAGCCACAGACTGCCACTCCTGTGGTGTGGACGGAAGCTGGGGAAGAAAAAAATAAAAAATTAGCCACATAACCTTGCAAGCAGATTATACAAAGACATTATAAGCATTATAACATTTCTGGGAACTAGCATATTATATCTAAATATATTTAGCCAATTAACACATTAAACACCCCCTCTGATGGGCCAATGCCCAAGTTTGGGGGAGGGCTAGATGAGTTTGGGAGTACTAAAAAAAATTAATTTTGATTATTGGTGAACATAGACTTTACAACACATTTTGGAGGGGAGGGCTAGATGAGTTTGGGAGTCCTAAAATTAAAATAAAAAAAAAAATAAATATTGGTGAACATAGACTTTACAACACATTTTGGAGGGGAGGGGGGGGACATTACAATGGATATAACACAATACATTGGGAAGTGACTAGACTAGGTAGGTTGGGGCCCAGGATAGCATGCTGGGGAGGTAAGTGCTGGAAAATATGCATGTAGGCCAAAAAAGGGGCATCAAAGTTTACATCATGCATGGGGGCAAAGGGGACATTCACAGCATATTCCAGACATGGTAATTAGGGAAGGAGGAGATAACTACAAGACATTAGCATACATTATAGACATAAAATGTGATATTAAAGGAGAAAACTTACCCTCATATATTCCTCCTGCAGAACCTGGATGATGGCAGAGCAGGTGTCAGGAATGATGAGGCCCAGAGCCTGGGGGGAGATGCCCGTGGAGAACTTTAAGTCCTGAAGGCTTCTCCCAGTTGCCAGATAACGGAGGGTGGCAACTAGCCTCTGCTCAGCACTGATGGCTTCCCGCATAACGGTGTCCTGCCTGGTAATATAGGGGGACACCAAAGCCAACAGGTGCTGAAAGACGGGATCAGACATCCTCAGGAAATTCCTGTAATCAACAGGATTATTTTCCTGAAGCTCCCGCAGCAAAGGCATGTGAGAGAATTGGTTCCTACGGAGCAACCAATTCTTGGTCCATGAACGTGTCCTCCTCCTGTTCATGAACTCCTCATTGTCTAGGTCATAAACAAACAGACCTATAGACAGAAGATGCTTAGCACGAAGTCGGCGACGACTAGGTGCCTGCAACATGGCTACAAGGCTAGTTACGAACGACAAATCAGAATTGCACTAAACAGACCGCAGTGAAGAACAGCAAGACCTATGAAGAACGACCCTGACAATGAAAAACGCGGGGACAGGACCGCAATGTAAAACAATACGACCTGACCGCACGTCTCGATTGCCTAGATACGACCCACACAAGTACAAACTGAACGGCAGAGATCAATCTGAAAGCACAAAGACTGAAAAGCACGAATCGTCACTCACCAAACTTTTACTAACACGCGTAAACACGGAATCAGCAAAAGGAGCCCCAAGGGTGGCGCCAACAAAATCAAACCTCCCCTTTATAGTCGCGTCATACGTCGTGAGCGTCATCGCGCCGGAGAACGACCAGATTTTGGTATGTTACGTGTGTACGCAAAGCAAGCCTGCCGAGCTTCTCGACAAGTTCAACAAGGAACTCGTCGAGGAACTCGACGGGCTTTGCACGTCGAGTTTCTCTGTCGTGTGTACGAGGCCTCAGACACTGGAAATGGGCAAAGCAACTGCCAACCACATATAGCAGCCATTACAACCAGAACACTCAGTACAACTTTTGTATGCTGCATCTGACCCCCTTTTCTAATTACCCCGCTCCCTTCTGTTGTGTGTGCACTACTCGCTCTACAGAACATAATGACACAATCACTTACCTGCTACCATTACCTCGTTAAGCGTCATTCAACTTAATGGCTCAGAATGAGAGATAATGGCTCTTTCAATTGAGTACATATACTTTCTATACTTGTAGGCAGGATAAAAACAATAACTATTTTCTCTAAAGTCTTTTACAGCACCCATTTGAAAAATGCGATGCAACACAGAGATGAAAATTGTTCTAACTCCCTTCTCTACAATTAGACAATAATTCAAAGCCTTTTTACATGAATAGTCAAAATTACCATTAATCAGTGCTAATAGACTGATAACCTTCAGTATCCATTAATTTGTTTTTCAGTTTCATACATAATATATATATATATTTGAAAAAAATAGAACATACAGTACTTTTCTAATTAATGACATAAATGCATAACAAAAGATGTTTTCTTATGTAAATTCAGTTTTTACATGGCAAAAGCTGCATTGTAAAAAGAAAGTATATACCGAATAAGTTTTTCATCACATTTTTTTGTGCTGAAAATGCTCCCCTCGGCTTATACTCGAGTCACCTTTTTGCGTCTGATCTCCCGGACTTTGGGGACCCGGTACCGGCCGGCCGGTCAAGTGTGCAGAGTTTGTTGTCCGGGGACCTGCGGCCGGGGAGCACAGATTTTTCAAAGCCGGGCACCCCTTCCATAGACTCCCATATTAGATGGTCATTTCTCCAGTGACTTTGGGGACCCGGTACCGGCCGGCCGGTCAAGTGTGCAGAGTTTGTTGTCCGGGGACCTGCGGCCGGGTAGCACAGATTTTTCAAAGCCGGCGACCCCTTCCATAGACTCCCATGTTAGACAGTCATTTCTCCAGTGACTTTGGGGACCCGGTACTGGCTGGCCGTAGGTCCCCTGGACACACATGTAGCCCCATTTCTCCTCTACAAGTGTGCAAAGTTTGTTGTCTGGGGGACCTACGGCTGGGGAGCACCGATTTTCAAACCGGGGACCCCTTCCATAGACTCCCATGCAGGGGCAGACTGACAACTCATGGGGCCCCCGGGCAATAGAAGATTATGGGGTCCCTGGGCTTACAGATGGCCACCACACCAGGAGGCAGTGCAGAGGTGGGGCAGCTAAAATCTCGGGATTTTCACATCAAAAGCATGTCGGTTTCCGGCATATCAGGGACAGATGTAAAAACATTTTTTTTACATACTGTCCCTGGTTTTACTGAGCCTGGCAACCCTGATGGGGCCCCCTAGTGGCATGGGGCCCTCGGACAGTGCCCGAGTGACTCAATGGTCAGTCCGCCCCTGCTCCCATGTTAAACGTCAGTCTAGTCATGGACACAGTGAGGCATGGGCATAGTGAGGCATGGACACAGTGAGGCATGGGCACAGAGTGGCACGGGCACAGTGAGGCACGGGCACAGTGAGGCACGGACACAGTGAGCCATGGACACAGTGAGGCAAAGTGAGGCACAGTGATGCATGCAGATGGACACCCTAGGCTTATACTCGAGTCAATAAGTTTTCCCATTTTTTTGTGGTAAAATTAGGTGCCTCGGCTTATATTCGGGTCGGCTTATACTCGAATATATACGGAAGCTGCAACAAAGAAAAATAAGAACGTTTTTTGATGGTAGCTCAAGTGGACCTTGATAGCAAAATTATCTTTTCCACCACTGTATACATTAAATAGGTAAAACATTTGTAAACCACGCTGTGCTTCAAAAAAGGAATATATCCCTTTCATGAATAAGCCTATTTCTGACATTTGGTGTTTCCAAGTTAAAATCTGTATTTTTTGCTAGAAAATTATTTAGAACCCCCAAACATTATAGATATCTATATATATCTATATATATATATATATATATATATATATATATATATATATATATATATATACAGTATATATAGATATATATATATATAGATATATTTTAGCAGAGAATCTAAAGAATAAAATGGCGATTATTGCAATATTTTATGTCACACGGTATTTGTGCAATGGTGTTTTAAACGCAACTTTTTGGGAAAAAGACACTTTCATGAATAAAAAAAAAAATGAAAAAGTAAAGTTAGCCCAATTTTTCTGTATAATGTGAAAGATGATGTTACGCCGAGTAAATAGATACCAAACATGTCACGCTTTATAATTCCACACACTGGTGGAATGGCGACAAACTACGGTACCTAAAAATCTCCATAGGTGACGCTTTAATTTTTTTATGGTTACCAGGTTAGAGTTAGGCCTCGTACACACGATAGGTTAACCAGAGGACAACGGTCTGACGGACCGTTTTCATCGGTCAAAACCGATCGTGTGTGGGCCCAATAGGTTATTTAACCTTCGGTTAAAAAACAGCAAACTTGCTTTAAAATGTAACCGATGGATTGCTAACCGATAGGTCAAAACTGATCGTTAGTATGCAAAACCATCGGTTAAAAACCCACGCATGCTCAGAATCAAGTCGACGCATGCTTGGAAGCATTGAACTTCATTTTTTCAGCACGTCGTTGTGTTTTACGTCACCGCGTTCTGACGCGATCGGTTATTTAACCTATGGTGTGTAGACGTGACGGACCATCAGTCAGCTTCATCGGTTAACCTAAGACAACGGTCCTTCAGACCGCTGTCCTCTGGTTAACTTATCAAGTGTACGAGGACTTACAGAGGAGGTCTACGGCTAGAATTATTGCTCTCGCTCTGACGTTCGCAGCGATACCTACATGTATGATTTGAACACCGTTTACATATGCGGGCGCGACTTCCGTATGCGTTTTCTTTATAATATAAAATTGTGTTTTTAAAAAGAAAATTGTTGATCACTTTTATTGCTTTCATAAGGAATGTAAACATCCCTTGTGACAGTAATAGGTGGTGATAGGTAGTCTTTATGGAGAGATCCCAAAGTATTCAGATCGCCGAAAACGGCGATTCTGAATACTGTGTATTTTTTGTAAACCGGCGCCATTGGTAGCCGAGTAAACCGGAAGTGACGTTGTGACGATGCTTCCGTGTTTACATTGAAGAGACTGGATCAACGCCATTCACGGCTTTGTTCCAGTCTGCGGCTAGGAACTGGAGGCGGCGGTTAGTAGATCGGGTCTCCCGGTGGGACGGGAGGCCCGGTAAGAGCGGCGGAGGCAGCGGGAGGCGGGATAATAACCAAGCGGCTTTTAGCCGCATCAGTTGTTAGTCCCCAGAAAGCCAATCGCAGGCTCTAAAAAATGAAACCGGGATGAACAAAACAGTCCACCAATGTGAAAGGAAAGAGAGTGTAAATCAAATAGTCCTAATATAGAGATGAATGAGCATCACTAAGGCATCACTGGAAGGGGAGGCGTCAATGAAAAATAAAGACTTGCAAGGAGAACCACCACTGACTGTATAGAGGCTTACTGGAAGTAATGGGCTTAAAGGGGCATATACCACTTAAGTCATGTGAGCTTGTGGTGATATTCACCCTTTGGAGTGAAGGTCCAGGTTTCTACACTCACAGATCCAGGTAAAACCAGCACGGTCCTCCACAGGTGGACAGTGAAACTTACAATAGAGATTCACACGATGAGAAGAGAGGAATAATCACTGTATTCATATGATGAAACCAAAAACAAAGGTCCCACATAGCGTGATAACGTTTAGATATTTAATGTAAAAGAGGTAAAAAAAGGCACACTCACATTTCCATAGTACACAAAAGCTTTGACAGAAACATAGAGTAGCGTAATGATGATGGCAGGTCTCAACCAACGTGTTTCGTCTGAATAGACTTCATCTGGGGTGTATACATTCCATTTGAACAATCGAAAACATTTTAAGTCTGTTTACTTTTTTCTCTAAATTTCCAATCTGCCCCTGCAGCCGCCTGGATTATCTATGTCACATATCCCAAGAGGCATTAGCTTACAAGGCAGCACCTTGAGGAGGTAGGATCTGGCATGCATTATCGGGGAGCAGACTGCAAGGACAGAGAAGATACAGCTGGCTCCCGATGATGTCAGAGTGGACGGTGGCACTCCAGAACCTGGTGTGCAATGGGGGATCACAACAAGCAGCAATGCTTTGGCTGTTTGTGTGCTATTATGTTTACTGAAGATAACAATACGTTGAAAGGATTTACAGTAAAAGAAATTACACAAGGAGTGAAGTTCCTTTGAAGTACAAATTACTATTTTATGTCTGTTCTCATGATTAAGAAAATGCTTGTTATTATTACAGTTACAGCTTGATCTTTTTTTTTTTTTTTAAAGCTGAAACAGGTTTAATTTTTTTTTTTTAAGGGTTGTTATAACTATTTTCACAAAAGCAACTCAACAGGCTTACAGAACATCAAACTCAAGGGAGGATCTGTCACTTCCGGGTCCTGTATGATATCCAAACAGGCTTTACCATCTAGAGCGAGACATGGATTGCACACCATCGCCAGAGGAATAGCCCTATCTGCACACGCTAGTGCCAGGGGAGGCACATATACACGTGAGTGCAATTTGTACCTTATTGTTTTTATATCATTATTAAATTTACTACACTATGGGACTTTTACCCATCTTTCCTGTGGAGTCATTTTTATACATCCTAGCTCTATCCTGAGAGATCAGTGGAGTGGTGTTAGCAGTGGAACCAAACCAATCTGGTTTTCCAAATGCGCATTTTGACCATCCTCTAAAAAAAGGGGTCAAACACCTTCGGTGAGTTGCCACCTTTCCATTGAGCACTCAAGGTTGAAGAACTAGAAGTCACCTATATAGGAGCAACTTGGTTTTAGTGCTGAGATTATCATCACAAATGGACTTTTTTCTTGCTATTTTTCATTTCCTGTTTGATTTATGACATTGTTTATATGTTTCAAATTTCACTTTTCACTTATGAACACGCTAAGCACCTAATCCTTTCATTTGATACAAATTCAAGGGTCGCGATCAGGACAGTACCAGTAAACACATTCTGATGTGGGACAGCTGAATCTCAGGATCTGATCAATACATCAAATAATATGGTCTCCCCTTTGTCTCCTCTTATTGGTTAGCTTAGCTGCATCATGCATTTCATTGTGTGCAGGTGATGAGGCTAATGACTGAGGAGGAAAGGGAAGTTTTTGTTTCAAGGCTCAGGATGTATACATTAAAGCCTGGTACACACTATGGGGCAGATCCACAGAGCGAGTACGCCGGCGTATCTACTGATACGCCGGCGTACTTCCAAATTTCCTGCGTCGTATCTTTGGTTTGAATCCTCAAACCAAGATACGACGGCATCTGGGTTAGATCCGACAGGCGTATGACTTTGTACGCCTTCGGATCTTAGATGCAATACTTCGGCGTCCGCTGGGTGGAGTTCTCGTCGTTTTCCGCGTCGAGTATGCAAATTAGCTATTTCCAACGAACCACGAATGTACGCGCGGCCGTCGCATTCTCTTACATCGTCTCTAGTCGGCTTTCTTCGGCATATAGTTAAAGCTGGTGTTTTGCGGCGTATAGTTAGACTTGCCATGTTAAGTATGGCCGTCGTTCCCGCGTTTCATTTGAATTTTTTTTTTTGCGTAAGTCGTCCGTGAATCGGGATGGACGTAATTCACATCTTTGTTAAAAAAAATTACGTCCTTGCGACGTCGTTTAGCGCAATGCACGGCGGGAAATTTAGGGACGGGGCATGCGCAGTTCGTTCGGCGCGGGGACGCGCTTCATTTGAATGAAACACGCCCCCTAATCGCCGATTTGAATTCCGCCGCCAGAGATAGACTACGCCGCGGTAACTTACGGCGCAAAATCTTTAAGGATTCAAACTAAAGCCAGGTAAGGTACGGCGGCGTAGCGTATCTCTGATACGCTGCGCGGGTGCAGATCTCTGTGGATCTGCCCCTATGAGATTTTTTTCGATCAATCCAGCTGGTTGAATGAAAAAAAACTGTCATCTCTGGTCAGAGGCCACTGTACCAACTATGTGAAGTTAGTGTAGCGATCTCCCCTGTTGAGCTGTTGTGTCCTAACAGATAAATGCCCCACATCCCCCCCGCGCCAAATCACTCCGATCAGCACTCTCCGCCAATGGCTGGGAGCACTGATCAAGAGTCCATTGGCTGCTGGTTTTCCAGCTTGCTTGTCTGACAGAAGTTGGCCAAACGGCTGGCTTCTGTCGGACAGGGTGGCATACACACTGGCCAAACGTCGGCCACTTTTTTTTAATCAGGAAATAAAATATGACCCATGTGTACAGGCTTAAGGATACAAAATAAAACCCAGAAAGAGGAAAAAACTGTGCCACAATTTCGGACCTGTCAGGCTGAGAGTCCAGGGTAGGTAACCTGCAGTATAAATATCCACGGAGACTGGACTAATAATATTACAGTAGTAACAACACACTAAAACATGCAGCGCAATGGAAACCTTGCCCCCTTTGTCCTCTGACGTCCTTATGGAGATTAGTGATAGTGATTATAGTGATTCCTTAAAGAGACCTGTGTGAAGCCCATAGATTGTACAATGAAATCGATCAATAATTTATTATAAGTACTGAACCCATATTGTAGGACCATAAATCAGTGACATCTGTGGGCATCTCTCATGTCTCGCCAGGTGTCTCACACAGTGGAGCGCCGCAGACCAAAGCCACCTCCCCCTCCTCTTTGTTTACATCTACAGGAGGGGGAGGCAGCTTTCGCCTGCAGCACTCCGCTGTTTGAGAGGGAGGAAGAAAGTTGATCTGGAGTAATGGAATGCGGACTTGCTGTAATTGTGTAACAAACTTGTGAAGCCTGGCAAGTCTAGCAATAGCTTAGCAAGTCATTTTCAAACTTGCAGCACAATTGCTTGCTATCTGAAATTGCACACTGCTGAGAGCCTGAGCCAGTCATTCCCAACCCTTCCACAGCCCGGCGCTCCAGTGAGTGCTGGAGGGGTAGAGCAGAGAGCCAGTGACTTACAGTCACTTCTTTCAGTTTAGTGAAGACTGAGAACTGAGTGGTCATCCCTTAGTTCTAAGGCTTATGCCGCATACACACCATCACTTTATGTGATGAAAAAAAACGACACTTTCTGTGAAGTAAAAAATGACGTTTTTGAAACTTCAATTTTCAAAGACGAAGTTGCCTACACACCATCGTTTTTCTCACAATGTTCTAGCAAAGTGAGGTTACGTTCCACCACGTTTTTCCATTGAAGCTTGCTTCATAAGTAGCTTCTGGGCATGCGTGGATGAAAAAACGTCTTAGAAAACTACGTTTTTTGCTACACACGGTCAATTTCTGTGAAGTAAAAAGTGCACTTTTGAAAAATGACACATAAAATTGAAGCATGCTTCAATTTTTTTTGGTCGTTTTTTAGAAGACATAAAACGACGTTTTCCCCCACACACAGTCAATTAAAGTGACGTTTTTAAAAACGTCATTTTTTTTCATCACATAAAGTGATGGTGTGTATGCGGCATTAGAGTCAGTAGGGGACAGCTGCAGCATCAGAACAATGTTGCAGCCACACAGGGGAGTATGGATGTTCGTTTTTATTTAAATCCTTTACTTCTCCTTTTAGATACTTCAGCTGACTTTTAATAAACAGGTACTTACCAGTGCCTGGAGTCCAGAACTATCTACACCGAGCCTACTCTTCTTACCACTGCAGGTCCCAGGCACCGCCGGATCCCCACCGCCCATGTGCAAGCTCTAGTGGTGCTCCGTGAAATGTGTCTCAGAATGCTGTGGGGGGGTCGGGAAGGGGACAAATGTGTCATTTTCACCTAGGCAAGAATTGCAGAGGCAAGTAAATCAGTACTGGCTTCCCCCTTAAAAAACATAACTCAGTTACAGGCTGGGGTAAGGGAGCCAACTTTTTGAGTGAAGTTCCTGCTGGCCGTACACATATATGCGGTCTCTCGTGGGTGGGCTTTAACGCTGAGTGGCTGCATATATGCTGTCTCGTGGGTGGGCTTTAATGCTGAGCGGCTGCATATATGCTGCCCTATGCAAACACTTTACTGTGCTGAGAGCGCACTTCCAGCCCCGTAGCGAACATGTATTGGAAAGCTCCCAATGCATACTTGAGATTGGGAGCTTTCCAATAATGTGTCCGCTGTGACAGCCAATCACAGTGGTCACATGATAATGCCCGCCTCCGCTTCCTGGCATTTAGATCTTCTTAAAGGGCTGGGAGGCAGCGATGGGAAGAGGTTAAGGTGTGATTATCCTAGTTGTAGAAACACTTTTTCCATCAATGGCCCCAACTTATTAAACCATTAAATCCATGAAAAAATAGGGCAATGTAAATGGTTTCTGTTTAATTATAGTAGACAGTTGTAATTACTATGATTTATCAGAATATCACTTTAGGAACCATTCTCACAAAAATCCAAAAGCATAAACAAACTTATTTATTTTTCTATTGGTTCCAGGCAAACTCCAATTGAATTTGCTAGTACTGCTTCACTTAATTAATGCTTATCAAAAAAAAAAAAAAAATTCTTATCATTCATGGCCGCTAGCTGCTGCTGTTTCCCAAGCACTGCAGAAGTGAACAAAATCTTTCTCACTGTCGGCTAAATAATAATTTAGGGGTTATATGCGAGAACTCATTAGGGAACATTCTTATCTGCTTCTCCAAACAAATAAAAAAAATTAACCATAGTGGGAATATTTGCATAAAATAGCAGATACTCTGAATCGAACTGCCAGGACTAATTGTTAGAAAGTGAGTTTTAACAAATTTGCTGTTCTCAGTACCCTGTCATGCCTAAAGAAAATTCCACTTTTTCTTAAATAAAGATAAGGCATATATTGGGTAATTGTTGCACATGCCATTTTGCAATATAATGTTATTAAAATTGCATTTTTATCAACAGCCAGCTATGATTATTATTTATAAATCGGCAAAAATGTATGCAGTGCTTTACATACTACATGTACCACTTTAGTCTTTGCCCTCAAGGAGCTTACAGTCTTAGATCCCATCCTCCTACCTACATGCATACACTAGGGCCAATTTAGACAGGAGCCAATTAACCTACCAGCATGTCTTTGGAGTGTGGAAGGAAACCCACACAAGTACCAGAGAAGCTTGCAATGGCAATTCAGATAGAATCCTGACCAGGATTTGAACCAGGGATCCCATTGCTGTAAGCGAGCAGGGCTAATCACTAAGCTACTGTGCTGCCCTGAGATTTTCTTAAACTGACAAAATATTAAAATGTTGTATCCTTGCACTTTGAAAAACAGCATTCTCTATGCTAGGTATAACGGGCCAGATTCAGATACTGTAGGTCAGCGGATCTTTAGATCCGCGTAACCTATCTAATTTACGTTACGTCACCGCAAGTTTTTGAGGCAAGTGCTTTATTCAGAAAGCACTTGCCTGTAAAGTTGCGGCGGCGTATCGTAAATTCCCCGGTGGAATTCAAATTCTGCGGCTAGGGGACGTGTAAAATTTAAATCATGCGCGTCCCCGCGCCGAACGAACTGCGCATGCGCCGTCCGCAAAATTTGTCTGCGTGCGATGCTCCAAATGACGTGGCAGGAACGTCATTGGTTTCGACGTTAACGGAAATTACGTCCGGCCATATTCGCGAACGACTTACGCAAACTACGTAAAAATTTCAAAACTCGGCGCGGGAATGACGGCCACACTTAACATAGGATACGCCGCACATACCCCTCATATAGCAGGGGTAACTTTCCGCCGGAAAAAGCCGAACGCAAACAACGTAAAAAAAATGCGCCCGAGCGGGTGATAAGCAGTCCATCACATCACCTCATCATCCATCCCCTGTTTTACACTTTGTTTTACTTCTCTTCAGTTACTTTCTTGTTTCTATGCATAGGCAAATTATGTCATACATCCCAGGAGTCTTTAGGAGAGGAGGAGGGGTTTTCTCAGCTAATCACACCCTCCTGCCTGCATGTCTAGGCTAAGGGCAGATGGAAGTAAATACTTCCAGGAAGTAAATACTACATGCATCATCTGCCCTTACTCAAGATGGCCATGAACAGAAAAGGGGGTGTTTTCCATTATGATTTCTCAGCAAAATAAAGAGACATGGATGGGTGAGGTTGCTTTGATAATAAAAAGATTAATTAAACATCATTTGGGGTTTGTGGTGCTCAGGTGTAGTGTAGTTCCACTTTCAACTGTGAAGAAGAGCCTATAGCAAGCCAATATATTTTATATTTAATTAAAGGGGTTGTAAAGGTTTGCAGATTATTAAAAAAAAAAAAAAACATATCATACTTACCTCCAATGTGCAGTTCGTCCTCTTCTGTGGTCCCACGGCGGCTCTCACGGCTCCTCCCCGCAAGAGCTAACCCCCTCTGGGAAGCGCTTTGCCAAGGGGGTTAGCTTGCAGGCACGCTCCCGTGCCATACAATCGGTGTCTATAGCCACCAATTGTATGACTCAGCCCAGCCCCCCGGCGGCTGCGTCATTGTATGTGATTGACAGCAGCGGGAGCCAATGGCTGCGCTGCTATCAATCATCCAATAAAGAGCTGACAAGAGCTGGGGGAAAGCTACACGGGATCGCGCCCACGGAGATTCGGGGCTCAGGTAAGTAAAACGGGGGCGAGGGGGGGCCGGTGACTGCAAGGTGTTTTTTCACCTTAATGCATAGTATGCATTAAAGCGGGAGTTCACCCGGAATTTTTTTTTTAACATTAGATTGATGCTCATTTTGTCAAGGGGAATCGGGTAGTTTTTTTTAAATCGAAGCCGTACTTACCGTTTTAGAGAGCGATCTTCTCCGCCGCTTCCGGGTATGGTCTTCGGGACTGGGCCTTCCGACAGGCTTCCGACGGTCGCATACATTGCGTCACGAGTAGCCGAACATCGCTGTGGCTCTATACGGCGCATGCGCACCGACGTTCGGCTACTTTCGGAAAATCGCGACGCGATAGATGCGACCTTCGGAAGCCTGTCAATCGAATAGGAACGCCCAGTCCCGCAGCCCATACCCGGAAGCGGCGGAGAAGCTCGCTCTCTAAAACGGTAAGTACTGCTTAAATTTAAAAAAAACTACCCGATTCCACTTGACAAAATGAGCATCAATCTAAGGTTAAAAATTTACTTTTCGGGTGAACCTCCACTTTAAGGTGAAAAAACATGAAGGTTTAAAAGCACTTTAATCACAATGTTTGTGGATGCCAGAAAAATACTTAGGTAAAGTCATCGCCTACTTATAAATTCAGGTCATGTCATTTGTAAACCACATGAATTCCTTACGGAATTTGGACAATGATACATTTTTCTGGCATCTTTCAACATCAGGTGGTGAAAATAGCGTTCTTTGTTCTTCCTTGCTGAGTTTTAAATATGTTTTATCTCAGTGGGCACGTTCATTAGAAGAGCTGTTGGAAGAAAAAGGAATTATTAGCACATTCCAGCCTGGGGTTTATGATTTCCTGTCAATCTTCAGCTAACGCATAAAGAAATTTCTTGATTGAATAAATTACAGTGAGTGATTTAATCTTCCATCGTAACATTTGAGTGGTTAGCACATCGAAAACTGAGCTCAGCTTTTCTGAGATAGAATGAAGTCAGCGACATAATGATTTGCTTGTTTGAAGAGCAAGAATCGGGTCAATGATACAATGTTCCGCTAACATCCGGAGCAGGGAGTCACTGATAATATACTGCACAAGTCATCTATACACTTCCCAATGGTTTCATTTCATGCAGGAAATGCTGATGAACATTATGTAAGAATACAGTTTCTGGTCAACTTGAACAGATGTTGGTGAATGCTAAGCAGAGACGTGTCAATAAACTGTACAAATAGATGTTCAAACGGAAGAAATGCAGAAATGTGCTGAACTTTCTAGAGGTCTTGATTTGAGTCTCAATAGCATGGAAAAAAAATACCAGTTTTGTCCTTTTTTAAAAAAAATGCCTGTAGATTTATTACTCTTAAAGCGGATGTCCGCTAAAAAAAACATTAAAAGCCAGCAGCTACAAATACTGCAGCTGCTAATATTAGGACACTTACCTGTCCTGGAGTCCAGCGGCGTCCCCTCCATCCTCGGTGAGGGAACCACCTCGGTGAGGGAACCAGGAAGTGAAGCGCTCCAGCTTCACTGCCCGGTTCCCTACGCGCATGCGCGAGTCGCGATACGCCTGCCGATTGGCTCCCGCTGTGTACTGGGAGCCGAGTGTTCCCAGAACACAATGGGGACGGAGGGTGACGGGAGGTGACATCATGCCCGCAGTTTACCTGATACTGTGTGGCCGGAAGTGGGTGCAAATACCTGTCTTTAGACAGGTATCTGCACCCCCCTCCCCCTGAAAGGTGTCAAATGTGACACCGGAGGGGGGGAGGGTTCTGATCAGCAGGAGTTCCACTTTAGGGTGGAACTCCGCTTTAAGAAAAAAAAATGAAAGATCCACAAAACACCATACAATATTTGTGTCCTTCATTGTAAATGAGTCAACCTTTCGTGTTTGTTCATTTTTGTCCTGCATGTAGGAGGGTAGGCAATCTAAAAGACACTAGTTTCAACAACAAAACAGAAAACCTCCATATGCACAATCCTATATCCACAGTTGATCCAGAGGAAGGAAAAAAAAAACAATAAAGCATAATGCAATTTGCTCTAGTGTGGAAAAAAATTATTCCCTCCTGATCCCCCCCAAAAGGCAATCGGATATTTCCTGGATCAACTTTCCCTATAAATATTAGTATCCAGTTATATTAAGTACATTTAGGAAAGAATCCAGACCTTTTTTAAAACAAGGGTAAGCGGCGTTCTGACGTCACCGCGCTCAGCTGAACCCGGAAGACACGGGCAGGTGAATTGAGAAGCCGGCTGGCTCGATTCTGTTACATGCGATTTGCATTCTACAACATTGTAAGTGCATATTTTACCTTTTTTAATAAATTTGTCGTGGATTTTATGCTATATGCAATCCTTTCTTTTTCTGGCACATCCCGCAACATCTATCCATTGAGACTGCTATCGGATGCCATAGGCGTTGTACACTTCATCAGCACATACGCTATAATTGATCTCCTGTAATAAGAGGTCAACATCAGCTGGTAAGGGTCAGCTTTTTTCAAGGTGGAGGTGTTTTTTCTATCATCACTTTCTGGGTTTAATTTATACTTCTTCATCACCTGGAGCTTGGATATTCACTTCCTGGTTCCCCTATCTCTGGACACTGGAGTTCAATATATGTTGGACTATTCATGATTGTTTTGACTCACAACCCATGGACTTTTTATTTAATATTCACAGACCTTAATATCACAATATATGTACTGTTTGTGTTATATACATTTTCCTGGTGTATTTAACCTTCATGTTATTTATTGGCATATTCACAGAGTTGTGTGGCACAGTTACCTGTGTATGTCAGTGCGAGACACACATTTTCTTTATTTAGCACAGCTTGTTTTTTCCTTATTTTGATTTTGTGTAGTATAACACGTTTAGTTGCTTGCTTTTTTTATCCACAGAATAAGTGCAGTATTTAATTTTCCTTTTTTAAAAACAGTCTACTGAGCTGGCCGGAACCAGCTCTTGAGGGAGTCTTTTCCACATTTTCACAGCTCTTACTGTGAAGAAACCTTTTCGTATTTGGAGATTAAAGGGGTTGTAAAGGTTAATTTTTTATTTTCTAAATAGGTTCCTTTAAGCTAGTGCATTGTTGGTTCACTTACCTTTTCCTTCAATTTCCCTTCTAAATGTTTTTTTCTTTGTCTGATTTTCTCACTTCCTGTTTCTCCTCAGTAAACTTGCCCCCATCATCCGAGCGGTGGTTATTCAGCCAGAATAGCTTACTGAACAGCTTACTGAGGAGGAACAGGAAGTGAGAAATTCAGACAAAGAAAAAAAAACATTAAGGGAAATCGAAGGAAAAAGTAAGTGAACCAACAATGCACTAGCTTAAAGGAACCTTTAAACAAACTTTTACAACCCCTTTAAAGTCTGTATCCTTAAAATAAAAATGGAGGAGCTCAGCTATGAGGAAAAATTAGAGGAACTGAATTTATTCACTCTTGAGAAGAGGAGATTAAGGGGAGATATAATCAACATGTACAAATATATAAGGGGTTCATATAGTGAACTTGGTGTTGAGTTAGTCACTTTACAGTCAAGACTGAGGACAAGGGGGCACTCTTTACGTCTAGAGGAAAAGAGATTTCACCTCCAAATACGGAAAGGTTTCTTCACAGTAAGAGCTGTGAAAATGTGGGATAGACTCCCTACAGAAGTGGTTCTGGCCAGCTCAGTAGATTGCTTAAAGAAAGGCCTGGATACTTTCCTAAATGTACATAATATAACTGGGTACTAACATTTATAGGTAAAGTTGATCCAGGGAAAATCCGATTGCCTCTCGGGGGATGAGGAAGTAATTCTTTCCCCTGCTGTAGCAAATTGGATGCTTTGCTGGGGTTTTTTGCCTTCCTCTGGATCAACTGTGGGTAAAGAATTGGGTGTATGCGATTGTACGATATTATTATTATTTTATTTCTTATGGTTGAACTTGATGGACTTTTTTCAACCTAACTAACTATGTAACTATGTAACTGAATATATTGTCTCTTCAGAAGATGTGCTCTATATAGTGAACTAGGTGTTGAGTTATTTACTTTAAGGTCATATAGGACAAGGGGGCACTCTTTACGTCTAGAGGAATAGAGACTTAAAGGGGTTGTAAAGGTTTGTTTTTTATTTTCTAAATAGGTTCCTTTACCTTCGATTTCCCTTCTAAATGTTTTGTTTCTTTGTTTCAGATCGTGTCAGAACGCAGTGACGTAAAACACAGCGACGTGCTGAAAAGAATGAAGTTCAATGCTTCCAAGCATGCGTCGATTTGATTCTGAGCATGCGTGGATTTTTAACCGATGGTTTTGTCCTATCGGTTAGGAATCCATCAGTTAAATTTAAAACAATTTGGCTTTTTTTTAACCGATGGTTATATAACCAATGGCGCCCACACACGATCGGTTTGGACCGATGAAAACGGTCCATCAGACCATTCTCATCTGTTTAACCGATCGTGTGTAGGCGGCATTACAGTAAAGAACCCTCTATGCAGTTTAAGGTTAAACCGCTTTTCTCTTTAATCTTAGTAAATGGCCATGTGTCTTATTAAATTCCCTAAAAGCTTTATCCCTATTGTGGGGTCACCAGTACGGTATTTGTACATTAAAAACCTATCCCCTCTCAAGCGTCTCTTCTCCAGAGAGAACACGTTCAGTGCTTGTATCCTTTCCTCATAAATAAGGTCCTACAGTCCCTTTATTAGCTTTGTTGCCCTTCCCTGGACGCTCTCCAGTTCCAGTATATCCTTCCTGAGGACTGCAGCCCAGAACTGGACACCATACTACAGGTGCGGCCGGACCAGAGTCTTCTAGAATGGGAGAATTATTGTTTTATCCCTGGAGTTAACCCCCTTTTAAAATCATGCCAATATTCTGTTTGCTTTGCTTGCAGCAGCTTGGCATTTCATACCATTGCTGAGCCTATCATCTACTAGGACCCCTGGGTCCTTTTCCATCCTAGATTCCCCCAGAGGCTCTCCTCTAGTGAGTAGATTGCATTCATATTTTTGCCACTCAAATGCATTACTTTACATTTTTTCTACATTAAACCTCATTTGCCATGTAGATGCCCACCCCACACAGCAAAATCACCAGTGTTAAAATCCTGGTGTTAAATGGTTTAGCGTAAAGTGTTAATATTATGGTGTTGAATTACAAGGAATTAACACTATTAGTGTACACAATCCTCTTTATCCGATAATAATACAGAGTTGAAAAACTTTTACGAGTGTTAATTTAACTCTGACAGTGTGGATTATATAAACACCAGCAAAGTGTTTATATAATTCCACAGAGTTAAATTTAACACTGCCGATTTTACTGTGCATTAATTTGTTCAGATCTTCTAGCAAAGTTTCCACATCCTGCGGAGAAGTTATTGCCCTGCTTAGTTTAGTATCATCCGCAAATACAGAGATTGAGCTGTTTATCCCATTTATGAATAAATTAAATCGGATTGGTCCCAACACAGAACCCTGGGGACCCCACTTTCCACCCCGCACCATTTCGAGTACTCCCCATTTATCACTACCCTCTGAACTCGCCCTTGTAGCCAGTTTTTAATCCATGTACTCACCCGATGGTCCAAGGGACCTTACTTTGTACAGTAAACGTTTATGGTGAATCTTATCAAATGCTTTTGCAAAATCCAGATACATGACATCTACGGCCTTCCTTTATCTAGATGGCAACCCACCTCCTCATAAAAAGTTAATAGATTGGTTTAGAAGAATTAAAGGAGTTGTAAAGGTACAATTTATTTTTTCCTAAATAGCTTCCTTTACCTTAGTGCAGTCCTCCTTCACTTACCTCATCCTTCCATTTTGCTTTTAAATGTCCTTATTTCTTCTGAGAAATCCTCACTTCCTGTTCTTCTGTCTGTAACTCCACACAGTAATGCAAGGCTTTCTCCCTGGTGTGGAGTGTCGTGCTCACCCCCTCCCTTGGATTACAGGAAAGTCAGGACGCCCACTAACACACAGCTCCATTCTCTATCTGCAATGTAGAGAGCGTCCTGACTCTCCCGTAGTCCAAGGGAGGGGGCGAGCACGACACTCCACACCAGGGAGAAAGCCTTGTATTACTGTGTGGAGTTACAGACAGAAGAACAGGAAGTGAGAATTTCTCAGAAGAAATAAGGACATTTAAAAGCAAAATGGAAGGATGAGGTAAGTGAAGGAGGACTGCACTAAGGTAAAGGAAGCCATTTAGGAAAAAAATTGTACCTTTACAACCCCTTTAATTTTTAACGTGTATCCTCACAGGGTGACACTGTGTATATGGCAGTAACAGTGTGCCAACGTCCCGGTAATATGTATAGACTAGCTGAGAACTAAAGAGATTGGACTTTACAGGCACACGGGTAGATGGTGTAAAAAATTAAGGGGGTTTGTATTATAGAAAATTGTAAAAACAATTAAACATATAAAATTGTTGTATCAATATAGTTAAATGTGCCCAACTACTCAAATTCGATGGCCGCATGGAAATCTGCTGTTGCTGCAGCACACCAATGGTGCGAAATTCAAAAGAAAATTCTTAGATAAGATTTTCAAAGTAATTTTTTTTCTATATTCGACCCATGAATGGCCTGCCTTGCTGGCGGGGTGGCTAACTAACTGCCACTGACATCACCAGTGACACTTAGGCCTGGTACACACGATAGGATTGATCCGCGGATACGGTCCGCCGGACCGTATCCGCGGATAAATCCTCTGGCGGATTTGGATCCGTTGGCATGTACTCACCATCGGATCCAAATCTGCGCGGAATTCAACCGCGGTGACGTGTCGCGCCGTCGCCGCGATGATGACGCGGCAACGTGCGCAACGCTGTCATATAAGGAAATCCACGCATGCGTCAAATCATTACGACGCATGCGAGGTACGGGTTCAGACGGATCGATCCGGTGAGTCTGTACAGACCACCGGATCGATCCGCTGGAGCCGATTCCAGTGGATAGATTTGTTAGCATGCTAACAAATTTTTATCTGCTGGAAATCGGAAATATCCGCGGATAAATATCCGCTGGAACGTACACACCAGGGGATCTATCCGCTGAAACCGATCCGCTGAGATTTTTCAGCGGATGGATCCTCTCGTGTGTACGGGGCCTAAGGCCCCTTTCACAGAGGCGGATAGAATTGAGCTTTTAGCTGCGGATAGAGGAAGTTATCTACGGCACCTAAACTCACGCAATGCTTTCCTATGGCCCCATTCACAGACTGCACTTAGTGACGGTTTCATTATATGGTGTTTTGTGCGGTTAGAAAAAAAATTATTTGACTGCGTCCAGGACCGATTTAGCACAGCTATCTTCACATAACCGCAGGTAATCGCAGAGTAAAATTTCAGCAACAAGGAAAGTAAAACAACAGGAAGCACATCAGAAATTACAAGAATGTTGTAATCGGCACTCTCTCGTCGATGTATTGCTTTCCACGCTGGCACGCATGCGGCAACCGCGCGATGACGTCATCGCCCGGCGTCACGTGCGTTCCAGCGTGGAACGCGGAAGTGCGAGTCGAATCAGTGCTTTATGCACTACACATGCCTCCCTCCTATAAACAGTACAGCGTGGATAGTACACGTTGTCCTATTATTGTCGGCCGTAGCCGAACCACGCTACATACAAGCTACTGGCATATCCCCTCAACTGAATAGCAGCCCAACCTGGATCCGTGATACCTCTTAGTTATCTACTGCCTCCTTCCACGCTGCCGATCTTACTGCTGTGGCTGGGGGCACCCTAAGATATCCTGCACCAGGAGACCTTCCATGACAGAATCCCATTGCTGCTACAATACTCTGCTTACTCTCATCCTCTGCAAACGGATAAGTACCATTACTACTATGCTGCTTGGCATTACTTGTTGTGCTTTTAAGTAACAGTTGTGGAAAATCTCAAAGGCACATACACTCTCAGATCATTTAAGCTAAAGTTACTTATCTCAAGTAATTGCTAATTGCATACAGTATTTTCATATGCTGCGTGCTTGACATTTGTTGTCAATTGTATACGGCCTTATGCCCTAAAATAATGAACATGTTCGCTGTACCTTTTCAACACTAGGGGTTGAAGGCATGTTGTAATACCTCCACCCTTAGTAGCTTAAAGCGGAGTTCCGGCCACAATTTCACTTTTTAAATATAAATACCCCTGTAATACACAAGCTTAAAGTATTCTAGTAAAGTTAGTCTATAAACTAAGGTCCGTTTTGTTAGGTTGTTACAGCATTTAGACACTTTATAAAATAGAAATTGACTGGGGCCATCTTAAGTGTGGGCATCATGAAGCCAGACTCTATGACTTCCTGGATTTCAGCCTTGCAGATCTCGCACATGCTCAGTGCTGCACAAGCAGTGTAATAGGTTTCAGATCAGGTTTCAGCACCTGTACTGTCCAAGTCACATGATTCTTCGAGACTGGGGAGTGCACAGACTCCTGGAAAGTTACACCCACTACATTCCCAGGAGTCTGTGCGGTGTAGGTTAGGAAGCTTAAGCACCTAGGTGCAGGAAGAGGGAAGATTAACTATTCTGCCTAGCAACAACACTTTAAAGGCATCTAAAAAAAAAAAAAAATTCTTAAAGGACTAATGACATTTTTTTAAAACTACTGATGTAATGTTATATTTATGGGTGGAACTCCACTTTAACACATTCTTTTATGTGAAAGAGATGATGTAGTGAACCCCCAAACTCCTGTTCTCTGATTGTAGTGACGCCTGGGGTCCAGTACTGATATTCACATCGCATAGAGAGCTGCATTGAAATCTTTCCTACTCACGTTCACCGTAGTTTGTGACAAATGTTCCACCGCAGCTAAACGCAGCCGCATGTAAACGCTGCTAATCACAGTGTACAACTGCAAATGATCGCTGTGCCTGGGGTCTTGGAATCTAAAAATAACAAAACACGCTTTTAACAGCGGCAGAACAGCCTCCTGTGTGAAAGAGGCCTAATACAGTGAGTCCGGATAATACTATACCGTGTCACTGTACTAATAACACTGGCTGGGAAGGGGTTAACATCTAGGGAAATCAAGGGGTCAAACGCATGCCTAAATATGTGTAATGTGTGCTGCTTTTACTAGGAGATCTATCAGTTTCTCCTCCCTGCTTCACAGAGGTTGTTCCCTTTGTACAGAGCCCTGTGTTGATTATCAACACAGAGCTCTGGGCTATGATTGTGCACAGCCATTTAGCAGGTCCAGGCCATGAATGATTGGCCAGGACTTGCTGACAGGCTTTACAGTGAGTGGTGCGCATACACATGCCCCTGAACCTGGAAGCAGGCAGCGACATACAGGTACATCGCTTTGGCTGTGTGGGCCACTCGCCTGCAATAGATTGTGGCAGGTGTTCCACAAACACTGCCAAGAAAATGAACAAAATTTGATGCCGCATTCGCAGTTAATTTATTAAATTTTCCTTACAGGTACTACAGCTGAAGATTTTAATTCACAATGTTCATTTTTACCCTAAACATGTAATTTCTCTGTAAAGTTGACAACTGTGCACCACTTGCGCCTAAGAATGTCTTTTATCCGAAGTGGCTCAGAAATAGGAGCTCAAGGGACAAGATTAATGTGCTGCTGTTCTGTTGTTGGCTTTGTACTTTACTTGATGGGTGATAAAACAAAGCTCTATTCAGTTCTATTAAGGAGAAATAACAGAAGCGTTTTCTGTACTCTGGGACAGAGCACTAAAACATCCTATTACCTGTGAGAATGTCTTAACAATACTGCCATAAGATATGGTGCCACCTAGACTGCTGGTAATCTGGCATTATTGCACTTTATAGGGTCTATTTATAAAGCAGTGAATTGCGACTTTCTCTGGTGGAGAATCAATCACTGCCATTTACAGCACATGGACCTAAAATATTCTCCACCAAAGAATGTCTGGGGAAACTCACAAAAGCTGCTTTATAACCACTTCAGCTCCGGTTTTACCCCCTTAATGACCAGGCCATTTTTTGTGATACGGCACTGCGTTGTTTTAACAGACAATTGCGCGGTCGTGCGACACTGTACACAAATAAAATTAATGTCCTTTTTTTCACACAAATTGAGCTTTCTTTTGGTGAGATTTGATCATATATAAGGTTTTTATTTTTTGGGCTAGAAACAAAAAAAAAACCAGACAATTTTGAAAAATATATATATATATATATATATATATATATATATTTTTTTTTTTTTTACTTTCTGCTATAAAACTTCAAAAAAATTGAATTTCTTCATCTATTTAAGCCAATATGTATTCTGAATTTCTGATACATATTGGGCAAGATTCAGTAACACTTACGATGGGCGTATCAGTAGATACACCGTCGTAAGTCCGAATCCGCGCCGTCGCAACTTTAAGCGTATGCTCAAACTGAGATGCGCTTAAATGTTGCTAAGATACGACCATCCTACACCATCCTACACCATCGTATCTTATGGTGCATATTTACGCTGGCAGCTAGGTGGCGCTTCCGCTGATTTCCACGTAGAATATGCAAATGAGCTAAATACGCCGATTCAGAAACGTACGTGCGCCCCGGCGGATTTTTTTACCTCGTTTACGTAAGGCTTTTTCCGGCGTAAAGTTATGCCTGCTATATGAGGCATAGCCAATGTTAAGTATGGACGTCGGGACAGCGTCGAATTTTACGTCATTTACGTCATTTGCGTATAGGGCTTAGCGTAAATTACGTTCACGTCGAAAGCATTGACTATTTGCGACGTGATTAGGAGCATGCGCACTGGGATACGTTCACGGACGGCGCATGCGCCGTTCGTTAGAGACGTCATTTACGTGGGGTCATGTTTTATTTACATAAAACACGCCCACCTCTTCACAATTTGAATTAGGCGCGCTTACGCCGGCAGATTTACACTGCGCCGCCGTAACTTAGGGCGCAGGTTGTTTGTGAATACAGAACCTGCCTCACTAAGTTACGGCGGCGTAGCATATCTGAGATACGCTACGCCCGCACAAAGTTACGTCGGGCGATCTGAATCTAGCCCATTGTTGGTAAAAAAAATCCCAATAAGCATATATTGATTGGTTTGCACAAATTATAGGATATATCGGGTCCTCTCCCCTTTGTGGTATGGAGACGAGTGAGGGGAAGATGGCCCCCACCCAGCTCAATACCATTGCAGGGCGGAAGCAACGTCAAAACATCACTTCCACCCATAGCACTTAAAGGGACATTTATTTTATTTCGTTTTTTTAAATGACATTATTTTTATTGCATTTTACTGTAAATATGAGATCTGAGGTCTTTTTAACTCCAGATCTCATATAAGTAAATAAGACTTTTTTTTTAACGCACCCTGTCCCGTCGAGCTTACGCGCAGAAGCGAATGCATACGTGAGTGGCACCCGCATATGAAATTGGTGTTTAAACCACACATGTGAGGTATCGCCGCGATCTTTAGATTGAGAGCAATAATTCTCATCCTAGATCTACTCTGTTATGCCTTGTACACACGATCAGAATTTCTATCGGGAAAAACTCAGACAGATTTTTCCGACGGAATTCCATTCAAGCTGTCTTGCATACACACGGTCACACCAAATTTTGACCATCAAGAACGCGGTAACGTACAACACTACGACGAGCTGAGAAAAATTAAGTTCAATGCTTCCGAGCATGCGTCGACTTGAATCTGAGCATGCGTGTTTTTTTCTCTGTCGGAGTTCCATACAGATGAATGGAATTTGCCATAGAATTTTCTTCCGTTCTTTCTAAGTCTGTCGGAATTTACAAAGGAAAAACTCCAATGGGGCACACACGGTCGGAATATCCGATGAAAAAATTCCGTCTGACTTTATTCATCGGAAATTCCGCTCGTGTGTACGAGGCATAACTCAAAAAATGCAACATGTGGAAATTTTTAAACATCACCTATGGAGGTTTTTAAAGCGGGGGTTCACCCAAAAAAAAAAATTTTAACAGAAAATTGTAACATTACATTCAGCCGAGTTGTCAGAATGACAATCGGCTGTTTTTTTTTTTTTGATCCCCGTACATACTGTATTTTCACCGCCGCTTCCGGGTATGTATTCGGCGGGGCTGGGTGTTCCTAATTGATTGACAGGCTTCCGACCGTCACATACTGCGCGTCACGAGTTGCCAAAAGAAGCCGAATGTCAGTGCGCAGGCGCCGTATAGAGCCGACTCGCAGTCCGGCTTCTTTCGGCAACTCGTGATGCGCTGTATGCGACGGTCAGAAGCCTGTCAATCAGTTAGGAACGCCCAGTCCCGCAGAAGACATACCCAGAAGCGGCGGTGAAAATACGGTATGTACGGGGATAAAATAAAAAAAACACAGCCAATTGTCATTCTGACAACTCGGCTGAATGTAATGTTAAAATTTTTTTTTTAAGGGTAAAAGTTTGTCGCCATTCCACAAACGGGCACAATTTTGAAGCGTGACATGTTGGGTATCAATTTACTTGGCATAACATCATCTTTCACAACATAAAAAAAAAATTGGGCTAACTTTACTGTTTTTATTATTTTTTTATTCAAAAAAGTGTATTTTTTCCAAATATGGTGTGACAGAAAGTATTGCAACGACCACCACTTAGGGTATTAGAAAAAAAAAACAATATATAATGTTTGGGGGTTCTAAGTAATTTTTGAGCAAAAAAAAATTATTGTAACTTGTAAACACCAAGGGCCAGATCCACAGCCAGCGGGCTTAACTTAAATGTTCCTATTTAAGTTACACTGCCGCAAAATTTCTACCTAAGTGCCCGATCCACAAAGCACTTACCTAGAAATTTGCAGCTGTGTAACTTAAATCCGTCCAGCGCAAGGCGTGCCCAATCTAATGGGGCGAGTCCCATTTAAATTAGGCGCGCTCCCGCGCCGGACGTACTGCGCATGCTCCCGACGCTATTTTCCCGACGTGCTTTGCGCGGATTTCCGTTGCGCCGAGTTTCGAGAATCGCGACAGGTGTAAAAGAAAAAAAAAGAGTTGCGGCGGGAAAAAAAAAATTAAAAAAAATTTGACAGCGACGCGGGAAAGAAGGGTCTACTTTTACATGGTGTACTAAGTTTACACTTTGTAAAAGCAGCCCTAATTTTGCGACGGCAAACTAACACTAAGGGAAAAAACTTTGTGGATCTCCGTAAGTGCTAATTTGCATACCCGACGCGGAATTTCGACGAGAAATGATTCTATGAATCAGCCGCATAGATAGAAACAGGGATACGACGGCGTATCAGTAGATACGCCTGCGTATCCCTTTTGTGGATCTGGCCCCAAATCTCAGAAAGAGGCTTGGTCCCTAAGTGGAGGATGTTTGAGATTTGTTTAGAAAGTCAACATTTAACTATTTTTTACATAACCATATTAGTTTACAGTTCTTTTTAATACTGCTTATAATTTAATGGATAAGCTGTAGAGCTAGGGCTGGCATACAGTACATTATTTCATAATACATTATGTTCAGTTCATCTATTATTTGACTATATATACCATGTAAATGAGGTGCTCTGAGCACTCTGCAAACTGTGCAATCAGCAGTGATGGCTTTCCTGTAATGTTTTACATAAAGACAGTCCTTAATAATTCAAACACAGAGTGAGATGTTTCCTTACTGAGCAGCCATCTGTCATCAGTTTAGTGAGCTGATGGAAAATATTCTTTTATACAGATCTATAGTATCGAAAAAAATGGAATTGCCAAAAATCATTCTTTCATGATGCCAGGTGGATGGATATGTTCTTTCCAACAATCTTTGCTATTAATAGTTTTGATGCCTTACGGTGGAAATCAGAGCATGTTGTATTATGCAATGAAAAGTGACATGTGTAAAAATAATCTTTACGGCTTCTAAGGTAAACATTAAATGCAGATAAAAAACAAAAAACAAACATGTAATACTTACCTGCTCTGTGTAATGATTGTGCACAGAGTAGCCCAGATCCTCCTCTTCTCAGGTCTCCCGCTGGTGCTCCTGTTCCCTCCCTCCTGCCATAACAAGCAGCTTACTATGGGAGCACCCAAGCAGGCTCACTCCCAAGCCGCTGCTCTGTGTGTCCATTTACACATGGAGCGCAGCTCAGCCCGCCCCTGCCCTCTCCTCATTGGTTCACTGGTTCTCTCAGCCAATGAAGAGGAAAAGACCCAGGAGAGGGGCTGCTCATGCACATGCTGGGTCGAGATGGGGCTGAGGCAAGTAGCTACACTAAAAAAGATTTTTTTTATCGAGATGCACCAAAATTTTGGCAACCAAAACATATTGGCTGATAAAGAAAAAGGCTTGCGATAATGGCACTAAAAACGGATGCGATTTTCCTCGGATTTTACTGCGTTATTGATGCGTACTTGCTGCATTTTCAATGCATTTCAACGGGGAGGTGCGGTTTTGGTGCATTTTTTTTAACTGCCCAAAAATGCAGCAAGCAAGATTTTTAACACCACAACGGAAGCGCAACGGACTAGTGTGAAGACATACTTAGAATTTAAAGGGATGCATTTTTCTTGATCTTTTCAAAGGTGCTGATAATGGCTGACAATAAATTCCTACTGATTTAAACTGATTTAAATGTTTAAATAAACTGATTATATATATATATATATATATATATATATATATATATATATATATATATATTATATATATATATATATATATATATATATATATATATATTATATATATATTATATATATATATATATATATATATTATATATATATATATATATATATATATATATATATATATATATATATATATATATATATATATATTATATATATATATATATATATATATATATATATATATATATATATATATATATATATATATATATATATATATTTATGAAAATCACACGTTCTAGTTGACACTTTTCCAATTTGTAGCAAATTTGTGCGGCAAGTCAATCGCAAATTTGCAGTGGTGAGTCTACAGCAAGAGCACTGCAAGCCTACAGCATGAAATTTCAACCACGGTGACCCCTGTGGTGGGATGACTATTGCACAACATAACTGAACCAGAACTTGCAGCAGACTTGCAGAATGTTTGCAAAGAAAGTTGATCTGGAGTCATGCAATGCAGACTTGCTACAATTGTGCAACAAACTTGTGAAGCCTGGCAAGTCTAGGAATTAGCAAGTCATTTTTAAGCTTGCAGCACAATTGCTTGCTATCTGGGATCAAATATTGTATATAAGTTCATTTGCAACAAGCTGTCTACAAAATAACGTGAAAGGTAACCTAAGGACATTTTTTCCTGGTCCAGAAATACACTGAAATTTTTGAGTATTTTTAATCAAATGTTCTCAGCACATTATATTGAATGAATTTGTACTAGCTTCTTAAATGTAGACATGTTATTAGCAGTGATTAATTTATTCTTCTTCAGGAAACACTTCACGGATCTAGGTGTTAGACCTCTTAATTAAGAATGTACTAGATCAAACACTTTGCTAAAACACATTGCATGCATTAACCAACAGCCACCAATCAGAAATTAGGTTTCTCCAATGAAGAGTGGTCACAATGACGCGCAATGACCAGTGGGGTGGGTGCTGCGGGTTAATGCACACTATTGCACTTTTAACAGTGATATTACAGCCAAGTAAGCATTTCATATCTGTACTTTGTTTTGCTGATGTGTAACTTTTACAGGAGACTACAAACTTGTACTGTAAAAAAAAAAAAAAAATTGAACTCCCATAGATTTCAGTATTCTCGCGGCAGGTAACCAGCTCAGCAGATGTGCAGCTGCCACGATCTTGGCCTTACTGTTTGTTTGCCTTGGTAGAGGTGCCTATACAGCATAAATACAAAAAAAAGAATCCTATAAATCATTCCTGAAGATGAAGATACTCATTTGTACTCAATGTCATCAGGAAACGTTACTGATATCCTCGACTCCTGTTATTTGCTCTTAACCACAAAATAAATCACCTGCTTCCCTGTTCTCTGCAAGGTACCATGTAGACATCATTCATATTTGAAGTCTTTCCTTGGACTGTTGAATTCTACAGATTTAATGTTTCGTTACTAGTTATCTAGAGAATGAGCCTCAATGGTGTCAGAGAGGCTAAAGCTTGTACAGGGGTACTATTGGGTTCCTTCCTACAGAAAGTGACTGATAGAATGCAGGAATGTGCAGTCAGGGGAGGCAGGTGAGGCAGAGCCTCAACCTGCCATAAACTTAATAATAAAAAAAAGTAACAGAAAAAAAAGCATTCAAGCTTTGAAGGTCATAGCTTGGCAAACTGGGGTCACAGAGACTAGGTAGCTGAAGTCCTACCCCACCACTGGTCAAAATGTGGGGCTCCTGTTGCCTATATTTCTGGAGACACAGAGCTTCTTGTGCAGCCTGTCAGAAGCTACATACAGAGTGGCCCCAGTTTAAATATAGGCTGGCACACTCTGTTTCCAGCAGACTGAGAGGATGAGCTCACAGTGCCTCTCACTTTTTGTCAGAAGCATTAAGCTTAATAGACAGCTTGGAGCCTTGGACTAATAATAAAGTACCATTGGAGCAAGCTGTCCAATAAAAATGTTATAGTGGAGGCTGTCCTCTCACTGCAGTGTCATAGATGTTGGCATGTGTCTAAAAGACAAATGCTAGCCCAGCCCTCTTAACTAGAAGCAAAAAGCATGGGTTTATAGCTATAAGATTTACCCACAATCCCATGTTTTTCCCACACAGTTAAAGCAGATTTCCAGCCTTTTTATGTTTATTAAAAGTCAGCAGCTACAAAAAGTGTAGCTGCTGACTTTTAATAAACAGACACTTACCTGCTCCACGGTCCAGTGATGCTGCCGCCCGGAGCGTCACTCCTCTCCCCCCTCTCCACCAGCTCTTCCATTCACAATGTGGGCATCCGGCTGTGACAGCTTTCGACTTCCTCAAAAAAGTGTCAAAAGTGTCAGATTTGTCCGCCGCAATGTCTCAGTCCTGATACAAATCTCAGACACACAACTGTATTTCCACATCTGTAACAAGAAGGATCATTCTCTTGGACTAGAGAAATGCCTTACTCTGATAGATAACTGGATGACAAACAGTTATCTCAAAATCAACGGTTCAAAAACAGAACTTCTCCTGTTTCACGCCAACCGAAAAAATCAACCCGCCTCAACATGGACTCCTCTACCCATTCTGGGTAAAACTATCACCCCTAGCACCAAAGTCAAAAGTCTCGGAGTCATTTTCGACACCTACATGACAATGGATGCACAAATAGGGTTAGTAGTCAGCGGATCGCACCATCTGCTGCGCCTACTATGCAGACTCATCCCGAAAGAAGACCACCATCGGATTGGAGTTAGACCACTTGGCCTTCAGGAGAAAGATTAAAACCCATCTCTTCTGAGGTCAAGAAGTTAATTTACCCAGAGAATGGAGACAGCGCCCAGAGGCGATTCAGTTCGCATGTGTTGCACTATATACGTTTTTCACCCACTCACTCACTCACTCAGATCGCCGCCATTACTAGTAAAAAATTTTTTTTTAAAAATGCCATAAATCTATCCCCTATTTTGTAGACGCTATAACTTTTGCCCAAACCAATCAATATACGCTTATTGCAAAAAAATTTTAACCAAAAATATGTATTTTTTATTTTTTGGGATATTTATTATTACAAAATATAAAAACCACAGAGGTGATCAAATACCAATAAAATTAAGCTCTATTTATGGGGAAAAAAGGACAGCAGCCCCCTCAGCCCCCCTAATACTTACCTGAACCCCATCTCGATCCAGCAATGTTCACGAGAACCTCAGGTGCTTGGGACTCTTCGTTCTGATTGGCTGAGATACAGCAGCGTGTGCCATTGGCTCCAGTTGCTGTCAATCAAAATCAGTAAGCCAAAAAGGAGAGAGAGGGAGTGAGCCTGCTTGGGTGCTCCCATAGCGAGCTGCTTGCTGTAGGGGTAGGAGGCAGGAGGTAGGGGGTAGAAGGGAGGGGCCAGGAGCGCAGGTGAGCAACGATCTGGGCTGCTCTGTGCAAAACCACAAGTATTATATGTTTGTTATTTTTAAACGGAAAAAACAAGACTTTAGTATCACATAAATAGTTCAATGTGGATGTAAGTCAATGTGCCAATAGCAAAGTAGGCATATAGTGAAATAAAAGTGTTTCTAATTCTTCTCAGAATAATGTTCCTCTTGTTGGGACAGATTAACATATAAACAAAGCTATTTCAGCCCTAATTCTCAACTAGATCACAAGAGTGCAGTTAGTTCTGCACTCCTGTGACCTGTTTTCAGCCGACAGCAGACTTTAGTCTGCTGCCGGCTGACCTCACATTTTAATGTCAGGATCCACCCAGATGTCTGGACCGGCAGCTGGCCTAGCCTCTCAGCAAGCCACTGGGAGAATGAGCCAGCCGCTTCCGCCTCCTCTTTAGCCCAGTGCTCCAGTGAGCGCTGGAGGAGCAGAGCAGAGAGCTAGTAACTGACAGTCACAGCTCTCTGCTCAGAGCGGAGGGGGAGAACTGAGCGATCAATGGTATTTGATCGCTCAGTTCTCAGTGCAATGCAGAGCCAGGAACAGATGCAGCATCAGATCAATGATGCATCCACCTAGGTGAGTACGGAGTATAAATGTTTTTTGATTTTTTTATTCAAACCTCAAAGCTCTCTTTTAAAGCTGAACTCGGAAACTTGAAAATACTCCCTTACAGTGGGGCTGCACCGACACTCCTAAGATTAACTGCTCATTTACATCTAGAGAGCATTAAAAGTAGATGTACTTATCCGATCTTCCACTCTTCTGTGCTGCTAGAGTGGTTCCCACAACATCCTCTCCCCCATGCCTCAGTAGTCTATAGTCCTGATGTTATCAAGAAGCATGCAGGGACCATAATCTTGCATTGAATGCGAGAATGTCGAAGGACAGCCCACTGCTAGAGCTTAGGGGAGTCCTGTTCGCCAAGAGAGCAGAGGATCAGGTGAGTAAAAGTGCTTTTACTCTCCTCTAAACTAAACAAGCAGTTTAGAATTGTAATTTTTCTTGGAGTTGAGCTTTAACGGAGAAGCTTGGGGCCATCAAAAAAAATGTATTTTATATACTTATCTCTTTGCTGCAGCGGACTCCTGATGCTGCAACGATCCAATGCTGTCTCTAAGGCCTCGTACACACGATAGGTTAACCAGAGGACAACGGTCTGATGGACCGTTTTCATCTATCAAAACCGATCGTGTGTGGGCCCCATAGGTTATTTAACCATAGGTTAAAAAAAAAGCCAACTTGCGTTAAATTTAACCTATGGATTCCTAACCGATAGGTCAAAACCGATCGTAAGTAGGCACGACCATCGGTTAAAAATACACGCATGCTCAGAATCAATTCGACGCATGCTTGGAAGTTTTGAACTTCGTTTTTTTTCAGCACGTCGTTGTGTTTTACGTCACCGCGTTCTGACACGATCGGTTATTTAACCTATGGTGTGTAGGCATGACGGACCATCAGTCAGCTTCATCGGTTAACCTATGACAACGGTCCTTCAGACCGTTCTCATCGGATGGACTGATTGTGTGTACAAGGCTTAAGACCAAGAGCTGACCATTCAAATGACCGTGAATCCAACAGCTCTTGATCTCTGTTTCAGCGGCACATGCTCTGCTACTGCAGCACGAACTGAGGAGGGGTTAGGCACTGCTGGTTCTGGCTCTCAGCCAAGGTAGAGCCATCTGTCAATCAGACAGGGATACTTCTTATCCATGGATTGGCAGGCCTCCTTGAGCTGCTAATGAAAAATAGCCCACTGTTGTCTGACTTTAGGTCACAAGAGTTCATTAGTACATATATTCCTATGACCAAAAAAAGAGAAGTATAGCCCAAAATGTTTGGCTTCACTTCTCGTTTAATAAAGAGTAACAGAAGAGCTAACAATATTTACCTTTCCTAGAGAAATTACAGTTCTATATTTTAGTCACGTGTCTACAAGCTTAGGCAATTAGTCAGTTGATATCTATTGAAGAAGAGGATTAGGCAGTCTAAGCTCTAATCCTACCTTTGGCTGAGATCACATGGCTAGGTGCCTAGGCCATCAGACAGTTGTGAGGGGATCGAAGAACAGAATTTTCTATGGGAGAAGCATTTAGCCCCTTTATTGTTCTGTATGTATCCATCTTATCAACACAGTTAAAGTGTATCTAAAGTCCAATCTTGTTTTAGTCTTTGATAGAGTAGAGAATGGTTTTCAACCCTGTCCGATCTTTTTCACTTGAATAGGAATAGGGGGAATATTCCAATGGAGTTATTAAAAAACGATTCAAGCTTTAGATATACTTTAACAAAACCATTAAAAGAGTATTGTGCCACTTTAATTAGAACTTTTCCCCCAGCAACAATAAACCCCCAGCAAAAAGAGATCCCTCCCAGGAAGCATTGATCCTCTCTACAGCAACAGATCTCCCTAGAAACAATAGATCACTCCCAGCAACTATAAAACCCCCAGCAACAATAGATCCCCCAGCAAGGATGGACCCCACCAGCAACAATAGATGTCCCAGTAGCTAGCATCAATAGCCTCTCCAGCAGCCAGCAACAATAGAGCCCTTCTTCAACAGTAGATCTCTTCCATCAACAATTGATCCACCAGCAACAATGGATACCCCCACCAGCTGTGATAGACCTCCCCAGGAACAATAGAACCCCTGCGACAAAAGATCCCCCAGCAACCAGCATCAATAGACCCTGCAGCACACCCCAGCATTCCTTGTAACATGCTCCAATACATGTAACATGCTCCAGCTCCTGGCCCCCGCCCCCTTCACCATGACTGCAGACAGGGTTTCTTCTCCCCCGCTGTCACATTTCAAAATTGGCAGAGCATTGCACCTGCACTCTACTGATTATGGGTGCAATGCTCTGCGGCCTTTGCAAAAAAAAAAAGAATGCACTTTTTTTCCTGTAAATATCTATGATTTTTTAAGGTGAATTTAGCCTTTAAACCTGTGAACACTGGTCAAACTGCACAGTAATGGCGCATACACATGACCGTTTTTCATGTCATGGAAAAAAACTATGTTTTTCCTCAACGTGATTCCTCTCAAGTCTGCCTTGCATACACACGATCGTGATAAAAAATGCTTGAGCAAAGCGTGGTGACGTACAACACGTACGATGGCACTATAAAGGGGAAGTTCCATTCGAATGGCGCCACCCTTTGGACTGATTATGCAAATTTCCCTTTGCATAACTTGCTTCTGAGCATGCACATTTTTTTCCTCATCGTTAAAGCCTACACACAGCCGTTTTTCACGACGAGAAAAACGACAACGTGAAAAACAACGAGAAAAAATAGAGCAGGTTCTAAATTTTTAATGCTCATTTTTCTCGGTGAGAAAAATGCTCTGGAGCCTACATACGACCGTTTTTAACAACCAATTTATAAAATGGCATTTTTCTCGTCATAAAAAACGGTCGTGTGTACGCAGCATAACAGTCTCTACAGTGTTCCACTCTTATCCCTAAAGTATACAGAGGTCAATAAAGACAAAGTTATAAGATATTTAAGAGCTGAATTTTGTGCCATTTGTTTGTTCACGGCTGCATGTTTTTACAGTGCTTTCCCAAATCTCAACACCTGCTGGAGACTGGGCTCACGTGACGCTACTTTTTCCATAGACAATGCAGCTTCAGGGCATAATCTAGAGTAAAAAAGTCAAAGGCTACAGTAAAGTAATTGAGTGTATGAAGATAAATGTGTTATACAGAGGACAACAGCGCTGCTCTGATTATATACTTCTCATGATTATGATAATAACCTCTCATTGCGTGCAGAAATCTTGATCAGGACATTTCAGGCTCCATTACATATAAAGCAAAAAAGCCTGTAAAAATATTCAAAGAAAAAAAAAAAAAAGCGCTAGTGCTCCTGTATACACCCTGGTCATTATACACTAGTGACATTGAACATAAAGTGGAACCGGTAATCATTTCCTGCTGTAAAAAAGTTTTCACAGAGATGTCCTGTTGTTGTCCAATGTAATTCCTTACCCTACGATTATCCCCTGAACATCCATGCATTGGACAATGCTATGTCTACTGTATAGGCAGGTTAGAGAAGTCCCGCAGAGCATAATTTCAACCACTACAAATGTGACTGTTTCTCGTCTTATCTGATCCAAACGTGATACCATCCTCTCAAGATACATGACTGTCGCATTTTCTAAGGAGCTTTTGGGCCCAGTAACGTTATCTTTGCCGCAGGCCAGCTCAATCCTAAAGAAGCTATGCTTGTCCTTTGGATTAAAAGCTGCAAACAAAAATAAAAAATTGAGGCCTGATACCTTGGCAATAAAAATACTTCTAAAGAATCCTGCTTGCTTGCTTTCAGAGGCTGTGAACTGGATGCTGGTGTCAGTGTTGTAAATGTTTTTTTCTTTAGTCTATGAAAATCAGTCAAAATGAGTGGAACTGTACTTCACTAAGGCCTGGTACACATCTATGCAGGTTGCAGTTTGCATATTCTAGGTGCATTTTTCCAATACATGTTTTTGATCCATTGACGTCTATGGAACCAAAAACACAACCTCTTGGTTCCTGGCCCTTTCCATAAAGCGCACAGATGTGAACATGACCCATAGGAAACCATGTTAAATGGATTGTAGTTAGGGTTGCCACCTGTCTGGGATTCACCCAGACAGTCCAGGTTTGGGATTTTGCCCGTCCGGTTTTCAGACCTCTTGAAACCCGGACACATTATTGAGAATGGACTGCGGTTCCCCAAGTAACTGAGTACCACAACCACCAAGTATATAGGTGTGCCCACCCCCAAACATGGACAGGAGAAGAGAGAGGGCTTTATCTCCTTCTGCTCCTCCTGCCCTTACCCCTCTGTCTGCCCACCCATACTCCAATCCCTGAAAGGGATGCATGGAATATTGAAGCTCAGCAGCCGGCAGATACATCGTGGATAAAAGGTGTCAGTGCTTAAACCTTCATCCTTGGGTGAGTGAGATCACCATCCAATGTCTGAAGTCTCCCCCTTCCTCCCTACTCTCTCCTGCCTCTGTGCGAGTGTGCACACTAATATAAGGTGGACTCTGATGTAGGGGGGGCTTTGGGAGATCTGATTTAAGGGGAAATGCTGGGAACTCTAGCTGGAGCTTTGGTGAGCAAACACCACCTTACATCAAAGTTCTTCTTTACAGTAGAGTCCACTGCGTCCCCCTTAAAATAAATTGGTGTGTGCCACTAAAATGTTCGAGTTTGGCTTGAAGAAAAGGTGGCAACCCCAATTGTAGTGTGTTTCTGTAAAACTGAAAACTTACGTAAAATGATGTGAACCAGGCCTTAAAGCCCAACTCCAGCCAATTTCTTAAAGGAAAAATCTCCCCAGTGTGACAAAAATAAGAACCTGACATGAATGTCAGCTGCAAATTAGATGCAGTTCAAAGATTTCGAGCCGCGGTCAGCGGCATTTTTAACATTAGCTGATTGTTAAGGAATGTGCCAGGAAGTAGGCCGCCACATCCTTAACAACGGATGACTCATCAGCTGTGCGCAGGTTTCACCGCGGACAGATTATTGTAAAAAAAAGATTGCTGACAAAAAAACTGTGAAAAAAAAGGCGTGGGGTCCCCCCCAAAATCCATAACAGACCATTATCGAAGCATGCAACCTGGCAGGCCAGGAAAGGGGGGGGGGGTGAGTGAGCCCCCCTACTAAACCATACCAGACCACATGCCCTCAACATGGAATGGGTGCTTTGGGGCAAAGGGAACTCTGCCACCCCTCCATGTTGATGGGAACAAGGGCCTCTTCCCCACAACCCTGATAAGTGGTTGTGGCAGTCTGTAGGCAGGGGGATTATCGGAATAATTGAGTTTTATATTCAATTTCCTATGTGAATAAGTATGGGGTACATAGTACCCCTACTCATTTTACCAAAAAAAGTGTCAAATAAAAATAAAAACACAGAGACAGTTTTTGACAATTCCTTCTTCATAAATACAAAAACAATGTCCCCCAGATGTTGAGCCATCGTCAATCACAACGCCCACCACCACTGCCGACCCCAAAAAAGGAAAATAAAAAATAAAGCTCTGCTTACTGCAAAGGATCTCGCCGTCTGCCTGCTCCGCCACCTGACAGTTCTTGAATAGCTAAGGAGCAGGGCACTGACCCCCTTGTGACATCATCAACTGCTGCATACTGAGTTGGTTATGTCACAAGGGGATGATGCCTCCAGGTGATGTCACGGGGTGATGTCAGGGGTGATGTCACCCCTTAGCTATTTAAGAAACGCCAGACAGCGGAGCAGGCAGGTGGCTGGGGCTTTTGGCTCGAAATTAGCTTTTTTTTTCGGGTCGTGGTGGTGCCGGGTGCCATAATTGACGATAGATCTACACCGGGGGCATTGTTTTTAATTTTTTACTAAACAAATTTTCAAAAATTGTCATTGTGGTTTTTTTTATGTTTCTTGTTGACACATTTTTGGTGAATGAATAGGGGTACAATGTACTCCATACTCATTCACATAGGGGTGGGAGGGGGGATGGGATTTGTGATCCCCTTTAAAGGGGGCTTCCAGTTTCCGGTAAGCCCTCTGCCTGCAGACCCCCACAACCACTGGCCACAGTTGTGGGGGAGAGGCCCTTGTCCCCATCAACATTGGGACAAGTTGCTTTGGGGTGAAGGGGACAGAGCCCCTCTGCCTCCAAGAAACCCACCCATATTGAGGCCATGTGGCCTGGTATGGCTTAGAAGGGAGGGGGCGCTCGCTCATCGTCTTCTCCTTTCCTGGCCTGCCAGCCTGTATGTTCAGATAAGGGTCTGGTATGGATTGGGGGGGGCATGCTGCTTTTTTTTGGGGGGGTTCACCTTAAAATCCATACCAGACCCGAAAGAGCCTGGTATTGATTTGGGGGGAGGGCACGCTGTTTTTTGTACATTTAAATTCATGTTCAGAACTAATCAGATGTGCGATTCAGATGCATTCCCATCGAAGGCAATGAACCTGGAATTTGCATCTGAAACCCACCACGGTGCTCAGAAAACACACAGGACTCTTTTTAATTTCACATCGAATATGCACTTCTGCTGCACCGCATATATGTGAACCGGTTCCATAGAAAATACGTTTTGCACAGTGTATGGCAAACCTAAGGCACACTAATGCCACGTACACACGGACCGATGTTTTTTTTCATCAGGTATCCGATGAAGCTGACTTTCATCGGTCTTGCCTACACACCATCAGTTAAAAATCCATTTGTGTCAGAATGCGGTGACGTAAAACACTACGACATGCTGAGAAAAATTAAGTTCAATGCTTCCGAGCATGCGTCGACTTGATTCTGAGCATGGGTGGATTTTTAACCGATGGACTTGCCCACAGACGATCGTTTTTTTCTACCTTTAACCATCAGATAATTTTAAAACAGGTTCTAAGTTTTTTCACCGATAGGGAAAAAAAAACGATGTGGCCCACACACGATCGTTTCCATCGGACCGTTTTCATCGGACGAACCGATCGTGTGTACGCGGCATAACAGCAGGTTGCTGGAATCCTGCAACCTGGAGACATAATGAAGATGCATTATCTAGTAGCAATTACTTAAAAGAACACAATGCAAACCCAACTGCAGCCAAGCTGGGTAAAATAAAACCTGTATCTGATAGGCAATTTTCAAAATCCTGACATTTTTTATTCCTATTCATTCAGTTATTTGGAAGAGGTTTATTTTTTTCTTTCACAGGAGAAAGCTTGAATGTTATTTCAGGACAGCTGTATGTAAAGAATGATGTCAGCAGCTAATGAAAAAAAGAACTAGTGCCCCTTTTACAAAATTAAATTGGCATCAGCCGTTAGAAATGGAAGTATTGTAATTTAATTCTTCTGGCAGAGCAATTAAATGGAGTGAAAGTGAATTATTGCACAGGTTGCTTTGCTGTGTCGGGCAACACTGTATTTTTTTTGCTCATTATTTAATTAAGAATCTGGTAACCGGCAAGATGCATTGATATGCAAATCTTGTTTTTTTTTTACTGAGCATATCCAGGAACATAGTACAAAGAGTCTTGGATTGCTCTGAACATAATCAACGGACAGAACTGAGACTAAACCAAGGCAGTTCAGGCAGCGGAAATTTTTACCGAGCCTTTGAATTAATCGATTCAATCATCCTTGCGCCGCAGAGTACTTATAGAACAGGGATAAGCAATTAGCGGACCTCCAGCTGTTGCCAAACTACAAGTCCCATCATGCCTCTGCCTCCGGGTGTCATGCTTGATGCTGTCAGAGTCTCGCTATGCCTCATGGGACTTGTAGTTTGGCAACATCTGGAGGTCCGCTAATTGCTTATCCCTGTTATAGAAGAATATATGTTCTCTTCAAAGACTAGGAATAAATATTGAGTGTTTGACGAGAACTTTTCTTTAAGAAACTATATCAATGAAATTAGATAGAAGTTACTTGTATATGCCTATAGTTGTTTTCTTATATCTGCATAGCTGTGTTTTCATAAAAATAGGCTTGACTGATTTGTATATAATATAAACTGCACAGGGGTTTAAAAGGGTGAAACTTTCCAAAGACTCATAAGGTCATAGGGGCCAAACATAACTACTGCTTCTCCTTCGCTACATCTATTGTCACATTATAATATTTATAGTTCTGTTCATTGTGTCTGTGCTAATGCATAGAAGCCCAAAAGAAAAATGGAACCCATCAAGAGGGTGCAATGGTAGCCACATGGAGGGATTGCAAGAGAGAGGGGCCTTTACCCAATAATGGTCATCTAGGTCTAGGTGGTCCTTCAATAGAGCAAAAGAAAAACAAGTAAATACACAATTTAAAAATTTACACATAGGCAGAAAAAGATTTTACAATCCTGTTCAGTCAGTCTTTTGGTCCAGGCATTCCTGCTAGAAACAATAGTTGGACCCCTGAACTAAATTTTAAGAATAGCAGGTAAAATAACTCAGTCAACTAATAGAAACCACAGTAAACACAGGGGTAGATTCAGTAAGCAATTGCGTCTGCGTAACCATAGTTACGCAGCGCAATTGCTTAGTTGCGCCGGCGTATCGACTGCTCCTAATTCAGGAAGCTCGATACGCAGACTGCAGCCTAAGATATGACTAGCATAAGGCTCGTATGCCGTCGTATCGTAGGCTGCATTCTTACGATGGCCGCTAGGTGGCGTTCCCGTAGTGGTCAGCGTAGAGTATGCAAATTGCATACTAACGCCGATTCACAACCCTACGCGCGCATTTTACGTCGTTTGCGTTCGTCGGGTTCCGCGTAAGGCTGCTCCTGCTATTAGCAGGGGCAGCCAATGCTAAGTATCCCCGTCGTTCCCGCGTCGCGATTTAAAAAAATTATGTTGTTTGCGTAAGTGAATCGTGAATGGCGCTGGACGCCATTTACGTTCACGTTAAAGCAAATGACGTCCTTGCGACGTCATTTGCCGCAATGCACGTCTGGAAAGTTTCCCGACGGAGCATGTGCACTACGTTCGGCGCGGGAACGCGCCTAATTTAAATAATCCACGCCCCCTACGGGATCATTTAAATTACGCGCCCTTACGCCTGGCATTTTTAAGGAGCACCCGCGCAAATTACGTAGCTACTGCTTCATGAATGAAGCGTAGCGCAGTTAATTTACGGAGGCGCAGTGTTAAAATGGTACGCTGCGCCTCCGTAAGAGGGCGCAATTCGTACCTGAATCTACCCCACAGTTCACAATAAGACCGCTTTCACACTGGAGTGGTTTGCAGGCATTAGCGCCTGCAAACCAACCCTAAACAGCTGCAGCTGTGTATCCAGTGTGAAAGCCCAGAGGGCTTTCACACTGGAGCGGTGCACTGGCAGGACGGTAAAAAAAAGTCCTGCTATCTGCATCTTTGGAACGGTGAAAGAGAGCGGTGTGTATACTGCATACTGAAATCAATGGGACACCACGGCAATACCGGCGGCAATGCGCCTCTGCAGGGGCACTTTTCGGTGGATTTTAACCTATTCTCCTCCGCTAGCGGGGCTGTTTTACCTCAAATAGCGTTGCGAAATTGGCGGTAAATTGGCCACTAAAAATAGCTACTGCTTTACCGCCGACGCACCTCCCGTCCCAGTGTGAAAGGGGCCTAAGTGATGGGCCAAATACTCCTAGGTTTGGTTCAAGGCTGTACTCGAGGAGGGGTGTAGTGGGTGATTAGTTTGTGGAGATAGCAGCGCTGCTTATTTGCTTTTGAGGGCTCAGGGCTGGTTCAGTGAATGCTCCTGAAGCTGGAATGCAAAATCCAAAACCTACTGAAATCAATGGGAGCCGAATGTTAAAATAAAATTAGTGGTCATTTTCTAGGCTAACAGGTAATGAATTTATCACCCTAAGAGCTGGTTCACACTAAGGGCGACTCGTCAGGCAACTCAGCCGCCTGACAAGTCGCGTCCCATTCTATTTAATAGAACCGTTCTACAAGGAGCGACACAAGTCGCTCCGACTTAGAAAAATTTTCTTGTACAACTTCGGGGGCGACTCGGGGCGACTTGCCTTGACTTCTATACAGTAGTCATTTTGCAAGTCGCCTCTGAAGTCGTCTTCAGTACGCCTTGCCGAGCCGCCCCCGAAGTCGTGCCGCCCCAGTGTGAATCGGCTTTTAGCAATACACGTACACACTAAATTCACCTGCCTCCATTATTTACACGGTTTAGAGTTTATGAGAGATGCCAGGGGTTATATATCTTCCTGATTTATTCTATCTGACTTCACTTATGCAAGCACGTACAGTGCATGCAGCATGATCTGTACATTATAATGACCCATCCCTGAAGCCCATAGCACCAGAGGTTGTGTCTATGATCAGGAATTTTGGGGCCCCTTACACTGATTCAGGCATGGGCCCACAATTTGAGAAGCGGGGAGGGGTGCCACCGAAAAGGGGATTGCCATCCGGGCCCCTTACAGGTATACTGACGAAAAGAAAAAAAAGGGGGGTTGCCATCCGGGCACCTGGGGACATCCAGGCCCCTTACAGGTATACTGATGGAAAAAAAAAAAAAAAAAATGTTTTTTAAAAAAATACAAACATTTTAAAAACAAGGGGGTTGCCATCCAGGCACCTGGGAACCTTACAGGTATATTGACGAAAGAAAAAATTGCCTGTACCCCCCTGATGGCGGCCCTGTCTATGATAGCTGGGCTACTGCCATTGGTCCAGATGTGCACCTTTTGCCATGGTAATTAGAGAACATATTCTGGCCTACAGTGGACACCTGCATCCCTGTCCTATACAGAAAAAAAGTTTGGAAAGTAAACATTTTTATTCTGATCCTTTTATATGCATTGGATAGGGGTGCGTTTAAGTGTGTTTGGTGTGAGTCTCAAATCTTAGTTATGACCTGCAAATCGCAAATCTTGGGTATGACCTTCAACTCACAAGTTCCCAGTATGACCTGTAACCCACCTAGAAGGGACCTTACAAATGATATGTACATCTCATATATAAATTGCAACCCATGGATCTGTGGAATTTAAATAACCCTGCTATGGGCCTCTTTTTCAGTGCTCATACAAGGACATAGATTGCATGGCACTAAAACTAGAGGTGGCTGCTTATACTTGGATTAAGGCGTGTTAAAAAGTAGACTTTTATCTATCTTAACACAAACATAGCAGAAAGACTTCTGTGAGTAAAGCATCAAACAGAGAACAAAGAATAAAAAAAAAAATAAGCAGAGCATGCTTTTAACCTGTTTTACAGAAAATAATGGACAAATCCTCCCTGTCTGATAATAAACTGTCTTTTTTGGCACACTTTGAAAATGATGCTTCCCCCTCCTTTCAATATCTTTGTTCCATTTTGTGTTGCTGAGATACCAGGCTTCAGGGCTGGAATAAATTGGTCACCAAGGATTGACATCATTAGAAAATACAAATCAATGTTATTTGCCACCAGGAATTTTTGAAATATAACAACTGGATTTAAAAATTAAAACAGAGCAGCTTTAAAGGAATAGCGCAGATTAAAGATTACTATTGATTTTCACTGCCGTGCAATGTATCAGCAGGGGGGTAAAGAAGAAAAAAGTCTATCATATAAAATGTTCACATGAAAAGCATAGATGAGTAGCTAGGCCTTACTCAACTTTTTCGCTCCCTTTCTAAACTACAGGGTGCTACATCTGCAAACATTTTAGGAGCCCCATTAGGGGTTTTGGTGAAATATCAGGAGTCTAAACAGGGGGAATTTGTGCCACATGGGGTGATTAGGGTGTGCCCAGGCACACTTGGCACACTCTGTGTGCACACGCCTGTGGCCCACTTTGTTCGGGAAAAAAACACCTCTAGGTGAACTGGATAAATCTCTTACATTTTAATTACAGTCTTACCTTCCCTTTGCATCTCTTAGAATTCTTCTTAATCTGACTGCAGCATTATCTGTACTACTTTAACCTTAACTGGGGCGATGCGGGCGCCAGCGGTAAAGCACTGCTCGTTTTAGTGGCGCTTTACCGCTGTTATGGCCAGTAGACATGTGCATTCGTTTTTGTCCGAACGCATTTTCGTCCGAATTTCTGATATTTTCATTATTGTTTTAACAAACGAAAACGAACACACAGAATATGAAAACCAAAAGATACAACATAAATAAATGCTTTATTTTCGTTTTCATTGGTCGAATGTGCCTAACCTTACCTGTATTAATCCAAGATTATTTTACATAGAGAGAAAAGATTTGACATTATAGAGAGAAAAGATTCAACATTATAGAGAGGAAAGATTCGACATTATAGAGAGAAAAGATTTGACATAGAGAGAAAAGATTGCTGCCGGAATTGGGGGAAGTAAAATAAAAATAATGATGATGATGAATGTTATTGGCTGATTGCAACCAAAGAGGAGGAGCAGTAAAATAGCTAGAACTAACTTGAAAATTCAACATGAACGACGAAGATTCGACAAAGCATCGAAAAATGTTGAATCTGTCATTAAAGGCTTATGGTGTCTGTTGATAGTTCTAAGAAGATTTGACGGAGCAGCTAAACTGTACAACGCCACAATCATACATTTCTGGTCAAATGCTTGGCCCATAGGCTATAGAAAAATTCTATTGTTGGTTGACTAGTAATAATAATTAATAAATATAATTATTACTAGTGTCATACAACATTAGAATTCTACTATAGCTTGTAGGCGGAACATTCGACCGGAAAAGTATGATTAAAGCGTCGTACAGTTTCGCTGCCCCGTCGAATCTTCTTTGAACATTCGACAGACAGTCAGACACCATAAGCCTTCAATGACAGATTCAACCTTAATTTGTTCAGATTTTCGGACGAATGCAATTTCCAACGAAATTCGGGAGTAACAAAAATGTTTTATTTTTCGGACGAAAACGAAAACGAAATATTTCAGTGTGCACATGTCTAAGGACAGTGGAGGAGCGGAGTATACAAATTTCTAGTAGTGAACTGTTCAGAAAATGGGGTAGAGAAGGCGTAGCCAAGGTTATCTTTGGATAAGGTGAAAAAAAAAAGTTTGGGAATCGCCGCCATTACTAGTAAAAAATTTTTTTTTATAAAAATGCCATAAAACTATACCCTATTTTGTAGACGCTATAACTTTTGCGCAAACCAATCAATAAACGCTTATTGCGATTTTTTTTATGAAAAATATGTAGAAGAATACGTATCGGCCTAAACTGAGGAAAAAAATTTTTTTATATATATTTTTGGGGATATTTATTACAGCAAAAAGTAAAAAATATTCATTTTTTTTCAAAATTGTCGCTCTATTTTTGTTTATAGCGCAAAGAATAAAAACCGCAGAGGTGATCAAATACCACCAAAAGAAATCTCTATTTGTTGGGAAAAAAGGACGCCAATTTTGTTTGGGAGCCACGTCGCAGGACCGCGCAATTGTCAGTTAAAGCGACGCAGTGCCGAATCGCAAAAGGTGGCCCGGTCATTGATCAGCAATATGGTCCGGGGGGCTGAAATGGTTAATTTTTTTGTTGTACTGTGGTGTGTGTGTCTCAAATGATAGTTGCAGCATTATCATTCACCTATATTTGTGGAACAGCGCAGTAATCATAATTTTTCCATTTTGCACATCAATTCTACTGAATTCCTAAAGCCATTTCCCAGCTACATGCACTCCAATGATAGCTGCATAGAATTTTTTCAGGGTGAGTGTAATGTGCATTGGTAGGAACCCTTGTAGTCTCAAACTAAAGTCCTATGATAAAATCTCAGGAGCACTATTGGGAGGCAGGAGCAGAAAACTGTCACCTTATAAGTGAAAAGCCTCGTACACAGGGCCGGTTTTCCCGACGGGAAAACTGTGAGGAGAGCTTTTGGCCGGGAATCCCGGCCGTGTGTATGCTCATCGCAGTTTTCCCGTCGGAAAAACTGCCCAAGAACAAGCTCTCTTTTTTCCTGCTGGGAAAACCGGCGGACTTTTGCCCGCCGTTTTTTGGCAGTTTTCCTGTCAGGAAAACCAGCTGTGTGTAGGGGGAAAGACTGACGGAGCAGGTTCTCGGCTTTCCCCTTGGGATTTCCGACGGGAACTTTTCCCGTCGGAAATCCCGCACGTGTGTATGGGGCAAAAGAGTTTTAATGGAATGTAGATTTTAAAGAATTAAATATTACTTTTGAAGTTACATTAACATACAAAAGCTTATATGAGATTTTAGAAATTGGTTTTAAATATACTTTGCCTTCACATCACTTACGGTATGTTATGACTGGGAAAGTCTTACTAATAATATAGGTTGTAAAGTCTAAACTGGGAAATGCTAAGGAATAAGAAGGGTTTCCAGCAATTAGCACAGCATTTGAAGAAGGGCTTTCATGGCAGGATCACCAGGTATTATTTGAATGAAAGCTGTAGATTGAAAAATATTTAAGATTACATTTGAAGGTACATTAACATATAAAAGCTCATTATGAGATTTTAGAGATTGGATTTAATCATACTTTAATCAATGCCTCAATGCCTTCATATCATCTATGCTACGGCTGAGAAAGTCTTACTAATAATGTAAGTCAAAACTGAGAAATACTTGGGATCAAAACAAGTTTCCAGCTATTAACACAGGTATCTGATCTAAATTAAGTCGTATAGAGTATGCATACTTATAAACCTTATTACATTTAACACCAACAACTTTCATTAATGGTTTTGAGGCACTGAAGCAATTTCTTTACTGACATCAGACATGTACCAACAGATGGGCTCATTGCTAAATGTAATGACCTGCCCGATGCTAATTAGACTCATAATAAATGTATTTTTTAATCAAAATGAATGTCTTTAAATTGGTTGTGTCCATCATATCTAAGGAAGCTCCCAGTTCCCGGCCACCGAAGGATGAAGCAAAAGCTCGGCTCAAAGCTTGTTTTCTTTAAAATTGCAGGGTTAAAAGCTTACTTTGCCTAAGAAAACTAATGTCCCCTCAGTTTCTTTTATGTATGATCTACTTTGGCAGGTTCATACAAAGTTTAAGTACAGATTGGTCCTTCATTTTGTATCTGCTTTCAAACTGAGGGATATCTATTACCTACAGGTTAGGCCTCCTGCTGTGTAATGTAGCAAAATCCTAATATATGAGCCTCTTCCAAAGCAGATGATGGACTTACAGGACTCATTGATCAGATCTTTTCCCAGAGTGAGAGTTGAAATTAATCTGAAGTGACATTAATGTTGCAAAAATATCAATTTTACATATCCCAGGAGGCATTACTTTCTTCTATTCATAGCACAATATGTAAACAGACACGGCGGCAGATCTCTGTTGGCGCATGTGCAAGTCTTGGTGCTTTCTCGATTTACTTCTCCCATTCTATGATGGGAATGTGATACCTTCTGGGATATATAACATTGATATGTCAGGAGGCAGTGGGAGAAGAGTGAAACATTCTCCCACTGACAATGGGGCAAAAAAAAAAGTACAATTAAAAAATTACAAAAAGTTTGGCAATTATCTAAAGTGAAAGTGGCGCAAAAATGCATTTAAATGGGCACTAAAATGCCTATGAGCACTGGAGGAGCACAGCATGACCCCCTTTTTTCCCCATGTTTATAATGCAAGAGAATTGTAACGCAGACATTTCAGAATAACACTTATTACAAGCCACTTGTTGTCCACCACATACAAAAGGCTTTGTTATCTAAGCACCAGAATCAAGGGTTTGCTTAAAACCACCAATGAGATTTAACCACTTGCCGACCGCAATATGTATATATACACTGTGGTTTGTAAGTGGTTTTATCGCTGTATCACTGTATAAATGTCAATGGTCCCAAAAAAAGTGTCCGATCTGCCGCAATGTCGCAGTCTGCTAAAAACTGCTGATCACTCCCATTACTAGTAAAAAAATAATAAAAATGCCATAAATATATGGCCTATTTTTGTAGACGCTATAAGTTTTGTGCAAACCAATTAATATACGCTTATTGCGATTTTGTAGAAGAATATACATTTACATACATTTATGTATAGTGATGAATCTAAAATTGTATCAATGTGTAATTTACATTTCTCTTTTTCTGTTTTTGCTGAGCTTTTTAAATTTCTTTATTAATTCGTATATCCCCCTGATGAAGCAACTATGCAAAACATGTCGGGATAATATACGAACTTGAAGTTCTTGCTGCTACTGTTTACTTGTTTGTATGACCACTTCTTTCATAAATTGATGTATACTGTTGGACAAATAATTTCTGTATACATTTTTTACTTTACACTCATTAAAATTGTTTTAAAAAATAAAATAATCTATTCTCATTATCATCTGTAAGCACTTTCAAAATCCCCTTCTTTTTCCCATTTGATCTACTTTTTTTTGTGGGATGAGGTGCCAATTCACTTGGGTGTTCAACCACTAATCGGACACAACCCTTATGAAAATGTAGAAAAATACATATTGGCCTAAACTGATAAAGAGATTTTTATAAGTTTTTTGGCATATTTATTATAGCAAAAAGTAAAACAAATACTATTATATTTTTTTCAAAACTGTTGGCCTTTCTTTGTTTATAGCGCAACAAACTAAAACCACAGAGGTGATCAAATACCACCAAAAGAAAATTATATTTTCTGGGGAAAAAAGGACAAAACTTTGTGTACAACACCGCATGACCGCGCAATTGTCAGTTAAAGCAACGCAGTGTTGTATCACAAAAAAATGGCCTGGTAAGGAAGTGGGTAAATCCTTCCGGGGGTTAAGGTGGTTAAACTTGTAAACAAATAGTGCCAGAAAAAGGCTGGTCTAGATGAGATCCAGGTATGTTGAGATCGCTGCCCTGCTTCTCCACCTCGTCCAATCAGAGAATGCTTTTTAATCATTCAGAAAATCCAAGCATTCTCTGAATGGTGCCTGTGCTGAGTAGCCAACGTCCTGTGTTCAGAATGCATTAGGACCAGTGCCAGTGTTCTATCGATTTGTGCCCTCAGCCGGAAAGGCACTCCAGCTGAGTGATGTCACCATAGCGCATGCGTACATCGTAGGAGAGTTTTTTTGATGGCCGATGACATTTCACAAGCACGATTGAAAGCTATGCAAAGAGCGGAGATGTCAGATTGTGCCTTGCTGTAAACCCGCGGTGCAACAACGAGGCACAATATGAAAAATACGGTGTCCCTCCGCTGTTTGCATAGCATTAAATTGTGCCTGAGAAATGGTATCTCCTGTCAAAAAAAGGCTCCTACGATATGCGCATGTCCTATAGGACGTCACTGCTGATTGGCAACTCACCTGGAGTGTCCTTCCGTTCTGTTGCAAGTGCATGCACTGTTCAATGGCGGGCACAAATCGACAGAAAACTGGCCAGTCCACAAGTGGCACCACCCCCCAACCCCTGGCGCTACCCCCCAACTCGCACCATTTGACCAATAGGTTTCTTCCTGGTCCGTCACCCCCTCAAAGGCACATGACCACATGCCTGTGTCCTAGTCCCCTAGCACCAGACTTATTGTGGTTTCACATGACCACATCCCAAGGCCCCAAAAGGCCAGTTTTATATTGGCCCTGAGCCTTCCCACCCTGCGATGCCATAATATCGGCATGGGCTTCCTGAGCATTCAGAACTCGGAAAGAAAACTGGGTGAAGACAGAAGCTACGGCATTGGACAGTCCAGAGGAGCTCCTCCATAGGGTAACTGCGGACCTGGAAGGGGCTTCATCCCCCCCCTACCAAAATCCTCCAGCACCAGCCGCTGCCACTGATCAGGATAGCAGCTCAACATGGAACTTAAGTGGAGATTACTGGATTAGTGGTGTCCACTTCAGTGATTTCCAGCTTCCAGGGGTATCGGCCAAGTATGGTATATACAAAGTTATATTTGGTCAAGCAGCACCAATATAAATATGTATAAAATATCCAGACCTGGAATTCTACTTTAATTCTGATTTGGAATTTGAAAGCAGAGGGAAAATTTCCGGAGCTGTCCTGATTCTGACCAAATTACTGAGAAGCTGAGATTACTGTAAATTGAGTGAACTTTCTGACTTGCATTAGCGGTTCACTGATTTGTTTCACTTCTTGCCTGGAATTGCTCTTTAAAGATAATGTCACTACCTGTGTCATTCCAGAACAACTAACAACGCAGCATAGTCATTTTTCCCAAGGTGTGTAAACTCCAAAGACTTTAATTTCATCAGAAATGTTATGGCAAATGCTCTCTCCTGCTACACATATCATTATACATCCAGACAGCACTGGGCAGCATGGCAGGTGCGTGGACTTGGCTTTACCTTCACCTTTGATTTTTAACAAATTTAAATTATGCAATTCTACAGCAGTATTTAAATGGAAGGTAAACACAATACTTACAGATTAGTGTACACAACAGGGACAGAGCAACGCTGACTAAATAATAACATTTTTCTAATACATATTGTAAATGTTGTAAAGGAATTTTTTTCCCCCTAAATAGCTTCCTTTACCTTAGTGCAGTCCTCTTTCACTTACCTCATCCTTCCATTTTGCTTTTAAATGTCCTAATTTCTTCTGAAAAATCCTCACTTCTTGTTCTTCTGTCTGTAACTACACACAGTAATGCAAGGCTTTCTCCCTGGTGTGGAGAAAGCCTCTTGAGGGGGGGAGGGAGCGATCAGGAGTGTCAGGATGGCCACTAACACACAGCTCCTTTCACTATCTGCAAAGTAGAGAGCGTCCTGACTTGCCTGCTCGCCCCCTCCCCCCTCAAGAGGCTTTCTCCACACCAGGGAGAAAGCCTTGCATTACTGTGTGTAGTTACAGACAGAAGAACAGGAAGTGAGGATTTCTGCACTAAGGTAAAGGAAGCTATTTAGGGATATTTTTTTTTTTTACCTTTACAACCCCTTTAAGGCCCCATGCACACAGGGCATTTTAAAAAAACGAGCTGCAAAACGACTCCTGACGCCAGGAAAAAGTGTCTGTAAAAATTCACTTTTAGAAGTGTTTTGTATTGGCATTAATGCGCATTTAGTCGGGTTATGCGTTTAGCAGCTTTTCTTTGCCCTCTTCTATTTCCCACTCCCAAATCCAATTACTTCAGCTTAAAAACACTTGATACAGCTTAACGCCGCATAGAGCGTTAACATGCGTTTACAGCTGTAATGCTGCTGCTCCAGAACGCATTGGCACCAGGTTTTTTTTGCAGCTTGAAAATACCTATGCCACTCACAGCTCCTGAAAGCCTATGTGTGCAAGGACACATAGAATAACATGGAGAGACGTTTTTAACCACTTACGGACCGCCCACCATCATTATACGTGGCACTTTGAAGTGGAATATCGTTGTTATGGCATCAGATTGCTGCCATAACCCCCGCATCCACTTATTCAGTGGGCAGTCGGCTTTCAAATAAAAGTGGTCTCAGCGGCGGATTTGCAGCGAGATCACTTTTATCTGTGGCAGGAGAGTGCCCCCCCTCTCCCGCTGCGCTCCAGTGGAGACGATCGCGCCGTCTCCCCTGCTTGGCATGGAGCTGAGTGAGGGGAAGATGGACCCCTCTTGGCTTCATACAATTGCAGGGTGGAAGCAACGTCAAAACATCACATCCGCCCATAGCTCTTAAAGGGACATTTTTTTTTCAAACAACTTTTTTTTTTATTGCATTTTAGTGTAAATGTGAGATCAGAGGTCTTTTTGGCGCTACGCCGCCGCAAGTTTACAGGCAAGTGCTTTGTGAATCAAGCACTTGCCCATAAAACTTGCGGCGGTGTAACGTAAATTCAATACGTTACGCTGCCGTAATTCTATGTGAATCTGGCCCTGTACTTTTAAGACTGCTACGCAAATCGGGTGTGACAGAAAGTATTGCAACGACCGCCATTTTATTCTCTAGAGTGTTAGAAAAAAAAATATATAATGTTTGGGGGCTCTAAGTAATTTTCTAGCAAAAAAAAAGATATTAACTTGTAAACAACAAGCCTAAAATATAGGCCCAGTCTTAAAGTGGTAAGCTGTAAAGAACGCCCAACGTCCCTGGGAGCAGCTGTAAAAACATTCAGTGTGCATGAGGCATAATTAACACATAATACAGCATGCACCTGTGAAACTGGCGGCTCAAATCAGTATGATTTTTTTGATAAGGAGAAGGTGCAACAGAAGCTGTTTACATTCAGACTATCTTTTTTTATTACAATTTTGCAGTACCACCCTATACAGAGCAGACTTAGGCCCCGTACACACGACCAGTTTCCTCGGCAGAATTCAGCTTCCGACCGAGTTTCTGGCTGAATTCTGCCGAGAAACCCGGCCGTGTGTACACTTTCGGCCGAGGAAGCCGACGAGGACCTCGGCGAGGAAATAGAGAACATGTTCTCTATTTCCTCGTTGTTCTATGGGAGAACTCGGCCCGCCGAGGTCCTCGGCGGCTCCAGGACTGAACTGGCCGAGGAACTCGATGTGTTTGGCACGTCGAGTTCCTCGGCCGTGTGTACGGGGCCATACAGAGGCAGCATTCAGCTGTGTGTGTATAAATCTGAGCTTTACCTCTGTAAATTATAGATTTTTTTTTCTTGCATAGCAGAGAGCATTAAAAACATAAAAAAAGGATCCAGCAGATTGTAAATATAACTTATGCATATGCAATATTTCATATTAATATAATAAAAAAAATAAACAAAATAAACAAAACTGTAGTTTTAGGGTTGCACATAATGAAAAAAGAAAATATATAGAAAACAATATATACTGTGCTTTTCTTTTAAAGTAGCTGCTTAATAAGGTGCCCCTCCACAAAGTCAATAAAAAAGACAAAAAATACTCCTGTGGGCTGCATATCTCTGCTGTAGGAAAAATAAATTGCTGGTCAAAAATCCTGCAGAGTCTGACACATCTGGGGGAATCAGATACTTAGTCCTCCACTGCATGCTGTGATTTCTTCTGCCAGCCTTTAAAGTATATGTAAACAACCCATTCAGTTTAAAATAGAAATGGCATAGCATTTGTGTCGACAGTCTCAGTGACAGTCTAATGCCGCATACACACAACCGTTTTTCGGGTTGTAAAAAATTAAGTTTTTAATGGTGTAGAAAAAACAATGTTTTTTTCAACCCGATCATTAAAACGGCCATGCCTACACACGATCGTGAAAAAAAAATACTCTAGCAAAGCGTGGTGATGTACAACACGTACAATGGCACTATAAAGGGGAAGTTCCATGCGGATGACGCCACCCTTGGGGCTGCTTTTGCTGATTTTGTGTTAGTAAAAGACGATTCACGCATTTCAATCTGTTACAGTGTGATGAATATGCTTACTCCATTACGAACGGTAGTTTTACCAGAACGAGCGCTCCCGTATCATAACTTGCTTCTGAGCATGCACGTTTTTTTCACGTTGTTAAAGCCCACACACGACCATTTTTTACAACGTTAAAAACGACAACGTTAAAAATGTTGTGAAAAATTAGAGCATGTTCGAAATTTTTAATGCCAATTTTTTACATCGTGAAAAATGCTCTGGAGCCCACACACGATTGTTTTTAATGACATTAAAAAAAAAACGTAATTTTTTACAACCTGAAAAACGGTCGTGTGTACGCGGCATTAGTCTCTTTCTCCATGCCAGGTGGTCCTATCAGTCCCTCCAGTCCAAACAGCACTGACAGTCTCGCTCCCAGCTTGCCTTGCTCTCATCGCGCAGATATGCACACAAGGCCCTGCCCGCTCCGCTTCGCTCAACTATCTTGCACTATGACATCACACAGCACACTTAGGCACCACCTCTGACAGACCTGCCCCCACCAGCGCTGCCCAAACACACTATAGCAGGCACTGGTATGGTCTCGGCCGGCTGTGTAATTTGTTTAGTTGCAAATTGATTCTTTAACCACTTTAGCCCCGGGCCTGTTTTTCAGAGTCGGTGTTTACGAGACAAAACCATTTTTTTTTGCTAGAAAATTACTTAAAACCCCCAAACATTATATATTTTTTTTTTTCTAACACCCTAGAGAATTAAATGGAAGTCATTGCAATACTTTTTGTCACACCGTATTTGCGCAGCGGTCTTACAAGCGCACTTTTTTTGGAAAAAATTCACTTTTTTAAATGAAAAAATAAGACAACAATAAATTTGGCCCAATTTTTTTATATATTGTGAAAGATAATGTTACGCCGAGTAAAATGATACCCAACATGTCACGCTTAAAAATTGCGCCCGCTCGTGGCATGGCGTCAAACTTTTACCCTTAAAAATCTTGATAGGCGACGTTTAAAAAATTCTACAGGTTGCATTTTTTGAGTAACAGAGTAGCTCTAGGGCTAAAATTAATGCTCTCGCTCTAACGATCGCGGCGATACCTCACTTGTGTGGTTTGAATACCGTTTTCATATGTCGGCGCTACTCGCGTATACGTTCGCTTCTACGCGCGAGCTCGTCAGGACGGGGCGCTTTAAAAAAAATTTTTTTTGCTTTTCGCATTTATTTTTATTTATTTTAGATTTTTTAACACTGAAAAAAAAAAAAAAAAAAAACTTTTATTTCTATTACAAGGAATGTAAACATCCCTTGTAATAGAAAAAAGCATGACAGGTCCTCTTAAATATGAGATCTGGGGTCAAAAAGACCTCAGATCTCATATTTGGGCTTCAATGCAAAAAAAAAAAAAAAATATTTGGAAATGTCATTTTTTCAAATGACAAAAAAAAAAAAATGTTTCTTTAAGACGCTGGGCGGGACTGACGTTTTTACGTCACTTCCGCCCAGCAATGCTATGGGGACGGGCGAAGGACATTTTTCCTTCAGTCTCGTCCCCGCTCAGATGCCGGATGGTCGCGATCTCCTCCGCCGCTACCGACGGCTACGGTAAGCGGCGGAGGGCGCGGGAGAGCGGCGGGAGGGGGAGGGCCCTCTCCCGCCACCGATAACGGCGATATCGCGGCGAATTCGCCGTGGAGACCGCCATTATCGTTAACACGGCCGCCCACAGAAGAGATGAATATCTCGATTGTGGCAGCAGCTGCTGCCGTTACCGAGATATTCATCTCTAAAGTGAGGACGTATAACGACGGTGGGCGGTCGGCAAGTAGTTAACTAATTTCGACAAGATTGTTTATTAGGAAATATCCAAATTAACAAAAACCTTTTACCGATTTTTTTATGAATATTCATAAATTTGAATATTTGAAAAATGGTGAATTCAAAAATGCGTAAATTCAAAAATCCAAAAACCAGAAAATTAGAAAATCTGAAATAATAACTAACTAATAATAACTTAACGATTAATAACTATTAAATTATAGGTATTGGAATTTCCTTTCAAGTTTGGCTGTTAGTGAACGCAACAAATACGAATTTATCTGAAGTTACGAATTATCCGAAATAACAAATGCTGCATCTAAACGAATGGAACGTAAAAAAGTAATATTAATAAACAACAATAATAATAATAAAAAAGTTTTGTTATTATTATTATTTTTTATTAATAATTTGTTTCAATCCATCTGTTTAGATGCAGCATTCGTTATTTTGGATAATTCGTAACTTCGGAAAAATTTGTATTCGTTACATTCACTAAGAGCCAAATTTAAAAGGAAATTGCAATACCTATAATTTAATAGTTAGTTATTGTTAGTTAGTTATTCTTTCGAAGTTTCAGATTTTATTTCTTATTTTCACATTTTCGAAGTTTCAAATTTACAAATTTTTGAATTTTTGAATTTACAAATTACAATCATAACGAATGACAAAAAATAAACAATAATAAAACAAATAAAAAGACAACTAACACATTTTTCGGCAGTTCACATACCTAGTTCCAAGCCGACCATCACAGCCATATTTTTTACTGGCAAACTTTTACTGGCAGGAGAAAAGTGCCCGTTGTTAACTGGCTGCCAGTAAAAATATTGATGGTTGGCAACACTGAAGTGTATTAGGAATAGGATTACAAATCTTGAAATTAACCTCGTATTCTGTTAACTTTAATGTGGATTTGGTACTATGGGAAGCAGGAATAAATAAGAAGGAATTATTTTCTTAAATGCAAACTGCTATTCATGTCGATGTTAAAATATGTGTCTCTTTTAAACACGATGTAAATAAAAGTATTTTCCTCTTTCCTATTTATTGCTGTATTTCTTTTGCTGTACCCAACTAGTCCCTCTTTTTTGAAAAAAATATACACCATACAGGCACTCCATCAACTAGTATAGCCAAGTAAAAAAAATCTGAACTCCTCCACCTAAGGAGAGGCAGATATGGAACTGGAACCAAAATACAGAACACAGTATCCCACCAGCCAGAGACCCACCAATTATCACAAACAAGGGGTTTTGTAACCAGTAGACATGTGCACAGAAATTTTTTTCGTTTTTTTTTGTTCTGTTTCGTATCGTTCCGTAGGTTCGTTTCCGTTCGTTTTTCGCAAGACGCCCGTTTTCCTGTTCGTTCCCGTTCCTTTTTCGTACGACAAAATTTTTTCGTATTCCGATCGTTTCGTATTTTCGTTACCGTTTTATTTTCGTACATGCGGGATGGTTCGTTATTCTGTTTAATTCATGTTCGTTACTTGTTAGACAATAATTTCCGTGAATTTTCGTCAATGATTTGCATTCTGTGTTTTGGATTCCTTTTTCTGTTCGTGTTTTCGGTCATGTGTTCATATGACATCTATGACAATTTGTTGTGGATGTCATGTGGGCATGCGACTGAAGATACGAACAGAAAAAGGATTTTCGTCATTTTGTACTTTCGTAAATATATCGCGGGGATTCGCGGCACTTTCAACACGCTCATCCATATTAACGATTGTTAAGCCCCATACACTTGGTCAGACTTTTTAACAACAAACATAAAAACGATCGTTTTCCGTTCGTTCTCAGAAAATTTGTTCGTTTTTAAACTCCATCAGAAAACCATTTTTGGGTTCAAAAGTCTGGCCAACTGATCTCCCTTCAGATGAAAATCCACAGAAAAGTTTATTTGGCTTTACTGTACTACTCACTGTACTCAGCACAAAAGAGAAGCTGCTTTACTAACTACACTCACTGCCCATTCAAAAAAACGAAAATGACATCTATAATAAAAGATTTCTATTCTGTATTTTGGGTCCTTTTTCTTTTGGTGTTTTCGGTCGTGTGTTCGTGTGACATCTGTGGGAAAAGATTTGCATTCTGTTGAATACAAAATACAAACAGAAAAAAGGAATTCAAAATACAGGGTTCGGGTCTTTTGTTGTGGATGTCGTGTGAGCATACGACTGAGGGTGCGAACAGAGAAGGGATTCAAACAAGATACAGAGTGCGGGTCTTTTGTTGTGGATGTCGTGTGAACATACAGCTGAGGATACGAGCAGAGAGGGAATTCAAACAGGATACAGAATGCACATCTTTTGTTATAAATGTAATTTTTGTTCTTTTGCCGTTTTCGTTTTGTCGTATTTTCGTCAGATCGTTTGTTCGTATTTGCGGTTGTTCGTTATGCGGCTCATTCGTAATCCTGTTGTTTTCGTATTTTGGTGCTTTATTTTTTTCGTATGTACACATTATTCTGCGGGTACGAAAATGAACATTTTCGGATGAAAATAACATTCGTACAAACGGGAATGCACATATCTAGTAACCAGGATTTCCCTGCTCTCCAGGCATGCTGGTAGTGGCAAACATGTGTCTTTTATGGGCTCTGCCATGTGTTTTCTATTAAAAATGAGAGGGGCCATCCATTCCCCTAGGCTGACCTGGAACATGAACTGGGAAAACACCAGATTTCAGCAACAAGTTGCTGTGGGTGAAACCTCCTCTATCTCCGCCTTACTATTGAACTAAAGCAGTGATCCTATTTTGAATTTAGGTGAATAACATTTTCAGTGCTGCTTTTTAAACCTTAGCAGCAGGAGAATGAATAATTTAACAATAATCATTCTGCAGAGATAATGATTAAAAATAAAGATGATGTTAACATTTTGATACAGCCAAATATGCCCTTTGTAAGTACCGTGGGTAACCACTTGCTTACTGTGCACTTAAACCCCCCTCTTGCCCAGACCAATTTTCAGCTTTTAGTGCTGACGCACTTTGAATGACAATTGCATGGTCATATAACACTGTTCCCCTTAATATTCATACCAGACCTGAAGGGCCTGGTAATTGATTTTGGGGGGACCCCCACGCCTTTTTTTTTTTTTTTATGAATGAATTCTCTCGGGAGCCGACAGTTCATTATAGCCGTGAGTGATTTTTTAATTACTTTTTTTCCTTTAGAAATAGAGACAGTTCTAAGAACGGGATACATGCACTATTTCACAGGCATACTATACACCCCCCCCCCCCCCCACCTAGGTATGACATTGAAAGGAATATTTCACTTTTATTGTTTCACTTTAAGCATTATTAAATTCACTGCTCCTGAAAAAACTTCAGTTTTTAAAACTTTTTTTTGCATTGATACATGTCCCCTGGGGCAGGACCCAGGTCCCCAAACACTTTTTATGACAATAACTTGCATATTAGCCTTTAAAATTAGCACTTTAGATTTCTCCCATACACTTTAACAGGGTGTTCCGCGGCTTTTCGAATTTGCCGCGAACACCCCAAATTGTTAGCTGTTCGTCGAACAGGCAATGTTCGAGTCGAACATGAGTTCGACTCGAACTCGAAGCTCATCCCTACAGACAACACTGGAAGCTTGGCTAAAAAGCCACACTTTGTCCAACTAACAGGAGCCCCAAGTAGCAGTAAAGGCCCAGCTAACATTATCCACATCTCTCCAAACTAGAAAAATATATTTTCGGAGGATTTCTGCCTAATATTTAAAATCCTGCATGCAGGCACTGCACAACTGTCCATACAATAGTTTTATAGTACCTTATGATAAAACATACCCAATATATATTAGTACATAGAGAGCATCACTGATCAAACGGCTGTGGACAAAATGAGGTGATTATTATCTCTGCAGGATTAGGTAGGCAGAAAATGTATGAAATCAATTTTCTAAAAGCACATTTTCTTGAAGCCATTGTCTGAATTAGTGATGTTTTATTGGTAATCATTCTGCTATTAAAAACCTGATAATATTTTTTCTAGTGCAGCCTTTGATGCACCAAAAGAGATTAGATGGGTTTTAGATGCCATCTTGCATTACTAAATGGTTATTCAAACTATTAAAAATACACTTCGGGCATTAACGCCCATTTACTGTACACAATGCTGTCTCTGAGATAAAATATAGAGGACATAACACAAAGACGAATAATTCAAAAGCATTAGCAGTGGGTAAATGCTTCTGTAGCAGGCAACAAGAATTTATGTTGGCATTATGCAAGCAGATATTGTTGCGTGAATGAGATGATTTTGGTAGAATTGAACATGTATGGGCAGTAACAATTACCCTGGAAGACATCAATAGGGATTGATCTGCTGGGTTGGATATTTTAATACAGCAGGAATATTTCACCACATTTCCCCAACTATAGTGGAATGTATTGTAGGTATTTTCCATAAACACTGTATGTGATGTCTCCCAAAGGTGTGGTTATTGGGTTAAGATACCCAATTTTTCACGCTCTTAAAGAAAATTGGTTTGAAGTTGAACTCCAGGCAAACAGCTAAATACACAACTAAAAACCAAGCCGCTTTCTTAAATGACCCCCAGATAGAGTGGGAGAAAAGCAGTACTGGTAGTCTACAGTATGATCTGGAGATGTCCCTGCAGTACCTCATCTTTGCGACAAGATGTCCTTCCTGGGTTGAATGATGCTAAATGTTACTCAACCTAGAAGCCTGAGGAAAGACTATGAACGCAGGTTGTCATGACCCCACCCCTAAGCACTGCGCCCAGCACTCATAGTGCATTGAGAGTGTGGCACTGACATAATGACATTAGTCACTCTGTGCATCACACAGAACCACCCACTACCAGGAGAGGTTCAAGGAAGTTGAGTCATGTAACCAACAAGAAAACCTCTGAAATACTGCAAGCAGGGCCTTTAGAAGGCAGGGGGCCACGTGGGAGGGAATGGGGTTGCCCAAACTTGGGCTTTAGCAATACAGTGGTGTCCTATCTCCATCCTCACCTGCTGGCCCATACCAGTTTGAAATGGCTGTAGAAAGGATTGAAAGAGGCAGATATCAAATTGAAGTCTGGTATTTACATCAATTGCATTAAAAACAAAACCATTTTAATTAATTATTTTGTGGTCTGTGTGAAGGTCAGCTTTAAATGCAACTTAGGACAACAACAACAAAACTAGTCACTGGTGGCAAATTCTAGCTAAGAAGCACTGCCACTATAGACTAAAAAAGACAATTTTATTTCCCTAAATGTTTATTCTACTAGGGTTGCACAGATACCGGTATCGGTGGCAATACCAAGTATTTGCACATTTTATGAAAGCAAGGCTTTCATAAAATGTCTGAATGAGATGGCTGAATATTGCCATCTGTTTTGAGCACACAACTTTTTTTCATTGTCTATGCAACTCTTTATTTGGTTAAGAGCTACCCTCTGCTTCCATTGGAATTACTCTAAGCCTGTTTGGCCTTGATTTAGGCATACTTTATGCTAAGTTCAGTGGCATGTCTTATCACAGTTAACACTGTCAGATGCCACAGAAAGAGGTTGCTAGGGGCCCCATCAAATCTTACTATGAGGCCCCATGATTTATAGGTTTGCCTCTGCTCATTTACAATGCTAAACGGTGCTGCAGGGGGAGAGAGGGACTAAGCAAGGGCTTTGCATCATTTCCCTAAGCTACTGTATGTAGCACTACCCCTGTAAGTACTGCTGGATAGGATGGGACCTCTGTTCTTTGTCTCAACCTACTCAAGAACTTCAGCTCCTCTGGCACACTAGGTTGAGTGTACAAACATACAATATCGCAGGAATTCACTGAAAGTAATACTTTGTACCCAATAGTAGTGCAATATCAAAGAAAGCAGGCACTAAACAAGGTAAAATAAAGGCAAACTTAATATACTGTCACCCAATATGGTTGGTAATTAGGCAAGCATACCATGGATTAACAATGGTAATAACACAACTTAGCATAAGAGTTATTAACAGTAGGGACTAGACATAAGATGACATTTGGCATCCAGATTAGCATAAACAGTAGCAAGGCCACTTTAGGTGCAGCATTGGGCAGTAGTAAAGTTTGATCTACCAAGTGCTGAAACTATACTTCCAGATCCCATTTTAGGTGGTGATGCTAGTCGTAGACCGACTGGGTATGTCCAAAAGAAAAGGAGGACGGTAGAGGAGGGGTCAGGGGAATATGCAAATGAGCTAGATATGCCGATTCAGAAACGTACGTCCGGCCGGCGCATTTTTTTACCCCTGCTATATGAGGCGTATCCTATGTTAAGTATGGCCGTCGTTCCCGCGTCGAGTTTTGAAAGTTTTACGTCATTTGTGTAAGTCATTCGCGAATAGGGCTGGACGTAGTTTACGTTCACATCGAAAGCAATGACGATTTGCAGGGGAATTCGTAAAAAACGTCAAATACGCGGGGTCACAGTTAATATACATAAAACACACCCACATCATCCACATTTGAATTAGACGGGCTTACGCCGACACAGATACGTTACGCCGCCGTAACTAAGGGCACAAGTTGTTTCTGAATACAAAACTTGCGCCCTAAATTATGGCGGCGTAACGTATCTGAGATACGTTACGCCGGGCGGACAGATAGACCATTCTATCTGAATCTACCCCCATGTCTCCTTCTCCATATTGCTGCAGTTCAGCACCTAGCTATATGTGGATAAAGAAATGTGCTGTCAATCCTACTTCAGAAGCCCAAGAGGGGCAATTGCCTGCGATGCACGGTGCACAGCTACGCCCTATGTTGCATTTTTAGGTTAGGTTCTCACTACTGCAAAGCTATTTTAATCCAATTTTCAGTGCAATAATGTAGTGCAACTTGGATGATACTTGGATGTAACTCGGATGTGGTTTTTATCTTCTATGGGGCCAAAATCATGCTGGAATAGCACCAAAGTAGAACAAAAACCTTTTCCAAATGTGTACCATGCTGAGGTGCATTGATGTGAACTGGCACTTTTGAAAACAATGTGATTTCCTTTGTCATGCAATTCTGAGCGACTCAAGCCTGGTTTGAAATCACACTAGCCTTATTGGTAATGCCGCCATTCTTCCAGCACCTCAATGCTAGTGTCAGGTTCCTGCCAGCAGTTATTGGACTGGAACAAACACATTATGTGCTGTCTGCAGACATTTTACATTTCCTATTCCTCTTGATGAGAATAAAACAATTTAATTAAGTAATTAAAATGTGATTTCATGAAAGATTAAATGCTGTCAATATTTGAAAAATGAAGGAGTAATTCAGAGAACAAAGAGACAAAGCAACAGGTACAGGTAACGCAAGAGGTGGTGGAATTAGGAGGGGTAGGTGTCTGGCAAATGTAGAGCTGAAAAGGACTGCAGAATAGCCGGCACAATCCTCCACTCACCCCTTGCTGACTAAGGATTACAGAAGCAGTAATTACATAGGAAATAGAGAATTACAGAATATCGTTCTCTGGCCTAAAGCTCTAAATGAACCTAACTAAGCCGTTATAATTTACCGGCATCTAATTAATGTTTTGTTTTTAAATGATCCACTCTTGCATTCTGAATGGAAAGGACTCATGAAAATTCAGATCAGAGAGGTGACAAGAGCCCCCCTCCCCCCGGCACTCGGTAAAGATTTGTAATAAGGTTCCTGAATTGCAGGCAATGTTGCTAAGCAGTGTAGATGCAAGTAAAATGAAACAGACAATGCTTACATTCTTCTTGCACACATAGTTTAGGTTTCTTCTGCCTCCCTTAACCAGCTACACCTGACTGATCATCTTTCACACATCTGAAATAATTCAATCTTAGACCGGCATTGATGGTTCAAATCTTGGCTGGTTCAGCAGGAATCTGCCAAGATTCAAGCCATGTGCAGGCAGGCTAAATGTACCAAGTTGATCAATTGATTAACTTGGGTACAACCAGCCTGTCAGATTTTATATATGATTATCACACGTGGCTGGTATAGCCACTGTCTTGTCTGCCAGGAAATTACAACTGTCTCCCGGTATCAGGTGGAGGGATAGTTGAGATCCTGCAGCCAGGAAATAAAGAACCGCAATGGATGGTGCAGACAGCCTACCAAAACCCCCTGCAACAACTCACGGTTAGTAGAGACAAAGACTGGAACCCAGGAGGAGAAAGGATAATCCAAGTAACGCAGTCAAGAACGAGGAAGGTGGGGTCGGCAACCAGATAATTAAAGTCCAAGGGATAATCCAGGTATCGAAGTCAAGAACGAGCTAAATCAGCAACCAAATCTAAGAGCATCCATAAACAGGAACCTATTCTAGGGCAAGAACAGGAAGGGGAAGTGGAGATTTATAGGGTCGCTGATCAGATAACTACAAACAACTAGTCCCAGGGTGGAGCCAACATGAACACCAGGTCCCAGTATCAAATCCCGGACAAGGTGTGACAGCCACTAGCAATACTCACATCTTCTCTTGGCTGGTATGCCCTTCCACCAGGAGAATACAATGGTTTGATGGGAGGGATTCCCCTGTCAACAAGGTCCATCTTGATGGGAGAATCAAGCAAATGTCTTGATGATGAGGGAATCGAGTGAACTTTGTGGTTGCAGGAAATAAATTCACCCTGGGTATGGCCTGCCTTATACACTGAGTTCACCTTCACCAGAAAACTGCCTATGCCTGTAGATAAAAACAGACAATGCAGCTCTAACTAAAGTTGGCTAATCCCCCTGCTATAGGTGTAGGCCATGTATGTACCTCTGGCCCTGAGGAAGAGGGGTCTCCCCTTGAAACACGTAAGCCATAATGGACGTTAAAATGTCTTCTCGTGATATAAGTCAAGCATTGTGGATTTGGGGAACGTTGAGTCTTGATTCTTTGATCTGATTGCTGACTGAATTTGTTTGTGGGTATATTATTTGCTTTTATCCATCAATAAAAAGTTTATTAAGGTAATGCACAAGCCTGGTGCACCCTCTTTTAGTTGTCTTGCAGCGCTGCACATGAAAGGACACCACAGTCCTAAGAGGGTGGCAAGGCATGTGAGCGCCATACCAATAAGCAAGGAGATTGGAAAGTTCATTAGAATCTAAGAATCAGGTTGTTCCCAAGGCCTCACGGAATAACTCCCAGTAATGGCCTCCTTCCATCCTGCCTTGTTGCTAAGACTTTGCTTAGACACTCCCAGCTGCTAGGCTTCATTCACACCTAAGCGATCTGCCGCGGCAGCGGCTGCAACTCGTTTCTTTTATATATTTTTTTTTTTTTAGTGGAGTGTTTTAGGAGCTATTCATTTGAATCGGCCTCCACTCCAAAAATGCTCCAAAGAAGCTCAGGTACCAAATCTTGGCACAGAGTCAAGAGTGTTTGCGGTTGTGATTTTTGCTGCGATTGTAGCGCAATTTGACAATCGCAGCAAAATCCACCAGCGTTTGGGATGCCATTAAAGCCGGAGTTCCGCCGGCAATTTTTTTTGAAAAGTCGTCAGCTACAAATATTGTAGCTGCAGGCTTTTAAAATAAGGACACTTACTTGTCCAGGGCGCCCGGGATGTCCTCACCTGAAGCTGATGTTTTGCCTTTCATTTCACCAGGTGATCGTTTACAATCACTTTAAGGCAAATGCTAAAATTTCAAAACTTCAGTTCAGGCCTGCACACAAGTGGAGAAAGAAAACTGCTTCATGACTCCTTACCTTTCATCACCTCAGCAGATTTTATTTATCTAGCCCTGAATTAAACATCCATTGACACCTTTATAAGGCATCAGCAGGTTTGAGACATATTTTAAGTTAAAATGCTTGCAATAATTTATGTGCATGTTTTTTTCAGTGTGTCAGTTTATTCAATTCAGCTACCTGTATGGATATCCACAAACTATGAAATTAGGGAAAAAGAGAAAAAGAAACATTTTCATTTAATTTAGAGCAGTATTACCCCCCACAAAAAAAGTAATATATTGCAGTTTATCATGCCTTAAAGTGGAGTTCCACCCATAAATATAACATTACATCAGTAGTTTTAAAAAAATGTCATTAGTCCTTTACGAATTTTTTTTTTTTTTTAGATGCCTTCAAAGTGTTGTTGCTAGGCAGAATAGTTAATCTTCCCACTTCCTGCACCTAGGTGCTTATGCTTCCTAACCTACACCGCACAGACTCCTGGGAATGTAGTGGGTGTAACTTTCCAGGAGTCTGTGCATTCCCCAGTCTCAAAGAATCATGTGACTTGGACAGCACAGGTGCTGAAACCTGATCTGACACTGCTTGTGCAGCACTGAGCATGTGCGAGATTTGCAAGGCTGAAATCCAGGAAGTCATATAGTCTGGCTTCATGATGCCCACACTTAAGATGGCCCCAGTCGATTTCTATTTTATAAAGTGTCTAAATGCTGTAACAACCTAACAAAACGGACCTTAGTTTACAGACTAACTTTACTAGAATACATTAAGCTTGTGTATTACAGGGGTATTTATATTTAAAAAGTGAAATTGTGGCCGGAACTCTGCTTTAAATGTGGTGGCTGCATTCACCTGGTGATCCTGCCATTAGGACAGTTGTAGTCAAAGGGTCTGGGGAGAGGGTAGTGTTAGTCTAGCAACTTTAGAACTTTCACACTGGGACGGTGCCGGTGTTAGAGGTAAATCGGCGCTAGTTTCTGCGTCGCTTTACTGCTGTTATGGCGGCACTTTTCGCAGGGCGCTTTTAACCCCCGCTAGCAGCTGAGAAAAGGGTTAATAGCTCGTGTTGTGGTGCTGCTGAAGCACTTTGCAGGCGCTTCCGCTGAGCTGCGCTGCCGATTCATTTCAATGGGCAGGGCGTTTTGGGAGCACCGCCCCAAAGATGCTGCTTGCAGTACTTTTTTTATCGTCCTGAAAGCGCACCGCTCCAGTATGAAAGCACTTGGGAGGCATGAGAGATGCCTTTCAGGTGCTTTACATGTGCTATTTTTATCCCTGAAACGCCTGAAAAGCGCCCCAGTTTTCTGCCACACATAGCGTTTTGCTTTTAGGCCAAAAAGTTCAATTAAGGTCTCACCTGACCAGAGCACCTTCTTCCACTATTGCTGTGTCCCCCACATGGCTTCTCACAAACTGCAAACAGAACTTCTTATGGATGTTTTTCAACAAGGTCTTTCTTCTTGTCACTCTTCCATAAAGGGCAGATTTGTGGAGTGCATGACTAATAGTTGTACTGTGGACAGATTCTCCCACCTGAGCTGTGGATCTCTGCAGCTCCTCCAGAGTTACCATGAGCTTCTTGGCTGCTTCTCTGTTTAATGCTCTCCTTACCTGGCCTGTTAGTTTAGGTGAACAGCCATGTCTTGGTAGGTTTGCAGTTGTGCCATACACTTTCCATTTTTAAGTGATGGATTGAACAGTGCTCCGTGAGGTGGTCAAAGCTTGGGATATTTTTTTCTAACCTACAGTAACCCTACTTTAAACTTCTCCACAACTTTATACCTGACCTCTCTAGTGTGTTTTCATGATGCTGTTTGTTCACTAAGGTCCTCTAACAAACCTCTGAGGGCTTAATATAGTATATATGGAGATGCCCGCAATACGTTGTTTACCCAAAGAGGGTAAAGCCTCGTACACACGATCTGATTGTTGGCAGGGGATTGTCTGTTGACAGACTGTTGTCCTAAAATCTGACCGTTATTATGCTCCTTCTGACAATTGTTGTCCAACTTTCGGCCAACAAATGTTGGATGGCAGGCTAGTAAATTTTCGGCGGACAACGGTCTGTTGTCTGATTTTTGTATCGTCATTGCACAAGTCCATCACACAAAAGTCAAAAGTAAAAACACGCATGCTTGGAATCAATGCTCACCAAACACAAAATTAGTAGAAGGAGCCCAAAGGGTGGCGCTCAAGAGCTGAAATTCCTCATAGTACGTCACTACGTTCGTGTTTGTTGTGTATTATAAGTATGCAAGACAAGATCCAGGCACACGCCCTGAAGGTAGAAATCGAACGCTCGGTTGCCCAACAATCGTATCGTATATACGAGGCTTAAGACATGATTTACTAAAACTAGAGAGCACCAAATCTGGTGCAGTTGTGCAGGGTAGATAATTTCAGTTTGTTCAATCGTATTACTATACGAACAAATTTTTTGATTTTCGACTGACAAATAGTTCAAAATTCGACCCATGTATGGTCTGCATAAGCTTTGACAAAAAAAATCCTGGCAGCTGATTGGTTTCTATGCAGAGCTGCACTAGATTTTGAACTCTCCAGTGTTAGTAAATCAACACGTTTTTTTCAAAAAATTGCATCCAAAAATAAGAAACAGATGCTCGTAAATAGCTTTTGACTTTGCACGAATATGACTGAATTATTATGTATTTTACTAGGACTTTTCCTTTAACATGTCTGGCTATTCAGATGCACAGCCCAAGGCATTAAGTGCCTGAAACAAACGTAGATTCCATGGGGGATAATGAAGGTGTCATTGAGTGACATGATTTTCCATTCTGCCCATTTGTTAGCTGCAGGTGTCCTTATCAATGCCTGTTAATATTAGCAACACATTAAGTGAAATTACACTTATACATGTGCATATGGGCAATTTAAAGAGCAATTACAGGCACCAAGTGAAAGCAATCAGTAGGTTTCTAAAGCTATCAAGAAAATGCTACAACTGTGCCGATATAAGAGTTCAGAAATGAGTACGCTGTAAGGCAGGGGTAAGCAACCTGGGGCCCCCCAGCTGTTCTGGAACTACATTTCCCATGAGGCATTGCAAGGCTGGCAGTTACAATTACTCCCAGAGGCATGATGGGACTTGTAGTTTTGCAACAGCTGGAGGGCCCCAGGTTGCTTACCCCTGCTGTAAGGCCTGTATAACATGGGCTTCAGCTTGTATAAGAGGAATGTGAACAGAAAGTATTGGCAAAGCATTAGTAGAATTTTTTTAGCAAGCTTTATTGAAGACTTTAAGGCTGGGTTTATATATGTGCAGCCGCGGTTCCCAGCATTGGGTCTGGTGCATTCCTGTTTGCACCTGAGCAGGACCCAAACACGCACAGGACCCTTTTGGAATACGGACTGCAGCTGCCCTTGACATGTGTGAACCGGCTCCATTGAAAGCCGGTCACACTCACATGTCATGCGAATTAGATGCAGGGTAACCCGCGTCCAGTTTGCACATATGTGAACCCGACCTTAAAGTACTATTCAACTCCTTCTGTAAATGTTAAAACACAGATACTAATGGGAGTTTTGATTGCCACTTTAAGCATTCTGCTAGCAGGCTTCAGAAATGTTTAAAGTGTTACTAAACCCAGGACCCTGCATTCATTATATCTGGTCTCCCGCAGTACACAGAACATGGAAATGCAAATATTTTAATAAATATAAACTGCTAAATACCTTTTTTCATCAGCAGTATATTGCAGTCTTGTGACTTCTATCAGTGTCCGGCCGAGCACTGGTTAAAGCTGGCAGGAGGGGTTTTCATTCTCCTCTGACTGTCCTATGAGTCTGCATGACCCCTGACTGAGCATGTGCAGAGTGCCTCCTAGGGCGCTGTTCTATCAGCAGATACGAAACAATATTCATATTATATTCATTATATTTGGGGCTGCATTTCTGCAAATGGAGTTGGACATTTGATCAGGATCAATGGTGTCCTCAATGCTGAAAAATACAGGCAGATACTTATCCATCATGCCATACCATCAGGGTGGCATGTAACTGACCCCAAATTTACTCTGCAGCAGGACAACCACCCCAAACATACAGCCAATATCATTAAGAACTATCTTCAGTGTAAAGTAGAGCAAGGTGTCCTGGAAGTGATGGTTTGGCCCTCACAGAGCCTTGATCTCAACATCATTGGGTCTGTATGGGATAACATAAAGAGACTAAGCATGTGCAGATTGCCTCCAGGAGCTCTGTTCTATCAGTAAATGGATTTGGGACACTAAAAGAAGAGGAGAATCAGAGAAGACAGGATCAAACTGCCTTTTTAGACAATGCAGAGGATTAAACCCTTCGTGCCGGTTCACACTCCTGCAACTTGGGATCCGACTTGTGTCGCCCCAAGTCGCGCGACATGAGATATTCAGTTGAAGTGAATGAGAGCCGTCTTAATGTACACTACTGAAGTTGCTCCGACTTCAGAAAAAGGTTCCTGTACTACTTCAAGGCGACTTCTAGGCAACTTGTACCCATCGAGTTCAATGGACGTCGCCTCCAAAGTCAGATCTCCGTCTTAACTGAAGCAACTTTACAGGAAGAGAAAATTGTTTTCTCAGGCAAACCCCTCCCTCCCACAGAGCTGATAATTCTGTGATTGGCCACAGCCAAAGTTGCCTGTCCTGGAGGCAACTTTAAGTCGCGTTGTAAGTTGCTCCAAGCAGGGCCGTTTGAAGGAATTTGGGGGCCCCAAGCAAAATGGACATGGAAGCCCCCCCCCACACACGCATCCAAAGCCCCCATGTTCTTTTTACGCCCCCCTCCCTAACGGGTCCGTACCACGCGGCAGGAGATTCAGTTTCTTGTTCCCGGCCAGACTAAAAGGAAGTGAGCACTCAGTGTGCACTTCCTGTCAGTCTGGCCGGGAACAGGAAACTGAATTTCCTGTACCGTGCGGTACCCGGCCGGAGTCTGGACTGACAGGAGGAAGAAAGAGGAGCTCGGCCACGCTACAGAGAAGGGGAAGTGACCACTCGAGGCAGCAGTGCTGCAGGCTCTCTATAGAGCGATCAGGCTTCTGCAGCACATAGGTAGCACAGGCCAGCACGGGGGCCCCAAGCAAATGCTTGGTTTGCCTGCCTTGTAGCGACAGGCCTGGCTCCAAGTCACGATGAAGTCGCGCTGAAGTCGCCTTGCAAAGTCGCGCTGTAAGTTGGGTTGCCCATGTGTGAACCGGCACTTAGGTTCCACAGTGTGTATAATAAGCATGCTTTACTACATATACAGACTGATTTTACTGTTGCTGAAAGCTCTGCAAATGCTTTGTGAAAGCTTGCTGTTCACACTGCTCTTATACAAGTTGAAGCCCATGTAAAGCAGGCTTAATTCCCATGGGACACTTTTGACACATTTTTGGAACCATTGTAATTTTCACAGCGAAAAGTGCTATAAAAATGCACTGATTAGTGTGAAAATGACAATGGCAGTGAAGGGGTTAACTACTAGGGGGCGCTGTAGGGGTTAAGTGTAACCTCATATGTGTTTCTTACTGTAGGGGGGCGGGGCTGGATGTGTGACGTCAGTGATCGTCGTTCCCTATATCAGGGAACAGACGATCACTGACATTGTCACAGAGAAGAACAGGGAAGGTTTGTTTACACTCACCTCTCCCGGTTCTTCAGCTCTGTGACCCGATCGCGGGACACCCGCGGTGATCGGGTCAGCGGGTCCCAGGGGCGCAGTCACGGAGCTTCAGGCCGGGTCGCAAGCGTGCCACCGGCGACGCACTCGCCACCCACGGCTGGGCTCTTCAAGAGGACGTATATATACGTCCATGTGCCCAGCCGTGCCATTCTGTCGACGTATATAGTCGTGCGACGGTCCTTAAGTGGTTAAAAAAAATATGTACCTTTAGTATCACTTTAATCCTTAAAAAAAACAAATGCATACTTTCCAACTCCTGAAGAATTATTTATAGAGCTGCGGTGGCTCAACGCAATTGGCACTGCGCTGATAAGCCATTCACCTCTGCAGCTAGGGGTTCGGATCCCGGTCTCGGCTACATGTGAATTGAGTTTGGTGGTCTCAGCCCGGCTCCCGGTGGGTGTGCTATGCAAGGTAAGCCTGCGCTTAGTACGCCCACCTCCCTCCCACAAAAACCACCACACTTACACGCACTCGAAATTGGGTTAACATTCACGCACTTTGACCACGCGGTCTCTAAAAAAGAGAGGTGAAGGACTAACGGGGCTGGTTGAGCGGGCAAATCCTCTCACTCCCTTATAGGGAGTCCCTCTGCCCCGTTGGGCTTCAGGGCGGGCTGTGTGGGAGGACCCCCTCACACACCCGCCATTGCCACCCGGGGCATGGAGAAAGGTGGCAGATTGCCTCTGGGGGAGGCCTGCCTACTCCCAACTCCTGCAGTCCGGCTCCTCTCTTGAGTACACACACAAAATACACTTAAAAAAAAAAAAAAAGATACACCCTTTAGATACTTTTCTTCTATTGTGCTATTCAAAAAACATCCATTTAGGGAAAAAAATAATTTGCAGTGTTTCCTCCAGTGTTTGCAGTGTTTCCTCCATATCTGTGCGTGTGAGATAAACACTTTAGCTACTGTTCTTCTATTTTGCTATTCAAAAAACACCCATTTAGGGCAAAAAAAAATATTTTGCAGTGTTTCCTCCAGTGTTTGCAGTGTTTCCTCCATTTTATGTTATTTTAAGTTATTTCCCTAACCACATTTGTTTGCAGAGTACTTGCCATGCTCTTACCAACATTTTGCTGCCATTTGCAGCCCTCTAGCCCTTTCCATTACTTTTTTAGAGACATTTTAGTACTCATAAGTTCGGGTCCCCAATGACTTCAATGGGGTTCGGGTTTGGGGCCAAGTTCGTGTCCCGAACCCAGACTTTTTCCCGAAGTTCGGCTGAACCCGTCGAACCCGAACATCCAGGTGTCCGCTCAACTCTACTTGTAATTAGATTAATAATCCAATATTTTCAGATTGCTCTTTTTTGTTTGTCTAATGTGAATGGATGAATGCATTCCCCTATGTAAGAGTTATTACCCTCGTCCTTTTTTTAGAAAGCTCTACAAATGTGACAAGAGTCTTCACAGATGAAAATCTATCCAAAGCGAAATTAAAGAAAGCGTGGACTGGAGTCGCGCTGTATTGTCCCATGCAACCTTTTATTGACACCCATTGATGAAGTCCCTCTTTTCATAGCTTCTATCAGGCTTTGTATATCCTAGTTATCCCACTGGTTGGTATTATTTACCCATCAGCAACATCTGCAATTACAATACATCTACACTGCTAATTAAAAAACATTTTTTTCATAGCATACAATAAATCCAACAAGCGGCGCCTGTTCTTTGTATCACGTCTTGAAGTGCCATCATTATAAGCAGTGGTGAGGCACCAGCGTTTCACTGAGACGCATATTGAAACGAACATGATAAAGGCAGCAGAATACAAAGCTGGCAAGTGATATTTTAACAGTCAGCGCTGAAAATACAAATGATTCTGGCGCCAGAGATTCCGCTAGATGAGACACCAATCCGGGAAGAGACCGTTGCATGATAATAACAGCAAGTCTCTTTACACATTCAATTATTTTTATTGTCTGTTCTCTAACTATTCGCTTTCAAAGGTAAATGTTGCAAGAGAGGGAGAAAAAAAATAGCTGTGCAGCTGAATCTCAGTTCTTTGTTGGAAAACATGTAGGGTGAGACAGAGACATCAGAGCTGCAAAACCAGGAACTGGAGTAAAGAATATACCATATATACTCGAGTTGGCATTTTCAGCCTTTTTTTGGGCTGAAAATGCCCCCCTCGGCTTATACTCGAGTTAGTGTACCTCAAATTATTGAGGGGCTGCGGGGCGTCCATTGTTTAGAACTCGCGGTCTCCTCCTGGTCCCTTCCGTGATAGGCGAAACTGTGTCTGCTGAGAAACGCCTATCCCGAACGTTCTCTCATTCTCACCCATCCCAGCAGACACTGAGTTGTTCAGTGTTCCGCCAATCACAGATGCCTTTTCATCCTCGGACAAGAGGATGTCCGTGATTGGCGGAACACTGAACACAGTGTCTGCTGGAAAACTGAGTTCGAGGATGAGAGAACGTTTGTGATAGGCGGAACTGTGTCTGCTGAGAAACGTCTATCCTGGAAGGGACCAGGAGGAGACCGCAAGTTTTAAACAATGAATGGACGCCCGCAGCCTGTCAATTTCAGGTACACTGACAATGGGCACAGTGACGATGGACACAGTGATGATGGGCACAGTGAGGATTGGCACAGTGAGGATTGGCACAGTGAGGATGGGCACAGTGAGGAATGGCACAGTGAGGATGGGAACAGTGAGGATTGACACAGTGAGGATTGGCACAGTGACAATGGGCACAGTGAGGATGGGCACAGTGACAATTGGCACAGTGAGGTTGGCACAGTGAGGTTGCAATGGGCACAGTGAAGTTGCAATGGGCACAGTGAGGTTGCAATGGGCACAGTGAGGTGTGCAAATGGGCATTGTTGACCCTCTTTTCCGCTTACAGTAGCGGCTGCATTCTCACCCTCGACTTATACTCGAGTCAATACGTTTTCCCTTTTTTTGTGGTAAAATTAGGTGCCTTGGCTTATACTCGAGTATATACAGTAGATTATATTTATAGCAAAGTCTCTACCATATGGATATTATTGTATTATTAATATCACGCATTGATAATCATTCCACAATCTCATCACTTGTGTTCTTTCTTGCAAACCACTTCAGTTATAGTAAAGTAAAGTGGAGCCTTGGACTGTGGTTAACGAGCGTTTCGCAATACAAGCAATTTTTTTTTAAATCCTGACTCGGTTTGCGAGTGTGGTCTCACAAAAAGAGCAGGATTCAAGCCTTCAATTCTCTTTAGTGATCCTTTAATTACCTTTTATTATCTTTTGGATTGTAAGTGAGCAGGGCCCTCAGATTCCTCCTGTATTGAATTGTATTGTAACTGTACTGTATGCCCTAATGTTGTAAAGCACTGTGCAAACTGTTGGCGCTACACAAATCCTGTATAGTAATAATAATTATGCAACAAACATTGGGTATTCCCACAGCTGCCAGAGGTAAGAGAATAATTTTAAGGCCATTTTTTTTATGTTTAAAAACATGTATCTTAAAGTGTAAGTAAACCATCCTATTTTTTTCAGCCAAGGAAGCTGCCATCTTCGCCTCTGTTTAATTTACAAGTGCCATGATGCTGCACATGTGATCAGTTATGACACCGGCCATTGGATGGTTTGACAGTTTGGTTGAGAGCACAACCAATCGGAGGGTTACATTTCCGGCAAGTGCCGGAAATGAAACTGTTTTATGGATGGGTTTACTTCCACTTTAAGCAGGTCAGATCTTGCCAAACGAGATAACACAGATGACAGCATGGAGGATACATTTGACCTGCTTTGAGTTTCTTTGGATACAGCTGGTCCTATTGAGATGTGTTGACATTGATGGAAAAGCAGGTCAAATGCAGTCTTTTGTTTTGTTGGATTTAAACGCATGTTTTTGAGCAGTGCTGCAATTGAAATAAAAATTCAGTGTTTGACAAAGCTTCTACACGAGTCCCAACTCCCAACTGAAGAGATGTAAAGCTTCTTAATGTATCACCTATTTACAATTTTAAACATTGTAGTCTTCTTCAGCTTTTTCACAAGTGTATGCAATATGCTACTTGTATGCATTCAGTAATTTGACACAGTGTAATCTTTTATATTTAATGGAAGTACATACGACCGTTTTTTCCGCCTGAATAAACTCCGGTGGGTTTTTCCTAAGGAATTCCACTCAAGCTGTCTTGCATACACACGGACACACCAAATTCCGACCGTCAAAAACGCGATGACGTACAACACTACGACGAGCCTAGAAAAATGAAGTTCAATGCTTCCGAGCATGCGTCAAATTGTTTCCGTCGGAATTTCATACAGATGAACGAAATGTCTGATCCGTCGGAAAAAAAGAGAACATGTTCGGAAAAGGTCCAAAATTCCATCAGACTTTTTTCATCTTGTGTGTACGCGGCATTAGAGATCAAGTTTTTTCCTTTGTTGCACTAAATCACTTTTTCTTTTACTGAAAAAATGGATTTTGCAAACATTTGCGAAAATATTGAGTGACATACAAAATAGGGACTGACAACTTTTTATTCTACAGGTCCTCTGCTTTCATAAATGTTTAATTTTAGGGATCTTTAGTTAACTTAACTCCATAGTGTAGGACCACTCTTCACTACCATTACGGCTTCCTGTTACTATTTTTCTTAGAGGCCGAACAATGATAGAAGAGAGCAGCAATAAAATGACTTGGCTATCACTGTCACACTGCTTTTGTCTGCTCTCACCACTGCGGTCTGTTAGGCCTCGTACATACGACCGAGTTTCTCGGCAAAAACCAGCAAGAAACTTGCTGGGATTTTTTTTTTGCAGAGGAAACCGGTCGTGTGTACATTTTTCGACGAGGAAACTGTCGAGGATCCCGTCAAGCCAAAAAGAGAGCATGTCTTCTTTTTCCTCGACGGGAATGGAGAAACTTGCCTTGTCGAGTTCCTCGACAGCCTAACAAGGAACTCGATGAGGAAAACAATGTATTTTGCCCGTCGTATTCCTCGGTCGTGTGTACGAGGCTTCAAAGTTAGATAGTGGTAAGTAGAAGAGCTTACAATCTATGAGGCCCCGTACACACGACCGAGTTTCTCGGCAGAATTCAGCCAGAAACTCGATCGGAGCTGAATTCTGCCGAGAAACCCGGCGTGTGTACACTTTCGGCCGAGGAAGCCGATGAGTTCCTCGTCGAGCCAAATAGAGAACATGTTCTCTATTTCCTCATTGTTCAATGAGGAAAGTTGGCTCGCCGAGATCCTCGGCGGCTTCACACAGAACTCGACGAGCAAAACGATGAGTTTTGCCCGTCGAGATCCTCGGACGTGTGTACGGGGCCTAAGGGTATAAAGGAGGATGGAGAAGGCAGAGGAGTTGACAGCAGCGTTAATTTTGCCAGCAAATTTCAATTTACTTTTAGTCTTAGGACTAAAATGACATTTTAGTTTTAGTCCCATTTTAGTCTTCTGCAATTGCTTTAGTTTTAGTTGTATTTAGTCGATAATATCCAGGACATTTTAGCCGACTAAAATCATTTTAGTCGACTAAAACTCATGTTATTCATCTAAAATCTAATGGGTGTAGTTAATGCATTATTTAGGCATTTCTCTACAATTTACAAACTCATTATATAGTTGGAGTGAAAAATCGAGTATGTTATTACTGTATTTATGGCTTTGAGGTATGGACATGCACTACAGACTAGTGTTCATTTTTACATCTAATTTCAATTTGGTTTTAGCCTTACTTAGTCTTTTTACTAAAATGGCATTTTAGTTTTAGTCCCATTTTAGTCTTTTGATGAAAATGGCATTTTAGTTTTAGTCGTAATTGAGTCATCTCAATAGTTTTCGTTTTAGTCGTATTTTAGTAGACTAAAATGTTTTAGTCATCAAAATTAACCTTGGTTGACAGCCTATTAGGGAATAAGATAAGATACAGAAGGCAGAAGAGCTTACAGTCTAAGAGGGTATAAGATAGGATACAGGTGAAAAAGCTTACAGTTTATAAGGTAAGATACAGAAAGCTTTCTTTTTTTCTCTTTCTCTCTTGTGAAGAGGACCAAGGACCCGGTATGTTTTCTCGGGTGGGGGGGTTAGTGCAGTGTATGTTAATGAAAGGATTTATATAGCTATTTTGTGCAATGTGTATTTCTATGTTGTATCTTGGAATTTGTCTTAATAAAGAAAAAGTGATTTAAAAATAAAATAAAATAAATTACAGTATAAGGTAAGATACAGAAAGCAGAAGAGCTTATGGTCTAATAGGGTATAAGATAGGATACATAAAGTCAAATTGCATACAGTATATTAGTAACAATGGGTGATCTATAGAATGCGCCCTAAAAAGTCGCCCACCGTTGCGCCTATGGAGGAGTGGATGATGCCTAGCTGCTGTTTAGAAGATAATAAGTGAACAAAAAGAATGTAAGATGATGAAACTCTCTAAGGACACAGTGATAATAAACAAAATATATCCAGTTTAAGAAATAAACACTAAACTGTGACTGTAATAATAAACACCCGTGATTGACTTAAACGTGAAGTGAACGCACTGAAAGTGCAAGAGACAGTCTTTAAAAATAATTTAGAACGTGGCCAAACAAAGCAAAGTTCATGTGTATAAGGATCCTGCGATCTTCAAATTTTTTCAAAAACTTCCACCACACCCGACAGTGCTCAGTGACTCCTCCCCCATCAAATGGACACTCACCGGATAGGTATGCCTCACACTCTCGTGTTTTGGCACAAAAAACCTTATCAGATGTAGTTGTTCCCGTCAATAAAGATGTAATCCAAATATGACATCCAATCAGTTCCACATATATGTCAGAGAGAGACAAAAGAAGTGCAAATAGTGTGATACCATCAAAGGTTTAATAGCACACCAAAATAAAACTTCAAACAGTGCACTCACAAACAAAATCTTGTAAAACAGCAGAATATCACATCAAGAAACTCCTTCAAACGTCAAAATGGTGAGAAGCGGTCACGGCGGACCCCCGATCAGCGAGAAAAAGTGAAACCAATTCTCCTACTCACGGTGCCATGGACTTCTGTCAGATGCAGCTGCACATCCACTTAAATAAAAAACTTCAAACGCACTCTGCATCCAAAAACGCAGCACTCACTAGTAAAATTAGACTGTATGGCAATACCCCGACATGTTTCGTTATAAAAACTTATTCATGGGACTAACCACACAGTCATAAATGGTTACCTTATATCTGATGTAGTCAGATCAATCAGCCTATCAGTCCTGGGCGTTTTCCCACTTCCTCCAAAACTGTGGGCGGAAGTAAACGATAATCCCAAACTCCTGTGGGCTGACAGCATCATCCACCACCACTGGCTGGTGTATGAATCAATCAGCCAGTGCGATAGGCGTGGCGCCAGTCCCCAGATTCCAATAGGTGAGAGAGTATGTTAATCACATCCCCCAACAGCAGCAGTCTGAGCCAATCACGTGCTGCACAGCGCATCCCGCTCCGCCTACAACGATGGGCGGGCCTAGAGCGCTTATGCAGCCAAAGCTAGGAGGAAGTCAGCGCCTCCTCCATTGGCTGGCTGTCTTACCCAGCAGCCACAGCGGTAAGCCGACCTGATAGGTCGAGCAGACGCTGCTCATGATAGGCTCGCCGCGGGGAATGGCTTCTAACAGCACAACAGGGGCAAATCAGCTGTTGTATAGGCAGACGTGGGCGGCGGAAATGAGAGGAAAAAAAAAAAAGCCGATTTCCGGGTGTCCCCGTGACCACGAATCACATCTACAGCACAATCATTACACTGTGTTTATATTGAATAGCCATACAACAGTTCCTAATTAAGTCATCAGCTGATATATATCAATCATGCGCTGGAGTATATCAACAAATACATATAAAAACATTTGTCACTGGATGAAGGCAATAGTCAGTTAAAATAAATTAATAACATTTTGCATTAGTACATATTAGTATCAAACGCTAATTGCAAATTCATATAAATGATTAAATATATATAATTAAAATATATCTAAAATATGTAAGAAATGCATTAAAAATGAAACTCGATAGAATCAATCTAAAACTGGAACTAAATACAAGTGGTGAATTAGTGATCGCTGAGCTGATCGCAAATGGTCACCGATAACACCCCCACTGGAGAAGGGATTAATTAATAGCAAAATATCAGATAAATGAATAAAAGAGTACATATACTGTAAAGATGCCAGAAAGGGTAATACTAAACCCACGGAGGGAAAGGTGTGGGTATGATAAATGTCTAAGAATTATTGATGAAGCAATTCAAGTCTACCTCTATATTCAACCCCCGCGGAAAAAGACATTTTAGCAAGAATATCCAGTGAGTTTCGCGCTGTGAAAGGTCACGGACTCTGTGTGACCCCCTCCAAGATGGGTAAACCACATCTATGCCACAAAATTGAGCAAGCGTGGGGTCCTGGTTATGTACCTTTTTAAAATGCATGGAAACGCTATGTTCCTCAAAGCCTTTTTTAATATTTGCTAGGTGTTCTGATATGCGGATTCTTAGAAGTCTTTTAGTCCTCCCAACATATAATAACCCGCATGGGCACCATAGCAAATATACAACATATGACGAGTTGCATGTACTGAATTCTTTAATGTCAAACATTGTGCCATCGGAGCTGGTAACTTTGTTAATTCCTTTGTTGTGTTCTTTCACCGTGCGGCAGCAAATACACCTTCTGCAAGGAAAGAATCCTTTCAGATCTATTTTCAATTGGCGATCAGGTGGATCCAATATTTTGCGGACCACTCTATCGCCAAAATTGGGCGCACGTCTATATATAAAACGTGGCTGCTGAGGAATCACTCCACCCAGATGTCTATCTCTGCTGAGGATGTGCCAGTGTTTCTTATATATGGTTTCAATTTCCTTATATTGGATGTGGAAGCCCGTCAGGAAGCTCCACTGGTGTTCATTTGTGGATGGTTCTTCTATTTTCTTCTTAAAACAGTCTTCTCTCGGCTTCTCTGCGATCTCTTGAATCATTGACACCAGGTTGATCTCATCATATCCCTTTTGAGCAAATCTCTTCTTCAGTACATTCGCCTGCTCAAAATAATCTGAGTCATCAGTGCAGTTTCGGCGCACTCGGAGAAATTGCCCTTTAGGGATATTCTTTATCCAAGCAGGGTGGTGTCCACTTCTGATCGATAGATAACTGTTTCGATCAGTGCTTTTAAAGTACACCTTTGTTTTCAACCTGTCATTACATCTTTCTATAGTTACATCCAAGAAGTTAACTGAACACGCACTGATCACATATTCCAGTTTAATGTTGTTCACATTGTTGTTCAATACTTCAAGGAAAACTTTGAGATCTGTTTCCGATCCCTGCCAGATCAAAAAGATGTCGTCAATGTATCTCCGATAGAAGATAAGTTGAGATCTTTGATCTCTGAAGATACTTTTGTCCTCCCACTCCGCCATAAACAGGTTGGCGAGGCTAGGGGCATATTTAGCTCCCATAGCCACGCCAACCTGTTGTGAAAAAAAGAAACCATCGAACCAAAAATAATTATGCGACATACAGAAATCGAGGGCTTGACCCAAAAATCTTTTTTGTGTAAACGGGATCTCCTCCCTCTTACTCAATGCCCAATTGAGTGCCAGAGCAGCGTCCTCATGCTGTATTATAGTATATAGTGAGGCGACATCCGCCGTCACAAGGAAGGTTTCAGTACCTGGATTTATTCTTATATCCTCCAGGGATATGAGCAGATCAGCTGTATCCTTTAAGTATGCTTTGGTTTCCCGCACACTTGGCTGGAGGAATTTGTCCAAGTATTCACCTAACCTTGCCGTGACGGACCCAATGCCGTTCACTATTGGACGGGCCGGTGGCATGGTTGCATGTTTGTGTATCTTCGGTAAGGTGTAGATAACCGGAACTCTACACACAGAAGGAGCCAAATATGCTTTCTCTTTAATATTCAGGGCATTGATCTGGAAACCCCATTGTATTAAGGAATCCAGTTGTGTTTTGTATGCTTCTGTAGGGTCAGAATTCAACCTCTTATAGGTGGTTCGATCTTCCAACAGTGTGGACAATTGCTGATGATAATAGTCTTTGTCCATCACTACTACTCCGCCCCCCTTATCAGCAGGGCGGATAATGATGTTCTTTTTGTCTTCCAGTAGCTTGATACCTTCCCTGATATACTCAGGATTGATATCTTTTTTCTGTGGCAGATCTTCTATATCTTTTAGCACAAGCTGTTTAAAGACTTCAATGTAGTGATTGTTGGAATTTTGGGGGTTGAAGAGCGATTTATTCTTCAACCCACTGTCTATGTTCCTATTGGCTGTAGTGCTCCTCATTGATGCTTCGACTGGGTGGCTCAGAAAATATTTTTTCAAATTTAATGTTCTGATAAATTTGTGGGTATCAATATAGATGTTAAACTTATTCATGGCCTTTCTAGGGGCACATTTTAGGCCTGTTTCTAATACGTTGAGTTCTTTTGCACTCAAAGTAACCCGACTTAAATTGTAGATACCAGCTCCTATGTTCTCCTTGCTCTTTTTTTCGGATTGCTTGCGTCTTCCAGCCCTGCACCCCCTTCTTCTCTTTGCAGGTATTCCCCAGCTCTGTTCATCAGATAAGGTGGACCAATCTTCTCCCCCCCTCTGTTCATTGGTTGTAAATTCCTCTTCGGAGTCCCCCCTCTTCCCCCCCTCCCTCTCTGTCCTAAAAAAGAAGCAGACTGGGGTTGGTGATGATATTGATCAGATGCAGGGTATTGATACCATTGATGGTAATCCTGCTGGGGATAGTAGTGGGATTGATCTGGAACACCATAATGTTGTTGTGGCCGAGGGGACTGGTAATAGCCACTATACTGACCATTCTCCCTATTATGGCGTGGTGGTCCGGGTGATTCATAATATGATTCGGGATGCCCACCCTTAACACCTTGCGGTAAGTTATTGCGTGGGTGGTTTCCTCCCGTATGGTCAGCTTTTTTCAAAGGACCCTTAGGTTTTCCTGAATCCTTCTTTAGAGCAGCAACACTCGTTTTAGACTGCTGTTGTTCTGTTGTGTCATTCACTGGATCTCCTTCAGAGCCTGTATTACTCTGCCATGCGTAAATTTTGCTGTTTTTAAAATCCTCAGAATCTCGGTTGTACTTTTTTACTTTCCTTTTCTGAGTGTCCCTATCTACCTTCTCCAGTTTCTTTTTCATACTATTGTTGAACTCTTTGATCATTTCTGATTCCTTGATTGGCTCTAATTGTTTTTGTATGATTTTAATTTTTTCATTAATTAGACTTAGTTTAATTTGTTTCCTCTTCAGAACCAGAACCTGTAGTTCTTTCCCGACTTTATTAAAAAAATTAAGCCATTCATCCATATACTTTACATCAGTAAGACCGTCTTGAGGGGTGACTTCCCACCTCAGACTCCTAAAAATTAGACCCTCTTTGTTGTAGTGTTCGAATGTGAAAACATCCCACCAGGCCTTTACCTGTTTCTCTAACAGGTTATCTAATGCCTTCAGGATGCTGGGATAATCTTCCTCACAGTCTGTCATTTCTTGACTGGAGGAAAAAATAGAGTCAGCACTTATTTGTCTGTTGGACAAAAAGTCGATAGCGTCCATGGCTGCACACGGTTAAAAAATAAAGATGATAGTAACAATGGGTGATCTATAGAATGCGCCCTAAAAAGTCGCCCACCGTTGCGCCTATGGAGGAGTGGATGATGCCTAGCTGCTGTTTAGAAGATAATAAGTGAACAAAAAGAATGTAAGATGATGAAACTCTCTAAGGAGTGTCAACAAATTAAAACAGCGCTATCAAATAACTGCTGTTTTACAAGATTTTGTTTGTGAGTGCACTGTTTGAAGTTTTATTTTGGTGTGCTATTAAACCTTTGATGGTATCACACTATTTGCACTTCTTTTGTCTCTCTCTGACATATATGTGGAACTGATTGGATGTCATATTTGGATTACATCTTTATTGACGGGAACAACTACATCTGATAAGGTTTTTTGTGCCAAAACACGAGAGTGTGAGGCATACCTATCCGGTGAGTGTCCATTTGATGGGGGAGGAGTCACTGAGCACTGTCGGGTGTGGTGGAAGTTTTTGAAAAAATTTGAAGATCGCAGGATCCTTATACACATGAACTTTGCTTTGTTTGGCCACGTTCTAAATTATTTTTAAAGACTGTCTCTTGCACTTTCAGTGCGTTCACTTCACGTTTAAGTCAATCACGGGTGTTTATTATTACAGTCACAGTTTAGTGTTTATTTCTTAAACTGGATATATTTTGTTTATTATCACTGTATATCATTACATATGGGTTGTAGTAATGTATTTTATATAGTCAAATATGCACAGTTATTTGATAGCGCTGTTTTAATTTGTTGACACTCCTTAGAGAGTTTCATCATCTTACATTCTTTTTGTTCACTTATTATCTTCTAAACAGCAGCTAGGCATCATCCACTCCTCCATAGGCGCAACGGTGGGCGACTTTTTAGGGCGCATTCTATAGATCACCCATTGTTACTATCATCTTTATTTTTTAACCGTGTGCAGCCATGGACGCTATCGACTTTTTGTCCAACAGACAAATAAGTGCTGACTCTATTTTTTCCTCCAGTCAAGAAATGACAGACTGTGAGGAAGATTATCCCAGCATCCTGAAGGCATTAGATAACCTGTTAGAGAAACAGGTAAAGGCCTGGTGGGATGTTTTCACATTCGAACACTACAACAAAGAGGGTCTAATTTTTAGGAGTCTGAGGTGGGAAGTCACCCCTCAAGACGGTCTTACTGATGTAAAGTATATGGATGAATGGCTTAATTTTTTTAATAAAGTCGGGAAAGAACTACAGGTTCTGGTTCTGAAGAGGAAACAAATTAAACTAAGTCTAATTAATGAAAAAATTAAAATCATACAAAAACAATTAGAGCCAATCAAGGAATCAGAAATGATCAAAGAGTTCAACAATAGTATGAAAAAGAAACTGGAGAAGGTAGATAGGGACACTCAGAAAAGGAAAGTAAAAAAGTACAACCGAGATTCTGAGGATTTTAAAAACAGCAAAATTTACGCATGGCAGAGTAATACAGGCTCTGAAGGAGATCCAGTGAATGACACAACAGAACAACAGCAGTCTAAAACGAGTGTTGCTGCTCTAAAGAAGGATTCAGGAAAACCTAAGGGTCCTTTGAAAAAAGCTGACCATACGGGAGGAAACCACCCACGCAATAACTTACCGCAAGGTGTTAAGGGTGGGCATCCCGAATCATATTATGAATCACCCGGACCACCACGCCATAATAGGGAGAATGGTCAGTATAGTGGCTATTACCAGTCCCCTCGGCCACAACAACATTATGGTGTTCCAGATCAATCCCACTACTATCCCCAGCAGGATTACCATCAATGGTATCAATACCCTGCATCTGATCAATATCATCACCAACCCCAGTCTGCTTCTTTTTTAGGACAGAGAGGGAGGGGGGGAAGAGGGGGGACTCCGAAGAGGAATTTACAACCAATGAACAGAGGGGGGGAGAAGATTGGTCCACCTTATCTGATGAACAGAGCTGGGGAATACCTGCAAAGAGAAGAAGGGGGTGCAGGGCTGGAAGACGCAAGCAATCCGAAAAAAAGAGCAAGGAGAACATAGGAGCTGGTATCTACAATTTAAGTCGGGTTACTTTGAGTGCAAAAGAACTCAACGTATTAGAAACAGGCCTAAAATGTGCCCCTAGAAAGGCCATGAATAAGTTTAACATCTATATTGATACCCACAAATTTATCAGAACATTAAATTTGAAAAAATATTTTCTGAGCCACCCAGTCGAAGCATCAATGAGGAGCACTACAGCCAATAGGAACATAGACAGTGGGTTGAAGAATAAATCGCTCTTCAACCCCCAAAATTCCAACAATCACTACATTGAAGTCTTTAAACAGCTTGTGCTAAAAGATATAGAAGATCTGCCACAGAAAAAAGATATCAATCCTGAGTATATCAGGGAAGGTATCAAGCTACTGGAAGACAAAAAGAACATCATTATCCGCCCTGCTGATAAGGGGGGCGGAGTAGTAGTGATGGACAAAGACTATTATCATCAGCAATTGTCCACACTGTTGGAAGATCGAACCACCTATAAGAGGTTGAATTCTGACCCTACAGAAGCATACAAAACACAACTGGATTCCTTAATACAATGGGGTTTCCAGATCAATGCCCTGAATATTAAAGAGAAAGCATATTTGGCTCCTTCTGTGTGTAGAGTTCCGGTTATCTACACCTTACCGAAGATACACAAACATGCAACCATGCCACCGGCCCGTCCAATAGTGAACGGCATTGGGTCCGTCACGGCAAGGTTAGGTGAATACTTGGACAAATTCCTCCAGCCAAGTGTGCGGGAAACCAAAGCATACTTAAAGGATACAGCTGATCTGCTCATATCCCTGGAGGATATAAGAATAAATCCAGGTACTGAAACCTTCCTTGTGACGGCGGATGTCGCCTCACTATATACTATAATACAGCATGAGGACGCTGCTCTGGCACTCAATTGGGCATTGAGTAAGAGGGAGGAGATCCCGTTTACACAAAAAAGATTTTTGGGTCAAGCCCTCGATTTCTGTATGTCGCATAATTATTTTTGGTTCGATGGTTTCTTTTTTTCACAACAGGTTGGCGTGGCTATGGGAGCTAAATATGCCCCTAGCCTCGCCAACCTGTTTATGGCGGAGTGGGAGGACAAAAGTATCTTCAGAGATCAAAGATCTCAACTTATCTTCTATCGGAGATACATTGACGACATCTTTTTGATCTGGCAGGGATCGGAAACAGATCTCAAAGTTTTCCTTGAAGTATTGAACAACAATGTGAACAACATTAAACTGGAATATGTGATCAGTGCGTGTTCAGTTAACTTCTTGGATGTAACTATAGAAAGATGTAATGACAGGTTGAAAACAAAGGTGTACTTTAAAAGCACTGATCGAAACAGTTATCTATCGATCAGAAGTGGACACCACCCTGCTTGGATAAAGAATATCCCTAAAGGGCAATTTCTCCGAGTGCGCCGAAACTGCACTGATGACTCAGATTATTTTGAGCAGGCGAATGTACTGAAGAAGAGATTTGCTCAAAAGGGATATGATGAGATCAACCTGGTGTCAATGATTCAAGAGATCGCAGAGAAGCCGAGAGAAGACTGTTTTAAGAAGAAAATAGAAGAACCATCCACAAATGAACACCAGTGGAGCTTCCTGACGGGCTTCCACATCCAATATAAGGAAATTGAAACCATATATAAGAAACACTGGCACATCCTCAGCAGAGATAGACATCTGGGTGGAGTGATTCCTCAGCAGCCACGTTTTATATATAGACGTGCGCCCAATTTTGGCGATAGAGTGGTCCGCAAAATATTGGATCCACCTGATCGCCAATTGAAAATAGATCTGAAAGGATTCTTTCCTTGCAGAAGGTGTATTTGCTGCCGCACGGTGAAAGAACACAACAAAGGAATTAACAAAGTTACCAGCTCCGATGGCACAATGTTTGACATTAAAGAATTCAGTACATGCAACTCGTCATATGTTGTATATTTGCTATGGTGCCCATGCGGGTTATTATATGTTGGGAGGACTAAAAGACTTCTAAGAATCCGCATATCAGAACACCTAGCAAATATTAAAAAAGGCTTTGAGGAACATAGCGTTTCCATGCATTTTAAAAAGGTACATAACCAGGACCCCACGCTTGCTCAATTTTGTGGCATAGATGTGGTTTACCCATCTTGGAGGGGGTCACACAGAGTCCGTGACCTTTCACAGCGCGAAACTCACTGGATATTCTTGCTAAAATGTCTTTTTCCGCGGGGGTTGAATATAGAGGTAGACTTGAATTGCTTCATCAATAATTCTTAGACATTTATCATACCCACACCTTTCCCTCCGTGGGTTTAGTATTACCCTTTCTGGCATCTTTACAGTATATGTACTCTTTTATTCATTTATCTGATATTTTGCTATTAATTAATCCCTTCTCCAGTGGGGGTGTTATCGGTGACCATTTGCGATCAGCTCAGCGATCACTAATTCACCACTTGTATTTAGTTCCAGTTTTAGATTGATTCTATCGAGTTTCATTTTTAATGCATTTCTTACATATTTTAGATATATTTTAATTATATATATTTAATCATTTATATGAATTTGCAATTAGCGTTTGATACTAATATGTACTAATGCAAAATGTTATTAATTTATTTTAACTGACTATTGCCTTCATCCAGTGACAAATGTTTTTATATGTATTTGTTGATATACTCCAGCGCATGATTGATATATATCAGCTGATGACTTAATTAGGAACTGTTGTATGGCTATTCAATATAAACACAGTGTAATGATTGTGCTGTAGATGTGATTCGTGGTCACGGGGACACCCGGAAATCGGCTTTTTTTTTTTTCCTCTCATTTCCGCCGCCCACGTCTGCCTATACAACAGCTGATTTGCCCCTGTTGTGCTGTTAGAAGCCATTCCCCGCGGCGAGCCTATCATGAGCAGCGTCTGCTCGACCTATCAGGTCGGCTTACCGCTGTGGCTGCTGGGTAAGACAGCCAGCCAATGGAGGAGGCGCTGACTTCCTCCTAGCTTTGGCTGCATAAGCGCTCTAGGCCCGCCCATCGTTGTAGGCGGAGCGGGATGCGCTGTGCAGCACGTGATTGGCTCAGACTGCTGTTGTTGGGGGATGTGATTAACATACTCTCTCACCTATTGGAATCTGGGGACTGGCGCCACGCCTATCGCACTGGCTGATTGATTCATACACCAGCCAGTGGTGGTGGATGATGCTGTCAGCCCACAGGAGTTTGGGATTATCGTTTACTTCCGCCCACAGTTTTGGAGGAAGTGGGAAAACGCCCAGGACTGATAGGCTGATTGATCTGACTACATCAGATATAAGGTAACCATTTATGACTGTGTGGTTAGTCCCATGAATAAGTTTTTATAACGAAACATGTCGGGGTATTGCCATACAGTCTAATTTTACTAGTGAGTGCTGCGTTTTTGGATGCAGAGTGCGTTTGAAGTTTTTTATTTAAGTGGATGTGCAGCTGCATCTGACAGAAGTCCATGGCACCGTGAGTAGGAGAATTGGTTTCACTTTTTCTCGCTGATCGGGGGTCCGCCGTGACCGCTTCTCACCATTTTGACGTTTGAAGGAGTTTCTTGATGTGATATTCTGCTGTTTTACAAGATTTTGTTTGTGAGTGCACTGTTTGAAGTTTTATTTTGGTGTGCTATTAAACCTTTGATGGTATCACACTATTTGCACTTCTTTTGTCTCTCTCTGACATATATGTGGAACTGATTGGATGTCATATTTGGATTACATCTTTATTGACGGGAACAACTACATCTGATAAGGTTTTTTGTGCCAAAACACGAGAGTGTGAGGCATACCTATCCGGTGAGTGTCCATTTGATGGGGGAGGAGTCACTGAGCACTGTCGGGTGTGGTGGAAGTTTTTGAAAAAATTTGAAGATCGCAGGATCCTTATACACATGAACTTTGCTTTGTTTGGCCACGTTCTAAATTATTTTTAAAGACTGTCTCTTGCACTTTCAGTGCGTTCACTTCACGTTTAAGTCAATCACGGGTGTTTATTATTACAGTCACAGTTTAGTGTTTATTTCTTAAACTGGATATATTTTGTTTATTATCACTGTATATCATTACATATGGGTTGTAGTAATGTATTTTATATAGTCAAATATGCACAGTTATTTGATAGCGCTGTTTTAATTTGTTGACACTCCTTAGAGAGTTTCATCATCTTACATTCTTTTTGTTCATACAGTATATTACAGTATAAGGTAAGATATAGAAGGCAGAAGAACTTACGGTCAATAAGGTAGGATACAGAAGGATGAAAGATCTTACAATTTATTAGGATATATAGGGATGGGTTTGCAATCTATCAGATAATAAAGTAATAATATGGACCATTTATTTGCGGTGAAAACATTTGTTGGTATATTATCAGATAATTGGAGCAGGGTATGCTCAGGGAGGGCGATATGGGAGGAAGAAAGGAAAAAAAGAGCACTAAACTAGTCTGCCGGGGGTTCGTTTGATATTTTTTCTCTGGACTGGCATACAGAGGGCGGCTAAATTACGGGCAGAGCCAAGACGCCGACGCAGCAGATCTAATGATCTCATGTTACACCCACCTCCCACGCTTCTACACATTTAAACTGTGATAAATAATTGTTAAATAATGTTAAAAAAATTCTAGAAACTACAGGTGGGCGTTAAAAAAAAAAGCTAAGAAAAACAATACCAATATACCATCCATTGTCTATTCATTATGACCACATTAGCGCCTGTCTACAGAGCATCGTTAAAGTATCTGCAACAGCATCAGCTCATAAAATGATACCATTAAGTTGCAGTGTTTACACGACTCGAATCACGGGTCTTGTGTGTGGGAGAACTGGGCAGACCGATGCTGGCTTGTTATTGGCATTACAATTTGTTTTGAAAATAGTAAATGTCAGAAAGGACATCAATATGAATAATACAAGGATTTTTATAAATAAATCTATACTCTAAAAAGGACGGTTGTTTGTTATATGAATTCCCTTCGCAAAGAATATCCAATCATGTACAAGGGAAATTTTAAAAACAGCTTTTTCGCTTGCATATGATTGGATGATAGAATTCATCAGAGCTTTTTCTCATTTACTAAGCTCCGGAGCAACTGCTCTCTCAGAGTGCAACTGCACTTTGCAAAGTGCACAGTCTGTTTTCCTTTAGTAAATGAACCCCCGTGTGTCCTAATCAGGCTTTGCAACCGCAAAATGTTATATAGTGATATGCAATTAGCAGACCTCCAGCTGTTGCAAAACTACAAGTCCCATAATGCCTCTGCCTCTTGGTGTCTTGCTTGCAGCTTGCGGCCATAGCCGCCGCTGTATCACTCGGCCTGCCCCCGGGCGCACCGCGTCATTGATGTGATTGACAGCGGCACCAGCCAATGGCTGCACTGCTTTCAATCCATCCACTGCAGCCAAAGAAAGTAGGGAGTATCTACGATAATTTAAATTAGTTGAAACTTCCACCAAGCTTGGGGTCCAGCATTCCACCACCCAATCTGGGAATCCTAACTCACAGGGACCACCCAGACTGTAACTGGTAAGTTTGTAAGAAGTCAGAAGGTAAGAGGCAGGAATAGGGGGGGACCTGTGAGAGAAGCCCAGAACATAATGGGTGCCCCACAGACACCAGATTTACATGACTGTCATTGAGGAAGGATTTTAGGCTAGCAAGTAGGCACCAACACTAAAGATGGCACCTCCTTTCTCAGGGGAATGGAAGATGAAGACATTGCCAGTAGGAATAATGTGATCTCACTAAAAGGTAAAAATAGCTGTAACTGTTCCAATTACACATAACTTAGTAGATATGTATGTTGCCATCAAACATATATCTATATTTGTCAGCCTAAACTAAATACTGTATTTATATGTGTCAAGGGCTGTAAGTGGTTTACATTTTCTTCTTGAGAGACAGAACAACGGTCTTTGATGCATCAATCCAGCTATAACACTGCCATCTTACCTTTCCAGCTGGTCTAACTCTTATTATTAGATATGTGCATGTTCCATTTGCTGGCTAAATTTGGAAACTGCATGCCGTAAACATGGCTTTCATATCAAAGGGTTCATTTACTAAAACTGGAGAGTGCAAAATCTGGTGATGCTGTGTTTGGTAGCCAGTAAGCTTCAGCTTGTTCAGTAAAAAAAAAAATAACAAACATGTGATACTTATCTGCCCTGTTGTAGTGGATTTGCACAGAGCAGCCCAGATCTTCCTCTTTTTGGGTCCCTCTTCGCTGCTCCTGGCCCCTCTCACAACAAACAGCTTGCTATGGGGCACCGAAGCCGAGCTGCGGCTGTGTGTTGATTCAGACACAGAGGCCCAGATTCAGGTAGCAATTGCGCCTGCGTAACCATAGTTACACAGCGCAATTGCTGACTTGCGCCGGCGTAACGAGTTCTCCTGATTCAGAGAACTCGTTACGCCGACTGCAGCCTAAAATCTGCGTGGCATAAGGCTCTTATGCCACGCAGATTTTAGGCTGCATTCTAGCGATGACCGCTAGGGGGCGCTCCCATTGTGATCTGTGTATAGTATGCAAATTGCATACTAACACCGATTCACAACGTTGCGCGAGCCCTGCGTACGCAAATCACGTAGTTTGCGTACGTCGGGTTTCGCGTAAGGTTACACATCCTAATAGCAGGCGCAGCCAATGCTATAGGATACCCAAGTTCCCGCGTTGCGATCTTTAAAATCTACGTCGTTTGCGTAAGTGAATCGTGAATGGCGCTGGACGCCATTCACGTTCACTTTGAAGCAGATGATGTCCTTGCAACGTCATTTGCCGCAATGCACGTCGGGAAAGTTTCCCGACAGAGCATGCGCTTTATGATCGGCACGGGAACGCGCCTAATTTAAATGATTCCCGCCCCCGGCAGGATCATTTACATTGCGCGCGCTTACGCCGGGCAATTTTGCCGGCGCGCCCTCGCAATTTACGGAGCTACTGCTCCGTGAATCGAGGGCAGCGCAAAATATTTGCGTGGGCGCAGGGCAAAATCGTTGCCCTGTGCCTCCGCAAATAAAGCGCAAGTCGTACCTGAATCTGGGCCAGAGTTTCCTTTCGACTCTTCCCCCTCTCCCTCCTAATTGGCTAACTGACAGCTGTGGGAGCCAATGTGTCTCAGCCAATCAGGGGGGAGAGTCCCAGACGGCCGAGGGACTCGTTGACATCGCTGGACAGAGATGGGGCTCAGGTAAATACTAGGTGGTGCTGGGGAGGCTGATGCACACAGAAGGTTTTTTCATTTTAATACATAATATGCATTAAGATAAAAGAAAAACTTCTTCCTTTGCAAATTCTTCAATCAAACCTGGAAGCTGATTGGTTTCTATGGAGAGCTGCACCAGATTTTGCTATCTCCAGTTTTAGTAAATCAACTCCAAAGTCTCAGGTTTAAATGTTAATGTTAAATAAATGTTCCAGAAGTTGATTTCTCTACTTTCAGTATCCTGTTACAGCCATGGAGAGAACTTTAGTTTGTTCTCTATGTACTGGCAGCCTTTAATGTCACCATATGAAATGGCCTAAAATCTCCCTTAACTTACCCCTGCCTGTCTATGGTTCCTCAATCTGCCTGACATATTTGTTCTTTACTTAAAGGGGTTGTAAAGGTAAAAAAAAAAAAATCCCTAAATAGCTTCCTTTACCTCAGTGCAGTCCTCCTTCACTTACCTCAGCCTTCACTTTTGCTTTTAAATGTCCTTATTTCTTCTGAGAAATCCTCACTTCCTGTTCTTCTGTCTGTAACTCCACACAGTAATGTGAGGCTTTCTCCCTGGTGTGGAGAAAGCCTCTTGAGGAAGGAGGGGGCGAGCAGGAGTGTCAGGACACTCTCTACTTTGCAGATAGAGAAAGGGGCTGTGTGTTAGTGGGTGTCCTGACACTTCTGCTCGCCCCTCCCCCCTCAAGAGGCTTTCTCCACACCAGGGAGAAAGCCTTGCATTACTGTGTGGAGTTACAGACAGAAGAACAGGAAGTGAGGAATTCTCAGAACAAATAAGGACATTTAAAAGCAAAATGGAAGGATGAGGTAAGTGAAGGAGGACTGCACTAAGGTAAAGGAAGCTATTTAGGGAAACATTTATTTTCCTTTACACCCCCTTTAAAGGGGTTGTAAAGCTTTGTTTTTTGTTTTCTTTTAAATAACAAACATATCATACTTACCTCCACTGTGCAGCTCGTTTTGCACAGAGTAGCCCCAATCCGTGACTTCTGCGGTCCCCTGGCTCCTCCCCGCATCAGACCTTGCGGGCGCGCTCCTGAGTCCATCCTTCGGCGTCCATAGATGTCATTGGATTTGATTGACAGCAGCGGAGCCAATAGCTCCGCTGCTATCAATCTATCCAATCAAGTGCTGAGAATCCTGGGAAGAGGAAGAGCGAGTGATTGGCAGAAGTTTACACAAGGGTTTACAACCCCTTTAACCACTTAAGGACCGCCGCACGTCGATATATGTCGTCAGAATGGCACGGCTGGGCACATGGACGTATATATACGTCCCCTTTAAGAGCCCAGCCGTGGGGCGCGCTCACGTGACCCGGTCAAAAGCTCCCTGACCGTGCCCGCGGACCCGATCGCCGCCGGTGTCCCGCGATCGGACACAGGAGTTGAAGAACGGGGAGAGGTGTGTGTAAACACACCTTCCCCGTTCTTCACTGTGGCATTGTCAGTGATCGTCTGTTCCCTGATATAGGGAATGACGATCTCTGACATCACACGTCCAGCCCCGCCCCCCTACAGTTAGAAACACACATGAGGTCACACTTAACCCCTACAGCGCCCCCTAGTGGTTAACTCCTTCACTGCATTGTCATTTTCACAGTAATCAGTGCATTTTTATAGCACTTTTTGCTGTGAAAATGACAATGGTCTAAAAAACGTGTCAAAATTGTCCCATGTGTCCGCCATGAATGTCCGCCAATGTCGCAGTCATGAAAAAAATCGCTGACTGCCACCATTAGTAGTAAAAAAAAAAATATTAATAAAAATGCCATAAAACTATCCCCTATTTTGTAAACGCTATAAATTTTGCGCAAACCAATTGATAAGCGCTTATTGCGATTTTTTTAACCAAAAATAGGTAAAATAATACGTATCGGCCTAAACTGAGGAAAAAAAATGTTTTTTTTTATATCTTTTTTGGGGTATATTTTTAATAGCAAAAAGTAAAAAATATAAAAAAAAATTCAAAATTATCGCTTTATTTTTGTTTATAGCGCAAAAAATAAAAACCGCAGAGGTCAAATACCACCAAAAGAAAGCTCTATTTGTGGGAAAAAAATACGCCAATTTTGTTTGGGAGCCACGTCGCACGACCGCGTAATTGTCAGTTAAATCGACGCAGTGCCGAATCGCAAAAAGGGGCAAGGTCCTTAACCTGCATAATGGTCTGGGTCTTAAGTGGTTAAGGCAGAAGTTTAATCTGCATATACTGTATATATGCCTCTTCATGTTCCTTATTTTAAAAATTTTTGCATTGCTAGAGAGCTTCTTTTTTCTTTTCTTGGGAGAGTGCATGTGATCAGCACAGGGCCAATCAGGACTATCCAGACAGAGGGTCAGGGGTCCTGCAGCCTCATAGGACAACCAGAGGAGAATGAAAACTTCTCCTGCAAGCTTTAAACAGTGCTCTGCTGGACACACAAGACTGTTTTATACTGCTGATGAGAAAAGGTATTTACTAAAACTATTGCATGTCCATGTTCTGTGTACTGTGGGAGACCAGATATAGTGAATGCAGGGTCATGGGTTTAGTAGAACTTTAAAGTGGTTGTAAACTCATTTGTGTGACTTCTACATATAGGTATGCCTAGAATAAGGCTTACTTATAGGTAGTGGAAATATCTCCTAAATGTGCGCCGTTTAGGAGATATTTCACTTGTAGTGCGCCAATGTCGTTGTGAAGAAAAGGACCTCCATGCCGCATGCATGGGAGTAACGTCACGTGGCTCCGGCCAGTCACAGAGCCACAGTCTGCGGCCCCGGAAAGAAGAGGGGCGAAGATGGAGGTAGCCTGCACAGGGGAAAGCGCGGGCTTCGTTTGCAGGTAAGTGTAACATAATGGGCTAGTATGCAATGCATACTAGCGCATTATACTTTTAATTTGCATAATTTGCAGGGTTTGCAGGGAGCAAAAGAGGAAGTAAAACCCATCAGGGTTTACTTCTTAATTAATGCCCTGAAATTTGGATGTTAGTCTGAAGGAATGGGCTTCCTAGGCTGGCCTCATTTGCATGCAGACCGCACTAGCTAAAGCCCCCAAATGATGATGATCCTCCATGATTGAAAGGACTAAAATCCGATGAATGAAAGTGGTGAGCTAGGTACAGTCAGGCTGGGGGGGGGGGGGGGGGGGGGGATCTGGATGATGCAAGACGTCCATCAGCCAGCAAATGATGCAGACTCTTATTTCTTCCCTTATCTCTTAACTCAATGCTTCAAATAAATGCAATTGTATTGTTAGCAGAAGGAATGACAGTAAAGCATTCATGTTGTAGAGCACACTGTATTTCTAGCATTTCAAAGAGAAATATATAAAATAAAGAATTTCCATAGCTACACCAAAATGAATTTTCACAAATTTCCGTTTCATTGTTACCATATTATGAAATGTACTTGAATCCGGTAGAGTCACGTATCATAAATCTTTCACTTATAAAGAGGTAACATAACAACTATAGGTTTCAATACAACCGAGCCCGGGCCCAGATTCCCTTGTAAAAACACCTTCGACAGATGTGAGCAGCCTGCAAAACAGACAACTGCTTACGGAAGAAAGAATAACCCAGATGTTGAGCATCAGTCTAGATTGTCATAGTGCATTTCAGAGTATTATGAGATTTCACAGCTGACTTGTCAGAGGTACAGGTTACATATGTACCCTGAGCTACAGAAAGAGTACAACGGCTCAGCCGCTACACCGAACCCTCTGGCTCAGCCAACTGTGAAGGAGGAGATCGGCAACCCCGAGCCCGTCAGGTTATGTGTTGGAATCAATTAAGCTGTTTGTAGTTAAATCATTTAATTAGCCAGTTGCTGGTAATCGGAGCTGATTCAATCAAGCATCAGCTCAAGTCATTACATTCAGAAATGTTATCAAGTTAGCAAATTCAAATGAGTTGATTTGCATAAAAAGCAGCTAAATCAGAAGCAGGTTTGATTAAAAACATACTGGTGCAGCTGGGAACAAAGCTCATCGGTGCTGCTTACCAATTCACAGGAGGACGCCAAACGCAGGACGCAAAGACAACAAGCATTTTCTGGGCCCAGGGGAGTCCTGCCATCCGTCTTATAAACATGGGAGACAGTTTATCCAATGGAATGTCAAGTCTGGAATCCTTTATTATAGTGCTCATCAGCAACCAATAACTCCATGTCTTTTTGCAGGGTAAGGCAGGTACAGCTGCTCCAGAAACAACCCTGTGGAATTCTTCTCCACAAAAGTGAACCACATAAAAAAAATCCAAAATTGAAGCATATTAGCATTCAGGTGTTCATATAAAGCTAAACACTGAGGCCCCGTACACACGGCCGAGAAACTCGACGAGCAAAACACATAGTTTTGCTCGTCGAGTTCCTTGTGAAGCCACCGAGGATCTCGGCGAGCCAAGTTTCCCCGTTGACTAACGAGGAAATGGAGAACATGTTCTCTATTTGGCCCGACGAGATCCTCGTCAGTTTCCTTGGCCGAAAGTGTACACACGGCCGGGTTTCTCGGCAGAATACAGCTCCGATCGAGTTTCTGGCTGAATTCTGCCGAGAAACTCGGTCGTGTGTACGGGGCCTTAGTTGTATGATTATTAAAGTGGTTGTACACCATGTACAACCACTTTTACCTACAGGTAAGCTTAGATTAAAGGGGTTGTAAAGGTACAATTTGTTTCCCCTAAATAGCTTCCTTTACCTTAGTGCAGTCCTCCTTCACTTACCTCATGCTTCAATTTTGCTTTTAAATGTCCTTATTTCTTCTGAGAAATCCTCACTTCCTGTTCTTCTGTCTGTAATTCCACACAGTAATGCAAGGCTTTCTCCCTCGTGTGGAGTGTCGTGCTCGCCCCCTTCCTTTAGACTACAGGAGAGTCACGACGCCCACTAACACACAGCTCCTTTCTCTATCTGCAACGTAGAGGGCGAGCACGACACTCCACACCAGGGAGAAAGCCTTGCATTACCGTGTGGAGTTACAGACAGAAAAACAGGAAGTGAGGATTTCTCAGAATAAATAAGGACATTTAAAAGCAAAATCGAAGGATGAGGTAAGTGAAGGAGGACTTTCCTATTTGGGAAAAAAATTCCTTTACAACCCTTATAAGGCTTAAATGTAGGTGCTGATAATATCTCCTAAACCTCCACGGTTTAGGAGATATTTACAATAGAGACATGCTCCGATGTCTACGGTGCATGTGCTTTAAACAACGGCGCAGGCGTACATTTGTTAGTAGACGTCACAGAGATAAATTGCACACTTGGAAATGCTTTGGGGATGGCTACATTCATCCTTATGGCAGAATGCAAGCAAGAAATCTGAAACGAAGAATGTAACCAATGTTGTAGTCCGGACAAGCGGTAGCTAAAATTATAGTATAAATGAGAGGGTGGAATGGAAGGGTGAATAAGAGTATTAGTTTCTGAAAATGTATTTGACCCTTAAAGTCTTGGTCATACAGACTGCTTTCATTTCCATTACAGAAAAGGTCTTCCAACTGAAGCATCATATATACGTTGACCAGCATTTTCTCATTGAAGTCAACTGATCTTTCACAATACGTATCAAATGCACCTAGATTGCATTAACTAGAATGCATTACAAATATCTAGGTTTTGGTGTACCCACACACGGGTGTATGTACTATGCCTGAGCATGTTTGACCCCCAAAGTCAAGTTTGTTTGATTAGTATGAGTGGTCTGTACTAAGCTCTTGCACAGTTCAGTGTATTGTACCCTGGCCTGTTCCACGTCTCGCTCCAAAGGGCAAAGCCTGATGTGGGGCATCAAATATGGACCCGGAAATGATGGATCCTCTGCTCCAACATATTTTTCGCCGTTATTGGCTCTTCAGCACTTCTTCCTTCCTGGGCCGCGAACTCCGGCACTGTGACTGGCCAGAGTCGCGTGACTTCATTCGTGTGCATGCGTGCGTGAGCCGCCAGCCACGGCATGGGGTGTTCAGAAAACTTCTGAGTCATGTGCTGGATGGTGCTCCAGAACCGCTCCAAGATGGGGCAAGTCCAGAAGATGTGGAGGATTGTTCCCGGTCACCCTGACATCTCCAGCACTGATCCGAGGAAGGGGGGAAAATTTGTTGTAATTTTGCGGGGTATTGTACCATCTAGTGATGATTTTATAGTTGGTCTCCTGTATCTTTGTGCATATTGAGGATTTATATGTGAAGCAAAGAATATTGTGTTTTCATTTTTTGCACTTATATTTTTTAAAATGTTCTCAGATTTTTTAATTTTATTGTATTGTTGTATCACAGCATCACTAGCACTTTTTGTTAAGCTTTACTTTTTGTTATTTATATCCATCATATATGTAGAAAAATAAAAAACAAAGTGTACCTTGCCTCATGTAAGAGAATCATTATCTTTTAGAATTATGCAGTTTAGAAGTCCCACTCCTTAACCAAACTTAACACCCTTGATGAGTACGGTAAAATCTCCTTCACAGCCATCTGGCTTACAAATGCTGACATTTCTCAGGTGGTGGCTATACAGCAACCACGCATTTTACAGCACCCACCCCATGACATGAAATTTTAATTTAATTTCCTTAATGGTTAGCATTTAGCTCCATTTAGAAAATTACCGCTATTACCTGTTTATTAGCGGCAGCATGTTTTAAACAAGCTTTTCCAAGTCTCCAAACATGTTTTATTCATACTCGCTAAAGAAATGGCGGTAGAGTGCCAAATTCACTAATCAACATTACAAGAGTTAAAGCATCATTGTGTTAACTTGAAGATGAATAGTAATTTGTTTTCTAGGGCTGACAGAGTTACTAAACTCATCCACAAGAATGCAGCCCCTGTAATCCATCTTACTAGAGCGCGATTAACAAGCTGAACACAGTTACTGCTTTGTATAAGACCTGTAATATGGGGCAAGCAACCTGTGCTGAAATATACACAATGGCCTGCTAGCTATACAATGAAGGGAATGCTACTAGCATGCTGTAAATTTATTTGATTTAGAATTCTGTGGCAGTTTTTTTGAGCTGGAGCACCAGAAACTGTGTATTGAAATTGCATCGGTAGAAAATATATGTAGTTTAGGTTTATACATGATATTTTCTTTCTGGCACACCCAGGGCCACTGATAAAGGCAGTACAACCAATCCTGTTGTACTTTACTCATGCCTCATCAGCCAAACAGAGGGGGCCCAGGGGAGATTTATTGTCAATTTCTGCCTAAATGAATACATTTATTTTACTAGACAATACCCCCACTCCCACTTGCTCACTAGGGCTTAAATTACATTTCCCTGGGGCCCAATCATGTCAAGAGAGGGGCCCAGAAGATGGGCGCAGAGAAGGGACTTTTTTTTTAGCTTTGGGATGTAGGTGGATAAAGTCAGTGCTGCTGTTCTGCTGCACCTAGGGGGAGGGATGGAGACGGGGTTGGGGAATGGAGATGGGGTTGGGGGGTGGAGAGGTGATTTGGGGTTGGAGAAGTGGTTGGGGTGGAGACAGGGTTGGGGGTGGAGACAGGGTTAAGGGTGGAGACAGGGCTGGGGTGGAGACAGGGCTGGGAGGGCCCCATCAGGAATGCTGTATGGGGCCCCATGATTTCTGACAGCAGCCCTGGTCACACCTATACCCTTATGGATAGTAGATGTATCATAGAACAAAAATACAAAAAAAAGACATAAAGGGGACAAAAGGTATCAGTAAATATTTAACAGGATACGTAGTCGTCCGAATGGTCAGAGAGTAACTGTAACTTGTACTTTACTAAACAGGTGAAAAGTGGCAAACAATAATGCAAAACAGGTTCATGGCAGCAAAAATATGCATACACTGCAGAATAATTCAATTTTTTTTTTAAAGTTGCCCAAACAGCATTGTCTCTGGTACTCAGTCAAGGTAACACGAGACTGCCCAGCATAGTCTCTTTAAGACATTATAACAACAGAGAGTCAACCTGAAAATCACTATTACCTGCTATCATGCTCATAAACAGCGTCCCTCACAGTGAAATCCAGAGTAGCTCTGGTAACATAGGGGAACAACTGGAGAGATCCAAGGATCAAGGACAAGGAGCCACTCCACTGGAACTGGGGTACTCTGGAAGCAATCAGGAAGATGCTCCTCACAGTAGCTATGTCTTCTGGAAAAGCTGTGTGCTATTAGTAACAGTTCACACAGGGGCGACCTGTCAGGTGACTTAGCCATCTAACAAGTCACGCTACATGCAGTGCAATGGAACTGTTCTAATAGGAGTGACTCAAGTCGCTCCAACTTAGAAAAGGGTTCCTGTACTGCTTTGGGGCAACTTCAGAGTGGCTTGCATTGACTTATATTAAAGAAGTAATTTGCAAGCCGCGCTGAGGTCACGCTGTGGTGCAGGGTGGCTTCAGAGACGGACAACTTTGAACCCCCCCCCCCCTGTGTGAACCAGCACTTAGGCTCTGGCCCAACTGCTGATTCTGATAGTGGAGGGCCAATCACTTGGCAGCAGATAACTTGCCAAGTTACCTCTGCCTCCTTAAGTGTTGCCTCTCTGAGCTACTAAGGGAGGGGAACTGAGACATTTATACTCCCTGGGTGTGTCTAGGAACCCGGGGAGTTGCGCCTGCATCTGCATATGGTGAATAAATGGGCACTAAAATACAATATGAGCTACAAATATACAATCTCAAGTATGTCCACTAAAGTAACAGAAGGCATAAAATATTATCCTTGCCTGTAGCAACCATGATTCCTGGATTCCCTTGTGGCCAGCCAAATAAGCAATGTCAAGGAGGGTCCAGAATGCTTTTATTAGCACAGTAGGCACTCTGGTTTCCATATAAGGTACTGGAGTTTATTTTTTATTTCTTAGAATACTTTTTGCACCAAAAGAAAATTATTGGCAGACTGAAAAGGTTCCAGAAAAAAACATTGCTATGAGATTTGGTGCCCAGGTGGCCATAACAGGATAGATACATATATGTGCATCCTCTAAATAGTTGCAGTAGCACAGGAAGCCCTAGCATTATCCTAAGTGATGTTAATATTTAAGCCAACATTATTATTTTCTAGTAAATGGGCTTAAGTTGTTTTAGCATTTTTATTGACTTGGAAAATGTACAAATGTATTTTATTGACTCATTAGACTCATAGGCATGTTGATTGTGGTATGGTTTTATGTTGCTTTGACTTGTTTTTCAGTTACTTTGACTTGATTTGAGTCACTTAAGCTGCTTAAAGTTGTTTAAAGCTGCTTCTGAGTTGATCTAGTTGCTTTAGCATTTTTATTGAGTTGTTTGAGAAAATTCAATTCAGTTGAAAACAAATGCCTGTGAACTCAAGTTCTAAAAAAACATTACACACCAGTGCTTTAAATTACAATGTAATGTTAAAGCAATGGACCCTTACCCTAAATGAATTTAAAATTACAAACCATTTTTAAATCTACAGGGTTTATATGATAACATTCTTCATATTAATCAGCTCTGTAGCAGTCTAAAATCAAGGGTGATTTAATATCAATGTTATGTAGTTTAATTTAAGGGTTACCATATTCCATTTTTTCCTTCTGGATGGTATTAACTAAGTTTATATTTGCTTAATACTGATTATAAGGAAGCCACCAGTTTTACAGCAGATGATTTTGGTGAGTGCAACCTCTTAGTGCTGTGTAAATATAGGGATTGAAAGTGATGAAATGGGGCAGCAATGTGTGTTTTTATGACTCTGATAATTGCTTGGAATGAATTATTCATAATTATATGAAGTGGTTGGATGATTTAATACAAATGTGCATTCTTTCTCAGAAAAACTGTCTTGAAAGACATCTAAACAGTCATTGTGTCCAGTATATGTATTTACATTCTGAAGCTTATGTTATCTTTAACTGCTTTTTCTTTAGTGTAGTTAGAGGATTACAAGGAGAGTTTTGTCTAGCTTATGCCGCATACACACAATCGGTGTAAACACACCGATCCATGTCCTGTCAGGGAGAGGAGACCGATGGTGTGTCCCTTGTACATAGGGACAACCATCGGTCACCTGCCCTAGTCACTCCCTTTCCCCCACAGTAAGAATCACTCATTAGGGAATACATTAACCCCTTCCTCTCCCCTAGTGTTAACCCCTTCCCTGCCAGTCACATCTATACAGTAATCAATGCATTTTTATAGCAGGGATCGCTGTATAAATGTGAATGGTCCCAAAAATGTTTCAAAAGTGTCCGATGTGTCCGCCGCAATATCGCAGTCACGATAAAAATCGCTGATCGCCCCCATTACTAGTAAAAAATAAATAAAAATAAAAATGCTATAAATCTATCCCCTATTTTGTAGACCGTATAACTTTTGCGCAAACAAATCAATAAACGATTATTGCGTTTTTTTTTAACAAAAAATATGTAGAAGAATACGTATCGGCCTAAACTTAGGAAAAATGTGAATAATAATAATAAAAAAAAATTATAATTATCATAGCAAAAAGTAAAAAATATTGTGTTTTTTTTCAAACTTGTCCCTTTCTTTTGCTTATAGCGCAATAAATAAAAAACGCAGAGGTGATAAAATACCACCAAAAGAAAGCTCTATTTGTGGGGAAAAAATTATAAAAATGTAATTTGGGTACAGTGTTGCATGACCGTGCAATTATCATTCAAAGTGTGACAGCGCTGAAAGCTTAATGATAGCTTGGGCAGGAAGGGGGTGTAAGTGCCCAGTAGGCGAGTGGTTAAAGGCCTCAGTCATTTGGTAAAAGATTTAGGGTCCAGTGACAGCTCTGCCTCTCAAAAAATTGTAACCCTAAAGAGCGCATGAAGATTTCCTGACTACATTTATCCTCAATGTTCATGTGAAAAATATTCATATTTTGTTTTAAGAATTTAAATCGGTTTTATAACATTGTAGTACAGAGCAACATATCATGAGAATTACATTATATAGTTTCCAATAACATGTAGGCATATAATATCAAAGTAGGTGACTCGTAACATTTTAAGTCGCTTCCAAAACTATGATTTATTTGCTCTCTTTACCTGTAATTTCCATTTTTTTTCAGACCCCCTATAGCACTGCTATACAATGACTCAATATATATTTGAACAATTCTGTAATATTCCCTAAGCCTGGTTTATCTTGCAAGCTGCTAAAAGTTGTCAGTTCTTTGGTAATGGAGTGGATTTTATGATCCTCTTCCGAAAATACCTATCACTGTGGTGAGGCCATACAAGCGATCTATAAATATTTATTATGATTTTTCTCTTTTACCTTGAATAGCTCCTTCTGCATAAACTGACATCCTGCTGACTTTCCCAAAGCCTAGCTATGTTGCCTGGGTACCTCTAAGTCTTCGGAAATAACGGCTCCCAGGCTTCATTCTACTGTCATAGTTGACATTATCGTATCATTAATCCTCTAACCTGCCTTTCGATTTTTGTAGCCTAGGTGCATTATTTTGCACTTTTCTGGCATTAAACTGAAGTTGCCAAACTATTAACTGTTCCTCTAATTTACCTAAGTCATTAATCATTTACCGTACTGATCATCTTACGGACCTTTATATCATCTGCAAAAAGTCAAACCTTCCCACAGAAGAAATTTCTAGTGGTAATAAAAATAAATTAAAGAAGATCCATTCCTACATGGATTCCATAAATATTACAGTTATAGTCTTAAAACATACAAAAGGGCCATCTGTTTTTTTTTCATAATACCTTCAATAGCAAATATGCTGGGAGGAACATTGCACCATTATTTGTTTGTTCAGTAAATGTTATATAAATTCTAAGCTTTGACATGCTGTTGTTATGAACACTGCGTGTCTGCCATTGCAGTCTTATCCATGTTTGCTAGGCATAAGAAATCTGATGGAGGGATTAAAGTGAAAGAACATGAAATAAAAATAAATAAAACATGTAAGGGCCATTGGGATTGGTGGTCTTTTGAATGTCATTCAATGGGTCAAAGTAAGTGTCAGCTTAAATCATGGCTTGGAAAAGGTACCGATTTTTGGGTCCTTAAGCCCTGTACACACGGCCCAGAATCTCGTCAGGAAAAAATTATGTTTTTCCTGACAAGATTCTTGGCAAGAATCTCTTGCCGGCCAAGTGTACAGACACACCATTCAAAAGAACCGCCGTTCTTTTGAATGGCACGAACACAGTGACGTCATCGACTACGAAGAGCATGTGCTTGTCACATTCGATGCCATCGCTGACATCTTGCTACACCCTACCTATGCCTTGGAAGCTACCGCACATACGTCAAAGTCATTTTGAGCATGCGCAGGTTTCCAGGGCGACAGGTAAGTATACAGACGCTTGGGTTTCTCGGCAGGAAAACACTGCCGAGAATCACGACGAGAAAATAGAGAGCAGGTTCTCTATTTTTCTCTTCGAGATTCTGGGCAGTTTTCTTGACGAGAAACCTCAAAGCCTCTAACACACGCACGGTTTACTCGGCAAGAAAGCTCTGCCAGCAGTTTTCTTGCTGTTTTTTTGCCGAGAAAACCAAGCGTGTGTACGAGGCTTGAGAGGTAGATATTCTCAGACACAGCTGTGAGCTTTTTAACCAATCTTTCAGTATTACTTGCTGAACTCTCAGGCCGTGCACACACGGTCGTTCCAAACCGATGAGAATGGTCCGACCGGCCATTTCCATCGGTTTACCGCTGAAGTGGCCTGATGGTTTGATGTGCGTACACACCATCGTTCCAAATACCGATCAGATCAGAACGCGGTGACGTCAAACACACGACGTGCTGAATAAAATGAAGTTCAATGCTTCCAAGCATGCGTCGACTTAATTCTGAGCATGCGCGGGTTTTGAACCGATGCTTTCTGTACTAACCATCGGTTTGGACCGATCAGGCAGCGGGCCATCGGTTCGATTTTAAAGCATGTTTTAACATTTTGGACCGAAGGACAACAGACTGATGAGCTATACACAGGGTCGGTTTGGACCGATGAAACTGAACCTCGGTCCATTCTCATCGGTTTTGTCCGACCGTGTGTACGCGGCCTCAGAGTTCTCATTAAATTAAATTGCTATAAAAAAATCCACTTTACACAGGCTATTATTTTATTTTTTTCCCCACAAAATAGAAAAAAAGAAGAGGAATAGCAAATAACAATATTGTAATCAAAATTACAGTTCTCAAAGATTCTATACATTCATCCTAACCCTTTCTCCTTCCTACTTTAATACATCCTCTGGACAGTCCCCCATGGTTATAGCACATCCATAAGTTCTGTTCATGTACATTTCTTATTATTCACTCATTAGTCTATACTACTAACCAACAGGGTTATTAATTGATAGGCTGTCCATCTTTCCACTTTAACCCCTCTTTTCCCCTTTCTTTCACCCTTCTCTCTCTCTCACCGCGAGATAGGAGAAGGACCTAACCTAACCCTCCCCCCAAAAACCCTAACCCTCCCCCCATGGGCCTATATGGAGACTTAATTTGCATTTTTGGGTTGTATAGAGATTAGGTTAAACCATTGATAAAGTTTATCACTAAGTTAGTTTATATTATATATTATATATTTATTTTATGTTTTTAAGAATAGGATTTAGATTTCTTGCTTAAAGCAAAAGTAAACCGCTGCTGAATTAAAGAAAAAAATAAAACACCTGTAAGACAATGGCATAAATTGCTAGTATACTTACCTTAGAACAAAGTATTTTCAACAGCGCCCCGTCACCACTGAGAGGGCTGACATCTTCCCCTTGTCTTTCTTCCAGGTTGCACTGTGAGTGGCCAGAGCCAACGGTATGCCCAAACTTCAGTGACGTCAGCAGCTGCATCCAGGGTGGATATCTCTTAAACTGTGCCCGCTTAAGAGACATTCTTTTTTTTTTAAACTTGATTAGGAGATAATCATTTTACCTACAGGTAAGCCTTATTATAGGCTTACCCGTAGATAAAAGTCATAACGCAAGCTTTACTACCACTTTAACTAACCAAACGGTAACAGTTCCATCAATAAGCCAGATGACGTTCCGAATGTTTTTAATAATGGCAGCACTTGGAATATTTTCTAAGGTGGGAAGGAAGAGCATTTTGTATTCTCTGTATGTGACGTTATGGCTAGACATGTGCAGAACAGAAAAATGGGTTTAGTTTTGCTTCCAATAGATTAGTTGTGTTACTAATTTTGTTTTGTTGATTTATTTCAGAATTTGTATTGTTTTGTTTCATTTTTGTTAAATTTAGTTTCATTTATACATTTTCTAACAAATTCCAAATTTTTGGAATGATTTGGATCGGTCGAAAAAATTATCGACAATTTCAAATTCTGTGTGAAAAATAGCTGGTTGTTAAAGAGTGGGCCGGGAAGCTGGCTGTTGCGTCTATAACCGATGATTCATCAGCTGTCTGCGGGCTTCCCCACTGACAGCTGAGATGAAAATAAAAAATGCTGGCAATAGAAAAAAAACAGCAAAGGGTCCCCCTTCAATCCATACTAGGCCCTTGGGGTCTGGTATGGATTTAAAGGGGAACCCCACACCAAAAAAACAATGGCATGGGGTCCCCCCAAAATTCACACCAGACCCTTATCCGAGCATGCAGCCCAGCAGGTCAGGAAAGGGGAGGACGGGTGCATCTCCTCCTTAACCATACCTGGCCACATGCCACATGGAGGGGGATACTGATGGAACTTGAATACTTTTTTTTGCTTTTATGGCTGCAATAGTTCGTTAGGCTTCAGGCTATGTAGGGTAATCACTTTGCAACCACCGGGGCTTTTTTTCCATAGAGAATAGGTGCAGGAACACCCTCTTTCTGAGTAACCCTTTTCCGCCAATCTATATCCACCTCTGAGCACTGTTCCTGGTTTAACTACCTACTCACCTCCCAGTACCGCTCCTTTTAGAGAATACAGAAGCAAGGATCATTTTGTGGTGTTACGGATTTTGTATGTAATGTTTAATGATAGTAAGAAAAGCAGTAAAATGGATTCCCTGTAGCCAGCAACAATAGATACACCAACAACAACCCCCCCCCCCCCCCCAACAATAGACCCCTGCAACAATATAACTCCCAGCAACATTTGAACCACCCAAGCACAATATACCTATTCCAGCAACAATAGATCTCTCAGCAGTCAGAATCAATAGAACTTCCAGGACCAAAACTTCAGATCCCTCCCAACAACAATTGACCCCCTATCCCCAGCAACAATGGACTTTTCGCCAACAATAAACCTCCCCAGCAAAAATAGACTCCCTGCAACAATAGATCCCACAGCAGCCATCATCAGTAGAGCCTCCTGCATGCCCCAGCACACCTTGCCATCACATACATATAGTGCTGGAAATGTCAGAACTGCAATCCACCACATTACCAATGAAAAAACGCCCTGGTAACCACAATATGCCTTCTTATTTCCTCACATCTAATGTCCCGTGCAAAGAGAATGTGAATTTTGTAGCATGGAACTAGGAATGAACAACTGTGTGAATCCCTACTTCTCAGGATCGGATATTAAATTGACAAATTAGTCATAGAATTATAGTTAAGTTAATTGATACAGTTAAATTTGGTTCGATTAACTAAGCTCCAGTGACCCTTATCACAAAAGGGTTACATTTACCATGTTTTCTTCTAGGTTGTAGTATTAGACTTGGGTGCATTTTATTTTTAACCCTGTGAAAAAAAAGCGCAGCTGTTAAAGGGAGGCCTCTGATCAAACACCTAAAGAAATAGTCGAAATGCATATATATTTTTAAATTTGCAAATCTGTAATCAGTCAGGTGGCACACATATTTTATGGTTCAGCAATACACTTTCCAGTATCACCTCTTCGCCTCCAGGCATCCCCATTGGGCATTTAATCAGCATCATCACCTCTGTCCAATTAACAGGAAACTGAACATGAAATAGTAAAGCTAAGACAGCATGCATTAATGTTAAATTGAGAAATAGCTGCATGATCTTCCTGAGTAGTAGAAGGCAGAAGTATGCTTATTACAAGAATACCTGGCCAAAATAAGAAATGCTTTAACAGGTAAAGCAGTAAAATAATATGCATTTCAATTATACATTTAGCTTTTTGCCTGATATTCCATTTTAGTCTTTCACTACCTGATGTAAAATGAAGCCCCTTTCATTTCTCCTGAATATTGGTAGGTGGGCAGCTCCAGCAAAAACATGTCTTTATTCCTGATGCCTTGTACACACGATCGGGTTTCTCGGCGGTCAAAAGACCACATGGAAACCCGAGGGGAAAACCGAGAACCGGCTCGGTCACTTTTCCCTGTGTACACACGGCCGGTTTTCCTGACAGGAAAACTGTCTGAGAAATTTGGTCGGGAAAATCGGCCATGTGTATGTTCCACAGCAGTGTTTCCCAATGGGAAAACTGTGGGGGAAAAAACGCTGCGATTCGCGTTCTAATTTTGTTTTCCCGCAGTTCTTCTGTCGAGAAAAATGCTAGAGAGCATACACATGGCCAGTTTTCCTGACCAAAAGAAAACATGACAGTTTTCCCGTCTGGGAAAACCGGTCGTGTGTACGAGGCATTAGAGTTTTGCAGTAGAAATCCTTTACTTGACTATAATGTTGTTTCTCATGTCACCACATTAAACGGTATTAGACAGCTGAGTAACTTTATATCTATAGATTAGCATTATCAAACTTTTTTCAGTTGTGGCACCCTTTCAAAGTGTGCGAAAATCTCAAGTTACCCCAGAAAAAAAAATGTTTTACATTTCATGGGGAAACATGGCCCTAGGACAATGCCAACAACTGTCCTTATGAGTAAAGAATAGGGGGTCCCAGGGAATCCCTACCAACCCTGAGACGAGAAGAAGTGGGCGGGGAGGACTATACCGGTACTTAGAAAATTGGTTGCACACAACCAGAGTGAGTCACATTAAATACATGGTAGAAAAATGTATTCACATGAATACATTAGACAGCATAAAAAATACATGACATTTAAAAAAACAAAAACAAAAATACAAACATGTTTGACCACAATTAAATCACCGGTCGTGCAATCCCTTATACATAAGCAAAAGGGGGTAGCGGTGAGAAAGTTGGAGTCATGAGACAAAGTCTCTGGTCTCTACTAGTTTCGCGAACTCAATTTTCGCTTCGTCAGGAGACAGTCTAAAATATAATACAAAACAGAAATAAAACATGTATTAAAAAAACATAAAACAAAATTTGCTGCCAAGGGGTGTAAGGGGAGCACCCCCCGGGGTACCATTAACAATCATGATAAGGGAATTTGTCAAAATTGTCTCATACCTAGCGGCACAGTGTTCTCTCGCCCCCAGAAAATCCAAGGCAGATGAAGGGTTAAAGGCTCACAAGGTGAGCCAAGAAAATATCTTGGGGCAAACCTAATGATAGGGATGGGTGTTAATGTTGTGAACATTAGATATTTAAAAGGAAAGAGAGAGGGGAGGGTTGGGGGAAAGAAAATGGGGGGGGAGGAGGGGGAAAGGGAAAAGGGAGGGGTTTTTTTTGGGAGTGTTTAAGAGGAAAGAAGGGGGAAACAAGGGGAATGAAGGGGGGGGGGAAGGAGGGAAGGAAGAAAAGAGGGAAAGGGGCAAGGAGGATAGGGGAAGGGAAAAGGGGGGGGAGAGAAAGGAAAATGACAGCTCATGCACAAATAGTTATGCATGAACCGACACAAGGAAAATGGAAAGCACACCGGAAGGATAGTGACCAGGTGAGGGAGAACCCATGTGGAGAATGTGAACAGCTGATTGAGATAAAGTGAACACCATCACACCATGCAAGTGCGTGACTCGTAAGTGAAATTATGGTATTACCCAAGTGCCTTAACAGGCATACAACGATAAAGGAAGTAGAGGTCCCAGGACAAAAAAGTCCCAAAAAATGAATTGGGATTGTGCAGGTGACACAATAAATGCACCTATAAATGTCCAGACTGTACACAGAGGCGCATAAATTACCAATCTCCTGCTGATAGCAGTGCTGGTTCCTATTGAGTAAAGAAATGAATTTAACTTCATATCCGATTCCCCTTTACAACAGAAGCTCGCCCATCACATCAGAGCCGTCCTCCCACCTTTACCTCAGAGATCCCATCAGAAGACTCCCTTCATGTCAGAGGTCCTCCATATAATCAGAGACCCCCATTCACACAGTCCCCCATCACAGAGCTTCCCAATCACACAGTCTCACGTCAGAGCTCTACTTTCACTCCAGCAGTGTGCCAGAGGGCGAGAGGGCGGAAGGTAGATAAGTTCTGCAGGAGGTGAACATTAGTCCTCTTCTAAATGTTGGGGAATGACCTGCATCTTGCCTGCCCTGCATACGAGTCATTGGTTACCATGATGCAGGTGAGCCAGCCGCCATCCCCATAGCAACAAATGATGTCCTGACCATAAGGTGTTATTGGTTGTTGTTATGCTGGAAGCTGGCCAATCTGCACCATGGTAAACTGGGCTCTGCGCTCGTGGCACCCTGGTTGAGAAACACTGCCATACATGATACAATACGATAGTGCAAGGGTCTGCCTGACTGCATACAAATTGAAAGTGTTTAGGTTTGACCTCATATTATATGGTTTTGGTCAATCTAAAGGAAAATTGTACAAGAGAATTGTATAATTTATGGCCAGCCTTAGACTTAAAGTTGATGTACACCCTCCATACACCCAGTGAAGTGAACAGCCTCAGATGATACACAGGGATGAACCAAATCTTCCTACATAGGTGTTACATGTATATATGCTGTCTTGACATTTATATACTGTTTAGAAAGTTCAGATGGATTAGGAGATTTTCTCTTCCTCTTTAACACAGAGTGTGATGTCTGGGCATACAGCCAAGATAGCTAACATTTCTGATTGGAGAAAAGGCACACACCCCTCTCATCATAGGAAGAGACTCTCAGGCCCCGTACACACGGCCGAGGAACTCGACGTGCTTGGCACGTCGAGTTCCTCGTCGAGTTCTGGGATGAAGCCGCCGAGGAGCTCGGCGGGACGCCTTCTCCCATAGAACAACAAGAAAATAGAGAACATGTTCTCTATTTTCTCGTCGAGCTCCTCGGCGGCTCCATCGAGCCAAAACTGTACAGACGACAGAGTTTCTCGGCAGAATCCGGGTTTTGACCGAGTTTCTTGGTGAATTCTGCCGAGAAACTCTGTCGTGTGTACGGGGCCTCAGAGGTTTTTTGTAACAGGGCCAGCTCCCTGTTAATCTATTTTAGCAACCTCCCCATACAGAAATTTCAGGCTGATTTTATCTAAAGTGTCAGAGAATTTGTCAGGATTTATCAGGCTGATAGCAGAGGAACAGTTCAGGAGAGAGCTAATGGACTTAGCTTTTTGAAGAGAGATAACAATGCACTGCAGATATATGTGCCCAGCTCAAATTTCATGAATTGGGTTTACATCCACTTTAAGGATGGTAGCGGACAGATTCACAACAGTAGATAATAAATAATAATACAATAAAATAAATACAAATTCACCCTGTAGCTCCTGATAGCTCCATTAGTTTAGCATTAGTTTAGCAACATATACTTCACGCAGCAATAGACATGCTGCAATTTAATTGCGTGAAAACAGCCATCCTTAAGAGCTAGTGTTTTCACCCCCCAATTTTTCCAGCTTAGGTTGGAAGTTGCATAAATAAGCAGATTCATGGTGTTCAGAAAGAAACCTGCCGCTATGCACATTTGTTCTATAAATTTAGTTAGTACAGGATAATGATTGTTTTAATTGTTTAAAGTGTATTTCCACTCCCAAGATGGATAGATTTTTGGAGAGGAAGAGGCAGCAAGCAGGTTGAGTACTGAATTTGCTGTCAAATTTGAGAAGCCTCTGCTATATGTCTCTTAAGTGTTCCCATTTACACAGCATGCCACAAAATATTTTTAAATAATTCTTACCTTTTTTAGTTCTTCCTTTGGAGCAGAGTTAGACATACCTGTAGGATTCTAAAAACAGCTTGCATTGTTCAGATTTGCTAGGGACAGATTGGTATAAAAGTATATAAACATATAATGTAGCACCCTAGCCTTAAAATCTTACTTAAACCCTTTGTTAGGACAGACAGTGGGCACAGCTAGTGTACATCTGGTAATGGAGATCTGCCAGCACAGCACAAACGGGGTTAATTATGGTGTGCATTACTCCTTAGCCTCTTCCTTTAATTACAAGTGGAACACTTCAGTTTTGGCGGTTTTAGAAAAGAGCAAGTAAATAGGTAAGTAGTAAGTTATACATTACACAACAAACTCCCAAAACTCCAGGATGAGTGCCTGCGGATGGATCCACCTCTGCCCATGAACACCATGTTCAACATGGCCAAAATTTCCACAGTGATGTCACATGTATGCATGGAAATCAAGATTTAGTTGCAGATAGCCGGAACTGGAAAGGCCTAAAGAGGGGTGACCAGAACCAAAAACCCCTGCCCAAGCACCGGACACAAGCCTAGCACTCTAAGCATACCAAAAGGCAGCCTAGAGTGTCGAGGGTACCCATGCCAAGCAATGCACAACCCCCCCCCCCCCCCAAAAAAAAAACACTCACTTCAGCAATAAAGTGGGGACACAGAAGGTGTACACACTGAATGCAAAAATAAACAAGATACAAAAGCAACAAACCAAAAAAGGATATGGGTTACATACATAACTATGAGTAGAAAAGCACTGTTAAAGGGTCACTAAAGGAAAACATTTTTTTTGCTGAAATGACTGTTTACAGGGTATAGAGACATAAAAGTTAACTGATTCCTTTTAAAAATGATTAAAAATAGATTAAATTCAATCATATAATGTACCTCTAGTTTCACTTTCGGTTTTAAACTGGTTTCATGTTTATGTGAAGTAAAGAGACCCATAGAACAAAAACAAACAAATCCAGGGCAGTGTTTTGTTTTTAAAATGAATCTGAGGAGTTTTAGACACACAGTAATGACAGCTTAGACCATCATGAAAAGCTCCCAGTACTGTGGTTATAAGGAGCCAGACAACCAGGAAGTGTGGAGATCACAGCAGAATTACAGCTACTTCAAAGCAAAAACGAACAATAAGGACATGAAACCAGGACTGCAGTAAGGTAAAGGAAGCTATTTAGCTAAAAAAAAAAATCCTTTAGTGATCCTTTAAATGAACAAATTGGCACAAGTAATATACAATAAACAAACAAAAAAAAAACAATAACACTTAAATTTATTATTTTCAATCAACAGCGGAGGAGCCCTAATCCACTTTTACATGCTTATCAATTTTGGAAGATTACCCTTCTAGAAAGGGCTGAAAACTCACAGCCTCCTGTAACCCAGGGGCCTTGTTGCTTTAAGTCTTTGAATCAATGCATGCAATTCCCTTTGCAATAGTGCCTTGCCCAGCCCAGGGATGAGTACTGTATGTTCTACAGAGCAATCTGGGAGATGTGTGGAAAGTGGTAGTGGTGGACCTGGCCCACATGTCTGCCTAGTGGGAGATTTATATTTCCAGTTTTCATAGCATAGACAGTATCATGGATCCTGTTCCACCACTGCCTCTTTTTCCCACATAGAAACTTTTACAATTAAAGAATAACAGATATATGACACACTCAGTGCAACAGTTAACAAAGTGACGTGGATTGTATTGATCACCATTGGGTAATCTACAATTTCTGCTAGTTTTCACAAAATCACAGTAAGTACAATCACTGCAACAAACAGTGCCAACAATTTTCTATTTGGCCCCTGACAAACAAACTTTTACCTTCTGTACACATTTTACTATATTCTTTATTTTTAATACGAAGGTCCAACGGATTCCCCCTGAGGAAGAGCAAGTTTTGAAACGAGTCGGGCATGTAGGCACTATATGATATGCATGGGATGAATATGTTGGTACATGTTATGCCATGCACAACAATGTTTTTGTGAGAAATATATAATGTTTAACAGTATTAGGACTGTGTATGAACTTTTCACTTTATGCTTTTAATCTGATAATAAAGCTTTGTTGATTTTTTGCTCTGGTTTGTTAATAATATATGGTGCCTTTAAAGTACCCCTCACTTTTTTTTCCGTGTAGTTATGTGAATATTGGGATGTTAGCACCTTGTATAGCCTTAAGTCACCTTGCTGCAATTTAAAAAACATCTATATCTATATTGCCTTTGGCTGTACATACATATATATGTCTAGGGAATAACATGTATGTGTTTTCTCCTTTTTATATAACTGAAGCATGGATTATGAAATTTCTGGATATATGTGGGTATTTTATTGATCCAGTGAAGGATAAACTTGGAATTATCTGTAGTAAGACATGAAGTCTCAAGGAGGGGGATCAGGGAGACTTTCTAAGAAGTAATGAGCGTGCGCTGTCAAACCTTAACCTTGGAGAAGCAGCCCAGAGTTTGCAGCGCTAAACCCTCCAAATTAAAAATGTTTCTGAACTTCTATTTTAGTAAGCAACTATTCTCCTTTGCTCAACCTGTGCATACAAATATAAATGCAAGGCTTTACTACTACTTCTAAGTGTAAGTTCACCTTTTTCACAAAAAAGAAAAAGGTGAACTAACACCCTACATTCTCCCCGCTTCCACATCTGGTGCCCCCTGTACTTACCTTTGTTAGTGCCCACGCAGAAATGGGCACTGACAAAGGTTCTTCTTCTACTTTTTATAGGACTTCCAGGATGGATCAGAGAGATTCAGTTTGGTTAAAGCAGTCACATGCCAGCACTGACCAATCAGAATCGCCTTTCCTCCCATAAGCCCTAAAGAAAGAAGGGGAAGAAGAGTGGAAATTTCAAATTCCTGGGCTGCAACACCAGATGTGTGGACACTAAGGGCTGGATTCAGGTAGATCTGCGCATTTTTACGGCGGCGCAGCGTATCGTATTTACGATACGCCGCCGTAAGTCAGAGAGTCCTAAGTTACGGCGGCGTAGCGTAAATGGGGCCAGCCTAATTCAAATGAGGATGAGGGGGCGTGTTTTATGTTAATTATTGGTGACCCGACGTGATTGACGTTTTGTACGAACGGCGCATGCGCCGTCCGTGGAATTTCCCAGTGTGCATTGCTCCAAAGTACGCCGCAAGGACGTCATTGGTTTTGACGTGAACGTAAATTACGTCCAGCCCCATTCACGGACGAGTTACGCAAATGACGTAAAATTTTCACATTTCGGCGCGGGAACGACGGCCATACTTAACATTGGCTATGCCGCCTATGGGGCAGCTTTATCTTTACGCGGCGTATCTCTTACGGAAACGGCGTATCTTTACTGCAACGGGCAAGCGTATGTTCGTGAATCGGCGTATCTAGTCATTTACATATTCTACGCCGAAAACAACAGAAGCGCCACCTATCGGCCAGCGGAAAAATTGCACCCTAAGATACGACGGCGCAGGCCGTCGTATCTTAGCTAGGTTTAAGTGTATCTCAGTTTGAGCATACACTTATACTTACGACAGGCTTAGATTCCGAGTTACGTCGGCATATCTACTGATACGCCGGCGTAACTCTTTGTGAATCCGGCCCTAAGAGCTCATCACCCATGAAAGTAAATACAGCAAGGATCATGGGGATAGGAAGGGTTTAAGGTGTCAGCTCACCTTTAAATATTTTTCTGAAAAGATGATCTATCCCTTTAAGATTTACCTTTATCTTGAGTTAATATTCTCTTGCTTGTTTAAATTAAAAGTGGTCTATAGAAATCTAATGCAACCACCACATTTAAGAGTTGGAAAGCTGCAATGTAATATATTTTTGTTTTTGGGCTTAGTACTGCTTTAAATTTTTCTAAGAAAAAAATACACAACCTCCATTGTATAACATTTAGTGAATTCTTCTAGCAAACATATATAAAATCGCATTGTCTTTGGTTGCATGTATGTACAGTATGTCAAGGGAAAAGCATGTACCAGTTTATTTTTTACACAGCAGTAATATGGATTATAGAATGTCTGGATTTGTATGGATATTTTATTGCTCTAGTGAAGGGTAAAACTTGGAATTATGGGTGATAAAATTGTCTATATGTATGGGTTAGAGCTGCACAATTATTCGTTAAAAAATCTCGATCTCCCCCCCTTTTTTTTTTCTCCCATAACCCCCCTGTAGCTCGGCTCATATGAGTGAGAATAGTAGAGTTGAGAGAGACGCGAGAAGAATACTTATTTTATATAAATACGCAGTGGTCGTATCTGGCTATCTCTGGTATTGCACTCAGGAACATGGGTCAAATGCTCATTAGAATTTGTTTGTCACACTCTGATGCCGCGTACAGACGGTCATTTTTTGTGATGAAATAAAATGACATTTTTAAAAATGTCAATTAAAATGATCGTGTGTGGGCAAAATGTCATTTTATGTCTTCTGAAAAATGACAAAAAAAAAATTCGAACATGCTCGAATTTTTTGTGTCGTTTTTCAAAATGTCATTTTTTGTGTCAATGAAAATGATAGTGTGTGGGCAAAACGACGTTTTTAAACCCGCACATGCCCAGAAGCAAGTTTTGAGACGGGAGGTAAAACTACCATTCATAATGGAGTAAGCACATTCATCACGCTGTAACAGACAAAAAAGCACGAATCATCTTTTACTAACAAGTAACCAGCTAAAAGCAGCCTCAAGGCGAATAGAACTTCCCCTTTAGAGTGCCATCACTTTGTTCATCATTTTTCAAAATGATGGTGTGTATGCTACATCGTTTTTGAAAATGAAGTTTCAAAAATGTTGTTTTTTTTCATCACTTCAAACGTCATTTTTTTTTCATCACAAAAAATGACCGTCTGTATGGGGCATCAGGCCGCATACACATGATAGGATCGCCAGAGTAGAACGGTCTGAAGAACCGTTTTCATCAGTCCAAACCGATCTTGTGTAGGCCCCATAGGTTATTTAACCTTCGGTCAAAAAAATGAGAACTTGCTTTAAAATTGAACCGATGGACGCCTAACCGATAGGTCAAAACCGATCGTTAGTATGCAAAAGCATCGGTTAAAAACCTGCGCATGCTCAGAATCAAGTCAACGCATGCTTGAAAGCATTGAACTTAGTTTTTTTAAGCACGTCGTTGTGTTTTACGTCACCGCGTTCTGACACGATCGTTTTTTTAACCGATGGTGTGTAGGCGCGATGGACCATCAGTCAGGTTTATCGGTTAACCAATGAGAACGGTCCTTCGGACCGTTCTCATCAGATGGACTGATCGTGTGTACGAGGCTTTAGGGCTCTTTCACACATGCGGACCGTATGTCCGTTTTTCATCCATCCGTATTCGGATGAAAAACGGACATACATGTATCCCTATGGGATTGCGAATGTCAGCGGATGAACATCCGCTGACATCCGATCTCATCAGGCTCCGCTATGCTCTGTTTCTGCAGACAGAGGAAAAACCTATTTTTCCATCCATCTGCGGATCGGATCAGATGAACAAGGACAGACGGTCTGTGTTCATCCGATCCCCCCATAGAGGAGAGCGGAGATCTAACAGGGCGGTCCCTGCACAGTGTGCGGGGACCGCCCTGTCACCCGCCGGCTCAGCGGGGATCAGCAGGGCGATCCCCGCTGAGCAAGCAAAGGTTCACGGGGCGGATCATCACGGATCCGTCCCGTGTGAAAGAGCCCTTACTGTGGGGGTCTTTATGGCATGAGACCCCATTCTTACCCATTGGAAGATATTGCTAATAACTTGTCTTTTCTGATATATCATTCTCCATTTACATGACTGTACAATGTATGTGGCATTTCTCTCTTGTGTTTATTGTACTGTTTTCAAAAACAAATGTTTATGCAAAAAAAAACATCACAATCTCAATTTAACCCCCCTCTCAATCCTAATCCTCCATTTCCGCGTTTCTTTGCAAACAGCGCAGAGTCGAACTGTCAAAAAAAAAGGCAGCAAATGTTTAACACTTCGTCAGCGCTGAAAGATAGAGAAGAGAAGAGATACAAAGTAACATTTAGTTATTTTAGATCAAAGGGATAAACTTTGGTCTGTAAATGAGGTCAGTTTAACCACTTAAAAACTAAGGGCCAGATTCACAAAGAATTTCCCTGGTGCAGCGTATCAGAGATACGATACGCCGCCGTATCTTACCTGGCGGAATTTCGAATCCAGGAAGATTTTGCGCCGTAAGTTACGGCGGCGTAGTGTATTTCTCGGTGCATATTTCAAATTGGGCGGGTAGGGGGCGTGATTCATTTAAATGAAGCGCGTCCCCGCACCGATTGAAATGTGCATGCTCCGTTTCGAAATTTCCCGCCGTGCTTTGCGCGAAATGACATCGCACCGACGTCATTTTTTGAACGTAGACATGAGTTACGTCCTTTCCTATTCACGGACGACTTACGCAGAAAAAAAAAAAAATTCTAAATTCGACGTGGGAACGACGGCCATACTTTAACATGGCAAGTCTATCTATACGCCACGAAATAGCAGCTTTAACTATACGCCGACTAGCGACGACGTAAGAGAATGCGACGGCCGTGCGTACCTTCGTGGATCGACGGAAAAAGCTAATTAGCATACCCCACGCGGAAAACAACGCAAACTCCACCCAGCGGGCGCCGAAGTATTGCACCTACGATCCGAAGGCGTACGAAGCCGTACGCCTGTTGGATCGAAGCCAGAAGCCGTCGTTTGAGGATTCAAACTAAAGTTTGAGGATTCAAACTAAAGATACGACGCGGCAAATTTTAAAGTACGCCGGTGTATCAGTAGATACGCCAGCGTACTCTCACTGTGAACCTGGCCCTAAGCCTTTTTTGACACTTGTTGTTTACAAGTTAAAATCTGTATTTTTTGTTAGAAAATTACTTAGAATTCCCAAACATTATATATAGTATATTTGTAGCAGAGACCCATGGCAGTCATTGCAATATTTTATGTCACACCATATTTGCGCAGCGGTCTGTGAAACACAATTATTTGGTAAAAAAAATACACTTCAATGAAAAAAAAAAGTTAAGTTAGTCCACATTTTTTGTATAGTGGGAAAGATGATCTTACACCGTCAGAATCAAGATCTTTATTCTAAGCAAAAAAAATCGTGATTCTCATTCAAGCCAGAATCGTGCAGCTCTGGGGATGGGTTATAATGGAGCTGTTGTAAAGCCTCTTTTCTTCGTCTTATGAGTATATTCTTTGCTACAGCATCCGGTTTCGTTAAAAGCAAGTGAACATGCTCATGACAAAGGCTTTTTTAACAAAAAGAAAAAAATCCTATTGTCTCTTCTGCTCTTCTGCCACTATTGGATTCAAGGTCTATTTGCTTTTTTCAGGCTTGATTATATTTTATGATATCCACAGTAATGTGTTCTTTTCTTTATAAGGACGCAATTCCTCTCTGTCTCTCTACGGTTTATCTAAACGATCACCTCTAGGAGCACATCCAATCATGCAATTCTTATGATGCAAAGACACTTATGGCTAAGTGGCAGAACATGCAGACACTATTCAATATTTTTATGTTTGGAAAGTACCATAATCCCCCAAAGTAAATTAACAAAACAGAGAAAATGAAAATTCATAGCATATTTGGCCACTGGCTTGAAAACTATTAGGGTCCTGATATGTGATCCAAAACTCTGCTCTATGTTAACCACTTGCCGACCGGCTAATGCCGATATATGTCGGCAGAATGGCACAGACAGGCAAAGCAATGTACCTGTACATTGCTTTGAATATGCCGCCTAGTGGGTGCGTGCGTGACCGTGGGACCCGCAGATTCGATGTCCACCAGTGTCCCGCGATCATGTCACGGAACTGCAGAATGGGGAGATGCCTATGTAAACAAAGCATTTCCCTGTTCTGCCTAGTGACAGGACAGTGATCTACTGCTCCCTGTCATCAGGAGCAGTGATCACTGTTGTGTCACTTGTAGCCCAGCCCCCTCACAGTTAGAATCACTCCATAGGACACACTTAAGCCCTTCATAGCCCCTAGTGTTTAACCCCTTCCCTGCCAGTGTCATTTACAAAGTAAGCTGTGCATTTTTATAACACTGATCGCTGTATAAATGACAATTGTCCCAAAATAGCGTCAAAAGTGTCTGATGTGTCCGCAGATCGCCGCCATTACTATTAAAAATCAAATTATTAATAAAAATGGCATAAATCTATCCCCTATTTTGTAGACGCTATAACATTTGCGCAAACTAATCAATATACACTTATTGTGTTTTTTTTACCATTAATATGTAGAAGAATACATATCGGCCTAAACTAAGGAAAACATTTTTTTTATATATTTTTGGGGGATATTTATTATAGCAAAAAGGAAAAAAATATTGAATTTTTTCAAAATTGACGCTATTTTTTTGTTTAAAGCACAAAAAATAAAAACCACAGAGGTGATCAAATACCGCCAAAAAAGCTCTATTTGTGGTAAAAAAAAAGGATGTAAATTTTGTTTGGGTTTAATGTCATGCGACCGTGCAATTGTCAGTTAAAGCGATGCAGTGCCGAATCGCAAAAAATGGCCAGGTCATTGGGAAGCCAAAGCCTCCGGGGCTGAAGTGGTTAAAGTGACACTGAAGGTTTCCATTTTTTTTGGTATAAAACAGATAATACTTCTCTCTGTGCAGAGAAAGGTCTCTTTCCTCCTCTTCTGCCATTTCCTCTTTACCCCTTGTTGCCTTCTGCGGAAGCCAGGTGCTAAGGGGGCACCTGTGTGTGCACTCCTAGGCCAGGCTGTGTGTGTCCGCAGACACACACAGCACCGGTAAGCCAATGCCCCCGCTCCCTCCTCACAGGAGTTTGACTGACAGCAGCAGGAGCCTAAGGTTCTGCTGCCCTCAATTCATCCAGTGAAAGCAGGAAGTGAGGGTAGTGGTGCTGGGGCTGGAGACAACGCTGGGGCGGGTACATGGTGCCAGATAAGTGTTTAAGGATGGGGGTAGGACAAGTTGTGGGGCATGTTTTACCTTAATGTATAGAATTCGTTAAGGTGAAGAAAATGTAGACTTTAGAACCACCACTGAAATGTCATTTAATTTCCTAAGAGCAACATGAAAATGTTTGCGTGGAAGCTGGCCATATATAAGTACATTTTTTGTTTAATCAGCAGGCTGAATGAAAAAAAAAATTATTGCTCTATCCACACACATGAGGTGAATGGAGGAATGCCAATGCCCCCCAACAGAACATTGTATTCTGAGAGCAGGATCACCAGCTGAAGCCGCTGATCGACTCAGCTTGTCCGTTCCACAGAAGGCTATCTATCGATCAACTTCTATTACACAGGGAAGGCCACACGCTCATGTGAAGCAGCTGGATTTCGATCTGTCTATGGCCAGCTTAAAAGCAAGTGACAAATGGACTTTGAAGTCTCTCTGCGGGATTCATGCACACTGCTAGGATTGTAACTTGAAAACCCTCAGCTCAATAACTAACAAACTTATAAACTTGTGTTAAACTTTTCAGACTAAAGCACTAAAACAGGGGATAGCAATGTAACTAAGGACTACCAGAAAAAAAGTTACACTTGTGCCTAGTAGACACGGCTCAATGTCGGAAGACATTAGCTTGTTCAATAAAAACCGTCCAACATTTGGCCCGTGTGTATATCAGCCGGTCCGACAGAAGCCGGCTGTTTGGAAAGAAGGAAAAAAAGAGGGGTTAAGTGGGGAGAGGCTAGACTGGCTGGGTTCTGACAGATGCAGCCAACCTACAGTATACTACTGGTGCAGCGGGTGATTAGGGTACACCATGTGCACATGCCTATGAAGGAAACGTTGCAAAGAGAACATGCCGAAGGGTTTTATGGGACAGTTGGCTACATCTTGAGGTGATGATCTTGGGGATCCAGTTAGTACATAGGTCAGGAACTCGTAAGCATGACAATGAAAAAGGGTAAGTGAACCTCCCCAACAGGATAACATGTTGCAATGCAGTTTTGGGATAATTAGCTGTGGCTGTATTGATTGACAACAATATGAGTAAGCACTGATTGTAGTGTGAAACGTCAGCTGTATGCCCCTGTCTTTGCTGTGATGTATGGTTTTTGATAACTTTTATCAATAAAAGGCAACCGAGAAGGTTTTTCCAGAGTGCGGCTGTCCAAACATTTCTTTCTACAATTGATTGACAACAATATGATTGATTACTGAAGGCAAAAGACAGTGTTCACTTTGCAGGGAAGGGAAAGGAAATTTCCCCCTAGTTTATTGAATGTGGTAAAAATTCAAGTTGCTTTTAATACCTAATCACATGCAAAAAAAATAAAACAGTAGTTTTGCTTGCACATGATTGGATGGTGGAAGTCAACAGAGCTTCACTACATTGACTACGGTAGGGGAAAATTCCTTTGCAAAGTGAAATGCCTATTTGGCAAATCAAACCCAATGTTTCTTAGAGACATTCCTGCCCCCCAAACATGGGCATTCAAAATCCCAAAGGAGAAGTAACTGCCAAAGCAATAGATAGATAAACTGTGGAGAGCCAGACTGCACTATGGTCTCTTGGATGGCATTAAAGCAGAGCTCCAGGCTCCTTCAGAAAAAAAGTCAGAAGCTACAAATACTGTAGCTGCTGACTTTCAATATTAGTATATCATATGGGATAAGAAAGCCCAACAGGAGGGCACAACGCATCTAGGAGGGAGGAGCCAAGTCTGTGATGTCACGCCACCGCTAACGTCGAATCTAGAGTGGTGAGCTGGCTGTTGAAAGTACTATACAAGCGCATGTTGTTTTATCTTGTGTAAGTGTTTTTAAATGAGTGCGGGACAATAAAACTGCTTAGATGGAAAACACTATGGTGTTGCTTTTTTGTTCCATATATTATATGGTCGAGTTTGTGAGAGGAGGAAGAGTCAGGAGGAAACGTTGATTCTCGATATCTGGGGAGTGGCGTGAGCAGGTTGCTGTCTGGAGTATACAGCACTGGTCGGATGATACTAAAAGGCATTTTATTAGCTGGAGGTAAGTAGGCATTACAGCGGGTGGTGGATTATTTGTCACAAGAAGTTTGATACATTGTTCATGCAAGATGTTTGTTAGTTTGTCAAGAGAAGCACTGGGCGCTGGACTACTTTATATATATATATATATATATATATATATATATATATATATATATATATATATATTTGTTTACATTTGTTTAATTTGGACTCTTTTTTTCAATTGGCTCTCGGGTGCTGCTTCTGCCATCTCAGCTCAAGGAAACCAGCAGTGAAGCCTTTGCCCTTCACAGCCAATTTCCTACTGTGCAGTGTGCTTTGTGAATGGCCCAGCTGCAGGGGAAGGAGGAGGGGGCCTAACTTCTGGATATGTTTGCTGTGAAATAGGAGAGGGTACCTGTCAAAAACGTTTTTCGTAAAAAAAATGCATTCGTCCGAAAATCCAAATTAAGGTCGAATCTGCCATTGAAGGCTCTTGGTGTCTGTCGAATGTTCTAAGAAAAAAAAAAAGAAGATTCGACTCTTCATGTCTCTCTATGTCGAATCTTCATGTCTCTCTATGTCGAATCTTCATGTCTCTCTATGTCGAATCTTTTCTCTCTATGTCGAATCTTTTCTCTCATGGTGTCTGTCGAATGTTCTAAGTCTCTCTATGTCGAATCTTCATGTCTCTCTATGTCGAATCCTCATGTCTCTATAATGTCGAATCTTTTCTCTTTATGTAATAATATTGGACTAATAGAGTTAAGGTTAGGCACATTCGACCACAACGAAAACGAAAATAAAGCATTTGTTTATGTTGGATCTTTCGGTTTTCGTTTTCTGTGCTTTCGTTATCGTTTGTTAAAACGATAATGAAAATAACTGAAATTCAGATGAAAATGCATTCGGACGAAAACGAATGAACATGTCTAGTGAATACCGTGCTATCCGTGATCACAAAACAGCCACTAGCACAACCTATGACAAACAGCCTAGACAAAATAGTAATACAAAAAGTGCAGGGCGAAAAATTAACAGTTCCTAAAGAAGGACAGTGAAGGAAAAAGTATAAAACTTGTTTAGGGTCTTAACCACATACAAAATGTATAATAATATTCACTCTATAAGTAAATATACATATGAATAAAATGCAAAAAAATTATGAAAATGGTGATAATTAAACTTTGCTCAAGTCCATTTGTGATGACTGTAATAGCATGAATGAAGTAATAATCTAAACAAGTGAAAGTAGATCTACAGTTAACACAAACGTGATGATAGAAGAAAAGCCGCCACCACTGATGGGAATAAGGCTTACTGGATTGAATGGACTCAGCAAGGCATATATCAAATGAGTCAAAAATGGCTGTGTGGTGACACTACACCAAAAACACAAAGACCTCAGCATTGGAACTGGCGAACATCAGAGTAAGATAGTCACACTTTCATCTCAGCAATAAGTAGCATAACCACAATATTAATGGTGGGTTCCATGGCAGAGATATTCAGGTTCACCAAAAATAAGGAAAAGGTATGCACATAGTGTAAATCCGTTTAACAGGAAAAACATTTATTTTAAAACATTAAAAATGTACACTCACATTTGAGAAGATAAAACAAGCGCTTGTAACTAATGAGTAGATTCCATGCAGTAGTAGCTGTAGATACGACCCAATGTTCTTTGAAATGTATTTATTAGTTAAAGTATCTAAACCCAAAAATATAAATTGTATGTACTGTATTGCAGATTACCAGTACTTAGATTAGAGGCCTGCAATGCTCACTCCTTCCCTGTATCTATGGAGGGAGCATTATTGTCACCCTGCCTGGATTTCAAACATGTCTACCTTTGTTCATCCCCATCACATGGGAGGTGATGGGATTAGTAGTTTACAGAAAAAAGATAAGATTGTGTTTTCTTCCAGTTCAGCTCACAGGTAGTGATATGGGCAATGAATTTGGGGCAAGACAGCAGGTAGTTTCTGTCCTTGCTTAAAAATATCTGAAGAAAAAATAATGAATGCGGCCATCACATCTGAGGACTGGTAATCCGCAGTATATAACATTTTTGCTTTTGGGTTTAGTTATACATTAAGAACAGGTAGGCAATCGCAAGAAAAAATCACCTCAACCTTTGTTACAGCTCATAAATCTGATCAAGCTAAAAAGAAAATCTTTTTTATCCGGTCTGTCATTCTCCTTTAATTTTTTAGAGGCACTCCGTCAGAATAATTTAATTTTCCATAGTCGCAATCAGTCTCATCAGTCTCCAATGTACATACATAATTATTCAGAGAAACATCAGTATCTGTCTCCTATCATCCCAATAGTTTACCAGACTCAAACATCTCCTCTTTATTTATTACCGCACTTGAGTACTTTGCCAAAATGGAGTTAAAATGATCCTTCGATATTGTAGAGATAAACATCTCCTAGTTTATCAGAATCTTCAGCAGGAGGGTGTTAATGTGTGATAGATTGGCTTTCCTCTCTGGGCAGGTTCTTTCCTCTGGGAGGAATAAACATTCCTGGTGTTATTTTCCAGCAATTTGAGATTTAACATCCATCTAATATTTATTCCTATCTGCTAAACATTTCAGTGCTATTTCTCTCTGGGAATACTTAGAATGGTCTGCTATTTTTTTTATAGAGATATTGATTGGAGTCTCATTGAAATTTCTTTTTCTTTTTTTTAAAACTGAGTACTGCTTAGAACAGATAATTGTTAGCAAACAGAAAGTGGAGATTCAATAACTGTTTTTGTGATATTAGTTAGTTTTCTTTTAACTGTTTGTAGAACAGATAACATTACGTAGAAACATTTCTAAGACATAGCTCCCTACTGTCCCTGATTTTGAGGGACTGTCCCGGATTTGGAGCAATGTCCCTCTGTCCCTCTTCCCTCATTTTGGTCTGATCTATATAGCTTTTATATAAAAAGCTCTTTTTATCTTTCAAAAAGTGTTTCCCAGTGCTAAACTTTTCATCCAAATTCTAAATTGCTGCATTTGTAAATTTTAAAAGCCAATATAAAGGAATAGTCGTGGTAAAAAAAAAAAGCTCTTGTGGATTTAATTAACCTTTTTTTGGGGGGTTAATTCTCCTTTAAGGGGGTGTGGCAAAGGGGTGTGTCCAATGCCTACTTACATTTGGTAGTAGGTGTCCCTCATTCCCATCTCAAAATGTTGGGAGGTATGCTAAGATATAGAAACTGGCAAACAGAGGTCCCTCAGCCACAGGATCCTATTGTTCCCTGCCACAGATACCAAGCATGATTCTTCTCAACATTCCCTGACAAAGGTGGATGGATAAGTTGTATGACTGTGAGCACTCTTTGACTTGTCCAGACATCCCTCTGCCAACTAGTCGGAGTTCGATTTTATCAGCTGGTGACTATTAATTACCCGAAAGTTAGCTCCCATTCACACTTAGCATGAGTGCAGACAGGCAATATGGATTTTGCATGTTTGTATGGGTATTATAGGAGTATAATCCCACATTGTTGGCCCCATAGACTTTTTAAATGTGAGCACCTGAGGCAGGCAAAAATACACACACTTCTCGAGTGTTTTTCAGGTGCACCCAGTAAAGTCAAAAGGGCTAAAAATGTGCGGTTCTGCCCCAAAAAATCTTATGTACTTTTTTGAGCTTCCCGCAACCCAGTGCTCAGATGTGAACAGGCCCTTTGAAAACAAGGGGATTCTTTATCTTGAGTGCTGTTGTACTTTAGGAATCACATGACAAAACACTGGGGCCTCGTACACACGACCAAGTTTCTCGTCAAAAACCAGCAAGAAAGATATGGGAGATATTTTTTTGCCGAGGAAACAGGTCGTGTGTACATTTTCGTCGAGGACTCGACGAGCCAAAAAGAGAGCAAGTTCTCTATTTTCTTGATGGGAATGGAGAAAATTGGCTCGTCGAGTTTCTCAACGGCTTCACAAGGAACTCGACGAGCAAAACGATGTGTTTCGCCCGTCGAGCTCCTCGGTCGTGTGTACGAGGCTTCAGATGTAATGGGGGCTTAGGCTGGCACTTGAAGGGTCTGGCTGCTCTTTTTTCACAATATGCCTAACCATACACACTTGGGCAATCCGAGTGTTAATGTTTATGAAAAAACCTTTGTATTAAATGGTCTTTCTATGGTTAGATTATGCATGCACATCTGACTGCCCCCTGATGTCTAGAAAATATAGGTTAAACTGGTCCCATCCTGTCCCACCTCCTGGGGGTCCTTGCTAATCAGTGAAGCTGCCCATCACATCAGAGGACAAATAGGGAAGTTTCTTAGGTGGATAAGGGCCACAAGTTCAACTTCTATTACTGAATTGTGTAGGTGCAGTTGCCTCTATTTTTGTATCTGTTGACCTTTTTGACTCTCACAGACTTGAAGGGGGCTTAAATTTGCAAGGATTCAGCTCTGTAACATTAGTTAGTTAGGTTGAAAAAAAGACATCCAGTTCAACCAAAAAAAAATATATCGTACAATCCCATACACCCAATTCTATACCCACAGTTGATCCAGAGGAAGGCAAAAAAAAAACCCAGCAGAGCACGATCCAATTTGCTGAAAAAAAATCCTTCCTGATACCCCTGAATATCACATCCCCAACCACAGTACTTCTCTCAAGAGGATTTTTGCAAATATCAAAATGCCTTGATGGGCTGGTGTCAGGCTGGCAAAGTGGGAGTTCCTAAGCAGACTGCTCTTGGTAACTCCCACATGTGCTGCTAAGGTTCTATAATTAAAAGAACTAAAATCTAGTCAATGAAAGGGGAGGGCCTGTGGCAGTCATGTTGGGGAGGAAAGGGCTAAATGATGCTTGATGTTCTCGAGCAAGGAAATGAGGCAGGCTCTCTCTAACTTGCTACAGCTTCTAATGCACACTGGTAGAGGCTCATAGTGTGCAGTGAAATCGGAGTAAGCTAATTCAGCGCAAGAGAGGAGTTTGTACAACGTACATCTGAGTAAGACTGGAGGGAAGGCTGAAGTTCAGCTTTAATCTTTCCTCCCACCTCTAGTAAAGTACTTAGTAACACTCTTCTGTACAACATGGTCCTGACAGTCTCTATCGATTGCTTAATTCTCAGTGCAAGCAGAAAGATTACTTAAGGAATCTGTGTTTCAGCTCAAATGATGTAACACAGTCTACATGTGTGTCCTCTGCTCTCAAATAAAGCTCCCCATTGTCATCCAAAATTCATTTTATTACCGCTGCGTCTGTCTAACACTCTTGTTTCGTTACTGATCAATACGTAATAGAGACATATGAATATGATACACGTGTATTACAGTAAATAAAGGTATTCTTGCTCATTTCTTATTTTATCACCTCTTCTTGTTATTTCTAGTATTGTTTTGTGATGGATAATGATCCAATCAACAAATAATTATATCACACTCGTATCCTTTATATGGCCAGCTTTATATGGAATAATAGGAAATGTCATATAAAGGATATTAAGGAAAGCACATTGCCTTGTATTGCCACCCTATTCCCCATAACTTGTCCCTATACCTCCAGATATACAGTAAAACCTTGGTTTGAGAGCATAATTTGTTCCAGAAACATGCTTGTAAACCAAAGAGCTTGTATATCAAAGCATTTTTTTTATAGGGTATAAAAGAGAAGAGAGGCACCTCGAAGGTAAAAGACAAGGGGGCACGCTTTACATCTAGGAGGAAAAGAGATTTCATCTCCAAATATGGAAAGGTTTCTTCACAGTAAGAGCTGTGAAAATGTGCAACAGACTCCCTCCAGAGGTGGTTCTGGCCAGCCCAGTAGATTGCTTTAAGAAAGGCCTGGATTCTTTCCTAAATGTATATAATATAACTGGGTACTAACATTTATAGGTAAAGTTGATCCGGGGTAAATCCGATTGCCTCTCGGGGGATCAGGAAGGATTTTTTTCAGCAAATTGGATCCTGCTCTGCTGGGTTTTTTTGCCTTCCTCTGGATCAACTGTGGGTATAGAATTGGGTGTATGGGATTGTACGATATTTTTTTTCTTTTTTTTTATGGTTGAACTGGATGTATTTTTTTCAACCTGACTAACTATGTAACTAAGTGTTGCAATACGTTGCTAACTGTTGTACCTTCATTAAATGTAACCATATTGCTACACTTAGAGGCTCCTCTCTTCTTTTTTATACTCAGTTATGACATGACGCTACTCACTTGAATATCAAGGCAAAATGTATTAAAACATTTTTTTTAAAACCAAGTTACTGTACCGCAAAACGTGTGTGGGGTTGAGAACTGTAGACACTGCTGTGCCTAAAGTACTGCAAATAATTACTCTACATGTCGGACACGGAGTGTTTCAGGTATTACATTACAACACTAACAAAGATATATGAAGTTATCTAATTAGTGAACTGCAGCTTGCTCTTATCTAAGTACTACCTACCTAATTACATATTTCAAAAAGGGGGAGCAGGAGTAGAACTTCACTTGCAATGTAATTCATTGGTCACATCAAACAATTGAAGATTCTCTAAGCAAGAATATTTTTCAATCATATTATTTTTTGTCTTTGTAAAATATCCTATGCGTCCAAAACTGTGACCCCTTCCAATTACTGAGGGCAATAATGTTACTCAAGGATGATTCATCTTTTGCATCTGACACATGCCTAAACTTTGCCGAGATTCACCCTTTGGCCTTTATTTACAGAAGATCAATGGATTGCACAGCATTCATTTACGCATCATTGTTGCTCTACAAAAAGAACTGATTAGCACTCAATTCATAAAGTGAATTCAAAGCAAAGCAATAAATACAAGTGTTACTAATACTGCACATACGTATGCCATATATTCTCATTGCCTATGGACTTAAATACAGCACTGGTATTCTAAGAACTAGACATGTGCATTCGTTTTCGTCCGAATGCATTTTCGTCCGAATATCAGGTATTTTCGTTATTGTTTTAACAAACGAAAATGAACACACAGAATATGAAAACCGGAAGATCCGACATAAACAAATGCTTTATATTCGTTTTCGTTGGTCGAATGTGCCTAACCTTGACTCTATTAGTCCAAGATTACTCTACATAGAGAGAAAAGATTTGACATTATATAGAGAAAAGATTCAACATTATAGAGAGAAAAGATCGCTGCTGGAATTGGGTGGGGGGAAGTAAAATAAAAATAATGATGATGATGAATGTTATTGGCTGATTGTAACCAAAGAGGAGGAGCAGTAAAATAGCTAGAACTAACTTGACAATTGAACGACGAAGATTCGACAAAGCATCGAAAAACATACAAATGTCGAATCTGTCATTGAAGGCTCATGGCGTCTGTTGATAGTTCTAAGAAGATTCGACGGAGCAGCTAAACTGTATGGCACCGCAATCGTACATTTCCGGTCAAATGCTCGGCCCATAGGCTATAGAAAAATTCTAATGTTGGTTGACTAGTAATAATAATTAATACATATAACTATTACTAGTCATACAACATTAGAATTCTACTATAGCTTGTAGGCGGAACATTTGACCGGAAAAGTATGATTGCAGCATCGTACAGTTTCGCTGCTCCGTCGAATCTTCTTTTAACATTCGACAGACACCATAAGCCTTCAATGACAGATTTAACCTTAAAGGGTCACTAAAGGAAAACATATTTTTTAGCTGAAATTACTGTTTACAGGGTATAGAGACATACTAGTTAACTGATTCCTTTTAAAAATGATTAAAAATAGATAAAAAACAATCATATAATGTACCTGCAGTTTAGTTTCGTTGTTGCTGTTTTTTCCTGGTTCTCTGATTACAGAGCCAGAGAGCCAATAGAGGGCAGTGATGGTTTGCAAAACGAAACTGGATTGGTGCTGAGGGGTTTTAGACACACAGTAATCACACCTCCTTGATTAGTGACCACAGTGAGAAATCTCCCAGTACTGTGGTTATCAGGAAACAGACAACCAGGAAGTGTCCAGAACAGAGAGGAATTACAGCAACATCAAAGCAAAAACAAACAATGAGGACATGAAACCAAGACTGCAGTAAGGTAAAGGAAGCTATTTAGCTAAAAAAAAAAAAAATTCCTTTAGTGACCCTTTAATTCGTTTTTTTCAGACGAATGCAATTTCCAATGAAAAACAATAAAAAAGAATTTCGGGAGTAACTAAATAAATTTATTTTTTGGACGAAAATGAAATTCCTAAACAAAATATTTCAGTGTGCACATGTCTACTAAGAACTGTCCACTGCTGATTGAAATTGAGCAAAACCATTTAGGTAGAGGGCCAGAAAGCATACAGGCTCTTGTTATACTAATATTATACCATATGTCTGTTAACATCCGGTCAAAAGGAGGGGGACTTGTCCTTTTAAATTGCCAGCCCAGTGCTGGAGAGCACCTTTCACTTCTGAACCATTGTTACTCTACGAGGAGATAGAGGCAAGCGCTGGTAGTAGTGGGGGTTAAGGTGCATGCCACTATCCTTGCAATTGTGCACTAAGAACTTGATCGGTTTATTAAATAACAATATAATTTCAAATCTCCTCCATCCTATCCAAAGATATTCCTTGTCAGATGTAATTTCACTCTAGTTCCTAGTATCCAGATACTTATGCAGTGTAATTTTCCTTAAAAGGTCAGAACTATGCACTTGGCATGGACATCTTGGATGTGCCAACAAAAGACCCATACCACTAGATAATGGAGAATGGATGTGCCATCAAAAGACCCATACCACTACATAACGGAGCATGTCACAGGAGATTCCCTGTCAGTTAATCCCTTGCCAATGCTTTTTCACCTCACCCATCACTCTTTTAAACAACATAAATGGCGTATCCCCCCCCCCCAACCTAAATAATACTGCAATGGGTTTGATCCCCCTACATTGGAGACATGAAAGACCACCAACAATCCCTGAATGGATTACAAAAGTAGCCAACATTATGATAGTAGAGAGGTAGGTTCATCCTGGTAGATCAATATGACAGATTTTATAAAATCTTGGATTGCTGTATAGACTTTGGTTCCTCCATTTTTCCCTATGCCTACGTACACTCGGGAACGGAACATTTTTGAGTGTCTCTGAATGGCTCCAAGCGGCTCTGAGTGTCTCAAAGTGGCTCCAAGCATCACCGGAACCCCAAATGCGGCACTGCACACCCCAGAGGCTTAAATCCTGCTCGTCTTGCAGGACAACGCTCGCAAACCGAGTCAGGTTTTTGTTTTTAAAACAGCTCGTATTGCAAAACACTTGTAAACCGTGTTACTCCAAAAGAAGGTTTTCCAAACCCTGAGTCTTGCCACTTCATCCCCACCCTCCCCTCTCCCCTAGTTATTTTGTTGGATCTGGGGTTTTTTTCTATTAAAAAAACGCATGTTGGTTTTGCAAAAACCCAGACATATTTGCTATGTACTTATTTCATATCGCATATTCTGTATCTTTTCAATTAGTTTTTATTGGGTTTATACAAAAACACATGCATAGGCAAGACATCAAAAAGGGGGACAACACAGGTCCACAACGAGATAGTCAACAAGACATAATTCAATCTGAGCTGCATGAATTATAGTTACTACATGTTACATATGGAAAATCAGGGTCGGAGACCGCGCATCCTACTACACAATGTGGAGCCACGGTCCCCTATAAAAAGAAATGTTAGTAACTTAGAGAATGTCATAATAAATTGACCATATGTCATGCAACAGGGTATGCTTCTGTCAATGCCTATGTAGGGTAGAATACCATTGCCAGTAGGGCCAACCCAAATAGGTGTGCCCCCCAGGCAGGGGTCAGAGTCACCATATGAAAACCAATATGTCAGTAACGTAATGACATGAGGCATATAAATCATAAGAGTAATTAAAGTAGTAACAGAAAAAACAAATATCAAAAAACATAAATTAAAAAGAGAATAATTAACACATCGAACATTGTACCGATGGGTCCACTTTAGTTGTCTTTTTAAGTTTAAGAAAGTATTTTAACCAGGAAATTTAGAAGTCCAAGGTAGCCATTGTTCGTAAAAAGTGTGGGAATTGCCAGTTTGAAAAGAAAATAATTTTTCATATGAATGTTGAGTCGAGACTCTCTGTATTACTTCGTCTAACCTAGGAACCTGAGCAGTCTTCCACTTTGATGTAAGCGTTAATCTAGCAGCTATCAAAATATGTATTACTATGCTTCTCAATGAGACCGGAATGGAGGTGGCAGAGATGTTCATTAAGGCTAAAGGAGGATTTGGACGTATATATAAACCTGTGACGGAGGCTATTAACTGAAACACATCATACCAGTAATTGCGAATACGTTCGCAATCCCACAGTATATGGAAGATATTACCTTTAGCTCCGCACTGCCTCCAACAGAGGCAAGTTTCGGAAGGAAAGATCAATGCTAGTCTAACTGGTGTAAGGTAGGATCTATGCAAAAATTTTAGCATATTATCCCAGTGGTTAGAACAATGGGTATGTCTGTACGCATATTCTGTATCAAGCTTTGCAATTATAACTCTGTACTGTGAACATTGATAAATAAAGTTTATAAACATATTTTTTTTTTTTAAAGAACGGTACTGCTGATGCTGGCCATTTTGATGATCCGTCACTGAGGCTCTGCTCTGTAATTGACATCTCATGATTGGAGGGATGTGCAGCCAAGGACCGGTGACGTAGCAGCGTGCAGAGGGAGTGTGGAGAGCGGTGAGCAGCCAGCAGAAAAATACATTAAACACACGTAAAAGTGACAGATTCCTATGAATTTTACAACACTTGTAACTAGGTAAAGGAAAATCTGAATAAAGACCCAGGAGGGGGCAACAGTAATTACAGTAGCAAAGTTGCCTAATGCCTTGTACACACGATGGGAATTTCCGTCGGGATTCCGCTCAAGCTGTCTTGCATACATACTGTCACACCAAATTCCGTCCAAAACGCAGTGACGTACACTACTACTACGAGCCGAGAAAAATGAAGTTCAATGCTTCTGAGCATGCGTTGACTTGATTCTGAGCATGTATGTTTTTTTCTCCGTTGGAGTTCCATACAGACGAACTTGTTCTCTTTCTAAGTCCGTTGTAATTTCCGGTGGAAAAACTCAGATGGGGCACACACACGGTCGGAATATCCGATGAAAAAATTCCGTCTGACTTTTTCCATCGGAACTTCCGATCGTGTGTACAAGGCATTACACGTACGAATGTAATATGCTGTGACAGGTTCTCTTTAACGTTGGGAAAAAATGAGAAGCAGGGATCTTCTATAGCGGCTATCTTCAGCTATCAGCTGGTTATCAGTGGCAAGGCCAAAGGCTGGCTGCACATAATAAGAAAATTAAGACAGTAACCATTCTAATGCCGCATACACACAACGGTTTTTCGGGTTGTAAAAAATTACGTTTTTAATGGTCTAGAAAAAAACTATGTTTTTTTCAACTCGATCGATAAAATGGCCTTGCCTACACACGATCGTGAAAAAAAATGCTCTAGCAAAGCGTGGTGACGTACAACACGTACAACGGCACTATAAAGGGGAAGTTCCATTCAGATGGCTCCACCCTTGGGGCTGCTTTTGCTGATTTCGTGTTAGTAAAAGACGATTTGCACTTTTCAGTTTGTTACAGCGTGATGAATGTGCTTACTCCATTACGAACGCTAGTTTTACCAGAACGAGCGCTCCGTCTCATAACTTGCTTCTGAGCATGCGTGTTTTTTTCACGTCGTTAAAGCCCACACACGACCATTTTTTACAACGTTAAAAAAATCGACAACGTTAAAAATTTTTAATGCCCATTTTTTATATTGTGAAAAATGCTCTGGAGGCCACACAGGATAGTTTTTAATGACATAAAAAAAAAACGTAATTTTTTACAACCCGAAAAACGATTGTGTACTTAAAAGTTTGAAAACTGTTTTTTCTTTTTAACTGAAGCTGCGATGTATGTTACTTCTATCTGCTAATGGTAATTTCTCATAAAATGCATTTCGCTGATTGGCATTTTATGAAATATCAATTTATACAGATAAGCAAACCATGCAGCATGAAAATGTATGTTTTAGACCTCACCTCATTCACAATAAATAAATGCATTCGGTGTGAGGCTTAGCACATTAACAAATCAGCAGGTGCGAGAGGAGTCATTAATTCTGCATTTTTAAATATTAATGTCATATGTTGATAATGTTTTATAGACCTCATCAATGCAGAATATAGCATTATTATATTACATTATCAAGAGCTGCACATCTGAGATTAAATGTAGTATTTGCATAAATGTGAAGGTGTACTTAGGATAATGAGAAGACATTACTCGCTGTTACTTATCACAACATATGTTAATCTGTATTCCATTTCCAAACAGGAAATGTAGGAATAATAAGACCTTGAATAATAAGTGGCCGTAAATAGAATGACCGCGCCATAGTTTTGAGTGAATTGTTAGTCAAATGCAAACTTGCCAGATTAAAAATATTAGATAGGAAAGACTACGCATGATCAGAAACAACGAATAACAAAAACATTGCTTTTGTCATATGAGAATTGACATACATTATTTCTATCCTCGGTTTTGACTTGCTGTGAAACATCGAATAAAATGGGGCAGTCGTTCGCCTGATTTTCTTATAGTGTGTACCCCACTTTAGTCTAAATCAAGGAGAGGCAGCAGGTTGGCTGTCAGCTAGACATGTGCACAATGAAATATTTTGTTTTGGAATTTTGTTTTTGTCAGAAAAATAAATTAGTTGGATTCAGCTAGGGGCGCGCATCTTTGCGTCGGCGTATTTACACTACGCCGCCGTAAGTTAGCTAGGCAAGTACTGTATTCACAAAGTACTTGCCTGCTAAGTTACGGCGGCATAGCGTAAATGGGGCCGGCGTAAGCGCGCCAAATTCAAATTAGGCTGAGGGGGCGTGTTTTATGTCAATATGGGTTGACCTGACGTGATTCACGTTTTTTAGGAACGGCGCATGCGCCGTCCGTGTACATATCCCAGTGTGCATTGCAGCAAAGTACGCCGCAAGGACGCATTGGTTTAGACGTGGACGTAAATTACGTCCAGCTCTATTCACGGACGACTTACGCAAACAACGTAAAATATTAAAATTCGACGCGGGAACAACGGCCATAATTAACATTACTAGTCCAGCTATTTGATGGAATAACTTTACGCCTGAAAATGCATTAAGTAAACGGCGTATCTTTACTGCGACGGGCGGACAAACGTTCGTGAATAGGCGTATCTAGTGATTTACATATTCTACGCCGAACGCAATGGAAGCGCCACCTAGCGGCCAGCCTAAAAATTGCACCCTAAGATAAGACGGCGCAAGCCGTCGTATCTTAGATAGGTTTAAGTGTATCTCTGTTTGAGAATACACTTAAACTTAGGACAGCGCAGATTACGAGTTAGGTCGGCGTATCTACTGATACGCCGGCCTAACTCTTACTGAATCTAGCTAAATGTATTTAGTTACTCCCGAAATTCTTTTTTATTTATTTTGTTTCGTTTGTCCGAGAATCCAAAATAATTAAGGTCGAATCTGTCATTGAAGGTTTATGGTGTCTGTCGAATGTTCTAAGAGGATTCGACGGAGCAGCTAAACTGTACGACGCCGCAATCGTACATTTTCCGGTCGAATGTTCCGCCTACAAGCTATAGAAGAATTCTAATGTTGCATGACACTAGTAATAATTATATTTATAAATTATTATTACTAGTCAACCAACATTCAAATTCTTCTATTGTCTATGGGCCGAGCATTTACCCAGAAATGTACGATTGCGGCGTCGTACAGTTGAGCTGCTTCTCGAATCTTCTTAGAACTTTCCAGAGACACCATAAGCCTTCAGTGACAGATTCAACGTTTGTATGTTTTTCTCTGCTTCGTCGAATCTTCCTCGTTCATGTTGAATGGTCTACCCCAACACTATCTCTATAATGTCGAATCTTTTCTCCCTATGTCAAATCTTTCCTCTCTATGTAGAATAATCTTGGACTAATAGAGTTAAGGTTAGGCACATTGGACCACAGGTGCTATAGACACAGATTGCTATTGTCGAATCTCCTATCGATATTGAACTGTTGTCGCAACGAAAATAAAGCATTTTTTATGTCGGATCTTTTGACATTCGGATTCTGCGCGTTCGTTTTCGTTTGATAAAACGATAACGAAAATACCTGAAATTCAGACGAAAACGAATGCACATGTCTACTGTCATCATAGTCAGACGACTAGGGACCAGAGATGCAAATTAAAGTTAAAGTTTTAGTAGCAATGATACCAGCCATAATGATATTTTATATTATGAGAAAATTGCTCTTGAACTGAATTAATCTATAAATATATGTAGTGCTACCCCCGCAGGAGCCGCTGGATAGAACAGGGGTGGCGTGTTACCTTCTGTGATGCGTCTAGGGGTATGATGATGATGATGATGAGCAATGACGGAATGTCCAAACAGCAAGGTGTATTTTTCTGTGCTTTTATTCTTGCCCAACACGGTAAACAGTGAACTTGAGGTAGATAGAATAAAGGTTGGTGAAAAGGAGAAAGTTGCTGACTCAGGCTTGGATAATACAGAAGCAGTCCTGCTTCGAATAACACTTTACTTTCGTCGCCCCTCAGCCGAGGGGGTATAGTGTACCTGGACAGGCCTCTCACACTGACCTGGCAGCCAGGGTATCACTCGGAGCACTGGAAGAAGAACAAGTCTCTGCCACAGACCTGGTGTAAATGAATATCGGGAAAGAACCTCTGCCACAGACCCTTTCCCCGTACGTAGGATTATGAAGTGAATCTTCTCCAGTAAATTTAGTGCCTGAATCTCCCTCAGGTAGTCTTCTTGCTTTTGGGTCACCGACTGATAAGTTGCAACATCCAACTTCTCAGTGTCCGGCAACCCTGATCCCCGATGGATTGTCTAGGCCCTGTTGGATCGCCTGCCTCCGGGCTCACCTCAGACCGACTCCCCACCAAACAGCACAACTCGCTTGGGATCTTCCTCACAGAAATTGGGTTCCCAGTCGATCACTGGGGCCCCTTTACAGCTTCAGTTTCTCCAGGCCAACATGGCCCAGAACTGGGAACACCGCATAGCACGTGCGCCCTGACCTGGTAGGCCATATCACTGGGGCCCGTGATGTGCGCACCCCCTGAAGGTGGGTGCCGCACCCGGAACGAGCACCAGAAAACGAATCCCACAAAATGGCGTCCGCTCAAGAAGTACCCATCCCCCAGCATGCCCCGCGAGGGAAAACTCCTCCTGATTGGCTGCTGACAAGAGGCGCTTCAGACTGAACTCCACTGCTGCCACCTGTCGCCCAGAGGTAGAACACAGAATGAACTGGCAGTACAGCCCAGCTAGAGTAGAGGCCTAATTTACATGAATTAGCTGGATGAGAGTAAACTAACTCTCTCATCCCCCTCTAAATTTAAGATAGCACCTGGACTGAAAGTACACAGGTGCTACATATAATATGATCTTCATGTACACTATTTATTCTGATTCTGACCCTGATCTTGCTTCTGTACTGCATCCTGTGCCCTGCTGCCTCTTATCTGCTCCCCTTGTTTTTGATCTCAATCCTGGTTGCCCCTTATCATCTGCTTCCTGCATCTCCAGTTTACCTTGTTGATCTGTGTTCCCTATTTTGTTTATATTTTATATAGTTAACTAGTTAGGCTTTTGCCAATCAGTCAGGTTGTTAGATATTTGTCACTGGGTTTTGGGTTCACTTGTATCATTATGTTTGCTTTGTATTTGGTTTGCTGGTGTTTGGATGGATTTTGATTCCTTGAAAATACATCTCATTTAAATCAAACTCAGTCTGGTCCGTATTTCCAGAGTGTAGCTATGCAGATTTGGCCATCTTTGCTGCTGATTCATGACAATACTAGGTCATACAGTAGTCCTGAGGATTGCCCCACCAGGAGCTTGGCTAAGGTTTGGTAAAAGATATAGCAGGTAGGGAACAAGCAGAAGGGTAGTCAGTAAACAAGCCAAAGGTTAGTAACAAATAGTAGCTGGATGGTATCAGACAAAAGTGTAGAGAAACAAGACACAGGGTAGGGTTGTCCAAGGAATCGGGCAGGGGGCTGTCCAGCATCCCTGGTGGCATAGGGAGAAGAGACACAGCCAGACACTGCAGAGGTTGCAGTTACAGACCCAGGTCCTGACATTCATACGGGAGAATGGTCAAAGCGCTGTCAAACTCTTTATAAATGAAAAAAAAAAACAGAAATGTCCAATTCAATTGTGGAGAAAAATAGGCTTCCCTTCATCAGAGCAATGTGTAATAAAAAATGATTTTCTATATTGCATGGCAAGTCCAATGTAAAGAACATAAGCTAAAAGAGAAAATAACTCTCAGCCACACAGAGAAGAACCACCATTCTTATATCCATGACATTTTCCTAAAAAGCATGAAATTCAGAAGCATGAACAGTCATTTGCTATATTACTATAATATAAGAATGAAAGACCTGGTAGTAAGGTGAGGCATGGATTCTGTCACTGGCTGTAAAGACAACTTAACAATTCTGCTAAAGCATCTTGAAACGTGTATGCCATTTACTGCGTGTGCCAATCAAACCACCTTCTATCACACCGCCAGATCCCTGTTGTGTAGAGTCAGCAATTTTGCTCACCTGTGTTTTTCATTAAAATGTATCTAATGAGGGAATGTGAATTATGTAGTTCGCTGCCTTTTGAGTATGTTTTAGGCATAAATGCATAACTAACAGAACACCACATGTATATATATTCTTGCATCTTTCCTGTATCACTAATTAATCCCCTGCCTCCCCAGTCCTCCTAAAATATATGTTCATTGCACAAAGAAGCCTAAGATAAACGTAACAGCAATATAAGCACACATGTGATTTAAAGCTGAACTTCAGGAATTATCAGTATTGCATATTTACATTGCTCCAGCTTGGCACAGTGTAAGTATGTACGGTATATCTCATACCTCACAGACTGCTGGGGAACTGCTAATCGCTGGAGAGGTCAGCACTACTACAGTCAGGCCTGTTGCAACAGGACAGGCAAACCAAGCAATTGCTTGGGGCCCCGTGTTGGCCTGGGGCCCCTCGCTCTCAACTCACTCGCTGCATGGGAGAAGGAAGGAGGATGTGGGTGTCAGAAGAATCAAGAACCAAGAAGTCATCTTCGGCAGCCGCTTAACCCCCCCACTACCCATCTTACAAAGTTGTTTTTGGCATGGGGCCCTCGGGCCACCAGGGGGCCCCATAAGGGTTGCCAGCCTCAGTAAAACCAGGGACAGTATGTAAAAATCTGTGTTTTTTTTTTTAAATGGCAAGATTATAGTTGCCCCACCTCTCCAGTACCTTTTCAGTGAGTGTATGTGTATTCTGTATGTGTGTATACTGTGTGTGTGTGTGTGTGTGTGTGTGTGTGTGTATACTGTGTATGTATACTGTATGTGTGCGTGTGTGTATACTCTGTGGCCCCATAATCTCCTATTGACTGGGAGCACAAACATGGTGGTGGCCGCATCTAGTTGTGAGGATGCTTTTCTTCAGCAGGGACGGGAAAGCTGGTCAGAGTTGATGAGAAGATGGATGGAGCCAAATACAGGGCAATCTTAGAAAAAAACGTGTTAGGCCCTGTACACACGATCAGTCCATCCGATGAGAATGGTCCATAGGACCGTTTTCATCAGTTCACCGATGAAGCAGACTGATGGTCTGATGTGCCTACACACCATCAGGTCAAAAACCGATCGAGTCCAACGCGGTGACGTAAAACACAACGACGTGCAGAGTAAAATGAAGTTCAATGCTTCCAAGCATGCGTCGACTTGATTGTGAGTATGCGCGGGTTTGGAACCGATGCTTTTGCGTACTAACCGTCGGTTTTGACCAATCGGTTAGGTGTCCATCGGGTTAAATTTTAAAGCAAGTTCTAAATTTTGAGACCGAAGGATAACGGACCGATGGGGCCCACAAACGGTCGGTTTGGACCGATGAAACTAAACTTCAGTCCGTTTTCATCGGTTTGGTCCGACCGTGTGTACGCAGCCTTAGAGTCTGCAAAAGACTTGAGACTGGGAAGGAGGTTCATCTTCCAGCAGAACAACAACCCTAAACAGACAACCAGAGCTACAATTAAATGGTTTAGATCAAAGCATATTGATGTGTTAGAATGGCCCAATCAAAGTTCAGACCTAAATCCAATTAAGAATTTGTGGCAAGACTTAAAAATTGCTGTTCACAGACGCTCTCCATCCAATCTGACAGAGCTTGAGCTATTTTGAATGGGCAAAAATGTTACTCTCTACAGTAGATGTGCAAAGCTGGTAGAGACATCCCCAAAAAAAACTTGCCGCTTTAATTGCAGCAAAAAGTGGTTCTACAAAGTATTGACTTAGGGGGGCTGAATACAAATGCATGCCACACTTTTCACATATTTATTTGTTAAAAATTTGGAAAAACAATTTATAATTTTCTTTCCACTTCACAATTATGGGCAACTTTGAGTTGGTCTATCGCATAAAATTCCAATAAAATGCATCTTTGTTTTTGGTTGTAACATGACAAAATGTGGAAAAATTTAAGAGGTATGAATACTTTTTCAAGGCACTGTATGCCATAATTTTGAATAAATGTAACACAGGGCAATGTTCTGATTGCAGAGCTTTCCTTGTCCACAAGATGGCAATGCCTGTTATGCCTTATCTAGCTATGGCTGGCTTTACACAGGAGCAGTCTGGGAAAGGCCCATAGACACCTGGGAGCAGGAGGGGTCAGATATAATAAAAAAGCGGGGTTAGTTAAGGAACAGCGCCAACCAGAGAGGATTGGAGAGAGATTGCTGTGCTGTGCTAAGCTGTGCTGTGCCCAGGAGAGCACGCTGTTGTGCTGGATTTAATGTTACCAGAAGGCTGAACCAGAGTGTAACTGCAGCCAGGGTAACCAATGCCATCGCATCAGCTGCCACCTTTACTATACCACTGGATAAGAGGCCAGAGTCCAGTTGCAGATATAGCAGGTAGGGAACAAGCAGAAGGGCAGTCAGTAAACAAGCCAAAGGTCAGTAACAAGTAGTAGCTGGACGGGATCAGGCAAAAACATAGAGAAACAAGACACAAAGTAGGGTTGTCCAAGGAACCAGCAGTTAGCTGTCCAGCATCCCTGGTGACTCAGGGAGAAGAACCACAGCCAGACACTGCAGAGGTTGCAGGTTCAGACCCAGGTCCTGACAATCACACAGGAGTTAAACTCTTTAAAAAAATGTAAATTCAATTGTGGAGAAACATAGGCCTTCATCAGAGCAACGTGTAATTAAAAAAGGATTTTCTATATTGCATGGCAATTCCATCGTATAAGAACATAAGCTAAAAGAAGAGAAAATAACTCTCAGCTCACAGAGACGAACCAACATTCTTATATCCATGACATTTTCCTAAAAAAGCATAAAATTCATAAGCATGAACAGTCATTTGCTATATTACTATAATATAAGAGTGAAAGACCTGGTAGTAAGGTGAGGCATGGATTCTATCACTGGCTGTAAAGGCGACTTAACAATTCTGCTAAAGCATCTTGAAACTTGTATGCCATTCACAGTGTGTGCCAATCAAACCACCTTCTATCACACCCCTAGCTCCCTGTTGTGTAGAGTCAGCAATTTTTCTCACCTGTGTTTTTCAGTAAAATTTATCTAATGAGGAAATGTGAATTATGTAGTCAGATACTTCGTTGTATCTATGCGGCTGATTCATAGAATCAGTTACGCATAGATATCCCTAAGATCCGACAGGTGTAATTGTTTTACACTGTCGGATCTTAGGATGCAGTGCCGCGGACGCCGCTGGGGGGAGTTCGCGTTGTAAACCAGCGTGGGGTATGCAAATTAGGAGTTACGGCGATCCACAACGATTTTTCGCGTTCGCTACGTCGCCGCTAGTCTAGTTTCCCGTCGCAAAGTTAGTCGTCGTTTTGGGTGCCTTAACTTTACACAGCACACGTATGTGCTGTATAAAGTATGGCCGTCGTTCCCGCGTCGAAATTTAAAAATTCACGTCGTTTGCGTAAGCCGTCCGGGAATACGGAATTTCGAAAAAATTACGTCACTTCGCGCAAAGCACGGCGGGTAATTCAAAAGGGAGCATGCGCAGTAGGTCCGGCGCGGGAGCGCGCCTAATTTAAATGGCATACGCCCCTTTGAATTACGCGGGCTTACGCTGGAGGCCGCGGGCGTAGGTTTTCATTGCAAGTGCTCTGTGAATCAGGCACTTGCGATGAAAACTTGCGGCGGTGTAACGTATCTACGATACGTTATGCCGCCGCACTTCTACCTGAATCTGGCCCTATATAATTAGGACAGAACTGTGTGCTACTGCAGAGTTTAAAGGTATAAACCCACACCCTTTGCTGGTCACTTGAGGCGTAACATCTTATATGGAGAGCTACTGTTTACGCCCCTTATATTACCGAATAAGCAGGGAATTTACTTTTAGAGGCACCCATGTGAGGTACTCTGTACCATTACTGCCACGTTTATTTGCATTGACTTTCATTTGCTTTGTTATATTTTGTATATTTTTGTAATCTTAATCTACTAATACATTTTGCTTATCTTTTAACTGCTTGCCGACCGCCGCACAACTATTAACGTCAACAGAATGGCATGGGCAGGCAGATTGGCATACAGGTACGTCCCTTTAAAATTTGCCGCCCAGCGGGCACGCGTGCCCCCCCCCCCCACGTGCCTCGCGAGTGCAGCAGCGGGTCCTGGGAACTCGATGTTCCTGGGAGTCCCTCGATCGCGGTCAGCAAGGGCAGAACAGGGGAATGCCTTTGTAAACAAGGCATTCCCCTATTCTGCCTAGTGACACTGTCACCGATGACCGTTCTCCGTGATCGGGAACGATCATCAGTGACGTGTCACGCGTAACCACGCCCCCTAACAGTAAGAATAACTTCCTAGGAAACACTTAACCCCTGCAGTGCCACTTAGTGGTTAACCCCTTCACTGCCAGTGTCATTTTTACAGTAATCAGTGCATTTTTATAGCACTGATCGCTGTAAAAATGACAATGGTCACAAAATGGTGTCAAAAGTGTTCGATATATCCGCCATATTGTCGCAATCCCGATAAAAATCCCGATGATAACTAATAATAAAAAAAAAATTAATAAAAATGCCATAAAACAGTCCCCTATTTTGTAGACGCTATAACTTTTGCGCAAACCAATCAATAAACGCTTATTGCGATTTTTTTTACCAAAAATATGTAGAAGAATATGTATCGGCCTAAACTGTGGGAAAAAAATGTTTTTATATATTTTTTGGGGATAATTATTATAGCAAAAAGTAAAAAATTATTGTATTCAAAATTGTCACTCTTTTTTTGTTTATAGCGCAAAAAAGAAAAACCACTGAGGTGAACAAATACCACCAAAAGAAAGCTCTATTTGTGGAAAAAAAAGGACCGCGCAATTGTCAGTTAAAATGACGCAGTGCCGAATCGCAAAAAGTGGCTTGGTCTTTGACCACCAAAATGGTCCGGGGCTGAAGCGGTTAACGTGTAGTGTGTATAATTCTTGTGCAATGGTTGAGTGCTCCCCGACAAGGTATTCTGGTGGTGTCAGCGAGGATGAGGCCTAAACCAGAGCAGAGGACCCAAAATTACCAGCAGCTCCTATGGGGGTAGTGGTAAACACAGTAAATAAAATCACATTTGTTTCTGTAACATACTCCCGGGACCTGTCTTTTTATTCACTCCGAGTTACTAAAAGATTGAGAATGGATTGTGAATAATCAGTTCAATTATCCAGTCAAGCAAAAACAAAACTGCTGCTTACTTGGAATACCCAATTATGTGCAGATGAAATAGGTAAACAGGAATTGGCTTTTCACATGATTGGGCAATTGAAGTAAATATTCACACAATTTTACTTTGTGAAAGTTCTCAGCTACTTTAGTAAATCAATGACAAAGTTCATGCTGAGTTTTGCACTGTATTATTAGAAGGCTTTTTGGCTTCTTATGCCGCGTACACACCATCACTTTATGTGATGAAAAAAAACGACGTTTTTAAAAACGTCACTTTAAATGACCGTGTGTGGGGGAAAACGTTGTTTTATGTCTTGTGAAAAACGACAAAAAAAAATTGAAGCATGCTTCAATTTTATGTGTCGTTTTTCAAAACGTCGTTTTTTACTTCACATAAATTGACTGTGTGTAGCAAAAAACTACGTTTAAAACAACGTTTTTACACCCGCGCATGCCCAGAAGCTAGTTATGAAGCGAGCTTCAATGAAAAAATGTGGTGAACGTAACCGCGCTTTGCTAGAGCATTGTGAAAAAACGATGGTGTCTAGGCAACTTCGTCTTTGAAAATTGAAGTTTCAAAACGTCGTTTTTTTACTTCACAAAAAAATTCGGTTTTTTTCATCACATAAAGTGATGGTGTGTATGCGGCATTAGGGTCCACATCACCAAAAAAAAAATCTGTTTTTACTTTCTATCTTAAGAACTTTAAAGGGGTTGTAAAGGTGCAATTTTGTTTCCTAAATAGCTTCCTTTACCTTAGTGCAGTCCTCCTTCACTTACCTCATCCTTTGATTTTGCTTTTAAATGTTCTTATTTCTTCTGAGAAATCCTCACTTCCTGTTCTTCTGTCTGTAACTCCACACAGTAATGCAAGGCTTTCTCCCTGTTGTGGAGTGTCGTGCTCGTCCCCTCCCTTGGACTACATGAGAGTCAGGACGCCCACTAACACACAGCTCATTTCTCTATCTGCAACGTAGAGAGCGTCCTGACTTTCTTGTAGTCCAAGGGAGGGGCGAGCACGACACTCCACACCAGGGAGAAAGCCTTGCATTACTGTGTGGAGTTACAGACAGAAGAACAGGAAGTGAGGATTTCTCAGAAGAAATAAGAACATTTAAAAGCAAAATCAAAGGATGAGGTAAGTGAAGGAGGACTGCACTAAGGTAAAGGAAGCTATTTAGGAAAAAAAAAAAAATTGTACCTTTACAACCCCTTTAACCACTTAAAGCGGAGTTCCAACCACAATTAGCATTTTTTAAATGTATGTCCTTTCATCATGCGTTTTTATAATATAAATCTGGTCACTTACTATTTTACAATCCGCCGCCGATCCGCATAGATATTCAAAAAAGATAGTTTATAAAACTATGTCTACACCGTTGTCATTTTGCTTGTGGGCATTGTGAAGCCTACAGGCACTTACTTCCTGGAAGTCTTGGATGGGGAGTGATAATTGGACAGCGCACTGCATCCTGGGAAATGATGACACACATTTCCCAGGAGCATTAGAGGGAGATGATGTCAGAATCCTAGGTGCTTTCAAAGGCAGATTTTGTGGGACCGCATAGCAACAGGCATTTCTAGATGAGTAAAAAAAATATATATATATTTTTTTTCTTTTTTAGTCGTAAGCTAGAGTTTAAAGCAAAATTGTTTTTTTGATGGAACCTCCACTTTCAGCACGATTGTGTAAATATATGTTGTAATTCTGGCTGAATTCAGAGTTCTTCTTTAATTCTTTATGGTTTGTCATATTATACAAATGATTTGTGTAACAGACATTTGATCCGAGCCAAACGACTAAAATTTCAATATTGCATTACAATAATAGAAGGTTTACCATGTTGTACACTTTTTCTTTTGTTTATATCATGTTAGTTTATTTATAGCCAACCCACAGCTACGTTATTTTAATTTCTTGTATACCTGGCTAAACAAACTTCCCATCTATCAGATTTTTTCATGTATGTGTTACAGCTACTGTATATGGAGCAGAAAGTGAGTGGTGTTTAAATCAAACTGGTTATATAGGTAGTAGTTAAGCTGCCAAACTCTCCTGCAGAAACATTTTTATAGGGGAACATAGAAAAACGCATAAAAATACACCAAAAAGACATAAAAGAATATGAAAACAGCAATAAAGAAAATAAAATAACTGCAGTCTAAGGGAAACAAGTCAACATCAGCCAAAAAAAGGTCTCCGCAGTTTTGTTCCTTGGGGAAGAACCAGACAAACAAGCAAAAAGCGATATATATATATATATATATAGTATATATAGATATACGAGGTGTGTCTATTAAATAACGAGACTGATTAAATAACAAATTAATTACAAATGTAATGATTGTCCTCTTTAATATATTCCTTATTTGCACTAATACATCGCTACTGTCTTTTTTCCCACTGGTCGTAGGCATGGAGAAAATCAATTTCTGTCAGCTGTTTTTTACACGTCTGCCATTTTCTTCTTTAAGCCTCGTACACACGCACGGTTTTCTCGGCAAGAAAGCTGCTGGGAGAGCTTAACTTGACCTGCCTTGAACTGCCCAATCAATCTCTCAGTAATTCACGCTCTGATTCACTTGAAAGGGGTTGTAAAGGTTCATATTTTTTCACCTTAATGCATTGAGCAGGCTTCTCGACCAGGCTTTTTGGCTCTTCTCGGCTCATTCATTGGATGATTGATAGCAGCGCAGCCATTGGCTCCTGCTGCTGTCAATCAAACCAATGACGTGGGGCGTGGCCGAGTGATACAGTCGGCAGCTATGGCCGCCGGCTGTATCACGGGAGTGCGCCCGCAAGCTAACCCCCTTGGGAAAGAGCTTCCCATGAAGTTAGCTGATGCGGGGAGGAGTGGAGACAGCTGTCGAGGGACCCCAGAAGACCAGGTTCGGGCCACTCTGTGCAAAACGAGCTGCACAGTAGGGTGACCACGTGTCCCAGATTGCCCGGGACAGTCCCGCATTTTGCAGGTCTGTCCCGGGCACCTTCATTACAGGACAATACAGTGTCCCGGAATGAAACTGACACAGCCACCCCCCCAACCCAAACTAATGCCCCCAAAAAAGGCCGCAACATCACCGCTTTACTCACTGACAGTACTTGTCCTGGCCAGGAATGCCTGGAGGAGCACAATCCCCACCCCCTGATTGTGATTAGAGAAATCATAAATCCCGCCTCTTGTGTCCAATCACTGTACTGTGATTCGTTACAGCACAAGCTGATTTTTAGGAAGGGGGTGTCCCTGAATGGTAGTTTGGAAATGTGGTCACCCTACTGCACAGTGGAGGTAAGTATGACATGTTTGTTATTTTTCTTTTTTATATTTGAAGCTTTACATCCCATTTAAAGTGGAGTTCCATCCATAAATATAACATTACATCAGTAGTTTTAAAAAAATGTCATTAGTCCTTTACAAAATTTTTTTTTTTTTTTAGATGCCTTCAAAGTGTTGTTGCTAGGCAGAATAGTTAATCTTCCCACTTCCTGCACCTAGGTGCTTTTGCTTCCTAACCTACACCGCACAGACTCCTGGGAATGTAGTGGGTGTAACTTTCCAGGAGTCTGTGCATTCCCCAGTCTCAAAGAATCATGTGACTTGGACAGCACAGGTGCTGAAACCTGATCTGACACTGCTTGTGCAGCACTGAGCATGTGCGAGATTTGCAAGGCTGAAATCCAGGAAGTCATACAGTCTGGCTTCATGATGCCCACACTTAAGATGGTCCCAGTCAATTTCTAGTTTATAAAGTGTCTAAATGCTGTAACAACCTAACAAAACAGACCTTAGTTTACAGACTAACTTTACTAGAATACATTAAGCTTGTGTATTACAGGGGTATTTATATTTAAAAAGTGAAATTGTGGCCGGAACTCCGCTTTAATACAACTAATACCCATAATCCAGTAGTTCCTCTATTTATGAGCTGTTTAGCTATTTTGATGTCTTTCCCTGAATTTTAGTTTTAACTAACTGGATGATAACTCTCCAGTCTTTCTGCTTCTACAGTTTTTCCATCACCTGTTGGGAGATTTCAGTTGATGTGTGCGAAAGATAAATATCCAAGCTTCTAATAGTGCCTGCCACTGAAATTCACCTTTAAGTGCTCCCACTTCTTTTGCTGCATTCAACAAATAAAAAGGTAAAATAAATCTTCAACAATTAGCAGAGACAGTAGGACCTCCTTATAATGGTTGTGGTGTAATTGCAGACCTGGGAAGATCTCCGCAGGAGTCCCTGTTCAAAATCTTCTGGGTGATTTAACTCTGCTGCATCTACAGAACTATGAAATATGATTTTGGGTGGGTTGACCTTTTAATAGGCATGATATATGAGTAATGTTGTGCCCTGTGGCCCTCTGATACACTATATTATCTCACGTGTCTAAGATTTGCTGATGCAGCAATAACATGCCCCTGTATTTTACCTAAAGTGTCTGTAAACCTGACAAATCAAAATTCATCTTTGCCTTGCTATTCCTTACACACGTAAAAATAAAAAAATACCCATTGATCCTGCCATGTTCCTTTTCTTTTTTGAATGCAGCTATGGTACCTGAACACTCCCTACCTTCTTAGCGTGGCCACATGATACTTTCTTAGCGTGGCCACATGCTACCTTCTTAGCGTGGCCACATGCTATCTTCTTATCGTGGTAACTTGCTACCTTCTTAACGTGGCCACATGCTACTTTCTTAGCATGGCCACATGCTACCTTCTTAGTGTGGTCACATGCTACCTTCTTAGCGTGGTCACATGCTTCCTTCTTAGCGTGGTCACATGTTACTTTCTTAGCGTGGTCACATGCTACCTTCTTAGCGTGGCCACATGCTACCTTCTTAGCGTGGTCACATGCTACCTTCTTAGCGTGACCACATGCTACCTTCTTAGCGTGGTCACATGCTACTTTCTTAGCGTGGCCACATGCTACCTTCTTAGCGTGGCCACATGCTACTTTCCTAGCGTGGTCACATGCTTCCTTCTTAGCGTGGTCACATTCTACCTTCTTAGCGTGGCCACATGCTACCTTCTTAGCGTGGTCACATGCTACCTTCTTAGCGTGGCCACATGATACCTTCTTAGCGTGGCCACATGCTACCTTCTTAGCGTGGTCACATGCTACCTTCTTAGCGTGGTCACATGCTACCTTCTTAGCGTGGCCACATGATACCTTCTTAGCGTGGCCACATGCTACCTTCTTAACGTGGTCACATGCTACCTTCTTAGCGTGGTCACATGCTACCTTCTTAGCGTGGCCACATGCTACCTTCTTAGCGTGGTCACATGCTCCCATTATATATGTTTTTTAAACTTGAGGCTACGTACAGTGTTCTCCCATCATCTGAGAGTGTCTGAAACACACATCAGAAGAGGCTGTGGGTGGTTCATCTCCATTAATTGACAGTAGCCCCCGCATGAAGCCACACAGTCATGAGATTGCATAACATTACAGGAGTAAGGCGACCATTATTGCTTTGGTCCACTGATTGGGGACCGGACAGCCAGAGGGGAGGAAAAATGGGAGCCAAAATTTACTTTAACCCTTTTGATGCCAGACCTATTTTTATGTTTTTTGCACGCATGTTTTTGCTATAATAAATATCCCCAAAAAAAACATATTTCATCATCAGTTTAAGCCAATATGTATTCTTCTACATATTGTTGGTAAAAAAAATCCCAATAAGGCCCCTTTCACACCAGGGCGGGAGGTGCAGTGGCAGTGGCGGTATATAAATATATTTTTAGCGGCACTATACCGTCGGAATTGCTGCGGAATTGCTGTGGTATTCGGCCGCTAGCGGTGCGGTTTTAATCCCCGCTAGCGACCGAAAAAGGGTTAATACCGCCGGCAATGGGCCTCTGCAGATGCCCATTGACGGCGGTATTACCGCGGTTTCCCATTGTTTTTAATGGGAAGGAGCAGTGGAGGAGACGCAAACACACCGCTCCTCTCACCGCTCCAAAGATGCTGTTGGCAGGACTTTTTGGAGCGGACCCACATTATACCCCTTTTACACTGACGCTTTTTACAGGTGCTATGGCGCTAAAAATAATGCCTGTAAAGCCCCTGTAAAGTGCCTCTCCTGTCACTCCAGTGTGAAAGCCAGAGAGCTTTCACACTGGAGTGGTACGCTGACAGGACGTCCAAAAAAGTCCCGCAAGCAGCATCTTTGAGGAGCTCAATGGGCAGCCTTGCCAAAGCGCAGGCAAAACGCTGCTGCAGCGGAACTTTACCAGTGCTTTTAACCCTTTTTCGGTCACTAGCGGGGGTTAAAAGCAACCCACTAGTGTGGTTAGTGGTTTTAATGCTACACTTAGTTGGTGCCCCCCTTTCCTATTTTTATGGGCTTTATTGAGACATTTCAGACTCAAAGTTCCCTAAGGGCTCGTTCACAAAAGCGTTGGAGAAGCAGGCTTGTAAATCAGCCCTATTCACTTAAATGAGTTCCATTCAGCAGACACCACCCCAGACAAAAATGACAAGGAGTACAATTCCTGCCCCACCTGTGGCACACCCCTGGCCACTGTCTCTACAGCTAAAGGGAGTGGAGTTTGAGGAGTTGCAAAATTGCAGCTCAACCGCTGGGTTCTAACACTCCCCCCCGCTAATCACTACTGTGAATAAGCTGGCGGCGCGCATTTGCTCAAGGAACAACCTGAATTTGAATGGGTTGTAGTGCCACACGAACTGCAGAAAAAAGGGTGCATGCTCCTTTTTTTTAAGTGTAGCCGCAGGGAAATCGCATGGTCTTTTTGACCATGCGGTGTCCCTGTGGTTCCTTCAGTTTGCGCTGTGGGCGTGGGGGTGCCAGTCAATGTGAGTGGCAGACCCGCGCATCTTGCAAGAACAGCACTGTCATGGACCTTGGAATGCTGAAGTGTATCTCTTTGAAATCTGTTACACAGTGGGGGGTCTTTTGCTCTGTCTTAAGGCCAGACGGCTTCATTGTTCTGTGTCTGGCTATTGTGTACATTGATTGCCCCCTGGGGCTTCTGTCTCAATACACATAACAGTCCCTCCATTCAAGCTATCGGACCAATCCCTGCTGAACTCATTTTCAAGTCCTCATTTGCATGGTTATGAGGACCTGAAGGAGAACTCCATGTACTTTACAATTGACCAATAGGAAAGCGATTGTTGGGGGCGGGATGTTCCAAATTCTGTTTAAAAGTGTGTTGTGTACTTCCAATAAAGCTCTTCCTGTTTGAACTTACATTACAGCCTGCCTGGTGTTTTGTTCTAATGGATCCCGAACGGCACATAGCTGTAGTTCGGATCCCGGAGCCTTGGATGACCGAACCATCAGACGTTGCAATCTGCAAGTTGACTCAATAGTAGCAGAGAAGTGTCGGGAGAGCGGAACCGAGCGAGCAAGGGTCTCGTTACAAGCACAATTCGGTTTCGGGTCGTTGCGGGGTATGGATGCGATTCCTGCACCTGAACCCAGAACGCACAGTTGCGGACAAGTGTGAACCTAACCAAACAGCAAATCTTCAGTTTTTGCATTCAGGTAAATTTGGCATACTGTAACTGAAAAGTTTGATATGAGACCGATATGCCAGTAGAGCTGCTATGAGCATTGATGGAGAAACGGCGATACGTGAAAGCTTGACAATAGAGAATGTGGAGAGGAGGTGAGAGCAGTCATGCAGAAAAATCCAACACTTGAACCGAAAGTGTGAGCAATACCGATCCCCATCCTCCCTCCGTCATTCTATCCACTAACTACAGAGATTGGATTATCAACACACAGCATTAAATCAATAGACCAAGCTTTTACCTGATCTCTGCTGAGCGGCTTGTGAGATGTACTATAACGCACTAATTGCATACTTCAGCGGCCTGGATACACAGTATAAATTTTTACCTGTCAGGCTGCGTGACTGTCGACTTTCTTGGCTGCTAATGAGACCTGCCTATATTATGGTATAAGCAGCACATTCATTCAACTGTCCTAAAAAACCCCACAGAGAAGTGTTAAATAACTGCTAAGCAATCGGTAACACACCACTGGGTGTTGTAACATTTGCACATCAGCTTATAAATACTTTACCGCATGTATATTTATGAGTTTCCGATTTTCATAAAGCATGAAGATGGCTAGAAAAGGGATTGAGGTTCTTCATCAATGTTCCTCGTCATGTCAGCAAGGTGATTTATATGTGTGTGCCCATGATATACAAGACAGCGAAGAATCTCCATCGTACTTTGGATCAAATCAAACACAAGCGATGCAATACTAAAAGACGATATTTGCAAATGCAACTTTTAAACACATTTAGCAATAAACCTTGTTAAAATAAATAACTTGGCAATGTAAGTAACATACACTTAGGGCCGGCTCACACCACAAAAACACACTCCAGATACACTATATTGTCAAAAGTATTGGGACACCTGCAGGGCTGGTGCAAGGATTTTTGACACCCTAGGCAAAACCTCATTTTGCCGCCCTCATTGGCTCCTCCCCTGACCCCACCCTTTTGTCCTGCCCATGTGACAGGAGACGGCTCTATACAGGAAGCATCAGCTCTGCTTCCTCTAGCGCTGGCTCCTGTGCTGCACTACAACTCTAATTAAACTACCGGCCGGATAGAGCAGCTGTCTGAGACTGAGTTAGTTACATGCTGTAGCCTGCAGACGCGGAGGGAAACCAGTGGCCGGGCGCCCCTAGGCAGCAGTGCGCCCTAGGCGGTTTCCTAGTTTGCCTAGTGGTAGCACAGGCCCTGGACGCCTGCCTTTACACACATATAGGTAGATTCAGAGAGAAGTGCCTAAACTTGCGGCGGCGTAGCTTAGCCTGTTTAGGCTACGCCGCCGTAAGTTAGCTAGGCAAGTACTGTACATGATTCTCAATGTACTTGCCTGCTAATATACGGCGGCGTAGCCTAAAGCGGGCGGGCGTAAGGGCGCCAAATTCAAATGTTTTGGAGGGGGGCGTGTTTGATGGTAATGAGGCTTGACCTCACTTTTTTTACGTTTTTCTTAACTGCGCATGCGCCGGGCGCCTACATTTCCCAGTATGCATTGCGGCTATGTACACAGCACGGGCCTATTGATTTTGACGTGGACGTAAACGACGTAAATCCCGATTCGCGGACGACTTACGCAAACAACGTAAAAAATTTGAATCTCGCGGCGGGAACGGCGGCCATACTTTAACATTGTTATTCCACCTAATAGATGGAATAACTTTAGGCCTGCTAATGCCTTACGGAAACGGCGTAAATCGACTTTGGCGGCCGGGCGTACGTTCGTGAATCGGCGTATCAACTCATTTACATATTCTACGCCGACCGCAATGGAAGCGCCACCTAGCAGCCATCCAAAATATTGCAATCTAAGATAGGACGAGCAAGCCGTCCTATCTTAGATATGTTTAAGCGTATCTCTGTTTGAGCATACGCTTAAACATAAGTCGGCGTAGATTCTGAGTTAGGTCGACTTATCTACTGTCGGCCTAATCTACCTAATGAACTTTAATGGCATCCAAGTCTTAAGCCCTGTACACACAGCTCAGAATCGCGTCAGGAAAAAAAAAGTTGTTTTTCTTGACGAGATTCTTGGCAAGATTCTCTTGCCGGCCGAGTGTACAGACACTCCATTCAAAAGAACCGCAGTTCCTTTAAATGGCACGAATGCGGTGATGTCATTGACACTTTTTTTTTTTATTAATATATTTTTTTTTACATACTTTGACCAGAGCAATATAATGTTACCATAGTAACATAGTACTACTCTAGGGAAGTGATTAGTATTTTTTATTTTTTACACATTATGGCCCAGAATCTCATACATTAGCGCTGCTCCTGGGCAGCGTAATGTATGAGCTCTACGTTTCACCGCCGCAGGTCTACAGGTTTAAATCCTGATTCTCAGAACACTTACCTGTAAACTTGCGGCGGTGTATCGTTAGATTGCTCGGCGCAAGCCCGCCCCAATTCAAATGGGGCGGGCACCATTTAAATTAGGCGCGCTCCCGCGCCGAGCGTACTGCGCATGCTCCGTCGGGTAAATTACCCGACGTGCATTGCGCTAAATGACGTCGCCCCGACGTCATTTGCCTAGATGTATACGTAAATGGCGTCCAGCGCCATTCACGGACGTCTTACACAAACGACGTAATTTTGATTCAATTCGACGCGGGAACGACGGCCATAGTTAACATTGGTTGCCCCTGCTAATTAGCAGGGGCAACCTTACGTGTCGGGTACGCTACGCAAACGACGTTAATTCGCTGCGTCGACCTTGCGTATGTTCGGGAATCGCCGTACTTACCTCATTTGCATAGACGACGGGGGAAAGCGACGATGCGACACCTAGCGGCGGGAAAAAAAATACTTTTAAGATCTGACAGCGTAACAGCCTTACGCTTGTCAGATCTAATGGGTACCTATGCGCAACTGATTCTAAGAATCAGTCGCATAGATACCCGGGGCCAGATGAGGAGTTACGACGGCGCTAATGGTGTTGCGCCGTCGTAACGCCTTCGAGAATCTGGGCCTATGTTTGCATATATAGCAATGAATTTCATTGCTATAAGCAAGCATTTTACTGAATGAACCATGTGATCATTGTGACCAATCACAACTAGCAACACAATTGTACACACTGGATGGCTTGACAACTGTCATGTGACCCACTGTGATTGTTTACAGCGGTCACATGGTATCGACAGTGGGCCAGTCCAGTGATCAGTCATTGGCTGTGTCTGGTGGACACAGTCAGTGACAGATCACAGCCCCCCGAGGATGTCATATAAAATCGAGGCCCACCCAGCTGTCAATTAACTATAGGCTGGGAAGTGGTTAAAAAAATACAAGGCATTCTTTTAATGGTGGCAGTGCAGAACTAGCGACCTCCTGTGGTCAATGTGCAGAAGGGCAGCCTCTCGCCAGAAGATTGCTGCTATCTCTGTAGTAGCACCATTACAGGGATTTGCAACGTCCATAGCAATCACTCATGTATGATATATACTGTACATACCATATGTAGATATACATTGTGCCAAGCTGGACCAGTGTAACTATGCAATAAAAATTATACCCACAGTTCAGATTTTAAAATATATATTTTTAAAATTAAATAAGAAACTTAATTAAATAGAATTCCACATGTGTCCGCTAACGTTTAGCTAGAATAGATTCATGTGTGTGTTTTTCGTGATCCTCCTGACCAGGTATCGCAGGCAGTGCCGAATATTTCAAGAAAGCGACCTCTGTTGTGATGGATTTTTAATTGGATTGTGACTAACATTTAATACCTAAAGGAGCTGCTAGCTCACATCCAATTATACATGTGACTAAACACAGCTTTGCAAGAGAGCAAGACTACAGAGAGACAAAGACAATTTAAAAACACGGTGGTCCACACTTTTTTTTGTTTATAAAAACGGGGAAAATTTAGAATGCCGCCCATCACAACCGACAAAATTACACATTATTCTGCTCTAGCAGGATTGAAACTAATTACATTTTTTTTTTTGTGGGCACCACCTCCTTTAACAAAGATTGCAAGTAATGAGATTCTTTGAGCACCTGACAGTCATTATCAGACAACTGGGTTTCATTGCTTTGTTCAGGGAAGCCTGAAAATAACGTTTTCTTCACAGCAAAATTGGACTGAGGTAAGATATTCATTAAGGCCCCTTTCACACTGGGGCGGGAGGCGCGGTGGCGGTATAGCGCCGCTAAAAATAGCGGCGATATATCATCGGAATTGCCGTGGGATTCGGCCGATAACGGTGCGGTATTAACCCCCGCTAGCGGCCGATAAAGGGTTAATACCGCCCGCAATGCGCCTCGCGGCCAAACATACGTTTTTCGAAAGTTTAATAAAGGCTTTCCTGACCCAGGGTAATGCATCTTAGCAATCTTTCTGTGACTGGACTGTAAGAGGAGGAGGGAGGGGATGATTGATATCACATAAAGATAGGTGCTGGATGTTACTCCCCTTTCGGCTTTTGCAGACTTTGTCTCAGGAGGTAAGAATATAAATTTCCGCTATTTGCCACCTTGCCCTTTGCTTGTGATGTTGACCTGTAGCGCACACCTTAGCCTGCACACTTGATCCAGAGCAAAGTAGGCTCTGCTGTTCTTTAAGCCACTCCCACCATTGGTACAGTTTGGTCATGCCCAACACTTTGAGTGGCGCACTTCACATGCCATAATTATCACTTCCTCCCCAGATTTCATTTTAAAATTGGTCACCCTATCTTAAAGAACAGTTTCCCTCGTTTTGATTTAATCAAACGTATACAAACAATATACAAAATATGTATATATATCACCGCGCTACCTATAATAACATATAAATGGCAGCCAACACCACAGAATAAGATCAATTCTGCAGGCAAACAAACATGTGAAACAAAAAAGGTGTAGCGCTAAATATATATGAAATGATAAAGAAGATGTAAACAGATCTAAATAGAGTAAATTGGTAATACCAATAAGTGCTCAAAAGTCAGTGAATAAAAAACATATAAAAGTCAAGGATTAATGAAATATTATAAGTCCCATAGAAATTCAGAATCAATTAGTCCATCAAGAGTGACTTGATGTTGAGAACATGAAGTGAAGATCGATAGTACATCCACCACCAAGATAAATGGAGGCTTACCAGAATGTAATGGACCCCAATTAAGATTTACTTATTGGGACGTATAGGCTAAAAGGTTAACGTGCCCTAGGATGCCATTCCTGAGGACCTGCTGTGTAGTCTGACCGACCAGCTGGCCAAGGCCACGGGCAAGCCGGCAGAGTTTTTGGATTTGCTGAAACTGGCACAAGCCTTTGCCATTACTGGCTGATATTGGGTCAATCTCCTCCTCTGGTACATTATATACTGCACCGCAGTGGAAATCACCTTCTTGCCTGTCATTCAAGCCATTTCCGGAACCAGGACACCATCACCTTTTAGCCTATACGACCCAATAAGTATATGCTTAATTGGGTTCATACATTCTGGTAAGCCTCCATTTTACCTTGGTGGTGGATGTACTATCGATCTTCACTTCATGTTCTCAACATCAAGTCACTCTTTGTTTGACTAACTGATTCTGAATTTTCTATGGGACTTATAATATTTCAATTAATCTTGATTTTTATATGTTTTTTATTCACTGACTTTTGAGCACTTATGGTGTTACCAATTTACTCTTTTTAGATCCGTTTTACAGTCTTCTTTATCATTTCACATATATTTAGGGCTACACCTTTTTTGTTTCCCTCGTTTTGATTGCCTTTGATCTGTTAAATATGTCATTAAAAGTTTTGTTGTCATAGCTGTTTAATAAATGAAAAAAGTAAGGGACAGAGGGGGGCGCTACTAAGGGAAGTATTAAAAAGCCAGTGTTTATATAGGCAGCTAAATGTGCACTCACATAAATCCACAAGAAGGAACGCCTGCAATGTAACAGCAGTGTCTATGTATAGATTGTGCTCTACATAGCTTAGGATGTCAGCAGCAGTGGCAGAACCACATGGATGGGAGAGACGTTTGTCAGCTGTAGAGGAAGGACATCCAAAACCACATGGAGCGTGGAAGAGGTTGTCACGCCAACAAATTATCCCGTGACGTCACTTCCTGTTCCACGCTCCACCATGGTTTTGGATGTCCTTCCACTACAGCTGACGGCCTGTTACATTGCAGGCGTTCCCTCCTGTGGATTTATGTGAGTGCACATTTAGCTGCCTAATTTAACACTGTTTTTAATACTGTACTTGTGGCGCCCCCCCCCCCCTGACCCTTTTAGTCTTTTTTAGAGAATTCTTCCTGTGTCTTGGAGGAGCTGCCTTTTGTGCCTAAACTTTTATTATGGACTTTTTCAATTTGTATAGCACCTTGCTATAGGACTGTATAGGGTTACTGAGTTTGTGTACATATATCTTGACATTTTTAAATGCAAAAAATACCTGTAAATTCTGTCTTTTACACTCTGCAATGTTATCAGACAGGGTTCTCCTCTGTGAACTAAAGAGCACATCGTCTAATGTTATTGGGATGAGGAAATGGGGATGTGTTCTGTAGTACTCCCATGCTTCCTGTGACAACCTTTATTGGCAAAATCTCTTTGTATTCCTGTCTTCAGTGACGATATCTTCCCTAATGTGAATGAAAAATTTGGCAGTATTCCATATATCAGGCAATATAGCTGCAAGCTACAAACTCAGCAATGGCAATGCAATCTCTACACACAGAGAACAATATGAGCCAATTGCATTTGCGTCATTTGTTTGTGTGATTAAGAAGAATACAAGTCTAACTGAACAAAGACCGACATTGGATTAAGTCTTTTCGGAACATTTAGGGATGCCAGAAATTAAGTGTGGAAAAGCCGCAACTACTGAAAGGAAAAAGAATGCTGCGTAATGATCTGAGCTCTGGAAGAATGGGTGGATTGATTTGAGAACATGTATTTGATTACGATGTAAAGTCTATGGGGTATAGTTATAATATGGAAAATGACCAGCATTCTAAATGGGCTGCCAACGCACCACAATGGACCCTTTAACAGACCTCCCAATTTTTTTTTATTTTCTCTCAGTGTACCATAATGCACAGATGATTCATATAAGTACATTGTGGTGCGTTAAGCAAAGGTTTGATGTGGTGCAACACATCATGGTTCATGGGTTGGATTTATGCACAATAACTTTACCGCACAAAGGTTTGAATCTGTCCTAAACATTTGCTGGCCTCATATGTTACTTCAAATGGTGAATTACTAAGACTTTTCAGAATTTTTTTTATTGATCAAGATCTGCTGTGCTTGATCCCAGTGAATGCAGGTGGATGACCAAAAAAGTCCATCGAATTTAAGTAAAATTGTTGATTTTTCATATTGTTAGTTGTTGCTCTCATACTTGCCAGCTGACTGTGATTTCAAGAGCTAGTCTCAATTATTGCAGATCTATTTGTGGAAATGCCATTGAGTATTTAACAGCCACTGGTAATTTGGTCCTAATTCCCCCTCTTAGCGCACACACAGCCAGGCACTGCATTCTTCCTCTGGCTCAAAAGATCAGTCTAGGGGTTGCTTTTTAGGGTTTAGTATTAGAACAGTAACTTGGATAGGGATGGGAGCATGGGATTCCCCCGAAACTGTAGGACTGTACAACTTGGGAACTGCTTGACTCCTAGCTGCTATGTACGAAATTCAGGCTATATTGCATAACCTCTGCTCTTGGCTGTACTGGACTTGCAAAAGAAATATCCCGCATGACTCCATGCACTGATGGTGGCTTGTACATCCTTATGAGATCAAAGAACCCCACTGTCACTTCTCCTCTGTAAAACAAATGGAGAGGGCAACTACTCTACAGGATGGTTGGACTTCTTCCCACCAACTTCCTTGTGGCTCAACCCAGTCTTTAGACAAAGGTTTTTCGGTAGGCAGCCCAGCTGGGTCCTGAATGTTTTTAAAAGGGCTCTTCTAGTCTTCTCTGCCCCAGAGGTCTCCTGCTGCAGGACTAAACTCAGGAACACTGCACTGGTAATACAAGGCCTCAAACTACTTATGAGCTCCCCCTCCACCTTCTGGGCACATCTCCCCAGGGATTGGTTGAAGTTCAATAAATATTTGGTCTGCCTGTCCTGCTCTCTTTCCCATTAAACTTCTAGAAGTCTCTAGAAGACAGGGGGAAGTAGAAGGACGGCAGCCTGTGAAACACTGAACTGAAAAACTGAACTGATCCTGGATTAGTAGGCCCCAGAAACTCCTGGGTCTACTCTCAGTTGCGAGGCCTCGGACCAGCTGGCCCTAAGGCTACGAAACAGCTCACAAATCCCTGAGGCCAGGTGGGCCATCAGGTCAGGATCGAAAAAAAAAAAAAATGGGCCAAAACAGCGTCTGTCCCTTAAGTACATCTCCCCAGAATTCACAGTGGGTTGACCACGCCCCCCTGATCTGCTTCTGGGAAAGAGATACCCAATGCATCCAGCCTGCTGCCTTTCCAACCTTGACCTGTGCTGAACTACAGCTCAGACAACTAAAATGTAACACCTAGCGCCTACTCAATGGGAGCAGGGCGCTACATGTATATCCCTGGATGTCCTTTTTTTTCTAAACACAGCAGACATTTTCGTTTGTAGACACAGCTGTGTGTATGACCCAAGTGATTCTTATAGTGCTGCATTTAGATGCGGTACAAAACTATAAGCTGTGTACAAAAACATTCTGTGTTTTAGACGCTCCTATAAATGAGCCCTATTATGCAATTGAAAATTATAATTCTGTTTCTAGTACACTTCTAGTACACAATCTCATACTAGATTTTACTGGGGGTTTTTTTATGCACCTACCTTTTTAGTCTTAACTTTTTTCCCTCTTTTTTTTTACTTTCTGTTTCAATATGTTTATTGGTTTTAAAAATAAATAAGAGATTACATAAGCCAGCTTATAAATGGCCCACACAGGGACTAGAAAATGGGTAAACATCACAAATGAACAACAATAACGATCTTAGCTACACTAACCAAAGTGACATAAGTCTGAAATTAGTGGATGATACTGAGGAATCAACACTGTAAATATGCCATGTCCCTAAAATCAACATACCGTCACCTGGGGGGGGGGGGCGGGGGGACTCTTCTCCTGCAAACCCCCCCCCCCCCATAGGTTGGATGGCGATGGCGTGAGCAGATACAGTGAGGAACTAGAAAGTAGGTGGGGAAATCAGAAAAACAGGAAAAGAAGGTTGTAGGTAAGAGAGGGGGAGAGAGGGGAAGGTGGTAACTCAGACTTAGAAGCCCCAAAGGAAGAAATCTGACAAGGCCCAAACAAGGCAATTGGAGTAAGAGAAACCTCATAAGAGATCCATGGTTCCCAAACCTTGAGAGATTTGGCATATGAATCATTCACAATACTGTATTACTCGTTCATGAAGCATCATGGCGGTCATACATGTCTTCACCCCCTGGAAGGCTACGCGTTGGGTCTTCCAGGCTTGAGCTATAGTCCGTTTAGCTGCAATAAAAATATATGCGGCCAGCTTCTGCTGTGATGCGTATAAGCCAGGTAATGGACAATGTAACAGGGGTAACTTAGCGTCCCTACGGACCATTCGATACAAAAGGGTCTGAAGTAAGTGAAAAAACTGGACTAGAACACGTCTAGTCTTGGGCAGGACCACCAGGTATGCATGACATCCCCCCATTGTCCACAGTTGCAGAACGTTTTTTACCTTTTTTTTATTTTAATAATTTTACATACACATAAAATATTTACATATAATGGGCAGCACTTTCAAAATAAATTAATAGTGCTAAAATGGGGCAAAATCAGTAACTTTGTCCCAAAACCACAATCAAAGCTTCTAAATCTCCATATATTCCTATGTATATGTGTATCTTTTGAAAACACACCATATGATTTTATCCAACATTGGACATTAGTTCATCATATGGTTTGACCGTCGCATGCAGAGAAAGCTAAAAAGTGCTTTTCATATATGGGATTTCCATTAATTCCAAAGGCCTCATACACACGATCGAACTTCAAACAAACTTTTCCGTGGATTTTTGTCCGAAGCGAGTTGGCCGGGAACACCCATAGCATACACACGGCAGGACTTTTTCTACAAACTTTCCCAAAATCACTTGATTTTTGTTGCTCTTTTCTGCTCTTTACCGCCACCCTTTGGGCAACTTCTGCTATTGTTGGTTGATTTTAACATTGGTTCTGGGCATGTGTGTTTGTACTTTGGACTAGAGTCCGATGGATTTCTGTACACACGATAGGACTTTGCTCATTTTGAAGTTTGTTGTCATAAAGTCCGATCGTGTGTATGGGGCTTAAGTTTCAGATTTCCACTCAAGGTATTTCACACTTGAGATATACACATGAAACACATGCATAAGAGCAGTAGGAATTTTCACATACAGTCGAACCCACACTGGATGTTGCACTTCCTCCGTTCTTATGTAAGAATGTGTTGTATTCTTGAAATGACCCCCAACCCCTTCCCCCACCCAATGCGTTTGTTTGACAACTTAACTTCTCAATTATATTTATATTCAAAGGAATGTATTGGCTGCCATTTCTGACCTATTTCTAAAAATTCTTTGTGCCTGACTTTATCTGACCTTGAGGTTCCATGTACATCTTTATGGTGCATTAATGCATGTTGTGTTAAAGTAGTTGTAAACTTTAGACACTAAATCTGAACAAAGCATATCCCTCTATAGTGTGTACAGTGGAACCTTGGATTACGAGCATAATCCGTTCCAGGAGAATTCTCGTAATCCAAAGCGAGATTCCCCATAGAAGTCAATGGAAACTAAAATAATTACTTTGGCATTGACTTCAATGGCATGCAATGCCACATGTGACCAGAGGTGGGGGGCGCTGGAGAGCCTTGGGCACACTCGGAAAGGCCCTGGGACAGCTCAGCTGACCTCGGAAAGGTTCGGAAACACCCGGGAACTGAGCATTTCCTGGTATTTCCGAGTATTACTGAACGGCCCTGAACGGCTCCGATCGGATTCATTTGGCTCTGCTTTAGCTTCAGCGCCCCACACCCCAGGCCAAATGCGGTACTGCAGGCCCCATTAGCTTGAATTCTGCTCGTTTGCGAGACGACGCTCGCAAACCGAGTCAGATTTATTTTTTAAAAAGTTGCTCGTTTTTTTTTTTAAATGCTCATTAACCACGTTACTCGTAAACCGAGGTTCCACTGTACTTGTCTAAATTAAGAGAACTAAGTGTCAATTCTCTCTGCTGCTTCTTTCCTCTGCTATCAGCATGAATAACTTCTGACAAGTTTTGCTGACACCAAGAGAAAAAAGGTGACAGGGTCAGGATCTCCAGCTGATTGACAACCTCAGATCTGTTCCTGTGTGCTTGTGAAGGGGGTGTGCCCCTTCCCTTCAATCAACTCTCAGGCCTCACCTCCACTGAGCTCTGAAGAACCTTTTTTTTTTCTGGAAGCTCAGACAAGCTTTAAAAATTCTGCACTTTCAACCAATGTAGAGGAGAGAAGACCGCAGATAGAAAGGTACAGCATATTTGGAGCGTTTGTTTCATCTCTATGTATCACCTGAGGCCAGTCACTTCACTGGGTATAGGTAGAGGTTTACAACCACTTTAAGGCTTCAACCTGAAATAACTAGGCTGTTGATGTGCCCTAACATGATTAAAATCATAACTGGTGTTTTTTTTCCAATGTAGCGTAACACACTACAGTGCATTTGCATGAGCTACAGTGCAGTTGTGGTGCAATTCAAAATGAATGCCAATGTAATGATGCCTATTACCACGACACAGAAGTATAAATGGGCTCTCAAACTTTCTAGAAAAACAAGAGGTATATTTGGCCATATGGACATAAAGTGAACCATACAAAAATTATAAAACCACTTCACATACCGGAAAGCAGGGTATCACAAGGAACAAGCTTCTGTTTCTCAACGTGTTTCACTGATATTAAGCCGCTTCATCAGGAATGAGGAGGACAGGGAATATCTATAAATTAAACATAGATTTGTAAATGTACATTCATAATAACATACATTAGCAACTACCAATACAAGGTTATAATATAATATTGTCCAAAACAATTCAGGATGCTCACAGTGGTCAAGGACAGAACTCTGTAGCCATATAATGCTTGTGTTGGTATGTTGCCTGGGTGTGAGTGGGGGAATATCAAAAGGAAGAACTAGAAGGGAAGCATGGACGTGTAAATATCCATCATAACATATAAATCCCCACACTAAATTAATGTTGTGAACCGACCTAACATAATGAGAGATCCTCTTAATATGCCCTTCTGATGGTATATATATTAGTACAATAGAGACTAATGGATTGGGACCGTTGCCTATACCTAAGATCATACGCCTAAGTCCATTACGACCCATACATTAAAGAGGAGTTCCACCCAAAAGTGAAACTTTCGCTTAAACCACTCCTCGCCCCCTTACATGACACATTTGGATGTAATTATTATTTTTTTTGGGGGGGGGGAGTGGGGGCTTCAGTAGGAGTGGGACTTCCTGTCCCACTTCCTCCTTCCGCCCAGGGACCGCTTAGGCGACTCGCCATATCGCCTTAGGTGGCCCCTCCCTGTAGGCGATCACCTGGGACACGTTACATGTTCCAGGTAATCGCCTGTCCACTCAGAGAGTGCAGTCAAAAGCTGTCACTGCCGGGTGCCAACAGTTAGAATGGAGGCGCCGGCAGAGAGGGGGGGGAGACGAGCGAAGTTTCCGAGCGGCCGCGTCGCTGAACAGTGGAACAGGTAAGTGTCTGTTTATTAAAAGTCAGCAGCTACACTTTTTGTAGCTGCTAACTTTTAATAAACATGAAAAAGGCTGGAACTCCCCTTTAAAGTGTTACTAAACCCACATCATAAAAAACTATCAATAAATAATGCATTACATGCTGTTCATACTCACTCAGTCACTATGAGTTTTGTTTTCTGTATTCTGCAAAAAAACTGGTTGATCCTGCTGTTCTCTATCTGTTCATGTCCCCAATTAATCTAGGGCTTTTTCAGCTGTGGTGACAGCTCTGGACATGCTCGATTTTTAGTGAGTTTCTATGCTGAACATTTCCTCCCTTAACATCTGAGCAGCCCATGTGACTAAAGAGTCACACATGTGGGTGTATACACAGTGGTAAATGACAGCCCACTCCCTCCCTCCTCCTCCTCCATGCTTGCTAACCAGCTAAACACAATGGAGGTGTGATATTACATGTAGATTAATGGAGGCTTCATCTCCCTCTTATTCTAAGACACAGGCTGGAGGGGGCCTGACACAGCCTGTGACTGGCAGAAATCCACCCACACCATGATATTTCCACAAAATAATAAATATTTGATTTCAAATATATATTTGTATGCCAATTTAAAACAGTTTATTGATATTATTTATTTTTACTCTGTATTGCAAGGGTTTTGTTTATTTTTTTATTTTTATTTTTTTATTATTTTACATGTGACCATCAGCAGAGGACTAGAAGCTCCCTGCAGTTTCCCTGCAGACAGGCTGGGAAAGATATGTGTCATATGACAGCTATACATCACTTAGGAAAAGTATACTTGGAAGTTTTTTTTTTTATTAAAATAATTACAGCGCTATCATCCACATACAGAAATAAAAGGGACAATGTACATTTAAAAAGTGTGTGTTTAGTATCACTTTAACCTCCTTCATGTGAGCCAACTTCATAGCAAACTTTAAAATAACTTTAAAACGTTCTGAATAACTAGGCACACGCACACAGAAAGAAAATTATAAAATCAGGAACCTGATGTGCCTGGCTTTTACAGGTCAGTGAACCCATAAGCCTTTGGATCAACAAGAAAGCCAGGCAAACAGCATATTTGAAAGAAAATATTAGCTATAGGAATTTCTTCCTTTTTTTACACTTAACAAAAACATAATGGTTAGAAGCTGACCGCTACATCCAGCAGAAGTTGTTCTTTTATTAGGAAATGTTGTAAAATATGGACATTTGTGTATGAGGGATTAGAAAAGTAAAATAAAAATGAGTAAAACAGAAAAAGCAGGCATGAGTCCTATAATAATAAAAATACTCAAACTCTTTGTTTACCACTGTTCACAAATCAAGAGAAAACAGCTGTTTCTATATGCAGAAGCTCCACTTGCATTTCTTGTGTATTTGGTCTTGTTTTACAGAATGGAATCAACAAGTATTATGGCTGTGCAGATGTAATTCTATAAAATGTGTTGTGTGCGCGCCTTAATCCAGTTGTCATTTTTCAGCAGTTGGAAGACGTACAAAAACAAGTCATGCATTGGCTCATATAACTCATTAATTGTCACTGATCAAATTAAAAACATGCCTTCAAAGCACAATTTAACGCATATATATATGTTGAGATAAAAACGATCCCTGCTGGGTGATCAATATACATTGCCGAGATTTTAAAGCAGTAGTGAAGTCACAAAAAAAGTACCGGCCCCCGCATACTTTGTGCATACTAACACATTATGACAAAACTCTTCCAAGAGGGTACTTTATAACAGAACTCCATAGATGGGGAAATAAAGAAAAATCTCAAAGTGAAATACGACTAAAATAAATTGTAGAGCGCAATCTAGGCGCCATTTACAGAATATCCGGCAAAAACAGGCATCGGTGAAAACATCCGAGTTCGCCGCTGTATGGCGTGCGTTCCACAGAGGTGGTCAATGGTTAATGTGAACCGGAAGTGTGTTAACGTGTTACGCCCCTCCAGGGCGTCATCAAAACATCATTGGACGCCTTGGAGGGTCGAAATGCGTTGACGCACATCCGGTTCACGTTAACCATTGACGCAATTTTCCGCTCTGTGGAACGCATGCCATACAACGGCAAACTCGGATGTTTTCACTAATGCCTGTTTTTGCCAGATATCCTGTAAGTGGCATCTAGATTGCACTCTACAACTTATTTTATGAGCTTTTTCTGTATTTCCCCATCTATGGAGTGTGGTGTATCCTTTCTCTTATAAGAACCCTCTTGGAAGAGTTTTTTGAGAAACCATCCTACATATCCCAGATCAATAGATCACTGCCTTTTTGACCCCAGACTGCGAAGCTGAGGGTCCATTGTTTTTGGTGAGTGGGGTCCCCGAAGGGGGAGTGTGGCACCTTTCTGACAACCAATGTTCAATGTGAGCTTTTGTCGGAAAATCCGACCGTGTGTATGCTCCATCGGACATTTGCTGTCGGAATTTCCGACAACAAATGTTTGAGAGCTGGTTCTCAAATTTTCCGACAACAAACCTTGTTGTCGAAAATTCTGAGTGTATGTACACAATTCTGATGCACTAGATTCCTTGCATGCTCAGAATCAAGCAAAGGAGCCACACTGGCTATTGAACTTAAATTTTCTCGGCTCGTCGTACGTCTTGTACGTCACCGCCTTCTTGACATCCGGAATTTTCGACAACATTTATGTGACCGTGTGTATGCAAGACAAGTTTGAGCCAACATCCTTCAGAAAAAAATCCACGGTTTTGTTGTTGGAATGTCCGATCGTCTGTACGCGGCATTAGAATTATTTTTTATATTTTAGAATGGGGTGCCTCGAGACTGTCCATTTTAAATGGTGCCTTGACTGAAAAGAAGGGTTGTTTTAGCCAATTTTATAACAGGTTTCTATTATGAAACTGTTTCACTATATCCTTTCAAGACTGATTCCTAAATGAGAGGTTTGGTTCAATATATTCACCTGGTACACTCTCAGGCCGCGTACACACGGTCGATCCATCTGATGAGAATGGTCCGACGGACCGTTTTCATCGGTTCACCGCTGAAGCAGTCTGATGTGCGTACACACCATCAGTTCAAAAACCGATCGGGTCAGAACGGGGTGACGTCAAACACAAAGACGATCTGAAAAAAACGAAGTACAATGCTTCCAAGCATGCGTCGATTTGATTCTGAGCATGCGCGGGTTTTGAACCAATGCTTTTGTGTACTAACCATCGGTCAGCGCTCCATCGGTTCGATTTTAAAGCTCTCTAATTTTTGTCCGAAGGATAAAAGACCGATGGGGCTTACACACGGACGGTTTGGACCGATGAAACTGAACTTGGGTCCGTTTTCTAATGAAGTCGCAGTGTCGGCATCTCTTATGCCGCGTACACACAACCTTTTTTAATGTCATGGAAAAAACAACGTTTTTCTCAACGTGATTCTTGTCAAGCCTGCCTTGCATACACACAATCGTGAAAAAAAATTGCTTGAGTAAAGCGAGGTGACGTACAACACGTACGATGGCACTATAAAGGGGAAGTTCCATTCCGATGGCGCCACACTTTGGGCTGCTTTTGCTGATTTTGTGTTAGTAAAAGTTTGGTGAGAGACGATTGCCGCTTTTCAGTCTTCCTGCTTTTCAGTCTGTTACAGCGCGACGAATGTGGTATCTCTATTACAAACGCTAGTTTTACCAGAACGAGCGTTCCCGTCTTATAACTTGCTTCTGAGCATGCACGTTTTTTTCCCGTCGTTAAAGCCTACACACGAACGCTTTTCATGATGTGAAAAACGACGCAAAAAATTAGAGCATGTTCTAATAGGTTGTAAGTTGGAGGTGGCCTGTCATTATTACTTGACAATCGAGGGGGCAAGGCAGGTCACAAGCCTCCTGTACTATATGGCAAAGCTGTGTATATCTCAGGGGAGGTCGAATGGAAATAAAAATTATTTGGCAGTGCCTTTTTGTGTATTATATTGTTTTTCTCTCTGTTTGGAGTTCAGCTGTAAAGAAAGCAAACTTTATTCACCCAGGATGGTATATGCAAGGCCCTTTAAGTAAAATCAATACCGCATACATTATTCTATCTATTTATATTTAAAATCCTGTCCCAAAGCTGTTTTCCATGATGGAAGATATTAATCCAAATACACCTGGATATGAAACCACCTAATGCAAGCTGCTGCACATCATTCGATATTAATAACTGCAGAAAGGTAGAGTAACATGTAGAATACGTTACCATTGATGAATAATTCTAAATAATAAACAAATGCCCAGAGGAGCAGACCTCTTTGAACATATTTCCTCTAGAAGATGATCCCGGATCTCACAACACAAGCCAAGTATTTTTAACCCCTTTTATGCCCCAGGGGTATATTGTGCCGTTGAGACTTGATAGATTCTGGTTGAAGGGTTTTAGATATCATTTTTTTCCCTGCATTTTATTTATGTATTTTTGTGAATGCATACAAAGTGTTTGCATACATTGTGGTGGTATGTCTCTGTGTATAGGTGCCAAAGCTACTATAAACAGTTCCTGCTTATATTATGAAGTCTGGCTCAGAATACACAAAATTTGGAGTGTTTTCTTGCTGGCCAGTGAGGCTGCTCATTATATGTAGTGACTAATATGAAACTGCTTAAACAGAAGGGAAAGGACCAGAGCATGACCCCAGAAACTACCGGCATACCCAAGCCCCACAGGTCTATAATATAATGCTCTATAATAGTCTATAAAAATGCTCCTTAAGGTATGTCTCTTTGTGCTGTAGCTCATGGACCAATTTAGCAGGTAGTAGCTCTCCACAGCTTAGGCGTGCACACAGGGTGTGCTGGATGTGCCTGGGCACACCACAATCATCCTTTGCCTTGTGGTGTAGATTCCCCCTGCTGTTCAGGCCCCCATTTTCCCCTCCTTCCCCCCCTCAGCACTGCCTACACCGTCCACTGCCTTACTGACACCAATCTCTGCCTTGCTAATGCTGCCCTACTGACACCACCCTCTACTCTACTGACACCATCCACTGCCCTACTGTTACCATCCACTGCCCTACTGACACCGTCAACTGCCCTACTGACACTGTCCACTGCCCTACTGACACCGTCCATTGCTCTACTGTCTGACACCATCCACTGTCTTACTGACATGTCCACTGCTCTACAGACACTGTCCACTGCTTTACTGACACAGTCCATGTTTAAATATATATATATATATATATATATATATATATATATATATATATATATATAATATACACACATGTGTTTCAACTTTAGGGTGCACACCTTTGCTCCACATGTTTACTTTAAAGAGGTAGTAAACCCTCTCAACTTTTTTTTAAAAAAAAAACCCTGCAAGAGGAAGGCATAATGAGCTAGTATGTACTAGCTCAATATGTGGCACTTACCTGAGATCGAAGTCCTCCTCGGTCCTGTCCACCACCGCTGCCATTTGCCCTCATAGGTACTTCCTGTTATGAATGTGCGGGAATACGGCATTAACACTGTAATGCCATTCACAAAAAACGGCACGCTTAGTGCACCTGCACCGTTGTCTATGGCGTGCATGCGCCGTAGACATCGGTGCATTCCTTATTGCAAATATCTTCTAAACCGTGTAGGTTAAGGAGATATTTATTGCACCTACAGTGTCTAGATGCCTAAATACATTGAGTTGCTACCATTTGATTGGCTGATTAGCAATTTGTGTTACCAAGCAATTGGACAGGTGTACCTAATAAAGAGACCGGTGAGTGTGTGTGTATATGTATATTTATAATATATACGGTTATATATTATATATTTGGCACCTCAAATATTTAAATATCTTTATCTGTTCAGAATAGGGTTGCCACCTCATCCCTTTAAAAAGGAACACATCTGAATTACACAGGTTCTGAGGCTAATTTAATGCAAATAAGGCACCAAGTGAGTTCAATTACCTCCTTAATCCGCCACAGAACCTGTGTAATTCAGATGTGTTCCTTTTTAAAGGGATGAGGTGGCAACCCTAGTTCAGAACCACAAATGCAGCCACTGGCTGATAAAGGGAGGAACTGGAGGAAACAAATGTAATTGTTTTGTTATATGTCTGATTTAATTGAACCCGATTGGCTCCTATAGTCCACACAGACTCTTGTCTACTCCATTCAGCCTCATACCAGAAACGTCTAAAAGAAAGGCGCGCCCAATAGCAATCCAAGATTTCAACTTTAATTTTTTTACAACAGGTTATATATAGCTTGTTTAAGGGTGGAGCAACATGTTATTAGAATATACTGCACAGTGTATATACTGTATATATATATATATATATATATATATATATATATATATATATATACCCTCAAACAAGCAATATATAACCTGTTGTAATAAAATGAAAGTTGAAATCTTGGATTGCTATTGGGCGCGCCTTTCTTTTAGACATTTCTGGTATGAGGCTGAATGGAGTAGACAAGAGTCTGTGTGGACTATAGGAGCCAATCAGGTTCAATTAAATCAGACATATAACAAAACAATTACATTTGTTTCCTGCAGTCCCTCCCAGTGGCTGCAGTTGTGGTTCTGTACAGATAAAGATATTAAAATATTTGAGGTAACTTTACAGTCTGTTTTCCTCCTGACATTCAGAACCGTAGCATGCATAGCATTTCTGCAAAGAACGACACCTCAGAAAAACATTTAATAAGGGCACAGCGGTACTGCAGGAAAAACACCTCACAATTCACAAGCTTTAAAGAGTCTAAAAATCTGCTGCGCCATCTGTATTCCACTCACATTCCCAGTGGATGTTATAAACAAACAGAAACGGGGGCTGAGGGATGATTGATTTTTTTTTTCTCCCTCCCGTCCGTCCTTCCATTTCTGTACATTTCACTGCTTGTTTTGTTTCCTATCCCCCGCCAACTTCCAACTTTTCTACAAAATCTTTTTCCTGGGGACTTACTTATCAAATGGTGAAAGACATGTCTGGTGTAAATTTAGCGAATAAAGGTAAATAAATAAAGCCAATTCACCTGCCGCTTTGGCTGGAAGTGTGGGGCTTTCCATGCGTGTTGAAATTCAAAGCATACCTGTTGCTGTCTCATAACTAGGCCTCAATAGAAGTATAAACTCAACACCAACAATAGGAAGAAACTCTGGAAGAATTCCTCATTGGAGGTCTATAAGCATGGCTGACCACTTAATAGAATAAAAGATTAAGGGGCAGATCCACATACATCTGCGTGGGCGCAGCGTATGTGAGATACGCTACGCCGCTGTAACTTACTTTTCTTTCCTTTGAATCCTGAAAGAATTTGCCCCGTAAGTTACGGCGGTGTAATGTATCTCTCGCGGCGTAAGGGCGTGGAATTCAAATTGGGCGGGTAGGGGGCGTGTTTCATTTAAACGAAGCGCGTCCCTGCGCCGAACAAACTGCGCATGCCCCGTCCGTCAAAACTCCCAGGGTGCATTGCTCCAAATGACGTCGCAAGGACGTCATTGTTTTCGACGTGTACGTAAATGGCATCCAGCCCCAATCACGGACGACTTACGCAAACGTCGTAAAATTTTCTAAATTATACGCCGGAACGACGGCCATACTTAACATTGAGTACGCCACCAGATAGCAGCTTTAACTATACGCCGGAAAAAGCTGAACGGAAACGACGTAAAAAAATGTGACGGCCGCTTGTACGTTCGTGGATCGTCGGAAATAGCTAATGTGCATACTCGACGCGGATTACGATGGGAACGCCACCTAGCGGACGTGGAAAAATTGCATCTAAGATCCGAAGGCGTACGAAGACCTACGGCTGTCGGATCTAACCAGTGGCGGTTCGTCCATAGAGGGCGCTGGAGCGCCGCCCCCTCTGGCTCTCACCGCCACTGAGTGAAATAACATAGATTCATGCATTGCACGAATCTATGTTATTTTCGCCGCTGCCGATGTTATTCAGATGGTCGACGCTCAATGTCCGGCCATCTGAATAACGCCAGCTGGTTGGCTGTACGGAAATGTCTATCAAAGCCAACGGCTCTGATAGGCTTTCCCAATACAGCCCTCGGGTCCCGGAAGCTTATTCTCGGAGCGCACAGACTGTACACCCCTTGAATAAGATGACAGGCGTCTCAGCCAATCAGGTTGGCCGGTTCTGGCTACCTGTAACCTGATTGGCTGAGACGCCTGTCAGTCATCGAGGGCGGGAGAAGACATCGTGGGACGTGGATGCCTGACTCCAGTAAAGGTAAGTGCCGGGCGGGGGGGGGGGGGAGAACGCAATTTACAGGGCACAGTGGGGACAATTGGCACAGCGGCGACCATTAAAGGGCACAGTGGCTGCGTTTAATGGCATGGCACAGTGGTGACAATGTATGGAACAGTGGCTGCGTTTAATGGCATGGCACAGTAGTGACAATGGATGGCACAGTGGTGACAATGGATGGCACAGTGGCTGCGTTTAATGGCATGGCACAGTGGTGACAATGTATGGCACAGTGGCTGCGTTTAATGGCATGGCACAGTGGTGACAATGTATGGCACAGTGGCTGCGTTTAATGGCATGGCACAGTGGTGACAATGGATGGCACAGTGACTGCGTTTAATGGCATGGCACAGTGGTGCAAATTGATGGCACAGTGACTGCATTTGATGGCATGGCACAGTGGTGCGAATTGATGGCACAGTGACTGCATTTGATGGCATGGCACAGTGACTGCGTTTAATGGCATGGCACAGTGGTGCGAATTGATGGCACAGTGGCTGCATTTGATGGAATGGCACAGTGGTGCAAATTGATGGCACAGTGACTGCATTTGATGGCATGGCACAGTGGTGCGAATTGATGGCACAGTGACTGCATTTGATGGCATGGCACAGTGACTGCGTTTAATGGCATGGCACAGTGGTGCGAATTGATGGCACAGTGGCTGCATTTGATGGCATGGCACAGTGGTGCAAATTGATGGCACAGTGGCTGCGTTTGATGGCATGTAACAGTGGCTGCGTTTGGGCACAGTGAGACTGCAATTTTTTTTTTCCTTTTCGCCCCCCCAAAAATGTTGAGCACCAGCCGCCACTGGATCTAACCCAGATGCCATTGTATCTTGTTTTGAGGATTCAAAACAAAGATACGACGCGGGGATTTTTTAATTACGCCGGCGTATCAATAGATACGCCGGCGTACTTTCTTTGTGGATCTACCCCTAAGTGTAATGTGAAAATTAAAGTGGAGTTTCAAGATCATGGCTACTCTTGAAAGTATATTCTGGACAATTTTTATCTTTTTATGCTGCAGAAACTGTAATTGATTTTTATTCATTTATCAATAAAATACTATACAATGTGAGCATTGTTTGGACTCCAGCTGGCGGCCTCTTTTGGATATCATCACCTGATCGCTACACCAGGGCAAGAGGCCATTATGCTACATAGCAAGTGATCATTGTGCATTAATGGTCACCATTTGTGTATGTTCCCTCTGGAATTCACCATCTGGGCAGGAGGCCACTTTGCTTCATAGCAATAATTCTAGGCTTAGTGATGTCCGCTATCTGGTGAGTGTCTAGATTGGTGGAGGTGCATGGTTATGGCTGTCCAAATCCTTTACACGCTGGGCAAAGTGTGTTTCATTTGATGATTAATATGTTATTATTTTCTTTCTGGTGAGTGTTTCGAACGCAACACACCTGTCATTGGAATTATTTTGAACACACAGAGGTTTTTCTTCAATCACGTCGCGTATTTATTAATTTCAGAACTTTATTTGTACATCACTTATTAAGACTTTATATGTTTGTCATCACTGAGCACTGCACACCATTTTCATATTTTTTTTGTGCAATACCTAACATAACTGAAACTGTAATTTCTACAGTAACCAGCAGTGTGGTCCTAGCATAAACTTCATTAGAGGTAATTTATTTCACTTTTTTGGCTTTCCAAATCCAATTTTTTTTCCTGGAGTTCCATTTAATGTAAACTGCAACATCCTACTGGATAACGCTGCAGTGTGACTTGATGTAAAGCAAACACCTCGCTGAACGTAATAGAGTGGAAAGGCAAGCAGAATAATACCTGAGTGCAGCGAAAACCAGACTTTTTTTTTTTTTTTTAGTAGGCCTGATATTATTAATTTATGTGCACTAAACCTTTTACCATTCCAAACTATTTAGTATAAAATTAAAGTGTGACCTAAAAAAAATTAAAGACACGTTCTGATTTAAATATATGTGCCCGGAGAACAAATATCCTAAAGAAACTAAAGACAGAAATTCTTTGACATCTATGACCATTTGGGAAGATTTCCCTTCATGTCCTGTTCCATAGTCAAAACAGAAAGTAAATAGAATTTCCTAAAAAGTGAGGGAATCCCTGGTTGTCACCAGAACTAGTGACCCCTTTGGAAGATTGTCCCTCGATTTCTGTGAGAGACAACCTAAAATTTGGGACTCTTTTAGTTTTGGTCATAACAGTCAACCTGGCAAATAACGAGGGTGCCTCTCCCTAAGGGGGAAAATGGACATCAATAAAAATCTGACAGGTGCTCCAATCCCTCTCCACCCTATTCAAAACGAATGCCGCGTACACACGATCATTTTTCGGCATTAAAAAAACGCTGTTTTAAAAATATCATTTAAAATGATCGTGTGTGGGCTTCACATCATTTTTCGGGTTCTGAAAAACATCAACATTTTTTTCCGAACATGCTGCATTTTTTAACGACGTTTTAAACTATGTCGTTTTTCGGGTTGTAAAAAATGATTGTGTGTGGGCTAAAACGACGTTAAAAACTTGTGCATGCTCAGAAGCAAGTTATGAGACGGGAGCGCTCGTTCTGGTAAAACTACCGTTCATAATGGAGTAAGCACATTCATCACGCTGTAACAGACAGAAAAGCGAAAATCGTCTTTTACTAACATGGAATCAGCTAAAGCAGCCCCAAGGCTGCTTTAGCGTCATCCGCATGGAACCTCCCCTTTATAGTGCCGTCGTACGTGTTGTACGTCACCGCGCTTTGCTAGAGCATTTTTTAAAAACGATGGTGTGTGGGTAACGTCGTTTTAATGATGAAGTTGGAAAAACATTGTTTTTTTATGCCAAAAAATGATCGTGTGTACGCGGCAAAGTAAAAGTTTTGCCTTTAGTTACACTTAAATAGATAAAGTTTTCTGAACAAAAAACTATCTGCAGCAAATAATCAGTTTCTTTTTGCTATAGTGTTTCTTGGACAGGTCAGAAAATTGAAGGGAGGATTTTAATGGCTCTAGTAGACGAAATAATGCTTTGACACAACTGAATACATGAAAATCTCAGCCAGTTCCATCAGAAAACTAGGAAAGTGCTCTACAATGGCATCTGTCATAGGATGTATAAAAAAAAGATTCTGTCTCTTTGTGTGACCTCTTTTTTGAGTGCCTTTTATCAGTTTAACCTTTCTAGTAAAAGGTTTCAAGATGATATTTAGCTATTGAAATCAGAGGCATATAAATGTTTTAAAGACTTTTTCTTCTCAAATATATCAGCTAGTGAATAAAAATTGACTGTTTATGGGAACCAAAGATAAAGTTTAGAGCAGGAAAGAAAAAAAAAAGCATAAAACGAGTCAACATATTCTGCAATACTTTATAGACAGCCTTTCACATTAGTTCTTGCCTCAGCAGAGCTTACATTCTAACATCAGTATTTTGCATTTCATGGCTCATTTCAGAGATGATTTAATAAACCCCCCCCCCCCTCCAACCTTCTTTTGGCTTTTTAAGGTTCTAAGTGCTGGTAGGTGGAAGCTGGAATTCAGATGAAGTGACCAATGTGATTGGCAGTCACATCGGTCACATGTTCGGAAAGATCCCGATCACAAGTATGCATCGTAGCTTTCTGGCACCCGCGTTTACTGTTCAGGGTGCGCGGATGACGGGAAGTGCTTAAGGAGACAGAATGTTTTTGGTATTGACAATAAAACTTCTACAAAAATGACTAAAATGGCAATGTCCATTAACCCATGACTTGAGTACTACAGTATATTTAAAAAAAAAATGTCTGTGCTAAGGGTATCTAAAATGGAAAAGTAGCATACTAATCACCCAAATACAGAATCAAACTACACAACAAAATATAACAGGTACGCTATCCCTTAAAGTCAGTGACAATTTGTACAAAATACAAATAAATATCAGAAATCTGCTAAATTAAAAAACAAACTGATGTCATCACCCCTGCCAGCTGAATTGCAGCAGCACTTTACAAGCTTGTTCAGAGAGCACAGAGCTATTCGAAGAGTCATGGGCACAAGAACAGAGGACCCGACATATCAAGCAGCTCCCTTAGGAGTAGGCAATACATGTAAATACTAGTGTGCATGATCCGAGCACAGGTTAACCGTAAGTAATAGGTTTACCTTTTGAAATTAGTATATAGTTACTACCTAAATCAACATAGGGAAACTATACAGTATATGAAATAGAATTTTAGAACAATTTTCTTTGCTAAAATAGGTAGGTAATAAAAAAATTGTCGGAGATGTCAAAAAAAGCCCATAGTTACACCACATTACTTAAGCTAGTTATAAACTAGAAGTTTTTTTATTTAACTCAGCGGGCTGATCGGGAAAAAAACAGAGAGGTCGCTGTAGTACCTAAGCAATGCTAGTTCAGCGATCACTCCCGCTATGCTATTGTGTTCTGACAGGGGGGCTGCTCCTCCTTCCATTGGTTGCCAGCACTGATTGGATGCTGTTTTTCAAGCATGCTTGTTTGACAGAAGCTGGTCCTTCATTAGACTGTCTTGTGTCAGACAGGATGCTGTACACACTAACCAAATGTTGGCCCTTTTTCTGTTGAACTGGCCGACATTGGCCAATATTCGGCCCGTGTGTACCAGCCTTTACTCTTTTTTATTTAAGACTAGATAAGCTGTAAATATATTCTTTTTTTAGCAGGGGTTCTCCAAGAATTGAGAATTATTTCAAGGGTTCTTCTGGGGGATAATGTGGTTGAGGATGGCTGATCTATCTGTTTACTATATATATAGGCATATAATGCATGTTGCAAAACAAGACAATAAACTTCTATTAAATCCAGGCAAGTACAATTTCAAAGGACTTCAAATACTATCTAGAAAACGCTGTCAATAGGCTCAAAGTGCTACATAACTGTAATCAGATTACTTTGTTGAGTTACTGAAAGGACTAAGATGCGCACAAACAGAATGGACATGCATCAAACGATTTATGTTGCCTTTGTGCCTTTTGAATAGGCAAAGGTGAGAGTTTTAAATTCCCCAGCTTGCATAGTCTCAGAATGGAGAAGGATTCTAAGAGACTTGGTTACTGGCAAAGGGATTTGTAGAGTGGGACGGTCTGCTGCACACGGTGACAGCAGAAAAAATGACAAATACCATGTGCCAAGGCCGTGTGCACCTTCAAAATAAGTAAAGAATAAATGGCATCTGTTTTATAACCAAGTGATATTTTTTCCTTTAACCAGCCTTTCCAGTTTAAACATTTCCAATTAGCCATGTTGCTTTACAGCGCATGCATTGGATTTTAAAGCGTATTTCACCTGTGTACTTCAGCTAAATAGTTCTTTTTTATGTCTTTGTGTTTTCCCCCAGCTACCCTGTCTTATTAAATTGTTGCTTTTTCCTCTTACACTTCAAACGTCTCGTTCCTCTTTGAATGTTGCGTACCTATAAGAATCTCTCATCCTTCGGTTCTTTATATTTTCTTTCTTCTTTCTACTTACTCTTCATTAAATTTCTTTCTCCTCTCTGTCCCTTGGCGCCCACTTCTGTAAGTGCCTGCAATTTCCCTCTGGTTATCTCTGCCTCTCACACCTTCCTTACGTTGGGTAATGCATCATCCTCCGCTCACCTTCCTTCCTCATCCTTGCGTCTTTCTTTCTCCTCTCCCCATCCACTCTCATTTTGGAAGAGTAATTGATGAAATAACCCTTTAATACATTTTGTGAAATTGTATTTGTCTTAAGGGGTAGGTGTCCCCTCACAGAATTTCTCAATTTTTTTTTTTTAAGAAGACCTATTAAGCTTTGAAGTCTGAATAGCTTTCCATGCTCAGCATAATGTTTAGAATTCAATAAGATGTCACATTTCTAAGCTGGAATCCACTGTATTGAAAAAAATGTAATTCAGTAAACAAAGTCATTAGTGAACGTTTATAGAATTCGCTCAGCTGGGGAATGTTTGATACAAGAACTGGAAATATAAGGGTCATTTTTATAAAACTGAGATAGGATCCTAGAACATAATGTGCCTGCATTCCATCTCATTCGCTCTCATTTTTTTGCAGCAATTAGAACATTGTGAAGTGGCGGCCCAGGGGGCAAAGTCTGGTAAATGCGAATGGAGATTTTAGGCTAAAATCTCCATTTGCAGCGCATCAACTATGCAACGAATGTGTGTGACGAGTGAGATGAATAGGGAGCAGCATGTCCTTTTATAGGATTTAATAGTGAATCATTGATAGAACAAAATTAAAAAAATCACCAGCTGAAAACGGGGAAGGCTGAAAACTGATCAGACTGGTATAGTTTATAAATATAGCAAATGTTACGACCTGGATTTCTTATTGAAGAATGGGAAATACAATTTTGCAGCACGCAACATAAACATTTTTTCAATTCGGTGAGCACGCAAAACAATCCAGCAACTGAATCCAGTTTTAGCGGTAAAAAAAATGAACTGATTATTCAGCACTTTAAAAAAAGTCCCCTTTTGTGTGAGTCTATGCTAATATGATATTTTTCTGAAATCTGGTGTCTGCATATGGCTGGGAAAGCCCCCTTCCCCTTCTCCTACGCAACTACATAGCAGTGCTTGGGCCTAGTAATGGATCACTCATGTACTAAGATTTGGAATTTGACATATATGTTTGTACTCAGAATATCAGGATTTTTAGGAGCATTTATCATGAACTCTGGAGGGTTCTTGATGAGCATGGGTGGGAGGTGTCTTTGATTTTTATGCACATATAATGTTACGTTAAAGGGGTTGTAAAGGTACAATTTTTTTTCCTAAATAGCTTCCTTTACCTTAGTGCAGTCCTCCTTCACTTACCTCATCCTTCGATTTTGCTTTTAAATGTCCTTGTTTCTTCTGAGAAATCCTCACTTCCTGTTCTTCTGTCTGTAACTACACACAGTAATGCAAGGCTTTCTCCCTGGTGTGGAGTGTCGTGCTCGCCCCTGCCTTGGACTACAGGAGAGTCAGGATGCTCTCTACATTGCAGATGGAGAAAGCTGTGTGTTAGTGGGCGTCCTGACTCTCCTGTTGTCCAAGGGAGGGTGCGAGCACGACACTCCACACCAATGTTACCGAAGCTGGAAGGATTACACATCAGAGGATAATTTTTATCCGTTTTTTATTTTGTCTTTTGTATTTACATCAAAGTGTTGTTTATACCCTGATGTTTTTTACGAACTTCTTCCATTAAAGAGGTTTTATTCAAATCTACTACACTATGAAGCCCCTTTTTCTTTTATCTCTCTTTTTTTTTTAAATCCGGGGGAGAGCTGTGAATGCTTGCAATCTTGCAGCATTGAAGTGGATTGGAAGCGCTGTTACACCTGGAGAGCACAGGACGGACGCCAGATCCTATCTACCAACAGGAATCGCAGCCATTTGATCCCTTGTTACATGCCTGTATGATCTCTTTTGAGATCCATCTTTTCTGGTAAGGGGCCAACCTGCCCGATTTCATTTGTTGCCTTTATTTATGGATGTCTATTTATTTCCACATTGAAGATAAGGAAACATCGCTGCTGTCAAAACCAGGGAATGTGATCTTGTTCTGTGGACTTATATTTTACATTCTAGGCACTTATCACGAGAGACAATTTTTTATGGATTGTTACACTTAGAATTTTTTGTGCAAACAAAAAGTTTTTCTTTTTCAGATATATTCATATATTGTTGTGGGTTGCGCTAATTTTTCACTATTTCACTTTATCCCAATACTTTTGACAATATATTTCACCACTACTTTTTGTTTAATGTTAGTGGCTAAAAATACCAATTCAATAATTTGAAGGCTGAAATCACGTAGTATATTTGTGTACAGTTTTTTATACATAAAGAACAGTGGAGGAAAATAGGGGAATGGTTTCCAAAGGGACATAGTCCCATTACTATTGGTAATTAGTCTGGTAGCAGATAGATTTCAGATCCTCCCATGCATGACAAGGATTTTTTTTGCCAATTGCATAGTCACGTGTGCTTTTGATCACCAGACCTCATTACAGTCAGCACAGCAATTTTGGAATTATATTATATATATTTTTATTTTATATTATATTATATCAACACATTTGCCACAGTGACATCCTTGCCTTAGTTTGACAATGGCTAAGCAGGTTCATGACATGCCTCCGTGTATATTTAGATGATATGAGTAAATGTATTTAGTATATGTATTAACTTATTAGCATCTAAATTAAAACAATGCTAATTGGGGTATATCATTTTAACAGAATTGCTGATTATGTTTACAAACACAACAGTCTTGTAAAATTTCCAAGAAAGCAACAAAAAAAAAACTCGATAGTTCCAGTGGAAGGCATACAATGCACTTGAGAGCAAAGTGAGATTTTTCATTAGCAACACTCACATGTAATGAATAGATGCAATGCTATCTCTTCATCTCTGGTACTGATTCTCTGTCTCTCTTCCGCCACATCTATTGGTTTATTGATATCCTATTGAATCTCTTCCCAGCTTTGTCCATTTTTACACCTGTATTCATTTGTCTCTGTCTGCCGCCTATATCATCACCCAGGTCCAAAGTGAGATATCACTGCACAGGCAGGGTTTAAAGAACTATGTGCCTACACCTTCATGCTGGGGGTCTCTTATCAAGCTAAAGAAAGAGAAAAATAATCTTCCACCACAAATCCTATCAGTGTCTGGGGCAATGATTTATAAGCTGTTTCTGTTTGTATTTTATATATGTATATACAGTACATGGCAAAGGTGCCATGTTAGCATTCAATATATTTTAGCTGTTCTCGCTGCTTACTGGTTCAGTTTCCACTTTTATTTTAGGGATAAGACATGTACCAGATACTTTAGCAGCAATTACCATAACACCACAGCGGGGTAAGCATGCTGAGGCAAGGGATTGGAGTGGCTTTTGTAGTCATGTAACTGGTGTCTGAAAGATGTCATGTGTCAAGAGTCTGAATAATGCAATGTCACAAGTGTGATAGGCAGTCATAACCCTTTGTCGGGCACTGGAAGTGGAATGAGGGCAATGTTAAATAATAGAAAGCAAAGCCTTATGAACAAAAACCTTTACTTTGCACCTGTCATATCTCTAGACTGAAGTCAACCTGACCTGGACTAAAAGTTTCTAAAGCAACAGCAGTACTGACGTGCTGCATGTACCTGTCCATGGCTTTCTAAAATGCCATGGACATCCTGATGGGGCCATCCACAGGGTAAGACGATTTGCTGTGCTCTACCACAGCCATACCAACCTTGTCTGAGCATTAGGTAATAAAGTGTCAAGCCTCGTACACACGACCGGTTTTCCCGGCAGGAAAACTGCCAGGAGAGCATTTGACCAGGAATCCCAGCTGTGTGTTTAGCCATCAGGAAAACAGCCGAGAATCCTGACGGGAAAATAGAGTACCCTGCTCTCTTTTTTCTCATCGGGTTTCCCGCCGAGAAAACCGGTCGTCTGTATGCTTACCTGTCCCAGGTAAACCTGTGCATTCTCGATAAGAGCTCGACACATGCGCGGTAGCATACAAGTTTAGTGTGGGGTGTAGCAAGATGGCGGCGACGGCATTGAATGTGACGAGCACCGGCTTGTTGTAGTTGATGACGTCACCGCATTCTTGCAATTCAAAAGAATGGCGGTTCTTTTGAATGGCTGTCTGTATGCATACTAGCTCATTATGCCTTTATCTTGCAGGTGTTATTTTTTTTATTTTTATTTTTTAAAGTGGGTTTAAAACCACTTTAATGGCCTCTGTTCACATCTGAGCATTTTGTCACTTGTAGAAAAATGCCGTTGTTTAGAAAAGTACACGAGCTTCTTTGAGGCAGATTGGATTGTTTTTGGCCCCAGTAGGAATGCCTGAAAACCTGCTCATCATGAGCATTTTATGAGCACGTTGTTGCTCGTTTTCTGGCCAAACCGCAATTCTCCACCCCCAATTTCTCCCCCTAGTGCTTTCTATTGGCTTAAAAAAAAAAAAAAAACTGATGCTTGAATACACATGTAAGGCCTCGTACACACGATAGGTTAACCAGAGGACAACGGTCTGAAGGACCGTTTTCATCGGTCAAAACCGATCGTGTGTGGGCCCCATAGGTTATTTAACCATAGGTTAAAAAAAAGACAACTTGCTTTAAAATTAACCTATGGATTGGAAACCGATAGGTCAAAACCGATCGTTAGTAGGCACAACCATCGGTTAAAAATCCGTGCATGCTCAGAATCAAGTCGACGCATGCTTGGAAGCATTGAACTTCGTTATTTTCAGCACGTCGTTATGTTTTACGTCACCGCGTTCTGGCACGATCGGTTATTTAAACAATGGTGTGTAGGCGTGATGGACCATCAGTCAGCTTCATCGGTTAACCTAGGACACCGGTCCTTCAGACCGTTGTCCTCTGGTTAACCTATTGTGTGTGCGAGGCTTTAAATGCACATAATACACTTTTTTAAATGCTCAAATATACTTGAAAAACTCTCAAATAAAAACGCCTTAAAATCGCTCTGCTCAGGTGTAAATGCAGTCTTAAGAAAATACAAATAGCTGGATTCACGTAGGGCGGCGTATGTTTGAGCCGGTGTAGCATATCGTATTTACGCTACGCCGCCGTAAGTCAGAGAGGCAAGTGCTGTATTCACAAAGCACTTACCTTCTAAGTTACGGCGGCGTAGTGTAAATGGGCCGGCGTAAGCGCGCCTAATTCAAATTGTGAAGAGGTGGGCGTGTTTGATGTAAATAAACCATGACCCAACGTGATTGACGCTTTTAACGAACCGCCATCCGTGGACATATTCCAGTGTGCATTGCTCCAAAGTACGCCGCAAGGACTTATCGGTTTTGGCGTGAACGTAAATTACGCCCAGCCCCATTTACGGACGACTTACGCAAACAACGTACAATTTTCAAAATTCTACACGGGAACGACGTCCATACTTAACATTGACTAGGCCAACTTTACGCCTGAAAACGCCTTACGTAAACGGCGTATCTTTACTGCGACGGGCAAGCGTACGTTCGTGAATAGGTGTATCTCGCTGATTTACGCATTCTAGCTACATTTAAGTGTATCTCAATTTGAGAATACACTTAAATGTACGACGGCGCAGATTCAGAGTTACAACGGCGTATCTACTGATACGCCAGCTAAACTCTTTCTCAATCTAGCTAAAAGATTCTCTTTAGAACACATTTGTAGACCAGAGTAAAATGCAATTCTGAGCAATGAAAAAACAGCCAATGACCTTTGCACAAAACCATTTCTTTTTGCACTGCTTGTATGAAAAGAGACACAAGTGGTATAATATATATAGCAATTCTGGTATAGCACTACAGTAAGCTTGTTTTATTTCTGAAGACGGAGAAGAGTTCCTTCCTTAGAAGCACTAGGCATGAAGATCAGACACCACTGTGTTCTTTAGTGCCAGATGAGGGCTCTTTACCTGGCCTCTTTAACAAGAGAAAGGATTTAGGATTTACTGGCCAAATTATCTTCAGACCAGTAACACTGTTTATATCATGGCTCCACAGACAGCACTAAAGCCATGGTTCAGGTACAAAGGCTCTGCAAGTACAAGATGAATGGAGAAATTATTACCACTTTATGTCTTTTTTTATTTGTTTTATTTTTTAATATATAATCATTTTCCTGATTCACACACAAATTCCTTTAGAACGGCTTTGCCAAGGGAGACAACAACTCGCACTGACTAGAAGAATGTTGGTTGCCGTTTTTTTTTTTTTAGCTGAGTGAAAATCCAGAGAGTGTCAAATAAAACATTGTTTTTTGTCACTGCAGAACTTTGTAAATCTTGAGTTTCTCGTACGCCCACCTTCCTGTCATGTTTCCATCACTTGCTCTGCTCCCTCATATGCATCTTGCATTACCGTGCTTAGCTTTCTAAAACTTTACTGCAAGGTTCTTTAACCCTTTGCATTACATTTTGCTTGTTTTTCTTTTCTGTATATCATACTGTTTGGGTTTTAGCCCCGGTGCTTGAGGCTCTGGCGCTTAGGTGCAGGTGGAAGGTAAGGGCACGCTGTACAGCTTTGCTGCCAATGGCTTGTCAAATTTTAAGAGACTGATAGCTACTGGGGTTGGATGGGGCTGGATGGTGTACGGTAAGGTGACCAGATTTTTAAAATAAAACCCGGGGACATATTTTTTCTTTACTAGTAATGGCAACAATCAGCGACTCTCTGCCCATTGCTTGCCTCACAGCCTCTCAAGTCTTACTCTTCAGGCCCCGGCTACTACTGGATGGGGAGCGGAGGAAGATCACTCCGCCTGGGAAGGCAAGGAGATAGGCAAGTGGCTGGCCAGGATTTGAGCCAAGGCAGAAGAACATGTGAGCAAAGCTGAATTGGCATGCGCCCGAAACTGAAGAAATATTCCCTCCGCTCCGAACAGCACATGATCATCAGAAAGGGCCACAGATAATCGGGAAAATATAACCCCCCTATGGTAGTAGGCACGGCGGAGCCGGTCCGGGGACAGTGTCCTCAATCAGGGGACTGTCCCCTGAAACTGGGGATGTCTGGTCACCCTAGTGTATGGAGCAGTACCTAAGCTTAGTTCAATATGCTTAGTTCAATATGCCCCCAGGAACAATTGCCTGGAACATAAGCAGTTTGAGTAGCAGTGGTGGCCCATCTATTAGGGGCGCATGTCTGGCAGCTAATCTACATGCAGAGTGCCAGATGCATCAATTCCAATTGTTTCTTTTTTTCTAGAAGCACATGATTAGAGCCAGAGGCTTTAATTGGCTATAAAAAATGGTGGGCTCGGGGGTCAGAGCACTTCGCCATTAGCCTACCCAGTTGTGGGACAATAGCAAATGAATATTCGCTATTGTCTTCCTGATTCTCCTCCCAGCCAATCAGGAAAGAGGTCCTCCTGAGACCTGATTGGCCGAAATTAGAAGCGGTTGTATTGGCCACCACACCGAGGGAAGGAGGAGGGAAGCCGTCGTGAAGCCTGATATGCAGAGGAGGAGATGCAGGAAGAAGCCAAAGCTTCCCGCGACTTAGATGAGCAAAATATGTGTGGGAGTATGGTGTGTGGATCTCTTCCTCTGTGACTCATAAACCTAGAATCCACAAGCATTTTGCCAATTCCAGGTTCAGAACTGTCATTTCCCTGTCATAAAAATATATATATATATATATATATATATATATATATATATATAAAAATAATAATAATAATAATAATAATAATAAAAAAAAAAAGGTTATAGACAACTCCCATCGCCCCCCCCCCCCCCGTACACTCCCCAATACAAAACGCAAGCATAGGATGCATATTTAACATATTGGGGTTGATTTTCTAAAACTGGAGAGTGCAAAATCTGGTGCAGCTGTGCACAGAAACCAATCCGCTTCTAGTTTATTTTTAAAGCCTAATTGAAAAAGCTGAAGTTAGAAGCTGATTGGCTACCATGCACAGCTGCACCAGATTTTGCACTCCCCAATTTTAGTAAATCAACCCCAATATACTCGCCTTACAGGGATTAGGAAGGACAAGCCAGGGCAACAAAAAAAACAGCAAGTGTCAGGGTCAGCAATAACGCCAAGCAAGTGTCAAGGCAAGCAACAACTACCAGCAAAAAAAATAAAAAATACAGAAAAGGTTAGGGCAAGTAAGAACTCTAGTAGGTGTCAGGGCAAGCATTAACCCCCAGCCAGCAATAACCATCAGCAAGAGCCAGGGCAAGCAATAAGCACATGCAATAAAAGTCCACTGCAATAATAACACCTTTGCCAATAACCCTCTCCTCTTCCCAGCCATAATCCCCAGAATTGGTGTTCAGTCGTTTCATTTTCTTGAGCACCTTCACCAGCAAATTTGCCTCTCTCCTGCTCTGCTGTTGGAACTATAATTTATCTGTCCAGCAGGAGATCCCTCTACCTGGCAATGCAAAGAGAAATTGCAGCTGTCAGTGTGCTAGAATGCATAGCGCTCCTTCTTTGCTGATAGAAATGCTATGGGGGTGCTTGATGAAAATTTGGGTGTGATATAGCACGCAAAAGCACCCCCTGGAGCCACCATAGCTATATACATTCCAGTGTATAATTTACACACTATACATAAAACAGGACAATTCTGGTAGTAAAACTGATATGAAGACAAAATAAAGGTAGTACGTGTGTGAATGTGTTTTTCTTGCCCTCTGTTTCAGTCCTATTGATTTTCAATTCCTTCATACTATATATGTGTGCATTTTATACTGTTTGCTGAATGTCTTGTTCTAGATTTTTATTACTCTGGTCTCTTCCTTGCCTCTGCCTCCTCTCAGATGCTTCAGTCTTCCCTTCATCTCAGTCATCATCCTCCTCTTATTGAATTGAGTGCCTGGACTCTAACGCCGAATACTAATAAACCCAAGAACATAAATGAATAAAAGAAAATAAGTGGACACTGGGGACAGTGGCACAAATACTGGAAGAACAAGTACAAAGAACTGTGTGTGCTCTATTTTAGGCAATTCAGACACAGGGTGTTGGGGAATAGCCTTAAAAAGTGATATATAAGGTGTCAGACAAGATATTACTTCAATTTTGTGCTTCTGTTGCCATTCTTATTTTTTTTTAAATAAACCCGTGGTTAGGTTACACTATATAAACTAGCATGACTCTGAAATTGTAGAAATCATTAGGGGTTGATACATACCCTTAACTTGTCTCACAAGCCACTATGCAAAGTTTCATAGCAGGTCTCTGAGGTTCGTGCACTGACATTTGGGGTGCACAAGATGCTGTAAAGCTTGAACATGCTTTATATGTCTGTTCTGGTCATTTTAGGCTTTTCTGGTAATATATAAAGGTGAGGCTATCACCTAGGGTTACATTGGCCTATCAGTGTCTTCTTTTCACCAGTTCTTTGATCTCTTATCAGATATGTGGGGAGGTGCAGCGGGGTGCGGCAGCAGTATTAACAGAGTCCGGTACAGATAACTCAAAACTTGGATTGCAGAGTATGCTCAACTACAAACAACCCCAGCGGGAGATCGCTGGTTTGGGTGAGACTAGCAGTTCTGTTTAATGTAGAGATACAGCAGATAAAGATGCACTGATAGGGGCAGATCCACGTACCTTTGCGCCGGGCGCAGCGTATCTAAGATACACTACGCCACCGCAACTTATTTTTTTTTTCCAATCCTGAAAGAATTTGCGGCGGCGTAGTATATCTTTGGCGGCGTAAGGGCGCGGAATTCAAATGGATGTAATGGGGGCGTTTTTTATGTTAACCACTTACCCCCCGGACCATATTGCTGCCCAAAGACCAGAGTACTTTTTGCGATTCGGGACTGCGTCGCTTTAACAGACAATTGCGCGGTCGTGCGACGTGGCTCCCAAACAAAATTGGCGTCCTTTTTTTCCCACAAATAGAGCTTTCTTTTGGTGGTATTTGATCACCTCTGCGTTTTTTATTTTTTGCGCTATAAACAAAAATAGAGCGACAATTTTGAAAAAAATGAATATTTTTTACTTTTTGCTGTAATAAATATCCCCCAAAAATATATAAAAAAACATTTTTTTTCCTCAGTTTAGGCCGATACGTATTCTTCTACATATTTTTCGTAAAAAAAATCGCAATAAGCGTTTATTGATTGGTTTGCGCAAAAGTTATAGCGTTTACAAAATAGGGGGTATTTTTATGGCATTTTTATTAATATTTTTTTTACTAGTAATGGCGGCGATCAGCGATTTTTTTTTCGGTATTGCGACATTATGGCGGACACTTCGGACATTTTTGACACATTTTTGGGACCATTGGCATTTTTATAGCGATCAGTGCTATAAAAATGCATTAGATTACTATAAAAATGCCACTGGCAGTGAAGGGGTTAACACTAGGGGGCGGGGAAGGGGTTAAGTATGCCTGGGTGTGTTCTTACTGTGGGGGGGGGGGGGTGGCCTCACTAGGGGAAACACTGATTTTCTGTTCATACATTGTATGAACAGAAAATCAGCATTTCCCCTGCTGACAGGAACGAGAGCTGTGTGTTTACACACACAGCTCCCGTTCCCCGCTCTGTACCGAGCGATCGCGTGTGCCCGGCGGCGATCGCGCCCGCCGGGCACACGCACGGGAGTCGGGGGCGAGCGGGGGGCGCGCGCGCGCGCCTCCGGCGGCGCGTGCGCCCCTATTGGCGGCTAAAAGGTAGGACGTCCATTTACGTGGTCTCGCCTAGGAGAGCCACCTTGTGGACGTAAAATGACGGTGCGGCGACGGCAAGTGGTTAATACGTCGTGACCCGACGTAAACAATTTTTTTTTTAACTGCGCATGCGCTGTCCGTGGGGGTATCCCAGTGCGCATGCTCGAAATTAACCCGGAGCAAGCAAATGCTCACGACGGTGACGTCATTCTACGTAAATCCCTTTTCGCGAACGACTTACGCAAATGACGTAAAAAAAAAAATTGTACGCGGGAACGGTGGCCATACTTAACATTGAGTACACCACCATATAGCAGCTTTAACGATACGCCGGAAAAAGCCGAACGCAAACGACGTAAACAAAATGCGCCGGCCGGACGTACGTTTCGTGGATCGCCGTAACTAGCTAATTTGCATACTCGATGCGGAATTCGACAGAAACGCCACCTAGCGGCCGCCGAAAAATTGCAGCTTAGATCCGACAGCGTACTAAGACATACGCGTGTCGGATCTAGCCGAGATGCCGTCGTATCTTGTTTTGAGGATACAAAACAAAGATACGACGTGCAAAATTTGAAATTACGCGGCGTAATATCTTTGTGGATCTGCCCCATAGTGTCTGTCTTCAGAGGGTGGAATGTGATCTGGCTGGTCCAGTCCCAATGGGGAGGTTTCTGTAGCAGGATTCCGTGTCTCTAGCCTGTCCCTACTCGTCTGGAACCTTTCCTCACAGACAGGTGTGCTTTGCCTACTCTAACCACTATGTGAAAGTGCCACAACCTGGGGGCAGGGACTTATAAAGCCTTTGTTGACCCAAGATGGCCACCAGAGGTCATCTGGATGCAGCGTAGCCAATTGGAACGCTGCCTTCAGACACCAGGGAAAAATAGAGAAACCAGATTTCCTGACTTCCTCTCTAGGCTGTGGTACCGCTCGGATCAAGCGCCACCTTCAGTGGAGAAAGCGGACTGCACCTGCCTACAAGATGATTAAATAGGCCAGGTTGCATTTTAGTTCAAGCAGTGCCAGGGCAAGGACCTCTATCAATCAATGTTGTTTATGCAAACACAGCAGACATTCACTATTCCTATTTCATACAATTGCACTGTATTTTGATTTGCAGATATGAGCATTGCCAGGCCCTGATCTGGATAACTTGACATCACACCCAATATGAGATTATGGGGCCCCCGGGCAATAGATTATGGGGCCACACAGTATACACACACACACATACAGTATACATACACAGTATATACACACAGACACACAATATACACACACAGTATACATACACACAGAATACACATACACACACTGAAAAGGTACAGGAGAGGCGGGGCAGCTATAATCTTGGGATTTTTTAAAAAAAACACAGATTTTTACATACTGTCCCTGGTTTTACTGAGGCTGGCAACCCTGATGGGGCCCCCGGGCACGAATGGTCAGTCCACCCCTGCCTATATGTTGTATCCTTGACATTGTCAGACCTTTCCTGGCTGAACTTGCAAAGAATTGAGAGTCGTGATTCATTTTCTGTTGATTCCCCTCAAGATACAAGGGTAACTGAAAATAGTTTCCTCTTCCTCCTTCACTGACCGACCTAAATACCAGCCATTGGTTGACCTGCTGCAGATGTAAATGTTTGTGAAGGTGTCATTCATAAAAAATACCTTTCCAGGAGTATGCTCGTAATCCAAAATACTCGCATATCAAAGCGAGTTTTCCCATTGAAGTCAATGGAAACTAAAATAATTAGTTCCGCATTGACTTCAATGGGATGCAATACCGAATGGGGCCAGAGGTGTAGGGGGCTCCAGAGGAGTGCCGAAAACGGCCAAAAAGGCCCGAGGACACTTCGGCTCGGCTTCTGCACCCCCGTACCTCAGGCCAAGTGAGGTACTGCAGGCCTTTTTTGCAGGCTGAATGTCCAGCCACCTTCTGGCTGCTGTGGGTCTTCATCAGCAAAAAATGAATAGTTGATGAGAGGTAACACATAACAAATTCATATGTATGTTCCTATTTCCTTCATTGTTTTAAAATTCTTAATGTCCCATGATGTTTAACTCCAGTTTTTTTCCTATATGTTCCTGCTTCTGGAATGTAGCAAAGTAAGATATGAGGATTTGTAGAACAGCACAGCAGACACTCTAGAAAGTCTACTTTTTTTCTTAATTGCTTTGATTGACAGCCATGGTCCAGGAACTTCTCTCGCATGCTTGCAGTGACAGCAGTTGACAGAAGGAGTTACATGATATAATATGATATAATGACCTGAAGAAAACTCCACAGCTAACATAGGCAGTAATTCACACAGACGATTGAGTTACTAACCGCATTACTCCAGAGATTGTCTGTAATTGCAGGATTCATTAACAATGCATGTTTCAAGAAGCAATATTAACCAGATGCTATGTTTCAAAGTCTATAATGTAGTTTGTCAGTCTCCAAGTCACAAGAGCAGTGCTTTTTGGGTGGAAGGCGCAGAGCATCTAGTGGGACTAATTTATAAAATGCTAGCGTTAAAGGAACTGTACGGATTTTCTGCTATGTAAAGTGCCACCAGCTTACTAGTTCAGAAACCAGCGGTAACCGCACGTCTCAGCAAATTTTCAGAGCTCTCCTCCTTGGGAATTCCATAATATGGGGTACTCCAAATATGCAAATACCAAGGGCCAGATTCTCGTACAATCGCGGCGGCGCAACGTAACCCGTTTACGTTACACCGCCGCAAGTTTTCAGTGTAAGTGCCTGATCCACAAAGCACTTACCTGTAAACTTGCGGCGGTGTATCGTAAACACGTCCGGCGCAAGCCCGCCCAATTCAAATGGGGCGTGTACCATTTAAATTAGGCGCGCTCCCGCGCCAGACGTACTGCGCATGCTCAGTTTAGAAATTCCCGCCGTGCTTTGCGCGATGTGACGTCATTTTTTAGAACGGCGACGTGCGTAGCGTCCATTCGTATTCCCGGACGTCTTACGCCAAAACAAGAAAAAATTTAAATTCGAGCCGGGAACGACGGCCATACTTTAACATGGCTCAACTAAAGTTAAGCCATGTTAAAGCAGGTGTAACTTTGCAACGGGAAAATATTACTAGCGACGACGTAACAAACGCGAAAACCTTTGTGGATTGCCGTAAATCCTAATTTGCATACCCGACGCTGGAATACGACACGAAATCCCCCCAGCGGCGGCCGAAGTATTGCATCCTAATATCCGACGGTGTAAGTCAATTACACCTGTCGGATCTTAGGGCTATCTATGCGGAACTGATTCTATGAATCAGCCGCATAGATAGGACAAGAGATACAACGGTGTATCAGGAGATACGCCGTCGTATCTATTCTGTGAATCTGGCCCCAAGTTCCTTGGTTATTTGCCTAAGGCCCCTTTCACACTTGTACGACTTGTCCCACGATTCGGGGCTGCAACGTAGAATGACAAGTCGTTCCCCATGATTTCCAATGACAACCATTCATATTAGTATGACTTCAAAGTGGTCCCTGCACTAATTTGCCCGTCTTTAATGCAAGTTCAGGTTCATAGACCTCAAGTCTCTCTGAAATCGCATCAAAATTGCGGTAGTCTCTTGGGCTGGAGCACTCACTCCCCCCCCCCCCCTCTTCATTACCTCTTATTAGTGGCCACCAGTGCATTGGAGAAATCTCTTCAGGTCTCCCACATAGAGGAGTTTATCTCCCATGGTTGAGACACAGGTTCTTTCTTTTTTTGTTTACAAAAGTTTATTGAAGGTATATAAAAACAAAGAGTAATTGCATACAGAGAATGACAGTGTAGTCTGTATAAAAGTCAACGGAGCATAATAATAACAGGTCATACATCTTAATGTGGAAAAAAAGGACGGTAATTACATATGGAAGAGAGGTAGCGTAACAGATATATATAGCCTGCAATAAAGGATTCATATATAAGACAGTGAGAAGGGGTGGGGGGTGTGGGGAGGGAGAGAGTAGAAAGGTCATGGATGTTGAGCGATATTCCAGTAAGACCATTTAAGGACGTATAGATGGAGAGAGTCATTTAGTGTATGGTATACTCTCTCAGACAGTCTGAGCATCTCCATTCTGTCTAACACTTGTGACCAAAGTATAACGTTGGTCCTCCAATTAAGAGCTATCATCCATTGGATGGAACTACAAAGGGAATGACATAGTCTGGAGCAGTAGGGATATCAGGGATCGTGGCATAGAGAATGCATATCTGAGGGGAGATGGTAATCTTTTGATCTCTCAAATCTGGATATAGCTGCACTCCAAATCTGATCTAGCATAGGGCAGTTCCAAAAAGTATGCAACGTTCCCTCTGCCTGGCAACCTCTAAAACAATTGGGGGATACCGAGGGATAGAAAAAGTTAATTTTGGAGGGAGTAAGGTACCATCTGGAAAAGATCTTCATTGGGGTTTCTGTGAATGAAATAGCCCTGTTACATTTTCGGAGGTTCTCTGCCATAGAGTACCATGTTTCCGTTGGGAGAGAACATCCCAAATCTTTTTCCCAGTGTAGCATCGGGTTAGATTTCTCCTGTAGGGCGAGGTCATTGAGATAATGATATAGTGTGGATATCATTCCTCTGTCTCTAAACGATGTAAGGCAAATCCTTTCGAATAGTGTGTTAGTTGAGGAAGTGGATAATGAGAAGTGTGTATCATAGAAGGATTTGATTAGTTGGTACTGTTCGTATTCTGTATTGGGGAGGTTATATTCTTTTTGCAGCGAGATAAAAGATCTAAAAACCCATTTGGATTGTAAGGAGTTCAGAGTGGTGAGACCATTTTTTATCCATAGAGAAAATAAGGGTCTATTAGTGTAGGCAAGATTGAATCTAGGATCGCCCAAGAAGGATGTCATTGGGGAGATGGGAGAGGATAGTAGGTAGGTATCTTTAGTTTTGAGCCAAAGTTGAAAGAGGTGGGCCACTATGGAATTATGTTTTAGAAGATGGCGGTAAAGGATATAGTTAGACCATAGGGTACCTTGAAGGTGGAATGGGTGAACTGATATGGATTAAAATTTTTTCCAAGATATATCTTGGGAGGAGGAAAACCATTGGGATAATTGTGAGAGTCTAGCAGCAAGAAAGTAGTGCCATAAGTTGGGGAGGCCCAATCCACCTTTGGACTGCGCCCTATGTAATAGAGCGTAACTATATCTGGGTTTTTTATCTGCCCAAATGAACTTGTTGATTACCCTCTGAAGATAGTCTAATTTGGATTTTGAGATATTGATGGGAAGGGTGCGGAAATAATAAAGGAGTTTAGGGATGATATTAATTTTTATGGCACATATCCTACCTAAAAAGAATATGTGGTAGGAGGACCATGTACTAAGGAGAGAGCTGATATGTGCTATAAGGGGAGGGTAGTTAGCTTTGTATAAGAACTTATGTGAGGAGGTGATGTTGACGAGACACAGGTTCTTTCATTCTATTAACAGGTTAGGACCCACTAATTCGGGGTACTTTGTCGCAGTAAGTGGGCTTAGCACTATATGACCATATAGTGTGACCAAACCCCCATATTTTTTAATATGTTCAGGTGTTTTTAACTAGCTTTGCAGGATAAATGTAATTTTTGCATGTGTGCGCTATAATCTGTTTTGTAAAATTGCGGTAAAATCGCGCAACTTTGAAAAGGTGGTAGTGTGAAAGGGGCCTTAACCTCTCCTTTGGCTAATGATTGGCCTATGAATGTGATGAGTGGCCTCACTTGCCAGTTGTAAAGAGGAGGTGGTAGGTGGTAGGTGGTAAATCCAGGTACCAACATACTGGTGACACTTTAAATCCCAGGAGGTCAATGCACAGTTTAGTCTCTTTATGGAGGTTTCAACTTTTTATTGCTTTATTTTAGGTAGAACACATAAACGTAGCATAGACAATAGAAACTATAGTTGAACCTCGGATTACGAGCATAATCCGTTTCAGGAGTATGCTCGTAATCCAAAGTACTCGCATATCAAAGCAAGATTTCCCATTGAAGTCAATGGAAACGAAAATAATTAGTTCCGCATTGACTTCAATGGGATGCAATACCGAATGGGGCCAGAGGTGGAGGGGGAACCAGAGGAGCACCGAAAACGGCCGAGGACACTTCGGCTAGGCTTCTGCGCCCCGTACATCAGGTGAAATGAGGTACTGCAGGCCTTTTTCTGTTCTGTATGGTTCTTGCCCCCCCCCCCCCCCGTACTTCAGGTACTGCAGGCCTATTTAGCTTAAATTTTATTCGTCTTGCGAGTCAACACTCACAAACCGAGTCAGATTTTTTTTTTAAAGTTGCTTGCAAATCAAAAAGCTCTCAAACCAAGTTACTCTTAAACCGAGGTTCCACTGTGCTATGTTTTATTAATTTTTTATTGGGGGAAAAAAGAAAATGTATCTATTATGTTTTTTGTTCTTGCTTGTCTATAAAAGTGTGATATTTCTTTACCAAACTACCCTTTTGGCACTATGTAACTTGATTCACAAATTAATCTTACCACAACCATGTGTGGTATATTTTAAACTGCTAACAATTCCATATTACCTTACAATGCAGGGGAATTAAGATATACTGTATAATTGCATAACTGTTACCACCTTCTTCCCTCTGAGTCTTCCATAGTTGGCTGGGAAATCAAAATTTGATTTAGCCCTGGTGCGATTTGACATGACAAATCGGCGGCAATTGCCGGCAATGGCACCATCCTAATCGGTGCGAAGCGGCATCTATGGCGCTGCGCCAATTTAAAAAAGTAATTTCTGTACTACTTTTTGCGATTTCGGGCCGCGATTTACATTGACATCTGCACTGATGTCCCTGTAAGAGGGGCCGAAATCGGGAGTGAAATCGTGCAAATTCAGCTGAACTCGCACGGCTTCACTCCCGCAGCCCAGTGTGAACCTGGGCTAAATTTTCGAGTTTTAAGATTAAGTTCATAATTTAATAGTTGAACAATCTACATAGTTTTCAAAGTCAATTACAAATGAAGCACTGAAAAGTCTTAATTATATAAGCATTTACCTGTTGCTATGAAGCCCTAAATAAGCCCTGATGCAACCAGCTGCTTTCAGAAAGCACATAATTAGTTGAATAGAGTCCACCTGTGTGCAATTAAAGTGTCATGTAATGTCATAATAAATAAAAGACGCTGAAGCTTTCCAGAAAAAGGCACAGAACATATAAAAACGACAAAAAAAATCTGGGTTATATTAAAACAAAAATCCAAAGTACAATACGTGATATTTTTTGTTGTACCAATGGTTCTTTTTTAAGAGATTTTCTCCTTTCCTCAGGTATGAGCAGTGCTGTTAAATCTACCTAAAAAAATTAAGAAATAGAAACAATTTGGCACTACTGCAATCAGCCATCGGAAGCATGATTTGGGTGGGTAAGGAGGACTTTAGCCACAGTAGCAATCAAGTAGCTGAAGAAAGTCACAGCCAAGATATGAAGCAACTGTAATTTAAATGACGCCCAAAGCTGAGCTTTTATGGAAGAGTGATGAATAGGAAACCACTACTGAAAAATAAACACATCCAAATCTGATTTGGATTTTTTTTTTTAAATAACAAACATGTCATACTAAGGCCCCATACACACGATAGAATTTATCCGCGAATACGGTCCAGCGGACCGTTTCCGCGGATAAATCCTCTCGAGGATTTCGGCGGATTTTAATGCGATGGAGTGTACACACCATCGCATTGAAATCCGCGCCGAAATCATCTGGCGATGACGTGTCGCGCCGTCGCCGCGATTATGACGTGGCGACGTGCGCGACGCTGTCATATAAGGAATTCCACGCATGCGTCGAATCATTACGACGCATGCGGGGGATCCCTTCGGACGGATGGATCCGGTGAGTCTATACAGACCAGCGGATCCATCCGTTGGGATGGACTCCAGCAGATGGATATGTTCTGCATGTCAGCGAATATTCGATCTGCTGGAATCCATCCCAGGGGAGATATATCCGCGGAAACAGATCCGCTGGCGTGTACACACCATAGGATCTATCCGCTGAAACCCATTTGCTGGGATTTATCTGCGGATGGATTCTATGGTGTGTACGGGGCCTTACAGTACCTCCACTGTGCAGTTTGTTTTGCACAGAGTGGCTCCGATCCTCCTGGTCTGGGGTCCAAAAGCGGCTCTCGCGGCTCCTCCCTGCAATAGATAACACCCTCTGGGAAGCTCTTTCCCAAGGGGGTTACCTTGTGGGTGCGCTCCTGTGTCATACACTTGGCGGCCATAGCCGCTGAGTGTATGTCTTGGCCTCGAAAGCCTGCATTATTGCATTTGATTGACAGCAGCGGGAGCCAAGGGCTGCCCTATCAATCTATCCAATAAAGAGCTGAGAAGCCATGGAGAGATCACGCCCACGGAAAGTGGGATTCAGGTAAGTAAAACGGGGGGGGGGGGGCATGTTTTGTCAGACAATAGGACTGTCTGTATGCTCCATCAGACAATTGTTGTTGGAATTTCCAACAACAAATGTTGGATAGCCATGCTCTCAAATTGTTCGACAACAAATCTGTTCCGTCGGATTATCAGATTGTGTGTACACAAATTCGTCGGACTAAAATCCAAAGTACAAACACGCATTCTCCGAACCAATGCTAACCATAATCCAACATTAGCATAAGTTGCCCAAAGGGTGGCGCTAAAGAGCAGAAAAAACACGTCGTATCGTGAATGTTGGTTGAAAAAGTTCTACCGTCTGTATGCAGAACAAGTTCACGGCCAACGCCCTTCGGACAAAAATCCACGGATTTGACTGATGGAAATCTGATCGTGTGTACGAGGCTTTACTAACATCCAGTCTGGTTTACATCCAACCTGAGCTAAAGTAATTTTACTAAGAAGAATGGGCAAAAATTGCAAGATTTAGATGTGCTAAAACTAGTATAGACATATCCAAAAGGTCCTGTTATAATTGCAGCCAAAGTTGGTCCCAAGTATTGATTCACAGGGGGGTGGGGTGAAAAAAAACAAAATGTCTTTTGGCTTTTGTACCAAAATAAAATATATTTTGCTCTTGAGACTCCAGTCACACAGGGGCAACACAACTTCCAGCACGACTTTGGGAGGCAACTTGGACACAACTTGAGTATGAATCACAGCGCGACTTCAAGTTGCCTCCAGGACAGGAGGCTTTCCAGTGGCCAATCAAACAACAATCAGCTCTGTGGGAGGGAGGGGGAGGGAGGAGTTTGCCTGAGAAATTTATGTTATCTTCCTGTATTGTTGCTTCAGTTAAGGAAGTGATCCGACTTCTGAGACGACTTCCATTGTAATCAATGGGTACAAGTTGCCTACAAGTTGCCTAGAAGTCGGATTGAAGTTGTACAGGAACCTTTTCTGAAGTCGGAGCGACTGCAGTAGTGTACATTAAGATTGCTCTATTCACTTACATTGATTTTCTCATGCAGCGCGATTTGAGGCGACTAGGGGCGACTTGGGGCGACTTGAAGTCGGATCCAAAGTCGTCCCTGTGTGAATGGGCTCTTAAAAGTTGTAAGTTGTAAAACTCATTTGGTAAAATATATGGTAAAATGTTACTTTAAACAACTTCATTCCAGGTTGCAACGCTACAAAATAAGCTATAAATCCAAATTCACTTTTAATTATATTAGTCAGTAGGGCTTTAGGTAGCCATAATTTTTAGATGTTGGGAACATAATTTGTATTATTCACATAAACCTGTGCCACCATAAATCTCTCTCTTACAAAATATCCTCTGCTGTAGACATATCTCCGCAGCATGTACAGATTGCTAATAATTTCTCAGTGAGCTCCATTTCCATTTTGTAAACATCTTCATTTTCTGGATTCTTTACAAGCAACAGTTTGCAGCCTGTGAGATAAGTGGACCTCCATGAGACACCCGCTTATTGCTTAAAGCGGAGTTCCAACCACAATTAACATTTTTTAAATGTATGTCCTTTGATCCTGCGTTTTTATAATATAAATCTGGTCACTTAGGGCCATATTCACAAACAATTACGGCGGCATAACGTATCCCCTTTACGTTACTCCGCCGCAAGTGCTTGATTCACAAGGCACTTGCGTGTAAACTTGCGGCGGCGTAGCGTAAAGCCGTCCGGCGCAAGCCCGCCTAATTCAAATGGGGCGTGTACCATTTAAATTAGTCTCGTTCCCACGCCAAACGTTCTGCGCATGCTCCGTTAGGAAATTTCCCGCCGTGCTTTGCGCAAAATTACGGCGCCCCAACGTGTTTTTTGAATGGCGACGTGCGTTACGTCCTTTCGTATTCCCGGACGTCTTACGCAAAAAAAAATTGAAATTCGACGCGGGAATGGCGGCCATACTTTAACATGGCTGGTCTAAATCTAAGCCATGAAATAGCAGGCTTAATTTGCGACGGGAAAAACCGACTAGCGACGACGTAAGAGAATGCGACGAACGCGCGTACCTTCGTGGATCGCCGTAAACAGCTAATTTGCATACCCGACGCGGAAAACGACGCAAACTCCACCCAGCGGTCGCCGAAGGATTGCATCCTAAGATCCGAAGGCGTACGAAGCCTGTCGGATCTTAGTCAAAAGCCGTTGTATCTTTGTGAATTACAAATAAAGATACGACGCGGCAAATTTGAAAGTACGCCGGAGTATCGGCAGATACTCTGGCGTACTTTTTCTGTGAATCTGGCCCACACTATTTTACAATCCGCCGCCGATCCGCATAGATATTCAAAAAAGATAGTTTATAAAACTATATCTACACCGCATTTACTTCTTGGAAGTTTTGGATGGGGAGTGATAATTGGACAGCGCACTGCATCCTGGGAAATGATGACACATTTCCCAGGAGCATTAGAGGGAGATGATGTCAGAATCCTAGGTGGTTTCAAAGGCAGATTTCGTGGGACCGCATAGCAACAGGCATTTCCAGATGAGTAAAAAAAAAAAATTTTTTTTTTTTCTTTTTTAGTCGTAAGCTACAGTTTAAAGCAAAATTGTTTTTTTGATGGAACCTCCACTTTAACTGTTTAGCACTTACTACAATTTACACCAAAAAAAAAAAAAACTCTTCAGCTGAAGGTGTTTTTTTTATGCATATTCCTCTGCGGCGCCTATTTATCCTAACAAATGTATTTACATTTCTGAAGGTCGATGACACCCATGAAAATTTAATTGAATTGTATTCTATTATGTGTCTGTGCGTACAGTAAAACCTTGGTTTGTGAGCATAATTCGTTCCGGAAGCATGCTTGTAATCCAAAGCACTTGTATATTTCCCATCCCATGAGAATTTATGTTACACTCATTGGGGGTCAGCCCTGCGATCTTATAAGTTTCTTTGAGTTACTTTATGGACAAACTTGATGACATGATGATCTTCTGTTTATGTTCTCATTGTGGGCTTTTGACTGCAAAAGACAAACCTCCCCGATGAATGCAGAGAGGAACACGGGCCAAAGAAACAAGTGATATGACCATTTTTGAGAAGCACTAACAAGAATTACGCCATAAAGGGTAATGAGCACTTTTGAACGCTGAAAGTGGTTGCTATCACATAATGAGATTTTCCAACATACTTGAAAAGGTATTTGCTTTCAATAGCAAATTATTTTTGTATGAAGAAAAAGGAATGAAGGTATGTGCCTAAACAAGGGGTTAGTCCAGTGTTTCTCAATTCCAGTCCTCAGGCCCCCCCAACAGGTCAGGTTTTCAGGATTTCCATTATTTTGCACAGGTGATTTGATCAGTTTCACTGCCTTACTAATCACCACAGCCTTTTCATCTGAGGGAAATCCTGAAAACCTGACCTGTTGGGGGGGCCTGAGGACTGGAATTGAGAAACACTGGGTTAGTCTAAGGTAAAACCTCATGTGTGGACATGAACGCATCATTTTGAAGCTTCTATTGTTGACTTGTTTTTCAATGTGTCGGCTCCTGTGTTATCATCCTCACTTCAATAATTATTCGATCCATGAGCTAGAACAAATATTCGGGGTGGGATTTCTGACTTTGCTATCTGTAAGTTTCAGATGAATGGTCCACAACTAGTAAAGCAAGGATAAGGAGCCTCTACCTTTGAAAAATCCAAACACCAATAACGGCTTCCATATTTCTGCCTTGAGCCCTTACCTTTTATGTAAATACAAGTTTTTTTATTATTTTTTATCTCCTAATCTTAGGAGTTTAAAGCGGGGGTTCACCCTAAAAAAAAAAAAAAAAAATGTTCTATCCAGCATACTGCTGACATCAACAGTATGCTGGATTTTCTTTTTCGGTCTTTACTTACCTTTTTTTGTCGTTTTCACCTGGCTTCCGAGTTCTTGCTCCCCCGGGGGGTAGGCGTTCCTAAGCTCTGCATAGATGAGTGACGTGCGCGTCATCATCTTCCGAAAATATCCGAGTGGGACTCGGCACTTTACGGCGCCTGCGCAGTCAGCTCTACATGGCAGGCGCAGGCGCCGTATAGCGCCGTAAAGAGCCAAGACCCCGTCGGATATTTTCGGAAGGCGATGACGCGCACGTCAATCATCTATGCAGAGCTCCCCGTCGGGGAACAGGAGCGACACGCCCACTCCCCGCAAGGAAGAAGACCCGGAAGTGCGGCTGAAGACAGGTAAGTGTACACAAAAAAAAAAAAATTGACAAGGCTAGAGATAGGTTAGGAAAAAAAATTATTTTAGGGTGAAGCCCCGCTTAAACCACTTAGCAACCAGGCCAATTCTGACACTTCTCTCCTACATGTAAAAATCATTTTTTTTGCTAGAAAATTACATAGAACCCCCAAACATTATATATGTTTTTTTTTTTTTTTTTAGCAGAGACCCTAGAAAATACTATGGTGGTCATTGCAACTTTTTATCTTGCACGGTATTTGCGCAGCAATTTTTTCAAACGCGTTTCATGCTTTAAAAAAAAAAACAGTAAAGTTATCCGAATTTTTTTGCATAATGTGAAAGATGAAGTTACGCAGAGTAAATAGATACCTAACATTAGGGTGACCAGACATCCCCAGTTTCAGGGAACAGTCCTCTGATTGAGGACACTGTCCCCGGACCAAATATGTCCCTGGTTTTGTCCCCAGATTGAATTTAATAGGGGGCAGGGGCAATTTCAAAGACAGTCAGGCCTCGTACACACGACCAAGTTTCTTGGCAAAAACCAGCAAGAAACTTGCTGGGATTTTTTTGTTGTCGAGGAAACCGGTCGTGTGTACATTTTTCGATGCGGAAACTGTCGAGGATCCCGTCGAGCCAAAAAGAGAGCATGTCTTCTTTTTCCTCGACGGGAATGGAGAAACTTGCCTTGTCGAGTTCCTCCACAGCCTAAAAAGGAACTCGACGAGGAAAACGTTGTGTTTCGCCCGTCGAGTTCCTCGGTCGCGTGTACGAGGCTTTAGTCCAGAATTTAAAAAATTAGAATTACACACCCTTGCTCCGCCGTGCCTACTAGCATAGGGGGGTTGTATTTTTCCATTATCTGTGCCCCTTTCTGATGATCATGTGCTGGTCGGAGCGGAGGGAATATTTCTTCAGTTTCGGGCGCATTCAGCTTCGCTTGCATGTTATTCTGCCTTGGCTCAAATCCTGGCCAGCCACCTGTCTATCTCCTTGCCTTCCCTGGCAGAGTGATCTTCCTCCGCTCCCCATCCAGTAGTAGCCGGGGCCCGAAGAGTAAGACTTGAGAGGCTGTGAGGCGGGCGGCGACGGGCAGAGAGTCGCTGATTGTTGCCATTACTAGTAAAGAAAAAATATGTCCCCGGATTTCATTTTAAGAATCTGGTCACCTTTCCTAACATGTCACGCTTCAAAATTGCACACACTCGTGGAATGGCGCCAAACTTCGGTACTTAAAAAAATCCCCATAGGCGACGCTTTAATTTTTTTTTATTGGTTATATGTTTCGAGTTACAGAGGAGGTCTTGGGCTAGAATTATTGCTCTCGCTCTAATGTTTGCGGAAACAACTTACATGTGTAGTTTGAACACCGTTTTCATATGTAGGTGGGACTTGGAGGCAACCCCTGTGCTGGTGGACTCTGCCTGCAGGCAGAAGGCGTACAGTGACAGAAGAGAGGCAGAGAGGGAAGGAGCCACAGAGGACACCCTCACCCTTTCAGCCTTAGCCAGGCTTGGTTGAGACACCCTGGAAGCAAGTGGGACCTGTTTAGCAGGATGCATGTGCTGAAGTTGCCACATATGCTGCAGGACTTTTAAGGGACTGAGTAAAGCCTCGTACACACGTACATGTTTCCAGTCGAGAAAACGGCCATGAGAGCTTTTGGCCGGGAAATTCCGGCCGTGTGTATGCTCCATCGCAGTTTTCCCAACAGGAAAACTGCTGCGGGAAAAAAAGAGAACCCGCTCTCTTTTTTTCCCGGCGGGATTCCCGACGTTTTTTAAGCCACAGTTTTCCTATGGGAAAAGACTGTGTTGGAGCATACACACGGCCGGGTTTACCGACCAAAGCTCTCATGGCAGTTTTCCTGTCAGGAAACCTGGCCGTGTGTAGGGGGAAAAAGTAACCAAGCAGGTTATCGGTTTTCCACTCTGGTTTTCCGGCGGTAAAAAGTCACCCGGGAAACTCATACGTGTGTACTAGGCATACTTATCCACCTCCCAAAGCCTATAGGGGAGAGGCAGCCAGGTAAGGTGCGATCGTAAGGTACATTGGTAAGGTGTGAGGTGCGAGGTGCAATGGAAGGTGCGATGGTAAGGTGCACTGGGATATATGGCTGTGCATTTTGGTAACAAGCTTTACCACAACACACAGATATAAATCTAGCCAGAGTGGATCTTCTTCTTAAAGGGGTTGTAAAGGTACAATTTTTTTTCCTAAATAGCTTCCACACAGTAATGCAAGGCTTTCTCTCTGGTGTGGAGTGTCGTGCTCGCCCCCTCCCTTGGACTACAGGAGAGTCAGGACGCCCACTAACACACGGCTCCTTTCTCTATCTGCAACGTAGAGAGCTTCCTGACTCTCCTGTGGTCCAAGGGAGAGGTGACACTCCACACCAGGGAGAAAGCCTTGCATTACTGTGTGTAGTTACAGACAGAAGAACAGGAAGTGAGGATTTCTCAGAAGAAATAAGGACATTTAAAGGTAAAATGGAAGGATGAGGTAAGTGAAGGAGGACTGCACTAAGGTAAAGGAAGCTATCTAGGGAAAAAAAATACCTTTACAACCCCTTTAAGCACTAGTTCCTGACACTGTAGAGGTTAAAAGCCATACCTATTGAATGGGATGATGCAGCAATGCTCTTCATCAAGGTTATTTTGAAATAGATGTGGTACTCATCTGAACACAAATTGAGGCTGAGCGTGAAGTAATTCACAAGGTTTTCATTTCATGAGACTTGACAGAAACCTTTGGAAAAGTTGAAAGATTACTGTGAAAAGACAAAGGATAAGGACAAACGATGCATTTACTGGTGGTGTGATCTTAGTAAATCCTTTTCACTACAGTCAGTATTTTTCTCTGGTGCCAACATCAGATAAATCCTCCATAATTGGACACATGCAATATGCATGCTGGTCCATAGGACCCTTTTACCAGTTTATCTTGAAATCATTGCACCTAGCAGAACAAATCGGAAGCCTGCAGTGAATATCCTGCTGCCAACGATTGACGCAATTTATGGCAAATCTGTTTTGAGTGTCTTCTTCTTCTCCAGGATGTTGGCTTTCACATAATATACGGGTTGCGGTATAGTAACGATCTTTTAAGTCTACAATAAATGCACTGAAAATTAAAAAATGTCTCAACCACAAAGTGGTTTAACCTCCCTGGCAGTATGATTCTTTCAGAAAAAAACATGCTGAAAGCGGTACCATTATTTGCAAGGAAATTTGGCGTTTTATATTGTAGGTCTGTAATTTTTAGAAATAACTCACTTAAATCTGACCAAACAAGATTCTAATAGGCATCCCAGGTATGACATTTTTTTAAAAACAAAATTATAAATTATAATATAATAAATAATTATAAATAATTATAACAAATAATAATATAATTATAATAAAAATTATTCAATAATGTAATCAAATTAAAATCACTGAAATTTGCTCAGTTGCAGAATTGTTGCTGTCATTATTTTATTTTTTTTATGACGAATTTCCCCACAAATCGCTATCGCACAATTCTGCAAGTGATTATAATTTATTATCGCTGTTTTTTAGCTGATCTAAAACTAATTTTGACATAAAGGGACACTTTTGGTTGCTATGGACAATCTACAGTTTGCAGGGAGAAAAAAAGGTTTTTATTATATAAAATGACATGCATGACACAGGACAGACCACTAGGGACAGGGGGTGTGTGTTTTTTTTACATACAGTACTGTAATCTATAAGATTACAGTATACTGTATGTAAGGTGTTTGTTTACGTTTTTGAATTTGGCGCCGTTCTCCGTCCCCGTGCGTCGTAACGTCACAGGGAACGGAGATCAGCGTCACACGGAGGCACTATGTGAATCGAGCGAGGTCCCGCTCGCTCACACAGCGCGGTGGCATCGCTGGATCCAGGGACAAGGTAAGTAAAAAGTGCCTGTGGATCTAGCGAGGCAAGCCGAGACTGACTCGGGGTTACCGATCGTAGCAGGAAAATCTAACCCCGAGTCAGTCTCGGGAACACCTCCAGGCAGGTTAAGCAGTAATAAACCCAAAAGCAAACATTCATTATATTGCAGCTTTCCAATTCTTAGATGTGGTGGCTGCATTAGTTTTCTTTTTAGGCTTTCTTTCTTATATTTTCATCTGGTGATCTAGCTAACAAATGTGTGGTTTTTCAAAAGCAGAAGCTCTCCAGCAGAATGTATCAGATTATATGGATGAGACTAACCATTTAGCAATATCAGAGGTGCTTAACCTCCCTGGCGGTATGATTCTTTCAGAAAAAAGGTGCTGAAAGCGGTACCATTATTTGCAAGGAAATTTGGTGATTTGTACTGTAGGCCTGTAATTCTTAGGCCTTTTACACACGAGAGGATTTCCGCTGGAAACCGTCCGCCGGACCGTTTCCAGCGGATAAATCCTCTGGCGGATTTGGATCTGATGGCTGTACACACCATCAGATCAAAATCCCCGCGGAATATATCTGCGGTGCCGCACCGTCGCCGCGACGATGACACGGCGACGTGCGCGACCCTGGAAGGTAAATACTTCCACGCATGCGTCGAATCATTACGACGCATGCGAGGGATGGGAGCGGACGGACTGATGCGGTGAGTCTGTACAGACGACCGGATCAGGTGCTAAGAAATTTGTATCCACTAAAAATCAGTCGGCTGGATTTTTATAAGCCTGAAAATGTCCGCTAGGCCATACACACGACCGGATCTATCTGCTGGAACTGATCCGCGGATCAATCCCAGCGGATCGATCCGGTCGTGTGTACGGGGCCTTAGGAATAACTCACTTAAATCTGACCAAACCAGAGTCTAATAGGCATCCCGGGTATGAAATGTTTTAAAAACAAAATTATAAATTATAATATAATAAATAACTATAAATAATTATAACAAGTAATAATACTGTATAATTATAATAAAAATTATTCAATAATGTAATCAACTCAAAATCACTGAAATTTGCTCAGTTGCAGAATTGTCGCTGTCATTACTTTTATTTTTTTATGATGAATTTCCCCACAAATCGCTATCGCACAATTCTGCAAGTGATTATAATTTATTATCGCTGTTTTCTAGCTGCTCTAAAACCATTTTTGACATAAAAAGACACTTTTGGTTGCTATGGACAATCTACAGTTTGCAGGCAGAAAGAACAGTTTTTATTATATAAAATGACATGTAAGACACTGGGCAGACCACTAGGGACAAGGGGGGTGTGTATTTTTTACATACAGTACTGTAATCTATAAGATTACAGTATACTGTATGTAATGTGTTTGTTTACGTTTTTGAATTTGGCGCCGCTCTCCGCTCCCGTGCGTCGTAACGTCGCAGGGAACGGAGATCGGCGGCACAGGAGGACGCTGTGTGAATCGAGCGAGGTCCCGCTCGCTCACACAGCGCAGTGGCATCACTGGATCCAGGAACAAGGTAAGCCAGCGCACGCTGCAGGCTCTGCATAGCTACCCCGAGCGTGACTCGGGGATACCGATTTTAGCACAAAAAATCCACCCGAGTCATGCTCGGGAATACCGCCAGGGGGGTTAAAGTGATGTTAAAGTCTTGTTTATTATTTATTTTTTATAAAAAACATGTTATACTTACCTGCTCTGTGCAGTGGTTTTGCACTGAGCAGCCCAGGGTCCCTCGCCGGTGCTCCTGGCCCCTCCCTCCTGCTGAGTGGCCCCATAGGAAGCAGCTTGCTATAGGGGCACCTGAGCCGAGCCCCAGTTCTGTGGTGCATTCAAACATGGAGCCGTGGCTTTGCCACGCCCCCTCTCTCTCTCTCTCCTCATTGGCTTATTGACTTTGATTGACAGCAGCAGGAGCCAATGGCAGCCACTGCTGTCTCAGCCAATGAGGGGAGAGAGTCCTGGACAGCCGAGGCTTTTGTACAACATCGCTGGATCGAGATGGGGCTCAGGAAAGTATTAGGAGGGCTGCTGCTGCAAACTGAATGTTTTTTTTATCTTAATGCATAGAGTGCATTAAGATTAAACAAAAACTTCTGCCTTTAGAAACACTTTAAAATGATTGGCTTTTATCCATCTGTGTAAAATCGTTATCACAAAAGGAAAAAAAAATCTGTAACTGATAAAGATGTGAGATAGAGTTTGGCTTCCATTTGTTAGTGTATCTAAATCTGCTAACACATGTACCACTGCCGTGAACTTCAGATTTGTGGAGTGCACGACTAATAGTTGTCCTGTGGACAGATTCTCCCACCTGAGCTGTGGATCTCTGCAGCTCCTCCAGAGTTACCATGGGTCTCTTAGCTACTTCTCTGATTAATGATCTTCTTGTTGGGCCCATAAGTTTAGGTGGACGGCCATGTCTTGATAGGTTTGCAGTTGAGCCATACTCTTTCCATTTTTGGATGATTGATTGAACAGTGCTCCGGGAAAAGTTCAAAGCTTGGGATATTTTTTTATCAACCTAACCCTGCTTTAAACTTCTCCACAACTTTATCCCTGACCTGTCCGGTGTGTTCCTTGGCCTTCGTGATGGTGTTTGTTCACTAAGGTTCTCTAACAAACCTCTGAGGGCTTCACAGAACAGCTGTATTTATACTGAGATTAAATTACACATAGGTGAACTCTATTTACTAATTGGGTGACTTCTGAAGTCAATTAGTTCACACTGGGCTGCGGGAATAAAGCCGTGCGAGTTCAGCTGAACTCGAACAATTTCACTCCCGCTTGTCAGTCCCAATTTTGGCCGTGATTACAGTGACATCTGTGTGGGTTTCTGCACAGATCTCAATGTAAATCGATCCCGAAATCGCAAAAAGTAGTACAGAAACTAGTTTTTGAAAATTGGTGCAGCGCAGCAAAAGCAGCGTCGCAACGATTAGGACAGTGCCATTGCCGGCAAATGCCGCAGATTTGACATGTCAAATCGCATGTCAAAACGCACCAGTGTGAACCAGGGCTTAGGTAGGGGTATCAGAGTAAAGGAGGCGGAATACAAATGCTTGCCACACTTTTCAGATATTTGTAAAAGATGTTGAAAACTATTTATCATTTTCCTTTCACTTCACAATTATGTGCCACTTTTTGTTGGTCGATCACATAAAATCCCAATAAAATACATTTATGCTTTGGTGGTAACATGACAAAATGTGGAAAATTTCAAGGGGCAGGAATACTTTTTCAAGGCACTGTAGTTGTTGATAAATCTAAAAGAAAATTTTAAAAGTCGTAATTTGCATTTAGTAAATTAGGAATTCTGTACTAATTGTCACTAGGGTTGTCACGATACCACTTTTTTGAGACCGAGTACAAGTACCAATACTTTTTTTCAAGTACTCGCCGATACCGAATACCGATACTTTTTTTTAATGTCATGTGACATTTTTTTTTTTTTTTTAGGGGGGGTAGTGGATTGTCAGTGTGTGTTTTTTTTCTATTATTATTATTATTATTATTATTATTATTATTATTTACATTTATTTTTTTTATTATTTATTGCAATTTTTTTTTTTAATTAGCCCTGTTGGGGGGCTTTGGTGAGATATCAGGGGTCTTAACAGACCTCTGACATCTCCCCTTTAAGACAGAGAAAGGGACTAGGGACACATATTCCCCAGTCCCTTTCTCAGCTGCACTGGAAATGAATGGACAGGAGACAGAGGCTCCTATCCATTCATAAACTGAAGCATTGTAAACACAGTTTACAATGCTCAGTCATATGAATGGACAGAGTCAGTGATCACTGACTCTGTTCATTCAGAAAAGGTAGGAGCCGGGTTTAGCGGCTCCTACCGCCGCTCTCCTTCCTGACAGAGGGGGCGGAGGAGGACATGGAGGGGGGACACAGATCACGGCGGGGGGAAGCAGCGGCACGGAGGGGGGACACAGATCACGGAGGGGGGGCAAAACAGAGGATGGCAGCGTCACGGAGGGGGAGAACAGAGGACAGCAGCGACATGGAGGGGGAGAACAAAGGACGGCAGCGGAACGGAGGGGGGGAACAGAGAATGGAAGCGGCATGGAGGGGGGGAACAGAGGACGGCAGTGGCACAGAGGGGGGGAAAAGAGGACGGCAGCGGCACAGAGGGGGAGAGCAGAACGGTAGCGGCACGGAGGGGGGACACGGGAGCATGGAAGGAGAGTCAGGTATCGGTAAAGTATCGGAGCATTTTCCCCGAGTACAAGTACTCGGGGAAATGCTTTGTATCGGTCCCTATACCGATACTAGTATCGGTATGGGGACAACCCTAATTATCACCATGTAAATATATGTATTCCATGTGTACCTTACTATCATTAAAATAATTGTAATGATGGGGTTTATGGTAAGGTGACCAGATTTTTTAAATGAAATACGGGGACATATTTTTTCTTTACTAGTAATGGCAACAATCAGCGACTCTCTGCCCGTCGCCGCCCGCCTCACAGCCTCTCAAATCTTACTCTTCGGGCCCCGGCTACTACTGGATGGGGAGCGGAGGAAGATCACTCCGCCAGGGAAGGCAAGGAGGTAGGCAGGTGGCTGGCCAGTATTTTAGCCAAGGCAGAAGAACATGCGAGCAAGCTGAATGGGCATGCGCCCGAAACTGAAGAAATATTCCCTCCGCTCCGACCAGCACATGATCATCAGAAAGGGGCACAGATAATGAAAAAAATACAACCTCCTATGCTAGTAGGCACGGCGGAGTGGGGGTGTGTAATTCTAATTTTTTTATTTTAATTCTGCACTGACTGTCTTTGAAATTGCCCCAGCCCCTTATTAAATCCAATCTGGGGACAAGACCAGGGACAGACTTGGTCCGGGGACAGTGTCCTCAATCAGGGGACTGTCCCCTGAAACTGGGGATGTCTGGTCTCCCTAGTTTAGGGCTCTGATGATCAGTATTCTCAGGAAGAGGAATAAAGAGGAAAAATGTGCCTCTCCAATATAGACACTGAGGACAAGTGTCCCTGGCAAGTGCTAAGCGTGTGAGATATTGTCTATAGTCTGCATTATAACTCCAGCTGTATTTCTGAGTGCAGCGAGTGAAGCTGGGCTATAAATACAACTGCATATGTGTAGAAGCTATTTTTAGACTTGAATTCTTCAATTCACAACAATGGAGGTATTTTGCATCCATGGTTTAGCAGGCAGCACCATGGAGAATTAAACATGCACTGCTGGAGCATTTACAGCAAAATGTCTTTAAAAATAGATTGTTAAAAGCGATAATTATTTATATGTGACCTCATTGCATGCATATTTAACAGGAAATATCTCTTCAGCTGTATAGGTTTGATTTATTTATTTCTCATAATTATATAGCGCTTTACAGAGTACACAGAATGGAACATATCAGCCTAACACATAGCTCCCAACTGTCCCTGATTTCGAGGGACTGTCCCGGATTTCGAGGGACTGTCCCTGATTTGGAGCAATGTCCTGTCCCTCATTCCTCCTCATTTGTCCCCCATTTTGGTCTGATCTATATAGATGTACTATATTTTTCACTCCATAAAACACACACTTTTCCCCCCAAGAAATGGGTGAAAATGTCCCTGCGTCTTATGGAGCGAATACTGACCAGGACCGTCACCCCCCCTGTTCCCATTGCCGCCACCGCTATGTCTCAATAGTGGGTGGCCATCTAGCGCGAGCCTGACCATCTCCTGGCTAAGCCTGTCACTCACAGAAGAAAGCAGCCCCAGTGGCCAAATGGAGTACTGCTGCTCCTGCTGCTCCGTCTTCTATCTCGCCGGGCACAGGTCAGACTGCATTGTTAATGGGCACAGATCAGGCTGAATTCTTAATGGACAAAGGTCAGGCTGCATTGTTAATGGACACAGGTCAGGCTACATTGTTAATGGGCACAGGTCAGGCTGCATTGTTAACCACTTCCCCACCAGCCGCCGTCTGGAAACGGCGGCAAGGTGGTTGCTTAACTGGGGGTCGCCGTTCTGAAACGGCGCCCCGCAGAAGCAGCAATGCGCGCCGCCTCGGGCGCGCACACAGAAATTTCTGTGCGCGCCGGGTCTATGAGACCCGGCGCTACACAGATCTAGGTAAATGACCAGCAACAACGGTCATTTACCATGTGATCGCGCCGTCCAATGACGGCGCGATCACAATGTAAACAAAGGAGGTCAGGGAAAGTTTACCTCCTCTCCTCACACAGTATCAGCGGGAGAGAAGAGGAGATAAACTGTGAGTTTTCTAGTGCCCATAGTGTCACATCAGTGCCCAATCTGTGCCCTAAAGTGCCCAATCTGTGCCTAAAGTGCCCAATCTGTGCCCTAAAGTGCCCAATCTGTGCCTAAAGTGCCAAATCTGTGCCTAAAGTGCCCAATCTGTGCCCTAAAGTGCCCAATCTGTGCCTAAAGTGCCCAATCTGTGCCCAACAGTGCCACATCTGTGCCCAGTAGTGCCACATCTGTGCCGCATCAGTGTCACCAGAGCCGCACCAGTGTCACCAGAGCCGCACCAGTCACCAGAGCCGCACCAGTCCTATAATATTGCCACAACAGTGCCGTACCAGTGCCGCCTGTGCCCACCAGTGCCGCCTGCGCCCACCAGTGCCGTCTGCGCCCACCAGTGCCGTCTGCGCCCACCAGTGCCGCCTGCACCCACCAGTGCCGCCTGTGCCACCACGGCCACCTGTGCCCTCCAGTGCCGCCTGTGCCCACCAGTGCTGCCTGTGCCCACCAGTGCTGCCTGTGTCCACCAGTGCTGCTAATCGGTGCACACCAGAGCCACCTGTGCCCACCAGAGCCACCTGTGCCGCCTGTGCCCACCAGTGCCGCCTGTGCCCACCAGAGCCACACCCGTGCCACTACAGTGCACATAAGTGCCGCCTGTGCCCACCTGTGTCCACCAGTGCCACCACAGTACTCTGCAGTACAGCCTCACCAGCCACCAGTATGGGAAAAAAATTCTTTACCGGCGAGCAGGCCGTACAGCTTCTACTTGCCATGAGCGATGAGAGCAGCGAGGAGTCTCTGTCCGATTCTGATTCGGCCTATGAACCCGTTATAGACAGTGGGTCCGATTCAGAATCTGAAGAAGAACATGTGCCCAGGAAAAAAAGGGGTGCTGGCGTGGAGAAGCGGCCTACTCCCAGACGCGCAGGGCCGTCCACCTCAAGCGCTGTGCCTACCACCCCAAGCGATGTGCCGTCCACCCCAAGCGCTGTGCCGTCCACCCCAAGCGCTGTGCCGTCCACCCCAAGCGCTGTGCCGTCCACCCCAAGAGCTGTGCCGTCCACCTCAAGAGCTGTGCCGTCCACTTCAAGAGCTGTGCCGTCCACCTCAAGAGCTGTGCCGTCCACCTCAAGCGATGTGCCACTGCAACAAAGCCCAGGCACCAGTAGGGTGTCATCTCAGCCCCAAAGGGATAGGGGCCATGCCGGCTTTCCCTATGGCCTTCAAAACCCCCTGTGGCTTCCCCCTAATTCTGGAGCAGCAAATATCCCCCCCTTCACTGCCCAGCCAGGTGTCCAGGTGAACACAGAAAACTTTTCTATGATTAATTTTTTTAATTTAGTTTTCACCGAAGATTTCCTTTCCTTCATTGTGGCCCAGTGCAATCTCTACGCACAACAGTACGTAAGAAGTAACCCTGGTTCCAGATATGCCCGCCCCTTTGAGTGGAGAGAACTAACCGTGGACGAATTTAAAATGTTCTTAGGCCTAACCTTTACTATGGCACTTTAAAAAAAAAAAACAATTGTACTCCTACTGGTCCACCAAACCCATTCACCACATGCCACTCTTCTCCTCCCTTATGCCAAGATCCCGATATTTAATAATTATGCGGTTCCTCCACTTTAACGACAACGCCCAGTGCCCTCCCCGAAATGACCCTGCTTTTGACAAGCTATATAAAATTCGGCCACTTCTAAATTTTTTCGCTCAACAATTTCCCCAATTATATACCCCTGACCAGAACATATCTGTGGACGAGTCCCTTGTCAAATTCTCAGGCAGGCTGGGCATCAAGCAGTTCATCCCCAGCAAAAGGGCCCGATATGGGGTCAAAATGTACAAGCTTTGCGACAGAGCCACAGGGTACCTCTACTCATTCATGGTGTATGAAGGAAAGGACTCCCAACTGCATCCCCCTGAATGTCCAGAGTATATGGGAGTCAGCGGAAAAGTGGTCTGGGATCTGATGTATCCACTCTTTGGAAAGGGATACCACCTTTATGTGGATAATTTCTACACCAGCTTGCCCCTGTTTCGCTGTCTTTACCTTCAGAATACCCCAGCATGTGGCACAATAAGACCCAACAGGAAAGGCTTCCCGCAAAAACTGGTGGATCAAAAGCTCAGACGAGGGGAGTCTGCAGCATTGAGGAACCAGGAGATATTGGCTGTCAGGTGGAGGGACAAACGGAACGTCCACATGCTTTCATCAATCCACAATGACACCCACGTGGAAGTCCCCAAAAGAACCGGCCCAATCCAAAAACCAAAATGCATATATGACTATAATTTGTTCATGGGGGGAGTGGACTTCAATGACCAGATGTTAGAACCCTACCTGCCCACAAGAAAATCCCGCCACTGGTATAAGAAAGTGTCCATTTATTTTTTTAGTTTGGCCTTCTACAATTCCTATGTAATTTACAAAAAATCATCCGAGAACCCTGTATCATATCTGGACTATCAAGAAGAAGTCATCACCGCCCTTTTGTACCCTGAAAACCCACCGGAAAATATTCGCTCTGATTCTGTGAGCAGATTGCACGAGCGTCACTTTCCTGAGCAAACCCCCTCCCGTGAAACAGGCAACAGACATCAGAAGAGGTGCCGGGTGTGCTCCAGAAGAGGAATTCGAAAAGACACCAAGTATTACTGTCCAGATTGTCCTTCCCAACCAGGCCTCTGTATTGGAACATGTTTCCGCCGTTACCATACGTTTCTTCATTATTAGGGACGTATGGTAAACACAATTCTAATTTCCTGTAATTCCCCCCCCACACCCCTTATGCCACTGCACTCATACCTCTGCCTTCTCCGGAACCGACCATGGCCTGTTATACGACCACTCTTTTGCCTAACCCTAAACATACTTCTGCCTTCTCCGGAACCGACCATGGCCTGTTATACGACCACTCTTTTGCCTAACCCTAAACATACCTCTGCCTTCTCTGGAACTGACCCTGGCTTGTTATACGACCACTCTTTTGCCTAACCCTAAACTGTACCTACCTCTGCCTGCTCTGGAACTGACCCTGGACTGTTTGACCACGTTTTTTGCCTGCCCCTTGGATTGATCTTTTACCCTGCTATACTAGTGGGAACACAGGGGTCTCACATATGTGAGGGGCTCCAGAATTGTTTTTCTGGATGAAAAAAATAATTTTTTAGTTTTCTCATTCCCGGATTAGGGTCTGGTTGCCCAGAGGCTTCAAAGAGATTTGGGTGGGAGAAGCCTCTACCCCTGTCCCCATTCCCCTACCCATGGCCCGCTACTTGGACCATGTTCCTACCAGGACAAATATTTTGCCACTGCTGGCACTGTACTGACTATGGACAATATTCCTGCCTGCTGCCTGCTGCCTGGACAATTCCATTCACTGTCGCTGACCAGTGACCACGTCCCTGCCTGCTGCCTGGATCGGGGCTCTCCTTCTGTGGACAATTGCACTACTAAAACCACAGGTAATCTTCTTTTTTTTTTACCCATTACTCAGCAGAATGTATTTTAGGGTGTAATTCTTGGTATATACATGCTGTGTTAGAAATATGAAGGCCCTTCAAAAATGTGATAGATTGTAAGGAAATTGGATGTGTAATTTATGTCCCTAGAACACCTGATGGTGCTTCTTGGATGTTGGGCCTCTGTATGTGGCCACGCTGTGTAAAAGTCTCACACATGTGGTATCGCCATACTCAGGAGGAGCAGCAGAATATATTTTGGGGTGTAATTTTTTCTATGTACATGCTATGTGTTGGAAATATCCTATAAATGGACAACTTTATGTAAAAAAAAATGCGTTTTTATTTTTTTCCACATTTTCCAAAAACATCTGGAAAAAAATGAACTGTTCAAAAGACTCATTATGCCTCATAGATTATACGTTGGGGTGTTAGCTTTCCAAAATGGGGTCACTTTGTGGGCGTTTCCATTGTCCTGGTGCTCCAGGGCCTTCAAAAGTGTAATAGGTGGGTGAGAGATTAGATGTGTAATTTATGCTCCTAGAATGCTTGAAGTTGCTACTTCGGTGTTGGGCCTCTGTATGTGGCCACGCTGTGTAAAAGTCTCACACATGTGGTATCGCCATACTCAGGAGGAGCAGCAGAATATATTTTGGGGTGTAATTTTTTCTATGTACATGCTATGTGTTGGAAATATCCTATAAATGGACAACTTTCTGTAAAAAAAAAATGCGTTTTTATTTTTTTCCACATTTTCCAAAAACATCTGGAAAAAAATGAACTGTTCAAAAGACTCATTATGCCTCATAGATTATACGTTGGGGTGTTAGCTTTCCAAAATGGGGTCACTTTGTGGGCGTTTCCATTGTCCTGGTGCTCCAGGGCCTTCAAAAGTGTAATAGGTGGGTGAGAGATTAGGTGTGTAATTTATGCTCCTAGAATGCTTGAAGTTGCTACTTCGGTGTTTGGCCTCTGTATGTGGCCACGCTGTGTAAAAGTCTCACACATGTGGTATCGCCATACTCAGGAGGAGCAGCAGAATATATTTTGGGGTGTAATTTTTTCTATGTACATGCTATGTGTTGGAAATATCCTATAAATGGACAACTTTCTGTAAAAAAAAATGTGTTTTTATTTTTTTCCACATTTTCCAAAAACATCTGGAAAAAAATGAACTGTTCAAAAGACTCATTATGCCTCATAGATTATACGTTGGGGTGTTAGCTTTCCAAAATGGGGTCACTTTGTGGGCGTTTCCATTGTCCTGGTGCTCCAGGGCCTTCAAAAGTGTAATAGGTGGTTGAGAGATTAGATGTGTAATTTATGCTCCTAGAATGCTTGAAGTTGCTACTTCGGTGTTTGGCCTCTGTATGTGGCCACGCTGTGTAAAAGTCTCACACATGTGGTATCGCCATACTCAGGAGGAGCAGCAGAATATATTTTGGGGTGTAATTTTTTCTATGTACATGCTATGTGTTGGAAATATCCTATAAATGGACAACTTTCTGTAAAAAAAAATGCGTTTTTATTTTTTTCCACATTTTCCAAAAACATCTGGAAAAAAATGAACTGTTCAAAAGACTCATTATGCCTCATAGATTATACGTTGGGGTGTTAGCTTTCCAAAATGGGGTCACTTTGTGGGCGTTTCCATTGTCCTGGTGCTCCAGGGCCTTCAAAAGTGTAATAGGTGGTTGAGAGATTAGATGTGTAATTTATGCTCCTAGAATGCTTGAAGTTGCTACTTCGGTGTTTGGCCTCTGTATGTGGCCACGCTGTGTAAAAGTCTCACACATGTGGTATCGCCATACTCAGGAGGAGCAGCAGAATATATTTTGGGGTGTAATTTTTTCTATGTACATGCTATGTGTTGGAAATATCCTATAAATGGACAACTTTCTGTAAAAAAAAATGCGTTTTTATTTTTTTCCACATTTTCCAAAAACATCTGGAAAAAAATGAACTGTTCAAAAGACTCATTATGCCTCATAGATTATACGTTGGGGTGTTAGCTTTCCAAAATGGGGTCACTTTGTGGGCGTTTCCATTGTCCTGGTGCTCCAGGGCCTTCAAAAGTGTAATAGGTGGTTGAGAGATTAGATGTGTAATTTATGCTCCTAGAATGCTTGAAGTTGCTACTTCGGTGTTTGGCCTCTGTATGTGGCCACGCTGTGTAAAAGTCTCACACATGTGGTATTGCCATACTCAGGAGGAGCAGCAGAATATATTTTGGGGTGCCATTTGTGGAATATACATGCCATGTGAGAGAAATAACCTGTTATAATGACAATATTGGTATGAAAAAAAAAAAATCTTGATTTTGCAAAGAATTGTGGGAACAAATGACAACTTCAAAAAACTAACTATGACTCTTACTAACTACCTTGGAATGTCTACTTTCCAAAAAGGGGTCATTTGGGGGGTATTTGTACTTTATTGGCTTGTTAGGGTCTCAAGAAATGAGAGAAGCTGTCAGTACTTCAGGTGTGATCAAATTGTTCAATTTTCAGAAATTGGTACCATAGCTTGTAGACCCTATAACTTTCACCCAGACTAAATAATATCCAAATTTTTTTTTTTTTTTACCAAAAATATGTAGCAGTATGCATTTTAGGCCAAATGTATGAGGAAAAATTCATTTTTTACAAAATGATATGATAGAAATGAAGAAAAATGCATTTTTTTACAAAATTTTCGTTCTTTTTTCATTAATAGCGAAAAAAAAAAAAAACGCAGAGGTGATCAAATACCACCAAAAGAAAGCTCTATTTGTGGGGAAAAAAAGGACAAAAATTTCATTTGGTTACAGTGTTGTATGACTGAGTTATTGTCATTCAAAACGTGAGAGCACCAAAAGCTGAAAATTGGTCTGGTTATTAAGGGTGTTTAAGTGCCCAGTTGTCAAGTGGTTAATGGGCACAGGTCAAGCTGCATTGTTAATGGACACAGGTCAGGCTGCATTGTTAATGGGCACAGGTCAAGCGGCATTGTTAATGGACACAGGTCAGGCTTGTATTATAATGCTGCGTACACACGATCAGAATTTCCGACAATAAAAGAGCTTTTGGTTGGAAATTCGGACCATGTATAGGCCACATCTGACTTTTTCTGTTGGAATTCCCGACAGCAAAAATTTGAGAGCTGGTTTTTAAATTTTCCGACAGGAAAAGTTCTTCTTGGAAATTCCGATCGTCTGTATGCAATTCCGACGCGCAAAAAAACACACGCATGCTCGGAATCAATTCGACGCATGCTCACAATCATTGAACTTCATTGTTCTCGGCTCGTTGTAGTGTTGTACGTCACTGCGCTCTTGATGGTCAGAATTTCAGACATTTCTGTGACCATGTGTATGCAACACAAGTTTGAGACAGAATTCAGTCGGAAAAAAATCCACAGTTTTCTTGTCGGAATTTCCGATCGTATGTATGCGGCATTGGCGTCAACACTTTCTTTAATGTGGTTGTAAACCATTATATATATATATATATATATATATATATATATATATATATATATATATATATATATATATATATATTAGTGCTGTCAGTTAAACGCGTTATTAACGGCGTTAACACAAACCCATTTTAACGCCGTCAATTTTTTTATCGCGCGATTAACGAGGTTCACCCTTTAAAACATGGCATCATCCCGGTACCGTTGTTTAGAGCGGGCGATCGGCTATCCAAACATAACAACCGATGCGGCTAAAAGCCGCTCAGTTGTTATGCCGGAGGAGCGGGAGGGGACATCCCCCCCCTCCCGCCGCCTTTCGCCGCTCTGACCGGGCCTCCCATCCCACCGGGAGACCCGATCCTCCATCTGCCGCGTTCTGTGTTCAGGCGGAGACTGACACTAAGCCGTAAACGGCTTTGATTCAGTCTCCGCATTGAAACCACGGAAGCGGCGTCATGACGTTACTTCCGGGTTTCTCGGCTGCCAATGGCGCCGGATTTAAAAAAGTACACAGTATTCAGAATCTCCGTTTTCGGCGATCTAAATACTTTGAAGTGCAAAGGAGGGCTCGGAGGTCTTTTAGACCCCGATCCCTCCAAAAAGAGTACCTGTCACCACCTATTGCTGTCACAAGGGATGTTTACATTCCTTGTGACAGCAATAAAAGTGATCAAAATGTAAAAAAATAAAAAAACACAATTTAATATTATAAAAAATAAATAAATAAATAAGAAAACAAAAAAAAAATGTTTTAAAGGGTGAACCTCCTTAATCGCGCGATTAATCGTGAGTTAACTATGACATTAATGCGATTAATCGCGATTAGAAATTTTAATCGCTTGACAGCACTAATATATATATATATAAAGCCTATCAGTCTGACGAAGAGTGGGGATGCTCTCAACCTTTGCTGTTTTGCTGTTTGCTGTCTTTTCATGACATGACTAAGAAGTGAGTAAAAATCATTTTCAACTTGAGTGCTTGTCCCTTTATCATTTCTATTCTGCACAAATTAGTCATAAAATGTGATCTGATCTTCATCTAAGTCATAACAATAGACAATCACAGTCTGCTTAAACTAATAACACACAAAAATTTAATGTTACCATGTTTTTATTGAACACACAATGTAAACATTCACGGTGCAGGTGGAAAGCGTATGTGAACCCCTAGACTAATGACATCTCCAAGAGCTAATTGGAGTGAGGTGTCAGCCAACTGGAGTCCAATCAATGAGATGAGATTGGAGGTGTTGGTTACAGCTGCCCTGCCCTATAAAAAACACACACCAGGTCTGGATTTTCTTTTCACAAGAAGCATTGCCTGATGTGAATGATGCCTCGCACAAAAGAGCTCTCAGAAGACCTACGATTAAGAATTGTGACTTGCATAAAGCTGGAAAGGGTTATAAAAGTATCTCCAAAAGCCTTGCTGTTCATCAGTCCACGGTAAGACAACTTGTCTATATTGTCTATGGCATATGCTAACATCCCTGTTAGCGAATTTACGATACGTAAAACACTAAACAAGAATGGATTTCATGGGAGGATACCACAGAGGAAGCCACTGCTGTCCAAAAAAAACATTGCTGCACGTTTACAGTTTTCACAAGAGCACCTGGATGTTCCACAGCAGTACTGGCAAAATATTCTGTGGACAGATGAAACCAAAGTAGATTTTTTTGGAAGAAACACACAACACTATGTGTGGAGGAAAAGAGGCACAGCACACCAACATCAAAACCTCATCCCAACTGTGAAGTATGGTGGTAGGGCCATCATGGTTTGGGGCTGCTTTGCTGCATCAGGGCCTGGACGGATTGATATCATCAAAGGAAAAATGAATTTCCAAGTTTATCAAGACATTTTGCAGGAGAACTTAAAGCGGGGGTTCACCCAAAAAAATGTTTTTAACATTAGATTCAGGCGAGTTGTTAGAAGCACAATCGGGTGTTTTTTTTTTTCAAATCATTGCCGTACATACCGTTTTAGAGATATATGTTCTCCGCGGCTTCCGGGTATAATCTGCGGGACTGGGCGTTCCTAATTGATTGACAGGCTTCCGACTGTCGCATACAGCGTGTCACGAGTTTCTGAAAGAAGCCGAACGTCGGTGCGCAGGCGCTTTATAGAGCCGAGTGAATAAATACTGATGCGCTCGTATTAACTCATGTGCAATGTGAATCGTACATATACAATCAAGCAAAAAACCTAGTGAGAAAACTCTTAATATATATGTGAGTAGATCATGAAAAACGTCCTGATGATTGAATCAGTCAGTCTGCAGTGCTCCTTCCCTAATTGCCAAGCTCTCACTTCAATGTGATCAGGTTACAACAACCTCCAGCAGCGATCAGATGTTTCCAGTTTCATTCAGTCACATGCAAAAGAGGAAGAAAGGAAACATAGCGCAATATTGTACCATATAGATGTGGATAAAGGTTGCACTTAGTGCACTCACGTATCCTCGCTTATAATATAGACAGGGTATGTTGCCGCTCAGTTTAAGGTAGAATACCCATGACTAAGTCACGTGACGAGTGACGATACATGTGGGGGAGGAGCCTACAGTGACGGACCATCGGATGTCTATCCCGAGTGAGGAGTCCACTTAAACTGAGCGGCAACATACCCTGTCTATATTATAAGCGAGGATACGCGAGTGCACTAAGTGCAACCTTTATCCACATCTATATGGTACAATATTGCGCTATGTTTCCTTTCCTCCTCTTTTGCATGTATATATATATACCCAACAAGGATTTTAACAAACTTTGTTGCAGATTCCTTTTGTTATTGTAAAGAAATATGTGTTGTCTGTGTCCATGGTGGAAAGTGACTCTGAAGCCTCGTACACACGTCCGAGGAACTCGACGGGCGAAACACATCGTTTTGCTTGTCGAGTTCCTTGTGAAGCCGCCGAGAATCTCGGCGAGCCAAATTTTCCCATTGCCGTCGAGGAAAAAGAAGACAAGCTTTATTTTTGGCCCGACAAAAACCTCGGCGGCTTCCTCGTTGAAAAGTGTACACACGACCGGTTTCCTCGGCAAAAAAAAAAACCCAGCAAGCTTCTTGCTGTTTTTTGCCGAGAAACTCGGCCGTGTGTACGAGGCCTAATGGGAATGGTTTCATATTTATCAATCAGCTACTGCAACAGCAGGGAGCTAATGAGGAAAGCTGCGGGGTCTGCATCCCTTTAGACTTGATTACCTATTGGGAGTATCTCGCCACAAATGACATTTTTGTTGCAGGGGATGCCTAAAATCTGACTTGTATCTTAGTGCAGACTTCTGGGAAAATCAGTGAGCCAATCACACAAGCAGGAAATTATGTTTATGTGTACAGAACACCTCCTGGTTGCCATATTGTATTGCATTTTCAGAGAATTACAGCGGCTGCAGATTGAAATAAATTTTTACTAACATTTAATTACAATATGACATAATTGTATAGGCTATATTCTTTTTTCTTTCTTTTCTTTTTTATTCCCCCATAAAAGTGGAGTTACCCTTTATTAAGCTGTACATTGAATATCGATAATATTGAGTCCAAGCTTGTGCTGACATTTTCCTAAACATCCACTAACTGTCAAATCTCTGTATTTATTTATGTTGATAGAGTGTGCTGCAAAAAGGATGGGGGAGCCTAAATCAAAAGGAATTGATGGGGAAACATGAATCAATGGTGAATACCTGACCTGCATAGTTTAAGGGAAATCTATCACAATGGACTAAAGTCATGTGAGAAGACTCTGATAGAAGATTCCCTTATGCATGGACCACATACCAATTCTGGGGCAGTGAATCAGCTTTACAACTCTGGAGTTTGGGGAATGATTTGAGTAATGTCTGCTCCTATTAAAGTCTTCTAGCTGAAGTCATTTGCTTTATGACAGGTGCCCTTTTAAATGTTAATTAAGACTTTACTGTGGGGGACATTTATGAAAGAATATTTTACCCCAACATTTCATATTCCTGATATGTGCGTGCCATTCCGACCATGTACTTGTAGGAAAAAGTATTCTGTTCTCTTTGTATTGTTTCCTTTGTGTGAAATAGTGTTCCTGACAGTCCCTCTGCTTTCCTATTAAATATAGAGAAATTGGGTCTAAGGTCCCCAAACCAGAGAATCAAAAGAGGGTGGGCCAATTGGACTATTACGGTACTAGTAGAATTAGGTAATAAAATACAATTGAAATGTAAAAAATATAATTTTATTAGATCAGAAAACACAATAAAAAATTAAAAATGGTGACGACCATACATAGCACCAATACAATGATCCCGGAAGGGGGAAAATGTATGGGTTGAAGGTCACGACATTGAACTTTACTAGTTTCGCGCGAAGGCCGCTTCATCAGAAGCATGTCTACAATAGAATTGAAAAAACAAGTTAACACATAACAAATTATAAAGTATAAATTGGGGAACAAGGGCTCAGCTGCTTACCTAGAAGGACCCCGCAGGAGAAAAAGGCGGGGATCACCATATAGCGTCCCATGTAGCAGCCAGGAGGCAGGCAAATGGGGAGATATCTACTTGCCAAGAGTATAAAATATAAAGTAAGATAATAGTTAGTGTCGAGGGCCCTGACCTTGGACTATGGCAGGGGGGGGGGGGGTGTGCGTGACCACATGTGTTAATTGCCAGTGATGAAAAAAATTTTGAGGGGAGTGGTGTGCAAATTGTGGGTGAAGGACGACATGGGGGGGGGAAGAGGGAGGGGAGGGAAGAGGGGGGAGGGGGGATTAGGTGGATAACACACCTGGGAAAACTGACCACACTAGGTATGAGAGCGCAGCATAGTCAGTATGTCAGGCTGCTCTCCAATGGTTACACTTGTGCTGACACCACCACCCCCTCCCCCTGCGCTGTTTCTCCTCCCCTAGCCTTCTGAGCTCCTTATGCAGTTAAAAACAGAGGGCAGGGCCAGATTTAGGACTTGGGGGGGCCCAAAGCACTTTAGGTTTGGGGGGCCTCTTATACACATTCTCAATGACAGTCACACATTTTAAAATGCATGGCACAACGTCATTCTGAGGTCACACATGCTCACACTCAGTCATAGTGTGCTATGTGTGGTTTGCTTAAGCCGCCAAAATTCATTTTTGAAAAATGATACAACATACCAGTCCAGAGTTTTACAGATGAAGGTTGGCAAAATATTACTTCCCAAGACTCATTTAATAAAAGAAAATGTTTTTTATTATACATTTTGGCCCAGATTCACAACCCAGATACGCCGTTGTATCTCTGAGTTGCGCCATCGTATCTATGCGCCTGATTCTTAGAATCAGTTACGCATAGATATCCATTACATCCGACAGGCGTAAGTCTCTTACGCCGTCGGATCTTAACTGCATTTTTTTTTTGACCGCTAGGTGGCGCTTCCGTCGAATTCCTCGTCGAGTATGCAAAATAGCTAGATACGCGAATTCCCGAATGTACGCGCGGCCGACGCAGTAAAGTTACAACGTTTAAACTAGGCTTTTCCCGGCGTAAAGTTGCCCCTGCTATATGAGGCGCAGCCAATGTTAAGTATTGCCGTCGTTCCCTCGTCGAAATTTGAAAAAGTTACGTAGTTCGCGTAAGTCGTCCGTGAATGGGGCTGGACGTCATTTACGTTCACGTCGAAACCAATGACGTCCTTGCGGCGTACTTTGGAGCATGCGCCGTTCCCGAAAAAACGTCAATCACGTTGGGTCACAGTAGTTTTGCATAAAACACGCCCCCCTGATCCAAATTTGAATTAGGTGGGCTTACGCCGGCCGATTTACGCTACGCCGCCGCAACTTACGGAGCAAGTGCTTTGAGAATACAGCACTTGCCCTTGTAAGTTGCGGAGGCGTAACGTAAATCAGATACGTTACGCCCGCACAATTTTACGCGGCTCTACGTGAATCTGCCCCTTTATGTTTTATTTTTATTATATATATATATATATATATATATATATTTTTTAAATATTGTTTTATATAATTTTTGTGTACCTTCTATCAGGGGGCCCGGGGCAATTGTCCCTTTTTGCCTCCTTATAAATCTTCCCCCGACAGGGGAAAACAGGTAGTTATATATATATTTATTTTTATACAACTGTTTTACATTTCAATCCTATTTTAACCACTTCATCCCCGGAAGATTCTACCCCCTCCCTGACCAGAGCACTTTTTACAATTTGGCACTGTGTTGCTTTAACTGACAATTGCACGGTCATGCAATGCTGTACCCAAACAAAATTTGCGTCCTTTTTCCCCCACAAATAGAGATTTCTTTTGGTGGTATTTGATCACCTCTTCGGTTTTTATTTTTTACACTATAAACAAAATAAAAGAGCAACAATTTTGGGGAAAAAAAACAATATTTTTTACTTTTTTGCTATAATAAATATCCCAATTTTTTTTTAAAAAGCAAATATCTTCATCAGTTTAGGCCAATATGTATTCTTTTACATATTTTTGGTAAAAAAAACGCAATGAGCGTATATTGATTGGTTTACGCAAGTTATAGCGTCTACAAACTATGGTAGCGTTTTATGGCATTTTTTTTTACTATTTATGGCGGTGATCAGCGATTTTTATCGTGACTGCGACATTATGGCGGACACTTTTGACACCATTTTGGGACCATTGTAATTTTGCTATAACTATGCACTGATTACTGTAAAAATTTAACTGGCAGGGAAGGGGTTAACACTATGGGGAGATCAAGGGGTTAAACGTGTGTTCCCTCACTATGTTCTAACTGTGTGGGGAGGGGAGTGACTAGGAGAGATGACAGATCGCTGTTTCTACTTTGACTTCTCTCCTCTGATAGCACAGGGATTTGTATTTACACACACAAATCCCCATGCTGGCGCATGTGCACGCGATCACGCTTGGCCATCGGAGATCGCCCCCACCGGGCCACGCTCATTGGGTTCCCTGTTGTGCAGCAGGCGCACATGCGCCCTCTGGTGGCTCTCCTGGGCAAAGCCGTATATGTACGGAATCTCGCCCAGGAGAGCCATTCTGCTGCAATATATCTGAGTGAGCCAGTCGGGAACCGGTTAAACTGAACTGATTTACTATAAGATAGCAACTTGATTCATAAATTCCTCCCTCTGCTGCTCTGAAGCAGAACTGCAACAGAATACAACCTGGCCACTTTTTAATGTGCATCTAGTTTAAATGCGAATCCATCTCATCTTCAGTGCTACATGTGTGTCAGAACTTTGCAAATCTGTTCTACTTAGCTTTCTGGAATTGCAGGTGCATGGGTCGCATATACACACAAAAAATAAAAACAGTCACAAATGATTTGCTACATAAAAGTTAGCCGGTTTTGCATTTAGAGTGTCACTAAGCCCAGGAGGACCCTGCTATCACAATTTCTTGTCTTCCACAGTACACAGAACATGAAAATGCAATTATTTTAGTGAATATAAACTACCGTATTTATCGGCGTATAACGCGCACTTTTTTCCCCCTAAAATCAGGGGGAAATCGGGGGTGCGCGTTATACGCCGATGTCATTTTTTTACCAATGGGGGGGGGGAGCGGGGATTTGGCAGGGGTGTCGTGCCGGCCATCCTACCTCTCCTGGTCCTGGGATGCCAGCGTGAGCGTACTGAATCGCTCGTCCCTTCTCTCCTCTTCTTGCTCCTCCTCCCCCTCCGAGTGTAGCTTCAGATTGGAGGAGGAGAGCGGTCACATGAGAGGAGAGCGATCATGTGACCAGCCGGGGAACACTGTATGAATGAGAGGAACTGTCCGTGCTTGAACACAGGCTACGGTATGTAGAAGGGACTGGCAGTGCTTTATTTTTAAACATTACAGTATGCTGGCAGTCTCCTGGGAGTGCAAGGGGGCTGTGTAATGTAAATGAGCTGTACTGTGCAAGGGAGACAATGCTGTGTAGTGTATGGGAGGGGGGGCTACGTAGTGTGCTGATATCTATGCAATGTGCTGATATCTATGCAATGTGCTGATATCTATGCAATGTGCTGATATCTATGTGTAATGTGCTGGTATCTATGTGTAATGTGCTGGTATCTATGTGTAATGTGATCAGATCTGTGTAATGTGCTGATATCTATGCAATGTGCTGATATCTATGCAATGTGCTGGTATATATGTGTAATGTGCTGGTATCTATGTGTAATGTGCTGGTATCTATGTGTAATGTGCTGGTATCTATGTGTAATGTGATGAGATATGTGTGTAATGTGATGAGATCTGTGTGTAATGTGATGAGATCTGTGTAATGTGCAGGGGGGGGGGGGGCTTTGGAATATAAAAGGGGCTGTTGAAAGTTTTTTTCCTGAAACTTCCCTCTTAAAATTAGGGTGCGCGTTATACGCCGGTGCGTGTTATACGCCGATAAATACGGTACTAAATACCTTTTTTCATCAGCAGTATATAGCAGTCTTGTGGCTTCTATCAGTGTCTGGTTAAAGCGTGTAGGAGGAGTTTTCATTCTCCTCTGTCCTATGAAGCTACATGATCACGGGCCCTCTATCTGAACAGTGCTGATTGGCCCAGTGCTGATCACATGCATCCTCCCAACCAAAAAAAAGAACACTCTCTAGCAATACACACCAAATTGAGCAATGGCCCCCCAAGCTTTGTTCTGTCAATAGATGGATCGGGACAAGAGGATCAGAGACAGGATCAAACAGCCTTTTTTACACAATGCAGAGGATTAACCCCTTTCACAGTGAGTATAACAAGCATGATGTACTGCATATACAGACTGATTTTACTGTTGTGGGTTTAGTAACACTTCTAGCTAGATTCAGTAAGAGTGCCGCATCTTTAAGGCGGTGTAGCGTATCGTATTTACGCTACGCCGCCTTAAGTCAGAGAGGCAAGTTCTGTATTCTCAAAGTACTTGAAAATGGAAGGTAGAGGGCGCTCAACCACACAATAGTGATTGTGAAATGTGGAATACCACACAACAACGTGCAACAATTAATAATAAAATACGTTTCCAAAAGCATATGTGAACAGTGATTGCTGAAACAATATAAATCAATATACAACAGAAATGTCCCACACAGATGTGCATGAATACGCAGATTCCTCTGCAGTGTAAGCAAAAAACACTGAAGGAATCTGCGTATTCATGCACATCTGTGTGGGACATTTCTGTTGTATATTGATTTATATTGTTTCAGCAATCACTGTTCACATATGCTTTTGGAAACGTATTTTATTATTAATTGTTGCACGTTGTTGTGTGGTATTCCACATTTCACAATCACTATTGTGTGGTTGAGCGCCCTCTACCTTCCATTTTCATTATCACAATTCAGTATTGTTCTTTGAGGAGCAGCTTATTTAGTTTAATTTAGTACTTATTTATATTTGGCGCGGAATTTTCTATTCTACATTCTCAAAGTACTTGCCTCCTAACTTACGACGGCGTAGCGTAAATGCGGCGGGCGCAAGCGCGCCTAATTCAAAATAGGCTGAGGGGGCGTGTTTTATGATAATTTTCTTTGACCTGACGTGATTGATGTTTTTTTGGAACGGCACATGCGCCGTCCGCCTACATTTCCCAGTGTGCATTGCGGCAACGTACGCCGCACGGGCCTATTGATTTTGACGTGGACGTAAATTACGTAAATACCTATTCACGGACGACGCAAACGATGTAAAATTTTAGAATTTCGAAGCGGGAACGGCGGCCATACTTTAACATTATGTTCGTGAATAGGCGTATCTAGTGATTTACATATTCTACGCCGACCGCAATGGAAGCGCCACCTAGCGGCCAGCCTAAATATTGCACCCTAAGATAGGACGGCGCAAGCCGTCGTATCTTAGATAGGTTTAAGTGTATCTCTGCTTGAGAATGCACTTAAACTTAGATCAGCGCAGATTCCGAGTTAGGTCGGCGTATCTACTGACCTAACTCTATCTGAATCTAGCTATTCAACTTTAAAGTGGATGTAAACCCACTCTCCCCTTTCTTTTCAAATGTTTCCCCTCTGTCTGTTATAAGAACTGAAAAACTGCAGATTCTGTGGGTGGGTCTGTTGTCTGGAGCTCTGTGGGTGGAGTCGTGATGTCAGTAGACTCCCCGCCCTCCTCTACACTCCCCTTGTCAACATGCATTTTTTCCTATGTATTCCTTACACTAAATTCTGCTATGATCACTAACAACCAGTCAAAATCCAGAAAAGTAACCACATGACTTCAGAAAAGGAGTGGGGGTGGGAATTACAAAATAACACCTCTCTCCAGGCTAGTGCATGAGATATGTAAATAACCTGTCACTCACAGCAAGGGGGCAGAACGGACTAAGGTTTTTCTCTGCAAGTCCGTTTTATTTCACTGAACAATAAAAGAGGATTACTCAGAGCTGGATTAACTGTGTGGTAAAACTGGGCACAGATGATAGGAAATCTTCTACTGTACATTGTGACATCAAAAAAATAAATACACATTTTTGGGTTTACATCCACTTTAACATTAAATTGCTGTTCATCCTTACTAAGTATATTTTTTCACATTCATTTTATTAGGGTATGCTTTTGAGCTGATGATACAATTGTGATTAAGCCACATCACTTTACTAATTGGCTATGTTGTAGCACAAGGTTGTATTTTCTTACCCCCGATGAAGTATGCCCAGCCACACATAACCGTTCTGGCTCTTTGAACTTTATATCCAACTCCACTTCTATTTTATTGCAGTGAAATAAAAGTTACATTTTATTTACACTACAGATGTCCTACTGTAGCCATGGAGTGTATATGCCAGAACTTCAGACTCGTGATTCATTCCTCACATTCTAAATATCAGCGTCTTGCTTGGTGGAATTTCAAATGACATTTTGACACAACTACCAAACCTGCTATTGAAAAACACTATGAGAAATATTCAATAGCAATATACTAGAGGATACTGGCTACATTCTTAGATGCAGCATTAAAGGTGCTTGTTTGACCTTGCCCATAGGCAAATCTGGCTGCATTTATTACTCTGTAGTGATTTGACGTCATACCCTTCCTATCGACTGCACATGTGCTTTGTTTTATTGGAGTGTAAACACAAGGGAGCTTCTACTGAAAGGGCCAAAATGCTTGTGAATACAATGCAGCCTGTTTTTGTTTGCTACAAACAGGGCCGGATTAACAATGGGGCTGATGGAGCTGCAGCTCCAGGCCCCTTTCTCAAGATAGGCCCATTTGCCCAAAAAAAAAAATATATATATTTTTTTTTTTAAGAATTTTTTTTTCTAAGATCGAATTTGGGGGGTTGTAGCTCGATGACCAGAGGTCACAGAAACCCTACATTTGGGGGTAGGCATGTGAAGAGCTACCCCACAACTGGTTAAAATATGGGACAGCTGTCATTTATGGTTCCGGAGATACGGGCCTGCTTGCACAGCCTGTCAGAAGCTACATTCAGAGCGGCCAGTATAAATACAAGCTGACACACTACAGCAGACTGATAGGATCACAGGGCTTATAATAATTATTTGTATATTACTCATGGTAATTAACCCCTTGCCACCCAGGCCAATTCTGACACTTCTCTACTACATGTAAAAATCATCATTTGCTTTTTGCTAGAAAATGACTCTATGGTGGTCTTTGCACTTTTTATGTTGCAGGGTACAGAGCTGCACGATTCTGGCTAAAATGAGAATTGCAATTTATTTGCTTAGAAGATAGATCACGATTCTCTCACGATTGTTGCGGCGTAACATCATCTTTCACATTAAAAAAAAAAAAAAATGGGCTAACTTCACTGTTTTGGTTTTATGGTTTTTATTATTCATTGAAGTGGGAAAATGCAGTGTGACATAAAATATTGCAGCAATAGCCATTGTATTCCCTAGAGTCTCTGCTAAAATATATATAATGTTTGGCAGTTCCAAGTAATTTTCTAGCAAATAATATTGCTTTCTAACTCTAAGAAACAAGTGTTGGACTTTAAGTGGTTACATTTAGTTACAATGTTAGTTAGTTACAATGTTTCATTTTGTTTACAAACTTCGCAGACTGCCCAGATTTGTTCTTTACACACAGAAGTGTATCCCTTTGATCTAAGAAGGAAGTGTTAGTTACAATGTTTCCTGTTAAAAACTTCGCAGACTGCCCGGATATTTTCTTTTGACAGCTGAAAGTCTCTCCACTTGTTATATGAAAGAATCAGCAAACTCTGCATTGGAGATCCTCAGGGGGGTTGAAACGAGATCACGATTTTTTTAACGATTAATTGTGCAGCTCTAGCACGGTATTTGCGCAGCAATTTTTCAAACATGTTTTTTTGGAAAAAAATGTTTCATTCATTAAAAAAACAGTTAGTTAGTTAAGTTAGCACAATTTTTTTTGGTATCCTAAGCGATGCTTTACATTTTTTTAGGTTACATGTTTAGAGTTACAGAGGAGGTCTAGTACTAGAATTATTGTTCTCGCTCTAACGATCGTGGTGTATGTAACCTGTGTGTATCTGGCTCTGATACTACCAGTGCCTACCCAGCCACTGACTAGTATCTCTCCCCAGCCTGTCCCCACACACCCCCTCACCTGTCCCCACACACCCTCTCACCTGTCCCCACACACCCTCTCACCTGTCCCCACACACCCTCTCACCTGTCCCCACACACCCCCTCACCTGTCCCCACACACCCTCTCACCTGTCCCCACACACCCTCTCACCTGTCCCCACACACCCTCTCACCTGTCCCCACACACCCTCTCACCTGTCCCCACACACCCTCTCACCTGTCCCCACACACCCCCTCACCTGTCCCCACACACCCTCTCACCTGTCCCCACACACCCCCTCACCTGTCCCCACACACCCTCTCACCTGTCCCCACACACCCCCTCACCTGTCCCCACACACCCCCTCACCTGTCCCCACACACCCTCTCACCTGTCCCCACACACCCTCTCACCTGTCCCCACACACCCCCTCACCTGTCCCCACACACCCTCTCACCTGTCCCCACACACCCTCTCACCTGTCCCCACACACCCCCTCACCTGTCCCCACACACCCTCTCACCTGTCCCCACACACCCCCTCACCTGTCCCCACACACCCCCTCACCTGTCCCCACACGCCCTCTCACCTGTCCCCACACGCCCTCTCACCTGTCCCCACACGCCCTCTCACCTGTCACCACACACCCTCTCACCTGTCCCCACACACCCTCTCACCTGTCCCCACACACCCTCTCACCTGTCCCCACACACCCTCTCACCTGTCCCCACACACCCTCTCACCTGCTGACCTGTGGATGGGGGAATCACTCCTGCAGTGTTATTGTGTTCTGCCAGTGCGTACAATGATCAGTGTTGCTAACTTTAGCTGGCAGCACTGATTGTTTTAAGAAAAAAAAAACAGGCTGGTTGTACTCAAGTTGATTAATAGATTGACTTGTGTAAAACCAGCTAGCCCATACATAGATTGACTATAGCTGGTCTCTGCATAATTAGCGTAATTTCAATCCATGTATGACCCGCTTAACCACTACTCAGTCCCTAAATATCCTTCCACTCCTGTACATAGTGCTCACTGTCATACTCTCCACACTCCTCTCCTGTACATAGTGCCCACTGTCATACCCTCCACACTCCTCTCCTGTACATAGTGCTCACTGTCATACCCCCCACACTCCTCTCATGTACATAGTGCCCACTGTCATACTCTCCACACTTCTCTCCTATACATAGTACCCACTGTCATACCCTCCACACTCCTCTCCTATACATAGCGCCCACTGTCATACCCTTCACACTCCTCTCCTGTACATAGTGCCTGCTGTCATACACTTCTCTCCTGTACTTAGTGCCCACTGTCGCACCCTCCACACTCCTCTCCTGTACATACTGCTCACTGTCATACCCTCCACACTCCTCTCCTATACATAGTGCCCAGTATCATACCCTCCACACTCCTCTCCTATACATAGTGTTCACTGTCATACCCTCCACACTCCTCTCCTATACATAGAGCCCACTGTCATACCCTCCACACTCCTCTCCTATACATAGTGCCCAGTATCATACCCTCCACACTCCTCTCCTATACATAGTGTTCACTGTCATACCCTCCACACTCCTCTCCTATACATAGAGCCCACTGTCATACCCTACACACTCCTCTCCTGTACATAGTGCCCACTGTCATACCCTCCACACTCCTCTCCTGTACATACTGCCCCATCATACCCTCCACACTTCTCTCTGGTACGTACTACCCTCTGTCATACCCCCTCACTCTTCCTGTACATACTGCCCACTGTCATACCCTCCACACTCCTCTCCTGTACATAGTGCTTTTTGCCGTACCCTTTGTACTCCTCTCCTGTACATAGTGCCCACTGTTAGACCCTCCACATTCCTCTCCCTCACCTGCACATACTTCCCACTTATATACCGTCCATACTCCTCCCCTATGTCGCTTACCCACAAAAACAGTTCTTTAAAATTATACTGAATATCCTCAATGTTACCAGCTCTAGAATGGAGACAACTAAAGGAAATCTCAGTTCTCATATTTCTTCTGCCCCATTATTAGTACTCATTTAATTTTGTGATTACTACTATGATGTATAGAGGAACATCGGGGATCTCAGCTACTCTAAATATAGCACTTATATAAAAAAGTGGCCCTGAAAATATTTTTTAAATGTTGGCAACTGTGCACTTAGGCACTGCCCAAGGGCCACCGTCCACCGGGTCAGTAGGGGGCCCCATGAGAGGCTCCTGGGATCCTGTGATAATAAAGCGGTAGTAAACTTTCCTGACATTACTACTTTTTAGAGGCCCTGGGGTAGGTTATGCCACAACGTACAAGTATGCACAGCATATTAGCACATTAGTGTACACTTCAATTTTCAGACTGAGCCCTCCAGTGCTGCGATGAATCAGGCGGGGCCCTCCAGTGCTGCGATGAATCAGACGGGGCCCTCCAGTGCTGCGATGAATCAGGCGGGGCCCTCCAGTGCTGCGATGAATCAGGCGGGGCCCTCCAGTGCTGCGATGAATCAGGCGGGGCCCTCCAGTGCTGCGATGAATCAGGCGGGGCCCTCCAGTGCTGCAATGAATCAGGCGGGGCCCTCCAGTGCTGCGATGAATCAGGCGGGGCCCTCCAGTGCTGCGATGAATCAGGCGGGGCCCTCCAGTGCTGCGATGAATCAGACTGAGCCCTCCAGTGCTGCGATGAATCAGGCGGGGCCCTCCAGTGCTGAGATGAATCAGGCGGGGCCCTCCAGTGCTGCGATGAATCAGGCGGGGCCCTCCAGTGCTGCGATGAATCAGGCGGGGCCCTCCAGTGCTGCGATGAATCAGGCGGGGCCCTCCAGTGCTGCGATGAATCAGGCGGGGCCCTCCAGTGCTGCGATGAATCAGGCGGGGCCCTTCAGTGCTGCGATGAATCAGGCGGGGCCCTCCAGTGCTGCGATGAATCAGGCGGGGCCCTCCAGTGCTGCGATGAATCAGGCGGGGCCCTCCAGTGCTGCGATGAATCAGGCGGGGCCCTCCAGTGCTGCGATGAATCAGGCGGGGCCCTCCAGTGCTGCGATGAATCAGACTGAGCCCTCCAGTGCTGCGATGAATCAGGCGGGGCCCTCCAGTGCTGCGATGAATCAGGCGGGGCCCTCCAGTGCTGCGATGAATCAGGCGGGGCCCTCCAGTGCTGCGATGAATCAGGCGGGGCCCTCCAGTGCTGCGATGAATCAGACTGAGCCCTCCAGTGCTGCGATGAATCAGGCGGGGCCCTCCAGTGCTGCGATGAATCAGGCGGGGCCCTCCAGTGCTGCGATGAATCAGGCGGGGCCCTCCAGTGCTGCGATGAATCAGGCGGGGCCCTCCAGTGCTGCGATGAATCAGACTGAGCCCTCCAGTGCTGCGATGAATCAGGCGGGGCCCTCCAGTGCTGCGATGAATCAGGCGGGGCCCTCCAGTGCTGCGATGAATCAGGCGGGGCCTGGACACTTCCATCTTCACCCGGTCTTCCTTCTGGGTTCTGTGCCTTTGGTCACTTGCCTTGGCTGGGCTGCGTTCATGTCATTCCCACGCATTTATTTATTATTTATTACACCCCATTCACACCTCCGCGACAAAACGCCCGACGCTGGCCGCTCGTGCCGCTGGAGGGGAGAATTCCCATTGCTGTCTATGAGATGGTTCACATCTCATAGACGCCGTACACCTGCGGCATGAAAAAAAGTCCCGGACCCTTTTTTTCAGGCGGCATTGGCGTTCGGCCATACAAAGCAATAGGAAGGATTTGTAAAAAAAAAGTTACACTATTCGCGGCAAAATACGCTGCGTACGCGTCGTTACTTGTCGCGGAGGTGTGAATGCAGCCTAAAAGGCCCCACCAAAATCCTCAGCACCAGGCCCATGATGTTCTTAATCTGGCCCTGGCTACAAATTCCTAATATACCTTAAAGGGCTCATTCAGAGATTGTGAACACATGACCAGCGAGCTCTTTCCTCCTCTCCTCCTCCCCTCCAGACTGATATCAGGAGAGGAATCTCAGCCCCGCCCACTGCATCTCACAGAGGAGGAATGGAGAAAGCTGGCCAGTCATGTGATCGCAATCTCGGCTATGAAATTAGGTATTTTACAACATTTATTTTTATAAATCACACACAGACAGGCCTGTCGCTACAGGACAGGCAAAACAAATAATTGCTTGGGGCCCCGAGCTGGCCTGGGGCCCCCAACTTCCCCTTCCCAGGCTGTAGTGTGATCGAGCTCCTCTTCCTTCCTCCTGGAGTCCTGTCAGTCCGGCCGGGTACCGCGCGTGGTACAAGAGATTAAATTGCTCACTTCCCTTCAGTCCGGCCGGGAACACAGGAAACAAAATCTCCTGTACCGCGCGGTACCCGGCCCGGGTACTATCTGATAGGGGACTGGGGACCCATAATGATAGAACACCGGACTGACAGGAGGAAGAGGAGATCGGCCACGCTACAGCGGCTGCCTACAGGGAAGAAGGGGAGGTGAAAATAGAAAAACATAGGGACTAGGGAGGTGGGGGGAGTAAGAACATGGGTGTAAAAAATTATTGTAGCGCCAACGTAGGCTTTGCGTGCGGGGGGGGTGCTTGGGGGCCCCCCATTTTGCTTGGGGCCCCCAAATTCCTTTAAACGGCCCTGCACACAGATGAGGGTCACTACAATAGGAGGCAGTGCTGCTGGTTAGGCCTCGTACACACGACCGGATCTATCCGCTGGAATTGATCCGCGGATCAGTTCCAGCGGACAAATCCGGTCGTCTGTACGGTCTAGCGGATATTTATCCGCGGAGATTCCTCGGGCCGGACCATTTCAAGCGGATAGAAATTTCTTAGCATGCTAAGAAATCTATCCGCTTGAATCGGGACCAGCGGATTGATCCGGTGGTCTGTACAGACTCACCGGATCAATCCGTCCGCTCCCCTCCCTCGCATGCGTCGTAATGATTCGATGCATGCGTGGAAGTACTTACCTTCCAGCGTCGCGCACGTCGCCGGCGACGGCGCGACACGTCACCGCAGATGAATTCCGCGCGGATTTTGATCTGATGGTGAGTACAAGCCATCGGATCCAAATCCGGAGGAGGAATCTCCGCTGGAAACGGTCCGGCGGACCATTTCCAGCGGAGATCCCCTCGTGTGTACGGGGCCTTAGAGTGGCTTAACAACCACTTTAACTGGAATTCGACAGGCAGTAGAGGATATGGCGTGTGTCTAGACCCCCAGCTGCTGCCTCTGCAACTAAAGGGGGTAGCGGTTGGGGGCAGTGAAAGTGCAATTTAACCACTGGATTTTACCTAGAGATGCACCGAAATTTCAGCTGCTGAAACATATTGCCCAAAAATCGTGTTTTTGGCATTTTGCTGATAGAGAAAAGAGGGCCGATAATGGTGTTGAAAACTCATGTGATTTTATGGTGTGTTTTACGTAGGTCATCTGACTCAAAAATGTAATCAAAAACTTAACACGGGTGCGTTATTGATGCGTTCTTGTTCAGATCTGTTGATCTGTTGATCTTGGTATGATGACCTTACACACGTCATGTGCTTTTTTTATATGACAAATCAGCATTCTTATTAATATGGATCCTGAAAATGAATGCACCATGTCAATGTTATGTGCCATTTGTTGAAGTATATTATTTTTACCCTATTTGAATCAAGATCCAGTGTTTGCTTGTTCATATTTGTTGAAAAAGTCAACAATTCCCATTGGGTGTACTTACTTTTTTACTTGGCTGTATGTGCTAACATCAATAGGTACAAACTGCAAGGAGTTGAGTCCCTGCGCCCAATCTTTACAGAGTTTTCATTGTAAAATATTAGTTTATGCTGACAAGTGTAATTTAGAACTTCGAAGATACATGGTGACTGTACATAAGATACTAGATAAATTGCTCTCATAACACTTGACACAACTATCAAAAATCACACATCTAAAGAAAAGAGCAGCCTTCGAGTAAGGAACAGCATTTTCCTTTGCATAAAGATCTCATTCCTTTACCTCCGGTGCCAGAAATCTAAACAGGGGGATTATTTATATGTCTTCAGAGCACCTAATAAAGATGTAAATCATGTGTGAAAAACACCGTGAGCAAAATAGAGAGAACGAGAAAATCAAGGCACTGAACAGACAGCGCAAGTGCATGTTAACACTATATGTGCTGCATATAATGTCCATTAGATATCTGCTGAAAATATATTTCCAAATGACTGTAAATGCATTCCTAATTTAGATTTCTGTAATGTAATCTCTTAATATTTCATATTAGTGACATTTGAAACTGACTAAAAATGTATTTCACAGCTGATTACACAGCGCAATTAGCAGAACGTACAGCTTCTACACTTCATTTTCAGTACTGTAAAGCTGTCAATAAGCGTAGATACAGATTATTGTTGTGGATCAATATGAGCCATGTATTTATATTTTAGATAAATTGAGTCGACACTGTGTGCTAAGTATATACTTGTCTCTTAGCTAGGCTTAGGCAAGGTAGGCCTGATGCAAGTATATAATGGAAGTAGAGTTCTGCTTGCCTGTGGCAACCAATCAGATTCTTCTTTTTTTTTCCAGTATTATCCATATTTTAGTTATACCTACCCTCTGGGCCTTTTAAATTGTTCTGCTCCCTCTATGACCACACACATTTGTGGCCATGCAAAGCTTTAACTGCTTATAATATAGATGGGTTTCCTGTTCATGTTTATTTCTTAATGTGTTCCTTGGATTGCTTACATAGGCAAAGCCCTTCCGTGCTGGCACATGGGTTTTTATACAGCAGATACCTATTTCTTACTGTAGGTAACAGACTGTGTCTTTATACTAGTCTCTTTAAATACTTCCTAAATGATTTACTGAATTCCAGGGCTGTCTTTAAGGCAGGGCAAAAGGGGAAGCTGCCCCAGGCCCAGTCATTGCTGTGGGGCCCAAAGCAGCTGCCCCTTGAGCCTAAACCATCTTAAAATAGTTGACAAGTGGATTCGGGAGAGGCCACGAAAATGTTTGCCCAGGGTCCAATCAATATTAAAGACTGCCCTGCTGAAGGCCCTCAGCAACAGGAAGAATGTGATATTGATGTCAACGTGCCTCATTAACCGGTTACAGACTGGCTCACAAACATATACATTGGCAGAATGGCACAGCTGGGCAAAGTGACAGATATTTACGTCACTTTAAGTTTCCCGCCGTGCGGACTGGATGTCTGCCGGTGTCCCGCAATTGGGTCACGGAGATGCAGACCCGGGAGAGGCAGATGTAAACAAGCATCTCCCCATTCTGCCTAGTGATACTGACGTGTCACTCGTAGCCACGCCCCCTAACAGTTAGAATCACTTCCTAGGACACACTTAATCCCTTACTCGCCCCCTAGTGGTTAACCCCTTCACTGCCAGTCACATTTATACAGTAATCAGTGCATTTTTATAGCACTGATCCCTGTATAAATGTCATTGGTGTCAAAAGTGTGCGACGTGTCCGCCATAATGTCGTAGTCATGATAAAAATGCCTGATCGCTGCCATTACTAGTAAAAAAATAAATATTAATAAAAATTATATAAAACTATCCCCAATTTTGTAGATGCTATAACTTTTGCGTAAACCAATCAATAAACGCTTATTGTGATTTTTTTTATACCAAAAATATGTAGAAGAATACGTATTGGCCTAAACTGAGGAAAAAAAATCTATATTTTTTGGGGATATTTTTTTTTAGCAAAAAAGTAAAAAATATAGCATTTTCTTCAAAATTGTCGCTCTATTTTTGTTTATAGCGCAAAAAATAAAAACCACAGAGGTGATCAAATACAACCAAAAGAAAGCTCTATTTGTGGGGGGAAAAAGGACGTCAATTTTGTTTGGGAGCCACGTCAGTTAAAGCGACGAATCGCAAAAAGGTGGCCTGGTCATTTGTCAGCCAAATGGTCCAGGGCTAAAGTAGTTAAAGGGCTTACCCACACCTATGTCGATGTCCTCTTGTACAAGCTACCCCCTCCCCCCTTGTGTCCTGTAAAAAATGATATCAAATTTTGTAAACTATGAGGCTTAGTTTAATCGTGCGACCCATTTGGCCTACAGCTTCCATTATGGTAAATACAGCCCTGGGCCTACTCTCCAACTGCAATCCAGTTTAAAATAGTTCTAAAGTAATTCCAAAGAGAGGGATGAAAGGGCTTCATGGAAGGAGAGGTTCCGTGTTGCACAATTGACTGTACTGCGTAAGGACATGATGCTGCTGCCACTACTTTCAATCAGCTTAATGGAGGGTTGGAAATTAGAGCAGCTGACCTTGAGTTCCGGTAATATCTCTGATTAGCCAGAGTCTCAGGCCATAAGCCGAAAAGTGCCAAGGTATGTCCATAGACAGTAGAGGGGAATAGTTCTAAATGAGAGCACAGGCAGCATTAAAAAGTTGATTGGTTCCCCAATTTGCAAAAAATTGTAAATGTAAAAAAAAGGGTTCAGAATGTATATAGTTGCAAATTGACAGCAAATATTTTTAAACAATTGTTGAGAGGCTACAAAAAGAAACTTCAAAAGTAGGTTAGAGTCACATTTTACTCCTAGGCCATTGGCTGGGGAATTTCGGTCTATACCAGGGGTTTCCAAACTACAACTCATATAATAAAAATCCAGCATGCTTCCGGTCCAGGATTCTATCAGACCCTTGATGTAAAAGTGGACACTGATATAAGGGAGACCCTAATGTAAGGGGGACTGTGATGATAGGAATATGACGGGGTTCTGATAGGGCTCTGATGTGAAGACTGTAATGGGCTCAAGTTTATTTTCATTTTTTTTATAAATACCTAAAAGGATCCCTGCACAAAAAAAAGTGCACTTGGAAGTGCAGTCACTGTAGATCCGAGGATCCGAGGAGGACATGCAAGCATAATAAAAATCACTTTTAGTGCAATTTCAAGTGCACTTTGCACTTTTAGTTCACAGTGGATTTGCCTTTTGTAAATAACCCCCTATCTCTTCAAATAAAACAATTCTTAACAACTTCCCAAAATACATGAAACAAAGGAATACGTGAGTAAATTATGACATATATATTGTATCCCTAAATGAAATTAATGCATATGATGCAAACAATTGTTAGTGTCACTTAAAAAGTGAAATAAATCTTATAAAAAAAACAAGACCAATGTGCCCATGACAGCAAAGCAAACAGTGTTCCACCCATGCACAAAAAACTCCTTACCAGGTAATTTGGATCTCATAAGAAAGAGATCAATTGTGCCTGGCTGCCAGACAACTACAATATTTTCAGACATCCCTGGTGATCCAGGACTTCACATAAAGGTCACACAGAGCATAAAAAGAACATAAAGGCAAACCCCATAGTGTGGTAGTATCACATTTAGTTAAAATACCACTCGCATTTGGGTGATGAAAGACCGAAAGACCATAGGCAGGTACAGAAAAAACAGTCCAACAGTGGGCATGATGACGTCGCAAAGCAAGTTCTGCTCAATGTGTTTCATTTCTACACATCTCTTCATCAGGCGAAAGTATGTATTTGGAATGCTTTGCTTAGTTTACTGTTGTTAATTTACTGATGTTATTTTTCTGTTGTTCTAAATCATTTTAAAGCTGATTAAAAAAACTCCAAGTAAAATGTATGCGTTCATTTAAATTCGATTTGTTTAAGTATAAATCAGATTTTTTTTTTTGGCCTATGAATATCTGTAAAATGTACAATGTGGCCCTTGTGCTGAAAAGTTTGAAGATCCCTGGTCTATTCTGTGCTGTTTAGTATACACTGTACTATTTCACTAATATAGACATTAGCGTTTCAATGGGACAGCACCAAAGGGTTAAAAGCTTTATGGGGCCAATCTGTGATCCTAATTCAATGTTTGTTTGAATGCTCCTAAGAAGGAGATACTGTGGGGTCATGTTGGTCATACTGCTTCAGCGAACAAATTGTTTAACTTTAACACATGCTGATTTCCTCACATAGCATATTCCATCCTTGGTTGTCTAGAAAGGCAGCAGTATAGTGGCATTGTGTGGTAGGGATCAATGCTACCCACCTTTAAAAGAGACAGTGCTGATCGTACTATCAGGCTTTTGCAGCAGGTACTTGTTGTTGCAAGAGTGACTCCTATCTAACGCTAGATAGAGTTGGGCGAACGGTTTGGGCCTAGCAAAAGTTTGGCACGAACAACGCCTGTTTGCCCGTTCAGCAAACACCTGAATTTGTAGGGCGTTTGGTCGGTGTTCACCCCGCCAAACGCCCTGTAATGCACTTTGCTCTGCACAATGCATTATAAGTGCTAACTGCATTCGCAGTGAATAGCTGTTTGTTAAGGAGGGGGCCGAGAAGCCGGCCGTGGCGTCCTTAACAACCGATGAGTCATCTGTCAATGAGCTTCATTGCTGACACCTAAATAAAAAAAAACATTGCCAGCAATATAAAAGTGAAAAAAACCTGTGTGGGGGTTCCCCTCTCCCAATCCGTACCAGGCCCTTATCCGAGCATCCAGCCTGGCAGGCCAGGAAAAAAAGGGGGGAGGGGAGCGAGCTCCCCCCTCCCTCCTAAACCATACCAAGCCACATGCCCTCAACATGGGCAGGTGCTTTGGGACAGGGGACTCTTCCCGACAACCCTGGGTGGTGGTCGTGGGGATCTGCGGGTAGAGAGCTTATAGGAATTTGAAAGCAACCTTTAACGAGGGGCCCCTTGATCCCATAGTACCCCCACCCATTTACCCAAAAAGTTTTAAAAAGTAATTAAAACAGACAATTTTTGACAATTCCTTAATTAAAATAAATTAAAAAAACAAAGTTCCAAGATATTGATACATCGTCAATCGTGATACTGCTGCCACTGCTGACCTAAAAAAAAAACGCTCTGCCGTCAGCTATGGCAAACAGCTGAACGCCAGGCTTGCCGTTTGACAGTTCTTTTATAAGTAAGGGAAAGAGCCATCTGGCAACGTCACCCGTTGGAACTGCCCCCTTGTGACGTCACAGACTGGTGCATGCTTTACAGGCAGACTAAGGGGGACCACCCAGGCACAATTTTTTTTTTCAGAAATTCATTTGTATTCTTTTTGCCAAAAAGAACAAGAAAAACAAAGTTTCAGCCACGCAGGGCCCAATACAGAAACAAAAAACCCTTTCCCCGCTAAATCAACCACCCACCCCCCACCAGGCACCACCCCAGAAGTGGTCTAGAACATCAAATGCTGTGTGTCCCTCAGGAGTAAAGAAAAACATATTTACATAGTATCAGTATAACCAGAGACATAATGCAGTTCCCTCTATAGAATCATAGGCAATTACAACTTTTTGCCTCCAGGGGAGATGATTCCAGACAGTGAGTCCCTAAGGACCAAAGGATTAAATGAGACCAAGAGAGCATGCCATGTAACAGGTGTGAGATAAACTCTAGCACAATTCTCCTCAGCAACCAACATCCCATTTATGTGATCATACCCTAATAGTTGTGCCCCTAGGTGTCCTGATTTGTAGGGCTATCAAGTCAAGTCTGCCAAACTTTCTCAAATTTATTGGTACAACCCCTGCTTAAGTATGTAGCTCTAGAAAAGCGGCAACTTTCCAGTATGAAATAGAAGGTGTGGTCAGCTTTTTCCAATGTAAAATGAATGCCTTAGGCCGTGTACACACGGGCAAACATGTACGATGAAACTGGTCCACCGGACCGTTTTCACCGTACATGTCTGCCCGGGGATTTCTGTACGATGGCTGTACTAACCATCGTACAGAAATCCGCGCGTAAACAATACGCGGGGCGTGTCCGCGGCGTCGCCGCGACGATGACGCGGCGACGTGGGCGGGCCTGCCAGTTAAATGCTTCCACGCATGCATCGAAGTCATTCGACGCATGCGAGGGATGGCGGGCGCTCGGACATGTACGGTAGGTCTGTACAGACGACCGAACATGTCCGAGCGGGCAGGATTCCAGCGGACTGTTTTAAAACAAGTCCAGGAATATTTGTCCGCTGGGAAAAGGCCCGGCGGGCAAATGTTTGCTGGAATTCTGTCCGCTCGGTCCTACACACGACCGAACATGTCTGCTGAAACTGGCCGGCGGACCAGTTTCAGCAGACATGTTTGGTCGTGTGTACGGGGCCTTACAGGTATAATACAACAGCAAATTCAACACCAAGCACTACATTTAAATGATTTTTTTCATTTTTATTGTTTCACTTTAAGCATCATTAAAATCACTGCTCCTGAAAACAATCCTTTTTATACATGTCCCCCAGGGCAGTACCCGGACCCCCATACCATTTTTATGGCTAATAACCTGCACATAAGCCTTCGAAATTTAGATTTTTCAAGTTTGGATCCCATAGACTTTAATAGGGTTAGCTGTTCAGGTCAGAACTACTCCTCTGTTCGGGAGTTCTGGTACGAACCAAACATGCGTTGGAGGTATTCCTAATGCCACGTACATACGGTCGGAATTTCCGATGGAAAAAGTCCGATGGGAGCTTTTCGTCTGATATTCCGACCATGTGTATGCCCCATCTGACTTTTTCTGTCGGAATTTCCGAAGGACTTAAATAGAGAGCAGGTTCTCTATTTTTCCGGAAAATCCGTTCCTCTGTATGCAATTCCGACGCACTAAAAACCATGCATGCTCTGAATCAAGTCGACGCATGCTCGGAAGCATTGAACTTCATTTTTCTCGGCTCGTCATAGTGTTGTATGTCACCGCGTTCTTGACGGTTGGAATTTTGTGTGACCATGTGTATGCAAGCCAAGCTTGAGCGGAATTCCATCGCAAACACCATCCGATTTTTTTCCAACAGTGTGTCTGCGGCATTAGACAAGTAGGGACAGTGGACGGGTGGGCAGTACTATACAGACATCGGCAAACAGTAGTGGCCAAAGTAGTGTTCTACCGTCTTTGAAGCATTTGGGGGTTCTTAGAAATAGTATTCCTCGGGGTGCTAGGTTATACTGTATACTGCTGAACAAGGATTTTAGATAGAGAGCAGGTTCTCTATTTTTCCGATGGAAAAAAATTCTATCGGAAAATCGGTCCCTTTGTATGCAATTCCGACGCACTAAAAACCATGCATGCTCTGAATCAAGTCGACGCATGCTCAGAAGCATTGAACTTAATTTTTCTCGGCTCGTCATAGTGTTGTATGTCACCGCCCTCTTGACGGTTGGAATTTTGTGTGACCGTGTGTATGCGAGCCAAGCTTGAGCGGAATTCCATCGCAAAAACCATCCGATTTTTTTCCCAACAGTGTGTATGCGTCATTAGACAAGTAGGGACATTGGATGGGTGGGCAGTACTATACAGACATCGGCAAACAGTAGTGGCCAAAGTAGTGTTCTACCGTCTTTGAAGTATTTGGGGGAGAAATAGTATTCCTCAGGGTGCTAGGTAATACTATTGAACAAGGATTTTGTGGGCTTCTAATTATTTTCTTATTGTCACCTGCTATACTATTACACCTTTTGGTTATGCACCTTTAGTTCATTTGGTAAAGGAATTTATAGAATCTTTCTTCACTATCCCTGTTCCCATATAAAACAGGTACAATCCTGTTTGCACAGCTCTCTGTAAATGAACAATGGAGATAAAGGTTGACAGGCTGTGTCCTTTTCAGTCATTTTCCAAACTTCACTGACTTTTTCTTGGTTTCCCATCACCACAGTAACCTGTATACTGCAGTGTCTGCCGATCCATGTCTTGCTTGTCTACATTCCCAGGCTTCAAATGCTTTGTGATTAAAAGTGCGTAGAGGAGGGTTTGCTGAAAATATCTCAGAGTTCAAACTAGTGAGAGGAGAAGAACAATGATTAGCTAAACACAACTCCCAGTACCTTGGATTGCTATATGAAAAAATGCATCCGTCTGTTGTAAAACCTAAAGATACTGGTAGTTAGAGTAAGATATAAAACTCGGGCAAATGCTTAGGTCCACAAGCAATAATGTATCTTAACGCTCCTGTGCACTGGTACCTTTGACATAATGACATCATGTTTGATGTGATGACTCTATCACCGTGAAATTAGTTTTGTAATGAAGTTTTGCATAGACAGTGATTTTTACAGTCAACAGTGGACTTCTTGCCATTGCAGTTGACTTATTTTCTATGCAGCTTGGGGCCTAAGGGAGCCTGGTTAGAGATTCTCCCCCAGTCTGCCCACTAGAATTGTCCCTCTGTTGCCCGACAGTCATGTATTGCAATATGTAATGTACTGCTGTTTTTTTAACCTATAAATACACAGACTGCTGCAGGTGCTGTATATTAAAAACAATAGCGCAGGCACGTTAAGTTCAAGTACAAAGATGGGCCCAAGGGCATTAACAGTTTGACAGATATATATATGATAACTGGAAATCTTTTACTAACCACCATTATTTGAGTTTTGAAATGCTTCATCATGAGAATACTTTAATTGCCCACCAGGGCATCTCAAGCGCCCTGCTAATCACTCATCTCAAATTTACTGCCCATCAACAACCTCAGCTCAAATTCTCTTCCCACCAACATCTTCAGCCTAAAATCGTTGCCCACCACATTCTTCAGCTCAAATTTACTGCCCACCACATGCCAACCACCTTCACTCTGCTTCCTGCCAACCCGCAACTTGTGACCAGGTCTTCTTGCAATGGCCCACTCTATCCAATGCTTCCCTAGAGCCGCAGTCACAATAACTATTGTGCCTTACCACCACCTGTCTGTGCCTGGAGTCATGGCAGCACTAACTTTTATGCTCACCCACCAGCTTTTACTACCAATCATGGCTGCATCTCCTGCTGCCCACCACCACTTTACTATGTCTCCCTGCCTTCCCACCTTCAGCAGGCCCCAACTTTCATATGAGACAACACAAAGGAAGAGCACACATGACTGCCCTAGCTTAATACAGTTTATCAACTCAAATGCAAACTTCTATGAAATGCACTAACATGGTTCCAGATTAAAAACTGCATGTTTCAAATCGTCACAACTTCCTTCGATGGCTGCTGTATGATCCAGGTGTATAAGAGCTCTCAATGGAGCCTACTGTCAGCTGCAAGCCACAGAATCTGGACCTCGGCGTGCCGATGCTACTGTGCATGCGTCCGGTCCAGCCAGTGCTGTGCTCTGTAGCCAGGAGCCCGTGATTCAAAGGAGGAGTGGAGGGATGTAAGGACACATCACGGTTACCACCGCAATGTGTTTAGGAGGCATGGCTTCCTTTATCAAGTCATGCCCACCCAGTGAACACAATTTATTATATACAGCCCAACCAACCCCCACCCCCAGCCTTAGCCTCAGCCTTAAAGCAGCATAAGAGACTTTCTTTGTTACTGGCTAATTACATATTATGAAGGTGGAGGAAGACCTGCGCAAGTACAAGATTCTTGTTTTTTATCCCAACTTTCACATGACTAATGTAGAAGATGGTAGTTTTTAGGTGTGACCATCCACCGTCACTCAAGAGTACAGGATTTTATTTAATTTGCAGAACCCTTTTAACTACTAGCCAACCAGCCGCTGCAGTTATACGGCGGCAGGTCGGCTCGGCTGCGCGAAATCACGTAGGTATACGTCAATTCGCATTTCAGCCATTAGGGGCGCGTGCGCGCCCCCCGCTCGCCCCTGGTGCTGATGCGCGTGCCCGCCGGGCATCCGCGATCGCTCATTACAGAGCGAGAACCGGGAGCTGTGTGTGTAAACACACAGCTCCCGGTCCTTTCAGGGGGAGAAATGACTGATCGTATGTTCATACAATGTATGAACAGCGATCTGTCATTTCCCCTAGTCAGTCCCACCCCCCTTCAGTTAGAACACACCCAGGGAACATAATTAACCCCTTCCTCGCCCCCTTAGTGTTAACTCCTTCCCTGCCAGTGACATTTTTACAGTAATCAATGCATTTTTATAGCACTGATCGCTATAAAAATGCCAATGGTCCAAAAAATGTGTCAACAGTGTCCGAAATGTCCGCCATAAGGTCGCAGTACCGATAAAAATCGCTGATCGCCGCCATTACTAGTAAAAAAAATAATATTAATAAAAATGCCATAAACTAACTTTTGCCCAAACCAATCAATAAACGCTTATTGCGATTTTTTTTAATGAAAAATATGTAGAAGAATACGTATCGGCCTAAACTGAGGAAAAAGATTTCCTCAGTTTTTTTAATATATTTTTGGGGGATATTTATTACAGCAAAAAGTAAAAAATGACATCATTAAAATATTTGCATATATTAAAAAATATGTATATACTTTGGCTTTTATATCGTACACTTCCTGCTAGGCATGATTGTATTTTAATGGCTTAATCCATACATGTTTTGCCCTCTGGGCTTCTTCAGGGGTCATTAATCCATTACAAGTCAAGTACTTCCCATAGTGTTAAGTCTACTGTTTGGAAAGATATTACTTGAGTATGTAATAGTAGTACAGTCAGCACGCTTGATAGGCAGACTGCTAACCTTAGCATTTATTGTTATTGCATGATAATATATTGTATGGCTCACTAAACAAAAACGTGGAATGTGGAATTTAGTGTGGTTAAGGGTTGCGCCAAAATACTCACAACTAAAGACTGTGGGGGTTACTTACAAAAGGCAAATCCACTTTGCACTATAAGTACAAACTATAAGTGCAAAGTGCACTTGGAAGTGCAGTCACAGGGGCAGATTCAGGTACCTGCGCGCCAAGTTACGGCGGCGCAGCGTATTGTATTTACGCTACGCCGACGCAACTTACAGGAGCAAGTGCAGTATTCACAAAGCACTTGCTCCGTAAGTTGCGGCGGCGTAGCGTAAATGGGGCCGGCGTAAGCCCGCGTAATTCAAATGTGGAAGGGGGGCGTGTTTTATGCTAATGTGTGATGACCTGACGTGATTGACGTGTTTTACGAACGGCGCATGCGCCGTCCTTGTACATATCCCAGTGTGCATTGCTCTCAAGTACGCCGCAACGACATATTGGTTTCGTCGTGAACGTAAATTACGTCCAGCCCTATTCGCAAACGACCTACGCAAACGACGTAAAAAATTCAAATTTCGAAGCGGGAACGACATCCATACTTAACATTGGCTGCCCCTCCTAATAGCAGGAGCAACGTTACGCCGAAAAAGCCTTACGCAAACAACGTAAAAAACTACCGCCGGGTGCACGTATGTTCGTGAATCGACGTAACTAGGTAATTTGCATATTCTACGCCGAAAACAACGGAAGCACCCCTAGCGGTCAACGTAATATTGCACACAATTATACGCCGCTGCATTCAAGTTACATCGGCGGAGGAAGCCTATTTTTTAAGCGTATCTGCCTTTGAGAATCGGCGTAACGATACACCAGCGCAGATTTCAAATTACGTAAAAGCTACCTGAATCTGCCCCACTGTAGATCTGAAGGGGACATGCAAGGAAAATAAAAAACAGCATTTTAGCTTGCACATGATTGGATGATAAAATTAGCAGAGCTTCCCCTCATTTCATATCTACCCCTCAGATTTACAGCGACTGCAGTTCCAAGTGTACTTTCAGTGCAATTTCATGAGCACTTTGCACTTGTAGTTTGCACTTGTAGTGCAAAGTGGATTTGCCCTTTGTAAATAACCCCCTGTGTCTGTTAGATTTCTTTTAAAGCTCTGCTTTCTTTTATTGGAACCCTAGGTATGTGTTACCTAGCAGTTTAAACTGGAAATACATGTATGCAGTGTAAGAAATAGAGACGTTTATACAGAGTGGTAGGAACAGTAAAGGAATAGTGTAATAGATTGCGCCATATTGTGAATGTCAGACACATTACGATGTATAACCTTTACGGTGATACAGAGAAGCAGTAAGGAACCAAGGCAAGTGGGTGGATAGAAGCCCAGGCATAAATTGAAGCTGAGCCTCAGAAAATCACGGGAAAGCAGGCAGTCTTGGAGAAGAAATAGAGAGGGAAGGAGATAAAGGATCTATGATTAAAAAGACAAGAGCCTATAAAGTGTGATAAATAATTTTAACAATGCTCATTGCCCATCACCCAGCCTGCCTGAGCTCACAGTTCGTTTTCACCTATACAGTGTCTTTGTCGCTCTCTCTGTAATAACGGTGAAGATATCAACCTCCCGCTGCTGCGGTCAGAGAAATTCACACGGATTCGTCTGCTGCCTGATTACTGCGCCAGAACCCCCCAGGTGCAGTCTCATTGACTGTCCTAATGACGTGCAGAATAGCGGAGTGTTTATGCCTTGATTCCTCTCTGAGCCGCCTTGCCACTTGTTTCCCCTTGTCCCGCTCCCCCTTTCTCTCTCTTTCTGCATTTTCTCTTTTCATTTCCATATTCTTTTATAGGAAGGTGCAAGATATTTCTATCCAGCTCTGTGTGAGCGCACAGCAGGGGGCACCGTAGCCTGGGTGTACGCAGAGGAAATTACTGCTGTGATTATGGCACTATTAGAGGGGACTTCTTTAGTCGGTGACAGATGTTGCAGAACCTCTTGCACAATGCAGGTGCCAGTCAAAAAGATTGTGGGTCAGGGAGGGGTCTTTCTCTCTATCTATCTCTTTCTGCAGTTACTGAAGCAGTGACTGGCTCAGAATCCTTGGGATTTCACATTACGAGAGGTGCACGAGTTCCTAGTCAAGGTCACGGACTATCAATCTGATGGATTTATAAATCTGTCAATATATGCAAAGAGCTTGGATGCCTTGAGATTGTGTGATTGAGTTTTTAACAGTTTGCTATGGAGACCTGAATAGTAATAGCCAAAAAAAAAAAAAGAAGAAAGTGATAGACAAAGATGCTGGCTTTTCGATTTTTTTTTTTCATTGATATGGAAATACAAGTAAGGGGGCTGAAGTTACTGTAAATCACTGAAACAAATCTTTCCCCACATGGGTTGCCCCCTGCCTAGTAATTTATCTGTGTTGCTAGTAAAAAGACATGTTGCCAATGTTATTAATAGGAAAGAGATCATGAGGCCAGTAAATTTTCCAAGAAATCTACAATCACAGTCACCATAGGGGGGGCTTATAGAAATATTGCCATACGTGCAAACCAATAAACTGTTAGGAATGCTTTAACAGTTTGGTTCCCCGGTTAGCTGGATTAAGTGTTGGTAATTTTTTGGATTGTTCATTTCCTGGTCATTTATTATTGGTGTAATCTAAGCACCGCGTGGGGGTTGATATGGTTAATATGTTGCCGCAGGGTGTCAGGGATTTTTTTTACTGCCACATACATGCATCCTACAATGGCACCTATTAGGCCCTGTACACACGATCGGACAAAACTGATGAAAACGGACTGAAGTTCAGTTTCATCGGTCCAAACCGACCATGTGTGGGCCCCATCGGTCCGTTATCCTTCGGTCGAAAAATTTAGAACTTGCTTTAAAATTGAACCGATGGACGCCTAACCGATCGGTCAAAACCGACGGTTAGTACGCAAAAGCATTGGTTCAAAACCCACGCATGCTCAGAGTCAAGTCGACGCATGCTTGGAAGCATTGAACTTCATTTTTCTCAGCACGTCGTTGTGTTTTACGTCACCGCGTTGGACTCGATCGGTTTTTTAACTGATGGTGTGTAGGCACATCAGACCATCAGTCAGCTTCATCGGTTAACCGATGAGAACGGTCCTTCAGACCGTTCTCATCGGATGGACCGACCGTGTGTACAGGGCCTTAGTAGGATGCTGAGTTCATGCATTGCACTATGGGATGCACTAGAAACAATCATCAGCATCCGGGTAAATGTGAACTAAATGTTCCTTTCCTATATCTTTAACCACTGCAGCTCTGAAAGGTTTTACCCCCTTCATGACCAGGCCATTTTTTGCTATTCAGAACTACACTACTTTAAAATAGAACTATGGGCAAAACGTTTTCTTTCATTTTGGATCAAGTAAGGGAAGGATATAACCCCTTTTTTGCCATCTGTGTTCCATTGCAAAGATTTTTCTTCACTTCCTGTCCAATAGCCAAACAGGAAGTGAGAGGAAATCCCTGCAAATTAAAGGAAAATCACCAAAACTAGTGTGCCCATTGGAAGGTCTCCCCTTTATTACTTTTCTGGGAACAACCCAAAATTTGTGATTTTTCTAATTTTACTTTTACTGATAATGTTAAACAGGACGAATAGAGAGGGTGAATCTCCCTAAGGCTGGATTCACATCTATGCAGTTTTAGTGCTTTTTGCATTTTGCAGTTTGCACTAAAGTCCATTTAACATGGTTTCCTATGGAACACGTTCTATAGTGCAAATCTGCAAAATGCAAAAAGCACTAAAACTGCATAGGTGTGAATCCAGCCTAAAGTCACATGTACACATGATCTGAATTTCTGATGTAAAATGTCCGACAGATGTGTATGCCCCATCAGACTTTTTTTCCGAGGAATTCCGTCAGAGTTTAGATAGAGAACATGTTCTCTTTTACTCTGATGGAATTCCGTCAGGAATTCCGATGTGAGTTTGGTCGGACAAAGGTCCGATCGTGTGTACGGGGCATAACAGGGTCACAGACAGCAATATGAACTGACAGGGGTTCTAAACCACCTCCGCTCTATCCATGACTAAAACAAGTTTTTCCTTTAGTTATACATTGACTGACAATTGCCCGGTCATGCAACTGTACCCAAACAAAATTTATATAGTTTTTCTTCACATTAAATAGAGCGTTCTTTTGGTGGTATTTAATCACCACTGTTTTTTTTTTTTTTTTTTATACATTAAAAAAGACCAACAATTTTGAAAAGTAAACCACTATTTTATTTAACTATTTGCTTTTGGGGGGGATTGCAGGGGAGCCTCTTGCCTACTGACTATGAGCCCTGACATTTGAGGGAGCTACAAGCATTCAGGAAGTTGTCCTGGTTCATAATGCAAGATGACATTATAACATTTAACAGTCAAAGAAGCCAGGATGGTCTCTGCCGACTTGAAACTCAGTGAGAAAAAAAGCTGGTTATGAAGATTTGGACAGCCCTGGGTCTTTTTGAATACTGGTGTTCAACTGTTTGGGTATCCACTGACCTGAGTCACCTAGCCTTGTCTAGGTAACTAGTTGGTAATTAGCATATTGTTGAATTAAGATCACTCTAATGCCGCATACACACGATCGGTCAAACCGATGAGAACGGTCTGATGGACCGTTTTAATCGGTTAAATTAAACCGATCGTGTCAGAACGCGGTGACGTAAAACACAACGACGTCCTGAAAAAAACGAAGTTCAATGCTTCCAAGCATGCGTCGACTTGATTCTGAGCATGCGTGGATTTTTAACCGATGGACGTGCCTACAAACGATTTTGTTCTATCGGTTAGGTATCCATCGGTTAAATTTAAAACAAGATTGCTTTTTTTTAACCTATGGATAAATAACCGATGGGGCCCACACACGATCGGTTTGGTCCGATGAAAACGGTCTATCAGACCGTTCTCATCGATTTGACCGATCGTGTGTACGCGGCATTAGTTGTTAGTTTTTAATTTGATTGCAGTTTGCATTGTCAAGCTAATAACCCCAAGAGGGAAATGTCCTCATGGGAGATATAAAGCATGTGTCTGAGTAAGAGTCATTCTTTTTGTTTTTTACCTCAACATCTTGTCTGTGTACGATGCTTGGGGTAAAAGGGCTGGTAATAGCTCTTGATCTGCTGGAAGGGTTTGGAGGGCAGAAGGCACTGTTTGGCAGAAGCACCCAGTATCAGTTTCCAATTGGACAAAGTACATGTAGTACCTTGTACTATCTTCTTAAGTGTCCTATAATGCTAGCTGCGATGTCAAACAGGGATCTCCCCTTGGTGCATGGCCATCTGACACCACAGCGAGCAATGATTTGGCAGCTTTGAAAGGGAGCTCCTGTCTCTGGCTCCCAGCACTTGCCTGAGGAATGCACAGGTACAAGGAATGCAGAGGGACTTGAGGCTGATACACCTCATCTCCCTTTGTGTTCTTCTTGCCGCTGCTTGCCTTGGGCAAGTGTTGGGAAACAGAGACAGGAACTCGCTAGCAAAACGGTCAACTCAGTGCTAGCTACATGACAGCCATGTGCCCAGGGGGCGGTAGAGGACACCTAGGAAGACGGGACACAGTACTATGTGTACTTTATCCAATTGGAAACTGAATACTGTAAAAAAAAGTCCTTTCAACTGTACAGTTCTGTTTACTTGATATTCCAGTTGTATACCAAATTTATATGATGTTTCTCCCTAAATACATCCTTGGCCCTAGCCTATGTTACCTTTCCATGCATTCAGGAAATATGGCCACGCTACATCTTTTAGTCAGCTTTTATATTTAACAAAAAAGGGTCTCAAGTATTAAAGAAAATTTGCATCTAAGAAAACTTAGTACACTTATCTTAACCTACATGTAAGCCTAGATTAAGGGTGTTTTTTTCACACATATATATATATATATATTGATTAACCATTAGGAACTAGAATTGCACACTGGCACTTGGAATCCCATAAGGATTGGGGAAGGAGGGAGTAGGGTGTCTTTTATATATATATATATATATATATATATATATATATATATATATATATATATATATATATATATATAAAACAAGACTTTAATATCACTTTAAAGGCTATAACAATGAGCAACAGCAGACCTTCAAATGTGACCTACTCCTAAAAGGTACAAAATATGTCTCTCACTGAACTCTCGTGAAGAGTCCTTTTTACTATAAAAGTCCTTTAATTTAAGAAGGTAAAGGAGTGAAGAGTCCTTTTTACTACAAAAGTCCTTTAATTTTAGAAGGTAAAGGAGCGAAGTACTCTGTAGCTTAAACAGTTTGTGATGTTTAAAGGCCTGCAAGAAAGACAGAGTGTGTGGTGAGTCTTCTATAGGAATCAATGGTGAATAATTTATTAAAATTAATGGATGTTGCCACTGAATGTCTCTATGGCCAAGAAATGTAGATGTTAAGTAAATGCCGGCAAAAAGGAATTAATCAGACAAACACACAGACCGTTGGGGATAGGGAATATCTCCTATAAATACAGCATACCCTCTTACAGGTATTTTATAATGAAAGCAGCAAATGATTGGAGAATCAGTTTACTGTCACTTTATACAGCACATATACAAATGATTTCAGTATTTTAATTAAATATGTGATTGGGGACATGTAACAAATAAAACCTAGGTGTTATCCCAATTTGATTGCATAAGAGGAAATACGCTTTAGGCTGCGATCACACCATTGCGAATGAGATCTCTGCATCCAATTCGCAATAGCAGGAGATTTTGACCAGCTCTCTATGGAGCCGGTTCATATATCTCTGCAGCAGGTCCGGTGCGTTTTTTGGTCTGTTTAAAGTCTGAATTCAGCCCAGAATTCAGGCTGAAATCGGACCTGAAACAGTGAACCAGCATGCAGCCACATGTGGCTCATATGTGAACCAAGCTTGAAAGAATTCCTGTTGAAAAAGCTAAATTGCATCGGCTCAAAGAACACTCAGATCCCATTGACAGGCCTGTATGTCATAGTTCCCAACTGTTCCCGGTTTCGAGAAACTGTCCCTGATTTGGAACAAAGTCCCTCTGTGCCTCTTCCCTCCTCATTTTTTCCTAATTTTGGTCTGATCTATATAGTTGTATAAAAAATACACTTTTTATCTTTCAAAAAGTGTTTCCCAATGCTAAACCTTTTATCTAATTTCTACATTTCTGCATTTGTAAATTTCAAAAGCCAATATAAAGGAATGGAAGTGGCAAATAGATTAAAAAAAATACGGGTTTAACTAATCCTTTTCTTGTTTAATTTTCCTGTAAGGGGGCGTGGCAAGGGGTGTGTCCTATGCCTACATACTTTTTTTTTTACTTCAAAAAACAAGTTTATTGAGATGTGTTCAAGGTGTACAGGTCATACAATACAGGAGTTACATTTCCTCCTGACTTACAACATATGCATTCTGAATTCAAGGCCTTCCGCCTTGACAATATGTTCCAGGTATGTATACCTAACTTTATTACAATCGCCATTGCCATATCTTACATGAGGGATCCCTTTTCGTATTTTCTAATATGCAGTGGTCATACATTTTCTTCTTCACCCACTTCCTTCCCTGTATTACTCCTGGGTTATACTGTGCACGTTTCCCCATCCTCTAACCACCTGTCCCATACACTAGAGAATTTTTGTGGACGGCCCCTATGTTTATATATCATTTTCCTGTAGGGCAATACAGCATTTATTTCCTTCTTCCAATCCCGTAAGGATGGAGCCCTTGCTCGCAACCATGTCTTGGCTACCACTTTTCTTGCGACAAACAGTGATTCCTGTATAAATATGGACTGGTATTTGTCAACCTCAACGTCTGGTATTAGGCCCAGTAGGCACAGTCTTGGGTCCATTCCCACTGGTGATCCCATATTGTCATGCAGGAATTGCGTCACTTGTAGCCAGTATGCCTGCATGTCGGAGCACTGCCATATTAAATGGTAGAAGGTGCCCTCCATCAATAGACACATGGGGCATAGTGGGCTTCTCGTGGGTTGGAATTTTGTCATTCTCAGTGGCGTCAGGTATGCTCTGTGTATTATATACAGTTGCGTCAGTCTGTCTGAGAGCTTGGGAGATGCGGTCTTCACTCCCTCCAGAATTTCCCCCCATTCCTCTGACTCGATGGGGCCCATATCCTGCTCCCACTGTATTCTTGCTGCCTGGATTATTCCGTTTACTTTACTTTGCCTGATAGCATAGTATAAATTGGAAATGAGTCTGGTCGGGTCGGCTCCAAATATGATGCCCAGCACTGGTGAGACACTCAGGTCCACCGCTGCCGATGCTATTTGTTTGCTAATTGCGTGCCTGAGTTGCAGGTATCTGAAGAGGAACTGTTGTGGAAGGGAGAACTCCCTCCTCACCACCGAAAAGGGCTTAACCCCATTTTCTGTTAGGATCTGGGAGAGATATAGAACCCCATATGCTGCCCAGATCTGTGGGTCTGGTACTGAAGTCAATTCGGTCATGCCTCCATTTAGCCACAGCGGCGTGTGCGAGTGCACATGTGTCCTGTGTTGCTTTTTAAGTGCTATGTCCCATATCTTTTGAAGGTGTATTAGCATACCGGCTCCAAACTGCGATGTCTTACAGCCTCCCTGTCCTCTTCTGAATATCGCCTGGCAGGGGGTGATGCCTACATACTTTAGCTAATAAGTTTCCCTTGTTCGCATCTCAAAAAGTGTGGGAAACAGGAGCAACTTTCTTTAGACATTCTGATAAGATCCAATTGTAACCAATCCTAGATCATTTCCAGTTGAAAATGTTCCTTCTATGGGGCAAGGTGAGATCCACTCACTTTACTAGAGATGCCAGAGACACTGTGCTAAATGAAACAATGCGTGCTCCTGTGAAAAGCTATCGGACATGAGAATTGTTATCCTGTCTCACTGCTAAAACTGCTTTGAAGGAGCTGTGCCTTGTCTGCTCGCTGCTCTGAGATTGGCACAAGATCTAGCCTGGATATCATTTACTGAAATCACTCAGTCCTTGCCAACCTTCCACTTATAAGGAATTGCACATAAATTGTGTGCATGGAGTCAGTGAAGTAAATAAAAGGGTCACAGTGAAGAGATAAAAAAAAAAAAATTCACAGCAGTATATTTAAATGTTTCATTATATTTTGAGATCCCAGATTTGATGGCTTTTAGGACATAACCGCCAATCTTTATACTATCCTTTCTTGAAAACCCAGACTATGAAAAACTCTCATTACATGTTGCAAAACTGAGTGAGCATACTCACAAAGCCACTAAAGCATTTGTTTTGTGTAGAGTGAAATATACCTGCTTGATCCTGCCTTCAGCTGTCCCTCCCACTGCAGTCTGAGATTATGTAGACCAACTGGCGTGCTCTACTGAGCATGCTCAATTTCAGTTTTCTTCTAAGCTCTTAATTTCTTCCTTTTTCATATCTGTGCTGCCCATGTGACTATGACATCACACATGTGGGTGTATACACAGTTGTAAATGACACTCCCCTTCCCCGCCTCCTTTATTTCCTCCTGTTGCTAAACACTATGTGGGGGAGAGGGCATAGTATGCTGTTTGGTTACATCCCCTAAGAAACTCACAAAAACGCTTTGTTTTAATATAAAGTAGTATTAAGTATATTTGAAGTAATTGCTAATACCTGTAAAGTAAAAATTTGCCTTGGATCCAAATGCCACACGAATAAAATGAAAGCTAGTGTCAATCATCTTTAACTCAGCCTACACCATATCAATGCACAAAAAATAAATACACATCTGATGTTAAATAAAGATAATTTAATTGTAATTGCTCTTCTGAAACAGTGTTTTTCAGTCTTGTGACTGGCACAGCACCAATCAGAGCTGGCCAAATATACACTCATAGGGGTTGATTTATTAAAATTGGAGAGTGCAAAATCTGGTGCAGCTCTGCATAGAAACCAATCAGCTCCCAGTTTTTTTTTTTTTTTTGTCAAAGTTTAGGCTTTGTTTTTTATTTTATTTTTAAATAAAAAACAAATGTCATACTTACCTCCACTGTGAAGTTCGTTTTGCACAGTGTAGCCCTGAAACATCCCTCTTATAATTAGGGTGCGTGTTATACGCGGATAAATACGGTATATAGAATTTAAAGAGATAAAAAATGTTTTAGCTTTTCCTGCACCAACGGTGCCGATAATGGCTGACAAATTCATATTCAGTTAAATTCATGATATTAATTAAAAAGTTATATATAAAACAAGTTGTATATAAAAATATATATATGTTTTATAAACTGATATTTTAAGTTTCGGCCAAGTGCATCCTGATTTTTTTGTTTCAGCGCCAAAATATCCATTCGTTGCTCATCTATACTGTATGTCATGGTCCTGGAAAGGGCATTAGGATATCTTAAAATTATATTCTTTTTCTTTAGTCCAAGGTTCAAACAAGAATCATATTATATGGGCTTTTCAGATGCAAATAGTGTAGAGCTCTTCTTTCAGCATCCAGCTTAACCGAGCTCCAAACACTGCACAACAGATCTAATATTCATTATATTTGTAGTTAATACTCATATCTCTGTGCCACAGAATGTGCTTTCACTGTTCCCCTTATACTCATCACATTAGACCAATTTTATCCATCTTTCCTGCATTTGTCGGTTCTATTCTTAACCATCCCACACCTACCACCTCTCTTTATTTTTACCATTAAAGTATTTATTTTAGCTCCTCTTCCCACATCTATTTATCTCCTGCTCTCCTTGCTCGTGTGACACTGTGGGCTGGTTACCTTCACCGCTTGTGAAGGAATTACGGATTAGAAGACTTTGAATGTGAAATTATCTTTGAATGGTACTTTAAAAACCACATTATTACACACATGAACAACTTTTCTGCTGGACCGTTAAAAGGTTTTAAAGAAAAAAAGACAGGCTCAATGCATCGTCTCAAGAGTTGCAGTGGGGAAATGAGGTTCTATGGACCCACCTTGCCATTTTCACTGAATTAATGGAATATTTACAAAGTAAATAGCTATTCAGAGCTTGTTACTGCATTTAGCTAGTGCGCCGCTTTCTGCCTTCAGATTTGTATACTGCTCTGCTGCAAATTGTTCCCATCACAATCAAACATAGTCAAGGTTGGGTAGCTGGGATTTTGAAGAAAAATTGTAGCTGAATTGCATAATGTTCCTTTATACAAAAGCACTTATTTAACGCACACAGCGACATACACACACATGTATATACATAGATTGACACTCGCACTTACAGGCATACATTATTTTTTTCTCTATTCCTTTCCCTTCTATTGCGCTCTCTCCCTCTCTCCCTCTCCATTGTGTCCATTGAACATTAGCAAAATCTCCTGATTTCTACCAAATTTTATATTAGACACATAGGAAAAAAATATAAACTTTGGTATTGATTACTATTTATTTAACTTTTTTTCGGGCTTTTGAAGTATACATGGGGGTTGATTTACTAAAATTGGACAGAGCAAAAAAAAAGGTTTAAAAATAGGAACGTAGCAACCACATATAAGTAAATATAGTAAAAAAAAGTAGTAAAAAAGTGTCCCGCGATGTACATTCATCTTCAATCACGCCGCCCGAAAGGACCCGAAAAATAAAAGCTCCGCCTCGATGGGAGGCATCCTGCCAACTACTGTCTCTTGGCTGTGACAGCTGTTATATAGGCAAGGGCAGGCCCTCCGGTGACATAACTGAGTGACCCCGCTATCAGAGGGAGGCAGGTTCACCTAGTTAAATCAGCGGGTGGCCCCGCCCTTGCCTAAATAACAGCTGTCACAGTGAAAAGACAGCAGTTGCCAGAAGGCCTCCCATGGAGGCAGAGTTTTTTTCGTTGTTTCTTTTCTATTTTTTGGGTCCATGGGATGGATGTACATCACAGGACACTTTCACATAGGGGGGCTGGGATCTGGGGGCCCTTTTTAAAGGGGGTTTCCAGATTCTGATAAGCCCCCGCCTTCAGACCCCCGCAACCACTGGGCTAGGGTTGTGGGGATGAGGCCCTTGTCCCTATCAACATGGGGACAAGGTGTTTTGAGGGGGACCCCAAAGCACCCTCCCCATGTTAAGGGCATGTGGCCTGGTATGGTTCAGGAGGGGGGGGCATTCACTCGCCCCCCCCCCTTTCCTGGCCTGCCAGGCTGCTTGCTCAGATAATGGTCTAGTATGGATTTTGGGGGAAACCCCACACCAATATTTTTTTTATTTTGCCATGGAGTTCCCCTTAAAATCCAAACCAGACCCGAAATGTCTGGTATGGACTGGGGGGGACCCATTCTTTTTTTCTTTCCTTAATTTTTATCTATATTGCCAGGATGCTGCAATACATTACAGCCGCAAGCAAAATTGAAATTGCATTCTTTCCATTAGAAATTTCATTTTGCTGCGGCACTGTAAAACACATTACACAGATGTACCACTTTACAGGCAGACTAAGGGGACCCCCAGGCACTATATTTAAAGGAATGTTTCACTTTTTATTGTTTCACTTTAAGCATTATTAAAATCACTGCTCCTGAAAAAACTGTTGTTTTAAAAAACCTTTTTTGCATTGATACATGTCCCCTGGGGCAGTACATGGGTCCTCATACACTTTTTATGGCAATAACTTGCATATAAGCCTTTAAAATGAGCACTTTTTATTTTTCATGTTCGTGTCCCATAGTCTTTATTAGGGTGCATGTTCGCACACATTTTTTGCCTGTTTGCATGTTCTGGTGCAAACAGGCCCACCCCTACTATGTACTAAAGGTGCCAAATAGCCAGGTGTGAGCATCAGGCACTGATTGAGCTGATTGAGCTGGGAAAGCCATACTCTGGCACCCTTTTTAAGCCTCAAGCCTGGTACACACAATCATATTATCGGACAAATTTCCATCAGTTTTTTGTTGCATGCTAGTCTCATATAAGTGAAGAGGTTACTCAACATACGAAAAAATCCTTGTAAGACCGAATTCAACTTCAGAAGTGATGTAATGTGTTAAATTGTTTTGTATGTGTTCTTTCGTTTTTGAGCATACGTAGTCTTGCTCTTACGATTCTTTTCAGACGAAAACTGTACTAATTAAACGAAAATCGGATGTTGTGCTCACAAAAGACAAAAATGTTATAGCCTGCACATCCAGTTTTTGTCGTCCGCAAATTTGGAATCGACTGTCGAAAAGCACCGTACTAACGATTCGAAAATCGAACAAAAGTCTACTTACTTTACTCGAATTCTAATCGTGTGTATGGGCCTTTAATGTAGCTAAAATAAACAGAAAAATCAGCACAAGGGACATAACTTACAAACAGTAGCATATGTCCCTTGTGTTGATTCCTCTTCTGTTAGTAGAGATCTTTCTCCATCCATGCCCCCATCACCCCCTCTGCTGTAATCTTCAGGTGCGATGGGGGTTAGTACAACTAAGAGGCTGTTGCAGGTTCTCAAAGCCCCAACCTTTTTGCCCAGCTGCTTCATTCATAGAATGATGATTTCTACTAACAGAAAAGGAATGAGCACAAGGGACACAGCCTACTGAGTTTAAATGATGTCTCTTGTGCTGATTTTTTCCCATTTTGTTTTAGCTACACTCCAGCCTAGTACACATGGGCCAAATGTCGGGCGACATCAGCAGGTTCAATAAAAACCATCCAACATTCGGCCCATGTGTATGGCAGCAGGTCCGACAGAAGCCAGCTGTTTGGCCGTCTTCTGTCGGACGGGCATGCAGAAGAACCAGCAGCCGACCGACTCCTGATCAGAGCTCTCAGCCAATGGCTAAGAGCGCTGACTGGAGTCTTCTGGGGGGGGGGGGGGCTATCAGAACACAACTGCACAGCAGAGGGAATAACTGTACTAACATCGGACTGTTATTAATTACTGCAGCTCCGACTGGTGCTGTCAGTTTTTTTTTTCATTTAACCCAAAAAATTACTTTTAGTGTGTACTAGGCTTAGGGCTTTAAAGACCACATCCAACAACAGTCTTCAGGGGAAACTGGCTTTTTTTTTTATGTGAAAAAAGTCAGCAGACAAACCTTAGTAAATTAGTAGATAAACTGGTAGATACCTGAGTCCAGTTAAGAAGATTGCAGGAGACAATCTGGAAAACTGCCAGTGGAACTGATTTAAAAATTTCTACCTGCCTCTTGTTGGTACTATGACCAAAAATAGTAGGATTTTCCCAGTAATATGCCGACAAACCATGTGCTATGCCAAGATGTCTAATTTGGGCACATATTTTGCTATCTCATCACCTCTTTAAATAAGCGTTTGTAATAGAATTGCTAATAGAGGTCAATTGTGTCCTTATCTTTGCATGCATGGGGATTCTGACATATATTTGCCCTTATCAAGCAAAAGTTAAAAGGAAGAACAATTACTGGCAGCTTTAGGTTCTTTACAAACTGGTAAATTTTTCTGCAGTGAAATTAATTTGAAATTGAAAGACCACTTAAAGAGGAGCTCCAGCCCCCCCCCCAAAAAAAAATCACTGTCAGCAGCTGATGCCCTAAGACAGGGGTAGGCAACATTTGGCCCTCCAGCTGTTGTGGAACTACATTTCCCATGAGGAATTACAAGGCTGGCAGTTACAATTACTCCCAGAGGAATGATGGGACTTGTACTTCTGCAACAGCTACAGGTTGCCTAACTCTGCCCCAAGAGTTCCCCTCACTGCAACTAAGGGGCCAAGCCCAACCCCTGAAAAACAACCCCACACCATAATCCCATCTCCACCAAACTTTACAATTTGCACAATGCAGTCAGGCAAGGACCGTTCTCCTGGAAACCACCAAACCCAGACACGTCCATCTGATTGCCAGACAGTGAAGCGTGATTCGTCACTCCACAGAACATGTTTTCACTGCTCTAGAGTCCAGTGGCGGCGTGCTTTACACCACTGCATCTGATTATTTGCATTGTGCTTGGAGATGTAAGGTTTGGATGCAGCTGCTCAACCCTAGGAAACCCATTCCATGAAGCTCTCTAGGCAGGGCCTTCTTTAAGGCAGGGCAAAAGGGGAAGCTGCCCTGGGCCCCATTATTGTCGTGAGGTCCAAAGCAGCTGCCTCATACTTGCCAACTATGCCAGTATAACCACTTTTCACCGACGGCCGTCACATGACGTCCTGGACTTTTCTTCTTATTGCATTGGGGCTTGGTGTACAATCTTTTCATTCACACTAGTTGCCAGTGTGAAGGTCCCCCTACATGTGCACCAACATAGGTGTGAGCTGAAGCCATAGGATATAAAGGAATTTGCCTTGTTTTTGGATTTGGGCTGCTATCGGAGAGGTTTGACACACCTCCTGCCCCAGAAACGTAGTATGAAGTGAAAGAAAATCTCTCTAAAGTGAGGGGAAGAACCCTCTTAAGCTGCTCATAGAAATATCAAAATTTGGCTGGTTCAGCAGGGACCACACAAATTTTGATCCATCTATGGCTGTTCCCACTTGGCAGAAGTCGATCTAACAATTGACTTCTGTTAAACAAGACTGTTGAAAAAGTTTGATCAGTGTATTCTGACAGAATACCTCACATGTGTGGATGGGAGAATCCATTTCCAAACGGGCCATCTATGACCAGCCTTAGACAGTTACAGAAATAGGTATCATGAGTACCCGACTATACCTGCCTTTTCTGCCAACTTTGTCCTTTCCTAAGAACTGTACTATCTCTATTATGAATGAAAAGCAATCCATAAATAGAGGAGGGCAGATGATTAAAAGATCAGAAATACAGTAAATGGATGTCCAGCAGAATCACCAAGACTATTAGAGCTATGCCTAATAATATATACTATATTGGTAGTCACTGGATATACTTAGTATTATGGCCTGTAGCATATGGCAAATGGTCATGTGTAAACACCTGAAAGGGGGGTGAATGGCAAATGTATGCTTGTGCCACATCCAGTATATATGAGAAAAGAAATAGGGGGTTCCCCTGGGTGGACTTTTAAGGCACTAATAGTATTCCAAAATATACAGGATATTGAGAGTAAAAACAATTGTACATATTTATCAAAAAATTTAATATTGAATTAAAATATACAGTTCCAATGATTTTCACCATATAAGTAAATACATGAAGAACCTTCTTTACATCCGACGCGTTTCAGGGTAACCTTCTTCAGGGGTGTGTAGCAAAGAGGCACTGGATTGTCAAGCTGTGAGGTTGATCCTGTCAATAATACAGTGTACTGTTTGACAGCGGACATTATTAGGTCTGTTGCGGATCTCATATAATCAGGGACCTCCATTCCAGTCCCAGTATATCTCTTCTGGCTGATCCACTGGCTTCTCAATCTTTGGAAAAATGTCTCCCTAACGGTTAACACCTGTTTCTTATAAATGTTCATCTCAAACTTGCATTAAGTGTATATCCTGATACCCATTTCTTGTTTGACTGGCAACCTCATTGATTGAACCCAGTGTGCCGTTTATATTTTCAATTCATTTAAAAAATCGTATCCAATGAAATATTCATCATCCTTTATAATACATGAACTAATTGTCCTTCTCTACACACCCCTAAAGAATGGTTCCCGAAACGCGTCGGGTGTCAAGAAGGTTCTTCATGTATTTACTTATATGGTGACAATCATTGGAACTGTATATTTTAATTCAATATTTCATTCTTTTGAATAAAACTATTTTTTTACTCTCAATATCCTGTATATTTTGGAATACTATTAGTGCCTTAAAAGTCCACCCAGGGGAACCCCCTTTTTCTTTTCTCATGTGTGAACACCTTAACACACTTTTAAGTTTTAAAAAATTGTTAACATTTATGTTGTAAAATATCCCTAAACAGGACTGAAGACTGGTCATATGTAAAATTATTTCCTATGAGATCTAATAAAATTTTCTACCAAAAATGCATTCTGGCACTTAGGAGGAATCTCACCTCCTCCCTACAATAAGGCCTCGTTCACACGACCGAGTTTCTGGGCAAAAACCAGCAAGAAACTTGCTGGGAGATATTTTTTTGCCGAGGAAACCGGTCGTGTGTACATTTTCGTCGAGGAAACTGTCGAGAAACTCGACGAGCCAAAAAGTGAGCATATTCTCTATTTCCTTGACAGGAATGGAGAAAATTGGCTTGTCAAGTTCCTCGACAGTCTGACAAGGAACTCGACGAGGAAAACGATGTGTTTCACCCATCGAGTTCCTCGGTCGTGTGTACGAGGCTTAAGGATAATTTTCCTCTTAACACCATTCCACCTGGACTGCTGGGTTGACTGCAAAAAAAACATACTCACCGGCCCAGCAAATCCAGCATTGTCATGAGTAATTAGCAAAAAGATGCTGCACGTAGGGTCTCAACTTCTTTGCTGACGTCATCAGGAGGCCGGCTGTCTTTTCTGGACCCTAACAGCTGGTCCTCTGATGATAATTTAGTGTACATGTGCAGTGTATCAGTGTATTGTACATATCCCTGAAGTCTCCTAGGCTGCGTGATGTGGGTATCCCAGGTGGGGACGCCATTCTCGCCTAGACAAGAAAAGTAGGCATTTAAGGTGCACATCACTAAACATGTACCCATTAAAAAAAAATAGCTTGGAGGGGATAAGTAAAATTAAAGTGGAACTAAACCCTTATATCCTTTACAGCTGCCATCTTATCATCTGGCTAAAATACAGAATTCAGAGAGTAGTGGTTACTGATTCTTAATCTGGTCTAGAGTTATCAGTGGTGTACCCCAAGGTTCAGTGTTGGGACCCTTACTTTTTAATATCTTTATAAATGATATTGGGTCTGAGATCAAAAGTAACATTTCTGTCTTTGCAGATGACACCAAGCTATGCAGTGGAATAACGTTCTTACAGGATGTTTCCAATTTATAAGCCGACCTCAATGCACCGTCTAATTAGGCGACTATGTGGCAGATGAGGTTTAATGTTGATAAATGTAAAGTTATTCATATTTGGGGGCTAAGAATATCCATGAATCATACATTCTAGGGGGAGTAAAACTGGGGGAATCCGCAGTGGTGAAGGATCTGGAGGTTTTGGTAGATCATAAGCTAAATAATGGCATGCAGTGCCAAGCTGTGGTTTCCAAAGCGAGAAATGTATTTTCTTGTATAAGGAGAGGCATGGCATACTCCAGAGAGAGAGATATAATTTTTCCCCTGTAAAAATCATTAGTAAGACCTCATCTGGAATATGCAGTTCAGTTTTGGGCACCAGTTCTCAAAAAGGATATCGGGGAACTGGAGAAAGTGCAGAGAAGGGCAACCAAACTGATAAGAGGCATGGAGAAGCTCAGCTATGAGGAAAGATTAGAATTTATTCACTCTTGAGAAGAGGAGAATAAGGGGGGATATGATCAAGATGTACAAATACATAAAGGGTCCATATAGTGAACTTGGTGTTGAGTTATTCACTTTACGGTCAATACAGAGGACAAGGGGGCACTCTTTACGTCTAGAGGAAAAGAGATTTCATCTCCAAATACGGAAAGGTTTCTTCACAGTAAGAACTGTGAAAATGTGGAATAGACTCCCTCCAGAGGTAGTTCTGGTTAGCTCAGTAGATTGCTTTAAGAAAGGCCTGGATTCTTTCCTAAATGTACATAATATAACGGAGTACTGACATTTATAGGTAAAGTTGATCCGGGAAAAATTTGATTGCCTCTCTGGGGATCAGGAAGGAATTTCCCCCCCTGCTGTAGCAAATTGGATCGTGCTCTACTGGGGTTTTTCGCCTTCCTCAAGATCAACTGTGGGTATAGAATTGGGTATATGGAATTGTACGATATTTTTTATTTTATTTATTTTTAGGGTTGAACTGGATGGACTTTTGTCTTTTTTCAACCTGACTAACTATGTAACTGTCTATGTTTGAACCTCAGTTGCCATGGTGCTGCACATGTGATCAGTTATGACACCAGTCATTTGATTGCTTGACAATTTGGTTGAAGACACAAGCAACTATGACAGTTATCATTCATGACATGCCTTGAATGTAAATCGATGGGTTTAGTTCCACTTTAAGTAAAACATGTAAATAGGAATGAGGGGCTTTGATGTAGGTAGGATTCTATTTGCATATTTACTGTAATTGGAGATACTGCAGGATTTCATTAGCTGCATTGTCTTATGTTTTCCAAAATTTTAATCCTCTAAATCCCTGCCATATTAGACTCAATGTAAGACTCCCAATTTTAGGCCTGCGCTCAGGGATTATATAAATGAGACAATTATGAGGTGCCCGCTAATTTCAGGATGGGGCAATCCATACTGTTTAATAAGACTGAAAGATTGCCAATATTGTGTTTTAATTGTCTTGCATGTAGCTTTTATTAGCAGAACATTGGGCAGCCAACCGACACCGCACAAATAAGACATTACGCTTTCACATTGAGCTAAGAACAAACAAACCGAAAAAGAAAACATGCAAACGCATGTAGACATTAGACTAGGCTATTATATGAATGAATGCAATTCTTAGTGGAAATATATTTGTCTGTTTGTCAATACAAGTTAATGTTTGCTTTGAGGCGCTGCTTTGCTGTGCACAGAATTACCTTGTTAGAAGAATACTTTGCTATGGTAATATGTTATAAACAGGGTACGGTGTAGTTTCTTCTGCAGCAAAATTGGAAATATTTCCGAATGTCGGGCATAGATGTTTTCACTAATCTGTCTCTGGGAGATGTTAGAGATTCCAGTGACAACATGTTAGATCATGTAAATTGTAATACAAACCCAGCAATCCAACTTATAGAGCACATTGCCATTAACTTTCTGTACGGCTGTATACAGTGCATCTGGAAATTATTCACAGCGCTTTTTTTTCCACATTTTGTTATGTTATAGCCTTATTCCAAAATGGATTCAATTCGTTATTTTCCTCAAAATTTTACAAACGATACCCCACAATGACAACATAAAAGAAGCTTGTTTGAAATCTTTGAAAATGTATTAAAAATAACAAACTACAAAAATTTTTTTTTCCATAAAGCAGTGGTCATCAACCCTGTCCTCAGGACCCACTAACAGGCCAGGTTTTATGTATTACCTTGGGGGAGATGCAGACTAGAATACTGCAATTACTGAGCAGTAAATGATATCACCTGTCATGTATTTCAGTTATCTTGCAAAACTGGCCTGTTAGTGGGCCCTGAGGACAGGGTTGATGACCACTGACATAAAGTATTTACAGCCTTTATTCCAGGGGATCCTCAAACTCTGGCCCTCCAGCTGTTGTAGAACTACACATCCCACGAGGTATTGTAACACACTGACATTCACAGACATGACTAGGCATGATGGGAATTGTAGTTCCTGAACAACTGGAGGGCCATAGTTTGTAGACCCATGCTTTATTCTATACTTTGTTAAAGCACCTTTGGCACCAATTACAGCCTCAAGTCTTTGTGAGTATGATGTCAGTTTCTCCCATTCTTCTTTGCAGAACCTCTGGATCTCCATCAGGTTGGATGGGAAGCGTCTGTGCACAACCATTTTCAGATCTCTCCAGAGATGTTCAATCTGGTTCAAGACTGGTCTCTGGTTGGGCCTCTTAAGGATATTCACAGAGTTTTCCCATAGACACTGTTATCTTGACTGTGTGCTTAAGGTCAGTGTTCTGTTGAAAAATTAACCTTCATCCCAGTCTGAGGTCCAAAGCACACTGGAGCAGGTTTTCTTCAAGGATGTCTCTGTACATTGCTGCATTCATCTTTACCTCAATCCTGACTAGTCTCCCAGTTCCTGCCTCTGAAATACATCCCCACAGAATAATGCTCCCACCACCATGCTTCACTGTAGGGATGGTATTGGCCAGGTGGTGCCTGGTTTCCTCCAGACAGAATGCTTGCAATTCAGGCCAAAGAGTTCAATCTTTGTTTCATCAGACCAGAGAATTTTGTTTCTCATGGTCTGAGAGTCCTTCAGGAACCTTTTGGCAAATTCCAGGTGGGTTGTCATGTGCCTTTTACTGAGGCCAGATTGGTGGAGTGCTGCAGAGATAATTGTTCTTCTGGAAGGTTCTCCCCTCTCCACAGAGAAACGCTTGAACTCTGTCAGAGTGACCATCGGGTTCTTGGTCACCTCCCTGACTAAGGCCTTTCTCTCCCGATCACTCAGTTTGGCCGGGCGGCCCACTCAATGAAGAGACCTGGTGGTTCCAAACTTCTTCCATTTATGGATGATGGATGATGTGCTCATTGGGACCTTCAATGCTGCAGAAATGTTTCTGTACACTTCCCCAGATCTGTGTCTGGATACAATCCTGTCTCTGAGGTTTACAGAAAATTCCTTGGACTTCATGGCTCGGTTTGTGCTCTAACATGCACTGTTAACACTGGGACCTTAAACAGACAAGTGTGTGCCTTTCAAATCATGTCTAATTTTTTTTGTTTATAGCGCAAACAATAAAAACCTCAGAGATGATCAAATACCATCAAAAGAAAGCTCTATTTGTGGGAAAAAAGGACATAAATTGTGTTTGGGTACAACGTCGCACAACTGCGCAATTGTCAGTTAAAGCGACGCAGTGCCATATCACAAAAAATGGCCCGGTCACTGGCAGCCAAATCTTCCGGGGCTGAAGTGGTTAAATATCTGCCTTCCACCTCAAATACATTACCTAAGATATATCTGTTTTGGGTATACTGGGCCTTTAAAATGACCCCTAGATTGTAACTCTTACGGTTAAGCAAGCATTCTGTGTAAGCAGAACTAAAATTCTGTTTCATTCCTACTAGCTAAGCTTAGTTTCATGGGTGTCTTCATTCTGAATTTTAATATTGAGATGCAATTTGTTCTACAGCTTACCGTTATGCAAATAATGTGATCTCAATGTGGGAAGCCCAAGGGGGGCCAAATACACACAACTGCAGCACCATAGCATACCAGAGTCTTCCTCCCACTCTCCAGGAACCCTGTATTATAAACACATATGTCACCATCCGTTGTCCTTTGCATGTGAACTGTTTGGCATTGCATTTACATTTACCGGGCATCACGCTGTGCAGTGTTATCAACCGTATTTGTATAAAGGAGGCTAGCAGAGGCAGTGTGCTCTGCCTGTCAGCGGGACTGCCAAAGTAAATTTACACCAAGGCTGTATGCAGAAAAAAAGTGTGATTCAAATTTTGCATCATTTTAAATACTTGATTTTCATTGAGAATAGATGGAATTGCTACAGTTTTGTTCCAAGTAGATAATATAGACCCTCCCTTCACCCACAGATGTGAATAATGGGATCTGCCATGCACTAAATACAATCAATACATCAATTTGAAATCTAAATTACAATTAAAGTACAAAAAAATGCTGTCAGCACGGACAGGTCAAATTTTAAGTACTGGGTGATATTGTAATGCATCCTGTACTGTTTCCAGGATTGGAGACATTATGCAGTTTGTTCCTGTGGAATGTATACTAATTTTGTAAATACGTTTTTTTTTTGTTTTTTTTTTCAGGTCAAGACTAAAATAAAAAAAAATTTTTTCATATTTATTCACATTTATTTTTTCATTTATGTAGCAGTTGAAAACTATCGTTTACAGGGGTCAGTAGCTCAAGGTGAAATGCACAAAACTAGTTCCAGGTTACACTGTGAATTGGTCTGCCTGAAAAGATTACTGCTGTGCTTTCTCTTTAGCTTACACACCATACAGTGGAAAAAAACATTGTCAAGTACTAAAGTGGAACTAAAGTTCTGCCAGAAAACTCTTTCCTATTTTACCCCAGCAATGCTATTTGTATGCATATGCAGCACATACGCAGTGCAGTGCACACAGTCAGTCCATTCCTGTCCATTTATTCATCATCTAATTCATTTGTAAGGTGCTAAGAATCGAGCCAGATGTATAGACCATGTAATCCCAGTACGCAAATACAATAGTTACATCAGCATTGGCGGTCCAATGGCTGAAGTAATAAGATGCTGGACTTAGAAGAAGTGCCATAAAAGCGGAGTTCCAGGCTATTTTTAGTTTATTAAAAGTCAGCAGCTACAAAAAGTATAGCTGCTGACTTTTAATAAACAGCCACTCACCTATCCCACAGTCCAGCAATGTGGCCGTACAGAGGCTCGCTCCTCTCCCCCCTCTCTGCGGCGCCGTCATTAGAACTGTGGGCACCTGGCCGTGACAGCTTGTGGGTTCACTGCTGGGTGCGCACTGCGCACCCCCAAGTCACACTGCGCTCTCGGAGTGGACAGGTGATCTTCTGGGACCTGTCACGTGTCACAGAAGATCGCCTAGAGGTAGGGGCTGCCTGAGAGGAGGAGTCGACTAGGCGGCCCATAGGCAGAAGGAGGAAGTGGGACATGAAGTGCCCTTCAAAATGAAGAACCCACTCCCCCCCCAAAAAAATGATATGCCAAATGCGGCATGTAAGGGAGTGAGAAGCACTTAAAGATGAAGTTCCACTTTTGGGTGGAACTCAGCTTTAAATATACAGTAGATGGTAGTGAGCGTAGCACTGTATTTCTTTAGGAGAGAAGACTAGCAGTTTGCCTAATACACCTGCATATATTTTGGCAAGAGCTTTCTCTAAAGCTAGCAAGTTTAAAGGTAACCAAATCCCCAAAAAATAAGTAATATATTGAAACCTAACAATCCTTAGATGTGGCTGCATTAGGTTTCATTTAACAAGCAAAGAACATGTTCAGCAAGTTCAGAAAATATCTGTTGATCTTTCCAGAATTGCATTGTCCTTGTCACTTCCTGTAAAGCAAGCAAAAATGTAATCTATCTTTTGTAAACGACGAATTCCCCAGATAATGGAGATGAACTGAGGCAGACAAATTTGTAGTACAGTGTGGGTGGGAACTGCTGAATACATGGCTGTATTACAGCCCCACCCCCACCCCCTGGTGACTGTTTTTATCCTTTCTTCTCTAACTTCGACCTTTCTTTTTTTCCCTCTCTTTCAGTTCTCCTCTCTTTTTTCTTGCATGTTTGGTTTTATTACATGTTTGATCTGTCATGGCCTACTCTGGGCAACTACCTATTTGGTGTCATAATTATGGCAGGTCTGAGAGTGGCGCTTCGGCCCTCATCTCAGTTCTCCCTGCTCTTGTCGAGGTTATGATAGGTCTGTCACCCCAGTATAGCGAAAAAAACCTGTATCATCTGTTCGTAACTTGGTCATCCCTGGGATCCCAGTTGTCAATGATTTCTGGATTCTGGCTAGTTAGTCCCTATGCTGATTGGGCTCCCAAGGAACAGCATGTTTCGCAACCATTAACTTGGTGCATGGCCGTTTGTGCATCCAACCCCCAACGATACAATAGTCCAAGTCGATGACTAAGGCCCCATACACACGACCGAGTTTCTTGGCAGAATTCAGCCAGAAACTCGACGGGAGCCGTATTCTGCCGAGGAAACCGGTCGTGTGTACACTTTTGGCCGAGGAAACCAGCGAGGAACTCGTCGAGCCAAATAGAGAACATTTCCTCGTTAGTCAATGGGGAAACTTGGCTCGCCGAGATCCTCGGCGGCTTCACAAGGAACTCGACGAGCAAAACGATGTGTTTTGCCCGTCGAGTTTCTCGGACGTGTGTACGGGGCCTGAGGCCCTTGGTGCAACTGCTATATTCTATACGTTTGCTCTCCCACTTGCATTTCTATGTATCCTTCTCATGTTTTCCATGTCAACTTTGATTACTGATGGTCCTGTTCACTATCTTTTTTAAATTTGCCAATAGAAAAGTTTAAAAGTAAAATTAAAGGAGGGGGACAGGGACCTGGAGATGAACTGAGGCAGACACATTTTACATTTGTACAGTGTGCGTGGGAACCATGGTTAAAATTAAGGGGGGCACTCCCCCCCCCCCCCCATCGGTGAGTGTTTTTATCCTTTCCTTTCTAACTACCACCTTTCTTTTTTTTCCAGTTTTCCTCTCTTTTTTTCTTGCAAGTTTGGATTTATTACATGTTCGAGATCTGGCATGGTCTACTCTGGGCAACTACCTATTTGGTGTTATTATAATTGGAGGGCTGAGAGTGGAACTTCGGACCCTCATCTCAGTTCTCCCTGCTCTTGTCAAGGTTATGATAGCCTTGTGGCCTCAGTATAGCACAAAACCCCCGTATCATCCGTGTTCATCACTTGATTCCAGTTGTCAATTGACCTTCTGTCTAGTTAGTCTCTACGCTGATTGGGCTCCCAAGGATCGTATGTTTCTCAACCATTAACTTGGTGCACAGCCCTTTGTGCATTCAACCCCCAACGATACAATAGTCCAAATCAATGACTAAGGCCCTGGGTGCAACCACTATGTTCTATATATTGCATTTGCTCTCCCCCTTTGGTTTGGTTCTGGTATTGTATTTCTATGTATCATACTCCTGTATTCCATGTCAACTTTGATTACTGACGGTCCTGTTCACTATCTTTTTGAAATGTGTCAATAAAAAAGATTGAAAGTAAAATTAAAGGGGAGGGGGGAACTAAAAAAGGAGAAAAAAAAAACAAAGAAGCATAACATACACACCACACCTCTCCCCCTATACCCATGTATTCACATGTCGTTGCCACTGTGCCACAACAAGTGCAATGCACATTTTTGCAGCAAGGTGCTGCAGGCGTTTAGGGATTAAAACAGGGGGTGAGGCGGCTACTTAAAGCAAACATCATATGATTTCAGTGTAGTGCCTGTGATCTACTTTGTGATAGGAGGAGAGCTGGCCGCGTTACCTGTAAGTTATGTGACTGTTTTCCTTTCAGAACTTTTTTTTCCCCTGCATTCATTAAAACAAATGGGGCTTTACTCGCTTCAGAGTCTAAAGCAAGCAAAGCAGAAAGCACATTTGTAAAGCAATTTATAAATATGTCAGTTTTTTTTCTATTGAAAACAGCGGTGTGGCCACACTTAGGACATTCTGTGCTTTATAAATCAGTTCCTACATTAATACATTGAACAACAGCAGAACATTTTCTAAGTTCCCTGCATGGAGGTTTCAGAAAGAAGGACCCTTTCATGTTACTGTACAGAAGGGCTTTTTGGCCTGGCTTTCAGTTTAAGAAATCCCAGATCTACCTTTAACTCAAATACTCAAAGGTCTTAGGCCTCGTACACACGACCGTTTTCCTCGATAGAATCCATCAAGAAACTTGGTGGGAGAGCTTTTTTGCCGAGGAAAACGGTTGTGTGTATGCTTTTCATCGAGAAACCTTTCGAGGAACTCGACGAGGAAAAAAGAGAACAAGTTCTCTTTTTCCTCGACGGGAGTCTCAATTTCCTCGTCGGGCTGGTTTTCGACGAGAAATGCGAGCGTGTGTATGCTAAGAAACCTGCGCATGCTCAGAATAAAGTATGAGACGGGAGCGCACCTTCGGAAAAAGTAGCGTTTGTAATGGAAATAGCACATTTGAAAATCATGAAGTGAAAATCGTCTCCTACCAAACTTTTACTTAATATGCAGAAACATGAGATTAGCAAAAGCAGCCCCAAGGGTTGTGCCAGTGGAATCAAAGTTCCCCTGCAGTTGTATGTGTTGTACGTCACCGTGTTTAAGAATGAGGAGATTTGGTCTTGACCGTGTGTACGCAAAGCAAGCTTGTCGAGTTCCTCGACAAGTCTAACAAGGAACTCGTCGAGGAAAACGATGTGTCTTTTCCGACGAGTTCCTCGGTCGTGTGTACGAGGCCTGAGAGCCGGTTCACACAGGGGCAACCCGACTTCCAGCGCGACTTTGCAAGGCAACTTCAGCGCGACTTGGAGCAACTTACAACGCGACTTAAAGTTGCCTCCAGGACAGGCGACTTTGGCTGTGGCCAATCACAGAATAATCAGCTCTGTGGGGGGGAGGGGTTTGCCTGAGTAAACTATTTTCTCTTCCTGTAAAGTTGTTTCAATTAAGACACTGATCCGACTTTGGAGGCAACTTCCATTGAAATCTATGGGTACATATTGCCTAGAAGTCGCCTTGAAGTAGTACAGGAACCTTTTCTGAAGTCGGAGCGACTTCAGTAGTGTACATTAAGACGGCTCTCATTTACTTCAATTGAATTTCCCATGTCGGGTGACACAAGTCGGATCCCAAGTCGTGGTAGTGTGAACCGGCACTTAGGAACTCCAAAAAGATTTACATACATATTTGTAACTTATTAAATAGAATGTACTGTATACATTTTATTTTTCTTATGATGATCAGTACTAAAAGGAAATAATTTTAAAATGTATTTTCAATCAGGAAATCATAAAATGTTTATTGTAAATATTTCAGAATCAAATGTCTAGCTGGTGAACATGGCTTTTTTTTAAGTTTACCAAACTATGCTTAACTGCTTTACAGAAAAGCAACCCATTGTTTACAGAGCTCAATGGCTGAAGCTTACATGTTATTCTTACCTGCTCTATGGAAATGACGCACATTGTCTGTTGGTTGCTTACTGGGCATGAATGTCTTACCACTTAGTCTTTATTTATGAGTCTGGTGATTCACTATGTTCCAGTGATTACTGTTTCCATAGTTTTAAAGGTGAGGTTTAGAAAAGAAAGAGGGTAGGATTTGGACCATTTTTAGGTGACTATTTGAGGTTTCAGTAGAATAGATATGGTTGCTATGAAGAGTTCCATACCAGTGTGCTCGGATTTAAGAATATCACCTCATACACCATTTTTCCGACTATTGTATGTACATAATGGGATGTCAGACAATTGGTAGTCCCCGTACACACGACCAAACATGTCTGCTGAAACTGGTCTGAGGGTCAGTTTCAGCAGACATGTTCGGTCGTGTGTAGGCCTGAGCGTGCAGGATTCCAGCAAACAGTTGCCCGCCGGGCCTTTTCCCAGCGGACAAATATTCCTGGACTTGTTTTAAAACAGTCCGCTGGAATCCTGTCCGCTCGGACATGTTCGGTCGTCTGTACAGACCTACCGTACATGTCCGAGCGCCCGCCATCCATCGCATGCGTCGAATGACTTCGACGCATGCGTGGAAGCATTTAACTGGCAGGCCCGCCCACGTCGCTGCGTCATTGTCGCGGCGACACCGCGTCATCGTCGCGGCGACACCGCGAACACACCCCGCGTATTGTTTACGCGCGGATTTCTGTACGATGGTTAGTACAGCCATCGTACAGAAATCCCCGGGCAGACATGTACGGTGAAAACGGTCCAGGGGACCGGTTTCATCGTACATGTTTGCCCGTGTGTACACGGCTTAGACTTCACACATAAGCAAGCTTAGGCTGTTCTTATAAATAAAGTCAGAATATTATTATTCATAAGGCTCAGTGAAGACTGCTTCTTTTTAATGTTAGCTAAAGTTGTTTTGTAGTTAATAGGACATTTAAATCCTCATGCAGGATAACTGACAATTTACGGGCCCTCACATAAACACACCATGTTGTTTGGTGGGGCGTACAGAGCTTCTCCCTGAGGTTTCTGCTTATTAACGCACACATACCCCCAGGCTTAAGTCTTTCCCCCCCCCCCCTTCAAGCACTTGAATGCATTGTGCTCCACACTTCTGTAGCCATAGTGAACTGGCTAAGGAGGTTGGCATATGTCCTGACACATTCTGCTTGGCAACACATCAGAGCTTTGCTTGTGTTTTGTAAGGGCTATGCAGACGTTCCAGCATTCACACAATTACTGCACCAGTGCTAATTGATTGCTGATTAAATTAAATGAGCACAGGGACTCATTGATCAGCTGATCAATCAGTGGTGCACATGCTTGCCAGGCCTTCGTTAACTTCAAACTCAATGCCGCAGGGTTAATGGACGGGAGGGGCATCAGCTGCCGGAGTGTGGCATTGAAAATTCAGACCACACAGCTGAGGTCATTAAAATGTGTTAACCTCTGTTTTCATTACAGGCTCCTGCCCATAGGGAACCTGTGTGCCATTAAAACTGCTCATGACTGAATTATGCCAATCACTTACCATTAATACCACAGACGCTGAGCACAGCATATACTATATTTAGCCAATATGAATCAACAGAATCAACAGTATTGTATACAAACTAACTGCACTCCCAATATCATCTGCTTTATTTACTAAGAGCGATTTAGTGGAGGTGTGAGCTATAATAGACAATCCGATATCTGTTCTTTATAGTGCATCTTAGAAAATAAAAGCAGGAATCTAGTTGCTAGGAGAAATGCTCTTTTCTCTCAGGTATTTTTGTCAGATGAAAACTGATGTGACCTTGATTATTAGTCTTCTCAGAAATAAAGTGCACTAACAATAACAGTTGGGGAATCATATTGGTTCTAGTAATGATGGTTCATTTTTGGAGACAGAGGTAGCAGATGAACTGGCTCAGTTAAAGCTTAATAAAGCAATGGACCCTGATGGTATTCATCTCAAAGAACTTCAAGGTATACTGTAGTTGTTTGGACCATTGACAGATCATTTTACCCCTTTGCAACCATGCTATAGCCGAATGGCCGCTACAGAGCAGCCACATTTTACCATCATATGATATCCTTCCATGCTTGAGCTGCCTGTAATCTGTGACCGCAGCGATGTGTGATCAGCTGCATCCTTTACATGCAGCCAATCACAAATCGGGGTAAAAAGACAATTATGGAGGCTCTTTACCACTTGATCAGCTGTGTCCAATCACAATGTAAACATGATTTGCCGGTTATAAGCAATCCTCCCCTAATGCTGACAGTGCGTGAGGAGAGGAGAGCCGAAAACTGTCAAAGCCACACTGGGGGAAAAATCATGTTACCAGTGACGCAACGCATTGGGCGGAGGCGGTGACATCACTTCTGAAGTCTCGGAAATACAGAAGGAGCGACGAGGAGGCAATCTTTTCTGTGCTATGCAATGTACAAGAAGATTGCTATGTGAGTAGGCATTTTTTAGTGCAATAAAAATCTGAATATTGAAGCAATTTTGCGCAATGAAAGTTTTCTTTTTACCTCAAGCTAATATTGAAGAAGCTGTTCTGAGTACTTTTGAGGAGACCAAAAAGACCAAAGATACAGCAGTGTTATCGCTCAGGAGATTTTAAGATCAGGGTAAAGAGACAATTATGGAGGCTCTTAACCACTTGATCAGCTGTGTCCAATCACAGCTGATTACAATGTAAACAGGTTTTGCCAGTTATCGTCAATCCTCCCCTAATAGTGACAATGCGTGAGGAGAGCCGAAAACCGTGAAATCCACACAGGGGAAGAAGTCACATGACCAGTGATGCAACGCATCGGGCGGAGGTGGTGACGTCACCTCCGTAGTCTCGTAAATACGGAAGGAGCGATGAGCAGGCAAGCTTTTCAATGTTATGCAATGCACGAGAGTAGGTTTTTTTAGTGCAATACAATTCAGATTATTGAAGCAATTTTGCCCGATTAAAGTTTTCTTTTTACTTTGAGCTAATTTTGAAGAAGCTGATCTGAGTACTTTTGAGGAGACCAAAAAGACCTAAGAT